>NC_143409.1:0-2400000 GCF_052110815.1 Crocodylus siamensis
AGCTGGAGGTATTTGTAGCTGGAGATATTGAGACCAGTAGATATAGAGAGCTGTAGATACATGCAGGTGGAGATATGCAGAACTGGAGATCTATAGGAAGACAGATATTTAATGCTGGAGATATTTAGACCTGGAGATACTCAGAGCGGTAGATATAGAGAGCTGTAGATACGCAGAACTGGAGATCTGTACCAAGGCAGATATTTAAAGCTGGAGATATTTAGAGCTGGAGATGGTCAGAGTGGTAGATATAGAGAGCTGTAGATATATGCAGGTGGAGATATGCATTACTGGAGAGCTATAGAAAGGCACATATTTAAAGCTGGAGATATTCAGAGCTGGAGATATTCAGAGCTGGAGATATAGGAAGGTTGAGATATGCAGAACTGGAGGTCTATAGAAAGGGAGATATATAAAGCTGGAGATATTCAGACCTGAAGATATTAGGAGTAGTAGATACATGAAGGTGGAGATATGCAGAACTGGAGGTCTATAGAAAGCGAGATATATAAAGCTGGAGATATTTAGAGCTGGAGATGTTCAGAGTGGTAGATATACAGAGCTGTAGATATATGAAGATGGAGATCTGGAGATCTGGAGATATATAGAAAGGCAGATATTTAAAGCTGGAGATATTGGGAGTTGAAGATATTCAGAGGGGTAGATAAAGAAAGCTGTAGATATATGAAGGTTGAGATATGCAGAACTGGAGATCTATAGGAAGGCAGATATTTAGAGCTGGAGATTTACAGAGCTGGAGATTTACAGAGCTGGAGATCTATAGAAAGGCACATATTTAAAGCTGGAGGTATTTGTGGCTTCAGATACTCAGAGCGGTATATATAGAGAGCTGTAGATAGATGCAGGTGGAGATATGCAGAACTGGAGATCTATAGAAAGGCAGATATTTAAAGCTGGAGATATTTAGAGCTGCAGATATTCAGAGTGGTAGACAGAAAGAGCTGTAGATATATGAAGATTGAGGTATGCAGAACTGGAGATCGATAGAAAGGCAGATATTTAAAGCTGGAGATATTTACAGCTGGAGATGCTCAGAGCGGTATGTATAGAGAGCTGTAGATATATGCAGGTGGAGATATGCAGAACTGGACATCTATATAAAGTGAGATTTATAAAGCTGGAGATATTTAGAGCTGGCGATATTCAGAGCGGTAGATATTGAGAGCAGTAGATATAGAGAGCTGTAGATATATGCAGAACTGGAGATCTAGAGAAAGGCAGAAATTTAAAGCTGGACATATTTAGAGCTAGAGATATTCAGAGTGGTAGATAAAGAAAGCTGGAGATATATGAAGGTGGAGATATGCAGAGGTGGAGATATATTGAAAGGGAGATATATAAAGCTGCAGATATTCAGAGCTGGATATATTCAGAGGGGTAGATATAGAGAGCTGTAGATATATGAAGGAGGAGATATATGGAAAGAGAGATATATAAAGCTGGAGATATTCAGAGCTGGAGATATACACAGGGGTAGATAAAGAGAGCTGTAGATATATGAAGACGGAGAAATAGAGATCTGGAGATCTCTCGAGGTAGAGATGTTTAGAGCTGGAGGTATACAGAGTTGGAGGTGTACAGAGCTGCATGTAGATGGGCCCGCACATACAAGGAGCCAGAGATATTTAGAGTTAGATAGATGTACAGCTGTAGAGAGAGATAGATGGAGATATATGGATATGGAGATATTTCAAGATAGACAAGTTTCCAGCTAGAGAGATAGCAAGCTGGAGACATATAGCATTGGAGACATAGAAAGCTGGCTATACATGGAGATGGAGATATAGAGAGTTACAGCTGCCATGACTGGATGTGTTATCGCTGGAGCAGGGCACGTGGCCATGTGCATCCAGGCGGAAGCTGAGTGTGCACCGAGCGTGTCAAAGCAGAAAGACGGACTCACGTGTCGCCCGTGGTGCCTTGGCCGCGGCAGCCCCGCAGAGGCGCCTGAGTGCCCAGAGCGACCCTTGCAGCCACGAGAGGTCCCGGGGGCCCTTCTGCCCCAAGTCCCGCTTCTGTCCCGCTGCGGCTCCTCGCCGACACACTGGCTCCGAGGGCCGGGGCATGGTGGGGAGCCTGCGAGAAGGGGCAGCCCCACACCGGCCGGACGCTTTCACGCGAGCGGACACGATGATGCCCAGGGGCTGGCCCAGCACGTTCCCATGAGGGGGCTGCAATCACCAGAGAAAAAGAGCACTTTTCCACACAAAAGCCATCACGTGCCCTCAAGAAAGGTTTCCAAATGCCCACACCATTTCCCTCACACACCAGAACCAGACGTCCCGGCATTTACCCAATCCCCGCACAATCTTCCACAACACACGAGTGGCATTAAAAGGTGCCTAAATCACCCTCCAATTCCCACACCAACTTCGAGACACGAAAGTAGCTGCCTATTTCCACACACGGATGCACACGGGCGCTCACCGAATCACCGGTTTTCTTCACAGAGTGCCCATGTTTTCAAAAAGGTCCAAAAGCAAGCCAAAGGCCGGAGCGAAAGAGCACGGCAGCCGCCCAAACGGAGCGGTCTCTCACCACAGGCCATGAGCAGTTTTCCAAAAGCAAGCCAAAGGCCGGAGCGAAAGAGCACGGCAGCGGTCTCCCCGCGCCGCAATGCCCGGCGCCGCCACAGGAGGGCGGCACGGAGCAGGGCCTGGGCTTCCGCTGCCCACGCTGCGGCAATGCGGCGCCGCCACCACAGGGGGGCAGCACCGAGCCGCGCCTGCGCCCCCCCGCCGCGGCGCCGCTCCTCGGGCTGCAGTGCTGGGGCGCACCACCGGAGGGCAGCACCGAGCCGCCTGTCTCCACACCAAGTGTGCATGCACGAGACACACTCGAGTGCGGTGGTGTGCAAGGGTGAGAGATGAACACCTGCATCACTGTCACCACGGAGAGAGAGAGAGAGATAGTAATAGCGTCACTGTGTTCATTAGGGTGCGTGTTACACTAGCTCCAGGTCGGGACACACAGAGCCTTACTGCATGCATCTCTGTACCGTTTCAGTTTTTGAAAGTAAGTGACACAATGAATAACTCCGTCACTTCAACCCCCTGGTCTCAAAATTATACTCTTTTACACCAAAGATCCCAAACGCTGCCCTAGAACGGAGCTGATGTCCGGCGGTGCTTCCTGAACAACGACGGGTTTTCCTTTTATTTTTCCAGTTAGAAAGTGGTAACTTTCGGCTTTGCAAGGCGCTATCTAGGGAGCTTTCAGCGTCAGTCCAGAAGCAAACGGTGCTCCTCGGGGCCCACGTGCCCCCCCTCGGCACGGCGAGGAGACAGGGAGCCTCCCCAGCAAAGGGGCTCCGGGACACGCGACCGGCTTCACGCACTGGGGTTGGTGCGGGAGATCCCGGCCGGCCCCGCGCCCTGGGGACGCAGTCTCCCGCACGACCCGCCCTGGTCGCCAGAGCAAGTGCCACAGCGCTCCGTGTCCGCCCGCCGGGCAGCCCGGCAGTGGGACGTGGGCTGCGGTTCAGCTGCAGACACGGGGATCGCAGACGGACCAATCGGGGCACAGAAGCCTGCGCACGGGACCCGGCAGCCAATTAAGTGCAGACGGGGGGGGGGGGGTGCTTCTAGGTCCGCCCCTCCTTCAAAGGCCAATCAGAGTGAAGAATGGCGTTGCGGTCCTGACCACGCCCATGCGGCTACTCCACGTATCCTCGGCACAATCGCCGCGTGCCTCGAGGTGGCCAATGGAAACGCGAGGCTCCGATCCCGGCCTTCCGGGATCCACGTCCGTGACTCGTGTTTTCGCCCCGCGCGGAGCGACCCTGCCCGAGCGAGCGAGCGAGCGAGGCCTTTTCTCCCGCCCTCTCCCCGCCCTTCTGGGCGGCGGCGCCGAGCCGCGTCTTGCGCTCGCGCGGCTGCAAGGCCCGCTGTCCGCCACGGGGCGGCAGCACGCAGCTGGGCTCGCCGGTGCTGTGCGGACGGCAGTGCGAGGGGCGCGGGAGGGCGGCGCGGAGGGGGCCGTTGCACTCCCGGGATGCGCGCAGGCCAGGCCCGTGCCCGTCACCTGCACGCCGCTCTACGCGGGGGGCGCCGGCAGCAGCGACACTGAACCCCCAACGCGACCGCCCTTAGTTCAGAGCGAGACACCCCCGGCGCCGGCGTTCTCCCCGCACGGCGCGCACACGGACACGGCCCGCCCTGCTCGGCCCCTCTCCCCGCACCGCGCGGCGGGTGCACAACCGCGGACACTGTCGCTCCCGCCCCGCTCGGAGACGCTGCCCATTGCAGCGCGCGGAGCCGCCTGGACCCGCGTCCCTGCGGCGGGCGCCGCCGCCGCGCCCCGCCCACCCGCGGGCTCCGACGCGACGGGGCCCTGCTGCACGCCGCCGCCCCCGGCTCCCAGCACGCGCGGAGCAGCGCCCGGCTCCGCCTGCACCACGGGCTGCCATGCGGAGCCGGCGGCCTCGAGCAGTGGCTTGGGGGGGAACACCGTGCCGGAGGCGCAGCCCGCCTGCGAAAGACATTCCCCGCCCGGCCGGCTTCGTGCACGAATCGGCGCTCCGCTAGAGGAAAGCCTTCGCCCTGGCCGGAGACAGCCCTGCCCCCTCCCTTCGCGCGGGGCTGTGGTGTCCGCGCGCTGCTGCCCGCACACGTGCTTCTCACACCCGTCTCTGCACACCTTCCCGTTCTCCACTGGGAGTGCACGAGGAAGAGCGGTCACTCCCCTGCCCTGGGAGCGCTGCTGGAGTATTTTATGGCCCAGTCTCGCCTCCGGGCTTTGAAGGGTTTCTTGCACTTTAATGAACAATGGGTCCCGGAAGCCAATCAGAATGCGAGCGGGGAAGGGCGTTCTTTCGGACCCGCCTTCTCCCGCCAAAGCCAATCACAGTGAACAAGGGCGGAGCCGCCCTGACCCCGCCCATGAGCCAATCCACCCAATCGCGTCCTGCCTCAAGGCGGCCAATGAAAACGCGGGCCTGCGATACCGGCCCGGAATGAAGGTCCCTGAGTCGTGTGTGCGCCCCGGCCGCGGTCCCTGCTCCAGTCAAGTCCCTAGCGAGCGAGGCCGTGTTTCCCCCTCTCTCTTCACCCTTGTCTCCCGGCTGCAATGTGCTGCAGGACCACACCCCGCGGCACCGTGAGCCTGCCCCTGCCGCGGTCCCAGCCCCCTGGCCCGGAGGAGGCATCTTGTCTTTGGGCTTCAGCTTAAGATGCTCAAATGCTAGGTGCTACAGAAAGAGATTTATATCTTGTACGCTTTAGGAATCACAAGCCCCTACTTAGTCAGGTGCATAGGTATTACAATATCTGTGCTCTCCCTCCAGCAAAAGGGCCTGGGAACTGTGCTGACTGCCACTGACTTGCTACTTTAAGTATTAGGGAAATAGTAATACATTTCAAAATAGAAGTTCTTTTTTCAGCTAACAAGGAATTTAAAAAACTGGATGAAATGGGTTTGGCTTCCCCCAAACTCAGCAGCCCCTCAGGGATGACTTGGGTAGAGATGGCTTAAAGCCTGCGGCCACCGCATTAAACAGCCAAGGGGGACCACAGCTGGACTTAAGGGACTCCTGAAAATCTTGAGGCAACTAGGGATCCACAGTCATTCTTCTTGCGAGGCAACAAGTGCATCAGCCCCCTGCCACGGCCCAGCCCACTAGAGAAAAAGCCCCCACACCATGCCCTCAGAAATAGCAACTTGTACTAAAGGCAATCAGAGGTCTGAAACACACTCGGAAGCTCATGAGTTTCCTGAGCATTTTATTTTTATTGGGACCATGTTTTGAGAAAAGGGGAAGTTGAACTTCAGGTTATACCCAAGCACCACACCTTTACTATACCTTATTTTTTAATCTTTTATATAAATCTGGACCAATTTTACTACAGTACATTTACAGTTGTAAAGCAATGACTGGGAACCACATTACAGTCTTTTACCATTTGTAAATGTACTCTGTGTAGAAGAGTACTGACCACAAGGTGGAACGTTTTTTAGACCATTTATTGTTGACTGTGTACATCTTAGGCCCACTTGCTCCTACTGGTTTAACACTGACCACACCAACTACCTTGAGGATCGTTTGGACAGAGGATGAGCTCTTCATCCCCATGGAGCTGGAGTTTAAAACACTTTCAAGACACCTATGGAGCCTTAACTTACAGACACAAACCAACTGCACCACAAATAGCCTCAAAATTGGCCCCACAAGCTCCAGCCTAAGCAAGCTACAGCCGAGCCACAAACCGAACCGAGCACAAACCTGCACTTCTACGCTGACACCGAGAACCGCTCCACAATCCGACCGAGGAAAACCTACACGCTGCCTTCAACCACATCTATTCTGATCCACTGCTTAACTGGCCAAGCCAAACCACCTGCAAAACCCTCACCTGCTCCATATCAATACGTACAACTAGCACAATGCCTCAACCTCCTTACACACAATTGGGGCCAACCCAAGACTGTGTACGTGGTGCAACTTGAAGCGTGCGGCTGCTGGCTCCTAATGGGTGTTGGAAAGCGTAGAGATGCACTCAACAGTCTCCCTCTGTACTTATCTAAGCAGACATTAAACATTCCCCACCCTCCTGCCCACCCCAACCCACGCTTCTTGTTCCCGAGCTTTCTTCCGCTGCTTCCGTTCCTTCTTCTCCAGCTGCCCTTCAGGGACCTGCAATAGTTCACAAAACAGAAGCGGAGGCAGCTGGCAATGAATGGCACACCCTGCTAGAAGACTGTACCTCCTAGTGCTCATTATACACTCGAGCATGATGTCCTTTAAAAACAGGAGGGTTCTGACATATCTCCAGTTAACTAAATGACGAATACCCACCCCGTCTTCACTGAAACTCTCTTACCTTTGCCTCTGGGCTGCCCGGCATGGTTTTCTGCCCTGGTTATCAGTTAACTCCTATTTGTTTGTCGTCTTCTCCGCTCCTCCCTCTAGGGGCAGAAGGAACGAGACAAATGGGATGTCAGTCAGCATGGTGGAAGATGCGTCCGCAGACCCCAACTTCTCTCCCTCTTTTCCCCTTACCTGGACCTGTGGCCACTGTCCTTTGTCCGTGGAGATGGGGGAGGCAGACATCCGCGGGCTCGGAGACAGACATCTTGGCAAGCCAGAAGCCGAGTGCGATGGGCCAGGACTCTGGACAGAGCTGCTAGGGCGGCACCATGAACGGTGACCACAAACACCAAAAACCCCGCTTACGGGCCGGTGCTCCCTGCACACAGCTGGTGGCTGGGACGTGAAGCCCAGAGAAAACCTGCAAAGACCTGAATGCCAGCTGGCAGGTACCTCAGGCGGTCTCAATCAGGCGTCAAAATTACCCTGTGCCCAGAGGACATAAGGACCACAACTTCAGCCTTGTGTCATCGAAGCCACAGAGCCCAAAGGACTAAACGAAGTCTCCTCCCCCAGGGTCAGAGCAGGTGGGGGCGCAGCCCTGTTTACAGGGTGCGGGGAGAGGCCCTCTCAATAGTGGCAAGAGCAGCAGAACAGAGGAGCAGAGACCTGGACCTGAGTTACAGGGAGGTCACGAAGCCTCGGGGTGCCAACGCACTGCAACCTTCCCTGTAGCCCGTGGGTGTCGTCTCTGGCCAACCTCACCCACTGGAACCGGATCCAGAAGACCAAGGAGACCTGGACCCTGGTTACAGACTGCAGGCCGGGGGCGGGGGCGCAGGAGAACGACTGGCCAAGTGCCAGGGCACCTCGTCTCCAGGGACTCGGGCAGGGAATACACAGCCTGCCCCCAGGAAGGGTGGCAGGAACTCTTCACGTGAGCTACCAAGTGGCCAAAGGTATATGCTGGCCACCCAAGAGGGGGCCTAAGACCCGTACCCTGAGAGACAGGGAGGTCACGTGCCCAAAATTCCTGGGGGGGTGGCCTAATGCCCCCCGAAGCCAGAAGTCATGGAAATCTATGCCGGTGCTTAACCCCCTGGGTTAGAACGGGGGAGGAGAAGGCTACGAGGTCGCATCTTGCCCCTTTCCAGCACTGGGAAGGAAATAAAATACGCTGCAGCAGTTTTAACAACAAAAAGAAAATAACAAACGCTTTCATTCCCAGGCGCTCCTCTCCCTCGCTCGCCACACTCAGCCAGGGGAAAAAGTGTTCCCAGGCCAGAAAGCAGCTCCATGCCGCAAACCGCTTCTCCTCGAGCCTTACGCTGCACAATCCTCCTCCGCTCCCAGGGGGCAAGATGGCCGAGACCAGCACCCTCGTTACGGGGCACGGCCCGTCTGGCTAGCCAGGCTGCCCACAAGGGGCAAAAGGGAAAGGCCCAGAGCCCTGCTTACAGGGGGGTCCGCAGGTCTGCACAACCTAGCCCTCCACCAAGAGACGTGGGACTCGCACCCTCCTTACAGGGCACGGTCCGTCTCACCAGCCAGGCTGCCCACAAGGGGCAAAAGGGCCCAGAGCCCTGCTTAGAGGGAGGGCCCAGTTAGCCAAAGGAAAGATCTCTCACCAAAGGCACATTGAGACCTGCACCCTGCTTACAGGGTGGTCCACTGCTGTGCACAACCTAGCCCTCCTACAGGATGCACGGGACCTGCACCCTCAGTACAGGGTGGCCCCGGGGTCCAGACGTGGTGTACCAGGCACTGATGCAGGACGAGGGACAGATGCCTGGACGCAGGGATCGGAGAGGAGGCCACAGGCTCCAACCCAGCCACGGGAGGGTCATCAGGCTCCAGGTTGTAAAGAGCTTGCTGTCACCAGCGAGACTCGGCTCCCGTCTGCTAGGCCGTGCTGCTGCACAACGCGGCAGGCCGCTCTGTCTCTCTCCGGCCAGCGGCAGGAGGCTGCGCCCACCCTGCTGACAGAGGCACGTCTCCGACCGGCTGGCAATAGCAGTGGACTCGGACTCCCAGTTACAGGATGTCCAGCGCTACACACGTAGGTATCGCCTGTCCTCACGTGTTAGGAGGCGGCACGCTCCCCGCTTACGGGAGGCTGCGCCATTGGCAGTCAATTTTGGCAGCCGGGCTGGGCCCCGATTACAGGGCAGCCACGCTGCACAGGCCCACCAACCAGATCCACGGCCCTTTACAAACGAGGGAATGGCAACACGCGCCTTGCTTACAGGGCTGTCCACCTTCCACCCCACTGCTGAAGTGCAACAGCTTCGAGGGCAGAGCCCCATTTCTGAGTGACAGGGAGCTCACCCAAAGGCTCACGCAGTCAAGCCAAAATGTGGCTAAGACATGATCGAGACCCAAAAGCAGGGAGGTGGCTCTGTCCGGAGTCCCTTTCCTTCTCACCCCGTTTCTCTGGCTGGCTTTTCTCCTGCCTCGCCTCTCCCCCGCTGCTTGCCCGTGCGCTTCTCCTTCCTGTTGCTGCGAGGCCTGCAAGGAGAGCGAGCGAGAGCGGCTGTAAGTGAAGAGAGCCGGAGGAGGCGTCCTGCAGCTTGAACTTCTCCTTCCCCCCAGCATGCTGCGGAAACCTGCACCTTTCCCTGCCTCCCGGGGCAATCCCTCTGGCCAACTTTGCCAAATCGCCTCCGATGAGTAATCATAAAGGCAAGAAACCTGGAGCTTTAAACCCAGGAAATCCCACCATCCCAAGCCCCCAAGGCTCACAAATCCCAGGGTGTACCACTTAGTGGTGGAGCCCAAGGAGCGGACATTTTGTGTTAAAATTGTCTTACCTCTGCCTCGATATGCTGGCCTCATTTTCTTCCCTCCTAGTCAGCTCGCTCTCTCTCATCTGCCATCTTGTCTGCTTGTCCTTCCGGGGGTGATGTGCACGGACCCCCAAGGGGGACCTGCTTTGCAGGATTTGGGGCTGCAGCCTCAGGTGGCCAGTCCAGTCTCCAACACTTGACTCCCAGAGAGCCAAGTCAAGCGATGTCTGCCACTAATCCCTTTACAGCAAGGGATTCAGCCTCCTGGGTGACCTGCTCAGAGGCACTCAGCATGCAGTGATTTCAAGGGAGCCACTGCCGACATGAAAGTGGAGCGGCAGATGGGGAAAACTTGGAGGTGAAACAACAGGAGAGGAAAGGAGAAACAGCGCAGCGGGGAGGGATGAACTTGGAGGTGAAAGGCACCAGGCACCAAGGCGGTGGGTGGCACAGCAATTTTATTAGTCCATTAAAATACCAGGCAGCTCATGCCTGCTTTTCTGTTGTCTTCTCTGCTTCTCTGTTTTGGCAGCAACCAATGTGCCCTGCTCCCCGACGGCCTTGCGAGGGCACAAGCCCCCTCAAGTGACCGTCAGTGCTTGACCGCCCATAGAGCTAGACAGCACCACACCTAGCCCAGGCTGGGGGGGTGACAGGCTGTCAGTGCTTGACCCTTTTGCGAGCAGGGCAGCACCACACCGCAGCTCGGCAAGATGACCCCCAGAGCAGGCAACGGAGACCTCCCGGCCCTTGCCTGCTGCAGCCCCAAAAGCCGCCTTAAGGAGGGGCCGCGGGCAGAGCCCTCCGGACCTTGCCCGCTGCCCCGCCCGAAAGGCGCCTTAAGGAAGACACTCCAGAGGCTCGGACCTTCCCCGCCGCCGACCCAAATGGCACCTTAAGGGAGCACAGCGGGGGCCTACGGACCTTGCCGCTGCTCACCCAAATGACACCTTGAGGGAAGGCCGCGGGGGCCCTCCGGCCCCCCTCGCTGCTCACCCGAACGATGCCTTAAGACGGGACCGCGGGCAGAGACAAACCCACCCTGCCCGCTACCTCCCCAAATGACACCGTACGGGCGCACCGGAAATGGCTTCGGACCTGAGGCTCCGCCCCCCGAAGGACGCCTTATGGGAAGCACTGCGGCCGAGGCCCCGGGACCTCGCCCGCCGCCCCCCGAATGGCGCCTTCAGGCAAGGCACGGAGACGTGCAAGCCTGGCCGCTGCCCGCGCCCCGGGTCACCGGTGCTTGACAGGCACTACGAGCCGCGCAGCACCCACGTGGCTCGGGAAGTCACTCCCCACAGCCTGACACCGCCGGAAAGGGCCGTGGGTCCCCAGCAACAGCAGCCCAAGTGCTGCCCCGCCCCCTACTCCGGCAGAGCAGCTGCAGGAAGCTCCGCCTCACCCCGTCCGGGCGCCGGCTCTTCAGGGCGCTTCCGGGGTTACCGCTCCCCCCGGCTGGCCAGCTCCACTTTTTTTTTTTCTTTTTTTTTCGCACGCGGCCTTTTATCCCTGCAGGAGGCCCGCCCCCGATTGACAATGGACCAATAGGGAAGCCCGAGGGGGTCAGTCCCCCTCAGAGCCCCTTGGTCCTCTCGCCCCCGGTCAGGGCGGGCAAGTCTTCCTCCTGCCGTCTCCTCATTGGTGGAGAGGGAAATGCCTCCGCCAATCTGCGTACCGGCGAGCCCCGGCCAGCCAGCCACGTGCGCTGTCGGCCGTCCTGCGGGCTGGGCCCGGGTCCTTTTCCCGGCGCCTCCGGCGAGCGGAGAGCAGCTGCGCGGTGCCCGCTTTCCCCGCAGCAGGGCGGTGCCCTCGAGCCGTGCGCTTCACGGCGGGGCGGGGCGGGGCGGGGCTCGTCGTGGGGCCGGAGGAGCAGGCGAGACGAGCCCTCGCGCGGGATGGTTTGTGTGGAGAGCAGGGGTTGGCCTAGATGACCCCGAGCGAGATCCCCTTCACGTCAGCCGACTACGGGATTTTCACGAGAATCCGGGCTCCCGGCCCGCCCCTCCTCTCGCCCGGCCTTTCCCGGCGCCGGGTCCGGGAACGCCTGGCTCAGGCACCGCGGCAGCTTTGAACGCACGGGGCTGCTTCTCGGCGCCCCCCGCCCCTTCTCCGCGCCGCCAGCACCCGCCGCAGCTCGGGCGGGAGACGCGGAGCCTGAGCCCCCCGCTGCGCCCCGTTTGCAGCCGCCCGGCCCCGGGGCCACGACTCCGGCCAGGCAGACTCGGCCCCACCGCAAGATCCCCCTTTGCCGCGCAAGAATGCCACCAGATCCGCCCGTCCCACTGACCACACACCACCGGTTTTCCACCGCTCACCATTTTTCCACACTTTTTTCCCACAAAAAGCTCCCAAGTCGCTGCACATAATCAGCCACCCCTGTTCCACGCACAGTTCCCAAATCAGCACACCGCTTCCAACAACCAGCAGCATAGCCCCGCACGCATTTCCGCACCATGTTCCTGCAGGAGCACACAAAATCCTCTGGCACCACAACCGGGGCTGGTGGAGGATGAGCAGACAGGCCTCATCCATGACTGCACCTTCATCAGCAGGTGAGGCCCCTGCCAAGGGGCCCCTTCTGCTCTGCTGCCAGTTCCAGCACCTGGGAAGAGTGCCCGACTGCAGCCGGTGTCAGACGTCCTCCTGCAGCAACTGGGACCCAAGCGCTGGGCCCTGCCATCACACTTACAGTCGCGCATGTGAGGGCAGAGCCCCGGGACATGAGAGTCACAGCTGGGCCGTGGGCACGGGTCCTCTGCTCCACCCCACAGGAGAGCCAGTGGCAGAGGCTGCTGGGAAGGGCTCTCAGCTGGGCCCTGCTGCCCTCGCTGATGGCTGCAGGGCCAGGGCAGCTGTGAGGGGAGCAGAACGGAGTCAGCTACAACAGAGCAGCCCTTCGGGGAGGCTTTGGGGCCAGCCGTCGGGTTGCAACCGCGCACACCCACTGCATTCTGCTCGCTCTTGGCCACGGGCAGATTGCGCTGCTTTCGCCATCAGGCTTGTCCGAGAGCCAGAGCGCAGGGCATTGGGTCCATGGACTGCTCTGTTCCCTGGCACCTTGGTTGTAGTACCTGGGAATCAGGCACATACAGAGAGAGGCTCCTGCTGCGGGATCTCAGCAATAAGCAAGGAGAGGAGTTATCCAGCTGGCTGGGGAGGGCAGAGGGCAGGGCAGGCTAGAGCAGGATGGTGACAGCATGTCCCTGCACCAGAAGCAGGTTTCCAGGAGGGCCAAGGAATGATCCTTGAGGATCCTTCCCATCTGGCAGGGGTCAGGGAGAGTACAGAGGAGCCTATAAGGAGATCAGGCAACAAGGGCTTGTGCCAGGGGCCTGCTCAGGGCCTAGAAATGGCACTCGTGCATGCAAAGTGGTGCAGGCTGGCCCCAGTGGCCAGGCACCTGCTCCCTGCACACATGCCTCTCCCCTCTGCCGGCAGGTGGCCCCACTCATTGGCTGGCATCACAGTCTCCCAGTCCTGCCTGCGCTAGCCCTTCACCTCAATGGCCGTGAGCCGGGGTCCCTCGGCAGAGAAGCAGGCATCACAGTGCTGTGACTACACAGGCCGCAGGGAAGAGGGTGACTACTCCAAGCGCCTGCACGCCAACAACACCGCCCGTGTGATCTACACTGCCCTGCTGGTGAGTGGGCACTGTGCCAGGGAGGTCATGGGCCCTGCTTTTTCCCAGGGCAATGGAGAAGTCTGAAAGCATGGCCCCTGGCTGGCAGGTGGAACAGTTATTGCAGCGTCTGTCCTTGGAGCTGGGCCATGTGTGCCACAATTCAATTGGCGATGGGCACGCGCCGTGGCTCTTGGGCTCACACTGACTGCTCATGTGTCGCCATGTTACGCCCCCCCCCGCTCCGTAGATGCCCATCAATGCTTCCAATGCCCTGACTCTGGCTCACCAGCTGCTTGTGGACACAGCTGTAGCTGCCACCTTCTCTGACATGATGGATGTCATCTACAAGGCCCAGGCCAGGGTGCTTAAAAATCAATGTTTTGGGTTTTTTTAACAATAATTTAAAAAATGGATTTTTTAATTTAAAATTGGTTTTAAAAACAATTTAAAATTCATCAATAAACTACTAAATTTCTCTCATTTAAAAAAGGCAGTTATAATTAAATATCATCACAAACATGCTAAACCTACGCTTAGAATTAATTGCTGTCATAGTCACACACATTGAGTTACCTACCAAATCAAACATGGGCACTCATTTCAATTTTTCATCTCATGAAAATAGCTCTAGTCTGTCTGTCCAGCCTAACTATCAGCTCTTGCTTCTTGAAACTTCTAGGCTTTCAGTTTCTATTTCTCAGCACACTAAAGTGACATGTGCAAAGACACAGGCTGGATAGGAATGTTGTTGTTTCGTGCTTACGTGACGGTGGAGCTGGGCCAAGCAAGGCAGAGGAGTTAGTTAAGACACTGTCTCAAAACAGAGAGACAGTATAAGAAAGGACAGAGGCAGAGTAGAAAGGAACAGTGGAGTGGACTAGAAAGAAGAAGGGGAGACATAATTCAGTAGTACACACACAGCTTCCTATATTGCTGCACACATTTGACACAGAAAAACTGTCATGGCTTCTGGGTGTAAGAGAGACCCTATCTGGGAATATTTTGAAGAATTCCTTCCCCGAGGAAAAAAGGAAAACGTGTCAAGTGGAAACGGTGCAAGAAGGACATGCAGGGCCTAGTTGCAAAAGAATGAAACATCCTAATGAAAAGTGCTTATCGGCCAGTGCCAGTGAGTTCAATGGGACTTACTCCAAAATTAAATGCACTCTAAGTGCAGTCAGTCTTTGTTTTTTTGGTCGTTTGGAATCAGATGTGCATCCTTGCTTAAAAAAAATGTAAATGATTAACTGAATAATAGAGCAAGAAGAAAATAAAAGAATGACTATTCAAAAATAATTTTTGTTTCAGGATCCCATTTATAGCATAAGAGACTTTGTCTATCTGCAACAACTTCAGAGTCATCCATTGATACTTTTAGCAGCCGTGCTGCAACTAAATGCACTTCAGAAAACAAAGTACCAGTAGCAAGCAAAAGATTTCAATCGTCCAGTAAATCCACCACCGTGGATGGTTTTGTAGTAAGGAACGGCAAATACCAACAAGACACCGTAGATTAAAATATTGCTCGGTTCACTGATGTCACAATTTCTCCTTTTCGCATTGTTCACAATAAGCACTATATTGACGTGGTTGAGTGCTTACAACCAGGCTGCACTCCACTCGGTAGAGCAGACATGGGTGGAAGGTGGCTAGATACGGTGGATGAGGAGGAACTTGAACAGTGTGCAAGAAATACTGAGGGGAAATTTGCCACCTTAAGCCTTGATGGGTGGAGCAATGTACACAATGCTCCAGTAACATGGGCCTGTGTGACAACAGAAGATGGGGGTGCATATCTTTCAGAAACAAGAGATGCACCAGGAAATGCCCACACAGCAGAATATTTAAAAGTCGTGGCAGCGAAAGCTGTAATAAACTGTGAAGAAAAATTCAACTGTCACGTGCACGGTTTTGTCACAGACGATGCTGCAAACATGGCAAAGATGAGAAGATACTTAGAAGAAGAAATGGAAGGATGCGCCTTAAGAACATATGGCTGCAGTGACCATTTAATGCATCTTTTAGCCAAAGACTTAAGTACTTCTCCATGAATAAAAGAAAAGGTTGCTGAAGTCGCAAAATGCTTCCGTAGCAACCATTTTGCTCCAGCTTCACCAAAGACAGCGGGAGGATCCAAACTAATTCTCCCTCAAGATGTTTGAGGGGATTCTGTGGTTGATTGTTTTGAGCAATTTATTAAGAACTGGCCTGTTCTCATCAAAATTTGTGAAGAAAACCATGATAAAATAGGTGGAAGCATCTCATCCAAAGTATCTAACATTGGATTCAAGAGTTATGTAGAAGATATGCTCAGTACACTGAAGCCTATATCCATAGCCTTAAACAGACTTCAGAGAGATTGCTGCTGCATTGCTGATGCTGTCGAAATTTGGAAGGCACTTTAAGAGACACTGAAGAAAGAAATACAAAACCAGAAAGTTAAACTGCAGGCAATGAAGAAGCGAATGGATCAAGCACTAACTCCGCCTCATTTTTTTGAGAACACGCTCAACCCCAGATATAAAGCGAGATGCCTAACTTCTGAAGAGGCTACTGCCATGGCATGGGCATCTCAAAAATCACTCCTCAGTTATGCCAGTCAAAATACATTTCAGGGCTGGAGGGGAACCATTTAAACAGTACCTGTTTCCTGCTGATGCTTTGAACAAAGTCACTCCCCTGAACTGGTGGAAACGATTAGCCAGGCACCTTGAAACAGAGTTCCTTCAGGTGTTAAGCCAACTTTTCACAGCAGCAGCTTCCTCTGCAGGCACCGAGAGAATATTTTCATTGTTTGGTATTATTCACTCAAAGCTGGAAAGGCAGAAAAACTCATATTCCTGTTTCAGTCTATGAATAAAAATGACAGTGGGAGTGGAGAAGATGAGATCTAGTTGCAAAAGGTTTAAGGACAGCATACATTTAGTGTTGTGATGACTTGTCTGTTAAAGTTAATAAAATTTGAAAATTAAAAAAAAAGTTTAAGGACAGATGTTGTAAAATGCTGTATTGAGTTTAAAATAACATGTTTTAGTGATCAGATTTGTGACATTGTTTAAGAAATATGTGAAGAAGTATCAGCGGAAATCTTTAGATCACTTCAAATCACAGTTTTCTCTTGGTGATTTAAATTGCCTTGATTTAAATCAATCCACCCTGGCCCAGACGATTAAGAAATTCACTGGGTACGTTGACCAAAGCAGCCGATTCTCCCTTGCCTGCTCCTCGCTGTGGTGTGGTCCTGAGCGGTGAGCATGAGGGAAAGGAGGCCCATCCCACACACAGAAGATCCCGGGCTACAGGCTCAGCAGCAATGCCCAACACGTGGCTGTAGTAGGGGCCCCCCCATTGCTCTTGCAGGACTGGGAACTGGGCAGAGCAGGGGCTGCAGAGGGGATTGGGGAGGAGGAGAGCCTGAGGCAAGAACAGCACGGGACTGTAGGTCACGACTGAGGTGTCTTTGGGGTGGTGGGGAAGCAGTCCAGACCACGGGGCACAGGGAGGTGAGGGTAGGGCCTAGGGGGCATTGACAGGAGTGGGGTGTTTGTGCGAGAGGAGTGCAGGACTGGAATAGCGGGGGTCTCTGCTGGGTACAAGTGGGGCTGAGAGTTGGGAGTGAGGGGTGCCAGTGAGAAATGCGGGGCTGTGGGTTGGGAGAGGCACTGCTGGGTACAAGTGGGGGCTGTGGGTCAGTAGTGAGGGGCATCACTGAAAAATGGGGTCCTAAGGGTTGGGCATGGCTGGGTATATCAGTGGGCTGCAGGTCGGGAGTGAGGGACACCACTGGGTACGGTGGGGGTGGGGGTGCGGGTTGGGAGTTGGGGAGACCACTGGAAAGTGTGGGGGCTGAAGCATAGAAGGATAGCAGTTATTGGGGTCGCCCGCGGCCCACTTCTCTGCCTTTATCCCTGCGCTGCTATGCCCAACTGGAAGGGCAGGAGGGCAACACCAAAACGTTTTCTTGTTGGGGGGGGGTTCAAAAACATATTTTAATACTTTAATGGGTGCACAACATACTGAGCATGCATGTAAAACTAAACGCATTAATAAGCACTGCGAGGCAAACAATGACATATAAATGCCGGCAGCTACGTCCCCTTCGATGGCGAGAGTAGCAGGATTACTGCGATTGCTATGGTATGTACACACACCCCTTCTGCATCTCTCTCAGGCCCAGGCCCACGACCGGTTCACGTTCTTCAGAGTCAGCCCGCGATGACTACAACCGTCACCTCCGCCCCGTTCTCAACACGTTACTTCTTTTACTCCGGGAATCCCCAGCTGTCCACTAGAACTGAAGCGATGTCTCCCAGTTCTTACCGAGCAACAACGGGTTTTCATTTCATTCTCTTTCAAGAAGACCATTTCCGTGCAAGCCTTGCTAGCAGCGACACACCTGAGAAGGAGCCGCGGGCAGCGCGACACCGCACGCGGCGCACGCCGGGCCTCACTGACCCCGCCCGCACGACCCTCGCAGCCAATCGCTGCGCTCCTCATACAGCCCAACGGGAACACGGGGGTCCTATCGCAGCCTTCACCTGCTGCGGCCTTGCCCCGGCCGGACCACAGGGGGCAGCACCGAGCGGCGGGTTCCTTTCCCCGCCGCGGCGCCGCTCCGCGGGCTGCAGCGCTCGGAGCGCGGAGCCGGGGGCAGCGCGGAGCCGGGTTGTCTTCGCACCGAGCGTGGCCGCACGCGACACCTGTGATACATGTACAGACGCTGGTGTGGGTTATAGGCAAGGGTGACAGATGAACGGTCCTATCACTATCGCCATGTATAGAGAGAGAGGCAGTAATAGGGCCCCTGGGTTAATTAGGGTGTGTATTACACACTGTCTGCATCTCGGTATACACGCACACATCCTTATTGGATACATCTCTGTACGGTTAAAGTTTTTCACAGTAACTATGGAGTGAATAACACCCTCACGGCAACGCCCTGTTTTCAGTATTATACTGTTTTACCCCAAGGGTCCCGAACTCTCCCCTAGAATTGAATTGATGTCCAGCGGTGCTTTCTGAACAACAGGTTTTCATTGGTTTTTTCTTTAAAAAGGGAAAATGTGGTGCTTTGCAAGGTGCTTCCTAGAGAGGTTTCAGCATCAGCCCAGAAGCAAACGGTGCTTCTTGGGGCCCACGTGCTCCCCTGTAGACCACCTCACATCACGTGGAGGAGACAGGGAGGATCCCCAGGCAGCAGGCGAAGAGAAAAGGGGCACGGGGCAGAGCAGCGGTTCAAGCTTCAACACCCACCTCAGAAGAGAGTCTGAAAGTCCGGCGCCCTGGGGACGCGGTCTCCCACACGACCCACCGAGGAGGCCAGAACCACCACCGCAGCACTCCGGGACCGGCGGAAGCAGCACCGGGAGCGCCGGGCAATGGCAGGGTCCTGCCTCCGCACACCGGGGAGACTCCGCGCTCCCTCCTGCCGCGCTGCAGTCCGTGCTCCCCGAGGGCTGCCGTGACGCCTTCCACCGCCCGCTCTGCTTTCCGCGCCCTGCCTGCGCCCCGCTCTGCTTTCTGCTCCCACCCTTGCAGGGCCGCACCCGCCCCCCACCCGCAGCGCCAGGCCCGTGCACTTCTGGTCCGGCGAAAACCGCTGCCCGCCGCGAGCTTCACCGTCGCCTCATGCCCCCAGGGCAGCCCCTCACGTCCCGTCCCATCCTGTTACAGCCAGACCCGTGCCTCTTCCCTCCACAGCGTTTCGCTGCCATGCCAGAGCCCACCCCCGCAGTGGTCCAGGCTCCCCAGTACGCAGACACTGGGTCTTGACTTGTGCGCTGGAGCCCAGAGCTGATCCCGGCAGATCCCGCCTCGGCTGGGACGAGGGTGAGTGCAGGCGACCGTGTGTGCTGGAGCAGCGGTGGGGAGAGGCGGGTTGGGGCCTGGGCCTGGGCCTGGGCCCCCCCCCCCCCCGCGATTCCTGCTGCACCGAGTGCCAAACCACCTGCTGGGCATCCCTGCTCAGGCACTGCCAGGGCCCTGGGCCAAAATCCCTCCCCGCCCTGGCCTACCAGCAGCTCCCCTTCGCACATCTCCAACAGACCTCCAGACACTGTGCACCTGTTGTGCTATTTGAAAGGAAAAGTCTACTGGGATTCTGCCCCCCTTCATCCTCACATGACTCCATCCACTTGAAAGAAGTTATTGGTGATACTGGTGTAACAGGACAGAATTGGGCTCCCTCTTGTGTAGAAGAGTTCCTTCTTTGAACGCAAGATCGTCTTGTCTGCTTAGCGCAGGCGCTGAAGCCTCCCGTGGGCTCTCAGCGGAGACAGAAATCCCTTTTGGCCAGATAATGGCATAGCTCAGCATCTCAGTCAAGTGCGATGACCCTGCCCCTAGACACTGCCCAGGATATTAAGAATTGACTAGTGATTTTGGGTGAATAGCCAGAGGCTTTGAAAGAGCCCGGGTTTTCGGGAAGTGTGGAAACCCCTGCAGCTGTGTGACTATCACAGCTCTGCCAGGGGCTTGATGGTGGGCACTCAAAACCACAGGACAGTGTTGAAAGCTCTGCCCTTGCCCATGCAGTGAAGATCATGGCATGAACTTCACTATGAGAGCAAAAGCAACAGCCAGGGTAGCACAGTGAGGAGAGCAGCGTTTTAACCACAGCTCCCTAGCACTGGAATAAATGCGGAGACAGCAATAGCACCGGTCCCTTCCGAGTTTACAGCTTGCACCGGTACTGTGCCCACTGGAGCTGCACTTGTGGGCGCAAGGAGGGGAGGCATCTTCCGTTTGGGCTTGGGCTTAAGATTTCATAGATTTCATAGACATCAGGGCTGGAAGGGACCTCGGGAGATCATCGAGTCCAGCCCCCTGCCCAAAGGGCAGGAAGTCAGCTGGGGTCATAGGATCCCAGCAAGATAAGCATCCAATTTACTCTTGAAGGTGTTCAGTGTAGGTGCTTGCACCACCTCCGATGACAGACTGTTACAGACCTTGGGAGCTCGGACAGTAAAGAAATTCTTCCTTATGTTCAGCCTGAAACGGTCTTGCAGGAGTTTGTGACTGTTCGACCTAGTCATCCCTTGGGGCGCTCTGGTGAACAAACGTTCCCCCAGATCCTGGTGTTCACCCCTGATAAACTTATAGGTAGCCATCAGATCACCCCTGAGCCTGTGCTTTTCCAGGCTAAAGAGTCCCATGGCTCTCAGCCTGTCATCGTAAAATCTATTTTCCTGACTTCTGATCATGCGCGTGGCTCTTCTCTGGACTCTCTCAAGCTTCTCCACATCCTTTTTGAATTGCGGGGCCCAAAACTGGACACAGTACTCCAGCTGCAGCCTCACCAAGGCCGAGTACAAGGGGAGAATGACGTCCTGGGATTTGCTCGAGAAGCATCTATGGATGCAAGCCAGTGTTTTGGTCGCTTTACTAGCCGCAGCATCGCATTGCAGGCTCATGTTCATCTTGTGGTCAATGATGACCCCCAAGTCTCTTTCTTTTGTAGTGCTATCCAACGTAGCACTGCCGAGCCTATAAGGATCCTGCAGGTTTTTCCTCCCAAGGTGGAGAACCTTGCATTTTTCAGTGTTAAACACCATCAGGTTCTCGTCTGCCCATTTGCTGAGCTTGTCCAGGTCAGCCTGGATCACCCGCCTCTCTTCTGGCGTGGATGCTTTGCCCCAAAGTTTGGTGTCATCGGCGAACTTGGCCAGTCCAGTCCTGACTCCAATGTCCACATCATTAATGAAGATGTTGAACAGTATGGGTCCAAGGACAGAGCCTCGAGGGACCCCACTGGTCACAGGGCACCACGATGAGTGACTGCCATCAATTACAACCATCTGGGTCCGACCACGGAGCCAATTTCCCAGCCAGCGGATCGTGGTGGAGCCAAGGCCACAACTGGCCAGTTTGGCCAAGAGGTGATCATGGGATACCAGATCAAAAGCTTTTTTGAAGTCAAGATATATGACATCAATCTCTTCTCCCTTGTCCAGGTGATAGGTCACCTGGTCATAGAAGGAAATGAGATTGGTCAAACAAAACCTACCCGCAACAAACCCATGCTGGCTATCCCTTAGAATGTTTGCCTGGGCCAGTCCATCAAGGATGGCCTCCTTAATAAACTTTTCTAGGATCTTCCCCAGGATAGAAGTCAGGCTAATGGGCCTGTAGTTAACCGGATCCACTTTCCTCCCTTTCTTGAAGATCGGCACCACATTGGCCTTCTTCCAGTCTTCGGGCACTACACCAGAGCGCCAGGAGTTTTCAAAGATCCGTGCCAGGGGCTGGGCTATGACGCTCGCCAGCTCCTTGAGTACCCTGGGGTGCAGATTGTCAGGGCCGGCTGACTTGAAGGTATCCAGCTTCTCAAGATGTTCCTTCACGAGGTCAGCATTTATGGAGGGTAGGGGATCCCCATCACCCGGATCTTCCTGTCCCATAGCAGGCATGGGTGTCCCATGGGACTGATGAAAGACTGATGCAAAGTACCTTTTTAATAGGTTGGCTTTTTCCTGGGCGTCAGTTGCCAGTTGACCCATCTGGTTTAGCAGGGGTCCAACATTGCCCTTGCTTTTCCTCCGACTCCCCACATATCTGAAAAAGTACTTTTTGTTGTCCTTGATGCTTGAAGCTAGTTGGAGTTCAGTTAGGCTGATGCATGTCAGCCTAAACAAAGGGTAGATTTGTATCTTATACACCACATTAATCAGAAGCCCCTGCTCAATCAAGTGAAGTGCATTGTTGTTTCAATGGTTAAAAAATATTCATGCCCTCCCTCCAGCCAAATGGCCTGAGAAATGTGCTGCCTGTCATGGTCTTAACATGTCCCTAATATTTAAAGTGATGTTTGAAAATGAGTTATATTTTCAAGAATAAAAATGAATTAAAAAAATTATATAATGCCCATGAGAAAATGGGTTTGTATCCCCCAGAACTCAGCAGTCCATCAGGGATGACATGGGTAGAGATGGCTGAAATGCTGTAGACATTACATTAAACAGGCCGGGAGGGGCCACAGCTGGACTTAAGGGACTCACGAAAACCTTAAGGCAACTGGGGATCGACACCGTCATTCTCCTTCTTGCAAGGTGACAAGTACATCATCCCACCGCCATGACCCAGCCCGCTAGAGAGAAAGCACCCACACCGTGCCATTAGAAATAGCAAAACTTGTATTGAAGGCATTCAGAGAAGCAGGTCTGAAACAACTGAACCAAAAAAACACCAAGAAGCTCACAAGTTTCCTGAGCATTTTATTTTTATTGGGACCAGCTTTTTTCTTTTGAGTCAAGGGACAGCTGAATTTCAACAGATAATACCCAAGCACCACAACTTCACTGGACCTTATTTTTTAGTTGCTCAAATCAGAACTGATTTCTTACAGTGCATTAACAATTGGAAACCGATGACTAGGCACCATGTGTTCCACATTCTTTTACCATTTGTAAATCAGAACAGTAAATATTTGTGTTCAACAAGTAAGAACACAGATCAGATCGGCAGACAGAATGAAAATGCGTATTCCTTCAGCCAGCTCTCGGTAGGAAAGGATCATGGCCAAATCTTCTCAGTGTAGAAAAGCACCAGCCACGAGGTGAAGTTTTATATACCATTTATTATTCAACTTTGTACATCTTAGGACCACTTGTTCCTACTGGTTTGATGCTGAGCACACCAATTACCTCTAGGACCATTTGGACACAGGACGAGATCTTCGTCCCTGCGGAGCTGGAGATTAACGCTTCCAAACACCCGCAGAGCCTTAATTTACAGATACAAAGAAACTGCACCACAAACAGCCTCAAACTGGCCCAGCAAGCTACAGCCTAAGCAAGATACAGCCAAGCACAAACCTCCGTTTCTACACTAACGCCAAAATCCACTCAACACCCCGACCGAGAAAACCCAAACACATCTATTTTGATCAAGTGCTTAACTAGCAGAGCCAAACAACCAGCAAAACCCTTGACTGCTGCATATCAGTATGCACAACTAGCACCTAGCATGATGCCTTGATCTCTTTGCACGCAATCAGGGCAAATCAAGGACCGAATGCACAGTGCAATTTGAAGCGTGTGGCCGCTATCTCCTAATGGGTATTTGAAAGTGTAGTGATGCACACAACAGTCTCCATTTGTACTTGTAGATTCATAGAAGTGGGGTCAGAAGGGACCTTGTAGATCTTCTAATCTGACCCCCTGCCCTGGGCAGGAGAGAAAACTGGGCTCAAATGATCCCAGCCAGGTAGACGTCAAGCTTCCTCTTAAAGCCGCCCAGGGTAGGAGCCAGCACCACTTCCCTTGGAAGCTGGTTCCAGACCCTAGCCACCCTGACCGTGAAGTCGCGCCTCCTGATACCTAGTCTAAACCTACTCTCTAACAACTTGTGGCCGTTATTCCTTGTTACCCCAGGGGGGGCGCTTGGGGGAACAAGGTCTCTCCCAATCCCTGCTGGTCCCCCCTAGTGAATTTACAGACGGTCACCAGGTCCCCCCTCAGCCTTCTCTTGTGGAGGCTGAACAGGTTCAGGTCCCGTCGCCTCTCCTCGTAGGGCCTGCCCTGCTGCCCCCTGACCATGCGAGTGGCCTCTGGACCCTCTCCATGCTGTCCACATCCCTCCTGAAGTGCAGTGCCCAGAACTGGACGCAGTCCTCCAGCTGCGGCCTGACCAAGATCCCTTTCTGCTATCGTGCTCCTGAGAAAGGAGTTTCCCATCTTATAAGTGCGCTGCTGGTTGCTACTGCCCACGTGCAGCACCCTGCACTTGTCAGTATTGAAACCCATCCTATTTTCATTAGCCCACCCCTGTAACCTGTCCAGATCCTGCTGTAATCTGTCCTTCCCTACTAGCATGCCCACCTCGCCCCCAAATCTTGGTGTCGTCAGCGAATTTGAACAGGGTGCTTTTGATCCCATTGTCCAAGTCGCTGATGAAGATGTTGAACAGTGAGGGCCCAAGGACCGAGCCTTGGGGAACTCCATTGCCCACATCCCTCCAACTAGAATATGACCTGTTCACCACCACTTTCTGAGTACAACCCTTCCGCCAATCTGTGATCCATCTGACTGTGTAGGCATCAATGCCACAGTCGCTTAGTTTTTTAATGAGGATGGGGTGGGAGACGGTGTCAGAGGCCCTGCTGAAGTCCAGAAAGACTACGTTCACCGTGACACCTGCGTCCAAGGATTTTGTGACTTGATTGTAGAAGGCCACCGGGTTGGTCTGACAGGACCTGCCCCTAATGAACCCATGTTGGTTGCCCTTGAGCATCATCATCCCTGATGCTGGCCCATTGCAGATGTGCTCCTTGATGATCTTCTCAGAGTTTCCCCAGAATTGAAGATAGACTAATGGGCCTGTAGTTGCCCGGGTTGTCCCTCTTCCCTTTTTTAAAGGGATAAGCAGACATTAAAGCATACATTAAGCATACATTAAACATTCCTCTCCCTCCTGCCCACCCCAACCCACACTTGTTGCTTCCAAGCTTTCTTGTCCTGCTTCCATTTCTTCTTCTCCAGCTGCCCTTCAGGGACCTGAACAGAAGTGGAGTTGGCTGGCAATGAATTACACACTCCCCTAAAAATATAAAAGAATGTAGCTCACAACGTCCATTATATTCTCGAGCATCATGTCCTTTAAAAAGAAGGGGGATGTGACATACCTCCGATTTACTAAATGAGGGAGAGTACCCTGCTAGCAGTTACCCATGTATGACCACAACAGGACCTAAGACACAAATCCTGTGTATAAGGTGGTCCCAGTGCTCCAAACCTTCCACAAGGCGCTACTCACAAGGTCGACAACTTGGGGATGCAACTTGCAGAGAGGACAGACACTGCATCCAAACTCCCCTAACTTCCCCTCCTGCTGGGTGGGTCTGGGTTTCTTCCCTCCTTAGTGGCTAACTCCTCCTTATCTGCCGTCTTGTCTGCTTCTCGTTCTGGGGGCTTAAAAAACAGACTGACACTGGATTTAAGTCGGCATATCAAAGACTACAGGCCCCAATGTCTCTCCTCCTCTTACCCTTACCTGAATCTGCTGCTACTCTGTCCTCTGTCTGCGAAAAGTGGGAAGAACAGACGTCAAGAGGCTCGGCTGCTGATATCCTGGCCAGGCAGAAGCAGAGTACGATGGCCCAGGACTCTGGACACAACTGCTAGGGCGGCACATGAACAGTGACCAAAACCACCAGCAACCCTGTTTACAGGGCGGTGCATCCTTCAGGCAGCTGGCACCTCCTTCTAAGCAGGATTCATGTCTTAGCTTCTGATGTTGTCATACGCGGATAGGTTTTAGGTGGAGTACTGAGGATCCTGTAAACCAGTTATGTTATCTCCCCCTTCCTTTTCCAAGGCAAGGAGCTCTTTAGTACAGTGGGCATTGTGAGCTTGCTGTCATTCGGGTTTGAGTCTGTTCCAGCTGCAAGTGAGCAGTCGTTCCTTTGCCTGCTCACTGCTGTTATGTGGGCTTTCGTTACATCCCCCAGTTGAGCATGGGCTGTGGCAGAAAGCCACCTTGGTTTCTCCCCAAAATCTCTGCCCTGTGACAATATGATTAGATGGGCCAGCACAGAGGATTCACACCTCAGCCTGTCTCTTTAGGTAACCTGAGCTGGCTGCATTCCTGAGGGAGGGGAAAACCTGCTCCCTCTGCCTACGTGACTGGCATCCGCCACCCAGGTGAGGGCCATCTACCTGGGGAGCTGGAATCTGCCCAGTAACAGGTGATGGACTTCAAATTGGTTGGCTGACAGCCAACTGGGGCTGGCCTCCACTGGACCAGGTGAATGAGGTCACAGGGGCTATATAGGTTACGGGGGGAAGGAGGCTCGCTCTCTTTGGCCATGAGGTGAAGCAGCAGCAAAGCAGGGGAGACAGAGAAGCCTTGGCATCTGGACCTAGCTCTCTCTCTCACCCCAAGACTCCAGAGGGGAAACTCAACCAGCCTCTGGAAGATGCTTGTGAGTAAGCTGGTCAATCGGATTAGATATTTAGCTGGCAGTAACACAGATGCGTAATCAAAAGGCTACCTCAGCCACACTGTTTGCTCTTTAGGATTTCTAAGATATTGCTCAACCCTGTACCCTAGTTTCCCCTACCCCCTGTAATCAATAAAGTTCTTTTTGACTGGTGTGGGAGACTTATTGAGGGGTGGGTCTAAATTATGCCTAAGAGACCCCTTAGGTCTGCGGACTAAGGGAGACTTTACTTTTTGCCCCCTTGACTTGGGGAAGTGCCCCAAGTGCCTGTACTGGGTCGAGTACCCGTCGGACTATTAGGCCTGTGTTTCCCCGAGGACAGGGCCGAGACAGTCCCCTCTCGGGGTGGTGGCGGCTACGTTACCCCCAGACTAGCAAGTGTGCTCCAGGAGAGGGGTCAGCCAAGCATAAGGCGGCCCAGGGAGGCATTCGGAGCCTGGCAGGTGGGTGGGCGCAGGGAGGTGGGCGACTCAATGCAGGAGCACCCCCTACTGGCCCGCCACACGGGCACTTTGAAACTTTTTCAGGTCCTTTGAGAGCTCTGACTTCTCTGTCAGGAAAACTATAGTTTCTGCCCATTGTACTCCAGGTTTGGAGCTGCTTGCTTACTTGAACTTGCTTACAAATGGGCGGATGAGAACTTTGTGGTGTTTAACACTGAAAAATGCAAGGTTCTCCACCTTGGGAAGAAAAACCTGCAGCATCCTTATAGGCTCTGCAGTGGTACACTGGCTACCGCTACAGAAGAAAGAGAATCGGGGGTCAGGATTGAGCACAAGATGAACACGAGCCTGCAATGCGATGCTGCGGCTAGTAAAGCGACCAAAACACTGGCTTGCATCCATAGATGCTTCTCAAGCAAATCCCGGGATGTCATTCTCCCCTTGTACTCGGCCTTGGTGAGGCCGCAGCTGGAGTACTGTGTCCGGTTCTGGGCTCCACAATTCAAAAAGGATGCGGAGAAGCTTGAGAGAGTCCAGAGAAGAGCCGCACGCGTGATCAGAGGTCAGGAAAACAGACCTTACAACGACAGGCTGAGAGCCGTGGGACTCTTCAGCCTGGAAAAGCGCAGGCTCAGGGGTGATCTGGTGGCCACCTATAAGTTTATCAGGGGTGACCATCAGTATCTGGTTGAACATTTGTTCACCAGAGCGCCCCAAGGGATGACAAGGTCGAACGGTCATAAACTCCTGCGAGACCATTTCAGGCTGGACGTAAGGAAGAATTTCTTTACTGTCTGAGCCCCCAAGGTCTGGAACAGCCTGCCATCGGAGGTGGTGCAAGCACCTACATTGAACACCTTCAAGAGCAAATTGGATGCTTATCTTGCTGGGTGCCTATGACCCCAGGTGACTTCCTGCCCTTTGGGTGGGGGGGGCTGGACTTGATCTTCCAAGGTCCCTTCCAGCCTGAATGTCTATGAAATCTGTGGCATCTATGAAATGTACCACCTGAACAACCACTGTTCGGTTGGCTTTCTGTCATGGAAGCCGGTGGTTGGGAGGGGGGACCATCCTGTAAGTAGGATTCCAGGTGCCTTGTGCTGCTGTATCTTGTGCCATGGTATGAGTTGGTCTGTAGGCTCGTGGCCTATGGCTTTTCATTTCCAACTGATCCAGTCTATGGAAGCTGAACAAGGCGATTCCTGCTCGCCCCTCTGTCAAACAGAAGACAGATCAACAGGGGTCACAGGGACGGACCAAAGAGGGAGACGTTACAACTTCCTGTCCCAGTCTCTGGCTCCATGCCTTACACCTAAGCTGTCTCTCCCCACTTTTTTGTGGGGCTGTGTTCTTATTTTTTTCTTTTTCCTTTTTGCAGCTGCTGGAAGGACAAGTAGTGGGCAAACCATGACAGGCAAAAAGCCAGCAAAACGTGATGAGAAGGAAAGTGACTCTGGACAGAGCGACCTCCCTGCCTTTAGGTCTCGATCATGTATTAGCCATATTTCGGCTGTGTGAGCCTTTGGGTAAGCTTCCTGTAACCCAGAAATGGGTCTCAGACCTTGACGGTGTTGCGCTTCTGCAGCAGTCAAGTGGAAGGTGGACACCTCTGCATTCAAAGCATGCATCACTGCCGCTTCATTTCTAAAGGCCATGGGTCTGGTTGGTGGCCTTGTGCAGCGCAGCTGCCCTGTGATCGAGGTCCAGGCCAGCTGCCAGACGAGGCTGCCGGTGGCACAGCCTCCTGTACGCAGGGTGTGTGCTGTCTCTTACCGTCGGAGAACAACAGGTGATATGAACATGCATAGCTCTGGACGTCCCATACTTGGGAGATGAAGTCCAGTGCCATAGCCAGCCAGTCAGAGAGAAGCCCCTGTCAGCAGGGTGGGCGTAGCCTCCTCCCTCTGGCCTGATAGACATGGAGCAGTCTGCACTGTTGTGCAGCAGGACAGCTGTGCAGACAGGAGCCGAGTCTCATGGGGTGACAGGAAACTCTTTAGACCCCTGAGCCTGATGACCTCCCTGTGGTCTGGGTTGAAGCCTGTGGCCTCCTCACTGTTCCGGCATCTGTCCTTCTTCCTGCATCTATGCCTGGCACCCCACGTCCGGACCCCTGGGCCACTCTGTAATGAAGGTGTGAGTCCCGTGCCTCTTGGTGGAGGGCTAGGTTGTGCACAGCAATTGGGGGATGTAACAAAACCCCAGATAACAGCAGTGGGTGGGGGAAGGAGTGACTGCCCACTTGCAGCTGGAAATGACAGCAAGCTCACAATGCCCACTGTACTAAAGAGCTCCCTGCCTTGGAAAAGGAAGGGGAAGATGACATCACTCTGGTTTACGGGATCCTCAGTACTCCACCTAAAACCTATCCCTGTATGGGGTAGTATGGGCAATAAACAGGAGGAATTTGCCCTCTGAATAGCCAGTTCAGACCCAGACATAATAGGGCTTACAGAAATGTGGCGGGATTCATCCCAGAACTGGGCAGTTAGCATTAGGGGCTACAGGCTTTACAGGCAGGATAGAGAAGGAAGGAAAGGTGGGGTGGGCACGCTATGTCAAGGAGCAATACACATCCTCTGCCAGCAGAATGGGGTCAGAGGGGCAAGCACAAGTGCTCTGGATCAAGATACAAGGGGGCCGTGGGAAGAGGGATCTAACTGCCGACCCCCTAGCCAAGGGGAGGAGCTGGACCGGGAATTTTCGGGCCAGCTTGCAGAGGCACTTATGGTAAGGGATGTAGTTGTCGTGGGTGACTTCAATTACCCGGACATCTGCTGGGAGGAGCAGTCAGCCAGGTCAGACTGTCCCGGGAGGCTCCTGGCTGAGATACAGGACCTCCACTTAATCCAGGAGGTGCACGGTCCCACCAGAGGAAATGCCCTGTTGGACCGGGTCCTGGTCACAGGCGATGACCTGGTCAGGGGCCTCCAGGTCCTCGACCACCTGGGTGATAGCGATCATCATTTGCTGGAATTCATCGTCCAGCACAAGGTCTCGAGGGCCTGCAGCAAGGCGGTAGCCCTAGACTTCAAGAGAGCCAACTTCGACAACTTGAGGAGATTAGTGGGAGAGGCGCTGGGGCTCCCAAGAGCGGGGGAGCTCAGTGCCCAAGATGAGTGGTCGTTCCTTAAGGAGATGATACTCAGGGCCCAAGGGGTGACCATCCCAACAACAAGCAAGGGGGGCAGGAGTGCCCGAAAGCCCCCCTGGCTCACCAAGGGTGTCCAGGAATGCCTGATTGCCAAAAAGGTGGCGTATGCCCAGTGGAAGAGGGGTGCTGTCTCCAAAGAGGAGTATACCTCCTCTGCTCGGGCCTGCAGGGGGTGTGTCAGGAAAGCTAAGGCAGACATAGAGCTAGGACTAGTGTCCAAGATCAAAGGTAATAAAAAGTCCTTTTTCAAATATATAGGGAGGATGAAGAAGGCACCGAGTAATGTGTGGCCCCTGCAAGATACGCTGGGCAATCTGGTGGTTGCGCCAGAGGAGAAAGCGGAACTCTTTAACCAATTCCTCACCTCCGTTTTCTTGGGCAGGGACCGGGACGTCCCCGCTGTGATGCAAGACGGACTCGAGGGGAACGCCTCCAGACCTCAGGTTGGGGAGGACCAGGTTGGAGAGCTTCTGGAGGGGCTGGATGTGTTCAAGTCAGTGGATCCAGATGCTCTCCACCCCAGGGTGTTGAGGGAGCTAGCTGGGGTCATTGCAGGGCCCTTGGCACAGCTTTATGAGCGCTCGTGGTGCTTGGGCCAGGTGCCAGATGACTGGAAGATAGCCACCGTGGTCCCCGTCTCTAAAAAAGGGAGGAGGGAGGACCCAAGCAACTATAGGCCCATCAGTCTTACCTGAATCCTAGGGAAACTCTTTGAGAATCCTCAAGGAGCACATCTGTGATGGGCTGGCTTCAGGGATGATGCTCAAGGGCAACCAGCACAGTTTCATTAGGGGGAGATCCTGTCAGACCAACCTGATTGCCTTCTATGATCAGGTCACAAAAGCATTGGATGCAGGTGTCGCCGTGGACGTTGTCTTTCTGGAGCTCAGCAGGACCTTTGCCACCGTCTCCCACCCCATCCTCATTAAGAAAGCGGGTGACTGTGGCATTGGTGCCTACACAGTCGGATGGACTGCAGATTGGCTGAAGGGTCACACTCAGAGGGTGGTGGTGGACGGGTCATATTCGACCCGGGGGGAAGTGGGCAGCAGAGTCCCCCAGGGCTCGGTCCTTGGGCCCGCGCTGTTCAATCTGTTTATCAGTGATTTGGATGATGGGATGAAAAGCAACCTGTTTAAATTCGCTGATGATACCAAAATTTGGGGTGAGGTGAGCACGCTAGTAGGGAGGAAAAAACCGCAGCCAGACCTGGATAGGTTGCAGGGGTGGGCTAACAAAAACAGGATGCACTTCAATACTGACAAGTGCAGGGTGCTGCACTTGGGCAGTAGAAACCAGCAACACACTTATAAGATGGGAAACTCCCTTCTTGAGAGCACGGAGGCAGAAAGGGATCTTGGAGTCATTACTGACTCCAAGATGAACGTGGGCCGACAATGCGAGGTCACGGTTGGCAGGGTTAATCGGACCTTGTCGTGCATCCACAGGTACGTCTCAAGCAGGTCCAGGGAGGTGATCCTCCCCCTCTCTTCGGCACTGGTCAGGCCGCAGCTGGAGGACTGCGTCCAGTTCTGGGCACCGCACTTCAGGAGGGATGTGGACAACGTGGAGAGGGTACAGAGGAGGGCCACCCGCATGATCCGGGGACAACAGGGTAGACCCTACAATGAGAGATTGCAGGCGCTCTGGTGAACAGTTGTTCCCCCAGATACTGGTGGTCACCCCTGATAAGGTTATAGGTGGCCATCAGATCACCCAGGAGCCTGTGCTTTTTCAGGCTAAAGAGCCCACTGGCTCTCAGCCTGTCGTCGTAAGGTCTGTTTTCCTCACCTCTGATCATGCGCGTGGCTCTTCTCTGCGCTCTCTCAAGCGTCTCCAAATCCTTTTTGAATTGCAGTTGACTCCTGCTTGTGTGTCATCTTTTCTGCTTCTCCTACCAGGGCCTATAATAAACAGAGACAGACACTGCACGTAACTCGCCACCTCGGAGGATGGGACTGTGGGACCACTGGCACTTCAGACTTGTCTCCCTCTCTTACCTGAATCTACTGCAAATCTGTCTGCCATCGATGGAAATGGGGGAGCGCAGATATCTGCAGGCTCGGCTGCTGGAGGCATCAGAAGCAGTGTGCAAAGCACAAGGACTCTAGACACAACTGCTGGGGTGGCACATGAACAGTGACCACAAGCACTGGCAACCCTGCTTACAGGGCAGTGCTCCCTGCACACAGCTAGCTGCTGGGGCATGAAGCCTGGAGAAAACCTGCAAAGACCTGAATGTCAGCTGACAGGTGCCCCAGGTGGTCTGAATCAGGGGTCAAAGCTGCCCCATGTCTGGAGGATAAAAGGCCCGTGACTTTAGCCTCCTGTCACAGAAGCCACAGCGCCCAAAGGACTAAACGAGGCCTCAGCCCCCAAGTTGAGGTTGGGGGTGACGAACCCTCGGATTACCGGGGGGGAAAGGTGGGGGCTAGGAGAGCTTCTGAAAAGTGTCGAGGACAGCAGAAAAGAGGAGTCTGGAGACCTGAGCCCAAGGTACAGGAAGGTCACAACGCTCAAGGAAGCAGAGTAACCTGCGCAGCAGAAACAAGAGGAATAAGAGACATGCGCCTTGCTTGCAGGAGGGTCTTTCCCCCAGCAGCCAGCTATGGCAGTGGTCTGACACACTTCCTAGGGGGCAGCTACAACATACAAGGCACCGCACAGCTCAGTCTTGCCTCTGGGCAGAAAGCAGCACGCACCCTTTTAACTGGGTGGCTTCTCCGCCAGTAGCCAGCTACAGCCCTGGGCCTGGGCCCTGATTACAGGGCAGCCACGCTGTGCGGTCACGGCCAGCAGGTGAAGAAGCATCAGAATCAAAAGGAAGGCAACAGGGAGGGCAGCTTCCTGCGTGCAAGGTGGTCCACCTTTCACCCAACAGCTCAGAGACAGAACAGGCAGTAACCCTCAGAGGCACAGCCGAACAGAAGAAGGGACCCACGGGGAGAATTCCCACTCCACACACCCAGCTCCCAGCTCAAAGCTCTCCAAGGCAGGCCAGGGTGCTCCCGCCCTGCCGTAGGGAAGGCCTCAGCCCCGAGAGCCAGGACTCACGGCACCTGGCATCACGCTGCTCCTTCTCCAGCCCCCCCTCATCCCTGCTTGCCATCCTCCGCACACAGGGGATGCAGGCACCTCCTGAGGGCACACAGGAAACTTCACTACCAAACAAAAGGGCAAAGAAGAAGGCCTCCACTGGAAGACAATCCCACACCACTGAGAGTAACATCTTACGCACTACAGGCTCTGCCCATGCCCACAGCTCCACTCAACGGGCAAAGGCCTACCTCCAGGAGAGCCAGAAATGCCCACAGGTGTACGGCCACCAGATTCCTCCACCTCCTCCTACACGGCACCGGCTCTAGGTCGCTTCACCTTTACCTCAGCTCTTCTCTGCTCAGGATTCAGACATTGGCATCACCCCAAAACAACAAGCAATTACTACACGGAACACTATTCACCTCTCATAGTACTGAGGGGAGACACCACCCCCCCCATCAACCCAGGACTCCAGAAGCAGCACACAGCCACCCCCAAACAAGGCACGCAAGGTGCAGTCAGACCCCTCCCAAATCAGGGGACCAATTTAAGGGCCATCACAGCCCTCCTTCCAGCTCTGGGAAGAGCAAAGAAAGAGCAAAAAGTGCTGCTGTGATTTTAAAGATCAAACTAGAAAGAAACACCAGTGACAAACCCAGAGAGACAGAACAAAGTGCAGTTCCCAGAAATGAAGGGAGGCCAGTGGCGGCAGCAACAGGCAGGCACCAGCTCCTCCACCCCAGCACATCCAAGGGCAAGATCTTCACCCACATACAAGGGGCAAACCCTGAAATCCCCAATATACTCAAAGGCTATTTTTAGCCTTTACAAAGAGTCAGGACTAGCAGCCTGGCTAAACTCAACCCAGGCTTACACTGTCCAGCTGTGGGGCACTCCTGAGGACCGCAGTCCTCTCCTTTGCATCATCGCCTGGGAAGCCTGGAGCTCTGGACACTATCCCACATCAGGGTTTTCCTCCCCCACCCAAATACTCCCCAGGCCAAATACACCCCCACTAACCCAGCCCACCTTTCAACAACCTGTTCCTCCATCACCATGGCACAACATTCCCTTGTATATTGTTCGCCGCAAGACTGAGCCACTGGAAAAAGAAGAAAACACCTCACCCATCAGTCCGGCTCAGGGAGCTGCGCGAGATGCACAGGTGCAAGCCGTTGTGCCCCCCCCCCAACACCCCTGAAGTCCCCCAGTGACCCCCAACCGCCACGGAGCGCCACCACCGAGCCCCAGCACAGCCAGAGGAAAGCGGGGTCCACGGTGGGGGGGACTAGCCCAGCTGAGCTGTGGGGAGGCAGCTGAGAGGAGCCGAGGAGGGTCTTGCCCTGCCCCAGGTCACTTCGCCCAGCCCCGCAGAGAGCGCAGCCGGAGGCTTGTGAACAGGCCGTGCAACCAGGCACGCTTGTCTGCCCAGCACATGAGTTAGTGCATGAGTCTGCGCAGGAGGGTGAGCGGGAGGGCTCGCGGCCCTGCCAGCACACCCCAGGGAAGCCAGACCCATCAGCAGCCGGCCTCCCAGCGGCACGATGCAGATGGGCACGTGCCGCACCCAGTGGGTCCCCTCGGAGTCTGCAGCTTCCCCCTCTGGCATCTCAGAGGTCTCCCCAAGACGGACCCGCGGTTCCGGCCCCACGAGGATGGAGCCCCTGACTCTCGGCTGCGGGGGCTGCCTGGCACGGCTCCAGGCACGTGGGACCAGGGAGCATGGCCAACTTCCCTTGTGGGGTTTGCTCCACTTTGCAGTCTCTGGGGTGTCAGATAGAGGAGCTCCAGACCACAGAGACTGACTCCTACTGCCAGGCCCTTCACCCCCTGGAGGCAGAGGGTAGACCCAGGTCGCCTTCCAGGACGAGGGAGGACTCAGGGACCTCCTATGCTGTCCAGCCAGGGGTTTGGACCAAGGTGGTTGAGGGCCCCAAGGCCGGCCGCACCAAGGTCCACCCCCCGCTGGAGCTTAGCAACAGGTACAACCTCTTGCAGCCCCAGCAGAGCCTGCGGAGATGCCAGCTCCTGAAGGCAAGGGAGGATCACCCACCACTACTCTCCCTAAGACAAAACGCAGAGTGCTCGTCATGGGAGACTCCCTCCTGAGCGGGACTGAGGGGGCAATCTGCCACCCTGACCCCCTTGCCTGGGAGGTCTGCTACTTCCTGGGGGGTTCACATCCGGGACATAGCCGAGAGGCTCCCAAAGAGGATTCTCCAGCCCTCTGAGTGCTACCCCATGCTCCTTATCCATGTTGGCAGGAATGACACGGCTCAGAGCAATCCCAACCGGGCCATGAGAGACTACAGGGCTCTGGGAGCAGGGCTTAGGGGGTTGGGGGGCGCAGGTGGTTTTCATAGGTTTCATAGACATTCGTGCTGGAAGGGACCTTGGAAGATCATCGAGCCCAGCCCCCTGTCCCAGGGGCAGGAAGTCATCAGGGGGTCAAAGAATCCCAGCAAGATAAACATCCAAATGTCTCTTGAAGGTGTTCAATGTAGGTGCTTGAACCACCTCTGGTGGCAGAATATTCCAGCCCTTGGGGGCTTGGACAGTAAAGAAATTCTTCCGCATGTCCAGCCTGAAATGGTCATGGAGGAGTTTGTGACCATTTGACCTTGACACCCCTTGGGGTGCTCTGGTGAACAGATGTCCCCCCCCCAGATCCTGGTGAGCACCCCTGATAAACTTATATGTGGCTACCAGATCACCTCTGAGCCTGCACTTTTCCAGGCTGAAGAGTCCCATAATTCTCAGCCTTTCATCATACGCTCTGTTATCCTGACCTCTGATAATGCGTGTGGCTCTCTCTCCTCTGCACTCTCTCAAGCTTCTCCACATCCTTTTTGAACTGTGGACACAGTACTCCCATCACGGGACTCCAGTACTCCAGCTGCAGCCTCACCGAGACCGAGTACAAGGGGAGAATGACGTCCCGGGATTTGCTTGAGAAGCGGCTATGGATGCAAGCCAGTGTTTTGCTCACTTTACTAGCCGCAGCATCGCATTGCAGGCTCATGTTCATCTCGTGGTCTATCCTGACCCCCTCCAAGTCCCTCTCGTCTGTAGTGCTAGCCAGCGTAGCTCTGCCAAGCTTATAAGGCTGCTGCAGGTTTTTCCTCCCAAGGTGGAGAGGCTTGCATTTTTCAGTGTTAAACGCCATCAGATTCTCGTCCGCCCATTGGGTGAGCCTGTCCAGGTCAGCCTGGATCACCCGCCTCTCTTCTGGCGTGGATGCTTTGCCCCAAAGTTTGGTGTCATCGGCGAACTTGGCCAGTCCGCTCCTGACTCCAATGTCCACATCATTGATGAAGATGTTAAACAGAATAGGCCCTAGGACAGAGCCTTGGGGGACCCCGCTGGCCACAGGGCACCATGATGATTGACCTCTGTCAAGCAACACCCTCTGGGTCCGACCATGGAGCCAATTTCCCAGCCAGCAGATCGTGGTGGAGCCAAGGCCACAACTGGCCAGTTTCACCAAGAGGTGACCATAGGATACCAGATCGAAGGCTTTTTTAAAGTCAAGATATACAACATCAATTTCTTCTCCCTTATCCAGGTGATAGGTCACCTGATCGTAAAAGGAAATAAGATTGGTCAAGCAGGACCTACCTGCAGCAAACCCATGTTGGCTATCCCTCAGGATATTGCCATCTGCCAGACTGTTAAGGATGGCCTCTCTGATGATCTTTTCTAAGACTTTCCCCGGGATAGAGGTCAGGCTGATGGGCCTGTAGTTAGCCGGATCCACTTTCCTCCCTTTCTTGAAGATCAGCACCACATTGGCCTTCTTCCAGTCTTTGGACACTTCACCAGAGTGACAGGCGCTGGGCTATGATGCTCACCAGCTCCTTGAATATTCTGGGATGTAGACTGTCAGGGCCAGCTGACTTGAAGGTGTCCAGCCTGTCAAGGTGTTCCTTCACGAGGTCAGCATTGATGGAGGGCAGGGAATCACCCTCACCCAAGTGTTCTCATCCCATAACGGGGAGGGGTGTCCCTCGGGACTGGTGAAAAACCAATGCAAAGTACCCATTTAGTAAAGTGGCTTTTTCCTGGGCGTTGGTTGTCAGTTGTCCCATCTGGTTCAGCAGGGGTCCAATGTTGCCCTTGCTTTTCTCTGGCTCCCCACATATCTAAAAAAAGACTTTTGATTGTCCTTGATACATGTCACTAGTTGGAGTTCAGTTGCAGCCCTGGCTTTCCTGGTTCGCTCCCTGCAGGACTGGGCCAGTGCAGAATATTCCTCCATCCTTTGTAGGTCTGTCTTTTTAGACACAGCAGGTCTGCTAGGTCCCTGGAGAGCCGAGGGGGCTGCTGTGCCCTTTTGCTGCCTGGCCTCTGAGATAGAACAGACTTTGTTTGTTCATCCAGGATTGCTCCCTTGAGGAGTGACTACTCTTCCTGAACTCCCCTTCCCCTGGGGTCGTGGTCCCTTAGGGCCTCACTGACAAGCCTCCTGAGCTTGTCAGAGTTGGCTTTCCTGAAGTCATGGACTCCTGTATTGCTGACTGACTTGCCAGCTTTACAGCAAATGGTGAAGGTGATCAGTTCGTGGTCACTGTCACCCAGCTTCCCTTCAATTGCTAGGTCACTAATTAGGTCCTCCCCGGTTGCCAATACCAGGTCAAGCAGCCTTTGCCTCTCATTGCCCTGTTGACTTCTTGCGTCAGGTGGAGCACATCCATGCATGAGAGAAAGCTTTGCAACTGCTCGTATTTGGCCGAGCGCTGCTCCCACGAGATGTCGGGGTAGTTAAAGCCTACTGTGACAACCATGCGCCGGGAGTGCGTGGCCTCAGCCAATTCTCTGGCAAACTCCTGGCCAAGGTCTTGATCCTGGGTAGGAGGTCTGTAATAGACTCCCACCATTGTGTCCCCTGTGCCATGTTCCCCACGGATTTTCACCCAGAGGATCTCCAGTCATCCACCCTGGGCGCCAGTGTCGGCTCTCAGGGACACATAGCTTTCCTTGACATAGAGAGCTACACTCCCGCCCATTTTATCTACGCAGTCCCTCCTGCACAGGGTATAGCCATCTATACCTGTGTGTGGTCCAATCATGGGTGGAGTCCCACCAGGTCTCCATTATCCCTATGACATCATAATTATTTGTGTTGAGTTTATTCCCCAAGCTCCTGCCATTTGTGTATAGATGTGCAAGTGTCCTCTTGGGGGGCCCTTGCCTTGCCCACAGATTGTACCAGGGCTGGGGCAGGGGTGGGTTCCCTTTAGTGCCTTGGCCTGCTGGCTTTGCAAGGGTTGCTCAGCAGGCCAGAAGTGGCGGTAGTCCCCCGGCAGGCTTATTTTAAAGCCCGGTGGAGCAGGTCGGCCAGTCTGGCTGAGAAGAGCTGCCTCCCCAGGGGGGAGAGGTGGAGGCCATCTCTTCCCAGCAGCTCGCTGCCTCTCTTGCCAAAGAGCGGGCTGTGGTCATGGAAGCCGAAGCCTTCCCGATGACACCAGCTCCGCAGCCTTTGGTTCACTACCTGGCTCCTCCTTTCCCTCCACAGCCCATAGCCCAACACTGGGAGGATCGAAGAAAACACCACCTGCACCCCCAACCCCTTTAGCCCCGCTCCCAAAGCCCTGTAGTGCCTCATGGCCTGGCTGGGAGCGCTGCGAGCTGTGTCATTGGTACCCACATGGACAAGGAGCATGGGGCCGGAGAAGCCCAGGGATCTTCTCCACAATGTCTTGGATTTGGACTCCGGGGAAGCTGCAGACTTCCCAGGCTAAGGAGTCAGGGCAGCAGATTACCCCCTCAGTCCCCCTCAGGATGGAGTCTCTCACGACAAACACTTCGCATTTTGTCTTGGGGAGAGTGGGGGGCGATACCTGCAGTTGAGCCCGTGTTGCCCGCGGGAGCTGGCAGCTTGGCAGGCTCTGCTGGGGCTGCAAGAGGTGCGGACCTGTTGCTAAGCTCCAGCGGGGGGTGGACTCTGGTGTGGCGGGCCTTGGGGCCCTCGACCACCTTGGTCCAGCCCCCTGGCTGGACAGCATTGGAGGTCCCTGAGCCCTCCCTTGTTCCGGAAGGCGACCTGGGTCTACCCTCCGCCTCCAGGGGGTGCAGGGCCTGGCAGTAGGAGTCAATCACCCACTCACCAATCCTGATGGTATGCAGTCGCTGGAGTGCAGCCTGGAGCTCCTCCGGCTGGTGCACCAGGGACCCCTAAAGGAAGCAGCCCCCACAAGGGGAGGTGGCCATGCTCCTGGTCCCCAGAGCATGAAAAAGTGTCATCTTCATCAGTGATCTGGACAAGGGGGTGGGAAGCACCCTCTCCAGATTCGTGGATGACACTAAAATATGGGGTGAAGCTAACACCCTGGGGAGGAGGAACCAGAGCCAGGCTGACCTAGACTGGCTGAGGAAGCGGGCAGAGAGCAACAGGATGCAATTCAATAAGGACAAGTGCAAGGTGCTGTGTCTAGGGAGGAAGAACTGCCATCAGACCCTGTATGCAGCACTGGTCAGGCCGTGGCTGGAGTACTGCGTCCAGTTCTGGGTGCTGCAGGTCAAGCGGGGTGCGGACAGCCCGGAGAGGGTCCAAAGAAGGGCCACGCGTCTGACTGGAGGCCTGCAGGGGAAGCCCCACAAGGAAAGGCTAAGGGACCTCAGCCTCTCCACGGGAAGGCCGAGAGGGGCCCTTGGTGGGGTACACATGCATAAGGGGGAGCAACATGAAGTGGGCGGGGATCTGTTCACCAGGGCGGCCCTGGAACGACAAGGAACAACGGCCACAAGCGGCTGGAGAGCAGGTTTAGACTGGACAGCAGAAACTGTTCTCCAGGGGCAGGGCTGCCAGGCTCTGGAACCGGCTCCCTGGCTGGGATAACGTGACCCCCGGGTGGGTGGGCCGGGGCAGGGTCGGACTGGACGGGCCGCGGACGTCCCTTCCGGCCCTGGGCATCTCTGTACAAGCGAAGTGTTTCAAAGTGAGTGAGGCAGCGAACAACCCCGTCACTTCAACGCCCTGTGCGACACCAGAGATCCCGGGCTCGCTCCCCTAGAGCCGAACTGATGTCCCGCACAACAACAGGTTTGACTTCATTTTTCACTTTAAAAAAAAAGGGAAACGCGGTGCCGTGCGGGCGCGCCCGGAGACGTTTCAGCGCCAGCCCAGAAGCAAACGGTGCTCGCACGGCGTGCAGGAGGCAGGGCGGCCGGCCCGGCAGGAGGAGGCCAGGGACGGGGCCCGGGACAGACACACACGCAACTTCCAGCTTCAAGACGGACCGCAGCACAGCTCCTGCCTGCGCACGCCGCGGGCTACAGCGCTGCGGGGCGCGGGCTCCAGGCCGGGCGGCGCCGGCGGAGCGGGGCCAGTGGGCACCGCAGTCGGACCAATCGGCACGCACACGCTTGCACACACCCACCGCTCCCTGACATCCAATCAGAACGCGAAGAAGGCGCGGGGGCGACCTCTTGGAACCGACCCTCCAGCAAAAGCCAATCAGAGCAAAGAAGGGCGTTGCGGCCCTGACCCCGCCCATGTCTCCACGCCACCCAATCGCCGTACGGCCCGAGGTGGCCAATGGAAACGCGAGACTCCGATGCCGGCCGGGCCGGGTCGCTGCCCGTGAAGGCTTCTCTCTGCCCTCATCACCGGGCTTAAAAGGCCCGGCGGAAGCGCGGGGAGGAGCAGGGTGGGGGGGTGCTTTCCTCTGCCTTTTCGTGGTGGCGTCGGTGCCCCGCGGGAGCGCTCCCGCATGCGCGCAGCCCGCGTCTTACCTGCCGAGGCACGCAGCTGCAGGGCGGCACTGGGCTGGGCTGTCCCCGCCTTTCGCTCCCGGCTGCAGGCTCGGCGCCGCGCCTGGAGTGCGCCGCCCCGGCAGCGGCCGCGAGGAAGCCCGGGAGCGCGGCGCTGCTCGGTACTCGGCGTGGGTCCCCGGCACAGCCGGGGTACGTGTAGCAGCTCCACGGATTCACAGCTGTCGGATGCAGACATGACGCTACGTGACCTCCTGGATCGAGCTCCTCCTTCACACGGACGGGCACAGGCGGATGCGGCTGGAGTTGGTTCCTTATTCCCGGTTCCTGTCTGAAAGCTAATCTAGACCCAGTGAAAACTTGTTATTCATGAATTTCACATCCTAAAAAGAGAGAATTTCATTAGCTACACCAATTAATATGTAAAATAATATCTCACATCAAGAACAGAGCCCTAAACGAAGGGTCAGATTAGGATGGGTTTATGGGGCAAAATACTTCTGGGGCCACCTCAAATTTCATGGCGATGCCACTGGGGGACCATCCCAAAGACCCCAACCACAGTCCTGCCTGGCCCAAAGTGCAGTTTGGCCGTGCCAGGCTGCCATCTGACACCAGCCCCCATGCCACTCTACTAAGTATAACGGTTTGAATAAAGAACTGGATTTGGGCTGGGATTACACCCAGAAATCCTTCTTGGCCACCCCAGACCATACCTCTGTGGCAGCAGGGGGGATGCTTCCAGACATCTCTGAATAGAGACTTGCCGGACCCAAAAGGCGGTTTGTTTGTGCCAGGGTGCCAAGAGATAGCACCCCCAGCCACTGTGCTAGATATGTGGACCCAAGGCTTTTGGGCCAAGATTGCAGCTAGAAATCCTTCTTACCCACCCCCGCCAGCGATTGTACTAAGGACAGTGGCTTGAATAGGGAGCTCTTTTTGGGCTGGGATTAGAAATGGAAATCCTTCTTGGCCGCCCCACACTATGACTCTGTGGTACCGGGGGACTCCCCCGCACATCCCTGACCAGAGTCTTGCCTGGCCCAGAGCGCAGTTTCTTCCTGCTGTGGTGCTAACTGCAGCCCCCGTAGCCAGTAACATAACAACAGGCTTCGTCTGGCTGTCTGACCGTGACTGTGATGCATTTTGAGCTGCAGTTAAAGGCTAATAATTAAGGTTTTGCTTAGGGAGTACCACTCTTCCCTTGTGATAAACTTGTTCTAATTTAACATTTGCTGGTGAGCGAGCAAATTACAACACCCAGCTCTAAGTTATTTTCCAAGTTTCTGGGTGGCGGTTGGATGTAAATGTGAAATGCTGTTGAAAAATCCCTAGGGCCTTATCTAGCTATACACATGCCCTGGGGGTGTGGAGAAGGGTGCGACGAAACCGCGTTTTGGGCCAGGCAGGTCTCTGGTCACAGCTGTCCAGGAGCGTCCCTCCATGCCAGAGAGGTGCGGCCTGGGGTGGCCCAAGAAGGGTTTCTGGGTATAATCCCAGGTCCTTATTCGGGTCCAGACGCTTAGCACAGTGTCAGTGGGCAGCCTGGCATGGCCAAGCCGCGCTTTGGGCCGGGCAAGCCCATGGTCCCCCCGGGGCGCCGAGGTGTGGTCTGGGGAGGCCCAACCAGGATTTCTAGCCATAACCTACCCCCAAATCCAGTTCCTTCTTTAAGCCATTATACTTAGCACTGTGGCATGGGGATGGTAGTGGGCAGCTGGCCCGGCAGGACGCGCTTTGGGCCGGGTGGGGCGGTGGTCAGCCGTCTTTGGGAGGGTCCCCCAGTGGCATCGCCACCAAATCTGGGGTGGCCCAAGAAGTCTCTTTCCCCATAATCCCATCCTAATCTGACCTTCGTTTCTGGCTCTGTTCTTGATGTGAGATATTATTTGACATGCTAATTAGGAGATGTGTAGCTAATGAACTTCTCCCCGTGTAGGATGGGAGAAGTTATTCATTAATAGCAAGTGTTGATTGGGTCTAGATTCGCTTTCAAAAAGGCACCAGGAATAAGGAACCAACTTCAGCCTCATGGACGGCTGCCCCCCAGGACCGCCCCGCCCCCGCCGCCGCGTTCCCGCGAGCAGCGCCGAGCACCTTCCCCGCCCCGCCCCCGCGGCCGGGCGCGGCGCCGCGACGCAAGCGGCGCGCCCACAACCACCCGCGCGTGTGACGCCATCGGCGAGCGCGGGAGACAGCGCGGAGTCGGTTGCCGGAGGCCGATCCCGTCCCGTCCTTGGGCGCTCGCTGCGGTGCCGCCGGGAGCCGCCATGGTGCAGCTGGGTGAGTGAGCCCCCCCCTTCCCCCGGCTCCGGCCGCGGCCCCGCCTCTCCCTCCGCTAACGCGCCGTGCCCGCAGGGCGGGTGCTGCGGGCGATGCCGCGCCGTGCCCGCGTGGTGATCCGCCTGGCGCTGCGCGGCTGCGCCAACCGGCCGTTCCTCCTGCTCGTGGCGGCGCACAACTGGCGGGCGCGCGACGGGCCCTTCCTGGAGCAGCTGGGCTGCTACGACCCGCTGCCCAACGCGCACGGCGAGAAGATCGTGGGCATCAACGTGGAGCGGCTGCGCCACTGGCTCGGCGCCGGCGCGCACATCTCCCGGCCTGCCGAGAAGCTGCTGGGTAAGGCGGGCAAGGGGCCGGGGCTGGGGCTCGGACCAGCCCCGCAGTGCCCTGGCTGCAGCACCCACCTGGCCTTGCTCTTGCAGGTCTGGCTGGGTTCTTCCCGCTGCACCCCATGACCATCACCCACGCTGAGCGGCTGCGGAAGGCCAGAGCTGCAGAGGCGGCAAGAGCCTCGGAGGCCCCCGCCGCCCCCGAGGAAGACACAGAGGAGTGAGGAGAGGCTGAGGTGTGCAGGCACTGGGAGAGGGGCTGGTGCCGCCCACAGACCGTGCCGCGGCAGGAGCAGGGCTGCAGCACGTTTTGAGAATCAACAGAAAAGACCAAAGTTTTCTTTCCTTGCAGCCCATCCGATGTGCAGAAACCTTCCGCCACTAGCGCGTGCTTAGGCCAAAGGACTTACCTGGATGCAGGTGTTGTCACTGTCTCTACTTTAAGATCTGCTTCAGTTGTTGTTATTCTCTTAGTTTCCACTGAGCTTAACAAAGGGAAACCTTTGTGTGCAGCAACGCCATAAGTTTTGTAAAGCGTGGAACATGCGTGTCAAAGCAGTAAAGGACTTACTCTTACTCCAGCAGAGAAACATGGTACTGTGAGCACATTTACACAAGACTTACCTCACATGACTAATTAGCTCTGCAGTAAATGTCTTGCATCTACATGTGCGCCCCTACTAGGCCACAGGAAACTAATTAACTCCACAGCAGAATTTTTTTTTTTCCCACTTCTCAGGACCGCACGTGTAGGCACCGATGTGGCTGGCTAGGTCACAAGAGTGCTTCAGTGCAGGGGCTGCAGCTAACCCTGCACTGGAGCACTTCCATTCCCCAGCTAGCCCCCCTAAAGCACATTGAGCCATGCAGGAGCAGTCCTGGGGTGGCAGGCTGACCCCCCAGGTCCTCTGCCAGCTGGGACTGCTCTGACCAGTCCCAGGCACACACTTAAATGGTACACCCAGGAGAAATGAACTGGGGGGCATCAGAGTTAACTGCTTTGTATTAATTGCATGTGTAGATGCAGCCAGTTTGGAGCAGGCTGCTTTATGGAAGCTGGCTGCATTTCTCAGAATATCTGTACAGGCTTTTTTGGCTACCTTCATGAAGTCAACACTTCTGGTTAACAGGATTTCTGGTTTATCTTGACTCAGCTGAGTGGCAAGTATCATTGGAAGTAGGAACATGGGGAAGGCAGAGAAGAAGTGGCAGGGGAGGAGGATAGCTCTACTGGATAACTTGTCGGTTGTGCCCCTGCCGGCCTGCTCAGACACACAGAGAAGGGGGCAGGGAAAATAAGGGGTCTGGAAATTCAAACAAAAGGCTGGGAGGAAAGGACAGAATTGAATTGGGGGTCACCCCTAGCCTCCTGAGGGTGCATACATCTTAAGGTTGATTGGCTCAGAAGGGCCATATGGCACAGACAGCACTGATGTCAGTGCACCCACCCTTTGAACCCCCCCTTTAACACTATGTGCACTGCGTGTGCTGGGGTGGGGGTGAGCGGCAAGTGGCTGTGGACCACTAAAGCTCCACGTGGCCCTGAGTGTTGACAATGCTGCCATCGCCCTCCTGACTGCAGCTCCAACACTGAAGACCCCATCCCTTTCCAAGTCCCCTATTCAAGGCAATGCCCTGTCCCCCTGGGACAGCTGTGTACATAGATCCACCAACAACTGCACCAATGTAGAAAGTACCCATGCTGTGGTGAGGGGTTTGGCAGGGGAAGAGGTGCATGCTGCACATCCCAAGGAAGGAAAGAGTGCAGTCACCTGCAATAGCCGTGGGGTGGAAAATGAGTCCAACATCAACCCAAGGCTCCTTCAGGTTGGAGGCAGAACTATTCTCTGAGCTGCTGCTGGCAGTATCATTAGTGCCCAAACATCTGCTGCTTGGGCCTATACTCTGTTGATAAGGGGAGTCCTGACAATCTCTGTAACATCTTGGATCAAGCCTGGCAGGCAGACGACCACCTGGCATGACTGGTTTAGGGTTGATGCCTCCATACCTTTTGGGAGTTGCTTATTTTTGAGAGCAGTAGCCTCAGCCCTCCCACCTTTACAGTGTTGTTTCATCTCTGCCCCCAGTGGAGTAGATGCCCACTCCGTAACTCTTCACCCTGATAAGGGTTCAGCCAGGGGCTATTCTGCTGCTGCAAGCAACCAGCTCCTGGCTTCTAGCCTCCTCATCTCTTCCAGTCTTGGAGATGGGCTTGTGTCATATCTTTAAGTAGTCTACATTGATGTTTTTCAGCCCAGCCATCATCTCCTGTAGCTCCTTTACCCATTTTCAGCCCAGCCACCATCTCCTGTAGCTCTTTTACCCATTTTGTAAAACAATCCATCAATAGGAACCTTTCACACCAGATGCACTCCTGTCTTTGTCAGAAACATGCACGCTGTGGTTCCTACAAAGCAAGAGCAGGGACTGAGTGGAACCACCCATGGTGAGAAGCCCCAGTTGGACAGAGCCTGCACAGACAGAGGAGGAGCTAGCACTGGCATTGGTTTTGGCAGAATGACTGCCAGCAATTGTGCTGCTGCTTTTTCTGGTTCCTGCCTTAGAACAAAACAAAACTCTCCCTTACCCAAGGAATTCAGCTGACTCGCACTAAAGAGAGGCCAACAGAAACACAGGGAGGGAACTCCACCCCCCATAATGTGCTGGCTCCTGGTATCACCCACCCCTAGTATTGCCAAGTCTGGCTGGCCTGGCCTCCTTGAGAATAGCAGTCAAGTCTCAGGGGCTGTAAACTGCTTGCTGGCCCCTGTAACACTGCAAGAGGGCCATAAACCCCAGACCACAAATCCCAAATTTAGCAGGGCAGGTAAACACACTTTCAACATCCACCAACCACAAGTGACCAGGACTTCCTCCTCCCATGCAGGGATTTCACTTGAGCCCACCACCACCAGTTTGTGGATCCTGATGGCACCGGCTATTTGTGTCCTCATTTTACTACAACATTGTTCAAGAAAGGTGCAATGAGAAAAGTAGAACTCCCACAGGGGAGGGGGAGTATGTTGGAGCCACTGTGGAACGGAGACCTGGTGCCTACAAAGTTCTGCCTAAGAAGCGGGTCGGATGTTGAATCAGCCCAGGAATGCCGATGAGACCTGGCTCGTACCTGCTAGGGGAAGAAATGGTTAATAGCCCTTTTCTTACCATGGCCCGTATGATTCAGATATTATGCTGGTCATCATGAGGTCACAGTCTTGTCCCTAAGTGAAGACAATTACTCTTCTTGTTTACTTGAGGTCAGGGAAGTGCGAGAGCTGCAAGGTGTGTTTGCTTCGCAATACGTTTATTAATTATGGTCCTATAACATTAGGGGTATCACTAAAGAGCAAAGTCCTATGTTTAACATGGACACGCTACATCATGCATTTTCCCCACATACTAGAGCAGGCAACAAACAACAGAAAGACATTCAGATGTCAACAAAAGGTCTTTTATGTCAACGAGAGGGGGCAAATTCTGTGTGCAAACAGTAAGATACGCCATCTAGTAGTTTTTAAGGAATTACTTCCCGGGTAAATACAACAATGATCAGGAAGTGGATAAGGTACAAAAATAAAAGTAAACTTACCAATAAATTAGAAGCAAAGAGAAAATTCCAGTGCTGAGACTGGACCTTTCTGTCAGAGTTCCTGTGTTTTCTGATCTCCTACCCAAGTTTCACACAGTTATTCAATTTTAATTTGTTGACTTTCACCCATAAAGATCTCCCACTTTTTCAAACCATTTTTTCCTGTCAACATGCACCAAAACATATTTCAAATCAGACTGGGCTATTCTTATAACTCAGGGGAGGCCAACCTGTGGCACAGAAAGCCACGTAGCATGGACAGCCTGTGAGAGTGACCTGCAGCAGACTGCAGAAGGGGAAAGCAGCATTGTGGCAATCAGGGTAGGGACTAGAAAGTGGAGCATTGGAGTAAGCAGAAAGCGCAGAATGGGAACAAAGCAGAGTAACAGCTTGACCAGGGAGCAGAAGGTAGGGAACAGAAGAAAGCTCAGCAGCAAATTAGGGAAGGGATCAGAGTGGTGTTCAGGGAAGGTGCAGGGGCGTACCTGTCAGGAAGGTTGGCCCCTGCTGTTACCACTAATTCAAGACGTGTGCTTTTCCATGTGGGTATGACAATAATATGAGAACGGTGGCACTACCATCTCTCATTATCTGGTCCTTGGCTCCACACTGCATTATGGTGTGAAGAGGCCTTACAGATATTAAAAACATATCCCTTTCTAAGTGAACAAGATTTAGGGCACAGACAGAAGTAGCAATTTTCGCTCTACCTGGCCACAGAAAACGGTCTATAGCCATGACCAAAGACAAGTGCATGGTTGCAGATTGCTTCAAAAATGGCTGATTGGGTGAAAATCAGACCCCACACTGCAGGAGGGGTTAGGTTAAGATATTTCAAAATAGCATCCTCTACACCTGGTGTCTGTGCTGCCTGCCAGTCTCGAGCTGTTTTCAGAATGGAAAGGCAGCGGAGGGACTTTCATCTGGGGTTTCTTCAGCCCACGCTGGAGGGCAGGGAAGATGTACTGGAACCCCAACCCCCTGCCTCGAGGTGTGTGCGTGCGGAAGGGCTCCAATTCACCCACCCCACACTCCAGTGCTGGCTGGGGAACCCCTAAAAACAGCTCCCTCTACTCCCTTCCCATTCTGAAAACAGGGATAGGCTGGGATGATGATGGGGCTGTTGCTTAGGGAAACCAGGCATCTAGCAGCTAGATGCCCCTCCCCTCTGGGAGGAACAGTGAACTTCTGTTTGGTCCAGGGGACGGTTGCAACTGAAACTGCTTTCTGCAAAGGATTCTCAGTTACAGCGGGAAGCTGCACTTACGTTTGCACTCGTAACATCTGTGGCTCAACTGGTCCCAGGGACCGTTTAATTTTCCTGACGAACATGAGACAGTCCCCCTGTTATCTTTAGTATCTCTATCTAGAAAGGTCTGTTATATTTAAAACCTCTTCAACTAAACAGCAATGGGGACACAGACAGGTGCATCCACATTAATACTTTTATGCTGTTTCTGTCCCACTCGGATGCTATCGGTGGGAAGTAATTCTTATTTTCAGGTTTTCCCCTCTCAGGGCAGAATTTCCCTAATCTGAACCTTCCTGGCTCTGGTCTGTTTTACATACCAAAGGGAAGTTACGTGTCTTTTATTCTTCTTGCAATATGGGACCCTGCTTGGGTCAAGATAATTGTTCAGGACGCCTTCCATCATGGCAGGGACTGTCACAAAACTGAAACCTATTTGGTTCTTGAAAAGATTAAGGAAGCAAAATATTCAGCTATTCCTGAAGCTTGCAACAGTTATCTGATGTTAAGAACTGTCCTTGTGTTAACACCCCACTCCCCCTGCTTAGAAAGGTATGATCTGATACAGACTGAAAACAAGCCAATTCAACTGAAAACACAGCTTAGCACAAGAGAAGGTTTAAGGATAGAGACTTTATTTTAAGCAGTAGTTTGGGGACACAGATTTTTTTTAAAGATATTTAAAAACATACAGCTTTTCTGGAGCAAACACTTTTATCTAGGAACAAACTGTTATGCCCAAGTTATGGTAATGTCAGAATTCATTTTTGTTGCTCTTTGCATTTCCATTATCTATAGCAGTATAGCCCTAATGGGGCAGGAATATCTAAGCAATGAAGGAAAGGTTTACTTGATAAAATGTACATATTTAACAGCCCAGAACTATTTAAGACATCATGAATTCCCTTTGGCAAGTCTGAAGATAGAGCCTAGTGTTTATGGCATCAGGTATTAATAAATGGATTACTGCGCAAACTTGAGAGTTTTTTTATATTAATCTAAAGGCTTATGAAGCAATACTATAAAATAAACTGGTCTTGCCTCAAAAGGCTTCTTTTCATCTTCAGGCATCAGTACATGCATCCCCCATGTCCTCTACTACAGGCACAATTTGAAAATTAGTAAGGCGCCTTTAAGAGAAACAAAGGATGAAGAAAAAGGGATCAGCAGTGATATTCTACATGGCTATGATATTCTATATAGTAGTAATTCAGCAACCACATATGTCACTTTCTCAGACTGCTGCAATAATCCAATGCCAATAGTCACTACCACCAAATGGTGACAATGGTCCAGGCAACCTGGACTTTAACTGCTTTTAAAGTCATTCATTTCTGTACCAGAACTGACAGTGGGGGAGTCTCAATATAAATAGTAATCCTGATCTGCTTCTAGCCAACAAAGCAGAACCAGTGATTTCCTAGTGCCAGCTTTCTCCTCCTCCAAGCCTTGCCATCCACATGTTTAAGCAAAGAAAACACCCATAAGCCCAATGTATATTCTAGCAAATGTTTAATTCCCCAGTGCCACCAAAACACATTCTAAATGAACTGCTTGTCAAGGGGTCTGGAAAAAAAAAGAGAGGGAAAGATCATAGCAATGAGATGCACAAAACCTCTATGTACCCAGTCAGAACGACTGATTCACTGAGATTCTAGTCCTGCTTCCTGAAATGATATAGTTGTAGTTGGGCAAAAGGGGTACATTAATATAAAGTCTCTTAAGATACAATATGTGCTTGCTTCTGACAGGTGAGAGAGGCCATTAAGAGCTGCGCAGTTCTTCCATGCATCCCTGCCACAGATGTTCTGGGACATACCGGTTACTTCCCATAGAACTTCTTGTTCAGAAGGAAGATGAGAAGGTTGACGTTAACTTTTGCTCTGTTGAACAGCTTCATGACTGCAACACCTTCATACTGGAGCTGCAAAAGATCCTGAACAAAAAGAACACGTTGATTAGTGAAGAAACCATGGGACCCAAGAGGAAAGAGGCAATTTAGAAGACAAGTACAAAGCTGGTTTCTAAAGGATTCATATCCACTGTGGGTCTAAGACTTGAGCTTGAAAGATTCATGACAAAGGTGTACTGATGGACTTTCATGACAAACTACAAGCAATCAGCACCACCAATCTCCATTTCCTGATACTTGTATTAATATGGGTATTTAAATGAAAATGATATCCTTTTCTTTCAACTCTCAAACATCTAACGTGACTTCAAAGACCCAAGTCAATCCGGATGCTCAGCTTCAGCCTCTTTGTGCTTTGCATTCCCTATGAAATTCTCAGAGCCCTTTGATGGCATTCCCCACCCTCTCTCCTTCAATCACATCTCACAGCCACAAGATACAAGACCTTGGGGAGCGATTTTCAAAGAAGGTGACCAACCAGCGCTCCCCAACAAGGGTCAAATGGAAAATGCTGACTCAGATGTACTGGTCTCTCCCAGGGACAAGCTTGCTAATGATACACCTCACTATTTCCAATGTTGAAGAGTACTGTGACAAGATAGTGATGGAGCAAACAAATACCCCCTGTGCCGCTCACTCTCTCAAGCCTGAAGATTTGTTAGGAAACTGAAAATCAAGTCACACAGAAGCGAGGGACCACACCACATTGCTTTTGCTTCTCCCTCTGGCTTAGAGAGAAAGGAAGGTTCTTAACATAAGGAAACCAACAGACTCCAAGTCGCAAACCCAGTCAGTAGCCCTCAAGCTTCAAGGCCATTTTGGCAAGTAGGCCTTCAAAACTAAGATGTCTCTCAACACTGGCAGTCAATCAGATGAGACCACTGTCCTCCGTGCTAATCAGAGCCACCACTTTGTTCTTCAAAGCCAAGATGCCTCTCAAGGCAAGTGATGCCAGACAAACCACCAGACTCGGCTGAAGGGGCTTGAAACAGCCCTAGTCCTTTTGCTCCTCAAAGACGGAGTTCACTTCAATTTTCCCAGAAAGCACCAACAATCGGAGGCTGCAGCAGACATTACAGCATTTCATGAAGCACAAAGCTCCACACTGCTGTCTCTCACTCCAGCTGTGCTGGGCATTGGGCCAACACTGAGAACACCTCTAGGTGACAATGCCCACCAAGAAAACCTGGGCCCCAGAACTGGCATTCAGGGCAAAGGAAGCTGTCCAGAAGGGCTGGGAGCTGTTCTACTATCTGTAATCACAGCAGCTTCTCTAAACCAAACAGCTGATTTACTACACGGAGAAAAGCATACAAAGGGGCAAGAAAATTTTAAAAAAGCACAACCACCATCAAGGGAGACATCCAGCCTTGACCAAACATGCCTTCCCTAGGACAAACTCCTGCAGTACCAGGCAATACTGGACAAACAAATCCATACTGATTTGCTGGCGAAGATTCAACTTGAAGGGCTGCCAAAAAGAAGAGGGAAAGCCCCTTTTCTGTCTCGGTACAGGGAGAAGGACATGAACCAATAGCTTGAAGTTGCAGCAAAGTAAGTTTGGATTGAATATATGGCAAAACTTCACTGTGAGAATAATGAGGCACTGAAATAGATGCCCACGGAAACTGTAGGCTCTTCATCACCGGAGGTATTCACAAAGAGGTTGGACAGTAGGGGTGTGCGTATTCGATTCAGATTCGGCCCGAATCGGGACAATGCGTATTCGATCGCTGATTTGGATCACTGTCCTGATTTGATCTGGCCAAATCCAAATCCGAAGATTCGATTCCGATTCAGAGAATCAGCGATTTGGCCACAGACACAGCTTTAAATATTTCTTCTACATATATACATACGAGGTGTGGTTCACAAATGCTGAGGCAGATGGAGCATCCCACAGTAAGTGGCCCTCTGCCCAAAATAATTGCCCCTGGTTTAGATTATGGTAGTCTGGGATGGTTTGGATAGGGATGATCCTGCCCTCAGGCAGGGGGTTGGACTAGATGTGACCTCTGGAGGTCCCTTCCAGCCCCACTTCTATGACTGTGATGCAGAAATAGCCTTTGCTGGTACCGCCTATAAACTGGTCTTGGATGGAAGAGGGCAGTTTTCTTTCCCTCAAGGCTCTCACCAGGCTGCATGCTCACTAAAATTGCATAGCACTAAGCAGCTTTCAGAAGCATTTCCTCACACCCAGAAGGGACAGAAATACTTTTGTGAAATCTTAGCTTCCAGAAAGCAACTACAGAAACCTGCAAAAAAAGATCTGGGTTGGCTACATGCAGCCTGCATAGATCACAGATTACACACCACTGGTGCTCAGCATTAGATAGGAAGACCCCCTTACCTGATAATGTAGCATGAATGTTTCCATCTGAACGCCCATGAATTTTGCTTTTACCTCAAAGTCTCCTACTTCCTCTGTTGGATTGATTTCAAATATCACATTTTTAAACCTACAAGGGATCACAAAAAAACAGAAATGTATTATTTTACATGCAATTTTAATGAAGTGGAGAAGGTTCAGAGTTAAAGTTCCGAACAGATCCTATCTTTGCTCTGATTCTGGATGCTCACATTCTGCACCTAATGAGACTATGGAGAGGTCAGAAAGAACAGCAGAGCTTAAGAATCTTCCCTAGGGAAAAGAAACACAATTTGTGTTATGTCTGCCAGACCTTGTCTCTGCCTCAGAGACAGTAACATGGAATCACCCCATACTGCTGAGTGGGGTACTCTGGCCCAGACCAACAAGCCATATAATGTACCCTGAGTGACACTGCCATCCAGCTGGGTAGGAACTCCGATACCAGAAAGTTCATCAATCTACCAGGAAAAGGCACAACGGGATTCAAATGGCTCCCAGAGGCTGGGAAGAGGTCAGAAATATACACCAATTTTTAACGGTGAGGGTGATTAGCCAATCGGTACAAGCTTACCTGGTGATGAGGTAGATTCTCCTTAATGTGGAATCTTTACTTCAACACTGAATGTCCTTATATACTGATGCAGAGGATGCCCACGTAAAGCCCTCTTGGACCATGATATGCATGGGGTCAGACTAGGAGGTCATAATGTCCCCATAGTCTACAAACACCCAGCCACATGTCAGAGTTTCACTATTTCAGAGCAGCCTGCAGACAGTCAGCACAGGCTAAAGAGGTGCTGGGCCACTCTGTTCAGAGCCTCTGACCAGGTGTTCAGAACAAGTACAACAGGAAGGAATGAGACCACCCTCTTCCCTCACAGTGACTGCAGGACGGCTTTAAGCACACTACATTCGCAGGTTAACAGGTACTCACTGGTTGGCTTGCAGGTCTTCAATCTCCAGCAGAACTCCCTTTTCATGCAGTCTGGCTGCTGTATACTTCAGGGAAATCTTTTTACTATTTTTGCCTTTCATCTCCCGAGGCTTTTTAGAGACCCTGAGAAAAACAGATAACGCAGTCAGATGAATGAAGCAACAAAAGTAAGTTTAAACAGTGAAAGAATTTCCCCGCTTTAAGTGACTGGCAAGAATTGAGTGATAAACTGATTCAGACTAACAGAAACAGATTATCTAAATACAGAATAACCTTACATTGCAAGTTATTGGAGGCAGAAACCATACTCACAAATATAACTCACAAAGAGAGGAAAAGAGTGAACACAGTACCCAGTAAAATTGAGCTTTGATTCTGTTTGGTGTCTTTTGGAATTATGAGGGAAGTTAATTTAGCAAGTTATATACAGCGGTGTCCTATTTATTGTTAGATTAATAGGAAAGTTCTTGTAGCTACAACACACCTTTTCACAAATACTCCAGCAAGTGAAAAACTTAAGGAAGAAACAACAACATCTATTCTGGAAAGTCTCTACAAGGCTACAGCAAGGTGAAAACCTGGATGGCCCAGGCAGACTATGTACAGGGGCCATGTGTGCATGACTTGCAAACTTGCGCTTTTAAGCTCTTCATCCCTGGCCTCCCTGTAACCCTCATGGTTTCTTCTGAGGCTGTCCAAAGAGCAACTATTAGATCTCTTTGCCCTATCAGACCACTTCACTATCTGATGCTCTTCAACCCCCTTTTTGTTCTTCCAGACACAGCCCATCTGATTAAAATTCTCATCTTTGTCTTCAAGGCCAACACAGGCCCATCCAACCCTGTTTCAGATTCCAGTTTTATAATATTCTCCCTCATTCTACCAGTAATTGCAGCCCCTGTGCCCCCTTTTCTTCTGCCCCTTCTACCCTGTGTCATTGGCAAGGTTTCTCATACATCTTTTGCAACTAGACTGCACAGGCCCCCGCCACAACTGCATTCAAATTCCTCCTAAACAGGGTTTCTTCTGCGATGTCCACGTCTAAGGAGGCCCTCACCCAACACAACCCAGAAACAGTTGTTCAGCTGTGAGCAGCGATCAATCTAGCCCTCTAACTTCAGGGGAAGGTGCACAAATCCCTGTAAAGTAAACATTTTCCCAGAGAAGTGGTTTCCTAATCCCAGGAAATTAGGTTTATGACAGTGACAGAGAGCCAGAAGGCTCCTGTTACTTGAAGCAGAGCTGGCTACAAATACAGCCAGTCTGGGGAAGAGGCAGAGGCTAGGGGTGCCTATCTCAGAACTGGCTACTCTGCAATAACCCAGCAGGGCAGAACCCTTCTTGGGAAGCACAGGCCCTGCTGCAACAGTGAGACCAGCAGCAGTCAGCTGCACAGAAGGCTAGTCAGTGAGCTTACTCAGCAAACACCTGTGGCAGCTCAGGGAGCCACATAACCAATGGGGCATGGCTTCCAGACATATAAACCCAGGGCCTGAGCCAGAGCAGGGAGCCCAGTCTAGAGGCTGCAGTGGAAGGAAGGGCCAGGACAGCGCCTAGCTGGCACCCGTGCTACCTTAGGCAAACATAATGGCTAGGCAAACATAATGGTGCTGCTTTGCAAAGGAATGGGACCCAGCATAAGGGGTTGCCTAGTGGTGCAGACAGGCAGCCACTGTTTGCGTTTGGACCCAGAGTGGATTAAGTGGTGTTATAGCCAGAGAGCTTATTCTTTTGTTATAGTTTATGGGTGGTTTGTGAAAGGGATTGAGGATGGTTTGTGTCAAAGATCAAAGTCTTTGATTTCAGATGCCGATGGCAAAAGGTCAGATGGCAAAGGGTCAGAAGCTAACACAACAAACTCTATGGTTGTAATTTATCCCTCTGTATTAACAGTGCTGCATATACACACCCCTGTCTGTGCCTCATTTCTAATTACTTGAGCATCTCATACGAGAGAGAAACTGACCTTGACGGCCCAGCACGAAACATAAAGTACCTATAGTAACGAGATGAGCTGACTTCAGTAAAGTTGTAAAATTAAATATACTATGTGTGCCATCCTATGACCAAACAGGACCAGTACCACCCAAATAAAAATAACCCCCCTTTTTTCTGAAACCTGAGCAAACAAAAAGAGCACAAGTGCCAACTCGTTAATTATTCATAATTAGTGTATGGTAATTGGTCACCTTTGCCCAATATAACTTTGAAAGAACTTCCGCCCAAAGCAGAGAACGGAGAACTGTGTATACACTCAAGAAGAACAGATTGTGCACAACGAATGTTATCTATTCGCCTACGTTTTTTTTTTTTTCTGGCGTATCCCCGTCTTGCCGGCCCGTCTATCTCTCCATCTCTGGTGTTATCTTTCTTATCAAGAGCTCCTGGTAATCTGCAGGCTGCAACGGCTTATGTGAATCACTCGGAATCTGTAACAAGCAACTCTCTTACCCACCCTGTAAATGCTGGGTAACATGATATCTGCATGCTGTACTTGAATAAATCAACTCCTCTGCCTACACTGCAGCACATCAGTAGCATAAGTAAAATAAAACTTTTCTGTGTAACCACCACGCTGTGTTTAAATCATACTGACTCCTGCTCACCGTTATCACCTACCTGCCCGGTCATAAATCCCCCTCCTCGTGCCAAGCCAGCTGTGCCGACCCAGGCTCGCAGGTCAAGGGTGCGCCGGTGTTAGGGGCGCGACAGTTTGGAGGTCCCATTAGTGCCAGAGGGGCATGTGACTGCCTTAAGCCCTGCCACAGGTCAGACTCAAGGCCCACGCTGGGACCAGAGGGCCCACAGCAGGGTGGAGACAGGGCTAGGGGGCCCAGCATTAAAATAACCAAGATAAGGGATGGAGCTCAGAGCCCAGGTCCAGAACAGAGGGCCTTGGTTAAGGGAGCAGCGAAAACAGACGGGCAGAAGCTGGAAAGGCCAAAGCCTCAACAAGGGAGTAAAAGTCTGAGGTGTCCTGGTGACTTTGGGAAACAAGAGTCCCACCTGAGTGAGGTAGTGACACCTGTGAAGCATAGGTGTAGTGTAAGGAGTGGCTGGAGCCATGACTAGCCCTTAAGGCTACAGGTACACCTGGCATGAGTGAGAGTGCCTACTTCAGCTTAAGAGCAGGACGGAGGCCAGCAGTGTCCAGGAGGGACCTGCTAGCTGTTAGACAGATTGAGCCTTGCTCTAGGCCCCTGAGGCAGCCTCCCTTTGGCTCCAACAAGTACATCAAGGCATGGCAGGAAAGCAGGGGAGGGTACCCTAGAGGCAAAGCAGAGTGCAGATTGTGTGGCCATTAGGGGGCATCATGGCTGTCCCTGCAGCATGACCTGGTTACAATAACCTATACCATGAAAGATCAGGTGCACCAGGCTTTGGTATAGTTGAGGCTGGATAAAAGTTGACTGTTTAAGAGCTACACTGTACAGACAGGCACCAACCTTGCATCTAGTCACCCAGTGGATTACAAGGCACACAGACAGACAAGATTCTTCCTGAGGGTTGCTAACTAGGCAGCAGAAATGACTTGCTGTGTTCACAAAACATGAGCAACACACCAAATCCCGTATAGCTGAAAACAAAAAAGGAGACAAGCTGCTGCAATCTATTTCTGCCAAAGGGTTTTCTCCCCATTGCTAAAGAAATGCAAGCTGAGTACAGCAGAAAATTCAGAAGAGCCTCACAAGGTTTCAAAAAGAAAATAAACACCTTTTTGGATGGAGGGACCCCAGGGGACAGAGGGAACCATGGGAAGTAGGATAAATGGGAAAAGAGATGACACGAAGATCAGGACCAGGGGCTGGGGATCAAGCAAAGTGAGGAAGTTAAAGCTGGGATGCTCCTGTCAGCCCCACATTCACCTCTCCCATGAGGCGCTGGAACTTGGGGGAATTTCCATCCCTTTTCCTGATGGATCACAGGGAGCCAGGGTGGGGGAGGGCATGAATGGTAGTTTAAACCTCTGAGAAATTCAGCAATGAGAAGCTAACGTGCAAGTCTCTGCTGCGCATGGAGGCACGGGAGGGAGAAGGTCAGCTGGGGAGCCCTGCCTATAGCAGGAGCTCAAGCCTCACTGGGCAGGTCACCATGAAAGAAGCACAGTGTGATCTGTGGAACCAAAGGAGTGTATGACTCCAGCATGTTGCTCCCTGTGATGCCTTTCTAATTTGGGGTTTCTCTAAGTCAGGATGGCATATTCCTAACTCATTTTAGGGACCTCAGGAAATACATCTCACTGGTAATTTGTTCCAGTAAGCGATTGCTCCCCCTCTCCACCCTTTTAAAAGGGGAAAGGGCTTTTCATGTTAATCCAGAAGCAACTGCATGTCCTCTGCAAACCCAAATTATGTAACACTCAAACATCAGCCATAGGCTGCTGCTGGTTCCTCCCAGTCAGCCAAGAGGCCAGCAGGAGATGGCTGTGAATGATGTGGGCTTCAGCCCTGTCTTTCACACACTGACCATGCCCAGAAGGCTGCAATGGGCAGCTGTGTTTGCAGAGCTCTTACTGGCAGAGGTTGATACATGATGGTTGTGCTGTGACAGCCTGTAGAAGCTCCTGCCCCAAGTATCCTGGGTGCTGCACAGTCTCAGAAGGGACAGGTCCTGCCCCGAAGCAGTTACCACTTCTGCAGAGAACAAGAGGCAGGCACAGGCCACAAGGAGGACAGGGTGACAGAGATTAAGCTCCACAAGGCTCCACTCTCCCCACGCTATTCCATATCTATGTCAGGTTGTGGTGGGAAACTGAAGTTCTGGGTTGATCTTTAAGGTGTCAGTGGGCTGCAACTTGGGATCAGAAATCTGCCTCCACATCCTAAGGAGCCAGGATGCTCTTAATACCAAGGGGAGAGACTCATAAAACACAGAAAGTTGGGCAGGAAGGGACCTCTGGAGGCCATTTAGTCCAGCTCTGTGCTCAGGCAGGCTCATCCCTGACTAAACCTGTGAAGGGCAGCCTTGTTGGTAGGTGTGCCACAAATTAGCCCTGTACCCTCCCCAAGCGCCCCTTCCAAACCATTCTGCCTACCTGATTTACTGGTTAGCTTTCTGCTTGCTGCCCTGTGCTCCCTGCCCTGCACAACGTCCGAAAACATCAAGAATACCCTAACTTGCCGCAGGTAAAGTAAGTGGACAAGAGCCATGCCAATGTCCTGCCACTGCAAAGGCGGTAACTAGGTTGTGGAAATATACTTGAGAGATCCACGGAGGGGACCACACTCCCTGCTACAGAGGAAGCAAATCCTTCCTGTGCCCCAAGTCCATGCCAGTCTGAGAGTCTGAGGTGGACAGAGCTCTTGGTTTTTTTTTTAAATCAGGCAGCCTATCGCCGAGTTCCTCTCTGCTGATACTACAGTCATCGGCACATAACACCCGCGACTTGGCCTGAGCTTTCCTATATAAATGAATAAATGGTAAAGCTAACTATAGTGTGTCTTTATCCCATTTCCCAAAGGAGCGACAGGACAGACTGATAAAGCTGTGTTGAGATCATCTTCTGGACTTCTACAATACTCTGGACTTCTGGGCTAATACTTGGAGTAGGGACAGAGCAACCATTTTATCACCTGCTTCCCTGTACTCTTCTACCCTTGGTACAATCATGTTCTCTCAAGTCCTCTCTTTTGACCTGATCATCTCCTTTCCTTTCCTTTCCTTACATCCACCTTGGCCTTCCTTCCATAGATCAGTTCTCACCACAGTGACTATAATGACTTGCTCAGATAATTATTCCCCAGACCGCTAAGCGAAGGTGTCATGGCTCCTCTGAGATGTGATCTATGTATTTCTTTACCGAGGACCCTATCCAGAAAGCCAGCACTGCTCTGAGGTACTCACTTGCCCTTGCTGGCCAAGTTATCCAAACAGGTTTTGATATAGCTTTTATAATAATCCACTTGCTCCTCATAAAAGGTAGCTTTGGAGTTCAAGGCACTGTAAGTCTGCTGTAGCTTCACCAGCTCTGCCTTCCTCCTCTGACGGTATCGACGCTGATTCCGGATGTCCTGGAGCATGAAGACAAGTGCATGAAGATTTATGTCCAAGCTGTTGCTGGATTATTCACCAGGCCCAAGTGCAACATTAAGAAAAAACTTTTGGAACACCTACTTCTAAATTTAAGACAGACAGTAATTAGCCTTTTCCCAGAATTAATAATCAAATATAAGCAGACAGAAATTAAGTACCTTGAATTGTTAGCTTAATAAAACTGGTATCAAAATTTTAAAATCTTTCCTTGCTAAAAAATTCAGAAAGAAGGTTGGGCAAGAAGACAACTAAGATTAACTGTGTTGGAGAAGCACCAGTTTTCATAAGCAACAACCTACTTTGTCAGACGCCAACCACCCAACAAAACATCTGCCAAAGTAGGTTGTTGCCCATGAAAGCTTGCACCTCTCTGACCCAGTTAATCTCTACTCTGCTTTCTGCCTGATTTGAAACTACTTCAGCTAACTACCTCTTTGCTAAGTAGTTAGCTATTGTTAGAAACAAGTATTACTGTAACAATGAACAAATGAGGATGTCCAGGTGCCAAGCCAGCTGTCTTGGTTACTTCTGATGAGTACGAATCACTTCTACAGGCTTACTCCTGATTTTTTCAGAAGCCACGTGTTATACTTGTGTTATACCCGTCTCTCACGTTAACTTTGTAAACATGCCATAGCAAATTACCATCAGCATGACAAATGCCAAGCATCAGAAAGATGAAACAACTGATAGCAACAATTGTTTTTTGCTGCTCCCTTTCCCTTCTGTGGAACAGCAAATAACAAATCTGCCCATGTAAGACTCATATGAAAGTTGATTTTGTGCTCCAGTGAAAAAGAAGGTTATTTACAAAAACAAATGTTGCAGTAAAGCAATTTTTGTGAATAAGTAAATTTTAAAAGGAGGGGACAAAATGGGCAGGAGCATACATTAGGATAGGAAGTAAGAAAGAGGAAAGTTAATGCAACACGTTAATAACTCATTTTCAGGACTTTTCCCCTAAGACAACAGGGTGCATTCAGCCTTCCTCAGTCACTGAACCCTGACAAAGAAAAGTGTCCCTGAGAAAACACATTTCCCACACCTGTGAAAGGCTAGATAACTTATCGGGTGTGGATGCATTACCCACTTCTCTCTGGGGCAGCTATAATATTACTTAGTACCTTGGGAGACTTCCACCGTCTCTTCCACTTGTGGAAAATAAATGCACCGCAAAGCTTAAACTCTAAATACGTAATTAACTGACAGTGACTCAAATACCTTGGCAATATCATTAATTAGCTCCTGGTATTTATTCATTGGGTCTGCAATCCCTAGTTCTGTCAACTTCTTCAGCCCTGTCTTGATTTTCTCTTTCTTTTCTTGAAGACTCAAGTTGCTGTCTTCCTTCACAGATATAGATTTTTTCATCTTATCAGGGGTTTTGGCATCACGAATAGCCCGTCTCTGCATCGCTCTTTGATGCTCTGCTTCCTAGGAGAGAAGAGAATTATGAGTGCATGGATTAAATCAGCTTTGAGGCCATAAAAACCCATCACCATGATTTGGCCTTTGATATAACATAAACTGCAGCACTTCAACCAGTTATTTAAATGAAGGCATACCTAGTGAACTCACTCACATACTGGTACCTACTCTGGCCTATCTCAAGCCTGCTAGTCACAATCTTCCCTGGCATGCATTTAACCAACTGCCACAGAAATAAGACTGACACGTACAGGGTGTTTCCATTTCCCTACTCCCCAGTACTATTGCACATGCACAGGTCTCCAACATCAACATGCACACCTGCATGCTGTTTGTAACCCCTGACCATGCAGACAGACTGATATAGCCTATGCCCCCATGCACAGAGATGTCAGAGAATGCATTAGTTTAAAGACTGCAGCCAGACTGCTCTTCTGTACCTGCTCTGAGGTGGCTGAAGTTTCTATGATCTCCGTCAGAGTCTCCCCTGGTTGGAAGCGGATCACGTCTACAATTAAACGCTTTGTGCTGAAATGGAACACAGGACAAGTGAAAGCATTAAACCCCACAACAAACCCACATGCTTTTTGGCCTGAAATAAGACCAAACCTGTCACTGATTTTTATTGGCTTGATCATACTTACCTTGAGCCCAGACTGGGCCATTCGTGCACTAGTCAACAGCTGTTACAACACCATTACTGCAGCACCTTATAGACTCACTCATTCGAAGAGGCATGAGTCTTCACAGATGTGACAAAGTAGTCTGTAGCCTACAAAAGCTCATGCCTCTGAACAAGTTAGTCTATAAGCTGTCACCCTGCTCTGCCCAGGTTCACACTAACATAGCTAGCCACAATTCTCTAATGTTGTCAATGCTCATATCTTGCTTCTTACTACATCAAGGAAAAAAAACTTAACTTGCTGGACTGTGGTTCTCACAGCTGGTTTGGCCTACCCACCCAGGGTGCTGCCCTGACCCACAAGCTTGCAGAGTCCTCTGGAGAGGTGCAGCACTGGGTTCTCAGGAGCAACTCCCTGTGGTGCTGAACATTTGGCTACACAAAGCCCTAAGGAAATGCAGCTCCACCTCAGCCAAGTCCTTCCTCTGGGCTGCAGGAGTCCAGGGAGGCAATGCAAACAGTGGAGGAGAAGTGGGGCAGGGCATGAACAACTTGTGCCCCTGGCAGCTGGGGAAGGCACCACAGTGGTGGAAGCTCGGTGGCTGTAAGTGGGGAGCTCCTGCAGATGCCTCCGGCACTGTTGGCGGTGGGGGACCCAGGGTTGGCGACCACCCACAGATGCTGCTGGCGGCAGCAGTGGTCAGTGGGGGTCATGGGCTACCTGCAGACACTGCCAGCAGTGTTGGTGGCGAGCAGCAACCACCCACAGGCATCGCCGGCAGTGCTGGCGGCGCTTTTTTGTAAGGGGTGCACCGCCATGCTCAGGGGGTGCACGTGCACCTCCTACACATCACCCCTGGGGCAGGGAGTAGAAGGTCACAGGGGCAACTCCTGAATAGCCAAGAACAGTGAAGGAAGAGGGGGAAGAAAGATGGGATCCTGGGAGGATGAACTGACCCTGGAGATGCAGCTGGGAAGAACCGGTGGGTCTGGGGCAGAGGGAAGTCAGTTCCTACTTATAGCCAGATCCCAGAAGGCAGTTTCTGGATGGTCCCCATCACTGCATGCTTGTCTGACCGATGGAAACAGCAGTGGGGCCTGTTGCTAACCTGGGTAAGGCCCTGCTCCCAATGCTAACTGGGGAGGCTCCACATCAAGAGATGCCAGTGGGACAGCAGACGTGCCCCTTTCTCTTTGGAGGCAGAACTATAAAATGTGTCACTGGCACTTGAGGGCTGCCTCCTCCCTTCTGACAGAGCACCTTAAGTGGGACCAGCAGAACACCACCTCAGAGCCTTTTCAACCCAGCTGTGCCCCTTCCCTGACCATCTGCCAGCAAGGCTCTGTCTTATGCAGTCTTTAAATCTGCTGGCTTCTGCTGCCTGGAGCATCTTCCATCATGCCCCAGCAATAGAGAGTCTTTTAGTAAAAATAAAGCAAAAACCTCATTGTCCTGGACACTGGGAAGGGTCTGTTGTGGCTTCTGCCTTCCCAGCCCAGAAGTCTGTCTCTGGTGTTTCTCCTCCAACTTCCCTCTGGTTCTGCCAGGGGTTCTTGATTCCCAGCAAGCCATGCCCTCGTTAGCTGTCCTACAGCCCTTCAGCCAGACTAGCTACCTTCTCTTAAGAGGACAGGCCACCCTGTTACAGTGGGACAAGTTGATGGGGCTTCAAAAAGGGGGACTACCAAAATGAGGAAGCTAGTTAAAAGTCAAAACGGGTCTCTAAGGAGGTGAAAATCTTGCAAGCAACATGAGAACTGCTTAAGAACACCACGTTGGAGGCACAGAGCAAATGCATACTGCAAATCTACAAATGGAAAGTGGGCCAAAAGAAAGCCAGCAGAGTTTAATTGCAGAGCTGCAGAGGCAACAAGCAGAGAAAACACTTCTTCAAAAGATGGAAAACAAATCCTAATGAGGGAAATAAGGAGCACAAACTGGCTAATCAGATGTAAAATGGTAATAAGACAAGCTAAGAAAGAATGTGAGGAGAAACTTGCTAGAAACAGAAAGGTAACAATACAATTTCTTGTAAGTACACAGAAGTCAAAGAGCTGGCAGGGAGCCAGTTGGGCCTTTGGATGATCGGGGTGTAAAAGGGGCACGAAAGGATGACAGCACCATTGCCGAGAAACTAAAAATGCCTTCTTTGCATATGTCTTCACGGTATCAGGGAAATTACCTCACTAGATTTATTCCTCTCTAGGACAAGTCAGTGGAGCTGACACAAACGGACGGAGGTTTCAGTAGATGATGTTGTAGAGGAAACAGATAAACTAAACAGTAGCAAGTCACCAGGCTAGGAAATTTGGTCGTCACACCAGATGACAAAGCTAACCTATTTAACGACTTCTTTGCCTCCATTTTCCTGAGCAGGGACCGGATCAGCCCCCCACTGGGCCTCCTTAGACCCCAGGGGAAGCGCACCCAGGCCAAGGGCCAGGGAGGATCTAGTCAGGGAACATCTGGAGGGACTGGACGTGTTCAAATCAGCTGGTCAGGACGATCTCCACCCCCGAGTGCTGAGGGAATTGGCTGCGGTCATTGTGGGACCCCTGGCACGGCCGTACGAGCACTCGTGGTGCTCTGGTGTGGTGCCAGAAGACTGGCTCCCATCTTCAAAAAGGGGAGGAAGGAGGACCCGGGGAACTACAGGCCAGTTAGTCTTACCTCGATCCTGGGGAAGCTTCTCAAGAGAATTATTCTGGCGCATGTCCATGAGGGGCCGGGGGGGAGATTATGCTTAGGGGAACCAACACGGGTTCATTAGGGGCAGGTCCTGTCAGACCAACCTGGTGGCCTCCTACAACCAGGTCACCAAATCCTTGGTAGCAGTGGACATCGTCTTCCTGGACTCTCACTCTGTTCTCATTAAGAAACTGGGGGCTGTGGTGTTGACACCCACAGTCAGACGTGTCGCCAGCTGGCTGGAGGGCCGCACCCAGAGAGCGGTGGTGGACGGGTCATGTTCGACCTGGAGGGATGTGGCCAGTGGGGTCCCCCAGGGCTCGGTCCTCGGGCCCGCACTGTTCAACATCTTCATCAGCGACTTGGACGAGGGGGTAAAAAGCACCCTGCTCAAATTCATGGATGACACTAAGATATGGGGGGATGTGGGCTCGTTAGACAGGAGGAATAGGCTGCAATTGGACCTAGACAGGTTACAGGGGTGGGTGGATGAGAACAGGATGGGATTCAACACTGACAAGTGCAAGGTGCTGCAGCTGGGGAGGAAGAACCAGCACCATACCTACAGGCTGGGAACTCCCTTCTCGTCAGTGCAGAGGCAGAAAAGGATCTTGGCGTCATTGTTGATGCCAAGATGAACATGGGCCGGCAGTGTGGGGACGCAGTCAGGAAGGCCAGCCGCACCTTGTCGTGCATTCACAGATGCATCTCGAGCAGGTCCAGGGAGGTGATCCTCCCCCTCTATGTGGCACTGGTCAGGCCACAGCTGGAGGACTGTGTCCAGGTCTGGGCACTGCACTTCCGGAGGGATGTGGACAACATGGAGAGGGTCCAGAGGAGGCTTCTCGCATGATCAGGGGCAGCAGGGCAGGCCCCACGAGAAGAGGCCGTGGCCTCCACAAGAGAAGGCTGAGGGGGGATCTTGTGGCCTGTTACAAACTAGTCAGGGGGGATCAGCAGGCACTGGGGGAATCCCTGTTCCCCCCCGAGCATGACCAGGAGTGACCAGGAATAACGGTCACAAGCTGCCAGAGGGGAGATTCAGGCTAGATATCAGAAGGCGCGACTTCACAGTCAGGGCAGCTAGGATCTGGAACCAGCTTCCAAGAGAAGTGGTGCAGGCTCCTACCCTGGGGGTCTTTAAGACAAGGCTAGACAATCACCTTGCTGGGGTTGTTTGACCCCAGTACTCTTTCCTGCCATGGCAGGGGGTCGGACTTGATGATCTGCTCAGGTCCCTTTCGACCCAACCAACTACGAAACTAGGCCCTGATGGCATTCACCCTAGGGTCCTGAAGGAGCTCAGACAGGAAACTGCCAAATTCTTAACTGTAGTATTCAACTAAACACAGCCTCAGCACCAGAGGACTGGAAGGGCCAATGCAAGTCCCATAGTTAAAAAGGGCTCTAGAAGGGACCTGGGGAACTATAGGCCGATGAGTCTAACTTCTGCTCCTAGAAAACTGGTACAAACTACAATAAAAAAAATTGTCCTGCACATGGATGAACGCAACTCGCTAGGGAGGAATCAATGTGGTTGTGCCCAGGGTAAATCATGCCTCACCAACCTACTGGAGGTCTTGGAGGGGGGGAGCAGAGGGACCCAGCTGACAGTATATCTGGACTCCCAAAAGGCTTTGGACAAACTCCCCCTTCAGAGGCTCTTACTGAAGTTAGGTAGTGATGGGATTACAGGGATGATATGTCAGTGGATTGGAAACTGGCTTCAAGATAGAAAACCATGAGTGAGTCTCAAGGGTCAGTTTTGGGGCTGGGGAGAAGTGAACAGTGGAGTCTCCCTGGGATCTGTGCTGGGACCAGGGCTGTTAAGCACACTCATAAATGATCTGGGAATGGGGGTGAGTAGTGAAGTGGCTAGAGTTGTGGATGACACAAAATTAGTCAAAGTCGTAAAGACCAAGGTGGACTGCAAGGAGCTGCAGAAAGATCTGGCACGACTGAGCAAAGGGGCAAGTGGCTGGCAGATGAAATTCAGTGTAGATTATTGTAAAGTGCTGCACTGGGCAAAAGTAGCCCAGACTAGACATCCACTTCAAGGAGCTCTGCTTGAGCTGTTACCACACAGGAAAGAGATCTGGGAGTCACTGGGGATAGTTTGCTAAAAATAGCAGCTCCGGGCTCAACACACCATCAAAAATGCACACAAAACATTAAGGATGATGAAGAAGGGAAGTGTGAAGAAAATGGTAAGTCTCATAATGCCCTTTTATAAAGCCCCGGTGCATCCACACCTTGAATACTGTGCTCAGCGCCGGTCCCTGCACCTCAGCCAGGATCGAGATGCCCTGGAGAAGGGCCAGAGAAGGGCAGCGAGGATGAGTAGGGGCATGGAGGGAAAGATGGAAGAAGCCAGGCCTCTTCATTTTGGAAAAAAGGCCCATTAGAGGGGACATGATAAGAGTTTACAAAATACTAAACGGTGAGCAGAAAGTAAATAGGTATTTATTATTTACTATTTCTCTCAATACAATAACTAAGGGCCACTAAATGAAACTAGTAGATAGTAAATTTAAAACTAAGAAAAGGAAATTCTTTCACGCAGTGTATAATTAAGACCTCATTGCCACAAGATACCGTGGAAGCTAACAGTTTAACAAGATTAAAAAAGTGATTAGACAAATTCTCAGAGGAAAGATGCATCAGTAGCTATTGAGCATGGAGTGAGGAGCACAGCCTCTGAATCAGAACTTCCTAGACCTTGAATGCTGGAGGATATTAGGAGGAGAGAAACAGTGGACAAACCCTGGTCAGACCCAGTTCACTCTCCCTTTCAGCATGCACTCTCTGCCCCTATGGGACACAGGAGACCGGGCAAGATGAACCTACGGTCTCCCCCAGTAAATGGCAATACCCATGTTCTTGTGGCTGTGCCAGAGACAGCGTAAGCTCTCGCTATAACACAGAGCGGGTCTATGTCAGCGGCACAGCCTCTGGGACTGGAGGATCTTGACAGACACAAGTCTGTACTGGAACCGGCGCAAACCTGGAAACCCTCGTGAAGGGCACCAGAAACCTCGTATTGCATCAGCCCAGTGGTAGAACAATGGGCGTCAAGGACTGTTCCTTGTTTCTCACTTAGAAACCGCGGCTTTGCTGTGGGCACTAACTGATCTAAGGCCTTTCACAATGTCCTGGCCAGCAAAAGGCTGTCTCTGCCTACACAGCTCTGCCATCAGGGATCTTGGAATCAGAGCCACAGAGATTTGAAGGGTCATCTACTCCAAGCCCTGCCCAGGCACAGGCCTTGCTGTTCCACATTCTCATGCGCCTGCTTCTTGAAAACATCCTAGACACGAGATTGTAGAGCTGCCCGGGGCACTCGCTCACCACTCTTCTACAGTCTGCAAGTTAGGAGGCTTCCCAGTGACTTAACATAACTTTGCTTTCCTGTAGTTTAAACCCACTGCTTTTTCATCTGCCTTCTCTGGTACAAGAGAAAAGCTTCTCCCACATCTTTATGGCAGCCTCTCAAGTATCTGAAAACTGCTTTCAAGACCCTTCTCCAACCTTTTCTCCAATGCTTCGTCATCCTTTCAGCAGAAAGCCTATTTTTGCTATCATCTTCATTGGTTACCTCTGTATCCACTCTAGTTTTCCTACATCCTTCTTAAAACTTAGAACAAAAAACTGGATAGTTTTAACTGAGGCACAACCATCACCGGGTAGAGTAGATCTATCATCTTCTATATTTTACAGATAATGCTTCTGCTAAAGCACCAAATTTATATTTTTGCCACATCACACTGCTGATGTCATGGAGTTTCTAATCCCCACAGCCCCCAGGTCCTTGTCATCAGCAGCGCTACAGCCAAGCCAGTTATCTACCCTATTCTGCATTTTGCATCCGATTTTCTTCCCCACATGCAGCATCCCAGCCATCTACCTCAGTAAGCTCTAATTACAAAGGCCTTCCCTGTCAAGTACTGTTCAGGTGGTTAGGTGCCACTCAGGCAGAACAAGCACTTGGTTGTGAGGAGACGGAAGGATAACCTACATCATGGTCCAGTCCAGATGGGGCTCTGAACCATAGGACCCTGGAAGATCTTTGCCAGGTGCATCAAACCCAAAGTTAAAGGAAACATAATTAATATAGAGCTACAAGCTACCTAGAGTTAAAAATAGGAGGAAAAGCAGCTAGGAAGGGTTTTTGCAGGTGTAGACTCATATGCTCTCAGGCACCGTCCAATGGAAAGCAAAAAACTGAGATGGCTGTAGACTGCACAGTTAATGTCAGATTCACTGTAGCTGATTCGTTTCTGCCTTTGGCTTATGAAATATTTCACACAGTACCAGCCAACTACCAGGTCTACAGATTCCTGGAACTCATTCCTAGGAGAAAAGATGAACTGAGGTGCTCTACAGCTGGCTGGATCCAAATGCTGAACAATGCTGTGTGTGGAGCTCTGCAGAGCACTGGACCTGGCAGCAGCTTCCATGAGTTCTCAATTGAAGGCAGGGGATTTTATCCCTCAGTAAGCCCCCTTTCATGCTGCCCTGGCTAAAAGCTATATGGGCTTTAACAGGCCTGAAGTCTGTTCTTATTTTATTGCTTGTCACAACAATTATTTATTCCTTGCAGGCCAGCTCGAAGGGTACAAATCCTACCCCTTCTTTCAAGGACAAATGCTGCAGGCAGTTACCCATCACTCACTTCAGCAGGATTGTCCTTGCATCCATTTCAGCATTCTCACCACCAGGAACATCAAACTTATTAGTCAGCGTCAGAGACACTTCAGTCTTTGCTAGCATTTCCTTGTTGGGGTCATTAATACTGCCAGTCCCTTCCCCTGGGAGAAATAAAGAGAGGAGAGTTATAAAGAGAGGTGGAGGAACCTGTTTTCCCACAGGCAGGTGAGAAGATTGCACTCTTCACCTTCTCGAGCACTGCTGTAGGTCTCCAGTATTTTTTAGCCAGCACACTACAGAAAAAACAATATTCCTGTGTAGCGGGGTACTGGGAGGTTCCTGCTCCTTGAAGAGAGCCGGCAGCCTCAGAGGCTGCTTGCAGGTGGCAGAGGGGAACTGATAAGGGACTCACTTGACTGGAAGAGGGCTCAGGAGGGAGCTATATAAGCCCAGAGCCTGCACCGATCAGGGAGTCTCTCCCCAGCAACCATGAAGCGAGGAGCTCCTGGCTGCAGGGTAGCAGGACTCCTGAAGGGCCCTGGATTTAGTTAAACTGCTCTGCAAGCCTGGGGACAGAGGCAAGTTCCCTGGGCAGAGAAAAGGCTGGATTACAGGCTTTGTCTTAGATTAACTCTAGAGGTCTGAGGTGCCTACTAGAGTGTCCCTGTGCCCAGGGAAGGGCTGTGTGGGACTCGAGGGTCTGAGAGCCTAAAGGGGCTGAGTGCAGAGGCAAGGAACAGTCCTGGGCTGGCAGGTACGCCCTCTGGGAGATGAGGGAAGTATGAGGGCTGCGTCTGCTGTTTGTTGTGTTTCTGTTAGAGCTCGGGGGCTTATGGTTTACGTGACTGTTTATATATCAGTGGTTTGGGCTGGGTCTGCAAGGGGTGGTTTCAGAGGTCCCATTACTGCCCAAAGGGCACATGATCGCTGTGAGCCCTGCCGGGGCAGGCTCAAGGCTGGAGTTTCTGTGGAGCCCAGAGAGCGGCATAGTGCAAGGCTGCAGAGCCACATGGGGCCAGGGGCCAGCACCTGAGCGGGGTGCAGCGCGACAGGGGCCAGCAGCCTGGGAACCGAAAAGGACAAACTAGAGCTAGGGCCTCAAAGCCGGGCATGACGCAATGGGCTGGGCTAAAAGGCCTAGCTGAGAGGAAAAGGGTGGCAGCCGAGGAGGTCAAAGCCCAACAAGTGGACAATGATACTATAACATTTGCGAGGCTTGGGGCATGGTGTAAGGGAGGAAAAGAGCTACATAATTTGCCTTTCAGGCTACAGGTGCTCTATAGGGTCCTAGTCAGGCTGAGAGGGACCTATCAGGCCAGAGGGCTGGCTTGAGACCCAGTGGGACATTATTAGGAGTAAGATTCATTCTAAGGCCTGTTGGCAGCCTCCCTTAGACAACCTTTAATATTAAGAGCAAGGTGTAGTGGATGAACAATCAGGGGAGAGTGGCAGTAGGGTCTGAGCCGGGCAAAAGCTGCAGAGCTACTAGGGGGCGTCAGCCGCCCCTGTGGCCATGAGACCTGTTGCATCATATTTTAAAAGGCTATTTTTAAAGATTCAGTACCCTTGTCCATTCAAGTAAGGCATGAGAGTTCATAAATATCTCAATTCCAAAAGATCCTTCTACAAAACAGGGCATACCAGGCTTGATTTTCCTGATATTTCTAGGATAAAAAGCAGGAGGAGGAAACATCTAACACCTTTCAGACCTTTATACATCATGAAGCAGTAAACAAAAGCTGAAACCCATTTTTAGCGAGACTTTTCAGGTTACATTTAGAACAGGTTAACACTAAGGTCTTTATTTCTACCTAACACCATGGGGCAAGGGTAAGAAGGTAAAAAGTTCCATCACTTATTTCTGCATTTTAATGGATATGCAAACGAAACAAGTATAAATAGTCAATTTTTTATCTTGGACATGCCAGAGATCCACTCCAGGACCAGTGCTGGTCAACAAACAGTAATAATCTGGAAACAGGCTGAATAGGGAACTTAGAGCTGTCTGCTCTGGCACTTTTCTTACAAAATTTTTAAAAAATGTTGAACAAAGAAAGAAGCAGCTAATTAATATGTGGGAATAAGGCAAACATCTGACTCCACACTCCTCACATGAGAAGGGAACAAGCTCCATGAGTGGAATAATCTAGTGCCAACTCCCCATCCAAGCACCAGGGCCCCCGACAGGACATGTCCCTCGCATAAAATGACAACAGCTCACCTATCAGAGACTCAATTGTGGGTACTTCCCCCAGATCATCCAGCAACTCGTGAATCGGATCGTTGTGCTCAGGAGCAATTGCATCTTGATGGTCTAAGAGCAACTAAATCAACAGAGAGAAACACAGAAACAAGTCACTGGGTTGTTCATCTGGGGCCATATTTCAGCCAGTGTAAAGTGATGTGATATGGGTCTGGTGTTCTCGCATCGTTTCATACTATTCCAAGGGAAATATGAACAGACAAAAGGCCTGGCCCAGTCACGTGAGGTGCAAAACAACTAGTCATGTGACCTTAAAAGAAAAAACAATTTCATAGGCTATAAGGAGGTAAATTATTAACCTTAACACATACAGACCATTCAAAAGCTGCTGTCTTTTATTTTGAACAATAAGGGCCTCATTAACACGTTAAGCTGTGAGCCACACACTTCGATGGGTATCAGCTAGCTGACCCTGGAGCGGTCCACCCTCCTGGTCCAGGATTCCCCCTGCCCTTAGGGTTAACCTACCTGCCCAGGCTGTGCAGCTGTGGGGCTGCAGGCCCCAGCAGAGAGCAGAGAGGCTAAGCTTTCCTGGCCTGCTCTCCTCCTCCCCACCATAGACAGGATGGAGGATGAAACCCAAAGAGAGCTGGAAGTGTTACATAACCAAGGCCAAGTGAGAGGAACAAGTGCTGCCAACGATGAATGATGATGGATGTGGTCAACCGGTGCTTATGCAGCTGGTGCCGCCAGGCAGGCTTTGGGTTTCTTGATAATGACCCATGCTTTCGGGCGGGGGACTTGCTGGGGTGGGATGGGCTTCATCTCTCTCCTAAAGGCAAGCGTGTCTTCTCTTTCAGGTTGGCTGATCTCGTACGGCGAGCTTTAAACTAGCCTCGCCAGGGGAGGGGGCCGCAGGAAGACGAGGAGACACCGTCCGAGCAAGACAGGTGACAAAGACAAGGAGTGCTAAGGTAAGGAACGGGGGTCCAGACAGTCCCCCTAAACCGGGGGTGGCACACACAGTCTTGCAAGGCCTTAAATGCCTATATACCAATGCTCGCAGTATGGGGAATAAACAGGAGGAGCTCGCCCTCAGAATAGCTAGTTCAAACCCAGATGTCATAGGGCTAACAGAAACATGGTGGGATTCGTCCCATGACTGGGCAGTTAGCATTAGGGGCTATAGGCTTTACGGGAACGGGCTCCCAAGGGAGGTGGTGCTCTCCCCTACCCTGGGGGTCTTCAAGCGAAGGCTAGATGTGTATCTAGCTGGGGTAATGTAGGCCCAGCACTCTTTCCTGCTTATGCAGGGGGTCGGACTCGATGATCTATTGAGGTCCCTTCCGACCCTAGCATCTATGAATCTATCAATCTATGAATATTGAAGGAAGGAAAGGTGGGGGTGTGGCACTCTATGTCAGGGAGCACTACACATCCTCTGCCAGCAGAATGGGGTCAGAGGAAGGGCAGGCTGAAGTGCTCTGGGTTAAGATTCAAGGGGACCGTGGGGAGAGCGATTTGACGGTGGGGGTCTACTACAGACCCCCCAGCCAAGGGGAGGAGCTGGACCGGGAATTTTCGGTCCAGCTTGCAGTGGCACTTAAGGCAAGGGATGTAGTTGTCATGGGTGATTTTAATTACCGGGACATCTGCTGGGAGGAGCAGTCAGCCAGGATGGACCATTCTAGGAGGTTCCTAGCTGAGATGCAGAACCTCCACTTAATGCAGGAGGTGCACGGTCCCACCAGACGAAACGCCCTGTTGGACCTGGTCCTGGCCCTGGCCACAGGCAACGACCTGGTCAGGCGCCTCCAGGTCCTCAACCACCTGGGCGATAGCGATCATCGCTTACTGGAATTCACCCTCCAGCGCAGGGTGTCAAGAGCCTGCAGCAAAACGGCAGCCCTAGACTTCAGGAGGGCCAACTTCAACAAGTTAAGGAGACTAGTGGGAGAGGCACTGGGGTCCTTGAGGGCAGGCGAACTCAGTGTCCAGGATGAGTGGTTGTTCCTTAAGGAAACGATACTCAGGGCCCAAGGGGTGACCATCCCAACAAGAAGCAAAGGGGGCAGGAGTGCCCGAAAGCCCCCCTGGCTTACCAAGGGCGTCTGGGAATGCCTGCTTACCAAAAAGGCGGCGTATGCCCAGTGGAAGGGGGGTGCTATCTCCAAAGAGGAGTATAACTCCTCTGCTCGGGCCTGTAGGGGGGCTGTCAGGAAAGCTAAGGCAGACATAGAGCTAGGACTAGCGTCCAAGATCAAGGATAATAAAAAGTCCTTTTTCAAATATATAGGGAGGATGAAGAAGGCACCGGGTAATGTGGAGCCCCTGCAAAGTACGCTGGGCAATCTGGTGGTTGTGCCAGGGGAGAAAGCGGAACTCAACCAATTCTTCACCTCCGTTTTCTTGGGCAGGGACCGGGACCTCCCTGCTGTGATGCCAGACAGACTCGAGGGGAACGCCTCCAGACCTCAGGTTGGGGAGGACCGGGTTAGAGAGCTTCTGGAGGGGCTGGATGTGTTCAAGTCAGCGGATCCAGATGCTCTCCACCCCAGGGTGTTGAGGGAGCTAGCTGGGGTTATTGCAGGGCGCTTGGCATGGCTTTACGAGTGCTCATGGTGCTCGGGTCAGGTGCCAGATGACTGGAAGATAGCTAACATGGTCCCCATCTTTAAAATGGGAAGAGAGAGGACCCGGGCAACTACAGGCCCATCAGTCTTACCTCTATCCTTGGGAAATTCTTTGAGAAGATCCTCAAGGAGCACATCCGCGATGGGCCGGCTTCAGGGATGATGCTCAAGGGCAACCAGCACGGTTTCATTAGGGGCAGGTCTTGTCAGACCAACCTGATTGCCTTTTATGATCAGGTCACAAAGGCAATGGATGCAGGTGTCGCCATGGACGTAGTCTTTCTTGACTTCAGCAAGGCCTCTGACACCGTCTCCCACCCCATCCTCATTAAAAAACTAGGCGACTGTGGCTTTGGTGCCTACAGTCAGATGGATTGCAGATTGGCTCAAGGGTCGTACTCAGAGGGTGGTGGTGGACGGGTCATATTTGACCTGGGGGGAAGTGGGCAGCGGAGTCCCCCAGGGCTCGGTCCTTGGGCCTGCGCTGTTCAATTTCTTCATCAGCTATTTGGACGACAGGGTAAAATGCAGCCTGTTTAAATTCACTGATGATACCAAAATTTGGGGTGAGGTGAGCACGCTAGTAGGGAGGGAAAGATTGCAGCAAGATCTGGATAGGTTACAGGAGTGGGCTGACATAAACAGGATGCGTTTCAATACTGACAAGTGCAGGGTGCTGCACTTGGGCAGTAGAAACCAGCAGCACACTTATAGAATGGGAAACTCCTTTCTTGAGAGCACGGAGGCAGAAAGGGATCTTGGAGTCATTACTGACTCCAAGATGAACGTGGGCCGACAATGCGAGGTCACGGTCGGCAGGGCTAACTGGACCTTGTCGTGCATCCACAGACGCATCTCAAATAGAGCCAGGGAGGTGATCCTCCCCCTCTATGCGACGCTGGTCAGGCCACAGCTGGAGTACTGCGTCCAGTTCTGGGTGCTGCACTTCAGGAGGGATGTGGACAGCATGGAGAGGGTCCAGAGGAAGCCACCCACATGATCGGGGGCAGCAGGGCAGGCCCTACAATGAAAGGCTGCGGGACCTGAACCTGTTCAGCCTTCACAAGAGAAGGCTGAGGGGGGACCTGGTGACTGTCTATAAACTCACTAGGGGGGACCAGAAGGGTTTAGGGGAGACACTGTTTCCCCTCCCGCCCCCTGGCATGACAAGGAACAATGGACACAAATTATTAGAGAGTAGGTTTAGATTAGACATCTGCAAGAACTACTTCACAGTTAGGGCGGCTAGGAGCTGGAACGAACTTCCTAGGGAAGTGGTGCTGGCTCTTACCCTGGGGATCTTTAAGAAGATGCTTGATGCCTACCTGGCTGGACTCATTTGAGTCCAGTCTTTTCTCCCGCCCAGGTGGGGGGTCGGGGTTGAAGATCTACAAGGTCCCTTCGACCCGACTGCTATGATTCTATGGATGTGACCTGCACACAGTGTTGATGATATACGGATGTGTGTGGATGCATGATTCTTTGTATATAATTATATATACACACATGCATACTGAGGGGTTGTTACAGTGTCTCCAGGGTACTATACCTACCTTCAGCAAAGATACAACAGAGGAAGTTAGGGCCTTTTACCTGGCCCTAGCTATGGGACTCTTCAACCTGGAAAAGTACAGGCTCAGGGGTGATCTAGTGGCCACCTGCAAGTTTAGCGGGGCGCTCACCAGGATCTGGGGGAACATCTAAACTATGAAACTATCTGTTCACCAGAGCACCCCAAGGGATGACAAGACTGAACGATTACAAACTCCTCTGTGACCGTTTCAGGCTGGACATACGGAAGAATTTCTTCACTGTCCGAGCCCCCAAGGGCTGGAACAGACTGCTGCCAGAGGTGGTTCAAGCACCTACTTTGAACACCTTCAAGAGCAAATTGGATGTCTATTTTGCTGGGATCCTATGACCCCAGCTGACTCCCTGCCCCTGTGGCAGGGGGCTGGACTCGATGATCTCCCGAGGTCCCTTCCAGCCCGAACATCTCTGAAATCTACGAAATCTACCAAGTAACTTGCATTTAAAACCAACTGTAGCAGGGCACTAAGGTGCCTGCTACTGACAGCAGTAATATAGACTCAGCTGCCAGTCACCAGGGCAACCCAGGTGTGGGGTGCCGGGGCAACCAGCCTGGTCAGCTGACCAGAAGGGGGCCGGGCCCGGCCCATATAACAACAGCCAGGCTGAGGCCGGAGGTCAGTTCCCCTCTGGCTGTGGCGGAAGCGGGTAGAAGAAAGAAGCCCGGTGGCCTGAGCAGCTTCCGTTGGAAGTAGACCGGGTGGAGGAAGCCCTGGTAGGGATTTTTGGGAGGAGAAACTCCTTGATGGTTTAGAGTTTATGTTTAGCCAGGTGGCTTAGTTCTTGAGTTGTAGCCAGTTGGCTTATGATATTGTTTTGTTGTTTGTTGTTAAGACCGGAGGACCGGGCGAGGCTGTAGGGGTTGGAGGAGACCTCAGGGGAGCTCCCCAGTAGCGTGGAGGGGTTCCTGGCACCACAGAGGGTGCCACGTTTTGGGGGTGTCCCGACCCCGGCCCCAGTGGGGCAGTATCGGGAGAAGCCCAGTGTGGGGCGCAGGCGAAAGGCCCAGTGGGGCACAAGACCCAGAGAAAGGGGTCTGGGGACCAGGTAAGGCTGAGGCCGCCTGAGCCCCAATTGAGAAAAGCCCCAGGGGGCGTACGGCCCAAAAGGAGGGTCTGGGGGCCAGGTGAGGCTGAGGCCGCCTGAGCCCTGATTCTGGGAAGCCCGAGTCGGGTGTAGGATCCGAAAAGGGGGCCGGGGGCCAGGCACGGCTACGGCCACCTGTACCTCGACTGCAGGAATCACACGGAGGTAGGCCCTAGTGCAGGCGGGTGTGAGCGCAGGAGAGCGCGGGGAGCGCAGAGAGACAGGCTCCAGTGCGGGCAAGAGCGCGGAGAGACAGGCCCCATGGGGCACTGTCTGTGCGGAAGAAGCCCCAGAAGGGGTCGAGCCTGTTGAGAGGCTCCGGGAGAGGGCACGTACAGTGAGAGCCCCTGGAGAGGAGTCCTAGGAGCAGGCATCTAGGGACACAAAGGCCCCGGAAGGGCGAACACGTAGAGGGAAGCCCAGGAGAGGGCAAGAGCGTAGAGAAGGGCCCGGTGGGGCCATTAGGCGAAGGCAGGCCAGGAAAGCGTCCATGAGGGCGTGGGCCTTAGGAACAGACTCAACAACATCCGGAATATCTGAGAGGCTTGGGGCGTGGTATTAGGGGTGGTAGGAGCCACGCATAGCCCATAAGGCAGAGTGCACCTAATCAATCTAGGGAAGCAAGGGCCAGAATTAATACTAGCACCGTGTCCAAGGAGACAGAAGGCAGCCTCCCTTATAAACTACTGAACCATCAAAGACGTGGCAGGAGAGAACGAGGGTGCTCAACAGACAACTTGGCACGGTAGGGGGGCCAGGAGAGATCACGGCCGCTCCTGGGTCCCCGCCCTGTGACACCAACCAATAACAAATTAGTCAGAAGAGCCAGAAGAAATGTAATTGGTGCATACTCACAGTGTGTGTATTGATGATTTCACCAATGGAAATATAAATCACTGGTTTCGTGAGAGTCACCAAGTCAGAATATTCATCAATGTTAAATTTATCCTGTAGCTCAGGGACCTCGCAGGCAGCCTGAAAGAAACGTCTTCAGACAAACAAACGAGGAAACAGGTAAAAACCTCAACATCACAATCCTGCAATTCAGAATCACTGACACAACCAGAATCTTGCTGCAGTACCGTATATTGATATTTGGTGTGTCGGCTTTTAGTGTACCTATTACAATGCATTATGCTATATTGAGGATGCTCCCAAGAGCACATGGACAGGTGATAATCTGCTTTTTGAACAACCACGCTGGGGCTGTGAAAATACAGAAAGTCAGAGCAGGCTAACTGCATCATACTTTAGTACTATTATATTAAGGAGAACAGCAGAGACTCTTTTCAGTGGTCATACTGACGATATTATCAGCGCATACCGATGCACGCTTTAAATCTAGCTAGCACAGGTAGCTTCTTTTTGTTATTTTAAGCCTGCTTCTTGATAATTTTCTTTTGTGTTCCCTAGTTCTGCTGTTGTTCTTTTTCTCCTAGAATACAATTAACTTGTGGAACTCACTGCCACAAGATATTAGAGGCTGACAATTTAACCAGGTTCAAAAGAACATCAGACAAATTCATGAAGGAATTTGGGGGGAGTTTAGGTCCAGCAGTGGATGTTAAACATAATAACTAAGGTTGCAAACTCTAGATTTGAACTCCCGAGGCTCTGAATGCTGGAAGCCGCGAGGCAATGAAGGGCTGGGAAACAGGCCAGTCTGGATGAGTCCTATGTAAACACTCTTTCTGTTGGTCTCCATTCTGGGCCACTTTGAGAGATAAAATGCTGGGCTAGATGGCTCTGTGGTCTGACATTTTTGTCAAATGGCTCTAACATTTTTATGTTTTTATGACATAGAAGCATGGCATTCAAAGTGGGCTACCAGCCAGAGGACAAACCTTTCAAGGACTGAGTAAATGCTGTGGTTGCTAGCATGTGTCACCATGTTGTCAATGCTCATTGTCACAGACCCATCCATGGGGGTACCCCAAGAGTCCCAAGTTTCTCCCTGCTTTCCCCAAGAAACAGACCAAGGCTCGCCCTCAAATAACTCTGTATCCCTGCAAGCTTCAAGCTCCATTGCCTTTCAACTGGACCCCGCAGCTGCAACAAGGGAATCTCAGCCAGCTCCAAGTGATTACTCTTTGCGTTGTACACCTATTCTCTCCATGGAAGGAGCTGGCCTGGGACATCACTTGCCCTGAGATCCCATTTTACCACAGACAAACAGTAAGGTAACAAACCAGCAAAAGGACTTATTCTGTAGGAGAAAAGAAAAAAATGACCATATAGCTTGAAGGCAGAGAATACAAAACCAGGTATAATTTCTCACTCTCTTTCCCGACTAACACACCATCCTCCAGAAAGTCCCATCAGAGTTCCTAGACTTCAGCCCTCCTGATGAGTTTGCTGGCCCATGACCACTGGGGACCTCGCCTCACTAGAAGGCCTGGGATGATCCAAACACACAGCTATCTCCTAAGTAGCTCCTAAATACCTTCACACCAGTCCTCCACTGGCATTGTTCTCTTTCCTGAGAAGTCTGGGAACTTTACAGAAATGTCTTTTCTTCCTGAGGAATCTGGAATTCCTCTAATTAAACCCCCTGAGATGCCTTCGTTATTGTGGGGTTGACTTTTTCCCATGACAAGCAGACAATACCTTGGGTACACAGGCCAACAACAGGCCTTTCCATCTGGGTTTGGGAGTGCCAATTGCTGTCGCACTAGTAACACAATTGGCAAGAGATAACTAGCAGTTTTGCCTTCTCCCTTTTCTTTAGCTAGGCATTCCTCAGATCTTTTGACACACACACACTCTTGACTACAGACCTGGCCATAATCTCTGACTAAAATTGTAAAGACAGCTACAGACAGCATAACATATTCCATACAGTGATAAAAGTGACAGACTAATACAGCATAGCATTGACTTTTGAAAGAGATTAACCATAAGGTCAGTTAAATCAGTCTTGGGGTAGATGTCTCAGAGATAACAGCAGGTTTGTGATGCTCATTACTGCTGCTAGCTAGACTACAGCCAGGTCAGGGAGGCCTTCCTGTGCTACACTCCTACCGTTACTTTGCTGTGTAAGCATACCCAAAGCGACATTCCTAAAATCAGGAAATGAATCAGTGTTAGAGGCAGGACAGACCATGGGTCCTCCTGAAGGCCACCTCTGTGCATCACTCCCAAACCTACCACTTCACTACCAGCGCTGCCGAACACCCACGGCTCCACAGACCTTGGCCACCCCCAGAAGCTTCCAGCACTTCTGAAGAAGTGGAGCACTTAACAAATGAGAAGCACATTGGGCACCTGTAACACTTCTGGCATAAGTTAAATGCCAAGCACTGTACAGGAAGTCTTTGATTGGGGCAGCAATACAGCCCAGTTTGCCTGGATGGTATTCAAACACCTTTACCACAAAACAGCTCTCTCCCTGCAGTGCTGTGCTTTGTTCTCCAGACACCTTCCATCTTCCAGAACAAGTGGGGACAAGCTATGTCAGGCAGGCTGGAGCCTCACCCACTATACAAACCTGAGCATCTGCTCTGCTTTACCACCCAGGCACCATCCACTCTTCCAAAGGTCTTCCCTAAAAGCAAGATTTGGAAGCTGCTTCCTTTTCCCAGCTCTGCAATAACACATGCAAACCTCCCTATGCCAACATTACCATCTGTTCAGAGGCTGTTCACTTAGCAGAGACTGAGCCACTCCAGTGCACGCTTACTAGCCTGGTTTCTTTGCAGTATAACCCTCCTCAATCCCCCCCAACCAATTAGCTGGAATCGCCTACCTGAATTTCTGGTGGGACTGAGAGAGATACTCATTAATGATGCTTAGATGTGCATTGTCTCCCATGAACATCTTATTGGATGCAGCATGTTGCAGCATCTTTGCAATGGAGCCAAGGTTTCTGCGCTGGTCTGTGGTCAGCTGACCTCCAGCTGAAAGGTCAATGATGTCAAATGCATCTGGAGCAACAATGGCTGGGTTCATGTAGCGATAATACAGTAAGTTGCCAACAATCTGGGAAAAGTGGAGCAGAGAAATGTGTCAAATACCAGTGAAGCGGACTGATGGATTTTTGTAGCCAGCAGGGTCGATTTGCACCTTATAGACTTGTACAGAACTACTTTGAATAGGCTCAGAGTATTCTCACTTGTATCCGTTATACGTCCCACTCAGGACTGAGGCCCTGTTGTGTTAAGGATTATAGGAACATACAGTAAAAAACAGTGCCGTGTCCCAAAGTACCATGTTTTGGACAAATAACCAGGGAAGAATACAAGAGCCTTGCTCAGGCATGCAGAGATGAAGTCAGGAAGGCCAAAGTGCAATTGGAGTTGCAGCTAGCAAGGGACATGAAGGGTAACAAGGCGGCTTTCTACATATGTCAGCAACAAGAGGAAGATTAGAGAAAGTGGGGGTCCTTTACTGAATGGGGGAAGACAACCTAGTGACAGATGAGGAGGAAAAGGCTGAAGTGCTCAATGCCTTCTTCACCTCAGTCCTAATGGGCAAGGTCAGCTCCCAGACTGTTGTACCAGCCACCACAGTTAGGGGAGGAGGCATAGACAGAGGGAAGAAATATTATTGGGGGGGGGGTGTGCGCTGAGCATGTGTATGCTTGTGCAGGTGCATGCACACTCCCCCCAGCAGGTAAGTCTGTCATGGGGAAGGGGCATGGGGAGGTGCAGATTGTGGCCCCCATGGTGAGGGAGGGAGTGGGGCAGAGGCAGCAGCTGCGGTGAATGGGGCCCCGGGGCCAGGGTGTGTCGTGGGATGCTCAGAGCCCAGGTGGCTTTTCCAGGGGAAGGCAGAGGGGCAGGGGGTCTCCTGCTGCTGCGTGCACCCCAGCAGAGGCTGGGGGGGCATGTGCCCCCCGATCCGTGTGCAGGGTGGAAGCAAGCTGCCACTGCAGGCTGGGACCTGCACTCCGTGCACAGCAGACACACGGCACTGCACCACCCCAGGGGGGTAGCAGCAGTGCGGCATTGAGCCCAAGTCCGCAGCAGCAGCCCACCTCCACCCCGCACACATTGGGAGGGCACGTGCCCGCAAGGCCTCTGCCAGGGTGAGTGCAGCGGCAGGAGCCCCCTTGCACCCCTCGATGAGCTGCCTTAGCTCTGAGCATCCCATGACTCGCCCTGGCCCCCAGGCCCCATTCACCCTAGCCCCTGCCCCACTCCTTCCCTCTCTGGAGGGTGTGTGTGTGTGTGTGTGTGTGTGTGTGTGTGTCTGTGTCCAATGTTCCTTCCCCACGACAGACTTACCTGCTGGGCTGGGACATGCCACCAGGCTGCTGCAAGCTCTGGCTGCGTGTCTGTGTGCACCCCTCCGCCTGCTGCAGCTGCCTGGAGCCCCATTAACCCTGGCCTTCCATAGCCTATGGGAGAAGGTGAGCAGCCCTCAGTGGTGAAAGAACAGGTTAGGGACTACTTAGAAAAGCTGAACGTGTAAAAGTCCATGGGGCAGGATGGGATGTACCCGAGGGTGCTGAGGGAGTCGACTGATGTGATTGCAGAGCCACTGGCCAACGTCTTTGAAAACTCACGGTGATGAGGAGAGGTCCCGGATGATTAGAAATGGGCAAACATAGTGATTATCTTGAAGAAAGGGAAGAAGAAGGATCCAGGGAACTACAGACCAGTCAGCCTCACCTCAGTCCCTGGAAAAATCATGGAGCAGATCCACAAGGAATCCATTTCTAAGCACTTGGATGAGAAAAGGTGGTTAGAAACAGTCAGCATGAATTCACTAAGGGCAAGTCATGCCTGACCAACCTGATCGCCGTCTATGATGAGGTGACTGGCTCTGTGGATGCGGGGAGACTGATAGATATGGCATACCTTGATTTTAGCAAGGCTTTTGATATAGTCTCCCACAACATTCTCCCAGGCAAGCTAAGAAAGTATGGGCTGGATGAACGGACTGTAAGGAAGACAGAAAACTGGCTGGAGTTTTGGGCTCAGAGAATAGTAATCGCTAGCTTGATGTCTAGCTGGCAGTTGGTATCAAGTGGCGTGCCCCAGGGATCAGTCCTGGGGCCAGTTTTGTTCAATGTCTTCATCAGCAACCTGGAAGATGGCACAGAGCACGCCCTCAGCAAGTTTGCAGATGACACCAAGCTGGGGGAAGTAGTAGATACTAGGGGTGTGCGAAGTGGGCCGTATTTGATTCGGATTTGGCCTGATTCGGGGGACAGTTATACGATTCGTTGATTCAGATCACTGTCCTGATTTGATTTGGCTGAATCTGAAGATTCGATTCCGACTTGGAGAATCAGCAATTTGACCATAGACAGTTCTATATGGTCTTTCTACATACCTCAAGGTACCAGGCATGGCTCGTGAACACTGAGATGGTGGGGTGGATGGAGCGGCCCACAGGAGTGCGGGGGGGCCCTCTGCGTGCTCGGTGGCAGACCTCCCCCACCGGTTCAGCAATCAGCCACGGCGGGGACCCTGGGTGCCCCCCCAGACCCAGGAGGTACCAGCTGCCGAGCTGGGGGCAGGTCCCCCACGTGCTCCGTGGAGGACCCGGAAGTGGACTGGAAGTGCTTCTGGTCCACTTCCAGGTCTGCCACCAAGCACGCTGGGGACCCCACCCCGCACTCCCGTGGGACACTCCATCTGCTCCACCATCTCAGCATTCACAAGCCACCTGGTACCTTAAGGTATATAGAAAAAACATATAAAGCTGTGTTTATGTCCGAATCGTTGAATCTCTCCAGATCAATTTGGAGATGTTCCAATTCGATTCAGGGAGATTGAAGGGTTGCCTGATTCAATTCGGATTCAGAGATTCAGCTGCTGAATCGGACTGAATCTCTGCCAAATCAAATCAGTGACGGGGGCTTCACACAGCCCTAGTAGATATGCTAGAGCAGGGGCAGGCAATTATTTTGGGCAGAGGGCTGTTTACTGAGTTTTGGCAAGCCATCGAGGGCCACGTGACAGGCAGCCCAGGGCAGATAAATATTAATTTTTAAAATTTTTTAGGGGCCCTGCAGGCTGGATGGAATGGCCTGACGGTCCAAATCTGGACCCTGGACCACATTTTGCCCACCCTTGTGCTAGAGGGTAGGGCTAGGATCCTGAGTGACCTAAACAAATTGGAGGATTGAGTCAAAAGGAATCTCATGAGGTTCAACAAGGACAAGTGCAAAGTCCTGCACTTAGGACAGAGCAATCCCTTGCACCAGTGCAGGCTGGGGGTTGACAGGCTGGGCAGCAGCTCTGCAGAAAAGGACCTGGAGACAGTGAACAGCAAGCTGAATATAAGCCGGCAGTGTGCCCTTGTTGCCAAGAAGGCAAACAGCATCCTGGGCTGCACTGGGAGGAGCTTTGCCAGTAGGTCCAGGGCAGTGATCATTCACTTCTAGTCAGCACTGGTAAAGCCACATCTGGAGTCCCGGGTCCAGTTTTGGGCCCCCCACTACAGAAAAGATGTGGACAAGTTGGAGAGAGTCCAGCAGAGGTTGATAAAAATGGTGAGGCAGATGGGGGACATGTCTTGAGGAAAGACTGTGGGAATTGGGCTTATTTAGTCTAGAGAAGAGGAGACTGAGAGGGAACTTAATAGGAGCCTTCAACTACCTGAAGGGAGGTTCAAAAGAGGATGGAGCTGGACTGTTCTCAGTAATGGCAGATGTCAGAACAAGGAGCAATGGTCTCACGTTTCAGCAAGGGAAGTTTAGAATACAATAAGAAGAATTTCTCACCAGCAGGGTAGTAAAACATGAGGAGGTTACCCAGAGGGGTGGTGGAAGCTCTGTCCTTGGAGGTTTTCAAAACCTGGCTAGACAAAGCCTTGGCTGGGATGATGTAGTTGGGGCTGGTCCTGCTTTGAGCAGGGGACTGGACTAGACGTGACCTCCTGAGGCTCCCTTCCAATCCTAACTTCCTATGTTTCTATGAAAGGGTTTAAAATCTAAGTAGGAACCAGATACAAAAGGATATTAATCTGAGTAGAAGGAGAAGATAAGGGTGCTAGCTGTAAGAACATGAAGTTACAGATATTCTTAGCTTAGTGTATGGTTTGTGGGCCGCAATGATTCTTATTCTTACTTGATAAACAAGATGTGTGGACAAGAGATACTGGTATGTTACTAACAAGCTACCTAGAGAGTCGTTACGCAATCTACTTTCAGGAATGGCACAGAAGTGAGTCTTAAAGACTCGTTATAAGGATAAAGTAATGACTGTACAACAATCTGGGGAATGTAATCCAGACCCAGTAGTAAAAGTAGGGGCAGGTGCCTGGACCCTGGCCTCCAGGTTTCCTTCACCTGCTGCAGAGCAGCTTGTTCCAGCACACCCCCCTGCTCTGTGCATTGCTGCTAATTCTGCCCCAGCACTCCCTGCTCTATCACGGGTCCCCTTATTGCAGCTGCCACTTCTTACGCATAAATTCATTGCTTGGGGCTGTCGGTGGTGACGGGAATTGTCAACAAGGGTAAGAGGCAGCAGGCAGTTTGGGTGTTGCAGAGAAACATTTCAGGGGCAGCGGAGCAGGGTAGAGAAAGGGGACACTGGAACAGGGTGCCAACTTTACTATAGCTGAGCCTCTGTCCATGTCTACAAGGCAACACAACGATGCTTGCAAGAGAGACAAAAGCAGCTATTAACACTGGCAAAACGAAACGGGTGGCAAGACTAGTGGACAAATAAGGAGAACTAAACTGAGAAAACCTTTACAGATAAGCACTGGAAGTTTGTGCTCAATGCAGGGAAGCAGGGAGGAAGTGGCAGCTATGTCCCAGCACCACTTTTCTTTTCCTCTCTCTTTCACAATAATTCCTGAATAAACCAGCTATATTTTTCTGTAAGACCTCAAGCTAACAAAAGGTTAATGAAGTGGAGAAACTATTTCACTCAGATGTCAGAAAAGTGACAAAAGCCAGTAATAAAGGCTACTTGTTAAACTGGATTTTGTAACTAAAAATACCAGAGTAAACGTGAACAGGCCAAATCCCCTGAGAACCATGTCAACCTTTACTAAAGACATCATCCACATGCTGACAGGCTGGTTCCAACCTTTCTGAGATAAAGTTATTGCAGCCAGTTATCATACAGCAATGTTCCCACATTGTGTTCTGAGACTTTCTGGTGGGTCCACAGTGCTGGTTGCCATGAGGAGTCTGTGTCGGATGTGATATTAGTTAACAACGGAGCAGACAGCCAAGCCACTGCTACCAGAGAGAATGAAAAGTGAGAGAAGCTTGGCAGACCTGGCAGGCACCAGTGAAATGTTGAAAATTAATACATGACTTCAATATTACTTTTCCATGCAAACTTCCACGTAACTACACAGGCATGCTGCATGATCATGAATGTTAAAAAGATCTCTGTAGTAGAAAAATGTGCCCACGAGAAAATCTTAGTTTTCTAATTAAGAAAAATGAATGAGAACAGGTCACTTTTGTTCTCAAAGATCTGTCCATCAAATGTAGGGATTACATCTACTACACTGCAGCTTCAATACTGCTACCTTTGCAATAATACTGTTTCCACAGAAAGCTGTCTAAAGAAAGTCATAGCTTTCCCCTATATTTACAGTTGGAAAAACATTAATTCACCTGCATAGAAAGAATCGATGCCTCAGTATGGGAAAGCACAGAACTAGAAGAGAGAAGAAAACAGCATTCAGATTTTATTTTATAAAAGAAAGGAGCAGAGCAGTTTAAAGAGACAGTGTCAGGTATGTGAGGGCCCCTAACATAGGATCCACAGAAATAAATGTAACATGTTCATGATGCCTTTAAATTTCTGTGAAAAAAAATGGAATTGGAATTAAACAGGTCCAGGTCAAATAATGCAATATTCTGATAATGCATATAAGCCAGAAGGTGACCTGATCTGAGAGCAAGAACTACTTTTTTACTGTCCAAGCTGAGTGCAAGGCAAAAAGTTAATATATGCTATAAACATTGACAATTATTTCATACATCCTGCTTTTAAGTATTCTAGGTATTATTAACGACACAGATTAGAATAGTAGACTTTGTAATAAAGTTTTAAACCTGACATTGTCTCTTTAAGAAAGAAAGGATGGGCTGCGATTGCTTCAGCAACACCAAAGTTCAATCATTTGCAGAATCTGTACAGTGGAGTCAAGAAAACCTGAAGGATCAAATACCCAAAGAATATTAAAAGCAAGACAGAAGCAACACGATTCCTCCATCTGAGTCTCATGCCATTCATCAGAACTGTCACCTGGAGCACAAAAAATAGCCAGGAGGTTCAATGGCCTCCTTGAAAAAAGATCAAACATTAAAATTTGTATTTGCGGGGACAGGATGAACCACAAGGCCGGAGCCTCTGCAATAGCAGGTGTGTGATGGGCCCAGCTTCCAACTACACACACTTCTCCACCAAAAAGAGGGCAAAGGCATGCAGGTCCTCACCTTCAGCAGCTCATCCTCACCAGCATCAGGAAACTTCTCATGTAATGAATCTTTCAGGACCTTGGCGATGAAACGCATGCCATAACTGTGAAAGAGATGAGAGAAAGTGAAATCACTAGGAATGTGAAACCAGCAATTGTGTTTAGAGAGCAAGTGTGCAAGCCCATTATACTCACGGGATTTTGTCCACTGAGCTAACAATCGCTGCCAGGAACTTGTCTGTCACTGTCCGCATGTTTCTGATGGAGGTATCCAGGCGTGTCCGCACCTCCTCATGAGACAGGGCTTGCTCAGGGGTCACATCGTATGGCAGCTTACTGTTGGAGACACCCACAGCTGATGACACGTGAGCACTCCCATGCTGCTACCTTTCTGGCTCATCCCCTCTCCCTGTCCTATGTAATTCTAATGTGCTGGGCTGCTAAAGAACCAAGTTCTGGTCTTCTACCCTTCTCTCCTGTACTCAGAAAGCCTGGGGATTTCCTTTGGTATTCTTTTGGTCCCTTCTCCAGGCCACTGTAAGAAAAGGCCCAACAGCTTCCACACCACTACACACACTTCGGTAGCACACGTGCAGACTGAGCAAGAAGAGGTGTCTGGTCAGTTCTTTTTCAGAGGCCAGGCAAGTGACAGATTGACAAGATGCTCATGTGACCTGGACCCACAGCAGAAGCTGGGACTGTCTCTGGACGACTACAATATACTTTCAGTGGAGAACACTGATAACTAAGCAGGCATGTTTACTCTACCATAACTGAATTTTTTAATCTTCAGGTGCACCCAGGTATATCACTGGCAGCCCTTAGATCCACGCCCTCTGGCCTCAGTAACATGGTAGTTACAAAAGGGCCTCAAGCCTTGAACTGGTCCCCAACCTCACTCTGAACAATCAGGAGTTCTTACCAACAAGATATTATGCAAGAAGTTTTTGCTGAGGAAGAGGAGGCTTTTATAAGCAAGCAAGCTCAATTAATGCCCTCAAAGTATTTTCACTCTTTTTTTATTTTAGTGTATTTTAAAGCTCTAGGCATTATGTTACGCACTGAAAGAAATAAAACTCACAGGGCTGTTTTGACCAACCATAAAGTGGTCTCCCTAATCCTGACTGGGGTCTCCAGCTGCTTCTTTACTTAAAAACACAGACAGAACTAAAAGAATTGCATCCTGCGGTTTTTGGCCAAAACAGGATCAAGTTTCTTCCTTGCTCTGGGAGACTCCCTCACAGGAAGAGTCCTGTCTGAGGCAGGAAAAATGACAAAGGACACTAACAAGTAAAGCCCTGCCATTAGTGTCCAAATATGAGTGCACTATCCCCAAGACTTCAACTTTAGCACTATTTGACCAGAAATTACTTTCCTGAGTCAAATGTTCCTTAATCCCAGCATAAATTGGGCAAGGATTTTTGTGAGTGATATCTTTTATTGGACTAATTGCACGGTTGGGATAGGCTTAGACAAGCTTTCAAATGCAAAGCATTCCTCAGCAGATACAGTGATGATTAAGTAGCCCGGACGGCTGTGAAATCGAAGAAGAGACATTCCCCAGGGGTAGCAGACAGACAATGAATAGAGAAAAGATAAACTGATTAGTGGAAGATCCAGCCTTTTCAAAAAGGAAGAGGGTCATTATCACCTGTAGTGTGAAAAAAGGGGTTTTCAGGAAGCAGGTAGATTATATATAGTATAATAAAATGTTAGCCAGAAAAATCCTTGCCTCTCACAATTCCTTGACCATCACAGCTAAGTATCACTCCAACTTTGCTAAATTGGGCAAGACACTCAGTGAAACCAAGGTTGTAAAAATCAGATGGCATAACACAGCTGAGTATGCAAAGCAAAGCAGCAGGAGCTTCCATACCTGGCCTCTCCAGTCTGCGACTCCATCTGGTTAACCCAAGATTTGTAAATATCCACAGGATCCGTTTTGATATTGAGTGATTTATCATCCATGATTTCCTTCACAACAGGTGCCAGGATCTGCCTCAGTGCATTCTGGCCACGGGCACCACGGTTGAAACTTACCACCATCTTAATAACAGTGGGATTGCCAGTCACAATCTCATGTATCTGATCTACCTTGGATCTGGAAGAGAATGAACATGAATAAACAACTAACTAGGGATTTTTTTGTCCACTGTGTCACATGCCATGGCACAGGCTTCCAGAAGCAGACCGTGTTTAGAGTTTTATTTGTCAAGAAACAGCCAGTGGTTTTGTCCTGAAACATGAATACAGCGCTAGACTGCAGTAGGTAGCTCTTGGCACATGGCTCTGATGTGCCACAAAGAGACTTAAAGCCAAGGGCCTTTGCACAGCTCATCAACGCCCAGCTTGAAAGGACCTAGTGCTGCTGCAGGCATTTAATCCTACATGCCATATGAAAAAAAAAACCACTTAAAAAGAAACTGAGAGCAGGCTAGCATGGTGTGAAAAACATCATTTCACCACAGGCACACTCATCCACCCTCACAGCCAGGCCAAGCAGCGCACTAATACATACTTTATCTCCTCTTTCAGAGCTGTCTGGAAAAGCCGCAGGAGCAGGTACTCTTCTCTCTGATTGGATGCATAGTTATACAGTGTGAAGATCACAGAATCCATAAATTTGGTGGATTTGTTCTGAGGCATCTGAAAAATCAGCTTGGCCAGGTAGGTTGGGTTAGTCTGTAACAACAACAACAGCCGTTAAGCATTCACTTCTACAGAGGCCATGACAACTTGTGACAGTGGTGGGCTAGAAGTGCAATAAACAAGTGAGGACTGAGTAAGAACATGGGAGTCTCTATGGCCAGGGGAAGCCTGAGGAGCTGCTTACCTGAAGTAGGTAGAACAGGTGCTGGTAGGCCTCCAGCTTCTCCCTCTTCTCTTTGCTCAGAGCCTTCAGACCTCCCTTCTGCTTGTTCAGCATCATCATGTCAGACAGCTGCTCCTTGTTCTTCTTCGTAAGCTTCTTGCTGTGGGAGACGACATCCTGCAGAGAGCCAGAGAGAGCTTTAAATTTAAGCACTGAAAATCAACTTACCTTTTAACTCTCTCCATTTTCATTCCTCTCCTTTGCTTTATAGTTAGTTTTTGTGATGGCTTTTTTCTAGATGGCAATGTATCGATGCCATATCGGGTCGGCACCAATAAAAGAAAAATTAACATTATTGGTCATTGGCTTTGTTTTGCCAGTGTAGATGATAACGTCACCAGTAAATGCGACGTGCATGAGCACAGCTGCAGCATGCACCGCAGAAATGCTGCCCAGCAGCACGGAGAGCAATGGCTAGCTGGTAAGTGGGGGGGAGAGTGGGGGCAGATTGAGGCCCCCACAGTAAGGGAGGGAGTGGGGCTGGGACAGAAGCAGGGGCTGGGGGCTGCCAAGCTAGGGTGGTGAATATGACCCTGAGGCCAGAAGCAGGATGGAACTATGGGCAGCTCGTCCAGGAGGTGGTTCCCTGCCATTGCACACACCTCCGAGGGAGGCATGGGGGCATGTGCTCCTCCAGATTTATGTGCAGGGCAAAGGCAGGCTGTCCACTGCGGGCTTGAGGCCAGGGGCTGAGTTGGTCTCTTCCCAGTGTAGGGGCTGGGCTGGGCAGGCAGGAGTGGGGCAGGCTCTGCTGCACGGGGCAGGCGGCAGCAGCACTTGGAGGGGTGGCTATAGTACCCCAACCCCCTCTTCTTCTTCCTGCTTCTCTATCTCCAAAGCATTAACCCTCAGTTTGTTCTCTTCTTTAGCTAAGCCAGAGCCACCGATCAGCTTCTTCTTGCCCAGTTACCTAGAGGTGGTGGATCTCCATCCTTGGAGGTTTTTAAGACCCAGCTCAACAAAGCCTTGGCTGGGATGATCTAGTTGGGGCTGGTCCTGGTTTGAGCACGGGGTTGGACTAGATGTGACCTCCTGAGCTCCCTTCCAACCCTCACTGTCTATGTTTCTGTGATTACACCCAGAGGCCCCTGTTTCTCTTGTACCTCCATCCCTAAAGCAGGTTTCATCGTTGTGCTAGCAGGGCTTCCAGAGCAGGTAAGGCCAAGGGTCATAGTTTCATAGTACCTAGAGTCAGGAGGGACCAGAACAGATCATCTAGCCTGACCCCCTGCCACAGGCACGAATGAATGCTGGGGTCACAAGACCAGACCCCAGACAGGTGACCATGCAACCTCCTCTTGAATTTGCCCAAGGTAGGGGTGAGGACCACTTCCCTGGGAAGTTGGTTCCAAATTTTGGCCACCCTAACTGTAAAATATTGCCTTCTGATCTCTAACCTAAACCTATTCTCCATCAACTTATTACCATTGTTCCTTGTCACCCCAGGTGGTGCTGGGGAGAAAAAGGCTCTATCTATTTGCTGATCATCTCCCTTGATGAGTTTGTAGGCAGCCACCAGGTCCCCCCTCAGCTTCCTCTTGCTAAGGCTGAACAGGTTCAGGTCCCTCAGTCTCTCCTTGTAGGGTATGCCCTGCTGCCCCCTCACCAAGTGGGTGGCCCTCCTCTGAACCCTCTCCAGGCTGGCCACATCCCTCCTGAAGTGCGGCTCCCAGAACTGGACACAGTACTCCAATTGTGGCCTGACCAATGTCACAAAAGGGGGAGTATCACCTCTCTGAACTGGCTGGAGATGCATCTTTGTCTGTGGACGTAGTCTTTCTGGACTTCAGCAAGGCCTTTGACACCATCTCCCACCCCATCCTCATTAAAAAACTAGGCGACTGTGGCACTGATGCCTACACCGTCAGATGGATTGCAGACTGGCTGAAGGGTCGTACTCAGAGGATGGTGGTGGATGGGTCATGTTTGACCTGGGGGGAAGTGGGCAGTGGAGTCCCCCAGGGCTCGGTCCTTGGGCCCACACTGTTCAATTTCTTGACAACAGGGCAGACCCTACAATGAGAGACTGCAGGACCTGAACCTGTTCAGCCTTCACAAGAGAAGGCTGAGGAGGACATGGTGACTGTCTATAAACTCACGAGGGGGGACCAGAAGGGTTTGGGAGAGACCTTGTTTCCCCGAGCACCCCCAGGCATAACAAAGAATAACGGCCACAAATTGTTGGCGAGGAGGTTTATATTAGATGTCCATAAGAACTACTTCACGGTCAGGGCGGCTAGGATCTGGAACCAACTTCCAAGGGAAGTGGTGCTGGCTCCTACCCTGGGGGTCTTTAAGAAGAGGCTTAATGCCTACCTGGCTGGAGTCATTTGAGTCCAGTTTTTCTCCTGCCCAGGCGGGGGGTCAGACTTGAAGATCTACAAGGTCCCTACTTCTGTGATTCTGTGATTCTATGGCTGGCCTTGCTGGTTGCAATCTGGCATTGGCAGCTGATGTTCATCTTGGAGTCGATAATGACTCCAAGATCCCATCCTGTCTCTGTGTTTTCAAGAAGGGAAGTCCCCACCCTGTATGTATGCTGTGGATTCCTTCTCCCATGGTGCAGCACCCTGTATTTGTCGACACAGAACCCCATCCTATTCTCATCTGCCCACTTTTGTAGTCTGTCTAAATCTAGTTGCAGCCTCTCTTTCCCTTCAAGTGTGTCCACCTCGCCCCACATCTTCGTGTCATTAGCAAACTTAGACAGCTGCTTTCCACCCCCTCGTCCAAGTTGCTGATGAAGATGTTAAACAGTGCAGGCCCAAGGAGTGAGCCCTGGGGGACCTCGCTGCTCACATCTAGCCAGGCTGAGTACGACCCATCCACCGCTACTCTCTGGGTGCGCCCCGTCAGCCAATTTTTTACCCACCCAACTGTGTAGGCATCAATGCCACAGTTGCTTAATTTATTGATGAGGATGGGGTGAGAGACAGTGTCAAAGGCCTTCTTAAGTCTAGAAAAGCTACGTTCACGGTGACACCATCATCCAAGGATTTAGTTACTTGGCATAGTTACTTAGGTCTGTGGTTTTCTTCTCAGCACTGGCTACTCTATGTGCTCAAGCCTGTACTTTGCTTTCCCCTTGCTTCATACCTGCAAAGTGATTTTGTTTTTCACAAGGAGCCCAATTTTGATGTCCATGAGATTGAGATCATTTTCTAGTTGTTGATTGGAGCGGATTAGGGTCACAACCTCCTCACGCAGCTTCATAAGGTCAAGCTCCTCTTGGAAATCCTGATCACTCTGATCCAGTAAGTGAACAAATTTTCGAAGCACCACCATAGGTGGGTTTTCAGCACTGACTAAGGATATGATGGAATAAGCAATAAATGCAACAGCATTTGCAATACCTTATTTTTGATCAAAATGTGACAAGAAATGAGAACAGTCAAACCAATATTTATCTCGGCTAACGTGGGGCGTTCAGACTAATTAAAAAGTCTGAATCCTACCTTCTAGTAGCAACTGTGATATGTAGAATCAAGATTTCCCTCGGCCTCATGTACTTCCCACACTACCATTATTCCAAACTGTCCATGATGCAACCAAGCACGTTAGCAGTGTGCTAAGAATACTGTGCTGCTACAGGTATATTCCCATGGCAATACTTACTGAGAGTTTTGTAGTCATCTCGTGCTTTATTTGCGCGGATGAAAGCCTGGATTTTTATAACATCGTTTATCTAGAACGAGGAAAAAAAAAAAAAATCGCACATCAATTCATTCATTGTAAAAATACAGAAAATTTGTATTTAACTAGTATAGCAGAGAAAGGATCTTACATGGTCTTTGAAATACTGCAACCGATTCCTGTACCGCTTTCTGGCTTGATACATCCTGGTCATTGACTGAATCTATGGGAAAGAAAACAGTCAGAGACAGTCTTTACTCCACAACAGGGTCTTGTAGGAATTTCACTACTACAAAGATACTGAACAATAATCACCAGGAGTTTAGAGGAACATGGTAGGAATGATCAAAAGGACAGACTTATGAAAAACTTGAGAAAAAAAATCATTTTGGTGAAGGGCTTGTCTACAACAGGGTGGTGGCACAGCCTGCTTCCACCTGGACACTCAAAACTTGATGAGGCTGCTCCACAGTCAGACCCAACAGCCACGACTAAGGCTTTGGAGACAGGTCTTAAGAGCAGCTGCAGAGGGATTCCATAGAGCGTGTCTACACATGTATGGGAACAGCTGTTCCAGGTGGCATAGACAGGCCTTAGATTACAGACGGCAATGAAGGGAGACAAATCCAACTTTCTACAAACCCAGAAGTGCCTGGATTCCAAGAACCAGTGGCTCTCAACTTCATTAGACTTAAGACACACCTCAAAAAATGTCAGCTTTTAATTTTCAGTTGTTTGGGGTTTTTTACTACAGAAAAGTAACAGCAGAAGTCTTCTGTTGCAAAGAACTCAGAAAGACCACAACAGGTCAGAATGTTTCTGACTTGTGGGTTCCTGTCTGAAATCTTTGGGTTTAATCCTGTGAATCATGTTTGCACATCTAACTGCTAACAACACTGTGTAGTATCCCATAGCATCCTTGAAAGAATCCCAAGGCACCCCAGGGTGCCACAGCACTCTGGCTGAGAATCAGTGATGCAGATATTTAGGACAGCAAGCAAGGGTTGGGGGAGTATAATAGGAACAGCAGGATTAAATTTAGACAAGAATTCAAGATAAACACAAGGACAGACTTCCAGACAGTCCATAAGATTGAAAGAGGAAGAAGTTTTACAGCAACTTAAGAGGTGACTAGACAAAGAACTAGAAACAAAACATAACCCATGGAAGAAAATAACTCTGCCCTGGCCTCTAGGAAGGGTTATGACCAAAAGCTATTTTCCATCACTAATTACAATGTCTTTAGCAGCAGACGCTTCCCAGAAAGCCGTACCTTCACTACTTGGTCCTTGTGCGCTTGCAAATACCCCAAGCGATCTTGGTATGCCTTCCGCTGCTTGTAGCCACGCCACTGAGACTGAGATCAAAGAAAGTGGTTACATTGTAGGGTGGTAGAAAAGGTGCATCTACAATTCCCACCTCTGCTGAGTGGCTCAGCTTTCCCCAAGGTCACCTCTGACCCCTTGTTAAATACTGAGGCTACACTATTTGCCATCATTAGGGACTTTATTATGGGTCTCGTGGTAGATAGAGATGGGCCTCTAGAAGGAAGACAGAAAAGTGACTGAGCAGGCAGAGTTAGGAAAGGTGTTTCCACCTGAAGGGGCCTGTGGAAGAGGATGTGAAGCTACTTGAAAGAGAAACTGCTCATTTTTATTAACCTTGAGGCAGACATTTTGCTGCAGACACTGGGGTATGGATGAGGCAGAGGGTCAGAGGAGTTCAATTATCATTTACTGTGAAAGGTACAATTTTACTGTTTGAAATGCATGTACTGTTTGGATAAGGAACACATTTAGGCCTTAGCTTACCTCCACCTAACAAGCAAGAAGTAATAGTCCAGCACATATCCCAGCACATGTAGAAGGGATGCAAAAGAAGTCATGCAGAGATGTGGGACTTTCATTACCTGGATGCAAGTGATTGCGGGGACTTGCTTCTTCAAGAAACTCAATCTTGAGTTGAATTCCTGCCGAACAAGGTATCCACGACAACAAGCCTGCAGCTTGGTGATCAGACTCTCATTGGCCAGCCAGAGCTGCTCTCGGTTGTAAGCAGCAGTAACCCCAGAGATGGTGCTCTGGATCCAGTGGGGCAGGAGGAAGCCACAGTACAAATTACAAAAGGGAAACCAGAACAGAGTGAGGAGACAACAAGCAAAGCATCGGGTTTGGGTTATTTTTAGATAAGCATCATCTCACAGCCAGCTACAGCCAGTCCATTTTGACTTTAGCATGAACTGTTCCAGCACTGTGAGGGAGAACTGCCCATGTGGGCAGCCAGGAGCATGGACAAAGGTACCCAGGTAGTAGCTTCAAAGGGATGGGAGAGCTCTTACTACTCGGACCAAACAGCAGCTGTGGCAGTGCATGAGCCCACAGCAGCACTAAATGCTCCATCCAGAGTCAATGTTGGGGCAATTTAGCTCATCGGGGTCCCTACAGCATCACAGAAATGCAACAGTTACAGCACAAGAGCTGCTGTACCCTACAGAAGCAGCCTCCCCTCCTCTTTTGAAGCCACTACAAACGTACACTTGTCCACACCCTAAAGGACCTTATTTTTCAAAAAAAGGGAACATTTTATCCTCCTACCTGTATCTCCTCTCGGGAGAGCTGTGTGCTGTTGTGTACAAATCCTGAAGGTTCATCCCATGCTCCATCTCTGCTTCGCAGGTTATGGTAATAATGGTAGCCGCCTCTCACCCAGTGCTTCACCCACTCACTAGCATTGTCCCCTAAAAGAAACAGAAGTGTAAGGCTCAAGGAGAGAGACAGCCTTCCAGCAAACAGCCAACATTAAACTAGAAAGTCAAAACAACTATTTAAATACGTAAATGTCTATTCCCTCCAAATAGATGAACAAAAGATAATGTTCCCTTGAGATTTCACTGAACTCCTATGACTGCCACCTAACCTAATATGTACTAGAAGTGAAGAGGGGTCAACTAATCAACTTACATGCATCCTACCCCCTCTGCCATGGGAGAACAAGGCTTTATGACAGCATCTCAATACCCCCTGCCCCTTCCACATACACAATCCTGCCCCAATCACTTTTCTCCCAACTAAAACATACAGCTTGCTTTTCAATCCCTTTATCACCTTTGCTGCTTGCTCCTGAATTCTCTAAAGTTTTTCTACATTCTTCTTAAAATGGCAGTCCCCGGACTGGGCTTGGTACTCCATCTATGGCCCAATAAGTGCTAAGCAGAATGATACTAGCACAGGGGTGGGCAAAATATGGCCCTCAGGCCAGATCTGGCTGGCCAACTGACTGCACAGCCCACAGCTGTCCCTGCAGAGCTCTGCCTGGGGCCAAGCCCCGCACGCTTCTGTTGGGGCAGCCCGTGCCATGCTCCAGCCTGCGCCTGCTGGCCCAGGCCCCAACCAGCACGCAAGCAGCTTCCAGCAGAGCTGTTCCCAGTGCAGCTGCAGCAGGTGGGGTGCTCTTCTGCTTCCCTAGCCTGCAGCTGTGGCTCCTCCTCCTACCCCACATGCAGAGTGGTGTGGGTGTGTGCGCGTGTTGGGGAGGGGCAGGTCCTACTTCAGCTTCTGGCTCTAGCTCCCAGCTACCTTCCACCCGCTCCACTGGCCCTGTGCAATGAGCAGCCACCTGCACGAGGGTGGAGTGGGTGGAAGGCAGCTGGAGCAGGAGCTGCTCAGCCAAAGCTCCCCCTCCCTGGTCAGACCAGCGGCAGGGGCAGGGGCAGGGGCAGGGGCAGGAGCAGGAGGAGCCCTTGCTGGAGGTGAGGGAAGCAAGGGAGCACCCAGCTGGCTGCAGCTGCATCAGGAACAGCCCCACCAGAAGCTGCATGCTGGCTGGGGCCAGGCGTGGCAGGGGCTGCCCCAGGCAGGAGCAGGCAGGGCTGAACACCATGCTGATGCACGTGCCCCACACCCGCCCTCACCCCTGGCTGGCTTCTAGCACTTAGCACCCAGGCAGCCCCCCGCCCACACATATATATGCATATGCCCTCCTCATACCCCGCCACCGGGCAGGGATGCGCTGGAAGTAGATCAGGGCTCTCGGCTCGACACCTGGCCCCCAGCCCCGGCAGTGCAACAGCTCATGACAGCTCCCTATGTGGCCCTCAGGCCCAAATAACTGCCCACCCCTATATTAATATATCCCATGTCTTCCATACAATGCTTCCACCCAAACGACATAAATGCTTCCCTACATCAAATACACCATTTCAGACAGACTTAGTTCTCTGGCCCCTGCTCTCCATTCCCTCATGTCGTTTAATCTGTTGTCTCTCAGCTAGTTTTCCATTTAGGATTCCCATAATTCACCTGCTGCCATTTTCTTCTTCTTCGCTTCTGCCAACTCTCGCTGGTACGTCTCAGCACACTCTGGAGTGACTCCATAAAGCCCAACATCAGGTGAGCGCAGGGCACTGAGGGTTTGGCTAACATCACCATGGTCCACTGCTTCATTAATGGCCAGAATTCCTAAAGAAACTTCCGTAATACACAGAAAAACGAGTTACCTGCATGCAGGGATTCAGTGTTCGACACCAAACACTGGGCCACACGGTGAGGAAAAGTAACTGTGACTGCATATTCAGGGGTGGAGGATGATGGACTTTGGGGTCACATCTGTAATAACAGAGTATCTTACAGGAGCATGACTGTTCACAGATATTTTACTTTCATTCCACTCTGTCCAGTTTATCTATGTGATTCTCAGTTCACTAAGAGAAGCCGTGGTCTACAGATAGTTACACTGAAACTGCAATTGCAAGACAAAACTGAGTGTGTTGGGTTAACATTTAGTTTATGGGCAAGCATCACATGACTCAATCCATGCCCAAACAAAGCCAATTTAAGAACACAAGAATCATTTACTGGGTCAGACTGTAGGTCCCTCTTGCCCACTCTCCTGTGTCACACAGGGGCAAAGAGCAGATACTAAAACGGAGAGTGAACAGGGTAAAACTAGGGTTTTTTTTTCCACAGTTCCTCTCCCACTTGCAGTCTCCAGGATTTAAGGTCTAGGAAGTTCTAATTCAAAGGCCATGCCCTTAACTCCTGCACTCAATAGCTACTGATGCACCTTTCCTCCAAGAATCTGCCCAATCCCTTTTTTAATCTGGTTAAACTGTTTCTTAATTATGCAAAGTAGTATGCAAAGGATTTCTCGTAGCTAGTCTACAATCTGCTGGAAAGAAACAGACTGACTGCAAGTTGGGCGCAGAAGCACCGGCTTCCCTTAGACTGAACATTCCTTGTTATTACCTTCAAGCTGCTACCCTGGCAAAGCAGCTGTTTAGACAGTTCTAACAGGTAGAGCAACCTATTTTGTTCCCATGGTACTAATGGGAACAAAAGATGAGGTGAACTGCGCTCTAGATAAAGTCCTAGAGCTTTTTGCATACAGAATTTGCAGAAAAAGACCTTGGCCAAAGAATATTGGTTTAAAAGGGAAATCCATCACCATCTACTAAAAGGATTTAGGAAATGCACATTAAACTCCTTGTTCTGAACATTCACACCAGATAGTTCAATTTTTTACAGCTCTTGCTTCTGTGCAACATTTAAAAGACAAAATGGAAACGGAGCAAGGAAATGCACACAACCCAAGTCCAAGGTCACTTTTGAGACTAGGGAACTGGGAGGTCCATGCCTACTGCACCAAACACCCTGAACCGCAGAAGCACAAATGATGCTGTGTCACCACGGTAGGGAAATGCACTCCGCTGTGCTTCAGAGCCACTGGCAGGGAACACTGAACTTTCAGGTTCCCGTGTCTGAAGAAAGAACCCAAGTGGCTCATTGACCATCTCTGAAAATGTTCAATACCATTATAATGAAAACATAATTATACTTCCTCTGTTTCTTTAATTTCTAATAAATATTTTTTAACCAGATTACAGACAGAAAGAGCACTGAGAAAAAGGGAACCTACTAATGGGTGGGGAATGGGGCCCAAGACCACACGGAGGATAAAAGGCTCCAGTACTGTGTCTTAGATTTCAGTACAAGGAAGGCCGACCAGTCTGCATGGCAAACACTATCAAGAATGAAAGACTGAAAAGAATCTGGAGAAATAATAGGCAATTGAAAGATCTTGATAATTTAATACTCCCTAAATTAACAGAACTCCCACTTGCCTCACAAAGCTAACGTGGCAAATGAAGGAAAACTGGCAAGCAGAACTTCAAAAGGCTTTTTCACATCATTTGCTACAAAAGACCAATAAGAAAATTTAAAAACACAAAGTGAGAAGAAAAATCCTACTAACAACAACAACAAAAAAGTATTGAGACAGAAAGCCAAGAGCAGGAATCTACCAACATTTCCAGAGGGTGAAAGGAGGTAAACAGGGAGGTGCCCCAGCAAATAGTGCAAGGTTTAGCATTCAAGGTATTTTTTAAGCAATCTGAAAGCTGTGTGGAAATGACAAAGGTGAAGACCATTAACATATGAAACAATTTAACTTAGGAATTCCCAAAGCATCTGATAAAACTCAGCAATTAGGTAAAAGACTGGCAGAATGAATTCACTGTAAGTAAGTATATTTTGACTTCAGCAAGGCTTTTGATATGGTCTCCCGGAACATTCCTGCAAGCAAGCTAAGGAAGTACAGGGTTGGATGAATGGACTGTAAGGTGGATAGAAAACTAGCTGGATCCTCAACCTCAGACGGTAGTTATCAATGACTCACTGTCTACCTGTCAGCTGGTATCAAGTGGAGTGCCCCAGGGGTCGGTCCTGGGGCCTGTCCTGTTCAGTATCTTCAGCAATGACCTGGAAGATGGGATGAATTGCACCCTCAGCAAGTTTGCCGTGGGGTGTAGTAGATATGCTGAATGGTAGGGCTAGGATTCAGAGTGACCTAGACAAACTGGAGGATTGGGCCAAAAGAACTGGCTAGGGGGCTGCACTCAGAGCGTGGTGGTGGATGGGTCATTTTTGACCTGGAGGGATGTGGCCAGTGGAGTCCTCCAGGGCTCAGTCCTCAGGCTCGTACTGTTCAATTTCTTTATCAGTGATTTGGATGAGGGGGTGAAAAGCACCCTGTTTAAATTCACTGATGATACTAAGATTTGGGGCGAGGTGGGCATGCTAGAAGGGAGGGACAGGATACAGCTGGACCTGGACAGGGTACGGGGTGGACAAACGTGAATAGGATGGGATTCAACACTGACAAGTGCAGAGTACTGCAGTTGGGCAGTAAGAACCAGCAGCATGCCTACAGCCCAGGGAACTCCTTTCTTGAAAGCACAGTGGCAGAAAAGGATCTTGGAGTCATTATCGATTCCAAAATGAACATGGGCCGCCAATGCGAGGACACTATCAGTAAAGCTAACGGCAACTTGTCATGCATCCACAGATGCATCTCGAGCAGGTCCAGGGAGGTGATCCTCCCCCTCTATGCAGCACTGGTCCGGCCGCAGCTGGAGTACTGCGTCCAGTTCTGGGCGCTGCACTTCAGGAGGGATGTGGACATCATGGAGAGGGTCCAGAGGAAGCCACCCGCATGATCGGGGGCAGCAGGGCAGGCCCTACAAGGAGAGGCTATGAGACCTGAACTTGTTCAGCCTCCACAAGAGAAGGCTGAGGGGGGATCTAGTGACTGTATATAAACTTACCGGGGGGACCAGCGGGCAATGGGTGAGACCCTGTTCCCCTGAGCACCTCCTGGAGTAACAAGGAACAATGGCCATAAGTAAACTGAAATTAAGTTCAGGCTAGACATCAGGAGGCGCTACTTCACAGTCAGGGCGGCCAGGATCTGGAACCAGCACCCAAGGGAAGTGGTGCTGCCTCCTACCCTGGGGGTCTTTAAAAGGAGGCTGGATAATTACCTAGATAGGGTGATTTGAGCTTAAACTTAGTAGGGATCATAGGAGTCCTATGTTCATTCCTACCCAGGGTAGGGGGCCAGACTAGATGATCTGCTCAGGTCCTCTCCGACCCTACTTCTATGAAACTATGGAAGATGTAGTTGCGGCTGGTCTAGATGTGATCTCCTAAAGTCCCTTCCAACCCTCATTTTCTATGATTCTAAGTATATACAAGGTTATCTGCACAGGAAGACAAACTTTTGATTTTAACCATGCCTGTATACACATACAGATTTTTAGACTTTAGGGCTGGAAAGGACCTCAAAGATCATCCAGTCCAGCCTCCTGCCTCAGAGGCAGGAAGCCAGCTGAGGTCAAAGGATCCCAGCGTTTCTCGAATGAGTCCAGAGTAGGTGCCTGCACCATCTCTGGAGCAGTCTACTCCAGGTCTTGGGGGCCTGGACAGTAAACAAATTTTTCCTTATGTCCAGCCTAAAAAGGTTTTGGAGAAGTTTATGACCACTGGTCCTTGTTTTTCCTTGGGGCGCTCTGGTGAACAAACATTCTCCCAGATCCTGATGCACACCCCTGATGTACTTATAGGTGGCCACCTGGTCCCCCAGAGCCTGCACTTTTCCAGACTGAAGTCTCATGGTTTTTGGCCTCTCTTCATAAGGCCTGTTCTCCTGTCCTCTGATCACGCATGTGTTTCTCCCTCTGGACTCTCTCAAGCCTCTCCACATCCTTCTCGAATTGCGGAGCCCAGAACTGGATGCAGTACTCCAGCTGTGGCCTCACCAAGGCCAAGTACAGTGGGAGGATGACATCCTGGGATTTACTTGAGAAGCATCCATGGATGCAAGCCAGAGTTTGGTTTCTTTTACCAGCTGTGACATTGTATTGGTGGCTCAAGTTCATCTTGTGGTCAATCATGACCCCCAAGCCTCTTTCAGATGTGGTGCTAGCAAGTGTAGCACTGCCGAGCCTATAAGAATGCTGCAGGTTCCCCCCCCGCCCCCGAGGTGGAGTGCCTTACATTTATCGGTATTAAACATTGCCAGGTTTATATCCACCCACTAACTAATTTTATCCAGGTCAGCCTGGATCACCAGCCTGTCCTCCAGTGTGGACGCTGTACCCCAAAGTTTAGTGTCATCGGTGAATGTAGCCAGTGCGCTTCTGACACCAATGTCCACATCGCTGATAAAGATGTTAAAAAGAACTGGTCCAAGGACAGTGCCTCGGGGGATGCCACTGGTCACGGAGCGCCATAATGATTCACTACCATTGACTACTACTCTCTGGGTCTGACCTTGGAGCCAGTTTCCCAGCCATCAGACTGTGGTGTAGCCGAGGCCACAGTTGGCCATTTTTTCCATGAGGAGGTTGTGGGACAACTGATAAAAAGTTTTTTTAAAGTCCAGATATATGACATCAATCTCTTCTCCCTTGTCCATGTGACATGTCACCTGGTCATAGAAGAAGATGAGATTGGTCAGGCAAGACCTACCCACCACAAACCCGTGCTGGCTGTCCCTCAGGATGCTGCCCTCAGCCAGCTTATCCAGAAGGGTCTCCTTGATCATTTTCTCCAGAATCTTACCGGGAATTGAGGTCAAGCTGATTGGTCTGTAATTCCCGGGATCAACTTTCTGCCCTTTCTCGAAGATGGGTACCACACTGCCCTTCTTCCAGTCTTCAGGTACTTCACCTGAGTGCCACGAATTTTCGAATATTTCTGCCAATTGTTGGGCTATGTCATCTGCCATCTCCTTGAGTACTCTAGGGTGTAATCTGTCAGGACCAGCTGACTTGAAGGTGTCCAGCCTCTCAAGGTGATCCTTTACTAGATCAACACCAAGTCTGGGTATAAATACACCCTCCTCCTGGCTGTCCCGCATCTTGCTAGGCAGGGCAGTCCCATTGGACTGACGAAAGACTGACACAAAGTACCCATTGAGAAGACGGCCTTTTCCTGAGTGTCGTTATCAGCTGTCCCGTTTGGTTCAGCAGGGGTCCAATGTTACCCTTGCTTCTTTTCTGACTCCCTACATATCTGAAAAAGGACTTTTTGTTATCCTTGATATGTGTGGCCACATGGAGCTCGGTTGCAGCCTTGGCTCTCCTGATCCACCTCTTGCAGGTACAGACCAGTGCCGAGTACTCCTCCTGGATGGTACCTCCAAACTTCCACCCTTTATAAGTCTCTCTCTTGAGGCATAGGAAGTCCTTAAGTTCCCTGCTGAGCCAAGGGGGTTGCTGTGCCCTTTTGCTACCCGTCCTCCGAGATGGGATGGCCATCCCTTGTGCTGTCAGGATCGCTCCCTTGAAGAGCAGCCACTCCTCTTGGACTCTTCTTCCTGTGGAGTCGTGGTCCCTTAGGACCTCAACAATGAGCCTCCTGAGCTTGTCAAAGTCAGCTTTCCTGAAGTCAAGGACTTCTGCATTGCTGACTGACTTGCCAGCTTTGCAATGGATAGTAAAGGTGATCAGCTCACAGTCACTAATAATGCAGATAATAATGAATTAGCTGCAACCTCAGGGAAGAGATCTAGATATCCAATGTGCTACAGTGGATATGGATACAAGACTGGGTGTTGGAATATAACCAGAAGGTGACAGAGAATAATGAGGAAAAAGGAAATATATTAAGTAATTGGTTAATAACTGAAGGGCCATCCTCACTATAACTGTTGTTCTAAGTCTACTTACTTAATGTCCAGCACGCTTCCAAGGGCCTGTACTGCTACCCCGACACTAACAGCCCTGTTTCATAGACTGTCAGGGGCTGGAAGGAACCTTGGAAAACCATCAGGTGCAGCCCCCTGCACTAAGCAGGAAAGACAGCTGGGGTGAGGTGACCCCCAGCAACATAACCGTCCAGTCTCCGCTTGAAGATTTCCAGGGTAGGCAATGCAACACCTCTGGAGAGAGTTTATTACACAGTCTGGACACCCTGACCATGAAGAAGTTTTTCCTGAAGTTGAGCCTGAAAAGGTCTTGCAGGAGTTTACGGCCATTACTCCTGGTTTTTCCCAAAGGAGCCCTGGTGAACACTTGTTCGCCAAGCCCTTGACATATTCCCCTGATATAGCAGTAAGTTGCTACCAAGTCCCCTCTCAGCCTTCTTTTTCAGGCTGAAGAGTCCCAGATCCCTCAGCCTTTCCTCATATGACTTGCTGTGCAAGCCTCTGATCATATGGGTGGCCCTTCTCTGGACTGCGAAGCTTTTCCAAGTCCTTGTTGAAGTGCAGCACCCAGAACTGGATGCAGTACTCCAGCTGTGGCCTCAACAATGCTGTGTACAGCAGAAGAATCACTTCCTTAGTTTTGCTTGAGATGCATCGGTTGATGCCTGCCAGCGTATTGTTTGCCCTGCTCGCTACAGCATCCCGCTGCTGGATCATGCTCATACTGTGGTCTGTTATTACCCCCTGGCCCCTTTCAGTCATGGTGCTAGTCAGTTTGGCACCATCGAGCTTGTAAGTATGATGGGGATTGTCTGTCCCCAGATGGAGCACTTTACATTTATCAATGCTGAAGTCCATCTGGTCAATGTTGAACTTCATCTGTTCTTTAAGTAGTGTAAGGACTACCACCCCCTGCCTTTCTGCTACATGTGTCAGGGTATTTTTTAGCCAACACGCAATGCCTGAGGAAGGCTTAAGTCAAAGCTGGGGATGTTGACTGGAGTGTGCCAATGCTCCTCCTGGGACCAAAGCCAGAGATTGCTGGCTAGAGGGTCTTGGCCTTCCGCTCAGAGTCAGGCGGACTGCCACATTTGGGGTCAGGAAGGAATTTTACCCCATGGTCAGATTGGTATGGACTGGGCATGTTTGCCTTCCTCTGTAGTGAGAGGGGCATGGCCCTCTTCCTGGATCTCTTGAGCATATACTGACAAAATTTCATAGAAGCAGGACATTGGCTGCCGTAGTTCTCCTTCATTACCAGTGGCAGGTTAGGGTGTTAATTCCGTGTTGTGTCAGGGCTACAGGTAATCTCATGTAGAGTTTAGATTATGGATCACATAGGATGGTTTGGACAGGGCTATTTCTGCCTCAAACTGGGGTTCGCCTAGATGACCTCTGGAAGTTCCTTCCAGCCCCACTTCTCTGTGATTCCATTATTCTTTGATGAAGATTAATTGAAACTTTAATGCACAACTTACATTTCTGTGCCTCCTCCGTGTCCTTGTTGGCCCGATGAATCCCATCCTGAATTTCATCCAGCCAAAGCACAGCTGTCTCATCCCGAGTGTCCTGAAGCAAAAATGGAATAAATGAACAAACAATGTCTCCAGTTATGCATCTAAGGGACTATGATTAGTGAAGTTAGCTGTGCCGTTGGCAAGTATCCATGTATTTCGTTTCATGCACAGAGGGGAAAAAGACACATTCTTCTTTACATATTCTGCATTTCACTGAAGCACAAGAATTAACATTTCTTGTGCATGTGACCAGCAGAGGCTGCTACAACCACAGCTCAGGCTCACCTCGAAATAGAAAGCTGCGGAAGGTGAGGGAGACACAAAGCTACACGCTGTACATAGCTCAGATAAGCAGAGACCACAGACATGAGCACTGAGCCACTGAATCAGTACCTTCTAGTTGAAAGCCTTGATGCTGTTCTTCCCATACAACATTTCTTCCCATTTTACCATGAAAATTAATTGTGACTTTACAACCAAAGGGTGAACAAAGTTCAGATAAGTTTGACCATGTCCACACTGGGAGGCCAAAGTGTCAGACGATCTTTGGCTGGAAGTGCAGTTAAACATAGTTTCTGCTAAGTATGGGAACCCTGTTTTAACAGGCTGGCACATATCGGGTATTTACCATGCCATGCCCATGCTGGCTAGGCTTTGAATAAAACTAGTCAGCTGTGTTTATGCGCAGGAGGCCGAGAGGGGCCTACGGTTTAACAAAGGGTCCAAAGCACCTTCACAAGGAACAATGACCCAGCAGCTGCCAAGCAGCCCCTCCTCATCCATAATTTGCTTCCTGTTGCTAGCTTTTAAAAACAAAAAAACAACATTAGAGCCAACACCCCCACCTCCTCCAAAAGCCCTTCCTGGTGCAGCAAACAGAGTAAAGGAAAGGCACAACCTCAGTATGAAGAACCCCACAACCACCCAGAATTAAAAAGTCCCTTCTGGGAAGGGGGTGGTTAGGAGGGGAGTCTCAGGGCAGTTTCACAAGGAACACTTCTTTACACACCTTCCAAATTTTCCCTTTTAGTAAAGTTTTATTCTACAGCTTTAAACCTGGCCACGCTTAGTAATCTAGACACTTGTGCATTTCATCTAGACAACAACCTATCTGCCAAGGGCAGATTCAGCTGAGAGGCCAGCGTGTATCAGGAAAACAGGAGGTGCCGTCCAGGTGAAGGAAGAGGAGGGCTTTTCTAGTCCTTTTGGTAAAAAGCAACCAATAAGCTTCAAATTTCAGCCTCTCCTAAGAATCAATCCAGACTATCAGCACAACTTCAGGGAAAGCCCCCCACCCCGCTAATGCAGCACCAGGGGGCTTTGGGCACATGCACTGAAGGAACCGATGCCTTCAGCTCTCTTCCGAGAACAGAGCTTGCTTTTTACTCCTCTCCTACACACTCCCATACTTATTTGTCGCCTGGAAGTAAGCACTATGCATACCCTGCAGCCCACCAGCTCATGAGCGTTGTGACCACATTTCTACTCAGTCTCAAGTACAGTCATTACTGGCCAGGGCATCGTGGCTAGTTGAAGACATTCACCACTTTCCTGCTATACGTCATCGCGGACTGATATCTCAATCTCTAAAATTACTTCAAATGCAGCTGGGTGGAGCCCTGAAGCTCAGCATATGCCTAAAAAAGGCAATTTCACCCCAACTGCAGTTACCAGCCCAGCCTGGCACAAGCTCCCAGCCTGCACTAAAAAGAGCTCATTATTTCACACTGACTCAGCAAAAGGAAATGCTTCAGCACAATCGGTTCCTGGGACATTTTAACCCTCTCAGGGCCTCTCCAAAGGAAGTTACTCTGTGGTAAAGAGCAATTTGCACAACAGTCAGTCATCTCCATGTCACAGGTAAAATGTGTGTAGAACCGCTGCTAACCCCAATTCAACCTCTGATAATGAGGTGATGACAGCCTCTGAGGTGGGCAAAATGAAAATTTCTTCCTCAGGTCACCAAAACCAGGTAAGTCTAATATCCTCTTCCCAAGGAGAAGAGAGAAGGAAAGGATTGCCCGAGGCAGGCGCACACAGCGACACAGAACTATGCCTCCTCCTTCCCCAGCCAGAAGACAGGGCACCTGCTTCCTCTTCCTACCTTCACCTGGTTATTTAGCTGGTGCTCAAAGCACATCAGGGTGTTTGCAGACAAGTAAGGACAGCAGGTTCCTTCTGACAATATAAGCCATACAAGCATCAGATAAAACACAGGTGGCTAATGGCTGCATGGGTGACCCAAGTGGGGCAGGCAGCAGAACATCAGATCAGGCAGGGAGCTCAGGGCAGGGAGCAGAAAGCAGAGCAGAAGATTGGGTAAGGGAAAGGGACCAGAGGGATACTCAGAGGGGCAGGGGGGACTAATTTGTAGCACACCTGTCAAGAAGGTAGGGCCCCCACTGAGTTAAGGGACAACAAAAATATGTGACTGAGAGAAGAGAGGCTATCAGAAAGCAGCTTTTATTAGCATGTTTTACCTAATCTCTCCTTCCCAAAATCTGTACTGAACTATTGGTTCCCTGAACTTTTGTTTTCTTTATTATAGATGAAAAGTACACACATATCCATAATTATATTTGACATTAAAAACCTAAAGCAAAAGAATATTAAGTTTGCAAAATTAGGCCCTCAAAAGTCAGGAGCTGCCAGAATTACTCTGGCTCCCTTGCAAGGGAGTCAAATTTTAGGGTCAGGAAGGAATTTTACCCTGTGGTCAAACTGGTATGGACGGGGGAGAGGGGGAAGGCATTGCCTCCCTCTGTAGACAGGAACAAGGCCTCTTCTTTGGACATCTTGAGCGTATTTTAACAACCTTTGCAGCGGCAGGACGTTGGCTGCTATGGTCCCCCTGCTTTCTGTGCGTCAGGTTAGGGTGTTATGTCTTGGGGTTGTATTGGGGCTGACTGTGTAGTTTTGCTAATAGGTTAGAGAATGGATTTGTCTGAGATGGTTTGGATAGGGGTGATCCTGCCTCAGACACAGGATTTGGCGAGATGAAGGTCCCTTCCAGCCCTACATTTCTCTGATTTCTAATAGTCTTCAATTACATGATCACATGCAATTTTGTCGTTTGGGACTTAGGTGGATGGTGCTTGCTACATAGGGAGCTATTTGGTATTTCTCCTTAGCCTTAACAGTCGATGGATAGCCACATGCATTGCTTATTAGCAGCTTCCTAACCCCACACTGCATTCAGAATTATCATTTTCCTTAAAACGCAACAGAAACGCACAAAGCTCTGAAGGACTGTGAAAAAGTCAAAAAATACCCCTCTAAAAAGGCAAAAAGGAGGACTCAGGGAATGTCGAACAGGTCAGCCTGACTTTACTACCCAGGAAGTTACACAAGCAAATTAAAAAGTCAAATAGTAAGCATCTGGAGGAGGAAAGGCTGATCACGAGCGACTAGCATGGACCTGTAAAGAACAAATTACGCCAAACCAAACCGCTCTCCTCTGACCAAGTAACTAGCTGGGTGGGGATAAAGGGAATGCAATGGACACAGTGTACTCAGACTTTAGTAACAGGGTTGATAAAGGCCCACATGACTATCTCATAAGGAAACTGGAGAAAGTAGACTACATAAAATTACTACAAGGTGGATGGATAATTGTCTCACTACCCTCAAGCAAGGTCATTATAAGTGGATCAGTATGGTGGGGTCCCACAGAGGTCTGTCCTAGGCCTGGTGCTGTTTAGCATATTTATTAATGAGTTGGATGCCAGAATAGTTTCCTGAGCAAATCTGCAGGTGACAAAATTGGGAAGGACTGAAAACACCCTGGTGGATAGGAAAATATTCCAGAAGGATCCTGATACACTGGAAAGTTAGGCTAGAGACAATGGGATGAAGTTCAATGCAGACAATGCCAGATGCTATGATTAGGGAAGAATAACCAAAACCGCAAATGCCAAATGGTGACTCACATTGAATCAGACACTCAAAATGAGTCAGCAATATGATGCAGTTGCACACAGAGCAAATGCAATTTTGGGTGTCATCAATGGGAGAACTGGAGTATTGGGTATAAGATGCATGGGAGGATATAGTATCACTTCACTTTGCATTAGTTAGGCTTCATCTGCGGTTCTGCCTGCAGTTCTGGGCCCCACGTTTTAAGGGGGTCATGGGGATGTTAGAGAGGGTCCAGAGATGGGTGATCAAAATCATAAAGGGGTTAGAAGGCAAGCTGTATAAGGAAATGTTGTCTAAGCTTGCAAAAGGTCATTAAGCAGGGACATAACAGCAATCTGCAAACATCTGAAAGGACCCCATAAAGAGGAGGAAGAACAACTTTTCTCCCTTGCTGCAGAGGGAAAGACATGAGGCAATAGCTTCAAACTGCACCAGAGTGGAATTAGATCTCAGGAAAAACTTCCTTGTTGCCAGAGCCGTGAGGCAGAAGAAAGCCCTGCTTGTAGGAGTGGTGGATGCCCTCACTGGACGTTTCCCAGAAGAGGCCAGATAAGCAATGGGCAAGGACGAACTAGGAGAGATGCTTCCACATGCATGCAGGGGCTCCACTAGATGACCTTTAGGCTCCTTCCAAACCTAGAACTCTACACACACCCTTCATTACACAACTCTGATTCATGTCCTAAGCACCATCACGCCTGTGCACTAACCAAGGCCTGGGTCCTGTGAAAAGACTTATGTGATCAAGTTATACATGCACAAGGTAGCTGAACCCAAGCTGTACAGACAACCTTGATTCTGGCACAGCTTCCCTTTCAAGCCATAAAGTCAAGCAATCAAATGTTCTTTAAAAGTTCCTTGGAGAAAATGCATATTTAAAAGTATGTAAACAGGGAAATAAGTTGCAGTAAGGAGGCTGCATTCCCTCTGCATATGATCTTGTTGAAATAGATACCCCAGAAGAGGCTACGAGAATGATTTATTTATTGGGTGAGAAAACCTGCTTGAGACTGAAGGAGTTTAATCTATTCTGCTCATTAAAAATAAACTAAGAGGAAATTTAATCCAGGTCTACATATACCTCCACAGGGAGAAAATATTTAACACTAGAAGACTCTTCAATCTAGCAGGGAAAAACAGAACAAAATCCTCTGGCCGGACATTTCAAAAAGCAAGCTTTTCATTTGCTATTCATATTTTATATTGAGAATAGTTACCTCCAGAATAGTTCACCAGGAGATAGGCTAAACTATCCACTCAGTAGCAGGAATTTAAATCAAGACCAGATCTCTTTTCTTGTTCAGCCATCTCGAGCATTATCAGACTACATGCAGGAACGAACTATTGGGTAAAATGTTATTGCTTGCGTTATGCCAGAGGTCAGACTTGACATTCATAATGGTCCCACATGGTCTTATTCTAAGAACCCATGAAAATATGGGATTTAAAAAATGGCAAATCCACCTTGCACTTTTTATACACGAGAGACCTACTCGAATCACAATTTCGCTGTTTTCGAGACTACCACGAAAAATGATGGTTTTTGTGATTTTGCACAGAATCGATGGAATACTAAATGTGAAATGCTGGCTGCCCAGTCGAAGCCAATGGCCACTGCAGCATAGCCTCGCAGACCACTGGTGGGGCAGGGGGGTGGTTTATACTGCTGTATAGACTGAACTGCAGCAAGGACCAAAGCTGCAAACAATCATCTAATACACCCGTGTCCCCTCCAGTAGCTTCCTTGGTTTATGGAGGCACGTGGTCCTTTACTGGACCAACTATATAGTTGGGAGACAAGCTTGACAGGCTTTCAGAAACATGCAGCTTGTGGCTGTAAACTGCTGTTTCTTTAATGTAGATGGTTCCCACTGTAAACACAACCATGCCCCATACTCCTATGGCATGTGCACACTTAGCAGTGCTGCTGAAACAATCACATGACGGACTGTGCTGGCCTGCACACGCTTGTACAGACATGTCTCAGTACTCACCTGGGCTTTCTCCCTCTTGGCTCGTAGCAGCGTGTCCTGGTAGTGCTGTGCGACCTCTGGGGTCACACCCTCCAGTTTTGCTGCAGGGATCTGTAAGGCCTGAAGGGTCTTCTTGGTGTCTCCCTCATCTAGCGCTTCATTAATAAGCCCAATGGCTAAAATCCCTAGAAACAAAGGAACACAAGGACAGTTTCTGATCAATGAAGAAAGCACATGCACTAGTCCTTCCCAACCTGACATCACTTGAGCATTACAATATTTTTAATAGAAACAGCTTTTTGCTAGTAATGAAAGTTGCACGGTTTCTTCATATGATGAGCACCCACTCAGTGGGCTGCATACTGTACAAAAATGAGAGGCCTCAGTGACTGCAGAGAGAGACAGAATTCTGACAAAACTCATTTTGCAGGTGTGTACATAAGTCTTTTCCCCAAATTAGTCTCGAGGACCAGCAACCTGGATACTTTCAGTGTATGATATGTAGCCACATTTTAGTTGCACATTCCTAAAACTGTGTATGCATGCACCCACGAGCATAGCTGAAAAGTTAAACTTGCCATAGATGAAAGGCCTAGTAGCAATTCTGTTGGCTCTATTAGCTGCCTTTCATGCCATTGCAGGTGGGATGCGATAGGCATATTTGCAGTCTCCAGTAGGAGAAGATGGAAGTGGGTTGGAGTATCTCTGCTGTTGCTTGTTTGAAAGGACCCATGGGGAAAAAAGTAGGGTTGATCCTATGAACCAAAAGCTCTCTTGTGCTGGCTGCCATAGAACTTGCCAGGATTAATTACTGTTTGAACTTGAACATATATTGTTATCCCAGTGCAACAGAAGAATGGAAATTGCAACCAGACACCAACCTAGCAGGACAACAATCTCTTCAATGAACTGAAAGTCAAAAAAGAATCTTATTAAAAAGTCAAAACTTGGTCATATAACTATGGAAGAGTATTGCACAGGCATGCAGGAAGAAAATTAGGAAGGCCACAGCATGATCTGAGATGCAACTGGCAAGAGACCTAAAAGGCAATAAAAAGGGATTTTACACATGTCAAGAGGAAGAGAAAGCTCATAGAAAGCACAGGTCCCTTACAGAATGCAGAAGGCAGTTTAGTTACAGATAGTGCAGAGGAGGCTGAAGTATTTTTCATTTCAGTCTTCACAAATAGGGGTACCTAACAGAAGGCAAGCGCAGTTGGCCCCCACTAAGGAAGAAGTCAAACAGCCTAAAGCAGGGGTGCTCAACCTCCAGCCCACAGGCCAAACGGGGCCTGCAGATCTCCCCACGGATTGAGAAATTTGGCGGCAAGGGAGAGGTAGCAATAAATGCAGTCACCCTTCTCCACTGCCAAATTCTCAAACCCTACACAGCAAGTTGGGGCCAGGTCATGTCCCCTCCCTCCACCCCGACTGCTGGATGAGACCAGGCCATGCCCCACTCCTGGTCTGGATGGGACTGGACCACACCCCCTTTCTCCCATGGGGCCAGGCTGGGGCTGGGCCACGCCCCCTCCCTCCCCACAGCAGGGCCAGGTTGGAGCTGGGATGCCAGTCCTGCAGAAAAGGACCAGGGAGTTATGGTGGCCTGTAAACTGAAAATGAGCTGAGTGTGTGCTCCTACGGCAAAAAAGGCCAACAGCGTACTTAGTCGCACTAACAAGAGCATCACTTGAAAACCAAGGGAAGGGAGTATTCCACTCTAGTCAGCACTAGGGTCCTATGGACCAGTTGTAAAGAGTCCAGTGGAGAGCAACAAAAACGATTAGAGGCCTGGGAAGCATGACTGTTGAGGAAAGGCTGGAAAAACCAGGATTCTTGAGTCTGGAGAAGAGGCATCTGAGGGGGGATTTGATAGCAGCCTTTAAATAGCTGAAAGATGATAATAGAGAGAATCAGTGGCAACGCATAAGGGATCCATGTGCACCCCCTGAGAGTGTCAGGGGCCACCCTGTGACCGGCTCCGCTCCCTGCTTAGGTGATGGGGGGAAGGGGCAGGTGCCTCCCCCCCGTGAGTGCCAGATGTAGGCTGAAGCCACTTTCAGGAGCGCCACAGCCACTCACTGGTTGGTAAGTTTTTACCTGGGGGCGGGAGGGAGCATGTGTGTCCCCGCCCCCTCCCACCGACTAAGGTGGCACCAGTCGCCCATGGAGAGGATAGAAATGGGCGTTTCTCTGTGGCTGCAAGGAACAAAACTGAAAGCAATGGGCTCAGGTGGCAGCAGAGGATGTTTAGGTTGGAGATGAAGAGGAAATTTCTGACTATGAGGGTGGTCAAGCGCTGAAACAGGCACCTGGAGAAGTTGTGAAATCTCCATCCCTGGAAGTTGTCAAGATCAGGTTGGTCAGATGCTTGGCTGGGATGGTTTCGTCAGGGATGGTCCTGCCTTGAGCACGGTCTGGATTAGATGACTTTGTGAAGTCTACTTTCCTGTGATCGTCATATCTTTTAGATATACACCTACTCTTGATTCAGTGAAGGAAAATCCTTCACAATCCTTACAAGGTCAAGCTTGTTTGCTCTCAGACTCAAGCTTACTTTTAGCCTGAGACCAGAAATCAGCCTACATTTGACCCTTGGACCAGTACCCCATGGTCCTCATCCATGTGGGTACAAATGACGTGGCCAGGGGCAACCCAGACTGCATCATGAAGGACTTTGAGGCCTTGGGGGCCAAGCTCAAGGAGACAGGGGCACAGGTGATATTCTCCTCAATTCTCCTGGTAAGCAGACGCAGACAGTGACACAAGGCCTGCATCAGTGAGGTCAACCGGCAGCTACAGAGCTGGTGTGGCCAGGCAGGTCTCAGGTTCCTGGACACTTTTGAGCAGGGGACATGCTTGGGAGGGATGGGCTACATCTCTCCCCTAAAGGCAAGCGTGTCTTTTCTTCCAGGTTGGCTGATCTTGTATGGTGAGCTTTAAACTGGCTTCGCTGGGGGATGGGGCCACAGGAGGACACCTCCCAACCAAGACAGGTGACATGCACAGAGTACCCAGGTAAGTGACAGGGGTCCGGATAGTCCAAAGAATCGGGGGGGGGGGAGGGGTGCATGCACCAATACAGGGCCTTAAATTCCTCTACACTAATGCTTGTAGCATGGGAAATAAGCAGAAGAAACTCGCCCTCTGGATAGCTAATACAAACTCATACCCTATACAGGAGGGATCGTGTTGGCAAAAGGGGCGGGGGTGTAGCTCTCTATGTGAAGGAAGGCTACATGTCCCTGCAAGCTGATGTTGGCGACCGGCATGGACAGCCAGAGACCCTCTGGGTAAAAATTCGTGGGGAATTCGGCACAGGGGACACAACGGGGGGAGTCTACTACAGACCTCCCACTCAAAGTCCCGAGCTTGACCAGGAGTTCGCCCGGGAACTGACTGAGGCCGCTTGCTCCAGGACCTTGGTTGTCATGAGTGACTTCAATTACCCGGACATCTCGTGGGAAGATCACTCAGCTAAATCTGAGCGGGTGCAAAGCTTTCTCTCGTGCGTGGATGACCTCTACCTGACTCAAGAAGTCCATGGGCCAATGAGAGGCAAAGCGCTGCTTGACCTGGTACTGGCTACGGGGGACGACCTAATCGGCGACCTAGTGATCGATGGGAAGTTGGGTGACAGCAACCACGAGCTGATCACCTTCACCATCCGCCGTAAAGCTGGCAAGTCAGTCAGCAACACAGAAGTCCTTGACTTCAGAAAAGCCGACTTTGATAAGCTCAAGAGGCTAGTCGGTCAGGCCCTCAGGGACCACGACCCCAGGGAGATGGGAGTTCAAGAAGAGTGGTTGCTTCTCAAGGAAGCGATCCTCAGTGCACAAGCTAAATCTATTCCAACACGGAGGAAAGGCAGCAAGAAGGCACAGCAGCCCCCCTGGCTCTCCAGGGACCTAGCGGACCTCCTGCGGCTAAAAAGGAAAGCCTACAAAGGATGGAGGATGGGATTCACCTCCAAGGAGGATTACTCCGCGCTGGTCCGGTCCTGCAGGGAGCAAACCAGGAAAGCCAAGGCTGCCACTGAACTCCAACTAGCTTCAAGCATCAAAGACAACAAAAAGTCCTTTTTCAGATATCTGGGGAGCCGGAGGAAAAGCAAGAGCAATGTTGGACCCCTGCTAAACCAGATGGGGCAACTGACAACTGACGCCCAGGAAAAAGCCAACCTATTAAATAGGTACTTTGCGTCAGTCTTTCATCAGTCCCACGGGATGCCCATGCCTCCTATGGGACAGGCAGATCCGGGTGATGGGGATCCCCTGCCCCCCATCAATGCTGACCTCGTGAAGAAACACCTTGAGAAGCTGGATACCTTCAAGTCAGCCGGCCCTGACAACCTGCACCCCAGGGTACTCAAGGAGCTGGCGAGCGTCATAGCCCAGCCCCTGGCACGGGTCTTTGAAAACTCCTGGCGCTCTGGTGTAGTGCCCGAAGACGGGAAGAAGGCCAATGTGGTGCCGATCTTCAAGAAAGGGAGGAGAGTGGATCTGGCTAACTACAGGCCCATTAGCCTGACTTCTATCCTGGGGAAGATCTTAGAAAAGTTTATTAAGGAGGCCATCCTTGAGGGACTGGCCCAGGCTAACATCCTAAGGGACAGCCAGCACGGGTTTGTTGCGGGTAGGTCTTGTTTGACCAATCTCATTTCCTTCTATGACCAGGTGACCTATCACCTGGACAAGGGAGAACAGATTGATGTCATATACCTTGACTTCAAAAAAGCTTTTGATCTGGTATCCCATGATCACCTCTTGGCCAAACTGCCCAGTTGCGGCCTTGGCTCCACCACGATCCGGTGGCTGGGAAATTGGCTCCGTGGTCGGACCCAGAGGCTTGTGATTGATGGCAGTCACTCATCGTGGTGCCCTGTGACCAGTGGGGTCCCTCAAGGCTCTGTCCTGGGACCCATACTGTTCAACATCTTCATTAACGATGTGGACACTGGAGTCAGGACTGGACTGGCCAAGTTCGCCGATGACACCAAACTTTGGGGCAAAGCATCCACGCCAGAAGAGAGGCGGGTGATCCAGGCTGACCTGGACAAGCTCAGCAAATGGGCAGATGAGAACCTCATGGTGTTTAACACCGATAAATGCAAGGTTCTCCACCTTGGGAGGAAAAACCTGCAGCACCCTTATAGGCTCAGCAGTGCTACGTTGGTTAGCACTACAGAAGAAAAAGACTTGGGGGCCATCATTGACCACAAGATGAACATGAGCCTGCCATGCGATGCTGCGGCTAATAAAGCGACCAAAATGCTGGCTTGCATCCATAGATGCTTCTCGAGCAAATCCCGGGACGTCATTCTCCCCTTGTACTCGGCCTTGGTGAGGCCGCAGCTGGAGTACTGCGTCCAGTTTTGGGCTCCACAATTCAAAAAGGATGTGGAGAAGCTTGAGAGAGTCCAGAGGAGAGCCACGCGCATGATCAGAGGTCAGGAAAACACATCTTACGATGACAGGCTGAGAGCCACGGGACTCTTTAGCCTGGAAAAGCGCAGGCTCAGGGGTGATCTGATGGCCACCTGTAAGTTTATCAGGGGTGACCACCAGGATCTGGGGGAACGTCTGTTCACCAGAGCGCCCCAAGGGATGACGAGGTCGAATGGTCACAAACTCCTGCAAGACCGTTTCAGGCTGGACATAAGGAAGAATTTCTTTCCTGTCCGAGCCCCCAAGGTCTGGAACAGTCTGCCAGCGGAGGTGGTTCAAGCACCTACATTGAACACGTTCAAGAGTAAATTGGATGCTTATCTTGCTGAGATCCTATGACGCCAGCTGACTTCCTGCCCTTTGGGCAGGGGGCTGGACTCGATGATCTCCCGAGGTCCCTTCCAGCCCTAATGTCTATGAAATCTATATAACAGGGCTCACAGAAACCTGGTGGGATTCATCCCATGACTGGGCGGTCAACATTAGGGGCTACAGACTACACAGGCGCGATAGAACAGGGAGGAAAGGCGGGGTGCGGCGCTCTATGTCAAAGAGCAATACACGTCCTCAACTAACAGGATGGGGTCAGAGGGAGGGCAGGCTGAAGTGCTCTGGGTCAGGATACAGGAGGGTCGTGGGGAAAGGGACTTAATGGTGGGGGTCTACTACAGATCTCCCAAACAAGGGGAAGAACTGGACCATGAATTCTCGGGCCAGCTTGCAGAGGTACTTAAGGCAAGGGATGTAGTTGTCATGGGTGATCTAAATTACCCGGACATCCGGTGGGAGGAGCAGTCAGCCAGGTCGGACCGTTCCAGGAGGTTCTTGGCTGAGATACAGGACCACCACCTAACCCAGGAGGTGCACAACCCCACCAGCGGGAATGGCCTCCTGGACCTGGTCCTGGGCGACAGCAATCATTGCCTACTGGAATCCACCATCCAGCACAGGGTGTCAAGGGCCTGCAGCAAGGCAGCAGCTCTTGACTTCAAGAGGGCCAACTTCAACGAGTTAAGGAGATTGGTAGGAGAGGCACTGGGGTCCTGGAGAGTTGGGGAAATGGGTGTCCAAGATGAGTGGTCGTTTCTTAAGGAGACGATCCTCCAAGCCCAAGGCGTGACAGTCCCAATGAGAATCAAAAGGGGCAAGAGTGCTCAAAAGGCCCCCTGGCTCACCAAAGGCACTCAGGAATGCCTGAAAGCCAAAAAATAGGCATACACCCAGTGGAAGGTGGGGCTATCACCAAAGAGGATTATACCTTCATTGCTTGGGCTTGTAGGGGGGCTGTTAGGAAAGCTAAGGCAGATATGGAGCTAGGGCTAGCATCAAGGACAACAAAAACTCCTTTTTTAAATACATAGGGAGTATGAAGAAAGCACCAGGTAATGTGGAGCCCCTACAGGATATGCTTGACAATCTGGTTGTTGCACCAGAGAAAAAGGCAGACCTTTTTAACCATTTCTTTGCCTCCATTTTTTTGTGCAGGGACCAGGACTCCCCCTGCTGAGATTCAGGATGGACTCAGGAGATGTTCTGCCAAGCCCAGAGTCAGGAAGGACCAAGTTAGGGAACTTCTGGTGGGGCTGGACAGGTTCAAATCAGCAGGTCCAGACGCTCTCCACCCCAGGGTGCTGAGGAAATTGGCAGGGGACATCGCGGGGCCCCTGGCACGGCTTCATGAGCACTCGTGGTGTTCTGGCCAGGTGCCAGACAACTGGAAGAAGGCCAATGTGGTCCCACCATTCTTCAAAAAAGGGAAGAGGGAGGACCTGGGCAACTATAGGCCTGTTAGTCTTACTTCGATCCTAGGGAAGCTCTTTGAGAAGATTACCCAGGAGCACATCTGCAAGGGGTAAGCAGGGGAGGTTATGCTCAGGGGCAACCAGCATGGGTTCATTAAGGGCAGGTCCTGTCAGACCAACCTGATTGCCTTCTATGATCAGGTCACAAAATCACTGGATGCAGGTGTTGTTTGTGGTGGACGTAGTCTTTCTGGACTTCAGGAAGGCCTTTGACGCTGTCTCCCACCCCATTCTCATTAAAAAGCTAGGCAACTGTGACATTGATGCCTGCACAGTCAAATAGGTTGCAAATTGGCTAGGGGGCCACTCTCAGAGTGGTGGTGGACAGGTCATTTTCGACCTGGAAGGAGGTGGGCAGTGAGGTCCCTCAGGGCTCAGTCCTTGGGCCTGCACTGTTTAATTTCTTTATTAGTGACTTGGACGACAGGGTGAAAAGCACCCTGTTCAAATTCGCTGATGACACCAAGATCTGGGGCGAGGTGGGCACGCTAGGAGGGAGGAACAGGATACAGCTGTACCCGGACAGATTACACGGGTGGGTGAATGTGATTAGGATGGGATTCAATACTGACAAGTGCAGGGTGCTGCGCTTAGGCAGGAAGAAGCTGCAGCATGCCTATAGGCTGGGGAACTCTCATCTCGAAAGCACCGCAGCATTATCGATTCCAAAATGAACATGGGCCGCCAATGACACAGGACACAGTCAGTAAGGCCAACCCAACTTGTCATGCATCCACAGATGCATCTCGAGCAGGTCCAAGGAGGTGATTCTCCCCCTCTACATGACACTGGTCAGGCCACAGCTAGAGTACTGCGTCCAGTTCTTGGCACCGCACTTCAGGAGGGATGTGGACAACATGGAGAGGGTCCAGAGGAGGCCACTCGCATGGTCAGGGGACAGCAGGGCAGGCCCTACGAGGAGAGGCTATGGGACCTGAACCTGTTCAGCCTCCACAAGAGAAGGCTGAGGGGGGACCTGGTGGCCGTCTACAAACTTACCAGGAGGGACCAGTGGGAAATGGAAGAGACCCTGGTCACCCGAGCACCTCCCGGAGTAACAAGGAACAATGACCATAAGTTGTTTGAGAGTAGGTTCACGCTGGACATCAGGAGGCGCTGCTTCACAGCTAGGACCTGGAACCAACTTCCAAGGGAATTGCTGCTGGCTCCTACCCTGGGGGTCTTTAAGACGAGGCTGGACAATTACCTAGCTGGGGTCATATAAGCCTAGTATTCATTCCTGCCCAGGGTGGGGGGTCGGACTTGATGATCTACTTAGGTCCCTTCCAACCCTACATCTATGAAAGGCCTATAACTCAGGGGTGGGCAATTATTTTGGGCAGAGGGCCTCTTACTGAGTTTTGGCAAGCCATTGAGGGCTGCATGACAGGCAGCCCAGGGCAGATAAATATTTATTTTCTAAATTTTTCAGGGGCCCCGCAGGCCGGATAGAATGGTCTGGTGGGCCGCATCCAGTCTCCGGGCAGCATTTTGCCCACCCCTGAGTTATAACTGCTCAGATCACCTCTCTTTATCCTTTTGAAATGTGAGAACAATATTTGCTTTCTACTGGTCGTCTGAACTTCTCCAATGCTCTAAGAACCACTGAAAATCAGAACTAACCATCTTCTGACATTTCGTGCCATAAGAACACAAGAACCTGTATGTCAACCTGGCGGAAGGTAGCCAGTGGGGGTCCCCCAGGATTCAGTGCTTGGTCCAGTGCTCTTCAACATCATCAACGATCTGGTTGTGGGGATGAAAAGCACACTGGCAAAGTTCACCGATGACACTAAGCTTTGGGGAAGTGTGGCCACGCATCAGGGTAGGTGGACTATCCAGGCAAACCTAGACAGATGAGTGAGACAGCTGGACCAGAACCAGATGCTGTTCAACACTGAGGAGTTTCCACTGGGGAGGAAAAATCCACAACAAACTTACAGGCTCCAACATAATTGACCATAAAACGAATATATGAGCCACCAGTGCGATGATACAGTTAGCAGAGCAAACAATATGCTGGCATGCAACAACCAATGCATCTCAAGCAAAACTAAGGAGGTTATTCTCCCGCTCTCCCTGGCTTTGCGAGGCCACAGCTCGAGCACTGCGTCCAGTTCTGGGTGTCACTTCAAGAAGGATGTGGAGAAGCGAGAGAGAGTCCAGAGAAGAGCCACTCGTATGATTAGAGGCCTGAAGAGCAAGCCACATGAGGAAAGGCTGACAGATATGGGACTGTTCAGCCTAGAAAAGAGAAGACTCTGGTAGGGATTTGGTGACAGCTTACAGATATATCAGAGGAGAGCATCAGGGGTTAAGCGAACAACTATTCACCAGAGTGAAGGCAGCCAGGAACTGGAGTTGAAGCTGAAGCCCTGCACGCTGGGGCCCCCAGTTGCAGCTTCCTCCCCCGCCCCCAACCTGGCTGGGAATGCAGTATCAGGTATGTGCCCCCACGACCACCGCTGCTTCTCCGTGCTACCTGGTGGGACAAGAGGTGGAGGAACAGCCCCACTGAGAAGCTGTGCGCACTGGCCAGGGTTGGGGTTGGGTGCAGAAGGGAGCACGGTGCAGGCTGCTCTGGGTGGGGCTCGGCCCAATGCAGAACGCCATGCAGGCAGCCGTGGGCCAGATACAATCAATTGGTGGGCTGGATCCAGCCCGCAGGCCATCCCTGCTCTACAACCTATTACATAATAGTTGCATTGTACATCCCGTGGTTGTAGTATGGTGTCAAATCATAAATAATCAACACCTCTTTGCTGCACTGTTTAATATGCTGTAAACCTCTATTGTGACCCTCCTTGAGCATCTTTTCCAAGCTGAAAACATCTTAGCCTATTTCCTCTTTCCTCATATGAAAGCCCCTCCATATCTTAATGATCCTTGCTGCCTTTCTGTGTTGTACTTTTTGTGGTTCTTCTATATCTTTTCTGAGGTGTGAGGACTAAAACTGCACAAAATCAGACACAAGTTTTCTGGGCCTACTGTTTTAAAAATCTCTAGCTTTAGTACTTTCTGTTTGTGATCCTCCTTAGTTACTGCTGGAATGGAAAGTATTTTACCATTGCCATCATATGATATGAATATATCATCTGGCTTTCCCCCAAGCACAGAACAGAAATATTTACTGAATACTTCTGCTTTTTCTCCTTACTGCTGGGTCTACTGTTTCCACTTATGAACGGATCACTGTAAATCTCTGTCATGGTTCCTTTAATTTTCAGTGTACTTGATGAACTTCTTTTTGTCCTTAGGAAGAAATAGGTACCCAGCCTGTTTTCTTTTGTTTCTTCTATCAACTGCAATTCTTGTCTTCTGATTTATATTCATAACTAACAGCTTCCTCCTGCTCTAGTTTGGTATACTTTTTGATAGCTGCTTGGTATACTTTTTGATAGCATGCTCAGGGACCATGACCCCAGGGAGATGGGAGTTCAAGAAGAGTGGTTGCTTCTCAAGGAAGCGATCCTCAGTGCACAAGCTAAATCTATCCCAACACGGAGGAAAGGCAGCAAGAAGGCACAGCAGCCCCCCTGGCTCTCCAGGGACCTAGCGGACCTCCTGCGGCTAAAAAGGAAAGCCTACAAAGGATGGAGGACGGGATTCACCTCCAAGGAGGATTACTCCGCGCTGGTCCGGTCCTGCAGGGAGCAAACCAGGAAAGCCAAGGCTGCAACTGAACTCCAACTAGCTTCAAGCATCAAAGACAACAAAAAGTCCTTTTTCAGATATCTGGGGAGCCGGAGGAAAAGCAAGGGCAATGTTGGACCCCTGCTAAACCAGATGGGGCAACTGACAACTGATGCCCAGGAAAAAGCCAACCTATTAAATAGGTACTTTGCATCAGTCTTTCATCAGTCCCATGGGACGCCCATGCCTCCTATGGGACAGGGAAATCTGGGTGAGGGGGATCCCCTACCCTCCATCAATGCTGACCTCGTGAAGGAACACCCTGAGAAGCTGGATACCTTCAAGTCAGCCGGCCCTGACAACCTGCACCCCAGGGTACTCAAGGAGCTGGCGAGCGTCATAGCCCAGCCCCTGGCACGGGTCTTTGAAAACTCCTGGCGCTCTGGTGTAGTGCCAGAAGACGGGAAGAAGGCCAATGTGGTGCCGATCTTCAAGAAAGGGAGGAGAGTGGATCCGGTTAACTACAGGCCCATTAGCCTGACTTCTATCCTGGGGAAGATCTTAGAAAAGTTTATTAAGGAGGCCATCCTTGAGGGACTGGCCCAGGCTAACATCCTAAGGGACAGCCAGCACGGGTTTGTTGCGGGTAGGTCTTGTTTGACCAATCTCATTTCCTTCTATGACCAGGTGACCTATCACCTGGACAAGGGAGAACAGATTGATGTCATATACCTTGACTTCAAAAAAGCTTTTGATCTGGTATCCCATGATCACCTCTTGGCCAAACTGCCCAGTTGCGGCCTTGGCTCCACCACGATCCGGTGGCTGGGAAATTGGCTCCGTGGTCGGACCCAGAGGCTTGTGATTGATGGCAGTCACTCATCGTGGTGCCCTGTGACCAGTGGGGTCCCTCAAGGCTCTGTCCTGGGACCCATACTGTTCAACATCTTCATTAACGATGTGGACACTGGAGTCAGGACTGGACTGGCCAAGTTCGCCGATGACACCAAACTTTGGGGCAAAGCATCCACGCCAGAAGAGAGGCGGGTGATCCAGGCTGACCTGGACAAGCTCAGCAAATGGGCAGATGAGAACCTCATGGTGTTTAACACCGATAAATGCAAGGTTCTCCACCTTGGGAGGAAAAACCTGCAGCACCCTTATAGGCTCAGCAGTGCTACGTTGGTTAGCACTACAGAAGAAAAAGACTTGGGGGCCATCATTGACCACAAGATGAACATGAGCCTGCCATGCGATGCTGCGGCTAATAAAGCGACCAAAATGCTGGCTTGCATCCATAGATGCTTCTCGAGCAAATCCCGGGACGTCATTCTCCCCTTGTACTCGGCCTTGGTGAGGCCGCAGCTGGAGTACTGCGTCCAGTTTTGGGCTCCACAATTCAAAAAGGATGTGGAGAAGCTTGAGAGAGTCCAGAGGAGAGCCACGCGCATGATCAGAGGTCAGGAAAACACATCTTACGATGACAGGCTGAGAGCCACGGGACTCTTTAGCCTGGAAAAGCGCAGGCTCAGGGGTGATCTGATGGCCACCTGTAAGTTTATCAGGGGTGACCACCAGGATCTGGGGGAACGTCTGTTCACCAGAGCGCCCCAAGGGATGACGAGGTCGAACGGTCACAAACTCCTGCAAGACCGTTTCAGGCTGGACATAAGGAAGAATTTCTTTCCTGTCCGAGCCCCCAAGGTCTGGAACAGTCTGCCAGCGGAGGTGGTTCAAGCACCTACATTGAACACGTTCAAGAGTAAATTGGATGCTTATCTTGCTGGGATCCTATGACCCCAGCTGACTTCCTGCCCTTTGGGCAGGGGGCTGGACTCGATGATCTCCCGAGGTCCCTTCCAGCCCTAATATCTATGAAATCTATGAAAATGCATGCATTTCTCAAAGTCCTGCCCAAACAGTGCTGAGCAACTAACTCCTGGTTTGCACACTTGCTCGCTTGCTCTGTGGTTTCAACAGGAGATCTGCTCATGTGAGTCAAACAGGAAACCCAGAGTCTATTTGAAGCACTCAGGAAGCAGGCTAATCAAGATAGCAAGCATTTAAATTAAATTTTAACCCTTCCCGTTACTCACACAATCACTTCAGGAGAAAGAGAGACTATTCAATAACTGTAACTTGGAACACGGACAAACCTATCTGGTCAGTCTCCACTGATTAATAATTTCTTGGCCCTTAGCATTCGTAGCAAAATCCTTATGCACTCCTGCAGAAGATCCTGGGATACGTTTACGTTATTTTATGCAATGTATATATGCAGGTGGTTCTAGGCAATGCACGAGTCACAAATGTCATGTCTTCAAATACCGAAACAAGCACTAAACTAGTAGGAAATTCAGCTAGCCTAGTAATAGCCCTATACACAGAGCTGCTCTAGGAAACTCCAGACTTGTAGCAAGTCTTTAGGTAGCATGCCCTTCTTCAACAGCCAGATGTTATTAACATAACTAAGGAATGCCTTCTCCACCATATTGGCATGATATTGTATGGGAAATAGCCTCTTAACATCTATAAAAGGACATGTAAAAGAACTGCCTAGAAAGAACTGACATGCTTGCACCGCAGCCACTGCACTCCCGTCACATGTTCTAAACGACGGCTCCTGATGTTAGCAACTGCCAAAGGTGCACATGAATCTTTATAAACAGAGGAAGACGTGACCCTGCTCTAAGGTGTTCACAGTCAAGAGAGACAGAAGAGGACAGGTGAAAGGAAGAAGGGAAAAGCAGCTGGCAAACAGTGGGGATCTTAGGAATCACTCCTCTATGCCCCAAGACATTTTTTTCTGAATCTTAGAATGCTAGGGCTGCAAACTCTCTCAGGGTGATCTTATCCAATCCCCTGCACTACTGCAACTGTTTGCTATTCCTAAATCCCCCAGACAGATGTCTGCCCAGACTCTTTTTGAAAACCTCCAATGAAGAAGATTCTATGTTGGGTCATTTAACTAATTCCACAGATTAACAGCAGTGCATTTAAAGGTGAATTGCCATATTTATGGTGTATAAATTGAGTTTTGAAGACCAGTTTTTAAATCTTAAAATTCAATCTCGACTTATACATCATGTCACAGGCCCCTGGGAATGGCATTGGGCTCAGCGCTCAGCTTGCACGGCCCAGGCAGTGCCGCTCGCAAGGAATGGGGGTGTTTCAGCTGAGCACCGAGCCCAGCACTGCTCACAGGGGATGGGGACAAGGGCAAGGACAGGGTCCAGCTCAGCACTCAGCTGGCACGTCCCCATCCCCTGTGAATGGCACTACCTGGGCAGTGCCAGCTGAATGCCAAGCCTGGTGCTGCATCAGCTGAGCACCAAGCCTGGCCCTGTCCACTGCGAGTGGCGCTGCCAAGTGCCAAGCCCAGCTGGACCAGCGAAGTGCTGAGCCTGGTGCCACTCACAGGGGACAGGGCTGGGCTCTGTGCTCAGCAGCGCTGCTCACAGAGGACAGGCCCAGGCTCGGCTGGCGCACCCGTATCCCCTGCAAGCTAAGCTGCCTGGGCTGCATCAGCCGAGCACCGAGCCCAGCCCCAACCACTGCGAGCATTGCTGCTGAGCGCCAAGCCCATTGCTGCTTGCAGGGGATGGCGATGGGCTCGGCAACGCCGCTCGCAGTAGATAGGGCCTGGCTTGGCACTCGGCTGACGCGGCCCCATCCCCTGCAAGTAGCACGGGGCTTGGTACTTGGCTGGCGTGCCCCAGGCAGCACTGCTCATAGGGGATGGGGCCATGCCAGCTAAGCCCGGCCCTGGCAAGCGATGCTGCGGCACATCTACCCCTTGGGTGCTCAGTCCACAGTATAAGTTAACCTCATATTTCTGATCCAAAAAGCTAGGTATTTTGTAGATCCAGTGTATAAATCAATCTAACTTCCTGGATCAGAAAAATGGGATCGACTTGTACACCGTGTCAACCTATCTACCGTGAAATACAGTAAATCGTTTAAGTTTTAGCATGTTCATTTTCAGGCACTCTACTTTCTCAACCTGGATTTCAATTAAGTAACATTGTCTGGCCAGGAGTGAAGTTATTCAGAAGTATCTTTACAGATGTTATTTGTGTACCTACTTCTGTACCTCCTGCTGCCGATGAAGACAAATGACAACTTTTTAATCAACATGGATTTGTATCCTACTTGCAAGAGGCAAGGATTCGCATAATTCCTGACCATCACAGCTACCTTTATCCTACTTGTATGCATTTCAAATACAACTAAGCACTCAAACGGGCACCTCAGACAACACAGTTATAAGCAGTGTTTTAAGATAAAGCAAACAACAATTCCTTTTGCGGGGCATGCAAGATTTTGAATATGTAACCCAATGGGCCTCATCGTTTGTCACAAATTAAGTATTATTTTTTATTCACATTTCTCAAATTATTTAACTATTTTCATATTTATTTCTCACTCCCTCTCTTTCCCTGCTACTGCAATGATGTCTTTGCAACTGAGTAAACAGGCATCAGCGGCAGACATCAAAAAGACAAGAGTATTTTTATGCCTCTCAAAGGAATTCCAAACCAGGAGGTTTGGGGGCAAGGGAGGAACAGAATTTAAACAAGCACAGAAAAGAGCCAGTGTTCGGATTTTTACCAAGGCATCTGTGTACAACGAGGGCTGAAGGGGAACCACACACGCATACACTTCTGAACTTGTGGCAGGAATTTCCTTCCTGTATACTCCAGTTAAGAAATCTGACACTAGCTCCTTGCCACATATTTCTTCAGCTAGTTCCCATTCTTGCTGTAGCAGTTCGTGCTAAAAAGGGTGCATTAACCTCATATCTCAAGCACATGGCGTCGGCACACGCCAGCTGAGTCCCACAGCCACCTCCTGCAGTCTCTCATGACAGGTACCACAGTAAGAACTTGGAATGCACAAAACTCGAAAATGCTTCTTGGAGGACCAAAAGATTTGCCACCAGGCAATCAACAGCGGACAATAATTTTCAGGCGTGTTAAGCATTCCAGACCTCCACTGATATCAATTTATACTGTAAATATTCAGCCCCCTCAAGAAAAGCAAATCATAGGTATTTCACAACAAACATTCAAACTTGACATACTTAAAAACTGAACTTTTTTGAAAACATGTGCCTACGATGTCTCACTTGGGTCATGTAAAACAGGATTGATGTCTCCGCTTCAAACCTGCATTTGTTCATATCAAAAATATGTTATCACAGACTAACCCAGTTTAATGCGAGTTTCAGTTCTCGAAAGATGGTTCAGAATTTGCCTGGAATCACTGTTTGTCTAAGACTCGTCTCCAGAAGAAGGTGCAATCTAGGGCCTTCTCCTCACTCCCACTAACTCAGGAATAGCTAGTCCCAACTGGGACAAGCTCAGGAAAGGTCCTTGCATGTTACTTGCAATGGAATGGAATTTGGAAGACACTTTCTAGATCAACAAGTCCATGAGTCAGGACAGTGCCATGGCTCCAACAGCGTTGCGAGATCAGCGTTAAAGGACCCTGGTATGGCTGTGTATACAGACAGCTTAGCACAGGAACCTCAGCAGAGCTGGTGGGGTGACTGTGGCAGACCTGGATGGGCAGCAACAGCTGCAAGTCTGGATCCAGGGACTTCAGTAGAGAAGTAGGAGTCCATTTGGACACCTCTTCTTGGTCCCCTGTCTGCCCAATTCTGAGCAGTGCTATTAGCCAGGAGTTAAAGGATTAGAAATATACCCTGCCGATCCAACTCCACAACTCCTCACCCACTAAACACTGCCTTCTGGAAGCTTACATGTGGAAACTTGAACCAATGACCAGCGAGGGGTATTAGAGCACTGCTTGGGCATGCAGGGGTAAAATCAGGGAGGCCAAAGTGCAACTGGAGTTGCAGCTAGCAAGAGATGTGAAGGTTAACAAAAAGGCTTTCTACAAATGTGTCACCAATAAGAGGAGGATCAGGGAAAGTGTGGGTCCCTTACTGAATGGGGGAGGGAACCTAGCGACGTAGGATGCAGAAAAGGCTGAGGTAGTCAATGCCCTTTTCACCTCAGTCTTCACGGGCAAGGGCAGCTCCCAGTTTGCTGCACTGGGCAGCACAGTCTGGGGAGAAGGTGAGTAGCCAACAGTGGCAAAAGAAGAGGTTAGGGACTATTTAGAAAGGCTGGATGTGTACAAGTCTAGGGGCTGGATGTGATGCACCTGAGAGCACCGAGGGAAATGGTTGATGCATTACAGAGCCACTGGCCATCATCTTTGAAAACTCATGACGACCAGGAGAGGTGACTGGGAAAAGGGCAAATCTAGTGCCCATACCTAAGAAAGGGAAGAAGGATACAGGGAACTACAGACCAGTCAGCCTCACCTCAGTCCCTGGAAAAATCATGGAGCAGATCCTCAAGGAATTTATTTCTAGGCAACTGGAGGAAAAGAAGGAGATGACGAAAAATCGGCATGGATTCACCAAGGGCAAGTCATGCCTGACCAACCAGATTGCCTTCTATGATGAGACAACTGGCTCTGTGGATGCAGGGAGAGCAGTGAACATGATATACCTTGACTTTAGCAACGCTTTTGATATGGTCTCCCACAACTTTCTTGCAAGCAAGCTAAGAAAGCATGGGTCGGATGAACAGACTGTAAGGTAGATAGAAAACTGCCTGGATAATTGGGCTTAGAGGGTAGTAATCAATTACTCGATGTCTAGTTGGCAGCCAGAATCAAGTGGAGTGCCCCAGGGGTCAGTCCTCAGGCCTGTTACCCAGCAGTTACCCAGAGAGGTGGTGGAATCTCCATCCATGAAGGCATTTAAGACCCAGGTAGACAAAGCCCTGGCTGGGATGCTCTAGTTGGAGCTGGTCCTGCTTTGAGCAGGCAGGTGGACTAGATGTGACCTCCTGAGGTCCCTTCCAAGCCTCATCTTCTATGGTTCTACAATTCTCCCTGTTCACAGTCTTTCCAGAAGTCTGAGACGGGCAGGTGACAAGGCCAGAATCTAAGACTGAACTGTTTAAATAACAGAAGATTTTGCTCTTCTTCTCTACTCCTCATTTGGACATTCTGGTTTTGTCCCCATGCACCTCAGGTGTTCTCTTCCCCCCATAATTTTTCTGAACGTGTCAACTTACTTAACTTGTAGCCTTTACTGCAGTGAGCAATAAATACAGACTCAGACCCATACCAGAACTAAAAGAAACGGAAGGTAAACTTATGATCATTTCTGGTCCCTGAACATTAACAGTCTACATCAGGGGCAGGCAAAGTCTGGCCCGCAGGCCGAATCCAGCTGGCTGTGGACTCCATTTCCCAACAGCCTCTGCCCACATGGATGGGGCTGGTCTTCATGGAGACCCCAGCTGCAGCTGTGCTGTGATAGCAAGGGCATGCAGGCAGCAGCTCACAGCTCTGCCCTGACTCAGGACCATGCTGTCACTGCTGCAAGGAGCCAGGGCAGAGCTGCAATCCACTGCCCGTGTGCCCTGCCCAGAGCATGCAGGCTGCAGATCACGGCTCTGCCCTGACCCCGAACAAGCTTTATCCCCCACCCCCTGCAAGATCCCAGTGGCTCCGGAGCAGCCTCCTGCACTGCCACACGCCCTGCCAGCATGGCTGGGGCCTGTCTCAATGACAACCCCAACTTTGGAACAGGGCAGGGGCTGCTGGGAAATGGAGTCTGGCTGCTGGCCAGATCCGCCACTTTGCCCACCCTTGGTCTACACCCATGCACACGTGCCTTGAGACTGTAGTGCTCAGGAAACCTAGTCAAGAGCAAAATACCCACAGCATGATGCACTGTACAGACACAGGCCCCTTCCCTACAGCTATTACAATCTAACCAAAGCTGTGGCCCTGGACAAACTAAAGCATTTCAAAGGGCAAGATGAACCTGCCCTACAAAGTGCTCTAATACTGGTCAGCATGCTCCAAAAAGGACACTTCTCTTCAGCACTTCATTTTGAAGCCCTCCTAGTTAGGTGTGCACATTCAAGCATAGCATGATACTGGGTTGCTGGGTATCCCCCAATGCTTAGCTCCTCCCCGCACCTGCTCAGCTCCTCCCCCCACCTCTGTGGACAGCCAGCAAATACTCTCCTGTGCCCTTGGAAGTCAAAACCCACCCTTGGCGATCTCTGGAAGCTTGGGACTGGACAGAAAGATTCCCTGCATGGCTCTTGAGCTCAGCACTCGGAGATCAGAGGCCAAGTGCACAGAAGAGTGCCTCACTCATCCTCCTGCATGCCCCACAGGGCCGGGGAAACAATCTTAAAATGGAGCAAACCTCCGCTCAGTCCCCTGTCTAGACTGCATGCTGCTGCATGTTGTGAGTGGTGGAGGCTGTATGTCTTTCCATGGTTTCTGGAGGTCTCTAAATACACACTTGTCCATGGCTTCTGATAGGACACACGTGGATCATGATTACAGTTGTTAAATCTGGACACAAGGATGTTTCTGTAATCAAGTGGTGACAGTGGATGAGAGTTTTAGCTGCATGGATGTTCAGGAAAGGCTGCATCTTGGAGATGTTATATAAAAAGAATTTGTATGACCAAAGCACAGCCTACATCCCAGGACCTAGAGAGCGGTTAAAGTTAAAGACAATGCCTATAGTTTATAGGCATGAGGGATGGGGAAGATGACGATAGTGCCGTCAAGGACCAAAAAAGGAGGCTGTGGAAAGGGATTTAGATCTCTGCTTTTAGCTGCAAAGACCCTGTGTTGATAGCTCAGTATCTACAGAGAAATGGCAGAGACAGGCTGAGATTTAGCTTGGACAGAAACAGAGAGACCTGGCAAGGAGAAAGAGATCCATTAATCACCAGAATAAAGATGACAGCAGGATATGAGAATACCCACGGAAAAAGCACAGAGAACAAAGAGCAAGGAATCAAAGACAACCTGCAGAGCCCCACAGAAGGTCAGAAGGAGGATCAGAAGGAACTAGCAAAGGGCACACAGAAGGGTGACTAGGGTGGTAGGAAGATCAGTCACGAAAGCCAAGGGAGGACAAGATTTCCAAATATCAGCACAGAAGGTATGTGATAGATGAAGAGTGAGGAGAGTAATGGTTCCAAGATTCAGCCACAATTAGGTCAGTAGAAACTGTGGCAAGAGCAGTTTAAATGAGTGCCAGAAACGAAAGATAGATTGGGGAGGCTCTAGAATGGAAATGGAGGAGAGGAATGCCAGGTGATAAACTGCAGACAGTACCTCTGCAAGTCGATACCTAAAAGGGCACAAAGCTCATTGGAGAAGTAAGTGGAGTCAAGGTTGGACAGCCTCAGATAGGCCAATCAACATCAGGTACCCCTCTGGTCTCAGCATTTATTAGATTCCAAGGGTGTCCAGCAGAGATAAAGTGGAAGAACTTACTCTCATGTTCCTCATGCACTACGATGTTCATACGGTCAACACAAGACTGGATGTCGTTCCATGTGATAAACTCATTCCCTTCCATGTGTGCCTGAGCTTTCAGCTTCATCAAGGAATCGATGTATCTGCCGTACAGAACAGAAATAATAAGAGACATCATGTGGGCCCCACCTGGCATGTGAACCCAGATGCAGTGTGAAGGACTAATATGGAGAGGCAGCAAATGGGATAAAAGTGCAACTCATACAAAAAGTGAATAAGGAGTATTGACACAAGCATCCAGCAAAAGAGAAAGCTCCTGGGTCACTGTGAAGAGTGTGGCAGCACAGAAACAGACGGCAGAAAAGCGAACACCAGACCACCGCAAATTAGGAAGGTGGGCATGACCTTGATATGGGACATGGGGAAGGGAACAGCACCAGCAAGAGCTAAACAGTGCCCAAGCACAGGAATGTTCTGAAGGGTGGGACGAGACTCCAAGGGTTAGCACTTGACAAGGCCTAGTACAACAGGGTGGTGCAGAGATCATATGCAAGACAGCAAGCTTCTAGGGCCAGGAACACAGGGCTCCAAAGAATAATTTACACTATGATTAAGAATTTGGAGAGAGACTTTGAAGAGTAAATAAAGAAATGTCAAAAGGAGGACAGCAATGTAGGGAATAGTGCCCCCAAGTACCCACCTCTGGGAGTTCTCATCCTCAATGTTGGTAAGCCCTGTGACTGGACTGCTCAATTGTTTCCATATTGTGTTCATATCCCCTGAATCCAAAGCCCTGTTGATCAGGGCCACAGACGACAGCATCTCTACTGCAACTGAGAGCTCTGGGTGTGTGAGGTTCCCCTGTACACAAAGAAGGCAATGAGCATCATACACTCTTCACACATTCATGCTCTGTGCAGATACCAGAATGGGGCAGCAGTTATAATGATAAACAAAGACTGGAGACAGTGCAGCCATTTGTACCATGCAGAGAAAGTGCTTTTCACTGGGATGAGAGGAAGCATCTCACAGGTGAGTTCAGCAGACAGAAAAAGGGACACAAAACACTAAACTACACCAAGCCCTTGGTGGCCGAGGGAACACACCTGGGATTTAGGGATTAATGGTGCATCAGACAGCAGCACCATGCAAGGATTCCCAAAGCAGTTACATTCCAGTGGGAAAAGGGGGTGAGGAACTAGGCAAGCCTCATCTGGCTGGGAATTATCACATCCATTTCCAAGCGGTAACTTACACTGGGGCTCTGCTGCTGCAGGGTGGCAAGCTCCTTCTGGTAAAGGGCTGCAGCAAATGGATACACCTGCGGTAACTGGGCCTCTGGATGCATCAGCTCGGCCACAGTTTTGTCAGCATCACCACTTCGGACTGCAGCATTAATCCTCACCACTGATGCCAGCTCTGGGGGTTTAGGGAAGAGAAGGCACAAGAGTTATGAAGGCAGAAACTGTCTGCACTCTCTAACAAAGCATTCTTACCCACCCATTGTGGAACAGCCTCTCTCTGCTCAGGACCCCAGCTAAAGGACTGCCTAGAACCTCCTCACATAAAACCAGCTCTCCTACTTCCCCAATCACCTTCTGCACCTAGCCCAGTTTGATTCACTCTCCCTGAACACGGTGGACCAGAACTGTACTCAGCAGTCCAGATCAGGTCTCATCAGTGCCCAGTGCAGCAGCATTAATACTTATGTAGGAGCTCAGACTAAGTAATCACAGCAGTCCTTTTCAGACTTATAACGCATGCTGTTCCAAGCCTGGTTGTCAATCACTTTATATAAGCGATTTCAAAAAGCAGGGAACAGGCTGGCTGTCGTCGGTTAGATATTTCAGAATACATTTTAGGGGCAAATACTTTTTGCTCAGTTCAAATCAATCAGTGAGAAGTGCAGGGATCAGCGTTACCCCTGCAATCGCCTTCCCACCAGCCTGCTGCCTGAAGGCATGCCAGGCTCATGTCTCAATGCAGGAAGAACCGCACTCATCATGAGCATCAGTGGGTGGCCCTGGGCTCTGTCCCATCAACCCTCCTGGATTCATAGGCATTCACAGGCCTGGGCTTTCAAGGGCAGGAGATATCTAAAGAAGACCCAAATGTTCAAGCATATTCAGTAGTTTTTAGTTTGAAGCATAATCTCCAACTGTCACAAGACTATCTGAGTAATCTGAAGACAGTCATACACTGGGGTTCTGCCAGCACTTGACTAGCCTTGAGAGGTTTAAAAAAAAGTCATGAGGGCTCAAAACACTGATATGTTCCAACAAGTGTATAAAAGTTGCACTGCCTCCTCCCTCTGATCACTGCCACCAACTCCTGATCTCTGCTGAAAGGTTCCTTACTTCGCTGGTACTGCTGGGCTGCACTATTAGCTGCATCTACCCCTTGCTGCAAATCTTCTTTTTGCAGGGGGCCTGTTAGGCCACTCTGAGGAAAAGAATAATCACATGTAAAGAAAATGATGATACAACTGCAGCGATCATACAAATGTCAGTCATACTCAGTCCTCTACAAACAGAGGGAACCACACAAACACAGAAGGCAGAAATTATGCACTGGTTATTTACAGTCCTTGTGGTGTAAGCCAGGCTTAGCTCTCATCTGATGCCATGCACAAGATGAGAGGTACAGAGGGGGACTGACACACTGAACATGAGCCAAACACAGTCAGGATTCCTTCAGTGTGGATTTGGACTTTGCTACTAATTTGCAAAAAAGTCTTGGATAGGTCTCCTAATGTGTAAGAGTCCCTATTTGTAAAACAGGAAAAATAATAATAAAGTAATAATTGCCAGACAAAGCATTTAACAGGAGATTATTCTTCATTCCTATAATATCTTCTTAGGAGACTCACTTGTGGGTCATGGGAATATGGTTCTGACGGTGCTCGGGGGAACAGGGACTCCCCCAATGCCTGCTGGTCCCCCCTGACTAGTTTGTAACAGGCCACTAGATCCCCCTCAGCCTTCTCTTGTGGAGGCTGAACAGGTTCAGGTCCCGTAGCCTCTCCTCATAGGGCCTGTCCTGTTGTCCCCTGATCATACGAGTGGCCTCCTCTGGACCCTCTCCATGCTGTCCACATCCCTCTTGAAGCGCGGCACCCAGAACTGGACGCAATACTCCAGCTGTGGCCTGACCAGTGCCGCATGGAGGGGGAAGATCACCTCTTTGGACCTGCTCGAGATGCATCTGTGGATGCATGCCAAGGTGCGGTTGGCCTTCCTAACTGCCTCCCCACACTGGCGGCCCATGTTCAACTTGGAGTCAATGATGACCCCCAGATCCTTTTCCACCTCCGTGCTGACAAGAGGGGAGTTCCCCAACCTGCAGGTATGGTGCCGGTTGTTCCTCCCCAGGTGCATCACCTTGCACTTGTCTGTGTTGAAACCCATCCTATTCTCGTCCGCCCACCCTTGTAACCTGTCTAGGTCTGATTGTAGCCTGTTGCATCCTTCCAGTGTGCCCACGTCCCCCCACATCTTAGTGTCATCAGCAAATTTGAACAGGGTGCTTTTTACCCCGTCGTCCAAATCGCTGATGAAGATGTTGAACAGTGCGGGCCCGAGGACCGAGTCCTGCGGACCCCCACTGCCCACGTCCTCCCAGGTTGAGAAGGACCCATCCACTACCACCCTCTGGGTGCGGCCCACCAGCCAGCTGGCAACCCATTTGACTGTGTGGGTGTCTACACCACAGCCCCCCAGTTTCTTAATGAGAACGGGGTGAGAGACAGTGTCAAAAGCCTTCCGGAAGTCCAGGTAGACTATATCCACTGCTACCCCTGCGTCTAATGATCTGGTGATCTGATCGTAAAAGGCCACTAGGTTGGTCTGACAGGACCTGCCACTGATGAACCCATGCTGGTTGCCCCTAAGCATGCAGTATACTATATTATTATATAACAATATATATTATAATATTATATTAGCATAGGTTGAAGCTAGTTTTGAAATCTGCACTATACGTTTTATAAGCTTGAAATGACCTCATGAAGCCCTTCCGAGCCATACTTTCCTATGATCCCATAAGCAACAAATATAAGCAATATGCATGCAAATTTCACTGAAAATGGGCTTGTAACAGGAGACCACGTTCAACCTTAGCTGTGGAGAAACTCCCCATAACAAGACAACATTGTGCATTTAGCCATCTCTCAGACGTCAACACAAAGTACTTAGACACTGAAGTTTTCAAATTAAGAGGTCATAAGCCTACATCATATAAAACCCATATATGCATATGTTTGCAGATATATACTTTATATACATTTTTCTTGTGTTGAGGTAAAAGCTGCATGGTAAACAGTCAAGTTTTTCAAAGTTACATTGTTTGCAGGTGGTCAGCACAGATAATTAAGAGGTTAGGTCACGTGTCATAGATTCACAGATTGTAAGGGGCTGCAAGGGACCTCGCAAGACCTATCTATACAGGTTCTTCCATACCTCTTGTTTCTGTTGTCTATCACTCAAGAGCTGCTTAAGATACCAGTCACAATTTTCTCGCTGTACACCTCGGAGCCCCAAAGATGGTGATGTTAAAGCTTCATATAATGCTACTGCATCTCCCTGTTCCAAAGCCAGATCAATCTTTGATAGAGCCGTATGTGCTAGAGAAAGAGCAAAGTAGGGACTGAGGGAAAAGCTAAACATGGTAATCATCAGTTTACACAAAATAGCCCGTGAAGGTATATTTTCCTCGACACTAATCTCTTGGAAGCCCAGATACAGAGTGTGAATTGGATACTCCAAAAGTCAGTTAACCCAGGAGGACTTCAGCGATCAGATGAAAACATGTATTAGTTAAGGTAGCAAGTTTAGTGGGGATACTTTATTTCATAAGCAGGGAGGGAAGGGATTTGGGATATTGCAAAACATGATTAATGAACACATACAGCAAGGACTGTAACCTCACTCTGTCCAAAGAGAAAAGATGGAAGGGGGAGTAGAAGTCCATTTTGATTACTAGGGTTACCCAGTCACTGGAAAACTTACTGTTCACTTTGTTGATATTGCCCTGAATCTCAGCTTGAGTCAGCAGCTCTTCGTACACATCTCTCTCTCTCTCTGAATTTTCAGAGGCAATCTGAAAGTCAGGGGGAGGGGGAAAAAAACCCTATCAGCACAACTCCACAGCAGACTTTGCAATGCACCACTCACAAACACTGTATATCTCCCTAAGATAGAAGGGAGACCCACACAGGGCACAATCCATGCCCATGGCACGGGGCTGATCAGCAGGCCAGTTCCGGCACACAGATCTCCACCTCTCCCCCAGCACACCTGATCTGGTATCCCAGGGCTGCCATTTGTTGCACAGTCTGGCTGGAGAAACAACCCCAATGCACACTGTGGCCACCCTAGCTGGACTTCACCCCATGTGCACCTGCTCTGGGATGCACACTCACATGGTACCCTGTCCAGCTGATTTGGGATCTGTGCCACACATGGCGCTCACTGGTTCCACCGGTCCCAGTCCAGCTGGAGCTGGTGCTGTGTGACGCATCTCACAGCTGCTGGGGCAGGCACCATGTGTGGCACAGTATGGCTGGGGCCAACATCACATGCAGCCCTGCTGCTGCTCCAGCACATGGCACCTGTTCTGGCAGCTCTGGAATTTGTGCCACATGACCCATTGGAGCAGCCTCCAGATTAGATATGCTGGGGGGGAGGACAGGGGAGTTCAGGGCCAAATCTAGACCATGGACTGGCTCTGTGCCACTAACCCAACCTGCAGGGCTGGATAAGTTTGACACCCCTGCCCTAACAGAAGGGGAAGCAAACCTAACTATGCTTGCAGTGTGTCCTCACAGATGATATAATAGGTCAATGCCTTGTGTGCACCCAAAAGTATGACTTGAAAGTGAACAGGTACACCCACATAGTGTGCTTCCTTGAGCTCTACAAAAGGATATGCACTGTATAAGCTTGTGGCATTTCATTTTACAGTACACAGCAGGAATTCAAACACACAGATCCAGTTATGTGCATTAGACACTGTTCTCAAACAATGAAGATGTTCTAAACCAAATAAATGCTCCTGATATTCCAGGACAAGTAGAATTCTCTGCACAGCTTCATTTACTAAACAGCATATTTCCACGCAAGCTTTTGATAGCATGGAACAGAAGGTTCACTCACAGCTCAAGTGCACTTTGAGTATGAGATTTAGTAATCAAATCACCAGTGTACCCCACAGATGGAGTTTCAGAGGTAGACCCAGGCTTTGTGGTAGGGAGATTTTGTCTCACTAAATCTGTCTAAAAAGGGAAATGATTGTCAAAGAAATCCTATGAAATTAGAGAACAGTTTTTCTCTCATAATTAAAATAAGACATTTCCTCCATTTTCATATCTCACACCCTCAGGTGTCTCCATAAGGTAAGTTAGCTTTAGATCAGAGGTCAATGTCAGTCTTTTTCTATGTTCTAACAGGACAAAATTTATCTCTGAGGGCCACAACAGAATTTCACCAGAGATCAATCTGACCTAGGATCTTTAAAAAATGACAGAATAATAGGCTGTTATTCACTGATAATTTCTTCTGATGGATGATGAATCCAATACGATGAACACAAATTCACAGTTTAAAGAATTCATTTTACCCGGTTTTTAGCATTCTCCATCTTGTCCTGCTTTGCCCGGTACAGTGTGTCTTGGTAAGTGGGTGCCAGGAGATCACTGAGATTCACCAGCATGGCATTAGGGTTTTTCATTGCCGTAAGTGTATCAGCCGGGACTTGGTGGTCTACTGCTTCATTAATGGCAATCACAGCAGCATGCACTAAAAAAAACAAATCACAGCTTCTTTGTTAGCCACAAAGGTGACTGCTCTGTCTGCAACCAATTAAGGTTCTCACTGGGAAAGAAAAGAGCAGTTGAGCTTTGGTATAAAGACAAGAATGATCAGCATATACCTGGGATTCTGGTCAGGCTTCAAATTTTTGGCAAAGGTAGAGTCTTATTTCATAATACTGTACTTTGATATTAATCAAATTCATATTTTCTAATAAAGAATGCTCCATTCACAGACTGCATGAGCATAATTAATAAGGAACATCAGCCCCAGCAATGCAACATGTAACTGCTCTCTAATCTGGCAATTCAGCAATTCCATTTCCACTTACATGCTGCTTCGTCCACAGAGAGTTCATTAGCTAGAATTCCTCCAATCTTGCTGAAGGCAGGCATCTGAATTCCGTATTTGTCCAGCTCAAGCCGCATGTTACTGATCTCTTCCTCTGAAATGTAAAGGAATGAATGTAATGTAGGCAGCACATTCAGAATGAACAATGATATTTATTCCCCTATGCAAAACCACTACAGTAAGTTGCAAATTGCTTTTTCACAAATATTCTATGCCACAAACCGGGGAGAGTCTAAATGAATGCTGGTGAGAATTTGTGTTTTCCCTTAAGTTTTCCCATATACGTTCCAGTCGCTCCACGAGAAGAAACCACAGAAGGCTGGCTCACTAAACTACATCAAGAGTTCAGTGCAATAGCTTGAAAATGATTGTGTGAGCCTTGTACACCTCAAAAGGTGGCTACCAACAGGACTGAGAAAGTGTATCAGCAGCAGCATGTTAATATTTACATACTTCTGCGGTTGGTGCTGCAAACAAAAAAACCTAAATGTAAGGAAAGAGGATGGAAAAAGGGTGGAGAAATGCTACAGCTAACTGCACCAATGATTCAAAACATTCAGAATAAAACTTCCTCTGGAACAGTGCTTCTCAAAGTGGTGGTCCATGGACCAGTGCCGGTCCACGAACCACCAGTCACCCCTCTGCAGCGAGTTGCCAGGAAAGAAAGAAATATATTTTCAGAAGCATAACATCGATATGTCATAGCACCACAGTTCGTACGTTCCAACACTCCAGGTGACGTCATGTCATGCGAGGTGAGGAAAGAGAAGAAACAGCCAGGCACGCATTTGTGTAGCGCTGTTACATGCAGTTGCTCCCACCGGCTCTAGTGGGCACGGTCCCTGGCCCACTGGAAAAAACATTGCTGGTCCACCATACCAGATAGTTTGAGAAGCACTGCTCTAGAAGATCTCAAATCCCTCACTCACTTGACACAAATAAAATGCAAGTCTTGGCTGCTTTTCAGAGGTAGTCCCCTTTCACTGAGGATGTCAAGCATCATCTAGCACAAGAAACATCCAAACTCACACACGCTGAAATCCTGGAAAAACAAGCAGGCACCATACCTGTGAAATCCACCTTCCCATACAAGTCCTGAATCTGAGGAGCCAGTCCCAGTTTAAACAGGTACAAACTAGGAAAGAGGACATAAGGATAATTAGTACCAATTAGCTCTTTGGGGCTCTAATGCTGTTCAAACATCAACTAAGGAAGATGGATACAGGGAAACACTCAGCTAAGTGGAAAGACTTCCAGATTGAAAAGGGAGATTTAAACAACTGTGATGACAATTTGTTCCCTCATGCATAAAAATTACACCTGAAAACAGAAAGATCCTTTGCTCAAGCCATGTGGCTTGGGACCTCTGGACTTAAAGTTCCCCTTGGCCACAAGACATATGGTTGTACATCTGAGTATCTGGTTAGCATACAAAGCCAGCTAGGCCTTGCTTACAGTCAAAAGCACACAATGCAGCCACCTCAGTTAAAAAAACCATACAAACCATGCCTGCTACTGCCAGTTTCCTCTGTCTAATCTCCCCTCCCTCTCTCACCCCCATCGCTATCTCCAAGTAGAAATATTTGGTTGCTTACCCTGCAGCAATGCCAACTGCCAGCTGTTCATCTGCCTGATCTGAATCTATTTGGTGCCTGTGCACTCAATAAAGAGACCCAACCCAAACACTCAACCTGGGACACCGGCCTAAACAGGCACTGTATCTTCTGGAGTAGCGGGGTATATGCACCGAGGGGTGGGAGATGGCAGAAGCATGTGTTCGGAAATTGGGACGGGGCACCACATACATGTCTGAAGGAGGGGAGAAGAATAAAAAGCTCAGGCGGTGGACAGATATACGTTTTACACTCATAGCTGCCACAAGTGCAGAGGACTGCTGTCCAGGGGTTTGCTCAGAGATACAGTCTTGAAATAAATGACTGCATACTAATCTTTTTGCTGGGACCGTGCCTCATTCACTGCGTGCCTGCTGACCTATACAGTGATCCTGCAGGTAAAAGCAGCACCTGGACACATAAATAAGATAAGCTGCAATACATTCACAGACCAGGGGCATGCAAATTATTGTGTCCTGATTTCAGAGCATCACCTGTAAAACTTTATTCTTTAAAACTTGTTTCTAATTTCCTAACCTTTGGTTTAATAAAAGAAACATACAACACAGAAATACCATCAGTACCTCGGATAAGACGAGCACTGAGGCAAGAGATCCTGAATAGCCCTTTCACTGGGCACACGTTACAGTGCTCAGTGCAGTGCTTCCCATCTTATGCGATGCTTATTTTAGAATAGAGTGAGAAAGCTCCTTCAGTTCAAAGCCTCTTCTAGACCAGCCTTCACAGAGCAGTGCACACAGGGCATACTTCAGTTTCCACTCAACTTTTTTAATCATTCACACAGAAGCACTGTGTCATTAGAACAGTGAACAGCTGCAGTAAAACTGCCTTATTGGGTGCTAAAAATCAACATGCAAAGGCAAAGTCTGAAGCAAGTCTTTATTACTTGGTAGCATCTAAACTAGTTTTCACTGGACTCCCAGTGCCCCCTTTCCCCCTCCAAAGTCTAACTTGGATATTGCTGTTGTGCCAAAGCTCCGGATGTTTACCAAAAAATGAGACAATACAGCTGTTCAAAGACGGCTGTACTTTTTTCTAAATAAATGAAAGTGTCCTTTTTCATTATTTGTTCTTAAACAGCTCTTCGCAACAGACCACCTTGGACAGAAACTGTAGGTGAAAAATCCAGACCAAAAAGTGAATATTTGAAAAAGCCAAGATGTACCGGAAAAGCATTTTTAAATAGAAACATGTCTTTATTATCCCAACACACTCTGCCTTCACCATTCTAAGTAAGGCTGTCAATTAATTGCAGTTAACGCGTGCAATTAACATATTAATTGGTTCCTCTGTTAATGTTTTTAACAGGTTAATCACACATGTGGTTTTGGAGCCTGCATCAAGGCCTCCAGGGCAGCGGTGGCAGCTCAGAGGACCACATGGCAGCCTGGGTGCAGGCTCTGGGCAGTTGCAGTGCTGGGGGGAAGGGCACGCACAAAGACGCACACGAGCAGCCACAGCATGCACGTTGTGTATAGAGCAGTGCCGTGCCAGAAAGACTGTGGAGAGGAAGGAGCAGCGGGGTGCAGATTGAGGCCCCCATGGTGAGGGAGGGAGTGGGGCGGGGGCAGGTGCTGGAGTGAATGGGGCTCGGGGCCAGGGTGGTTTGTGGGATGGAGCTGCGGGCAGTTCATCCAGGGGTGCAGAGGGAATGGGGGGGTTGTGGGGTGCTCCCTGCTGCTGTGTACACCCCTGAGGGAGGCATGGGGGCATGTGCCCCCCTGGATCTGTGCACAGGGCAGAGGTGGTCTGCTCGCTGTGGGCTGGGGTTCTGCACCCTGCTGCCTTTGCTCTGGGAGCCACATGATACCATGTTGTGCCTCTTGCCACCAGGCAGGCAGGGGGTGTGGTGCGGCCTGCACGTGGCTCCTGGAACAAAGACAGCAGGGTGCAGGGCCCCAGCCTCCAGCCTGCCTCCACCCTGTGCACGAGTCCAGGGCGCACATGCCACCCCCATGCCTCCCGCGGGGGTGTGTGCAGTGGCAGGGAGCTGTGCCCCCTCTGCCCCCAGACGAGCCACCCGCGGCTCCATCCCACGACCTGCCCTGGCCTCAGGGTCCCATTCACCATGGGGGCCTCAATCTGCTGCCTGCTACCTCTTCCCTCCCTCCCCCATCCCTCCTCCTCCACAGACTTACTTACTGAACGGTGTGCTCGCGTATGTGTGTGTGCGCGTGTGCCCCTCACTCCCAAGACACAGCCCCCACCCAGCCCTGCTGCTGCCCCTCTCTCCTGATCCACAGTACCCTGCATCCTGCCAGGGCATGTGGGGACCCCCCTCCCTGGTCTCCAAGCCCCACACACACACCCGCAGCCGCCCACACCTCCACAAATTCCGCCTGTACACCCTCTGCCCCAAATCATACAAAGTACCTGCATAATTTTGAGTTTTTCTGTGCATAATTTTGAGTTTTTAGCTGTGTGGTTAATTGCAAATAATGTTTTTAATTGTGCAACTAATCATGATCACATTCTTAAATTGTTTGACAGCCCTTATTTTAAGCTCTTTTTTTTTTTTTTTAATTTGTCTGCAATCTACTTCCTAGGGCACCTCATTTTATTTTCCTGAAATACAGATACAAAAAGTAAAGGGACTTTGGTACAAAAATCTCATTTCTCTTTTAATCATGGAAAGCAATTGCTTGTCCATTATTCACATCTCAGCAAAAATCCGGCACGCACCAAATCCCTGGATCCAGATTTACATATGACTAGGAAAGAGGGCCAGGCTGAGACGAGACCTGGACTCCTGCCAATGGAGCAGAAGCACACCGAGTAACTGAGCAGCTATCACGAGGTTGCCAATAAGGAGGAGCTTCACTGCTGAATGTCAGAAATCTCACTCGCACCAGTCACAGGAAGATATGCAACAAAGCACCACGCCGGGCCACCACATAACTCGATCTGACCCCTACCCTCAAGCATCATGCGCGTTGCTGTCTGGGCTTAGAGCAGGTTCAACACTAACAACTGAAAATGTGATTTCAGATCAGCCTGACATTTCTATTGGTGCTCAGCTATTTGCAATCTGTCCTGGATTTTCCTGTTCAGATTCCTCCCTGGTAAAAGATCAGAGAGCAGGAGAACAAACTCCTTCTTGAGAACCGGAACTGAACACACTGCAGATGGAGACCCACATGCAGTGAGCTCTTCTACGCAGGACCGTCTGCACAAGAAGTCCTCTTGACATGAGGTCATGTACACTTCCTTCAACAATCAGGATGAACACCTGAATCTAAACTGGCACCAGGAAGGAATACATTCAGTGCAATGCCCCACTCCAGCTCTCTGGAGCACACAGTGGCAGTAAAACAATTCCCCTCAACAACAAATTAATGAGGCCCTGGAATTAAGAGAACAGCATAGCCAGATGCGCCTTTCTAGAGCTCTCAAGAGTTAAGACATTGCCCCCCGCTCAGCCTGTGCAGGATTAAAACTTTCCTTGGCTTTTTACAAAGCCCCCTATTAATTCATCCTAAAAATACACATGCTTCATACAAGAGACCTGACACACCCCACTCTTGACCTGCTGAAGCTGAGAAGACAAGCCCCAACAGGGTGAAAGGCATAGTTTAGCAGCTGAAAATGACAGTGTAATCTCTCCTCCTTGTGTCTCTCATGCAGGAGCCCCAGATACAAATCAGACAGTTAACACCAGTGAAAATCCAGAACTATTATAAATGCAGATACACCTCTTGGAAGACAGCAGGGCATGCGTATTTTCACCCAGGATATTCTCCCTTCACTGGCATGACAAATTCTGTAGGTGCTGCCAAAGTGAAAACAAAAGCCAGCCACCCTGCATGCATCTGGTAGGTTGTGGTGTCAAAGATATGGCCCATGGGCCAGGTCCGGCCTGCGCAGCTGTATTACCTGGGCCCCAGGCAGCATGCGGAATGTGCCAGGTGGCCCTGCACACCCCACAAAGTGCTGCACCTGCTCACGTCCCAGAGCAGTAGAGCAGCTCGTGCATGCAGCACAGCCCCAGAATGACCACGTGCCACCCTAGTGCCAGGCTGCATGCAGAGGCAGCTCCAGCATTTGGCGCAGCCCAGCAGTGGCAGCAGCAGCTCCAGGGCCATGCACTGCAGCCCTGCAGCAGCTGGAACAGGATCAGGTTGCACATGGCGCCCACGCTGGCCATTCCAGAACTAGAGCTGAAAGGCGCAGGTCTGTCTGTGGGTCTGGTCCAGCCTGCACACTGGCCCTGCAGGGCCAGATGGGTTTGATACCCCTCTGGTAAGTGATGGCAGTGAAAAATAAAGGAGGTAAAATCTGTCCAAGAGAGGGCTTACACTCTGCTTGGGATCTGATCCTTGCAAGCATTTATCATTAGAAGTCTGCTTTATTTGTGGTTTTGCGGTTTTCATGGAAACTGCGGCCATAGATCACTTGACTGAGAGTTACTGTCTGCTAATAGACTAAGTGAAGGCGCCAATCAGTGAAGTGAAAATGTTTCTATTAAGGTTAGCATTAACTAGTATTTCTAAGCCTTTTGAAGAACGCTACACATAATAATAAATTATGAAAATGTTACAATTTATATTGTATATACATTTATATTTATAATATATTTAACTGTTGATTTAAATTTAATATTTAGATTTATAATATGATAAATTATATGATGCACTTACTTTCTGCGGAATATGCTATTAAATTATATAGTACACTCCTCTCCATCAATCAGCAGTTAAAGGGCAGAGCCACCGGGAAAAGCCCGCAAAAATCAGCTCTTCATGCCTCAACCGAACAGCAAAAAATAGTTTCGTCTCACCACGAGTTAAGACGACCCTAATTATCATTAAGGTCAGATTGCTACATAATGTGATGCCATCTGTGCTGTGCCAGGGACAAATGCATTCTTCCATGGGGTGGGACACGCTATGCTGAGTACTCCAGGATTCGAAGTACGGTGAATCCCTCCTGCGCCTGCACCTTCACTAGTATGCACCCACATGCATGTGCTTCCTGGGATAAGTGGCTCACAGCTGGCAGATTCCAGTGCCTTAGGATCTCAGCATGTACTTGCTACCTCCAGCTCCCAAATGCTTACTTAGGGCATTGATCATTGGACACAGCAATGACTGTCATTTTCCAGTCAGCATTACTTGTGGCATTAAGACTCTCCTTCACCCCCAGAGTGTATTAATGCCACCAGTTCCCTATTCAGAGAACACGCTCATCCTCTCAGCTTTTAGATGTTCACACAATCTTCATTCCTAGTTTCCCGAGCATTCCTGAGCACTGTGCATTACCTGAGTGCATGGATGCAGTAGATGCAGCGTGGCATGTTTTTCCGATCATAGATGTCTGTAGTTTCTGGGTAGAAAATCTACAACAAACACATGGTAAGAGTCAGAACAGACCGGCTGGCCATGCATACAGTACAGGAATGGATTCTGGACTCTGATGAGCCTTGAATGCTCCCAGCAACTCTCCTCTTTCTCTCCTTGTCCCCCATGGGCCCTTTGCCAGCTGTATCTTCCTCACACAAAGTTGTTCCCTCTGCTTTCCTGCTCAGCCCCCATGTTCCTGCTGTAGGACCCTCCCTCACTTTGGCTCCTCATACAAACACTGTGCAGTGCACCAAGAAATTGGCCAGGGTGGATGGAGACATGCAGGGACCCCAAGGACTGGTGGGAGAAGGGGCAGCACAAGTGGAGTGCAGCACCAAGCAGCAGCACGTGTAGCCTGACACACTGGCACTCGGGACACGGCAGCTCCCACTGTGACATTCCAGGACATGGAGCCTGTTTGGGAAGTGCCAGCGTTAGCAGGCTAACATGGTAGTTGTGACTGCACGTGGCAGTGCTGACTACACAGGCTGCTTTTTGGTTGTAACAAAACATTTAATGGTCTTATAACTCTGTAGGTTCAGGGTGCATCCTGCTGCTGCCTGTGCTCACAGAACAAGAGCCTCTGTAAAAATACACTGGGACTGGACAGACTCCCCCTCAGTCCCCTATACCCCAGGTGACAGAAACTGTAAAGCACTGGATGTGTCAGTGTCTTCCTGATGTAGGTGAACAGGAAGTGTCTCAGCACAGCCATCACCCCAAAGGCTACCCAGGTCCAAGTCTCTGAAAATACCTGTCCAGGTTTGCACAGTACTACTCAATTATTTTCTTTCCCAAAGCCTTAGCACCCCCAGCTTCACTCTCCTTTGGCCCCCATCCTTTCTCCTTTCACCCCACCTGTCTCCCAGTGAGCCTACTGCTACAATCCCTGCTGCCACGCCAGCTCCTCTGGGTGGCCAGGTATCTGTGCAGGGCATGGCTGACTGGGCAGGAGAGCTGGAACTGCTTGGAGAACTTTCACAAAATCCAAAAACATGCCAATGTATATTCTTTTTTCAATGTAAACGGCAGGTTACAGCATACAATGCTGACCCTTGCGCAACAGAACACATGCCTGCTCATGTTACACACAAAAGCGGGAGGAAAAGTTAGTTTGGATACCTGTCACTTGCCTTTCAGTTTTCCATCCTTATAGATTCATGAATTTTCAGGTACAAAGAGAGCACTGAATCATCAATGTTGGCATCTTATATAACACACACGTCAAAAAATTTCACCCAGCTACTAGTGTACTAAGGCCAGTAATTCGCAGTTGATGCAGTGGTTTTCAACTTGTTATCATTTGCGGACCCCTAAAAAATTTTAGATGCAGGTGTGCATCCCTTCAGAAATTTGGAATGGAGGTGCGAACACCTTTGAAACGTAAGTGTGGATATTCATATACGTTCGATTGATCAGTCATCTTTTGTGGACCCTTTAGACACCAGGGGCAGGCAATTACTTCAGCTGGAGGGCTGCTTACCAAATTTTGGCAAGCCACTGAGGGGTGCATGGGTAGCCCCGCCCCTTGACTGGTGCCCTGCCCCCTGGTCTCCATCTTGGGACTGGAAGTCCCGCCCCCTAACCACTGACCTTTCCGAACAGCAGACCCTCACCCTGCCCCTGGAAGTATGCCTTTCAGCAAGGTTTGCCATCTTGGAACCAGAACCTTACCAAATCATACTCTATAAAAATCAAATACCAACTACAACATTCATTAATTTGATTTCAAAAAATATTTTTGTCCTGATTTACATGCGTTTATGTAGTGTACACAGAGGTGATTGTATAATAGCTTAAAATGTATATTGGGGGGGTATAGGTTTGTGGGGGGCTATGGGCTTGTGGGGTGTGGGGAGGGTGTGTGTGGGGGTGTATGTGGGGTGAGGGAGCATGTGGGTGTGTGGATGGGTATGGGCCTTGTGGAGGCTGTGAATGTGTGAGGGGGAGGATTGTGGTGTGTGTGGAAGTGGATGGTAGCTGGAGTGTGAGGGGGTGGGGTGTGCGTGTATGGCAGTGCAAGGGGGTATGAATACATGTGTATGGGGTGTGTGTAGGACACCCTATGAATGAACACACACACACATGCACCCTCATTCCCCATGCTTCCCCATCCCCCATCCACGGTACCACATGGAGTCAGCCGAGAATCGTGGGGCCCGGGCCAGCCTGGTTCCTGCTGAGTCCTGTGGTCCCAGCAATGTAGCTGGGAACCACATAGTACCAGAGCAGCTGATGGGTGGGCAGGGGGAAGGGAGAAGCAGCAGTGGCGGGTAGAAAAGTGGGGAAATGGTAGTGGCAGCAAGTGGGCAGCTGGGAGGGAGCACAGCAACAGCTGAGCGGGTGCCCCGGAGCCAGGACCGGCAGGGGCTCTGTGGATCTGGGCTGGGCTGGGCTGTGCCAGCAAGGAGAGGGTGGCAAGCAAAGGCACTGGCATGGGCCCTGCACTCCCACCCAGCTGTCGCTGCACTCACGCCTGGCCACCCGCTCGCTGCTACTTGCACTCCTGTCTGCCACTGTTGCCACCGCTATTTCCCTGCTTTCCTGCCTACCACTGCTGCTTCTCCTGACCCGCCGGCCACTCTGACACCACATGTTTCCTGGCAGCATTGCTGGACTGCAGGATGCAGCCAGAGCTGCCCCGACTCTGAGGACTCAGGTGATTGCCTACGGTCCTCCTCACTGCATTCTTAGCTGAGTTTCCCTCTTGGGTGGAGGGAGGCAGGGAAGAGCCCCAGGGTTGCCAGGCCAAAAGCATATGCTAGGCAAAAGCTTCTGGTTGGGGGGGGGGGTGCGGCGCAGGTCTTGATGCTGCAGCTCCTGAGTCCTGCCACTGGCTCCCCTTGGGTCCTGCTGTCAATGCTACCTTGTCATCTTTGACCAGCAGCCAGGGGCAGATAATTCATTTTCTAACTTTTTAGGGGACCTGCAGGCCAGGCAGAATGGCCTGGCAGGCCAAATCCAGCCCACGGGCTGTATTTTTTCCACCCCTGCTTTAGACATAGTCTGCGAACCCCCAGGGTCCACAGACTGAAAAACACAGGACTAGAGCATATATTCAAGAAAGAGAGAATCTTCCATTTTCCCTTAAGGGTTGCTCCTTTCATTCATGAGTTCCCTAGGAAGATTCTTAAAAACTGCCACAACCAAACCATAGCTCAGGCACATGGCTCAAAAGAGTGATGAATGTCTTCTGGAGGCTGTGCACCCAAAATTATGAACGTTAAGCATATGGCACTGAAAGAAAAACATCACCACCGTCTCTGAGTTCCTCAGGCACACAGCGCAAACTTCAAGATGGAATGGCTAGAGAGAAACAAGTCTAGGAAACTGAGGACTAGCTAACCAGAGTCTGCTAAACCTTATACAACAGCAAAATTGCCCAAAAACATTCCAAGCTTGGACTTGTGCCTATACAGTGCAGACATTACCTTGGGGAGGCCAATCTCAGACATGGCATTCAGCCACTGAATCACATTATCAGTATGCCGGAAATGGAGACCAGTTGCCTGAAATGAAGAGGAGGAAGAGCAAAAAACCATACACGTAAAACATCACAGCCACTGAGATGTACCAGGGAATTTTGCTAAGACAAGCAACGGACAAAAGCTACTTCTGGGAGCTACCACTTGCAAAGATCTCCAGTCTCAGATACTGCAAGGAATACTTTAGAGAGCAAGCTGCATTTAGGACTTGCAGCAACAGGCCAGTTCTCAGGCTTTCACTATCCCACCCCCAAAGACAAAACTAGAGATTTGCCTTCACTTGACTTCCCATTATTCAGAAAGAATTTCTTTGTCCATTTAAATTTCCCATAATTTACCACTGCTGTGACATTTCCTCGGGCCCCACATTGCCTATTCTCTACCCTGCCTCCTGCTTCCACTGTCCTGAATCCCAGACAGAGAGCACTTACCTTATACCTGGTCTGTTCCCGATCATAGATTTTCTTAAGAGACACCACCTTGGGAGAGAAAAAGTTTCCAAGTTTGGCAAGATAGACTCCATTTCTCAGTCCCTCCTCCAGCTCAGTCGTGGGAGGCAGCTCCTCATTCAGGCAGGCTTCCATCCACCTGGAAATGGAAAAGGACATGCAGGTCACACCAGTGCTCTTCTGATTCACCTTCTTACCTGTCCTCCCAGAGGAACATAAACTGTTTATTTTCCAAGCAGGTTCTGTGCCGTCTCCACTTCATTCTTCCCTAACCTATTTGTTCATTGTTTCATAATATGACAACAGGTACAGGGAGATAAGGCAGTCTGAACCCCAAACACTGCTTTATGACTCCAGGGCTGAGTTTTTCATGTTCATGTTGTGATTCTTTCAGCTGACATCACCAGATAAAATACCAAATAAAAGTACTGAAAACAGCAGTCAAAGTTGCCCAATTATTTCTACAACATCCTTTCACTCATTAATTTCTTCACTATAGGCCATGGTGCAGTTTCAATTGATCTAAACTGATTAGCCAAGAAAAATCCTCCCCTGAGGCACAAATTCATTCACAGGCTGCCCTTCATTGCACCCCTCTACATCCAACATACCCCAAAGCCCCCACCAGTCATCTGCTGGCTCGGGTTCCCTGATTCAAGTCCCTTCAAGTTGGTCATAGAACCATGTGGTCAATGTGGTTTGTTACCTGTATTTTCGTTTTTAACAAAGTCTGAAATCACAAATGAAGACCTGCATATCTGCTACTACTCAAAGTGTGATCTAATTTTCCTTGTTAGCCATCCAATGTCATTATGTTCTACTGGTTATTTCCTTATCTTGTTTCTCCTTATCTAATATAATGGCTGTAATTGCTATACCTGAAGCAACTAAAATTACCCAAGATTATAGAAAGCAGATAATCTGAAAGATTAGTTACAACTGAAAAGCTATGTCTGAAAATGCCTCTTTCAGGACTGCTGACATGGTACATTTCTAAAGTATAGAAGTGGGATTTACAGTGTACACTGAAGAATGTAGACTCTCTGGTCATTCCAACGCCTGTGGAGGAAGTTCCAGCACTCCGGCTCATCTTCTAAAAAGCCCCAATCCACTTTAGTAGCTCTAGAGCCTTGGTAAGATAATAGCCACATAAGATGCATAAGGGCTAGAAAAATCAGCTCTAGTATGGCACATTGAGAACACATAGGTCAGTCAGAGGCGGAAATGGTGAACATAGCTTACTGATATTGGGAGTGCAGAAAAAACAGCTGAGAAGGCTGCTGGCTCACTAACGTCAATCTTCAATAAATCTTGGAATACTAGGGGAACTCTATATGCTAGCAGCATGCTAAATGTATGCCAATATCAAAAAAGGACAAGCAGAATGGTATCACTAATGAGGTCAGTCAGTCAGATGTCAATCCCAGGCATAACAATGGAGAAGCTGATACAGGATTCATTTGATAGAGAATTAAGAGGTGAAAGTATAATTAAAATCAGCTAATGTGTCTTCATGGAAAATAAACCTCAAACAATTTCATTCTTCAATTATATTACAGCTTGGTTGGTAAAGGTAACTGAATAGATATTTAAGACATTTGACTTAATACTGCACTGATTAAAACTTAGCACTGCATTTTCAATGAGCTGGAAGTAAATATAAAGTCACAGCTGATAAAATTTGCAGGTAGCACAAAGATTAATGGGAGGGTTGATGCTATAGTGTGTTCTCACTCAGAAGCAAACCTTCAGGCAACGGACCATGTCTTTACCGAGGCGTACAAGAAAATGGGACTCACACTTAACATTCAGAAGACTAAGACCCTCCCCTCAACAAGCTCCCCATCTTGAGCAGTCCCTAAATCTGGTAATCCAGATTTACCTGGAGACTCTGGAAAATGTTGAGTATTTCCCATACCTTGGATTTCTTGCACAAGGCTGACATCAGTGAAGAAATCCAACACAGCCTCAAATGTGCAAGTGCAACCTTTGGATGCCCGAGTGTGGCAGAGCACCTTTGGGATGCTCGCCACGTGGTAGCGGCTGCAGTCGGCTGGGCCAGAGCCGAGCAGAGAAGGCAGCTAGGGAAACCCCCCCAGAGTCCATTCAAAGGGGAAAGGTGTGACTTTTGAGGGTGCTCGCCACTTGGGGGCTCCCACAGGCTCTGGTGGGACCCTGCTTTGGAGAAGCAGCAGGGGAAACCCCCTAGCTACCATTTAAAGGAGGATGTGTGGCAGGGCACTGTTGGTGCCTGCCACTTTAAGACCAAAGCTAAGCAGCCAGCAGGTGCTTGATTAAGGCGGCCCTTTTAGATCTCTGGCTGCCTATAATATAAAGAGCTCAGTTCGCTGCTGGATGGGAAGGCAGCAACATTGCCTGGCTGTGAGGCTTCATGTATCATTCTGGAGGTAAGGGCAGGAGCCATAGGGGATTGATCGGAGGCTCCTGGTCCTGGCCTAAAACTGTACCCTGCTGGGAGCGGGTGGCCTGGTGGAGCTCTCAGTAGCACTTTATCGTGCATCAGCAGATGCATGACAAATAGATCCAAGGAGGTGATCCTTCCCCTCTATGCAGCACTGATCAGGCTGCACTTGGAGTACTGGTTAGGGGCTTACAGGACAAGCCCTATGCGGAGAGACTGAAGGACCTGGACCTCTTCAGCCTCCGCAAGAGAAGGCTGAGACGTGATCTTGTGGCCACCTACAAATTCATTAGGGGGGCACAGCCAGGGATCAGAGATGCTCTGATCACTAGGGCGCCTCTTGGGGTAACAAGGAACAGTGGTCACAAACTGACAGAGGATATTTAGGCAGAATATCAGGAAAAACTTCTTCATGGTAAGGGTGGCCAAAATTTGGAATGGGCTCCCAAGGGAGGTGGTGCTTTCCCCCACCTTGGGGGTCTTTAAGAGAAGGCTGGATGGGCATCTGGCTGGGGTCATCTGACCCAGCGCTCTTTCCTGCCTAGGCAGGGGGCTGGACTCGATCTGTTGAGGTCCTTTCCGACCCGAACATCTATGAACCTCCTGTAAAAGGGTTAGATCAATTCTTGGATGGATTCTTATAAATAAAAAATGGCAACAGTAGCAACAGCTGTGACTTTACCTCTGTGTATGGCCCTGCTTGCGATTGATGCTAGAATACTTTATAAAAGCTGGGGTCCACATTTTCAAGTTAATGCTGAGAAACTGGACAGCTTGTAGAAGAGAACTGCAAAAATAATTCAAGGACCAAAGGAAAATGCCTGGCCTTGAGGAACTGTTTAGTTTACCATAAAGACTGAGGAGCAACTTGATTGTGCTTTATAACTGCTTTCACTGCAAGGAAAATACTGGGTATTAAAGAGCTCTACTCCAGCTGACTGCAATGCCTTGGAGTTAGATACAGACAAAATCACATTTGAAATGAGGCACTTTAATTTTTTTAAATGTTGAGGTTAAATGACCATTGGAATAAAGCAACAAAGGTGGAATGTCTATGTTTTCAAGACCTGATGCCTTCCTAAAAGGTAAATTGTAGAGGACATGCATGTGTGCGCACACAAAATTAGCACCGCCAATTTTGCATATGATAGGAAAAATCATAATCTGATCAGCAGCAGACAATAAATTGTCCTTTCTGGCCACTGAGGGCAACGGGACGGCCAGGAAGAGCAAATATACCTGGAAGACGAGCACTGTGGAACACAGGGCCGGCAGGGGCTTCTCTTGGGCCACCACGCTGTGTCCACAGTGGTCACATGCAGGAGGACAGATGCTGGGGGAGTCGCAGAGCTGTTGAGGTCTTGTTTGTTTTTCCAAAATGTTTCCTACAGTCTTATCCCCACCACCTCCTGCTTTGCCAGGGTTTACTTACAACCATTACCACAGACCTATCCTCTAGTCCAGTGATAGGCAACCTCTGGCACGGGTGCCAGAGTGTGGCATGCAAAGGCATTTTGCTTGGCATGTGCGCCTCTGGGTGGACAGAGGGGAAGAGGCCAGGTCTGTGCTGCCACAACAAGGATTGGACCGCTCGCAGTTCCTACGCCATCTGCCCCTGGCACACCAACAGCTTACGAGTCAAAGTTGTAGGTGTTTTTGACACTCTGCCCAAAAGCATTGCCAACCCCTGCTCTAGTCTTACACAGACTACAACTTACTGCTATGCAACATCCAGCCTTATTTGGAAAAACCTACAGACAACATTTAAGATACACTGACATCCTGATCACTCTCCAGATCTCTCGTGTTCCTCAAGAAAGTGTACTGAAGAAAACCATTCACTACATTTGCCCTTGTTGCTATTCTACCCTTCCCCACCTGAAAGCTTCAGGCAGCATGATTGCTTTGCACTAGCTTCTCATTTACCTGCAAGTGCAATTCAATTTCTGAACTATAAAACCCGAGGTAACCTGGTTCTGAGTTATTCCTAGACGGCCTTTCCCACTGCAGACTGGATCTCGGCCAGAATTCTCCTGCTCTCTACCTCAAGACTGAAGCAAAAATGAGTGTTAGGGCACTTCCAGTAGAAGCTCCTCACATCTAGAGTTCACTCCCGCCCGCAAGCCACATGGGTTTGGCTTTTTTCAGGCTATGGAGCAAGACACCCCTTCTCAGGAGGGTGCTTCAGCAGGTGAAAGTCATGCTGACATGTCTGTGATTCAATATGGATCAGCAGATGAGGAGGGGAAAGGAGAGAAAATTGTTCCTATTTCACGGCTGTGTCTTTTTTTTTAAGCGTTTGTCAATCACAGCCAGATACTTCAGGAGGATTGATAAAAAGTCACTTCAGAAGTAAATCCTATTCCCCCACCAACTATCCAGTGCCAGTCACTTGTGCACTCTTCAAATCTCAGTGTTACTGTCTCTTACAGCCAAACACAGGCAATGACTCAACTTCTACATTCTTCCCTAAGCCCAGGGGACAGCCTTTTTTCCTTGCTTGGCTCCTCTACAGCTCAGAGCTGCAGTACCAACACCTCTGAAAAGCAAATAGAAACAGAGCATAAGAAGGGTCAAAACGAGCTTCCGTGGGTGTTGTCACAGTAACTGAACCAGCGACAGAAACGCACTGCAATCCAACGCAGACTACCCCTTCAACAGGCAGCGACGTGGAGCAGCTCCAGGCGAAGGGCCTACAGCACTGTCAGGAACAGCTCTCAAAAGCATCACAAGAAAAGAAGCGTTCTCCACAGGCAGCCTTTCTGGGAAAGAAAACTGCGTTCCAGTGACCACGAGAGCACAGTTCTGCAGAACACCAAGACAAATCGCAAGATGCTCCTGGTTTCTCCTTGTTCCCCATCTCTAGGCTTTCCATTCACTCTTTCCAACCTCAGGCGTGGCAATAAAATTCCCAGGTAGTGACTTAAGCAGGCAATTTTCTAAAAAATTTAGAATATGACATAACTTTAGACCACACCCAGAGCATCGGGTACAATGTGTGCAGACATCTTCATCAGCAAGGAACAAGGAGGAGAAATACATCTACAACAGGCTTGGAAATAACTTCTGAGATGTCTCTGCACTGGGAATTAAAAGTTTCATAGTTTTGTACTAAACACGTTCTGAAATAAGCTCTCTCACTGTACATGGCAAAAGGGAACAACATCCTGCTATAAAGGTGCATCTCAGCTCTGCCCTTCCGAGACCAAACACGCTAGAATTATCCATCCAGCAAATGGAAACCCGCCCAAGAAGCTCACTCCCACCACTGCTGCTCTCTACAGGTGCTCATCCACTGCCCGACGCACACCGGTCATTCCCCCTTCAAGGCCCGCAGTCACCAGTACCTTGCCAGCGTCCCTGCTGAGGCTGTGCTCAAGTTTACGCATCAGAGAACAACAGTCCCTGCAACCGTCCAAAGAAAGGATTACAGCGATGGGGACACTGCACCTTCATCCCTCAGGTGAAATGTGCCTTTTTAAACGTGAGGTCCCCTCCCCCCTGCGTAAATGCCAGCCTTCCACTTTCACTCATTTTTTGGCTACACAAAAATAATAGAGCAATTCATCTGTTGCAAACAACTCAGAAAGCCCCAAGAAGTCAGAATGTTTTTGACACCATGGATTTCTATTTGAAATCCCTAGGTTTAATCTTGTGAATCATGTGTAGGTGTTTGCACAACTAACCGTGCTAATACTGCACTGCACCCCATGGCACCTTTAAAAGGGTCTCAGCACCCCACGCTGCTGTGGCACTCAACTTGAGAAGCACTGACCGAGGGTTAAACACAGTCTGCAGGAAGCCGGATCCTACCTAGGTAAGCCAGGGAGCGCAGTGGTTCTCTTGAAGCAACAGATTATCAAATAAGAAGTAATTTAGCATTTACACAGGGAAAATGCTTCTGACAGTGAAGGGCTCTAACTGAGCAGACACAGGACTAACAAGAGTCAGTACCTGAAAGCTGAAGCTGGAAAAAATTGAGCTAAGACAAAGACAGGTTTGTAAATACGCATAATTAGCCTCTGGAACAACTTATGTGAAGATCACAGGGATTTTCCATCATTTGAAGTCTTTATATCAAGATCTGATTTTTTAAAATAAAATGTGCACTAACTGGCTCAACACAATACTGGGCTCGATGGAGGGATCAGCTTGGAGCCCTGCGCTGTTCTAGAGGCCCAGTTAATCATAACGGCCACTCTGGCCTTCAAATCCACCACCTGAGCACTGCCCACTCCTTCCCAGAAGTCTTCGCAAGCTAATGATGCCGATGTCAGAGGGAAGCAAAGGAACAGAAAGATCATCTGGTAACAATGCATCATAGCAAGGTGCCCTTTTGTGGCAGCATTTTGGGTAGACTAATGATCATCTGTAACAAGCATCAGAGGCTAGATTCACAAACAATGCTGGTGCAAGGGGAAGGCAGGTCAAACAACTGATGCTTTCAAACCCCCAGGAAAGGGTGGGAAAGTTTCCACAGGCAATAAGCAAGAGTAATAAACAGAAGGGAAGAGCTTTAGAAGGAGGAAGAGCTCAGTGTCACCAAGCTGACCTTCAGGTGGGGATGGGACCACCATGACAAGATGCGAGAGTGGCACTAAGAGTGTCTGGACCAAAGGGAGAGAAAACAGGAGCAGCAACATGGACCCACAAGCTTGGATCTTTAAAGGAGATGCACAGTAACAGGCTTATTGCCTTAATGTCTTTTGTTTAGTAAGTTGAGGAATGTCCAAAGTACTAATCAGAAATCTTGGGTTGCTCATATTAAATGTGAACACGGAGGCTTGGATTTTCAGTGTGGCTGAAGAGGGCTGGTTCCTTACTCAGAAATGTACAGGATTCCCCATAGAGGGAAAACTGTAACTGGGTACAATTGCCCAGAGATTAAAAACAGTCCGGGGGGGTAGGTGGGTGGGAGGGGGGTGAATAATCGGCTAAGGACAAACTTGAAAGAGGTTACCAGGAAGCAGGAGAGAGCAGCAGTAGCTGAAAGCAGGCAGAAGCAGGTTAAGAAGGGGAAAGAACAAAAGCCTGGAGAGGACTGTCTGAAGGTGGGATGGGACGGGACAGTCTCAGGTCCAAGGAGTGGTTCTCTAACCCCGCAGGCAGCAGACAGCCCAAGGAGCACAGGCAGGAACTCAGCCTTGCTGCTTGGCTGAAAGGAGTTTATTGGCAACGTTACTAGTGGAATTTTACTAGTGTGCAAAAGGCTGTCGGGGGCTGAAAACACCTACAGAGGGGGACTGAAGCAAGAGGAGCAGGTGTGCCAAATGCAGGCGGTCTTCCACAAAAGCAATGGGTGGAGACGGGCCAGCACTTACAGCCTGAAAGGTCACATATGGAAACACAGCATTTCTCAGTCCCTGCGGCTCTGACATCTGACAGGCGGCAACTCCAGTAGGAGCTAGAGGATTATTGCTAGTACCGCATGCCCCAAGCTCCCACAGCACTCAATGCCCTGGAAGTGATAATAGGTTTCACAGACCAAGTTACGTACACTTGGAACAACTCAAAAGTCACAGGCTAGCCACCGGCAAAGGCAGCTCTGCAGCCCTCATCTTAAGGCAAATAGTAAGCCGTGCCTTCCCCTTCATTTCTGAGCTCCAAACCTCCTTAGGCCGTCTACCTCAGAAAAACAAAAGGCTGTTTATGCAGAGCCTGGGAGCTACAGAAAACCAGCCCAACCCAACAGGGGAAGGTGAGAGAAGACAGCAGTCTGAAGCTGAAGCTGTAAAAATCAAACCAGTTCAACAAGTTTTGGCCTGAGCTGAATTTTCCACTTCCCAGCAAACGGCTTCCTAGCTGCATGCAATAAAAAAAGGAGTCGTCATCAGTCAGCCTCCTAGTATTCAGGAATCGACGAGAGTTCATGGGAGAAGCAATCCATTCGCTATATCCGTGCAGGGAGCATGCTCCAAAGCGTCGCATGTCCCTCCCTTGAGGCAAATCTGATCGTCTGGCCCTTTGATCCTCCCCTGGGAGGCACTCCCCTATGCCTCTAACACAGGGGTGGGCAAAATATGGCGCCTGGGCCAGGTTCAGCCCCTAAACCAATAGGATCTGGCCTGTGAGTGGGCACCTGCCAATTCTGGTCCACAGCTGCCCCCATGGTGCTCTGCACAGGGTCAAGCCCTGCCCAATCCCGCCCAGGGCAGCTCCGGCCAGCACATGCAGCTTCCTGACAGGGATACTCCCGGTGCAGATTCAGCCGCCCAGGTACGGCTTGGCTCCCCCTGCCTCCAGAGGTTCCTCCTCCTGCCGCACCACTGTGGGCAGCAGGCAACGCAGGGAAGCCATGGGGATGCATGCGGGGCAGCAGATGCCCAGCCAGGTCTCGGAGGGGAAGCTGCGACCAGGCAGCTTTTGCCCCAGCGTGCGGGGCTCCAGTTCCCAGAGGCCTTCCGCCCATGCAGCCAGCCCAGGTGGCTGCTCATTGCACTGGGCAGGTCGAGTGAGTGGAAAGCCTCGAGTACCCTAGCAGCAGCTTCCCCACTGCCCCCACGCCGCCTGGCTCAGCATCTGCTGTCTGGCACACGTCCCCACAGCTTCCCTCATTACCTGCTGCCTGGCGTGGTGCAGTACGGGCAGGAGGAGAAGGAGCCACTGGTGGTGGGGGGAGCCAAGCAGTACCCAGCAGCAGAAGCAGCCTGGCTGAGAAGCTGTGCATGGGTGGGCGCAGGGTGGGTGCAAGTGGGAGCACAGCGTGGGCTGCCCTGGGTGGGAGTGGGTAGAGCTCAGACCCATGCACCACAGGGGCAGCCACGGGTGCAGGGAGGTGGGGGCAGACCTCACTCACATGCACCATACTGCCTGAGCAAGCTCTGTCGCACAGGCCTCCTGCCTAGGGTTCCCATACGTCCGGGTTTTCCCAGACTTGTCCTCGTTTTTGGCCCCCTGTCCTTGTGTCCGCAAGTTTTTAAAATGCAAGCAAATGTCTGGTTTTTTGTTTTGCCTCTGCTTTCCTGGGCAGTAGCAGCTTGGCTTAGGAGTGAGGGGCAGAGGCAGGGCACTGCCCACCCTCCCCTATCATATCCCCCTCTCCTTCTCCTCCCCCATCCCCTCACATGTATTTTCTTTTTTGATCCTGGAAATACGGTAACCCTACCCCGCCGGCGACTGCCCATCGCAGCCAGCTCCTAGGACCTAGAGCACGGGCAGTCCCCCACACGCTAACACAATATACAAGAGTCAGAATTTCTGCAGCTGGGGCAAAACTGAACATTTCACATGCTAAGTCTATTTTCATTAGTGAGTGGAGAAACCTGCCGATGGAGGAGGTAGGTTCCTATATTAGCAACGAGCTGGGGTTGGCCCCTAGACCACAGCAGGTTAGTAGCAAGCCCAGCATGTACTTTTCAAGGCCTGAAGATGAGCCCTCAAACCATAAAACACATACTGACTTTATGAAGCTGAATCTATACTTTCTGAGGAAAGGGATAGTTTGTGTATGTTCATTACACGCCATCCATGCTTATTATAATCCACAACATGTCTAAAGGTATCTACTGAAAAGATAAGATGCCTCATTGATCACTTCAAGAATCAAGGGCTGTGTGCTGCAATTATGAAAGAAAGAATAGAGGACGTGCAGGGCCCTTAGAAATCCATGAGAGGTAGACCAAATGAACACATAAGGAAATCTGAAACAAACACTTTTTAAAAAATATATGCAAATGTGGGGGAGGGGAGAGGAACATGCAGATAGTGCATACAGTGCAGCAACTACAAACCTGCAAATTCAAATCCCACCTCAAACATTCATTTCTCCCACTAGTCTTTTATCTCCCCAAATTCTGTCCCTCTCCCTATGGCATGATAGCTTTCTGCACTGCCTTGAGTCCTTGCAACTGGAATTTTTTTCAAGACAAAAGGACCCTACTGGAGCACTGAGGAAGCCCCATTTGCTAAAAACACTGACCATAACTCCCTGCCTGAGAGCCCCATGGAGGCAAACTACAGCCCTATTGCTTTCCTTTTGATAGGTTATGGGCTGGACACACAGTTGTCACAGCACTTAAAAACCCTACTAAGATGCACGCTTATGCTATGGTGATAGAGGCAGTGCAAGTGTCTATGCAGAACAGGATTTCAAAAACCACAAAACCAGGGAACAGGCAGTTTCACTGCACAAGAATCAGGAATGACTGAGAGCTCTTACTCTTGTTTGAACAGGTCTGCACAGAGGTGTCTGCGTGTCAGCATGGCTGGTATATCAGGGTAATGTGCATGGAGTTAATACAGTACTCCTCTTTCTGCACTGCAACTTACTTCTTGCTGAAGCACAGACCAAAGATCTGTCTTTTCAAAAAGCATTCCTTGGGGAACTTTTTTTTGCATTTAAAACCTTGGGTTTGTGAGCAGCTCACAGACGCCTTAAAGACAAAATGTCACACAATTTTCAAAATTTTCCAATGACCTTAAAGGAGTTAGGTGCCAGATCCTGTGCATTTCTGAGTAAGGAACCAGCCCTCCTCAGCCCCACTGAAAATCCAAGCCTCCGTCTTCACACTTAATATGAACAACCCAAGATTTCTAATCAGTACTGTGGACATTCCTCAACTTACTAAACAAAAGACATTAATGCAATAAGTCTCTCATTGTGCATCTCCTTTCAAGATGTTTACTTTTTTTTTTTTAAACTTTAAATAAATGCAAGCCTGTTTTGTTGCATCTAAACTAGAACGTGGAATTTCAGCCTAACGTTTAAAACTAATATTTGCACGCACCTATACCCCATCTTCCTCCTCTGCTCTTTTTCAGGGGTTATTTCTTCAGTTTGTAACTGACATGAAGAGGTAAGAGCATCACTTAACAGGTGGACAAGGTTCTTTGGGAAAACGTGGTATCTTTTATTAAACCAACTAAATAGTTGGGAAGATTGTTCTTTGCAAGCTTCCAGGCACAAACATCCTTCTTCAGGCATAGGGAGAGTCTGCTGATGTTTCTGTGCTCTCCTGGGCACAACAGAAGCTTAAGCCTATATGCAAAATGCAGGTCTGTGAAAATGCTAATAGGTGGCAGTAAAGATCAGAGGGGATGGGAGACTATAGCTGCAAGACAGGTAGGTGAGGGGAAAGAGGGTGCTCTTCTTTATTTGCAGTCTGGTGATAAGTAAACTCATCCTTTGATCTTGCATAGTTCGGCTTCTCCACCCCCGCTCACCCTCCACCCCCACCTTTCTTCTTCCTCACGCATAGTAGCACTCCAACTGGTTCAGCTCTTTGATTAAGAATTAGCACGTGTTTTTGGAAAACAGGTATCACCAAATTAACTTGGTACCTTCTTTAAATAACACGACAAATGCCGTTCAAGGCAGTACTGCTTATGAAGCAGGCTTCATAATACAGCTGACTTAACCTGGATCATGGTGTCGCCATGGACGTAGTCTTTCTGGACTTTAAGAAAGCCTTTGACACTGTCTCTCACCCCATTCTCATTAATAAAATTGAGCAACTGCGGCATTGATGCCTACACAGTTGGATGGGTCAAACAAAAATTGGCTGACGGGGCGCACCCAGAGAGTGGTTGTGGACAGGTCGTACTCGACCTGGCGGGATGTGAATAGTGGGGTCACCCAGGGCGCGGTCCTGGGGCCTACACTGTTCAACATCTTCACCAGCAACTTGGACGAGGGGGGTGGAAAACACGTTGTCCAAGTTTGCCGATGACACCAAGATGTGGGGAGAGGTAGGCATGCTCGAAGGGTGAGAGAGGCTGCAATTAGATTTAGACAGACTACAGGATGGGGTTCAGTGTAGATAAATGCAGGGTGCTGCACCTGGGGAGAAGGAATCCACAGCATGCATACACGCTGGGGGGCTCCCCCCTTGCGAGCACAGAGGCGGAAAGGGATCTTGAAGTCATTATCGACTCCAAGATGAACATGAGCTGCCAATGCCAGACCGCAGCCAGCAAAGCCAACCGCACCTTGTCGTGCATCCAAAGATGCATCTCAAGCCGGTCCAGAGAGATGATCCTCCCCCTCTGCGTGACATTGGTCAGGCCACAATTGGAGTACTGAGTCCAGTTCTGGGCCCCGCACTTCAAGAGGGATGTGGCCTGCCTTGAGAGGGTTCAGAGGAGGGCCCCCCGCTTGGTTGGAGGGCAACAGGACAAGCCCTATAAGGAGAGACCGAGGGACCTGAACCTGTTCAGCCTCAGCAAGCGGAGGTTGAGGGGGGATTTGGTGGCTGCCTACAAACTCGTTAGGGGAGATCAGCAGCAGGAAGGGCCCTTTTCTCCTCAGCACCACCTGGGTTGACAAGAAACAATGGCCAGAAGCTGCAGGAGAACAGGTTCAGGTTAGAGATTAGGAGGCACTGTTTCACTGTCAGGGTGACTAGGATCTGGAACCAACTTCCTAGGGAAGTGGTCCTCGCTCCTACCTTAGGCAAATTCAAAAAGAGGTTAGACGAACACCTGTCCGGGGTCATGTGATCCCAGCATGTGCTCCTGCCAGTGGCGGGGGGGGTCAAACTAGATGATCTGTTCAGGTCCCTTCTGACCCCAAACTACTATGAAACGATGAATAGCATATGACATTTTATGGCACTTTTTAGAATGATATAAAATCACCATGACACATACTAATGGACTAAAAATGGGCAGGCTCCAAAATATAATTCAAGATGGAAAACCTATATGAAGGGTCTCTCTTATTACTGGGATCCTGCAGGTCTCTGCACTATTTAATCTTTTTTTTATCACGACTTGGAGAAAACAAAATAATTTACCGATACTCCGCAGGTGACAACATTGAGGGAGTGATAAATAATGAAAAGGACATGTCAACTGATCTAGGAATAAAAATACAAACTGTACTTACAGAAAAACACACTTTTCCCTAGAAATGACTGCCAAAGCCCTAATGGATAATTAACAAACCAAAAGCTTAAACTGCAATGCCAATGTCCAAAAGTGCTAATGAGGTTCTCAAATATCTTAGAGGGAAATAGAGAGGGTGGGCAGAGGGGTTATGGTATTTCTGTGCTTGGCCTTGGAGTGATTGCTGCTAGAAAGTTAGGCTGAGTTCTGAACATAACTCAAGAAAGAGGCTGATAAATTGGGTTCAACCCAAATCTGGGTTCAAGGAAAAGCCAGAAATGGATTTATAGCTATCTTTCCCAGTGAAAGGCTTAAGAAGCTTGGTTTATTGATCTTATGAAAGAAAAGGTGGAGCCAAAACTCATAATCACAGCTGAAGTGTGCACATGAGAACAGAAGCCTGAGAAAAGCAGGCTCCAATTTAGCTGGAAAAGGTTCATGAGATCCAAGGGGAAGCAGCAGCTAGACAAATTAAAAATGTCCATTTTATTTCTACGATTTTCACTGTAGCTGTGCTGGTCTAAGGACATAGGCAGGAAAGGTTCTTTGGGTAGGTGTGATATCTTTTATTAGACCGAGTATGTAGTTGGAAAAAAGTTTTTTGCAAGCTTTCGGGTGCAATCACCCTTCTGAACAGCAGAGATTTCCTATGCCTGAAGAAGTGCGACTGCACCTGAAAGCGTGCAAAAAACTTTTTTCCAACTATTCAGTTGGTCTAATAAAAGATATCACATCTACCCAAAACACTATTCCTAGTTTGAACAGGAAGAGCAATTAACAATTGGAACAGCACTTCCAGGGTTATAGTGGGCTGTCCATCACCTACATTTAGAAAACAGTGAAGGGTTTTTTCCCTAGAAAATATACCTGACTCCTTCATTTACTCTCATTTGTAAAGTATATTGGCCTGTGCTGCCCTGGTGTCATCCTAGGTGACCACAATGGTCCCTTTTGATTTTATATGAAAGTGAAATGCATGCATCCCTGCCTGTCTCCATGTCTGTCTTCTGAACTGGTTTCAGTAATAGTACTAGCATACTCAGTAACTGCACTCCCCTACTCGCCTAGGTTTTTAAGGGTCTTTTATAGTTGAGTCTTCTGCTCCAGTCTGTGTATGTGAAAATACCTGATTCTAACAATCTCTTCTTTTCATTGCTGCTCTTTCTTTTGGGGGCTTTTAAAAAAAAATGCTGTATACAAAATGTCTGCCTCCTCAAAAAGATGACCTGCATCAGCATTTGGAGATGAAGGAAATAGACAGGTATGAAAATGGGGAAAGAAATGAAGAGGTCACCTCCACGAAAGCGTTCTGTTCAAATGCTCTCACAATAAACACAACACTGTTCGCCAGCGAGCACAGGTCCCAGAGAAAGAGCATCTGTCAAGCCATGAGGAGCATACGAACCTCTACAAAGGAATAAACAAGCATTGTGGTCCTTGCACTAGGGAACAGGCAGCCTAGATTTAATCTGACATAAATGAGAATCACAGGCAGACATACAAAAGGCCAAAAAAGGAAGGATAAAAAACCTGTAGTTATAGTGGAAAGAAGAGTCACAATTCAGTGATTCAGCTAAAACCAGTGTCTCTTTTCTCCCTTGTGTCTTGCTTACTGTCCACATTCTTTGTGCCGTCACATGGCCACAACAGGAACATGTTTTTAGAGAATGGTGAGAAGGTGGCTGGTGGGAATGACCCATTAGGCTATCTAGTCCATGCGACTACTATGAATAAGATCCCGCCCAACTCACAGTTTAGAGCTGCAAGCACTAGCCAGGTCAGCTTCAGTGAAGGAAGAGTGCTACCAAACCAGCCATACACGCACCATGCCAAAATCAGCTAACACAGTTCATCACTGCCCAGTCAGCACAATGGAGGGGAAAGGAACCAACATGTCAGGTGCGCCCATAAAACAAAGCCAGCCTGGGCTGGTGGCAGCTCCTTGACAAAGAAAAACGAATGGAGTGATCCAAAGCTATCACACAGTGCCATATGGGAAGTCATGTGTTATACTGGGGGAGATGGGGACGAGATGCTAGTAAGGTGGGTAAGGAATGGCTAAAGGGATAGCACTGAAAGAAGGCTCCTAGCAAAATCCCTCAGCAATCAGTCTTGGGACTGCTCTGGTTTAATATTTCCATTACTAAGACACACAACGAACAAGGAGGATAAAATCTGCCAATGAGTCTAAGTCAGAAGGCCTTATATAATTACAGAGGAGGATTGGGATATCATGCAGAAACTACTCTACAGTCTTGAAAACTGGGCGGTTTTCAAGACTGTAGAGCTCTTGCTGTATGATAGCCCAATCCAGTACTAAATATAGAAATAGCATAGTCTCTGCTGTGATGCCAGAAATGGGGTGGAATACAATAATATGCAGTGCAGGGTTATGAGGTCACAGACTAATAAAGGAAGGTTTCTATGAGCTGGGAGCTCACCAGTTTAAAACAAATGAGAGAAGGACCAGCTGATCACAAAATGACTATGAGCCACCAGCATGATGTACACATAGAAAAGGCATTGTATTTTCCTGAAATAGGTTATTTCAAGAGGATTATTTCTAGTAGAGATAGGGATATATCAATGACCCCATGCAAGCGTTTGTATGGCATCTGGAGAGGCCCCATGGAGCGCTGGAGAATTCTGGTCACTCATGTTCAAGAAAGATTAACCTGAAGTGGAACAGAGTCAGAGAAGGGATATTGGGATGATTGTGAAGGCAAACGTCAGGGAAGGAGAAGAACTATTCAGAGCTGAAAGACTGTTCACACAACAACAAATGAGTGTAAACTAGCAACAAATACATGAAGGCCAGAAGTCAGGAAAAGATTATTGATTCTTGGATCAGGTAACTTCTGAAACAGCCTCCAAGCAGGCGGAAGGGGAGGAGGACAGGGGCCAAGAATGCTGACTAGCACTCAGATGGAGCTTGAAAAAAATGTGCAAAAGAGGTTTAATGTTAGTGCCTGTGATACCAACAGAGCAGACTCCTTGACCCAGCATCTCCTGTCCAAGATTCCCAGATGACAGCAGGGCCAGGACACACAATAGTTTAGTGACACGCCTTTAGGTAAGGTATAGCTAAGGCAATCTCCCATGCTGTAGAGGTACACTATATTCCCAAGGCAATAGTGAACAGTAAGCTCTCAGATGGAAGAGGTGAACCTACTGTTGAATAAGAGACTGCCACAACACCAAAAATAACTATTGAATTCAGTGGTAGGTTAGGAGTGTTGTTGTCGTGATGGTCCAGGAAACATAGGAGAAGCAAGAAATTCAGTGATATCTTTTACTGGACCAACTGTGTACCTGGGAGAGCTGCTGCACAAGCTTTCAGGCATTAAGTGCTCTTCTTCGGGTCTAAGCCTGAGTTCAGAGAAGGAAGCTAAGAGCTGAGACCTGAGGAAGGGCACCTGATGCCCAAAGCTTGTCCAGAAGATTTCCCAGCTATACAGTTCATTGATTGTAAGGCCAGAAGGGACCTCAGAATGATCCAGTAAAAGGTATCACAGAATTCCTCACTTCTCCTATATTTAATTCTGCACATGTTTTTAATAAGTTGTTCCCAAATGAAAATACTGAGTCTTGATGTTCCTGCAGAGAGTAATGAGGCCCCTCCTAGATCAGCGATAGTGAAAAATCACACTTGCCAGTGGGCTGCAGCTAGTCCCCAGGTCCAAACATGCTGCATCCTTCCCTCAACCCAACAGACTTCGTTCTTTCCCTTGACTTCCTTTCTCATGATCAAAGTGTACTCCATCTGCCAAGCTAAGCATCCTCAGCCCAGTCCAAATCTCCCTGCCTTCTCTATCCCAGGCCAAGATCATCATGCTGGAGTCCCTCAAAGTTACTGAAAGACAGCTTCAGTAATTTAACAAACTGTGATTAAAGGTGGCTATGTTAAACTCTGAAGAGATACTGGACTGGACCAGTCACACAGGGACCTTCAAGCCTGTCACACAGGCTCTTTCCAAAGCATAAGACACATCAATAATCCTTACGACAATTCAGTGATGAAACCCAGACAGGATGGAGAAAAGGATTGACATGTTCTTCCAGATGCATAAAGGTGCTCCCAGTACTGTCAAACCATAACTTTCCAAAAACTGAAAATCAAGAGACCTTGACCCATGGGCCAGAAGGTAAATTATAGCAAACAGTTTCACATGGGTGGGCTGCACGCAATTCTTTTAAATGTCATCAGGAAGATAAAGGACTTATTATAACAATTAACACTTAGCTAAGGGGCCAACAGTATGTCACATTCCAAAGGGGAATCCACTGCACGGACAACTCTAAAACAGGAGCAGGATAAATAACAGGAAGTATTTGGAAAGAGGGAGAGTTTGGAAGTTCAGGTCACCAGCAGGAAATCAGTCTGTGCTCTGAGCAGTGGGCTACGAAGAAATCCTTTCAGAGAAAGCAAGTCTGCTGCCACATGTCCTGTCCAGAAACAACAGCACAGTGAGCTGTCCCAAGCACAATCAGCAGTTAAAATGGAAAGTAGTTTAGACTCATCAAGACCTCCCAGCTTTTCCCTCAAAAAACAAGCCTACAAACAAGGACTGAATGTTATTTGCACCTGCAAGGCTTGTATCCTGTTGGTCCTGTCTTCCACCCTACCTCCTTGAACCAGGTGGACTCTAGTGACATTCACCTTCTACAAAAAGAGGTCACCTCCAGTCTTCCTACTGTCTTCTCTGCACTCCAACCTACCTCATTTAATCTCTCCCATCTACCCTCTTTTTGTCACCCTTATATGAGGTATAACAAGGCCCAGAAAAATCACAGTGTGCACTCAGATACCACAACCATGCCTGATGCCGTATCAACACATACCAAAAGGTGTGGGGAGGTGGGATGGAAAGGTCAGCATGGTACAGTGAGAGATTAAACAAATAAAAGATGCTTGGAATGTGGAAAGCAGAAGACCTGATGGGAATCCAGTTAACACAGCAACAGAGGGAGTTGCTTCTAGGCAAATGTTAGAAGAGCCAATAAGAGGCCTTTGCATCCATCTCATCTTCTGTGAAATCCTGAAACAAAAACTTGTCTGAATAGCTATTCCTGGCTATTCCTCATTATTCTCCTTGTCACAGAATCATAGCAAATGAGGGTTGGAGGGACCTCAGGAAGTCACATCTAGTCCAACCCCCTGCTCCAAGCAGGACCAGCCCCAACTACATCATCCCAGCCAAGGCTTTGCCTACCCAGGTCTTCAAAACCTCCAAGGATGGAGATTTCACCACCTCTATGGGGAGCTTGTTCCAGTGTTTTACTACCCTCCTAGTGAGAAAGTTTTTCCTAATATACAACCTAAACTTCTCTTGCAGCAACTTGAGCCCATTGCTCCTTGTTCTGTCATCTGCCCCCACTGAGAACAGTCCAGCTCCATCCTCTTTGGAGCCCCCCTGCAGGGAGTTTAAGGCTGCTAATTCAATCTCCCCTCAGTTTTCTCTCCTGCAGATGCAATAAGCCCAGTTCCCTCAGCTTCTCCTCACAAATCGTGTCCCCCAGCCCCTCACAAGTGCCAAATGGAGGGGAAGAATCACTGCCCTCCATCTGCTGGCAACGCTCCTCCCAATGCAACCCAGGATGCCGTTAGCCTTCTTGGCAACAAGGGCACACTGCTGGCTCCTATTCATCCTGTTGTCCACTTTAACTCCCAGGTCCTTTTCTGCAGAGCTGCTGCTTAGCCAGTTGGTCCCCAGCTTCTACCAGTGCATGGGATTGCTCCGTCCTAAGTGCAAGACTTTGCACTTGACCTTATTGAAACTCAAAAGATTTCCTGTGGTCCAATCCTTCAATTTTTCAAGGTCACTCTGAATCCTAGCCCTATCCTCAAATGTATCTGCTACTCCACCGAGCTGAGTGTCATCTGCAAACTTGCTGAGAGTGCACTCCATCCCATCTTCCAGGTTGTTGATGAAGATATAAAACAAGACTGGCTCCAGGACCAACCCATGGGGCACTGCACTTGATCCCGGCTGCCAACTAGACATGAAGCCATTGATAACTGCCCTTTGAGCCCAACCATCCAGCCAGCTGTCCATCTTCCTTACAGTCTATTTATCCAACCTGGACTTCCTTAGCTTGCTTGCAAGAATGTTGTGGGAGACTGTATCAGAAGCCTTGCTGAACTCAAGGTATACCACATCCATTACTCTCCCTGCATCCACGGAACCAGCCATCTCATCGAAGAAGGCAATCAGGTTTTGGTCAGGCATGATTTGTCCTTGTTGAATCCATGCTGCCTGTTCCTAACCAGCATCATCTCCTTCAAGTGCTTAGAAATGGATTCCTTGAGGATCTGCTTCATGATTTTTCCAGGGACTGAGGAGAGGCTGATTGATCTGTGGTTCCCCAGATCCTCCTCCTTCCCTTTCTTCAAGGTGGGCACTAGATTTGCCCTTTTCCAATCATCCAGGACCTCTCCCAATCACCACAAGTTTTCAAAGATTATGGGCAGCAGCTCTGCAGTCACATCAGCCAACTCCCTCAGCACCCTCAGGTACATCATGCCCGGCCCCATGGACTTGTATACATCCAACTTTTCTAAATAGTCCCATATCTGTTCTTTCGCCTGTACTGGTACATTTGACTTGCAGTTTGACTTCACTTCTCCTCCTCTCCTGTTAAGAGCTGCCAACCTCCTTCGCAAAACAAACTGACTGGATCCAAGATCTTTTCCAGTTTCATGGAAGCTGAGCCTGAAGGGAAGGAGGTATATTTTCACACCACTTTTGGTTAGTTTGGATCAGTGTTGACGGAGCAAGGATCTCCCCCACACGCACTGGTTTTGAAATACTCAACTTTGGTCAACTGTACCAGCTGCAATTCAGATCTGTGCCTTTCTGGAGTAGCAAATACCAGCAAGAATGCTACGTGACTACTGACAGAGGAAGCAAGTGGTGGGGGCAATCCAAAGAGATGCGTACCTCCTATGACACGTCAGATCCTTTTCAACCTGGGTCAGAGCACATGCCCCTTTGTGGATAATAGGTAGAGTCTATAGGGCAAGCTGTAAGGCCTGAGAGCAGGACAATCTTGCTGTGGGGGCCTGGACTGTAGAAGTTATACCCAGAGATGAGAACCAGCTGGAGTCTCACCACTTTTAGGACATGATACCATACCCCTCCCTCTACTAATTGCCTAGTTCTCCCCCAAAAACTACATTACAGTTATGCCAGCTGCACGCCTTAGAAAACAAAATATGTGAATTACTTCCTTTGGAGTAAGCAGGTTTCTAGGCTAAAGGTGGCTCCTTTTCAGAGGCATCTTATGTTACCTTCCCACTGGGACATCAATAAGGTTTTGGAGAGATCAGGCAAAAATCTGAGACCAGCCCCTCATATAGACGTCATGCCTTGTGGGGTAGGCTGTATGTCCTGTGGTTGGCACAGGTAACCCCTCAGCAGACTGCCTTGGGATGCTATCTCCCCTCCTGTCACCCCTATGTAAGCCTCTGTCATTGAGCACATGTACAAGAGCCTGTGTACTACACTGACACTTCAGCTACAAAAGGCACCTATCTGCACTCTGGCCATTCTCATAAGGAATCCACCAACATTATTTTGATCCAACAGCTAGGAAACTATCCTTCCTTACCTACTAGTCATACTTTCCCTCTTATGCCCATCTCTTCCAGAAAAGCCTAAGAAAACAGGCAGATGTAATCCTAGAGCAAGGAAGGCAAGAAAATTCTAAACTCAGGGACGTATTGCAGATCAAGTGCTGCTACAAACCCAGTCCCATTTGAACCAAGACCTGTTAGTTCAGGTAGATCAGCAGATTGTAATCAATGCAGCACCTCCGAGAGAAGGCGCCTCTAGATGCAAATCATTAGGCAATAACTGTCAAAAACCAATAAGCTGCACTTGGCTGCCAAACCAACACTAGGCTGTGTCGGAACACACACGTCACGTTTCTTGTATGAGATGTCACTCGACAGGCAAGCGGGCACATTTTGCATTAGCAGAAGTTTCCAAGTGGTCCTCCGTAGCACAGCATACCTCCATAACCCAGTCCAAGGCGACAGCAGCAAGGTTTGTGCATTGGGAAGGATAAGATGCAGCCCTGCTGACAAGTACTCCGTGTGGAGTCTCTGTGTGAGCTTCTGCTTTGACGTCCAGAAGCAGACTCCACAGTGGAGATCTGCATGTCAAAGGTCAGGGGCACATCTTCCACGAAGAGCACTAGAATAACCTCTGTCATTTCAGCTGCGCTCATTTCTGGCTTGGCTAGATTGGTCATAGCCAGAAAATCAGACACTCAAGAGGTGATGAATGCCATCTACACCGAAGACACTGCTCCCCTCACTTCAACATATTAAAATGCCCATTGAAAAGGGACCATACAAATACTTTTAATATAACATTATGAGTTTCTTTATGGCAAAAGTTGTTACTTTACATTGTTTCAAATCATTCAGTAGAATTTGGTATCTCACTTGCTGGTATAAGACAAAGGTCCCGCCCGCTCAGTCATCTCTCTGACTTCATACAAAACAGTAATGGATAAAAGAGAGAAGAAGGAAAGAAGGATGGTCTAGCGGCCAGGACATTAGCCTAGGTGCCAGCGTGCTGCACCTTCTGAGCGACTTCGGCTAACCACCTCTATTCAGCCGCAGACTTGCTGTGCGACCAATCCACCCTGCTAGGGCTATAGTACAGTTGCAGACATGAAGGAGATTTCAGGCTAGTGGGAAAACATAAGTCAACACTTTCAGGAATTTTCTCTTTTACTGTGTTGTTGTAAAAACAGTCTGGTTCTGGACAGGAAAATGATCTGCGGAGAGTGCTGCAGGAACCAGTCCTACTGAGCTGAGGAATAGGTCTAATTGCCTGAGGAAAGTAGAGGCCAGAACTGCTGGAACAGGACTTGTCAATGGTGAGAACTGATGGTGAGTTACCCCAATAGAAAATACCTTCTATTTGGCTGCGTATTTCAGCCTGGAAAGCAAAAAGTCATGCTTTGAAGCAAGATGTTTGAGTTGCGGCTGGTCATCTTTTCTCTGTGGACACCATCTAGGCAGGGACAACCTGTGAGGTGCAGCAATGCTGAGTTCCGACACTTGAGAAATCAGGTCAAGCAAAACCAGGACTGTAATAAGTTTCTGTATCAGTGGATGCACTGGATGTGCATCTAGCATGTCAACATGATCTCCATTTTGCTCTGTTTCATGGGTGTTGCCAGGAAGGCAAACAAGAAATCTGGAAACCACAGGAGGGACACACTTGGAGTAGCCTAATGAGGTCTGTCATTGCTAGAGAAGGTATGTTCTTGCCAACCTTGATCCCAAACAGCTTCCATTAACTCCACGATCCGAGTCAGGGTCAGCATGGAGGTTTCTTTGTGTTGAGCTCCAGTGAAACGAAGAGATTTAGAGTAGCATGAAGTGAGTTGGTCATTTGCTGTGGTGAGCCAGATCCATCTTCTCAGATGCACTACGACCACAAACTCTCAGAAGCAAGAAGCCATAGGGCTGTAGATCCCAACTACTGCCCAAGAGCTGGAAACGGGAATCTTGTAAGTTGAGAGTTAAGGGCTAGTCCTTAGTATGTGTCCTTGCTGTGGTGGGGCAGGGGGAGGTGGGGTGTCTAAATCCAGGAGGTACGTACTATAAACTAAAAATCAAAACAGCCTCTATTCACCACACTGATCCAATTACATGCACACAAAGCACATTTGTACGCAGAGCAGAATCTGTAGACAATGCACTGCAGGAAAGCTGGGAAGTCTGTTCCCCCACAGCCCATCCCAAAGCAGTATGAAAGGGTGTGCCTCCATAATTACAAATTATAACACCACTGCGCACTCCCACTCAGATTCTCAGAGAAGAGGGAACCACCTTTTAGTCTTAAACTTTCTTTTAGCGTCTTAAAGGAAAGGCTCCCCAGCAGTTTACTGTAGGGGTCTCGGGTATCTAGCAAAGGGACCATTTCATCTGAACTCTCCACAGCCCTCTCAGCTGCCACCAAAAAAAAGGGAAAAGGCAAGACCGACAAAATCTCTCAGCACCCGTTTTCCACTGTTCTCCGTCGGTGACTGACCAGGCAGACAGCCAAAAACTGCAGAGGCAGGCAGGTGGCACACCCAGTACCACTGACAGGAAACGGTTACTACATAGTTTAACTTTTTCCTGTCCAGGGAGACTCCTCAACAGAAAAATTTAGGCATCCCGGCTAGAAATCTTACCTAGATTTTTCAGTTGCACCAAATTCCCAAGTATGCTGCAAAGTTCATAGAAAGACACACAGAAAAACAGGGCTGGCAGGGACCACAGGAGGTCATCTAGTGCACGGTGGGGCGAAGCAGAGGCACGTGTGGCATGTGGCTAACTAGGGAGAAGGCAGGAAGCACAATGGCAAATAGGGCAGAAAGCAGAGCAGTACATCAGGCAGGGAGCACATAACAGAACAGAAAGAAGAGCAGTGGATCAGGCAGGGGAAGTGGATTGGAGTACCATTTGGGAAGGGTGCAGGGCTTAATTTGTGGCACACCTGCCAAAAAGGTTGGTTCCTATTGATCTACTGCAATCCTACGCACAGGGCAAGACCATCCCTGACAAAACCATCCCAAAAGAAGCATTAACTATCATCAGTGAATTGACAGATTTAAAGTCTAATCCAAAGTGACAGAACCAAGATATTCTGATGCTTTAAAGTACATATATGTGCTGAACAAAATCTTGACACTCTTGCAGAAATTAACAGGAGACAAATCAATGGGACTTGGCTCCTAACCTGCTCAGACACTTTAGAAAATCCCATCACGCCACGCACCTATATGCATCTTTTACACCAAATGCTTTTAAAAAGGTGGCCTGGCTCTGTGTCTATCAAGCTATTAGAATTAACAGATCTCATCCCGTCTCTCACATGAGATTCACTGATAGAATGGGAGAGACACTTTCTTGATTTTTCAACTTTAAACAAAACATTTTAAATTAAAATAATGGTCTCTCTACACCTGCTAGCTAGACTGAAACCAAAAACAAATGAGGCAAAAACCTTTTTGGTGGAACAGAAACTGAAAGCATGGGTTTTTTGTTTGTTTTTTGAGGGGGCAGGGGTGAGGGGAACATAACTACCAGCATTTTTCCACTGCAGAGACTAAAAATAATATAGATACTTAATGCAGTGAGTCTCATTGTGGCATATTTATAAATCTTGAGTTTACCTCAAAAGCTAAAATGTTTCCCTCCTGAGTCTTTATCACATTAAAAAAGCAGCACCTTTTAACACATCAGATTTTGAGGAGAGCTTACCCAGGCAACATTCTTATTTAGGTCATTTTAAGAGATTATAAATCTAGATAGTTAACAGGATGTCAATTTTGAATTTAGACAGAGAGGTCTAGATCATCTGAATATAAAAATCCAATCTTTTCTTCATGTTTTCTAAATTTTGTTTTCATCCACGCAGTCTTAAATGTCATTCAGAAATCAAGTGGCAAGCCTTGCACATGCACTGCGGGCTCGAAGGTGTAGCCCGAAGTGCAGCGTGCTGCAGTAATTCAACGTGAAATGGGTGGAGTTCACACACTGCTCCAGACACAGGAAACGCAACAGGCAGGTGGTCTGCCCCGCAGCCCAGGGTGCCCGCGCACCACATCCAGGCTCAACGCTCACTGCCGAGTGCACACACGCGGTGCATCTCCATGGCTTGGCTGGGCCTCAGACAGGTAATACTTGCAGTGCCAGTAATCTCTTGCGGACAAGACGGTGCAGTGCGGTCCCCACACCACATGCAAAGGAAAATTCCTTTTGAAGCTCCTCCTTGTCGTCACTCAGGCAGAGCTGTCCTCAGGAGCAGCCTCCCAGGAAGCTGCAGTTCATTTTTACAGTAGCACTTCAAGCCCAGGGATGGGACAGAGGCCTGAAAGCGTGCAACACTGTACCAACAAGATTGTGCTTACTCCAGATGGCTCACAGTCTTTTTTTGCACCAGGAATTCAAAGCCAATTTAAATCTCAAACCTAATATAAATAGAAAAATGTCATTTGGGATGGTTTGTTAAAATAAAATAGGCACATTTAAAGCAGCTGAAGACAAGGTATCTAAACAAGTACAGCATATGATTGTCTTTACTGAAGTACATGTGAATCATTCCAAACAGCATGAGAAAATGTGGCAAGAAGGACAGACCTTGAAACGAACAGAGGGCTCATTTAAATAAGCGATTCATTGCTCACTACTCCCTCTCCCCAGGCAAACAGTTGTGCCTCCCTAATCTCTGGCCCTGGCTCAGCTCCTCTTTCAAAACCACTGGATGGTCCTAACGCAGTGATTCTCACCCAGGGCTGCCACATGATATTAGTGCTGTTAGCTGTGCAAACACATACATCTGATACACAAGGTAAATCCAGAGCTTTCAAATACGAATCCATAGCATCAAAAAAATCTGGTTTTTCTGAGTTGTTTGCAACAGAAGAATTGCGCTGTTATTTTTCTGTAGTCAAAAAATGAGTGAAAGAGTATATTCCAAGTGGTGCTTTGAGTCTTAAAAAGTTGAGAAACGTTGTGCTGGAGAAAATCAAGTGCCAGCACTTCCAAGCTTGCTCTCTCTTCCTTCAGCGCTAACACATACACTTGTTCACATCTGCCACTCTTACTTAGCTCCTTTCTCCAGATCCATCCTGTATATCTTGTCAGGCTTTTAGCCTCCGTTACTTCTCCTAGGAAGCTGGTTATACTAAAGTTGTATTAGAGATGTAAATTACTGCAATTTAGATCATTCCACCCTGCTCCTCTCTGAATGATCTCTAGGCCCCCAACACATGCTACATTTAGTCACCCCTTAAATAGTAACCTGCCCACCAATTAAGGTCAATTTAAGGTGTGATAATACAATAAACAAGCCACAGAATTATTCCACATATAACATGTAACAGCTTCACAGCTCATTTGTATCACACCTTAAATTGAACGGGCTGGTTGGGACTAGCTCAGGACAGAGCCCAACATGCTGAGTGTCAGGATCTAGGTGGAGCAGTCCCAGAGCCCAGGACACAGGTGTCCCCTAGACAATCAGGTGGGGGCAGAACCAGTGTTTGGACTTCAGGCCCTGCCTGAGCCTCAGAAGCAGATGTGGAGGTGCAATGAGGCCAAGACTGGGGAGAGTCTTGCCAGTCTTGGGCTCATTGCACCGCAGACCTTAAAAATAATGACCTTGCACTGGCAAGTAAGGCACAAGTGGGTTCTTAATGCCCTATCCCTGAATCATGTGCCATGCCATACACGTGTGGCATGGTGGGAGGTGCAACTCTTGGGATCGTGCATCATGCCACTCGCTACCTTCCATTTGCAGATCACTAGTATCACCCCGCTCCCATCCATGGTCTTGCGGTCCTTTTTTCAAAAGGTCTAAGGCCCAGCCTATGCTGCAAAGCTCTGTTGGCAGTGCTAAGCCAATGTCACCATGCGCCAACACTGCTCTGGTCGCAAAGCCTGCGGGGCGCACTCAGCTCTGCCAGCAGACAGGAGCTTCTCAAATGAAGCTTCTGCCATGTGGGGGGAGCTGGTGTGAACAGCAGCAAACTCCTTGTAATGCCAGCACAGCCGCATCTACGCCTGGCCTGCTGCCATTGCAGCTCTGTTGACAGTGGTCTCCTGGGGCAGTCAAATCCTGTGTGCGCTACGCTGCACAGAGTTCAACCGTTCGATCTGCACAGTCTGAGACTCGGACACATACAAAATACACAAGCAGTGCCGTAGCAAGGGGGGCAAGTGGGGCAACCACCCCGGGTGCCAAAGCAAAGGGGGGCGCTACCCAGCTGAGGCGAGGTGCAGGAGGGAGCTGCGAGTGGCTTGTGTTGGGGGATATGGGGATGGGGGGAGGGCAGCTCCCGCCACTGCGTCCACTCCCAGGCAAGCATGGGGGTGGGGGGGATGTGCCCCCCAGATCTGTGCATGGGGCAAGGGCTGGCTGCTCCTGCGGGCTTCGCCCCAGGTGCCAAACTTCCTTGCCACGGCACTGTACACAAGAGCATAGGCTCTCAAGTAGCCTGCGTCAATATGAACAGGCATCTCTGTAGTTTTCAACAGGAAGCCAGAAACGAGCCAGGAGGCACCAATAAGCAGCCACTTCATTCACTTTACACAAATGACAAACTGTGCAATAGTAAGAACTTCGCAATACCACACATTCCACTCAGGCGACACGCAGAGCTCAAAAGCTGTCTCTCTCCAAGCTTTCCATGCCTCCTCACAAGAACGGCTCCCTCCCAGGAAAACACTGCACTGCCCCCAACAGAATCTAGCACCCAGCACCAACACCACTTAAAAATGTTATCAGACTTTCATTTGGCTTCTACACAGTCAAATGCCAACTGCTGCCAGCAAACTCTGGAAACAAGCACCACGTTGGCAGTAGCTGTCTAAGACACGGACAGAGGCTGCAGCAGCACTTTTGTGAATGTTAGAGTGTTTTGAGTCCCTGAAAGCCAAATTTATAAATGGGAGTCAAACCTACTAGAGAAAAAGTGTTAATAGCTAAGGCCTTGGAAACACAGGAACTGCCAAAAGACTCAACTAAACTGGAGTTTAGGGTTCTTCGTAGCTTCTCAGATCCTTCCAGGTTGGAACCTTGATTTTTGCGGAATGCAATCCTGCTAGTTTTTAATGAGAATGTGATAAAGTATTAAGTCAGTTGCCTTATCAATCTTCTAGTATACTGTATTTGCGTATCTTCCTATTCAATTCACCTTGTAATTTAATCACAGAATTACATCAGATTTACCAAGAGCCATTTTCCATAAAACCTTGTGCTTTATCATTTGAATCCTGTATCTGATTTTCTTCCTTAGCCCATCCCCACCCTTAGAATCATGTCGGCTAATGTAGTCATTCCATAGGCTCTTTCTGAATATCAGGACAACATCATCATTTCTCCAGCAACTATCCACTGTCCCTTCAGCTGGAATTTCTCAAAACTCATGACCAATTTTTCCCATGATTCATGGGTATATGTGAAATAGCAGGACACCTGCTTTGCCCTTACTGAAACGTTTTAAAAGCCATCACAAAGAGGGAAACAGGTGTTACTGAAAGATGAAGAGACTGCTGGGCAGCATTCTCACCAAGTACAAAAGGAGGGAAATTGAAGAATTTAGAGAACATAAAACTTGCTTAAAGAATCACCTCAATTTACTATAACTTCTAATAATCCTCTGAAGCCACATGAACAATGACAACTAAATGCATACAAGGGTAGGGACATCCCAAATCAGAGTTCTGATGCATTCTTCTGGGGGGGAAAAGATGATGTGCTACACACATTCAAAGCCCCATGAGCAAACATCCCTCCACTCTAAAAACAGTCAAGTAAATTTTAATTAAATTTTCAAATAAAAACACATTCTAGAACTGAAAGTAAAAGGTGAGAAATGTCAGTCAAAACATCAAATTTAGCTACATCATACACAAGAGTGAAGTGAGGGCTTAAAGTTTCATCATCTCCTCTAGAAAGAAAAGCAGTTGCCTCAACTCAGGCACCTCTTAAACATAGTGGTGACATGCTCCTCTCCATATGCCCATAAACAACCATGCCATTGCCAATCAGGGCACCTTCCTAGGTCATGACGCTGGCTCCTGGGTAGCGTGGGTGACAACTACAGGCTTTGCCGTTGTACCGCCGTGACCTGCCTTGTAACTTCTATTCCCCCAGGACACCTGAACCCCTAATTCCCCTCAAGCTGCAGTAGAGGAAGTTGAGGTTAGATATTAGGAAAAGCTTTCTCACTAGGAGAGTGGTCTAGCACTGGAACAGGCACCCCAGAGACGTGCTGGAGTCTCCATCCTTGGAGGTGTTTAAAGCCCTGGCTGGGATGATATAGTTGGGGCTGGGGCTGGGGCTGCTTGGAGCAGGGGGTTGGACTAGATGTGACCTCCTGAGCCCCCTTCCAACCCTCATTTTTCTAAGACTCTACAATTCCCTCCCCCCTTCTGAACAGGTCCAACACCAACGAACTATATTTTTGTCCCATAGACCACGTGATGCAATTCTATTACATGACATGTCCCTCTTTACAAAATCTTGTATTTATCTATGATGTTTCTCAGGAGCTTTTCTGTAGGTGTATTGTAGTCTGTTAAACTTGGAATTTTTAAAATGTTAACAAAATTAGACCTGTCAAGAACAAGAACAGTTTAGGATATATGTATGCACACAAGAGCTTATAGTTGAAAACTTATAGCAAAGATTGCAAAAGTAACTTCTCCTGGATGATACCCACTCCAGCTTGAGGCCTCTATCATCATATTCTTATGGTCACACTTTGTTCTTTAATTCAGTTGTTAGGTAAGAAATATTCCCACAGTGTGGAAGTATGGGTTAAAAGCTTGATTTTCACCCTCTCAACAGCTCTTCTGCCACTGGGCATGGAAAAACACCTGCATTCCAAACAGCTTCCTTCCACGCCGCTCATTTCCTGTAGCACCAAGGACCCAAGGACTTTGTTAAAAAAGGTAAACAGATCCACAGGATGGGTCAACATATTAGAGTAATCATTTTTAATTGGAATTTAAATCAGCAAGCAAGAAACTGGGCTTTATATTACCTACTTTAATTTTGCTTTGTTTTTGTATGCTTTTATAGTTTCATAGTTGGTCGGGTCGGAAGGGACCTGAGCAGATCATCGAGTCCAACCCCCTGCCATGGCAGGAAAGAGTACTGGGGTCAAACTACCCCAGCAAGGTGTACATCTAGCCTCCTCTTAAAGACCCCCAGGGTAGGAGCCAGCACCACTTCTCTTGGAAGCTGGTTCTAGCTCCTAGCTGCCCTGACCGTGAAGTAGCACCTCCTGATATCTAGTCTGAATCTCCCCTCTGCCAGCTTGTGACCATTATTCCTGGTCACTCCTGGTCATGCTTGGGGGAACAGTGCCTGCTGGTCCCCTCTGACTAGTCTGTAACAGGCCACTAGACCCCCCCTCAGCCTTCTCTTGTGGAGGCTGAACAGGTTCAGGTCCCGTAGCCTCGCTTCATAGGGCCTGCCCTGCTGTCCCCTGATCATACGAGTGGCCTCCTCTGGACCCTCTCCATGTTAGTTTTTTCTTAAATAAACACTGGTCTTCAGGTGGTTGGTAACCACTAAGATAAATATGGTACTCTTTTTTATTGACCAGAAGGATCCAATACATGCAAACATATCTGTTAAAACATTCTCATACAAATTCTTAATTGATATATTCATTTTGATAGATTAGAAAATGGTGAAAGACATTTCTTATTTCCTAGATAATTCTTTTTTTTAAATAATGATTTGTGTTGAGCTGCTTTTGGATTGAAATTATAATTCACTTAAAATGAAAAAACCCAGCATTTCAGAATTATTTTTTCGTAAACTACGTTACATGGGCACATACTGAACAAAGGAAGCATTCTGTGTAGGTAATGAGATGAACTGATTGTTTCTGGTCGTCAAATACCGCAAGATTTTAGCATTAGTTATAATGCTATAATTTTTAATTATAGTTTTAAAAAAGGAAAAATGAACTTTCCTTCTTTTTCATCTTACATAGCAGTTTGTCAACTTTGAGTGAGCTAACTGCTGAGCTGAACTAAAGAGAAATGGAAGAAGTATTCCCTCTCACCCTGCAAAAGAGACTACAGCTGTCAAACACTCGCCTGAAGCTTCAGCAAACTGGCTCCATATGCTTAGTTAGCAATCTCTCCCACCTTGGCAGTAGGGTGACTTCTTTAAAATCATGGGAGCAAACATGTACTGCATAATATTTAAATTATGTTAATAGATTATAGTAAATGTAGGCGTCATTATAAGTTGGCAAATTTGACAAGACTGCTTTCATTTTTAGAAATCTGAAAAGTACACTTCAAGAGTAAATTGGATGCTTATTCAAGAGTAAATTGGATGCTTATCTTGCTGGGATCCTATGACCCCAGCTGACTTCCTGCCCTTTGGGCAGGGGGCTGGACTCGATAATCTCCCGAGGTCCCTTCCAGCCCTAATGTCTATGAAATCTATGAAACATAAAAGATTCAGTTTATATAAAAATGTGTTTTAATTTTAATATTCATTTTTTTATCCCACTTCTCAGTAACTGAGGCAACTCCTGTCTTCGGCACAGACTGCCGGCTTTCAGCAACATCAAAGCTAAATTCCATCCTTCTTTCTTCTCCTCCTTTAATTTACCCCAAAGGCAAAGGGCTGAAGTAGTCTGGGAAGAAAAGGACCCTACATCACTGCTTCCCTCTGTACTTTTGTTTAGGATCAAGAAAGACACCTCTAGTAAGAGCAAACAGCTGAGCCATACTAAACCCCATCATTCCTCACCAGGCCTCTCCGGTGATAAAGGTAAGAGCAGGCACCAACATGGCTCTACAGGATCAATTGCTTCCCGCTTGCAATATCAGGCTGGGCATACACAGGAATAGAGGGCTGAAAAGGGCCCCCTGAACATTTTCGTCAATCCCCTGCTTTCATTCATTCAGGAGACAAGGGCACTGTCAGAGCCCTGCCACTACAACAGCAAGGAAGTTCTTCCCAGTAGTGCAAAGATGCTCAGATCTTAGGAAAAGGCCTGTGCTCCATGCTACAGAGGAAGGCAAAAAAAAGCCCAAATCTATCCCAATCTGACATAAGGGAAAAATTCTTCCCGAGTCCAGATCTGGCATTCAGAATGACTCTGAGCAGAAGAGTGAGACTCTCCGGCCAGGAAACAAACTCTGCGTTCGCTGTAGTTAGCATGAGGAGCATCAGCATGCCCCAGTCAAGATCTCTAGCCATAGCTGTGCCCAAATGTCCCAAAGCTTCCGAGGAAGGCAAGTGCAAGCCTTACACCTCCATCCTTGAGCTCAGCAGCACTCGTGAGGTAAAACCACCCCTCCTGGGAAGTGTTTTCAGTGGACAAGAGAGAGGTCATCCATCTCCGACTCTGTAAATATATGCTCCCAGAATGGTGCAGAGGCAGCAAAGCCACCTTACAGAAATGAGCAATTACCAGTACATCTCATGCTAGGCCACAGCCCGCCTGCCTTCAGCTCACTTTCTGACTCCACATGGTGCCAGGCTGCCAGCAGAGGCACGCATTCTGCCTAGAAATCTGAGGATCTCTGTATCCACACACACTAGAGCGCGTGTGAGAGACTGCACAGCAGTCGCAGGACCCAAACTCCCTCCGCCCAACAAATACAGCTCTCAGAGATAAAGGTCGGAATGCCTTTGACAGTCAGCACTGAGCAAACTCCTGAGACACCAGCTCAGAAAGCATCTCAGGAAAGAGGGCCTCACAGGAAGGCACCAAGAAAAAAATATCTGGATAGACACATGGAGCTAAGAGACACACTACCCAGAGTCAACACGCCATGTAGCTTTCTACTGCCCTCATGGTTTGTGAGCTAATGGACCAGTATGATCATCTAGTTTGACCTGCACACGAAGGCCAGTGACTTTACTCAACGATTCCGGTCTCTGGCCTGACAACTTATGGCTGCACTAAAACATGCCTACTGATATTCTTAAATCTAGCTCCTATTCTTCTTTAAAGTATCCAACAAGCCTTTCCTGCAGTCCCAATTCCTGTGCTGTTAAAAGCTGGTGAAAATGAACTTGACTACTCTCCTTAAAAGAAATTTCACCACATTTCCTGAATTTGCAAAACTGCTAGTTATGACATGGGCAGAAGTTTCCAAATAAACGTTAAGTCTACGTCCCTGAGAAATAGGACGGTTTTACAATCAAAGTTCCTCAAAAACAGAATGCAAGCAGTCTCGTTAGCTCAGCTAACTACTTTAATCACTGAAAGAAGATTTAAAAAGAAGCAGAATTATCTCAGGTGGCTACTTGTAAGTTAGGACATGATGAGCATCTCTTCGCACTGTTGCCATAAACAGGACTAAAAAAAAAACCAAACCAAAAACTTAAAAGAGCTTGGAAGTCAAGAACAATAATGGCAGGCCTGACAGACCCACAAAGATTTTACAATAGTGTGTGTTGGCTTTTTCCGTGCGCACCAAAAACCACATTCTAAGTGCTCCTTTCATGCCACTTACTGTCAAAAAAATCCAAGCCCTGTGCCTCTCAGTTCAATCCCATGGAAGCAACTACTGCTGTTTCCTTCTGCTTCTCATTACTGTTTCCAGTGCGTCACAAGGAAAGTATTCAGAGTTGGGAAAAGATGGTGACACTCTGCTCTAGTCCTCCCCATTCTCCACCCGCTGCTCAAAATACAGCTCTAAATGCACGTCCCATGACAGTCTCAGTTCCAGCTGCCACCCCCAGCCAGCTGCATGAGGTCATCCATGAAACGGGACAGGGTACAGCTGAAGCCCAAACAGGAGCTAATGAAAAACTTCTGTTGAACTGTGGCAGATTAGACAGCATCTACTCCAGCCTACAGCTGATGAAACAGGATATTACTACTATATTACTGTTGTACTCAAAGCACCAGTCATGAACAGGACCTCATCAGGAATCCTGGTCATCTCTGTTTAAAAACTGCAAATGCTCTGACAGGGGTGGAGAGAAAACCCCACAAATTCTCCCATTAGAAAAAAAAACAAATCTGTGTTTTTCCATGGTTAAAATGAAACACCACTATATATACAGGTATCAGCTGAACACAATGTTTTATTGATACATTTACAGTTTTAAAGCAATTTCAAAGCCTACCAGTGCCTCAATGACTGCAATATACATTCTAAATACCTATAAACGTTGGTGCTTGGTTTAGGGTTTTTATAATGGAAAATCAGAGCTCCCACTGCCCCTTCACTCACCAGGACACGGGTGCAGCTGCGGCTGCCCCCCACTGCTTTGAGGCGCTGTGCAGCCTTGAGATGTCAGTTCTCTGCCCATGCCATTTTCCCTCACTCCTCACCCACAGCCCTGCTGGAGGGGGCCCCCAGCTGCCAGGGCTATGGAGCCAGGAACCCACCCTCCTCCCCCACCAGACTTACCTGCAGGAGCTGCTCTCCAGGCTGCAGGACAGCCATGCACATGTGTGTGTGCGCGTGCACATGGCACCCCTGCCTGACTGCCCTCCTCCCACTCCCCTTAGCCCCTTGCAGGCCCGAACTCCGCTAGCTTGCAAGGGGAAACTCGCTTTAAAATGAGAAAATCCAGATTTTACTGTGTTTTTCCGTGGCAAACTGAAAACCTGGATCCCTGCTCATCATGCTAAGCACCATACAAACACAGAAAAACAACAAAAGTAGAGTCCCTGCCCCAAAGATCTTACAACCAAAGACAAGATATGGATATACATGGGAGAGCAGAGAGGTTACGTGACAATCCCGGTCAATATGCTAAGCAGTAGCAGCAAAATGGAAAAAGCAATCCAGTCCCTTTTGCAGAGACAGTAAACCTCACCATGAGTCCATCCTCACTCTGACTTAGAGACAACTCTTGCTGACAAGTATACAACAAGTCCCACAAGCATGACTGTCTATGACAGGAGTCCCCAAAATGGGGCCCACAACCCACCTGCAGCTCACGAATGTTTGCACGCAGCCTGCACAGGGGCTCTAATGGTGGCTCTTCTCCGCAGCACCGACCGACACAAACTGCTCAGTACTAATTGACACACATCTTCACAGCAGCCCTGGGACTCTCTTTATTGTAACTTTGTATATGATGTAAGGTACATTGTGTTAAATGCAACTTAAACTGATCACCATGCCCCATTGAGCCTCTGTTGAACATAAAGGTACAACACTGCAGACTCGTTTGTTTATCGAGCCTCTACTGTGATGCCCCATCCATTAACTGTCCTCCACAAAGAACATTTGGGGAACCCCTAGTCTACAACAACTACTTATTATTTCATGTTCATCGCTGTTCCTAAGTCTACCTGTGGTAGATCTAGAGAGAACTGTCTGATGGGGGGGGTGGAGGGAATTAAAGTTAGAAACCGAAAACAGATGAACTTCAAAATGGTACTGAACTCTATACAAGATATGCGACCGCCTGCTTAGCAAAGGCATGCTTGATTTTAGCCTCTCCCCAAGTGCAGGAGCCTTTTTCAGAACACAAGTTTAGATTAAAGAATTGAAACCAGTGGGACCATTATGGCCATTTAGTCTGACTGCTTGCATAAAATCAGGTCACAAATTTCACTTGGTACTTAGTTTCATAGTAGCTAGAGTCGGAAGGGACCTAGGTAGATCATCTAGTCCGACCCCCTGCCTTGGCAGGAAAGAGCACCGGGGTCAGGTGACCCCGGCAAGGTGCTCATCTAACTTCCTTTTAAAAATCCCCAGGCTAGGAGCCTGCACCACTTCCCCTGGAAGCTGGTTCCAGGCCCTAGCCGTCCTGACTGTGAAGTAGCGCCTCCTAATATCTAATCTAAATTTACCCTCCGCCAGCTTGTGACCGTTGTGTACTTCCTACACCATGCTTAATTTGTGACTGAACCACAGCAAATCTTCTTAGAAATAACTCTGGTCTCGAGTGAGAAAGAGTTCACCAAGCTCCCTGGCAAGGTGCTCAACAGCCAACTGCCCTGCCTCTGAACTGACTGCATTTTATTTGAATGAGTCTAACCCAGAACTCCAGTTACTGGATCTTGCCAGGTCTCCCTCTGCTCTACTGAAGAGCCCTTTAGCAGCAAAAACCTTCCCTTGTAGACTGTTAGCAGCTACGATCAAGTCATTTCTCAACCGCATTTTAGATGACTTTTGGAAAAAATTCTTTCCGAGTTCTGGAAAGATGAGAAGATGCAATGCCAGGCTAGTGATGCCATTCTGCATCTCACTGCTGCAGAATGCAAATCCCTTGCAGTTTAGAAATGAAAATGGCTTGTGTTACATTTTTTAATTTTCCTCTGTCACTCTGAAGCAAGAATGGCCACAGGGATTCACCACTCAGAAGTCATAAACACGTATGTTCATAAATCACCCAGACAGTGTTAATCTGTAACCAGGCTGCAGGTATGTGGAAGTTAGATTAGGAATTAAAAACTATTAAGGGCAGAAATATGCCAGGCATACGCAAGTTTGAAAAACAAATTAAGTAGTTCACAGGCCTAAACCAAATCTTTCCTTTGGATGGATCTGGGGGTCAATTAAGTCATTTCATGACTGACACGCTTCTTAGTTTAACAGTGAAGAAAGAGAAAATGTCTTTTAACTCCTCAGTTGACAGCTGCAAGCTCCTGGCCCATGCACACAGGATCCCAGCACTCCAAGCTGCAATCTCCAGGTTGCCCCAAAAACTCCAGAAGAGTGTTTAGAGCCGGGCACACAAACTCCGCCGCTTCAAGGCTCATATTAGAAACCTATACCCAATACATAGATACATTTACACAATATTTGTAATGAACTGAGAGACATACACACAGCTATTTTTATTTAGAGGCTCCACATTTACACACTGCTTGACCAAACACAGGCAGTAAAACAGATAAAAAGCAAATCAAGACTAGAAAGAGAAAGCGTTGCTTTCTCTGAATTTATCAGTGGAGTGACCACTAGAGGAAGACAAGCATTAAGGACACAATATAGCACAGGGCTGTCATTAAAATACTATGAAATCTCAGCAGGTAACATTCACACATATAAGGAAAAACGGTCAGCTCAGGTCCCAGATCAAAAACATGACAACACCAACTCCCACCCTTCTGATAAGGGCCATCCTGCCACGTCAGAGCTGGTGGCTGCTACTCCAGGGAGCAAGCCCAGGGCATCTGCACACACGTTATTTTTTATTATACCTGCCATATAGCTGTTCATGTTGTTATGTTTATTCTGTAGACTCTGCCCAGACCCATGGCGATTTGCAGTGTCCTTCTGTTTCTGGAATTTAAGCAGTGTGTTATCCAAAGGAGAAATCTGGTTTAAGGACCAGACCAAAAGACAGGAATTCCTGTACCGCAGTCTTGCTTTGGCACCAATTCCTTTTGTGGCCTGGGGCAAGTCAGTAATAAATTTTGCCAGTCTTCTCTTAGTAATATAATGGGGATTACTTGCATCACAGGGAGGTTGAGAGTCATTGTGCTTACAAAGAGAGCTGGAGCCAAAAAGTGCTAAATTATAACAGAGCCATAGTGACAAAAAACAAAAGCCTGATACAACTTTACCTTAGTACCAGCCCAAGACACCAGTGTTCAGTTTGTACATTTGCAATCGCCTCTTTATTAACAGACTACATCATCATCAATTGAGCTGTTGCACTCACATTTTAAGGCTGACAAATCAGAAATCTGAAGTTTTTCTTAAAATGAACTTATCCCGACTCACTTTTGTGTGAGCTTTTTTTAGCATTCTACCCCTACTTCCAGTTCTCAGCAGAGCAACAGCAGAACACATAACAGTGTTGGTGTGATGGAAGTCCGTACAATATGCGACCCAAGAATTTTAATGGACATGTAAATGATTCTAAGACTGTCCTAATAAAACAGAAGTGTAAATACACAGTGCAGTTTACCATGACATGGAGAAGGTCATCAATGCAGCCTTTCATGAGGGTGACTGCTCAGTGACATCTCAAACCCTGGGTGCCAGATCCTGCTCCAAGGACTGTTTGTATAAGTGACATTCAACAAGCACTGCTAAAAATGTATGATCAGCCCTAAGATGGACACTAGAACACAGCTTTTCCTCCTCTCACCTGTGTCTCTTGTCCATTAAACTAGAAAGTCTTGCTCAATCTCAATCCAGGCACAATGTAAATGATTACTTTAGGCAAACTGGCACAGTTTCAAAAGGATGGGAGTACCCCCCACAGCTTATAGCACAGAGGGCATTTAGAGCACTCTCCTAGTAAGTAGATGTGGGACCAAATCCCTCAGAGGAAGAAATTAAACACCCATATCTACCACATCCTAAGCAAGTGCTCTAACCACTGAGCTACTGGATAAAAGGGAGGCTGCATCATCACCACCCTTAATTTTATAAGAAAGCAACTGCTGTGACTGCACTGCATGTAGAGAATAATCCAGCACATGCAGCAGAATGAGCCCCTTGGGCTAATGAGGCAGAGGAACATCTGTTTGCAGATTCCAACAGAGTTTACATGTGAACTAAAAGCCCAGACACAGAGCCTTGTCGAGACTGAGGTGTTTCTTGACGCACACAAAGGAAAACTTTAAGTGCCTGGGGAAATTCAGCATTGAAAACGTTAAGTACCTGAGGACCTTAGATGTTTCTAGGGTTGGACAACAGCTGAGCTGCTGTTTTGAGGACCTAAATGTAGGTAGAATTTAGGGACCTAATTCCAAGTCCTTGTGAGAATCTGGACCTGGAGCCTAGAACAACAGGTCTAAACTTTAACAGAATTTGTAAGAAAACTGTGATGGAGAATCCCGCAACACACAACGAGTTGTCAGCAGGGTCTGAATTCTGAACCATCAGCAGAGAAATCAACAACTGGCACCAAGGTGCATTAGTGTTGGCAGGCAGCTGTAATAAGTTACTACTGTTTGCAGGAACTGAAACTATACTTGCAGCAGCCACCCCTTTTGCAGACAGTATACCCAAACACAGATAGAGCAGATGCTTTCAGAACAGCGGTCTAAGTGGATGAGACATGACTTCTACTGCCAGGTCTGCCAACAGGGACCTCACAAAATCTCTTAGTTACCTCATCTGTAAAAATGGTAAAAACCTGTGCCTCCCACTAGAGCTTGGAAACACTCTTTCTAGTCTCCTGGCACCTATGAAAGTAGGCAGTCAGACTCGGGTAACTCAGTGAGGCTCAGTAAAATTAACAGTGGAAATATGTAGAAAATTAGTGAACAAAGAACAAGAGCTGCACAATGGCAGTCGCCTGTGGCTTCTATCCTAGCAAACATAGCTAGATTTTCATGTGGACAGCAAAAGTTCTCCCTCTGGCCCCATGACTATTACTCTTGGAAACTCATTTTTACTGAAACTTCCAAAATTCAACCAAAGCCCAAGACCAACCTGTAAAATTTAAGCCAAAACAATTACACTTTAGCAGTTACAGGCAACTGAACATAGACTGCCTTATCTGTGCCATTACTCTTACCACTTAGAATGGAGACAAAGTGTATGCATGTATAAACAGTAAGATAACTGCAACACAGACTTCTGCAGTGTCTTTGCACACTATTTTCTTTTTCTTACAACAGATAGACATGTTATCTATGTGTCTACCTCAAGAGTCAACTCAGCAGCACGGCAAAGCACTAGCTGTATCCAACTATACCAGTAAGTAGGTACAATGATACCTCCCACCAGGTTTCAAACCCACTCCTACTTACCTCTTTGCTTCCTCCAGATGACAAAGATATTCATAAGCCACATTCTGAAGTCTCCTCTCATCCATCTCCTCTGCTGTGAGCCTCTCATTATCAAGGACAGCTGCAAACAGACAAAAATCCCCATCAGTCTTCAACTCACCTGATAAGCTGATACTCAGATAAACCTAGAATGACTTCAGCAATTCGTACATAGTTTCATAGTTGTTTCTCCTTTTAGTATGGTGAGATGAGCATGCTATTGATATTCCAGGAGGAGTGTATGTAATGCTAAAGCCATCTCCAAGGAGAGCCATCCCCATGTACACTGCCTTATTACCATATTTATATTACGGTAGTGCCTTGAGGCCCTGAAGACATTAGGGCACCATCATGCAGGGCCCTGCAGAAACACAGGTACAGCCCCTGACCTGAAGGGCTTACAGCGGGGGGGGGGGCAAACACATTCAGTCTGGCCTGAGAGTACAAAGCTGCCAACTCACTGGATCGGGCCCACAGGCAGCTGGCGGCTGCAGCTGCTGTGAGGTGCAGGGCTGGCAGGCGGGACTGCTTCCACCCAGCGGCACTGCCCTTGATGCTGCAGCATCAGCTGTGGACCTGGGCACAGAGGATGGGTGGCAGCGTCAGCTGTGGCTGCCACCGGCAGGTTCAGGAGCCCCAGCAGGCCAGCACAGAACCTGGTGGCAGCATCCACAGCTCCCAGTGCAGCAGAAGCTCCTGCCCGGAGCCCCAACCTGGAACCTGCTGACAGTGTCAGCCATGAACCTGGGCAGCAGCTTCTGCCACGCTGGGCGGGCTGCAGCACCAGCTGTGAAGCTGCCGGCAGGTGCCACGTCTGGGCTCTGGAACCTGCTGGCAGCACCCACAGCTGATGCCACTGCCTGCCTGCTGTGGTGGAAGTTGCCATCTGGGTCCACAGATGAGCTACGGGGCTCCTGGCAAACTAGAGCTCCAGCTGGGCTCTGGAGGGAGGGAGGGGGAGAAAGCTAGGGAGAGGAGAGAGACAGATAGACAGAGAAAAGATGAGAAGACAGACAGAGAGAAGAGGAATCACAGAGAGGGGGAGATATGGATGTCGCTTTTGACAGGTCTCCAAAACTCATTAAGTGGCCCCTCAACTGAAATAATTGCTCACCCCTGGTTTACAATATTAGCTGACAAGATAAAGGAAGGGAAGGAAGGGAAAACATAAAGAAGACAAGTGAATTGCCTAAGTTTTCATGACAAGGCAGTGAAAGAACAGGAAACAGAACTCACGTCACCCGATTCCCAGGCAAAAGCCCCATCCCAAGTTACCCAACTCCCAGCCAAGAACCTCATCCACTGGACCACACAGGTCCTTTGCACTGCTCTTATTCATCACTCCTCCAAACCATCACTAATGGAGTGTTAAAGCTGGCCCCAGATTTTCATTACCATGAAGCAAACATAGGACTAAGCTGACCTTTCCGTTAAAACAAAGCAAAATACAATAATCAAGCAGTCAATCTCCTCGCTCTCCCCTCTGCTACAGGTCACTGGCACAAAAATCTTGTCTTCTCCCTTCTCATCTCTGCTTGCTTCATTGAACCAACCCTGTCCCTTCTGAACTTTCACACTGACTCATCTATGTCCCCACCCTCTCAGTGTCATCCAATTCTTCCCCTTCACTATACAAGCCCGGTTACGCATCTTAAACTTAAACCATCGTAAAACCCCACCATCCCCCCACCTACCTCTCCAACTACTGCTCTATCTCTTTGTTTCTGAAATGAAGGATTGGAAAGGATCCCCTAGCTTAGCAAGCCCAGCCCAGTCCCTTGTTAGGAGACTCCGCATCACAATTCCATTCATCGATGTTTGAGCCCTGACAACGCGCTCCCAGCCCACACTGCCTACAACTACCGCCCGGGGTTCCTCTCCTTCAGCTCTTCCCTGGGCTCTCCCCAGTTTGGCTTTGAGTCTGCATGGAGACCGTTCTCACTAAAGACTCTAATCGTTCTGTCCTGGGAAGGCTCAGAGCCAGCCTTCCATCCGCATCCGCCTTGGCCTGTCAACTGCCTTCATCACAATCAACTGTGGCCCGCCTTTTGACCTCATCTTCCCTTAGCTTTTGTGACTCCGTCTCCTTGCTTTCCCCTTCCCTCTCTCACATTTCTCTTACAACATCTTAGAACCATAGAAAAGTCAGGCTGGCAGAGCCCCCAGGAAGTCGCATCTAGTCCAGCCGCCTCCTAAAGGCAGGAACATCCCTGACTCATGCATCCTAAACAAGTTTTTAACCTGCTCCTGAAAATTTCCAACAGTGGTGATCTCACAACTTCTCTATGCAGCCTGTCCCAGTGCTTGACCACTCTCATGAAGTTCTTCCTAGTCTCCAGCTTAAATTTCCCCTGCTGCAGTTTGAGGCCATTGCTCCTAGTCCTGCTCCCTATGGCCACAAAGAAGTCTCTAATCTTCATCCTCTCTTTACCCATCCTCCAGGTATTTCATAGTTTCATAGTTTCTAGGGTCGGAAGGGACCTGAGCAGATCATCTAGTCCGACCCCCTGCCATGGCAGGAAAGAGTACTGGGGTCAAATGACCCCAGCAAGATGTTCATCTAACCTCCTCTTAAACACCCCCAGGGTAGGAGCCAGCACCACTTCTCTTGGAAGCTGGTTCCAGACCCTAGCTGCCCTGACTGTGAAGTAGCGCCTTCTGATATCTAGCCTAAATCTCCCCTCTGCCAGCTTGTGACCGTTATTCCTGGTCACTCCTGGCGGTGCTCGGGGAAACAGGGACTCCCCCAGTGCTTGCTGATCCCCACTGACTAGTTTATAACAGGCCACAAGATCCCCCCTCAGCCTTCTCTTGTGGAGGCTGAACAGGTTCAGGTCCCGTAGCCTCTCCTCGTAGGGCCTGCCCTGCTGTCCCTGACCATGCGAGTGGCCTCCTCTGGACCCTCTCCATGGTGTCCACATCCCTCCTGAAGTGCAGTGCCCAGAACTGGATGCAGTACTCCAGCTGCGGCCTGACCAATGCCGCATAGAGGGGGAGGATCACCTCCCTGGACCTGCTCGAGATGCATCTGTGGATGCATGCCAAGGTGCGGTCGGCCTTCCTGACTGCCTCCCCACACTGCCGGCCCATGTTCATCTTGGAGTCAATGATGACCCCCAGATCCCTTTCCGCCTCCGTGCTGACAAGAGGGGAGTTCCCCAACCTGCAGGTATGGTGCCGGTTGTTCCTCCCCAGGTGCATCACCTTGCACTTGTCTGTGTTGAAACCCATCCTATTCTCGTCCGCCCACCCTTGTAACCTGTCTAGGTCTGATTGTAGCCTGTTGCATCCTTCCAGTGTGGCCACGTCCCCCACATCTTAGTGTCATCAGCAAATTTGAACAGGGTGCTTTTTACCCCCTCGTCCACATCACTGATGAAGATGTTGAACAGTGCAGACCCGAGGACCGAGTCCTGGGGCACCCCACTGCCCACGTCCTCCCAGGTTGAGAAGGACCCATCCACTACCACCGTCTGGGTGTGGCCCTCCAGCCAGTTGGCAACCCATTTGACTGTGTGGGTGTTTATACCACAGCCCCCAGTTTCTTAATGAGAACAGGGTGAGAGACAGTGTCAAAAGCCTTCCGGAAGTCCAGGAAGACGATGTCCACTGCTACCCCTGCATCTAATGATCTGGTGATCTGATCGTAAAAGGCCACTAGGTTGGTCTGACAGGACCTGCCACTGATGAACCCGTGTTGGTTGCCCCTAAGCATGCAGTCTCCTGCTGGCCCCTCCTGGATGTGTGCCAGCATAATTTTCTCGAACACCTTGCCCAGGATCGAGGTAAGACTAAGCGGCCTATAGTTTCCTGGGTCCTCCTTCCTCCCTTTTTTGAAGATGGAGACCACGTTGGCCCTCTTCCAGTCCTCCGGTACCTCACCAGAGCACCACGAGTGCTTGTAAAGTTGTGCCAGGGGACTTGCAATGACCTCGGCCAGTTCCTTTAGTACTCTAGGGTGGAGATCATCCGGGCCGGCTGACTTGAATACGTCCAACCCCTCCAGAAGCTCCCTAACTAAATCCTTGCTAACCCGTGGCCCAGGTGTACCTCCCCCGGGGCCCGGGGAGGGTCCAGCAGGGAGGTGGCTGTTCTGGTCCCTACTTAGGAAGACGGCGGCAAAGAAATCGTTAAACGTGTTAGCTTTGCCGTCTGGTGTGATGACCAAGTTTCCCATGGCGTCCTGCAAGGGCCCCACATTACCCGGGACCTTCTTTTTACCCCCTACGTATTTAAAAAAGGACTTCTTATTGTCCTTAATCTGGGAAGCTCGCCCCAGTTCCATCTTTGCCTTGGCCTTCCTAACTGCCCCCCTACATCACCAAGCAACTACAGAATAGCCCTCCCTGGTGATGACCCCTTCTTTCCATTGGGTGTACGCCTCCTTTTTAGCAAGGAGACATTCCCAAATGCTTTTGGTGAGCCACGGAGGCTTGTATGCTCTCCTGCTCCCTTTGATCCTCATTGGGATTACCTTCCTTTGGGCTTGGAGGATCGTCTCCTTAAGGAGCGACCACTCTCCTTGGACACCTGGCTCCCCTCCCCTCCGGGACCTCAGCACATCCCCGACTATCCTCCTTAGGTCGCTGAAGTTTGCCCTTCTAAAATCTAGGGCCGCTGCCTTACTGCATGCCTTTGCCACCTTGCGCTGGATGGTGACTCCCAGCAGGCGATGACCGCTGTCGCCCAGGTGGTCGAGCACCCGCAGCCCCTGCACCAGGTCATCACCCGTGGCCAGCATGAGGTCCAACAAGGCGTCCCCCCGGTGGGGCTGTGCACCTCCTGGGTTAGATGGAGGTCCTGCGCTCTGGCCAAGAACCGACGTGAGCGGTCAGACCTGGCTGACTGCTCTTCCCAGCAGATGTCTGGGAAGTTCAGGTCTCCCATGACTACCACATCCTTAGCCTTCGCTACCTCTGTGAACTGACCCAAGAATTCCTGGTCAAGCTCTTCTCCCTGGTTGGGAGGTCTGTAGTAGACCCCCACCGTTAAGTCCCTTTCCCCTCAACTGCCCTGTACTCTAACCCAAAGCACTTCAGAGTGCCCCTCTCCTGACTCCTTGCTAATTGACGAGGATGTGTATTCCTCCTTAATATAGAGCACCATGCCCCCACCTCTCTTTCCTGTCCTGTCCCTCCTGTACAGCCTATAGCCCTTGACATTGACCGCCCAATCGTGTGTTTCGTCCCACCACGTTTCTGTAATCCCCACTATGTCCGGGCTGGTGTCAGCTGGCAGGAGGGTGAGTTCCTCCTGCTTGTTGCCCATACTACGAGCGTTTGTGTAGAGGCATTTGAGGCCTCCCATGGGTGTGTGTACTGACCCCTTATCAAATCTGAAGACTACTATCAAATCCCCCCTCAGTCTTCTCTTCTCCAGACATGAGTCATGTTTTCCAGGCTTCACCATTTTTGTCGCTCTCCAGTGGACTCTTTCTAATCTGTCCATGACCTTCCTGAAGTGCAGGTCTCACTACTGGCCCCCGTACTCCAGGAGAGACCACACCTTCAATCTGCAAGTGACACTCCTCTTAATACAACCCAGTATGTCATTGGCTTTTTTTTTTTGCAGCAAGAGCTTACTATTAGCTCATATTCAGCTTACAGTCCACTTTAACCCCCAGGCCTTTTCTGCAGTACTGCAGCCGACGCAAGCTTGTGCATCCGCCCTTCAACTATCCCTGGGATATGGAAGTCTTGGTAGATCACAGACTCAGCATGAGTCTGCAGTGTGACGCAGCTGCACAAAAGATGAATGCAGTTTTGGGATACGTTAGCTGTAAGACACAGGATGGGATAATGCCTCTGTACTCATCACTGGTCAGGCTTCAGAGCTGTGTGCACTGTTCTAGGCTCTAAATCTTAAAAAGCACATGGAGAAGTCAGAGAGGGTCCAGAAGCAAGCAAAGGTGTTAAATGGCTTAGATGACAAGTCAAATGAAAGGTTGAAGGAAATAGGTATGTTTAGTTTGTGGAAAAGGCGCTGAAGAGGGGACGTGATAGAAGTCTTCAAATATCTGAAATGCTGGTGTAAATAGAAGGGAGAACGTCTGCTTCCTCATTGTACAGAGTAGGAAACAGCAGCAAAGTAGGTTTAGACAAGCTATCAGGAAGAACTTGTGCACTTTTTGAACAGCGAGGCAGTGGAATAGATTGCTAAAGGAAGCTGTGGACTCTCCATGACTGAGAAGTTCAAGAAGGGCATTTATACACCCGCTCTGGGGGGCACTTTAATTAAAGTGCCCGGAGCATCTCATGCACTGTGCTTAAAAATGGCAGTGGATAAGCATTGGTCAGGGAGGATCTAGACGTAGCTACTCCTATGCTCTACTATGGGTATTTCCCAGGTTTCTGGCCTTTGCTGGTTCCCAGATGGGGCTGGGAGGGAATTTTTCTCCCCCTACTGCTATGTGTTTTAAGAGTTTGTTTGTTTTTTTGCTTTCCTCAGAAGTATTTTACTGGGGTGTGCCTATGCTCCTGCTGGCACTTACACCCAGAGGCTCCTGGCTAAGGCCAGACCAATCACTATATTGGGGGTCAGGAAGGAATTTTACCTCGCAGTCAGATTCGTACAGACCGAGGGGTCACCTTCCTCTAAAGCGAGTGAGGGATGGCTCTCTTCTTTGGACCTCGAGTGTTTTTAACAACCTTGCAGCAGCAGGACGCTGGCCACCATGGTCCCCCTGCTTTACCCGTGGCAGGTTCAGGTGTCGTTGTGTGACTGTGTCACGGCTGACCACGCAGTTTTGCTTAGAGGTTAGCTAATGGATTTGCCTCATGCAGGTGACTGGATTAGATGACCTCTGGAGAATCCTTCCAGCCCTGCTTTTCCACAGGTTTGTGATTCACACTGTGAGAAGCAAGGATTTCTAACAGCAATATCTCTGATCGGACCACCTGCATAGTTTCATAGACATTAGGGCTGGAAGGGACCTCGGGAGATCATCGAGTCCAGCCCCCATTGGGATAGCGTTAGACAGGCTTTCAAACGAAACACTGTCAGTATCTAATCTTGGCTCAGCCATTACTTTTTTTGGAAGTTTGAGACAAAGGGGAAAGATGACAACTACATAATTTGGTAAAAATGGATATTTGCGGACTCCTTCTGAACCGAAGTGAGCTGACAGCACAACTGCTGTTATAACACTGTCTGATTCTTCCTATTTTATGGGGCACAACTTCAAACTCTGGCTATTTAGGGTGAAATTTTGCATACTGGTTGCTAACCTCAGGCTGAATCATTCTGAAAATTTTCAGACAAGGAGGTTCAGCCATTTCCAAGAATACGTGGAGAGAAAAATATATTTTGCCCATTTTGAAAGAATTTGGTGACATTTGTTTTGAGAAGCTCTAGCATTGCCATTCTTTTGAACAGGAACTTGGCATTTCGTACATGGATGGCCTTTACATCAAAAAAGTGCCTTTTGCTGTCTTGTGAAAACCTACCCAAATCTGGTCAATCTATAAATCCTTTGGGGGAAGGGGCTAAAACTGCCCTTCACAGTGGCTTAGTGATTTTCACAGCCAAATCCCAAAAAGATTTCAACTGCATCTAGCAGAGTCTAATCTGTGTTTTTTAACATAATTAAGCTGCAGGCTGCCATTAATGGAGACAGGGTCTTGTGCAACACTGTCTCGCATTTCACATCTGCCTAATGATACAGTATTTAAAATACATAATCACATACTATTATTTCCTAGCTATCCCAGACTCATTTAGCATGCAATTAGCAAGGCAGCTAAGCACCTGTACTTTTGTTTCCACTACTACTAAACAGAGACCCCTTACCTTACTCAGTATACATAGTGTTCAAACCTAACAGCTGGAGCTGGTCCTACTTGGAGCAGGGGGCTGAATTAGATATCCCTTCCAACCCTCATTTTCTATTATTCACCCATTTACACACAAGCATATTCAAAGCAAGATCCATTTGCTTCTATGCAATTTTGACAAATTAGGTCTCAAAGCAGCCATAAATCCACATGACCACTTTTTTCATTCTTTTGGAAGCCAAGCCTCATCCACCTTCTAACTTGTACTGAGAATGAAACCGGGAGCCTGTGAAAAGAAGGGTGTGCAGTCACGTCATTCACCATGCAGATACAGAAGGGGCAGAGGTAAAGCTACAACATTAACGCTACAGTTTCTCAACTTTTCAATGTTAAAAATTACATTAGGACTGCAAACTGAAACACATTATGTATCGATTTAGAAAGGAGACATTCTCTTTGTGCAGAAAACAGGAATAGTCTTGCAAGAACCAAAATGTTCATGTATCAAATGAAGCAAGAGGAGACATATGGAAGGACAGCCGGGCGTCTGATGCAGGCGAGTAGGAGGCATGAAGAGAGAACCAGGTACCTCACGCTGGAGAAAACGTGCATATGGACTGCAGCCCACCTCCACTGCACAACGCTGGGCTGTTCACATGGGAGAGGGACGCACATAGGAGAAACTGGAAACTTCACCATGTTCAGATCCTAACCCGGAGGGTTTGTGCAGCATCTGCAAGTCGCAACAGGCACCTTTGTGCTCCTGTTACTTTCTGAGAAAGGCTCTAGAAAGGGCCCAGGTGGCATTCAAGGGACCGGAAGGGGTCAGGTGAGAGAGTATAAGCCTGGGCCCGAGCTGGGGCAAGTATGGGAGGAAGACCTCCCAAACTGGAGGGCAGCAGAGAAGCCCCTGACTCACACCAGGGATATGCTTGAGCCTGGGAGCAGGGCAGGCAAGTAGAATATTGTGGGCCTGCCTGGAAAACACTGGTGGTTTGGGCCTGGGACCAGGGGTGGTGGAGATGCCAGCTGGCCTGGGAGCAGGGCCGGAGCCCAGGAACAGGGCAAAGGAAGAACTAGAGCTGGGGCTGGGGAGAGCCCAGCCCCAGAGAAGGCAGAGGCAGGACAAGAAAGCCCGTTGAAATGACCCAGCCCGGGAGCGGGGCCTGAACCGAGTCATCGTTAGTAGCATGTGTGAGGCCTGGGTGCAGCTAGAAGGCGGGAGGCGGCCAGGAAATCAGCCCTGGAGGTGACAGATGAGCAGGGAGAGGTAGCTGGTGAAGGGGGGATCCCCAGGCAGCATCTCTTCCTGGACTCGCACGTGGTCAAGGCCTGGCAGGCGAGGAGGGCAGCAGGCCCAGGGCCTGGGGAAAGCAAAGGCCGAGCAGCCCGGGGTGTCACGGCCACCCCCGCGGGCCGTCATGCCCGGCACAGGCGCAGGACTCGGGCGCTCCCGCGCAAGGCGGGAGGGGCAGCGCTGAACAAGCCTCGTGTTAGCTGGCAACGCGGCAGGAGCGAGCGAGCGGGCTGCAAGCCCCCTGCCCGTCGCCCAGGCTGCTGCAGAGGAGCCGGGTGCCCCCCCCCGGCCCCTGGCAGGTCCCGCCACGAAGCGCCGCTCGGGGACCGGACTCGCGGCAGGAGCGCGGCGCTGCCCCGCCGGGCCGGTACTCACAGCCGTAGTGGGGCCGGGCCACCCCGGGGCCGTCCGCTTCGTCCGACAGCGACATGGCGCTGGGGCGCGCTGCGCGGGGCTGGGGCCGGCGGTTCCTGTTCCTGCTCTGCCCGGGCGCGGCGGCGGGGAGGAGCCGCCCGCGCCCCGGATCCCGCCCCGCCCCGCCCCTGCCGCGGCGGACGCCCCCGCTCCGCGCCCGGCGGCTGACGGGAGCGGACACGAGCACGTCGCTGTCTCCCGGCACGGGGGGCGCGCAGGACTTCAGCCAGCAGCCCCCGCCCCGCGGCAGCGCGCCCGCCCGTGGCTGGCCGCCGCCGCCGCCGCCTGCACACGCTGCGGTCACCGTTACGCGCCGATGGCCACCTTGTCGCCGGGCCCAACACTTCGGCAGATGCTTTCAAGACCGAGGCAGGCAGAGAGCACGCGCCCTGTCCGCGTGAGTAGCACCCTCTCCTCTGCGCTCACACCCAAACACCCACGGCACTGGGTACCGCCCAGCCAAGGAGGCGTTACTTGGCCGTGGCGTGCCCATGCCTGGACGGTACCAGCACCGGTTCTTACCGCAAAGATCTGCGCAACTCTTTGCGGCGGGGGCGTAAACGGTTCATCAACGGGGCGGGCAAGGCAAGCCCCGTGCTCGTGCCAGACCGCGGCGGCATGCCCAGCCCCTCTGCTTGGCATGCCCACCTCAGGGCAGACACTGGGCAAGGGGCTGGGGCTGCGCTGCCACAACCAGGCGCAGGCCCCTCACGGTTCCCCTGCCATCCATCCCCACACCCTGACACCTTACAAGTCCAGGTTGTGGGCGCCTGGCATAGATCGTAGAGAAGCAGGGCTGGAAGGAACTAAACAGGTTTCTTGAAAAAGCATTAGTTGGTTCAGATTTGGTCCAAATTTTAGGTTTGCCCACCCCCTGCCAAAAAAAAAAAAAAAATAATCAAAGCTCTTTTCAGCTGAATACCTCCCATCAATAGTTGTTTTGTTTTTAAATCTTCCTATAGAAGTAGGAAACGTGACCCTGGCATGTGGACGTGGACACAGGAATATAGGATTGGACAACACCTCCTGGGTCACTGAGTCTAGAAGTCTCCTGCTTTTGCAGGGAACCGCACCATGTAACCACGTCCACACACTGATGCTCCACTGTAAAACAAGTCCAGTTTCTTGCCCCCACTTCTCCTATTGGGAGGCTTTTCCAAAACCTCACTCCTGATGGTTATGAGCCTTCTAATTATTCACAGCTACATTAATCTCCATTTGTTCTTGTGCCAGCATTGTCTTTTATTTTTAAACAGTTTTCTTTCCCAGCCATGATGTTTACCGCCTTCCTGTATTTACAAATAACAATCACATCACACTGCATCTGTCTTTGTTTCACTAGATTAAACAAACCAAACTCTCTATTCCCCAGAGCATCCCAGTAACCCTTGTCTATACCTGTTCCTGTCCGAATTCCTCTTTCAACTAACTGGAATTGTATGCAGTCTTTCAGAGGTCTCGCCAATGCCTTATGAAACATCAGAGGTGCAAACACATTGTAGAAAGCAAACCAGGCCATCTACCTGGGCAGCACCATGTTACCAAGAGAGAGCTCAGTGGCATCAGAGCCGGGAATAATATCCACATTTATTATGCTCAACAACACCTGCAAAGCAAAGATATGCAGCCCTGGAACCACAGTGGAGAGTAGTCTTTACAACTCCAACATAATCTGTGCTACAGTAGGGCTGCAAGAGTTGGAGATTTTCCAAAACATTATACAGGAAACAGAACATCCTCAAAAACAAGAACCTGTGAAAGGTTGTGGGCACTGCATGGGCAGTCTTCCAAACCACTCAAGAGGTCCAAGAAATCCCCAACCAGCAGCTCACCTCCACCAGAATCAGAGGGAACCATTAGACATCTGAGGCACATTGTTTCCAGATACCAGCACAAAGATTCCCACATGAACTAACTGGTGTGAGTAAGGAGAGCTTCCCTGGGAAACTTTCAGAACAGCCCTTACCAAGGAGGGCAGAGCAGTAAATCTCAGCACCACAAGGCAAATGGAAGCAGCAACAAATAAGAGAAAAATTAAAAGAAATGAATGCATGTCCTGTGTGCCCGTGTCAATGGGGAAGGCTGTAATGGAAATACCTCACCATCCTAGGATCACTGCCACATCACAACTGAAGTTCTAGTCCTCCATTTCATTGCTGAAGCTTCTTGTAGCAGTGTACAAGCAACGCAGGTTCTTCCTCTTTGACCTTTCCCAATTTCCCACGGCAATTATTTACCTAGGATACAAAACCCAACATTTTAAACAATGGCTTTTTTGGTTGCAAACTCATTACTAGATACAAAGTTGCTTCAAAGATTTTATTTCTTCCCCTTTGTGCATATGATGCAGCTGACACTATTTCTCCACAGAACACCTACATTATTCCATTTGCAGGATGAATGCCATTCAGTGAACAGGACAGGACTTCTTTTCCTTCCTATTCACTGAGGGGACTGCCTCCCAACTCTGGGAGAGGATAGAGGATTGCCTCCCATCTAAACCCTGCACGAAATTCCTGTGCCTCAGTGAAAACACCCAATGTGGGGTACCTAAGATTTGACTGTCAGAGCACTTCTTGTGTTTTTGTGCATTCAGAGCAAGGTACAGACACTGATCTTTGGAACAACACCTCTGGGAAACTAGGGATACTGTAATCCCCATTTGACAGATGAGGAAGGTGGAAAGGAAGATGCAGTGATTTGCCCCAGGCTACACAGTGAGTCACTGGTGGAGCAGGATTCTAACTTGGGACCTCTGATTCTCAAAGCCATGCTGCTTCTGCAGCTCCCAAGGGTGTCAGCTGCAACCTGAGTAACCCTTTCAAAAACCAGGCATCGGGTGTCTCAAGTCTGGTGCTCAGGTAACTAGGGTCATTAGTACTGTCATTGTCCAAATGCCACCTGTTTGCTATACTGCCAACTCTGGGTTTTGAAACAGCTCTTATTTTAACGAGAGTAAAAACAACCATAGCCCAAGTTTCCCTTGGGTCATGCTGCTCTTCTCTTGTCAGGATCAGCCATGCACTTTCCTAACTTGCTCCTGTCCCAAAAGGCATCCTGGGTGGGTTTCCATCGAGTCCAAACTTCTGTGCCCGTCTGTCCAGAGGGAGATGTCTTTGTTCGATAAAATATTCAATTGCACGATTTGCTTACCAACTCATCCTTCAAACTGTATGTTATGAAATGAGAGGAGCACTGACTTCTACCTTTCCCAATGTCTGGTGATCTATTGGGAAAACTGAAACCTTTCCCGGAGGAGGGAATGTTTTATTATTCACTTGGATAGTGCCCAATATAATGGGGCCCTGATCTTTGATAAGGGTCTTTTGGCACTGCTGGAATAGAAATGAATACATGTAATTAGTTGGAAAAGACTATTGAAAATGGAAATGACTCCTCCCTTCCCTGTTTTTTAAACAATTTGCAAAGATCTGGCAAGTAGACAGGGTCTCTGTTGCTGTTCTGTCCTAAGGCAGCATCCTACTCAATTGCATCCCTTTCTTTTTCTAACTGGGAAATAATCCCTAATTAAGGAAATATGCTGGGGCAGCTCCTGTGCCAGTTACATGGCAGCAGAGAAGACTGGGCGAGTATTGGAAGTCCAGCAGACTCCCCAGTTACCGTGTGCGCCCTGGCACTGTCAGCCATGCACTAGGCACAGAGAGCTGGGTCTCTATCAGTGGTCTGAGCTGTGGCTGCTGCTACATGCTCATTAACATCCAGAAGCAACCAGAGCTCTCACCAAAACCCCTGGAGAATTCAGTAGGCCATTTTCATTCTACTTCATCCAGCTTTTTGTCAGTTTAAATACACTTCTGCTACAGCCTCCTGGGATTTTACTATCCAGTATCTGTTTTCAGGGACACTCATTCAAAGCGAGTCTCTGGAAAACAGCTACATTTTAGGAAGAAATGGCATTTTGATTGTAAAGGCCAAGCTGGAAATGAGATCCAAGCTGAATTAACTCTTCCAAGCCCACTGCTGAATTTTCCTCAAGTAGCATAATGTGCATAAAATGCACGGTCAATCCAGTTAATCTGTGCCTTAAAGAATTTGCCCCCATGTCTGTAAGGTATTTAGTGTGGCATCCAAGACTGTTTGGAAGGACAATTCGTGCAAAAGACACTCCCCCTCCCCATACAAAAATTACAGCCCCATACTCCCACTCAAAATGTAATTCCCAAGATCACTCCCAATCAAGCTTTTGCTCTAGATGCCCTAGCTTGCTGGGCTTGACTTGTGAACTGCACGGGTCCTTTGCACACATATTAGAACCTTTCTGAGACAGTGATCCCCATCTGGCATTAGAAAGGAATACACATAGGTGCAGAAGAGGTGCCAAGCTGGGTACAGGCTACTAACAATACTTTCGGGTGTCAAGCTCTTTCACTCCCTTTCAAGTCCATTTCCTTCTACTCTGCCTTCAGTTGCTCTTACTGCTATTCTTTTAATACAATCTATGAGAAACTTGGGGGGGTATTCTTTTCCAACACCCCTGTACCCTGCAACTCCATAGAATGCAAGGAGAGATCTTTTCCAAGCCAACACTTATTTCCTGCCACCACCTCAATGATCAATGGTAAAGCAGTGGGGAAGGATGATAAGGAATTCATCAGCCAGTTACCCCAAAGGACCACTCGCATCAATATCATTGTTAGATTTCTAAGAAAACTACCAAAACACTGTTTTTAATTGTATAGTGTTTATCACCAGGGTAACACACTTGGTATCTGTATGCACAGATTTATCATCAGAAGTTATTACACATGCTGCAATTAATTCATTTCAGCATTTCTATCAAATAGGTTCAGCACTGGTGGTGTGTCTGCATTAATACAGGGGATTCTGGCATTGTTTGCTCTGAAAACTCAGGTGCTCCCATCTCCAGTTATCAAAAACACTGCTACAAGGATCTTCAGATTTGCCTGCTGCTCTAACCACATCCAACCCTTCTTCTGGATCCTTGGATTCTCTTCATTTTCCACATCATTGCTTGGGTATGTGTCATGTTCAATGTCTACAACTACAATGACCCCTTAAAAGCTGTGCAGTTTTTGTGAATAGTGGCTGACTTGCCACTTGCTTTGTTTTTTCGCTGTGGGAGGAGCTGTTTCAGCATTAATTGCTGCAGCACAGACTGACTCTGCGTGCTGACACTACACTGGATCTGGCTCATGGAGCAATCTTGCCTGCCGAATCAATACCACTCACCTGGCCCACAGGACCAAAGGGTTGAGCACCATTGCTCTGGATCACTGATACAGTATTGCTCAGGGGCAAGAACAGATCTTTGCTGGACGTTGCAAGAAATACCCCATGCAAAAATGATTCCTGATCTACAGTTACTTTGAAATCTAGCAGTTGGTCTGTCTTAATCTAGTTAACATATGATGCATTCATTTTGTGCACTTTAAATTTTTAGCGCTAATAAAAGTTCAAACCCCACTGAAAGTCTCAAGTGCAGAAACCATACACAACCTACTGTGAACAGTCACATGTTGGTGTCTCAAGTGGGTGAAGCTTGGACAGATTTTATTATCTTTTTTTGTTTTAGTTTGGCCCCTGGCTTCCTGTGCTCTTAACACAATATAAAACCCTCTCAAGCCACTCCTGCTCTTCTTTGCACATCTTAAAATACAAAAAAGGTTTCTGTAGGGAGGACTGGGATAAATTGTTCTCTGTGTTCACAGGGGTCAGGACAAGTACCAAGGGGCTTAAACTGAAATGAGAGAAATCTAGGTTAGATAACAGGTTGGTTGAGCATAGGAAAAGATTATCTAGAGAGGCTGAGGAATCTGTCATTACAAGTTTTTAAGCACAAGTTAGGTAAATATTTGTCTGGGATGTGGTAGACAGGGACGATCCTCCCTTGAGCAGGGATTTGGTCTTAATGATATGGAGACTTCTTGCGGGCCTATTTTTCTATGATTTTATGAATCGTGATCTAAACGCTCTTTCCGTAGACCAGTGGAAGGAAAAAAACCTGTCCAACAGCATCTCAAATGTCACTTCCTACCTGCTTCTACAACTTCCCTGACCTCTGTGAGCAGCTGGAAACATTAGTTGGTTTAGATCAGTAACAGCCCATTTCATTATGGGCCTCTTGGGTCCTCTTCCTGGTAGAATCAAGCTGTTTCTGTGTTCTCGAGGGGTTGGGTGAAATCTCTGATGTAACTTTAAAGCCACATCAGTGTAAGTAACATGCTTCTGGTGATATTTTATTGATTTAAATTAGACTGAAAATACCTCTGAGGAATGAATCATAGAATCATAGAGGTAGGGTCGAAAGGGACCTTGTAGATCTTCAAGTCCGACCCCCTGCCTGGGTGGGAGAAAAGACTGGACTCAAATAAGATTGCCTGTGACTTACCTCGTCTGTACCCTGAGATGTTACATGGTTAAGATAAACCACAGCGTTTAGTAACAAAAAGAGCAACCACCAGAGCTAAGGGAGGAAGTGCTGTACTGTCCCCACTCGCTGGAGGCAGTGGTTCAGGAGTACCCTGGAATGGAGCTCTGCCATTACCTAGTGACACACCCACAGGTACTTCTACACATGCACTGCGTAGTGGTGAATGAAACGGTGTTCTCACCCTGTGGCCACCCTCCTTCTACCCTCACCACACCCATTTTCAGAAACTGCCATCACTCTGATTCAGTACCTGCCATTGTCTTTAGCACCAAAGGCACGTATTATCCACCCTCCAGTGCCAACCTGAGACAAACCCCACTCATGTACGCTCTGTGGGAAGTAACCGTTTGGTTTTGCATATTCATAAGTGAGGCTTGTATTTCAAGACTACGATAAGCAGCTACGTAAGAGAAAATGCAGCAGTGCCAAGGAGTAAGATCTGCCGGCAGCTGTGCCTGTCCACAGAGAAAGGGAGGGAAGGAGCTCACTCTTGTGGCTGAAATGAGGAGCTGTCTCCAAACAGAAGTCTAGTCCTAAGAAATGACTAAGTGGGGGTGAACAGCCAGATTAGTATTGCTGCTGTCCCTGCTATCTGTCTTCAGCATCTCACCTCTGTTGTGTACAAGCAAAACTCCAGCTGGACAATCAGCCAGAGCTTTTTGTCTGAGTTTAGATGGCCCAGTGCTGCACGTGGGTTTGACCCTGCAGGTCAGATGAATGGCACAGGGCTGGTCTGTGGGCCAGATCAAGCCCCACATTGCCCCCCTGCAGTAGGATCAGGCCCTGGGGCACCATGCTGCCTCCACCAAGCCAGAGGCCAAGGCTGGGCTGCCCTGGCTGGGCAGGGAGAGAGCACAAGCCCCTGGAGCCTGACCCTGGCTAGACAGGGACAGTTTGGGGCACCCAGACCCTGATTCTGGCATGTGGGGCTGGGTGGAGGCAGCACATGACCCAAGGACCTGATCCTCACCAGGCAGTGGCAGCACAGGACTCCACCTCACCCAGCCAGGGTTAGGCTGCATGCCACCCCCACATACTGGGATCATGCCTGGTCTAGCATGCAGGGCCATGGCCTGCAGGTTTGCAACGGGATCCCCATGGGGCAGAAAACAGTGTCAGGGGCCAGATCTGGCCCATAGGCCAGGGGTTAAGTACCCCTGATTTAGCCCATTCCGGCATGTGACAGACAGCAGCAAGCACCACCGCTCCACCTGCCCTTTCAACTGGCTCCTTCATCTCATCCTGACTGTGAACAGAGAAACACCTGCCATTTCCAGTGCCAGGTCTGCATAGGTTCCCCTGGAAGTAGAAGGTCCCAGTAAGGCACAGTGTTGCATGTGTCTAGGTCCAACTCTTTCTCCTGATTCCTGCATTTCCCACAACTGCCTCTTAGATCAGACTCAGTTACTAGCTTCACTCATTTCAAGAGTTCTCCGTCTTCTCTGGGAAGCAAAAAGGCAATTAAATAAGATATATTTAAACTCTTTAAAATGTTCAAGTGGCCACAGGTCATGTTGTGAAGGTGAGAGTTAGTGTATCAGCAGAGAGCAGTTCCATCACATAATTTACCAAAAATCCTATGGAATCAGCATCATAAAAAAAACCCTAAAAGAAATCTAGCTTGTGTTCCTGAAATAACCTCTTATCTCATTGCTTTACATTCTCAAACATAAAGATGATGGTGTAAATGTCAAGACTGACTCTTTTATTGATGATTATTTTACCAGATGATTTGAGAAAGGAGGGTAGAAAACAGGAGATTGATGAAATAGAAAAAATGAGAAGGGAAGCAGGAAGGCAAGAAACAGAAGAGAGGGTAGGAGAGGAAAAGTAACAAGGTAGGGGTCCCAAAGTGTGGCTAATTTTCCCATTAAGCAGTGCTAAAGTTGGTAATAGGGCACTTAAGTAATACATAAAAATAACTAATGGCCAGGTTTTCAGTCATGCAGCAGCACCTATGGAAAGTATTCAGAGATGCTAGGTAAACTGCTTAAAATCTGGCTCTAGATATTTTGCTACCTCTCATCCTGGTGACTATTTCAGCGGTAAGAACCTTAATGTATACCGATCCATCACCCACGCTGGGGTCTTGCACCATCCAAAGACCACTGATAAACAAACCTTGTAACCAGGTCCATTCTCTTTCCACCCCTCTCTGGCAGACAACATCTCTTGCTTCTTTGTCAGGAACATTTTTCAGACTGGGGAGTCTGAGGCAGAGATCTGTGGAGCACGCAGCCGGGGTAACGCATTGGGGGCTGGGTTAATGGAAAAACAGCAGCATGACTGTTATCTGCACTATGGTGGGCTGAAAGAAAAAAGAGATGTACAATTTCAGTAAAAAAAATTAAATGTTTTGGTTAAAAATGTGTTTAATGCATCAGTCTTCTCTACCTCTCTCTATAACTTTTCCTTCCTCTATCCTCTCCCAGATTTTCTTCCTCCTGCTTCTGCCCCCTTGTTCTCTTCCCTCAGTCCACTCTGCTCCCATCCCCCTGCTCTCCTCCCAAAACCTCTTTGCCTCACACGTTCTCTCTTTCAAGTGAAACCATTTATCTAAGTAACAACAGTGACAGATATAGAGGAAACTACCTTTTATCCTTGTTTTTATCTTGTGCCTCAGACTCTCCTGAGAAAAGAGATGGGATGAGCAGAACGCTGGGTTTCAGTCAGAGAACTTGTGATCTGAAAAGGCATAAGAATCAGGGTCTGTACTGGGAGGCTCTCATCAGTGTGGCAGCAGCTGCTCAGACTCTGGACGCAATCCCCAAATGGACAAATCCACAAAGTGAGATGGTCTGGTGAAAACAGCTGCCATGCTGCTTTTTAAAGCATAACCCCAATGAGCAATTGTTTAGCTCTGATGTGTTAAGACTAGTCACTGGCATTCTCCTGTAAATCTTGACTAGGACACAACCCACCCAAGCTGAGATACACCAAATCCAAAACAAACACTAGAACAAACAAATGATCCAAAAATCCCTGCGTTTCTAACAGGCATCTTTTGAGAGACAGTGTGACAGTACTGACTAGCTCAGCCCCATAAGGCACTTGGCACTGCAAAATCCTGCATGGTACTTTGAGACCTGTGTAACAAAAAAGGAGAATGTCACAAGACAATTAATCAGAATGTCAGGGGTTGCCTGTATGCAGTTAAAAAATAATACAAACAGAGATAATGACAAACAAGCATAGAAAAGACATTTTAAAAATTAAATCTTCCTGTTTTAATTCCAGTGCTGGAGCTTTCAACACAAAGTGACTTTACCTTCAAGATTCTTCATCAAACATCTGGTTCTAGTCTCTCTCTCTCCCTGGTATTTATAAGACCTTTGCCTAGAATCAATGTTAAATATTACACTTGTGAGTACCAGCAGACAAAATTAACACATGTGGAACCTCTGAAGAATCTCAGTCTGGCAGAGGAGACATGATACTGCTTACTTAAACAATTTCTCCTTCCTGCTTCTTACCACTAGCCTTTACCTGTGTTGTTGTTACATGTCATCTACTTATCTTTTCGAACTTAAAGTGGAAGTAGCATGGGATGGCTTCTGGCACTGTGGTGACCAATCAAAAGGATGGGTTGCGGTTAATTCCTGGATCAAATCAAGCACAGGGACATGACTAGCAGGCTCTCTAGTTGGCTGGCTGGCCCATATCCTTTCCACTTGACTGGATATATGAGCTTCCTCCAACCAGCTTAGGGGCAAGAACGTTTTTACATACATCATTCTCAAGGCCCTTGAACAGCAATCAACATGAGTAGAGAGTTCGATCATGCCAGAAACCAACTGTCATGACTTTAATAACATGATCTGCAAAATCAGGTGCAGTTTTATTGACTTGGGTAAATATATTTTGAAGGCGAGAGAGCTGATTTGCTGGCTGACTTTGAATAGGTTCAGATGTTGGTATTCCAATTTGTTTGAAGCTTGAGTAAAGTCAAAATTCTGTGGTGACATTCACACTGCATCACAAACTCTGACAAGGGATGCTTCCTAGTGGCATTTGTCTGCACAAGACTGATGGGCGTTTTGGCAAAGTTGAGACGCTCTTTCAGTTCGTACCAGGCATGGCATAGTTTCTGAACTAAGCTGGTAATTTTAGGAGTATAAGGGACTGTAGCTAAGCACAGATAAAAAATTGTGGATGCAATCTCTAATTGTTACATGAGGATCTTTGACGGGTCAATAAATAGTCAGAATTGTAGCAGGTACTTGCGAGAAAGGGAGGACGGAGACCCACTGGGTGATAACTGACAAGATAACAGAGATACTGTCTGAAGACTTGGCTAATCTAGTCAGTCTGTCCATCAATCTGGACATAGTAGGTAGAAGGTTGTAGTTCAAAAGTGTAAAAGGTTTACATCAAAACCAGAGTTCATGTTCATCACGGCTTTGGGCCAAATGAAGCACAAAACTGCAGCTGTGTGAATTAAGGCACCCACGGAGCATCTATGCTGGCTGATAAACACAAACCTCAGTGTGGTGCTGCTCATCTAAAATGGTTTATTGAAGAAAAGAAACATTTAGATAGGCCACAGTTGTAGAATGTTAATCTGCCAAAGATAATAGTTACACTGCAGTGCGCTTATTTGTTACCATCAACAATGTAGTTGCAAATTTTGGGGCATGACAGACAATATAAAAGCAGGTTTTATAGTGGCTGTCACGTCCAACATTTTACAACTGTATTTGCCAGGGTATGAAATCTATGCTACCATGTGTGTAGAACAGGTGGATTTTTCAGTTCCCATAAAATTTCCCTTTTCTTAGCAAAACGGCAGTTAAAAGGGTCTTGCCGGAGAAGTTGCTGCTGTTGCCCTTCCACCCAGTTGTTCTGACAGCTGTGGGAGCTTCAAGAACAAATGTCTGGAGCAAAGAGAACAGTGTTTTTTAAAACTCCTTGATGCAGCTGAAGAACTGTGCAGGGGCCAGTACAATAGACCCAGGTACCCTGAAACCTTGTTAGTGTGCCCAGAGACAGGCACAGCGTGGTCCAATCCTGCCTACGGCATCTTGGTGAAACTATAATAGAAAGTCATTTTCTAGAAGAGGTTTCGAGGGACAGGCTAAACACAGAGATCAGTAGGAACGTGGAAGCAACCAACTGCTTAATGGGATTTAAAATTTCAGCCGTCACCTAGATGAGCTGCAGGCTATTTGTTATAGCTAATGTCTATGAAATAAAAAGTTTATTTGACACTTAGGTGGCTGAGACTGCTAGATAACAGACCAACAGTTTTGAAACCATGAACCAGTAAGACCCAGGCCAGTCCCTCAGTAATGGGAACTTGAAGGCATGATATGAAAGGTGACACTTTAGTGACTTGATCAAGAACAGTTAAGATAACTATGCCGGCTTTGGACCAGAGCTGCCTGACAGTGGAATGCATGGAAATGTGTAACAAGAGCTGAAATAGGCTAGACACATCGGGAGGAGATCAAAAGGTCTCTCCTGGCAAGTCTTTGTTCAAGAAAATATAGCACAGGAGTTAAGATTTGCTAAAGAACCGCATCCTCAACTACCAGAAATTTCTTAAAATGTACCAACTCATTGGCAAGAGGCGAGTCATAACACACATCATCACAAACTTTGGGAATTTAAAGTTGTGGCTGACCATGTAGGATGTAGATGTAATAGTTGCAGCAGAGAATTCTCTTTGTTCATGAAATCAGAATCAGAGAGCTGGCTGCTGGTGGCATTCTGATCAGAAATAAATCTTGCTGAAAAGGGATAGTGAGAGCCAATGAATAACATCATCTATGTTTATCTTTGTATAGCATGACCTCCTCAACACCTATAATTTGGTTTGCATCCATGAAAGCAATGGAGTGGGGGAAAAAGTGCAGACCTCAGTATGGCTATTTTGATTATCTGGTGATGCCTTTCAGTTTCTCAGATGCTCCAGCTACCTTCCAGAACTCTGTCAATGGCATTTTCTATCTAGCCCAATAATGGTGGCATACCATTATTTTCATAGAAAGCCAACCTTCCCATGGACAACATGTTTGGCTAGTACTGAAATGTCTCTAGGAAAGTAGTCTGTATGTGAAGTTAGAAAATGCTAGTTAGACCGATCTTCTGTGTAATTTTTAGATTACTGGTATATAACCTCCCTCAATGGCATTAAAGATTTCCAAACTGGTATCCCAAATGACTGCACTTCTCTGAAAGGACATGCAGTTCCTCTTCAGTTGTTTAAAGGAAGAGTACACACTAAAACCTATGTTGGCATATCTAGATCTTGTAAAACCCTTTATAACCAAAACAGATATATTCAATTCTGTGATCAGAGCTGTACTGTCACAGCAACATGGCCCCCAGAATCACCTCTCCATCCTGCTTTTGGAAACTCACATCCGCAAAACAAATGTGATGATGAGTCACCACTCAAAGACAGGGCGGACACATGCCCACTAAGAATTTATAACACAGAGCCCACTGGGATTGGCATTTACAGCACAAAAGGTATGCACGCACAGAGGCCTTAAAGCCATCTGTTGCTATCTGCTCAAACCTGAGCATTGCTACACCTTTGACAGTTGGATGCCTTAGCAGGTGGAGCTGTAAAAGTACATGACACTGGTTTAGGAACTACATTTCTCTCTGCTGCCATGAGATGCATCCAGTAATGAAACCTGCTTTGCAAGTCATGAACTTCTGCCTGCAGCACAACATCCTGCACCTGTGGTTTAGCAACTTGGTCCTGGAGGCTTTGTATTAGATTCAGAATGTCAGTCAGAGAGGATGAGTAATAGGTGCGGCAGACTAACAGCTATCTACTCAGACTGCTTGGAACAAGAAACTGAGGGACATGCAATGCCACACGCGCATGATCAGAGGGCAAGAGAACAGCCCTTATGAAGAGAGGCTGAGAGCCATGAGACTCCTCAGCCTGGAAAAGCACAGGCTTAGGGATGACTTGGTAGCAGCCTACAAGTACATAAGGGGTGTGCATCTGGATATGAGGGAAAGCCTGTTCACCAGAGCACCCCATGAGATGACAAGGTCCAATGGTAACAAACTCCTGCAAGGCTGTTTCAGGCTGGACATAAGGAAAAACCTCTTTACTGTCTGAACCCCAAGACCTGGAATAGACTCCCCCCAGAAGTGGTGCAAGCACCTACTCTGGACACTTCAGAAACATTTGGATGCTTATCTTGTTGGGATCCTTTGACCCTGGCTGACTTCCTGCCCCTTGGGGTGGGGGCTGAACCCGATGATCTTCCAAGGTCCCTTCCAGCCCTAATGTCTATGAAATCTAGGCAATTCACATCATGCTGCCCCAGGGGGCTTGTGCTTGAACCTGTTTCTGGTACATCAGTGGCCAAACCACCAAGCTACAGAGTCACAGAATCATAGAAAATTCAGGTTGGAAGGGACCTCAGGAGGTCACATCTAGTCCAACCTCCTGCTCAAAGCAGGACCAGCCCCAACTACATCATCCCAGCCAAGGCTTTGTCTAGCTGGGTCTTAAAAACCTCTCACTTGCTGTGGCCCAATAAATATAGGTATACACAAAGTGGAACAATTTCAAAAGGAGACTGAAAGCTATCCAACTGCAAATGCCTTGCAACTCAGTACATGGTACTCTTCAAGGAGGAAGGTTATGCAAGTTCAAATGTCTAGTCCAATTCAGACAGGAAAAGTTTCATAGTTTCTAGGGTTGGAAGGGACCTGAGTAGATCATCTAGTCCGACCCCCTGCCATGGCAGGAAATAATACTGGGGTCAAACGACCCCAGCAAGATGTTCATCCAACCTCCTCTTAAAAAACCCCAGGGTAGGAGCCAGCACCAATTCTCTTGGAAGTTGGTTCCAGATCCTAGCCGCCCTGACCGTGAAGTAGCGCTTCCTGATATCTAGCCTAAACCTGCCCTCTGCCAGCTTATTCCTGGTCACTCCTGGCAGTGCACGGGGGAATAGTGACCCCCCCAATGCCTGCTGATCCCCCCTGACTAGTTTATAACATGCCACTAGATCCCCCCTCAGCCTTCTCTTTTGGAGGCTGAACAGGTTCAGGTCCCGTAGCCTCTCCTCGTAGGGCCTGCCCTGTTGTCCCCTGACCATGCGAGTGGCCTCCTCTGGACCCTCTCCATGCTGTCCACATCCCTCTTGAAGTGCAGCGCCCAGAGCTGGACGCAGTACTCCAGCTGCGGCCTGACCAATGCCGCATAGAGGGGGAGGATCACCTCCCTGGCCCTGCTTGAGATGCATCTGTGGATGCACGACAAGGTGCGGTTGGCCTTCCTGACTGCGTCCCCGCACTGCCGGCCCATGATCATCTCGGAGTCAATTATGACTCCAAGGTCCTTTTCCGCCTCCGTGCTGACAAGAGGGGAGTTCCCCAACCTGTAGGTATGGTGCCGGTTGTTCCTCCCCAGGTGCATCACCTTGCACTTGTCTGTGTTGAATCCCATCCTATTCACATCCGCCCACCCTTGTAACCTGTCTAGGTCTGATTCAAGTATTTGAACACAGGTCTCCAACATCCCAGGGACACGCTGTAACTTCTGGGCTGTTGGGTAAAAGGCTCCAAACATGTTTTATACCAACTCACTTGGATGTCACAAGCTGCAAACGTGCCTACCAGATTAGGCCTTACAAGCAAGAAAAATGGAGAAATGCCTAGTTTGCAAATCCTCTCGGTGTTTAGTGTTGTCACTCAGCATTGGTACAGTTTCAGTGGTTAGTTTTCATGCTCAGAGGCAGAGGTATAAGCATCTAAGGCTGTGGTAGAAATGTATCTGACATGGGAAAGTAGACACCTTATCTATTCAGTAGCAACCGGGCAGGGACTTCAGGATCTGGCGCCTGAGATGGGGTGGGCTGCCACTGCCACATTATGAACTAGCCCATAAGAGCCAAGCAGCTTGACGCTGTCCTCTCCTGTTCCCAGAGCCCTACCTGCTCATGAGTGCTGAACTTAAGATGCAAAAAGCCAGCAGCAGCATTTTGGTTACGGAAGAGGACAGACAGGCTGCTCTGATAGGAAATAAATAGACTAGCAAATTAGGAGCTGTCTGAAGGCTCTGGCTTACTGAAAACCTTGGTGGGACGGCTGGCTTGCCTCTGGGCTGCTGTGCTTATCAGAAGCCAAGAGCTGGTTGTGGGGCTCTGTGAGAGGCTAGTGCCCCTGGGGCCCATCTGCAGCAAAGGGAGACTGAACAGTGGGCTCAGAGAGGCTGAAGCATAACTGAAAGGAGCCATATGTAACACTGAGCTACAGGGGAAGCCACTCAGAGGAGCGGGAAAGAGAAGCACAAGAAATAAGTGAGTTAAAAATGCCTTCATGAAAAGTGAGGTAGGAAGCACCTTGGGGATGCAGCGCCAGACCAAGGAAAACTGGCTTCAACTGTTTTATGCAAGATCCCTGGACTAGAACTCACAGGAATAAGGTACATTTGGGTTCCTCTACCAACCCTTGTGGAGAAGTTTTCAAGGGCTGGAAAAACCACTGGATTCCATTTTGAGAGGAGTCTCTCTTAGGACCCTGGCAGACAATGCAGTCACACAATTGAGATCTGAGACATGCCATTGTGGATCCCCAAAATTGCAGGTCCTGTCATGCCAGGTGTGCTTGACAAGACAAGAGATTTTTGGGATTTGGGAGAAAATTCTTCAGATTCCAATCATGCAACTGCAAGCATGCAAGAAGCCTGACACTGGGGACCAGGCCAGCTGCAGGCATGCTTTTTCAAGCTCAACATCAGGGCCCAGCTTCTGTCTGTACCAGGAATGTCAAAAACATAGCCCAAGGGCCAGATACAGTCTATAGAACAGTATGATCCAGCCCATGGGTTACTGGACCACCCCCTGTGCTACCTGCAGCTCTGGGTCTATCCCACATACCATGCTGGCCCCAAATGCACAGCAAGCCTCTGGGCCAGCATGGCTGCATATAAAGCGTGGGACTGGAGCCCATGTCATGGGCACTGCACAGGAGGTCAGTCTGGTCTGGCCCATAGAGTGGCCCAGTGACCTTCATCGGTCCACAGGGCCAGATGTTTTACATCCCTGCTCTACAGCATAATAAGCATGGTGAGGGCTCTCTACTTTGCTGGTTCTAAGGTTGTGGAACAATCATATAGGAGGAAAGAGATAGGAAGGAATGGATTAAAGACAATTGCTCTACAGTTTGTTATTCAAGCAATAAGCCCTTCTACATTGTTTTATACAAAAGACCCAATTCTGACCTGTGGGAAACACTTGAATAATCCTAGAATAGAAGGTTATAATTCTTGACACTATGTACATACTGGTGTTAGAAATAATCAGCTAGCACAGCTTGCTTTGGCAAGGATCCCTATGTCTTGGAGGAGTAGGACAGGGAAGAATGTATTTCATATTAGTTTCCATCCCATACAAATCCATTGTCTAATCTATTAGCATATCTACAGTCAACCCCAACTCAACTACAACCCCCTAACTTGCCACAGGTAAAGCAGGGGTACCACGGGGTGTTAAATGTGGTGTAAGAGTGTTGTTCCCATGGCTACTTAGAAATTACGTAAGGCTAGGATTTCTTAGGGTGACGTCTTTCATTGGACCAACTGTACATATGGGATAGAGTTAGGCAAGCTTTTGAATGCAAGACATTCTCCTTCAGGTCTGAGTAGAACAAGCCAGGCACAGCATAGTGAAAAGTAGTTGCAAGAGGGGGTGAGAGAAAGTGCCAAGGGTAGTTAAATACACTAAGTGATCTAGGGAAGAGGGTTACACCTCCTTCCACACTACAGAGGAAAGCAACACCCCCCTTCAGTCCATACCAATCTGACCATGGGTTAAAATTCCTTCCTGGCTCCAAATATGACAATTTGTCTGACCCTGAGTGGAAGAGCAAGACCCTCTAACCAGGAGTCTCTGTGTTTCAGCCCCAGCAGGAGCACAGGCACAGCCCAGTCAAAACCCCCAGCCCCAGCTGCAGCCAATACCCAATGCTTTTGAGAAAAGCCAAAAAAAGAAAAAGAGCACAAATGCACATAGCAGCAGGTGGGAAATATTCCTTCCCAGCTCTGTGCAGCAACCAGCAATTCCTAAAAGCCTGGGAAATCCCCATAGCAGAGCATATGTATAGCTACACTTGTATCATCCCTGACCAATGCTTGTCCAACCTCTTCTTGACAACCTTCAATGACGGAGGTCCCACAGCTCCCTAGACTATTCCCACTGCCTCACTGTTCTAGCAGTAAAGAGGTGTTTCCTGACATCCAGTCTAAATTTACTCCTAACGGCAGCCCTTCAGAAACATGAAGGTTACTATTATGTTCTCCCCTTCTATGCCTTTTCTGCAAGCTGAACATGCTCAACTCCTTCAACCTCTCCTTGTATAATTTGTCTTCCGAGCCCTTCATCATGTTTGTCACTTGCCTCTGGACCCTCTCTTCTTATTGTTCACCTGATGCCAGGTTTCTGACAGGTTTACCACTGCCCAGGCATCTAGCAAAATATTTTTTCTGACAATCAGATGAGGATAATGCTATTAAGAGTTGAAACCCAATGCCTAGAGGCTTTACAAACTGCCTAGAGCAACGGTATCATTCAAAAGAGGGTCACAGTCAGTTCAGCTGGCCATTTGGAAAAGTTCTGTTTCAAAAAGAACAATAGAGAAGAGCAATAAGAGAGACAAGGGAGCAGAATCTTTTTTGCTGACACAGAACCACCAGAAACAGGCTAACTGCTGACTAGTCATTTATGCAAATACACCTATATAATTAACTTGTCACCCACTGCAGTTGTCTGGGACAGAAGGTGTGTTATTTGTCTGCATGTGCCCTGTGACAACCATTTTTTGACTATCCCTCACCTACTGCCAGCAAGCCCAAGTTTTACCAGAGTTTTAGTTCCCCGTCAGTTGAAGCCACTGTCCAGTCTATTTTGTCTGGATCTTCCAGGTGTTTTGGTATATTGGACAAAGATCTTTTATAGATTAATTTTATTCCAATAAATTGTTTGGTATTTTTATGTTTAGATCCCTTCAAGGGATCAACAGTATAGTTGTTTTGAAGGTTATAGCTGTGAAAAGATCTTAAAAATCGTAATAAAATTATAAAAACATGTCTGTCCAGAGAAAATATTGGTAAACAATCTGGTCCACCAAGTATTCAAGACAGCAGCCTGGGATCATCTTTGTCCAGACTGAAAGAGTTAAAAAAGGTATTGTTTTGGGATTTTTTAACATTTGTTCTGAGTTTGGAGCTAATATGCTCTTTTACACTCTAATTCTCTCAAAACTAGCCACTTTGGCTGCGTCCCCATGAGAAGGGCATGCGGTTGTGCTGTTGTTTTTTTGCCCTGGCATACACCCCTGTACATGGGGTTAGTGCAGGCAAAAATGCTCTGGGTGGGGCAGAGGAGGCTGAGGCCAGCACCTGTGCTGGCCCCAGCAGCCTTACCTGGGGTCCTCCTGGGGCAGCAGTGGCAGTGATCAGGCAGCAGGGAGCCTGGCCAGCAGCCAAACTGAATGAGGAGAACTGAACAACCCAAACAGAATGAGGAGAAGAGAAACCATATCTTGGATGGCTGGTTAGATTTAAATATTCTTTTTCTGGTTGACTTAGGTTTCCATGTAAAATCAGGCACCTCCCAAGAAAAGCAGTACAGAATCTGAAAAGAAGAAAAGAAGTGAGGTGGGGTCTCACTAACCTGTTAATAAAACCAGCTTCTTCCCTAGTATCCACAAGAAGTATGTTTGCTTGTCCAACAGTTACGCTTCCACCTCTGGATTTTCCACTGTGCTTCTGTGTTTTAGACGCGAAACCCTTCAGAGCAGGGAGCCAATTTTTTGTGCACTGTACGGTGCTGAATACATTGTGATTACCAAATTAATTTGATACAGCAACTACAGCATCAGCTAACACACTACATCAACCAATAAAGGGTAAGGACAGCATTTCTTCTGAAATGAGATCTTTTCTGAATGCAGCACTTCCTCTTTCCTCTCTCTCCTTGCTAGAAATCCAAGCAGAGACAGCAATGAGGAAATCTTCCAACAGCAGCTATATTCAGAAGGAATAAAATTCACACCTGAACTGAGAACCAGCACAGAGGCTCTTCACCCTTCAGTATTCTGAAAAGATGACAAAATAGAAAGAAAGCGGTCCTTTGGCATTGACCCTTGCACAGGGCTGAATTTTAACCACCACAGGCTTGGCTGAACGCTAATGTCCCAGGAAAAGAAGGAATCAATGTTGCTCTTTCTTAGGAAGAATTCAAGACAAATTCCCCCAAACCCCAGGAATTCAGGAAGCATTTGCAGGACCATTACCTCAAGTCCACTGCCCATCCAGGAATCACTCTGACAAGTTACCCCATTTCCTAGGTTTCCTAGTAACCAGAATTGCCGTCTCTCTCATGCAACTCTTACCATGCTCCCTGATGTGGACTCTGTGAGCAACTATAAACAGCAACAGGATGACTCCAGTGGCATGTGGGATCCTGGCCTAGAGAGGTGAACTATACTAGTGACTCCTCATGGGAGCAGGTAACAGAGGTCCTCTCTGACAGTGGCCCACAGGAATGAACCACATTGGTATCTCAGTACACAGCAGATGACTCATGGGCCATGGGTGACAGTAGCAACTACTGGAGCTCATTTTGGTCAGAATTTGTTCTCTGTACCTGAGCCCCTGTGATTCCTTTAGAACATGGACACCAAAAACCCAAAGCTGATGGTCACCTACTAGGAAAACAAGGCAGTTTATCTCCAGCCACCCTGGAGCTGCACCTGCTTTCCCCTCTGTCCCAGGGCAGCCACCAAAGACAATGACAAGCCTCCCACTGGCTGTAGGGGAGCCAACTTTCTGCCCAGGTTTGGGAAACCTTTTGCAGAGCTGCAGCTGTCTCAAGGCCTGACGCTCCCAGGGCCAGAAAGTGGAGGTGACAGCAGCATGATTGATTCAGTGGTGGTACACGCAGCAGCAACCCAGCAGGATGGATCAAAGAGCAAGCTGCTCCTGGTGCCACCTCCTACCGCCCTGGCAGGGCGGGGCGGGGAAAAAGAGGCCATGCACGGAGTCAACAGAACTAGGTCGGACCTGACCAGAGTGGAGCCAGCACCAGCACCATGGACAACCTGGCCTGGCTGCTGCTCGCTGCTGGGTGGTGCTACTGCTACAGGGCTGTGGGCTGGGGCCCAGGCTGTGCAGAAGGCTCCTGCCTCCAGGGAGGAGCTGGCGAGTGCAGGCCAGGACACAGCCAAGGGAGCAGGGACAGGCAGGTCAGGGTTCATCAGACGCTTGTTCCCACCCACTGGTCCCACTTGCACCTATGGCAAGTCTCTGCCAGTCATAGGCAACACCATGGCCCAGGCCCCACGAGCAACCATCATGTCCCCAGGGCAGGGTGGGGGCAGAAGCAGGCACCACAGCTACCTCTCTGGGAGGGGTGAGGGCACCAGAGGCCAAAATGCCAGGCCATGGCCAGGCAGGTTCGGGATGGAGCAGCGCAGCTGCCATTGGGCAGTCAGGGACACTTTCTCCCTCTTACCCACAGTGTGGGTTGCAATATCACACACCCTCTGGAAATACTTGCACATTGGGAAGCTCTTTCCCTGTGTCTGCAGTGCTGTCTGCAACACCTTGCCCAGGTGGCACCCCTCATTCATGGGCACACTGGAGGGGAGGGACAGAATCCAGCTAGATCTAGACAGGTTACAGAGGTGGGTGGATGAGAATAGGATGGAATTCAACGCAAACAAGTGCAAGGTGCTGCATTTAGGGAAAAGGAACCTGCAACACACCTGTAGCCTGGGGAACTCCCTCCTTGTCAACACAGTGCCTGAAAGGGATCTTGGAGTCATTGTTGACTCCAGGATGAACATGAGCTGCCAATGTGAGGAAGCAGTCAGTAAGGTTAACCGCACCTGGTCGTGCATCCACAGATGCATCGCAAGCAGGTCCAGGGAGGTGATCCTCCCACTCTGTGGGGTGCTGGTCAAGCCACAACTGGAGTACTGCATCCAGTTCTGGGTGCCGCACTTCAGGAGGGATGTGGACAACATGGAGAGGGTCCAGAGGAGGGCCACCCACATGATCAGGGGGCAGAAGGGCAGGCCCTACGAGGATAGACTAAAGGCCTGAATCTATTTAGCCTCCACAAGAGAAGGCTGAGAGGGGATCTGGTGGTCATGTACAAACTCACCGGGGGGACCAGTGGAAAATTGGTGAGGCTCTGTTCCCCCCGAGCACCACCTGGGATAACAAGGAATAACAGCCACAAATTGATTGAGAGCAGTTTCAGGTTAGACATCAGGAGGCATTACTTTATGGTTAGAGCTGCAGGCTCTGGAATGGGCTCCCAAGGGAGGTGGTGCTTGCCCCTACCTTGGGGGTCTTCAAGAGGAGGTTGGATAGATTTCTGGCTGGGGTATTATGATCCCAGCACTCGTTCCTGCCCAGGACAGGGGGTCAGACCTGATGATCTGTTCAGGTCCCTTCCAACCCTAGTAACTATGAAACTGTCTCTGCTCAGCCACACGCGTTATCGGCTGGCTAACACCTTCTCCCCATGTGTCTGTCCTCAAAGTGCAACTCAAGGTCAAAGTGGTAGAGTGCTGCCAGGTGGCTATGGAAACAAACCCTATGGTCCGTCACTGAGCACTTTCCATCACAGCTGTGGGCAAGGCTGGACCACTTCCCACATTTGCTGCTACACCCTGAAATAAGCGGGTTGGTAAGACTAAAGTACCATGTGGGCACAACTTAGGCCACGCCTGTGCATTGCTTTGTTTTGAGAGTTGTATGTATTAAAAAAGGGAGGAGAGAAGACTGACCTGTAAGCAAATGAAATGGAACCACACAGGTTTGCAGACTCTAAAGCTAGGGAGACTAGGAGGACTGCATGGGTTCAGTCCTGCAGGGAGCAAACCAGGAAAGCCAAGGCTGCAACTGAACTCCAACTAGCTTCGAGCATCAAGGACAACAAAAAGTCCTTTTTCAGATATGTGGGGAGCCAGAGAAAAAGCACTGGACCCCTGCTGAACCAGATGGGACAACTGACGCCCAGGAAAAAGCCAACCTATTAAATGGGTACTTTGCATCGGTCTTTCATCAGTCCCATGGGACGCCTATGCCCGTTACGGGACAGGGAAGTCCGGGTGAGGGAGATCCTCTGCCTTCCATCAATGCTGACCTCCTGAAGGAACACCTTGAGAGGCTGGATACCTTCAAGTCAGCCCGCCCTGACAATCTTCACCCCAGAGTACTCAAGGAGCTGGCGAGCATCATAGCCCAGCCCCTGGCACGGATCTTCAAGAGCTCCTGGCGCTCTGGTGAAGTGCCCAAAGACTGGAAGAAGGCCAATGTGGTGCCGATCTTCAAGAAAGGGAGGAAAATGGATCTGGCAAACTACAGGCCCATCAGCCTGACTTCTATCCCGGGGAAGATCTTAGAAAAAGTTTATTAAAGAGGCCATCCTTAATGGACTGGCCGACGCGAACATCCTGAGGGATAGGCAGCATGGGTTTGTTGCGGGTAGGTCTTGCTTGACCAATCTCATTTCTTTCTACGACCAGGTGACTTAGCACCTGGACAAGGGAAAAGTGATTGATGTTGTATACCTTGACGTCAAAAAAGCCTTCGATCTGGTATCCCATGATCACCTCTTGGTGAAACTGGCCAATTGTGGCTTTGGGTCCACAATGATCCACTGGCTGGGAAATTGGCTCCGTGGTCGGACCCAGAGGGTGGTGGTTGACGGAAGTCAATCATCGTGGTGTCCTGTGACCAGGGGGGTCCCCCAAGGCTCTGTCCTTGGACCCATATTGTTCAGTATCTTCATTAATGATGTGGACATTGGAGTCAGAAGTGGCCTGGCCAAGTTCACTGATGACACCAAACTCTGGGGCAAAGCATCCACGCCAGAAGACAGGTGGGCGATCCAGGCTGACCTGGACAGGCTCAGCAAATGGGCGGATGAGAACCTGATGGTGTTTAACACTGAAAAATGCAAGGCTCTCCACCTTGGGAGGAAAAACCTGCAGCATCCTTATAGGCTCGGCGGTGGTACACTGGCTACCGCTACAGAAGAAAGAGACTTGGGGGTCATCATTGACCGCAAGATGAACATGAGCCTGCCATGCGATGCTGCAGCTAGTAAAGCGAGCAAGACGCTGGCTTGCATCCATAGCCGCTTCTCAAGCAAATCCCGGGACGTCATGCTCCCCTTGTCCTTAGCCTTGGTGAGGCCGCAGCTGGAGTACTGCGTCCAGTTTTGGGCTCCACAGTTCAAAAAGGATGCGGAGAAGCTTGAGAGAGTCCAGAGAAGAGCCACGCTCATGATCAGAGGTCAGGAAAACAGACCTCATGACGACAGGCTGAGAGCCATGGGGCTCTTTAGCCTGGAAAAGTGCAGGCTCAGGGATGATCTGACGGCCACCTATAAGTTTATCAGGGGTGACCACCAGGATCTGGGGGAACGTCTGCTCACCAGAATGCCCCAAGGGATGATGAGGTTGAACGGTCATAATCTACTGCAAGACTGTTTCAGGCTGGACACAAGGAAGAATTTCTTTACTGTCCGAGCCCCCAAGGTCTGGAACAGCCTGCCATCGGAGGCGATTCAAGCACCTACACTGAACACCTTCAAGAGCAAATTGGATGCTTATCTTGCTGGGATCCTATGACCCCAGCTGACTTCCTGCCCTTTGGGCAGGGGGCTGAACTCGATGATCTTCCGAGGTCCCTTCCAGCCCTGATGTCTATGAAGTCTATGAAAGCCAGGAGACAGACTACAGATTTTCACCAGATACTCTGTGCATCCAACCCACAACTTCTCACAGTAGAGCAAACCTTCTAACACTTCAGCGATGGAGAAGCTACCCAGTCCCTAACTGAGTTCTCCCAGGAGTTACCTAATACCCAGCTAAAACCACGCACCTTTTCAGGCAGAATTTGTCCAACCTCAACCCCACATCCTGGAAAGCAGGTTTTTAAGTTAAAGATTCCTCCCCAGCGCTAAATGACTCCTACATGCTAAGGGCTGGTCACTAACGCAGACTGCCTGGGCAGCAGACACAAGCCAAGTGCAAATCCCCACCTCGGAGAAGGAGAGCGTGGGCTGTGCCGGTGGGGTAGGGGCCGGCCAAGAAGGGCTGGAGGACGAGTGCCTGGGCAGGAGTCGGCCCCTCTCCTGGGGCACCGCTGTGGCCAGAAAAGCACGGACGAAACCCACGGAGATGGAGCAGGAGCGGTGCCCGTAGCTCCGCACCCGGCACGGGGGTCCATAATGCTGGACCGCGAGCGGGCCTCGAGCTTGAAGCCCAGGTTTCTGTGACAAATCCTTGTGCGCGTGACCTGCCCTCCGCCCCGTCCCCACGTCTGCAGGTCTCGCAGTACCGGCCCCCGGCAAACTGCCGCAGCCGCCGGCTGCTCCACGAGCGCCCGGGCCGCCTCCCTGGGCTGCCAGCAGCGCGACCTCCTTGCGGGGAGGGAGCGGACACGGGGCCCTGCCCTGCACTCCCGGCTTCACAGCAGAGCTCTCCTCACAGCCTCGCGCCCAAGAGTCCCAAGACAGGGGGCCGAGGAGACTCACCGCCGAGCGATGCCCGCGCCTCGAGCGTCCGCACGCGCCCCGCGCCGCGCCTCCCGGCAGGCTCCGCGGGACTCCACTTCCCGGCAAGCTCCGCAGCTCCCGGCGGCCTGTGCGACTCCACTTCCCGGCAAGCTCTACGACGCCGGCGGCCTGTGCGGCTGCGGGCGACGTTTCCCGGCAGTCCCCGCGGCCTCGGGCAGGATGATCCACGAGCTGCTGCTGGCGCTGAGCGGGTTCCCGGGCGCTGCCTTCACGTGGAGCAAGCGGGGCGGCCTGCAGGTACCGCCGGGCCCGCGCCCCGCCCCGCCCCGCCCCCCCGACCGTCCCGGCCCGCCCCCCCTGACCGCCCGCCTCGCCCGCAGGTGAGCCAGGAGCTGCCCTTCCTGCACCCGAGCGAGACCGGCGTCCTGAGCCGCCTCTGCCGCCTGGGCACCGACTACCTCCGCTTCACCGACTTCGTGGCGCAGTACACGGGCCACGTGCAGCAGCAGCAGCAGCAGCAGCAGCCGCAGGTGGGGCCGCGCCGGGCGTCGGGGCCCAGGCCTGTGTTCATCTTGACAGGACCCACCCCGCCCTGCCCCGCGAGGCCGCAGGGCCCCGGCTGGGGGACCCGCGAACGGCTGCCGCCAGTGCCACAGGGCACGGGGAGGGTGGGCGCAGCCCGCTCAGCGGGGCCGGGGGCCCTGGCTCCTGGCACCAGACCCTGGCCCGCCTCAGTCCCAGGTGCGGCTGCAGGGCCGTGCCGCCACACCCTGCTTGTACGCTTCCACGTGGCACACGTGTTGCCACTGCCCACCCACCCACACCCTGAGCGGCAGGACGTGTCGGCTCAGGGAGCCCCCCCGTGGGCCAGCTTGCGCTTCGCTCGGGCCTCGACCCGCCGGGGAGGCAGGCGGCAGCTCCGGCGCAGAGCCCTGGGCAGGGTGCGCTTGTGCAGACGCCGGTCCGTCAGCTGCCAGAGACCCGGGCCCCCGCAGCAGCGGAGCATGCCAGGCGGTCGTTCCTCGTCCACGTCTTCTCGCTGAGGTTCTGGTTGCGCTCTTCCCTGCACCTGCTGCTATCCGCACACCCGGGATGTTGCCTTTGACATCCCAGGGTCTTCGGCTCAAACTCCTCCCGGCCCCGGCCAAGCTGTCTGTCCGCCAGACGAGAGCCGAGGTGCTGGCTGGGGGCCCAGGCATCTGCAGGGCTGCCGTTTGGTGCCCTGTCTTGGCACATCTCCAAGCAGTCTTGCTGTGCAATGTCTACAAACCTAGGTGCTTCCAGGCAGCAGCGGACACTGGTCTGTCTTTCTCTGCTTGGTGCTTTCCTCTGGTGCCTGGTTATTAACCTTCAGTTTTACTTCTCTTTCTGTTCTGTCATTTTTTTTGTCTCAAGAAATCGGTTGTGCGCCTAGTGCTATCTCTGGCCATCGAGGGGGGATGTAGTTTCTGGTAAGGCAGAGCTCAGTTATGGCATAACAAATACAGCAGTCTCCGATGGGGGCAAGTAGTAAGTGCTTTAGAGGGGAAGTCTGTGAATGGAGAGGATCTTTCTATGCGTGCCCCATGTCACCTTCCCTCATTGGTTTAGAGAGGTCAAAGGAGGCATCACTGACTTCTGTTTAATAGCTCCCAACGGACCTGTCCACCTTCCTTTCCGAACTTGCTTATACCATCTACCTCCACAAACGCTTGTGGCAACAAGTGCCACAAGTTGGCTACGCGCTGTATATAAACAAAAGCACGTCCTCTAACAAGATGCCTGTGGTGGAGAGTCCAAACCAGCAGCGCTCTCGCTGAGCTATGGCCTAGGGCCTCTTGTTGGAACACTTAGGCGTTGTTGACCCCGTGTCACTGACGGGTGGGCGGTCGCTTCCATTTGGTTATCCATAGCGATGTCTGCCTTAGCGCAGTACTGTCTTACCTGCTGCAGTCAGGCTAATTTGGAGAAGGAAGGAGAGCAACAGGGAGAGAAATACCACATGAGAGCGAAGAGCAAAGGCTTGTGAAGCCCCTGCAGACTCTACCATGCAAACCTAATTCACCTGGGGAAGAATAACAACTTGCAGTCACTGCAGACTGGACAGGCTTTGTAAGACTCGAGGGTGCTCGCCCATCCCACTAGGCTGGTGGGGCTGTGGAAAGTGCTTTACATACATGTGCCTCTTTCAGTGGCTGCCCCAAATAACAGCAACATGTTAGTGGCCACCTTTATTAGATGGTCTTCTGTCTCCAGACTGCCTTGCAGTGGGCACCTGCCTCTTCTGTGGCGAGCAGTGTCTCTGAGGGGACTGAATACAGGTCTGCTCCATCCTTGCCAACATGAACGCCATCTCATAACCTGTCAGTTCTGTTGGCACTTGCTGCGGTTGTTCGAGATGGGTATGTTTGTAACTTGGATCTCTGGGCTGGTGTTAAACCATCCAGACCTGCCTGGGGCCAATCCAGACTTTACTGTTTGATTCCAGGACCATCACCCATCCCAGCAGAACCCAAGCGGGCTCCATGGGATTTACTTGCGGGCCTTCTGCACGGGGCTTGACTCTGTGCTGCAGCCCTATCGTCAGGCACTGCTTGACCTGGAACAAGAGGTAAGAGGGAGGTGCTGCTGTGGTACTGTGTGGCTGGGCTCTGGAAATGCTGCAGCCTGAACTCTGGTGCAGTGGGGACCTGCCTCTTGTATGGCAAGTAGCCTGACAACTAGCTGCCAGGGACAGGACAGGAACTTTCACTTTTCACTTTGGGGATGTCTTCCAAATGGCTACTGCAAGTGCAGTCAGTACTGGTCAATGTATTCTGTGTCACTGACTTCTTGATCCATGTGAGGTCTCCCTCAGTTCCAGGGCAAGGCTCTGTCACTCCAGCTGTAGTGATCCATGCTTTTAACTCTGAAGATTTTTAACTAATTCCCCTGTTATGGCCAGGATAGCAGTTGTCGTGTAACCTCTCAGGTGGAGTCACTGAGTCGGTGGCCAGTGGTCTCACTGTGAGTTGCAGCCTGAAGTGGGACATGGCCCAAAAGTCTGTGGAGTGAGCTGCGAGCAAAGGCTCTTGTCATCAGGCTGTCTGCTCTCACTTACCTTCATTCAGCCGGACTCATAGGCTGTGGATTATTTCAATTTGTGCTAACTGCTGTTGTCGTTGCAGTTCCTGGCTGATCCTCATCTCTCCATCTCGCACGTTAACTATTCCCTGGATCAGGTATGTTGCGTAGGACTTGGAGGCTTCGGGTTTATGCACCTTAACGCTCATTGGTACAACGTGGGTAATGGTGCAGAGCTTGGCATTGCTGCTAGACCCCCATCTTTCCAACCACCTGACAGCTGTACTTCTCTCCTGTGTTTTAATGTCACCATTAACCTTTAGTCCTAAGCTTGCAAGAAAAAATAGATTTTCCTTCCTGCAAGGTTGCAGTAGCTGGTAGCACATATATCACCAAGGTGGAAGAAGCTACATGGTGTCTGTTTTTAGGCATCTTGATTTCCAAAATCATTAAATCCAGTGTGTTGTCTTTCATGACCTTTCCTCCATGGAGTCCTGCCAGGAGTCTTATGCTTTATTGCATGGCTGAAGAACTTGTGAGTTGGGGATGCCCGGATAGCCCCTTTAAAGAGTATAGGAGTGTGCCTGGGGCACAAAGAGCTCTCACTTCAACCATGCATCTGTCCCTCCATTTCCTGAAAACTCATTTGGAGTCCAGCTCTGAAACTGGAGTGGTGGGGGGAGCTGTTTGATTTTTTTTTCATATCCTGGAGCCAAAGTCTCAAACTTGGCATTTTGAGAAACTGCAGAATCACAGTGATGCACTGCCAGCTTATCAGTACAATTTTGTGTTCCACACAGCTTGCCTACTGTGCAGAGTGTCTCCGGACCTGCCTATCTCCTCTTTCATGATGCAGCTTGAGCCTGATGCTGGCGTAGTGTTGCATTTCCCATATCTTAGGCTGATTGTCTGTCCGTGCAGAGACTGAGGTCTCCTGTTCTAGGGACACCCAAATCAGGGCGATAGTGCTACCTACTTGTGGGGCAACTGAAGTAACCAGCTAGAAAATCACTACATTTTGCTGCTTTGCCCCAAGTGCCCTTGCTGTCTCTTGCTTAGGAGCCTGCTCTTATGTGTTGATCCTTGCTTTGCAGTTCCAGCTGCTTTTCCCCTCGGTGATGGTGGTGGTTGAGCAGATCAAGACTCAGAAGGTACAGTGAGGGGTGACTGGGGCATCCACGCTGGGATGTGGCATTCCCTCTCTTTGCTTTCAGTTGGAGTTGCTTGTGGGTGGAGGTGTCACCAGATGATAGACAGGGCTTGTAGGTGGTTGGTGGGTGCACTCATCAGGAAGTAACGGGTTTCTCAGGGTCTGTCTTTTTCTCAGAGGCTACATGAAGCAGGCAGCAGAGAGATTCTGACCATAAGCAAGAGTGAGGCAGTGGGGTGATTTGCATCTTTAAAGTTGAGGGAAAGAGACAGATTTTTGGCAGACAGGCTTGGAGCTGGGACAGGATGCGGATGTGCAGCAATCCTCTCCCTTGACCTGGTCACACTGCTGTCTTCAGTATACAGGGATGGAGCATGTTGCCATGTTTGCGGCTGGCTTTACTCCTCCTTATGCCTGATCCCAAAGGATTTGCATCCCAGGAAATTGGGGGCATTTGCTAGATTTTGTGAAGCATTGGGGGAAGCTTGTGTGCTGGCTGCTAAGTGGTGTCTGGGAAAAGGGGCTCACACAGCATTTCCTAGAGTAGTGGTTTTCAAACTGAGGTGTGCACACCCCAGCCGCGTGTGGCTAAGCTGTAATAATGGTGGTGAAGCTTCTGATTGGCTAGTGTGTGATGAGTGATGGTATTGCTGGGTGTTGATGCTGGCATCAACACACTTCCTGAGGAGTGAATGTGGAGATGCACTGGGGTTGAGGGAAATGAGCAGCGATGTTCTTCAGGTAAAGGAGTGTGCAGCCAAAAAAGTTTGCAATCCACTGCCCTGGAGTTTGTGAAGCCTTTCCCTTCCATCCCATGGCAGGTCGTCATTGAGACGTCTGGAATGCCAGCAGTGCATCAAGACAGCAACTTGCTGCTGATCCACTGTAACTACTTTATTTCTTCTGCAGATTCATGGCTGTCAGATCCTGGAGACTGTCCACAAGCACAGCTGTGGAGGGCTGCCCCCCGTGCGCAGTGCACTGGAAAAGTAGGGAGATTCTCTAATCCTGCTGCCGAGTTCTTGTGGAACAGCTGTAGTTAGTAATAGAATCTTTTCTCCAAACACCCCTGTTTGATCCAGGAAATGGGCTTGGGGCTGGGCTTACAGCCCTGGGGGTGTAAGTCCTCTGCTTATCCTCAGGATGAGTGCAGCCTGGACAAAACCAGTGTGACCTCTGCCAGACACTGATCTGCCAGCTGTCTCATTGCTGAGCTGCTGGGGCATCTTCTGGGGGAGGGAAGTTCAGTCTCCATGGCTTCTCAGCTGAGGTGGCCAATAAGGAGCCAGCTGAGACTGGCTGAGTGGTGAGAGTTCTGCTAGTTACTGTCGTGATTTCCCCATTACCTGGTGCAGTTCCTGTGCACATCACAGTAGGAGCTGCTTCGTGGTATCACTGGCCCTTGGGAGTTAGCTTGGGTGTTCAGACAGTAGGGTAATTTGGTTAGTTGCACACTGATAGAGGCATGTCCCTGTGGAGAGAACTGGGGCACTGACTTTCCAGGTGTGGTTTGTGGAGCTGCTGAGATGTCCGGGTGAGAAGGAACAGTGAGCTGGAGGGTTGCCATATGGCATCCTGGGCATGTCAGTGTGTCACATGTCTGACTGCTTGTAATGGAACTAAGCAGGTGTCATGCTCGTGGCAGGCACAGGACCATCCATGTCTCCTGGGAGCGCACAGCTTTCTGGCAAAAGAGCTCCTATCTGGCCAACTGATCTGATGCATAATATATGTTCAGTTCCAGCTGCTTTATACACAGATCCCTCTTACTTCTTACTTCTCTTGGTCTCCAGGATCCTGGCTGTGTGTCATGGGGTTATGTATAAGCAGCTGTCTGCCTGGATGCTGCATGGACTGCTGCTGGATCAACATGAAGAGTTTTTCATCAGACAAGGCCCATCTTCAGGGAATGTCCCTGCCCAGCCAGAAGAGGAGGATGATGACCTGGGAATTGGGGGGCTAACAGGGAAACAGCTGCGAGAGCTACAGGACCTGGTGAGGTTCCAGCTCAAGGCATAGCTTCTTTAGGGCATTTGTGGGTCTGGGCAGACGCATGTGGCCAGCAGAAGAACCATGTGCACAGATGTTCTCATTGCTTTTGCGTCCACAGTGCAAGTGCTCTGTGAATTCACCCCCTGATATTCCACACTCAACTTCCCTGTGTAGGAAGGTCAGGCCAAGTATAAGTTGCACAAACGCACAGACTAGGAAAGATAAAATAGATTTTTAAGGACAATTAGCAGAAGGCATAAAGATTTTCAGTTTATCAGATGCTGGGAGCCTGTGAAATGATTGTTCAGCCTGCTGGATTCCCAGAGAAATAAAGGACATGGCAGAGGGATCAAATGCATCTCTTCCTCAGTTATCTCCACAGAGGATGTTGGAGATGCCTATGCCAAAACAGCTTCTTTTCAGATAAAGAGATGAAGACTCCTTAAAACTGAGTTGTCAGGAGTGGAGATGTAGGATTACCTGATACAGTAAGGAACAAGGACTAGATGGTTCTTCACCTGAGTGCTGAGAATTTGGAGCTGAGAGGGAGAGCAGCTAACAAAAAAAAAATGCACACTTACTGGAATTGGCTGGTACTGTGAATATAGTTTCATAGTTTCTAGGGTCGGAAGGGACCTGAACAAATCATCTAGTCCGACCCTCTGCCATGGCAGGAAAGAATACTGGGGTCAAATGACCCCAGCAAGATGTTCATCTAACCTCCTCTTAAACACCCCCAGGGTAGGAGCCAGCACCACTTCTCTTGGAAGCTGGTTCCAGACCCTAGCCGCCCTGACCGCGAAATAGCGCCTCCTGATATCTAGCCTAAATCTCCCCTCTGCCAGCTTGTGACCGTTATTCCTGGTCACTCCTGGCGGTGCTCGGGGGAACAGGGACTCCCCCAGTGCCTGCTGGTCCCCCCCTGACTAGTTTGTAACAGGCCACTAGACACCCCTCAGCCTTCTCTTGTGGAGGCTGAACAGGTTCAGGTCCCGCAGCCTCTCCTCATAGGGCCTGTCCTGTTGTCCCCTGATCATAGGAGTGGCCCTCCTCTGGACTCTCTCCATGCTGTCCACATCCCTCTTGAAGTGCGGCGCCCAGAACTGGATGCAATACTCCAGCTGCGGCCTGACCAGTGCCGCATAGAGGGGGAGGATCACCTCCTTGGACCTGCTCGAGATGCATCTGTGGATGCATGCCAAGGTGCGGTTGGTCTTCCTTACTGCCTCCCCACACTGCCGGCCCATGTTCATCTTGGAGTCAGTGATGACCCCCAGATCCCTTTCTGCCTCCGTGCTGACAAGAGGGGAGTTCCCCAACCTGTAGGTATGGTTTGAATGGAGGCAAGCCCCCTGCATTATGTAGATTGGGTTTGTCTTCTTCCACACCATCTCCATGGCTGATTTCTTCTGTTTGAATTGTCCATCCCCTGCACTGTCCCTCATCCGTTCCACCAACTCTTTTTTCTGTGTTCCTTTCTTGTCCTGTGATAGCGCTTGATTGAGGAGGAAAACATGCTGGCACCATCTCTGAAACAGTTTTCCCTGCGGGTGGAGATGCTACCATCATACATTCCTGTGCGGGTTGCTGAGAAAATCCTCTTTGTGGGAGAATCAGTTCAGATGTTTGAGAATCAAAACGTGACCCTGACCAGAAAAGGTAGGACAGCTGCCTGCGGCTTCCCATGTTGTGTGGAACATGGGCGCTTCTAGAGCATCGTGCCACGCATCCTGCAGCACGCACCTCTGTGATTCCAGCTGAGTCTCCCTGCCCTCCAGTGCAAGAGCAATCACTTCTAAGCCAACCTTTGAGCCCACCGGAGACTCTGTTGTCGCCTCCCAGCCCTCACAGTAATTGTGTCTTTGAGTGTTATAGCAGCCATGAGGTATTTCTGGCTCACTCACCATTCAGTATTTCTACATCCTCACCTAGGGTTCATCCCATTCAGTCTGCCAGTCTCCATTTTCCTCCCACACATCTGCCAATATTCTAGGAAAAGGGAAGTAGTGTTACACAAATCAAAAGGTTGAGACATAGAGCTGTTGCACAGGTCCAGTCTGGTTAGCGGTGTTTGTGCTGTTCCCAGTTTCCTGTGGTCCAGCTGCCTGTTGTCAGGTCTGAGGCAAACTACTGTGACACCTTCCTCTCTATGACCTGCCACATGGCTCCATTCGCTCCTTCCCTCAGACCTGCTCCCCAGGCTGGGAGTCCACTCGGGCACCTGTTTTCAGATGGCAGCATCCTCTGTCTCTGGCCTCTGAGCTACTAGAACCAAATCTTGTCTTATGCCCCCTTGTGTTCAAGCATTGCCCAAGTGCACTCAATTTGGGCCTTCTGTGCAAAGACACTTAAGTGGTTGCATTTCATGGCATGAAGCATCATCCACACTAAGTCACTTCTTGTAAAGGTGGGGCCTGTCGTTTAGCTTAGCTGATCAAAAGAACTCCCACATTCTGAAGTAGGATGGAAATAGAAAATGTTGCTTGCAGAGTGGTGGATGTTGTATCATTGGGACAAGCCACTTCTAGAAGCCCTCTGGAAGCATTTTACTTCTAGGTGACCCCAGTACACCAAGTTAGGCAGTGCTCTGTGCAAGGAAGGTGGGTACCCAGTGGCCGAGATGCAGCTGGTGGGAAGTGTAGCCATCAAACTTCTACTCGGTCTCTTAGGCAAAGGCTACTGAGTGGCTTGTTGAGGTACTGTGCTCTTCTGTGCTGTTTTACCTGTGTCCCAATGCTCTTCTGTCTGCTGGGCAGGCTCCATCCTGAAGAACCAGGAGGACACTTTTGCTGCAGAGTTGCACCGACTCAAGCAACAGCCACTCTTTAGCCTGGTGGACTTCGAGTCTGTGGTTGACTGGATACGAAGTACTGTTGCTGAGGTAATCTCACTGCAAGGAAACCAAGCCGCCTGTGAGCTATCAGGAAGGGCGAGGCCCAGGTGGGGTGACTGCATTGTTAATTGAATGTCTGCTGTGATACTGCATTGTCTTCTTTAATCAGAACATTGTGTAAAGAATATCTGTTGGAACACTTGTCTTCCCTTACCCTTTCGTTTTCATATTTTAAATGTTTAGTCAAAATAGATATAGCAAGAAACATTACAGTTCGCATCAGAGAGATTTAATTTGCATACAAAGTCTCAGTTTATTATAGAACTTGGGCATTGTATTCAGAGCGATGGGAACAGCAGAGGAGTCAGACATGTCCTCACCATGGGGAGGGGGCCAGGAATAAGAGCCAAGACTTGAGTTGGCTTTGTAACAGGGTTTGACTCCGCTTGTATCCTCTGTAGTGTCTTCTTATGTGGATCTTGACTTCTTTTGGAAATCTTGGGAACAGTTTGCTGCTAGGGGGAATGGGGCAGTGTGAATTAAAGGGTTTGTTCATTAGTAACACAGATCATTCTCAGGCAGATTCCTCCCCTTTGCTATGCTGGCCTGGTGGTGGGGAACAGCATATTCTGTTCTGTGTAAATTCCTTTACTGCACTTGGCATGCTCTGAGTTGCAGTTGAATCTGATCAGGTTCAGAGAAGAATACAGTGTTGTGGGTGTTGGGCTGGACTGAGCATGTTCTTGCATCTCCATAGCACCTGTGGAAGCTGATGGTGGAAGAATCGGATTTACTAGGACAGCTGAAGGTAACAACTATCTGTGCAAACTCATGCACGCTTCTCTTCAAGGGGTCATTTTAACAGTTTTCCCTCATTTTTCTCCTTCGGGTAAAGCTGTTCCCATTACTTCTGTCACTAAGATAGGAGCAGCATATCAGGGACTGACAGAGGCAGGCAGTTTCTCTATGGGGTACATGGTTTCACAGTCTGCCCTCTAAGGAAGAGGAATGACATTGCTGGCCATCCAGGCAGGATGGATGCTGTCCAGAGCCACGGGCCTCAGCCCAATTCATGTTCTGCAGCCGCTTCTCAGAGCAGCCCAAGCCACAGTCTGTTGAAGCAGTAACAGAAACAGATGTTTGTACAATTCTTCCTCCTCCTTCTCTTGGAATTTCATATTTAAATATCTGTCTTCACAGATTATTAAAGATTTCTATCTCTTGGGAAGAGGAGAATTGTTTCAGGCCTTCATCGACACTGCACAGCACATGCTAAAAACACCACCCACTGCTGTAACTGAACATGGTGAGTCCCATGCTCAGTCCTGCTCACTCTGCATGCTGTAGTGAGAGGATAGTAAGCCCTACCAGCACTGCAAATATGAGATCAATTTAATTCTTGAACAGCCAGCAAGGAAGACCCCATAGTGTCCCCACTCAAGTGCTTTACCAGTCAGTCTTCCTGCCCTTTGCACTGACCAGGTCTAGGTAATAGCTTTAGGGAGCAATCCTTCATTAAGGAAGGGGTGAGATGGATTAAACTGTGCCTTAAAAAGGTTTTTCCTACCTGGCATTAGTAGCATGGCTACCTCGCATTTTGGTAAGTTCCTTTTTTAAATAGGAGCAAGTCAAACCACTGGAGTGCTGCCCTGGGAGTCAGATGGAGGGCTCCCCTTTCCTACATATGGGCAGTGGCTTATCTGGCACTGTACTGTCAGGAGGCCCGGCTAGGGCCATGCTTTTGTGAGTGCCCATTATCCTGGGTGGAGGAGCAGGTTCCACTTGCACAGCCCCCAAGAGGGATGGGAGTGGGCTACCCATGGGTGGCTGAGGTATGAGAACAAACTTCTCAACCCCTGGTCCTGGTAACAGCTCTGGGGTTAGCATTGGCTGCACCATGACGCTGTTCCTGAGGCTTATGCTCTTTCCTTGTCAGATGTCAACGTTGCATTCCAGCAATCTGCCCACAAGGTGCTTTTGGATGATGATAACCTCCTCCCCCTGCTCCACCTGACCATCGAGTATCATGGGAAGGAGCACAAAGGTACCGACTTGAGCTTGTTGCCAAGGGTTGGGGGGAGCCAAGAGCTGTTCTGCTTCAGTCTCTGCTCCACTCCACAGACCTTCAGGTTAAGGAGTCTGAGCTTCCTGTGCACCTGCCTTTGACTCGGGCACCCTCCTGTGTACTTCCTGGTCCTGGAGGGGGATGCCCTGCCGCACTCTGTCCCCTGCTCTGTTGCTTGCTGGAGGATCTCTTCCTTCTCCAAGTGTCTGTGCCCAGGTCACAGTTCTGCTGTTCTGTTTCTTTCCAGATCCCTCTCAGGCCCGAGAAGGACCCTCCCGGGAGCTCTCACCTCGCGAGGCCCCCACCTCTGGCTGGGCTGCACTCGGCCTCTCTTACAAAGTACAGTGGCCACTGCACATTCTCTTCACGCCTGCTGTCTTGGAGAAGTGAGTGCCAGCCCCTGCCTGCTTAGTTAGCATATAGTATCTTGGATACTGGTCAGTGAAAAGGGTACAGCTGCATTACCTTCCTTACTTGCAGTATAAGAACGTGTTGCTGGTGTCTGGGTAAGCAGCTGCAGTGCTGGTCAGTATGTATCACTCCACCAGCAGTGCTTCTCCTGCAGCAAACCCGGCAGCTCCATTCCTTCCTCCTCTGCAGCACCAGGGTGAGCCCTGAGTTAGTGCCCCTGGCTGCAGGAAGCATTTTTGTTCAGAGGCAGGCCATCACCATGGCTGCTCTGCCTCAGTGTTCAGCCCCCCTCCTGCCCCTTGGTTTCACATCTGTGTTGTTCTGTAGTGGGTGTTTGGGTCCTGAAGAATTCACATGGCTCAGAAGGTCAGTCTTTGTCTTGGCTGCAGGTACAATGTCGTCTTCAAATACCTGCTGAGTGTCAGGCGGGTGCAGGCTGAGCTGCAGCACTGCTGGGCCCTGCAGATGCAGCGCAAGCACCTGAAGTCCAACAGAACTGATGCCATCAAGTGGCGTTTGCGGGATCACATGGCATTCCTTGTGGACAATCTCCAGTACTATCTGCAGGTCAGGGTACAGGGGATGCTGAGCAGGCACCCAAGTCCAGTGCAGCAAGATGTAGCTTGTTTGCTGGAGCTTTTCCTCCCCACTAGGTTTTATCTGTAGGATATGGAGTAGCAGGGAGGACAAGGGTTAACAACACGCAGAACCAGACCAACCCCTGCTAGATTACATCCTGAACAGGTGCTAAAGAGACTGGTTCTCTGAGGAACCAGTACATGACTAAAGCTTATCGTCTCTGGCAGAGCTGTAAGCAAGTACTCGGTGCTCTTAGAAAGGTGGGAGTCTCAGCTTCCAAATGGCACTTCACATTCATAGCAGCCATGCTGAGAATCCATGTGATCAGGAGCCTTCCCACCTTTCCCCCTCTCCACATCAACTCCATCCTGAATTTAGTGTTTAGTATCTGAAGAATTGACAGGAGGGTATAAACAAGACCCTGGTCAGAAAATGTCAATGTAAAGTGTAGAGGTTAGATTACATCTTTTGAATCTTTTGCTGAAAGTTAACAGTATAACAATTCTCACTGATACAAGCTGTGACTTTCCACTCAAGCTGTATGTAGGGTGAGAAAATATTACCTTTTCCCTGCATTATAGCTGTATTTTTTTCACTTAGCTTACTTTGGCAATTATACTGCTTATTTAACAAGGAAAGGACAGTATGTGAGTTAGGGAAAAAAGTAGAAAAGGGGAAAATATTAACTTTTTCTTGAAACTCTGGTACTTTGAACTAATTTCCTAATTGACCAGACAGAACCTTCCAACTTCAGTTCTTGTTTATTCACAGTCCTGTTTTTCCAGTAGGAAAAAGTGGGTGATAATTTTTTATTCAACAGAATCAAAAAGCCTACATGAACTACAAACAAACTTTAGACTTTTTTTTGAAAGAAGATTTCCATTTTTAGAAAATCTGTACCATCAAATTACAAATTCTAACATTTAGACAGGGATGTATTTGGTAGCTGCGTTGGTCTGAGACAAAAATAAATGCAAAACTCTAGAACTCTTGGTTCAGAGATGATACCTTTTATTAGACCAGCTAAGATATTGCAAAAAAAGTATAGTTTTTTCTGCAAGCTTTCGGGCACACGTGCCCTTCCTCAGGCTCAGGGAAAATTAAAGATGGTAAAAAGTCCCCATAGGTAAAAAAATAAACTTCATTTTTGCGCAGAAGCAGCTGAAGGTGGAAGTCTGTTCCTCTGGATCCATGAGAGTATCTTTGTGAGTTGCTCTTTGAGATGCAGAGAAGGCAGGATTCCTTCCCTGGTGGTGTCAGATGGCAGAAAGGCAGGGAGATGTAGAAATCTTTCTTTTTGTTCAGCCTTGAAATTTAAATCCAAAAGCATTTAGGCAAGCATTTAAGTCAGCTGGGGTGAGTCATTCATAGGGTTTTGCTAACCGTCTGCAAGCAGACTGAATAGATTGGGCAGGGGCGGAATGGCATCCATCATGCAAGGAGAACAGAATGATGCTAATGAGATTTTTTTGATGTACCCGTCAGGTGGATGTGCTGGAATCTCAGTTCTCACAGCTTCTGCAACAGATAAATTCTACCCGGGATTTTGAGAGTATCCGGTTGGCTCATGATCACTTCCTCAGTAACCTGTTGGCTCAGTCATTCATTCTGCTGAAACCTGTGAGTTGTTCTTGCCTTCTGATTCTTTTCTGCAGTGTATCACAGAGATTATGTGCTCACTCATGAATAGACATGACAAGCCAGGAGCATTTCACTAGGTTCATATTTAAGTAACCTACTGTGACCACCTGAATCTCACAGGCCATTGGAATCCCAGGAATTAACTCATCTGCATTTTTTCTAGAAAAGCATGTCTGTCAGCATGGCCTGTCTTCCTAGATGTGTGACTTTTTATGCTTGCTGCACTGAAATGCAGATTGTTTCTTTATGCCCAGTTGACCAGGAGACTAGATGGCTTTGTATCTGTAACCTGTCCTCTGCATTATTCACAACATTATTTACAGGCTCCTAGGATAGGTGAAAAGTGTCTTCCATTCCTTTTTTCTGGCATCTTGCTTGCTTTCATTCAACAACTTGATTTAGCATTAAAGGATTGTTAAAAGGATAAATTAGACAGTCTAAGTCCTATCTTCAGTTCATTGCTTCCATCTTAAAGTTTTGTTTTCCTGCCATCTCTGTGAAAAACTTAGATCGCCAAGTGTGAACAGCTCTGCTGCTAAGACACAAGGAGGCATTGTTGAAACACTTAAGGCAGAGAGCTGTACAGTTCCCCTGGTTTGGAGGGGAAATTACTACTTAGGAGCTTATACCAGCTGATCCTATGTAATTGCTGTCTGTCCTTTCATAATCTGCAGCAAGTGAAGGTAAGATACAGTTTATCTGAGGAAAATTACTTGGGCTTAGCTTCACTTCCTGCAGGATGGGAACAGACTGAAATAACATTTACACTTGATTCACTGGTACTATGGTAAGTTCTCCCTTTAGAACAAGAGATGCACTGGTATATCAGTGGTATATTGGATCGGCACCGATTAAAAGGAAAATTAACATCATCAGCAATCGGCTTTTCTTGGCCTGTGTAGCCGATAATGTCACCGATTAAATGCCATGTGCTTGCATACAGCGGCCATGTGTGTACCCAGGAGTGCAGCTGGGCAGCTTGGAGGGCAGCCTTCTGCTGGTAAGGGCAAGGGGCTGGGATGGGGGGTGCGCTGCTTAAGGCTCCCACAGTGAGGGTGGGAGTGGGACAGATGCAAGTGCTGCTAAGCCAGGATGGTAAATAGGACACGGAGTAGGGCAGAGCTGTGGACAGTTCATCCTGGGGGATGGGGGGCACAATCCATATCAGCTGATCCCAATCTGATGGCTGATATGTGGTCTGGCAGCTTGTAGAGCAGCATCTGAAAGTCTGTTGTGGGGGAAGGGCCATGGGGAGGGACAGATCAAGGCCCTTGCAGTGAGGGGGAGAGTGGGCAGGGGGAGGCACCGCACACCTGAGGTGGGGTGGGGCATGGCACAGAGCCATGACTTGTCGGGGAGGGGGCACTGCTGCACACACCCCAGGAGAGCATGGGGGTGCACCCTGGCTCTGTGCACAGGGTGGGCTGGGGCTGGGGGCTGCGCCGGGCTCTTTCTGGGGTGACGAGTCTGGGCTGGGCTCGGGCCAGGCAGTGGCAGCTCTGGGAGGGGGCTACTGCAAATTTTGGTAGCTGTAGCCTCCTTCCTAGTACCGCTGCTGCCTGTCCCGAGTGCAACCCTGGCCCCAGCCAGCAGTGGCAGCCCACCCTCACCCCATGCATAGATCTGGAGGGTACCCCCCATGCCCTCTTGGAGGGTGTGTAGCGGTAGGAGCCACTCCCTACTCCATGCCCCCTGGGCAAGCCACTCACAGGTCCGTCCCATGCCCCGCCCTGCCCTAGTGCCAGCCCCCGCCCCACTCTCTCGGTCTCTTCCCCCACAACAGACTTACCAGCCTGATGTTGCTCTCCACATCGCTGGGCTGCGTTCTTGGCCACCTGTGTGCTGTGTTGTGGCTGCATGCATGCATGCAACATTTATTGGTGACATCATCGCAACATGAATCAAAAAAAGCTGGCTGCTGATAATGTCAATTTTCCTTATATTGGTGCTGAAACAATATGGGACCGATGTATTGGTGCACTTCAGAAATACACGATCTAAACTCCTTCATAAAACCACCATCAACACTGACACAGCACAGGACATAACACCTGAATCTGTCATAGATAAAACAAGGGAACCAGGGCAGCCAATGTTCTGCTTCTATAAAAGGTTTGTTAATATATGCTTAAGAGATCCCAGGCAGGGGGGGGCACAAACCCTCCAGTCCCTACCAGTCTGACCATAGGGTAAAATTCCTTCCTGACCCCAAATGTGGCGATCGATTTGACCCGAAGCAGAGAGGCAAGACTCTCTAGCCAGGAACATCCAGTTTTAAGTCTCAGCAGGTGCATTGGTGCAGCCCCTTCCTTCCCCCCCATCCCCAGCCAATACCCAGTGCTTCTGATGGAGGCTTAAAAACACCCTGGCCAAGTACAGTCAAAAAGCCTGAGGCTGAATCGATTCAACCTTTGTAGGTTAATACAAGATGCAGAGATTAAATTGAACCAGAATTGAGCAGATATTTACCTTTGACTCAGGAAATGCAGCCACATGCCTGCAGTAGCTCAGGCCACAAGCCGGAGGGAGCTAGAGCATGGTTCTCTCACTGTGTGTTCACTTCCTCTTCCTGCTGCCCCCTCTGGGTTTTGTAGTCCAGACTTACAGCAGCAGGACTCTGCAGAGTCACTTACCAGTTCCTCTTCCTGCTTCCAGGTGCCTCTGGGATTTGTAGTCCAGAGTTGTAGCCAGCAATAAGTTTGAGCGGAGGGAAGGGGTGCTTAACCCCCTCCCCGGCCCCAGACCGCAGCTGGAGTTTGCCTGGAGGGGGCAGTCCCCATGCCTTCAGACTGGGCTGCATCCCCAGCCACACTGTTGCCTTCCCCTCCTTGTCAGCCAGCTCTCACTGCTCCAGCTAGGGAGCAGAGGGACAGGGCCACCCCTGCTCTCTGGGAGCTAACAGCACAGCCCAGCCCAGCCTGGGGTTGCAGAGTGCTGGGGGTCTGTGATTGAACTTGAACCAGGAGGGGGTCTGGGACAGAAGTTTCATAAACCGGTTTGACCCAAATCAGTTAAGCCTGATACTACATTCAACCAGGTGCATCTTAAACCAGTTTCAGCCATTTTGAAATGGGTTGATGTGCACTGAGCTTCTGTTCTGTTATGGGTTTAAACCAGTTTCTGATGATTTTAACCTGGTTTATGTGTAACTTCTGTCCCTAGTCCCTGAAACATGTAGCAGAAAGTGAGGGGAGGGGGGAGCAAAAAGCCAAGCCCAGAAGCCTGGGAAATCCCTGTAGCCAAACATAAGAATCACTATGCCTAGATCAAGGACAGGCAATTATTTTGGGGAGAGGGCCGCTTACTGAGTTTCGGAAACCCATCAAGGCCGCATGAGAGGTAGCCAGGGCAGATTAACATTCTCTACGTTTTTTAGGGGCCCTGTGGGCCGGATAGAAAGGCCAGCCCCCGGGGCTGCGTTTTGCCCACCCCGGCGTAGATCATCCCTGACCAGTGACTGTCCACAACCTGTTTTTTAACATCTCTAGTGATGGAGAGTCCGCACCTTCCCTGGGCAACTGCCTTCCTGCTCTAATGATGAAGACGTTCTTCCTGAGATCTAATCTAACCTGCTTTGCTGCAACTTCAAGCCACTGGCTTATGTCCTGCTCTTTACAGCAGGAGAGAAAATATGTCCTCCCTCTTCTTTGCAGCAGCCTGTCACACATTTGAAGCCTGCTGCCATGTTCCCTCCTAAGTGCCTTTTCTACAAGCTGAACATGCCTCGTTCCTTCAGCCTCTCCTTGTATGACTTGTTTGCCAAGCCCTTTATCATCATCACCTGCCTCTGGACCCTCTCTAGCTTTGCTACATCTTTTAAAATGTGGAGCCCAGAACTGCATGCAATAATTTTCATCCTTGGAAGAGACTAGTAAAAGGGTTGTTCGGTAATAGCAAGTGCACCCTGCACCTGTGCAGGGGCTTGAACTAGGTGGTCCTTAAGGTCCCTTCCAGCCCTAGGATTCTGCTTGGGTTCAGCATATTTTCCCTGATGCACCAGGTGTATTAGCATTTCTTAAGAACAAAATCCAAGGGTTTGAAGCCACAAGGGACCATTAAATTTCATTCACTTACCCTGGTATTGAGCCCAGCACTTTTTGGCACCACTTTGATCTGAAGATGCCAAGAGATGGAGAACCTACCGCTTCCAGCTGGTGGCTTATCCAGTTGGTTCTGCCTCACTGATGAAAAGCTCTCTCTCTAGTCTCATTTTGCTGATGCATGCCTAGCTTTCAGGTCTCTCTGAGTCCTCTGAATTAGCTCCTTGTTAACTAGGAATTTCCTGCTATAGCAATCCCTGTTTTTCATTAAAATGCTGTTATCCTTTTTTCCATAGCATCAGTTCTTCCTACCTGATTGCACAGGAAGGCTTATTTGGCCTCTAAAGTTAAAGCGATCATGTCAACATGTCACAGTCCCTGCAAGGTCCTAAAAGTGAATTTTTAAAGGCCCCTACCTGTACTGTTTTTCTCATCATCAGTGAAAAGTCTTTCACTCATAGGCACTTAGTGCAAAATGATTTCAAACATTTATGGAGGAACGTTTAGAAGTTAAGAATTTTCTCAACTTCGTAGCATGAAATTCCTGCTTTTACATCTTATCCAAAGTTCGTTTTTACAGAGTTTTGGGCCATGTTTCAGTCATCTGTGTTCTTACTCTTCTAAAGAAATGCGTTATACAAAACATTCCACATTTCAAGGCCAAGCTGTTATTTCGCTTTAATTTCAAAAGAGGATTTCCAAAGAAGCTGCATGTTTCCTGTTCAGGAACAGACAAGTGGTGATCAGAGAAATAACATTACAGAGGTGTAAGAAAGAGGGGTAGAAAAGTGGCCAGCATGTCAGCGGCCTTCCCCAGTGAGCATTTCCTGCTGTTTTTAAATGGTCAGATTAAACAAGACCCACTGTTAGGAAATGCCACTTGTTACACAAATCTAAAACTCCCTTGCTGGCCCTGCCTGCCTTCTCACAGGTTTTCCACTGTTTGAATGAAATCCTGGATCTGTGTCACAGTTTCTGTTCCCTTGTCAGTCAGAACTTGGGCCCGCTGGATGAACGTGGAGCTGCCCAGCTGAGCATCCTAGTAAAGGTGAGTCTTGGGCCACGTGAACCCCTCTCCTCCTCTCTGTACAGAGACTTGCAAGGAGCAGGGTAGGATGACAGTCCTGCCTGCTTGAAGCAGGGACAGTGTGTTATATATCCTGTAATTTTTAAACTGATGTAATAAAATTAGTGCATGGAGGTGAATAATTCAGTTTAGTCTAGCCACAGCAGGGTTGGAATCTGTTCAAGCTAAACTGGAACAAGAGCATGTAGACTGGTTTGATCAAGCAGAAGAAAACCAACAAGTGGGTGCAGTGCATACAAAAAAAGGCCTCAAAAAGCAGCAACTATGTCCTGCTGTTTGCTCTTTGCAGAGCTGAAGGGTGCGGCACTTTCTGGCAGCAGCATGGAGAAGTGCTTGCAAGGAAGCTAGTAAAACTCACTGAAGACTCTCAGTTAACACTGAAGGTCCTGGATATGGGAAGACTGGTTGAATCTTTCTCCTAATTGTGTTCTGTTTTCAAGCCCTAGCCACTGCACTGGCTTACCTGCAAAGTGACACTACTACCAGGGGCTGTTGGCTTCTGGAAGGAAGCTTTTCTTTGAGTCATGAACCATCCTGCTGTCAGGGATGGGGCAGGAAGCTGCTGTGGCTTCAGCTCACTGATGCTGGTCTTCTCTCCCCCACAGGGCTTCAGCCGCCAGTCCTCACTCCTCTTCAAGATTCTCTCCAGTGTCCGCAACCACCAGATCAACTCTGACCTGGCCCAGCTGCTGCTCCGCCTCGACTACAACAAGTACTACACTCAGGCAGGGGGCACCCTGGGCAGGTAGGAACAGGCTGGGCACTGGGTTTGCTGACACCAGCACCCAGAGGTGTTTGAGACAAATTCATAGTTGGCAGGATCAGAAGGGACCTAAGTAGATCATCAAGTCCAACCCCCTGCCCTGGGCAGGAGAGAACACTGGACTCGTATGACCGCAGCTAGGGGAGATGGATGTGAAATTTTCCATTTGAGCTCAAATTCCTGATTTCAGAAGCCAGGTTGTGCTTCTCTTCCACTGTTTGCCTCTTTGCTTTGAGATCCAGGGAACCGCCTGCTACCAGGTGTTCACTGGAGAGGCCAGCTGCCCTGCATGAGGTGGTATGTGGGTAATAATACATCTTTCTCTTGCAGCTTTGGGGTTTGAGCAGAGACCTGTTTTTAGGACCATGAGCAAGAACACAACAAGGTGAAGTGATGAGGATGAATACAGACGAGACAAAAGCACATTACCACCAGTGGTGTTTCTAGGGCATTCACTCTGCTGTCTGAACCCTTCCTGGCAATGGGCCCTAGTCACCTGTTCCCCAGAAATCCACCTCTCTTGGAAAGAGGTAACAACAAGTGTCTTGAAACAAGGCTGTTCCATTCACAGAGCATTAGTAAACTTGCTTCCTGTGGCATGTATGTATCCCCCCTGCCACACACCAACCTGCTTGTGTAGGGCAGGACAGTCTATCCCACAGGTTCCATCCACATCCTTCTCTCCCTCCTTTAAGCAAATGCACAGGATCATACAGCTCTTCCTGACTGTTCACCTTGACCACAAGCAATGCAGAAAGTGGTGAGACGTATCCTGGTGGATGTGGCTGTGCCAGCAGGTACTGGCAGCAAGCAAGAGCTTTCTTTTGTTCAACACATCATTTTACAATTACCACATCCTCTGCTTCCGATGCACTGGCCCTAGTCTGACATCTGCACAGAGGGAAAGGAGGAAGCCACATAGATGCCTGGCTGCTGTTTGAACAGTAAGGGAGGCCTGGAAAGGTTTTCACTCTGCAGTAGATCTCACCTCCAGGGAGTTAGGGGGCTGCTGCCTGCTTGGAGCCTGAGCCCACAACATGTTTTTTCAGTAGTGGTGTCATATACTGCTGTTCTGGTTTTTGTGGCTGGCACTAGAGCATCGGGAAAGATGGGCAGTGAATGAGAAGTGGGTGTAAGCCAGTAGCTCGCAGACTCTTTGGCTTGTGTATCACTCTGATTCCATGTTACAAATAATAAAGAGTAACACTTTGTGATTACAGTGAGACTAACTGAGCCTGTCTTTAAATTATTTTGTTTCTTTGTCATCCTTTCTTGTTTATTTTTCATTTCCATCTCGTTTCCTCCAGAAGTTGATTGCATGTCCCAGGAATATGCATACGCTAGTTTAAGAAAGCACATGAATAGCCTAAGTTAGTGTTTCTTGGACAGCAAGTTTGATAGATGGAAGCAACTTGTTCTGGGTTTAAAGGCCATACTTACCTGAATCAGAGGGCATAGGTGTGAAAATGAGCAATGAAGATGCAGCGGGGTGCATCTGAACAGAGTGAAGCTGGTTGTAGAGGGATCTGTAGCCTGCATCTGGAGTGGAGTTCCTGCAGCTACTTCCTGGGGTCAGAGACTCCTAGACATTGTACGTAGGGGCTTAAACAATCAAACCAAAGCAAGAATGTGACAACCCATGAGCAGCATGGTGATGTCTGTTCCCCTTATTAGCAGTGAAGCAAGAAAGATGGAAGTCAACACAGGGAAACACAAGACTGGAGGGTGGGGGAAGAGTAAGAGAAAGATTAAACAAACTTTTCAAAATGCAGGGAGGGGCCCTGACTAAGGATGGACAGAAGCCACAGGATCTGGAAGGGAGGCAACAGATTAGGCCTGTATGAAGAAAGGATTATAGTTTATGATGGGGAAAGCAAGGTGTGAAGCTTGTAAGTACCAAGGGAGTAGAAACCCTTGGGACATTCAAACCTACCCTGCAGTGATGCTGGCCAATATACAAGGGGGAGACCTCCATCCTGTGTAGAAAACAGAAGAAAGGCTCCATCCTTGGCTGCTGGTGCTTTTGACAGGCTCTTTCAAGCAAAGGGTTCCCTTCCTTGTGGCCTCCTGGCATCTTCATCAGGTGCCAATTCTTCCTGCTTTCCCTCTGGAAAAGCAGGTAGGCTAGAGCTTCGGGTGCAGGTTCAGCAGCAGACTTTGCTTAATGTGTTTTGGGTAGAAGCAGAACATGGATCACTGCTGTGGGCAGGTGACAAAGAGGGGCAGGAAGCAGCAGTGACAATATCCTGTCCCCACTCAGGGCTGTTCAGCTGGCACTTACCTGTGCAGAACCGAAGGTGCTGGGAGGATCTGTCTTCACTCAGCTTGTCAGCGAGGAATAACAGCTCAGTCAGGTTTTCCAACGCTAAGCGTTAATGGTCCACCTGAACACCAGAGTTGGTGACTAAGTTGCTGCAGCATGACAGTAAACAGGGACACAGCTGTCAAACAGATTTCTCCCACAATTAATCCCTTAAATACAGCAGGCATCAGAGGACATAAGAACATGTTGCTTAGGAGTGGCACGCATAGTATCTAGGTGCTTACACAACCGTGCCCTGGCATGCCAGATGCAATGGTGGGGTCCTGGAAGCAACACAAATGAGAACCAGAAGATGGCGGGGGGGGCGGGGAATGGGACGGGACGGGACAACACCACAATCAGCACGTAAGCCTGTGAGTGCTGGGGAGGGTTTCTCCCACTCCTCATCTCCCTCCACTAGGGAAGGGGCCTGTCCTGCCCCCATGCATCAGTGGATTGGGCACTGATTCTGGCCCTGCTGCAGGCTGCCATTTGTGAACTGGTTTGTCCCTGTAGTCCTGGACACTAAGGTCTTGGTGGCTGGTTAAGGCCCATGCATCCTTGTGAGGCAGCAGCTGGGGCCAAATGCTGCACTGCTACTGCAGAACAAGTTTGCAACACCCTGGAATAAATCCAGGACAGTCACATCAGGTTCTGCTCCAAGCCATCTCCTTTCCTAGTAGATAGTCTACCTGTGTCAGAACCACATGCACAACTGATCCTCCCAGGCCAGTCACCAGGTTGACGATGTTTGCTCAACCTCAGCCTTCCGCCCTCTACCCACCGTCATCTTGCATCACCTCTCGGGAACCGCGAAGTCGGCAGTCCAGGACACTGGAAAAGGAATGCATGAACAACACTCCTCCCCACCCAGTGCACAGCAGGGAGGTGCTGCAGGCTCTCTGGCCTGCCATGCTCAGTGCCTGAGCATGAATGCACCTGCACATGAATCCTGCTGACCAAAGCAGTCAGCCCATCGCACTGCATCGGCTTCTGAGATTCTGTGCCCGCAGCCCTCTCCAGGAAAAGCATGGAGAACTGCACAGTACAGTGTCTGTTTTTTTCCCTCTACCACCTCTCCCCTCCTCCCCTGCGAACAGCCAGGATACAGGCTTACATGAGCTGAAAGCCCCAGCTACCACAACGAGAGATTCAACATTTATTTCATCTTAAAAGTCCAGCCATAAAACTATGTACAATGATCCATGCACATGTCCATTACACAGAGACATTTAAAACCTGATTAAAACACAGTCTGCACAGCAGTGGGACGGCAGGCGGGCACGGTACGGGCAGCGCTAGCGGGGCACGTAGTCATATTTATACTTTGGATGCTTGTTGTAGCCCATTCTCTCCCCAGCAATAAGGCTCTGGATCACCCACTCTTGCGAGATGACAGGCAGACGCAAGGCTTCTGCGCATTTCAGGACAGCAGCTGGACAGGACAAGTCTGTTACCACCACATCGAAGACCCCCAAGGCGATATCTGTGGGGAAAGGCTACTGTGAGGAAGAAGTATCTCTCCACCCCCATTCCCCTGCTCCCCGGAGGTGCTAATGCCACCCTGCTTCAGGACATCTCCCCACATCCTCTCAGCCCCAGCCAGGAAACTCCCCCCGTGTCGAGGGCACAGCACTCAGGACTCTGGTTAAGCTCAAGACCCAAAGGCACAAGACAAGGCAGCTGCCTGCATGCAAAGGATCATGGTTTAGTATCACAGGGCTGTGTAAGACGAAGTTACAGACACTCACACCAGTCTCTATGTGCCCTGCAATGGAAGGACCAGCAGCTGTATGGCTGACAGCTTGCCAGCTCCTGTGCTCCCTTTCCCACGGAGCCCAGAGCAAGGGGAAGCTTGCTGCAGCGCAAGGCGCTTCTCAGGTTCCCCCCATTGCAGACTGCCAGGCTGCTGTGTAGCATCCGAGCTAGTGCCACAGCAACCTTCACTGCAGAAGGTATAAAGAAGAGAACCGCTCCCCCCAGTGTCTAAGCTGGGGCCCTGTACTCCCCACCCCACCCCACCCCACCCTGGAAGCTCAACAGCAGCCTAGGCACTGAGCACATGCAGTCTGAGCTGCCCAGGCCTGTGCTTGTGGCGGCACAGCAGTCCCAGTTAGGCGTGTGGCCCCCATGCTCCCAGCGCAGCTGCAAGTACCTTTGTTCTGAGCAGTTGAGTGATGCTGCTTCACTGACGCCGCGCCCCCCATCATGAGGATCTCTGACCACAGCTCCAGGAAGTTCTGCCGCTGGTCGGACACCAGCAGGACCTTCAGGTTTTGGAAGGGGCTCTCACGAGGATGCCTGCCCAGGGAGGGCAGAGGTGAGGAGCTCAGACAGTCCTGCTGCCTCGGAGCCAACAACTCTCAGGCCAGCAGCGCTCCCTGCGCTGGTACTGGCATGGTGTCACCCGCCCCTTCACTGGTGGGAAAACCCAGGGACAGGCCTATGGGGGACGAGGCCACATCCCGGCACTTGGGTCCACACCTTGGGCTCCCCCAGGCACCAGCCCATTAACCTGGCTGCCGTGTCCCCCTCCCCCCACCCAGCCCTTCCCTCAAACCCATCCACACCCAGATTACAGACCAGATGCTAAATAGGTGCTAATGCCAGTTCCTGCAGGGCCTGTCCCAGCCTTCCTGCAAAGGGCTGTGAGCTGCTTTGCCAAGCCCACTCCCACATCTGCTTGCCCTTACCTCCCACTGGTGCTGGTTTTAAAGCCACACACCTCGTTTTGTGGGGCAGCACCCGCCCATACACAGAGGAGCACCAAGCCAAAAAGAGCTGCTTAAGTTCAGCTTGCTCCAAAACTGGACAAACAGCAACTGGCTCCCCTTGCTCCTGCTGTTGGTTCCCAAGGGGGTGAAGTCCAGTGAACCTCTGAAAACCCCTTTCCTGAGTACTGGGTAACTGCCCTGAATGCAGAAGTACAGGGAACATGAAGGGGAGAGCTCTGGGGTCTAGAACCTATCCAAGAGAGACGGAGAAGGCAGCTCCCTCTCCCCAGCTCAGCATGTACTTAACCTACTGGTTCCCTGAAGCCCGTGCCCCAGTGGAGCCCAAGATATACATGTAGCAAGGGGGCATCACATCTACTGCAGTGGCACCTGACGAATTCTGCCAGCAGACAAGCCCAGGTGCTCCCTCCACCCTGCTCAGGTCTAGCGTCTTCCTGTGCCCTGTGACAAGAGCAGCCTGGAGGAGGAGGCGGCATGCTCCCTGTGCTGTGTGATGCAGGGGGAGGAGCGCTGCTCCCACATGCCAGGGAGGGTGGAGATTTGCTCTCCTCATTACATAGATCCTGCTCTATCCCCCCAGGGCACATGCGCTGTCACTGTGTCGCCCTTGTGCCCACCCAGCCACCCCTGCTCTGGCTTCAGTCGTGTGCTGGCAGCCCCAGCCGCCTGGTGCTCACCACTCCAGCAGCCGCTGCTCCTGCAGGCTGTAGCCAGCTGGGAGAAGGTAGTTCTGGTAGTTCTGCAGCTGGTTGGCATGGCAGCTGTCGTGGACCCAGACGTGGGACACACAGGGTATTCCGCTGGCAAGGCACAGTAAGTACTTGCGGGTTCGGCAGTGCTGGTCCGCAATCAGGAGGCACCGGTAGGCCGCGCTGCACTGTGGGAATGCACCGGGACACAGCTCAGGCCTGCACTGCTGAGGCAGCGGGAGGAAATGAGAGCCGCAGAGCCCCACGTGCCATGGGCTAGTTGGGCCAAGAGGGAGAATCACCCCTCTCTCAAGCTGGAAGAGGCAACTGTTGGGGTGGGAAGCCCTTGCCCTGCCCAGGCACAGCCAGGCAGAACATCTTGGGAGGCATCATGGGGGCACAAGAGCCAGGCTGGCCAAGTGTTTGGGGGTGAATCTAGTCCGATCCCTGGCTCAGGGCAGGAGCACCCCTGTCTACAGGGCCAGACATCCCTCTAGCCTGATCTCAAAAAGCAGCAATGCCAGCGATCCCCCACCACTCTGGTCAGACTGCAAGGACCCTTCTAGTTCACTCTCCCTCATTGCACTTTCAGCCCACTGTGCCTTGCACTGCCCCCTGTGACACAACAACGGGTCGCCATCCTCCTTGTAAGGGACCTTTTTGTACTTCAGGACCATTACCCAAGCCCTTCTGCAGTGACGTACAGCCCACACCCCTGCAAGTAGATCCTGTGGCCAGTTACCCTCCCTGCTGGAGGTCTGCACCTACATCCTGACTTAAATCTGCCTAGCACCAGCTTTCAGCCTCTGGATCACACTCTGCCTTTGCCTGCTAAGCTGATGTGCCCCAACTTTTTGGAGAGCTCTCCCTGAAGTTCCTGGCACAGCAACTGGCCCCTTCTACCCTGCTCATGGGTCAATTGCATGGATCACTTTTCTTGACTCTTTCATAGTGAGACATGTTTTCCAAAGCAACCACCAGCCTCGTGCTCTTCTGAACCCTTTGCCCTCAGCACGTCCTGGGTCGTGGCAATGCCTGCAAGCACCACTTTTGGCAAGCACCACCAATCGAGAAGATCCAATAATGCAGGAAGGGTGAAGAGGAAGAGAAATGCACATGGCCCCTTCAGGACAGCGCTGCTCACCCTGAGCCTTTGGCACACAAATGGCAGAAGACCCCACTCCTGCGCTGGCCCAGCTGCCCCACAGTGCTGCTCAGCCCATGCCCAACCCTGTAAGATGGTCTGAGTTGCTACAGGGCTTCACTGCCACAGACCAGGGAGGAGGGTCTCACCTGGGTTTCATCGAAGTCCTCCAGGATATAGCCAGCTCCTGCACGCAGCTGCATTGCTGTGTACTGCTTGTTGTACGGCGTCATTTCCAGGAACTCTAGAAGAGAGGAAGAGCTTAAGCCTTGGCTCTGAGCTGTGCCACAGCCCAGGCCTTGTCTCCCTCAGCTGTGGAAACTAGGAGGGGTGGCAGGACCACATTGCTGTTCTCATGCCAAGCAGCAGGCATGGTAGCAGGGCACAGCCAAGTGCACCACTAGCTAAGCTGGACTCGCACCACGGGAATCTGCGTGCCTGCTGCATGGGCTGGAAGTTGCATCATAGTTTCATAGCTGGTCAGGTCGGAAGGGACCTGAGCAGATCATCAAGTCCGACCCCTTGCCATGGCAGGAAAAAGTACTGGGGTCAAATGACCCCAGCAAGGTGTTCATCTAGCCTCCTCTAAAGATCTTAGAAAAGTTTATGAAAGAGGCCATCCTTAATGAACTGGCCAATGCCAACATCCTGAGGGATAGCCAGCACAGGTTTGTTGCGGGTAGGTCTTGCTTGACCAATCTCATTTCCTTCTACGACCAGGTGACCTGTCACCTGCACAAGGGAGAAGAGATTGATGTTGTATATCTTGACTTCAAAAAACCCTTCGATCTGGTATCCCATGATCACCTCTTGGCAAAACTGGCCAATTGTGGCCTTGGGTCCGCCATGATCTACTGCTTGGGAAATTGGCTCCGCGGTCGGACCCAGAGGCTAGTAAATGATGGCAGTCACTCATCATGGTGTCCTGTGACCAGTGGGGTCCCCCAAGGCTCTGTCCTTGGACCCATATTGTTCAACATCTTCATTAACGATGCAGACATTGGAGTCAGGAGCGGACTGGCCAAGTTTGCCGATGACACCAAACTTTGGGGCAAACCATCCACACCAGAAGACAGGCCGGTGATCCAGGCTGACCTTGACAGGCTCAGCAAATGGGCGGACAAGAACCTGATGGTGTTTAACACTGAAAAATGCCAGGTTCTCCACCTTGGGAAGAAAAACCTGCAGCATCCTTATAGGCTCGGCAGTGCTACGCTGGCTAGCGCTACAGAAGAAAGAGACTTGGGGGTCAGGATTAACCACAAGATGAACATGAGCCTGCAATGCGATGCTGTTGCTATTAAAATGACCAAAATGCTGGCGTGCATCCATAGATGCTTCTCGAGCAAATCCCGGGACATCATTCTCCCCTTGTACTCGGCCTTGGTGAGGCCGCAGCTGGAGTACTGCGTCCAGTTTTGGGCTCCACAATTAAAAAAGGAGGTGGAGAAGCTTGAGAGAGTGCAGAGGAGAGCCACGTGCATGATCAGAGGTCAGGAAAACAAACCTTACGACGACAGGCTGAGAGCCATGGGACTCTTTAGCCTGGAAAAGCGCAGGCTCAGGGGTGATCTGGTGGCCACCTATAAGTTTATCAGGGGTGACCACCAGGATCTGGGGGAACGTTTGTTCACCAGAGTGCCCCAAGGATTGACGAGGTCGAACGGTCACAAACTCCTGCAAGACCGCTTCAGGCTGGACATAAGGAAGAATTTCTTTCCTGTCTGAGCCCCCAAGGTCTGGAACAGTCTGCCATCGGAGGCGATTCAAGCACCTACACTGAACACCTTCAAGAGCAAATTGGATGCTTATCTTGCTGGGATTCTATGACCCCAGCTGACTTCCTGGCCTTTGGGGTGGGGCTGGACTCGATGATCTTCCGAGGTCCCTTCCAGCCCTAATGTCTGTGAAATCTATGAAAACCCCCAGGGTAGAAGCCATCACCACTTCTCTTGGAAGTTGGTTCCAGATCGTAGCTGCTGTGGTAATAAATTTAACTAGACTCCTAACTTGATTAAGAAAACAGACAGAAACCAAAAGTGCTGATACTGCTTATTTCAGTTAAATGTTCTGAGATAAGAAATCTGCATGCCTTGTTTTGTCTTGATATAGTATCCTGTGCATGGATGTTTTCTTTAAGTAAACTGCCTGTGTGTCTGTGTGTGATTTACTTTTTTTTGTTTCTCCAAGGCCGTATTTTTTCTCTCTGTCTTAAGTATAAATACGCCTGTAAACTTACAGAGTTTGAGAATTCCTTTGAAACAGACAAGTGGGGGATTCCCCTTGCTGTATGGAATTCTCCCTGTGGTCACAGTATAGCCCAAATAAAGAAAAGCTGGCTCTGTCAGTTCTGATTCAACCACAATGCAAAGTTTAATTTCTTTCACACCGCCCTGACAGTGAAGTCACGCCTCCTGATATCTAGTCTGAATCTACTCTCTGCCAGCTTCTGCCCATTATTCCTGGTCACCCCGGCAGTGCTCAGGGGAACAGGGACTCCCCCGATGCCTGCTGGTCTCCTCTGACTAGTTTGTAACAGGCCACTAGACACCCCTCAGCCTTCTCTTGTGGAGGCTGAACAGGTTCAGGTCCCATCACCTCTCCTCGTAGGGGCAGCCCTGCTGCCCCCTGACCATGCGAGTGGCCTTCTCTGGACCCTCTCCATGTTGTCCACATCCCTCCTGAAGTGCGGTGCCCAGAACTGGATGCAGTACTCCAGCTGTGGCCTGACCAGTGCCGCACAGAGGGGGAGGATCACCTCCTTGGACCTGCTCGAGATGCATCTGTGGATGCATAGCAAGGTGCGATTGGCCTTCTTGACTGCATCCCCACACTGCCAGCCCATGTTCATCTTGGCATCAATGACGACTCCAAGATCCTTTTCTGCCTCTGCACTGATGACATCCATGCACCGCCCACCCCGCTATCGCCCTCCAAGGCCACATTCAAGCCTCTCGTGTCATGTGGCAGCAACCCTCACCTCTGACTTCCTTGACCAACCTACACCCCTACCCATCCCCCTACCCCTGTTGGCAATGCCTCTTGCAACAGGGAGTCCCCTGTCACCCACACCCTGCCCTGGGCTGCAAACCCCCAGGAGCAGAGTCGGGGTCTTGGCCACTCTACCAGGTGCTAAAGGCATGGTGGGCAGCGCAGGGCAGGAGGGGATACACACTTGCTCATGCAGAGCAACCTGCGCCCCACCTTGGGAAGGTTGCAAGGAAGGTCTGTCTCACCTTCCTCTTCCTCACTGCTGCCCGCAGCGCCGTCCAACAGCTTCTGGCGATTGGCTAGCTTGTCACTGGGGGTTGCCATGGTGAGGAGAAAGGCATAGCCCAGAAAGAGGGTCTTATTGTTAGGCAACGGCCCATGATGGTCCTCCAGGGCCGAGGGGTCCAGCACGTTGTCACCGCTCTCACAGGAACTTGGGAACTCTCCTGCCTTCACTGCGCCTGCGGTGGGGGGAGCACCATGAGAGCCTCGCAGCCATGCTCCAGACGGCCCCAACATGGAGTGGCGCTGGCTCCCCCACCCTGAGCAGTACTCATCAAGTGCTCCCTAAAGTCCCTCACCCACACGACTATAGAGGATTTACAGACTGACATAACGATGTTAGCCAGAGGCTGCAGGCAGCAACAAGCATTGGGCAGCCCTCTGCATGCCAACAAGTGCTCATCCTGAAGTAAACTAAATGTCAGCACTTGCGTGCCTTAGTTGTAACTAAGCTGGTAAAAAGGAGGAGAGTGCCCATGTCATTATGATCTGAGCCCCTTCTGCAAAGGGCAGGCCTTGGGACTGGGCTGCAGCTTGTTCTAAGCCTTCAGTCTACACCAAAACCACCATGGGTCACTCTGGACACAAGGCCTGAAGGACAATCGCACTGCACTAGGCTGAAAGGCTGCCTCCTTGATCCCCTCACTCAAGAGAAGAGCTCCCCCCTTCTCCAGCTTGGCTGGGACACGCCAACAGGCCATGAGCAAGTCTCAAGCAGAAGAGAAGTTCTTACCAGTTTTTACGGCTGCAGACTTGCGCCCACGCTTGGCCGGGGACCTCTCATCCTCAGAGGTGACCAGCTTCCTCTTCCCAGACAGCAGCCCCGGGGGCACACGTGGGCTCTCCGGCCCCTTGCGGGTCGGTGTTGTGCTGCTGCTCGACGTGCTGGGTGAGCCAAGGTTACTGCGCCTCTTCCGCTTCCCCTCCACCAGGTTGTCTGGCCACAGCGAGCCACAGGCTGTCAGTATCCCCTCACCCCGCAGAGCTCAACACCCCAGGCTGTGCACACCCAGGCCCTGGCTCAGGCAGGGAGCAGCCCTTATCCTGTCTGCTCCCTCACATGGCCCATCTTCTCCTTCCCAACCTGGCCCATGAGAGGGCCAGTGTCCTGCCTTCCCTCCATAATGCCAAAGTGTGTATCATAAAGGCCACTGCTCTCCACTCCACTCCCCACATCCCAACCATCTCTCCCAGGCATTGCCCCTTCACCTTGGAGAGCGGTGCCCATGACCTGCATTCCTGGGGCACACAGGAAACTATGCAAGGCAACATGCTCCCTGCAGGGCCGTGGCAATGAGCAATGCACAGAGCAGAATGCTGCTGAATAGACTTTAACCCTCACGGGATCAAAAGGCCCAAACCTCTGCAATATGGGCTAGTGCCAGAGGGCTGCGTGAGACTAGCACCTGCCCTGTCTTCACACTGCCAACAGGTATAATGTGGACAGCGATGAGTGCGTCATCGGCAAAGCTGCAAGCTGCCCTGGGTGCCACCGCTCCAGCTGGCAGGCAGTCTCCCCAGCCACATCCACCTGCTGTGCCTTACCCAGGCTGATGTCTGCCGCCTTGGTCAGGGGCGTGGCAGGTTCATAAGGACCCAAGCCAAACTGCTCCCGAAGCTTGTTTCCTTGCTCCAGGGACAGGATGACAGCCATCCGCTTGTACCACTTGCGCTGGCCTTCCTTCTCGACACAGTAGTACAGCTCTCCTGACTCCTTCCTGTGCCCTTTCACAACACCTGACAAGACAGCAAGGCAGAGACCCTCACTGCAGCTTCCCCAATGCCTGCCCCCAGCAGACAGCAGTTCAGGGATTTGGGGTCCCAGCAGGCTCAGGCTTGGGCTGCAGAAGTCCTGCTGTTACCTGCACTGAAGTATTCGTCTTCAGAGAGTGCAGTCACCTCTGTCTCCAGTGGGATGGGGTCGCAAAGCAAAATATCTTTGCCCAGGACGTCACATTCGTACCCATCATCAAAGAGCAGCTTGTACTTCCCGGCCCCCACATCCTGGGTGATCTTCCCAGAATAAAAGTAGCCATTTGAGGACCACTTAGCTACAACCCGGAGACCTACAAAGCTGCTCCCGGCAGACGAGTCCGCGCTCTCCACGGGACCAGCCACCACCTGCAGCGGAATTTCTGGAGAGTCGCTTCGGCGCAAGGTGCAGGGGCCGGCGACCTCGGGCCTGTCCCCGCCCTCGGGCAGGCGAACTGTGCGAGCAAAGGGCTTCTCCTCAGACAAGGCCGTGGTTGGAAGATCCTCCACGCCTGGCAGACCACTCCCAGATGCATCTCTGGGAAAGAGAGAAACAGGCTCCATGGGCACTGGAGAAAGCAGCTACCAAGGAGCCGAGGCTGCTCTCAAGCTAGATGCTTGCGCAGCCTCTCCTCCCACCGCCCCCTCTCTACTCCTCCCTGCCATGCCCAGCACCCTCAGCACTCTCCCCCGCCCCCTCCTCCTCAGACAGAAGATGCAATTCTCCTCTCCCCCCAGCCAGGGCACCTTGTCCCAGCTGCTCGAGATGGTGGGCGGCCCCTTCTCCCTCGACCACGAGGTGTAACAGGGGTTTTCCCCCCGTGACGGTCATCCTCCTCCTCGCACATTGTCAGTGCTGCTGTCTGTCCAGGCCTCAAAGGAGACCCTGGCTGACCAGTCCCTTTCCTAGGGCTAAAGAAACACAAGCTGGGTGAGTTGACTGCTCTAGAAGGAGCCATCAGTTAATTCACACCCTCCAAGTTTCTCTGGCTTCCCAATGCTGTGCTGTTATGAGACTGCCACAAGGCACAGAGAAGCCATGCACCAAGGGGACACAAAGCCTGTCCCATCAGGAAGGAGGCAGACAGGAGCAGGGAAGGTTTTCCCTGTTCCTAGATCATGTCAGATTCCTCACAGAAATGCCTGCAAGGTCAGCCTTGTGCCTCAGGACATTCACCACCCACCTGCCTTCAGGATACTGCATGCAGCTCGCCCTGTCTCCCAGCCTCAGAGCAGCCCCCTTCTTCCTCCACTGGCCAGTCCCACCCGCAGCAAAGCACCTGCCCCCCACCGGGCTCCTCAGGCACCTCAGTTTTCCTAGCGCTCCTTTGCCGCTGGGTAAGGCAAACTCTCCAGCTTCCGTCCCACAGACTTTCCCTTTGATAGGTCCAGCTCCAGCTCCCCTCCCGGAGCTGCTGCCGCTGTGTGTGGCTGACAAACTGCTGCTTGCGCCGCTAGATGTGCGGTGGAGGCTGGAGGCCTTGGATGAAAAGGAGCTGACATCGCCGAGGTCCCCCGATGTCAACGAGGAGCCTCCCGTTGTTCGAGAGGGGGAGACATCCACCTCACACTCCTGGCACTCTACCACAGGCTCCTCCGCTTCCTGTGAAGGAGAGGCTAAAGGTCAGAGAGGCTGTAGGCAGATGAGGGGTCTCTAGAGGTCAGACATGGGAGCTTGTAAGAAGAGGTTTCTGCCTTCATGTTGCTTGAAACCAGTGACATCAATCGGGGCCAAGAGCCTGGACTAGGCTGAGGCAGAGTGCTCTGCCCCAGCAGAGACTGGAGCAGCTGCGCAGGGAGGCCCCGTTCAGAAATCAGGCAGAAACAGAGCTGCCTCTTCCCAGGATTAACCTGTGCTCAGAAACAACCCCTTCCCATGACAGCAAGACTGCAACCTGCATCCCCTCATTTTTCTTCGCTCCACAGGTGTTACCCATGATCTCTCTCTTTCAATGCTCCTCATGTTCTACTAACCAAGCTGACCTTTCTTCTGGCACTCTGCTGTCTTTTAGCAGTTCCTGGTCTCTCGGCTCTTATTTCACAGCCTTGCTGGCTGTTTTTAGCTCTTTTCAAAATCCAATTCACCCATGGAGCCCAGTCTCCAGCAGAAGCTATGGTTTTAGTTCTTGGTTAAACAGGAAAGGGAGGGTTAAGCAAGCTAAAGATTAGGCTCTGCCTTGCGCTGTGCAGCCACCACTCAGGAAAAATCCTTCTGTCTTCATTCTGCCTTCCCAAAAACAAGGTGCATGCCTCATTTGGGGGGGGGGGCGTGGTTTGTGAGAAAATACGTCTATTGGGCCCGTGACATCTCTCTGGTTACAGTATCACACAAACCACAAGATGCTTGTATCAGAGTTCTGGTTTATTTCTGTATCAGTGAAGCAGCACCACATCCACAAGGTAAAAGTCACAACACTGCATTCCTCACAAGCTGCTATAAAAAGCTCGGTTTCACAGTCACAGTCTACGGGCAGAAGGAACCATTATAATCACATAACCTGGCCTCCTGCACAGCACAGAGGAGCAAGTGACCTGCACCTTTAGCCACTCGGTGCCATTACTGCATGTTCTCAGTACACCGCCTGGGGCGCACAGCATGGCATCAACACAAAACCTTCGGTCCACGCTGCTCGGGCACCGATAACTTTGGGACAGATGACAGCATGATGGGGAGAGAAACATGGCCTTGCATTTCAGTCTCACTTTGCTTTGCTGGCTCTTCTTTCAAAGGTAAGAAGTAGCTCTACAAGTTCAGAGTGAGGATGTGAGAATTAAACAAGTAGAACAAGATGAAAATGTCGAGGCACTGTGGATCCTTCCAACCACGAACAGCGTCTCGTTCCAAAGCCACTCTCAAACTTGCTTAAAGTGCGTGACAAGCCTTAATGGAGAAATCGTCTCCCTGCCCCTGGTGTCACAGACAATGTCCTCCTCGCACCTGCGCTGACACTTCCTGCAGCCGACTGACCATACCAAAGAGCAGATCTAATTTAGGTTATTTCTAATGCTTTTTAGCAACTGGCTCTAGGGAGAAGGGTCAGCCTGGGCCCCACCTGCTCTGCACAAGTGTGGGAGCCCCCCCACCATTCCCAGGCCTGGGCTTTCACCTGCTCCCTCGCTTGCCTGATCCAGCTTCTCCACCGCTCATGCTCAGCCAGAACCAAGTCCTGGGAAAGGTTGGAATTTTAATATGAATGGTCATCTAGGAAGCAGGACGGGAGCAGTCCCCAAGCCCGGGCCCCCACACTGCCAGACTACCCGAGGGGCACATCCAGGCAGCAGCTGCAATTACTAATCTCTCTTTTGTACAAGGCTGCTAATTAGCACAAGGGCTCAACTGATCATATAATTTAAACCCTCCCCTGAAAACCTGCTGCTTTCTATGCCCCAAAGAAACCTGCTGAGGACTTTTCTGATGGGACCGTACCAAGGTCTGGAAGAAACTGGCCAACAAGGTTTCAAGCAGAACAGTCAGGAATGCATCCTCTGACATCCCTAAACCAACGATGGCTTGATGCTGGGGTGGGACAGGCAGTCTGACAGGATGGATCACGCTTATTTTCTTAAAAACACTTTTGGCAACAGTCAAGAAAAAGATCCCAAAAAGAATGAAAGCACTAAAATGAATAAACACCATTGATTTCTCTAGGAGAGAGAGAAACAGCAGAAGTTTTTTCAGAATAGCATAATGTGTCAACAGATAAAAAAAGGGACATCAACACATTAACCCTAAATAAATAAATACAGCAAAAGCTGCTTCTGAGGCACAGAGTAATGTCACGCTGCTCCGGAAGTCCTGTGCCAATATAAGTTGTTTAAATCCACAGGGGGTGGATGGGATGAGCAGCAGCTCAGGACAGGCTCTTCACTCAGTTCTGCTGTTTCCTGCTGCCACATGAATCCCAGAAGCAGAAGTGCCTGCTCATTCAAATCTGACCCATCCTCCAGCCAGCACATCACTGCACTCAGCCCTGCAGAGAGGGGCTTACCTCAACCACCTTCCGCTCCACCTCGGCACCATCTACGTAGTAAACATCTGTGATGACACGCGTGACAACAGTGCGCACTTCCCGGATGGTTCTCACGTGGCGGTGCTGAACCCGGCATCCAGGCGGGTGAAGCAGGTTACGCTCCTCCTCTTCCTATGACAAACAAGAGTTAAGCAAACCATTCTGCTGTCAAACAGCTTAGTTGTGCAAACCTGCAAACACTGCACTGGCAGTGGATGTCAGACAGAACCGAGTGCCAGGCGCTGAGCGGATGGAGCTTCTTCCAGATTCTATGCAAGCTCCTTCCAGACTATCTGTGGAATCGCTAATACTAGTTGTCCAAGATCAGCAATGGCCAGCCAAGCCTGTTACATAAAACATTATATATCTGCCCAAGTTGGGGACAGAAATACCAGTAGAAACTAGACTGCTAAAGTTAAAAACTGTGATAAGGAGTCTTCAAACATCCTGTTGAAGTTACAAATTAATGCAGCAAAGACCTGAAGGATTCTGGAAATGGGAGGAAATGTTTTCAGTTGCTAAAATGTGTTTTTCGGTTAATGTGGCCACAGCAGTCTAAGCAGGCTGGAAATGGCAAGCTTCATGCTCATGACTGCAATTCACGAAACCCCTGCTGGAACCTCAGGATGTGCTGTGAACTGCTAGGCCTTCATCAGCCTGATCCTGAAAGATGTCCATTAACTCCCTGGGTTCAAAACCAACAGCTCCAGCAGCCAAAGGGATTAATGCCACCACTGGAAGGCTGTCCAGCCCACAGGGTGAAATCAGTCTGACGCCCCCCCATGCTAAACTAATTCAGGAATTAGCTGGCCTAGCAGCCATCACTCCAGGTCCCTATCAGAGCAGACACTGGCTGCTGCACAAGTGTCCTCTGAACTCCAGTATTCATTCACCAAAAAACACTCCCCAACCCTTCTGGCTCTGGAGACACCTTCAGACCGTGACCCCTAAGCTCTGTTGGCTCCAAGTCTGCAGACATCCTGTTCCACTCGCTGCAGCATGACCCCAAGTCTCAGCAGGACAGTTAAAATGTACAGTTAAGGAACTCCCCTAACCTGCTTCTACATACTACCTGGAAGGGATGGAAAAGAGGCCAGATCACCAACTGGGGGACAGGGGGCAGAGGCTACAGAGGAATTGCTATTCACACCCCTTACTTCAAAAATGTATTTTCCTCTGGAGGGGGACAGGAAAGGTATTACCCTGCCAGTGCCAAGAGCAGGAAGGCCACCCACCCCAGCCCTCTGGACAGCAAGCAAAGAATGTTCCACTACCAGCTCCCTGTATCTGTTAAGACTGATCCCTGCCTGCAGGTATGTCCTTTGCTGAGGGGGGCACAAAGAGATGCACCTCAAAGGCACTACATGGACTTGAGTCCCATGCTCCTATCCAGGACACCGCAGACCTGAGAGGCTGAAACAAAAACAAATGGCACAAGCTCTTGCCCATCTCACCTGACTATGCAGGGACTCTGTGTCATCACCAGATGCATTCACAAGCTTATCTCCACTCTCCTCAGTTTGGACCTTGGCATCCTGTCGGTCTGGTCTCTGCCCAGCCATGCTGGTCCCTGCTTCCACCTGGCTGCACGTTCCCTTTGCTGTCTGTGTTCCTGTTGATACAGTTGCTGGGGCCAATGGAAAATCTACAGTGGTCTGGACGCCTTTGCTGCTGGTGCCTGACCATGCCTCCTGGCATGTATCCCTCTCTTTTGCCGACACAGATGTACTCAGCTTTTCTTGCATGCTCTTCTCCCCTTCTGCTTTCTGATCCTGTACAACGTCAACGTCAATAGACTCTTCTTCCACATGGGACAGCTGCGGTTTGGAGTCCAGCGATACAGCCTGAGAAGCCTGGGCCTGCTCCCAGCTGAGAGGCTGCAGGCGTGGTGAAGCACCAGGATCCACAGACAGTGGCTCTTCCTCCTCCCGTGGGCTCAGGGAACCGAACAGGTTTCCCCTAAAAACCAATTACAAACAGGTCAGTGACAAGGGGCTCAAAGTATCCCCCTGGCTAAAGCAGGATTCCTCAAGGCTCTTGTGGCTTTCTGTGCAGTGGCTTGTTGGGACTGCATCGTGCACGCTTAACTGTATGCACTGGAAATGGGCAGTGTTTCGCCAAAAACACTGCACAAGCACTACTGAGGTGCTGCTTGTCCCATGCCCCAAGCAGACAAAATCCTCCTGGCAGCTGCCCCATCCTTACAGGCCATTACACCTTCACTACACCACTCCCCTGGTGTCACTAGCTCAGGACAAAGAAAGCTGTGGCTGGGAGCAGGTACACAGAACACAGACTAGTATTTTCTCCTGTTCTGGCTGTACCTTCTCTGCCTGGTTTTTACCTGCCTGTTTGCCCTTCCCTTCACCCCATTTCTGGCAGATCACCCTCCCCTGCCACTCCTGTCTGCTCTACCCCTTCATTCTTCTCTTCCCTGGTCTTTCTGTTTAGCTAAACCCCTCCTAACTGAAGTGCATCTCCAGAAAATATCACAGAAATAACCTGGCCTTAATACCACACACCACTTTCTCTCTCGCCTTGTAGACTCTTCATGGAAGGGACTACCTGTATCTGTTTGAGTTATGGGGCCCTGGGCACCCCTGTGATAAACAGTTAACCACAGTACACTTTACACTGCCCACCACACTCCTTACATAAGCCAAAGCCCCTGTGCCTCACTTCCCATCAGGTTAGCCAAGGTGCAGCAGTGAAAGGTTTCAGGGGCAGGTGTTAACACAGTTAAACGACATGGCATTCCAATAGCTATTCAGTGGACCCATAATCCTGTTATTTCTCCTTAGTCATAGCCCGCTGAATGTGGTTAAAACCACAGACAGGGAAGAGAAAGACAACAGTGAGTACAGCAACAAATGAAATTAAGAAGTAGATGTGAAGCACTAACTGGGTCGAGGACATCTGCAAGACCCAACATACAGTACTGCGCTCACTTCTGAGCCTCTCCACAGCCGCAATGAGAACACTTTCCAGTCACAGCACAAATCTAGTGAGGAGCATAGCACCTGTACAGCATGCACCTGCCAGTCACAGAGACTCTCTACCCCAAGCAGTGGCTCCTCAGGCATAGGCTTCCCTGCAAGGCCAACAGACATGACAAGGAAAGCTCCAGGACACTCACCGAAATCGAGAAATGGGAAGATTACGACTCCAGGCCTCATCTCCACGCCGGACTTCACAGACACGACTAAACACAGACATCTGCTGTGCACTAGTTGTACAGATTAAAGGAACAGATCACCACTACATGAGCTGGAGGAGTCTAAACCACTGGCACCAGCAAGGACGATGCAATTTAGACTAACGCATTTCTCAGACCATTGAAGGGCACAAGAGCAGGTGAGGTTGCCAGAGCCCATCAGGACCAGCAGACACCACATGAACTGCAAGAGCTTTTCTGACCCCCCTGTTCTGGGCTCCCCAGCCCACAGAAACCCCGCACAGCACGCCCCACATGGGCAGCGTGGGCATTTCCAGACAGTCAGTGCCCGGTGCTCCCTCCCGGCCACGAGAGGGCAATGCTACACCACTGGTGCCTCACACCTCCGAGCCAATACAGAAATCGTGACACAGCAAAAAGCCCAGCTGTGCCAGTCCCCAGCACAGACTCAAAGGTCAAACTACACAGGGCCCCTGCGCCCCCCAGAAACGAACTACGACTCCAGCCCCGCACCGTGCCATCCTGTGGCTGTGCTCACCGAACACCCTTGCATCAGACCCTCCCCACTGCTGCACCCCTAAAATCTCAGTCAGCCTGGCTGGGGCTCTCGTTTTTCCTTTGAACACCAAAACACAGCACTGGGACTTTGGTGTGCATGGCACTGCACAAATGGCAGCCTGTTCCAGGGGTTTTCAACACCACAGACAGGCAAAGAAAGATGGGGACAACGAGAAGATGAGAGACTGCGGGGCATAGGGTGGGCAGCAGTCTGGGCACCAGTGGCCTAGCTGCCGTAAGGCTTTGCGTGGATACCACAGCTTGGAGGAGGGGAATAATGAGCTTCAGGAAGGGTTCTGGAAGAGGACCGTGAGGCTGAGGCAGCACGGCAGCTGGTCACAGGAGGCTCATCCCAAGGGTGAGGGAGAGAAAGCTAACATGGGCGATGGAGGTCGGTCCCAGGGCTGACAGGAGACAAGGCTCTCTGCAGGACCCAGGAGAAACGTCACAGCAGGCGCAGGCGAGGTACTCAGCCTCAGCTCAGTGCCTCTGCCCCCAGTGTATCACTTCAGGAGCCAAGGGGTTAACAACGCTGAGACTAGCTGAGCCAACTCCAGGCTGCTACATCTCATTTTAATTTTTTCCCCTGCTGCTGGTAATGAGGAGAAAAATGATCTACCAAGAGCTTTGTATTCCTGCGCTCTGCATAGCAACAAGCATCCGTTACCTGGCAACAGCTCCGGCAACAGCAGAGGATCCATTTTTCCTTTCACTGGCTGCAGGCTCTGAAATTGGAGGGGGAAGGGGAGGAAATCCAGCCAGCATCACACCTGAACAGCTTCCCCTCCTCCTCCCGCCTCCCCTGGGAGCCCTGCAGCTAAAGGGAATGGGCAGACAGATGCACAAGGGCCTCCTGTCCTTCTCCACAGTGCACATGAGCACCCCCACCCCCCATGCATCAGCACCCTGAGCAGAAGGGCAGCCCCTGCCCACCAAAACTGACCTTCTTCCAGGAAACAGGCCCCACATCTCCCCTAGTCCCCAGCTCCACGGCACACCAGCAGCAGGCCCAGGCCAGGCACTGTGCCATACCCCTTCACTCTTTCCCTCACCAGGCCCTCTGCTTTTACCATCCTGGACCCCTGAGACCCCACCTCCAGCGGAGGAGCACTACAGGCAGGCTCCAAAACCACCTCCTGCTAAAGGGACAGTTGGGAGAGAAGGTCTCCCAAAGCTGCCTCTTAGCCTTGTTCAAGCGAGTGATGCCAATACCAGGAAGCAGCCTGAACCCACACGTTCCCCAGGCCGCTGTTCTCTTACTCTCCAAACTGAAGGACGGAGACTCATCACTTCCCTCATTCACAGGAGTAACGAGGCTCATTCGCAGACACAGCTTCCCATCAGCCGCAGCGAGCACGGCAGAATTCCCTCTGTCACCCTCTTCTGATACGTCTGCTGATGTCATAGCACTCTCCACAGTGACATTGTTGGTCCCCAGGGTGCCCTCTGCTGTGACCTCACTGGTTGCTATGGTGCTGTCTGGGCAGCTGCCAACCTCTAAAGTCGGGGGGAACAAGCGAGGGAGAGAGAGAAAACAAACAAGCACAGAAGTCAGACCCACCAAACAGTAAAACCCCAGGGCTTTGGTTTGCAGCAAATTCTGCTTTGCCCCCGTTTGATATCACATCAGCTGCTGCTTCACAAATCTGACCAGAAGAGACCTGACATTCCAAAGGCAGAGCATAAGGGACAATCTAGCCTTAGTGAAGGGAAAGAGATTAATCTATCCGAGCATCCCTCGACTAACACAGCGCAGTGTGGAGAAGCTGCACCGGGTCGACCTCCTGTGGCACACTATGCTCATCCTCTTTAGGACCAAATGTCCAAATGTCCTCTTCAGGGACATGGACAGAGTGCAATGGGGACGGTGTAGGAATGAGGAAATGTGGTGTAACCATGAAGTAAGTGATGGGATGTTTTAATATATCAGGTACAAGTCTCACAATCTTCCAGGAATCCGTGGTTGGAGAGAAAGACACATGCGCAATGCTAATGGTGGCAGGAGGAAGTATAAGCAACCACAGATTTGGTAATGTAGGAGAAAAGGTGGGTGAACAGCAGCAAGGAAATCAGAAAGCTGAACTTGGCTTTGGAAGGCATAGGCAGAAACCCACCAGAAATAAACAAAGAATGTAAGAAGTTGTTGTGTACCGGGAATAATAAGGTAGGTATGCCTGGCAGTCTGGGCTAGACTCGACCCGCTTCTATATTTCAGATGACGATGATGGTGAAGTGACAGAATCAGGGGGAGAGAGACAGAAGACGTGGATTCTTTGCTTCTGAGAGTGAATCTGCAGGAGCCAGCCAGTATGGGACAGCTAGAATCTCCCTCACTAGCCCAATTTGAAATATTCTCATCATATGCTTGTAGCTATTACTGTGCAGGTGTGGTCCTTAGCAAGTATTACAACATTGCTATCCAATATAGAGCTGGAATTGTATTATGGTATGTCAGAACATTTGTTTAAAGTAACTGTATAACATCTGTTGGCCTTCAGATTCAAGGAATTTTAGCTGAATTACTGATATGGTCAATCAAATTCCAGAGGGCTGACATGCCCTGCTCACAGCACTAGACGAGGCAGGGCTTGGCTGACGTTACTCCCAAGTCTTCCATTGGGTCCTACATCAAAAATCATAGAATCATAGAAGAATCATAGAAGTAGGGTCGGAAGGGACCTTGTAGATCTTCAAGTCCGACCCCCCGCCTGGGCGGGAGAAAAGACTGGACTCAAATGAGTCCAGCCAGGTAGGCATCAAGCCTCTTCTTAAAGATCCCCAGGGTAGGAGCCAGCACCACTTCCCTAGGAACCTGGTTCCAGCTCCTAGCCGCCCTAACTGTGAAGTAGTTCTTGCGGATGTCTAATCTAAACCTACTCTCTAATAATTTGTGTCCATTGTTCCTTGTCATGCCAGGGGGCGGGAGGGGAAACAGCGTCTCCCCTAAACCCTTCTGGTCCCCCCTAGTGAGTTTATAGACAGTCACCAGGTCCCCCCTCAGCCTTCTCTTGTGAAGGCTGAACAGGTTTAGGTCCTGCAGCCTTTCATTGTAGGGTCTGCCCTGTAGTCCCCGGATCATGCGGGTGGCCCTCCTCTGGACCCTCTCCACGTTGTCCACATCCCTCCTGAAATGGGGCGCACAGCACTGGATGCGGTACTCCAGCTGTGGCCTGACCAGCGTCACAGAGGGGGAGGATCACCTCCCTGGCTCTACTTGAGATGCATCTGTGGATGCACAACAAGGTCCTGTTAGCCCTGCCAACTGTGACCTCGCATTGTTGGCCCATGTTCATCTTGGAGTCAATAATGACTCCAAGATCCCTTTCCGCCTCCGTGCTCTCAAGAAGGGAGTTTCCCATTCTATAAGTGTGCTATAATCAAACCCATTTCCACTGCAAAATAGGGCCTTTCTATCCAAACTCACCAATTGGAGTGCTGTGTCTTCTAGGTCCCTTTTGAAGCTGATTAATAGGGGATGGAGTCAGGCTGGTCAAGGGCTGAATTATATCACCCTCCTTTGGCAAGGTGAAATGAAATGAAGTTCCTGAAAGAGAGAAAACACTGCATTATTCACCTTGGGAGGAAGGTGTATATCTGAGAAAATATACTGCCCCAGCACTCCTGAAGAAGAGGTGCTCTGTTGGCTGCTCTGAATTACAACACCCACAAGAAAGCCTGAAGAACAGACTGAGAAAACACTCTGGACAGCTGATGATCTCAAGCTGGCCCCTCCACAGGACTTCACTACTCGTGCCTTCCTGGCATACAAACCTGCCATCCCAGAAATAATTCCCTGTGGAGGATTTAGGGCTGACCCCATGACTCAAAAAATCTGCCCCAAGATTCTAGCAGAGATGAGATTCATTATGTGATGTTGGACGTTGATATTTTGATATAAGCAGAGAGTCAGGCCCATGCGCCAGAAATGGCTTCAGATGGGGGGAAAAGGAAAAGATGCATACAAGCACTTAAACTGTAACAGCAGAGCCCCACGTGCAAAGGGATGAGAAGCTTGGAATAGCGCCCTATGTTTAAAAAGCATAATAGCACTTTATCCTTGTGAGGCTTTACAAATATTAATCAAAACAGCAATACCTCCCTACACTCTACATGGGTCCAAACAAATGCTGAGTTAGAGATCACAGCAACAACATTTTCCCAGAATAACAAATAAAAAAACCTGAGGAGTGGTGACTGCCACGCAGTGTTCTTGCAAGTCTTAAAATACATTTCTGTGTCTGTTAATCAAACACTGTTGTTTGCACCCCTTCCAGCCAAGATCTTGGTCATTCTGCAGAGTTAAAGTCTGTTAACTCAGAGTTAAGGTAGCTCAGTAGCTGTTACAAAAACACAATGCTTTGATCAACGATAGTTTTATAATTTCCCCACTTGCTCCTTTTCTTCTTTGTATCTACTTTGTGGGTACCCTGTAAGCCTGAGACTGATCTAAAATCCTAGGACTCACACTAAACTTGCCCTTTAGAAAGTGCCTATTAAAAAACACGAGTCTAGAACATGGAGAAATCATGTCATGACAATAAAGATCTAAGCTCTCCTTAAAAGAAATCTCAAAATACACAAAGCTAACATGGGCATTTCAACACGGCTGTCTGCGACCACTAGGCGCAGCGCCTTCTTCAGTCACACAGACACTTAACACACTGTCTGCAGAAGGCATCCTTTGTAAAAGCCTAGCATCAGATAGATCCCACCTGCCGAGACACCATGAGGTTTGAGCTGCACACGTTAAAACTGAAAAATGCTAGCATTACAGGGCTCACACTACCAGCAGCATTAAACAAAAAGTGAACACAAAACTTCTCCCAAAGTCACAGCTATTAGATAATTGAACATCAACCAAGATTAGCTAGAAGTGTTCGGTTTCCTATAGCAAGGTCTCAGACAGCAGTACGCCACACTACGGCGTGCAGATCATCTACTGCATCCGTCAGCAGCCTACAGACTTGGGGCTTTGGTAGCGGGGGCAGCTCCCATGCTAAAGCAGGGACAACACACAGGGGGCCCTAGCGCCTGCCTGTCACAGAGCCAAAATAGGTCACTTCAACCCACGTCTTGAAAAGGCTGCCAACCTGCGATCTACAGCACGGAACAGCCCTTAGGTGCTTGGTGAGGGAAAAAGCAGAGGCCTTTACTCACGGGCAGCTAAGGCACTCCCTGGTGCAACTTAACAGCATCACAGCAGAGCTCACGATTCAGACACTGGTTTATTTATGTCAGTACTTTAAAATGGTTATTGGATTGGCACTGGCTGATATGGTTGGTTAATAATCGGCTATCAGTATCAGCCAAGAAAATCTTTATTGGTGCACCCTATATTGTAAAGTAATTTTAAGCGTATTTCTCACGGACAGAAAGGGAGCAGGGGCACAACACTGGCTGGGTCCCTCAGTGCAGGAGCGCAAGTCTGGGTCCTTCAGAGTTTTGGGTTGGAAAAGGCTGTGGGACCTTAACAGAACCTTGCATGGCATAAAGTTCAGATGCTGAGGTCCAACAATTAGTGGGGCCCATGAGACACCTGTTGTAAAAACATGAGGCTGCAGACGAGCAATAATGAAGATAACCAAAACTGAGAATTTAGAAGAATTACTATGCAAAGAAACCTATAGTCAGGGACTCACAAAACAATTGTTCATTTTTCCCTGTCTCACTTCTGTCTCCAATCTTCTTAGAGAGCACATTCTTAGAAGTTGTGCTTATTTACGTAAGCTGTGCCGGGGTGTTCAACCTCCAACCCATGCAGCTATGTCATCCAGCCCATGGGGCTCCCTGAGGGTCTGGAAATTTGGCAGTAGGGAAGAGGTGTCCGTGTTAACTGCCATTCCTCTGCTGCCAAATTTGCAGACCCATGGACAGATAGCGTGGCCCTGTGCACCAGCACATGGTCTGATTCAGGTGTGTGGGGCAGGCCAGCCTACTAGATCACACCAAAGGACTGAAATTGGACCATGTTCTGACCAGGCACAGGATCCTGTTCAGAGACCAACCCCATGCACAGGATCTGGCCCATGGTGCAGAGACTGGGCACTACTGCTCTATGTCACATCAATAAGTAATGAACCTAGAGGGAAAAATGTACAATTATAAAAGCAATGTGGCACCACAAGCACTGAGCCACCACAAGATAGTAACAGCAGCTCACTAAAATCTTTAACCAAGTTGCTTTACAATGTAAGCAATTAAAAGCAACTCAAAGCTAAAGTAATTCAGCATGAATGCAATGACCTCATGCAATACAGTCTTCGGGCCCGACTCTACTGGCTCCCCCAAATGGAGTACCGATATGCACAACTAAAATGCCAGATTTCATCTTTAAAGCTGTAACTCAATCTTGTCTAAACTGGGCTCAATTCAGGTCTGAAATGGATCTACAGAACAAACGAGGTTTAAGGTGTTTAGCTGCAGTAAGAGTTACCTAGTCCTAAGTGTTCTGGTCAGAATATCCTGGGAAAGTGAACTTTGTTCATGCCTCCTTAAAATTTATCTTTGTACTACAGACTGTGATAGATTGGAATGGAAGCCAGAATTCAAGCTTGGAATCATAATTAGAGCAACAGCTCCTAATTTCACCAGAGGTAGGAACAGAAGTCCCAACAGAAAAGTTTCAAAGAGCTGGCTGCACATGTGTGCCCTCTGAAAGGTTCCAGAAGTGGCTGAAACACTGCAAAATACCAACCAAACCTGTTTGAATTTGGTACTGTTCTGAAGCACCGCACTGCTCCAAAAGTGTGTGCACTATGGGGGACACAAGGGACCCTGGGTGCTTCAGCAGCTCACACAGAAGCATGAAGGAGAGCAGAGCAGCTGCAGCCAGTACAACTTCCCCTTTGCCCTCCCTCCTGCTGCAGCCAGAGCTAGAGACAAGTACATCCCCATGTTCTCCTGGCCACAGCTCCCCTGACACCCCCAGTTTCTGAAGCAGTACCTGCTCTCCAGCCCCAAGGTACATCTCTGGTTCTGGTAGGGGAGAGGCACTCAGGGCAACAGGTTCCCACAGTCCCCAGCCAGTGTGGCAATTTGGAAGCACTCCAGCTAGGGAGTCCTACAAGAGCTGCATGTGCACCCAGAGGCTTTTAGCAATATGCTCAGAATGACTTCAGTTGTTACTTCTGTCAGCACCCGTTATTATCAGGTTTCCCTAACCAGACTGCACTGACCATGTAACAGTATCCAAAAAAATGCACTTCATTTTCATTAAACAAACTAATTATATCCATTCTTCACTGTCTGGGTGTGCCTCTCAGAAGCTGCCAATTCAAGTACAAGTGGTCTAGAAATGCTTTCAGAGTACCAGAAATTCTCATGACATCTGTTCAATACCCAACCAAGAGTCCATATTACCTTTCACCTATGTAAATCATCACTGTTCCTTCAATTGGATATAATATCCCTTGTTTCTTCTGAAACTTGTACACATTCGATGCCACAATGATACTGGCTATGTTCTATCCCAAAAGCTGGCTGCATTATGTTGATGGATGCAGTAATCCTACCTATAAAGTTTGTAATTCTCTAAAAGGCTGATGTGATGGTTCTGAAAGGTATTATATAAGACACAGAACAAAACAAAAAGCAAACCCTTTAAATTGAGTTTAAGATGTACAACTCAGAAAATTCAAAGTTACAGATTACTGCATTAACTCTATCAGATGGCACACATTTTTTGATTATTAATTCAAACTCATGCAACAAAAACATTAACCTAAAATACTCAAATCTCATTAAAAAGAAGCACAAAAAATAAGGTCAATTACTTAAACCAAACTTGAAAACCCTACATTTCTCAAGTTGTTGTTTTTTTCAAATAACTAGTCAGAGCATCCCAGCTGCAAAACCTGGTAGCACTGGGGGATTTAAATTATTGTGACATGCCAGTCACCCAGCAGTGCACTGGCAGTCTAGCAAATATTTGGAGTTTATCAAAGAGAACATTTTGGTATAGATGGAGATGCCAACCAGGGATAAGCTCATCTCAGTTTGATGCTTGTGAATAGGAAGGAATTATTTGAGAATATGACCATGGAGACAACTTACGTAATACAGACCATGACCATTAGCAGATGCATGACGAACAGGTCCGGGGAGGTGATGCTTCCCCTCTATGCGGCACTGGTCAGGCCACAGTTGGAGTACTGGGTCCAGTTCTGGGCACTGCACTTCAAGAGGGATGCGGAGAAGCTGGAGAGGGTTCAGAGGAGGCCACTCGTATGGTCAGAGGCCTGCGGGCAAGGCCCTAGGAGGAGAAACTGAGGGACCTAGATCTCTTCAGCCTTCGCAAGAGAAGGCTGAGAGGTGATTTTGTGGCTGCCTACAAATTCATCGGGGAGGGCAGCAGGTAATCAGAGATTCGCTATTTACTAGGGCACCCCCTGGGGTAATTAGGGACAATGGCCACAAATTGACAGAAAGCAGATTCAGGTTGGACATTAGAAAGAACTTCACAGTGAGAGTTGCCAGGCTCTGGAATGGGCTCCCAAGGGAGGTAGTGTTCTCCCCTACCCTGGGGGTCTTCAAGAGGAGGCTAGAGATACGCCTGGCTGGGGTCATCTCACCCCGGCGCTCTTTCCTGCCCAGAGCAGGGGTCAGACTCGACCTGAGGTCCCTTCCAACCCAAACATCTGCGAATCTATGAATGACATCCCAGAGTCCAAGATCCTAAAGAAAGGAGAGAAGAATAAGGACACTGGACTTCAGGAAAACAGACTTTAGCAAAACTTAGAGAACCAGTTGGCAGGGCCCCATGAGAGGTAGGTCTGGGGGGAAGAAGGTCCAGGAGAGCTGGCTGTACTTTAAAGAGACTTTATTAAGGGTGCAGAAATAACCTAAGCCAGGACAGGACGAGTAGCAAGGACTGGCCTGTCTAAACAGTGAACTCTTCTGTGAGCTGAAACTCACTGAAGTGAAAATGTGGTCAAGTTTATAGTAATGAGCATGAAAGTATCACCCAGGCTTGCAAGGATAAAATCAGAAAGACAAGACACAAACTGAGATGCAGTTAGCAAGGTACATAAAAGGCAAAAAAAAGCACTTTATACATATGCTAGAGGTAAGAGAAAGACCAAAGGAAGTGTAAGTCCCTTACTGAATCTAGAAGACAACCTAATAATAGATTGTGGAAGGAAGACTGAAGTATTTAATGCCCTTTTTCCTGTAGCCTTCAGAAAAAAAGATCAGCCAGCAGATTATAAGCATAATTTGCAGCAAGGATACAGGAGAAGATAACCAGGCTACAGGAAGAAAAGAATGGGTAATGGATTACTCAGAGAAGCTGGGTGAGATGTATCTTAGAGTATTCAAGGAATTGATTATGGTAATTTTAGAGCCATTGGATAGTTCCTCTGAGAATTCAGGGAGGTCAGGGAAGGTCCCAAACAAGTAGAAGGGGGTTAAATATAGTGCTCAATTTTAAGAAAGGGAAGGAAGAGGATCCAGGGAATTATAGACAAGTCAGCCTGACCCCAATACCCAGAAAGACTACAGAACTTGTCATCAAGGAATCTATTTCTAGACACTCAGAGGATAACTAGGTGTTCCGGAACAGCTAATATGACTTCATCAAGAGCAAGTCATGCTTAACCAACCTGTAATTTCCTTTTACAAGCTGACCTGCTTTGTGGATGCAGCGAAAGCAGTGGGTATAATATAATCTCAACCTTAGCAAAGCTTTCAGTACAGCTTTCTATGACTGTCACGAGTAAGCTAAGAAAATACAGTCTAGATGAAAGTACTGTAAGGTGGTTCCATAACTAGTTGGATCACTCTCAAAGAGTAGTCATCTATGGCTTGATGTCTAATTGGGTTCCCTGGGCATCTGTCCTGCAGTACTGCTTAATAACCTCACTAATGACTTGGAAGATGGAATTAAGAGCACATTTAGCAAATTTTCAGACAACATCAAGTTAGGTGGAGGTGCAGACACCATGGAAAATAAATTTAGGATGCAAAGTCACTTTGGTAAACTGAAAAAAAATCGTCAGCAAGAACAAGTGCACATAGTCATGTACTTCAGATGGAACAATCACATGCACAAATATAGACTGGCTAGGCTGCAATCCTGCAGACCAGGGCCTTTAGGTTATCACTGATCACACACCGAATATATGACTCAGTGTGCTTGTGGAGTGAGTCAAGCCAACAGAACATAGTAGGCAACTACTGATCCTTCTGGATTGTGGTGTATGCATGGGAGGTCACCAGGACTGTTGATGTGTATACCAAGGCAGGAGTACAGAGGAGTGGAGGCTGCCCAAACCTTCCTCTCCCTTTTTAGACTATTGGGACAGAATCCAAAGGCCAGACTGAGACATTTGATGTCTCAATGGCTGTAGTTACATGCATGTCCAGGAACTGAACCCAGGTCTCCTGCATGGCAGACAAGGATTTTATCACTGAACCACAACAGCAGTCCAGCAGGATACAGGGTTCATAGATGCCATAGATTTCATAAACATTTGGGCTGGAAGGGACCTCGGAAGATCATCGAGTCCAGCCCCCTGCCCAAAGGGCAGGAAGTCAGCTGGGGTCATAGGATCCCAGCAAGATAAGCATCCAATTTGCTCTTGAAAGTGTTCAATGTAGGTGCTTGAACCACCTCCGATGGCAGGCTGTTCCAGGCCTTGGGGGCTCGGACAGTAAAGAAATTCTTCCTTATGTCCAGCCTGAAACAGTCTTGTAGTAGATTATGACCGTTCAACCTCATCATCCCTTGGGGCACTCTGGTGAACAAACATTCCCCCAGAAACTGGTGGTCACCCCCGATAAACTTATAGGTGGCCATAAGATCATCCCTGAGCCTGTGCTTTTCCAGGCGAAGGAGCCCCATGGCTCTCAGCCTGTCATCGTAAGGTCTGTTTTCCTAACCTCTGATCAGGCGCGTGGCTCTTCTCTGGACTCTCTCAAGCTTCTCCACATCCTTTTTTAATTGTGGAGCCCAAAACTGGACGCAGTACTCCAGCTGCAGCCTCACAAAGGCTGAGTACAAGGGGAGAACGACATCCCGGGATTTGCTTGAGAAGCATCTATGGATGCAAGCCAGTGTTTTGGTCGCTTTAGTAGCCGCAGTATCGCATTGCAGGCTCACGTTCATCTTGTGGTCAATGATGACCCCCAAGTCTCTTTCTTTGGTAGTGCTAGCCAGCGTAGCACTGCCGGGCCTATAAGGATGCTGCAGATTTTTCTTCCCAAGGTGGAGAACCTTGCATTTTTCAGTGTTAAACACCATCAGGTTCTCGTCCGCCCATTTCCTGAGCCTGTCCAGGTCAGCCTGGATCCCCTTCCTGTCTTCAGATGTGGACACTTTGCCCCAAAGTTTGGTTGTATTAAGAGGAGTGCCATTTGCAGGTTAAAGGAAGTATTTACACCTACTGTATTCAATACTGGTGAGATCTCAGTTGGAGTACTGTGTCCAGTTTTGGAGACTACACTTCAGGAAAGATGTGGGCAGGCTAGAAAGAACCTAGCAGAGAGCAACAAAAATGAGAATTCTGGAAAACTTGACTTACAAGAAAAAGTTGGACAACCTGGAGCTATTTCGTCTGGAGAAGAAAAGACTGAGGGGGGGACTTGATAACAGTCTTCAAATATCTGAAGAGTGGGTATAAAGAAGATGGTGACAGACTATACTATGTACATGCAGGGGACAAGATAGGAAGTAAGAGTCTTTAAATACAAAGGAAATTTAGGTTGTATAGGAAAGGAGATAAGCATTGGAATGGGCTACCTAGAGAGACTGTGGAACCTCCATGATTACTAGTTTTTAAGAAGAGATTAGACATACAATTGTCTGGACTGGTTTAGACACAGATGAAGAAAGGATTGGTCAAGATGACCTCCCGAGGCCCTTTCCAGCACTATTTGTCTACGATTGCAAGAAGAAAGGCTGCATAGATGTAACATGGGCAAATACCCGAGATAGATCCATGTCGGTTATCCAATTCTCAAAGAGTGTGGTTTACTCCCTTCTTCCTTGTCACAGTCATCTGACAAAGTATTTGCTGTTTACAAAAGCTACACCTCTGAACCAGCTAGTCTGTGAACTGGTTTGGGAACTGTTTCACAACCATGTGAAGAGCTGCAGCTCCAACAGCGGGGGTAGGATCAAGCACCCAACCCAGCCTGCCTCATAGTGGGTAAGTGAGAAGGAGGATGCTTGCACCCATGCTTCAAGTCCCAGGGAGTTGGCAACCTGTGGCTGAGTGCACTATCCCTTGTCTGCTTGTCCTTCTCCTAAGCATGGGTTCAGTAAATTCCATTGGCCTGCACTTAATCAGTTTGCAGATGCTCGTCTGACTACGGGAGGCAGTAGTGCTTGCAGGGGCTGGTGGGGCACGATGCACAGCTGTGCTTAGGTAGGGAGTGACTGGTTGTTAGAAAGATGCTTTCACAGGGGCTCAGTGATAAAAAGTGCTAACAAAATGGAATAGAAAAGGGGTGGCTGGGCTGGAGAGTTTTGGCTGTGGCCCAGCGTGGCCAGGTGCTGCAGTGGAGTGGGGCAGGTGAGGGGCAATGCAATGTGGAAGGCCTGGAGAACCAACCAGGAACACCTGGTGTCCACAAAAAACCAGTTCCAAACAGCACTTTATTTTTCAAGTAAACTTTTGAACAGTTTCAGGCAGCTTTAAAACAGTTTAATGTTTAATAGGTTTGTGCATCTGTCTGCTTCAAGTTAAACTGCATTTAAATCATTGAAGTGTCGTGTGCGACCATGCCTGAAGGTACAGTTACTAATGCAACCCCCAGAAATATTCCCAATTAAAGCAAGAATTGAGAATCTGCCCCCTCAAACTGAGCAGCAGAGCTAGATACCAAGTAGAGACAGTATGTGTTTCACAGAACATGTGGAAAGAACTGCAGGAATGGGGACCTTTCTGACAGACGCGTTCCAGTGCTACACCATGGAAATCTAGTTGGGTTAGTCCTGCTTTGAGCAAGGGGCTGGACAAGATGTGACCCCCTGTGGTCCCTTCCAGCTCTCGTTGTCTATGTGCTAGAACAGTGGTTCTCAACCTTGTCAGGGTCACTGCACCCCACCTCCACGTCTGAATGTGGCAGCACCTGCAGCTAAGAACCACTGCTGATACGACCTCAACTACTTCAGTGCTTCTTAGCCAGGTTCTGCTGCCCCCAGATGATACTGCCCAGCCTGCCCGGGAAGGGCTGCGCCACACACAGGCTCATCCTGCATTACAGCTTTCTAAAGCCAAAGCAGACTTTCTAAAGCCAAAGGAGCTGCCTCCTGCTGTGGAACCCTACCTACCCCAGCACCTCCCTACACCTCTGGAAAGAGAAGTGGACAGTTCCAGCCACACCTGCTGGCAAGAGCAGCATAGGTGGCAGGCACCAGACCAGAAAGCACTGCACAACACTAAGGCAGCTCCTGCTTGCTTTAGGCTGATTAGAGAGCCCTAATGCAGGCAGGGCATACAGGGTGGTTTTACCTGGCTGCTGCAGCAGCCCTGAGGAGGTCGCACAGCACTAATGCGTGCCACAGCACCCCAGTTGAGAACCACCATGCTAGAAGAATGACCTCTGAAGCCCCCAAAGTACTGCCACACTACACATGGTGCAGCTCTTCCACAAATATCTGAATTCATTTTCACAAGAATAAATGGAAGCAGTACTTCTTTTGCTTTGAACTGAAAAGTTCATGCGACTTCTTAAATGGCTTTGTCTCATTCAAACAGAAACCATAATATAGAATGAGGCAAGGCTGAGGTAAAATTGAGTAGGATAAAAACTACACAAAGACAAAGGTCCCAAGTCTGAGATGACAAACTGTCATTACCTGTTCACACCAGAAACCCTGAATGATGTCAAAAAGAGAGGACAGAGGAACTCCTAACCAACCCTGTGGAAAGTGACTGGGGATCTTACAATGTAATGAAGGCAATTCAGATAACATGTCCTTAGAAGGAAAAAGCCATATTGCTTGCTGTATAAACAGACCCACTTCCTACTCTCACGCTTCTGAAGTCTCTTCTCAGTCACTGCTTCATTTGATTACATGGTCACCTTCCTCAAAACTTCTCACCAAGTCTAGTACTGGAAACACACAAATACACCATCCAAACTTCTAACCAACTCACTAACTAACACCTCAAATTCATCTCACCTACTTCTGTTCAGCCATAAAGGAGGAATCTCGTCATCTGGCTTCTTTTTTGAAATCTGCCACTTGGAATTCCATGACCTTTCCAACCGGGGCCACAAGCTCCAGGAGTCAGCATGGTTCATGTCACAGAAACTGAGAAAAAGGGCAGGGAATCGAATAAGGAAATGGAAAGTCTACCAGGAAGCAGCAGCTACAGCTGCTAAAAAAAAGGCAATGAAGGAAGGATTTTTAGCTGGAGAATGCATAAAAGTAATTCAGAGAAGGGCAAAAGAATTGATTAAAGGGCTAACGAGACTGAAAAGCAAAGTGTCATAAGTACACGTACATCTTAGCTAAACAAAGACTGAAGAGGAAGTAAGAAAGAGGCTTTTTATGAGTAGGGAGCAGAATTGTTCCATGTTTAGCAGTAGCAGAAACAATTTCAGAGGAAAATTTAAGGCGAACATCAGGAAAATATTTTGACAGCAGTACCTATTATTATACTGTCTAGTTCCTTGTGTCCAGAGTTAAAAAGCATAATCACTTGGACAAAGCTGTGCAGAAAAGACTCCAGACAATAATCCTGCCCTGGTCCTTCACCCCCAAAAAGTAAGACGAATTCTACCTAATCTACGTTTTTTATACATTCCACTGGTCAAGACCCCAGACTGGGCAAATCTGAATCTGTCAGACCACCCACAAATTTTCTTTTCCTGCAGAGCATCTAATTTAGTTCAACAGAATTGTGTAGCATTATTACATATAAAAAATACACATTGCTTTCATGGACCTACATTCCTCTCAGGGCTAATGCACCCAGGAAGTCACTGTGAGGATTTACATAAAACCAATTTAGCATAACACAGTCTTTGCAGGGTTGCAAACAGAAAACAGCCCACAATCACCCAACTGACAGTCAGCATTTCCAGACTCTCATGACTGCCAAATTCAAAGGTAGAAATAGCCTCCACTATCCAAACAGGACAGAAAGATACATTTAGTTCACAGTGGGAAAACTGTTGTAAGCCAACCTAAACTCAGGTACACCAACACACCCAGAGGAAAGAACGCATCGCGTAGCTCAGTGGAAGTGTTACGAGTATGAAGGCTCTAGTCACTGCTCTGCAGCAGATAGCCATTTTGGTGAGGAAAAAGGTAACTTGTGAAATTTGCAAAATCTGAAGTAGGGAAGAAGGAAATCCAATTACTGAATCAGTTATTATCCACTGCTGTCAATCCCTTGTGTTGCAAATTCATAGGCAGGGGGGGTCTATAGGGTTGACACCAGCCCCAAGAACCCTTAACTCCCGCTTTTGTAGCTAAAATCTCAACATATACAATTAAACCAACTTCTAATGAAACTTTACATTGGTATTTGGTCATGTATGTGAAACTCATGAGATTAAAGAACTTCCTTTACAAAGGCAGATTCCTTGCAGAATTTAGGGGAAGTGTCCCAGTGTTCTTGCTTACAGACCCAACTGTGCACCAAAAGGTGCTCAGTGTCAATGAACAGTCTCATTGGTGTTATAGAGAGCTGACTTGCGCATCCAAACACGGAAACACACTCATTTAATTTAAAAGACAGCCATCTACTTCCCTCCCCCACCCAAAAAACCCCCAAAACTTAAACCACTTGAGAATGCCAGGACAAGAGAAAAAGTTATAGACAGAGAATGCCTGACAGAGGGTAGAGGGGGGGACACAGAGAAGGGCCTGCCTTGCCCATCACCAGCACTAGTGCTGTGGTTCCTAGCAAAGCAGTGGAGTCACAAACTCCTTGAGCATTCATCAGCAGGAATGTACCCTGTGCTTTCAAAGTCTGGCAACAATAGAGTCCTGCAACAGGGGAACACGAATGGTCAGGAAAGTGAAAGGAGTGGACAACCTTGACACAGCCACTTGAAGCAAGGATGGGAAAGAGCAAGAAGCTGAATGGCAAACCCCAGGGCAATTCTGCGCTCACACAACTACATTAGACTGGAAAACCCTGCCGGAGAAGCTGAGGACAGCATACAGCAGAGACTCTCCATCACTGGCAGGTCTATGAGCACTCACCACTGGATGGGCTGGGGAAGTGGTCATCTGCCCTTCCCTGCAGCTGCGCCTCCTCTTGCTCCAGGCACGTGGTCTTCATCTGTTTTTCCGGCATATCTTCTGCTTTCTCTGGCAGAATGAGAGGGGGTGGCTGGCTCTCTGGCAGGGCTGCAGACACCTGGTCCCCTCTCCCCAGGGCTGCAGAAACCTCATTCCCTCTCTCCAGAGTGGGGGGCTGGCTCTCCGGCATGGCTGCGGGCTCCTGGTCCCCTCTCCCTAGAGTGGGCGGCTGGCTGGCTGGTAGAGCTGTTGGCACCTCATCCCCTCTCCCTAGTGTGGGTGGCTGGCTGTCCGGCAAGGCTGTTGGCACCTCATCCCCTCTCCCTAGTGTGGGCGGCTGGCTCTCTGGCACAGCTGTTGGCACGTCATCCCCTCTCCCCAGAGGGGGCAGCTGGCTCTCTGGCAGGGCTGCAGGCACTTTGTGCCCTATTCCCAGAGGAGGTGGCTGGCTCTCCTGTGCAGTCACCAGCACCTCATTCCCTGTCTCTGGAGGGAGCTGCTGGTTCTCCCGTAGGGCAGCAAGCACTTCATCCCCTATCTCTCGAGGTGGCTGCTGGTTTTCTGGCAGGGTCAGGGGCACCTCATCCTCCGTCTCTGGTGGTGGCTGCTGGCTCTCTGGAAGGGTCAGGGGCACTTCATCCCCTGTTTTTGGAGGGAGCTGCTGGTTCTCTGGCAGGGTCACAGACACCTCGTTCCCTCTCGCCAGAGGCTGCTCCTGACTCTCCCATTCCATTTCCTGATCCTGTTCCAGATGGCTTTCACTTTGATCCCTGTTCCCTTGAACATCTGAATGCTTTTTGGCACACAACACCACTGCTGGGGGAACACCTGCCGGTAACCGAGGCCAAGAGCCATCCTGTTGTCCCAGTGACTCTCCCACAAGAGGCTGAGAGGCAAGGTCACTGAGCTTTGGCATGGTTTCTTGATCAGCCTTCAAGGACAAGCCCTCCATGTCCTTCGCTTCCACAACACCCAAGCCTTTGGAGGCCTCTTTCTTTCCAGTCTTCTGATCCCTTTGGCTCAGTTCACATAGCTTTTTACAATTTTTGCTAGAACCCTCAGCAGATTCCACTTCCATCACTTCCTGGCCTTTGTGATGCTGCTCTTCCCTTAGAACAGTCAGGCCCTGAGAGAGGGTTTGGCACAGAGGGGACCCTTCTTCCTCTAGCTGCTTCTCATCTGCACACCTCTCACCTTGTGCCTCACACTGAGTTTCAGGAACTGCTTCCAACTCAGGCCCGCCTCTCAGCAGTTTTTCCTTAATCTCAGTCACTGCTTCTCGACCCAAAACACATGGCAAAGTGTCAGGCTGACTGGCTAGAGTTGCAATAGCCTGACCTCCAGATTCACACATGCAATCAATGCAACTTGTCTGTGCCACAGTTCCATCTGCTGTTACACCTGCAGCAGCCGCAGGAGTGGCAGGCACTCTCATGGTCTCGCCCTCTTCTGCTTTTTCACCATTCTCTTCCATTAGAATTTGGCTGTCCTCACTCATTCTCAGCTGCACACTGTCATTCTCCGTGGAACAGAGTTTCAGCTCCAAAGCTTGGGGTGTGGAATCCATCTCTACCTGTGTGGATTCACTGTCCTGGTCAGTCTTCAAGGAGCCTGTAGTTCCTTCTATCTTTATGGGCTGGCTACATTCACTTGGAGAGAACACTAGTTTACAGGAATCACTGGTCTCTGAAAACATAGGACCCTCTGTAGGAATTTTAAGCACAGCCTCCATGGGTCCAGAGTTATCTGCTGTCAAGCACACATCAGGTAAGGCACCAGCCTTCTCTTCTCTTCCAGGCCTATCCTCTAGACTTGGAGTTGGAATGAAAATATCCTAAAGGGATACAGAGATAAGAAAAAAAAGCACTCTTCAGTATACACTCTCCTGAAGGCAGGCTGTCTAATCCAGTGGTTCTCAACCTTTCATAGTTTCACAGAAGCAGGGTTGGAGGGGACCTGAGCAGATCATCTAGTCTGGCCCCCTGCCCTGGGCAGGAATGAATATAGGGCTCTTATGATCCCTACTAAGTTTAAGCTCAAATGACCCCAGCTAGGTAGTTATCAAGCCTCCTTTTAAAGATCCCTAAGATAGGAGCCAGCACCACTTCCCTTGGATGCTGGTTCCAGATCCTGGCTGCCCTGACTGTTAAATAGCACCTCCTGATGTCCAGCCTGAACCTACTCTCAATCAACTTGTGGCTGTTGTTCCTTGTTATTCTGGGAGGTGCTCAGGGGAACAGGGTCTCTCCCATTCCCCGCTGGTCCCCCGGTAAGTTTATACATGGACACTAGATCCCCTCTCAGCCTTCTCTTGTGAAGGCCAAACAAGTTCAGGTCCCATAGCCTGTCCTTGTAGGGTCTGCCCTGCTGCCCCCGATTCATGTGAGTGGCCCTCCTCTGGACCCCCTCAGTGCTGGCCTTATCCCTCCTGAAGTGCAGCGCCCAGAACTGGACACAGTACTCCAACTGCAGCCTAACCAGTGTCGCATAAAGGGGAAGGATCACCTCCCTGGACCTGCTCATGATGCATCTGTGGATGCATGACAAGTTGCAGTTAGCTTTACTGATCGTATCCTCACATTGGCGGCCCATGTTCATTTTAGAATCGATAATGACTCCAAGATCTCTTTCTCCCATCATACTTTCAAGAAGAGAGTTCCCCAGCCTATAGGCATGCTGCTGGTTCTTCCTGCCCAACTGCGGTGCTCTGCGCTTGTCAGTATTGAATCCCATCCTATTCTCATTTGCCCACCCCTGTAACCTGTCCAGGTATAGTTGTATCCTGTCCCTCCCTTCTAGCGTGCCCCTCGCCCCAAATCTTGGTGTCGTCAGCAAATCTGAACAGGGTGCTTTTCACCCCCTCGTCCAAGTCCCTGATAAAAAGATTGAACACTATGGGCCTGAGGACCGAGCCCTGGAGGACTCCACTGCCCACATCCCACCGGGTCAAAAATGACCCATCCACCACCACTCTCTGAGTGCCGCCCCCTAGCCAATTTGTGACCCATCTGACTGTGTAGGCATCAATACCACAGTCACCTAGCTTTTTAATGAGAATGGGGTGGGAGACAGTATCAAAGGTCTTCCTGAAGTCCAGAAAAACTATGTCCACCACGACACCTACATCCAAGGATTTTGTGACCTGATTGTAGAAGGCAATCAGGTTGGTCTGACAGGACCTACCCCTAATGAAACCACGCTGGTTGCCCTTGAGCATCCTCCCCGCTGCTGGTCCCTCGCAAATGTGCTCCAGAGTAATTTTCTCAAAGAGCTTCCCCAGGACCAAAGTAAGACTAACGGGCCTGTAGTTGCCCAGGTCTTCCCTCCTCCCTTTTTTTGAAAATGGGGACCACATTAGCCTTCTTCCAGTCTTCTGGTACCACACCAGAGCACCATGAGTACTTGTAAAACTGTGCCAGGGGACCCGTGATGACCCCTGCCAATTTCCTCAGCACCCTGAGGTGGAGAATGTCTAGATCTGCTGATTTGAACACATCCAGCCCCTCCAGAAGTTCCCTAACTCAGTCCTCCCTGACCCCAGGCCTGGCAGAGTCACTCCTGAGTCTGTCCTGTATGCCAGCGGGGGAGAAGTCCCGGTCCCTGCTCAGAAAAACGGAGGCAAAGAATTTGTTAAAAAGATCTGCTTTTTCCTCTGGTGCAACCACCAGACTGCCAAGCATATCCCCCAGGGGCCCCATGTTGCCTGGTGCCTTCTTTTTGCTCCCTATGCATTTAAAAAAGGACTTTTTGTTGTCCTTGATCCTTGTTGCTAGCCCTAGTTCCATCTCTGCCTTAGCCTTCCTTTGGTACCTTATGATCGACATAGCAAAAGTGAAACTGGAAGTCCCACCATGGCACTTCTGGTTTTGCCACCGCAAGCTGAGTCCCACTTTTTCCTTGCAGACCACGGCCTGGGGCAAAGCAGCCTGTGCAGGGGCCCCCCACCCTGTCCCCTGGTACAGTGACACCGGGGAGTGAAAGCCCCGTTGCACTGGACGCAGAGGGAGGGGCGGTGGCTGGAACTTTCAGCCTGAACAGGCAAAGACGCCTCCAATCCACCAGGCTGGGGAGGGAGGGCTGGCCAAACTCAAAACATGGCACCCACGTACCCCCTACCTGTGTCTTGTATACCCCTAGGGGTACGCGTACCATGGGTTGAGAAACACTGGTCTAATCCATCCAGCAGCAAGGCAATCAAGACAAGGCAGCTTGTTTACTCTTAGCAGAAACCCTGAGGTTTGGGAACAAAACAAATTCATGCACCAGGACCTAAAATCTTGGGAACCTATTTCCCACTTGCCTGAGCCATAGCTGCCCTCCGGTTGTGCAGGGAAGTGACCCTCCTTCACTTCTCTTTCCCTCAGAGAGGGATGCAATCCTTGAGTCACAGAATCATAGGGAATGAAGGTTCGAAGGGACCTCAGGAGGTCACATCTTGTCCAACCGTCTGCTCAAAGCAGGTCCAGCCCCAACTACATCATCCCAGCCAAGGCCATCTAGCTAGATCTTCAAAAACTCCAAAGATGGAGATTCTACCACGTCTACGGGTAGCCTATTCCAGTGCTTCACTACCTTCCTAGTGAGAGTTTTCCTTCACATCTAACCTAAACTTCTCTTGCTGCACCTCAAGACTATTGCTCCTTGTTCCACCATCTGCCACCATGGAGAACAGTCCAGCTCCATCCTCTTTGGAACCACCATGCAGATAGCTGAAGGCTGTTATTAAATCCCCTCTCAGTCTTCAACTTTGATCTCACATGACGAGGAAGGGACACTCCAAGGCTGCTGAAGTGCTACATTAAGTGCTTTAGGAAAATCCAAGTTCTTTTTGGCTCAGGAAGAGAAGTGACCAGCTTGCAACTCTTGCTTTGTTCTCCCCATAGTTTTAACCCTTCTACCTTGGACTAATAAAAATGCCCTGGTCAGGCCGCAGCTGGAGTACTGCGTCCGGTTCTGGGCGCTGCACTTCAGGAGGGATGTGGACAACATGGAGAGCAGAGGCCACTCGCATGATCAGGGGGCAGCAGGGCAGGCCCTACAAGGAGAGGCTACAGGACCTGAACCTATTCAACCTCCACAAGAGAAGGCTGAGGGGAGATCTAGTGGCCTGTTGCAAACTAGTCAGAGGGGACCAGCAGGCATTAGGGGAGTCCCTGTTCTCCCGAGCACTACCAGGAGTGACTAGGAATAATGGTCACATGCTGGCAGAGGGTAGATTTAGGCTAGATATTAGGAGGCGCTACTTCACTGTCAGGGCGGCTAGGATCTGGAACCAACTTCCAAGAGAAGTGGTGCTGGCTCCTATCCTGGGGGTCTTTAAGGGGAGGCTAGATGAACACCTTGCTGGGGTTGTTTGACCCCCGTACTCTTTCTTGTCATGGCAGGGGGTTGGACTCAATGATCTGCTCACGTCACTTCCAACCCTACAAACATGAAACTATGCAACTATGGATGTTTTCAGACCATAAATGACCCATACGTATCCATACCTTTTGAACAGTAAACTAGCTTTGCGTAGCAAAATGACCACGGTAAAGACTAAAAGGCAAGGAAAATGGTAGCAATTAGTTTCCTGTAACAAAGCATCTCAAATGCGATACTATAAAATACTAGGGTTTCACTCTCTCCATAATCATGAAAGGTGCTGGGGTCGCACACAGCTCCCCTCTGAATGACATGTCCCAAGGGAAGTCTAGTTGGAGGATGCACATTGAGACACAGAACATGCAATTCAGTCCCTGAAAGCATACAACTTTCAAAAACATTTTAAGGAGAATCTCACAAATTCCCAGAACAGAATAAGAGACCGCAGACTCTGGTTTGGTCCCTTTGTGCTTCAGACCACAGTTTTTCTTTAGATATATGTATGTAACATAAGTTCAGAGCAAAATATTAACAAACAGATGAACTGATAGGGACAGGAAAAACTCGCAGAACCAAGCAAGCCAGAGAACCCCACATGCTACAGCTAAAGACTGACCCACACACTAATCCCTTGCAACCAGATACATGAAAATAGCAGGGAAAATGTTGCGGGAGTAGTTAAAGGGGCAAAGTCTGCTTCAACACCTACATGGGAGAACTCTGGTTGTGATGGTACAGGAAAGGATCCAGAAGTAAAGACTGGTGCACTCTGGGACACTGGAGTCGAAGCCTGGGGTAGTACTGGAGGTCCTGATGGGACAGGAGGATTATCAACTTCCATCAGTTCATCTCCCTTCTGTTGCTTCAGGTCAAGTTCCCTTCCTGCTAGAGCAGCCATATCCATCTGTTCATCTAATTCAGAAGAGGGAGATTATAAAAGTTAGAGGTGCACCAATGTATTGGTTGTGTGTCAGATGGCACCGAAGAAAGGAAAATTAACATTATTGGCTATCAGCTTTTTTTGGCCAGAATGGCCAATAATATCACCAATAAACATAATATACTTTCTGGCCAGGGCCCCCAGATGCTGTGTGCAAGCGCACAGCCACAGCATGCACGTGGCCAGGAACACAGGCAGGCAGTGTGGAGACCAGTGCCTTGCAGGTAAATCTGTGGAGGGGAAAGGGCATGTGGGGGAGGGGCTGCAGATCAAGGCTCCTACGGTGAGGGAGGGAGTGGGGCACGGGCAGGGGCAGGGGCTGCTGCCCAGGGCAGTGAATGAGACCCAGGACCAGCACAGGGAACAAGACAAAGCCACAGGCAGCTCATCCAGGGGGCAAGGGGGAGGAAATGGGGGTGGCTCCCTGCCACTGCACACACCCCGAGGGAGGCATGGGGGGCTACGTGCCTCCCAGATTTGTGCATGGGGTGGAGGTATGCTGCCCACTGTGGCCTCGGGGCTCTCCACTCTGCTACCTTTGCCCTGGGAGCCATGTGCTGGCCATGTGTCCCCTGCCTGTTTGGTAGTAGTGGCAGCGGTGAGTTGTGCCCACTTCCAGGTGGGTAAAGGACACACGGTTAGTGCACAGCTCCCAAGGCAAAGGCAGCAGAGCAGAGAGCCCCAAGCCCCAAACAGGCAGCCTGCCTCTGCTCTTAAAAGCGTTCCCACGCTTAAAAATGGTGATAGTGGCACTTGAACTAAAACTCATCAAATGAGCTTTAGTTCAAGCACACCTGCCACCATTTTTAAGTGCCTGGATGCTCTCTGGACGAGTCGCTCCCCACCCCAGCCCCGGGTCCCATTCACTGCCCTGACTGGACAGCAGCCCCAGCCCCTTCTGCACACCCTCCCTCACCGTGTGGGCCCCAATTTGCCCCAATGCTCCTTCCCCTCCACAGACTTACCTGCAGGGAGCTGCTCTCCATGGTGCCTGGCTGTGCTCCTGTAAATTGGTTATCGGATCAGTATCAGCCAATATGCCTGGAGAATAATCGGGTATCGGCCAAGCAAATCTTTATCAGTGCACCCCAGTAAAAGTTGATCGCTAGGGATTATGTGCATGTTACCCGTACTTAAAGTTACTTTACTTGTTATTAGAAGACCAATGTTTTTTTTACTGCTTATAACTTTGCCAAACCTTTAACTGTTTAGGCCAAAATTTTCTAAGTCAGGCATTTGCCTCAAGCTGAATTCTTTTAGGAATTTTCAGAAAAAATAGTTTAGCCATATCCTAGGAGTACGTCAGTGAAGAATGCTTTGCTTACATTACAGCAATGTTGTTGTAATTATAACAGCTCAGCAAATATGAGGAACAAGATTCGTTGACTACTATTTTTTTTGGAAGACAAGCTTCCAGGCACTTAAGTCTTCAGGTGCAAACACAGCTTTTATGTGTTGTCTGAACCATGCATGCACTTTCCATGCAGAACAACCTTAGCAGAAAGGAACACAACTGTACTAGTCCTCTGTATTCTCTAATGTGGACATCAGAGGGGGGGAAGTAGTTCATGACTGCAACTCTTTACCTTCTTCCAAAGAAACAGGAACGGCCATGTGCAAGGAACAGTCCACAGCACAGGCACGTGAGGAATCTATTATGATCACAAATGTTAAGACAGAGAAAAGAAGGGGGAAAAGCAAGCTGTCTATTCATCAGGTTGTAATGCTGATGTAATTCTAAGCAGGGCTGGGGAAAAACTGCACACATGCACACACACAAAAACCGGGAGGAGAGCATATGGAAAGAGAACAAACAGAACCCTATGTAGACAGGTTTTACCTTGTGTCTCTTCCTGTTCTGTGGGACTGCTGGGAATAAGAGCACTGGACCTGAAGATACTAGAAGGAGCAGCTGGGCCTGAAGAATCACTGCAGAGCCAGGGAGTGGGGGGTGGGGAAGGGAGAGAAAAAGTTGTATAAAGATTTACTCCTCTTATTCCACAGTTTAGTTCCAGCTTTTCACAACAGGAGTCTGGCTCACTAATCAACACAATCAGCCTAAGTCCCATGAAGGTCTTGTAGATGAGCCTGAGCAGAGAACCAAATGCTCATTTTCTGTGAAGCAAATATCTACAAAACACAGGTGTATGGCACACAGCAACTACACTAAATCTGAGAAAACCAATGTGGAAACAAGCCCAGTGCTGACATGTAGAAAGAGGTGAACGGAGCAGGGATTTGAACCCATGTCTTCCAAGTCAATTATCTCCTCGTTTCAGTCCAGCCCAGGTAACTTCATCATTGAACACTTACATAGGTAATCTTTCTTTAAATGTTATAAAGCTATTTGGACTGAAATATAATCTGAAGGTAGTGATCTCACAAATTACAAATTTCTATACAAATGTATTCCTTTCATTGGTTTTAAATTGCTACCTTTCAGGTTGCATCCCCTTCATTTTTCCAATTCTAAGAAAGATAATGAATAGTTAGGAGGATTCCTTCTTATGTTGTATGCCTCTATCATATCATACAAGGGTAGAGTACTGGTTTTGAGCTTTGGCTAGGAAGATTCAACAAGAGACTTCCCTGAGAGCACTTTCAGTGAAAGGCAGCGGAACGAAACCAGACTGGGAAGGGTTCTGAACCCAACTGAAGGAGAGGAACCCCCCAGACAGCTGATGAAGGGGAGAAGCAAAATGGGCAGTTGCTGAAGAAGTTAAGTGGGACAAGGTAGGGGGGAAAAGGTTAACATGGGGAAAAAAAATAAAGCTTGCTTCTATTGGCAGGGGCAGAAGACTGAGGAAAGGGAGAGGCTGAGGAGAGAACAAGGGATACAGGGGAAGATGGGCAGAAGGCAGATCATGGGTTGGGATGGGGGTTATTAGGGGAGACTGAAGAGTTTGAGTATGGCATGGGGATGAGAGGTTTGTAGGTCAGTGACAGCAAGAAGAGAAACAGAGGCAAAGAGAGGTCACATCCGATCCTGTCACCAAAATCCTGTGCAGGAAACAAGCTGAAGGTAGATTTGAGAAGGGTCAGGAGTGCTGAACCTACAGATGGGACTGCAGGCACAGGAGACAGAGTGGAGAAGCAGAATGTCTGACTGGAACTATAGCTCAACTAAAGGAAGATAAAGAACTGTTAATGCTGGAAGTCAGCTTGCTCATAGGACTTCCATCAGATACGTCCTGCTCTCTGAGGTTGGAGGGGAAGATGGATTTTATGATGAAGAAAAGGGGCAAAGGAGTCCAGGATGGCAGAGAAAGCATGTGTAGAGAATCAACTGCCATGTTCAGTGAGGAGCCAGGAGGAACAGGCTGAGCATGCCAGAAAAGCTGCTGTCTCCAACAGATTGGCACTCACAGAAGAAAAACAGTGAGAGAGACAGGAGGGGTCAGTCAGTGACACAGAGATCCAAAGCAGCAGTGTGTGGGGAAAGCCAGGCTCAGTAAGCAGCAATCCTGGCAAACAGGAGTGTTGATCCAAGGCTGCAGGCAAAGAGAGGCAACTCAGTCTATCCCTGCTCATCTATATCTGTCATTTCCTTTACCAGGGACCTTTACCTTTGTATTATCAGTGTTCCTAGCTCACATCTTCATCTAACCAGAATGATTTTCAGCACCACTCGCCTTCTGCCCTAGCTCTTAGCATATCTCCACTCCAAACACAAATCTAACTTTGTTAGTTCTCTTCACTAGAAATAAGAAAACTTCTATGATTAAAAAAAGCCTATTCCATCTGCATAGGCTCAGTTACATCCATACTTTGCACCACCATCTTGTCATCCATACAAAAACATCCCAAAACATCTTTGTGTATCCAACCCTGCATTAAAGTCCTTGAGGAAAAGCTGCCAGAGATCCTGACACATGCATGGAGCAGGGGACATCCCAGCAAGACACTTGGAGCTTAGGAGAACTGCTGCAAGGCAAAACATAGACTACTGCAGTCATTGCTTGGAGCTAAAACTGAATAGATTTTACAATTCCTTCCCAACTTCCAACACAGCAGAAGAACAGAGCAGAAGGCAATAAGCATCCTTCTTAAACAAGCAGAACAGAGGGAAGTACAGGACCATTGTCTCACAATAAAACCTACAAGTTCTCTTCTTTTTCCTTTGACAAAGACTGAAAAAATTATTAATGGGGCTCAGTGTCTGCTCCCACAGAGAAGCCATAAATCAATCAATGTCCTCAACTCCTGAAACCTTTGTTAGGAACCAAAATTATTCCTCATCACATCAAGCTTCAAAAGTCATCAGTTTGCAGGAAGTTACAAATTCAGTTGAAAGTTATGTTCCAACATGGATTAAACCCTCCATGTTGTGTTAGGCTGTTTTTGTTGTAAACTCATGCAGATTAGTACAAGGTAGGGGGGGCGGGGGGAGGGGAGGAGAGAGGTTACGCTTACATGGAAAGACTCTCCTGTGCAAGGGATCCCTGTCCAGAGAGATGCAGGAGGTGAAGAGTGCCAGCAGGGGTGCATGCCAGGGGACCTCCCTCTTCCACCCTGGTTATGGCACAGGCACTGCTTGAAGCTATGTGAAGCAAAAGGAAAGAGATTGAATTAGGGACTCTGCTACATAGCTAGCCAGACAACCATAAGGGCCAATTTTCACTACTGCAAAGTCCTCTCTTGGCAAAATACAGGCAGACCAACACTGAACATGGAATTGGAAAAGGATTTGGGAGAGCAACATCTGCAGGTCCAGTAAGTGTGAAACACATGAGTAGCTAAAAAGTTAAACTGGTGCAACTTTGTGTGTTCTGCTTTCCAAAGCACACTCAAGTTTAACAGAAATATTAGTAACATGAAATTCACTCAAAGCACTGCTCCCTCCACTACTAACCCCCAGTTTAAACCCAGAACCGTAACTGTTATAACCCTTGCATAGATATTTGGCAATAGTTAGTTCATCATACCTGCTGAGTTGCTCTCAGGAAACATATCTTCCTGAGTTGACAGAATCTCTGGCTCCTGAAGAGCAGGATCACATGACTTCTCAACTTGCAATCCACTTTCAAGCAAATCGCAGACAGACCTTGGTTTCCTAGCAGCATCGTGAGGTGGTTGTGGAGTTCTGGGAAAGTCAGACATAACTTCTGACTTGGGAAATTCAATTTATCAAGGTATTGCAAAAACTTTTTCAAGAAAATGTACCACCCTAGACACAACAAAATATACTACTTGTTTACCACAACGACAGTGAGAAGAAAAAATATTTTATTTTTTCTATCAAAATGTACATGTATTCAAGTTGTATTTCCAAAGCTGACCTATACATTTTCTATTAATAAAAAAGAAATTTGAGCATAACGTAAAAAGATTCTACTGACATCAGTTTGCTACAAAGTACACAAGAATGTGGTTTTAAATAGGGGTGCACCAATAAAGATTTTTTTGGTTGATACCAATAGCTGATTATTAACCAGCCATATCGGTGATAAATGGTTTACAGCGTGGAGAGCAGCTCCCTGCAGGTAAGTCTGTGGAAGGAAAGGGGCATGGGAGGGGGGCAGGTCGAGGCCCGCTCCCATGGTGAGGGAGGGAGTGGGGCAGGGGCTGAGGGTTCTGCCCAGCTAGGGCAATGGATGGGACCTGGGGCTGCGGAAGGGAATGGGGCGGAGCTAAAGGCAGCTTGTCCAAAGGATCAGTGTCCAGACACTTAAAAACATTGGTGGCAGAGCTTGAACTACAGTTCGTCAAATGAGCTTTAGTTCAAACACCACTGCCACCATTTTTAAGCATGGGGAAGCTTCTAACCAGAGCGGAACCAGGTGGGGCAAGGGCAGAGGTCGGCTGCTTGCTGTGGGCCCAGGGCTCTCTGCTCTGCTGCCTTTGCCCCAGGGCTCTGCGCCAGCCATACATCCCCTGGCAACTTACCACCCCTACTCTTGCCAGGCAGGCAGGGGGTGCACAGCCAGTGTGGGACCCCTGGAGCAAAGGCAACAGAACAGAGAGCCCTGAGCCCACAGAAGGCAGCCCACATCCACACCATGCACAAATCTGGGCGGGGAGGGGGCGCATGCCCCACCCATGCCTCCCCTTGGGTGCACACAGCAGCAGGGAATGCCCCCCCGAACCCCTGGACAAGTTGCCTGTGGCTCCATCCCGCTCCCTGCCCCAGATCCCATTCACTATCCTAGCTGGGCAGTGCCCCCTGGCCCAGCCCCACCCCCTCCTTCACTGCAGTGGTTTCAATCCCACCCCACGCCCCATCCCCTCCACAGACTTACCTGCAGGGCGCTGCTCTCCACACTGCCCGGCTGTATTCCTGGCCACACGTGTGCTACGGCTGCGTGAATGCATGCAGCGTTCCAGGGGCCCAGCCAGAAGGCATATTATATTTATCGGTGACATTATCGGCTACGCTGGCCAAAAAAACCCGATAACCAATAATGTTAATTTTCCTTTTATTGGCGACAGTCCAATATGGCACTGATATACTGGCGCACCTCTAGTTTTAAAATACAATTTTTTAACAATAGCCACTGAACAGAAACCTGTCTACTTGAAAGCCTGACAATGCAAATAGAGACAGAGATATCTGCCTTGCCAAATGACACCAGTGGAAACTGCAGGGTGTCAAAATTGTGTTTTATTATTTAAAAAATGGATTAACCAAAAAGGTTTAACAGCTTAACTCAACTGTTAAACTAACAACCATGAAACACCCCAACCTTTGACAGCGTCTAACACAAAACGCTGCTTTTCTAACGAACCGAGTCCCTGGTAGTAAGTATCACTTAACTGACAGGCTCCTCCTAACAGACCAAAGCCCATGCCCTGAACCAAGAGACTGAGGCAACAACATGGATTTCTGAAAGCTGCTTCAAAGCTCTATTTTATAAATGTTTAGCTTTTTAAGATCCAAACTAATCACAGGCATGATCCTCCAGATGGCGGGACTTTAATTTCAAAGGTAAATATTCCCATATCTCCTGTTCAAATGTTCTCCCTCCATTTTCATTCTCTCAGCGAAAGACGGACGGAAGCTCTACTGGGCCATTCCTTTGGCCAACTCCAGTTACAGAAAGCTCTCTAGCAACATTCCTTGCTGTTTCCCTTTGTTCTCAGAGCCCACCACTCCCCTCCTCAGAACCTTTAGAGAAAATTATAAAAATTCAGTCACAGGATTTCAGTAAAGTATCTACATAGAGGGCAAGCTGTTTTACCTTTTAGACTCCTCCGCCTGCTGGGACTGTGTCCCAGTACACGTTTCTCTACCAGGCAAAGTTTCTTTCTTAACCATGCACAGCTCTGACAGAAGAGAGAGAAAGCAATGTGTTACTCAAATGATCTGGGCAGGCAAACATCAACAAGTGTGGTTGGTGCTGCTATAGGTTACAAATATCAAAGCAATTTCTATTCTAAAGAATTTACAGGGGGAGCCGACAGTGGAAGTGGAAACAAAAGAATGAAGCATCTTGTAAAGAACAGATTCAATGTCAGTTTTGAAGATAGGAGTACTGGTAGAAGATCCAGGCAACAATGTAAGGATGGAGAAACAAGCACAAAGGAAACAGAGGACAGAATTTCCTTTCAAGCTGCCTCTGTCAGTCCTAATAATATATTTCCTGTCAAAAAGTGCCACCTGTAAGCCAAAGAAAAGAGAAAGAATCTACCCTCTCAGAAAAAGGGCTTTTTGAAGCCTGTTCACATACCATCCTCAGTCTCTTTACAGGAGGTTTCTGCAGGACGAAGGCAATGCTCATTGCCCTCCTCACGCAGTGAGGAGTCCCCCTCAAGGTCCTGGCTCTGTGAGAGTTCCAGAGCTCCAAAATGCAGTTGCGACGTGCCTGAGCCTAGCACCACACATTCACATAAGAAAAAAACACCAAAAAACTTATAAACAAATTGTCCAGTGATAAAAGAACCACCCGGCTGAGACATGCTAAAGTCCATGCTGTAACTATAAGCAACAAGGAAACTGAAGAATTCAGCTGCACTCAATACCTTACAAAAACTATGCAGCCCCACTTTGGTAACTAAAAGCCTATTAATATGACAGCCACAATGTTTGTCTTTTTTAAATCATTATTGTGAGGTAAACTGTTAACAAATGTAGTAGCTAGCGCAGTAATGTTGGCACTTCAAATCTCTGTGAATGGTAATTGTGGGCAAATAAAGATGTCATGTTCACATTGGCCATACCAAGAAACTTTTACCGCTGTTCATCAGCCAGTGTATTTACAGAGGCCCCTTTATGGCACTCTCCTACTTTTGTGCATCTCCTAACCCCCTTCCTGTCCCCAAGATGAGGACTACTGCAGAAATGAGAATTATGGCATCATAATTTAGAGAGAGTAGGAGACAGAATTGGTGGTCTTCAGAGAAGGGGAACAATCACCAACAATCCCCTAACCCCAAAGTGCTCTGGATGAGCTCTAGGCAAACCACTGATTTTATAACAGTAAGTAGTTGACACATCAGCAAAAAGTCTAAAAAAGTGAGCCTGGGGAACCAGAACTGTATTAATTTATACAAATATTTGGGTGAGATGCTGCTGCTGTCCCAAGAAGTCTAGAAAAAATGTAAAGCAGAAGAGTTACCTTCAGGGCCCAGTGAGTGGGCAGTGCAGTCTGCAGCATCTTCATCTGCCCCCTCAACAGCAGCTACCACCAACCCAAGAACACTTCAGTAAAGAGAAGAGACAAATCTGCTCAGCAAGATACACACTGCATATGGCACTGAGCTTGCCCAAGGCTGTTTTCTTACAGTTTATATCTATTGACAAGTTTGTTCCTAGGGCATCCTCAGTACATAAACAGAAAGAAACCACTGTGCCCCCTATGCTGGGGTACTCTTTGACGCATCCAAACCACCCCAGGGGATCACAGATATCCAGCATGCACATTAATTGCACAAACAGGATTTTGTTCTGCATCTGAATGGATTCACTATCATCCCATTACATAGCAGTTCACTACAGTGATGCTGGGACTGCAGCCTGCACTGCTCCTATAGAAGCAGAGAACATGAGGATAACCCCTTTACGAAAAAAGGAAGTAGAGTGGGGGGGGGTGAGGAGTTTGAAGGCAAGAAATCTCATAGGCACCTGCTCTTGCAGCTGGGCTGGGGCAACTGGTCAAGGACTTCGCTGAGTGAAGCAGTGGTCTCCAGATGGGTAGGTGTGTCCATTGGCTCTGAAAGCATAACAGGTCATGAGTGCAGAAAAGAAGCCAACCTCTGACTGCAAGGACAGGCCTTCAGCAGAGCAGAAACTAGCAGGATTTTGATAGCAGCTCAGAGACCAAGCCCCCTACCCACACGTTCCACATGCAAACCCCTCACTACTCAGCGCTACACAATGTCAACATCTGCTCCTGGACAGGAAGTCCCAGCTACCCCGTATCACAGGCATTACCCTGAGCATCATTCTCCTGCAAGACGCTAATTTCTCAGGCATAAATACAAGGAGAAGTATCACAACTAGCATCTTCTCACCTGCAAGCTGCTTTTCTGGAGAAGGCTCAATAGTGTTGACCCCTCCATCTCCTCCCACTGTCCGTTTCTGATCCCGGGAGCTGGACATCATCTCCTGCAAAACACACCCCCCAGGGTCTGCCTCTGCCGCCTTCACCAGGTGCCCAGGGAGCCCTTCACCCCAGACCAGACATGTTCCTTTTACACAGCTGATGCACACAGCAAAGGCCAAAAGGAGGCAGGGCAACCTCCTTGTCCCAGCCACAGCACACACATCTGTAGGCTGCTGCTGTCCGTGCCGCGGCCGCACCTCAGGCACTGCCACGTGCTGCGCCATAGGCGTGCCATACCACAGGCACACTTCACTGCCACCACGTGCCGCACATCGCGCACCATTGCGTGCCCCGGCCACACCGCGCACGCTGCCACGTGCCGCACCACATGCACAGACACACCTCGCGCACCGCCGGCCGCACCTCGCGCACCACCGCAGGCCCCAGCCATAGCTTGCATACTACCACGCGCCGCACCTCGCACACCGCCGGCACACCTCATAAGCCACCGTGCACCGCTGGCACACCTCGCACACCACCATGTGCCCGCACCTTGCGCACCGCCATGTGCCCCAGCCGCAGCTTGGGAACCGCCATGTGATGCAGGCACACTTCCTGCACCGCCATGTGCCACGTGCAGCACCTCACACACATACCGATACCTGCCACAGGCCACATCTCACACACTGCCATGTGCCACACCTCGTGCACCACCATGTCCTGCAGGCCGCACCTCACGCACTGCTATATGCCGCAGGCACACCTCGCGCACCGCCACATGCCAGGGCCGCGCTTCACCGCTACGCTAGGACAGAGGCAGGACAGGTGCATCCCCCCATCCCGCGCTCACCAGCACGGGGCTGGGGCAGGAGGGCAGGCGCGGGGCGGGCAGGGGAACACAGGCATCGCCCGGCGAGTCCCCTCTCACGGCGCTTTCGGGCTGGGAGTCCTCCACGATGAGGCAGGGGGCGTCAGGCGGGGAGAAGCGCACATCCAAAGGGCTGCCGTTGGGCTCCATCCGCCGCCCTGCAGGGAGGCCACGGGTCAGTGGCGCCGCGGCAGCGCCCAGCCTCGCGCCATCGGCTGCCACCCGCACCCACACCTTCCCCGCCCGGCCCGGCCCGGCCCGGCCCGGCCCGCACTTGCCCTTCGACGCGGCCCCACCTCAGCTCCCGCCGCCTGCGGCTCGCGCCGCCCCTCCCCCGCCCAGCGCTCGCAGCCTCCGGCGCCGCCGCTTCCCGCGGCCGCCATGTCGTGCGCGCCCATTGGCCTCGGCCCGGCCCCGCCCCGCCCTTGCCACGTGCCCATTGGCCCCGCACCGCCCTCGCGGCCGCCATCTTCCGCGCGCCCATTGGCCTTGGCCCGGCCTGGCGTCACCACGGCAACGTGGCGCTGCCCGGCGCCTGGCGGGGGCTCCCCGGGAGGGCCCCGGCCCCGCCCGCGTCCGCGCCCGCGCAGCCGTTACATCCGTTTTTAACGTAGCTAGTCCGGTGTTCCGCCGGGCCGAGGTAACGGCATGACGATCCACGCGACCTTACTGACACCATCCGACCACTCCTGTCTTCTTGCGCCCCCGTCCCCCCTCCCCCCGTCCTGGGACGTTCGGGTTTCCGGGCCCCGGGCAGCTAGCTCCGTCCCGGGCGGGGCACGGGCCGCGACCCGCTCTCGTGGTGGATGCGCCGGGCCCGGCCGAGCCGGCTGTGCTCGGGCACCTGCCCACGGTCAGGCTGAGCCACGGGGCTAGATGGACACCAGCGCCTGCGTTTGGTCCAGCGTCCCACTCTGAGAAAAGCTCGGGCGGTTTTAGGCCTGTTCGTGCAACTGGGCTGCACAAGCTGCTGCCCCACGGCCCCGGCAGTGCCACCGCACGGGCGCCCGGCTCACCCTGCACCGCCGCAGTGACACGGGCGCGGAGCCCGCCGCACCTGAAACGCACCCAAGCACCCCCAGGCTAAGCAACGTGGGCGCCAATGAGCAGCTGCATTTCGGTCTAAGAGAAACACCCCGATGCCGGTCCATACGCACCACCCCCAGGAGATGAAGTGACTTCCCAGGGAATTATAGCCCAAATTCAGGGCACCGTTTCGTCAAGCTCAGTTTTGCTCTTCTGTTTTGTTTCCATAGATGCTCTTTTTCTTGTACAAGACAAAATGAACTTCACGATGGCAGTTTTCCTGGGAAGCGAGCACAGAGTCATGGGTGGAGGAATAGGTTTTGAAGGGAGCTCAAGACATCATGTAGCCCTGCTCCAGACAAAGCCAGCCCAGACAGCCGTGTGTCACCGGCACTAAATCATGTCAAGTGGTGCAGACTCCAGGTAACCTGTTCCCGTGCTTCACCAAACCAGGCATCATCTTGGCCTACTCACTGCAGTTTTGCCTGTTGGGAATGGGGAATACTTTAACTTGTGAGGGGAGAGGGGAATGAAATACGGGGAAAGGAAATGGTTTTGCACATTTTTTTCTTTGTGAATGGTTTGTTCCTTGGTCTGACTAAAATGTGGAAAGCAGAGTATCCTAACCTTTTTTTGGATGCCCGTGGCAAATGCTTTGGCACCTGGTCTTTTGAGGAATGTCTTTTGTTTCAAGGAAGGCAGAAAGTAGAGTTTTGGTTGGTTGGTTTTGGGGAATTATAAAAATCACTTTATGCTTTATGTTTTGATAGCTTTGTAATAAAAGTATATTAAAATGTCTGTTCTGCTGCTTAACCACCTTCATAGTTGGACAGTTCTTAATATCCAGCCTAGAACCTCCTTGTTAAAATTCAAGCCCATTACTTCATTCCTGGCCCACATGGACATGGGGGCCAATCGATCAGTAGTCTCTTCACAACAACCTGCTTTGTATTTGAGGAATGCCCTCACTCTTCTGTTCTCTAGACTACATATCCCAGTTCTTCCCACCTTTCCTGATCATATTTTCTACATCTCTAATTCATGTCACCTTCCTCTGGATCAACCCAATTCATCCACATCTTCTTTAAACTGTGATGCCCCAAACTGCACGTGGCCCTCCAGGTGAGGCATCACCAGTGCTGAACAGAGCAGAGGAGTCACCAGTAGCACAAGTAAGCGTGCACAACTGGGGCACCAGCCCCAGGGACCACTTTTGAGTGGGTACAAGAACAGTGGCTGTTGTTGGCACAGCTGGGCCACTGCCACCAGCCCAGCTGCCACCACTGCTGCCAGCCACGCGCAGGAACCACTGAGGCCCCTGAGAACCCCATCTGGTGACTTGCCCGTGACACTCCTGTTAATACATCCCAGCCCCTTACTAGTCTGCAATGTGATGTTGTTGACTCATATTTTCAGCTTGAGATCCCCTACAGATCTCAGGTCCTTTTGATTCCAGTACTGAAGCCTGTCAAATACTTTTTTGGTTTGTATTTGTGCATCTGATGGTTGGTGTTTTGTGCAGTTGTCCTTATTGAAATTCTTCCTGCTGATTTCAGACTGTTTTTCCAATTTATCACGGTCATTTTGAACCTTAATCCAGCTCTCTAAAGTGCTTGTCTGCTGCCTGTCTGTCAGCACCCAGGCTGGTACCACCCACATGGAACTGAGCATATGCTCAATCCCATCCTTCAAGTCATGAATGAAGATAACGATGAGCACCAGACCTAGGGCAGACCCCTGGGAGACTTAGTTCAATACCTCCTCCCAGTTTAACACTGAGCCTGAGCCATTCACGATGGGTGAAAATATAAACTACCAAAGAAGGGTTGCTTTAGATATCCAAGTAAAGCATCCTGCAGAGGGGCTCCAAAGAGGATGGAGCTGGACTGTTCTCAGTGGGGGCAGGCAACAGGACAAGGAGCAATGGGCTCCAGTTGCACCAAGGGAGGTTTAGATTGGATATTAGGAAAAACTCCCTCACCAGGTGGGTGGTGAAGCCCTGGAACAAGCTACCCAAAGAGGTGGGGAAATCTGCATCCTTGGGAGGTTTTTAAGCCCTAGCTAGACAAAGCCATGGCTGAGATAAATGTAGTTGGGGCTGGTCCTGCTTGGAGCAGGGGGTTGGACTAGATGTGACCTCCTGAGGTCCCTCCAACCTGCATTGTCTGTGATTAATCACAGGACCATGGTAGCTATAGGGGACTTCAAATTGCATGCTGTCTCTTGGGAAGATAGATAACCTGATATCTTAAGGCTCTCTGGATTGATTGTACACTGTTTTTGGTACAGGTGGTAATAAAGCCATTAAGGGAGAAGACTCTCCTCAATGTGCTTCTTACTCAAGGAAGAATCAGGTGATGGTCTGAAAGTGAAAGGCCGTGCAGGTAAGAGCCACAATCATGAGCTCAGACAGCCAGGAGGAAGGTGGCAGTTGCCCTTTCACTTTGGAGCATTGGCTTTGGTTCCCATCTCTGGGGCTGCTTCTGCAATGGAAGATGGGCCTGTAGCTGTCCCTGCGCGGTGGGAGCGGCAGGTGACGATAGGAAGGAGGCCACCGGGAGCCTGGACAGCCACCGCCCGGTCCTCAGCACCCTCCGCCTGTCTTTGAGTTAAGCCCTTCAAGTGGAAGGCACAAAAGGCCAGATCCTAGCTGCAGCTTTCGGCGCCTCCCTCCGGCTGCCCCAGGCCGGGCCCGAGCGGGCGGGCCTGTTGTTCTCCCCGGCCGCTCCTGGCCAGCTTCTGCACAACCGCAGCCGCTGCTGCGGGCGGGGGAAGTGGTGCAAGGCCCGGGGACAATGAGAACAGGCGGAGCGCCCTGCAGGTACAGCCCGCGGGCCCCCCCGGGCCCCGCCCGCCCCGCGCCGCGGTCCGCAGTGTGGGGGCTGCGCGTGCCCCCGCCCCGGCCCGGCCCCGCCAGCGCCTCCCTCAAGGTCAGGGGCAGCGGACCCCCGTCCCGCGCCGCGCCGCCCCGGCGGGAGCCCGCGAGCCCGGCCGGGACCGGGCACAAAGGACAAAGCGGCCCCGCGCCCCGCTCACCTGGTCCGTGCGGGCCGGGCCGGGCCGGGCCGGGAGGGCGCTACCGCCGCATCCCCGCCCCGCTGACATCAGGCGGGCGGCGCGGGGCGGGGCGAGGCCCCGATCCCGGCACGGCGGCGGCGGCGGGAGCGGGTCTCGCCACCCGCGCTTCCCGGCTCCCCGCGTCCGGGACACGGCGGGGCGCAGGCCCGGCCCAGCCCGGCCCGGGGCTACCAGCGGAGCAGGGGGGGCTCCGGAGGACGCTCTGGGCTCTGCGGAGGGACCAGGTGAAGCCGGAGCGAAGATGGGCATGGACGCAGGTGCAGTCGTGTGTTGGGAGCTGGCCGGGGCAGGGGACGATTTCCGTGCCAGAACAGAAATGCCCAGCGAGAGGCTGGTAGCGAGGTCTCATTCTCGTTAAGAGCAGGTGTGGGACCTGCTAGGTGGGTCCCACTGTGCCAGTGCTGTACAGACACAGGCAGAGGCCCCTGAAGAGGCCAGAAGCTAAACAGAGAAGACAAAGATGATATTTATGATTGAGGTTTAAGTTTTCTGCTTTTTTACACACAGTTAAAAAAAAAAAAAGACACTAGACAAGCATGGAGTTGACCAAACCGTAATTGTAAATCTATAATGGCTCCCAAATGCATTTTAGAGCAGTTCTAGATTATCTAAATCATTGCCAGGATGGATGATCAATCAGTGTCTTTACTTGCATGATTGATAACACTACACCTTAGCTGCAGGTACATGGGTGACATTCAGAGCAGTGGACAAAGAATCGCTCACACTTCAGTTAAGCCTTTTAGCGCTATGTTTTCTCACCTGTGACCTGCAGTCCTCCCTCCAAAGCCAGCTGGTGGAAGTGGGTGCTCGCATATGAGAACAAGGGACCCAGACGGCTGGTGGTGGAGGAGCAGTGCCAGCCTTTGTTGCTATGACACCGGGAGCCACAGCAATTCACACTGCCGCTGCTACCCCAGTACCAAGTTCCAGGCCCCTAGGGAGCGCCCCCAGGGACTTGGCACCGTGTGCTGGACTGAGCAGATGCACAGGGTCAGTCCATGACCACACCCATTGTGTGGCCCTGGACCCAGTGCAATGGGCCCCTACCCTGTTACTGGAAGGGCAAGGGTGCTTGGGCTCTCGCCCCACACATCTTTTCTCTCTTTCAAGCCCAGAGCCAGGGAGAAGTGGCTCCAGATGGCCACCGGGGTGGGGAAGACCTGCAGCATCATGTTGGAAACCAGATATGGTCTGGAACTTGTTTATTCCTTTGGTTTTGGCTTGGAGAGCACTGCCCCCAGGTGTGACAAACCCAAGGCAGATCATTTTTGTTTGGAGTTGAGTTGACACCCAGGATTGTGCATGATCCTTGGCCTGGTGGTCCGAACTGCAGCTCTAGGGGTGATGGAGATCATGGAAAAGGGGTGCTCATAAGGTACCCCAGACCTCAAATGTGATTGGGAAGGCAGAGGACAGAGACTGGGAGGTTAGCTCCAGGTCCACCAGGGAGAAGCCGGTTGGGACTGAAAGGCGGTGGCATGATACATGGCGGCAGGCCCTCAAGCCTGTGATGTGCTGCTTTGCCTAAAGCTTTGGCCCGGAATAGTGGACTCTGAGCCAGTAGGCACAGCTAAAATAAAACTGGGCAAGGCCAGGAGGGCCCCAGCCCAGACACAGACTTGACATCTGAGAGTCTCTTTACCTGTGAGAGGCCTTTCCCCGTCTACTGGTTCCATCAAATCATGGACGGTGACAGTAAAGACAGGGAAGAGCCAGAGGGAACAAGAAGGCTAGTGAGAAGAAGCCCTGAAAAGTGGGTGCACTATGCCGACAGCCTGGATGGCATACACCTGGTGGGTGGGGTCAGTCTTTGGGCCCCATGTGGCACATGGGCCTGGCAGCAGGCTCGGGAGCAGCAGCCTGCTACTCAGTTTCCTACAAGGAAGATTCTCTCTCTTCCATGCTACCTTTCGCACAACCAAAGTTCAAGTATATACAGAAGCATGCTGTATACAAGAAAATATAGATTCATGGATTTCATAGATTTCATACACATTAGGGCTGGATGGGACCTCGGAAGATCATTGAGTCCAGCCCGCCGCCCGAAGGGCAGGAAGTCAGTTGGGTTCATAGGAAACCAGCAAAATAAGCATTGTTAGGGGCTGGAAGGGACCTTGTAGATAATCAGGTCCATTCCCCCTGCACTAGGCAGAAAAAGACAACTGGGGACAAGTGACCAGCGAGGTGACTGTCCAGTCTCCTTTTGAAGATTTCCAGGGTAGGTGACTGCACTACCACTGGAGGGAGTTTATTCCACAGTGAGCTAAATACTGTATGGTATTTAGCTCACCTGTTGCAGAGGGTTGCACTATCTCTGCAAGTGCCAACATGAGCAGTGCCATGCGGGGCAGACCCCTGGCCCAGCTGGCCCAGTATCCCATCTCAGACGGCAGCAGGAGCAGAGCCTTTAGAGGGAGAGCGCTAAACTGCGTGCGCATGGGTGATCTCTCTCTCATTCATTGCCCTTGTATTGTAAACATCTTGCAACTGTTCTGATGGCATTAAAGTTGCCAGGTAGGGACAGTGCACTGCTCTCACAGCTTCACACCCTGCCTGTGTAACTGCTATACACAGCAGCAAGACAGCTAGGACTATTTCTCTATCACTTTGGGAATATTTACCTTTGGTAGACATTAACCATTGCAAGGGAGGCATGAATCCTTAGACACCTAATCCAAAGTCCCTTGAAGCTCAGGGGATCAGCCCTACTTTTCCATGAATCTATGATTCTGCGGAACTGGAGAGATCATACCATAGCTGCTTAATGAAATTAGCTTAACTACTAAAATAATCCATCATTTTAATTAAAGCCTTATACGCTTGGGTGTATTGCTTCTCACCTGCCACCTTAAGTGATGAGAATAGAGCCAGGCTAAGTCTATACTTTGTGCTGCTGAGACAGCTGTGGTGAAAGACACACAAAGATCTTCCTGGTGCAGACACAGTTTATACCAGCAGCAAGGACTCTGGCTAATGGAATTTATACCACTTTGGGGAGCAAGTAAACTGTACTGGCAAAACCCTTTGTTCTAATGACACCGGCCTCTAGGTCAGGCCTCTCGTCAGTACAGAAGCATCACTTAAGTCACATCCCCAACCAGCACTGCTGTCCTGGCTCAGGTTTCCAGGGCAGACCTGGCTGAGGAATGCTCCAGTCCACTGTGCATGTGGAGGAAACGTTGCCTGGAGGGGAGTGAAAGGTGTTGTTCCAGTGTGTAGCTCTGGAACGGGAGGGTTAATATCAACTCAACACTATTAAACCTTTTAGCACCTGCCTACATTTAACACTTACATGCTGTACTGACTGGGGTCAGGCTTTATTGCTGCTTTTCACTGTGTCACTATATTTTAATTTCTTTAGAACAACTGGATGAGACAGCATTAGCTGGTATTACTGACAGCCCCTTCACCAGCCATGGCATCAATTACCCATCTTGCTTCAAAAGAGAGTAATATATTCCCTCTTTGTTATTACTGTGTTGCTGGTTAGAAAGCACAGGGATGTCATGGTATCAGACAGACAGTTCCCAGGGACATTGGCCTGGTACGGCTTGAAAGTAAGAGGCTCACTAAAGGAGAGGGAGGTAAAGGCATGTCAGTATACAAGATCCAGCTACAGTATTTCAGTTTTCCAGCACACAGATGAGGCTGGCTTATCCACCAAATACCCCATCTTTGGGCTTGCCTACAGGAGGAGGCATCAGACAGAGGAGGATGGGTAGGGCTGGAAGGGATGTCTTGGTGGAGTCCCCTGGCGCTGCAGGAAGCCAACTCATATGATTCTTTTCATGAGCTCAGCAAGGTCCTGAACTAGTTAAATGTTATTGCCACCACAACCCCAGAGGGAGCCTCACTTCTGACAGATGGAAACAGTCCTCTGATTTCCAGCCTGGTGCAGCTGTTCATGGCCAGTTTCTCCCCACTGGTTTCTGTGCCAACATTTGTCCTTCATCTTAAACAGTTCTTTTCTATTCCTCATCTTTGCTTCCCATCAACAAAGCAGGGCACAATCCCATCTCCTCTCTAGTCCAACAAAACGAAGGCGAGAAGCAGCATCCTGTGGTCCGCTCCTGTAAGCAGGCTCTCCCTTTCCTGTAGTCTCAGAAGCCCTTCTCTGCACCTGCTTCACTTTGACTCCTCTGCCTTGAATATGAGTGACCAGACTTGTACACAGAATTCCAGATGAAGCCTCACCAGTGCCCTGTATGAACACGTTCCTACATCCAAAGATACCTGGCCTAGCACGTGCTAGAATCATCTTTGCCTCTTCCATTGCTACATCACTGTGTTGGCTCACAAATGTCCCAAGATGGAAAAAGTCAGTGTATAGTTGATCACCTTTTTCACTTTCACAGGAGAACCCCCAGCTTACAGCAGACGTTTTTATTTTTCCCTAAGTGTATAACCTTGCAAACTGTCATATCAAAGGTCAGCCCATTTCTATTACTTGTCTCAGTCAGTTCCTCCTGCACAATACTCTGTTCCTCCCCCGTACTAACAGTGCCTCTGCATGAGTTTCCCACACGCTAGTTAACGCGTGGTAAGTAACACAAAGGAATATCCCAGGGAAGACAAGGCACGGGTAATTGTAACAAGTTTTCAGGTAAAGTGAAAGAATGGGGCTCGCACTGACTTGCTAACTCCTGCTGCTCTGCTTTCTTTGCATCTGGATTTTATCTTGTATTATTTGCCATGTGTTAGCTAACATGCAGTAGGAACGTGCCTGGACAGAACACAACTTCTTCTTAGGGTGCAAACAACTTTAGAGAGGAGTTTGTTTTCCATTGCCGTAACACACAACTTCATCCACAGACACACTTACACTACTTGTCCTCCATATGATTTCTAATGACAAGAATTGCAGTGACTTCTTGCAAATACCAACCACCTCTGGCTCTGACCCCCAGCCATAGATTAAATTAATATAGGATACAAAATCCTGTTTTACTGTCACAAATTGATACTGAGACAGGAAGACCTGAAGAGGAAATCGAAAGCAGGGCAAGGAGAGTAAGAAGGAAAAGACGCATAATAATTAAAAACTAATAATCTGACCAGGCCATTATTATTGCTGTTATTGTCAGATTTTTGTCCTTCATTGACCTAGCAAGTTGCACGAGTTAGGAGCACAGGAATGGAAAGGACTGTCCAAGCCATTGGGTCTAGTCCTGTGACTTCCCAGATAACCGTGGCAAACAGGTCAAAGTTCATCCAGCATTTATAATTCGCCAAATATTTAGGCCCCGGCAGACACTTCTACAGGACATAGGCATCCCATTAGCCTGACTTCTATCCTGGGGAAGATCCTAGAAAAGTTTATTAAGGAGGCCATCCTTGAAGGACTGGCCCAGGCTAACATCCTAAGGGATAGCCAGCACGGGTTTGTTGCGGGTAGGTCTTGTTTGACCAATCTCATTTCCTTCTATGACCAGGTGACCTATCACCTGGACAAGGGAGAAGAGATTGATATCATATATCTTGACTTCAAAAAAGCTTTTGATCTGGTATCCCATGATCACCTCTTGGCCAAACTGGCCAGTTGTGGCCTTGGCTCCACCACGATCCGCTGGCTGGGAAATTGGCTTTGTGGTCAGACCCAGAGGGTTGTGATTGATGGCAGTCACTCATCATGGTGCCTTGGAACCAGTGGGGTACCTCAAGGCTCTGTCCTGGGACCCATACTGTTCAACATCTTCATTAACGATGTGGACATTGGAGTCAGGGGTGGACTGGCCAAGTTCGCCGATGACACCAAACTTTGGGGCAAAGCATCCACGCCAGAAGATAGGCGGGTGATCCAGACTGACCTGGACAAGCTCAGCAAATGGGCAGACGAGAACCTCATGGTGTTTAACACCGATAAATGCCAGGTTCTCCACCTTGGGAGGAAAAACCTGCAGCACCCTTATAGGCTCGGCAGTGCTACGTTGGTTAGCACTACAGAAGAAAGAGACTTGGGGGTCATCATTGACCACAAGATGAACATGAGCCTGCAATCCGATGCTGCGGCTAGTAAAGCAACCAAAATGCTGGCGTGCATCCATAGATGCTTCTCAAGCAAATCCCGGGACGTCATTCTCCCCTTGTACTCGGCCTTGGTGAGGCCGCAGCTGGAGTACTGCATCCAATTCTGGGCTCCACAATTAAAAAAGGATGTGGAGAAGCTTGAGAGAGTCCAGAGGAGAGCCACGCGCATGATCAGAGGTCAGGAAAACAGATCTTACGACGACAGGCTGAGAGCCATGGGACTCTTTAGCCTGGAAAAGCGCAGGCTCAGGGGTGATCTGATGGCCACCTATAAGTTTATCGGGGTGACCACCAGGATCTGGGGGAACGTCTGTTCACCAGAGCGCCCCAAGGGATGACGAGGTCGAACGGTCACAAACTCCTGCGAGACCGTTTCAGGCTGGACATAAGGAAGAATTTCTTTCCTGTCCGAGCCCCCAAGGTCTGGAACAGTCTGCCATCGGAGGCGATTCAAGCACCTACGCTGAACGCCTTCAAGAGCAAATTGGATGCTTATCTTGCTGGGATCCTATGACCCCAGCTGACTTCCTGCCCTTTGGGCAGGGGGCTGGACTCGATGATCTTCTGAGGTCCCTTCCAGCCCTAATGTCTATGAAATCTATGAAATCCCCTCTTGGGCTTCACAGTGCATTTAGTGTTTCAGTTGATGTCTATTTGTCACTATCCATTTCCAGTTCACAGGTGGGTGCAGTATTTGCAAATAATAATAAGTGGTATATGTGTATCTGTGCACATGCATGTGCAGTGGCCCCTGGAAGGAGCCCTGATGTCACCAACAAGATTGTCTGAGAGGAAGCTGCATGTTCCCAGCACTGGAAAGGATGAATGAAGGCACTGGCACATTCAGGAAATGACAGAGTCTGGAGACTTTACAATTACAGATGAATACATTAAAAAAAATATAAAGGGGCGTTAGACTTAGCCACAAAGTCCTGAATTTGAGGTCTGTGTTTCCCTTGATGCTGTTACTGGTATCACAGGCATTTAAAGCTGCAGAACAGAGATTTGCCTTCAGCTCCTTTAAGTGTCAGTGATGCCATTCATCCTCGCAGGGGAAAATACAAATTCAGAAGTCCAGGTCCTGGAAGGTCAGTAAAACAAGAAATGATTTTAGATGATTTGTTCTAACATTTTCTAGTTTCACGTTCCTGACCCTTTCCTTTTTTGGTTAAAATAGTTTAAATAAGGTTGTTATATACTTCTCTAAAATGTTGTTTATTTTACCTTTAAACGTTAAAGGTCAGTGAATCAAGATGCATGCTTACAACGTGGATGCTGAGCTCTATGATACTTAGTATATTCTATCAGCATTTGCCCTGCTCTTTAAATAGCAGGCATCTGAAGAGAGAAAGAGGGGGAGAGAGGCACCACGGGGCTAGAACTGGTAGCATGCAGTCCAAAGCAATGCTTTTTGAACCACTATGCTTGTGTGCACTATTATGGCCTACGTTTACATGGATCCATAACATATTATCATGTGCATTTTTAATCACATGCATAAAATACAAGGCACCCCTGGAAGGATCTCAAGGCTTGAGAATCAGTGGCTTACAGCATCTGCACGTTCCTAATGGCAGAGCATCCTTAACATTTTAATAAGACAGACGTGTGTGCATGCATTGTGGTGGGGAGGAAGCTGGGGCACCTGCCAGCAGCCACTTCAGCCTTGTCCTTTCTCCCCAACATGAGCAGGGCTCTTTCCCTCCCTTTTCAGGACTCCTACCCTTCTGGCCGTCATCCTCACCTGCCCCTGACAGGCCCCTTTTTAAGACACTTGCATCCTCCTCTCTCCTTCCCCAGACAGGTTACCCTTCAGGGCCCCTAACCATCTGAGCCCCTGCATGGGTACTAGTCCTCATCTCAAGACTCCAGGGTGCAGCCCAGGCTGAACATGTCAGACCTCCAAGTCCCTAGCTCAGGATGCCTGCATGCATCTTTAGCCTTCACCACCCTCTCTCGGCAGGACCCCCAGCCCTGCCGCACTGATCTGGACCTTTGGACTGCGACCCAGAAGGTAAGGTGCCTTACCAGCACCCTCTCTCAGTCACACTTTGTGACCTCTTCCTCCCCTTTAAGTCACCCCAAAACATATGCCTGATCACTCTGCGTACAACACTGTGAAAGGGTTCAGAGGAGGGCCACCCATCGGGTTAAAGGCCTACAGAAAAAACCCTATGTGGACCGACTGGGAGACCTGAACCTCTTTAGCCTCCACAAGAGGAGGCTGAGAGGTGACCTTGTGGCCACCTACAAACTCATCAGGGGAAGAGTGGGGAAAAGGGGGGGAGGGGTTGCGCTCTATGTTAAGGAGCAATATACATCAACCCTCATCAAGACAGAATCAAAGGATGAGGAAGTAGAAGGACTGTGGGTTAGGCTACATGGGGGGCAAGGAGAAAAGGATTTGGTGGTAGGGGTCTGCTACAGACCCCCACATCAAGGGGAAGAAATAGATTTGGGGCTCCTGAGGCAACTCTCGGAGACCATAAAAGCTAAAGAGGCGGTAGTCATGGGGGACCTAAACTACCCGGACATCTGCTGGGAGACACAGACAGCAAAGTCCCACCGCTCACGCAGGTTTCTAACCTGTGTACAGGACCTCCACCTGATGCAGGAGGTACATGGTCCCACTAGGGGGAATGCCTTACTGGATCTGGTATTGGCAACGGGGGATGACATAGTAGGGGACCTACAGATCGGTAGCCATCTGGGGGACAGTGATCACCTAAAAGTACAATTCAACATAAGGCGTCGAGTGGGTAAGGTAACCAGTAGGGTGAATGTGCTGGACTTTAGGAAAGCTGATTTCAGCGAACTCAGGCGATTAGTGAAGGATGCACTGCAGAGTAGTAGTTTTGAAATGATGGGAGCCCAAGAAGGGTGGCTGTGCCTTAAGGAAGCTATCCTTCTCGCACAAAGCGAGACGATCCCCGTGCGAGGTAAAAGAGGGAAAGGGGCCAGGAGGCTTCCCTGGCTGACCAGAGAAATCCAGGGCAGACTAAGGGCCAAAAGGGGAGCACATAAAAAGTGGAAAGAGGGAGAGATCACCAAAGAGGAATATACCTCTTCTGCTCGTGATTGTAGGGAGGCAGTTAGACAGGCCAAAGCTACCATGGAGCTGAGGATGGCAACCCAAGTAAAAGACAATAAGAAATTGTTTTTTAGATATATAGGGAGTAAAAGGAAGGCCCAGGGAGGAATAGGACCCCTGCTAAATGGGCAGAAACAATTGGTGACGGACAGAGGGGACAAGGCTGAACTCCTCAACGAGTTCTTCGCCTCAGTGCTCCTAAGCGAGAGGCACGACAAGTCTCTCACTGGGAGTGTAGGGAGGCAGCAGCAAGGCACCGGACTTCCATGCGTGGACCCGGAGGTGGTGCAGGGTCACTTGGAAGAGCTGGATGCCTTTAAGTCGGCAGGCCCGGATGAGCTCCATCCGAGGGTACTGAAGGCACTGGCCGACATCATTGCAGAGCCACTGGCGGGAATATTTGAATGCTCGTGGCGCACGGGTCAAGTCCCGGAGGACTGGAAAAGGGGCAATGTGGTTCCCATTTTCAAGAAGGGGAGGAAGGAGGACCCGGGTAACTGTAGGCCAGTCAGTCTCATCTCCATCCTTGGCAAAATCTTTGAGAAAATCATCAAGGCTCACATTTGTGAGAGCCCGGCAGGACAAATTATGCTGAGGGGAAACCAGCACGGGTTCGTGGCAGGTAGATCGTGCCTGACCAATCTAGTCTCTTTTTATGACCAGGTCACAAAACGCCTCGACGCAGGAGGAGGGGTGGATGTCGTATACTTGGACTTCAGGAAGGCCTTTGATACGGTATCCCACCCCATACTGGTGAACAAGTTAAGGGGCTGTGACTTGGATGACTGCACAGTCCGGTGGGTGGAGAATTGGCTGGAGGGTCGCACCCAGAGAGTTGTGGTGGATGGGTCGGTTTTGACCTGGAAGAGTGTGGGCAGTGGGGTCCCGCAGGGCTCGGTGCTTGGACCGATACTCTTTAATGTCTTCATCAGCGACTTGGACGAGGGGGTGAAATGTACTCTGTCCAAGTTTGCAGATGACACTAAGCTATGGGGCGAAGTGGACATGCCAGAGGGCAGGGAGCAGCTGCAAGCAGACCTGAACAGGTTAGACAAGTGGGCAGAAAACAACAGAATGCAGTTCAACAAGGAGAAATGCAAAGTGCTGCATCTAGGGAGGAAAAATGTCCAGCACACCTACAGCCTAGGAAATGACCTGCTGGGTGGCACGGAAGTGGAAAGGGATCTTGGAGTCCTAGTGGACTCCAAGATGAACATGAGTCGGCAGTGTGACGAAACCATCAGAAAAGCCAATGGCACTTTATCGTGCATCAGCAGATGCATGACAAATAGGTCCAAGGAAGTGATACTTCCCCTCTATCGGGCGCTGGTCAGACCGCAGCTGGAGTACTGCGTGCAATTCTGGGCGCCGCACTTCACGAAGGATGCGGATAACCTGGAGAGGGTCCAGAGAAGGGCCACTCGTATGGTTAAGGGCCTGCAGGCCAAGCCCTACGAGGAGAGATTAGAGAAACTGGACCTTTTCAGCCTCCACAAGAGAAGGTTGAGAGGCGACCTGGTGGCTGCCTATAAGTTCGTCAGGGGGGCACAGAAGGGAATTGGTGAGTATTTATTCACCAAGGCGCCCCCGGGGGTTACAAGAAATAATGGCCACAAGCTAGAAGAGAGCAGATTTAGATTGGATATTAGGAGGAACTTCTTCACAGTTCGAGTGGCCAAGGTCTGGAACGGGCTCCCAAGGGAGGTGGTGCTCTCCCCTACCCTGGGGGTATTCAAGAGAAGGTTGGATGTGTATCTAGCTGGGGTAATGTAGGCCCAGCACTCTTTCCTGCTTATGCAGGGGGTCGGACTCGATGATCCATTGAGGTCCCTTCCGACCCTAGCATCTATGAATCTATGAATCAGCAGGAAGTGGGGGGTACAATGTTTACCAGGGCGACAGTCAGGGTAACTAGAAACAATGGATACAAGTTAAAAGAGCGCAAATTCAGGCTGGACATCAGGAAAAAGTTCTTTACAGTGAGGGTCACCAAACTATGGAATAGGCTTCCAAGGGAGCTGGCGCTGTCCCCTTCCTTGGAAATATTCAAAAGGAGATTGGACAGACACCTGGCTGGGGTCATCTGACCCCAGCACTCTTTCCTGCCCAAGGCAGGGGGGTCAGACTCAATGATCTAATGGGTCCCTTCCAACTCATTTAGTGACTATGAAACACCCACCCTCACAGGGAGCTGGGCCAGACAGCTTATATAACTTGGCCTGCTCCACCTTCCCCTTACCTGCTCAGAGGCTGGAAACAGGGCCCAGGTGTTGCCAATTCTCCAGATCAGCTCTCCAGCCCCATTTTCTGCAAGCTGCATTGGCCAGCTTGCGCCCTGCAACACGTCTCTTTCTTCCCTCAGGTGAGGGGAGGGTTGGGAGTCCCGTCACATGCATATATAGGGTTATGGGGGAAAGAGCAGGACTTTTGGGAAGTTCAAGTGAGCTGTTAGCAACTGCTAGTGGTAAGACTGCAACATGCTTTCAGTCACAGCATTCTGCTTTTTCATATTTGTCTCCTATTGAAACTAGCACCACTCTTCAGGCTCCTTACAGCCACATAGCCCCACTGCAATCTGTACAAAACAGGTTTGCATTCCTGCCTGCCACCGCAGCCAGCCTGACCATACTACCCCTTCTCACTGACTCCTTGACCTGGCTTCTGAGAACCAGGTGGGGCCTCAGCCTCCCAGGATCCAGCCTGCTCGGCCTCTCTTGATCTTTTCGCTGCACAGAGATGATGCTTAGTTTCTGCTCCTGGGATCAGGCTGGTGATCTCAAGGGGATCTAGCAACGTCACTCGTTTGTGGAACAAAGCCACTTTGGCAAGTCAGCTGTTTATCTCAGGAGTGTAAGCCCCGCTATCCCTGGGACCTTGCTGCTTTTCTTGGTGACCTGCTTGAACGCTATTTACCTGCCTCCTAGGTCTCAGGTTCCCCCGGGGCTTTAGTCAGACGCACACTGCTCTTCTCTGCTGCCTAGGGAGAATGGACTGTGGAAAGTGCCTTGTAAAACTGCTGGTTTCTCCAGTGGTAGGTCCAGGGCGAAGTACTGGAAAACTGAAACCCCAGGGTCCTTTCCATCCTGGCATATTCATGACCTGCCGTATTGCTGTTTTTGTTCCTTTATTCATTTTTCATGACAGCTGTTTGTAATGCTGACCACGAACTTCTCACTTAGTGCTGCTCCTGCGGTCTCTTGTATCTCCCACCCGCCGTCTCTCCCAATGCGTTTGGATTGCGAAGCACGTCGGGACAGGGACTCTCTTTCCCTTACATGTGCGCCCAGGGGCTTGAATGGGGCTTCTAGGTTTTACTGAGGTATAAAGCAACAAACAGCCAGGATGTCGCCCCGCCGGAAGGCCACGGGGGCAGACCTCGGCTGGTCACAACTGCTCGAGCTCCAGTCCGCTGCAGTGAAGCTGCGGGGTTCTGGAAGGCGAGATGCGGTGGGTTTTTCTTCCTCCCTGCCTCCCTCCCGGCGGCTGCCAGGGCAGAAAGGCCCCGGGCCGCCCCGCGCCGGTGCTGCCTGGAGGCCCCGCAGCCGGTGCCCGCTCCTCGCCCTGGCCCGGGGCCAGCTGGCGCAGGGCCGCGCTGCAGAGAGGGCTGCAGCTCCGCAGAGCCGAAGCGGCAAGAGCCGGGCCGGGCCGGGCGGGATGCGCTGCCATCCCCGGGTGCTCGGGCCCCGCCCCCACCCCCCGGCTCCGCTGCACAGCCCCGTGTGCCCGAGGGCCCCGCATCCCGGGAGTGGGCCAGCTCCCGGCTCGGCTGCCGCCGCCCCGCGGGGTGGGAGCGCAGGGCGGGGCAGGTCTCCCGCACTGTCCCGGGCGGGGCCGCGCTTTGCCCTGCGCCGGCCTCAGTCTACCCGGGCTGCAGAGTGGGCGCAGCGCCGGAGGCGGGGCCTCGGGCGGCTCCTCCCCCGCGCCGGCCGCGGCCAATGAGCGCGGCGCCCGGGGCTCCTTAAGAGGCGCGCGGCGGTCGCCCCGCTCAGCAGCGGCCGCGGCAGCGGGAGGTTGCTATGGAGACCCCGGGCTCGGCCGCCATGGAGGCGGCGGCCCGGCGGCGGCGGCACGCGCTGCTCGTCGTCATCGGCGAGGTCGGCACCGAGGCGGAGCGCGGGGCGCTGCGGGCCGCCCTGGAGCGCGGTGAGCGCCACGCCGGGGTACCGTGGGCGGGAGCGCGCCGCCCCCCTCCCCCCGCCCGCCCGCCCGGCCGGAGCTCTCCGCGGTGCTGCTGCGGCCGGCGGAGCGGGGCCGGGGCTGTCCCCGGGCGGTGGGCCGGCGGGGCGGGGAGGGGGACGTGTCCGCAGTGCCCCGGTCCGGTGCGCCCCCCGGAGCGCAGAGCTGTGCCGGGACACCCGTCAGGGCGCTGCCGGCTTCCCCGTGTGGGTACAACAGAGGACCGGCTCCCCGGCGCCCCCTCCTCCGTCCTGCGCGAGCTGATGGCGGGGTCGCGGCGCGCTCCGCAGTGCGGCCTGCTGCGACGAGCCGCAGAGCCGCCAACGATAAACTCTGTGTCCGGGGCGACTACAGGGTCTTCTTGCCTTCACACTGGACCTTTGCTGCCTCCCCTTGGGTTGGTGTGTCATGGGGCAGGTGCCAAGGGCTGGGCTGGCTGCCCTACCTGCATCTGCTCTTCCAGCCGTGCTGCGACGCTAAGGGCTCAGCCCTTCCCTGGGCAGTGCCCATTACATTATTCAGCTGAAAACTATCTTGTGGACAGGGTCCCTGTGCTGCAGAGCCGGGTCTCTGCGACCACCGGAGACGGGGGCCCTGTCCCGTCAGTGGGACGCCAGCCCTGCTCCAGAGGGTTGCAGACAGGGCGTGGAATTTGGGTTTTTCCTGTCCTTCGTTTGGTGTTGTTCTCTTCTCCTTGTGTCTGTCGTGCCAGAGCTGACGTGCCACCATCCCTTGGGCTGGGGGGCAGCAGAAGGATGGTGTAAGAGGGCACAGTCAGCAAGTCCTGATGCAGCTGGAGCTTTGCAGAGGCTGCAGTGAGTGGGCAGAGCTGCAGGAGCAAACATGATGCCACCTCTCTCCCCCAGCCTGGCAGGGGGCTGCTTCCTGCTGGGTGTGAGGGTGAGAGCCTGTGGCTTTGCCGTGCCCCCTGGCATGGGAAGCTCTTCCCCAGAGCCCTAAGGGCGACACTCCAGCAGGCTGTGAGGATGCTGCTTGGTCAGAGGAGCTGCAATAAGAAGGCGAGGAGCTGGCATAGATCACAAGGACTAAAAGCAAAGTCTAGGGGTCTTGGGGCTGAGGAAGTGACAGACTTGCTTGTGCTCTGGAGGGGGTACATGCTGCCAGGGTTTGGCTCTGGGGGACCAGTACCTGGCGGTACTGGTAATCCAGTTAGTCCAATGTCCCATCTCCACCCCTGGCTCTTGCTGGACACTGGAAGAAGTAAAACCCCTGTTGCATTTTTGCCTAATCATAATCGGGCAACCAGTGACTGGGTGTCGCTCTCCAGCTGGGCTTCACAAGCAGGGGCAACACACTTACTCCTCCCTGCCCTGTAACTCAGGGGCCCTCTTTAAAAGGGGTATGTGGAGCTTGACAGCCAGCTCCTGCCGACAGTTTGTGGGAGGTGGGCACCTTCCTGGCACCCGACACTGGGGCTGCTGTGACCTCCTGCCAAGCCCTGTGGATCCCTCCATCACCTCTGTTCTTCTCAGCAGAAGATGGGTAGGGTCCACTCCTGGCCAGGCCTTTCCTAGCATCTGTTGAAGTAGGTTTTGGACTCTGAACCAGTTGGTCTCTCAGGTGCTGCCCTGTCTTGCCTTCAGACTAACACTGCTGACCTCTCTTCTTGGGTTGGGAAATCGTAGACTCACAGAAAATGAGGGTTGGGAGGGACCTTGGGAGATCACATCTAGACCAAGCCCCTGCTTAAAGCCAGACCATTCCCATCTGGATCATCCCAGCCAGGGTTTTGTCTAGCTGGGTCTTCAAAACCTCCAAGGATGGAGATCCTGCCACCTCTGAGTAACCTGTTCCAATGACTCGCCACCCTCCTCGTGATCATGTAATGAGGACTTTGTTTCCACTGGTTGGCAGGAATTCGCTCATGGGACATTGACCTTCTCTCGTGTGACTTGAATCAACAGCTACGACTCTTCGTGACCCGGCACCTTGCTCAGTTCTCTTCAGAGGTCAAAGGTCAGCTTTTTTTGCTCTCTCTTGGTTTTTGGGGGTTTTCTTTTTAATTTTTTTTTCTTTTGGGAATGGGAGTTGGTGAAAGCAGAAGGACAGCATTGTTACTAGTGTCTCCAGTTCAGATGCTAAGTTCTGCCAGTGCATTTTTTTTGTTTTGTTCAGGTTTTAGTAGATTTTAACCTGAACAGTGAAGGTTTAATCAAAAAGATAAATCTGTTGATACAAAGAAATGTAATCAAAAGTTTTAGATCTTGTTGGTGAGGCTAGAAAGGATTAGAAGCAATAAGGACAGGATAGATGTGTGTGTGTGTGTGTGTGTGTGTGTATATGTGTGTGTGTGTATGTATATGTATGTGTATATATATATATATATATATATATATATATATATATATATATATATATATATATACACATATTTTTTTTTAATGCAGCAAGGTAAGTAACTGCTCTATTTTATTTGTTCCCTCCCCACTTGGCACATATGCTCCAGCACAGCCTTTTATGTATATTGCTTATTCTCAAACCTCCTTATAAGGGAGTAATAATTGTAGCCCTTAGCTGCTCCTTTATTGAGAGTCTCAAGCAGTAACCGCCTTGATGGGGAGGGCTGAAGAGGACTCATTAAATATGCGTGACTTCTGATTCCTAGCTTTCCTGAAGGGAAGGGTGATGCTAGGTGCTTTGTATTAAATGCCATTCATGTCTTTTGAACTGGTGCTTTACTCCCATGCACGTGGAGTCAGCCTCTGTTCCCGGGCTGGCTTGGGCAACACAGCTGAATTTATCACAATTTATATTGAAGGTTCCAGCTGTCTTGGACAAGATCCCAACTGTTGCAGTGAGTGGTAAATGCCAGACTTTCCTATATGCACACGTGTTACACCCAGGCAGACTATCGATACATGCAGGCTTGAAGGGAGCTGCTGCTTTCAGTGCCCCCACACAAGGAACTAGGAAGCGGCAATCTGGCTTTCTTCTCTGGATTGACCTCTTGAGTGTTCCCAGGGTCTCAGCTAGTCTGTTACTTGTTCCTGCCTCTGAAGTGGGGGTAGTAGGTGCGACCCGTCCCTTGTAAAGCAGTCTGGAGCGAGAGCTGGTAACTTCTTCCCACTTTTGAGCAAATAATCATGTAACTGCAGGTGTAAAGGATGCTCTGCGTTCTCATGTCTGTTGGGAAGGGAAGTGGCAGTGTGTGTGGCAAGGCAAAAGTAAGGCAGTAGGCATGCAGCTTGGCATAGACTCAGAACTTTAGGTCAGTGATCTAAAGACCAGGTCCAACTCAAACCATTTAAAAAGGGAAATTTTAATCATCTTAAAGTCCTGTCCTGTACAACTCTTGTCCTCCTGTGGAGCAGCTGTGGTCTGGTGACCACTACATGGTGTCTGAGGCAGGGTGATCACCAGACAGCTGTCACATGCAGCAGGTGCACTGTGCATGAAGGCCCTCACACCTCCCATCCTCTTGCCAGTGCCCAGTATGCTTCCCTCTTCCCTGGGGAAGGCCCCTTGGCAGCTGCCCTCTCTACTAGCAGGCATGCAACCCCTTGGCTTGCCCAGGTGTGTGGCTCTGACCATCTTTACCTCTGCAAAGTGGTAATGAGGATCAGCAAAGTAACATTCCCCAAGTAATAAGAAGCTGCAGCTAGTGGGTGCCAAGGCCATCTAGCCCTAAATGTGCCTCAATGCGCACATGTCCCCAGGTGCCTGCACACAGGTGCTGGAAAAGATAGGAGCAAATTTCTGCATCTGCTTCCCCTTCACAAGGGCTCCTGTACTACCTGTCTGAAAGGAAAGACGGTGTGATCCTGCCAGCATCTGCTCCCCCTTCACAAGGGTTCTTGTGCTAACTGTCCAAAAAGGATGATGGGGTGATCCCACTGCACTGTTGGAGTCTGGAGACATTGATCTCTGGAACCTCACCCAGATCCTTTAGGACAGTGTTTCTCAACCCGTAGGTCACAACCCAAAAGTGTGTTGCCAGAATATATCAAAAGAGTTGCAAACAAACTTTTAAAATAGATTCCCCTGTAAAGGAGAAAAACCTGGGAAACCATGGCTTTCCCTTGCAGGCTGGCAGAGTTCTCGCTGGCAGAGTAACGGGCTGCTTCGCCCTCCCCGCCACGATGCCCCACACACGAGAGGGCTGGGGTGGGGAGCAGCAGGTCAGGAGTGAGGGGCACTGGGTTAGGACTGGCCACTGCTGTTTACAAATGGGTCCTGGTACAAGAAAAGTTGAGAACTGCTGCTTTATGATACCAAGATGCCCAATGTCCTTTTTTTTTTTTTTCTGGTTGTTTTCAATGGGCATTGTGTATCTAAGTACTTTGGGAATCAGGATCTCTGCCGTATCAAAAGACCTGGGATCCGGCTTTTCCGTCTTCCTCCCCAGTGCTATCTATTACTGAAGTGGGGAGTCATCACACTTGTGCACCGCACTTTGGGAATAGCCCTGCAGCGAGGTGCTGGAAGCCGGTGTCTTCTCCCTGCACCAAGAATGTAGGTGCCTCTGGAGGAATGTGAGGTCAGCTGCCTGTAAACCAGCGATTCCTGGGAGCTGACCATGCCTGTACCAGAGACCCAGCTTAATATTGCCTCCAGACTTACTCTGGTTCAGGCTGCTATCTCAGGATGTTTAAACTTGGCACAAGCCAGCAGAACTCCAGAAGCTAGAGAGACCAGAAGATGAAGTGGAGTTGTAGACATCTCTCCAGTTTAGATGTTCAGATGCAGAAGCCTGAAACAAACTCTTTGCAAGCTAGAGGTCGTTCAGGGACCACAGAATCCCTTTGTAGTGTGGTGCTGGGCTCTCTCTGCTTCCTCTATCCATGTGGAAGCTGAGGAAGAATGGGTCATGCCAAGTGCCAGCCTGGGATTCTGCCTACCTTTCCACATGAGAATGATGGGGCTCATCTAGATGATGCTGAGGCCCATGAGTCATGTGATCAGCCAGGGACTGAACACAGAGGATGCATGTTCTTCTTGCTTAGTCCATTTGCTACAACCTGTCTGAAGGACCACAGCTTTCCCATCACCTCCTCCAGAGATGAGAAACATGGTCCATGAAGCATTAGAGTATATTCAGGCTAGACATCAGGAGTCGCTACTTCACAGTCAGGGCGGCTAGGATTTGGAACCAACTTCCAAGGGAAGTGGTGCTTGTTCCTACCCTGGGGGTCTTCAAAAGGAGGCTAGATAATCACCTTGCCAGGGTCGTTTGACCCCGGTACTCTTTCCTCCCATGGCAGGGGGTCGGACTTGATGATCTGCGTGGGTCGCTTCCAACCCTACAAACTATGAAACTATGAAGGGTGTGGACACAAGTGAACAGGGAACTGTTGTTCACCAAGTGTCAGAATATTAGAACAAGGGGCCACACACTGAAATGAGTAGGTGACCGTTTAAAACTAACAAGGAAGTACTTCCCCCCCACCCACTTTCTTTAACTCAGTGCATAGTTAATTTGTGGAATTCACTGCCACAGGAGATGGTGGAGGCAGAGAGTACAGACAGGTTCAATATGGGACTAGATAAATTCATAGATGATGGATCCATTTATGGCTGTTGACCAGAATGCTTGGAGACCTTGCCTCTGGCATCTCTACACTAGTACTGGTGGGTGCCAGGGAGGGTACTGAATAGGGGAGAGATCGCTCTAGATGGCTCCAGTTCAGTGCTCTCTCTCTCTAGCATCCACTCCCACCACTGCTGGGGTTGGGATACTAGGCTAAAGGGGCCCCTGGTCTGACCCAGTGGCTCTGGTTCTGTTCTTAACAAAAGCACTTCACTTGCAGCTAGTTCTGAGCATTGTACATTTTCCAACATGTTGCTTCCAGACTAAAATGCTGACAAGCTGCCATAATGGCCCAGTCCGTTGACTACTGGAGCCACAGAGTCGTGAGTTAGATGCAGTACAGTGGCAGAAAACTAGAATGTGGGTGCCCCAGGGTAACTTCCCAGATCATCAGCCCTCGGCACAAAGCTGCTGCAAGTAAAGCTGCTGCACACAGCACCTGGAGTTTGGCTGTTGTGACTTCCTCAATCATTTTTGTCAGAGGTAGCAGTAAAGGCACTGGCCATGAGAATGAATTGCCCAGGGAGGAATCTGATGCAGTAGGCTGCTGCCTGTGATGGCTCCTACCCCTCTTTGCCAGTTGATCTCTGAGGTGAGGCCCTGGTGTCCAAGTAACAGAGCTACTGACTGCGCTGCCCAAGTAAGAGGCAGCAGACCCTCCACCTCTTGCAATTCTCACTGTCCTGAAAACCCTGCAGTTTGGGTTGCAGGTCAAGCTATGCCACAACTGCAGCCTTATTGCACGAAGGCACTGGATAGAGGCCACATCTTCACGCTCCTACCAGGAACCTCTTTGGCCACTCCCGGTAATCACTGGGAGGCGCTGCTAACCTGCGTGCATGGCCTGGCTGATCCTCCTCTGCTCGAAGTGGCAATGGTCAACTCACCCTTTTTGCAGCAGGACAGGGAGCTGCAAGATGCTCCCCTCATCCTGTGGCACTTATCTGAGCCTTCCTGGGTGAGCTGGCCTGGGCTTTGCCGGCACTCGGTGTTGGTGTCATCCATGCAGTAGGGATGTTAAAAGCCTGGCAGTGTGTTCTGAACCTGAGAGTAGAACAGCTTCTGTATGAAGGATCCTGTAAAAATGAAGCAGTGTGGATAGGAGAGAGAGAGCTGATGCACTGGGACAATGACACCTCTTTCCATTGATGGAGCCTGCAGAGCTTCATCTTGTTTTGCCTCTTTGCAAACCTGGATAACTGGCTGCCATCAGTGTGTGGTGTCTAAATATCATTCACCTTTACCAGTCAGGAATCTTCCTTTCCCCACCCCCTTCTCAAACGCATACACACATCATTCCTGATGTAAGAGCTTGGCCCCAACTGTCTGCATCTCTGCCTCTTCCAGATGAGACTTCTGCTCTTTTTGTAGGCCTGCAGAAAGAAGCAGCAGCAAAGCTCCACCTTGAATAAGAGTCAGGATCAGGTTTTCTAGTAAATGTCTCTCTTTCATTGCTCTGGCACCCAGAGGACCCAGGCAGGATTGGGCCCCACTGTTCTGAGCATTTACAGTTGCATGGAAAGGCTTAGTCCAGCACCTGCACTCCTACTTGCATCTAGCAGAAGCAGTTGGGTCATATTCTGGAAAAGAGTAGCATTGGGAGTGGGTGCTGCTCTGAGATTCACCTGTCTACCACAGGGCAGAACTGGTCTGAAGTCTGACCATTGTTAAGACCTTGTTGTGGGAAGAACTTTCTCCTCATAAGCAAAATGATTAAAGAGACTTTAGAAAATGTTCTGTGCATCCCAGGCAAAGTCTCCTGTAACCAAAGGCTGGGGAAGTTCAGAAAAACCCATGCAATCTGTGGGCCATCTCTTGCAGGTCCAGCTTGCCTGGAAATGGCAGAGACTGCTGTGCTGAGCCTTGGCTTCCTCCTTCCTGATGACGTCTCTGCTGCCCCCACACTCTGACCTTGGAGTCGTTCCCCTTTGTCCATCTGTGAAGTGAAAGGATTTGTGTTGGTTTAGTGTCCCTCCCCATCCCCCACCCCAGAACTTTAAAATGCTTTGTAAACTATAGAATTAGTACTTCTCATATCTACTGCATTAGTCAATAGTTTGCAGTGAACATGGGGGCCCCCTGAGTACTGTATAGGCCTGCAGTAAGACTGCAGCATTTGTTCAGGATGAGGTGACCTTGGGTTAAACCAATAAGTTGTAGGGAACAATAGGATCATAGTGATGTGAGCCTGGTTTTTGCATTGGCTGTGTGTACATGCTTCCCTGGAATAAGCAGCAGATTGGTAACTGTCTAGTCTCTGTGCCAGAGAAGTACAAAGGACGAAGTCTGTACTGAACTTACTTGGTCAGATGCTTGTGTGGTGCAGGGAGGAAGGTCTGTCTCTAGCCAGACAGTCTGGGATCAGTGGTGAAGTGTGATGTTGGAGATAGAAATGCCATTCCCATGTGCAGATCAGCAGTTCCAGGCACCTGCACTGCAGAGCTAGTGCCAGCCACTGCAAGACTGTCCTCTGGCTGCCTCTTGCAGTGGGATGTTGCCTGTTACTGTGGCTGCAAAGGATTTGTCCCCTTGGTTCTGGAGGAACTGGTGCTCTAGCTTCACGTCCGATCACGATGGGAGAAGCGATGCAGGAGGAGACTTGTTCGGAGGCCTATGCACAGTATGTGGGAATATCTGGGTCTTTCCAGCAGGACTTTGGGAAGGTTGCAACAGGGGCCAGGGTTGGAGAAAGAATTGCTTCTGTCACCTGAGACAACAGCTCCCAGCTATTAAGCATCTCCTCCCCAGTGACTTGCCTGAGCTGGGACTTGGTACTGCCTAACCGAGCTGGGCACTCAAATTTTATCTTGCAGGTCCTTGTGTTCCCCTCCCTTCCCTTCCCATGTGGGAGGAGCATGCAGGGATGGAGCAGAGCAGAGCAGACCAGGTAGTGTCCCTGCAGCAAGTCCTCAGAGGTTGAATCTCTTGTGATTTTTGTGGTGGGTCAGGTTTCCCTGAGGAAGGCACAGGGGGACATCAACATGGCCATACTGCCCCGCTGCAGCTTGAGCTGAGGTCTTGCCTGTACTGGGAAGCCTTTCCAGGTGCAGCTATTTTGGTACAAGTCTGTGTGAAAGTGCCCCTTCGATCCAGCCCGTGCCCCTGGAAGGGGACTGGCTGCTAAACCAAGGAAGCCGTATGCAGCCTGGTAACTGTGGGATCTCTGGCAGTTGCACCTGGCCTAGCCAGTGCTGCTTTCTGTGTGCCTTTTCGCAGCACCTTTGTCCTTTGGTCCAGCAGCAGTGTCTGTCACTCCAGGCCAGATGGGGAGATGTGCTTCTGCCCCCCGGCAATGGGGCTGTTGACAGGCTCCTCTTGCTTATCTAAGAGGTGGTGCTGCTAGCACAGGTAGCTTTAGGCATGGCCCAAAGCACTGCCTCTGCTGCAGCCTCGGAGGCACCATGGACTGCCCTAGCCATGGAGGACAGGGAAGGAAGGGGCAGTCCAGTGCAGAGGGGATGGTTGTAGGTTCATCTGTCACAGTGTCTCCAACTTTTCCTACTTTCTCCTTGCCCAGAAGATGAGCAGCCCTGCTGTGTGGTTGGAAGTCTTGCCCTGTGCCCAGCGAGCTGCTGGCAGTGGCTCCACCTGCCCAGCCCTTCCTAGGAGAGATCCCGGCTCTCGGCTGGCACCTGCCTGTCCCAGCAGAGAGCCAGTTCTGCTGCCATGTGTCAGCCCAGGGTGGGATGCAAGCAGCAACCTCCTGTGAAGGACCTTCTGCTTCCCAGGAAGTCTCCTGTACAGCCAGGTATCAAACCAGAACAAACTTGCTGGTCCTGGTGCTGGTTAGTGCAGGCTGAGCGTGTGCACCCCCCAACCCAGTTACAGCAGTGGGGTTGAGCATCCTTCACCTAACATAGCACAGCACAGCATGGGGCTGAAGCCTGGGGCTGTGAAGCAGACCTGTTGTCGTGGTCGTGGAGTGTCCTTCACCTCAATGGCAGGTGCAGGACCAAGAACTGGGGGGGCCAGGGAGCAGTGGCACCAGAGGCTGGGGAGGGAAGGAGAGGTTAGTATGCAGGGCAGGGTGGTGCTGGCATCTTTGCGCTCAGTGTTGCTGAGTGAATGAGGCTGCAAGGACTTGTGCTGACAGAGGCATTCTGTGCTGGGCCCAGCAGCCTGGAGGTTGCTGCAGTGACACTCGGCTACAACAGACAGCTGGGCTGCAGGGTCTGGCAGAGGCAAGAGTATGAGCCTGTAAGGGGACCAGTGGGCACAGGGGCCAGGGATGGAGGGAGAGGGGCAGTGGGGTCTGTTGCTAGCAGATGAAAGAGAGTCGGGTAACCTGCATAAACACCAGAGCAGAGCTTTGCCTTGAACATCCAACCTGTTGCAGGGCAACCATGCAGGTAGAGCAGCAGCAGCCTGTGGAGGAGACCAGCCTCCCTGCTGACAATGGCACAGAATAGTTTGGGTGTGACTTGGGTCATGCTGACCCATGGTGGCCCAGGGACGCTCAACACCAAAGGAGAAGAAATTAGTGTCTCTGAACAGGACAGTAACTTTGGGGCATAGTGTCCACATCTGAGGACAGACTAGTGATCCAGGCTGACTTGGATAAACTTAGTAAGTGGGCGGATACTAACCTGATGATTTTCAATACTGATAAATGTAAGGCACTCCACCTTGGGGGGCAGGAGGGGACCTGCAGCATACTTATAAGCTTGGCAGTGCTATGCTTGCTAGCACCACGGCTGAAAAAGTCCTGACCCCCAAGTCTGACCACAAGATGAACATGAGCCACCAATGCAATGTCACAGCTGGTAAAACAAACAAAACCCTGGCTTACATCCATAGATGCTTCTCAAGTAAATCCCAGGATGTCATCCTCCTGCTTTACTCAGCCTTGGTGAGGCCGCAGCTGGAGTACTGCGTCCAGTTCTGGGCTCCACAATCCAAGAAGGAAGTGGAGAGGCTACAGAGAGTCCAGAGGAGAGACACGCGCATGATCAGGGGGCAAGAGACTAGGCCTTATGAAGAGAGGCTGAGAGTCATGGGACTCTTCAGTCTGGAAAAGCGCAGGCTCAGGGGGACCTGGTGGCTGCCTATAAGTACATCAGGATCTGGGAGAAGGGGCGCTCTGGTGAACAGACCAAGGAAAAATAAGGACCAACAGTCATAAGCTTGTACAAGACCATTTCAGGGTGGACATGAGAAAAAATGTCTTTACGGTCCAAGCCCCCAAGACCTGGAATAGACTTCCTCCAGAAGTGGTGGAGGCACCTACTCTGGACTCATTCAGGAAACGCTTGGAAGTTTATCTTGCTGGGATCCTTTGACCCTAGCTGTCTTCCTGCCCCTGGGGCAGGGGGCTGGACTCGATGATCTTCAAGGTCCCTTCCAGCCCTAATGTCTATGAAACCTATGAGATGGGAGCAGGGACACTGCTGACCAGTTCCCAGTGGAAGGCACCTGCCATGCAGGGGGAATGCGACAGTGGAGCACAGCGCTCTGAGAGCTTGTCTGTGCAGGGGCCTTGGGACAGTTCTGGCAGGTCCACTAAGGGTCTGAGGCAATAAGTAAAAGGTAAAGCATACAAACCTTGTGGAAGAGGAATGGCGAGCTGGTCTGTCCTCATGGTCCAGGGCCCTGGAGCAGCTTGGAGCGGCAGTTTTGACAATAAGCATCTTGGTGCTAAGAGGCTCAGATTTCAGGAGCTGGTGTGCTGTGACCCTGAGACCTATCTAGGGATTTGCCTGGAGTGGTGGTACGTCAAGACTTCGTGAGAACTGTGGAAGAGTCAGGGGCCATGATGCACGGTGCTGCTCGTGATGCAGGGAGAAGTGTGGGAGAGAAGCCAGATCCAAAGATCCAAATTCCATGTTGGAACTGGGCTCTGGAAATCCAGGAAGGGACCAGGGCTGGAGCAATGGTTATAATAGGCCCTGGCTTTGCGGGCAGTGAACATGTGTGCACCCATCCTGGAAAGGCTGTGTTTTTCCAGCCCATGCCAGCCTGACACCCCCTCTGCTTATGCACTGGAGACTAGACCCTGGAACAGCAGGGCCAAAGGGCAAAGCTGTGCTGAGCCTGCCCCCCATCAGGGCGGATGGGCTGCAGCCTCCTTCAGTTCCACTTGCTGCTGCAGGAGAGGGAGAGCCAGCGTTACTCCCTGTCTCTGACATAAGCCTCCACCAAGTTTAACTTCCAAGTGCAGTTGCATCAAGACAACTTCCTGCTACAAGTGCTGGAGTGGCCAGCTAGGGGCTGTGCTCTTTCTGACCTGCTGCTCACAAATGGGGGACAAATTGGTGGGGAATGTAGTAGTGCATGGCAACCCATGGGCAAGAACTACTACTGTTCTCAGGGCACTATTCCACTCACAACTGGGTCTGTCTGTTGGGTGCCCTCCCTCAGTCACTGGAACACCAGTGAGCAGGGAAAAAGTGGAAAATCTCAATTTAAACACTGACAAGTCTGCAAGTCAGAAAACTAAAACACAAAAAGGAAGCTTATAAGAAGTGGAAACTTGGACAAAGAAATAGAGAGGAGTATAAGAGTATTGCTTGGACATGCAGGGATGAAGTCAGGAAGGCCAAAGCACAATTGGAATTGCAGCTAGCAATGGATGTGAAGGGTAACAAGAAGGGTTTCTATAAGTATGCCAGCAACAAACGGAGGATCAGAGAAAGTGGGGGTCCCTCACTGAATGGGGGAGGCAACCTTGTTTCATAGTTTCTATGGCCGGAAGAGACCTGAGCAGATCATCTAGTCCGACCCCCCGCCGTGGCAGGAAAGATTACTGGGGTCAAACGATCCCAGCAAGGTCTAACCTCCTCTTAAACACCCCCAGGGTAGGAGCCAGCACCACTTCTCTTGGAAGCTGGTTCCAGATCCTAGCTGCCCTGACCATGAAGTTGGACCTCCTGATCTCCAGCCTAAATCTACCCTCTGCCAGCTTGTGACCGTTATTCCTGGTCACTCCTGGCAGTGCTCGGGGGAACAGGGACTCCCCCAGTGCCTGCTGGTCCCCCCTGACTAGTTTGTAACAGGCCACTAGATTCCCACCCCCAGCCTTCTCTTGTGGAGGCTGAACAGGTTCAGGTCCTGTCGCCTCTCCTCGTAGGGCCTGCCCTGCTGTCCCCGGATCATGCAAGTGGCCTCCTCTGGACCCTCTCCATGCTGTCCACATCCCTCTTGAAGTGCGGCACCCAGAACTGGACGCAGTCCTCCAGCTGCGGCCTGACCAGTGCCGCATAGAGGGGGAGGATCACCTCCTTGGACCTGCTCGAGATGCATCTATGGATGCACGACAAGGTGCGGTTGGCCTTCCTGACTATATCCCCACACTGCCGGCCCATGTTCATCTTGGCATCAGTGATGACTCCAAGATCCTTTTCCACCTCTGTACTGACAAGAAGGGAGTTCCCCAGCCTGTAGGTACGGTGCCGGTTGTTCCTCCCCAGGTGCATCGCTTTGCACTTGTCTGTGTTGAATCCCATCCTATTCTCATCTGCCCACCCTTGTAACCTGTCTAGGTCTGATTACAGCCTATTGCTCCCTTCTAGCATGCCCACATCCCCCCACATTGTGATGGAGGATGTAGAAAAAGCTGAAGTGTTTAATGCCTTCTTCACCTCAGTCTTAACAGGCAAGGGCAGCTCCCAGACTACTGCACTGGGCAGCACAGTTTGGGGAGGAGGTGAGCAGCCTTCTGTGGTGAAAAAACAGGTTAGGGACTGTTTATAAAAGCTGGACATGTACAAGTCCATAGGGCTGGATGGGATGCCCCCGAGGGTGCTGAGGGAGTTGGCTGATGTGATTGCAGAGCCACTGGCCATTGTCTTTGGAAAAATCATGGCAATTGGGAGAGGTCCTGGATGATTGGAAAAGGGCAAATCTAGTGCCCATACTTAAGAAAGGGAAGAAGAAGGATCCAGGCAACTACAGACCAGTCAACCTCACCCCAGTCCTTGGAAAAATCATGGAGCAGGTCCTCAAAACCTCCATTTCTAAGCACTTGCAGGAGTTGGTCAGCATGCCTGACCAACCTGATTGCCTTCTACGATGAGATGACTGGCTCTGTGGATGCGGAAAGAGCAGTGGACATGATATACCTTGACTTTAGCAAGGCTTTTGATATGGTCTCCCACAACATTTTTGCAAGCAAGCTTTGCTGGGAATGATGGTATATAAATTGAATAAATGCATAGTTCAGCAGAGCTTTCCTTTTTATTTCCTTCTCACTCTAAATTACAATCTTTAGATTATTTTTGTAAATTTTAATTACTGAATTGAAATACATTACAAGTAATTAGGGATCATTTATTGAAGTATTTAAAATGGTTTAGAAATGGAAAAATTGTAAGTTTAGGCTGAAAACAACAAATTGGCTGTTGTCCTTCAAAAAAGATTTTCCCTCTGCCTCCTCAAAGCCAATGGATTATTATACTCTTGCATGTTCTCAAATACAGCTTCCAGCTCGGGAATCTCCTCTCCCATTGCATGCTTCACTTGGTGTTCATTTCTACAGAGAACAGTTTTTGTAGGGCACCTCGTGACCTAACAACTGCTTGCCTCTGAGCAGATGGCATTCTGCAATTGGCTTATCAGCCTCCAAAGCCTGGCATTTTTAGACCCTGGTGCACGTCACATTGGGCTCTCCTGGTGCAGCATGCACTCGGAGTTCTGCAGTTCTCTTCAGCTGCCATTTGAAGGCTCTGACCTTACACGCAGGAGCCTTCCATGGGCTGGGACACAGCAGTGTTGCCAAGCTGACCTTCGCCAAGGCAGCTGTGCTGCTGAGGCAGGTCTTCCTCTGGGCAGTGCTTCTGAAAAGCCCTGGCAGGGATGGGAGGAGAAGAAATCTCATGAAGGCTAATTCATGGAAGCTTCACTCCTCTTGAGGGAGACAACTTCCCAACATGGGGACCTCTCAGCATAGAGATGCCGGCTGCATCTTCTGCATTTGTGTCTTGTTAACATGGTCTCCTAAAGGAGCTGTGCAGAAGAACCAGGATTCCTTGCGGGGTGCAGTTCCTTGTCCCCAGAAGGGGAGCTGCATCCTTACTGTGAAATGTGAATATCTTCCTCTTGTTTTCCAAATGCAGAACAGAAACTTTTTCTGAACCATTCTGACTTGTCACCCTTCAGACTACAGCAGCAAGGTTCCGCTAGAACAGGTGAGGTAGTAATGGAAGTTGCGTATCAATACTGTTCTCTAGAAACAGGCCTGTCCTATTTTATAAAACACTTGTTCTTGAAATGTTTTGTTATGCATAACCCTAGGTCAGTGCTGCACCATCCCCAGGTAAGAGCACCAAGTCTGTCATGGTGACCTGGCTGGGAAGCTGGGTGAGTTGGTGTGTGTGTGTGGGGGGGGCATGTGCATGTGTGCATTTGAAAGGTTCTTTTCTACAGTGATTTAATGATGCCTAGGCACAGCATCCAAATGGCTAGTTGAAGAAACCGAAACTAGTATCTGGGTGTGCTGTTCTCCAGTCTCTTCAGCTGTTTAGAGAAACTGCTCGAGCACCAGTTCCTAGTTGCCGGTGCGCTCTAGGCATGGGAAAGCCGTGCTGGTTTCTGGCTGAAAGCTCTAGGGCAGGGTTGGCAACATTTTTTGGCCAGAGTGGCAAAAAAACCCACGATGTCTACCTTGGAAGGTGCCAGAGTGCTGACATGCCAGAGCCTGGAGCAGCTGCAGCTGACCCATGGAGGAGGGCTTGCAGTCTCCCAGCCACCTGCCAGGAGCAGCTGCTGAGAGCCTGGGCTGGCGGTGGTGTGCCAAGCAAAATGGCCTTGCGTACCATGCTTGGCATGCGTGCCAGGGGTTGCTGACCCCCGATCTAAGGCCTCTTTCCCCCACCCCAGAGTTCAGATGAGCACTCTACTATCCCTTGGCTTCTAATTTTTGAATTTTTTTTCACAAACTTTGTATTTATGAAATTGAACTGTAAGTGTTTGGTGGTGGCATGCGAGGAGTGCAACTCATTCTCAGAGGTTTGGCATCTTTTTATTTTTAATCTTAAAAATCCTGTTTGCTCAGTACTCCTGTGAAGACTGCTGGTCGGCTCTTTTTTATTTTAAAAAGACATACTAGCCCTTATGGGGCTATCTACCAACACAAGTGCTACTACCAAGCATTTTTTTTTTCCTTTAGAAAGGTATGTTTAGAATTCATAGCAGATTTATTAAATATGTAAAGTAAGCGGTCTTTACCTTTTTATTAGAACAAGGCCACCTCATGTACTAGGTTTTCCTGTTGAATTAATGTTAGTGCAGGTTTTGAAGACCCCTCTGGTAAGCCAATGCAGTTTTTAAGATTTTCTTTTGCTTTGTCAAAGATGTGGTATTTGTAGTTCCCTTGCCATGACCAACAAGCCAGTGTTGCACAGCACTTGTGTGCACACAGCATCTGTTACTGATCATTGTTACCTGTACCTGGATTTGGTGCTGACCCCCATCCCGTTGGATGGCACATACCAGTCGTCGGACTACTCCGCTGTTCTGTGACTGCGCTGATCCAGAAATGTAATCCATGGGCTCCAGTTCCAATCCTCACGCCTGCTTCAGGTGACCAACAGGGCCTCCACAGACTAGGGCCCAGCAGCCTGTGGATGCTGGCAGGGTTTCTTGCAGTCCAGCTGAGGCCTGTAGGTCAGTGTACTAATGATCTGAGGTCTAGGACCTCGGGCTGATCACTGGAGGGGCCAATGGGCCATCCTTTTTTTTTTGAGCAAGATGACTGGGTAGTCCTGTGTCCATCCTGAATTTGACAAGCACCTTTTTCTGGTCATTTGACAGTTTTAAGGACTCCAGATGCTGTGTTTGCACCTTACATAAGATTCTCTGGTTTTAATCAAATACTTGTCATCTCTCCTTAAGCATGTAACCTGTTTTATTTTAATTCTTTATTTCCAGTTTCCCAGAATAGCTTTTCCTTTCACTGACTGGCTGGCCTTGTCTTATTTCTGCTTTCCTGTTCAGGTATCCTTTATTTAAAAATTACAAGAAAAATAAATTTGCTAAGCAACATGAAGTGATTCCTATGAGAGAGAATAGGGCACGCAAGAAAAGCCAAGTAGGTAAAAGGAGGAGGTGTTGAGTAGGGTTCTTCAGGGGTCTGTCCTGGCTCCAGTGGTGTTTTAGTATCTTCATTAATGATTTGGATGATGGGATCAAGGACACACTTAGCACATTTGCAGATGACACCAAGCTGGGTGGAGTTGCAGATACTGGAGGGCAGGGCTGGGATCCAGAATGACCTGGATGGCCTGAAACAATGGTCTGATATCAACTGGATGAGATTCAACAAGGACAAGGGTGAAGTCTTGCACTTGGGATGGAATAACTACATGCACAAATGCAGATTGGGGAATGAGTGGCTAGGTTGTAGTACTGCAGAAAAAGACCCAGGGGTTACAGTGACCATGAGTCGAATATGGGGGAACAGTATTCTCTTGCTGCAAAAAGTTTAAAAAGAAAACAAGACTGCACTGGGCTGTGTTTAACAGAAGTATCACTTGCAAATGGAGGGAAGTGGTTCTTTTATGTTCTGTTTGGCACTGGGAGGCTTCCCCTGGAGTACAGTGTCCAGTTTTGGGCACCACACCTTGAGAAGGATGTGGACAGATGGGAAGGAGTCCAGCACAGAGCAACAAAAATGATTGGGGCCTGGAAAGTGAGACTTATGAGGAAGGGAGGAAAGAGCTGCAGTTATTTAGTCTGAAGAAGAGAAGACTGAGGGAGGATTTGATTAACAGCTTTGAATACCTGAAGGCCAATTCCAGAGAAGATGGAGATTGGCCTTTTCTCTGTGACCATAGGGCAGAGGGCTAGGAGCCCTGGCCTCAAGCTGCAGCAAAGGAAGTTTAGGTTGGAAAGGAAGAGGGATTTCTGGCTATGGGGGTGGTCAAGCACTGGAACAGGCTGCCTAGGGAGGCATCTCTGTCCCTGGAAGTTTTCAAGAGCAGACTGGGCAAACACTTGGCTGGCATGGTTTACTTGGGGATGAACCTGCCTTGAGCGGGGGTCTGGACTAGATGTGCCCTCGTGAGGATCCCACCAGCCGGACTGTCCTAGGATTCGATGCAGCCAGGTGATTTCGGTAGGATGGGAGCACAGTGCGCTGTTTGTTTGTTTGGTTTTTTTTTTTTTTTTTTCTTGGCATCTCTACAATCTGTTGTATCCTGCGCCAGGACAGCAGCCAGGTGGACAGCAGCAACCTCCTGTTGCAGGGAGCCCAGAGGAAAACTGAATCTTTTCAGCATCCTTCTGTAATGGCTCAAGGGCAGCTCTCTGCATGTGCCCTACAGACAACAGTACTCGTAGCTTCCACTGTCACACCCCCCTGGACCCATCGACATGGAGCCTCCTCTGGACATTGGTGGTACGGATCCATGTTTTCTGTTCACCACAGAAAACTGCAGGGGGAATGGGGGGGTGCTGCTGATTGGTCAAGAGGCAAAAATAAGAGGGCAGAAATGGTGCTGCCTACTGTGGAATGGTGCCACGTTTTCAGTGGGGCATGAAAAATGCACGCTTTTCTGTGTTTCAATTGAGATTTTCCACTTTTTCCCCTGCTCATTGATGTGCCAGTGACTGAGGGAGCCCAACAGACGAACCAGTTGTGAGTGGAATAGTGCCCTGAGAATAGCAATAGTTCTTGCCCACGTGTCCCTGTGGAGCCTGTCGGTCTCTGAGCACCCACATAGTAGTGCTGCTACTTTGGACAGAAACCGGATGCTTCTGTGAACATTTCACATGTGCCAGTTGGTATATTTGCAAGTAATTTTCATATGGGTTTGGTGTTGAAGGCACTGTGGTAAGATGCACACAACTTCCTTTCCCCCATTCTCACCTCCATCCGTTGGCCCCTGGGGGAGGCAGGAGGCCCAAGAGCAGGGGGCACATGGAGAGCAGAGCCCTGGGCAGGAGCTGGTGATGAATGCAGAAAACCTTTCAGCTGCGCTTGGGTCCGCACAGCCAGGCTGCAGCCAAGGAATGGCACTGCTGGAGCTGCCTCGGCAGCACAAAGTCAGGGCTGCTGTATGGGAGCTGGGCGTGGGGTGGGAGCTCAGAACCTGCTCCTGCCTGTGGGCTGGTGGCAGCTGCTGTTCCTTTGGGGAAAAGCAGGTCCACCTGCCTGCTGGCTCATCACACCCGTGGCTCCAAGCGCAGGCCTGGCTGCAGCCCAGGTACCGCATTGTGCTGCAGGTTCTGCTCTGAGCAGCTCCATAGGATTGTAGAGCAGTGGCACTGGGAGAGACCTTGGAGGTCACATCTAGTTCTACCCCTGCTTGCGGCAGGACCAGCTCAGAAGTCTTGCCTGAACCTTGTCCTAAAGCTGGGCAGGCAACTCCTGTTGCAAAACTACAAGGCACAATGCCCCCACATGCCTCTGCCTGCCCCAGAAGCGCAGGGGGTTGAGGCCATGCCGCTGTCTGACCCTCTAGCCAGGGGCCTCCTGGAGTTTCAGTCCCAGCTGGGCACCAGCACATGCAGTTTGACTGGCAGCCAGCTCCTGTCTTGGATCCCTGGCCTGAGTCCAGCCTGGAGCAGGCAGGGGACACCAGTGGCCTGGGCGCAGTAGGGAGAGGCAGGGGACCGAGCATGCCGGCTGCATGTCCCCTTGGGCCTCCATCTGGCAGCATAGCAGCAACAAAACGAGCCCTAACAAGGGATTGTGCCCCTCAGTCTCCAGCCGTCTGTGTGCAGAGGAGAAGCACCCCTGCACCAGGGACCGACTCCTCCATGGGTGCCAGGACAGACGGGCTCCCTGCAGTGATCCTGTCTGAGCTTGGCTGCCCAGGATCGCAGCTGGTGTTGGGGGCAGAGGAGCTCTTCCTTGCGTGAAGAGGGAAAGCGGAGCGTGGATGGAGCTTCCTAATCCTATTTTACCACCAGATTAATTGCTGTCATGTGCCACAGTAGATTTAATGCCATAATTCCTCCCTCCCGAGAAAACAGATGTCCTGGAGTCGGAGTCGGATTGGCTGCGTTCCAGCGTTTTGTCTCACCTCGTTAACCCCAGCACTGCCAGAGCAAAGTCTTTCCCTTAGTCGGAATCTGGAACGCAGACTGCAGGCACCTCTCCTGATCCGCGGCGGGGCTGCAGAGGCCTGCCTTCCTTCTGTGCATCCTGCCTGGGAAATTAAGCTGTCTCTATGCTAGGAACCCTGGTGCTAGGAGCCAAGGGGTTAATGAGCCCATATTGAAGGCTTTGCAGGGCTGGAGCAGTGACTTGCCTTTGCTGTGTTTGCCTGTATGGAATGTTTTGCTCCTTAATTTGGAAACTTCATCCCAAGAGATTCCGAGTGTAAAAATAAATTGGCAGACTTCCCCGTGTCCCCAGGCCGGCGTGCGTTGCTTTAGGAGCACCTGCTACACCCTCTTCCATGCACATCCGCTCTGTCCGCTTCGAAGCAGGTGAGAGGCCCAGGCCTACCTGCCACTTCTCACCTACAAACAAGTCACCCCCTTAAACTGTTCTTGGATAACCCTCATAGATCGTGCTTTTCTGATTTTTGTCTGTTCTTATTGTAATGCGGATACTGAAATCCTCAAGTGTGTTCTTGTAGCCCTTCTGAACCCTTTTCAAATATGGCAGCATCCTCTGAAGCATCTTTCTAGGACTGGGCACTGTATTTCAGTAGTGGTCCAACTAATGCAGTGTGTTGAGGCAGTACACCATGCTCCTAGCAGGTGATTCTCCCTGGATTCATCCATGGATCTTGGTAATTGTCCTATCTGTAGCATTGTTCTCAAAACTGGTATACAGATGACTGATAGCCATAGTTTCATAAGTTCTTTTGAGTTTCTGCTCTCTTAAATACAAAAATCCTGAAAATTTAACTTGAATTCTTGGTTCCTAGTTGTATGACCTTGCAGTGGCTGTTCTGCTCACATGTGTCCATCTTGCCAATGGTTCAGGTTGCTCGGTAGAACTGACTGCTCCCTGCTGTTTACCTCTCTGGCAACTTTTGTCCTTTGCAGACTTTACCAGCAAACATTTCATACTCCTACAGAGCATTAACAAAGCTATTGAACATCATTGGCCAAGGACCAAGCCCCAAAGGATTTCATTAGAAACAACCTTATGGGTGAATTATTCTCCATGAACTGTTACTACTGGAGATCTATCAGGCAGTTAGTTCTTAGTTTGTTTATCTCTGGCTATACTGACTTTTCTTTTCTTGCAGACTGAAAGAGACACACATCTCCTCTATAACATGTCTGCTCCAAGCATAGGGCTGTCCTCTGTTTCCTGCCCTGGGTCAGATTCAGGGACTTGATCCTGACTCTCAAGGGATTCGGCAGGCTAGTCTGGGATTGCTAGAGGAAGTAGTAGTCAGCACTTCTGCTCCTTGGACATAGCAGGGCTGTCAGCTATAAGCCTAAATCTTCTCCATGCAAGAGGCAGCTGCTCAGGAGCCAGTTCCAAACTGCAGTGAGCTCCTGCTAGATCCAGGGCCAGATGTCAACCATCTCCCTTCAGATGCAAGGCACCCTGCTTGCTGCAACACAAGCAACAGAGCTGTTGTACAAGGGATATAGTAACTCTTGTACAGAACTATAGCATGCATGCCTGCTGCCACCACCATCAAAACAGGCAATTTCACCACAAACAGCTTTCCTCCTGCATCGGAGGATGAGAGAATGAGCTGCGTGACAGATGCTAGTTGTGTTATTTTAATGCACTACTCAGAGGCATTAGATACTAAAGAACTTGTTCAGAATAGCACAAGAGTACGTAATTATCCTATTAGACTGCCAGAGCTCATCCATCCTTCAGACCACTGCCCCTTCCCGCTTGCCACGTAGGCACCAATGATACTGCCAGAAATGATGCTGAGCAGATCAGAGGTGACTATGAGGCTCTTGGCAAGAGGATTAAGGAGCTTGGAGCACAAGTGGTGTTCTTGTCAATTCTTCCTGTGGAAGACAAGGGTCAGGCAGAGACCATCCTGTGGCTGAGAGGCTGCTGTCAACATGAAGGCTTCAGCTTCTTCAACAATAGACAGATGTTCATGGAAGGAGGACTGCAATCAAGAGATGGGATCCATACGACAAAAATGGGGAAGAGCATCTTTGGGTGTCTGGCCAACCTAGTAGGCAGGCTTTAAACTAGGTTCCACAAAGGGTGGTGATCAAAACCCCTCCAACAACAAAGTACACAGTCCAGAGGGGAAAGGACTTGAAGCACCTTAACTCTGGGAAAGGGCCAGTGAACTACTGGACTGCAACCAGTGGTGCAAAAGGGAAGTGAGGCAGTCAAAATGCAACATACATCTGGTGCATGTATACAAATGTGAGAAGTACAGGGAATAAACAAAATGAGCTGGAAGCTGAAGCCTGTGAAAAGAGCTATGATCCAATTGGCATCACAACAGACCTGGTGGGACAGCTTTTCTGACCGAAATGTTTCGGAAGGACAGAGTTGGGAGAAAAGGTGGTGACGTTACCTTGTATGTCAAAAACACACACGCTTGTTCCCTGGTCAGGAGGAAGAAGGCAGTAAAGCAGAATGCATTTGGGTGAAGATGAAAGGTGAAAGATTCAACACTGATATAATGGTGGAGATTTATTATAAGCCACCTAATCGGGAAGCGGAGGTGGATGAGGCACTCTTCAAGCTGGTGACAAATCTGTCCAAAAGCTTTGGGATGGTAGTGCTGGGAGGCTTCAGTTTTCTGGACATCTGCTGGAAGAACAGTGCAGCCAAACATAAAATGTTGAGCCAGTTCCTAACTTGTGTGGAGGACAGCTGTATCTTCCAGAAAGTGGAGGATATAACTAGGGGATCATCTATCCTGGATCTCTGACAACCAGGGGAAAAACTGGTGGAGGATGCAAAGGTGATGGGTAACTTGGGAGGAAGCAATCAAGATATGATAGAATTGCACATCCTGAGATGAGGCAAGCAGGACATCAACAAAATTAGGATGCTAGAATAAAAAAAGGTGGATTTCATTCAACTCAAGGAGCTATTAGGTATGTTGTCACAAGAGGATAGATTGAAGGATAAGGCACCCATGAGGGCTGGCGGCCCCTAAGGAGCACAGTATTGGAAGCGCAACAAGAAACTTCCAACACGATAGAAGCCCAAGAACAGCAAACAACTAATCTGGCAGCACAAGGAGCTTCTAAAATGCTTCAAATGCAAAAGGAAAGCAGGCAGGCAGTGAAAGATTGAGCAGGTCACCAAAGATGCCCTCTAGGAAATAGCAAGGACCTGCAGGGATAAAATCAGGTAGCCTTCCTTGCCAGGTGCAGCTCATTCTTTATTTCTGCCTAAGGACAACAGGAAGAGGGTCTATAAGTATGTTGGCCAGGAAAGAAGGACCAAAGAAGCTGTGGGTCCTCTGTTAACATGCCAGAAGAGACTCCTAACCAAAGATGCAAAGAAGGCAGAGCCACTGGACACCTACTTTTCCTCAGTCTTTGCAAAAAAAATTAAGCTGCAGTCAGTCACCTAATAAAGATTATCTGGATAAGGAAAGGAGTCAGCTTGAAGGAGGAGATAATAAAAGAGAAGGTCAGAGAGCTTTTGTTGGGTCTGAGTGGTGAAGTCAGCAGGGCCAGCTGAGCTTCATTCCAGAGGCCTGAAGGAACTGGCAGGGGAGATCTCGGAGCCCTCGGCAATGATCTTCAGGAAGTCGTGGGAGACAGGCTGTGTAACAGAGGACTGGAAAAGGGCCAGTGTAGCGTTCCTCTAAAGGTAGAAAGGACCCGGGGAACTACAGACCAGGTAGCATCACCTCAGTACCTGGGAGGTTATTGGAACAGATCCTAAAGAAGACCATATGCAACGTCTGGAGGAGGAAGGGCTGATTGCAAGCAGCCAGCATAGTCTTACAAAAAACAAATCATATCAAGCAAACCTGATCTCCTCCTTTGGCAAAGTGCGTGCTTGGGTGGATGAAGGGAATGCTACGGGTGTTGTATCTGGATGGCAGCAAGGCTTGTGACGAGGTCCCACGTGATCATCTCATAAACAAATTGGAGATGTGGGCTGGATAAAACTACTACAAGGTGGAGAGAAAACTGGCTTAATAGCCCCAAGCAAAGGGTAATTATTAACAGGTCCACATCAGAATGGCAGGAGGTTTCGAGTGGAGTCCCACAGGGTCTGTCCTGGGCCTGGTGCTGTCCAACTTGTTTATTAGACTCGGATGCTGGCAGAGGAAGCTTCTTGAGCAAGTTTGCGGATGACAAAACTGGGAGGGATTGTGAACAGCCTGGAGGATGTGAGCACAATTCGGAGGGATCGTGCCAGACTGGAAAGCCGGGCTGGAGCAACAGGATGAAGCTCATGGGAGAAATGATGAAAACACCAATACAAATGGGGGGACACACGGCTGGATGGCAGCTCTGTGGAAAAGGACCTGGGGGTCCCGGTAGAGCACAGACTCAACAGGAGCCTGCAGTGTGATGCAGCCGCACAAAAGGCGGATGCAGTTTTGGGCTGTGTCAATAGACACATGAGGCACAAGACGGGAGGTGATGGTGCCTCTGCTCAGCACTGGTTAGCCCATCTTTTAGTGTTGTATGCAGTTCTGAGCTCCACATTCGAAAAAGGACATGGAGAAGTTAGAGTCCAGAGGCAGCAACAAATATGATCAAGAGCTTGGAAGGCAAGTCATAGGAGAGGCTGGAGGAACTGGGCATGATCAGCTTTTGGAAAAGGCACTTAAGAGGGGACATGATAGCAGTCCTCAAATACCTGAAGCCACCGGTCGGAGATAATCTGGGCATAGCTAAGCCTATGGTCTACTGTGGGGATTTCCCAGGCTTCTGGGCTGGTTGTGCCTCCCCTGCCCCCCATTTCTGCTAAATGTGTCGGGGAGGGGTTAAATCTTTCCAGAAGCGCTGGGTGTTGCTGCAGCCCAGGCTGGGGACTTTGACTGGGCTGTGCTGATTTGTTTGTGCTGGGACCAGAGCTGGAGGCTCATGGCTAGAGGGTCTTGGGTCTGTGCTCAGGGTCAAACCAATGCCACATTTGGTTTCAGGAAGGAATTTCACCCCATGGTCAGATAGGTATGGACTGGGGGAAGGGGGTTGTTGCCTTCTGTAGTGAAAGGCATGACCCTACCTGGGATCTCTTGAGTGCATATTGACAACATTTCATAGAAACAGGACATTGGCTGCTGTGGTTCCCCTGCTTTACCTGTGCCTGGTTTGGATGTTAGGTCTGCATTGTGTCAGGGTTGACAGTATTCTTACGTAGAGTTTCGATTATGGTTTGGACAGGGATGATCCTGCCTCAGGTAGGGATTGGACTAGAGTAGACAACCTCTAGAAGTCCCTTCCAGCCCCACTTCTCTATGATTGATTCTGTTCCAGCCCCCGCCTCCTGTTAGTTGTGACTTGGAGTGTGTGCGCGGGGAAATTTATTGGCAGAACATTTTTGTTGTAATAAAACAACTAAGACCCCCCTATGCATGTTCTTTTTCCAGAATAAGCATCCACACAAGGAATTTCCCTGGGATAATTGTGCTTGTGTCCTCACAGCAGTCCAGTGATCAACAGAATTCTCTTGCCAGAGTGATTCCCTTACCACCCCAGTCCTGAACGGACTGTAGTGTAGATCAGGGTTGGTGACATGTTATGAATGTGGGCTGCTGCTTGTGATCCAGCTGTCCCCGCAGGTGCCCATTCCCATTGGACAGCTGGGCTGAGGGCTGCAGGTAAATGTGGGTAATATCAACCAAAAATGGCAGATTCAGTAGTGAGAAGAGCCATTCACTCCATTTGCACAGAGCGGAGCAGGCTGGGGCACCATTTCTAAGACTAAGTCCACCCCCAGGGCTGATGCATGTGCCCGTGTGTCTTGATCCCCACTGCTGTGGGCTGCATCCAGCCCATGGGCTGTAGGCTGCTGGTCCCTGATTTAAATTATTCCTTATCAGGCTTGTTACTCCCCAGTTTTTTTGTCCCCGCTGACTTGCGTAACTCCAGATTGTGCAGTTTTTTGGACAGAGTGAACAATGTTGCCAACCCAGGGTGGACTTTACTGACAAATCTGCAAACTTTTTACTGACATAGATTTTACATACTGTAAACAGGGTCCTTCTGCCAGACCCTGGGCAAAGGCCAGGTTCAAACCATAGTTAAAGTCTGGGGATCAGTAAAAATGTTGTAGATCATCAGTAAAAAATAAATAAATAAAAATCTTGGGTTGGGAACCCTGCAGCTGTGAGTTTACCCAGTTGCCCCTACCCTACCCCAGGGCTCTCCTCCTCACCCCCACAGAATGAGCACTGGGCGCCTGCTTGCTGCCATCTACCAGTGCTACAGGAAGACGTGAGGCAGCACTGGCGCAGCAGCAGCAGCACATGGCCACGGGTGGAGAAGGAGCTATCGAGTCCTGTGAGCCTCAAAGCTCTGAAAAGAGCTCCCTTTAGGGGCTGCACTCCTATTCAGATACTCCGTGACCCTGCCCTGCTCTATATTTCTGTTCTGTATCCAGCTTCTTCCCCACCATGGACCTGTAATTGGCTCCATTTTTTCTTCATGGTTTTTATAGATTTTGTAGATAGACATTTTTAGCCTGGCTTCTACAGACTTGTCCATACATTTACATGCAGTTGGCAACCCTGAGTGCAGTCCAAGCCCTAAAGTTGGGAGCTCTCCAGGGCGCTAGGTTCTTTCCTGCTGGAAACTCGCTGCAGCCTCTGAGCCTCCCAGCAGCATTTCTCCTGCTGTGTGTTCTTTGCTCAAACTTCTCAACCCAAGCATTGTGGCTTTGTTTCTCTGACAGCATCCAGAGCCCAGACTCCTGCAGTACAAGCTCGTAGATCCAAAAAGGGAGTAGGTTTGTAGTAAATAATGCCCCAGAAGAGTCCTTGAGGCCTTCCTGGGTCATCAGAGAGGAAGTGGGCTACAGAATTTTCCACCCCATCTCCCCACCCCCTTCAATCATTTGCTTTTTAAAGGCAGCAATTTTAGGCAAATGCTAAAGTCCAGTAAATGTAGAGCTGAAGAGTTCCAGATCCCAGGAGTCCTAAGGGATGTTTGAGAGCAGAGGTGGCCCTTGACAGGGACTGGAAGGAAAATAATGAATGTTTGGGTTGTCTAGGTGAGGGGATGTGTGGCATCCTTGGTCTGGGCACAGGCCAGAAGGGTGTGTATGGTGATGGGCTGAGGTAAGGATTAAGACTTTGAATGTTTCCTCTGCTGCTGCTTTTAAGCCCAAGGATGAGCAGAAATATCAAGTCTGCTCCAGCGGACAGAGCTCTCGGGTGACTCAGTGCTTTTAACTGAGGATTTTTTAGCTCTTTAATGCAGGTGGAGGTGGAGCTCGGAGCCTGTCCATAACGCAGTGCTCCTCTCCCCATGGAGATCTCTGATGTCATGATTCTTCTCATTCTTCCGGCAAATCAATAGATTAATTTTCCTGGGCAGAGGGGGGATAGTTAAGGGGGGGAATTTTATGATTTTTTTTTTAATAAGGCAAGAAAATCCTTGAACCTTTTGCTCCTACTGCAGCCGTAATAAAGCAGCAAAAAACTGCAAAGCTGTTTTTTTTCCCCCCCTACCCCCCATAGCTGCCCTTTCCCAGCTGTCCTGCCCGTAAATTGCCATCACTTGTCACCTGCTCTGGCTTCTGTCTGTCCCCCTAAGGAAGGAGGACTGGGTTGTAGGAGCTAGTTGCTGTTGTTCACAGAGTGGTTTCCTTGCTGCCCTCTGACCGTTTCAGTGGAGGAAGGGCTTAGATGCAAGCTAAGCTGCCTCTCCAGCTCCTGCATCAGGGATCATATTAATGACTCTGCAGGTAAATCTGCAGCAGACAGCTTGACTCCTGTGCAGAGCAGTCCCTGGAGAGTGTAGTTCTAAAGATGGACGTGGATTTACTTGCAATTTTATTCATATTTCATGGGCATGAATAATTTAGTGCTAGACATCGATTTTTGCTTCCATTTGTTTTTAGTCCCTGATTTCATCTGAGCTGTGTTCTCACAAGAGAAGCCAAGTGGTGGAGTGAGCTAATCTGACTGCAGCCTGCAGAAGGAGAAGGGAGTGTGGCCTCTTGCAATGGTGCTGCCTCATCAAAGGGCCCTGCCATGCAGAGACTGTATTTGTGCTCATGTCTTTCAGTTTCATAGTTTCATAGTAGCCAGAGTCGGAAGGGACCTAGGTAGATCATCTAGTCCGACCCCCTGCCTTAGCAGGAAAGAGCACCGGGGTCAGATGACCCCGGCAAGGTGCTCATCTAACTTCCTTTTAAAAATCCCCAGGCTAGGAGCCTGCACCACTTCCCCTGGAAGCTGGTTCCAGGCCCTAGCCGCCCTGACTGTGAAGTAGCGCCTCCTAATATCTAATCTAAACTTACCCTCCGCCAGTTTGTGACCGTTATTCCTGGTCACTCCTGGCAGCGCACGGGGGAACAGGGACTCCCCCAATACCTGCTGATCCCCCCTGACCAGTTTGTAGCAGGCCACAAGGTCCCCCCTTAACCTTCTCTTGTGGAGGCTAAACAGGTTCAGGTCCCGTAGCCTATCCTCATAAGGCCTGCCCTGCTGACCCCTGATCATACGAGTGGCCCTCCTCTGGACTCTTTCCATATTGTCCACGTCCCTCTTGAAGTGTGGCGCCCAGAACTGGACGCAGTACTCCAGCTGCGGCCTGACCAGTGCCGCATAGAGGGGGAGGATCACCTCCCTGGACCTGCTCGAGTTTGAGCCTGGCAGGCATGGTGAGGGAAATGATCTGTGCCTGAGATGATCGCAGCACATCTAGCACCCATGTCTGGGCTCTTTTTGTAGAATCACAGGGGTCCCAGGGTCCTCAAGGGTCCTGTAGGCCAACCTCTGCACAGAGGCACGACTTGCTGGTTCCTCCCGCAGCCTGGCCACTTCAGACCCAGCCACACCAGCCCACTCTTCTAGCTTCAGTCAGCCCTGCTCTGCTTCCCATTGCCCATTCTGTCTGACCCTTGCTGTGTGTCTTGTCATCACTGTCCAGTTGGCCCCTTCCTGCCCCGCGCTAGCTGGGCAAGTGATGGGGGGTGCGGCCCCTCTGGGGCTTTGCAACGGCGCTTCTCCTGCAGGTCTGTTGCAGCCCTCCTTCAGCCTGGGCCACCTGCCTGACAGAGCCACGCGTCCCAGGGACCGGATCCTTCCCAAAGCAGCTGGTGCCTGTTACCTGAGCTCACCAGCTGGCTTCAGTCAGGAGCAGAGGCCCAGAGGGTTAAACCTCCTGGAGCAGAGAAGCTGCTCTGAGCCCTGTCTCACACTGACTTAGTCCCATCCTCCTCATTCCCAGCTGTTTCTAGCCTCTCTCGGGGTGTTGGGTCCCAACTCTGCCCTCTGCCTGAAAGGCATTAATGCCTCCCTTCCTGGGTGCGCTGGCAGCAAATGCTGACAGATGTAAGTGGAGTAGGAGAGTGAGGGGGACCTTTGTGTGGGGAGCACATCTTCTCTGCATGGGGCTGCGGCATCCTGTCCACGTAAGATGAGATGCCCAAGAGGTGCAGGGACCCAGGAGGAGTCTCTGGGGTGATCACTGACCCTGCCTGTTTGCACTGCCCCGTATCCCTGGCACTAACCTGGCCTCCCTCGCACAACACATGGAGCTCTCTGTGGTCTCTGGGGCAAAGATCCCAGTGTTGCATGTGCCCCATCAGGTCCCCTTCTCCTCCTGTTTCTTCCTGTCCTTCACTCGCTGCTAATAGTTGTTCCATTTCTCCAGCTTTGCTTTAATAACCTTCTTTGTCCCCTTCTGTCGAGAGTTCCTAGACAGGCCGTCTGCCTTAATTTTCCCTGAAGCTTTTATGAGTTGCTGAGTTAAATTAGGATCATCATTTTTAAAACCTTTATTTTCTGTGACAAAGTTGGGACCAGAGGGCTGGCACCGAATGTTTGTGGGTTTTGGGGATGCTTTAGAGATGAAGGAAGCTGAGGACTGCTCTGTTTGGATCGAGACCTTGGAGAGGGTTGTTCGTAACCTGCAAGTAAGAGTCAGGGCAGAAAGGATGACTGAGCCAGCGCTAGAGCAGGCTGAGATGAGACTGGTGCATTATGGAAAATAACAGGCTTTCAGCCTCTGGAGTGGAAGGCAGGCATACCGCCAAACCTTAGCGGTTTATAAAAGTCTAGAAGATGTGAGAAGCTTCAAAGCTGAACTAGATGAACTAGATTGCCTGCTGTAGAGGTGGAGCCTGGTGAGGTGGAGTGAGGAGCGGTAACAACCTGGCTATGAACCTCATGGCAGGGACAGCAGATGCTGTAGAGGCAAGACGGTGAGGCAGGACAAAGGGCCGGCCACTGGAGTCCAGGACCGGATGTCTTTCCCTGTCTATATAAGAGGCAGAAAAAGTCCCAGTCAGACTAGGTTTAATGAAGCAGGTTGTCAACAGTTTAGACAGCTGCACCTTGGTGCATCTCATTAGAGCAGCCAACCTAAAGGTGTTGGTTCAGCAAGTGACTGTAACTAAACTACAAAGCAACTGAAGAGCACAATTCAGGTCAGTGCAAGTGTCCTGGAGTAGGAAGCGCCAGACATGAACGGGGCCACGGCGTGTCAGGGGATGTAGAAAACATGGAACCTCCTAAAAGTGATACCCAGGTCCTTAGCTGGCAAGAGGTGCGTAAGCAGCCGCTCAGCGTCTGACGAGGCATTGGCGTGTGCCAAGGGGTGGTTAATAGAATGGGTTGAGCAGCGTCCACCACAAACCACCTTCCTTCAGAAAGCCAGTCATGCCGACCCAAAAGAGCAAAACCTGCAGCTGCTAAAATCAGAGACCAAAGTTAGGAGCAGGGACCCAGAGACACAAAACCAAGTAACTTGTCGTTCAGTTTGGCAGGAGTTAGCAGCCCGCCATCCCTGGTGCAGAGAATGTGGATGTTGCTGCCAGGAAGTTCTTGGGCTGCTTTGATGCCTTTGTCAGAGGGCACATGCCTTGCTCACTCCCTCTTTCAGCAGGGATGAGGACAGTGGGAAGGGTGCGTTTGGAGGTGGGTATTGGGGCAGAAGGAGCAGAGTGAATCATGAGGGATGTATGCTGCTCATCCAAGGGTGCTGAGAATAAATAGCTGGATTGCTCACACAGATGTACCAATCCTGTTAAAACTAGGGCTTGGACTGGCTCAGCCCAAGCCGGTTTGGGTATGCTGGCCTTTCTCTGAAGCTGGCACCTTGTTGCCTACAGCCTCCCCTTTCATTAGGGGAAAGCACAGACTCTTGTGTAAAGAACCTCCTACGTGTGGTGCACATGCAATCGCTGCAGAGCAGCGTGTGTGCACATGCACAGGTGCATGGAGAGCTTAGAACCAAAGCTCTGCAAGGGTGACCACCCCATTCATGCTGCTGCAGCCCTCTTGAGGTTGCTGCAGGTCCCATGATACTGGACGGTTATCTACTCCCCCAATCCCATTATTTTAGGAGACTCTCAGCAGTTGCGTACAGTGAAGAGTCTTTGCCCCCATGGTTGCCACCAAGCATGGGCATGAGCCCTAAGTGTACCTGGAGGTTAAAAACAGAGAGCAGATTATAATGCAGGGATGCTCCCCTTGGAGTTTTGCTCCAGTGCTGCCCTGTGCAGGGGCCTGTGCGAAGCCTGACTCACGATGTCTGAATGCCCCTGGCTGGCAGCGCCCTTGCTGCTGCACAGGGCTGACCAGGGCATAGTGACAATGTCCACGTCGTGCTCTCTTCTGTTCTGCATGTAAGAGGGAATTGCGGTTGGCACAGTGCTCTGTGAACTACCTCTTTCCCTGGGATGGCATGGTGGGGTGCACAGGGAGAGGGCACTGCTTGTGTGCCTGCTTCCCCCATCCAACCAGCTCACAGGCCTGGGCCCCCCTGAGGAGGGGTCAGGCCCCAGGCTCCAAGGAGCTCATACAGACTGTGAGCCTCACCCATCATTTGCCCCATGGCAGAGCATGGACAAACACCTTCCAGCCCTAGTGAAAACCCGCCACTGACAATGGTGTTGGGGATCCTTGGAGTTAAAGCACATGGCATGCAAGCTGGTTGTGGCCATCCTGCCTTCCCATGCCCTGGCCAGGCTCTTGAGGGGGTGGGAAGGCAGAGCTGATGCTTGGGGCTGCTTTGCCTGTAGAAAGTACCTGGAGCTTGGTGCTTCTTCTATGCTGCCTGTTTGTCTGCGTCCCTCTCCCCTTTGTAACTCTTTTTGGCTTCTGTTAACTCATTTAGTCGGTTTTGTTTTGAAACCCCACAAGGGCAGATGGGAGGTGCCCATCCATGATGGGCATGCCTGTGACCTGACGGCAGGAGGCCCATCAGGTCTGTAATTGCAGCTGCCACTCCGAGGGTCTAGTTGTTAGCATGGCTCTGCCTGGTGCAGTGACATCATGCCCGCCAGGCTCTGCACTGTGCAGGTTGATATGCCTCTGGCTGACCACTGCACAGAGCTGAAGGTACTGGTGGGAGGCTCCTCTGGGTAGAACTGGTAGTAGCCTAACAGCCCCCCTACCCTGTGTGTGGCTTAGTGTGAGGAAAAGACCCCAGTGAGAGAAGTCAATGATGATGGCAACTTGCTGTGAGTGCCAGACTCACATGGATAAGGAATTAGCTGAGGCCAAGCCTGTGCTGCAGCCTCTTGTTTGCTTGGGTGGTGGGGCAGGCCCATTGCAACCCGGCATAGCTGCGCTGGCAGGTGTGAGTGGAGGCAGTGAGAACAGGGCAGCTGTTCATACCAGTGCGACCTGCTGTGCCAATGTGGTGGGCTGGGGATGGCGGTTCTGCTGCCCCAGTCCAAGCTGCCTGTGTAGCTCTGTCCATGCATGGAGCCTCACCAGTGCAGCACACAGGACCTCGTCCTGGGGTGGCTGGTGGCTGGAGAGTGGTGCTTTTCCAAGTGACAGAAGGCTAATGTCGGTGTGTCAGGGTACAACTGCTCAGCATGACTGCAGGTCTCGAGCGGGGGCAATGGCCCACGATGAGCCAGGCCAGCCAGGACGGAGGAGCTAGGAGGGACCCAACCAAACGAGTGAATGGGAGCCCGATGGCTCAGGGCTTCAGAGGTGTCAAACTCTGACAGGAGGGAGTGATTCGATGTACTTGCAGGCAGGGCTTGGTCCTGACCAGGGCAGGAAGAAGCTGGCTGTTGCTGCGGGTGCATCAAAGGAAACAGCTGCTGGGGTGAATCAAGTGCTGCCTCCCAGCTCTCGTCCCAGCATGGGTCACCCAGCGAGGGAGGAGGGAGCGAATCCCAAAGGGACATGAGCATGGTTCTTGGTGTGAGCCGGTATTGCTGAGGTCAAGGGGCGAGTCTCCCGACCAGGCCAAGTGCTTTGGCTGCTGGGGCTGAAGCTGGGACGTGCTGGCCAGCGGCACCGGCAGCAGCAGGAGTCGGAGGGGGGTCGGGCAGAAGGGCTCCAGTGGGTCACGTGTCTGTTCTGGGGCTGCCCTGCACCAGGGGCTTCTCCGAAGCTACCTGTTACTCGCCTGTGAGTACCAGCACATGTCCCTTCCCAGGCGTTTGCCTTTCATTCCGGACTGGGGCCTACGGGCCGTCTCTGGACTCCAATGAAAGCCATCCAACGCTGCGGCATGGTGCGGGCAGACCCTTGTCTTGGGCTTCGCCTGCCCCATCTCTCCCCTTCAGTCCCTGCATAATGGCCCCTGGGTCCTTGGGCCGCAGGAGCCGAAGTGCATGGAGGGTCTTCTCAGCCCTTCCTTGCACACGCTAGCCAGAGCCCAAACCCGAGTGGCTGGTGTGAGGCAGGGTTAGCTGAGGGGATCATAAGCATCCCTTCCGGCCTCCCCATGGGTATTGCATGTGCTGGAAGCGAGGAGGAAAGCCACGGGGCAGGGGGCTCGACTGCCCTTCCCTGAGCAGAGCCGGTTTGCTCCCAGCACCTGCTGACAGGGAGGTCTGGGCAGCGCCTGTGCTCACGCACTGGGGAGCTTCCTCTGCTGCCTGAGCCCCCTGCGCCCCGGCTCCCGCCGGGCGCCTGCACCACAGCCGCGGTGGCGCCTGCAGGTCAGTCCATGGGGTTGGGAATGTCTCCTGCTGCCAAGGCAGGGAGCAAAACTGCTGCATCATCCAGCTTTGGTCGCCAGCGCTTCTGTGCACGGGGCCCGCTCCCCGGTGGCGTCTGGCCCTCGAGCTGGCAGCTGCGCTGGGAGGGGATGTAGCAGGCGGGTGTCGGAGCAGGCAGTGCCCAGGCCGGCGGTGACCGGAGCGCTCGGAGAGGGGCTGCGGCTGGGCTTGGGCACCAGCAGCATTTATGGGGTGTCTGTCGGCACACTGCAGGCTGGGTGCTGGGACCCGAGGGTTAACGAGGGGCCGGGGGCGTGGCCCTGGGTGCTGGCATCCCCTGCTGGGTGCTGGACACCCATGGAGCTGCTGGGGCTTGTGTCCCCACCGCTTGTCCAGCTCAGTCTGGGGTTTTCCCTCTTGTGCCGCAGTTGGGACACGGGAGAGAGAGTGAGCAAGCATGAGCAGGCGGAAGGGAGCAGCTGAAAGTGCATCATCACTCAGGCAGCAGAGTGTTAACAAGCAGAATCTTAATGAGCAAGAGATACTTTTGACCCCAGCTGTACCTCAAATCCTGGCTCCCCTCTGGCAGGGCGTGGGCCCCGGGGGATTGGACTCGGATGCTGCCAGAAAAGCTCCAGCCCCCGTCCCTGCCATCCTGGCAGTGGGAAGTGTGTCCCCGTGCTGAGGACTGGGCCTGTTGGGCTGCCCCGTGCTAGTGACCTCTGTCAGATGGTGGCTCCACGAGCGCGGCTACCTCGGGCTGAGGCACTGTCAACGAGGGGCGGCTTTCTGCCAGAGTCCACAGTGCAGGGGGCTGTGCTAGGGGAGGATGGAGATCCCCAGAGCTGCTTGCAGGGGGTTGGTGTTATGCATCCTCCTCCCCATAACGGGGCGTTGGGGCTTGTGCTGGGACCGGCGAGAGCCCCAGGCCGTGATAGCGGCAACACAGCAGTTCTCATGGTCCCGGCATCTGAAACCGCCTCTCTCAGTGGGAAGGGGTGCTAGTTCTCCCAGGGCGTGGGGGCGTTGCTGTGGCCCCACGTAAAGTTTGACGATCTTATTTAATCTGCCAAAATCAGGGGTTGGTGACAGGCCGCCCACTCCCCTCACGCAGCACCCGCGGGCGTTGGTTTGGCAGCGCTGAGTTCCCCAGAGGCGCAGGGGTGCGCTCGCTGCGATTGGTGCTGGCTGCCGGCTGCGGAGGGTGGGCTCTACCTTGCTTTTCACAGGCTTTGCAAGACGCCTCGGTATTTATATCCACACGTGTCTAATTGCCTCCGACTGCCTGCCGGCCTTCCACAGAGAGCGTCTGCTACGAGGCAGCGAGCAGCAGCGAGCTGGGATCTGGGCTCGCTGCTAGACGGGCAGGGCTGTGGTTTGGGGGCTCACGTAGACAGAAAGGCTTTATCGGTGATTGGCAGGAAGTGCTTGTTCCCTTGGCCCGTTTCCACCCCGGCAGGGGTGACACCGGGCCCTAGTAGGCGGTGGCTCCCTGCGGAGGTCAGATCCCCATTGTGTGGTGAAGGGTGGAGGCCCGTCCAGCGCGCTGGGGCAGCCCCCCACGAGAGCCTGCTGCAGCCTGCCAGCGGGCCGATCTTGGCTACGCCTGGTTTATGGAGATGGGGGATTTCTCCCTAGCTTGCCTCTTTGCCTTGGTGGCTAAGGGCAGGCGAGACTTGGGGGCATCCGAAACCCAAGACCTCCGGGCTTGGGCCTGCACATAGGATGCTGCCATGGATTTGGGAGTACCTGAAGCCCCAGGCTGAGGAGACTGGGAGGGAAGATGCTTGCCAGTGGTAGCACCACATAGATTTTGAATGACTGGGCTGTGCTCACTTGATGGGATTTGGACTGGATTTGGCAAATTTGGCCTGAGGCATGAAATAAACAAAGAAAAAAATCTCGGCACCCTGGTGTTTGCATGAGAGCGCCAGGTGTCAGGACCAAGGGAAGTGGGATGGGCAGAGGTTGGGCCTGCCCAGGGCCCTGGAGCAACCTGGATGGCTGTGACGCCGCAGTCTTGGCCGTGGCAGCACGTGTGGCAGCACAGACCGTTAACCAGGCCCCAGGCTGAAGCCCTGGAGGGCCATAGCAGATGTGCCCAGCTCCCATGGGGTAACACCTTTCGCACATCCCAGGCAAGTGCTGTTTGGGCTCAGGGCTTGTCACCTGCACTGCTGCTCTGTGTCCCTACCCCCCAGCCTGCAATCGCAAGCTGGGCTTGGATCTGCGCTACGGCTGCGCCTGGCGTCAGCTTTGCTGCCTGTGTTGTCATACCCCTGTTAACTGGGTATGGGCTCCAGCCTGCATGAGGACCAGGTGCCAAGGGCTCCCTCACAGCTGGGGCTGTGCTGCCGTGCAGGGCATGCAGTGCCCTACAGTGTTTGGGAAAGGTGACGAAGCCGGCTGGGAAGCTGCGCGGGTCAGGATTGCTCCGGTCCATGGACCGCAGGGGTCAGCTGGAGATGCTGGCACCACCTGAGCTCTTGCCAGGACATGGAGCGGGTGCCAGGGACAAGGGTCCTGTGGGGCAGGCTGTGGGCTGGGCTCTGCGACATGCAGATGGGGTGCCCGTGAAGTGCCTGGGGAGGAGGATGGGTTAGGGGCAGGGAGGCAGGAGCCTGAGCCACTGGCCCTGCTGTGCTCCGGCTCCGGCTGCGGCAGGGTTAAGTCAGCCTGGCGCATTGTGCAGTGGGTGTTGGAGAGGCTGGGCAGCTCCTCCCTCCTTGCATTGACACAGCAGCTGCCTGCTGCAGCCCGGCTGTCTGCATCTGCGACTCCAGGCATCCCGAGCAGCCCAGCCGCCGCCTCCGGGCTGCCCCCGGCACCATGGTATGTGCAGGCGCCGCTCGGTCCGTCCTGTCCCTTCCCATCCCATCCCATCCCATCCCGGGGCTCGGCTGGGGGGAGAGACGGTGCCCAGGGACCTCGAGCCACGCTCTGTGCCTGGGGTGCGTAGGCTCCAGACGGGCAGAACTGGCCTCGTTCCCAGGGGCACTGCCTGCCCCGGCCTGGCTTGGTGGTGCCCAGCGGGTGCAGGGCTGCAGGCTACCTTTTGGCCATGCTGGGGGAGAGCCCAGGGCTGCCAAAGGATCCTGGCCCCACCCAGCACCTCTTGCCTGATCCCTGTGGCGGTGGGGGCAGCCCGCTCCTCCTTTGCCCTTGCGGGGGCCTGGCCAGCAATTCCCAGCAGTGGCATTTCCCAGACTCGGCAGGGGGGCAGTGGGGTGGGGGCAGAGGCTGGGGCGAGGGGCAAGGTGGCAGCAGACAGAGCTCGCCCCCTCCCAGCTGCTGTTGTCTGAAGCGTCCCCAGAGCGAGCAGTGCCGGATTCTCAGCTGTTCCCTGCACTTGTGCCCGAGCTCGAGCCCATCCCAGGCAGGGCAGGACCCAGGAAGAGCACTCGCGTGCCAGGCGTGCGGGGCTGTCGTGGCATCGGGCCCTGGCGCGGCCTGGCCTGCGGGCGGGGGCACCAGGCGTCTCAGACACACCCTTCAAGGCCCAGGCCTGGCCCGGGAGTGCTGCTGTCCATCCCTGCCCCGGGTGAGGACAGGAGGGATGCAGTGCTGCTGGACAGATGGATGCCTGGGCTCCTTCCCTCGCCCCCCTCCCTGTGTGCACCGGGCTCTTTGCACAGGCTGGCACCGGGCTCAGAGCTGCACAGCGCTGCCCTCTCCCGCAGCAGGAACCTCCAGCACATCCCAGTGCTTCCAGCTCGGGGGCGGGGGAAGGGGGAGCTGCCGGCGGCCCCTCCCGGGCACCAGACAGCGGGGCCAGGCCAGGCGGGGTGGGACGGGCCTGGGCAGGGCAGGTGGAGCGGCTGGCGCTGGCGTTGGGCCTGGGCAAGGGCAGTGCTTCAGCTGCGCTTTCTTTGGACTGGAGAAGGGGGCAACGCGTGTGCTCGCCCTGGCCTTGGTCCACGGTTGCGGCCTGCTGCTCAGCCCACGCAGGGCCCCTGGAGCCTGCGGCCGCCTGCACCCCCAGCACCAGGGTAGCGGTGCAGGGCCCTCCCTCGGCTCCAGCGCTGCAGGCTGGCCCAGTCCGAGGCCCGGCGCTACCCTCCGGCGCTGGAGCTTGTCGCAGGGTGGGGATGGCAAGCCCTGAGACTCGCTCAGCGATGGCAGGGGCAGGCGGCTGTATGCAGCGGGGGCTGCCCCAGCCCTGATCCCGAGTGAGCGTGGGCCAGAGGAGGCCATGCTGGCAGCGAGGGGAGAAACGCCAGCCCCCGCGGCAGCCACAGAGCCTCTGTGCTGGAGCCAACAAAAGGCTTGTCAGCGAAGGGGGAGAGCCTGCTGGGGTGGGCTGGGCTGGGACTTGGGTGGGGGGGCTGGGGAGGCAGGGCAGGCGTTGGACGCATGGAGTGAGTGGTGAGGGAGGAGCGTGGCTGCTGCACACTCGCACACACTCGCGCGTGCGCGCGCACACACACACACACACACACACTGCGGCAAATTCTGCAGCTGGTGCCTGCTGGCTCCTGACTGCAGAGAAAACAAGCTCTTGGGTTCAGACTTGCCGGGCTCAGGGCAGGGCCCTTCCTTCCACCCGCCGGTGCCAGACCCCGGGTGCCAGCCCTCAGGCACAGCATTGTCCCAGGCACGCTCAGGCCCTCTCCCCTCCGCCAGGCCTGAAGGGTTGCGGGCACTTTGGTGGCCAGCAATCTGCACACCTTCCTGCAGAGACGGTGCTGCACGCGCGCAGGGGGCCTGGCTCCTGGCACAGCCAGCAGAAGCCCCAGTGCCTCACATGTGCCCTGGGGGCACAGAGGGCCGTGGGGATTTGGCATCGTCCTTCTCTGGCAGAAGCATCCCCCAGGAGAATTTCCCGGAGCAAAGCACACCGCACCGAACCCCCTACCCTGCCACCAGTGCAGCCGCCAGCCAGGGCTGTAGGTCTTGGTTGTGCAGGGCTGGGGCATGCGAGCAGCAAGGTCACCATGAGGAAGGGGAGAGTGCGAGAAGGGACTGGCTGGGGCGGCAGAGGGGGGTGAAGGGGGTGCTGTGCCGGGACGCCTCTGAGAGGCTGTGTTGCTTCCCCTGTATGCGTCCTGTGTAGCTGGGCCTCGTGGAGCAGGAGCACCCTGAGGAGCAAAGTGGGGCATGCGATGCGTGATGGAGACGGACCGTGGGCTGTAGCGGCTCCAGGAGAGGCTGCTGGCCACCCCAGGCTGGCACGTGGGCACCTGGGCTGGGCCCCTGGAGCAGAGGAGTCTGTGGCCCTCAGCCAGCAGCGCTCCCTTGGGGAGGGCCTGCCGCTGGCCACAGGTGGGGTCCTGGGCACAGCCTGTGGGGGTCTGCCGGGGGCCGGTGTGGCTGGGGCTATTCTGATCCGGGTTTCTCGGTGTGCGCTGTCTCTGCACATCCTGCCTGAGCAGCTGATCGAATTCTCTGGATTCCTCCCACAGACGCCCGCGCAGAGCCTCCGCCTGGGGCCGCAGCCCCTGCTCCACATACCAGCCTGCTACGGGCCAGCGCATCTGCTGGGGCAAGGTCCTGTGGCTCCAGGACAGGGGCAGAATGTGCATGGCCTGCGCCCCGTGCCTTGCTGTGCTGCCCTGCGTGCATCCCGGGCCACGGAGCACTAGAGTGTCCTGCCCACCCTGCGACGTGGGTGGGAGCGTCAGGGGCTGAGTCTTCCTCGAGTGGCCTTTGAGTCTTGGCAGCTCCCCAAGGGCATATGCGCTGGCCAGGAAGCACAAGAGCCTGAGTGCAGCCCCCCAGGTGGCTATCCCTGCTAGCTGCTACCTGGCCCTGGGGCTGCCAGAGCCATGGGTACCCTATCTTTCTGTGTTAGACTCCCTTCTGGCCCCGTAGGGTGTGAGTGCTGTGTATGGGGCAAGCTGCTTCGGCGGAAGGGACAAGCCCCATGCCTGGCGCTGCCCGGCAGAGCTGGGTGCTCTCCGTGGAACCGGGGGCATGTGGGTCCAAGTCCCCATGGCAGAGGAGGGAATATGGTCAGATCTCCCATGTCCTGGGAGCAGGCGCTTGGCTCACCGCGCTGCAGGGTAAAAGGAGGAGTGGCTCGGCCGTCTTCCCTGCCCTGGTCTGATGGGAAGGGGTGAACCCTCCTTGGCCACCTGGCCCCGTTCTCCACGTGGGCACAGGGCTGAGGTTCCCAGATGAGGGGCAGTGGTGGTGGAGCTGCAGGACAGTGCAGGCCCCAAGGCAAGTTCTGCTGTCGGTAGCTCGGGCTGGCTGGGGCAGCCCCGTGCAGGGTCCTGGGACCCCCTGGCTCTGCCCAGCACAGGGCAGTCACTGACCCCGGGGCCGCGGGATCTGCTGCAGCACCAGTGCCTGCTTCCCTATGCAGCTCCGGGGGCACTGGAGCATCCACCTGCTCTAGGTCCTGCTCATGGACCTTGCTCACAGGGGCCCTGCCTAGCACAGGGGGCCTGGACCCGATGATCTTGCGAGGTCCCTTCCAGCCCCTTACAATCTATGAACCTGGGGAAGGAGGGGGCAGGAGAAGGACAAAGGCTGCTATTTATTGTTGCCCAAGCATTTGGGCTTCAGCCCTGGCTGCCCTGAGCACTAGCTGCAGCGAGACTGGAGCCCAGTGCTTGGCGGTGCGCCTGGCACGCCAGGGTTCAGGAGCCTGTTGCCCTCATAGCTGTCGTGGTTTGAGCAGTGCCTGTTGTGGGGCATGTGCAGGTGGCACCGCCGCGCTCCTGGGACAGCTCGCACTGCTGGCGCGAGACGTTCCCTCTCGGGAGGGCCATCCGTGAAATGACCCCCTGCCTGCGCCGCATGCTGAGCGCAGGCCCTGCCGCACAGGCCTGCACGTGAGGGGCTGCTTCTAACCTGGCTGCCCCAGCGGCCCCGTGCGGTGTCGGCGCGAGGCACTTGTCGGGGAGGGCCAGGTCCGTGCGGTGGCAGGTGCCGGTGGCGGCGGTCTGCAGCGTTGCAATGCGTCCTGCTCACGAGTCACTTGCCCAGCAGGGCCCGGCAGCGTCTGCGCGACAGGCCTAGGTCGGTCACTGCTTTGTCCCCTCTGTCCTTGCTGAGCCTGAAATGGCCCAGATTCCTTCCTTCCTCATGTGCCCCATCTGCCATGCGTGCTTGTGTTCTCACCAGGCTTGTCGGCCCAGCCTGGCCCCGTGGTGGCAAGAAGCACTAGCCATTAGCATCCGTATTTTGGATAGTGCTTAACTGGAGCCTGAGCTGGCCGCAGGAACTGGTGGAGCCAGCCTTTGAAAGGAGCCTGGAGCGAAGCCGATAATTAGCCTGGCTCGTGCGCCGGGGGCTTCCTGAGGAGATGGCTTCACGCACCTCAATGCTTCCTTTGGAGGAGAAGCACAGACGTGCTGCCAAGAGATCAGCGCCTCTGGTTCCCCAGCGCCGGCCCCGGTGGTGCCTGGCAGGTGAGGCCACAGCTGCAGGCCTCTGCACCCACAGCTGGTGCTGGGAGGCAGGGAGCCCTGAGGCCTGGTGCAGGGAACAACTGTCACAGCAGATCCAACCTGGAGACGGGAAGGTGCAGGGGCCAGTAACCATGCCTCTGGCTGAGGCAGGGGTGTTGCCCTGGCTGTGCCCACTGGGCACCCTCCGCCTGCGAGCAGGGGCCTCCTGCCTCCACCCATTTCTCACCAGCTAAACTGGAAGAAACCTTGCAGCAAACAGACTCCTGAGCTGCTTCCCCACACTGTCTCTTCCCGCTCCGGCTCCAGCACCGGACTGCCATGTAGCGCCGACAGCTGCCAGGCACGTGTGCTGTGCCCACCCAGGGTCTCTGCCATCAAGGTGCATCTACGTTCAGACCTGAGGGTGACTTCAGGCCTGTGGGGGAGAGTGTGGGCTGCACAACCCCCCAGGCCTGACTGCCACGCTGCGTGTCCTTGTGCCGGTGGCGAGGAGGGAGGGCTGCAGGCATCCTCTGTGCCCTGCGGTCTGTGCAGGGCCTTGTTGGTTGTGGCTGTCTGTGGGCAGGCAGAGGAGGAGCTCCGTGGACCCACAAAGGGATGGTGGTGTTCAGGTGGCAGTGCGGGGCACCAGTGACAGGCATGGATCCCCCCCTCGCCTTTCTGCACTGGACATGTGCAAAGCTACCTGCAGCCTTGCTCCTGGCTCGGCCCAGCCTGTGCTTTCAGACCGGGCCACTCGCCAGCTCTCGTTGGGGTCCCAGTCAGGAAGGCAGGTGCATGGGCTGGCTGGGCGAGGCTAGGGGTTGTGAGAGACCCACAGCTGAATCCTTCCTGATGCAGGCCAGATCTTGAACCTGGGTCCTCCATGTCCCCAGGGCAACTGGGTGTCCAGGGCAGAGCACTGGTCTCACCTGCCAGAGCTCTTCCATTGCATCTGAATAGCTCGGCGCTCCTTGTGCATGGAGAGGGAACCAGCGGGAGTTGCCGTGGGGCCTGGTGCATGGGGGGTAGAAGTCCTGGAAGAGCAGCAGACAGGAAAGGAGCGAGCAAAGCACGTCTGATGGGTGCCCCCCACCGAGCCCTGGGCAGGGGACAGTAGCTGTGCTGGGGCTTGTGGTAGAAGCCCAGGGATCTGCATTCAGCATGTCCCTCCCCAGAGAAATAAGCAGACTCTGCCCCATCCATGTGAGTGCAAGGCCTTTGGGCAGCCGTTGCCTCTCACTGCGGGCATGGATAGCCCCCAGCACGGGGCAACCCTGGGGGCCTGGGACCGCCATGTCTCCCTGCAGCGCAAGCAACAACAGAGGGTGCGGGTATCAGCTCATGCCACGGGACAGGTGGGGAGCTGCCCCCAAAGCAGGGCGAGGAACCCGGCACTTGCACATGCACGGGGGCAGGAGGGGGCTGCCCCTAGAGAGCGAGCGGGATGCTTCCTCTACTCCTGCCACCCTCATCCCAGCTGCATCGTGGCGGCAGCAGGAGACCACGTGTGCTCTGGCCCATCAGGCATCTGCTCCTTGTTTGTGGTGCCTGATGCTGAAAGGGAGGATAGTTTTTTTGGTGCCTGTGGTACCAGCTGCCCTTCCTGCTGCCAGCGTGAGCATCAGACCAGCTCCGCCTGGCCCCCCCCGGCTCCTGGGCACGGGGTTACCACGGGACCACCAGCTGCGAGTGCGAGGCCCTGCCCCACCCCTGCCTCTGGATTTCCAGGGAGGCTGTGGGGCCAGGGCTGAGCCTTTGTCTGCCCCATCGCAGTGAGGGGCACGTGCTCCTGTCCTGCCGTGAGGGGAGCCAGCACTCCCCTTCCTCTCCCAAAGGCCCAGCAGCGGCCAGAGCACATGTGTGCTCGTTCCTGCCAGCCCGGCTGCCCAGGCAGCTTTGTTGGAGATGGGAGTTGCTGGCCACGGCTGCCATGGCCTGGAATCCACCACGCTGCCCCCACCGGCCCCCCGCTCAGCACTGCACCCTACGGTGCTGCGGGGGGACGGTCTGCTTTTAAACCAAGTGCCTGTTGGGATGAGGCGCAAGCAGGCAGTGCACGAGCCCCCTGCACGCTGCGCTGCTGATGCTGGTCGCACCCACAGCCGCTTCTGCCCCTGCGGCTCTGCTGGGGCCCCCCGCGGGCAGCTCCTTCTGGGCCCGTTCTGCTGAGACCATGATGCGTCTCAGCCCTGCCTAGCAGGGCAGGCACCTCTGCCAGCCTGGGCTCGTCCTCTGCCCACGCGCCGGGGCCTGGCTCTGCCTGCTGCCCTGCAGGGCGGCCATCCCTCCGCAGAGCAGGGTCGTTGCACCCGAGTGCAGGCAGAGCCCCTGCTCCAGGGCCCAGCCGCCCACCGTGCCGAGTGTGCAGGGGAGCACAGGCATTGTTCCTCCTCCTAGCAGACTCAGTTTGGGGCTGGGGCCTTTCTCTCCTGTTGGCATCAAGAGCTGCAGTTGGAACCTTCTCAGCCTCCTTATGAAAGAGCCCGTTGCCATCGCCGACCGGTGATGTCATTTCAGAGTGAAGGGGGTGGCTGCCTTTCAGCTTGCATAAATCTGTGTTAAGTTATGCAAATATATGCACCAAGTGGTCCCTCGCACTGAGCCGGGGCTCTCTTCAAAGGTGGGCTTTTGTGTGCACAGCTCCACAAGGCTGCGAGGTCTGGAGCGCCGTGCCCAGGCCCAGGGGGTCTGGGTTCACTGCAGGTAGGGGGGTGAGGGGAGCCTGCTGCTTCGGGGGAGAGCTGCAGAAGTGGACGGGGGTGCCATCCCAGCGCACCCCTTGTCTCACGAGTCTGGGGGGCCACGTGACCTTCACCGAACCGACTCTGAGCAGCAAGGTCCCATCCTGAGGGGCCAGACGTTGGTCAGGTGAGAGCGGATTGCAGGGGTGGGGGACAGGGGCGACCCACGTGGGGGACTTCCAAGTCTAAGGGGCCAGACCCTGTCCTGTGGGCAGCAGGGACCCCCAGCGTGTCTAACGTCCCAGGCAGCTTTCTGCTTCAGCTGCTGGAGTCCAGTTTCTCCCGTCTCCATCTGGGAAAGTAGGTTGTTGCCTACAAAAGCTCACGCTGCTCTGAATCAGGTGCCATCTGGCCTGATGTTGCACCTCCAAGCAAGCTCCACGCACCTGGGGAATTGGCGGTTTCCAAGGCACGAATGCAGCCCTTGGACCCGCCAGCAGCAGAGCAGCCTGGGCTATGGAGGTGACAGGAACATGGCATGGGAGCCGCCTTGCGGGTGGAGCAGGAGCAGGAGCAGTCGCCAGGGAGGACCGTGGACCCACTTTGACCTTGGCCTTCAGAGTACTAAACAAAGCCACGTTTGTAGCAAGCTGCTGAAGCTGAAGGACTGTTGGACAGGAGCAAATGAGAGTAAATTGGCCGTGCACAGGCTCGGGCAGGAAGACAGGAGGTTTCTGTCCATCAGAGGAACAGGGTCCTGGGAGCAGGCGGGGTGGGAAGCAACGTGGCTGGCGCACAGAGCCCTCTGTGAGCCTCGTCCTGGGCAAGGCTGTGTCCAGGCACCGTGGTGCAAGTAACGCAAAGCTGAGACCTGGGTGCTATTAGAGACCGTTTGTGCGGGTCAGAGCTTTGCACTCATGTGCTGATGTCACAGATGTGATGTCTGTGCGGATGCACTGTGCCAGCGCCCTTTGCATGTCCTCTCTGGGACAGGACCCACCTTGCAGGTAAGAAAGAAGCGGTAACGACCTTGCCTTTGGGCTGTGCTGCAAGCAGCAGTTTGCAGCCGCACTGGAAAGCTGCGTAAACCAAACTGGTATCCACTGGGCAACTGGAAACCAAGGGGCGCCGCAGTCACGATAGCAAGGCACAGCCACTTTCCCAAATGACCTCCCTCCCGGCCCTCTCTCTGCCCTGGCGCCAGGATCTCCCTCCCTCTGCCCAGGGCCCCCAGCCCAGGACATCAGGATCTTGGTCCTTTGTTTCCAGTTGCCATCAGGCTAGTCCCCACATTCACCACCTCACCACTTCCAGGCATTAGAAACAAATGGCCTGTCCTTGTCCGTCCCTGTCCCACTGAGGACCCTGTGTGCCCCTGGACAGCTGTGCTGTCTCATTTGCACCTACCCAGATGGCTGTTGTGACCCCTGGAACAGAGACGTGACCTTCACCACCACTGGTGTGCACCAGCCTAGCAAGGATGGGGAAACAGTCATGCACATGCACAGAAGGTGACAGGCATCTCCACCTCCCCTGAAGCTATTCCCTCTCTCCCCTCCTTCTCCCTGTTCCCTGGTGTCACGGGGCTCAATGCCTGCCAAATGCCCCACAAGGAGCTGCCCGAGAGAGGACAGATCCCCTGCAAGATTGTCCCGAGCCCTTCGGGAGCCTGCAGGAGGCTGGATGCAACTGCTAGAATTACACGCTGGTGCAGGGACTCCCCGTACTCGGCCGAGGGCCTGCTCATGTGCTGCGCCCCTGGGAGACAGGAGGCCGGGGCACTGTGGGTATGACTGGTGGGCACCTCGGGGTGCCACGCCTGGTACCACTTCAGTGTACGAGTGATCTGGGAAAGGAGCGAGCCCTGAGGGAACAACACCTGCACGTGACGCGGTTGCTGGCAGCCAGCGACGGCAGCGTGGAGCCTTCCAGGAAGCAGCTGCAAGTGGCCGTGGGGCAGGACGGTGGCAAGAAGCCACATGCCTCAGGAGCAGGTTGTCTGCCACGAGCCACAGCGCAGTGATAGGGCCCTGCACCGGGCACACTCGCAGCCTGCCGAGGAGGAATGCACGTGCTGTGTGTCGTGCCACACGTCCTGCTCGGCCCGACAGGCGCCAGCACCCAGGGCTGTTGCTTTTGGTGAAACCAAAGGACTGGCCCATTTCCAGTTGGTGTGGTATCAGGGTCGCGCTGACCATAAGGTCCCCAAAGAGGCTTCAAATCTGTTTGTCACGGGGGAGGTGGAAGCCTCTGTAGCAGCTCCGTTTCACTGGTCACTTGTGCAGCTGGACTGGCCCCGGCTTGGGCTGTACCCGGTGTCTGAAAAGTGTGACTCTGGACACTGGCTCCAGGGCAGAGAGCGTGTGCCCATGCACAGCCTGCCTTGGCCTTCCCCCGGGAGGAGGTGCCGGGCTTCACTGCCCCAGCTCCCTGCTGGACGGTGGGGCCCAAAGCATGGGGCTGGGGCAGGCTTGGCCAGCTCAGGACCGAGCCTTGTCTCCCTGGACCTCCCTGCAGCACTCGGCCCCGCGCGGAGAGCACCAGCAGGGGCAGGGCATGTGCCCAGTGGGTCCCGCAGTCACGCGGAGGGTGGCAGTGCACAGAGGGGGCACTTGGCACTCAGCCGCGGGGGCAGACTCGTGCCCTCTGTGACCACTTCTCCGGGCCACGCTCTCGCACAGCACCTCTTCTGCTGCCGCTGACAGGCCAGGCTGGGCCGGGCCCCTGGCTGCCAGCACCGGGACGCGGCTCCAGGCGTAGTGCCCAGTTGTGTGCGAGGCCCGAGTCCTCGTGCGTAGGGGGCTGGGCGGGGACGCCCGCGGAAGGACGCTGTGCCAGGGCTGTGGGGCTGGTATCCACTGCATGGGATGAGGCTTCCTCGGGGTGGCCAGACAGTGGCCTGAGCACCCCAGGGACCAGGCAGCCTTCCCACGCACCCCCTGTACGGGCAGCAACGTGGGCTCCTCCTACTCGGGGAGCCACGCTGCACTGCGCCCCGCAGCTCCGGGGAAGGTGCGGGAAGGAACAGTAGTGCCGTGCCACACGCTGGCCCTGCCGCCCTCCGTGTCGGGGGCGGTGGCGGGAGCCGTGTGAGGGCCTGCGTCAGTAGCGGTAGCACCGTCGCTCTGCTGAGTCACCGTCTGGTCCCCGTCTGCCGCGAGCGCTCGGAGATGGCTGAAGCCAGGGGGAGGCTGCAGCTCTGGCGGCGCCTCCGCTCGTTAGCACGTGTGCATCGCAGCGCTGCCTGTGTCGCCTCGGGGCAGCAGTGCCAGGGCTGGGGGCTGGGATCTGCCATAGGCCTGGGTCGGGGGGCAGGACCTGCTCCCGCCACATGTCCCTGCGTGTCACGGCAGGCAGCCCACGCGTGGCACTCCGGCTCGCGGGGCAGGGTGGGCTCAGGCAGGGCTGGGTTGCAGGGCAGCAGCTGTTTGCGCAGGAGGACGAGGCCGCCCCTGCGACAGGCCCAGCGGGAGGCCGGGGGGCGGCCCGGCTCCTCCACCTGCCGGCAGCTCCTGCCCCACGGCCCGGGCACCTCCGGGGGCACGGGGACAGGGGCCTCTGCAGCGTGGGCGGCTGGGCTGTGCGCAGAATACGAACCAGCCAGCTTTGTTCAGCCCTAGCCCTTGTCTTCCAGGCTGCGGCTGCCCCAGCCTGGCCCCTCCAGGCAGTGCGGGGGGCACGGGCAGTGTGGGCCAGGGATGGGGGCAGCGGGACCACCGGGGCCTGGTGCCGGGCGAGCTGGACGCGGAGCGGTACAATCCACTTCATAGGAAGAGCAGATGTTTCCTGGCCCCGCCGCCAGGCCCTGACACAGCGCGTCTGCACTCAGGCTGAAGCAATTGCCGCCAGCGGGCACAGGCCACCCCTCCACCCCGCCGCCTCCCTCCCCCAGGCCTGCAGCCCTGCCAGACAGCCTGCACCCGGGACCGGCGCTCGGGGCCCTCTTTGCTCGGCCCATTAGCTGCTGTCTGGTGGGGCAGCTGCAGCAAGGGCAGGCATGAGGTATAAATAGCTCGGCTGCAGCTCGGAGCCCGTCTCCTGAACAGCAGTTGTGCGAGACGGCCGCGGCGCTGCCCCGAGCACCGCTGGCACGGCTGCCGCGCGCAGAGGGCGCGTGGAGGTGAGCCTGCCCTGCACGCCCCCACCCCTGCCCGCGCTGCGCTCCCGGCGTGGCAGCCACGGCCCCTTGCTGCGCAGCTCTGCCTCCCACCCCCCGGGGGCCCCGCTGCTGGCTGCTGTCTGCACGACTCGGGCCAGCCTGCGTGGCAGGCAGGACTTGAGTGCAGCACAGGGTGCAGCGCATTGCATCGTGGCAGGCAAGCAGCTCCTGCCCTCCATGCAGGTTAGGCTCAGCCCTCTGCCAGCCAGGACCCACAGCTAAGTGGTGGGTGCCCCAGCTAACTTGGGCCCTATGGGCTGGGGGGTCAGGTGCTGGCTGCTTGGGAAGGCACAGTTTTGGGGACCAAGAGCTCCAGCCAGATGCTGAGCGCAGGGGGTTTGGGATCAGAGCCTCAGGAGCCTCGGCTGGGTCGGACCCCGGGTCCCCGGTACGTGTCAGACTCCTTTGTCCACGCCTGGCTGCAGGGCACAGTGACCGTGCTGCGGGGTCAGATGGCAGAGCCAGGCCGGTGCCCACAGGAGAGGTCTGAGCTGCTCCAGCCGAACCCAGCCCAGCCGGGGGAGCCGGCAGCAAGCCAGTGCCCCCCCGGACGCGCTTGTCAGGCCCGGCCCAGGGAAAAAGCCTACAGTGCCTCTAGTCCCATGTCGTGGGGTGGGTGGGCGTGCCCTTCTGGTCTCCCACTTCCTCCAGCCCAGCATTTCCTTGTCCCGCCCCCTGCCCCCACGCTCTGTATCACTCAGCAAGGACCAGCCCAGCTGGGTCCTGGGAGGACAAGCCTGGCATGTAAAGGGCTCCTGGGGCAGCAGTGATGAGACCCAGGGCGGGTGTCGGGCATGGTGTGAGCCGGTCACTGCGCCACAACGGGCAGTTCCCAAGTGCCGTGTCCCTGGCATCTGGACAGGGTGGTGCTGCTGTGCAGCGCTGCCCCAGCATTTCGCAGGCAGTGAGGGGATCGCATGAGCTGCAGCGGGGGGCACAGGGCTGGGCCAGAGCACAGGCTGCCCCTGAGGGGTTGGCTCTGGCTGTCAGAAGCCAAATCTTACATTATCCTTGAAGCTGGCATGAGGCCTTGAAGCCAGAGGGATGGGCTGGGCTGTGCCGCGCCGTGCTGCGCGCAGTGGGGTAAAGCCCCAAGGGGCTAGCGCTGGCCACAGGCTCCTGCTGCCACCTAAGCCCTGCATCTCTCCCCAGGCCAAAGGACCCTGCACCACCAAAGCGATTCCCTGGAGACCGTGATCCTGGTGAACCCCAATGTGGAGAGCGTCGTGTCGGAGGTGAGGGCGGGCACCGATGGGCGGCAGGGCCAGTCTGCACTGGACAACCCATGCCATCCCGTGCTGATATTCCTGTGCTGGTGATGGGGACGGTGCTGAGCACACCGGGGCAGAGGAGCATGCTCCCGGCAGGGGATCCTGTGCATTAACCCTTTAGGAACAGACTGAGTCTTGAGCTGGCAGCTCCGTGCCAAGACCACCCTCTTCCCCCAGCCTGACCTCCCAGCCAGCCTGCCTGGCCTCTGCTGTCTCCTGGCCCAAGAGCAGCTGGGAGCAGGGGCGGGGGGCTGGCTTGGAGGGGGGTTTCTGAGGCCTTGGGGAATTGTGCACATGGTCCCCCCTAGCCTCTACACAGGCTCAGCCTGTATGGACAGGGAGGAACCAGCTGGGAGCTGAGCCAGGCCAGCCAGAGCACGTGCTGCTGCCTCGCAGGGGCTGGGGCTGGTACGGGTGCAGGGCCCGGGGTGGCTCCATGGAGGTGATGGCGTTCTGCTTCCGGCAACAGGTGCGCTCGCTGGTGTGCGATCCGTCTGCCCACAAGCTGCTGATCCTGTGTGGGCAGAGCTCCGACCAGGAGGGAGACCTCATCCTGCAGGCTGGGACCTTCAGCTACCAGAGATTTGCCGAGATCCTTGAGGATCCGCAGGTGAGCGGGGAAGGGGCCTGGGGCCTGGCCCCAGCACAGAGCGGGCAGGGCTGGAGCTTGTGTGGGGGCTGTGTCCACCCCTGGTCAGGGGAGAGGTGACTCTGAATTGTATGCACACCAGGGCCCTGCCTGCCCCAGGGCTCGGGCACCCAAACCCACAAGCTCACGCTTCTCAAAGCATCTGCTGACTTCCATGCTTCAGCTTTGGCATGACCGGAAGGCAGGGCAGGGATAACCTCATAGACTAACTTGTTCAGAGGCCCTTGCTTTCCCAGGCTTCAGCTGCTTCATCTGCTGGTTTGCCAGAAGGCTACAAAGCTCCTGTCTCTGAATGCATCAGTCCCTAAGGTGCCATCCTGCCCTGCCTCCTGCCTGACAGCAGACTAGCAGAGCAACCGTCTCTCTTCTGAGTGACACGTTGGGTCCCTGGGAGGGGCTGATTTCCAGACAGCAGTGCTGGTGCAGCCGGCACCCCTCACCCCCGACCTGACCCCACCTGCAGGCGCTGCCAGTGCCCCTCACTCCCTCCCTGCCCTGCAGCCCCTACCAGGCACTGCCGGTACACTCCTGGGTGGGCCCATTGCCTGCAGCCTCAGGGGTTAGGTCGACCTGTTCATTCCTTTGGGACTGGCTGGGCCCTGGCCCTGCCCTGAGCTCATGGCACCCTGTCTCTCCTCACAGGTCACCCAGATTCTCAGCAACGCTGACCCCAGCACCAAGGCCTCCCTCTCTGTGCTCTGCGTGGGAGAAGGTGACTGGAGCAACCTTGGGCAGCCACGGTTCCAGGAGCTCCTTCATCTGAGGCTGAACCCAGAGCCGGTCTTGCAGGAGATGGACGGGGTCTCTGAATTTGCTGAGTACGTGTCCGAGACCGTGGACGTACCGTCGCCGTTTGACCTGCTGGAGCCCCCTACCTCTGGGGGCTTCCTGAAGCTTTCCAAGCCCTGCTGCTACATCTTCCCGGGTGGACGTGGTGACTCCGCGCTCTTTGCCGTCAATGGATTTAACATCCTGGTGGACGGTGGCTCCGACAGGAAGTCCTGCTTCTGGAAGCTGGTGCGGCACCTGGACAGGATCGACTCCATCCTCCTGACCCACATCGGGGCTGACAACCTCCCAGGCATCAATGGGCTGCTGCAGAGGAAGGTGGCGGAACAGGAAGAGGAGCAGTCCCAGGGCTCCACCAACTACAGCGACTGGATGAAGAACCTCATCTCGCCGGAGCTCGGAGTGGTTTTCTTCAATGTTCCCGAGAAGCTCAAGATGCCCGAGTCGTCTGTGAAGGTGAAGAGGAGCATCGAGGAGGCCTGCCTGACGCTGCAGTACCTGAGCAAACTGGGTATCAAGGCAGAGCCCCTCTACCGTGTGGTCAGCAGCACCATCGAGCCCATCACTCTGTTCCACAAGATGGGCGTGGGCAAGCTGGACATGTATGTGCTGAACCCCGTCAAGGACAGCAAGGAGATGCAGTTCCTCATGCAGAAGTGGGCAGGGAACAGCAAGGCAAAGACCGGCATCATCCTGGCCAGTGGGAAGGAGGGAGAGATCTCCGTGCCTTACCTGACATCCATCACAGCCCTGGTGGTGTGGCTGCCTGCGAGCCCCACAGAAAAAATCATCAGGGTCCTGTTTCCTGGAAACGCTCCCCAAAACAAAATCCTGGAAGGTCTTGAGAAGCTAAAGCACCTGGACTTCCTGAGGTACCCGGTTGCCACTCAGAAGGACATCTCCTCTGGCATGCCACCGCCAGCGTTGAAGCAGACCAAGATCAAGCAAAGAACGGACAGCAAAGAGAGCCTGAAATCCTCCCCCAAACCAGCTGCAGTGAAGCAAGTCAGGAAGGAAGAGGCGGTAGAGGAGGGGGCCAAGGACACGAAGCCAGAGGTGGTGAAGGAGGCCAAGCCCGAGAAGAAAGCAAAAGAGCACACAGAGAAGGGACCAGAGAAACCTGCAAAGCCAGAGAAGATCAAGACAGAGTCAAGCGATGCCCTCAGAGCCGAGAAGAGGAAACTGGCCAAGGACAAGGTGGGCAAGAAGCACCTCAAGGAGAAGGTGTCTAAGCTGGAGGAGAAGAAGGACAAAGAGAAGAAGGAGATTAAGAAAGAGAAAAAGGACTTGAAAAAAGAGGAGGGAAAGAAAGAGGAAAAGAAAGATTCCAAGAAGGAAGAGAAGAAGAAGGAGGCCAGACCAGAGCCAAAGAAGGTGCCTAAGCCAGACCTGAAGCCATTTACCCCAGAAGTGCGGAAAACACTGTACAAGGCCAAAGTCCCCGGCAGAGTCAAGGCAGAGAAGATCAAGGTCAAGCCAGAGAAGGAAGCGACCGTGGAGCAGAGGTTGCCCGTGCAGAAGGCGCTGGCTCAGCTGGGGCCGGTGGGGAGTGACGTGGCCAAGCAGAGGCTGGTCCTGTCCTCGCCCGAGGACCTCACCAAGGACTTTGAGGAGCTAAAGCAGGAAGAGATGGGGGAGGAGCAGCCAGCCCAGCCCATGCCTGACGCCGGTGCTTCCCTGAGGGGCCCTGAGCCAGCCGTGCTGACCTGCCTTGGAGAAGGGCTGGCTATCTCAAAACAGGCAACTCCCTTGGATGCTGCGGATGAGAGAATCCCCACAACGGATGGGGAGGGAGACTTGCCAGGGGAGGAGAAGCCAGTCCCTGGACTGGGTCTAGGGCTTGGACAGGCCAGAAGGCCTGAGGGTGAAGGAGCCGCCGTGGAGGAGCCTCATGAAATAGCAGAGCTGGGAGAGGAAGCCAAGAGGCTCCCGAGTGCCCAGTTCCTCCCAGAGGTTCCTGGCAAAGAGGCAAGAGAGGAGCAAGCCTTAGCACCAGCACCGGCACACCGCCAGCCAGCATCTGGAGACGTGTGGGCTCCAAGCCGCACGGAGGAAGAGAGGGAGGAAGAGCAGCACATCTCCCTGGACACGCAGCAGAGGCAGGCAGACACCAAGGCACTGCAGGGGCCAGAGGCAGGCAATGGGACTGAGGTGGAAAGGAGAGAGGACGTGATAGAAAAGGCAGAGCTGGAGGAGATGGAAGAGCAGCACGTGCAGGCTGAGGGGGTGACACGGGGCAAAGACTTGTATCAGCTGCCACGGGGTGGGAAGGAGGGCACGAGACCCTCGGCCACAGAGGACCAGGGCAGGAGGAGCCCGTTTCCCGAGAGAGAGGGGGCAAAGGAGGCGGTGCTCGTGAGCAGCCTGCCTGCACCGCCAGGCGCCGCAGCGGAGCACGTCTCCTACATCCAGGACGAGACCATCCCCGGCTACTCGGAGACGGAGCAGACCATCTCGGACGAGGAGATCCACGATGAGCAGGAGGAGCGGATCCCGCACCTGAAGTACGATGTCAGTGCCTACGACATCTCCGTGCCCGATCGCCCGGGCTCCTTTGAAGCTGTCCATGGCATCCCGGCTGTGCCCGTGCCCGATGTGGCGGCCAAGGGCTATGCCGGGCAGGAAGCTGAGATCCTGGCATACCCCACCAACATCGTGGCGGCCCCACTGGCAGAAGAGGAGCACGTCTCCTCCGCCACGTCCATCACCGAGTGCGACAAGCTCTCCTCCTTCGCCACGTCCGTTGCAGAAGACCAGTCGGTCGCCTCCATCACAGCGCCGCAGACCGAGGAGACGGGCAAGAGCTCCCTGCTCCTGGACACAGTGAACAGCATGCCCTCCTCCCGCACGGAGGCCACCCAGGGCCTGGATTACGTGCCCTCCGCTGGCACCATCTCACCGACCTCCTCCCTGGAGGAGGACAAGTGCTTCAAGTCTCCCCCGCCAGAAGACTTCCAGGCCCTGGCGGAAGCAGAGAGAAGGTTTGGGGCCCAGAAGAAGGGCCAGCATGAGGAGGCAGAGGAGGAGGAGGAGGAGGAGGAGGATGGGACCCCCAACATCGAGGTGCCCGGGCGGCTCCATGGGCACTATGGAGCCCCACTGTTCACGCCACAGGAACACGGTACCGATGTCCCCACTGACGCCCCCCTGGAAGCGCCACAGACGCCTGTGCTGCCTCTGCCCGCTGAGGAAGCAAGGCTGTCCCAGCTGGACTCAGGCTCTGTGGAAGCTGAGGAGCGATGCATGAGCCCTGACGACAGCACTGTCAAGATGGCATCACCAACGCAGTCCGGCCCCACGAGCGCCGGGCACACACCTTTCCACCAGTCCCCAGTGGAGGAGAAGCTGGACGCCGTGGAAGCAGAACTCTTTCAGAAGGGAGCGGATGTGGCTGTAAAGGAGGAAGAGGAGCTGGCCTCCTGCAGGGGAGAAGGGGCTGCACGCACGTTTGAGCCACTGAGAGATGAGGCGGCTGCCGCTCAGCGCGCCCCCAGGCAGGGGCAGCCTGCGGGTCTGCAGGATGAGCCGGACGAGGAGAGTAACGTGGCGCTGCCGGCGGAGTCTCTGTCTCCCACAGACAAACCAGAGGAGCTGCCTGTGGCCAAGGAAGAGCTGCCCTGGCTCTCGTACCACAAGCAGGAGACACTTGTGATTGGGGACGAGGATGACCTCCACGAGCCACCCGCCCCCAGCACAGACACGCTCCCAGAGCCAGGCGGGGAGATGGACTTTGAAGACGATTCACTCAAATTCGCAAAATACACAGACTCGGGGCTGGCTGCCTCCCAAGGACTCTCTCCGGAAACCGTGGCGGCGCCCCACACCCCAGAGCAGAGCAGCCTTGAGAGTGCCAAATCCCCCCAGGTTTCCATTCGAGAGACTTCCCCGGATGACACTAAATCCCTGTCTTTCACTGAAGGGAGCCCCAGTAAAGAGAAATCTCCAGATATTTCTATTAAAGAAATGTCTCCAGGAGACGGAAAACTGTCGTCTTTCTCGGGAGACAGCTTAGAAAAAGATAAATCTCCCCCAGTTTCCATTAAAGACATTTCTCCAGAAGACACCAAATCGATTTCTCTCACAGAAGAGAGTCCTGGCAAGGTGCCGTCTCCAGACATTTTCCTTCAAGAAACCTCTCCAGAAGACACTAAATCTCTTGCCGTTGCAGCAGAGAGCACCGCTGAAGAACAAATTGTAGGCATACCAGTGACAGAGTCGTTTCCGGATGCTGCCAGAGCCTCGCCTCTCGTGGGACAGGGCGCAGCCGGAAGTGACAAACCACTGGAAACTTGTGACACAGACATCCTTAAACAAGAGCCCAAATCCCCTCCTCTCCTGGGACAGCGCCCTGGGCAGGATACCTCTGCCGAAATCTCTCCAGATGATGCCAGGTTGTTTTCTTTAAGAGAAAAGAGCCCAGTCAGGGCCGAATCCTCAGGGCTCGCCTCTCACGATACCTCTCCTGATGTGAAGGTCTTGGGCATTGCAGAGCCCAGGCCTACTCAGGGTAGAGAGGCCCTGGGTATCTTCTCAGAAGATGTGAGATCCTATCACTTCCCAGAAGAGAGAGAAGCTGAAGAAGAGAAATCCCCAGAAATGGAAGACCTCTATTTGAAAGAGGTGAGTTATGAGAGGAAGGTGTGGTTTCCAGAGGTGCTGCAAGGGGGACCGCGCAAGCACAAATACGAGGAGGAACGCGAGAGCACTTTCTTAGATGAGGGTCCAGACTATGAAAGACCACCTCCACCTGGGACCGAGGAGAAAAAGACCCGTCAGCCCGAGGCACCAGCACGTGGCACGTTGGGAGATGCGGAGCAGGCCCTTTGGGACTCTGACCATGGACATTTCCAGGAGCAAATGGACTTGGGGAAAGCAGAGCTGTTTCTGAAGAAGCAAAAAGATTTCTGGTGCACGGAAGATGACAGACCGGCGCTGCCAAGAGCCGACGTGGGGCCCTTCAGTGTGGACTCAGACCTGGCGCTGAGGGAGGCCAAATGCCTCTCGCTGGAAGCAACACAAGTGGAAATGGCCCCTGCTGTGGTTGCGTTCCCTGAAAAATCGGGAGCAGCGGGTGCTCCCGCATCACCCCAGCCGGTCTGTGTGGAGGAGAGCCAGGCCAAGCCAGCAAGCACAGCCCAAGGCAGGGAAGACTCATGGCTCACAGCCAAAGCAGACTACTCCTACCTGGATGAGGAGGAGAGAGCGGTCCTGGACCTGTACGCAAAGTCGCTGGACCGAGCGCTGACGGGCTCCCCGCTGCCTGCCGCGTCCTGTGCGAGCATGGCCACCCCCGAGCCAGAGGAGCTGCCTGTGACCAGGCAGAGCACCTCCGCCGCGCAGGCCAGTGTCCCTGCGGGGGCCACCGAAGCTGATGCTCTGCCCCGGGAAGTGCCCGAGTCCACGTGGCTGCCAGCTGCGCAGCAAGACGCTGAAGGCACCTCTGCTGCCGCTCGCGACCTGAAAGGAAGCAAAGAGCAGAAGGCGGCAGCGGGCCCAGCGGACGGAGCCGCTTCGCCTCTGGGAAGTGCGGCAGAGGCGGGCGAGCCCAGGCTGCCCCTCTCTGGGCAGGAACCTCCCAGAGGAAGGGGCGACGTCGTTGGCTATGCTGAGGATGAGGACACCCTTTCCTTCAGCCAGGTGGACTACCGTCCTGTGGCCTCTCCCAGCCCTTCGGGACCCTTTTCCCTGGAGAAAGAGGCCTTTGAGTCCAGAGGAGACGATGGCACCAAGAGGCCAGAGCAGGAGGAAAGGGAGCCAACGCCGTATCCGGACGAGAGGACCTTCCACTATGCAGACGTCTATGAGAAGGTGGTGGTGTCTGGCATGGGGCTGCCCAGCTTTGGGCGCCTGGATAAGGACAGGCCAGAGCCCGCATTTGCAGCCTTGGTGACCAAGAAACCAGCAGGCCCTCAGGGGGAGCTGCCAATCCACATCTCTGCCAAGGAGGAGGAGTCGTGTCTGTACACCCCTGCTGAGAAGGAGCTGTCTTCTCCCACCTCCCCCCGGGACAGAGGGGACTCCTCGTTTGAGTACACGGATGTGCACGAGCGGCGCTCCCCCCTGCCTGCGGCGGATAAGCCCAGGGATGCACCAGGAGGCCTGGGTGAGCTGGCCTGGGCGACGGCCAGGATGGACAAACCAGACACTGTGCCGTGCCCACCCTCTCCAGGGGACCGTAGACCTGCCCCACCCCCAGACCTCCTCCACGCCCTGTGCCACGAGAAGCCCACCACACATGCAGCTCCCTGCGACGACAACATCCTCTCCCTGCACCGGGAGCAGCATGTGCCGTCCCCGAAGGAGCCGCTGACCAAAGATGTCTACTACGAGAAAGCAGGGAGGGGGGAGGAGAGCGCCAGTGACTCCGAGATGGAGAAGGGAGCCAAGGAGTGCTCCGAGAAGGAGTCCCGGCTGCCCAGCCCCCCTCGCATCCCTGACACGGCCGACGGGAAGGACATCTATGCTGACATCCCGGCGATGGAGAAGGCCCAGGCACCAGGTGACCGGGACCAGGCGTCTGCCTCACCGGTGTCATCTGCCTCCTCACCCTGCGACTCCCTGCAGAGTGACGAGCGCTGGCTTGGGCAGCCAGTTGCCACCGCGGAGCCCCACGCCATGGGGTACGGCCCTCTGCCAGGCCCGGGCAGGGACGGCTGGGCACCACGCGTGTCCTGCTCCGGCCAGGTGTCTCCACAGCAGAGAGAGGGTGCGGGAGTGCCCCGCAGGGAGCCCCCCTTTCCTGCCACGCACTTGCCCAGGGCGGAGATGGCATTTGAGGGCTATGGCAAAGATGCCTGCCTGAAGCCAGCTGCTGCAGGGGAGCAGGAGGAAGAGGAGGTGGAGGTGGCCTTTCCCCCACAGAGCAAAGGGGCTGATTTTTCATCCTCTGGATTTGGGTTTTCCTCAGCACAAAAGCCCGAGCCATGTGGCGCGCTGGGACGTGAGGTGTCGCCTGCGAGCTGCAGGGTGGACACGCCTCTCGCTCTGAGCCTCCCCAGTGCTTCATCCCATGACCAGGGGCAGAGCCACGAGTACCTGGAGGTCTCCAAGGCTGCCCTCAGCTTGGAGTCCTCCCTCACCAGGTTTTCGCCCCTGAGCCCGTGCGAGGACAACCAGCCACTCCCCGGGTCTGTGGCCGGAGGGGTGGCCTCCCTGCAGCAGCAGCCCCGCGATGACTCCCCCAGCTGCTCCGAGGACGCGTCCTCGGAGGCCACCACACCGGTGATACACGCAGCCGCCGAAGGCTTCTACTCCCACGTGCTGTCTGGCTACACTGGCACGGCCACGGAGCCTGACCACAGGAGCCTGTGGGACGTGTCCCCACTGCTGCCAGCAGGCTCCTCCAAGACCCAGTTGATGGGCAGCCAGGAGCTGGCTGCAGCCGAGGAGCGGGGCCCTCCCTCCCCATGTGACATGGATGACAGCACGCTGCCATGCCGTGTCGAGTGCCTTGGAGTGGATGCGCGGGGGTCGCACCGCACCACCAGCCCAGGGCAGCAGTCACCCTTCGCGGACCAGCTCGCGGCCATGACCTCACTGCCGGACGTGCTGACGTCATTCCCTCCTCCGCAGCCGGGAGACGCCGCCACAGCCAACGGTCCCACCGAGGTGAGCACGAGCCCCCAGGCCTTCCACAGCATGCCACCTCCTGCCGAGGTGCTGCGGCATCCCGAGGCCAGTGGAAGCCTGTCCCCATGCTCAGGGGATGAGGACAGGGAGCGGCAGAGCCGTCCATCCTCGCTGACGTCCCCAGAGCACAGTTTCCAGCCCTTCTTCCCAGACGCACAGAGGGGCGGCAGGACAGGGGACCGCGGCGACGCCTCCCACGAGATGGAGCCGCGGCTGGGCGCTGGCTCCGACTACGGGCAGAAGTTCTCGGTGTGTGAGTACAAGCAGAGGAAGGGCGAGCTGTCCCCCTCGTTCATCAACCCCAGCCCACACGACCTCTCCGAGGACAGTGACCTCTCACAGGATGAGGGGCACCCCTCTGTGAAGGGGAGGCCACATCACCCCACCGGGAGCCAGGGACAGGCCCCCGTGGTGGAGGAGACCCCACCCACCTCAGTGAGTGACTCCGGGACCTCCCAGTCTGACTCCGATGTCCCCCCCGAGACTGAGGAGTGTCCGTCCATCACGGCCGATGCAGCCATGGACTCGGATGAGGATGCAGATTTCCTCCCAGTAGACAAGACCGTGGGCACATCTCACCATGCCAGCACGCGGCCCAGCCATGACCCCCAGCCGGCCCCTATGGTGGATCCTCACCCGCACCCCCCGCACCCAGACGTCTGCATGGTGGACCCGGAAATGCTGGTCATGGAGCAGAACGCGAGCAGAGCTGACAAGCTCGCCAAGAAGGACCTGAAGGAGAAGAGCAAAGGTATGAGGAAGGCCTTGAGCAAGCCGAAGCCATCCTCGCCTGCCCGCAAGCTTGAGGCCAAAGGAAAGCGATCGCCCACGCCTGTGAAGCAGCTTGCAGACCGGTCCCCAAAGGCTGCCACAGCAAAGAAGGAGAAGGAGGGAGGGGAGAAGCCATCCAAGACACGTGGCCCCCTCACGCAGCCCTCACACACGGACGAGAAGGACGAGGTGTCCCGCAGCAGCCACAGCAACCCGGGCAAGGGCCTTGTGAACGGCCTCAAAACCAACCCTGGTAAGATGCCCCTTGGGACCATGCTTGTGCCCACGTGGCAGCCACAGCCATACCCCAGTGCTTCCTACACAGCCTCCGCGGTGCTGGTGGCTGGAGCGCGGGGAGGCCACAGCAGGCCGAGGCCAAAGGGCTGGCAGCAGTTGGGGGGCCAAACACCCCTACTCACAGGGCAGGGGGAGCCAGGGCCCTGTTTTGGGCTAGGGATCTGAACCCTTGGGTCTGGGCCTGTGATGCACACAGGAGTCTCCCGTGGGCTGGTCAGCACTCAGGCTTTGCTCTTGGGGGTGTTGATTTCATTTTTCTGCTTCACGGTGCACAGGCCACCTCTGAAGGCTCAGGGCAGCTGCGCTGAAAACCAGACAAACCAGTGAGCAGTATGGCAGGGCTTCAGATGCAGCACGGCTGCCAGGAGCCTTCCCGAGCTACACGGTCTGGCCGCACTGCCGGCAGAGCGCCAGGCCCCGGGTTTGGGCTCATGTGAGAGGAGGGGGGTGCTTTCTTCTGGACCAGCACGTGCAGTCAGCTGGTGCATCCCCCACTGAGGCCCTGGTCCCCCGAGCACCACGTCCGCAGTGCCCAGGCCACCGGGACATGCTGGCTGGGCCCTGGTGGGGTTCCTCTCCCCAGCCAGGAAGGGCTGCTGTAGGGTGCTACCTAGGCTGCTCCCCTGCCCCTTCTCCCAGGTCTGGGGCATGGGATGGGAATGCACCCTCCATGGTTCCCAGCAGTGGCATTCCTGTGCTGCGTGCCTGCCTGGAGGCCGAGGGCAGGGATGACTTGTAGTTTGAGCCACAAGAAGGCTCTGCCTCTGCCTGGTCCATGCTGGCACTGCCCAGCCCCACACGCAGAGGTCTCCCACCCCTGCCCCTGTGGTCGCACTGCAAGCCTGAGACGAGACAGGCAGTGGCAGCAAGTGAGGAGCACATGGGGACCAGGGGCAGGTGCAGGCTTGCAGGCAGGGCCGGCTGCGGCCCCTCCTAGCCCGTGACTCCACCAGGGACCTTCAGCCTCTGGTTTCTCTTTTCTAAAGTTTCCAGCAGCCCCAAGAGCAGCTTGTCGGTGCCCCCAGGCCCACCCGTATACGTGGACCTGGCCTACGTCCCCAACCACTGCAGTGGGAAGAACGCAGACCTGGAGTTCTTCAAGCGCGTCCGATCCTCGTACTACGTCGTAAGTGGGAACGACCCAGCCAACGGGGAGCCCAGCCGGGCCGTGCTAGATGCGCTGCTGGAGGGGAAGGCCCAGTGGGGCGAGAACCTGCAGGTGAGTCCCTGTGAGGCCAGGCCAGGGGCGCCGCTCACACCGTCGGGCTCCGGGGGGGCACGTGCCTCTCCAAGCGTGTCTAATGCAAGCAGCACTGGTCAGAGGGGCCTGGGGCTCCGCGCCACATGGTCCTAGCAGCAGTACCAGCCCCACGTCCTGTCACCAGCAGTGCAGGCCAAGGGCAGCGGAGGTGGACAGTGACGTGGACAGCTCCCCTCTCCCCTGCACCTGCACAGTGCTGTGCAACACATTCTGCCTTGCTACCTCCCTTCCTGAGCCAGCGCTTGAGCCCATCCAGGAGCTGAGGTTGTCTGCTCCTTTTTCACCAGTCAGCGCCTTCCTCAGTCCAGCCCAACCTGGCCGCTTGTGCTCGCAGATGGTGCTGCACATTGTTACTTGTACTACAGCACAGATGGGCCTCACCTGGGCCAGGCCTGGCTGCACAGGGCACTACAATGGAGCAAAGACCGCCCGGCAGTGTGCAGGGCTGGGAGAAGCAGCCGGGCTGGGGCCAGGGCCAGGGAGGAGGAGGACAGTTGCGGCCATGGGGCACTCGGGGTGTGCCAAGGCCTGCTGATGCCACCAGTTGGGTGCAAGGCTGTCAGTTGCCTCTTCTGTCCCTCCAGGTAACCCTGATCCCAACACATGACACAGAGGTGACACGGGAGTGGTACCAGCAGACCCATGAGAAGCAGCAGGAGCTGAACATCATGGTGCTGGCGAGCAGCAGCACCGTGGTGATGCAGGACGAGTCCTTCCCCGCCTGCAAGATCGAGTTCTAGCCACCCGGTCACGCCACGCTCATCCATCGCCCCGTCTCCATCGCCGCACTCAGACACCGCCTGCTGCCCAGCCCTGCCGGCGCCATCCCTGCGTGGTCCTGTGGACTGGGAGAGTGGGCACCTGCACAGCGTGGTGCTGGGGCTCTGCGCAAGGAGCACGGACTCTGCCCAGCCTGGGCTGAGGTGCACTGTGCCGGGGCAGGAGGAGGCTGGGGCACCTTCCCCTCCTGGGTGGATTTTGCTGCCTGTACAGTCGCTGTAGAATAACGTGGCTGCCTTCATGCTGCAAGTGCTTTCCTCGCCCACATCCTGGCCACCCCACCCTACGCCACCCTGCCCTGGGGTCATGGCACTGGCCTCTTCCCCCCCAGCCTGGCCTGCCATGAGGCTGCAGCATGAGGACAGGCACGAGGGCGGCTGTGGGCTGAGAACTGTCCGATGCAGAACAGATGGAGCGAGGAGACGGTGACGGCCAGTGACGCCCTGCAGCTGCCAGCAAGGTCCAGGACAGCCTGACATGCAGGCGCTCCACCACCTCCTGGGCATTGGGACACGAGCCCTGGGCCCTGGTGGGCTTGGCCTGGGCTCCGGACCCACAGGCTCTACCCAAGCTGCTGCATGTGGCCGATTCCCTCCCTCCCTGCAGCTGCAGTGCTGTGGGACGACTGAGCCGGCATTGGCACAAAGTGTATGCTGCTGCCCCGCTGTCCTGAGCTTGCGGTGCGGTGGGGCGGGCAGGGCTGGATGGTGCTGCCCCCCCAGCCTCCAGACGCACAAACCCGTCTCTGCAGCCACAGGCCTCGCAGGGTTGGGAGATGAGCCGGGGAGTGGGCGGGCCGCGTGGGGAGGCAGGGGGGCTGCGTCTCCTGAAGGAAGGCCTGGCTACCACCCGCCTGCCGGTCATGGTGCTGCTGGGGCTGGCACCGGTCTCCCAGGGGCAGCGGAGCCCTGACCAGGCAGCAGCCCCCTCCCCCCGCAGCCGCAGGGTGAGAGGCATGGGCGGCAGTGACTCCCCCAGCCCCAGCCATTGGCAAACGCCGCCCAACCCCACTGAGGTTAAGGGCAGGTGGAGTCAGGCTGTGCTGGGGCCAGGCGGCTGGCACTTGCCCCCCAGCTTATGCTCGCACCATGGTGCCATGGGCCTGCCACTGCCCTCCAAGGGGCAGGGCCGCACCACTCCCTCCAGGGGCCAGTGCCCCGCGCAGGCTGTGGGAGGATGAGGGGGGCCGAGCACTGGCCGGAGGGTGCCTAGGACGGAGGTGGCAAAGTATGGCTAAGATGGTCTGCAGGGCCGCACCCCTGCTACTGTCCCAGCCAACCCCCTTGCCTGCATCCTGCTGCCGTGGTGCCCGGCCCTGCCAGGACAGAAGCGCCTCTGGGATGGTTTAGTTTGCTGCCTAAATTATGTATTTATTTTGGTTTTTGGCTGCATTGCACACAGCTGTGACACGTTCATGTATGTGCTGGTGCCGGTGCCCTCCAGCTGCAGCTTGCAGGGGCGTTGCCAAGGCCACCCAGATGCAGCCGTGATGGTGGCATGGCCACGGGCTGGGCCATGTATGTGCGGGCAGCCCGGGGCCATTGCATGCTGCCCACAGGCCCAGAGCGGGGGCGGGGGCGGGGCCGTGGCTGGCAGCCTGGCGCCCTCGCAGCGTCCCGGGCGGTTCTTTGTCAGCCGGGAGAGCCTGTTTTCCTTCTCTATAAGCTGATTGGGTCAGTACATATGAATGTCAGTTATGGCAGCCAATCACAGGCTGGCAGTGACATGCCCGTTCCCCCATCACCACTGGCCTCCATGCTTCCCTTGGGCTTTCGCTGGTGTCGTTCACCGTGTCCCTCCGCCGCCCCCAGCCTGTGACTGGCTGGCCGCCGCCCCAGGTGCCTGGACACAGGCCTGGCCCGCTGGGGCCAGAGGGGCGCCCCCCCCCAGCCCGTGTCCTCCGCCGCGTGCCTAGGCAGAAGCGCTAATGCACTAACTCTAGAGCGACCCACGGATGAATGTTTCTCAACCTCAAACTTGAAGCACTGCGGGGGGAGGGCGCGGGGCACCGGCAGCCTCCAGGACATGTGCTCGCCTGGAGCGTGCCTGGCCTCGCGCCCGCCCCAGGACCCCGTCCCACTTTTGTAGTTTTGTAGCCAGCTGCGCTGCCTTCAGCTGCCCCTCGCCCCCAGGGTCCAGGATGCTGCCCCGCCCTACTCTGGCCTGGCCGCGGCAGCAGGCAGAGGTGCCCCGGCCCAGCCCTTGGCCTGCCGTGGCACCGCAGTAGAGAGAACATGTAAGCTGCGCTTCTGCTTGTTCTGCATGTGGACGCCCACGCGTACGCTCCGTGTCATAGGAACCAAACACTTAAACTAACAACCCAAGTGACCGCGTCTTAACTGTATTGAACGGGCGACTCGCGCGCCCAGCTCCTCGCTGCTGAATGTTGTCCGCGCAGCGCCCGGGCTCCTCTGCATCGCACCACCCGGACTCAGGCTCCTCCTCGCCATCGCCATCCGCACACCTGTAACTAGCGCCTGTCAAGGGAGGAGCTGCCCCATTAATAATAAAGACACATTAACTGCGACAGCGACGTCTCGGCCTTTTGTGAGCGGGTCTCTGGGCGCGCTTCTGGCCTGGTCCTTCATCACCCCAGCAGGCAGGACCGCGGCAGACCGCTGGGTGAGGCTCGACCGCTGCTGCCCCGAGCCGGCTGCGGCCACAGCCCCTGCACCAGGAGCGTCCTCACCCCCTCGCTGCGGACCCCTCCCGGGGGCCTCCGCTGTGCTCAGAGGGGACAGTGGCCTTGGGCTGGTGTGGACGAGGCCGCTGCAGCCTTGGCCAAGGGCTGGCCTCGCTGCCTAGCCCCGCGGCCCTAGGCTCTGCGGCCGGCCCCGTTTGGGTCTCAGCGCCAGGCCAGAGCTCCTGCCACGGGCGCCCAGACGTCTGTGGGCAGGGGCCGGGCACCGCCCGCACTGCACTGCGCCCGCGCCTCCCGGCCCGTGGCGCCTGAAGCGGGGGGGGCCGGAGCCGGAGCCGGGCACGGCCACACCGCGGGGCCCAGGTGGCGACGCCCCGCACCGTGCTCCCGCGCTTGACCCGGCAGCGAGGCCAGGGCCCGCCTGAGCCGAAGCGAGGCAGCCGCACCACGGCCCCCGCCAGCCCCTCGGCGGGCAGCTGCAGCCCCGCGCGCGGCCGCCCCGGTGACGACGGCTCCGCCTGCCCCGGCCGCGGCCGCTGCCCGGCGCCACGCCCCCCTCAGCGCCGCGGCGGGCCCGCCCCGCCGACCGCCCGGCCCGGGGCAGGAGGCGGGCAGCTGCGGCAGCCTGGGGCTCGCCCCGGCCGTCGGCCCCGGGGAGGCGGCGCAGCCCGCGCACGCAGGCGCCGTCATCAGGCTGCGGCCGGGCGCCGCGCTCCCCAGCCCGGCCCAGCCGCGGGGGCCGGGGCTGGGGCCGGGGCTGGGGCCAGCGCGGCCCTCACGCCGCTCCCCTGCCCCAGGCGGCCGGCCGCGGAGGAGGAGGAGGGTCCCTCGGCGCCCCGCGCCGGGCCGAGGGTGGCCTCCGGCTGTCCGGGACCGGGCCCACCCGGCGGGTGCTGGCGATGCGCCGCGTGGGCCCCGGCCGTCGCCGCCGTGCGGCCTGGTGGCCCCGGGAACGGCGCCGCGTGGCCGGGGCGGCCCTTTGCCCTGAAGCTGTCGGCGGGGCGCAGGGGCAGCTGGCCGCAGGCTCTGGCGGGCACGGGCCGCGCCGTTGACGGGCCTTCTCGCCCCGCTGCCCGTCGTGCCACGTCCCGCCGTGCGCGGGCAGGGCCCGCGGCGCCCGCAGCCGGGGCAGCGCCGGGCCCACGACGGCTGCAGGCGGCCCCGGCGCCCGCGTCGCACGGGCGGAGCTGGAAGGGGAAGCGACTGGCATTCAGGGCCCAGGCAGGTCCGATGCACAGGCCGTGCGCCTCGCACCCACGTCCCGCCGGGTGAAGAAGGACGAACCGTCCCGCCTGGCCCCACCCGTTTCTGCGTGAAACCCCTCCGTGCCCCTGCGCATCCTCGCTGCCCTTCTCCGGGGCACCGCGCTCCTGGCTGAGGTGCAGGGACCCCCCGGCTGAGCACAGTATTCAAGGGGTGGACGCACCGGGGCTTTATAAAAGGGCATTATGAGTCTTTCCATTTTCTTCACACTTCCTTCCCTTCGTCGTTGTCCTTAACTTTTTGTGTGCCTTTTTGATGGGTGCTGAGCAAACTATCCCCAGCGACTCCCAGATCTCTTTCCTGTGTGGTGACAGCTCAAGCAGAGCTCCCCGAAGTGGACGTCTAGTCTAGGCTCCTTTTGCCCAGTGCAGCACTTGACAATAATCTACATTGCATTTCATCTGCCAGCCACTTCCCCTTGGCTCAGTCCGTCTCCCTTCTAGAGCCCCTTTTAACTATGGGACTTGCATCGGCCCTTGCAGTCCTCTGGTGCTGAGGCTATTTTCCTCACTAGGCTTTGCTTTCCACTTTTTGCCAGCTTTTCTCTGCTGCTGCCTTTGCAGCTCTGCCCTGCACCACACCACTGTTGCTGGCCCGCTCTCCTGCTTTGATTTTGCAGCGTGCATCACTCTGTGCTCCAGGACGGTGTTGGTAAGCAGGTCCCTTGCTTGCCGCCTCCTTTTGCTGCAGTCTCCCTCCCTTCTTGAAGCTGAAGGCTGCTCTGGTAGATTTTTGTTCTCCCCTCCCCTCCTACAAGGACGTCAAACCCAACTGTTTTGTGGTCACTCTTGCAGAGCAGCTCAGCACCACTTACCCTTTCCACCAAACCCTGCACTCAACAGCCTTTCCTCAGGTAGGGCCCAGGACCCACTGCTGCAGGCAGCAGCCTGTTATCACATCGAGAAACTTGGTCCCGGTCTCCTGGCCCGGGGTTGTTGGTAGCAGCTGCAGCCCGTTATTTCTGTCTCCTGCTGCCGCAGCTTCTCAGCTCCCCCGGCCTTTCTAGCTCGTGGCTGCGCCCTGGTGCAGGGCCCGATACCCTACCCCCACACACACTTTTTTTCTATTGCAACCTGCAATTTTTATGCAGACTCTGGGACCTCCTACATCAGTTGGGCAACCGACTCTCTTCACGTCGCTGCAGTCTGTGCCGTAGTGCCATGCCCTGCTCTGGCACTCCTGTAGTTCGCATCCCACCGATTCTCCTCATGCCACCACATTTCTGGACCCCTCTCATGTCAATACCATTACTTGCCACCTTGGCCACAGACCTCTGGCATTGGTACAAAAGCACGTGTCCTTCACTTGCTGTGCCTGCGTGTGCTCATCTCCTCATCTCATCCCCCTAGATTATGGTTTCACCCCCACTGCAAGTGTCCATCTGATCAGCCTCCCCTCAGGTTCAGTTTAAAAGGCGTTAGGCCTCCTGCATGCACCAGAGCTGCACACGGTGCTGCTGCACTAGCACTGGGCACAGAGCAGGGGTGGCAGGGGGTTTGGCCTCCCAGTCCCTTGCAGGGGATGAAGGGTAGCAGCTCACATGCACCACCCCAAGTGCCCGCTCCCAGACTCCAGCATCCCCGGGACAGGGCAGGGCGGGGGGCAACCCTGGCTGCCAGCGGTGCCACCTGCACAGGGAGCCACTGAGCCCAGCCGGGGCTGCTGGTAGCCATCCCGTACCGGGCTGCTGCAAAGAGAGCCGGACGCAGGACACAGCAAAGACATTTACTGTGAACACACACTCACGGCAACACAGCACGGAGATCTTTGGGTACAGCTTCACCAGACAGCACGAGTCCTATAGACACAGACCCACCAGCACCAGACACGGGTGCATGGGCGGGCACTGGAGCTGGTGGCTAGAGAGGCCCCACCGCAGCCCCGGCCTCCCTGCAGTGCCCCGCGTACACATAAATATATATTATTAGACTTCTGCTCTATGTACAATAGATTTCTCCTCATTGGTTTCTCACTAACAAACCCTGATTTGTTCAACAGCAGCCTCAGCTCCCGGCACCCAGGTGGTCTGAGTGTGAGCGCTGGCCCATCCTGGCACGGGGCAGACCCGTATTCCCTGCGCCCCTTGCAGCCCAGCCCAGGTCGGCCACAGGCGCTGCCCTGAGCCCAGCCTGTGCTCTACCGGCTCTTCCCCAGCAGCAAAGGGAGCAGCACCAGCAGCAGCAGAGTCCTACAACAGGCCCTCGCCAGCCAGCTCTGCTCCCACTCGCCCCACTGCTCCGGCCCACGTGCGCAGCGCAGCCAGGCCAGCCACTACGCACCCACACAGCCCCGCAGAGCTGGGAGCTTGGACCCCACTGCCAGTGCTGGCAGCTGCCTCCCTGGGCCTGCTGTGGCAGCCAGCACGAAGACTAGCTCTGCATGCTTGGCTGCAGCTTGTGGCTGTCGCAACACCGGTGCCTGCCTGCCACAGCCCAGCCCCTCTGCCTGGAGCCGGGGCTAAGCCAGCTCCCGCCTTCATCCTCTCCACCCAGCAGCTGCAGCCCCCTGCCCCCACCTCGGCTGCTCCGGGACGCAGCCGTGCCAGGGGCCGCAGTTCTGCCCAGCACCAGCGTGGCCGCTCCCCGCCGACCCTCTGCCAGGCCTGGGGCTGTTTCCCAGCCAGATGCCAGGGTGGTCCTGGTCAGCCAGCGAGGAGCAGACTCCGGCATCCTCGTGCCGTGCGTGATGCGTGGGCCGGGCTCAGGGTGCTGGGGCTGGGCCCGCCGCAGGAGAGACGTGGCGACCGGCTGTGTGCGGCGCTGACTGCGGTTCATGCACCTCGCTGGCCCGGAGGAAGCGGCTAGTTGTGCACGTCCTGAGGAGGGGGCTGCGATGCCGTGTCCTCAGCTGGGGGGCCAGGCCCAGTGCTGTCCCCTTCTGACTCCTCGTCGCGTGATGCCAGCGGCTCCTCCGGCGCTGGCTGCCCTGCTTCGGCCAGCTCCAGCACCTCCCCGGCAGGCTCAGCCTCCCCCCACACCACTACCCCCTCCTCCATCTGCTCTGGGGCCAGCTCAGGGGCCTGCTCTTCGCCAAGCTCTGCCAGCTCCCCGGCAAGCCCTGCCTCAGGCCCCCCAACCTCACCCCCCGGCCCAGGCTCCCCCACCTCTACCTGGGGCTCGGGGGGCTCCCCTTCTCCCTCACTCTGGCCCAGCCCTGAGGCCTCCGCCTCGCCCGGTGCAGGGGCCTGGCCGCTCAGCCGCTCCTCGCTCCGCTGGGGGCTGATGGACGGCTTCTCGGCGAAGCTGAAGCGCGCGTAGTTCTCCACGGAGGCCGGGGAGGAGGGGCCGGCGCTGGAGACTGTGCTGGAGGGGCCGCTGCTGTCTGCAAAGCAACCCCGAGACTCAGCCCCCATCCACCCGCAGCCTAACCCTGAGCCCCAGCCGTGCTGTGAAGGGGAGCTGCCAGGTCCCAGGGATGCTAACCCAAGTGGGGCCTGGGGCCATTCTGGGGGCCACAGGCACGACAACCCCAACCCTGTTGCCATCGCAGGCTAACGGAGCACGTGGCCTCAGCCCGTGGCTCCCACCACCCACGCCCTGTCTTGGGCAAGGGCCTCGCAGGCTGCATGAGCACGGATACCACCCTCGGCACAGGCGGCATCACCGCCCGGCCCAGGGCCCAGCTTTGCCAGGCTGGGGTTGGGGCTTGCAGTTCAGTCCTTGCCCCCATGGTCACTGGCCTCAGCCCACGAGGCGGCAGCTGCAACGGCTGTTCTGCAGATGTCTCCCTGGAACAGGAGACTGCCCACATCCCGTGGGGACCTGGTGCCCGCCGTGGGCAGCCACAACACCAGGGCAGGGCAGGAGGGAACCGGTCACAGGGGACCCCCATGTCAGCCTGTCCTGAAAGCTGGATGAGGCCACAAACTCAAGGCAAAGATGCCCTGGCCCTCTCCGGCTCAGGAGCAGGGCCTGCCTCTAGGGCCAATATGGGGAAGATGGACCTCGGCTGGTGCTGAATGCCCATGGGGGGAGCCCGAGGGACCGTCCTGCAGCCAGACCTGCCTCCACCCCTCCCCAACCTTCAGCCATTCCCCCCCATCCCCCAGGCCCTCTGCCAGGACACTCACACCATGGCGGCTTATCCGAGCGTGGGCGCAGGGGCAGGGCAGATGCCGAGAGGATCCTCTGCGACAGGAACGGGTCCCCAGGCGCCGGGGTCCCCATCATGGAGTCGAAAAGGGCTGCCACAAGAAGAGGCTACCTCAGGCGTGGCTGGTCCTGGTGCCCCCAGTCACATGCAAGTGCTGCCCCGGGCCTGTGGTCACAGAGCCACCTGCCAGGCCAAGGGCAGCCTGTTTCCTGGCAGCTGCAGGCTCCCCGTGGTGGAGCCTAAGTCAGTTCCCTGCTCTGCACAGCCCAGCTTGCAGCCACAGCTCGGGACAGCGATGGATCCCCAGGGCTACCTCTCCCACCCCCAGCCCACGCTGGCTCTGGGCCGGCAGCCTCCTGGATGTGCCCAACTTGCCCATCTCTGCTGGCACTTGAGGTGTGCTGCAGGTCGCTAGCCCTCCCGTGCCCGCGGTACCTGAAGACGAGCGGGGCGTGCGAGACACTGCAGCTGCGGCACAGCGCCGTCAGGAACGCGTTGACCTGTCGCAGCGAGAGGGAGTTGTGCAGCGTCTCCAGTGGGTAGATGGTGGGGACCATGGAGCAGCCTTCAAAACCTGCCGGGAATGCAAGTGGAGACTGAGTGACACTGGCCCCGGCACGGCAGGACCAGGGCCCCCTCCAGCCCCTCTGTCCCCAGCCAGGCGGGCCAGGCCCCCTCTCCAGCCCAGTGCTCACCAGAGCTAGGCCAGGGAGATGCCACTGGCAGGCACATGCAGGAGTGGGCAGAGGATGCGTGGCACCAGGCAGGAAGCGCATGGGCCATGCAGCCCTGTTGGGACTGGCCTGGGTCAGGGCTAGAGAGGGGCTCCCGCTCGTGTCTGAGGAGAGCTGACTGCTGCATGCACGAGGGAGGCAGGGAGCCCTGCGCCTGGAGGCTGCTCTCGTGGCCTCCCTGCCCTTCCGACCAGCTCTCAGAAGTCCCCAGGACACAGCAGCCAGGAGCGAGGGGGCTCCTGGCTCAGAGCTCAGTTGGGATCCCCAAGAGCCGACAGCCGTGCAGCAGGCAACCTCCACCCACTGCTCCTGGGGGCAGCTGCCACGCTCCTATGGCTCTGGGCACCCACCCAGCCTCCAAGTCACCCTGCCTTCCCCAGCTCCTAGGCAGCACCCCCATGGCACTGCTGCACAGGCCCAGGGCCCCTCAGGCGACTCCTGCCTCAACAACTGCTCCCACGGCCCGGTTCTGCCCTCGCGCGCAGAGAGGATCATGTCTGCGGCAGTGCCCCCAGCCCAACAGGAACTCTCCGGCATCCCCAGGCGACTGTGCCACCCTGGTGCCGCCCGCCAGGCACCCGTGCGGGGCGAGGCGCTGGCATATGGTACAGCTGGAGGGTGAGGAGGCATGTCCTGCCCAGAGATCCTGCATGCTGCCCATGGGCACGCTGCCGCACAACACGAGCAGAGAAACAAGGAGGCAGACAGGAGACCTAGTCCCTGCCCGGCAGAGCTCATGTTGGGCCCGAACGGGGCTAACAGCATGGCAGCGAGGGGCAGAGCTTGCACGCGGCAGGTGCTCAGCAATGGTTATGGACGAGTGGGGTGCACAGATGCTCACTGTGACCCATGCAGGCATCGTGGCAGGGGGATGCTGGTGGAGAGGGGAGGGCAGGCAGCACAAGCCATGTCCATGTGCAGTGGTGGAGGCAGAGGTGACCGTGGCAGCAGCTGGTGGATGGTGCCTGGATTCATGCAGGGGCAAGTTCACCTCAGCTATGGGGCTGAGGGGAGGGCAGAAGTGCGACCCCGACCCTGGAGAAGGGAGGGAGGCAGCACAGGCCCAGGCCAGGCTGGGCACAGACAGCAAAAGTGCATGCGACTCGCAGCCAAAGCTGGCCCAGCGGAGGGGCCCTTGTGTCCCAGGCTGTCAGGAGCACGTGGCTGGAAAGGGCCGCAGACCAGTGGGGGAAGAGCTCCAGCCTCCTTGCGAGACTGCGCCTTGCTCCTGCCTGAACTCCAGTGTATGGGGCACACGGGTCCCCACCGGGCCCTGGCCAGGACAGATGGGTGTTCTGCCAGGGGTGAACTCAGCACCCATCATTAGCACAAGCCCTCGTTATGACCTGTACCACTTGCAGCCCAGCCAGTGCCTGGGTGCTGCCATGGTACCAACACGCAGGACACGGAGCCTGCGACCCCAGGGCAGGCACAGGGAGCCCATGATAAGGTGGAGCCCAGCAATGGCGACCCCAGCGCGTTTCACATGCCCCGTGCTGTGGGCATCATGCAGAGGAGCATTCACACGTGCTCCTGGGCAGCGTCTGGTGGCAGGGTCTGCATATGCGGATCTATGGACCGGGAACCAGACCAAGAACCTGGCTCACCCTGCATGGGGGCCACGCGGCAGCTTCCCTTCCCAGCTCATGTGGGCAGCATCAATGTCCCGTGCCGCCAGCCCCAGCAGCACAGGGAGGCAGGCTCTGGTGCCAGGCGCTGCCCCAGCAAGGGGAGCAGCCCACAGACGCGCTGTATGCAGGGAGGATGGCTGGCGGGGACTTCACGCCATTTGCCACACCCTCGGAGCAAGAGAAGACTGCAGCCGCCATGCCACACTTGGAGGCAACAGGAAGGAAACCCCCAGAGCTGCCAGGCTGCCAAGGTTATCGACAGGAAAGCCCTGCCAGGAGCCAAAGGATCCCCCACTCTGGTTGCAGTGTCGTGCCTGCTGCTGCACCATCTGCCAGCCACCACTTAGCGAGAGCCTCACAGTCCTCCACAGCCACAGCTTTGAGCCCTGTGGGCCAGGCAACATCTCACCAAGCCCGAGCGCGTGTGTGACTGCTGCCCAACCCTCCCCCCCCAGACTCCGTTCCTGCTGCCAGCGCTCAGGCACAGCTGCTGAGAGCGCGTTGCCTCACGGACCAGGCCGCCTAGCCGCTGATGGCCCCAACGTACGGCGGAGTTGGGCAGAGACCCGCCCGGCACTGTGCAGAGCCCAAGGGGTGCATGCAGCCCCGAGCATCCAGCACAGCGCCCCAAGGGAACAGCCCCACCTGCGCCAGCCCTGCCCCAAAGGAAGGGCACTGGGGCAACTCCTGAGAAGCAGGGACATGCCTAGAACAGCCCTGGGTGCAGCACCCTGGCCCGGCAGAAACACCGGACGGCAGGGCCAGCTCCTGCTCTCTCCCTATGGGCTGTAGCCTGCATCTCCCCTGCCCTGAAACGCGTGAGTCCATGAGCAGCACCCCTGGAGCAGGCTCACCCTGATGCGCCAACAACTGCGATGATGGGGAGTCTGGTGGGGCGGTGCTCCCAGAAGCGGGCCTTGTTTTACCCGGATGGGCAGCAGCATGTGCAGCCGTGCCTTGGGGCAGGAAACACCCCAAAGGGAAAGAGTCAGCTGCTGCTCAGGGGCCATAAGGTACCTGGGGCTCAGGGAGGGACTGGGCTGGAGCCGGGCTCACAGGGATGCCTGCCATCCTTTGGAACGGCTCCAGCCCACGGCCAAGAGCCTCGGCTATAGGGCCAGCTGATGTCAGAGCTGGCACCCCACAGCCCCCGAGAGCAGGCTGCACACAGCACAGGGAAGTGTGGAAACGTGCATGGCAGCGATGCCCTGGGTGGGCAGGAAGCATACTGCTGTTGGCTTGGCTGACACCTGCTCACCTCCAATCCTGGGGCCAAGGAAAGCCCGAGGCCTCTGGGAACTGTAGAAGGAAAGCAAGAGCTTGCTCCCTGCACCTGCCGACGTGCTGGGTGAGCAGTGTGACAGGACCGCTAGACATGGGAGACAGCGTCCACCAGACACAGCAACCTGGCAACCACGGAGGAAAAATGCCGCAGCAGCCCAGTGCATGGCCTTCTCTCTGGCCAGACACGTCCAGTCACTCCTGCCTGGGGCGTTTCAGGACAAGTGCCTGCACTGGGAAGCACTACAGCCTACAGCTGACGAGCATGCTCCCCAAAGGCAGACTGCCCTGGCGCACGGAGCACGCCCACCCTGCCGTGGGGCCCGAGATGGCAGCAGGCTGTTGGAAGGGTGCTGCGAGGCCTGCGTGCTGATGCGTCCTGGCCTCACTGGAGCAGAGACGATGGCTCTTCCCCAGTGCAGATGTGCGAAGGGGCAGGGGAAGTCTGCACAGGTGCTGGCAGATCCTGAGGCCAGGAGCCCACCAGACTTCTCTCTCTGCCTGAGCAAGGTCAACAAGCCCCTAGGGAAGCCTTTTTATTCCAGCTGGTCCATGGATCTGAACAGGCACTGGCACTGGCTCCAGTCCTATGATGCTGCAGCTGCATCGGTGCGAGTGGATCTGCTGCTCAGCCGGGCTGAGTCCACACTAATGCTGCCACGCTGCCTGCAGGATTGAAGCCAGTTCATCCATAGTGGGCTGTGCAGGGCTGTGTCATGTAGCTTGGACCTGTGACCACTCAAGGGCCCAGAAGTTGGAGACAAGTTATCATCAACCTCCCTTGGCTGGCTTGCAGGTCCGTGCGCAGACTGAGAGCTGTCCAAAACCCTTCAGGCTCCCTGACAGGCTGCAGCTGGTGTGACAACACAGCTCCCACCGCTCCGTTCTCCATGCAGGGATTAATGCCTTCTCCTGGCACAGTCCCAAGTGGAGCAGAGGGCTCTGATGTACGCTGTACGCTACCCTGGACATGAGCTCCTGACAGCCCGGCAGCCAGATGGGGACCTCTGCTCTGCCTGCGCAGGTTGCCACTGCAGCATGGCACCACTGTGCAAGTACTCCCACGAGGGAGCCCAGAGCTGGTGCAGAGGGGTCCCAGCGCCGCCTTCCATGGACCAGGCTGGTCATTATCTGCAACTCCTGTCTGGGTCAGGAGTCACGTGCCAACCACACAGCCATGGGGACGGGGTGATAGCAGGCAGAGACTCAGACTCAAGGCAGGTCATCAGTCCTCTGAAGCCCTGGGATAGGCCAAAGCCCTCGTCTCTTCCTGCCCCAAACATTTTGCGGATGAGAGTGGCTCTTGGACTGCCCCGAGCCGGAAGCAACAGGGCTCCTTGATTTGACAGGACGTGCAGGTGAGGGTTTCTGCTGCTCTTTGATCTGCTGCAGCAGGACTGCGGTGATGGTGAGGAGGGGACAGGCTGCCCCCGCGGGAGGGAAGGGGACAGTCACAGCAGGCAGGCCCCTGGGGAGCGGCTCCTCTGCACGCTTGCGTCTCTTTTGTTCGTCTCATCCCAGCAACACCCGAGAGCACCCGGAGGCAACTGCTTTGAGTCCTCATTTCTCCCTTCCTGATTGACTGGTTGCTTGCACTGTTCAGTTTTGATCACAGCCTGCTGTGCTTGCTCCATATGTGAATCCCATGGAGATCTGCACAGATGGCTGTCACAACCCAGGGAGCGTGAGTACCTTTAGCCGCTGGGGCACCAGCCATGGCACAATACTGAAGTCATTTTCCAGACCAGATTTTCTGACACTTGGCGTTTTTGAACGAGAACCTTCTCACTTTGGGTGTGAAATTCCCTGGCTCAAACCACAAGCATGCTAATGAAGGGCTTTAAACCATCAGAGATGCATTCACAAATCACACGAGTGCACGACTCTTGCTCTGGAATTTCCTGTTTTACACACACATGCGCGCGCTTTTCCTGCATGATAGGAGCGTTGCACAGAAACCAATTAGTAAGGCTGGGAGCAGGGAAAGTGGATTGGGCGAAACCTCTGTGCACGACAAGCAAGGCACTGCTGAGCCATTTGGGCCTGGTGCAGGCCTAAGCTGGGCAATGCTTCCAAGCACACTTCTGCCACAGGCTCCTGCGGCAGTCCTGCTCGGGGGGACTTGCAAGACCTGCGTTTCTGTGCATGCGACGCAGATGATCCTGCCATGGGGCTGGGCCAGGGCTGCCCCAGCACCCTCAATGCAACACGCGGGGGATCGGGCTGAGTGCTGGGCCTAGGGAGGAGCAAGAGGAGCAAGTTGTCCAGCTGGGACAATGCTCGTCCCTCTTCCCTTTGGCAGTCCTGCCTTTCCTTAGCTGTTGCTAGGAGACCAAGGACGGATCCAGTCATGGCTACACAGCAGCAGCTTCTGCGAGCTGCTGGATGATGGCGAGAGCTGGGCAAAGGGGGACACACGCTGCGGAGGGAGATTCTCCTCCTCCAGCAGCAGCAGACCTGGAACCGGCTTCGCTGAATCGGCCCACAGCTGCCCCCTCCTGTGGCCGAAGCAGCAGCCAACCCATGCAGCACAGCACGCTTCAGAAGCCGCATGCGCCAGGCAGGTCTCAGGAGCAGGCTGACCCCGGCAGGCCGGTTCCTTGCCCCCAGAGCCACAAGGAGGGCATCCCCGAGAATGCCGTGTGCTCCGAGGCTGAGAAACCACAGGGGGCCAGGCCCTCACGGCCCTGGGCTTTGGCATGGAGATGCCCAGCTGCTCCCCCCAGCAAAGTGCCTCGGGGACAGGGCAGAAGCCATGCAACACAGAGCTCTTGGCCCACTGACCCTGGGAAGGGGCATAAACACTATGAGCACCTCGCTCTCCCTGTGCCTATAGCAGGGTCCTCCTGCTGCCATGCCAGCCTCACACTACAGCTCCCAAGTCGCCAGCCTTTCCAACCGCTGGCACCCACCTTCCCTCCTCCTGCGTTAACCTGGGGACCGGGGGAGCGCACCTCTGGAGACGGGGCATGGGCAGGCATGTTGGGCTCTAAGCAGCATCTCAGACAGACAAGCGTGCCCCCACAGAGGGGAGCACAGCACACTCTGGCTGGAGGGAGGCAGCAACACATGACTGCCAGGAATGCACACAGCCAGGACAGCTCACACGGGAAGGGTCCAGACCTGCCTGGCTGCAGCAGCACATGCGCCTCCCTGCAGCGCCAGCCCACAGGCCTGAGAGATGCCAGGGGTGAGTGCTTCTCACTTCAGAGCAAAGCACACGGCACATTCCCAAGCAGACAGCGCCAGGCAGCGGTGGCGGCAGCGTGCGGTACCGTAGAGGCACTCCATGTCCTCCTGGCCTGAGATCAGCCAGCTCCGGAAGAGGCGCAGGTGGTAGGAGCACTGGTGGAGGTGGTGGGCCAGCGCGGCGTCCAGGGACAGGCTCTGGCTCATGGCATAGTCGGAGGAAAAGCGGCGCAGCAGCTGGGCCACGTGGTGGGGCTCGAGCTCATCTGGAGGAGAGGGGGCCACAGAGTGAGGGGGAGAAGCGGTGAGGAGGGCAGAGGCGGCGAGGGAGGGCCAAGCCCCAGCTCAAGCAGCCCTCCAGATGCTGTCCACCAAGTGGTGCCCACCCGCCGTCAGCCCAGACCTGTCAGGAGGTCACACATGCCCCCACAACATACTGGGAGCTTCCAGCCACCGGGGCTGTGAGGTGGGACTGAGCCCGCATGCGGGACCCACCGCCAGCATCTGCCCCACCCCGTGCGCCAAGGGAGTCAGGCAGGTTTTCTCCCCAGAACAAACAACCCCCAGAAGTGCGTTTCTGCAGACCAGGCCCAGGTTGGGCTACAGAACTTGGAGGCAGCCCTGAGGCCAGGACTGCCTCTGCCACGGAGCTGAGACCTGTGTCCAGCCTCGCAGGCCAGAGCCCCGAGCAACAAGTCCTCCCGCACCACCCGAAGGAGTGAGGAGGGAGCAGAGGAGGCCGGGAAAACTGAGCCAGGCTCCGCTCAGAAGAGACGGCGCAGGGGCTCTGCAAATGCCGAGGCCTCAGCCAGTTACAGTCACTCAAGGGCACGAAACTGCTGAGCTCTCTGGCCAGGAGGGACATGCCAGCACTGTCCTGGCCCCTCATGCTGCTCTTGTGTGTGCCCTGTAGGCAGGCAGTGGAGAGCCCAGCCCTGTCCCTTCATGCACCAAAGCACACGGGACCCTTCCTGGCCTGTGAGCTTCAGGCCAGATGGGACATATGCTGCTGCCCAGGGAGCAAGTCACACGGTCCCGTTTCCTGACCACGATGCATGGGAGAGCCAAGGCAGTTCTTTGGGAGGAAACGCAGGAGCCCGGGTCCAGCACAGATCCCCAGGGGCCTGCTCTGCCTGCATGTGAGAGCATGATCCTTCTGCGCACACAACCCTGCCACATCCTCCCAGCCCACGTCCAGCGATCACAGCAAGTGGCATGAAACGAGACACTGTCCCAGCTGGCAGCTCCTCCACAGCTCAGGGGACACTCACCCTTCTGTAATGCCTCCTGGGAGACATGCAGACCCCCAGAGCCAACCTTGGATCCCTCACTCCAGCCTCTGCTTTTTTCTGACCTTAGCTTTACCCTCCAGACTGCAGGGTGAGATTTCCTCCTATTTACTGAGCACGAAGATCCAGGATGAAGGGAAAAGAAACTGCCCAGCCTGTGTGTAATGGAAGGACTTGCACTGATGCCTACAGACATCTGCTCCAGCCCTGCCCCTGCCAGCAGTGGGGGGAAGGGGGAATGGCTACAAGCAGTAGCTGGGCACCAAACCTTTTCTGAACGTTTCTGTGCAAGATGTGGACAGCACCTCCCAAGCTGGTGGACAAGGCAAGGAGCAGCCACCTGTCCTCGCTGCCAGAGGCATGGGATTGGGCACCAGGTTAGTAGCTACATGAAGCAGAGATGCGCAGGGGCATGAGAAGCCACATCAGACACACGCCCCCACCCCCCATTGATGGCTGCTGGCCTGGGGGCAGCGGAGCAAGCTGTGCCGTGCTCCTGACCCTCAGTCATACCTGCCTCCTCCTGGGGGTGAGCCCACGGGGCCCAAACAGGACAAGGGAGGGACAGGGCCCTTCAGTACCTGGCTCATCCCAGAGCTCCACACTACTGGGGCTGGTGCATGCACGTGATTAAAAGTGAGTTCCTCCAGCCTGGGCCCTGTGAGCAGGGGTGCTCGTGCCAAGGCAAGGCCAACCCACCTTTGGGGGGCAGCGGGTGGCCAACTCCAGGACACAGCCATGCTGGTGGGAGCCAGCGTAGCCAGGGCCCCCATGCTGGGGAAGTATGCTGCACACCTGTCCAACACGCCTGTGGCTTCGTTACTGTTTTCCCTGCCACAGGTGCCTGCTGGGAGTGAGGGACCCAGCACTGCCACCCATGCTTCATACACTGGGTCCTCCCGACCTCTGAAAGACTCACTCCCCCCACTGACCCCACCGCAGACAGGGCAGCCTCACTTGCCACTCTCCAGATGCAGCCAGGCTGTTGCAGCGGATGCTGCAAACCTGCAGCGCAGCATCCGCCATGACATGGGGCAGAAACCTTTCCCCTTGGCGAGCACAGGGCAAGGTCCTGATGCCAGCACAGAGCTCAGAGCGCTGCAGGAACCTGCTCCTGCTCGGCTGTAGGAGCCATGGCACTGGCTTCCCGTCAGGCAGGGCATGGCTCCTGCCTCCCCCCGGCCCCTCCAGGTGGTTACACAAAGGATGAGTGAGCGAGTTAGTCACAGCGAGGCAATGGGGAAGGTGAGACACAGTCGGACACCAGACACAGACGCGCAGAGAACATGAGAAGGCCGGAGGGAGGGGGACACCAAAGGAGACGTGCAGAGACTGAGACGTGCAGATGGGTTAGAAGTGTGAGGGAACGTCAAATCAAGGAAGCACACGTACCATTAGTCGGATGCTTTGCAAACGACACAGAAAATCGTTTTACGGCTGGCATAGACAAGAGCTCTGAGGAAATAAAAACACATCGTCTCAGTTAACGGCTTCCTTGGGGCGCCCCAAGCCTCCGCATGCTTCCGGCTCACTCCTGACTAACCTGCCACTGGCCTGAGCCCGTCTGCTCCCCAGACGTGTCACTGTGCCTCGTGTCTGCATCACCTGATGGAGCCTGGAAGGCCCTCCCATCCCACCCATGCCTGGCCCCGAGGGTGCCTGGCCTCACCCTGGCATCCGGGGGCTAGGGCATGCATAATGCCACACGGCACCCAGGGAGGCACGATGCCACAAGAGGAAGCAAAGCACAACACTGCCCAGCTGCTCCACACTTCCTGGGGACAGGGGAGTCCCCAGGAGACTGTTTCCCCGCAGCCACTGAGAGCTCAGTGGGAAGCCGCAGCCCCAAACACAACCCTCTGCCTGGGCTAAGCAGAGTGCCAAGGACTTCAATGTGACAGTCAGATTGACAGAGACCAGGATGAGCCTGGACATGGCCCCACTGCTGCCATGGCCATGTAGGGTGTCAGGCCACTTGCCTCGGCCCCCGTGCTGCTGCTCGCGACACAGGCCAGGCCCCGCTCTGCACGAGTTATGCAGTGAGAGAAATGAGCAGACTTAAGCGTTGAATGGGACAAAGGGCTGGGCTCTTGGGACACGTCTCCCACTTCCATAGCCTACCAGCCAGGCCCAAGCCCCCCAGACAGTTCGGGCTGCCCTTCAGAGCCCACAGGGCAGGGTGGCTCAGATCAGGCTGAGAAAGCCGGCAACGGGCCCCAGCTGGGTTCGGTGCAGCCCGCGGTCAGACTTCCTGGGGCTTGGGAATTTGTGGCTCTCATACGTTTCTTTCATGCTTCCATTGTCCCCCCATGGCCTCCCTCCATCAGGGGTCCCAACGCAGGGGCAACCCCCCAGGTGCCTCCAGGCATGGGTGCGTGTGCTGCTTCAGGCCAGGCATGCTCAGGCCCTGCAGCCGTGACAGCACATTCTAAGACTCAGCTACGTTTCCGCACCTCTTGCTGTACCGACGACCCTCGAGACCGAGGTCCTCCACCTGGTCTTGACAGAGGGCAGCAACAAAACAAGCTGATGTTACCGCTGCTGAACTCTCTCTACCCCAAGTCAGCCATGAGAGGAGAATTTGGTCTCATGCCTCAGTCAGCCTGAGCTCCCGGCTGAGTGCAGCCGCTACAGCACCAGCAGCTCAACGTGGCAGAGAGTGAGCCCACCCCGATGCGTGCTGAGGGGGCCAGAGGCAGGCCCGAGACCAACCACCACCCCAAGTAGATGGCACCATCTGTTACTTCCATGCACCACCAGCCGCGGATTTGTTGTTCTACAGACAGCCCCACGGCATTCTCCCAGTGCCGGGCACGGAGACATGAGCTGTCATTTTGCAGTGATGCCACCTTTTGCCAGAGGGCACTGGCACAGGGTGCGGCACTGTCACTCTGCCCTTGGCTCATGTGTGAGACTCGCTCGCTGAGACAGAGTCATGCTCTGCAATGCAAGCACTCGCTTTACCAGCACCATTCCTAGCAGTGCTGGGAGCATGCGCCAGGCACAGCTAGCACAACCACCCAAGCACAGTGCAAGCTGCAGCTGGCGTCTCCAGGGCAGGGGACTGCAACCTAGAAACAGCCTAAATACCAGCATATGTGGGCGATTCCTCTGCTGCCTATGTAAGCAAAGTATCCAACCTGAGCACTTCCCTCTGCTCTGAGCTGCCTCCCCAAGGCACCTCATGCCTCTGCATCCTCCTGCCTGGTGTGGAAACCTCCAGCTTCCTCCTGGCCGCCTAGGCAGCACAGGGAGGTGCCAGCAGCATGGGGCAGGGATAGCGTGAAGCAGCCTCTGTGCAACAGAGGTACACGACTATGCAGCCTGCCTGGGAGGACCAGGTGCCCACAAGTCTAATGAGGTAACACCTGCCCCTCCACGTGGACCTGGACCTCCAAAAAGGCGCATGCAGGGGCCTGGCACGGGGATCACACACAGCCAGCTGGGAACTGCCCAGGGTCCAGGCTCTTGGCTAACAGCAAGTGGGAAGCTGCTGACCGGTCCTGGCTTCAGCCCCAGCACACGGGGTTGAGGTCGGGAAGCCCTGGGGTGCACTCGATTGCTGAACTGGATGCATGGCCTCAGGCAGGTCACTTCTGTACCTGCTTCTCCCCAGGGAGTGGTGCTGCCTTTGAGTACTCTAGGAAGAAGGTGACCTGGCATGGCTGCCCTCAGCTGCCCCACCTGCCTGCAACATGGAGACCCTGTTGCATCCTGCAGTTCAGCTCCCAGCTCGTTCCTCCTGGCCCCAGTGCTGTGGGCATCTGAGGCTGGTAGCTGCTGCCCTCCCCCATCCCTGCACTTTCCTTTGCAGTCAGCAGCTACTGGGGGCTACAGAGCAGTTCCTAGGCAGCCGCAGCCGCAGCCGCACCTGCACCTGCACCTGCAGCCAGTGCAGGGCAGGGACAAGGGGCCAGGGCTCTCTGCAAGCTGGAAACACCCTCTCCACACCAGCTTGACAGCCCAGCCCCTGCTCCTTGCCCCTATCTTTTCATGTTGTACAGGTCCCTACAAGGCCTGGAGCAATCAGCCGCACTCCAGCCCCTGTCCCAGCACCCTGCACTCCAGGGCCGAAGGGGCAGGGGCAGCCCCACCCTGCATCTCAACAGCATGCTGTGAACAGGCGCTCTCCACGTGCTGCAATGCATCGGCCCCCTGCCACCAGCGCATGGGTGGACGTGGGGGCAAGCCAACGTGCACTCCAGCAGCCTGTTGTGCTGGGCAGTCTTCATGCAGTTTCAGGGGCAAGTCAGAGACAGCAAGGAGCCTGTCATCTCCCAGCATCTCCATCGGCCAAGTGCCACTGCTAGAACATGGGGTCCTCACCGGGTCTCCCACGGGTGCCCCCCCACACACACTGTTGTCCTGACCCCACTGCCCTGGTCACCCCGCAGGCAGGGCAGACAGCCCCAACCCATGCACAAACTGGAGTGGGAGGAGCTGCACGAGCAGGACTCAGACGCGGTTCCATGAGCGCACGGTAATTCCCAGCACGCAGAAACCAGCACTGCCTCTGGCCCTGCCACCTCCACAGCAGGCAAAGTCTGACTACCAAGAGCAAGGGCGGAGCCCTGCGATCTCGGAGCGGCTGGGGGATTCCCTCCAATTCCCACCGATGCTCAGGCAGTCAGGACTGTGCACCCCACGCATCCAAGGCAACTGGCACTGGCACGTGCACGGGTGGATGTGTGCCTGTTCAGATCCATGCACCTGGAGGCCTTGCTAAGCCTTGCCTGGTAACAGCTTGGGGCAGTGAGTCCCCCCACCGGCTGCACCTGTGTGCAGAGGACACACGTACCGTCTTTGTAGGTCAGGCTGGTGGCAAACTTCTTGCCATGGCTGCGTGCGTAGTCCTGGAGGTTGGGGGCACTGGAGGAGCCTCCCAGCACAGTGGTACTGAACAGCCCGGTGCACTGCGACCCTGGGAAGGCACAGGACTACATTAGTCACATCTCCATGGCCTGCACAGGGTGGTGGGAGGCAGGGCACCCGCTCCTTCACCAAGGGATGAACTTTGGGATGGGGCAGTAATCCTCTGCCCCTGGGAGAGCAGTGGCAGAGGTTGGCAGTTAGAGAGAAGCCTTGGTTGCTGGATGCCCCCTCCCCAGGCTTGGGGCACCTCCCCAGCTGCATCTAGCAGAAATGCTGAAGAGCCAGCAGCACCTGAGAGCAAGCAATGACTAGGGGTCAGCAGCAGGATGGGACCTGTCTATGGGCTGCGCAGGGAGGAGCATCTCTGGCAGGCATGGGGCTGCTGCAGCCAGCACAGTCTCCAACCAGTCCTGCCTAGATGAGGCCTGGCACCCCTCTGCCTTGAGCTGCCTGGATGTTCCCATAGGATGCCAGGGGCACATCTAACCAGGCTGCTCTCAAGGACCCTCATCCTCTGGTCACATGCACCAAACCCAGAGCCATGCTGATGCAGTTGCTCTGGGGATACCCTGCTCTCCAGGCCTGGCTCTGGTGTGGTGGAGAGCAGCAAACAGCCCTACCCCCTGCTTTGCCACTGCCTTTGGGTGGGCTCAGCGTGCACACAGCGCCGGGTGGGCGGGGCATGCACGGCAGAACCGGCCCCCCTGGGCCTGGCAGGGCAACCCCTATGCTGGCTCCGAGCAGCTGATGATCTCCAGGCATAGGCTGGGAAGCCTGTGAGAACCAGGGCCCACAGCCCCCGCCCTGCCACGACTCAGGTTTTAGGAGTATGCCTGCACGGAGCAGTGAAGCAATGGCAGCACAGGCAGAGGCATGCGCATGCTCAGCCCAGCCAGCCGGCAGCAGCATGGGAGCTGCAGGGACATGGCCGTCCTGCTGCTAGCCCAGGACACTGTGCCACCAGGCACTGTGCCACCATAGGCTATGAGCGATCCATAGGTTGTGCAGTTGGAGTTTGCTCAGCTGCTGCCAGCTGGGGGTGCCCAGGCCCAGATCCCCTTGGCTCACAGACAAATGCTGGGACCTGACACGTGTGATGTAGGAAGCATGAGGCCTCCCCAGCGAGGTCTCCAATAGGGGCTGTTGCTGCTGCGCTCCCTCCTGGACCGGGCTCACAGCCAGTGCCTACAGTCCTGCCATGGGGAACCCAGGAGGGAGCCTGTGGAGCAGTACAATGGTAGCTGTGGGCACAATGCTCGGGGTTCTGCACCTGTTAGCCAGCGCTCTGCCCAGGCCAGTCTGTGCTGGCACCAATGGTAATGGATGGGCCGCATGCGGAGCCAAGGGTGATGCTCCCCAGGAGAGATGCAGAGCCCCAAGCACTGAGCAGGGGCCTTTGGAGCACAGAGCCAGGCTCTGACCTTGCCTTCGGGTGCAGCAGACAACTCCACCCAGCCAGAAGTCTGGGCGTGGGCTGATAACCCAAGGTTGTCCTGGAGCCACAGTAAAGGGCTAAGCCTGTAGCAAGACTCAGTCTCAGGACAGAGCTCCTCGCTGCCCTCCAACTGCATTGACCTTGACCTGCACCATAGGGAAGTCTGAAGTTGGAGCTCCCTTCTCCAGTGGGCAGCCACAGGCATGTGGAGGGCCAGAGGCACTCAGCTCAGGTCCTGGCAGGAGGAATCCTCAGGCCAACAGCCTCCTTGCAACCAGAGTAACCCTTTGTCCAGCTACGCCTGCCAGCCAGTCCTTAAAGGGGCCCTGCGTCAAGGGCATGGCTCTGTTTTCATGCTGTATTTTCGACTAGGATATTCTCTATTGTCCTGTTATCCCCTGCAGGGCATCACTCACCCCACACCAAACCCTCGGCACTGCTGTTTCACACATCCCGCCAATGGTACAACGACAGGGGTGGAACAGACCCTGCAGAAACTGGCTCATCCAGGGGCTGCCAACAGGATCCACTCCCAGTGCCCGTGTGCCCCAAGCAGATGGTACAAGGTTGTCACTGAACAGTAGGATCCCTGACAGCCCTGCTCAGGGGCCTCGCACAACCAAGGTCTTGGGGGTGGAGAAGACACTGCTGCCACTCAGACATTTGAGGTGGAAGACCTCACAACCACTTGGGCCAGCATGGGGGATCCAGTCAGGTGGAGGGAGACGGTAGGTAATGCCATCTGTGTGGCCAGCACCTCTCAGAGAGCTTCAGGAATGAAATCCTGTTGCTTTCCAGGGGCCGCCTGCATGGGCTGCCAACTAGTGCGGGTCCCTCTGTGGGCAGCAGGGGAGAAGCATCCCTTGAAAGGCAACTGCCAGACAGCTCTGCTCCAGCCTTTGCCCCGTTTGGATGATCTCAGAGTGCAGGTGGCAGCTTCCAGCTCTCTGCAAGCATTCAGAAGAGCCTGGAGCCTTTCTGAACATCCTCGTTCTTTCTAAAAGGCTGAAGGCTCTTGCCACATCTACCATGTCCAGAGACTGCAGCCAGGCTGGAGCAGGAACGGAAGGTGCATTAGATAAGACTAACATGCAAAGTGCTCTTGGGAAAACACTTAGGTTGCCCTGGTCCTTAGACCAGATCCTGAAGAGCTCAGCTTTCTGCACTGGCAGGTAACTCCGTGTTCAACTGCTTGTCTCCGTGTGCTTTGCTGCAGGAGACTTCCAGCAGGACACAGCACGTGGGGGTGCATGGTATGGTCCTCAGGCATGGCACATGTCCTACACTGCTCACAGCAGCAGCGTTGCAGTGGTCCAGGGAGGCTATCAAGGCTGAATGAGCATTACCAGGCAGAAGCAGCAGGGTATGAGAAGGGCTGGCGCAGAGCGGGGTGCCCAAGGCCTGCGTCTGGAGGCTGCATTCTCTTTCACCCACCCAACAGGAGGGTCTGAACCAAGAGCTCCTGATTGCCCTGCCTGGCAGATGTTCTGGCGGTGAGGAAGCCATTTGTACTGGGCGGGGGGGGGGGGCAGGAGCTTCCAGCCCAGTGCCCTGTAGCTCTGGAGCACAGGGTGGAGGCTAAGGGGGAGTGTTTGTGCAGAAGCCATCCAGACTAGTCTCCTCCTCTCCCCTCAGGACTTCCAGCATGCCGAGGCCCAAGAAGTCCTGATTGGGGTGCTGTGCCCTACTCTTCTACTTCCCACTCTGACAGAGTGATCCTACATGAACCTGTCCAGCCCTCTGCTGAGTACTGTCAATTGTCACCCTCCCAGAATGATCACACTGTCACCATCCTGGGAGCGGGTGACGGGCCCAAAATCAGTGTGAAGCAGGTGAAGGGACACCTTGAGAAACTGGACATTCACAAGTCTGCGGGCCCTGGTGGATTGCACCCGAGAGTCTTGAAGGAGCTGGCAGACATCATTGCATCCCCCTTGGCAGAGATATCTGAAAAATCATGGTGCTCAGGTGAGGACCCGGATGACTGGTAAAGACCCAATGTGGTCCCTATCTACAAGAAAGGGAGGAGGGACGACCTGGGGAACTATAGACCAATCAAGTCTTATGTCCATCCCTGGAAAAATCCTGGAGAAAATTGTCAAGGGATCCATCAACATGACTGATGGAAGGCAAGCTTCCAAATGCCAGCCAGCACGGCTTTGTGACTGGCAGGTCTTGCCTGACCAACCTCATCTCCTTCTATGACCAGGTAACATGTGCCCTGGACAAGGGAGATGACGTGGACATCATTTATCGGGACTTCAAGAAAGCCTTTGACCTAGTTCCTCACAATGTCCTTATGGTTAAGCTGGGGAACTGTGGCCTTGATCATCATACGGTCCGATGGCTAGGCAACTGGCTACGGGGTTAGACCCAAAGAGTACTAGTTGACAGGAGAAAATCAACATGGTGCAGGGTGACCAGTGGAGTCCCTCAGGGCTGGGTACTGGGCTGGTACTCTTTAACGACTTCATCAATGATCTGGTTTCGGGAGTCAGATGTGAACTGGCCAAGTTCACAGACGATACCAAATTATGGGGTAGGGTAGTCACACAGCAGGACACGCTGGAGATGCAGGCCGACTTGGACATGCCCTCAAAGTAGGCCGACCAAAACCTGATGGCCTTCAATGCACAGAAGTGTAAGGTGCTGCCCTTGGTAGGAGGAACCCCCAACACACTTACAGGCTCAGCAGTACTACACTCGCTAGCACCATGACTGAAAGGGACTTGGCGGGGGAGGTCTTGATTGACCACAAGATGAATACGAGCCACCAATGTGATGTTGTGGCTGGCAAAGCTAACCAAACTCTGGCGTGCGTCCACTGATGCATCTCAGGCAAAGCCAGGGAAGTCATCCTCCTGCTGTACTCAGCCCTGATGAGGCCACAGCTGGAGTACTGCCTCCAGTTTTGGGCCCCTGCTTCAGAAAGGATGTGGAGAAGCTTGAGAGAGTCCAGAGGAAAGCCACTCAGATGATCCAAGGCCTGGGGCAGGCCATACGAGGAGAGGCTGAGGGACATGGAACTCTTCAGTCTGGAGAAGAGAAGACTCAGGGGGGACTTGGTGGCAGTCTACAATTATATAAGAGGGGTGCATCAGGATCTGGGAGAACAGCTGTTCACCGGAGCTCCCCAAGGGATAACAAGATCTAACAGCCATAAACTCCAGGAAAGCCGATTTAGCCTACACATAAGAAAAAAGTTCTTTACGGTGTGTGTGTCCAGGGTCTGGAACAGACTCCCCACAGAGGTGGTGCAAGCACCTACCCTGGACTCCTTCAAAAAAACAGGTGGATATATTTCTTGTTGGGGTCACTTGATCCCAGCTGACTTCCCACCTATAGCGGGGGGCTGGACCCGATGATCTCACAAGGTCCCTTCCAGCCCCTAATGTCAATGAAATCTATGAAACTGTTGGCCACAATGGAAAGCCAGGCAGCATGGTCGACACGGCAATTCTTTGCTGTGGGGAAGAGATCCTGGGGCTCGTTGCAAGGCTGGCCAAAAGAATGCATGTGCTGCCCTGCACGTGCAACTGGTATGTGGACTTCCTGGCTCAGGAATGCTGGCTGTGCACTCAGCAGCCACTTAGGAGGGCCACTCGTATGGTTGGGGGCCTCCGTGGCCAGCCCTATGAGGAGAGGCTGAGGGACCTGAATCTCTTCAGTCTCCGCAAGAGGAGACTGAGGGGGGATCTCGTGGCTGCCTACAACCTTATCAGGGGCCACCAGCAGGGACTCAGGGGAAGTCTGTTCACCCGGGCCCCCCTTGGAGTCACCAGGAACAATGGCCACAAGCTGAGGGAGGAGAGGTTTAGGTTGGATATTAGGAAGAACTACTTCACTGTAAGGGTGGCCAGAGCCTGGAATAGGCTCCCCAGAGAGGTGGTGCTCTCACCTTCCCTGGAAATCTTCAAGAGGAGCCTGGATAGGCACCTGGCTGGGGTCTTATGACCCTGCCACCCCCAGTGCTCCTTTCTGCCCATGGCCGGGGGGTCGGACTCGATGATCTGTCTAGGTCCCTCCCGACTCAGTGATTCTATGATACAAACAAGCCGGCTCAGCCAGAAAGCCTCAAACCCTCCCGCCTGCTCAAGGCTCCCACCCAGCCTAGGGAAAGCTTATGGCCACCTCGGGCTTCCTCAACCCCACGCAGGTGCCTGGGCTCGGAGTGAGGGATCGTCTCTGCCTCCCGCAGTGCGTGGCTGATGCTGCCCAGACCCAATGCCCGCTTCTCCCTGGCGTTAGATGTTATTTTCTCCCACCTCTCAAATGTAATGCAGAACCAGAAGAGCCTGGAAACAATTCAGTCCATCACAAGTCGAGAGAGGAGGGTGGCTTCCCAGATGCCTCGGAGCAGATCCCTTGCTCTGGGGAGTGCCTCTGCCCACTGGGTATGAATGTGCTGCCCTTTGTTATGACAGACAACCCTCTCGCTGTCAGGCTGGGGGCGATCATAGTTTCATGGTTTCTAGGGTCGGAAGGGACCTGAGCAGATCATCTAGTCTGACCCCCTGCCATGGCAGGAAGGAATACTGGGGTCAAACGACCCCAGCAAGGTGTACATCCAGCCTCCTCTTAAAGACCCCCAGGGTAGGAGCCAGCACCACTTCTCTTGGAAGTTGGTTCCAGACCCTAGCCGCCCTGACCATGAAGTCGCGCCTCCTGATATCTAGCCTAAATCTCCCCTCTGCCAGTTTGCGACCGTTATTCCTGGTCACTCCTGGCAGTGCTCGGGGGAACAGGGACTCCCCCAGTGCTTGCTGGTCCCCCCTGACTAGTTTATAACAGGCCACAAGATCCCCCCTCAGCCTTCTCTTGTGGAGGCTGAACAGGTTCAGGTCCCGTAGCTTCTCCTCATAGGGCCTGCCCTGCTGTCCCCTGACCATGCGAGTGGCCTCCTCTGGACCCTCTCCATACTGTCCACATCCCTCTTGAAGTGCAGTGCCCAGAACTGGACGCAGTACTCCAGCTGTGGCCTGACCAGTGCCGCATAGAGGGGGAGGATCACCTCCCTGGACCTGCTCGAGATGCATCTGTGGATGCACGCCAAGGTGCAGTCGGCCTTCCTAACTGCCTCCCCACACTGCCGGCCCATGTTCATCTTGGAGTCAGTGATGACCCCCAGATCCCTTTCCGCCTCCGTGCTGACAGAAGGGGAGTTCCCCAGCCTGTAGGTATGGTGCCAGTTGTTCCTCCCCAGGTGCAGCGCCTTGCACTTGTCTGTGTTGAATCCCATCCTGTTCTCGTCCGCCCACCCTTGTAACCTGTCTAGGTCTGATTGTAGCCTGTTGCATCCTGCCAGTGTGCCCACATCCCCCCGCATCTTAGTGTCATCAGCAAATTTGAACAGGGTGCTTTTTACCCCCTCGTCCAAATCACTGATGAAGATGTTGAACAGTGCGGGCCCGAGGACCGAGCCCTGGGGGACCCCACTGCCCACATCCTCCCAGGTTGAGAAGGACCCATCCACTACCACTCTCTGGGTGCGGCCCTCCAGCCAGTTGGCGATCCGTTTGACTGTGTGGGTGTCTACACCACAGCCCCCAGTTTCTTAATGAGAACAGGGTGAGAGACAGTGTCAAAAGCCTTCCGGAAGTCCAGGAAGACAATGTCCACTGCTACCCCCGCATCTAATGATCTGGTGATCTGATTGTAAAAGGCCACCAGGTTGGTCTGACAGGACCTGCCACTGATGAACCCATGTTGGTTGCCCCTAAGCATGCAGTCTCCTGCTGGCCCCTCCTGGATGTGTGCCAGCATAATTTTCTCGAACAGCTTGCCCAGGATCGAGGTAAGACTAAGCGGCCTATAGTTTCCCGGGTCCTCCTTCCTCCCTTTTTTGAAGATGGGGACCACGTTGGCCCTCTTCCAGTCCTCCGGTACCTCACCAGAGCACCATGAGTGCTCCTAAAGTTGTGCCAGGGGACTTGCAATGACCTTGGCCAGTTCCTTTAGAACTCTAGGGTGGAGATCATCCGGACCGGCTGACTTGAATACGTCCAACCCCTCCAGAAGCTCCCTAACTAAATCCTCGGTAAGCTGTGGCCCGGGTGCGCCTCCCCCGGAGCCCGGGGGGGGGCCCAGCAGGGAGATGGCTGTTCTGGTCCCTACTTAGGAAGACAGAGGCAAAGAAATCGTTAAACGTGTTAGTTTTGCCGTCTGGTGTGATGACCAAGTTTCCCATGGCATCCTGCAAGGGCCCCACGTTACCCGGGACCTTCTTTTTACCCCCTACGTATTTAAAAAAGGACTTCTTATTGTCCTTAATCTGGGAAGCTCGCCCCAGTTCCATCTCTGCCTTGGCCTTCCTAACTGCCCCCCTACATCACCAAGCAACTACAGAATAGCCCTCCCTGGTGATGACCCCTTCTTTCCATTGGGTGTAAGCCTCCTTTTTAGCAAGGAGACATTCCCAAATGCTTTTGGTGAGCCACGGAGGCTTGTGTGCTCTCCTGCTCCCTTTGATCCTCGTTGGGATTACCTTCCTTTGGCCTTGGAGGATCGTCTCCTTAAGGAGCGACCACTCTCCTTGGACACCTGGCTCCCCTCCCCTCTGGGACCTCAGCGCTTCTCCAACTATCCTCCTTAGCTCGTTGAAGTTTGCCCTCTTAAAATCTACGGCTGCTGCCTTACTGCAGGCCTTTGCCACCTTGCACTGGATGGTGACTCCCAGCAGGCGATGATCGCTGTCGCCCAGGGGGTCGAGCACCCATAGCCCCCGCACCAGGTCGTCGCCCGTGGCCAGCACTAGGTCCAACAAGGCGTTCCCCCCCCCGGTGGGGCTGTGCACCTCCTGGGTTAGATGGAGGTCCTGCACTCTGGCCAAGAACTTATGTGAGCGTTCAGACCTGGCTGACTGCTCTTCCCAGCAGATGTCTGGGACGTTCAGGTCCCCCATGACTACCACATCCTTAGCCTTCGCTACCTCTGTGAGCTGACCCAAGAATTCCTGGTCAAGCTCTTCTCCCTGGTTGGGAGGTCTGTAGTAGACTCCCACCGTTAAGTCCCGATCAATGCTCACCGTGCTAGATACATCTGCCCTTCAGCCTGGGTCCCAGCCACCTTCTCCCTCCAGTGCCAAAGCAGCAATTCCAGCCTCTGCCCTGCCCGGTCCAGTACACAGCCCCCCGCTGCTTGAGACACCGCAGCTCAGCAGGTTAGACATGAGCAGCATTTCAATGCAGGACCAGAATTCCTTTCCCTCTCCATGAGGCTGCAATGCAATGCAATGCAGGCTCTAGAGTGGGCAGAGCTGAAAAATTCAGTCCGATTCCTGGTTGATGTAAAACACGAGCAGGGCTGCTTTTTGTGGACAAAACCCTCTGGGAGTTCATCGGACACCAAGACACGCTACCAAGGGTGCTGGTGCACGTGCATTCCCTTTGCAGGTCACCTCTGAAGTGATGCCAGACTGCGCTGGAATACCATAAGTATTCCTGCTCTGCTGAGCGAGAGGAGAGGCTGGTGTGGCATTTCTGCACTGCCCCAAGGGAACATCTTCCTCACTCTGTGGCATGAGTCAGTCTCACAGATCAGTCACAATTTCCAACAAGACGCTTTGTCCTGACCTGTTACGGTCCCACTGGGCAAGAGCAAGCTGCAGCGCCCCAGGCTCCAGACAGGGCACAGAATCCTCCTTCCACGGGGTTCAGAGAATGAGGAGCTCCGCTCTCCACCCGCGGGCTCTGGCTGGAGACGACAAAGGGCCATGGCTGCTCCTACTGCTGCTGCCTCCTGCTCAGCTCAGCACAGCAGCATGAGGAGCTGGTGACCATCTGCACCTGCCCCAGCAGCCAGGGTCCTCACTGGCCAGGAGCAGCGGCAGTCCCTAGAGGCCTTCTGGGCTGCCACTCGCCTAGCAAGAGAGCCCAAGCTCTGCCCCAGGGAGACCAGCTGTCACCAGAGCTGAGCTCAAGATGCTGCAAAAGGCTAAGGAGGGAGTGGACACCATCACAGCTCCTGGAGAAGAGCCCTGCAAGCCCATTCACCCAGCAGGCCCTGAGCATGCCAGGGGCTGCATGCAAAAGCCCTTCTCAAGCTGAGCACAAAACAATGAACAGCACAGCAGCCAAGTACCGGGCCCTGTTGCTGCCACAAACACCTGTGCACTTTCCCTGCAAGGAGACAGTGAGCACCCTGTGTGCAACATGACAGGAAAGAATACATATACAGACATACGTGGCACAGGAGCCAGATGCACACCTGGAGGGACGGACAGATGTACATACAGACACAGAGGCAGAGGAGAGAGCATCAAGGGCAGGCGCATACCTAGGCCGCTTTGCTTCATTTCAGACGCCTGCCTGGAGTAGGTGCTGAAGAGGCGATACCCACCGGACTTGGAGGAGGACTCAGACAGCACCTGCAGGGACAAATGACACAGTCAGTTCTGGAGGGTCCCTGCGGCCATGGCTGTCCACCTCACAGGCCTGTGCATGTCAGCGAGGGAGAGAAGTGGCCATGTGGCTGTGGGCAGGGGGAGGGATGTTTTCAAGAGGCAGCAAGGGTAAATGTGCACCCACTCCTTATAGATCAGCTGCCTGCCCCGGGAAGTGACTCTGTAAGGGCAGAGCACACTGCACCATGCCAGGCAAGCTCCACGCTGCAGCTGTGCCACTGCTCAGACTAATGCCCTGCCTGTCTGTGCTGCAGATGTGCCCAGCAGCCCATCATGAGACCAGCAGCAGACCTCAGGGCACCCCTGCACCCCAGATCCTGCTCCAGTCACCAGAGCATGCTCCTTCCCCTCCCAGGATTCCTATAGCCCCTCTCTGCACCATGGGGGCTCTGCCCCAGCGGGGATCCCTTGCCTGCCTGTCACTGTACAGGCTCTGGGTGCCACACACATAATAATATAACAATGAACAAAGCAGATGTCCAACCCTGGAGACCAGCAAAACCCACAACTTCTGTCCTAACTGCAAACAAAACAGATGGCAACAGAGCGAGTTCACTCTCAGAGGGAGGCAACTCCAGGTCTGGTGGGCTCCAGTGCTTGCACTCACAGTGCCTGCCCAGGCAGGGCTGGAAGAGGAGGGGGCATCAGCTGCACTGGTCCAGACAGCGTATGGACTGTCCTAGAAGTGCCCTGGCCTTTCGGCAGACCAGGGCTGTCAGGCAGCACAAATGGCACAAGCCTCCAGGTAAGGGGTGGTCATGGCCTGAAGTGGCTTCAAGGAGTCTGGGGCCTATGCCGTTCAATTTCTTCATCAGTGATTTGGACGATGGGGTGAAATGCAGCCTGTTTAAATTCGCTGATGATACCAAAATTTGGGGTGAGGTGAGTACGCTAGTGGGGAGGGAAAGACTGCAACAAGACCTGGATAGGTTACAGAGGTGGGCTGACATAAACAGGATGCATTAATACTGCCAAGTGCAGGGTGCTGCACTTGGGCAGTAGAAACCAGCAGCACACTTATAGAATGGGAAACTCCCTTCTTGAGAGCACGGAGGCAGAAAGGGATCTTGGAGTCATTACTGACTCCAAGATGAACGTGGGCCGACAACGCGAGGTCACGGTCGGCAGGGCTAACTGGACCTTGTCGTGCATCCACAGACGCATCTCAAGTAGAGCCAGGGAGGTGATCCTCCCCCTCTATGCAATGCTGGTCAAGCCACAGCTGGAGTACTGCATCCAGTTCTGTGCGCCGCACTTCAGGAGGGATGTGGACAACATGGAGAGGGTCCAGAGGAGGGCCACCCGCATGATCAGGGGGCAGAAGGGCAGGCCCTACGAGGATAGACTAAAGGCCTGAATCTATTTAGCCTCCACAAGAGAAGGCTGAGGGGGGACCTGGTGACTGTCGATAAACTCACTAGGGGGGACCAGAAAGGTTTGGGGGAGACGCTGTTTCCCCTCCCGCCCCCTGGCATGACAAGGAACAATGGACACAAATTATTAGAGAGTAGGTTTAGATTAGACATCCGCAAGAACTACTTCACAGTTAGGGCAGCTGGGAGCTGGAACCAGCTTCCTAGGGAAGTGGTGCTGGCTCCTACCCTGGGGTCTGTAAGAAGAGGCTTGATGACTACCTGGCTGGACTCATTTGAGTCCAGTCTTTTCTCCCGCCCAGGCGGGGGGTCGGACTTGAAGATCCATAAGGTCCCTTCTGACCCGACTTCTATGATTCTATGAGTCTGCTCCCCCGGGACACACCTGTTCCCCAGCGGCACGGCTGCAGATGCTGGGACAGCTGTCGGGATCAGGGGTCCAGGCCCACGGAGCTGCTGGGACAGTCAGACCAAGCTGCCAGACCCCCCACCCTCATTACCTCCATGGACCCCGTTTTGCGGTTCCGGATGAGGGGTGACCTCCGCTGGATGCTGATCATCTCAGAGGGCAGCGGCGACCTCAGCTGCACTCGGTCCGTCTCAGTGATGTTCTTCACCTTGGAGAGATCCTCCATGCTGCCCTGGTCTGGCTTCTTCTCTTCGTTCTGCAGCGAGAATGGCAGCATCATGACCACAGCAAGCAGTGGGTCACCCAGCTGGGCTCCTTCCAGGCTTCACCCTTGGCAGGGCTGGGTCAGCAGGACGCTGTCTCCGCACATGGACATGGCCCCAACACCTCTGCACAGCCAGAGCAGGAATGTTGCCCTCCACTCACTGGGACTGGAGACAGGGTCACCACAGAGCCACTGGGCACAGGCTAACTGGAGTGTGACCGACTGCACCCGGCTCCCCAGTAGCCCGGGAAGAACTAGAGTCCTCTCTCCAGCAATGTGCTTTCCTGAGGGTAGGACCTGCCCTTGCCAGTACAAGACTGTCTCAGGCAGCGAGGAGGCATGTGCCTGGAGCCCATGGCTCCCCACATGGGCATGCTGTCTGTGCCGTGGATGGTGCTGGAGCTCCCAGGAGCAGTGCTGGCTCAAGCCTGAACATCACCACACGGCCCAGCCCAGTCTTTGGACCAGAGCCCAGCAGCCAGACTCACCTCTGCTGATGCGGGGCGAAAGCCAAACCCTGTAGGGACATTTCCATCCTCCTCACAGCCTTTCACCCCAGGGCTGAAATGCAGCTCCACGTGAAATCGCTCCTCTGAGGATGGGTCCTGGAAACACACACACACACATCAGTTGTCTTCTACATGGGCTCCCACCAAGCCAAAGACCTGCTCCTGCCCTGCCAGTACAGCAGGCATCCCAAGCCCCCTTGGAGAGCTGGCAGAAGCAATGAGATGTGTCTGGGGCAGACCCAGTGGGACTATACTTGCTGGCACAGAGCTGCTTCCAGAGGAACCTCCCCACAGAACTGGGACAGGCCCTTGCCCCTCCACAAACTCAACACTTGCCACATGGTGTAGGACTGTCCCCCAGCCCCGCTTCCTTTGCTTCACATTGACAGATGTGCTCCCAAAAGTTGATGAAATAGATGGCTGGGACTCGGCCCTGTTACGCACAAGGTGAGACTAGAGAGCTTTGCTGCCATGCTCCCAGCCTGCAACCCCTGGTCAAGTTAGTGCAGATCCTGTAAAAAGAGATGCTCTGCTGTACCCCAAGCAAACTGTCTGTCTCACTGGTGAAATTCTCACCTTGTTTTCTTGTCTAAATTTGTATAGCTTCAGCTTCTCGCCAGTGGCTCCCCCTACCAACACTAAACAGAAATGTGTTTAATGCTTCACCTTTTCCAGCAAATGCTACTCTTGCTAGGATTTATTTTGTGGCAAATATATTTAAATTTCTTCTTAGTGTCATTTAACCTGATTAGATGTTTATTATCTTTGGGTTCCTTTATCAACCATCTGCATTTTGTTGACTTCTAATGTCATAGATGTTATGGCCAGAAGTCTGACCTGTACAACAGGGGTCAAATCTCCCCCATAATTTCTGCATCAAGACCTCAAATATAGCAATCACCATCAATTCCCCCGTTTCCTTTTTGTTTTTTGGTTGCTGCTTTCCCTTCTCATCTAACCAAGGAAGCCGCCTCCTGAAACTGTGAAATCTACCCACGTGCTTACACACATCCTAACCACTGCCCGCATTGCTTTTAGTTTTTCCCTGCAAATCACTTTTAACCAGTGTTAATCATGATCTTATTCAGCCAGAGAAATTGGTTCTTTTAAAACACCAAGGGTGCACACACATGTACAATGGGTCAGGAGAGCAATATGTTTCCATGTAACACCCCCAGGTTTGATCACTGACATCCAGCAGCTACCAGGTTTTAGCTCAGTGCTTCTTCACTGCCGTATTTTCTCGCATATAACCTGTTCCCCCTCACCCCCACAGCTAGTTGGTGAAAATCAGGACATTCGTCATATGCAAGAAAACCAGAGGCCCACAGGCCCAGCAACTGTGGCAAGGGAGCTCAACTTTCTGCCAGCATTAGTTGCCACAGCTGTAGGAGCCATGGCTGTTAATGCTGCCACCTTTCCTGCGCTGCCAAAGCTCCAGCCCTGTGGTCAAGCCCCTTGTGCACCATGCAGGCCATCACATGGGGTTGGTCTGTGGGCCACAGCCAGTGCAAAGGGCTGGCAGCGGGCTTGGAGCAGGCTTGGCCCCCTAGCTGCTGCTGCTTAGTTTCTACAAAAAGGAAAATATTTTTCTCTTCATGCTGTCTTCCAAACACGGGGGGTGTTTTATATCTGGGGGTGTGGTGTGCACAAGACAATATAACATTTAACACATGCAGGTATCTGGTTGTTCACCCCACAGGAGATCAGTCCCAGACCCCAGGCCCCCACATGGGGACCACGGTCCCTTCCCATACATCCATGGAAGGTTAACAAGCCACAGCAAACCCGAAGGGCTCCGTGTACCTCTTGCTGCAGACAGAAAGGGGCAGCAGAGGAAGCCCCATGCCCTGAAACAAGACTCCAGCCTCCAGGGCCAGACCAGAATACTCTGCCTCCAGATCTCACAGACGTAACCACAGGCCACCTTACAGCCAGTCTCCAGTGTTTCTGGGACACTTCCTTTCCAGGCGGGGCAGGTAGCAGCTCCGGCACCTGGCTGTAGGTGCTTTCACAGCCATGCTACAGCCCATCCATTAAATGCACATGGGTCTGAAGACTCTGCTCCACTTTGCCCCAGTAAGCAGGAGGTGCTGCCCCAGGCATTCGTGTTTGGAAGTAGGTCTGCCCTGGACACGGCCTCCCCACCCTCAAAGATCAGCTGGGACCTTGCTGCTAGGTGTGATGGGAGCCAGTGCCCCTGGGGCTCCCCTCCACAGCATGATAGAAACATCCAGTTGGGGACAACAGCCGGGCATCAAAGCAGGGCAGCTTCACCCCCCTGCTCTCACCTTGTTGTTGTCCTCGTAGAGCATGATCACAATCTGGGTCATGTAGTTGAGCTCTGAGACGGCACTCAGGTAGTCCATGGCTCTCTTCCATTGCTGGTCTTTGTTCTCCTGATGCAGACACAAGGGGCAAGCGACACGGACACCAGTGAGATGGGGCTGAGGGGGCTCCCCTCCATGTTGAGCTGCCATGCACATGGGTTCACGTGGAGGGAGGAGCACAGGCAGCAAGCCTGTGCCTCTGGGGGAGTGGCAAGGAGCACGGGTGGCATAGGGTGAGGGAACAGGTATTGAATGGAGGACTGGGACACTTGACACCTCTGAGGAGAGGCACTAGACCTGCTGCACTGTGTCATGATGGGCAAAAGGCCCTGCTAAGTGAGCACTGACACATGCCAGTCCCCTGGGAGCCGATGCCCAAAGACAGGACAGAAGGTACCAGCAGGTGTCTGCAAAGCAGGACTGCTCCTGCACTGGGGAGTGCAGGTGCATGCAGAGCTAGCCAGACCACTGGGGAGCTGCAGCACACCAAGGCCTAGTCTCTGCCAAGGACAGATGCAAGACAGGTGCAGGCTTCAGAGCCTGGCTGCCCATCCCTTCCCCCTTACTGCTGGAGACCCTCTCCCCCCAATCCCAGGTCACTTCCTCCAGGGGATCATTGCTGCATTGACTGCAGCCGAGTTTCCCAAGAGCAGGACCAGCTGCTCAGGACAGCAGCCATCACCCTTGCTCACACAGCAACACCTCGCCTGAGCTTCCCACTGAGCTCAGAGGGGCTGCATCTGACAGGGATCGGCCACTGAATGAGAAGACAAGCAGGTTGGGGCACTTACATCCAGGAGCCCACCGTAGCGGAAGATGCTGAGCAGGGAGTGGACGTGGCTCTCGCTGGTGAAGTACAAGCGTGTCCGGACATGGCGGCCAGGCGACAGCACCCCTCGGGAATACCTGAGTCAAACCCACCCGTGTCAGCTGGTCACCCTGCGCCTGGGCTCCATATGGTCACCTCCTGGTGCCTGACAGGAGCCACTCAGCAGAGGCATCTGTGGCAGAGCCATGAGGGGCTGGTGCCAGACCAGCTAAGTGAGCATAGGGCGCAGGAGCTGCCACAGCCTCTGCCAGAGCTGCCACGCCAGGCCAGAGATGGCCTCCCTTCCCCCAGCGCCCACTCCCTGCACCTGCTGGCACTGACAGGAGCACCAAGAATGCACCTGCCCGCTACCACTGCCTGCCTTTGCATGGCCCCCTGCCCCTGGCAGGCAGCACTACTCTGCACCCCCACGCCACTGCAACGGGGCCCTTACAGCGGGTGCAGCTTGTTGACAGACTCGTCCTCGTGGGTCCTTTGCAGGTCCAGCTGGATCTTCTTGACAAGGGGGAGACAGAAGCCGATGGCAATCTCCAGCTTCTCCTCCTTGCTGATTCCGTATTCCTGCAGCAGCGAGAGGAGACAACAGTCCAGCCTTGAGCTGGGGCCCAGGCCCCGGCTGTGCACAAGGCAGAGGTCCCCTTACCTGTGCCCAGGCCCCGAGAGCTCCTGCAGCATGCCCAGACCTGTGGCAGGCCCAGGCTCTTCAGCAATACCAGCTCCCAGAGCCTCCCAGGGGCCGTGTACTCCCTTCCTACCCCTAAGGCTCCTCCTGGAGGGAGGCAGGCCTGGCTGCCCCCAGCTCCTCCATTTAGCGTTGGCTTCTGAACAAGGCCTGGAGGATGCGGGGAAGGCAGCTGGGAGTGAACCAGAGTGCAGGGAGAGGGCCCCTGCCCAGGGGTGGTGCTGAGGGAGCGCTCAGTGCGACATCTCCTACTTCTGGGGCCAATGCCGGCAGCGCCAAGGAAGGAGTCCAGGACAGAAACAGAGCCCTCATTACTGCCTCAAGAAGCCTCAGAAGGTCCCCATGTGTGGAGGATCAGCCCCACAGGCACCAGGTGGAGAGAGGGAGAAGGGCCGCCCTGCTCACACTGAGGGAGCTTCCTGGAGAAGTCTGCTGGATCTCACGGGCAGCTGCAAGCAGTAGTGTTCTGCCGCGAGCACTGCAGGGGTGGCTGCACAAGCTGCTGCATCCCTGGGGAGATTCTGGCTGCGCCATTGCTACGTGCAGCCTGACGCACTCGGATACTTGGCCTGGCTCATGAGACACCCTTGCACACAGCCCCGCACTTCTCCTGGCAATGACAGCAGCGTGGGCATGTGCAGCGCTACACCCCACTGCTGACCACAGGCTGCCCCCTAGTTGCACCCAGGAAGAGCCAGTTCACTGCAGAACAGCTGGGCAGGGCCTTGAAAGAGTGAGGCCTGCATCACCTGCACCCTGGGCATGGGCGGGAGGGTCCTGCACCAGTGCTGCGTGCCAGTGGGGTCAAGCCCAGGTGAGGTATCAGCACTGGCAGCGCCAGGGAGAGCGAGTCGTGAAAACTTGGCAAGGAGCAGGGGGCATCTTGGCCTGGCCCAAGACGGAGCAGGATGGGGAAGCACCTGCCTTGCTCTGGGCTGCTCCCTACAGGAAGGCGAGGCGAGAGCTGGGCCAGCCTGCAAGGCTGCCAGCTGGGCCGGTCTGCCCCAAGCCACGCAGCCCAACTGCTGGCACTGGGTGACAGCCGGCCTCCTGGGCTGAGCTACAAGCTGGGAACAGGACTCACACCAGGACGTAGGGGAGAGGAGCCCCTCGTCCAGTGGGACAAGAGCCCAGAGGACAGACCAGGCTTTGCTCAGCCCCAGGACCATGGTTCCAGCAGAGCCAAAGGCTCCTGGGCAGAGGGTGCCACTAGGGCACCTGTCCAAGAGCCCAAGGCACTTGTCAGCCCTAAGCAGAGGCCGTGTTTGGCAGGGGCCCTGGCACCAGGTCCCTGGCACTGGTCCCACAATGCTGTGCACTCACAACGGAGCCACGCTGGCACCATGCCTTAAATGACTCCCTTCCACTGTCACACAAGTAGCAGCTCTCTGGGCTCCAGGCTGCTGCCCTCAATCAGTGCCAGTCTGCCTTGGATCCCTCCTCCCAGAGGCCCGGAGTCATCAGCACAGTCATGATGCCAGGCCAAGGGCAGCACAGCATGTTTGGCAAAGCCTCACTTGAAATCCTCAGCATGAGCTCAATGCCTGCAGGTTTCCCCTTGTGCAGGGTGCCAGGCACACCACCTCAGCCTGATTTCTAAAGACTACAGGGCTCCGAGGCTGAGGCCACCCTTGCAGCTCTTGACAAGACCGGGGCGTCTTCTTATGGAGTGGGGATGACAGATCCATAGATCTGTCATCTGGGAAGAACCTCAGGCTCTGGCAGGGCAGGAAGGGGAAAGGGCAGTTCAGCCCCTGTGTGCCCAGGGAGCCCTGGGCCCAGCATCCACTGTCAGGTCCCAGTGCTACCAGGCAGATCAGCCTCCAGGGAGGGTTGATAGCCCAGGAGAGTCCTCCAGATTCCTTCCCTGAATCCTAGGCCCTCTAGAACCACCTGTCAGTGCTGAGGCTTCAGGCCATACAGGAATGGATCCACGCCTCTTCTCATGTGCTGGGGAGGGTCTGAGCAGTACAGCAGCAGAACGGGAAGTTCTCTCCTCAGATGTGCAGGGCACCAGGAGTGTGCCACTGAGCATGACCACACAGGAATAACTCTGTTACACCCAGCCTGTAACCAAGACCCCCATGTCCTGGCACAAGTAGATGTGGGCAGTGGGGCTCCCTGTGTGCTGTAAGGCAGGGTCCTAACACTGAATTCACTTGCCCATAACGTGCTATGCCTCAGGGGAATGTGCTGCCAATGCAGAACCAGCTCAGCACCTGGGAGGACCTGCCCCTGAGCAGAACTGCACTGAGTACAGACCTATTAGCCCAGTGTGTCCAGCAGCCAGCACCGAGGGGAGGGCTGGCAGGAGGAAGGAGTGGGAAAGTAAAGGGAAGGGGAAGCAGGTCTGGAGAAGGGGAAAATGAATGCTGAGGACAGCTCCCACGTTCCCTGGGCTGCAGAGACATGATGGCAGCTGACTGGCGTGAAGTATTACTTTGACATAACTGGGAACAAGGGGCTGCATGGGCACAGGGCAGCACAGCTGAGATTGGTGCACAACCCAGCACAGGCTAAGAAACACTGTGCTATGTAATGGGCCCTCCTGCTCGAGGCACTACACCCAGGGCTAGAGCACCTGGCCTCATGCTCTGATCTTGTCTCCTTTCATGCCCCAGCTCCAGAAGGAGCCAGAGAGACAGAGCCAGGCCTGCGGCATACCTGGGGGATGATCACGTCCGCCAGAGCCTTGGAAAGCTTGAAAAGCTCGGCCGTGCCCTCCAGCTGCAAGGTGCTGTTGTGTTGCACATCGTATTTGATGCAATCATAGATATCGGGGATCTTGCTGATGTCATAGCGCCCGCTCTTCATGCGGAAGTCCCGCTCCAGCTTGCTCCAGCGCTGCAGCATCAGCTCCAGCGTCTCGCTGTGGTACAGTTGCAGGTCTGTGGAGCAGCAATGATGTACATGGCTTTGACGTGGGGACTGCAGCTCCAGACAGAAGAACCTTCCCACCTCCACCCACCCGGACCATGCTGCTCATCTCGGGTCTGGTCACTCCCTTCCAGCTTTAGCCTCGCCTCTCCCAGGCTTCTGTCCAATGCCTCTGGGCTGCAGATGCCTGTTTGTAAAGCTCCCTGGTCCCCAGAAGCAGGAGTCCAGGCTCTGCCCCAGACCCTCTCCTCCCAGCCCAGCTGCCCACCTGCAGATTTGGGATCCTCCAACCGTTTCTGTATCTGGGTGGTGAGGTTCTCAATCAGGGCAAAGACCTGGTTGCAGACCTCCACGGGGTTCTGAATGAATGCCATAGAGCTCGTCAGTGAGACACTGCCTGTAGGTGCCAGCTGCAGAGAAGAAACTCAGTGAGGCTGGCATCCCCAAGTACTGTGCCTCCAGCCATGTCACAGCAGAAACACTTGCCTGCTCCCCTCAGTGCTGCAGGCTGCCTGCTGCCCCCTCTGTCCCACCCACTGCAGGCACGACAGCAGTCCACAAAGACCCAGACAATACTAACAGGAGCAGAACCATTTCCATTCCATGTTGTTGCCTCTGGTTACAACAGAAATGCTCATGACCACTCCTCCTGAACCCAGCTGCAGAGAGATTCTGCAGAATCTCACCACACTGGAAAGCCCGGATTTTGCTCCTAACACGTCAGAACTGGTGGAGACGAGCGCTGATGGGGGTTTATCAGTACAGGAACAAGCAGCTCAGGTTCCACATGGAGCATGTGGGGGCTGGGCGGATGAGAGCCACAGACAGAAACACTCGAGAGGATTCTCCAGCTCCCCTGAAGGTAGGTGGGGACAGTAGGGGATGTTCTGGAAGAAGTGACCGTGAGAAGAGGGCTCCTGTGAGGAGGCAGATGGAGGTCCCTCAGGGAAGCAGCTCGCTGAGACAGAGGGAGGGTGGCCCCAGCATTTTCACAGAAAGCTCAGGAAGGCTGGGTGGTGGTCCAAGCGTAGGAGAAGAGATCTGGCACTTTGTCTGTTTTGTTTCACTGTCTCAGAGCATTTGACTTTTTCTTTCAGTGCAATAAGCCCTTTTGTTTTACCCATTGTTTGACACGAGTGCCTGTATTGCACTGTGATTTCTGGGCAATTAATATCTGGGGCATGCACCTTTGGTGCAGTGGGGGCCAGTAAGCTTCCACAGACCCAGAGTGCATCTCTGGGAGACCCTGACAGCTCAGGGGTGTGTCACATCTGCATTGACATTACCAGACACTCTTGAGCCCAAGATCAAGACATGGAACAGAGAGGCCTGCTCTGTCACAAGCCCAGATTCTTGCCGCAACAGGCCAAGATGTAGCCTGGCCTCATTCAGGAGCTTATCAAGTTCCATCTTTTACAGGGTGGGTTTCTGCCTCCCTCACTCCTTCTGGGGGGTCTGTTTCAGGAGCCTGTGCTCTGATGGCCAGGACCGTCTCTGAACATGAGCTGCTTTGAGAGACTCATACCATGCACAGATCACACTGTCCCAGGTCAAATCTGCTCAGAGGTCTAATGCCTCAATGTTACACTGTCAGCCAAGCCCATGAACTCAGAGTGCCGTGTTTGTGTGACAAACCTGTTTCCATAAAGGCTTGCTGGTTACAACTGTACTCCCACCCTTCAGTCCCATTCTGCAGTTGGTGCCCACCCCTGCCCTTCACACCCATGCGTTGGGCTGGCCCAGGGCTCCTGGGATGCCCTTGTACATGTTGGTACTTGTGGGCCCACCTGACCACAGTGGCAAGGGGACATTACCTTCTCATAGTCCTCATCACCGAACGTGGTGTCCTTCTGCATGATCTCGTGTAGTCGGGCCTTCACACGGTGCTGACAGCTGCTAAGGGAGTCGCTGTCGCTGTCCAGCAGCCCATTCATGTTGGCGCTCTTCACCATCTGCACTAGGATGGGCGTCAGCTCCCCCTCCAGTGCCAGCAGCCCCTGCAACAGCAGCACAGGCAAGGCTCAGCTTGGCCCCGCTGTGACCAGCTCTCCTGTGTCACCTGATGCTGCAGAGACTTGGGGCAGCAGCCCCAGCAACGGCCCACACAGGCTGCCTTCTGGCTGCATCTTGGCTATGGCACAACTGGCTCGGGCAGCCGAGCACCTGAGAGCCGCATGATGCAGACATAGCTGCACTGCTCTGCATGCACAAAGTAAGCACGCTGGGAGTCGAGCTCCAGAAGAAGCGCCCCTTGGCTGGTTGTCACAGCAGACTCCGGCCACCTCCCACACCGCTGTAGGAGACCCCTCGCCAGCCATGGCCAGCAGCCCCTCACTCCCAGGCAGCAAGGCTGGCCAGTTTAAAAGCTGTTCTGGTGGCAGGCGGTTCCATCCCAGGAGCTGACTGAGAAAGGGATGCCTGGGGCTGCCAGCACAGTGGCCATCAGGGCACCCCAGGAACAAGCGAGATGATCCCTGGTACCATGGTAATGGGGAGCTACAGTGAAGGGTCCCCCAGAAGAACCCCCTTCTCCCATGTTGGCTGGGCCAGCCTCAAGGAAAACCACTGTCCCTGGGGGAGCCCCAGTGGAGGTCTGGGGAGCTTTGCTGCCAGGCAGGAGCATGCCGAGTGGAAGAACCTTGGCAAAAGCTGCTGCCGTCATCTGCACGCGGCCCTCGTCCGAAGCATAGATCTTGAGGTCATGGCGGTAGGTGCTGTGCAGTCGCAGCAAGCCGCAGCCTGGGAAGCCGGCATAGTCCCCTGGAACACAGAGTAAGCTCAGCCTGCATCCGGGTCCATCAACCTCCATCCCATGCACCAGCCCCAGCTTCTCTGAGAATCACTGCAGCTGCAATTCTGGGCTCAGCTCATTGAGCACACGGGCAGCCCCAGGTGCTGCAATGCTGGGGGAGGCCAGCACTACACACCAAGTGCCAAAGGGAGAAGCTGATGGATGTGGTTTGACCGGACCTGCTGCAGGAGGGGTCTGGCCCATCCTCCCAACAACAGACACAGCAGTAGCAGCAAAATGGGGAAGCCGCACAAGCCAGCTCCAGAGGGTTAAAGGAATGCAACAGACTATTCTCTGTGGCCACAGGGAACAGGACAAAAAGTAACTTCTAAGCCTGCATAGACAATGTGTTAGAGGGGTAGGGGAGCAGAGGGAACACTGCCTGCCACCCCACCTCCTCTCTGGGGTAGAGCTGTGGCCTAAGAGGAGCAATGGAGGTGGCCAGGCCACAGCGGCAGGCCAGAGCTGCAGCCTGGTGCACGAGTGGATGGCAGCAGGAGGAGGTAAGGACAGCCTGGCCTCCTCTCCCCTGGTTACTTGTGCTGCTGGCAGTGTGGCTGGTGCAGGACTTCCAGCAGCAGTGGCAGCAATGAGTCTCACTGCCCCACTCTGCCCTCCTGCTCTGATTCCTGCCTGCTGGGCCACGAAGGCAATTCATGCCTGTGCCGGTCCAGTCAGGCGGTAGCCCTGTGCCCCCTGTGGGGGCACAAATTGGGTGGGGGGGGGCACATACCTCCCCCAGCCCACACACCCACCCTCTGTCCCACAAACTGGGAGGCTGGGGCCTGGGGGAAGGTGGGGATGTGGGTTGGGAGTGAGGGGTACTGGCAGGGCCAGGGGGCTGTTTTCTACTTCAACTAGTTACTGGGTCAGGACTAACCAATGTTTTACAAATGGGTCCTGGTACAAAAAAGGTTGAGACCTACTGCTGTAGGGGACCCTACACAAGGCAAGTGCCTGAACTGCTCTGTTTCTGGGGCCAAAATGCGAGAGGATCCTTCTCCTAGTCACAGGCTTCAGGACACACCAGCACATGCATTAAGCTGCATCTGCTCCTAGCCAGCCGTGCCTGTTTAGCTTGTGAGTGCATGCCTAGATGTCCAAGCAGCAGGGATAACTGAATCACTGCCTGCATGAGGGCCCAACACGCCATGTGTGGGACTGTAAAGCTGCCTCAAGAGGTTCAAAGGGAGCAGGATTCCCCCACACAAGATGAGCATGCCAGCAGGGTCCTGGGCCGCACAGAGCTCAGTAGAGGGGGGATCAAAACAGCACTGTCCCCAGCCCTTGCTGAGCACAACCTTCCCTTGGCACTGCATGCCACCCAAGATGGACCCGCCAAAGGGAGCTCACCTTGGCCACCAGGGTACATGCACCGGAAGGCCCGGCCCAGCTCCTCCGCCTGGACGCGTCCTGCTGGGGTCAGCTCTCCCCCCCACTTCAGCACCAGCAGCAGTGATGGGGCAGCCTCCTTGCGGGCCTCTGCACAGACAAACAGGCAGTCAGGATGTCATCCTCCTGCTTACTCGGCCTTGGTGAGGCCACAGCTGGAGTACTGCATCCAGTTCTGAGTTCCACAATTCAAGAAGGATGTGGAGAAGCTTGAGAGAGAGTGCAGAAGAGAGCCACGCACAAGAGATTAGGCCTTATGAAGAGAGGCTGAGAGCCATAGGACTCTTCAGCCTGGAACAGCACAGGCTCAGGGGTGACCTGGTGGCTGCCTATAAGTACATCAGGGGTGTGCATCAGGATCTGGGGGAACTCCTGTTCACCAGAGCACCCCAAGGGATGACAAGGTCCAAGGGTCACAAACTCCTTCAAGACCATCTTGGGTTGGACATGAGGAAAAGCTTCTTTACTGTCTGAGCCCCCAAAGCCTAGAATAGACTCCCTCCAGAGATGGTGCAAGCACCTACTCTGGACTCCTTTGAGAAGCATTTGGATGCTTATCTTGCTGGGATTCTTTGACTCTAGCTGACTTCAGCCAGGGGGCTGAACTCCATCTCTTGAGGTCCCTTTCAGCCCTTATGTCTATTAAATCTATGAAGTCACAGCAGTGCAAGCCTCAGGCACAAGCTGCAGGACTGATGGGCCTGCAGGTGACGGCAGGAGTCAGCCTGGGCTCAGTTCAAGCCCACTGAAAGCCTCCCAAGAGACTGCAGTGGAGCCTCAAAGCTGGGAGCACCAGTCTAGACAGAAAGGAGGCAGTTTTCAGGGGAACAACAGCTGCTGTGGACACAGACAGCAGCATCCCTAAGCTGCCTAAAAGAGTGGATCCCAGATCCTAAGGACACGAGCCCAGAGATGGCAGCCAAGGGGAGACATGGCTAGTGCTCCTGGCCAGCACTGCACACTGCTGGGGGCAAGCACAGGGATCAGAGCCCCCCAGCTGGATGGCAAGGCTAAGGCCTTTACCTTCATCCTCACTGGAAGCTTTCGGGTGCCCATGGGGCAGGTAGGTCAGCTGCACCTTGCGGTTGATTCCGGAGAAGTGTCCATACCTGTCATGGAGACACAAATGCAGGGAGGTTCAATTCAGCCCATCCTCGGGGACCCAGCAGCACAGCACAGTGCAGGCTCTTATGCCCCCATGTGCCCAGCCTGGCCAGGGCTCACACAGATGCTCACCCAGCACCATGGAGCAGCCAAGACCTCATCCACTACTAGGGCTTTAAACTAGGCTCGTCGGGGGAGGGGGAAGATGAGGGCGGAGGAGATGATGAACTACCAGGCCCAGCAACAGCCAGCGAGCCCAGACCAATGGTCAAAAGGGAGAAACAGGTAAGTGATGGGGGACGGGGCATTGCTGAGACTAGGGGGTCAGTGGGCACAACCGTTGGAGGCCTCAAATGCCTCTACACGAATGCTCGAAGTATGGGGAAGAAGCAGGAGGAACTCGCCCTCCTCCTAGCTGTCACCAGCCCTGACATAGTAGGGATCACAGAAACGTGGTGGGACTCATCGCATGACTGGGCGGTGAGTGTCAAGGGCTATAGGCTATACAGGAGGGACAGGATAGGAAGGAAAGGTGGAGGAGTAGCACGCTACATCAAGGAGGAATATACTTCCTCGTTAATTAGCAAGGGGGTAGAGGGGGGGCACTCTGAGGTGCTCTGGGTTAGAGTAAAAGGCAGTCCAGGGGAGAGAGACTTAACAGTGGGAGTCTACTATAGACCTCCCAACCAGGGAGAAGAGCTCGACCAGGAATTCTTAGGTCAGCTCACAGAGGCAGTGAGGGCTAAGGATGTGGTCATCATGGGGGACCTGAACTTCCCAGACATCTGCTGGGAGGAGCAGTCAGCCAAGTCTGATCGCTCACGTCGGTTCTTAGCCAGAGTGCAGGACCTCCATCTAACCCAGGAGGTGCACAGTCCCACCAGGGGAGACGCCTTGTTGGACCTGGTGCTGGCCACGGGTGATGACCTGGTGAGGGGGCTGCGGGTGATGGGCCACCTGGGAGACAGTGATCATCGCTTGCTGGAATTCACCATCCAGCGTAAGGTGGCAAAGGGCTGCAGCAAGGCAACAGCCCTAGACTTTAGGAGGGCTGACTTCAACAAGCTAAGGAGGATCGTTGGGGAAGCGCTGAGGACCCAGAGGGGAAGGGAATCAGATGTCGAAGGTGAGTGGTTGCTCCTTAAGGAGACGATCCTCCATGCCCAAAGGGAGGTAATCCCAACAAGGGTCAAAGGGAGCAGGAGGGCACATAAACCCCCATGGCTCACTAAGAGCATCCGGGAATGTCTCCTTGCTAAAAGGGAGGCATATACCCAATGGAGAGATGGGTTCATCACCAAGAAGGACTATGTTACAGTCGCCCGAGGATGTAGGGGGGCAGTCAGGAGGGCCAAGGCAGAGATGGAGATAGGACTAGCTTCCCGGATTAAGGACAATAAGAAGTCCTTCTTCAAATACATAGGGGGTAAAAAGAGGGTCCCGGGTAATGTGGGGCCCCTGCAGGACACGATGGGCAACTTAGTCATCACGCCAGATGATAAAGCTAACATATTTAACGATTTCTTTGCCTCTGTCTTCCTAAGTAGGGACCAGTTCAGCCACCTCCCTGCTGGGCCCCCCTCGGGCCCCGGGAGAGACACGCCTGGGCCAGGGGTTAGCGAGGAGTTAGTTAGGGTACTTCTGGAGAGGCTGGACGTGTTCAAGTCCGCTGGTCCGGACGATCTTCACCCTAGGGTTCTACAGGAACTGGCCGGGGTCATTGCGGGACCCCTGGCACGGCTCTATGAGCACTCGTGGTGCTCTGGCGAGGTGCCGGAGGACTGGAAGAGGGCCAATGTGGTCCCTATCTTCAAAAAGGGAAAAAAAGAGGACCCGGGAAATTACAGGCCAGTTAGTCTTACCTCAATCCCGGGTAAGCTCTTTGAAAAAATTATCCTGGCACACATCAAGGAGGGCCTTGCAGGGGAATGCATGCTCAGGGGCAACCAACATGGGTTCATCAGTGGCAGGTCCTGTCAGACCAACCTGGTGGCCTTTTACGATCAGGTCACCAAATCATTAGACACAGGGGTTGCTGTGGATGTAGTCTTTCTGGACTTCCGGAAGGCTTTCAACACTGTCTCTCACCCTGTCCTCATCAAAAAGCTGGGAGACTGTGGTGTCGATGCCCACACAGTCAAATGGGTCGCCAACTGGTTGGAGGGCCGCACCCAGAGGGTGGTAGTGGATGGGTTCTTCTCGACCTGGAAGGACGTGGGCAGTGGGGTTCCGCAGGGCTCGGTCCTCGGGCCCGCGCTGTTCAACATCTTCATCAGCGACTTGGATGACGGGGTAGAAAGCACCCTGTTCAAGTTTGCTGATGACACTAAGATGTGGGGGGATGTGGGCGCACTAGAAGGGTGCAATAGGCTACAAGCTGACCTTGACAGGTTGCAACGGTGGGCGGAGGAGAATAGGATGGGGTTTAACACTGATAAGTGCAAGGTGTTGCACATGGGGAGGAAGAACCGGCACCACACTTACAGGTTGGGGAACTCCCCTCTTGCCAGCACGGAGACGGAAAAGGATCTTGGAGTCGTCATTGACTCCACGATGAACATGGGCCGGCAGTGTGGGGAGGCAGTCAAGAAGGCCAACCGTACCCTGTCATGCATCCACAGATGCATCTCGAGCAGGTCCAGGGAGGTGATCCTCCCCCTCTATGCGGCACTGGTCAGGCCGCAGCTGGAGTACTGCGTCCAGTTCTGGGCGCCACACTTCAAGAGGGACGTGGACGATATGGAAAGAGTTCAGAGGAGGGCCACTCGTATGATCAAGGGTCAGCAGGGCAGGCCTTATGAGGAGAGGCTACGGGACCTGAACCTGTTTAGCCTCCACAAGAGAAGGTTAAGGGGGGACCTTGTGGCCTGCTACAAACTGGTCAGGGGGGATCAGCAGGTATTGGGGGAGTCCCTGTTCCCCCGTGCGCTGCCAGGAGTGACCAGGAATAACGGTCACAAGCTGGCGGAGGGTAAGTTTAGATTAGATATTAGGAGGCGCTACTTCACAGTCAGGGCGGCTAGGGCCTGGAACCAGCTTCCAGGGGAAGTGGTGCAGGCTCCTAGCCTGGGGATTTTTAAAAGGAAGTTAGATGAGCACCTTGCCGGGGTCATCTGACCCCGGTGCTCTTTCCTGCCAAGGCAGGGGGTCGGACTAGATGATCTACCTACGTCCCTTCCGACTCTAGCTACTACGAAACTATGAAACCCTTTAGTGGGCCCTAGGTGAACAAACTCATGGGCCCCTACTTTTTTTTTTCCACTCAATAATTATAATACGTAAAATAACCACAACTGGACTCCTTCTTCACTTAGGGCCCTAGGCATGTGCCTCATTTTTCTATGTGTTAATCCAGCCCTGCCTACTACCCACATGCACACTATGTCCTGCTGCCTCATGTCCCCATGCGAACTAGAGAAAGGCCTCCTGTGCTCAGCAGCCAGCCAAGCTAAGGCTGCCCAGAGGAGTGTTGGGTCTCACATCTGCCAGCTTGCACCCTCCCCTGCACTCACAAGATGCTCCGGGCAGCACAAAAGCCAGCGCCTGGGCCCTGGGCTCATCAGGGTTTTCCATGGTGTCTTTTCTGCGTGCTTGGTGCTACAACAGCCTGCAGTGGTCCCCCCCCACTAGGGTGGAGGCCTGGGTTGTGAGTGCTATGTGCCCAGAGGGCAGCTGCTCCTGCACCCCACAGGCGCTGGACCTCGGTGCCTGCAACAGTAGAAATGGGGCCTGTGGTGCCCTGGGGCCAGTGCTGCCTCCTTGGGGCACTGCTGCCAGCTGACCTGGTACCCCCAGGGCCAGCTGGGCGGACGCTCCGGGAGTCCCCCCACCCATGGCTGCCATATTATCCCTGGGTGTCCGGCTGAGATGAGCCACCTTGTCCTGACTCACATCTCAAGGACACTTTTCAGTTGCTCCAGCTTGGATTTCCTTTCCTCCATCTCGCTGTCATTCTGTGCCCCCAGCTCCACCACGAGAAGGCGCGCAATGTCCAGCACTTCCTGTCAGGACCGCAGATGCCATGAGTCAGCATGAGCCCACGGCCACCCACACCTACTGTCCCAGCGATCACAGCCCACAGACAGCCACACCAGCCCACAGCCACCCACCTTCCAAGCCCCACAGCTTCTATCTTCATACCCACTCAGGCCCCAAGACAAGCACCCCATCATCCTGCTGGCTGATGCCATGGGAGATGGCCTTTCCTTCTGGCCCCAGGGAGCGGTCAGGCAGCAGACACTTTCCCCCGTCCCCTTGCACACAGGCCCCCAGACAGCCTCCGCTCACCTGCAGCTGCTCTGGTCTCTTCAGCTTCAGCTTCCCCGTCTTGTAGCCATCATACTTTTCAAACAGCTCAAAGAACCTGAGCCAAGAGCAGAGGGGCCCAGTACATCTTCCAGCCAAGATGAGGGTCCTCCCTATGCACCCAGCCAGGCCGCCCTTTGCAGGGCAGACCCGGCAGGAGACAGGCTCCTCCCTGCCCATCCCACCCCGAAGCCTGGAGGAACAGGTGCTTTCAGCCTGAGCTGCTTGCTGGGAGCAACAGGGACCCATGACCTTGCAGCACTGCGAGCTGTCACCAGGAGCTCCCTCAGGCGGGAATCCTGGCAAGACGGCACCAGGTGAACAGAGAGCCTTGGCTGGGGACAGCACCTCCTGAGTGGGGCTGTCCCCCCCCAGACCCCTCCCCCCCAGCACCCCTCCCCCCTCACCTGGGATGCTTGACCTCCATCTTCATCTTCTGTTTGGGCGTGCGGTCCCCGTGCCGTATAACCGCGATCACACAGCGCAGCTCCATCCTGGGGCAGAACGGGCAACCATCAGGATAACATGCCTCCTGCAGCAGAGCCCTTCCTGCTCCCAGCCCACCCCACAACCCGGGAGAAGGCAGGGCTGGGCATCTTCAAGACCATCTGGGTCAGAACCCCGACTCCTGGCTGGGCCGACCCTGCCGACATGCAGGGCTGTGCACAACAGGTGGCAGAAGGCACCTGCCCCGTCCATGCTGGAGCAGATGTTGCAGGAAGCAGGTCAGGGGGCCTGGGCCAGGGGTCACGGAGGCAGCTGAAGGCAGATTCTGGGCTGTGGCACAGTCCAACAGGACAAGCCTGGGCTTCCCAGTGCTGCTGGGAGATGAGAGGCCAGGCTCAACCCAAGCAGGGCCAGCACAGCCAGTAGCTGCTTCTGAGCAAGAAAGCCTGCAGCTGGCAGCAGCTCCTGCCCCCACCCACCTCAAGGTCAGTTTCCTCCTGCTCCCAGGTCAAGTCACGTCCAGCGCAGGGGCAAGAGGGCCACATCCCTTGCAACTGTTCTCCACAGGAACCTAAAGCCCTGTTAAGTGCCAGCCACACCATGCTACTGAGGCCATGTCATCCCCAGGTCCATGCATCATCTCCCTCAGGTCTGAGAGCACCAGCAATGTTCAACAGCTTTGCAGGAGCCATGATCACGGTCTTGTCAGATCCATTATGAACATCTGGCTTGTTCCAAAACACCACAAACCACCTAAAACAACGCAAAGGACTCTCAACACCAAGTCTCTTCAAGACCTGAAGGTCTAGGAGGATCCAGCAGCAGCCCCATGAAAAGCTCTCTGCACTGTCCACAAATGAAGGCAATACTGAGGAACTCTGGAAGTGGTTTAAAACTGCCGTCCATATGGCCTGTGCTAAATCCACTGGCTATACCACCTGGTGACACCAGGACTGGTTTGATGAACATGGGTCCATTAGAGGCAGGTCCTGTCAGACCAACCCGGTGGCCTTCTACGACCAGATCACTAAATCCTTAGATGCAGGGGTAGCAGTGGACATAGTCTTTCTGGACTTTTGGAAGGCCTTCGACACTGTCTCTCACCCCGTTCTCATTAAAAAACTGGGGGACCGTGGCGTCGACACCTACACAGTCAAATGGGTCGCCAACTGGCTGGAGGGCCGCACCCAGAGAGTGGTGGTGGATGGGTCATCGTCAACCTGGAAGGATGTGGGCAGTGGGGTCCCCCAGGGCTCGGTCCTCAGGCCCGCACTTGTTCAACATCTTCATCAGTAACTTGGATGAGGGGGTAAAAAGAACCCTGTTCAAATTTGCTGATGACACCACGATATAGGGAGAAGTAGGCACGCTAGAAGGGAGGAATAGGCTGCAATTGGACCTAGACAGGCTACAGAGGTGGGCGGATGAGAACAGGATGGGATTCAACACAGACAAGTGCAAGGTGCTGCAGCTGGGGAGGAAGAGCCAGCACCATACCTACAGGCTGGGGAACTCCCTTCTCGTCAGTGCAGAAGCAGAAAAGGATCCTGGAGTCATCACTGATGCCAAGATGAACATGGGCCGGCAGTGTGGGGATGCAGTCAGGAAGGCCAACCACACCTTGTCGTGCATCCACAGATGCATCTCGAGCAGGTCCAGGGAGGTGATCCTCCCCCTCTATGCGGTGCTGGTCAGGCCGCAGCTGGAGTACTGCGTCCAGTTCTGGGCGCCGCACTTCAGGAGGGATGTGGACAACATGGAGAAGGTCCAGATGAGGCCACTCACATGGTCAGGGGCAGCAGGGCAGGCCCTATGAAGAGAAGTGACGGGACCTGAACCTGTTCAGCCTCCACAAGAGAAGGCTGAGGGGGATCTAGTGGCCTGTTACAAACTAGTCAGGGGGGATCAGCAGGCATTGGGGGAGTCCCTGTTCCCCCGAGCACTGCCAGGAGTGACCAGGAATAACGATCACAAGCTGGCAGAGGGTAAATTCAGATTAGATATCAGGAGGCGTGACTTCACTGTCAGAGCAGCTAGGATCTGGAACCAACTTCCAAGCAAAGTGGTGCTGGCTCCTACCCTGGGGGTCTTTAAGACAAGGCTTGACATCACCTTGCTGGGGTCGTTTGACCCCAGTACTCTTTCCTGCCATGGCAGGGGGTCGGACTTGATGATCTGCTCAAGTCCCTTCCGACTCTACTAACTATGAAGCTATGATGAGAGCAACACCTCCTTGACTGGAAGAGAGGGGCTCATTCTGCTTGGCAAGATGACACCTCATCTCAGCAGAAGGAGACGCATCACCTCCTCAAAGCTGAAGCTCAAAGGAGGTTCTGGGAAATCAAAAATCAGTGGTTGCAAGATAAAGTTGAGGAAACCCAGCTCTGTGCTGACAAATGTGACATGCATACCTTTTTCCAGACAAGAAAAGCCATCTACAGTCCAGCTTCAAACAGTCCCACTTTCCTGCAACCATAGGATGGCTCGATACTCCTCAAAGACACTGACTCTATCCAAGCTAGATGGAAAGAGCACTTTGAGGCACTCCTGAACTGGGAGTCAACAGTGACAGATAGCACCACTGAGTCCATCCCCAAGACCCTAAAAGAGGATCCCTCACCAGCTCTCCTACTCTAGAAGTCTAGTGTGCCATCACGGAAACCCAGAACAAGGCTACTGCACCAGATGGCATACCTGCTGAGAGCTACGTGGCTGGCGGTGACAAATGTGTTCCAAGACCCTATGAATTTATTCTGAGAATGAGGAACAATGAAGAGACCTCTGGGGACCTGAGGAATGCCAACATTGTGACTACCTTCCAGAAAGGAGACAGGTCTGTGTGGAAACTATCGAGACATTGCCCTCCTTTCCACAGCAAGGAAAATCCTCTCCTGCATCCCCCTGAACAGTTGTCTACCTCTTGCTGAGGAAATCCCACTGGAATCTCAGCATGGTTTCAGACCATCCCATGGGGCAACTGACATGATCTTTGTTGCCCACCAGTTTTAAGAAAAGTGTCAGGAACATCAAGACCAGTATGTGGGCTTCACTGACGTTACGAAGGTCTTTGATTCCATCAACCATGAAGCCCTGTAGAAAAAGTGCTGGCCAGATCTGGATATCCTGAAAAGTATGTCAAGGTCATGAGGCTTCTCCACAACCAAATGACTGTGACGCTTCTTTATTGTGGATCAGAAGTGGATCTGAGCTGGGGTCAAGCAAGGAGGAGTCATTGTCCCAAATCTTCTCTCCATTTATTTGACAGGCATCCAGGTTCTCATGAAGGACTGTCTTCCTTCCAGAATTGACAGTGAATACCAGGAGGTAGAGGGCTCTTCGATCTGAGAGTCTTTGTTTGAAGACCAAAGTACTCAAAACAATCATCCATGGCCATCAATATGTCAGTGACTGCACCAACCTTACAAATGCTAGGGAAAAACTCCAGGCCACGTGGATCTCTTCAAAGAAAGCCTACCAAACTTTGGGCCTCTCTCTCAACACTGAGAAGACTGAAGTGCTCTATCGGCCTGTCATGGGCCAGGAATGCAACTGCCTCCCCAAATTACCTTTGACGGAAAAACCCTGGAGGCCGCTGAGCTCTTTCCCTACCTCTGTGGACACCTCTCTCAGTGTGAGCACTGATGGGGAGGTCCAACACAGGATCCAGTGCACAACTGCCTCCTTTGGGAAATTGCTTCAGTATGTCCTTATTCACTGCGATCTCCAGAAAGCACCAAGATCCAAGTCTACAACACTGTCATCACCTCAACTCTGCTCTATGGAAGTGAAACGTGGGTGACCTGCTGTTGTCATTTCACAAGCCTGGAGAGGTATCACCAACAATGCCTCTGGAAGACCTTCCACATCAAATGGGAAGATGGCAGAACAAACACCAGCATTCTCACTGGAGCCAATGTTACCAGCATGGAGTCAGCTAGCCTCAACACCAAAGTTCACTGGACCAGACATTGCGTGTGGATGCCCAACTCTCGACTCCCAAAACAAGCGCTCTGCTCCCAGCTTAGTAGCGGTCTGAAATCTTGCAGTGGCCAAAGGAAGCACTACAAGGACACAGTGAAGGCTACTTCAACAAAATGGATACTGACATCAAGAGCTGGGAGGAGCTGGATGCCAACCGACTCCAATGGTGCCACAACCATAACCAAGCAGTAGCCGATTTTGAGGTGAAGCATCTCACCCTTGAAACAGAGAAAAGCGGAGGAAGGAAAAGGGAGAGGAATCCCAGCCTGAATCCTACTCTCCCCTGCAGAAAGACCTGCAACCTCTGTGGACATGTCTATGGCTCAAGAATTAGACCCTTAAGTCATCTCAAGACCCATCAAAAAGCTGCGGTAGAGGTCATCCTTGAATCAAGGGTTCGTTGAGGGTGGCTCGTGTGGTGGGAATGGGCTGGGGTTCCCAGCTGGCCCTTCCACACACTACATGGCTAAGCACACGAGCCATGCCCCTCGTACCCACTCCACTCTGCAGGGACAAACCTGACCTCCTCTGCCCCTTTTCCTGTCCACTGCTGGTGTCAGACACTGAAGACTCCCAATTCTGCAGCCTCCTCTCAGTGATGAGGCCCTGAGCACATGGCACCAGGCACGACTTCCCACATTTGTGCACGGTGGCGCTCCAATGGTCCCGCCATACTGCTCCCTGCGAAGGCCTCAGGACCAGGACATCCCACTTGCTCTTCCGGACTCAGCGTGCTGTGAGCAGGGGTCTTTCTGCCCAGTCCTGCCCCAAGGAGGGCGAGATGTCCGAGCAGCTCCTCTGATGTACACCACCGAGCACCTGCACTGCTGCATTCCACCTGCCCTGACTGGTGCTGCCCCACGCAGGGCCAAATCCGTCACAGGATGGTTGGAAACAGACCACGTGGCCAGGGGAAGCACAAAGGCTGCACAGATTCACCAGCCCAGGACACACCACCTCCTGCCCATATGATGCGGCTGGCACATACTCACATGGTGCCTGAGGTGGTGGGGACAATGGGGATGTCCTCAGCCTCCGTGGGGATGGACCAGGGGATGTGGAACTGGGGGGCCAACTCCCGCATAATGATGTTCCTGAAAAAGAGCCAGAAAACTTGCAGGGAGATCCGGCCTCATGGCCTGCTCTTCCTGTGTCCCCACTCTGCCTTGCATGGTCCAACTGCTGGCCATACCTGGCACTTCTAGGCCTGCGCCTAGGTCAGATCTGCTGCAACACAGCTGCACTGCAGACATGCGCTGCGTGCTGGGGTCCTGTGGCAGCAGGGCCTGCCAGCCCACCCGCGGCATCTCCCATGCAGCAGCTGGGGCAGCATGGTCAGAAGCCCCAGGTGACTGGGCTGCAGACCAGGGGCACTGCTGGCTTCAGCAGCTCCTGCCATGAAGAACTGAGCCCTCCCTCCCCATGGCAGCAATGTCCCAGGCTGAGCACCAGCTGTGAGCTCATGGCGTAAGGTGGCCTGGAACTACTGGTGGAGCCAGGTTGGCGATGGCCAGCTCATGGCCCACCTAGCCCTGCTGTCTCATGGCCCCCCTAGCTCCTGTTGGCTCAAGGCCTGCTCCCTGCCCTGCTGGCTCACCACCCCCTTCTCCCCACCCCAGATGCTGCACCCAGCTAGCACATACCCGAGGATCTTGGCACAGTCATCGTAGTACTTCATGGAGTTCTTCACGAAGCTGAAGCCATTCACGTCGCACACAAAGGAGTGCCCATTGGCACGCAGCAGGTCGAAGCCGCAGACCGTCTGCTGCAGGAGATGGCAGCAAGGAGTTGGGTGTGCTGCTGGGTCTGGCTGGCAGCATGGAGAGAGCATGCAGCAGCACCGGCCCAGCCAATGCCCTGCCCCATGGCCCTGCTGGGGCCTTCCCAGACCCCCCAAGATGGAGCAGCTCAACACCGCCCCCCTCACTCCACCAAGCTGTGGACACCAGGGAAGGGGAGAGGAGGCAGACATTGCTCAGCCAGAGCTGGCCCTTGGACAGGAGCCTTGGCATGCTCCCCAGGGATCACCAAGAGCTTCTTGGACCTTCTAGAGACCAGTGTCTTCCGGGAGCATGTCTCCTTCCCCTGACCAGGTGTCCCTGCCCTATCCTCAGCTCTCCCCTCTATTCTGTCTGGGGTCAGGACCTCATGAAGGGGGCAGGACTGCGCCCAGGGGCCCCAGTGCACAATGTTGTTAGAGCAATGGTTCTCCAGCCCCCCAGAAAACACCTGCACTTCACTCTGACTTGTTCCCGGATTACAGACAACTAGAGTTGCTGTTCTGCTGTGAAGAACTCAGTGAGACACCACAGCGCAGGAAGAATCAAAGAAAATTCAGGTTGGAAGGGCGTTAAGGAGATCATCTAGTCCAACCGCCTGCTCAAACAGGACCATCCCCTACTAGATCATCCCAGCCAGGGCTTTGTTTTAAAAACCTCTGAAGATGAAGACTCCACCACCTCTCTGGGCAGCCTGTTCCAGTGCTTCACCACCCTCCCGGTGAGGAAGTTTTTCCTAATATCCAACCTCAACTTTCCTTCATAGATTTCATGACATTAGGGCTGGAAGGGACCTTGGAAGATCATCTAGTCCAGCCCCGCCGCCTGAAGGGCAGGAAGTCAGCTGGGGTCATAGGATCCCAGCAAGATAAGCATCGAATTTGCTCTTGAAGGTGTTCAGCGTAGGTGCTTGAATCACCTCTGATGACAGGCTGTTCCAGACCTTGGGGGCTTCGACAGTAAAGAAATTCTTCCTTATGTCCAGCCTGAAACGGTCTTGCAGTAGTTTTAACTCTTGCTGCAACTTGAGCCCATTGCTCCTTGTCCTGCCACGTGCCCCCACTGAGAACAGTCCAGCTCCATCCTCCTTGCAACACCCCCTGCAGGGAGGTGGAGGCTGCTATTCAATCTCCCTCAGTCTTCTCTTCTGCGGACTAAATCAGCTCAGTTCCCTCGGCCTCTCCTCAGCAGTCCTGTCCCCCAGCTCCCCAACCATTTTCACTGCCTTCCACTGGACTGTCTCCAAAGTGTCCGTGTCCTTTCTGTAGCGGGGGGCCTACAGCTGGACACAGGACTCCAGATGTGGCCTCACCAGTACCAAATAGAGGGGAAGAATCACTTCCCTCCATCTGCTGGCAACACTCCTACCAATACAGCCCAGGATGCCATTAGCCTTCTTGGCAACAAGGGAACACTGCTGGCTCATGTTCAGCTTCTTGTCCCATCACCCCCCAAGTCCTTTTCTGCAGAGCTGCCGTCCAGCTAGTCAGCCCCCTGCCTGTACCAGTGTATGGGATTGTTCTGTCCCAAGTGCAGGATTTTGCACTTGTCCTTGTCAAACCTCATGAGATTTCCTTTGGTCCAATCCTCCAATTTGTAGAGGTCACTCTGAATCCTAGCCCTACCTCCAGCATATTTACTACTCCCCACAGCTTGGTGTCATCTGCAAACTTACTGAGGGTGCATTCTGTGCCATCTTCCATCCACCGACTCCTTCTAGGTGTGTGACCCTGTGCACTATTTGAAACGTCCGGGTTTCTCACGCGTAGATGTTTACGTTCCTCAGTGCTAATGCTGCACAGCACCCTTGAAGGGAGGCTGTGACCATGGGCTGAGAATTGCCATGCTGGAGATTCCCTGCCCTTTTGTGAAGAGGAATCCCTCCAGCCACACCCTGGGGGTAAGCAAGCATGCCAGGACATGGCTACTCACGGACACAGCTGTGCAGGGGGCTGGGCCAGGGCTCCTGGGTGCACCTGTGCTGCTTTCTCTCTGGATCATGTCTCTGCTATGGGAATGGGTACAGGGGAGCGTGGGCAGCAAACTGAACCAGGAAGCCCTACAATGAATGTGGCACAGGGGCAGCTACAGTGCCTGCCTCAGGCCATCTCAGGGCAGCATGCGTGCTGGGGCCAGAGCAGGCATGACACAGTCCAGTCCTTTTGGGCAACCTTTGAGCTGTCACAGAGCAGCACCCCCTCTTGCCTGCACATGCCCCGGGAGTGGGAAATCCTGTGGGAGACTATTCCTGCTTGCATGCTCTGCACAGCCATGGCCAGAGCTCGTTGCGGCCTTGGAGTTTCTAACCTGGGCACAACATGGACCTAGAACTACAACATCAATTGATGCCAAGATGAACATGGGCCGGCAGTGTGGGGACGTGGTCAGGAAGGCCAATCACACCTTGTCGCGCATCCACAGATGCATCTCGAGCAGGTCCAGGGAGGTGATCCTCCCCCTCTATGTGGCGCTGGTCAGGCCGCAGCTGGAGGACTGCGTCCAGTTCTGGGCGCCGCACTTCAGGAGGGATGTGGACAGCACGGAGAGGGTGCAGAGGAGGCCACTCGCATGATCAGGGGCAGCAGGGCAGCCCCTACGAGAAGAGGTGATGGGACCTGAACCTGTTCAGCCTCCACAAGAGAAGGCTGAGGGGGATCTAGTGGCCTGTTACAAACTAGTCAGGGGGGACCAGCAGGCACTGGGGGAGTCCCTGTTTCCCCGAACACCACCAGGAGTGACCAGGAATAACGGCCACAAGCTGGCAGCGAGTAGATTCAGACTAGACATCAGGAGGTGTGACTTCACGGTCAGGGAGGCTAGGATCTGAAACCAACTTCCAAGGGAAGTGGTGCTGGCTCCTACCCTGGGGGTCTTTAAGACAAGGCTGGACAATCACCTTGCTGGGGTCGTTTGACCCCAGTACTCTTCCTGCCATGGCAGGGGATCGGAGTTGATGATCTGCTCAGGTCCCTTCTGACCCTACCAACTATGAAACTATGAAACGCATGGGGCTCTTAAGTCACACCACTGCCAAGCTCTGGCTCCTTCCCTTCAGGCTGCACTTAAGTTGCATTTCCCAGGTCTCCCCCTCAACGCAAGGGCCAGGGGTGCAGGGGAGACTCTTGGGGCCTCTCCTGGCAGGGTCAGGGGACCACATGAAGCCTTAAAAGGGGGCAGGTCTGCTTGTAGCAGTACCAGTTCTGAACGCTCACATTGCTGCCACCTCACGCACGAGTGGGGAGACTAAGGGCAGACGGAGCTGCTGTGAATGTCTGGGTGGCCCTCCCCTCCTGGCCTGATTCCTAGCACCAACCCCTGCAGATAAAGGACCCAACCTCTTTCTGCAGGTGCCCAGTGAGGGACATGCCACAGCATCCCTACACGACACTGGTCAGGCCACAGCTGGAGTACTGCGTCCAGTGCTGTGCGCCGCTCTTCAAGAGGGATGTGGACAACATTGAGAGGGTCCAGAGGAGGCCACTCGCATGATCCGGGGACAACAGGGCAGACCCTACAAGGAGAGACTGCGGGACCTGAACCTGTTCAGCCGTCACAAGAGAAGGCTGATGGGAGACCTGGAGAGACCTTGTTTCCCCGAGCACCCCTCCCCCCCCCGCATAACAAGGAATAACGGCCACAAGCTGGCAGAGGGTAGGTTTAGATTAGACATCAGGAGGCGCGACTTCACAGTCAGGGCGGCTAGGAGCTGGAACCAGCTTCCTAGGGAAGTGGTGCTGGCTCCTACCCTGGGGGTCTTTAAGAAGAGGCTTGATGCCTACCTGGCTGGAGTCATTTGAGCCCAGTTTTTCTCCTGCCCAGGCGGGGGGGCAGACTTGAAGGTCTACAAGGTCCCTTCCAACCCCACTTCTATGATCCCCAGCTCACTTGTCCCCAGGTCAAATTCCTGCACTGCACAACCAGGTGCTTCATCCCAAGCAGAGGTCACCAGGCTTTGATGTCCAGCCACGTGCACAGGCCACCTGGGACAACCTCAACTCAGCCGAGCACACTGCCCCACCTCATCTCTCCTCACCCTCTGTACGGCAACTCAGCCTTTCCCTGGACACAAGGGAAGCAGGCAGCCTCCCTGCTAGTACAGGCCCTTGGCAGGGTTGGGAGTGAGGTCTCTAGAGGTGGGGGGCGCAGCAGCACCCCAGATGTGTCCATCCCTCCAGGCAGGAGAGAACACAAAGAGCTGGGGGAGAAGGGAGGTAGACAGAGCGACAGAAGGCAGGACAAAGGCAGCCAAGACAGGGGCAGGGACACTTCTGCATGGGCTGTGGGAGCCCTGCAGGGTAAAGGCAGAGCCCAAAGAGACCTGGGCCCAGTGAGACTGCACAGAAGCGTAGAGCAGTTTACTGTGTCCAGCGGTGGCTGGAGCAAGATGGCTGAATCACCCAAGCACCTAGCTGCTGCCTGTGGCCCAGCAGGGCAGGGAAGGCCTAAGCAGAGGCAAGGCCAGCCAAGTGGCAGAGGGGCAGAGCAGCCTCACGGGCAAGGACACAAGCACACGCAGGACACCGAGCACAGCAGCCAGGGCAGTTCCCTACATGGGAAGATGAAGCAGTGCCAGCACAGGTCCCAGCCCTGCCATCAGCACAGCTCGTGCCCAGGGGAGGTGCTGAGCCACGTGGCTGTGCCAGCACCAAAGGAGCAGGGCAGCCAGGGCAGGAGCACACAGCTAGGAAAGGGTTCCCCATGACCACCATCGCTGCTGGTCTCTGGGATATGCTAGCCAAAAATGTACCCCACGAGGCAGGTGGGCATCACAGTACCACGTCAGCCTGCCAGGAGCTGACCCCATCAGGGGTACACAAGCCCTGCTCAGGTCCACGCATCCAGCTCAACCAACCAAAGGGCAGAACGGCCTCAGCCTTCCGCAGAATCCCTGGGGCCCCAGCTCCCAAGCAGGAAGCGGGGGAAGGGGGAGATGGAGAAATGTGCAGAGACGTACTATGCACAGACGGGCCACAGCACTCAGGTCTCAGCACATCCCATTGCAGAGCATCTGCAGGGCTGCAACAGCCTAGTGCATAGGGAATGGGTGACTGGGGGATTGCACTGCCCTTTTGTGAGTGCCTGGGCCTGGAATGAGCCTATGCCCAGCTACACACAAGGTCTGGGCTTTGCAGAGGAAACCATCTGCCTGGAGCACACTTCATAATTTCTTAGTTAGTAGGGTCGGAAGGGACCTGAGCAGATCATCAAGTCTGACCCCCCGCCATGGCAGGAAAGAGTACTGGGGTCAAATGACCCCAGCAAGGTGATTGTCCAGCCTCTTCTTAAAGACCCCCAGGGTAGGAGCCAGCACCACTTCTCTTGCAAGTTGGCTCCAGGTCCTAGCCGCCCTGACAGTGAAGTAGCGCCTCCTGATATGTAGTCTAAAATCTTGACTACATCCTGACAGAACCAGGCTAAAGACAATCCTCCACAAACTGCTGGGAAGAGGGATGCTGAGCAAGCAACGCTGCCACTGCAGGCCCTGGGGCTGCTCCCAAGTCCTTCACTCTGCCAGTGATAGAGGGGAAAACTGGGTGCACCCAGAGGCCATTCCTCTTCTCCCAAGGTGGGTGGTTCAGGACAGACTGGCAGGGAACTAGCTGCGGCAGCATCTACCAGTGCTGCAGGCACACGCCAAGGGGAGGCATCAGCAAGTCCTTGCTTTTGCCACCTGATGTATACGGGAGACCCGAGGTGCTCAGCCTCTGGCTGATGTTACAGTGACCAGGGACGCTACCACAGCCCATAGCCAGCCAGCCCAATCATGATCCTGGGATGCTGGTGGCTCACAGGACAGGCAATTGGCCTGGAGAAGTAATGTGGCCTCAGCCAGGCTCAGGCTGTTGGGATGATCTTGGCATGGGCCTGCTTCAGGTTTTGGAAAGCCCAAGGTGGTCATGGGAGGAAGCAAAGGTAGAGAGCAGCTCTGAACCCGGGGAAACAGGAACATAAAGAGCACCAGTGGTGGTTAAGTCAGTGCCGAGTAAGGCAATGGGGAGCCCAGTACTGAAAGACCAGTACACCCCACACAGGCCTCTGGCATCAACAGCATCAAAACTACAGCTGTTCTGAGCACTGGTACAGTCGGTCTAGCTGGGGCTGGTCTCAGCAGTCAGCCCAGCCTGCACTGGACTCCATGGTACAATTCACATCAATGCTCCCTAGTCCCACCTGACACCCTCACTCTTACCATGGCATTGGCAGACTCTGCAGAGCCCTTACAGACACCATCTGTTTCCTGGTCCTGGAAACTTCATCGGGTGCTAGCAAGCCAGAGGCTTGATGACCTTGGCTGAAGGCCCAGCTAAAGGGCTACATCTCTTATCAGAGCAACCCGAGTCTGACCTCTTCAGCAGGGCAGGAGGTGCTGGCGGGTCACTTCCAGGCAAGGGAAAGTTGGGCCTTTCAGCTCCTGGATGTCCAAGGGAAGAGCCCAAGCACAGTCTGTTCTAAGCGGGATCCCCTCAGCCCTGCTCCCGACAACCCAGGGCCCCTTTCTTGACAGTTCTGCAAATGCTGCATTTCTAGGCAAATAGGGCACAAACAGGCCCATCACTTGGGGCACAACAGGCACAGAGGGAGGATGTTATGGAAGCCCAGGGGTTCTGCACATAACAGGGTCAGAGGTCTCCAGTTTCAAGAGAACAGTCCCCCGAGCAGAGAAGACTCCTTAAATCATTTCTGCAGAGTGAAGGACCAAATGCTTGGGAAGGATGGTGAGCAAAGCCGCGAGGGTTCCCCAACTCATAGCAGGGGCACCACAGCACTGATAGGGCTTAGGCAGCCAGGCCTCTGCACCAGCTGCCCTGGAGAGCCTGCTGCCACCAGCCTGATGTGAGCACACTGAGCAAGCACTTCCATGAGTGAAGCCCACACAGGCATGCAACAAAGAACAAGGACCCATGGACCTGAGGCAACAGGCACTGAAGGGCAGGGGAAGAAACCAAGACACTAAGAGACGTATGAGAAAGAGAATTAGCAGCAAAAAGGGCCTGACTAGAGCAGACTGGGGGCAGAGCACATCCAGGCAGTCACATCCCAAACACTTCAAATATGAGCCAATACGTCCTTACCACCTGCCTGTCCCCCGTGCATGAGCAGCCAGCACAGCCGGCAGCAGGCCTGACCATGCCCAGCTGTGGGGTGCTGAAATATCAGAGCCCAGACAACAGACTCGGGCAGAAGTGGGTGCCTTGGAGGCAAGCAGGGAACCATCTACTCCCTGCAAAGCAGGAGGCACGAACCTTAAAGGCCACACAGACTTTCCTGGCTACCAGCTTCTCCATGGCTGTCAGCATGACCGGATAGCGGATCTCCTTCCCCTCACTGTCCCGCTCTACCTTCCCGTCCAGTGCTGGGGACTTCCGAGCTTCTGCATGGGCATAGTCCGGCCCCACTGTGTACACCTAAGCAGAGATGAGAGGGGCCCAAGTCAGAACTAACTTGGCTCTGAGGCTGCATCCAAGCTGCAGAGGCAGAGAAGCAGGAGAGGTTCTGGTGCCTGTGTTTCCCCATTTGCATCTGCAGTGACAGCAGCAGCACAGGAGCTGGGAGCTGGTTCTCAGCTGCATGAAGAGCTGTGGCCCTTGGCAGTGGGGGTGGGATTGAGCACCCAGCCCAGCCTGCCTCATGATGAGGGAGTGCAGAGGAGGACGCTTGCATCCACACTTTGGGCCCCTGTGGCTGTGCACTGTCCCTTGTCTGCTTTCCCTTCCCTCCTCAGCATGAGTTCAGTGACCCTCATCGGCCTGCACTTGACCAAAGTTTGCAGAGGCTGGTCTGATGAGGGGTGCAGGTAGCACTTGCAGGGGCTGAAGGAGCGTGATACACGGCTGTGTCAGGTAGGGAGTGAGGGCAGCTGGTTGTTAGACAGATGCTTTCACTGGACAAGCTGTGCAAGGGGCTCAGTGATAAGAAGTGCCAACAAAGGCAAAAAAGAAGAAAGAAGGAAGAGGGGCAGGGGGGAGGATTGTTGAGTTCTGCCTGCATAGAGTAGCAGGGGGAAGGAGGCGGCACGTGCAAAGCAGCGTGGCGGCCAGGAGGGCTGACCAGACCAGTGTCACGGAATGCTTGCTGGACACATGAAACACTGAACCAGTCCAAGAGCAGCACTTCATTTTCCAGCTACACTTTTGAATGGTCACAGGCAGCTTCAAACAGGTTTGAAAGGCTTGTAAGGTCCATCTGCTTCAGGTTAAAACTGCATTTAACCCAGTCTAAGTGTCACGAGTGTCTAAAGCCTCAGGGCTCACCCCAGGGAAGCACTCACACCTGCAGAGGAGGGCTGGAAACCCCTCAACAGCCAGAAGTGGCAGAGACCTCCCACCCCAGCCCTGCCCTCACCTTGACATCCGTGCCATCCGTGGGCATGAATTCCTCATAGATGTATGAACCCGTCTTCCGCACACTGCTCTCAGGGGAGTACACGCTGCTCCGGCTGCCGATCTGAAATCACAGGTGGAGGCGCCTGAGAGGTGGCAGAATGAGTTTACTAAAGCCTTGCTGCTGCTGGGCATGTGCTGAAGCCCTGTCAGCCAGCAGTGATGGGGAAAAGGCAGCTGGTGACACAACAGATCCTCCTCACCCTGTGCACTCTCCATGTTGGGGTACAGGTTGCACCTGTGTTGGTCTAAGGACAAAATCTAATAAAGAACTGTACCTGCCTAACTCAAATAGTTGGAAAAAATCTTCTTTACAAGCTTGCAGGTACAAATACCTTTCAGACCATCTCTTGAATACTCCAGCACCAACATCTTTTTAGACATGATGATAAAAATACAGACCATGATATACAACACAAGAAACCCACAGACCAACATACATAGCTGCACAGAACCAGCAATCATGCTAAACATGCTGAGAAAGCTGTAGTATGCAGCCAAGCCCTCAGATACCACCAAATTTGCACCGAGGAGAACACCCATTATCACCACCTCACAAATCGCAAAAATGCTTTCACTCAACAAGGACATTCCTCCAGAGAGATAGATCACACTTTTGAAAGAGCCACCCGGATACCACGTGAGGAATTGCTGCAGTACAGAAGGAAACACCCCATGAATCGCACACCACTCGTTATGACAGATCACCCCTCCCCCAAACCTATACAGAAAATCCCCGAAGAATTGCTACCAGTACTAGAAGACAACCCAATTCTTAAAAAGATCTTCCCAGAACAGCCCATCTGAGCCTTCAAACAAGCACTGAACCTTGCTAACCTCATCAGCTGAAGTAAACTTCCCACAGCGCAAAACACACCAAATGGATCCAGGCCATGCTATGACAAGAAATGCAAAACCTGCCAACATAACTCCACCCCCCCCACAATTACTACCCCCCACAACAGAACCATCAGCATTCCTAGATATTACAGCTGCACTTCCAGCAATCTCATCCAATGCATCAAATGCCCCAATAAAAAATACGCAAGAGACACCAAACAACAACTGAGCACCAGAATGAAGCCACATCAGAAATCTATCAAAGACAAAATACCCAATTATCGGTGGGGGCACATTTCTCACAAGAAAACCACTCTCTCTCCAACCTCTCAGTTCTGATCCTCAAAGGGAATTTACAAAACACTTTTCACAGATGAGCCTTCAAACTTCACTTCATCAACCTCCTGGATACAAAAGATCATGGACTAAATATAGACACTGGATTTATGACACGTCATAACCTGCCTGACATCTGACTCCCCAGGTACCTATCCACTATTTACCAGCTCCATTCATCCCCTGCCCCGCCTGTCTCTCACATACTGACTCCTCAATTTACATCTTCACTGACTGGCTTTCTAACATGCAGCCCAGCCTCTGGCCTCTTTACTATTCACTCCACCCAGGAACAGCACATACAAACTGCAAATGCTTTCTCAGTCTGACAAAAGATATTTGTACCTAAAAGTTTGCAAAGAAAATCTTTTCTGACTATCAGATTTACCCAAAGAACCTTGTCTGCCTATGTCATTTTCCTGCATCCTGCCCTGGCCAGGCCAGAGCACACCTTGGCTTGGCTTGTGCCCAGCAAAGAGCTAGCTGGCAGTTTACCCCTCACACCACTGACTCTATTCAGACCATGCCACAAGACGTACTTCCCGTGGGACCAGCTACACCAATGGGCTGAGTCCAAAGGGCAGCATGGGACCCACCCCCCATGCCACCAACACCAAAGCTGAGCAGGAGGTTTAGCTTTACACCATGAAAAGGGCACTGAAAGGGCAGGGGCCAGCCCACAGAATTCAAATGATGCACTGCCATGGTGGCTGGGTGGAAAAGGGATCAGAGGTCAGACGCTGTCACCCCTGCCGGGGGTTCTGTATGAGGGTGCTTCCTTCACTGTGACCATCTCTGGTCAGGGAGCCCCCAGCCCCATGGGCTCTATCGCTTGGCTCTTGCTGCCCTAGCAGGCCATCTGCTCCAGCACCAGGGACAGCCAGACTTTCATCCAGAGACTGCCCGGACTTTTCAGTCAAAGGGACGGGCCTGGGCCCGGGCCCAAAGCAAAACCCACCACACCAAACGCATGCCAGGTGCAAACGACATGGCTCACTTCCTGGAGCAGGGAGGGGACCTAGAGTTCCAGCTTCACTTCCACCTGCTGCCTAGATACACCCCCAGTTCCCTGCCTGTGCCCCTAGTACAGCCACCGGCTGCAGCCTGAAAGGCAGCAAGGGAAATGGGACATGGAGCCACAAGAAAGACTCCAGCAGGACTTCCCAAGCACATGTCTGGGAGGACAGGGGGTTCTGCTGCATACACTGATGCAGGGATGGGAAAGCAAGCGGTGTCACTGTGAAGCCTCTGCATCAGCCTACAGCTTCGGCAGAGCTGAGGCCTCCTATTGTCTACAACAGATGGAAGCAAAATCCTCTGGGGCACATGAGTGACACTGCTGTCGGTAGCACAAAGGTACCCAGGGCCACACAAGCCTTTCCCTTAAAATCATACCCCTGAACCTCACAGGCAGACGAGACCATCCAGATGGAGCTTCCCAGTTACAGGAACCATGTTTGTGGACTGGCATCTGCATCGTGCTAGGCATGTTCCCAACTAGGTCCCACCTGACAGAGCTCAGGCTGCAACACGAGGACAAGAGCAAAACCAGCCAAGCCAGGCACTCTGAACAGAGTGCACTAGTTCGTGAGGCTGCCAGAACCTTCCTTCTGCAACACCTGAGAGGGGTTTCACGGCAAGATTCACAACAGCAGCAGCAGCGTTTGCCTGACAAACACAGACAACAAAGCTAAGCCAGCCAGCAACCCACTGGGAACCTCCCCCAGGATTATGGAGACACATGTGGATCCCGCTAGCTGCTGACAGGGAATGCTGCAGTGCTCGCACCCCACCCCATGCACAAGGGAGCTGGGCAGCAGAGCTTCTCACCTTCCGGAAGAGCCGCTGGCTGCCCCCACCGGCGGAGGACGGGTAGTAGATGTAGACATTGTGATCCTCGGCACTGACTGGCTTCTCCACAAATGGCTTTGGAAACATGACGCCATTCACCTCCACATGGTCCTCACCCTCCACCAGGTTGCACTCTGCAGACAGTGTGCTGTCAGGGGTGGGGAGCCTGCACAAGACCCCTACTTATCACCACCCAGCCCCAAGCAGGGCCCTGCAGCCTCGGCAGCTGGCATGCTCTGGCACCTGGCCCTCAGCCCCATGTCTGGGTCAGCCATGTGGCCAAGTCAGACCTGCTCCAGCTCCCTCTTAGAGCATGCACTATGCAGCAAGGCTCCTCTGGGATGCTGTGAAAGGCCTGGACAGACAGGCCCCATCCAGGCATCCCAGGCAGGAGCACTGAACCCAGGATAATGGCACTCTGACTCTCAAGTGGGTGCTGGGGGTCAGAACCACAGGGTCATGGGGCTGGCAGGGACCTGCAGAGGCCACATCTAATCCAACCCCTGCCTGTGGCAGGATCACTGGCCCTGTGCAAACCAGCCCAGACACATCCACTGTCCAACCTCTGAGCAAAACTACAGTCAACCCCAACCCAACATAAGGCATCACCCTGGACCCTGCCACAGGGAAAGCAGGACTGCAGCAGCTAACTTCTTGCTGCTATAAAAGGTTGCCAATATACACTCAAGGGACCCAATGCAGAGGCCATGCCCCATGCTACAGAGGAAGGCAAAAAACCCCAGTCTACACCACTCTGAGCATGGGGTAAAATTCCTTCCTGACCCCAAATGTGGCATCAGTCTGACCCTGAGCAGAAGGGCAAGACCCTCTAGTCAGGAGCCTCTGGGTTTAAGTCCGAGCAGGAGCACTAGCACAGTCCAGTCACCCTCCTCCATGCCTGAGCCCCAGTTCCAAGCTCGCCAACAACCAGCCCCATCGATGCCAAGCTCACTGGGGAGGAGAGCTGGATGCCGGCTGCTCCCAGCTCCCCGGGGACACTCACCGTTTGGCTTATCGGGGTCGCGATTGAGCACAGCATAGCGGGGCAGGTCTATGCCCTCCTCCTGCAGGATCCGGTACACTTCCCGCCTGCAGGGGACACAGCACAGTTGGCGACAGCCAGCGCAGGGGGCTGGGAGGTCTCCACTGAGGCCTTGGGGCTCAAGCAGCAACAAAACTGAGTGCTAGACCTTAGGCCAAGAGCAGAGCAAAGCCAGCGTGATGGGGCCAAGGCCTTGCTCACACCTGCCCCTCCCCTTCCTGGTGTGGCACACACAAGGGTGCTGGTACTGCCTGTGGGGGGCAGAGATCCTCCGCCCAGGTCCCTGCACACTGGCCCAACCCCAAGGCCCAGACCTCTGGGTAGCAAACATCCAGCCCACACCTCACCAGCACCAGGCAGACAGCTGAGGGTCAGTGGCTTCCCCTGCTCAGGGAGCATCTCAAGGCTTTTGCACCCAACAGGGAGCTGGGACTCTCCCCCATGTGATGCCTTGTATGCTTTGGGGGACAGGGCCAAGCCCGTGAAAAGCTGCACCTGGGCGCCCAATTCATGGTTTGAAGCATCGGTAACTTCCCCACCCAGGGACCCTGTCTGCTCTCCCTGTTGCTTACTGCCAGCCAGGAATCTCCCAGCCATGCCAGCTCACTGTCCTGGAGCTCACCCCCTGCACTAACTGCTCCAGCTTGGTCCATGAGCTTCTGCCCTGTCCTGACATGGGGATGGCTGTTCCTGCAGCTCCTCCTTCCTTGCCTCACCCCAGCCAGTTCCCAGCCATCTCATCACAGAGCACAGCGGCACACAAACCCCATGAAAGGTGGTGCTGTAGCCACAGAGCAGGCCATGGGGAGGGGGCTCTGGTAGGCAGGAACCCACCTATCCTGGATGTAATACTGCATGTCAAGATCGTTGATCAGGAAGGGCTTGCACAGCTTGGCGTAGGCCACGGCCTTGTCCAGAGGGAATCCTGGGAGACACGGGGAGGAGCGATGAGTTGCGCATGCCACAGGCCGGTCCAGGGGAAGCAGCAGGCAGAGGCTGCTGCCCTGACCTTTACCTTTGGAGTGGAAGGAGATGAGGCAGTCGCAAAGCGGCCAGTTCTCCACAGGCTCATTCAGGATGACGTCCTCACCCATCACCACCACTGTGATGTACTCAAACTTGCACAGGCGCTCCAGGATCTGCGTCATGGGCTTCGACTTGGACTTCTTGGTCATGGCGCAGATCCCCACCACAATCTGCCGCTCCGGGGGCTGGGGGAGAGATACAGGCAGGTCAGTGCAGGCAAGCTTGGACAGCAAGCTCCCTTGCAGGATGAGAGAAGATGGCAGTGGGAGCAGGCCAGGGCTCTCCCCAGCTCACATATGCTTCATCTGAAGCCAACTCAGGAGACAGGGCTCAGCAGGTGGGAACCATTAAAGACCCTTTGATGTGCCTGCTCCTGTGGCAGATGAGTCTCCTCCTCCCGCCAGGTGCCCATGTAAACCTTGGTCACCCCTGGAAGTGCTGCAAATGCATAACCAGGGCACTAGCGTGCAACACCCCTGCATGTGTACACACACACAGAGCCATAGACTGCAGAGGCAACTGCACCAGGGAGAAGCACAGCCCTTGCTCACCCCGAGGGCATGTCCTACAGGCAGCAAGTGCCATCTGCCAGCTATTCTGGAGACATCGCCCAAGGCTTTGGAGCAGAAGGGCATAAAAACTGAGCAAGTACCTACAACCTGCTTCCCTGGCCCCTGAAAAGCCCCACATGCTAATGGGATCACGACTGAGACCAAGTCTAAGGGAATGGAGAGAAAGGACAAATGTTTACTACCCAGTGCCTGGAGAGCAGCACTTAAAACGGGGCCCCATAGCATGGCCAGGCCGGCCACTGTTGGCCTTTCTGCTCTGTCCCTTCCCCCAGAAAGGGACTGGGGTTGTTTCTGGGAAAAGCAACAAGGACCAGCCTGCAAGGAGCTCCTTGCCAGTGACATCCAGGAGGAGCCAAATGCTGGCATGCCGAGCAGATGGCACCTGTACTGTAGGGGGGCTGGCACTTTACCCTGCTGCTGCGAGACTCAAATACGCAAGAAGGGAAGGCAGGGAGGGGGGGAAATACTGATTGCTCTCAACGTGCAGCCCGAAATCAGTCTGCTGCACAGACAGGGAGTCCCCCAGCACCAGCAGAGAGCTCTGGCTGTTTGTTCTCCCCTCAGACAGCCTGTGGTGGCATCACTGGCTCACTTGGCTCTGTTCAATGAGGTCTGCCCGAAAAAGCTCTGGAGGCTGTACTTGGAAGCCCATGGCCTCAAACCGAAGCAGAGACCTGGACACCATGACCCCAAACAGTCTGCACTTTCAGCTGGGGCTTGAATGCTGTGCCAGGCCTCGAGAAGGCAGGCACAGCCAGAGCGACCCAAGAAGGAAGCTAGAACAAGACACCACAAGTACGGCTCATGTTAAATGGATCAGATGCCAGCAAACTGACCCATTTCAAGGGGATGTGGTAGGGAGCAGCTACATCTAGCACAGTCCCCTGGGACTAGCCCCCCACTAATTGGGAGAGATGTTAACGACCAGGGAGAAAGCAATTCCTGACAAGGCTTGCAGGGGACAGTCACGCTGTGGAGGGAGGGGGTAACTACAGAGAGGCAGGTCACTGAACGGGAGCACTCCAGCTTACTGGTCAGTGAGCAGGATGTCTCATAATCGGCGACCTAGTGATCGATGGGAAGTTGGGTGACAGCGACCACGAGCTGATCACCTTCACCATCCGCCGTAAAGCTGGCAAGTCAGTCAGCAACACAGAAGTCCTTGACTTCAGAAAAGCCAACTTTGACAAGCTCAAGAGGCTTGTCGGTCAGGCCCTCAGGGACCATGACCCCAGGGAGATGGGAGTTCAAGAAGAGTGGTTGCTTCTCAAGGAAGCGATCCTCAGTGCACAAGCTAAATCTATTCCAACACGGAGGAAAGGGAGCAAGAAGGCACAGCAGCCCGCCTGGCTCTCCAGGGACCTAGCGGATCTCCTGCGGCTAAAAAGGAAAGCCTACAAAGGATGGAGGACGGGATTCACCTCCAAGGAGGATTACTCCGCGCTGGTCCGGTCCTGCAGGGACCAAACCAGGAAAGCCAAGGCTGCAACTGAACTCCAACTAGCTTCAGGCATCAAGGACAACAAAAAGTCCTTTTTCAGGTATGTGGGGAGCCAGAGGAAAAGCAAGGGCAATGTTGGACCCCTGCTAAACCAGATGGGGCAACTGACAACTGACGCCCAGGAAAAAGCCAACCTATTAAATAGGTACTTTGCGTCAGTCTTTCATCAGTCACAGGGGATGCCCATGACTGCTATGGGACAGGGAGATCCGGGTGATGGGGATCCCCTACCCTCCATCAATGCTGACCTCGTGAAGGAACACCTTGAGAAGCTGGATACCTTCAAGTCAGCTGGCCCTGACAACCTGCACCCCAGGGTACTCAAGGAGCTGGCGAGCGTCATAGCCCAGCCCCTGGCACGGATCTCTGAGAGCTCCTGGCGCTCTGGTGTAGTGCCCGAAGACTGGAAGAAGGCCAATGTGGTGCCGATCTTCAAGGAAGGGAGGAGAGTGGATCCGGCTAACTACAGGCCCATTAGCCTGACTTCTATCCTGGGGAAGATCTTAGAAAAGTTTATTAAGGAGGCCATCCTTGAGGGACTGGCCCAGGCTAACATCCTAAGGGACAGCCAGCACGGGTTTGTTGCGGGTAGGTCTTGTTTGACCAATCTCATTTCCTTCTATGACCAGGTGACCTATCACCTGGACAAGGGAGAAGAGATTGATGTCATATATCTTGACTTCAAAAAAGCTTTTGATCTGGTATCCCATGATCACCTCTTGGCCAAACTGCCCAGTTGTGGCCTTGGCTCCACCACGATCCGCTGGCTGGGAAATTGGCTTTGTGGTCGGACCCAGAGGGTTGTGATTGATGGCAGTCACTCATCATAGTGCCCTGGAACCAGTGGGGTCCCTCAAGGCTCTGTCCTGGGACCCATACTGTTCAACATCTTCATTAACGATGTGGACACTGGAGTCAGGAGTGGACTGGCCAAGTTCGCCGATGACACCAAACTTTGGGGCAAAGCATCCCCGCCAGAAGATAGGCGGGTGATCCAGGCTGACCTGGACAAGCTCAGCAAATGGGCAGACGAGAACCTCATGGTGTTTAACACCGAAAAATGCAAGGTTCTCCACCTTGGGAGGAAAAACCTGCAGCACCCTTATAGGCTCGGCAGTGCTACGTTGGATAGCACTGCAGAAGAAAAAGACTTGGGGGTCATCATTGACCACAAGATGAACATGAGCCTGCAATGCGATGCTGCAGCTAATAAAGCGACCAAAATGCTGGCGTGCATCCATAGATGCTTCTCGAGCAAATCCCGGGACGTCATTCTCCCCTTGTACTCGGCCTTGGTGAGGCCGCAGCTGGAGTACTGTGTCCAGTTTTGGGCTCCACAATTCAAAAAGGAGGTGGAGAAGCTTGAGAGAGTCCAGAGGAGAGCCACGCGCATGATCAGAGGTCAGGAAAACAGATCTTACGAAGACAGGCTGAGAGCCATGGGACTCTTTAGCCTGGAAAAGCGTAGGCTCAGGGGTGATCTGATGGCCACCTATAAGTTTATCGGGGTGACCACCAGGATCTGGGGGAACGTCTGTTCACCAGAGCGCCCCGAGAAATGACAAGGTCGAACGGTCACAAACTCCTGCAAGACTGTTTCAGGCTGGACATAAGGAAGAATTTCTTTCCTGTCCGAGCCCCCAAGGTCTGGAACAGTCTGCCAGCGGAGGTGGTTCAAGCACCTACACTGAACACCTTCAAGAGTAAATTGGATGCTTATCTTGCTGGGATCCTATGACCCCAGCTGACTTCCTGCCCTTTGGGCAGGGGGCTGGACTCGATGATCTCCCGAGGTCCCTTCCAGCCCTAATGTCTATGAAATCTATGAAATATGAAATAGCATCAGCCTCAGCTCACACCTAGGACCACGGAGCACTGACCAATGCAGGATCCCACCCTGCAATACAGCAACGCAGGGTGAGGGTGATCTCAGCTCTGGGGGCAACGCGCCTCTTCAGATGTATAGGTGGGGACAGAGGCACTGAGTGCAAACACACATGACAACGAAGCCAGTCCCCAGCATCACCACTGGGACCCGGGTCACAGCTGTTGTGGGCTGGAGGTCTCTGCACATATGACGATGTAGCGCCCCAGTAAAGCAGGTGCCTTTCAGGAACTGTGGTGCCACGGCTCCAACTGCGGAAGTGAGACAAAGCACCTACCCTGACCCAGTGGAGGAGCAAGGGGGAGAGGGGGGGTTGCTTCCATACTGTGGATCCCAGGGGTGGGAGACCTGTAGCTGGGGTTTTCATGTCTGCTTTTCTTTCTCTCCCAAATGCAAGTTCAGTGAACCTCACTGGCCTGCACTTGACCAAAGTCTGCAGATGCCTGTCTGACCACGGGCAGGGGATCCTGCTTGCAGGGGCTGGAGGGGCATGACACAGGGCTTGGGAGGCCCAGAAGGAGGGGCACAAGGAGCAGTGCAGTGTGGAATGCCTGGGGGACTGACGAGACCCACGACACAGGACACCGCATGTCCACACACAACGCTAACCGCTTCACTGTGAGCCGGTCCAAGGGAGGGCTCCATTTTCCAGCTACACTTTGAACCCTTCCAGGCAGCTTTTAACCAGTTTGAACAGGCATGCACATCTGTCTGCTTCCAGTTTGAACTGCACGTACACCAGCCTGACTGTTACATGTGTCCAAGCCTCCCCATCACCCCAGCCTGTGGAGCCAGTGTGGCCACTCCTGAAGCCATGCATCCACAACTGGGGAAGGGCAACAACAAGCTGGAGGTGAGCAAGGCCACACAGGGGTCAGGAACAGACTTTCTAGTGGGACTCCAGGGGCTTGATCCACCTGGCGCAGCACAGAGAACAGGAGGGGGAGACTCCCATGGCCTGCGGGGATCTGACAGCAGGGACCCCATGGAGCAGCAGGCCCAGCCAGGAGCAGTTGTACTGCCCACATCACACTCAGAGTAAGCTGCGGTGCCTCACAGGGAGGGCTTGCTGGCTGTGTCAAAGAATCACACAGCACCTCTGACTAGGTGGTGCCAGCACTTCTGGCCTTAAACCCCTGAATCCAGGAATCTAGCATCCAAGATTGCATGGCGTTTCACAGAGGCTCTGGGACCCTGCAGAGACAGGAGCAGCCTGGAGGTGCCAGGCCCTTTGCATGCCTGGGAAAGGTGTGGATGTGGCACAGGAGAGCAGGGTGTCTGCCCTGCCAGCCCAGCCACCACGCTCCTGTGGTTACAGACTACTCTGCATGGTCAGGAAGCCTCCTGGATGGGGTGTTGCCTGCACTGCACTCGGCGGGGTCCATGCTGGCAGAGGGCCAGACCACTCTGCAGGACAACCAGAGGAGAAGCCATGCATCTACCCAGCCCAGGAGCAAAGCACACAGGCCCCAAGTACTCACTGGGGCAGGGACACCAACTGTCGCAGAGACATAGCACCTGCCACCCCCAAGGACGACAAAGCCCAGGTGGAAGACAGGGACGGGGAGAGCTGCACTAGGACAAAGCTGGGCGTCCTGGACATGACAGCAGGACCTTCCACCAGCACCATCCTTCCAGCATGCACAGAGCGCCCAAACCCACGGCTTGTTGGGTTAAGGCCTCAACCTCCCACCCTGCCTCACCGTGGCATTCAGAGTGTCCCTCCCATCAAGACACCTCCCTTCCAGACTGGCCTAACACTGCACTGGGTCAAGTCTCCAAGGTCTACCACTTCATATCCAACAGGCCTTGACACTCACCCTGCCTTCCCCAGTCTGCAGCTCAGGGGAAGAATCCCCATTAGACAAGAGCTATGGAAACACCAGCACAAGCACTAGTCACAAAAAGGATGGTTACTGCTACAGGTACCAAACTCAGATGCTTTCCTGAACCCAGGAGTTCCTGGGTTGTGGTTACCATGTCCAGGTTTCAAAAGCAGCCCCTGCTGGGAAGGCTGCTGTCATAGTCCCAGGCCAGCGCCCAGACTTGGCACAGCATCATGCAACAGCCAAGTGTGTGCAGGACCCCCACTGTGTCTGCACTGTGGCTGGATATGACAGAGAGCCACACTTCAAGCTTTCCAAGGAGCTACTGCAGCAGGAAGATGCTCAACAGCGTTCCAGGACCCCCGCAAGGAGAGGTGACCTTTCACCTCACGGTGCCATTTCACAGGTGAAAACAGGTATAACCTTGGGATAAGCAGAGCTCTTCTGGGCCCAGTGGACTCACAGCACCAGCTGCTCCATGTCAGCTGGTGCTAACATAGACTGGGCCTTGTTCACACACCAGAGCAGTCAGCTCAGTCCCTTCCACACGTCCCTACACGTCAGGTGTGTGGACCCCTTCCAGGCATGGCACAGGACATGTCTGAAGTGATCCCAGATGCTTCATCAGCATCACACATTGGAAGCAGGGGCACCCAGGAGCTGCAAGTGAAGTCTGGAAAAGGCCCTGTGGGCTCCACGCACCAGTCTGCCTGCATCGTTCTGGGGGAATTCAGCTCAGTGAGGGAACACGAGGACATGAGAACACCCATGGAAGGAGAAAGTGCAGCTGGGCCTGAGTGACCCCAGTCCACAGAGGGCTGGGAGGGCCCCATGGGAGAGAGCATGGATGCAGGAAAAGAGCATCGATACAGGTGATACCCTTTCCTGCAGCACCAGGGGGTCAAGCCACCGCCTCCCCAAGGGCCCACAGAAACCCTGCTCCTCCTGGGCAAGACAGCCTGGTGCTTCTGAGGGCTGAGCATGGGGACCCGATTATTCAGGGACCAACAGGCATCCAGGACACTGCACTTTCCTGACTGCCACACCATGTGGCCAGGTGCCACCTTCCCTGTATGTGCCAACAGCTGGGGCCTCAGCAATCACCACATACATAGACCAACCAAACAGAGAGCCTGAGACTGGGCTCAGCCCCACACCAGCCCCTGGCCCTCCTTACCAATTCCTCCTCCTCCTCATCCTCAAAGAAGTCGATCTCGTCAGGGTTCATGTCTGGTCCCAGGCAGTCTGTCTCATCATCTCTGGAACCAACAAAAAACCTGGGAGCGGAGCCCTCGCCCTCAGTGGGGGTCGTCAGGGACAACATCACAGTCCGGGGAGCCGACCATCCCGCTCTGGAAGCATCACGTACAAACCAGGATGAAGGAGGGCCAGCAGGGGCAGCAGCCAGGGGCTGACACTATGGGGCAGAGCCAAGGGTGCACGGGGCAGGGGCAGGGCAGGGCAGGCGCTGCATGGAGGGACCCAAGGGCGTGACGGCAGCACCAGCAGACAGCACCTGGGCAGGGAGAGGTGCCGTTAGGTGGGGTGGGGGCAGAAGCCAGGGCAACTGGACCGCGCCCGGGGGGAGGATCCAGTGGGCGCCATGTTAGACAGGCTGCTCCCTCCTGCAGCCGGGAGGGGACAGTGCCATGGCTAGTGCTGAAGTGACTTAACCCTTACAGTGCTGCATGTTCCGGGCTGCCAGCTAATTCAGCGCACAGGACAGTGCGCTTGTGAGCTCTTGCAGCCGAGGTCACTGGCTAGGACAGGAGGCTGGGAGGGGGGTGAGAGTGAAGGTGACTTTCCAGCCCTGATCCTCAGGCCTTTAGCTGGTCAGGGAGACCTGCAATGAGACAGAGAGAAAGGCCATTCAGGAGAGGCACCCAAGTCAGATCACAGGAAGGGCCGGGCTGCTGCAAGGAACAAAGGGCAGCACCACGCAGTCCAAGGCAGAGCGCCAGAGCCCCACCATCAGGAGACCGTGAAGCAGCATCCCCCCTTCCGCGGGGCCCAGATCTGCCTTGTGCTGCAGCAGTAACACCAATACCCACCATACGCAGGGAGGGGATGGCAGCACTCCCTTCCCCCTTCCCAACTGCAAGCAGGGAAAGACTTGCGCCCCAAGTTCCTTCCCCACCAGGCAAAGCAGAGAAAGGAGAAGCCATCGAGTCCTCTGGACGGAGCTGGGTGAAAGAGGAGGCATCAAACACTCGGCTGGGGATCCGTGCAGTCCAGACCCACCCCTGCTCACCCAACCCAGCCATGGGGGACAACCCTCCCAGCAGCATCAATGCGCAAAACACAAGACAGCTGCAGCGAGGCCTGTCTGAAAGCCACAGAACACGTGGACCAACACCAAAGCGCCTTGGCTACTTGAAAGTGCGGCTGGGCCTGGTCCGGAGACAGGGGGTGTGGGAGCTGGCCTGCTCACCGCCTGCCGGGGTGAGGAAGCTGCACTCCTCCAGGGCAGACGGCCAGTGCGTGCACAGGCTCTGTCCCAACAGGGATGCAGGGTGCCTCTCCCCATTGCAGGCTGCACAGCCTGGCAGTGCCCAGAGCTCGGCTTCATGACCAGCCTGGGCACCCAGCCCAGCACAGCAAGGCTGAGCCTGTTCTTCTCAGGGCCCAAATATTACAAGCCCACCCCAAGGGGCAGCAGACTGGAAAAGCCTTGCCCAGAAAGCAGCAGGGGCCAATCTGAGCTCCTGCCTTGCCTGGCACAGGGCCTGGCACCACCACAAGTGATGGAGAAGCCAGGCAGGCACAGGAGCCTCCCCGAGGCCAGAGGCCGCAGTGGTGTCACATGCCCGAGGGGTCTTCCTTGCTTTTTGCCCCTGAAAGAGACCAGGCATTTCCATCCAAACCCATCTGCTCTGTGGGCGTCAAGGAGCCACCGCTCGCATGCAGAAGGCAGCAAGCAGAGCTGCCAGCACAGGCCACTGCAGCGTCCCCCCACGCAGCTCTCGGCTCACGGGCAGGACTCGGACCCCTGCCACGCGTGCCCAGGCCAGCTCGAGCCAGCAAACGGCACAGTGCCGCAGGCCACGCACTGCTGGCAGGACAGCCGCTCCAGGGTGCGCGCACCCACGAGGCACCAGCACTGCAGCCCCGGGCCGCTCGGCCCACGTGCCACCTTCTCCCAGCACAGCGGAGCGTACTGCCCGTGGCCCCCCACCCTCGCCCCGAGGCTGCCCGCCCGCCCGCCCACCCCACACCCGCAAATGACGACACACCCGGGGTCTCGCCCTCGCTGCGTGGGTGCCCGGAACACGTGGCCCTTTGCCTCCTGTCCGGCCTCCACGGGGACGCGAGCTGGGGGCGCGGTGCAGCTGCGCGCTGTGCCCCGGTGCCAGCCCGGGGAGCCGCTACGGCCTGTCCACGCGCTCCCGGGGGTGGGCACAGGCAGGCGCCCCGAGCTGCGCCAGCCACGAGACCAGCGCCGGCACGGCCCGGAGCAGGCACGGGCGCGGGGTGCCACACCAGGGCCCCCCGGCGCGGGCGCAGACCGCGCCGCTCGCGCCTCCGCCCGGACCTGCGAGCGCGGCGGCGGCACGACCCACCGCCCGGCGCCCGCGGGCTCGGCTCGGCCCGGCCGGGGGTGTCACAGTCGCCCCCCGCCCCACGGCCCTCACAGCGCCCCAGGCCGAGCGCGGCGGGACGGGGGGAGGGGGAAGCCGCTCGGCCTGGCAGGCGCGCCGGCCCGGGCGCGGCAAGGGGGCCGGGGCGCGGCGGGGCCGGGCTGGGCCCGTCCGGGGGATGCCGGGGACCCCGGGGCCTCCCACCGCCGCCGCCATGTCACGCACTCACCTGCTCCCGGCGCCAGGCCCGGCCCGGCCCGGTCCGGCCGGCCAATCGCCGCCTGCTCCCGGAGCCCACAGCCAATGGGCGGCGGGGGGCGGGGCGGGCCGCAACACGGGCGGGAGCAGCGCGTCCCCTGGCGGTCGGAGTGGGCGGTGCAGCCCCGCGGCGCCAAACGCCTTCCCCCCGCCACCCGCGCGTCCCCACCCTGGACGGGGCACCCCGGACCGCCCCCTCGGGGCATTCCACCCCCCACCCCTGGATGGGATGCCCCAGACCTGCCCTCCTCGGGGCATCCCACTCCCCCACCCCCGGACGGAGCTCCACGGACCCCCACCTCGGGGCATCCCACACCCCCACCCTGGATGGGGCACCCCAGACCCCCCCCAGGGGCATCCCACCTCCCCATCCCTGGACGGGGCTCCCCAGAGCCACCCGCTCCAGACCCTGGCCCCCTAGATGGGCACCTGCCCCCCCATCCCACCTGGGGGTGCCCCAACCCCCCGTGTCCCTGGACGGGGCGCCTGGCCCCAGCGGCACAGCGCAGCCCCCTGCCCCGCGGGACTCCCAGGCCCCTGAGGAGGGCGCGTGGGGGTGGGGGTGGGGCACCCTTTCGGGGGGGTCAAGGCGCCTCCACTAGGGATGATGGGGTTGTGGCACCACAGGGCAAAGGCAGGGCTCAGCCCACAGTAGGTGGCAACTGGCTCTGACCCAGCAGAGTGGGGCGCGCATGCTGCTCCTCTGAGCCCCCTCGAGGGCCCAGCTTGTCCCTCCTGCCACGATGAGTGCAGCCACCATGGGGAAGACAGGTCTGGTGGTCCACACCTCCTCCTCCCCGAGATCAGGGATGGGGCACTGCCCCGGAGCGAGGACTAGTGATGGCAGACGTGGCCCCGGCGCTCTGGGGAGCTGCCAGTGCACTGCCCTGCAGATGGGCACCAGGCTCCCTGGGCCATCTGATGGCCACAAGTCGCAGGAGCCTTCAGTGGGCAGCGTCTCCACAGCTAGGTGTTTGCGTTGCGGGAGGAGGGAAGGAGCCCTGGGTACTGTGGGCTACAGGCGTGCTGCACCAGCAACACTGCCACCCGACTCCCCCAGCTTAGTCACGGCCAAGCACCCCAGCAGCGAGGGGCACGGGTGGTGGGGCAGGAGGGGACGTGGGGACATTCCCAAGACTGGAAGGGAGCGAGTGTGCCCACAGGGGAAAGGCAGGTCAGGTGCATGGAGGGGTGACTGCAGGCCAGGGGCTGGCACCGGCCCTGCACAGGGAAAAGTCGGTGCAGGAGCTGCGGAGAGCAGCACGTGGCTCACGGCAAACAGGCCCAGCCCAGCACACCTGATAGTGAGACAAAGCTCATGGTGCTGCCATGCACACTCGGCTCTGGCAGCTCCCACGATTGTGTGGCACCCTGGTGCCACACTGTCAGTAACCATGCGAGCAGAGAGCAAGACGGTAATGGGCCCCCATGGGGCATGGAGCACCCTCCTGGCCTGGGGTCCCTAGTGCGGCCACACCGGGATCTGCTGGAGGCGTTTAACAATATTTATGACCTGGGAGTAAACATGCTGTGGCTGACAGCATGTGGGGCACTGCAGGGCAGAGAGCAGGACAGCCATGCCGACCAGCCGGACCCCTGGCTGGTGTCCTGCCAAAGAGGTGCTGGAGGTACAGAGAAGCTGATGATACCAAAATTTGGGGTGAGGTGAGCACGCTAGTAGGGAGGGAAAGATTGCAGCAAGATCTGGATAGGTTGCAGGGGTGGGCTGACATAAACAGGATGCATTTCAATACTGGCAAGTGCAGGGTGCTGCACTTGGGCAGTAGAAACCAGCAGCACACTTACAGAACGGGAAACTCCTTTCTTGGGAGCACGGAGGCAGAAAGGGATCTTGGAGTCATTGCTGACTCCAAGATGAACATGGGCCGACAATGCAAGGTCACGGTTGGCAGGGCTAACCACACCTTGTCGTGCATCCACAGATGCATCTCGAGCAGGTCCAGGGGGGTGATCCTCCCCCTCTATGCGACGCTGGTCAGGCCGCAGCTGGAGTACTGCGTCCAGTTCTGGGCGCCCCATTTCAGGAGGGATGTGGACAATGTTGAAAGGGTCCAGAGGAGGCCACTCGCATGATTCAGGGACTACAGAGCAGACCCTACAATGAGAGACTGTGGGACCTGACCCTGTTCAGCCTTCACAAGAGGAGGCTGAGGGGGGACCTGGTGACTGTCTATAAACTCACTAGGGGGGACCAGAAGGGTTTGGGGAAGACGCTGTTTCCCCTCCCGCCCCCCGCATAACAAGGAATAATGGCCACAAGTTGTTGGAGAGGAGGTTTAGATTAGACATCTGCAAGAACTGCTTCACGGTCAGGGCACCTAGGATCTGGAACCAACTTCCAAGGGAAGTGGTGCTGGCTCCTACCCTGGGGGTCTTTAAGAGGAGGCTTGATGCCTACCTGGCTGGAGTCATTTGAGTCCAGTTTCTTCTCCCGCCCAGGCGGGGGGTCGGACTTGAAGATCTACAAGGTCCCGTCTGAACCCACTTCTGTGATTTTATGATCCCCACAGGGGCAGGGAAGCTGGAAGGGAGCAAGGGGACCAGCGAGTGAACGTGAGCTCACAGAGGGGTGCGTGGCACCGAGGGTGCTGATGCAGACACGGGTGTCACAATCAGGAGGAGACCACTCCCCCTGTGGCACCGGGCAGTGCCGGCGGGAACGCTGCTGGGGCTGGCGTCACCCAGGAGCAGAGTGCAGAGACCGGGGTGGGGGTGGGAAGCAGCACGTGCAGGACGCCACAGGCCTTGCGTGGCGGGGAGGAGACGGCCTGAGCGCAGTGTTCCGGCCTCCTCCCAGGGAGCCGGTGTGGAGGGGCTCCTGTCTACTGTGGAAAGGAGCAGCAAGGGCCAAGGGCAGGAGGGGAAGGCAGGAACATCATTTTGAGAGGCTTTTGGCCTAGTTGTCTGTGCCTACTGCATGTGGCAGCAGGTACCACTGGTATCCCTGGTTCATACAATATTCATACAAGGCTTGGCTGGGGGTGAGTCACACCAGGCGACTGCCACTCCTGTTTTCCAGGTCTCTGGAGTAGAAACCAGCTCATCATGCTGAGTTATAGCAGCACCATGTGGGACTCACCTGGAAACATAAAGCAAGCGTGTGTGATCCTGTGTGTTGGAAGAAGCATTAGCCCTTGTGCTTGTTACAAGTGCCCCATGGTCTCTCCCCAAGGTGCAGGGCAGGGCATGGTGATGTTTGTGGTGAGTGGTCTTGGGCCTTAGCTGTGATGGGATGAGGTGAGAGCATGGAGCCGACAGGCTCACTCGGCAGAGGCAGGCAGCAACTTTTGGTTCCTGACTCGAATTTGCCTCTTGGACCAAAGGTTATTGCAAGTACGTGACAGCAACCACCTTTGCACACCTGCCAGCCGGTAAACACGGCCCAGACACTCCCTGTGCTGCGGTTTATTATCAGGGATTGCAAATGGAAGGAACAAAGGAGAGGCAGCCCTGGGCCGAGGAAATGCGGCTCCCTGGAGCTGGGCACGGGCCCACCCTGGCCCATCTGTGCTGAGCCTGCACGCAGCTCCTGCCCTCTGGTCTGCCCACCCAAACGGGGCTCCCGCCATCGCCAGGAGGCTGTAACTGAATGGCAGCGCTGGGTGGGGAGCACAAAGAGGGAAGTGTGAGGAGGGTCCCAGGGGAAAAGGGGCCAGGGTCCCAGAGACGCGTGCGACTGGCAGGGCAGGCGAGAGAGGGGGGCAGGGTCATGGGGTCCCAGCGATGATGAGATGCAGGTGAACTGTGCTGAGCCAGGAGCACTGCTGCATTGTCCAGCACACTGACAAGGTGGCTCCATGAAAAGAAGGGATTATTCTGCTTATCAGCCAGAGATCTCTGGGCAAGAGACAGGCGGGGCTTGATCCTGGTGACGGCCCCTCAGCTGTGAGATGTGGCAGGGCCACATGCGGTGGCAGCCCGGCAGCCTGGCCCCGGGGCTGGGCAGGAGCCCAAGGTGGCTGAAGGTGGGGCAGCAGCATCCTAAATGCAGAGGCTCATTAAAGGCCCCGTGTGTTGTGACTGTTGCTGCTGAGCAGAGCAGTAACACCCCTCTGCGCCAGCGGCATGCGGGGGGGTCACAGCCACGGCGTCTCGCCCCAGCCTCCCCGTGGGGTGCTGGGCACGCGGCTGCACGGTGGGGCCCACCGAGGCCCTGCAGGAGTTCACGGGTGCAGCACAGGGCGGTGGAGGGGAGACGTCCAGACGTTGGATGGCTCCAGGCAGGAGCCCAGTGACCCGGCCCTTGCTGCCGCCTCCTGGTCTCTGTTTGCCCCACTGGCACCGTTGGCCCTCGTGCTGCCTCAGCCTCCGGAGCAGGCGGGGGTGGCTCCATTCAGTGGCAGCTGACAATGGAGCGGCCCAGGGGCGAGGCACGGACGAGGCCGGGGGCAGGAGCAGGGCCCTCGCCCGCGGGAGCGGCCGTCGGGCCCGGCCCCGGCCCGGCTCTGCTTCCCGGCTCCTGCCCCCGCGCCCCACCGGCAGCGGGAGGCTCCGGCTGCGGGCGCGGGCCCGAGGGGGGGCCGCCGGCGGGACGCGCCGCCTCGTGCCCCGCAGGCCGGGCCGGGCCCGCGCGCTGTCCGCCGCGCGGTGCTGAAGCGGCCCGACCCCCGCGCCGAGCCCGCGGCAGCGGCGGGGCGGGGCGGGCGAGCGGGCGGCGCTGCGGGCTGTGACTGCGCCGTGCCCGCGGCTGTGGCCGGGCGGCGCCGTCCCGCCTCGGCGGCGTCCCCGTGATCCCCGCCCCCGCGCCGCCGCCCCTCCCGCCGCCGCCGCCGCATTCCCGGCTCGTCCCGCCGCCGCCGCCGCCATGGCCAGCACCTTCGCCCGCGCCCTGGCCGCCCGCAAGCCCGCGGGGCTGCTGGCCCTGGTGGGCGCCGGCTCCCTGGCCACCGGCCTCCTGCTCGCGCGGGACCCGCTCCGCGCCGAGCGCCAGCGCCGCCGCTACCCGCCCAGGTAACCCGCACCGGCTCCTGCGCCCGCGGCACCTGTTGCGCGGCCCGAGCCCGGCCCGGTCCCCGCAGGCTTGGCCGCGCTCCCGGCCGCGGAGCCCGGCTGCGGCGCGGTGCGGCACGGCACGGCACGGCACGGCACGGCAGCGCGGGCGCGCGGCGGAGGCCGGCTCCTGCCGCCTCGCCCGCCGCAGCCCCCCGCCGCCCCGCGGCTGCTGCGCCCCAGGCCGGGGCCGGGGCCGGATCGCGCCCCGCGGCCGCATGCAGCCCTGCCCCTGCCCCTGCCCCCGGGAGCCAGCTGCACGCGGGACGCGGCGGCCGCGCGGGAGCAGCCGTGCTCGGGCCTGTGCCGGGGGCGCTGCGGGAGCCGGGCCCGGAGGCACCGTCTGGGAGAGGCTGTGGGCGCCCCCGGCCCGGCCGGATCCCCACGTGGCCCCACACCAGCCTGTGCCCTTGCCCTTGCCACGTCCTTGCTCTGCTGGCCCCGGCAGAGGCGTGGGCAGCACCGTGCTCCGCGGCAGCCGCGACCCAAGCCCTGGGCCCACACCGGCCCCTCCTGGCCGCAGGGCTCGGCTGGTGCCCACGGCCCGGCAGGGCAGGGTGCCCCAGCTGCCAGCTCCCCGCGTGGCGGCGCCCAGGCCCGGGCAGCTCCCATGGGCTCCAGACAGCACTGAGCTCCTGGGGCCGCTCCCCACTGATGGCCGTGGCCAGGAGCCCCCGGGAAGGGCACACAGGCACTGGCAGTTTTGGGGGGAGCCAGGGTCGGGGGGAAGACCGTGCCCTCCAGTTCCAGAGTCTTCTGCAGCTCCAAGCTCAGCAGTGGCACCAGGGAAGCACCCACCCATCCCTTGGGCTGGGGCTGGGCTGCCAGGGCGTGGGCCTCAGCGCAACCTGCCCAGCCAGCCCGGCAGGTCCCCACAGACCGTGGCTCAAGCTGCACCTGCAGGGCCAGGTCCTGTGGGCGCTCCCCAGAGGAGCTGCTGGCACCGAGGCTCCCTGCGGGTTTCCCTGGGTGAGCGAGCAGGGCTCTCCCCATCCCACCACCAGCCGCACGGCCCATGGGCCAAGGGCAGGCAAGCCAGAGTCTGGGTCCAAACAGGAGTGTTTCAGGCAGGAGCCGAGCTTGGCGACCTGGTGCCTGTGAAAGGTGCTGCCAGGGTGGGGATGGAGCCAGGTAAGGCCTCAGGGAGAGCCTGGGCCCAGCTCTGCTGCCTGAGATGTGCTGGTGGCCAGTTGCTGCCATTGACAGGAGCAGGAGGGAGGAAGTGGGTCCCGGAAACGTGCCCGGGCCAGGGGAGAACACGTCTGGGCGCAGGTGCCACCCTGCAGCACCCAGCTACGCAGGCCCTGCCCGTGCACTGGTGCCTGGCCAGCGGGAGGGGCAGCAGCAGGGCCCCTGGCTTTTGGGCATTGATGCCCATGTGCCCACAGGGCCGGGGGAAGGGGGATGGTGGCCTGCTGCAGCCAGGTGCATGTGCCAGGACTCCCAGCTAGCCAGCCAGTGCCCAGCAACGTAGCACACGCGAACGCCAGGCCTGCGTGGGCAGGTGCCAAGGAAGTGGCTCCTGAGCCGTAGCTTAGTGCATGCTTGGGGGGATAACTCAAGGCTGTGCCGCCCCCCTGCAGGGCCTGCCCCAGATCCCTTAAGCCTGATCACAGTGAGCAGCAGGGAGGTGCCAGGAGGGATTTCCTGTCACCGGCCCCCATTTGCCCTTGCCACGTCTTTGTCCTGCTCACCCCTGCGAGCGCTGTGCACACACTCCAGCATCTGCTGGTGCTAGGGCAGCCCCCATGAGCTGTGCTCTCTGAAGGGCGGCAGCGGGGAGGGCCACACAGCCACAATGTGCTGCAGCCACCATGGGCAGGGTCAGGAAGGACGAGGGAGGTGATTCCTGCACCACGCTCAGGGGCTCAGCGCCATCCACGAGAGGCATTTGCAAAGCTCCTAAAAGCAGAGCAGAGCACCCACAGCCCTGCCCCTACTGCAGTGGGGCCAAGCAATAGGTGAGGGGTAAGATCCGCTCCTTCCTCCTGCAGCCCAGGGCAGGCAGGGCATGAGCACCTGCAGGAAGCCCAGGGCACAGAGAGGCAGGGGAGCCACAGGGACACGTCACCTGCCCCCTGCCCCCACCCATGCCCACTTCCACTGTGACTCCTGCAGCCGCCCCCACCCCCGCAGTGCAGGTGAGAGCCTGTGCCAAGTCCACAGAGCAGTACGGAGGATACAGGGAGTGCCCAGCTGCCAACTCCCAGCGCCACAAGTCTGCCAGACACGCCAGCACTTGGAGCAAAGCCCGCAGCTTGAAATCCAGCCGGTGTCAGCCCTGTGCTCATGTCCAGCATCCCCATGGCCAGGATCATGGCTCCCAGCTTCTCTTCCCACCTGCTACTGCCCATCAGTGACTCCAGGAGCTGGGACTGTGGGGACACGATAGGACTCGCATCTGTAGCACAGGGAGGCAGTCTCTATGTGCACATACAAGTGTGCATGTGTGTGCATGGCTGCAGCACCATAGCTGGGGCAGTGCCAGTGATCCCAGGGGTGCGCGGGCACCTGGTGCCACAGCAAAGGGAAGGAACGGTACACAGCAGCACAAGGGGGTTGTGCCCATGGCCCGTGCCCGCGACCTGCACCCAGTGGCTATGTCTCAGTGCTCACATGGGTAGGAGCTGAGCACCCGCACCGCTCCCCCTGCCTGCTCCCCACCCTCGCTGCCGTGTCCCCTGCTGCAAGGGCTGCCCAGCCAGACGAGATCCCAGCCAGGCAGGGGCCGGTGGCCTGGGTGGGGGTGTTGAATCAGAAATGTTCCCAAAGAACAATGATCGGGGCCGCCCCCAGCCACAGACAGGAGCGCGCAGGGCAGCCAGAGCCATCGTGCTTCAAAGCCAAGTGATTCTGGGACAGTCGTTCCCACGATAAGCAATGCTGCGTGGGTGCCCGGAGCGCTGGGCTGCACAGACAGCCCCGCAGGCAAGACCGAACAGCGCCTGCGGGAGCTGGCCCCACGCAGAGCAACATCCCTGTGCCCGAGCCGGGTGGGCCGACTCGCTCCCCACCCGCGCCGGCATTAAACCAGCAGCGGTCGTGCATGCACCCGCCCGCTCGCCGCCTCGGGTGACAGCCGGGAGCCCGTCACACCGAGGCCCCGCTCCTGGCATGACCCAGCCCCAAGCTGTGGCCCCCTGGAGCCTTCCAGCTTTCGGGCCACTGCCTTCAGCTCAGCGGCCCCACGCTGTGCCTGGGACATCCTGGAGGCTGCACTGCCCGGGGTGCTCCGGGCACAGCTCAAGCTGCTCGTGTGAACGTGGGGCTCGCCGCAGGTCTGCTCCCGAGGCCACACAAGATCAGGGCAGCGGTTGGCGCAGCACCGAGTCTGGGGCAGCTCTCGCAGCCAGCACGGCCGCTGGTGCCGGAGGGCCCTGCCCAGCCAGACAGCGCAGCTGCCCCGCCGGCGAGAGACAGCCACATTCCTGGGCCCTCGGGCGGCGGCACGGCGGAGGCAGCACGGACACAGCTCAGCCTTGTCCTGCGTGTGCAGGGGCGGCGGTGATGGCCAGGGGCTGTGACAAGCGCCAGTGCCCCTCCCCTCACACGGTGCCCGCCTCCGGCCAGGAGGTCCCAGCACCACGAGGTCTCGCTCTGGCCCTCAGGCAGTGCCTGAGCCAACAGGCGTGTGCTGCGCCCCTGCCCTGACAGGCCCGACCCTGCTGACAAGGCCATGCCCTGTGCAGCCGGTCCCCACAGCACCGAGCAGCACGGAGCCAGTCAGAGAAGGGAGCGGGGTCGGGAGATACCTCTGGCCGCACTGAGCCGATTAGAGCCAATATTAATGCAATAAACCGCACCGGCACAGCGCGGCTCTGCCAGCCGCGGATTGGGGTCAGACACTCCTTCCCTGTCCCCTGCCCTGAGGAGACACCTGGCAGCCAGACGTTGCCCCGGAGGAGGCGTCCAGGCCAGGGCCAGGCCCAGGGCCACCTGGTAGATGGGCACGGCCCAGGCCTGGGGCGACCATGTCTCACGGCTACAGGGTGCCTGGAGGCCGGCCACCCCCAGATGCTCAGTGGGGGCATCAAACCTGGCAGGAGGCATTTGGCAGAGGAGCAGGGACGCTGGCGCCCTGGAGAAGGGGAGGGCTGGAGCAAGGGCCAAGGGCAGGGTAGGGGTAGGAGAGGGGCAAGCTGGGCCCGAGGACAGAGCAGGGAGCCGAGGGGGTGGACAACTGCAAGCCCCGGGCAGCTGGGTGAGGCTGCGGGCAGGCCTGGCCCGGCCACGCTCCCACTGCCCCCACGGTCCAACGCTGCCTGCACCCTCCCCGCAGCGCCGAGTACCCCGACCTCCGCAAGCACAACAACTGCATGGCCAGCAACCTGACGCCCGCCATCTACGCGCGGCTTTGCGACAAGGAAACACCCAGTGGCTGGACCCTGGACCAGTGCATCCAGACCGGCGTGGACAACCCTGGGCACCCCTTCATCAAGACTGTGGGCATGGTGGCCGGCGACGAGGAGACCTACGAGGTGAGAGATACCAGAGCCCCTGGCACCGTGACATGTCCCTGTCACCCCCAGCCCAGCCCAGGGCACCCAGGCCCGGCCACTGCGCTGCCCAGAGCCCAGCACAGAGTGCCCAGCACGGGGTCCCACAGCAGTGCCTGCCCTGCCACGAGGCCTCTTGGGTCTGCGCGGATGGATGCGGGGGCAAGAGAATGCGGCCGGCCCCCGCTGACCGCCGGGGTCAGGCCTCCTGCCACACAGGGACGAGGGCACCAGCAGCTGCCTGGGGAAAGCGCCCCAGCTCCAGCTGCAGGCCCATCCCCAGGGCGAGGGTGGCTCAACAGGCATCCTTATGCTCGGTCTCAGGCCATTAGCACCGAGGCCTGGGTTTGCAGCTGGGTGCTCCCTGGCCCACTGCACAGGGGTCGCACACGCCCCACATCCCAGCACCCGGGCCCGTCCGCAGCCCCCTGCACGCCCTGCTCTGAACCTGTCTGGGCTCCCCGGGCTGCTGGCCTGCCTGGCACTGCCCCTCTCTGGCCCCACAGCCCCTCGCTGGCCTCCCCGGGCTGGCTGCCCCCAGCAGCTGCCTGCCCCGCGGCCCTGCCCCCTCACCTCTACCCTGCCCCACGGCACTTGCAGGTGTTCGCCGACCTGTTTGACCCCGTGATTCAGGAGAGACACAATGGCTACAACCCGCGCACCATGAAACACGTCACAGACCTGGACGCTAGCAAGGTGCGTGGCGCGGGGACACTGCTCTGGGCATGGGGGAGAGGGCATCGCCTGCAGCACAGGGGCCCGAGCAGGCTCCGCTCCAGGCTGGGCTGGGGTAGACGTCCACAACCCCCCTACAGGCACTGACACCAGAGCCAGCTCCCCGCACCCAGGGCTGCCCCTGCCCCACCCCGCCCGGGTCTCACCTGCCCCCGCTCCGCCCCCAGATCAAGGCCGGGCACTTCGACGAGCGCTACGTGCTGTCCTCCCGGGTGCGGACAGGGCGCAGCATCCGCGGGCTGAGCCTGCCGCCCGCCTGCACCCGGGCCGAACGCCGGGAGGTGGAGAAGGTGGCTGCGGAGGCGCTGAACGGGCTCGCGGGCGACCTGGCCGGCCGGTACTACCGCCTCAGTGAGATGACCGAGAAGGAGCAGCAGCAGCTCATTGACGTGAGTCCCAGCTGCCCCTGCCCTCGCCTCCCCTGGGGCTCCCGCAGCCCCGTCCTGCACCGTGACGGTGCCTGCCCCAGCCCCAGCCCCAGGCCCAGGCCTGGCCTGGTCCAGCCAGGGCTGCTCAGGGACTTCCCAGCAGTGCCACCCTGCGCCCAGCGCCGCCCTGGCCACGTGGACCCCGCCGACGCTCGCTGACCTGGATCCCCAGGGCTCTGGCGGGGCTGCAGGCCAGCGGTGGGGGTGCCTGCGCTGCCCTCACGCCACTCTCCTCCCCCAGGACCACTTCCTCTTCGACAAGCCCGTGTCCCCCCTGCTGACGGCGGCCGGCATGGCCCGGGACTGGCCTGACGCCCGCGGCATCTGGTGAGGCCCAGCCTGCAGCTGGCACCGGCCACTGGGTTGGGCAGGCGGCCAGAGGGCACGGGGGGATGACAGGCTGCCCACGTGCCAGGCATGACTCCCACGGCCCCCCCGTGCCATGGGCAGTCCTGGGCAGCAAGGCACTCACCCCGGGGGCAGTCCTCACACCCGTCCCAGCACCCGGGAATGCACACAGCCCTCTTCATCCCTCTGCGTGCACTGAGCGTGTAACACACCCACGCGGGCCCACACTCCCACACCCACGTAACGGCCAGTCTCCCACACACACTGTGCAACCGCCCTACACACACCAGCTCTGCACGGCCGCTCCGCGTAGCATGCAGCCACCACTGCCCTGCTTGGCCATGAACCCAGCCCCACACGCCACGCAGCCACCGCCTGTGCGTGGCCCCCCACTGCATAAACACCCCTGCACGCTCTCCAGCCCAACCCCGCACGCACACACGTTGTATAACCACCCCTGCACACACGTGCGCTCTAAAACCTACCCCCCCCACACGAGTGCTTGTGTAACCATCCCTGCATCTGCTGTATGACCAGCCCCTACACTGCCCAGTCTGCGCACCTATACACTCTATACCCACCCACCCCTCGCGCTGCATAACCCTTGCGGTGCCCCTCACCCAGCCGATAAGCAGCCTGGCCCCAAGTGCTGCCCGCTCCACACCCGGTGTGCACCGGGATCCCCCTGCCGTGCAGCCCCGCTCCCTCGTCAGCAGCGCTGCCAGGGCCTGGGCACGCGCCGCCTGCTGCTCCTCCCCCCCACGCGCGGTCAGGCGGCCTGTGAACAGGGCTGCACACGCGTACGTGCCATGCCCATGCCCCTGCCCCTCCTCCTACCCCGGGGCGGCCCCACTGGGGTCACACACGACGGGCACATGCCTCAGGCGTGGCTGCAGCCGTGCCCGGGCCGGCCCGCCTGGCGCCTTGTCCGGGGGCAGGTCGAGGTGGGTGGGGAGCAGCCGAGGGCTGGGAGGGGGCACATGGCCACGGGCGCTGATGGGCCGCCCTGCCCAGGCACAACAACGAGAAGACCTTCCTGGTGTGGGTGAACGAGGAGGACCATACCCGCATCATCTCCATGGAGAAGGGTGGCAACATGAAGCGGGTCTTTGAGCGGTTCTGCCGTGGCCTGAAGGACGTGAGTCCTGGGCAGGCGGATGCGGATGGGGGGCACGGCGGGGGGGCGGCCCCTCTCTCCGGTGCCGCATGTCTGCGGGGGCCGAAGGGGCACCCCGGGCGGCCGAGCCCCGTGGGGCCTGGGGGCAGCTGACGGGCTGCGGGTGCCTCTCGCAGGTGGAGCGGCTGATCCAGGAGCGGGGCTGGGAGTTCATGTGGAACGAGCGGCTGGGATACATCCTCACCTGCCCCTCCAACCTGGGCACAGGCCTGCGCGCAGGCGTCCACATGAAGCTGCCGCTGCTCAGCAAGGTACGGCCGCGCTGGGGTCTGGGGGGCAGGGGCCAGCCTGGCACGGAGCCGGCTTCGTGCAGCGCCGGGTGCAGAATCAGGGGCTCTCGGGGCAGAGCGGCGCAGACCTGCCCCAACCCTGGAAGCTGCTCGCCATGGGGCTCCCGCACCCAGCACTGCCCGCCAGCTCGCAGGAGCAGTGCGGGGCATGGGCGGCTCTGCCCGGCCTCTGGACATCCCCGGTGTTGACCGCACGTGCTCCGGTCCAGGACAACCGCTTCCCTAAGATCCTGGAGAACCTGCGGCTCCAGAAGCGTGGGACAGGGGGCGTGGACACGGCCGCCACCGGCAGCATCTTCGACATCTCCAACCTGGACCGCCTGGGGAAGTCGGAGGTGGGTGCTGAGCCATGGCCTCAGGGCTGCACAGCTGCACGCATGGGCATGGGGACGGGGCAGTACAGACGGGGGCCGGTCACAGCTGGATGAGGGTCAGTGCCAGACGAGGCCGTGCTGCGCGAGGCGGTGGGAGCCGACCAGCACCCTGCCGCGGCAGCCGCCACTGCAGCCCCTCCGGTGTCCGGCCCGTGTGGGTGGGGGAGGGCTTCGGCGGGGCAGCAAGGGCCCATGCATGTCTGGGGGACCAGGACCCCATGAAGGAGCATGGTGGCAGGGGAGCGCGGGGCCCAACCACCTGCCCCAACCCACCCCGTGCCCTCTGACCACAGGTGGAGCTGGTACAGCTGGTGATTGACGGCGTGAACTACCTGATCGACTGCGAGCGACGGCTGGAGCGGGGCCAGGACATCCGCATCCCCTCACCCGTGTCCCAGTTCAGGCACTAGCCTGGCCCTGCCGGCCACAGCACCTGCAGTGCCGCCCCCGCAGCCCGCGTGGCCCTGTGCCCCGCATGCCCCAATGCCCTGCGCTGCCCCCAACGCACCGCGCCAGCCTCCATAAACCGCTCGCTGCTGTGACCCAGCCTCGCACTCTGGTTCTTCAGCGCCTGCAGCTGCAGCTCCTCCTGCCCTGGCAGCCCTCGCTCAGCCTGGGTGCCGCAGCCGCCCACCGCCCAGCCTGGGCCCCGTGCCCGAGGGCAGCACGCGGCTTCATCCCCAGAGCAGCCAAGAGGCCTGGGGCAGCCGCCTGGAGCGGTGCCCAGCACACGAGGGCACTGGCTCCCAGCCCAGGGCCTGTGGGGGCCCAAGCCCAGCAGCACGGTCCAGCTGCAGGATGGAGCAGCTCCCGCCAGGCCGGACCCGCGCCCTCACCCCCACCAGCTACAGCAGGACACGGCACGGCAAGTGGCGGGCAGGGCAGCCGGTTTATTACAAACGTGGGCACGGACAGCGCTTAGAGGAGGTGCGAAAGCAGGCCGAGGACAAGCAGCAGGGCAGGGTCCGACAGGGGCCAGGCCACGTTCCTGCCTGTGGGCAAGAGCAGGGAGGCACATGAGGGCCAGGCAAGGCTGGGCCAGGCCCGTGTGCTGTGGTGCCATCACGCGCAGGGCAGGGCAGGGGGCGGCTGCTGGTGAGACCCATGGGGCAGGGGGGCAAGGGAGGCCAGGTGCCTGGCCCCACACGGAGCATGTGCTGGGCCTGATCCCCTGGGTGGGGACGACCATGGGCTGCACCAAAGGGACAGCCAGAGGCTCCTGCTGCTCAGCCCCATGGCACGGCAGGACCTGGGGCACTGCAGCAGCCATGGCTGGGGGAGGGGGCTGCTGCGTTGAGTGTGTGGGTGTGCGAGCGCGGGGGCTGGGGGTGCGCCCCGACACGCGGGCGGGAGCAGGGCAGCATGCAGAGGGTGCGTGCAAGGGACCATGCAGGGTGCTTACCCCGGGCATCCGGCACCAGCTCCCCCTCGTACTGGGCACTGGCGACTCCCTGGCGCTGCTCGGCGCTGAGCAGCTCATACTGCTCAGGGGTCACGGCCGCGGCCTGGGCGCTGGTGAGGGCAAGCAGCTGGGCCGCGCGGAAGACCACCTGCAGGGTTGCAGTGTCGCGGCTCAGGCCCCGGGCACGGCTGGATCGGGCACTGGGCCAGCAGGCACAGAGCCCAGCTGGCCGGCACCCAGGTGCTGCCCCAGGGACAGAGCCCAGCCCGGGGCACCCAGCACCCGGGGGGTCCAGTCCCTCATTCCTCCGGCGCCTACGCTCTGCCTGTCTGCTGGATTTCTGCATCTGCTGCACCACGACAGCAGCCCCAGCCCTGGACCCACATGCTCACCTGCCAGCCCCGCTGCGGGCACCAGATGAGGGTCCCTGAGGCAGGGCTGGGGGCAGGGAGAAGTGGGCACGCTCCTGTGTAACTCACCGAGAATTTGGGGGCAGGGATCCCGGCGATGGCCAGTGGGGTCAGGGCCCGGATCTGCTCGGGGACGAGCGAGGACAGCTCGATGTCCTGGAGCCCAGCTGGGAGCGGCACAGAGGAGGTGGGTCAGGTCTGTGGCTGGCGCCTGCCCCCAAGGCAGGGCCTGGCCAGAGCAGCCGGAAGCAGAGACGGGCATGGGGCTGGGGGGTCCAGGGGCCCGATCTGTCCCGGGGGGAAGGCAGGTTCTGGGGCTTGACCCAGGGGGTCTCATGGGGGGGCCAGTCCTGTGCACCACAACACGCTGGGACACCAGGTCACTCCCTGCACCCGCGGCCCACCCGCCGCAGACTGCCTGGCCCCGGTTGCCTCCAGCCCCGTGGCCTCCTCACCCGCCAGCGTCCCAATCTCGGTGAAGATTTCGGGACCCCAGCTGTTGGCGGGGCCAAAGGCCGAGCTGGATGTCAGACGTGCAGCCAGCGCCTCCATCTGCCCCTCCGAGCAGCTGTGCTTCAGCGAGCCCAGGAAAGGGGCAGCCTGGCTGTGGGGCAGGGAGACACCAGTCAGACTCACCCGGGCACCCAGGGAAACCCCCCACCCCACCCAAGGCTCCAGTGCCCACCCAGAGGGATACGGCAGCCCCCACAAGTCGCTGCATGCCTGGTACCTCCCAGCTGTCACCAGCGCCGGCTCCCGAACAACCCCCAGCCCCCAAACCCAACCTGAGCTCCCAGCTGTCCAGCATCTGGATCTCGTCCTCCCGGAGCCCGCACAGCAGGTGCCCGAGGGCAGCCAGCTCCGGGAGCCCCAGGCCCTGCGCGCCGCCCCCGCGCTGCCGCAGGAAGCTGGAGACAGCTGCTCGCATCTGAGGGCAGAGGGGCCGTGGTCAGCCAGCATGGTACACACACGCACACGCATGCCTGTGCACATGCTCCCCCAAAACACATGCACACACATGCCACCCCCATGTATGCACATGCACTCACATGCACATGCCTGCCATCCCCTGTAGCAGGCAAGGGGCAGGTGCCTTCCCGCAGTCAAGGCCCCACAGAGGCCTCACCTGCCTTGCTGTCCAACCCTGCAGGGCCCCCAGGATGGACAGGGCCCCCCAGTCAGCGAGCTCCATGTCCTGCAGCTCCCGCTCGCTCAGCTGTGTGGCCAGCAGGCCCAGCTGCAGCGTCTGCATTGGCCTCAGCACCCGGGGGTTTCCAAACAGCTGCACAGCACCAGCGTGGCTCAGCACAGACCCCGCCGCAAGCCACCAGCTCCACAGCGCTGCCCCCAGGACCTTGCTGCATGGCCGTGTCCCCCGCACGGGCGGCAGCTAGGATCCTGGCCCCGGCATTGCCGCTGCGCCGTGCCCAGCCCGCACCCCCTTGGCTGCTCTCACCTGCTTGGCCTTGAGTAGGGCGGCTCGGCGCTGGCTGGGGGAGAGCGCGGGGTCCTGGCTGATGAGCTCAAGGCAGCCCTCAAAGTGTGCCGGCGCCATGGCGGCAATCTGGGTGGCGCTCCAGGCCGCGGGGAAGGTGGCGCGCATGTCAGCGCAGCTGGGGATGGGGTCTGCAAGGCAGAGAGTGCATCCAAAACACCCCTGGGCCATCTCCCCTTGGCTGTGCCGCCGGGGGGGCAGGGGTCTGGCAGGGGGCAGGCGTGGGTTGGGGCACGGGAACGCTGCGTCAGGGGCCGGGGGGTGACACTAGCAGTGTCCTGAGTGGCCTCACCTCGGCCTCCCGGCACGCGGCTCCTGACGAGCCAGGACACCAGGGCATCCCGCGAGCTCCTGCCCTCAGGCCGGGCGCCGGGCAGGGGGCAGAGCCGGCCCAGCTCGCTCCGCTCCCAGGCCCGCTGGCTCTGCAGCAGCTGCTCCAGCGCGTCTCTGCTCAGCAGTGCCTGGAGAGCGCAGGTGGGCGCAGCGCCGGTGAGCAGCGCCGGGCAGCGCAGGAGAGCCCGTGGCCCCCGGTGCGGTCAGCAGGGGCACAGGGAAGGGTCGTCTCACCCTGGGGATGTGCCGGACGCTCTCCTCTGGCAGCAGGAACACCAGGCGGCCCAGCTGGGCCAGGTCTGGGGGGCTCCAGTCCTGCGGGGGCCTGCAGGAGGAGGGTGCGAGTGAGCAGCGTGGCTGGGGGCCGGGGCGGGGGTGCGGGGCCTCTGGCAGGAAACCACCTTTGTTTCTCCCCAAAATCTCTGCGCTGTGACAATGTGATCAGGATGGGCCCAGCAGAGGAGAGACACTCTTACCCTCCCTCTTTAGGGAACCTGAGCGGGCTCCAGTCCTGGGGGGGGAACCTGCTCCCTCTGCCGACGGGACTGGGATCAGCCACCGGGGTGAGGGGCATCTACCTGGGGGGCTGGAGTCTGCCCGGCAACTGGCGATGTCTCTCAAACTGGTTGGCCGACAGCCAACAGGTGCTGGCCTCCACTGGACCAGGGGAACGAGGTCACGGGGGCTATATAAGTTAGGACTGCCCAGGAGGAGGGGGCCGCAGCCATGCGGGGGACTCGGACTTAGAGAGGAGCTTTACCATCAGAAACTAGCTCTCTCCCGCATAGCTCAAGAGCGAGGAACGGGCTGCCTCCGGAGGGGATCTCCCACAGCCTCGGGATGACGCTTGTGAGGAAGCGACTCGAGATCTGGGTAGATCTCTAGCTGGCAGCAACTCAGACGCGTGATCAAAAGGCTACCTCAGCCAGACTGTTTTGCTCGATGGGATTGCTAGGATATTGCTCAATCTTGTACCCTACTTTCACCCTACCCCTGGAATCAATACAGTTCTCCTTTGTGACCGGCGTGGGAGACTTCTTGAGGGGTGGGTCTAAATTATGCCTAAGAGACCCCTTAGGTCTGCAGACTAAGGGAGACTTTCCTTTTTGGACACTGATTTGGGGAAGTGCCCCACGTGCCTGTACTGGGTCGAGTACCCATAGGACTATTAGGCCTGTGTCTCCCTGAGGACACAGGGCCGAGAGTGAGTCCCTTCTCGGGGTGGTGGCGGCGACGTTACCCCCAGGCTAGCGAGTGTGCGCCAGGAAGGGGGTCGGCCGGACGTGAGGTGCCCCGGGGAGGCGCTCGGGGCCTGGAGGGTGGTGGGGCACAGGGAGGTGGGGGCTCAACACAGGAGCGCCCCCTACTGGCCCGCCACACATGGTGGAGGCAGTGGGATTCGAATACCCTGCTGTTTTACAGGCATAATTTGGGAAGAGTAATAGAGTCACTGAAATCCCCTGAGCAAACAATTTCTAATTTGGCATCGGGTCGACTGGACAGCGTAGATAGCCAGGATGGCAAACGAGTGTGTCCAAATGACCGTGCCCAAACTAAGAGATCTGGTGAAAGACAGAGGCCTTCAAGTGAAGAAAGGGCTAAAGAAGGAAGAGCTGATTAAACTCCTGTGCAATAATGACTCGGCCACAGAGCCACCTTCACGCACATCAACTCCTGAGTCGTCCCCAGAATCACATCCCTGCACGCCAAGTCCGGGAGCCGCCGAGAGATCACCCTCTGAGGGGGAGTTGCAGAGACTCCAGCTGCAGCTACAGTTGAAAAAGGTGGAGCTGGAGGCCCAGCGTGCAGAGGCCAGGCGCCAAGAGGCAGAGGCCAAGCACAAGCACGAACTAGAGGTACTCCGTCTGCAGCCCAAACCGAACTCCCCAGCCTTCTCTCGCTACCGAGTCGGAGACGATCCTGACATGTTCCTCAGCATCTTCGAAAGGCAAGCCCGACGGTGGAAGGTGCCCGAGGAGGAGTACATGATGCACATGGCTGCTCTGGTAGAAGGCGACATGGCGGTGGTCCTGAACAGCCTGCCCTCGGATGCAGCTGATAACTATGATGCCTTTAAACAGGCCGTGGCTGCAAGGTTCAAGCTAGGACCAGATTATTTCTGGAAAAAATTCCGGAATATCCGCTCACAACCCGAGAAGTCAATGGCTGATTTTGTGGCCCTGGTGTGGGATGCTCTCCTTAAACGGGCAGACGGAGCCAAGGCTGACGATAGAGAGAAGCTGCTCCATCTCATGGCGCTGGACCAATTTTATTACCGCTGTCCAAGGGAGATTAAAACCCTAGTCAAGGACAGGGGCCCTAAAACCACCCATGAGGCCGCTGAAATTGCGGATCAGCTGTTGCTTAATCATGAGGGGTCAGACAAGAAGCCTCCCTACTCTGGGAAGGAACAGAAAGGGGTCCAAAGAGTGGGGAAGGGAGGGCCAGGTCCAAAAGGGGAAAAGGAGCCGTCTCAGACCGAGCGTAAGGAGGCCCCTGATTCGACCCACCTCCAAGTTCAGAAAACAGGGGGTGCTATAACTGTGGGGAGCCGGGCCACATCAAGCCCAACTGCCCAAAGCTAAGCAGCAGACCCAAGTCCGTCAGACATGCAACAGCTGTAAGCAGTGAGGGGGGAGACCCGAGCCCCTCTCAGGGGCGTGCCTGTGGCTACAGGATCACAAACCCAGAGGAGGTGATGGCCCCCCACCGGACCAAGATAACGGTCAATGGGAGAACCCTTATTGGGCAACTGGACACGGGGTCCAGCGTGACATTAATCGATGCCTCCCAGGGGAAGAAGGAGGACCTGGGAAACTATAGGCCAGTTAGTCTTACTTGCCTAGGCAAGCTATTTGAGAAAATTATGCTGGCACACATCCACGAGGGCCAGCAGGGCATCTCATGCTTAGGGGAACCAACACGGGTTCATTAGCGGCAGGTCCTGTCAGACCAACCTGGCGGCCTCTATGACCAGGTCACCAAATCCTTAGACACAGGGGTAGCAGTGGACATCATCTTCCTGGACTCTCGGGAGGCCTTCGACACTGTCTCTCACCCCGTTCTCGTCAAGCAACTGGGGGCTGTGGTGTCAACACCCACACAGTCAGACGTGTCGCCGACTGGCCGGAGGGCCGCGCCCAGAGAGCGGTGGTGGACGGGTCATGTTTGACCTGGAGGGACGTGGGCAGTGGGGTCCCCCAGGGCTCGGTCCTCGGGCCGCACTGCTCAACATCTTCATCAGCGACTTGGACGAGGGGGTAAAAAGCACCTGTGCAAATTTGCTGATGGCACTAAGATGTGGGGGGATGTGGGCACACTGGAAAGGAGGAATAGGTTACAGTTGGACCTAGACAGGTTACAGGGGTGGGTGGATGATAATAAGATGGGATTCAACACAGACAAGTGCAAGGTGCTGCACCTGGGGAGGAAGAACCAGCACCATACCTACAGACTGGGGAACTCCCTTCTCGTCAGGGCAGAGGCAGAAAAGGATCTTGGAGTCATCATTGATGCCAAGATGAACATGGGCCGGCAGTGTGGGGACACGGTCATGAAGGCCGACCGCACCTTGTCGTGCATCCATAGATGCATCTCGAGCAGGTCCAAGGAGGTGATCCTCCCCCTCTATGCGGCACTGGTCAGGCCGCAGCTGGAGGACTGCGTCCAGTTCTGGGCGCCGCACGTCAGGGGGGATGTGGACAACATGGAGAGGGTCCAGAGGAGGCCACTCGCATGGTCAGGGGCAGCAGGGCAGGCCCTATGAGGAGAGGCGACGGGACCTGAACCTGTTCAGCCTCCACAAGAGAAGGCCGAGGGGGATCTAGTGGCCTGTTATAAACTAGTCGGGGGGGATCAGCAGGAATTGGGGGAGTCCCTGTTCCCCCGAGCACCGCCAGGAGTGACCAGGAATAACAGTCACAAGCTGGCAGAGGGGAGATTTAGGCTAGATATCAGGAGGCGCGACTCCAAGGTCAGGGCAGCTAGGGTCTGGAACCAGCTTCCAAGAGAAGTGGTGCTGGCCCCTACCCTGGGGGTCTTTAAGAGGAGGATGAACACCTTGCTGGGGTCGTTTGACCCCAGTACTCTTTCCTGCCATGGCAGGGGGTCGGACTAGATGATCTACTCAGGTCCCTTCCAACCCGAGAAACTATGAAACTATGAATGCCAACCTTGTTTCACCTGCAGATATAATACTGGGGAGGACCCTTACCATTCAAGGGGTGGGGTCTCTGCCATTTGAGATACAGGTAAACCAACTATCCATTGAGTGGAGAGGCTGCGCGATGTGCATAGAAAGGGGGGTGCTGGAAGGGGCTTTGGTCCCCAGCCTGGTGGGACGGGATATTATTGATCTAGAACTCCTGCACTGGGAGGTGGACGATGTCCTAGAGCTAGAGCCCTACCGCATTAATGCGGTGACTCATCTACAGAGCAGAAAGGCTAGCGGGGGAGGGTTAGAAACTCCCCAAGAGACAGCCACACCACTGGCTGCCCTGGGAGAGGCCCCTGTGGAGGGCGATTGCACACCAGACCCTGAGGGAACTAGCAACCCCAAGGGTGAGCTAAGTGACAGTCCCAGGGAGGTGTCTGGTCTGTCAGTGGCAGAGGGAGGCGAGACTCTCAGGGAGGAGTCCAAGGAAGTCCCTGAGGGTGAAGGTGCACTCCCTGCAGGAGCACCCGAGCTCTCTGCTGAGGGTTTAGCTGGGCAAGGGGAGTTCAAGCAGGAGGTTCTGGCGGACCCCAGCTTGGAGGACCTCCGGCAGATGGCTCAGGAGCAAGAGACCAAGTTCACCCCAGAGAAGAGGGAACAGGTGGTCTGGGATAAAGGACTTCTCTATCGGTTGTGGGTGCCAAAGTGCCTTGCCAAGACCTGGGAACGCCATCGCCAGATCATAGTACCTCGCAAATACAGACAACAATTGCTTTCCATGGCTCACGATTTACCGTGTGCGGGTCACATGGGCAGGGACCGGACACGCCGGCGGCTGCAGGCAAAGTTTTATTGGCCCAGAATTGCCCAGAATGTGACGGACTACTGCCGATCTTGTGAGACATGCCAGCAGAAGGGCAAAAGTGGGACAAGAGAAAGGCTCCCCTACAGCCCCTCCCGATCATTGATCAACCCTTCCAACGAGTGGGGATAGACATTGTGGGCCCGCTGAGGCATAAGACTCGTAGAGGGAAGAAATAGATCCTGACTCTAGTGGACTTCGCAACTAGGTACCCGGAGGCAGTTGCCTTCACAGATTTCAGACATTAGGGGTGGAAGGGACCTTGGAAGATCATCGAGTCCAGCCCCCGCCCAAAGGGCAGGAAGTCAGCTGGGGTCATAGGATCCCAGCAAGATGAGCATCCAATTTACTCTTGAAGGTGTTCAATGTAGGTGCTTGAACCACCTCCGCTGGCAGACTGCTCCAGCCCTCGGGGGCTCGGACAGGAAAGAAATTCTTCCTTGTGTCCAGCCTGAAACCGGTCTCGCAGTAGTTTATGACTGTTCGACCTCGTCATCCCTTGGGGCGCTCTGGTGAACAAACGTTCCCCCAGATCCTGGTGGTCACCCCCGATCAACTTATAGGTAGCCATCAGGTCACCCCTTGACCTTGACCTTCACCAAGGCACCTGTGGTTGCTGATGCTCTCACCAAGATCTTCTTTCAGCTGGGTTTTCCCTCCCAGCTGACCAGGGTGGAAACTTCCTGGCGGAGGTGATGAAGTGCCTGTGGGAGTGCTGTGGGGTGAAACACCTCAACACCACAGCCTCCCACCCTCAGACAAATGGACTAGTAGAGAGGTTCAATGGGACCTTGAAAGGCTAAAGGCCTATGTGGACTCTAACCCCAATGGCTGGGATGAGAAACTGCCGCATTTGCTCTTTGCCTACCGGGCGGTGCCCCAGGAGTCCACGGGGTTCTCACCGTTCGAGTTGATGTTTGGGAGGCGAGTTCGAGGTCCTCTCGATCTGGTGAGAGAGGAGTGGGAAGGGAAAATCACTTCCACCAAGATCTCCGTGGTGGAGGATGTGCTGAACTTTCGTCAGAAACTGACTGACGTGATGAAAGTGGCACGAGAGTCCCTGGGACAGGCCCAGGAGAAGCAAAGGTCCTGGTACAATGAAAAGGCTCACTTGCGTACCTTTGACCGCGGTGATAAGGTTATGGTTTTCCTGCCACTAAAGACAGACAAGCTGCAAGCTGCATGGGAAGGTCCTCATGTTGTCCTGGACAAGCTGGATGATGTGACCTATGTTGTGGCCAGGAGTGAGAGAAAGCCTAAGACAGTTCATGTGAACATGCTTAAACCTTACTTTGACAGAGGGGATGCGGTGTTCTGGATTTCCTCAGTAGAAGGATCACCAGAGGAGCCGGCCATGTCCGGTGACTGGGATGGAGAGGCAGGAATGGAGGAACTGCGCCTGCCGGACCATCTGCCCCTCCCAGGACAAGGACAAGCTGCTTGCGGCACTCAAAGACTTTGAGACAGTGTTCTCCAACAAACCAGGTAAAATGGACCTGGCGGTGCACTCCATAGACACGGGCAGCCATCGCCCTGTACACTCCAGACTGTACTCAATTAACAAGAAGGTAAAGCAAGAAATAACACGAGAGATCACAGAGATGGAGGAGTTAGGGGTATTCCGGCCTTCAGGGAGTCCCTGGGCCAGCCCGGCGGTACTCGTCCGGAAGCAGGACGGGCCCGTCCGGTTCTGTGTGGACTGCCGGGAGCTGAACGCTGTCACCACCCTGATGCACACCCTATGCCCAGGATGGACGCTTTGCTCGATCGCCTGGGCCCAGCCAAGGTCATCTCTACTCTCGATATGTCCAAAGGATTGTGGCAGATGGCACTGGATCCGGATGCCATAGCCAAGTCTGCATTTACCACCACTGTGGGACTATACGAGTTCACAGTTTTACCTTTCGGTATGCGCAACTCTCCTGCATCTGTCCAAAGGTTGATTAATAACCTGCTACAAGGGTGCGAGCAGTTTGCCATGGCGTACATCGATGACATCGCCATCTTCAGTCAGGACTTTGAATCGCACCTGATCCATCTGACCACCGTGCTAGGCAAGATCAAGCAAGCTGGTCTTACAGAGAAAGCCAAAAAGTGCCAGTGGGCACTATCCGAAGTGGTATATTTGGGACATCATGTGGGTGGAGGTCACATTGCTCCCTTGTGGGACAAGATTGAGGCCATTAAAGACTGGCCGCCTCCACAAACCAAGAAGCAAGTCAGAGCCTTCCTTGGCCTGGCTGGATATTACAGATGGTTTATCCTGGGATTTGGAGCGACGGCAGCTCCCCTGCATGAGCTGACCAAGAAGGGCAGCCCTGATCCAGTGGTCTGGAAGCCAGGGTGCCAAGAAGCATTCGACACCCTAAAAGCTGCCCTGGTCAAACACCCGATCCTGAAGGCACCGCTCTGTGACTCTAGAAACTATGAAACTATGAATGCCAACCTTGTTTCACCTGCAGATATAATCCCGGGGAGGACCCTTACCATTCAAGGAGTGGGGTCTCCGACTCAGGACTAGGAGCTGCAATCTTCCAAGAGCACCAAGAGACATGGTACCCCGTGGTGTACCTCAGCCGGAAGTTAATCTCTCAGGAGTGGGACCTGTCGTCTATCGAGGAGTGTTCGGCAATCGTCTGGGCACTGAACAAGCTGAGGCCCTATTTATGGGGGCAGCAGTTCACCGTCCTATCGGACCATGCCCCACTGCAGTGGCTGCAGACGATGCAAAACTCCACTGCCAAGCTGCAACGATGGGACGCAGACTTAGAGAGGAGCTTTACCATCTGAAACTGGCTCTCTCCCCCATAACTCATGAGCAAGGAACGGGCTGCCTCCGGAGGGGATCTCCCACAGCCTCGGGATGATGCTTGTGAGGAAGCGACTCGAGATCTGGGTAGATCTCTAGCTGGCAGCAACTCAGACGCGTGATCAAAAGGCTACCTCAGCCAGACTGTTTTGCTCGATGGGATTTCTAGGATATTGCTCAATCTTGTACCCTACTTTCACCCTACCCCTGTAATCAATGCAGTTCTCCTTTGTGACTGGTGTGGGAGACTTCTTGAGGGGTGGGTCTAAATTATGCCTAAGAGGCCGCTTAGGTCTGTGGACTAAGGGAGACTGTCCTTTTTGGCCCCGGACTCAGGGAAGTGCCCAAGTGGCTGAACTGGGTTGAGTACCCGCAGGACTATTAGGCCTGTGTTTCCCTGAGGACGCTGGGCCAAGACAATCCCTTCTCGGGGTGGTGGCGGCTACGTTACCCCAGGCTAGTGAGTGTGCTCCGGGAGGGGGTCGGCCGGACACGAGGCGCCCCCGGGAGGCACCCGGGGCTGGGAAGGTGGTCGGGCGCAGGGAGGTGGGGGCTCACGCCACACGGCCTACCCCAGCGCGCGCCTCGAGAGCAGCAGCTGGCCCAGCATGGCGGCGAACTCATCCGAGAGGCAGGCGCCCTGCAGCGTCTCCAGCCGCAGCAGCAGGCTCTCAGGCCGGATCCGGGCAGCGCTGTCTCGGTCCAGGAAGCCCAGCAGCGGGCCCAGCAGGTCCAGGACCTCCCCCGGGATCTCGGGCTCCAACGGGGACCGCTGGCAGGGCAGGACAGGGCAGGGCACAGCATGGCGGGTGAGGTGCCCCCTCAGCCTCTCCGCTGCCCCCTCCCTGACCTGCCCTTACCAGGAGCTGCAGAGCCCGGCGGGCCAGGGCGGTGCGGCGGTGGGAAGGCAGCGCCAGCAGGCTCTGGGGGTGGCTGCTCACATGGTCCAGCACCAGCCAGAGCGAGTCATTGGGCAGCCGCTCAACCAGCTTCACCCTGCGGGAGCCGGGGGGGCCACACTGCAGCCAGCGGCCCCGGGGGAGGGGGCCTGCGGGCAGTGGGGGGCACCGGGCACGACCGCTGCGGGCGCAGCCCACAGGCACCGGGGCTGCACTGGTGCCTGGCAGGACGCTGGGGGAGCCGGCCTGGTTCCAGCTCCAGGCCCTGCCCATGGCACTTGGCACCGCTGCCCGCCCACGTCGCCCCCGGCCTGGCGCTGCCCACGTGCTGCTCAGCCCAGACAGGCTGCAGGACACAGGGCGGCTGCGGCTGCAGGGAGCAGTGTCCCCATGGCTTTGGGGGCAAGGGGAGGGGACCATGCCGGGCACCTACGGTAAGTCCACGAGGAAGGCAGGTCCTAGCTGCGCCAGCTCCTCGGCCGTGGGTCCTGGGCGCCAGCGGATCTCCTCCCCGATGCAGCGCCGCTGTGGAGCGTGCAGCTGTGAGCCAGCCCTGGCGGCTGGGAGGGCTCCGGGCACCAAGCCAGGAGCTGGCGGGGGGACGAGCTTCTTACCAGGCTGGCAGGCAGGCGGCCGGGCTGTGCGTAGAGCGTGCCGAGGATGCCCAGGAAATCCGGGCGCCGGCTGCAGCGGTGCAGGGTGGTGCAGTCCATGCCGGCTGCTAGCGTGCCCAGCGCCCTGGTGAGCACCGGCACAGCTGCACCTCGGCCGCGCCGGCTGGCTCCAGGGCCCAGCCAGACCCTCCCTCCACCAGTCTGACCCCCGCCCACCCCAGCAGGCTCTGGGCAAGGGCTGGCTGGGTCCAGACTGGCACCCTGGGCCGGGCTCTGCCGGGGCCTCCCTCACCAGACCGAGTCTTGGGTCATGTTGGCGCCGGCTCCCACCATCCTCCAGAGCAGCTGGGCCTGCCGGGGCAGGGAGCAGGGTGAGGGCTGCCCCGTGTCGTGTGGGCTCTGCTCCCTGCCACCGCCCCTCCCCTCCCCGGGGCCTTGCCTGCGCCTCCCGCCCAGCCCCCGGGACGCTGGCTGCCTTCCTCCATGCGTGTTACCTGCTGCGGGGCCCAGCGCAGGTGCCGGTAGCGGCGGCTGTCGTTGCCCAGCAGCGCGGGCACATGGGGCTGCAGCAGGGCAAGGGGCACGAGGGGCAGGAGGCAGTCGGGCCAGGCGCTCCGGGGCGGCGGGTCACGGCGCAGCCCCTGCGGCAGACACGACCAGTGACGGGCAACAACCGAGTGACCCGGGCAGGTGGGGCCCAGCCACGCGCGTGCCTGCCCGTACCTGCATGGCCCGCAGCAAGGCAGCTGTCTGGGCAGCGGAGAGCCGCGGCAGCACCGGCGCCAGGCACTCACATGCCCCCGCCAGCACGGGTGCCAGGGCGCCTGGCAGGGACTTGGGGCTGAGGCCAGGCAGGAGGGCGCAGAGCCGGCCCTGCGCGTCCCCCGTCACCTGCAGACACAGCACAGGGGGCTGGGCCGGGGGTGTCCAGCAGGCCCCTGGGGCCGGGCTTCCAGACCCCCACCCGTCCCTGGGCCCAGGCTGCAGCTGCGGGCCGAGACAGGGCGCGACACTCACGTTCTCGCTGCGGACAGCCTGCGCGAGCAGCAGGGAGGCCTGCACGGGAAGACGGGGTGAGGGCGGCAGCACCACGGTGCCCGCACCACTGCGCACGGCGGGTCGAGCCAGGCAGCCACGTCGGGGCGGCACTCACCTGTGCGGGCGTCAGGGGCATGGCCTGCAGCTCCGGCAGCAGGGCGCTCACCTGGGCGGGCGACAGGCGCTGCAGGAAGCCCGTGCCGAGCTCGGGGACGACGCCCCTCCAGGCCTGCAGCTCCTGCGGATCCATGGCCTCCGGGCCCGCCGAGCGCAGCAAGTCAGCCAGTGCGTAGGTGACCTGTGGCAGATAGTGGTGCGGTGAGCCCAGCGCAGCCAGCACCGCCATCCTGTGCTGGGGGTGGACCCATGGCTCGCACGCCGAGGTGCAGCGTCCGAGGGAGCAGAGCGGCTCTGCCAGCCAGCAGCCCTGGAGCCGCACCCCGGCAGCTCCCCCACAGCTCAGCTCCAGGCCCAGTCGGCGCAGGCGCAGGCGCAGGCAGGGCAGGGGCACTCTCAGCAGCCTCCCAGCCAACCTGGCACCAGGGGCTGGGCAGGGCCTGGGCACGTGCCCCCCCGGGAGCTCCCTCTGCCCTCATGGGGCTCCAGCACAGGCTGCGCTGCGCGGGAGCCGGGGCCCGGACCACGGTCCCCTGCTGCCAGGCTGCCCGAGACTGGCTCACCTGCCCGTGCGGGGGCAGCGTCCCGTCCGCGGCACACGCCAGCAGGCTCTGCTCCACAGGCCCCCGCGGGTCGCGCAGCGGCGCCAGGGCCTGCAGCTCCTCAGGGCTCAGGAAGCAGGCGAGGGTCCCGATGCTGGGGACAGGCGGAGGCGTGAACAGGGGCTACAAGCCCGGAGCCCCGGAGCAAGGCCTGGTGCGCGTGGCCTGGCAGCAGCGCAACCCTGGTGCTCCCACAGGCAACGGGGTGACGACACCCCCCGCACGGTGCAGCACGGCGGAGCTGCCCCCCCGGCGGCCGTGCTCACCTGCGCACCTGCTCCTCACCCGCCCCGTGGCTCCTGTTGATGAGGCTCCGCGCTACGTGGCGCCCCTGCGCCAGCCCCAGTCGCACGTCCTGCCAGCTGTCCGCCAAGCCCTGCACCTGGGGCGCAGACGGGTGAGCGTGCCTCACGAGGGCCAGGGACCCCTGTGAGACCTCCGCGGGGGCAGTGGCTGGCCCCCAGGACCAGCCCTGCCCCGGGCGCCCACCTGCTGGGGCGTGAGCTGCAGGAAGCGTCGCAGGGGCAGGTGTGGCAGCAGTGGCTGCAGGGCGCGCAGCAGCTCCGGGGGCCAGGCAGGTATGTCCCCCAGTGCTGGGGCCTGCAGCAGGCGCTGGGCGAGCGCGCTCTTCTGCGCCCGCGTCATGCGTGCGCTGTGGCTCTGGAGCGCGGCCAGGCTGGGGACGGACAGCCGGAGCGTTAGAAGTTGTGCCCTGCCTGCGGAGCTCAGCCCTGAAGCGGGCACCCACCCCGGCCCACGCGTGCCGGACGGGCCGGGCCGCAGAGCACGGCTGCTTGTGGCACAGGCCAGGCAGCGCAGGCCACGGCCGGCCGGTGGCTCTGGACAGCAGGGACGCGCGAGGGTGCACCCAGGGCCAGCTGGGAGGTGCTGAGAGGCCCGGGCTCGGGCTGCGGGGCACGGGGCAGCCCGGTGCTCACACGCTCTCGTTGGCCAGGAGGGCGGGCGGGAAGCTGGAGATGTCGGAGGCCGACAGGAAGGGGATGAACTGCGACAGGTCGACGGGCGTCAGCGGTGGGAAGCGGCGGAGCAGCAGCGCGGTCAGCGACTGCAGTGCACCCTCGTCTGCTGCCGGCACCTGCGGGGCGACGCCACCGCTGAGCCGGGCCCAGCCAGGCACCGCGGCACGGCCCAGCGCCCCTCGCCCCGTCGCGGCCCCGGCCCACCTGCAGCCGGTGCCAGGTGCGGTGCATCAGCGACAGGAACTGCCTGGCGGCCTGGCCCTCCACCGACAGCAGCAGCCCGTGCAGGCTCTCCGGGGGCATCTGCAGGTACTCCTGCGGGCGCCCAGCCCCGCGCGTCAGCTGCCACGGGAGGGCCCAGGACCTGCGGTCCCGTGGACCCTGTGTGCCGGGGCAGGGGATGGCTGGGGGTCGAGCCCGGGGCACCGGGGGAATCAGTACCTGCACCAGCAGCTCCATGGCCGGGGCGCCCTCCTCACGCTGGATCAGGTCCCAGAGCACGGGCTGCAGGGGGGAGGGGGCTCAGCGGGGGTCTCCGCGGGACCTCACTGCGCTGCCTGGGCAGAGGCACGGCTGCCCGGGCCCTGGGGCTCTGCCCAGAAGGCAGCAGCTCCGTGCCCACGGGGATCAGCTCCAGCCCAGCCCCTGGCACCACCGCGCCACGAACCAGCAAGGGCCAGGCACCTTCATCAGCGCAGGGACCCTGCAGAGCTGGCACTGGCAGCCCCACAGCGCCTGATGCCGCCCGGCCCTGCACAGCGACCTGGGAGGCGATCTCTCCCCCGGCTCCACCTGCTCGCAGCACGCAGGGAAGAGGGAGCGAGGACGGCCGCCCAGCCACAGGCCCCATGGGAGGGCGCTGCTGATGCAGCTGCACGGAGCTGGCTGCTGGCTGCCCACGGAGCAGGAGGCTCAGGGGGTTTGGGTCTAGCAGCCACCCACCCTCATGGCCGCCTGCCCCAGTCCCCAGCTCAGCACCAGCCTCCTCCCGGGCCCTGCTGGCCCCTGCCTTCCCCTCCTGCACTCTCCCAGCACCACACAGGGGGAGCAGGCAACTAAGGTGCCCCTGTCCACACGCACAAGTGACCATGGCACGGTCACACTCCCTCCCACTAGTGCCTCTGCAAACATGGGCAGGGCTTGGCCCCGTGCAGCTTGGGCAGCACACCCGAGCTGGGAGCCCGCATGCGCTGCCCGCCAGCCCCTGTGGCCCAGCCCTGGCCCCGCGCAGGGAGCGGCACTCACGCCAAAGCAGCTCAGCAGCTCCTTCTTGGTGGCAGGGTCCTGCTCCTGCTCCAGGTAGCGGCCCAGCGCCTGCAGGATGCTAAGGGAGGCGTTGGCCCGCAGCGAGGCCCAGAAGGAGCCATTGTCGAGCAGGCTGGAGAGCAGGATGGCCTCACCCAGCGGCCCCTGCGCAGCCCGTGCCCCGGCGCCCAGCTCCGGCAGTGCCAGCACGAAGCGCAGCAGGCGCAGCAGGTAGTTCACATTGAGCAGCCAGCGCGCTGTGTCCTCCTCGCACCAAGCCAGCCGCGACACCAGCTCTAGCAGGTAGGACACGGGGTCCTCACACAGCCGCGCTGCCTCTACCTGGGGCGACAGCGGCAGGGCGCCCAGGAGCTGCTGCAGCAGGCACTGCCTGCGGGGCGGCGAGCCTGCGCCCAGGCACTGCCTCAGCACCCAGGGCTGGGCGGGTGCCAGGGTCTCCAGCACCGAGCGGTGCTCGCACACCAGCTGGCGGAAGCGGGCAGGACTGGCAGTGCGGCACTGCTCTAGCAGGCTGGCGCTCCACAGTGCCGGGGGGCTCCCGCCCGCCACCACAGCGGCACAGGGGTCAGCACGCGGGGGAGGCGTGGTGCTCAGCACCTTGGCCTGCAGCCGGTGGCTGTGGCAGAGCTGGGAGATGCCAGTGCTGGTCTCAGTGGGCAGCCCCTGCAGGCTTGCATTGTTGCACAGCCAGCGCACCCAGAGAGTCTGGTTCTCCAGAAAGCAGCTCCAGAAGCCTTCGGGGCTGAGTGGGGCTCCGCGGAGGGCCTCCAGGCAGCCGCTGTGCTCTGGCGCCGCGGTCTCGGGCGCTTGGTGGGACAGGTTGGCGCACAGCTCCTGCAGACGGGGCTGGTGGCGGCTGGGCAGGTCGCGCAGGGTGGCGTTGCTGCAGACCGTGGCATTGAACTGGGCCGGGAAGTGCTCCCAGCAGGCCCGGGCCCAGACCGAGCCCCACTCGGCCGCGTGCACCAGGAGGTACCAGGCAGTGTCGGAGCACGTGGTCCCCAGGTCGGAGGCCGTAGGGCTGGAGGCGCCGGAGCCATCCACGTGGTTGCAGTACAGGTAGAGGGTGAAGTTGGAGATGCCTGGCAGCCCTGGCGCCGAGCTGTTGCAGACGGACTCCAGGTCAGCCAGGATCCGTGCCTCGCCCCACGGCTCGGGCAGTGCCCGCTTGGCCATGGGCTGGGGCCGGCGGGGCTCTGCCGCGGGGTGCATGCAGTGCAGGAGGGGTGGCGGGGACGGCAGGGGCCCAGTTGCGAACCCCAGCGCCTCTGCGTCCCAGCTGATGTTATGGTGGATGCCCCTGGCGGCACCAGAGAGGGTCGTTAGTCCCCTCCCCCCTCCAACACAGACCCCCAGGGCGGATGTATGGGGGGGGTGTTGCCTCCAGGGCCACAAGGCCACTGGCCAGGTCCCCTTCCCCATATGGCCCAGCCCCTCCCAGCCCGCAGGTGCCCCATGCGGCTCTGCCCCAGGGTAGGAACAGGGGAGCTCTCCCCTGAGATGAGACCGGGGCTGCAGCCTGGCCGCAGTGCCAGGCCTGAGCGCAGCCGTGGAGCAGCCCCAGCGGCCAGCAACGCTCTGGCCAGGTCCCCCCACACCTGCCCTGCCGCCCTCCTGGGCAGGGGGCGAGGGCAGGCCCTGGCCAGGCGTGGGGGGCAGGGCTGGCCCCGCGTGGCGCTGGTGCGGGTGCAGGCGCCGGCTCCGCTTCTCCGTCTCCGCCGGCGGCTCCGCGACTCACCAGAGCAGCAGCTGCTGCAGGGTCCCTGCAGGGAGGAGGGGAAGCCGTGAGCACACAGGATGGTGTCAAGGAGGCCGGGCCGGCCCCGGAGAGGTCAGGGGCGCTCACCGGCGGAGCACCTCCCGTCGGGCCCCGGCCGTGGCAGGCCGAGGGCCACGGAGACCTCCTGCACCAGCGAGCCCGTCACACGCACCACCTTGCGCCGCACGCTGGAGGACAGCGAGCGCCCCACGCGCCGCAGCAGCCCGCGCTTCAGCTCCTCCAGTGCCCCCCACAGCGCTGCCCCGGGGCGCACGCCCAGCGCCCGCCTGCCCGCCTCCGTCTGCCCCGCGGGGCTCGGCAGCTCCGCGGGGCCCGGGCTGCTGGCGTCGGGAGGCTGCTCCCGGGCAGCTGCGGGCGGCAGGCTGAAGGGCTTCCAGCGCCCCGGGGCCAGGACAGGCCCCGCCGGCTGCACGTGGACCGCGGGCTTCCAGCCGGCGCCCTCCAGCACCTGCAGCAGCTGCATCAGCCAGTCCGAGCCCGGGCTGCAGCGCCGGTGCCCCATGGGCGCGCAGGAGACACCCGGCGGGCCCTGGCCCAGCGCCCCGGGCAGGATGGCCTGGGGCAGCGCCTCGACCAGGTGACGGAGCAGCTCCGGGCCCGGCGGGTCGGGTGCGCCCGGGCCCGCGAGGCCCAGCAGGCCGTGCAGGAGGCCTAGCAGCGGGTCCCAGTGCCGGCTGCCGCGCAGCGAGAGCAGGAAGTCGGGCAGGCGCAGGGCGGGGGCGGGCGGGGGCAGGAGGTGCTGCAGCAGGCTGCCCCAGGGCTCGGGCCGTGGCGCCTCACTCTGCAGCGACGCGGAGACGTTGTGCAGGAAGGCGGAGAGCCGGCTCTGGCCACGGCCACCGCGCGGGGCCTGGGCCTGGGGGGCTCGCGGCGCTGGCAGGACCCCCAGGGACTCCAGCCCCAGCAGCAGGCGCCACAGCAGGGGCGACGTGTCCACATCTGTGTCCACCGGCCCCCCCGGCCCTGCCCCAGGGCTCGGTGGGCCGGCGCCCCCGAGGCGCTGCCCGGCGGGGGGCTGCAGCGAGGAGACGAGGTCCTGGCCCGGGTTTCTGCTCCCGTTGGAGGCAGCTCCTGCAAGGAAAGCCAGGCTGGCCCCCGCGTCCACCCACCTGCGGCAGTGCGCGACGCCGGCGTGGCCCCGCGCTGGCCCCCCCGCAGGCAGCAGCCGGTCCCTGGCGCGAGGGCTTGGAGCCCGGGTCCCCACCCCGCCCTTCCCGCACCGGGCTGCCTGGGTCCTCGTTCGCCGTGCGCTCACCCCGGGACTGCGACTCGTTGCCTGCGACGGCGTGGGGCCCAGAGCCCGTGGGGCTGGCAGGAGGAGTGGGCACCCCTGCCCGCCAGAGCAATGGCTGCGCCCTGCCCCGGGGGGCAGACCCACGGGGTCCGGCTCTCCGCGGGCACCAGGGTCCGGGCGGCGCGGCCCCGGGAGGAGCGGGGTCAGGAGCAGCCAGGCGAGACGGGGGTCCCAGAACGGGCCAGGCCGGAGCCTGGCTGAGTCTGTGGCTGGACCCTGCCCTGCCTGCCCCCACGGGCTGTGCGGTCCCCGCTGTCTGGGCCCAGCACCCCCTAGCCCCTGATCCCCGCAGCCGGGCGCTCACCGGGGGCAGGGAGGGAGCGTGGGGGCAGCACCAGCACCAGCAGCATCCGAATGCCCCACAGGAAAGCAGCCATCTCTCGTCCTGGTCCTAGGGCCGGGGGACCCTCCAGGAGCTGGGACACGGGCAGTGGTGGCTGCTGCAGAGCCGGGAACGACTGCGTGGGCTGTCACCGGAGCTGGGGGCACTGGCCCGCACACCCGATCCCTCCCTGCCGTCACCGAGCATTACTTACAGCCAGGAAGGACCCAGGAGTCCGGGAGGGCTCACTTTACACTTTCCACAGGCGAGGGGAGGGGAAGCCAGGCCCTGCCGGGCGGGCGGGTTGGGACGGGGGGGGCTCTGCTAAAGCCTCCTGGTGAGGGACGCTGCCACATCACTTAGCTGGGGGCCGCAGCCCCCTTCATGGGTGGGGCAGGCCCAGCCCTAGGAGGGAGGTGGGAGCCCGAGAGGAAATGAGGCCGGGGCAGGGAGCCCCTGTATGAGGCAGTGGGTGCAGACCCCAAGCTGCGCACAGCTCAGGGATGCAGCCGGGACCCCCAGGCCTGGGAGAAAGAGCCCACGAGGTGGGTGCACCGTTGCTGCAGCACGGCCCCCGGCCCCAGCAGGGACTGGGCACAGCCCCCGAGGCACACCCCAGTCACGCTGACTGCAGCCCGGCCCCTTGCCCTGGGGCTCAGTGCAGGACGCCCCCACGCACAGCTACGGTCCTTGCCCGACCCCGCGCCGGGCTCGGCCCCGACAGCGCGTCTGACCCGTAACCTGAGGCTGGCCCCCCCGGCCGCCGGTGCAGCCTGCGCCACTGCTGCTGGCCCAGCCCCGCGCCCAACAATGCGCCTGCTCCATTATTGATGCCTCGGGAACGGCCGCACGGCTCCATTCACCGGCAGAATAGCAGATGGGAAGGTGAAACCTCCGGGATCGAGCCGCCTGCCCCCCCGCCCCACGCCAGGCTTGTCACCCAGGAAGCAGCCAGGCTGGGCAGGGGAGCCAGGCATCTCCCTCCAGCCCTCGCAGCCCCCTCGCATGGGCACCCTGTGCCCGACGGGCCACAAGCCGCAGCCTGCTATGCCACTGTGCCCACGCAGCCAAACCAGCGCAGTGCCTGGCGACTGCCGAGGACGCTGCTCCTTGCCCTGGCCCCCCGCACCCACGGGAGTGTGGCTACGTGGGCCAGTGGCAGGAGGGGCAGGAGGCAGCCAGGCCACGGGCATCTGCTCCTGGCCCAGCCTGGCTGGTTGCCAGGCCCGGAGCGGGAAAGGCCGCAGCATCTGCTGGGACCAACACAGCACGTGGCTTCAATGCCACCCTTGGCCCAGCAGCCGGGGAAAGTCGGTGCTACAGGAGCCTCTGCGTCGCTCCCGTTCCCACTACCTGCCCTGCCCAGGCCTGGTCCGGGGTGCCGCCTGCACCCAGGAGGGCATCTCCATCTGCTTGCAGGTGGTGAAGAGGCAGGATGAGGGCAGGACGTGCTCCTGGCAGCACCCCACAGCATCCCGTCCAGGCGTCAGCAGGGCCAGAGAGCTCATGCCTGCCGCGCCCAAAGGGTGACGTGTGACTCACTGTCACTCGCTGGCGGTGATGAGCTGCTCCCGTTCCCGTGACCAGGGAGCACTGAGCCCGCCAGCTTTTCCAGTGGGTCTCATGTCACCGGCATGGCCCTGGCCCTGGCCCTGGCCCTGGCTCTGGGTGGGGACCCATGGGGGTGGGTGTGACCGCAGGGACCGGAGGGGCACCTCTGGCAGTGCCCACGGGATCCCTGCCCCCCCACAGGCTGCAGCCACCTCGGCTCCTCGCTCTACTGGACCTGGCCCAGACTCTGGCTGCAGATCGCCCCAGCCCAGCCAGACCCTCCCCCACCCCCACCCCCACCCCCAGCCCCAGGGCACATCCCCGTATCTGCTTCAGATAAGGGCCACAAAGGGCCAGGAGGCAATGGGGGAGGGGAGCAGGGGTGAGAGCCTTGCTCTCCCAGCCCCTGTGCTGCGGCCACAGGAGGCAGGACTGACCCTGCGTGCTGCCATGCAAGTCCCCAGGCCAACAGGCAGACAGGGCCACGGGGCTGCCGCTGCACAGGGACCGGCTGCGAGCTGGACCCCGGGAGCACTGCCCAAGCTGACGTGATGGCTGGGCAGGTGGAAGGGAATGTGGCCGCCTGCGGGACTCGGGCGCCAGGAGGACACACGAGAGGCTCTGGGCAGGGCTGAGGGTTTCTGCCCATCTCTGTTCTGCAGGGGCAGGGGCAGTCACCCCTCCTGCTTCAAGGCAGCGGTCTCCAACCAGGGCCCAGAAGGAATTTCCCAGGACTGTGTGGCAGGAAGCACCCAGGGCTGCCCCACCTCCCCACAAGCCTCTGGCTCCTGTGTGGACAAGCCCCAGTGCCCCAGTCTGCAGAGACCCTTGTCCTGCTGGGGCCAGGGCCTGGGCTGTGGGGGGCTCGCTCTGCTTTCTGGGGCTCCTCTGCCAGGAGGTGGGATGGGATGCTGGAGGGTGGTCGGGGTACGCAGGGCAGGGCAGGGCAGGGCAGGGGGTGCCACGGGGCACCTGGTTCTGGCTGTCCCTGCTGATGGGCACAGCTTGCCTGGGCTCTGCGCTGGGTTTCCTACACAGGCAGGGCAGGTGCCAGGGCCGGTGACTCACAAAGAGGCATTAATAACCTGTCTGCTGCTGGACATGACACTGGCACTGGCACTTGCAGCCTGGCTTCAGAGAGACGGCGCTGCCCTTAGCAGAGGGGCTGACAATGGTCCCCCAGTGGAGAGGATCTGGTCCCAGAGCCAGGCCCAGTGCTGCTCCTGCCTGCCCTCGGCTCAGGGAGCAGCAGCCAAATGTCCCAACACCGCCCTCCCCCTCAGCTGATGCTGCCTGGAAACACTGGATCATTACAGCAGATGTGAGCAGGGCCACGATGCATATGCAACCGCAAAACACATATGCAAGCCGTGGCAGTGAAAGCAGGGCAGACAGAGCAAGGAGCCTTCCTCCTGACCCGGCAGGCACTCGTGCCCAGCAGCAGCCAGTTAATTCAGGGAAGGCGGCTCTCTAGGAAACTGCTCAACCTCCCGTGGAGCCCTGGAGATGGGCACCATTGCTTGTGCGCAACAGCCTCTCGTGGGAGCGGACAAACGGGGCTGCCTGCCTGAAAGTCACTGGGACCCTGGTTATCACGAGCTGCGCGCTGGCGACCAGGCAGATTTGGTGCTAGGAGTAGCCCAAGGGCCCTGAGGGTTTGCACCGACTTTTACCGGACCAGCAGAAGCCAGACAAGTTCTGCTGTTCAGTCACAAATGCAAACTTGCAAATCAGATGCAAGCCTAGAAGGGAGCTGCTGGGGAGAGCCGCGCTCCCAGAGCGCCTGACAAAAATTTAGTGGAACAAGATCAATACTGTACGTGGCGAAGCGAGGAAAGCTTGTCTGGTCCCAGACAAAACCTGAACTGTGATTGCCAGACCCACCGCTCAGGAGGAAAATAGCAGAAAGTGACTGATGTGACCAGCACGTGGTAGCCGGGACAGCTTGCCCCCAACCCAAGGGGCAGGCCTCAGCACTAGACTGGATTGTGCTCAGGCTGGCAATCCCCACAGTGTTATAGGAAAGGACACTGACAGGGACACGAGGAGGTCACTTGGAGAACTAGGGACATTTTATACAGGCTTCAAATGCACAGAGAAATCAAGAAAGTTATCAAGGCTTTTTGTACATGTCGAATACACAAACCTAGTCAAGCAAAAGAGCCCAGACTGCTGCTCACACAGTAACTCAGATTGGCCCCTTGACCGAAGTAGGGTAGGCACAGAATTATTTACACCACCCGGAAGAGACCACACGCATGCCGCACGCTGCAACTCTGTCTCCTGTGCTGGCCTCTCTACCAGACGGTACAGCCAAACAGGCGCCCGCCACGGCCACTTCGGCTGACGCTGCAGCCCAGACACAGCGACAGCTGAGCACAGACTGGGGCTGAGTGTGCACGAGTCCACTGACCAGCAGGGATTTCCCCGTGTCAGTGGGCTCGGGACCAGGCACAAGGGAAAAGCAAAATGCAGCAACAGGATTTGGGGTCCAACAGGTGCTGCGCGTTCAGGAACACGACGCACCGGCCTATGATGGAAATCAGTGGCGGCCTCCAGTGCTGCCCATGCCCCAGATCCGTAAGGAGAGGTAAGAGGCAAAAGTCTCTCCAGCTTCCCAGAAGGACGGAGAGAGTCAGGCTCAAAGGGAAGCAGGGCTGGGCGCGACCTCCGGAGATCACATCTGCAGCCCTGCACAAACCGCCCAGACAAGCCCTTGTCTGACTCATTCCTGCGGCGACACAAGGGACCCTGCAGCTACAAGGCACACGGTCCAAGGACACCAAACACGCCGCCACGTAACCCTAACCAGCCATGAGGGCTCTCCCTGCTGCTGGGCTGTTAAAACATGCTGCAGAGACCCCAGGCCTTGGCAGTGCCACTGCTGCAGAGGAAGGCAACCCCCCAGTCTGCACCAGTCTGACCGGGAGGGAAATCCCTTCCTGCCCAGCATGAACGCTGTGTGCCCCGGAGGTGGGGGCGCGGGGGCCTGGCGACCACCCGCAGCGGCTCGCAGATGCGGGGGCCAGCGGCGACTGGGGACCGCCTGCAGATGTTGCTGGCGGCGAGGCGGGGTGAGCGGCGCCGGCAGTGTTAGGGGCACTCTTGGCGGGGGTGCACATGCCCCGCGTGCACCGCTGCGCATCGCCAGCGTGCCCCGCGCCGGCGCGGGAAAGCCCGAGCCCGGGGCCGGGAGCGGCCGTGCGGCCGGAGGAGGCGTTGCCGGGGCGACACCCCGAGCGGGGCAACCCAGCTGAGCGCAGGCCCCGCCCGGCCGGGCGCCGCGCGGGGTTAAAGCGGGCGCGGGGCGGCCCCGATCCGGATGCGGATCCCGGGCGGGCGCGATGGCGGCGCTGGGCGCGGAGCTGGGCTGCCTGCTGGCGCTGCTGCTGGTCCCGCTGGTGTGCGGGCTGCTCCCGGCGCGGCTGCGGGGCGCGGCGGCGGCGGCGCACGGTGCGAGCGGGGCCGGGCGGGGCGGGGCGGGGCGGGGCGGGGCCGGGCGGGGCGCGCCCCTGACGCCGGCCCGTGTCCGTCCCGTCCCGGCAGAGCCCCGCGGGCCGTGGCTGGGCGCGCTGGGCGCGGCGGCGGGCGGCGCGTTCCTGGCCGCCTGCCTGCTGGACGTGGTGCCCGACTACCTGGGCGACATGCGCGAGGCGCTGCGCGCGCGGCGGCTCCAGGTGGGCGCGGGGCGGGCGCGCGGGGCGGGCGGCCCCCCCCCCCCCCCCGGCGCGGGCCGGTGTCACGGCGCGCGCGGCGCTCTCCCCGCAGGTGTCCTTCCCGCTGGCCGAGCTGGTGCTGGCGCTGGGCTTCCTGCTGGTGCTGGTGCTGGAGCGCGCGGCGCTGGAGTGCGGGGAGCGGCGGGCGCGGGCCCCCGGCGAGGCCGCCCCGCTGCTGCCCGCGCCCGCGCCGCCGCCCGCGCCCTTCCGCGCGCTCGCGCTGGTGCTGGCGCTGTCGCTGCACGCGGCGCTGGAGGGGCTGGCCGTGGGGCTGCAGGCCGCCCCGCTCCGCGCGCTGCGCGTCTGCGCCGCCGTCCTGCTGCACAAGGCCGCCGTGGCCGTGGGCCTCTCGCTGCTGCTGCTGCGGAGCCGCGTGGCCGCGCGCTGCTTCGCGGCCTCCGTGGCCGCCTTCGCCCTCATGTCGCCGCTGGGCATGGCGCTGGGCATGGGCCTGGCACGGAGCCGCGGCGCGGGCGCCGCCCTGGCCCAGTGCGTGCTGCAGGGGCTGGCGGCCGGCACCTTCCTCTATGTCACCTTCCTGGAGATCCTGCCGCACGAGCTGGGCGCTGCCCGCGGACGCCTGCCCCAGGTGCTGGCCCTGCTGCTGGGCTTCTCCGCCATGGCCGCCCTGCGCTTCCTGGGCTGACGGCCCTGGCGTGGCGGGCGGCGCTGCCAGGGTGCTGGGAGCGGAGGGCGACAGCGGGCATGCCTGCGGGGCCGTGGGTCCCGCTGGGGCAGGCGCGAGCACCCGGTTGCGGGGCCCAGGCCGCTCGGCCACGCGCCTTTTAACACGGGCTCGGGCCTGTTTTTATACGTGGAGTGTGTCTTGCTGAGTATTAAAGACGCTGCTGCTGCTGCTCACGCGCTGGCTCCGCTGCCTGACTGCCCCGGGCCGGGGCGCCCTCCGGGAGAGAAGCGGGAGCCGGGCACCCGGGAGCCGCCCTTGGGGCTGCAGCCCCATCTCCCTTGCACACGGGGGCAACGAGCCGGGGCTGGGGCAGGCTCGGGCTGGGAGGGGCAGCCTGGGCTCGTGGTGCCGCAGTGCCCCCTGGTGGGCACGAGGTGCCGTTGGGATGCGTTGCGGGGGGCGGCGGCCGCGGCCGGGGGCAGGCAGCTCCCAGCGGGGGGGGTCGGGCAGCGCCGCCGGGGCCCCTGGCCGAGGCAGGAGCAGGTGGAGCCTGGTCGCGGTGCCAGATGCCGCTGCTCTCGGTCCCTGGCCTCCCCTGTGGGCAGGGCTCGTCCGGGCACCGGCCCCAGCTCAGCGCCCGCTGTGCCCCAGGCCTGGCGGGGTTTCCCGGGGAGCAGGTCTTGGGGGTCCGGTCTCCAGCACTGTCCCCAAGGGATGTGGCCACGGCACAGCACCCGCAGGCCAGGGAGCGGAGGGGTGGGCCACGGCGGGGGGACTGAGGGGGCATCAGCTGGGCGTGCAGGGGTAATGGTAGGGAAGCCAGTCCCATCTCCTAGGTTTAATCAGCAACGGGGGAGCGGGGGGGCCCAGTGGCTGCTGCACGACTGGGACAGGGAGGCCAGCCCGGCCTGCAGGCATCTCGGCGAGTCCTGGTGGCAAGCGTCTCTGTGGCACGGGCCCTCACCGGCTACTTGTCCTGCATGTTGGTCAGTGCCCGGACTGCGGGAGAGAGCAGACGGGGCCTGGCAGCAGCTGGCAGAGGAGTGCCTGTGCTTCCCCGCCGGCTCGGCCACTCCGACAGGCTTGTAATACATTGGGCAATGGCAGGAGGGAGCAAAGTCCTGCAGAAATGGAGCAAGAGCCTCTCTACCCCCTACCCCATCCTCACTCCACCACCAGCCGGAACAAGGGAGAATCGTCCCTGCTCTGGCCCAGGGCAGCCGCTCGTCTGGGGGCAGGGGACAGACGAGCTCCCATGGGGCAGGAAACACGGGGGTTTGGCACTGACACCAGCCCCCTGCCCAGGCGCTGTAAGGAGCTGCTGGGGGACACGAGGCCCAGAGCGGCCGCACGTGTCTGAGAGCTCGGAGGAACAGAGGGCCGGGCCGGGGGCGCGGAGGCTGGCACCAGAGCCGGGGCCTCGGCCCCTGTGCTCTGCGCTGGGCCGGACCGCCCACCTGCGTATTCCTGCAGCCGCCGGCGCTCCTCCAGGTTGTACTGCAGCTGCTCCAGCAGCTCGAAGTAGCGGAAGAGGGAGTCCCGGGGCCACACCACCTGCTCGCCCTCGCTGCCCTTCCGCAGGCTCTCCAGGTTCTGGTGCACATACGTCTCCCAGTCCACTGGTGGGCCGAGGCGCCCAGTCAGGGCTGGTGGTGGGCAGCTCACCCCCCAGTGCCCCCGCCATGCTGGGACAGGGCTTGGGGTGGGGGTGGGCGCTCATGGTCCCCTGAAACAAACACCCGCACTCTGGACCGCTGCAGCATGACAGGGGAGCACGGCCCCCAAGGCCCCACCCGGGGCAGCACTGCAGCACTCACGGTCCTTGGCGCTCCTCTGGTCGGACGATGAGGCCGGAGGGCTGAGCTCAGAGGCCAGCTCCTTCTCGGGCTCCACGCACGAGAAGTGGAGCCTGCGGGTGGTGCTGGGAGGACAGTGAGCCACGGTGGGTGCTTGGAGCCAGGCTCCCCAGGAGCTGTCTGCTCTTCCCTCGGCCCCTGCCTGAGCTGGGGTTGAGCCCTGCTGCCCTGCCCCAGGGCCTGGCGGAGGCTGCACGTGCATCTGGGCCCCGTCCCAGTCCACACAGGGCAGGGTCCTGGGCCCTCGCCCATCACTGCCACCCCGGTACTTGCAGCTCACCTGGACGAGCTCTCCAGACTGCCCCCCAGGACGAGGGACTGGCTCTGCCGCCTGCAGGGTCAGAGCGGGCTGTTAGTGACAGGGCCCGAAACCAAACGGCAGCAAGTGACCCCCCGCTCTCCCCAGGGGTTGCCCCCACAAGCACAGGGGGTAGGGGGCTGGGCAGATGCCGGCTCCCCTCCCCGCAGGAGCGCAGGCAGTAGGGACCCCTCGCACAGCCGCTCCCTGCCCAGTCAGCCGGGACGTGGCACAGCCTCACTTCTCCCGGATCTGCATCTTGAACAGGTCGGCTCTCTTCTTCATCTCGATCTGCTTCACCTCTTCGATCAGGTCGCTCCGGATGTTCTTGAAGTTAGTCACTGTCAAGCCGAGAGACACCCGTGAAGGCGGAGGGGCCAGGGGCGTGCAGACCCGCCTGCACCCTTTGGGCCCGGGCAGGATGGGACCTGTGCTGGCTGAGCTGTGGCAGCAGCCGGCTCCAAGCAGGGTTTGCCCTGCCGTGCCAGAGCCCCGCAGCTCCGACTGCCCGTGGGGATGGGGCGACGCGGGCGTGGTTTGGAAAGAGCTGCGGTGGGAGCGGCCGGGCTGTGGCTGCCTGCATGGCCCTGGCGTGAGCGAGGCGCCCCGAGCCCGGGCACTTACCCATGATGGCCACAAAGATGTTCCTGAAGATGAAGGAGCCAATGAGCAGCCAGAGGATGATGTAGAGGCCGCTGATGACCTTGTTGATCTCAGGGATCTTCCAAGTGTCCTGGAGCAGGTCGTACCAGTGGTCCATGGTGAAGAGGATGAACACAGTCACCAGGGAGTTGGGCAGGTCCCTGGAGGAAGAAGCAGCTTGGGCATGGGCTGCCTCAAGGCCAGGGGTAAGATGTGCAGGCACAGGCACCCTGGTCCCTACCCCGCATCCTCCCGGCTGCTCGGATGCCGGCTCGTCTGAGGTGCAGGACCAGCATACGGCAGAGGCAGGTGGAGGCACGGCTGCACGTGCATCTCTGACCAGCCCAGCCCAGCCCAGGGAGGGAGGGTGCCATGCTGCCAGGGTGGGGGAACATGGAGACGCACCGGAAGTACCAGCCGTACTCCAGGTCAGTGCGGTCTGAGCGGCTGTAGCTCTCGAAGAAAAAGATGCCGGACACAGAGAACACGTAGAAGAAAATCAACAGGAGCAGCAGGATGAAGGTCATGGCCTGGGGCGGGGCAGAGCAGAGCGGGGTGACCCTCGGCTGGGCGGGGAGGCCGGGGTAGGGATACGCAGGCAGTCGGGCAAGGGGGTCAGGGCAGTGCTGGCCTGGGGTTCGGCTGCGGCAGCCCCCCAGTCTCCTACCTTAAGGGCCTTCATGATGGCCAGGACGATGAGCCGCACCTGCCGGAACCTGGAGAAGAGCTTCAGGGAGAGCGAGACGCGGCCGACACGCAGCAGCCTCCGGCGCACCTCCCAGTCGGCCACGGGCAGCAGGTACAGAAACTCGGGCACCAGCGACTGCGGAGGACGTGGTGTGGGGTGCCCAGATGGCCCGAGCCCACCTGCAACCCCAGGTCCAACGCACTGCCACAGCCACAGATACCAAGGCCATCCCCTCGCTGCTCGGGTCACAAACTCCCTGTCCCTCCCCAGAGCTACTGGTGACCCAGGATTGCTGGGGCTGGGCCAACCAGCTCACGGACGCGGGAGCTGCTGGCACAGGTGAGGGGCCCCACTGCCCTGGCCGCCATGCACGCTTGCCCCTGCCCCCGGGGGCAGAGCCCCAGCCTCACCAGCGCCGTGATGCTGAAGTCGAAGATGTTCCAGATGCTGCGCCAGTAGCCCCTGAAGTCAACGACCCAGCTGAGCCCGATCTCCAGGATGAAGATGGCGATGATGAACCAGGTGAGCACCTCCAGGCTCAGCATCAGGTTGCGGATGCTCTCGCCCGTCCAGTTCATCATCTCTGGGGAGCATGGGAGTGTGTGCTGGGCCCCGCGCCTGCCGAGCCCCGCCTGGGGCTGGCCCCGACTGCCCCCTGCGCTCCCACTCACCACTCTTGATCATCAGGATGACCGTGTTGAGGAAGATGAGGATGATGATGAAGGACTTGAAGACAGTGCCTGAGGTTCTTGCTGAGGAAAATGCAGGAGCATCCCTGGGAGGGCAGGTGCGAGGGCAGAGGTGGTGAACGGCCGTCTGCCAAGGGGCACTGGCCCATCCCAGGCACGTGTATCGGACGGTTCCCCAGAGCCAGCCCTGCCTGCCAGGGCGTCTCCGCTGCGCCTCGCAGCCGGCGTGGGGCGGAGGATACTGCTCAGCAGCCAGGAGGCCCACATGGCGAGGGGGGGCCAGCGGCTGCAGCGCACGTGGAGTCGGCTGCACAGGCGCCGGCCCCAGGGGATGCCGCCGTTCCTGACGAGGTCAATGTTGAAGCGGACGAGCTGGTGATGGTCCGTGAGCATCAGCTTCTTCCTCTTCTTGTGGTCTGTAGGGAGCAGCGATGCTGGGAGGGTCTGGTGGGCCCGGTCGCACCACACCGCAGAGGCTGGGTCTGAGCCCCGGGTACAGGGGCTAGGATGCTCCCTGGCGGGCACGGCTCCCCTGCGGCAGCAGAGGTCTTGGACCAGCACGATGACCGTCTGGCCCCGCAGGGTGTGGCAGGCCGGGGGTGGCCAGCAGGACCGCAGGGGATGGATGGGCCCTGCGCTGTGGGCAGGTCCGCACTGGTGGACGGCAGCTCCCAGGCACCTGGACAGACCCCGTGTGCTGGGCTGCAGGCTGTGGCACGTGGGTACACAGCCCACGTGGTGCGGAGCCGCCTGCCTTGCCCGGGTGCATGCGGCTGGCTGGTGCCAGGGCTGGGCCCAGGCCTCCTGGTCCCCATCTCCCGCCCTTCTCGTGTCGCCTCCCCGCAACGGGCCCCACACTGCTGGTGCCCGCCGTCAGCCTGCTCTGGCCCAAGAGCGCCTGCTGGGCCCCCCCGGGCACCTCCCCTGAGCTGGCTCTGGTGCCCCGGTCTGGGGTGCAGCGCCCACGGCACAGGGCTGGGGGACTCCTTCCTCCTGCCCTCGCCCTGCGGGGCTCCAGACTGTCAGTGGAGAGGAAGCGTCACCCGGAGCGAGGCCCCGAGCGCCGGCTGCGCCCCCCCCCCCCGCAACCAGCCCCTTGGGGCCCCTGCTGCTGCAGAGCCAGGTCACGTACTCAGGAAGTCCTGGATGTTGTGTCGTGGGACAGCCTGGCACAGGCCCTGCAGGTGGTCCACGAGGTAGAAGGTGTAAATCAGCTTGGAGCGAATGGCATCTGCACGGGGCAGCAGCGTGAAGGAGGAGGGGCCCTTGTCTTTGGGGGCGTCCTCTGGGCTCTGCAATGACGGGGCTGGGTTGCGGTCGGTCTGAGCAGATGTGCCGACCACGTGGCCCCGCCTTTCTGTGGCTCGTGTGTGGCAGGGAGGCTGCTGGGGCCCATCCCGGCACTGGGCTCAGGCGGCTGAGCGAGGTGCAGGGAGCAGCGGGGCCGGGGGCTCGGCGTGCATCTGCCAGGCTGCAGCATGCCAGGGAGCAGCGCATGAGGTGCCACAGCTGCGACACGGGGGCCTAGCGCCAGCTGTTACCTGCGGCGGGTCCATGGCTCCCGCCCGGCGCCCAGCTCCGCGGCGAGGTTCTTTGCCGTGTCACAGAACCGGGCCGTGACCTCACAGACGGGAGCAGACGGGCCTGTGAGGGGGGGAGCTCGGGCACCGGCACCCAGAGCATCCCCGCTGCCCCCGCGCCAGCACCCAGGATCCTTCCCAGCCCCTGCTGAGCCACGGGCAGCCGGAGCGCACCCCAGGGTGAGCGGGCTGAAGGCGGCAGCAACAAGCAGGGGCTCCAAGTCCATCAGTGCGTGCCGTGGCTGTGCTCCTGGAGCAGTCAGTAGGGCCATCCTTGCCCTCGTCTGGACCCCAGGCTGTGCCCGAGAGGCAGTACCACCACCCTAGCAGAATCCAGCCTGGGTGAGGGCTGCGAGCACTGCCAGAGGTCCTGGCGCTGCATCTGCCCCAGCAAATGTCTCCCTGGGTTTTAGTGCAGCACTGGCCAGCGTCTCAACCTGACCTCGCTCACCACAGCTGGGGGGTTTCTGTGCCTGGGGGAGGGAAGGGGCGTGCGGTTGGCACGCAGCGCTGGTCAGGCTGTAGACAAAGGGACCCAAGGAGGCCAAAGTAAAGCAGAGGTTGCATCTGGGGCACACGCATCACCTCTCCATGGGGGGAGACATGGCACTCGTGAAGGCAGTGTTGCTACCAGTGCTCCTCTACACCTGCAAGTGCATCATCCACAGAATCCAGAGAGCCACCTGTGTTTTCTTTTGGGGATCCCAAATGGAGAAGGGGGCAAGGAAGACCCTATAAAAAAAAGAAACAGGCCAGGTCAAGGGATGCCAGACATCCACCTATTCCTCTGACCACAGTACACGAGCCAGATCTGCAAGCTGGTGACCGGGCCATTGAGCAGAACAGCCTGTCTGGTTAAAGATTTATGCAGGTCACCTCCTGGGACGGTGGGGGTGCACACACCAACAACAGGAGCCCATGGACCATGGAGCAGCCCTGGTTGTCCAGGGGCAGAATGGGTCCCGGAGCGAGGACGGGCTACAGAACGAAGGCGATGGTGTCCAACCACAGGAAGATACAGGAGGCAGTTAGAGACAGAGACAGACTATCCACCATGGAGACACTCCCCAAAGAGGACTGCCAAGCCATCTGGAACTGCATCTTCCACGAGGACCCATGGAAGGACCACAGGGGCTGGAGTTAGCGAACAGGTGGGAGCGTGGAGACGCAGAGAGGGATGAGGGATTTGACCCAACTGCCCCAGGGAATCTTGCCAAAAAGAAACGGAAACCGTCGACCACCTCCTGTGGCTCTACCCCTATGCCAAGGGAGCGTGGGAAAAGGTAAGTCGGCTCCTGGAGGAAGTGACAGGAGTCAGGCTGATGCCAAGGGAGGCGGTGCTGTACGGACACCCGAGTAAACAACAGGGGCCCCCAACACTTCGCTTTGATCAGCTTGCATCCCGTGCCAGTGCCCTGTGGCAATGCAGGAACCCACTGGCGTACAGACACGCAGAGCTTCAGGAAACAGACGGTGTCAAAATATTTGTGATGAAACTCCAGTCCTGCTGCTGGAAATCAGTGGGAGAGGACAGAGAAGACACAGCCAGCTCTGCCTGGAAAAGGGACTTGTGGCACAGTCTTGTTAAAAGATCCCCCCAGAAGAGAAGCAGTCAGGGAAAATTAAGAGGACAGCAACACAACTGGACCTGGAGACGGCAAGGAGGATCAGCACCAGCAGAAGTGATAGTGCCGTTGACAGCAATGAAGATGGTCAATTAACTGAGATAGTCCCAGCCCCAATTTGGGATTTACAAAGGAACTGCGATTGGGTTAGGGAGGGCAGTGGGGGGGTGCGCAGGGTAACAGGTGGGCGGGTTTCTTAACACTGTTTCAGGTGTGTGTGTTTGTTTTTGAAAAATATATGGGGATAACCACTTTTCTAACATGGGCTAGGACCCATGGAAGTAACGTATAGTCAGTCAGTCACAAAAATAAATAAATATGGGCAGGAGTATCCGTTACCCCTTGCCTGTGCTGCTCTCCAGCATAGTGTCTCCTCTCTCACCACTTCCTGTGACCTTTTAGGTTTTCCTCCATGTAGTCCCAGCCTATCACGGCAGCTTCTAGTCTGCAGCTGCGGCTCGTCTGTCCTGTATTAAGGCAAAGCACCCTGGATGAACTGCAACCAGGTGTTTCTTCCCCTGAGGGTATAAATTGCCCGGGCTGTCCTAGCCCAGCTTTAGTGATCCAGTAGGGCTTTTTGCCCCAGGGGACTCTAAAGGTGCCCCTGGAAAACAAAGGGGCCAGACTGCAGCTGTGCTGCCCTGTGCATCCCTGCAGCCTGCCTGGGCCTGCTTGCACCTCAGCCTGGGAAAACGCTGAAGGCATGGTCATCCATGATGCAGGCACGTAAGAGCAGCAAGGGCTGCACCCAGTGCCTGCCAAGTCTGGCCCCAGGAGAGGAAATGAAACAGACTGGACAAAGCATTGGGGGCGTGGCACAGGGCACTGCCTCCACACTGCACCGTGGGTGGGCTGCGGGGTATAGCCCCATGTTGTTACCAGTAGGATTCTTTTTGCCAGAGACCACCCCCCCCCAGGACTGACACTGCAAGTCATCTGAGTTGGTACCAAGTGAACTTTAATAGTAACCCCTCATCAATACTACACATTTCCTCCCCATAATGCAGCCTGAAAACGGCTTCTTAGAGTTTCAGCGGTGACCTTCAAGGGTACCAGGCCTCAGGTCCTGCACTGGGCACGTGTGACATTTGTTTCTGGCTGCCGCGCTGTTCAAGCAGGGATGCAGCAGGTGCGTCTGTCCTCCCTGCATGCGGTGAGTCTCACACAACCTTCCTGTGTTTGTTCTCTTGTATCCCCTGGCTCTAGGTCAAGCACTCCTTACACAGTGCACCAACCCCCTGGCCCTGTGCCAGCCACATTTCTTATACAGAAACTGTTGGGCCTTGCTCACCTACTGCCCAAACATAGCACCCATGCTTCCCAGGGCCACAGAAGGCGCTTTGTTCAGTTTTCTTGCTTAGGTCGGGGAAGGCCTGGACTCTTGCCAAGAGCCTCAGCACAGCTCAGTTTGCCTGCTGCACTCCCCTCCTTGAAGCCCTGAAATGTGGTGGCATCACACAGGCATTGGTGCACCTCTTGCATGTTGCTGCCACATCCGAGATGCAGATTTTCTCGTGAGCAGGCCACCTTGCCCCTTGTTATGGGGAGTTTCAGGAGAACTTTCAATTCTTCCTCCCTTGCTCTAGTTTCAAGTCTCATTGAGAGCTTCTGCATCCAGCAAATGAACGCATGGGATGATTAATGACAGGACCCCCGGAACTGAGACCACCACACAGGAGTGTAAAACCGCATCAGGGGTGCGGGCTGAACTAGGTGACCAGCTGAAAGTTTCCACCTTTCCAGGGATTCAAATGCATGCTATTCTTGACTACACAGCCTAAAAATAATGCAGCAGTTGCCCTTCTTTAATGATTTGCCCTTGTTAAAACTTGCCCTGACATTTTCCAGAAAAATCAACAAATCTAAAAACATACAGGAAGCTAATTTTTACTAGTAACACTAACATATTCTTAAATGCCATTCTATACTCTTATTTCATTCACAAAAACATACAAAAAACAAATGAAGGCTAAAACGATTAAACAAATAACAAAAAAGTGGATCATCCTTTTCTGGATTAGGATGGAGCAGTTGGAAATTTTGGTGGTGCCTCCACCTGCATCTGAAAAACAAAACTAAGACGAGCTCGGCTCGGATTACTTATTGCCCTTCCACTCCTTCAGCTGTGAGGAGTGGTACCACATTTGACAAACACTGTTTAATTTTAATTGCCAAAAATGTGGATTTGGCAGGCTTAAACAGAGAGTCAGGATCTAACCATGTTTACAAGAGACTGAAATTTCTTAAGTCTAGAATTTAGGATTAAAAGAAACACTGAAGATTGGAAATGCTTGGGGATCTGCCCAACCTCCTGCTGGTAGCCACTGGTCCCAGGTCGCAGCCACCCACCCGTGGGGGGCAATTAGAGTACGCATCCACGCTACATTGGGAACGAGAGCGCCCCATAGCATTTTGCAAACAAACGCTGTGTTCAACTGATACCCATATAAGATAGGTTTCGTTTTAATCGCATAAAAACATGGATTTGGGGACTTTATTAAAACAAATTGCATTTCTAAACAGAAATCCAGGGTCCCTGTTCATAACAGAGCAACCCAATGTGTTATTGGTTCGCACACTGACACTGTTTCTTCCCCCACTTCCGTTGGCCCTTCTCTTCTGAAATTTCTGGAACTCAGGGTGAAAAGAAACGCTGGAGGTTGGACTTGCCTGGGGGTCGTCTCGGGTGGGAGCCACCCACCCGTGGGGAGGGTCCACTAGGGCACACAGGCGCCCTCCGCCACGCCCCGGTGACCCCTGGACACCGTCGGTCAGCTACGTCGGAGGATGGCTCCCCCCGGCGAGGGGGGCCGTTGGCACGCGGACCTGAAGCGAGTCCAGTGCGTGACGGGAGACGGACGGTCACGGGTGGACGCATCGCTTGCTCCGAGCGACATCCCGGCGACCGGTCTTTGGCGGGCGCTGGGTCCCCCGGGGCTGGCGCTCGGGCGCCGTGTTGCTCGAACGCGGGGTGGCCGGGCCCAGCGGGGCACCGCGGCCTGGGACCGGGGCATCGCTGGGAAGCCGCGCGCGGGCTCCTGAAAACCAGAACTACGAGAACCGGCAAGAGGATGCGTCGTCTACTGAAAGCCACGGGCCGGTCCAACAGCGAAGCGCCGATGAGGAGCCGGAGCCGGAGCCGGCCCCGGCCCCGGCCCCGGCCCCGGCCCCGCCCCTCTGCTCGCAGCTTACCGCCGCCGCAAACCGCGGCTCGCCGAGCACCCCGACCACGTGACCTTTTGCGCCGCTTTCCGAGTTTTATCGACGGTGTCCTACCATCGCCACTGCGCAGGCGCGGAGGGGCAGGCTCTGGCCGGCGGCCCCGCCCCGCGTGACGCGCGCGGTGGGCCAATGGGGGCCTGCCACACGGCGGATCCGGCTGCGGGGGCGGGACTTCCGGCGCTGCGGCCCGGGCCTCTTCAGCCGCCGCCGCCGCCGTGCAGGGAGCTTGTTTTTGCCTCTGTTTCCGTGTCCGCCTTCTTCGCCGGTACCGCCGCCGCCATGGCCCCCGCGCCGCTCGCGCCCGCGCTCTTGCCGCTGCTGCTCCTGCTGGGCCCGGCGCGCGCTTCCGACGTGCTGGAGCTCAGTGATGCCGACTTCGACAGCGGCCTGGCCGCGCGCCCCGGGCTTGTGCTCGTGGAGTTCTTCGCGCCCTGGTGCGGGGCCGGGAGGGTCTGGGGCGGGGCGGGGCGGGGCGCGGCGCGGCGGAGCCGTGGGCGGAAGCACTACATCCGGGCGCGGGGGGTGCTGCCTGCAGGGTGGCCCCGCCCCGCCCGCCCGGGGCTTGGGGGCGGCCGTTAACGACCCCCCTCTCCTCCTTCCCGCCAGGTGCGGACACTGCAAGCGGCTGGCGCCTGAGTACGAGGCGGCCGCCACGCGGCTGAAAGGCATCGTCCCCCTCGCCAAGGTGCGGCACGGTGCTCCTGGGCCTCGCGGTTGGGGGGTCTGTCCCACTCCCCGGCGCCCCTGCCCCCCGGGTGCCCTAGACCTCCCCATGGACATGCGGGAGATGCGATACAATCCTTGTGCTTGTACCGGGTGTTTAAGGGGTTAAGCGCAGGGCCGTGAGCCACTGGCTGGTGGGGCGGGAGGTGGTTTGGGCACCGCTGGGCCGGAGGTGGGCACCCCTGGCATGGCCCCATTGGAGGGGATGGCGGGATGCCCCATTGCCAACTGCTTGGTGCCCGTGGTGGAGGCTTCTTGGAGCGCCCCATGCTGGGCAGCGGCCAGCTCTCGCCCCTGAGCTTGGGGACGTGCTTGGCTCCTCCACGGAGTGCTAGGAAGGGGCTCTCAGCACCAGCCCTTGGAGCTGCCCGGGCCAGGAGCTGACATGGGGTGTGCTCGGCTGTCCGGCCTTCGAGTGGAACTTGGGCTTGGGAGGTGGCTGCATCTGAGACACCTGAAACCAGTCATATTGCAGCGCGTAGCCAGCACTGGGCTCACGTAGGTCCTGCAAAGTGTCGGCCCTTCCATGCACTGATCATGTTCATCTTTCCACCTTCTCTGTGGCTGCCCGGCGGACTGGTTACAGGAGCTTGGGGAGTAGCCACAGGGCCTCTGGCATCTTTGCATTGGTTGGATACTACCTCGTCTCCCACCTACACAGTCCCAGTGCAGGCTTCCCGAGCCCGCGCAGCTGAGCATCCGCTTGGGCATGTTTCAGGGCAGCCTGGATCTGCTCCGCCCCCATGAGCAGTGCCGACATGTGTGCTAGGCTGCCGGCCCTTCCTGTGGCGCGCAAGTAATCATGTGCTCTGCATCCAGCTGCGCACAGGCTCCCCCCCACCCCCCTCGGGTATTGCTCTGGCTCTTGGTCTCTTGAAGACATGACCTGCATCCTCCTTTTGGTGCTTTGCACCTCGCAGCTCCTGGGCATGTGGGAGTCTGGTCACTGTGCAGCGGAGCTGCCTTGTGCCAGCTTGTGCTGCCAGCTGGCACTGGGTGCTGAAGCTGTGACGGGGTGTTCACAGACGGTGTTCCTCTTTCTCAGGTTGACTGCACAGCAAATTCAAACACCTGTAACAAATATGGGGTCAGTGGCTATCCCACCCTCAAGATCTTCAGGGATGGTGAGGAGGTGGGCACCTACGATGGGCCTAGGACAGCTGGTAAGAACTTTCCCTTGAGTGAGCAAGGCTGGATAGTTACTATGGTGGTGGGAGCTTCCCGTCAGTGTGGCCCGTGGTTACCAAGCTTGCCATCTGTCTCTAGTACTGAAGGTGCATGCGAGGTGACTTATTCTTGGAGTGTGTAGGGAGGGAGAACCCCCGCATACCTGAACATAACTGGCCTGTGTCAAATGAGGGTCTAGCAGTGTCTTAGCTGTAGCATCTCTGACAGAGGAAGCCATCAGCAGCCCAGAGATTCTGCACAAATGCCTGTATAAAGTGGGCAGTTGCCTGTTGTGCCTGCTGCAGTGCATCTGCTATAGTGGGCCCTGCGACCAAGCCCTCTGTGGGTAGGGTCCAAATATGCATGGTGATCCTCTGCTTATGTGGCACCATGTGATGGCATCTTGCAGTGGCTGGCTGGAAGGCAGACCTTGCCCTGTCCTAATGCCCTGCTAGCGGCAAGGGGTTAAGGCTCGCACATGTCTGGCAGGCCCCCAGCGCTCAGCAGTGGTGAGTGGGCCCAGCTGTTTCCCTCTGGAACTGTGGCTTGCTGTGCTTGACCAACAGTTCACCTCTCCAGGTGGAAACGTACCTGTTTCAGCTGTGTTTTAAGAACGAGATCTGTTATGTAGTGTTGAGATCTGTTATGTAGTGTTGAGATCTGTTTTAGGAAGGCAGTGACATGATATCCGGGATAAGAAATTCATGCCCATCCCTCTAACAATACTGTAATCTGTCTTTTTTTTTTTTAAGATGGGATTGTCAGTCACCTCAAGAAACAGGCAGGCCCCGCTTCCGTGGCACTTAGCTCTATGGCAGACTTTGAGAAATTCACCGGTGACAAAGATGCTTCTGTGGTGGGTAAGTAGAACAGACCATGTGGCACTTGGTGCCAGTAGGTGCTCTGTCCTGTGGTAACCTGCCTGTTGGACCTGCCTGGCTTGTACAAAGGACATAGTTGTGGCTCTCGAATGGGAAGCACTAACTGTTCTTGGAGAGGAGTCAGGCCTGCAGCCAACTGCACATGGGGATTGCATCAGAGATGCCCCCGGTGTCACTGCCAACTGTCACCTGATCGTGGTGAACCTGGTCATAGGAGAACAGCGTTCCCACCCTTTGTGCAGACTCCCTGATGGCCAGACGTATGACCCTCCAGTTGGGTGAAGGTGGGCACTAGTGCCTGAGATTATCTGTTTGAAGAGAGATAATACGCAGAAGGCTGTAAGCAGCCAGGGGGTAGATTGGAGCTTGGGATGGTGCCCTGTGGGCTGTTGTGGGTTGTGTTCCAGGATGCAGCTTTCTTGGAGTGCCAGCTTGGGGCTGGGGCACAGGGTAGGCATCTGATCACGTTAACTAACTAACCTGGAGTCTAAGGCCTCTGTTCTGGCTTCACCCCTATGGGATGCGGGTCAATGCAGCTGCATCCCCATAGTCCCTCTGCCACTCCAGGAGGGAACAGACCTGGGTGCTTGGCAGACCCCAGAACTAGCAGGGTGAAGTAGCCGTGGGTCCCCACATCTCCTGGTACTTGGTGGGGAGGCTATGGACACATGCTGAATGAACCAAAAAAAGGTGTGGGGAGGAAACCCTTGCTGCAGGGAGGGGGCTGAGCAGATGCGGGAGGACTGAGCTGCACTTGGGAATGAGATGCAGCCAGGTCATCACCTCTCTGCTTCAGGCTTCTTCAGAGATGCATCCAGTGATGCTTACTCAGAGTTCATGAAAGCAGCCAGCAACCTCAGAGACAACTATCGCTTTGCGCACACCAGCAAAGAGGACCTGGTACAGAAGTATGAGGATGATGGAGAGTAAGTGGCTCAATGCAGTGATTCTCACCCCCTAAGGGACATAATCTCATTTCAAGAGCCTTTCTTAGCTGGCAGTGGGGCGTTTTGTCTGGAACACAGCTGGCCAGAAGAGGCTGTGGAGCTCTAGGCCCTGTGTATTCTGTGAATCCTGTTCCCTTTGGGCCCCTGCCCCTTTCCCTGCAGGGAGAGCGCTTGGGGGTAATGCTGTGCAGGCCTGGCAGTAGGCTGCACAGTGTCCTTGTGCGAGAGAGAATGATGTGAGCAGCATCCCACAAGTACTGTAGTGGGAGACAAAAGTAGGTGCTTCCATGCCCTGAAGTGGTGCTCCCTGTCAACCAGAATCCCACACTGGGGTGGCCTGCCTTGCTGCAGTGTGGGATTTGCCAGCTGAGCACAGCTTGGGGAACCTGGGGTGGGAGCTGCCATTCCCACTGAGTTGGGCAGCCATATGGTCAGGCTTCCTAATGCTGCTCATCCTGGACTTCTCTGGTGGTGCATGCAGCTGGTTCATGCAGCACTGTCTGCCTTCCTAGGGGACTCCTCCTGTTCCGGCCCCCGCACCTGGCAAACAAGTTTGAGGATGCAACTGTGAAGTACCCAGAGGACAAGATCACCAGTAGCAAGATCAAGAAGTTCCTACAGGAGAACATGTGAGTGGTGCTGTGTTGAAACCCCTGGGCAGGCAGGGGTGCCCCTCCAGTCCCCAACCCTTGAGCAGTCTGGGTTCTGCCTTCTCACGGGGGGTCTGGCCTTAGTAATGGTTTTGTCTGGAGGAGCTGGCTTGCAGTGAGAGGCCTCTTATGTGAGCTTCTGGGCACTTACATAAGCAAGCTGCCCTCCAGAAAGAGGAAAGGTCTAGGTTGATTAAAGCTGCTATGGCCAGATGCACAGAATAGCCTGTGCTGGTATATGCAGATTCATTCCCTGAATAATGAATAACCTCTCTGAGATTCAGTCATCTTGGGTGCGAACAAGACTGCTGTCTGGCCTGCTTTGGGTGTTTGCGGGCCTCGAACAGCAAGAGCCTGGCTGTTAATAACTATCTTGTCTATAGTTTCGGCATCTGTCCGCACATGACGGAAGATAACAAAGACTTGATCCAGGGGAAGGACCTGCTGGTGGCATATTATGATGTGGATTATGAGAAGAATGCTAAGGGCTCCAACTACTGGCGCAACAGGTGGGTGAGGAGGGGACCCCTGCCCCTCACTGACAGTGCTGGGCCCTGGGGTGGGCTGCCCTCCACAGTGTACCTGTGAGGGCTTTTGTGGCTCAGTCCACAGCAGGTCAGGCAGAAGCAGAGGTGGGTGTGGACCAGCCTTCTAGCAGACACGTGGTTTGGATCTTGGACAGCTTGACTTCCCTTCTGTCCTGTGTGGAGTGCTTGAGGCCTGACTAAAATCCCCAGGGCACTTGCTGGACCTGACATGTACAACATGGCTGACCTGTGAAACGCCCATGTTGTCAGTTGCTTGCCCTGAGCTATGCTAACCAGAGCATGACTTGAGCTTGCTGCCTGACAAGGCCCAGAGCAACTGACTTTTTCCAGGGGAGGTTCAGGTTGGCCCCTATGCTCTGCTGAAGGAGCCTGGCAGGCTTTGCTGTCCTGAGCAGTTGCTGGCTGGGCGTTTTGTGGTTGCAGGAGGCCTGTTGAGCAGCATGCCAGTGGCATTGGCACAGCCGGCTGCCGCTGTGTTGAGTGCTGCAGCCAAGCTGGTTCCTTGACTGCCCGGTTTCTTGCATGTGATTCCCCTTTGCTGAGCTTCTGTCACCCTGCCGCCAGCAGATCCCTCAGACCAAAGCCAGCACCCTGGCCCACAAGTATTGAAGAGGAAGTGCCCCTTCTTGCTCCAATAGTTCCTTGAACTCTTGTTTTGAGGTCGTGGGGAAACAGTACTTCTATCTGCTTCTTTCAGAGTGATGATGGTGGCAAAGAAGTTCCTGGATGCTGGCCACAAGCTGTCTTTCGCTGTTGCAAGTCGGAAGACCTTTGGCCACGAGCTCTCGGAGTTTGGCCTGGATAGTAGTATGGGCGAGGTTCCAGTCGTTGCCATAAAAACGGCCAAGGGAGAGAAATACGTTATGCAGGAGGAATTCTCGTAAGTTCTTGGGCTAGGAGTGGCTATGTCTCCTGCAGCCCAAGAGCAGATCCTCTGTACTGCATCCCTCTTCAGCCCTGTAGCTGATTTCTCAGGCTAGCCCAGGCACAGTTGGGACGGAATTGGCCAGGATTCTCCCATGTGGCTGGCTGTGGGCCAAGGCTTTGACTAGTCTGTCATGTGGGAATGTTTTCCCTGCCGCAGGGCTCCCAAGTGAATCCTTTTGAGCCAAGGGCTGAGGACTTGGTTAGAGGTGCCTGGAAAGCAGTAGACGCCTGGGTAGGAAGCAAGCTGGAAGCCAGAATAACAAGTGGTCTGTGTGGAACGAGGGGTGGCACATCCCCTGCAGGGAGAGCAGGGGGCGAGTTATGGGAAGCTGCACACCCAGCCTCTCCTTCCAGCCTGGGTCATCAGGGAGCAGGAGTCACTGCCAGCTCTGGGGCTGTAGGTGCATGGGACTCTCTCTAAGCTGCTGTAATTCTGGGTGGGTACAACACACCTCCCTTAGCCCTGGCAGCTCATCCCATCCAAGCCCATGTGCTGTGACAGCGCTGAAATGTCACCCGTTTGACCTGCAGGCGTGACGGGAAAGCTCTGGAGAGGTTCCTTCAGGACTACTTTGATGGGAACCTAAAGAAATACCTGAAATCGGAGCCAATCCCCGAGAGCAACGATGGGCCAGTGAAGGTGTGTGTGCTGTGGTGTGGCTGGCACTGACCCCCAACTGCTTGGTCCTGCTGGGGATCTCCAGGGTTTGTAGCTGAGGGCTATGGAGTCCACCCCTTGCCCAGCCCCTGAAGAAACGAGCACAGTGAAAGAGAATCCTTCGGGGGTAGATGCAACTGAAGTGGGGAACTGAACAGGCTGCACTTGGCTGCACTCAGTTGGGGTGGATGTGATGCCATGTGAACTGGCTCCCTGTACCTGCTGGGGTGCATGGAGAGATCACACTCTGCAGGATACCAGGTCCTGGCCTGTGTTCAGCCAGGGCTGATCTGTGCTGGCATCTTCACCAGGCTTTGGGTCCTGTCCTAACTCCAGCATGTCAGTGGGCCTTGCCTGGTTCTTGGAGGTGTGACAGCCCTGGGCCTGAGGGTGACTCCCAGCATGCGGGTCAGCGTGGTGTGGGGGTGTTGAGCAGCCTGTTCCTAGATGCCATGCTTAGATCGCTGCTAGGAAGGTCTGGCTCACTGACATGTAGCCCCCAACACATGCTGCCTACAGCTGGCACCGGCAGAAGCATGTTGACCCACAGGTGTCTTCCAGGTGGTGGTTGCGGAGAACTTTGATGAAATTGTCAACGCAGAAGACAAAGACGTCTTGATAGAGTTCTATGCACCCTGGTGCGGCCACTGCAAAAACCTGGAGCCCAAGTACAAGGAGCTGGGGGAGAAGGTAGGCTCCAGCGCCTGCTGCATTGACCTCCCAGGGCTGAGCTGTCCTAGCGCACTTCCCCCAAGGCTAGGGCACGAGGCACAAGTTCCCACTGCCTGGGCATGGCCCTGTTGCAGGCATGGCAAGGCATGTGTTGGAGGATTCTTCCAAGGTGGGGAGAAGACAGGCTGCACAATCTGGTCCACAGCCCCATTTGGTTGCCAAGTGCTGCCCTGGAAGATGGCCTGAGTACTGTGGAGCAAGCCCTGTTCCCCTGGCTGTCTGTCCTGAAATGTTTTATGCCCAGGCCTGCTCCTAGCCCCTGCCACAGGCCCGGATGACAAGAGTGGGGTGTGCTGCTGGGGCTGAAAGCTGACCCCTCACATCTGACCGAGGTGAAGGCGGAGGTGGCTCTGCCCACAGCACAAAGAAGCTGTTCAGGGAAGGAGGTGCCTGGCAGTCTGGGCCAGGCTGGTGTAGTGGGGGTGCTGCTGCTAGACTGCCAGATCAGCTCCCAGCAGGGCCTGCTAGCTAACGTGCTGTTTGCCAACAGCTCAGCCAAGACCCCAACATCGTCGTAGCCAAGATGGATGCCACAGCCAATGATGTGCCTTCTCCATATGAAGTCAGGGGGTGAGTGTGCTACTCTGAGCAGCCCTGCAAAGGGAAGGGCTGAGTCCTGGCTTGTGCCTGCTGGCATTTACCGGGTTTCCTTGGGGTGCTCTGGCTGGGACTGTGTTTGTGCCACCTGGCTTTAAAGGGGGTGCTTTAAACGGGGAGCAGCGTGCTGGTCATACTCCTCTGGAGTGGCCAGCAGCAGGAATCCTAGCATTGGGCTGAAGTACCTGTGCCAAGTTCTGGTTCGTGGCTGTGCCTGCCCTCAGCTGAGACATAGAACTGACGCAGACCCCTAGGGCTGGCTGCAGCCTCCCACAGCTGGGCTTGCCTGCCTGTGGCACAGCCTTTCTCTCACCTAATACCACGTGGAGCAGTTGGGCTTGGCAACGGTGGGTACCTGCTTGCTAGGATGGGCCTGAAGGATTTAAGCTGAACTACCTGTTCTTTCCCCCAGCTTTCCCACCATATACTTTGCTCCAGCTGGAACCAAGCAGAATCCAAAGAAGTATGAGGTGAGTGTGCAGTTGCTAGGCCAGGTGCCCTCAATGTGGCTGGGGGGGCATGCTTCTTGACCCAGTTAACCTCTATGTGGAGGGGTCACTGCAGGCAGGGCTCAGGAGGCAGGTGCTGGCAGACTCTCTGCTTGTCCTCAGCCACCAGGGACTGCTCCCCTGCCTGGCTTCATGGTGCCTTTTGCAGGGAGGCCGGGAGGTGAGTGACTTCATCAGTTACCTGAAGCGGGAGGCAACCAACCCGCCAGTGCTGCAGGAGGAAGAGAAGCCCAAGAAGAAGAAGAAGGCAAAGGAGGACCTGTAAGGGCCGCCTGCAATGGTGTCCAAGAATGAGCTGTGTGTGCATTGGGGAGGCCGGGGCCGGCGGCGGGTGGAGCCAGTGCCCAATGCCGATGGGCTGAGGGACCCAGCTGCTGTACCTAGTTGTTTATTTCTTCTGCCGTCTCTTAGCTGCACTGTTGGGCTGCCCCGGGCGGGTTGGGGGTGTTTGGGAGGTGGGGTTGGTTATTTTCTAATTTTTTTTGTACATTTGGGAAAGTGGAACAATAAAAGGACCCCCTCTAAACCCAGGCAGTGATGCCCTCCGTGCTTGGGTGCTTGTGGCTCAGGTGTTGGCAGCCTCCCTGAGGGGGGAACAGGCAGTCCCTGGGGCAGCTACAATGAGTTGGTTAAGCCAGGGCAGCGGGGCCCAGGTGAGGGGCAGGAGCACAGTACTGCAGGCCCTGGCCCCCCAGGACCAGCCCCATAGCTGCTACCTGTTCACTAGGGCTGAGGCCGCAGCTCACCCAGCTGTGGTGCCTGGTGCTGCAGGTGCCTGTGCCCTGCAGACAGGAGGTCTGAGCCACAGGCAGAGCCCCTGTACCTGCTCCTGTGGGAGGTGCGAGCAGAGCTGTACCTCATGCTGCCAGCCCTCCTGGGCCAAGCACAGCTGGAAAGCAGCCTGGCTGCTGGGGTGAGGGTAGTGATGGGAAACAGCCTGGCTTACTGGGCAAAGCTGCTGTGTGCACAAGGCCTTGAAGTGGGCTCCAGCTGCAGCTGTGGCGCAGGGTCCTGGTCTCCCCACCCTCTCCCAGCAACTTGCTCAGTGGCTCTATAGGGCACAGACTGTTTATTGCTGCCAGAGGTTTCCTGGATACACATGTGTGCACAGTGGTTCACCTGGACTCGCTCTGTTCCCAGCCAGTCCTGGACACCTGCCCAGGAGCCTGGGTCTGCAGTGCTGCTGCCCCTGCCACAGGTGTGCGGTGTCAGGCTTGTCTAGGTGCTGAGGTGGAGCGGCTGCTTCTGGGTTTCTGCTGCTGGCTGGGAATCCGGGCCCTGGTGCCAGAAACTAACCCATGCTCCAGTAGCTCCCTGCCCGTGTGTGATGGGTGCCTTCCCTGGGCTTGAAGCCTGGACCCCCTCCAGGGCCAGGAGCAGAGCAGCAGCCCAGGGGCCTCAGCCACAGGCTGGTGCCTGGAACAGTGGCAAGAGGCATGATGCCCATTGGGAACCTGCTGCCCCTGCCCCAGACACGGAGGGACCCTACAACTTCCCTCCAGTCCAAGCCAGGAGCAGAGGGCTGTAGCCTGGAGGTTGCTGGCTGTGAGAAGCAGGGTCCTCTCCAGGCACTGGTGTCAGCACCCAGGCCCTGCCCCTCTGGCTGCCGGTGCTAGCAGCAGAGTGGGGCTGCACTCAAGGGGGGAGGAGCATGAGCCAGGGTGCAGCGAGGAGCAGCAGCCTGGGTTGGTGCCCCCAGCATTGCTCTGGGTAGGGACAGCCACCACCCCCCTGGCCTGGGGCTGCAGGGGCAGGCGCAGCAGCAGCCCCCCGCCCCAGCCTGCTCCCACGGCTGTACAGGGCACGAGGCTGTGGCGCTGTGCCTACAGCACTATATCCCCTCTCCCTTCCCCTAGCCTAGAAGTCAGGGTAGGCTCTTCCCCTGCTGGGGGAGAGGGCAAGGCCTCTGTGGCCCCAGACCAGCTACCTTTAGGGGCTATGGCCCTCTTCAAACTGCAGGATTAGGCCCTTGATGTGGGAGAGCTTGCGGTGCAGGTACTCGCAGCGGTCCTTCTCCTTCCTGTAGCCGGGGTAGCTCTGTGGGGGTTGTGCAGGTCAGCACCTGCCAAGGCCCGGCCCGGCCCCCTCCTCGCCCCGCCCATCCTTACCCTCTTGAAGCGCCGGTACTCCTGCACGACTCTGTCCTCTGCGGCCTGCAACGGGCAGGAGCAGCCGCTCAGCGGTGCTGGGTGCAGTCACCCCCCATCCTGCCCCCCCGCTGCCCCTCGCTCACCTTGTGCTCGGCCGTGCCACGCTGCAGTGTCTTGATGCGGGCCCCCAGCTGGCCAAAGTGGTGGCTGACATTGCCAATACGGGCATGCAGGTAGCGGTACTCAGCATAGTCGGCGCTGAAGGCCTCGGTGTAGGCGCGGCACTGCTCTGCTGACTGAATAGCCCCGAACTTCCTGCACGCGGGGAGGGCAAGGAGTGGCTTGCCCAGGCCCCCGACCGGCACCAGTATTGGAGGTGGGGAGGGGAGGGACGGGCCTGCTGCTTGTCCAGGTATGTGGGATTGACCTGATATTGGGGCTGGCAGTGCCACTCCCTGTCCCCTGTGGCTGCACTCACCGGCAGTAATCCGGGATCTCTGCGAAGGCGGCTGGGCTGCTGGCCCTGATCCCACGGTCTGGGGTGAGCACAGAGCATCAGGCCAGAGCCCTTGCACAGCCAGGAGGGCTGGTGGAGGGCGGGGGTCCCCAGGAACACCCACCCCATGGGCTGACCTCCACAAGCCACGTGGCTGAAGCTGGCCCCAGGCACCCTGTCTTGCCCGGGTCTGCTGCTGCCAACAGTCTTGTGAAGGCCTTGGGGGTGACAAAGCAGGTGCAAAACCCAAGGCCCCATCCACACCCCCAGCACCCACCTGCATGGGCCCCTGGCACCCTCCCCCAGGGCTCAAGGGCAACCGGCCGGGGCTGAGCCCGGGCAGTCCAAGGCTTCCCCTGCTGGAGGTCCCTACCTGAAGCCCGGGCCAGGTTCCCACCAACACCATCCCCCCTACTGCCCCGGCTGCCTGCCCCCCTGGGATGCAGCCACTCACCTCCCAGCACTGCCAGGTCCTGCTCCAGGCGCAGTGTCCCCTCCTCCCAGTCCGCACCGACCTCCTCGGAGCTCGAGGTCTCCCCGGGCGTACTGGGCCGTGAGGGCTGGGCCGGCTGTGGCTGGGCCCTCGCAGGCTCCGGCCTGGGCTCCTGCAGGCTGCCAGGGCACGACTCCAGGGAGGCCTCAGCCACTCGGGCTCTCTTGAGCTGCGGTGGGCGGCAGGAGGCCAGCAGGCCCAGGTGCTTCTGAAAGCCCAGAGCCCAGCTCAGCGCTGCCCTAGATGCTGCCTGGGATGCCGAGCGCAGTGGGCCCAGCCCTGCACCGCAGCCCCCACCACCGGAGCCTGTCCCTGCTGCTGTGCTCACCGTGCCCCATGGCTTCTTGCCCGTGTTCTGCTGGGCTGGGGTCTCTGCACCCCCCTGCGGAGGCACCAGGGAGGGTCCGGCCCAGGCCCCGAACTCCTGTTTCCTGGAGCAGGACAGGAGGGGTGGGGGGCACAGTTGGGGCCACAGCTGGCTTTAGTTTAACCCTTCTGTGCCCCGGAAGCAGCCTGCCCACTGCAGCCAGCCGGCAGGTGCTGGCCCTGGTACCTGTGCAGCAGCTGGGCGAGGAGCTGCCGCTCCGCCGGCGTGTAGCCAGGCCAGTCCTCCTGCACCTGCCCCAGCAGCTCCTCCCGCAGGCGGTACCTGTGCCCGCCAGGCTCCGGCTGTGCCACCTGCAGGCCAGGGAGCAGGGTCAGCCGTGCTGCACCTGGGGCAGAGCCCCTCCCCAGTGGGCCCCCACTTGCCTGCTCCAACACCGCCAGCAGCTGCGCCCCGTCCTGCAGGCTGCCCCGTGCCCTCTCCAGCCGTGCCAGGAGCTCATGCTTGTGCTGGGGCCGTGGCGCCAGGAGCTGCACCAGGTACCTGGCCAGTGCCTGGGCATCCATTGCTGGGGGGCTGCCTTGCCCGCTCCCAGCAGGGCACGGTGCTGGGGCGGGGCTGGCACCCAGCTGCTTCAGGACGGTGACACATTTCCCTGCAAGGGTGTGGGGGCACGCAGCTGTTGCCGCCAAGCCCTGGGTGCTCCACAGCTGCCTCCAGCCACACCACGGCCCCGCCAGCCCTAGGGCGCCCGCTCCCTCCAGCCAAGCCAAGCGGAGGCTTGGCACAGCTTGGAGTCCCTGACCTCTCCTGCTGGCCATGGCCCCCTCAGCCTCCTGGCTCGAGCCGTGCCTGTCCACCCCGCTGGCTCTGCCTGGCACCTGGCAGTGCCCCCAGCCACCCCCGCGGGTCAGGCAGGCCCAGGGGGTCCCAGCTCCCTGCTGTCCCGGGGCAGCCGCTGCCCAGCAGGGATCCGGTGCCCCTCGGGCCTCCGAGGGAGCAGGAGGCCGCCCGACTCCCCCCGGGCCCGCCGCCGCCGCGCCAGCCCCTACCCCGGCCGGGGGCCGCGGGCGAGATCGCGATGGCCGCTCGGCTCCACGACTCCTTCCCCGCCCGCGCCAGCTGCCACGAGTCGTCGGTGGCGCAGACCGTGACCTTCTCCTGGATGCTGCCCACGCCGTCCAGCCGGTTCTGGCCGAGCCTGAGAGCAGAGAAGCGACCGCTGGGCCCGGTCCGGCCCCGGCCCCGGCCCCCAGCCCGAGCCGGCCCGGGCGTCCGCTCCCCCCGGCTCCGCTCCTCCTGGCCCGCGGCGCCGCCACGCACCTGGACACGGACTGCCGCACGCACTCGAAGCTGGCCTGCGGCTTGTCCTTGCTGTAGCGGGACAGGTAGAAGGCGAAGAGCCGCACGTCTCCGCCCGGGGCGCACGGGATCTTCAGGTACTGCCCGGGGGAGCGCGGCGGGGTCACGGGCAGCAGCTCGGCCCGGCCCGGCCCACGCCCCCCAACCCGAGCGGGCCGCTCCCCCGCCCGGGCGCAGCTCCGGGCTCCCCGGGGGGGCGGGCTCGGCGGCCCCCGTGTTTACAGACAAGGGCCCCAGCGGCTCTGCTCTAATTGCCTGGCGCACGGAGGCCCCGGGCGGCTTCCGCACCTGCCGCTTCCCCGGGGAGCGGATCCAAGGGGCGCGGCGGCGCCGGCTGCAGCAGCGCAGGAGCCAGCGCCCCGGCCACCGCGTCGCCCGCAGGACGTGAGGCCCCCCGGCCGAGGCAGGAGCCGCCCCAGCCCGGCAGCGCGGCCCTGGCGCCGCCGCCCGGGCTAGTTAGCGCGGACAGCAAAGCCGCGGGGATCTGCCCCGCGAGGGCTAGTTAGCGAGCGGGGCGCAGCTGCGGTGCGGAGCGGCCCCGGCCCCGCGTCCGAGCACCCCCGCCCCGCTGCCCCCCTGCCTGGCACCCGAGCAGGGCTGCACCCCGCCCCGGCCGCTCACCCGCCTCCAGCCCGCGCCCGAGCCGCTTACCCCCTGGCTCCCCTGGAAAGAGATGACGGGCTGGGCCGAGCCCTGCGGGACGGCACAAGAAGGCGCCGTTAAGGGACCCGCACCTTACCCCGCCCGTCCCGGTCCACCTGCCCCGCAGCCTCGGCCCGCGCCCGGCCCGGCCCCGGGAGGCGCTGTCCGGGGTGCCGGCCCGCACTGACCCGCAGACGCTGGCAGGCCCGCAGCGCCCGCAGCGCCGAGTCGCTGAGCCGCAGGTGCAGGAGGCTGAGGCGGGGGCCCCGCGGGCCGGCCCGGTAGGACAGGCGCCCGCACAGCTCTGCCCGCGGCCACGGCATGGCGTCGAGTGCGGGCGCGGGGCGCGGGGCGCGGGGCGCGACGCGGGGCGGGGCGGGGCGGGCTCTCGGCCCCGCCCCCACTCGCCCCACCTGCCCGGCAGGGGGCGGCCGCCACGTGCGGCCGGGCGGGCCCGATCCGGGCGGGGGCCCTGGCGCCGGGATGCTGCTCCGGGCCGGCGCCGCAGCCATCTCGCGCCCCGGCTGCCCCTCAGGCCTGGCCGACGTGGGCGGCGGCCGCAGCTCCGGGCGTCCGGCCAGCGGATTTACCGGGGCAGCTGGCGCGGGGGCGCTAATCGGCCGGGCGCGCGGGCGGGGCGGGGGATTAGCCGCGCGCTCAGCTCGTGCCGGGAGCGGCCGGGGCCGGAGCAGCATGCCGGGGCCCTCGCGGAGCCCCCCGGCGCCGGGCCGCCGCGCGCAGGACGGGGAAGGGGCGCAGGGCGGCGGCGCCGACCCCCAGCCCCAGCCCCGGGCGGCGGCGAGCGGGGCGCGGCGGGGCCGGACCGTGCGCTTCGCGCTGCCCCCCAGCACCATCGCGGCCGTGTCGGCCCGGGACGAGGAGCCGAGCTTCTACCGGGAGCTGGAGCGCCTGCAAGTCCCGCAGCACCGCGGCTTCCGCGCGCTGCTCGGCGCGCCCGACTGGGCCGACCTCACGGGTGAGGCGGGCGCGGGGGGAGCGGGCGCCCGCGGGCTTGGAGGCGCGGGGCCGCCCGGGGCCCGCTCCCGTTTGCAGCCCCTCGGCGGCGCCGGGCCAGTGCTCCTGCCGGGCCCCCCCGCCGGGGCGTGCCGGAGGGTCGGGCTCAGCTCCGCGCGGCACTGGGGCAGGAAGGGGATTGCCCCGCACCCGGTCACATTGGTCCGGACTGGGGGGTTCCCTTTTCCGCTGCGGCGGGGGCAGGGGCAGGGGCAGGGGCACGGCCTCGGCTGGCACGGCGGCCCCCCGTATGCCGGGCAGGGCGATGCCCGGGGCCGATGGTCGTTGTATGGCGCTTAGAAGAGTCGGGGCTGACCCTGCCTCAGGCAGGGCTGGGACTGGACCTGCCCCGGGGAGGTCCCTGCCACCCCGCTTCGCCACCACGGCCGCCCCCGGGGCCTGCAGCTCGGGCCGGGGCCCGCCAGAGCCGCCCGCGGGCAGGACCCGGTTGGCACGGGGCTGGCCCGCCCTCCCGACAGGCGGGGGACCTCTTCCGTGCCCGGACGAGTAGCCAGGAGCAGTCTGCGGCCAGGGCCCCCTTGCCTGGCGGGGCGGCTGCACGCCGGGCTGTGCGAGCCACCCCCGCTTGGTCCCGCAGACGACAAGCTCCTGAGGAAGCGGGTGCTGCAGCAGGGCCGCGGCGAGTGCAGCCGCCCCTGCCCGGGCCAGGAGGTGACGGTGAAGCTGCTGGGCGTCCTGGAGGACGGGAGCCTGGTGGAGAAGGACCCCGCGCTGCGCTTCACCCTGGGCCAGGGCGACGTGGTGCAGGTCTGCAGGGTGGGCCGGGGTGCCCGCCCCGCTCCGCGCCGAGCGGCCGGGGCAGGGCCCGCACAAACCCCGCTCCGCCCCCTCGGAGCAGCCCGAGCCCCGGCGGCAGCTCCCCTCCGGTCGCAGCCCGGCCCGACCCTTCCCGCGGCCCAGGGCTCTGCAGGAAGGGGCTGAGGCCGCTCGCTGCGGGGGGGTACCGGGAGAGCCCTGGTCCGCGCTGCCTGGGAGCTCCTCGGCCGGGGCCCGGCTCCCCGGGACAGCGCCCGGAGCAGCCGCTGCCCCCCCCTCCCCCCGCCGCGCACAGATGGCGGCGCTCAGCCGGGGCCTGTAAGTGGCTTTCGCCGCCGAGCCGTAATCCCGGGGCCGCCGGCGGGTGACGCCTGCCGCTCCCCTGTCCCCAGGCGCTGGAGCTGGGGGTCCCGTCCATGCAGCTCGGAGAAGTGTCCTTCTTCCTCGCCAGCTTCCAGTACGCCTACGGCCGCCGGGGCAGGTGCGGGCGCAGCGAGAGCAGCCGGGGGCGGGCGCGGGCGCGGGCGCGGCTGCCCGGGCTCAGCCCGCCTGAGACGGCCGTGCCGCGCAGGGAGCCCGACATCCCCGCCGACGCCGTGCTGCTCTACGAGGTGACGCTGCGGCTGGCGCGCGAGAGCCCGAGCGCGGCGCTGCTGCGGCCGGGGCAGCGCCTGGGCCTGGCCGCCCAGAAGCGGGAGCGCGGCAACTTCCACTTCGAGCGCGAGGAGTACGAGCGGGCGCTGCGCTCCTACGGCCTGGCGCTGCGCCTCCTCGACGCGCCGGGCCGGGGCCCGGGCCCGGGCGGGGGGCAGGCGGGCCCCGGGGACGGGGACGGGGACGGGGACGAGGCGGCGGCGGCGGAGGAGCTGCGCCAGCACCGCGTCAAGTGTCTCAACAACTGCGCGGCCGCCCAGCTCAAGCTGCAGCTGGCCGAGGAGGCGCTGGCGTCCTGCGACGCGGTGCTGCGCCTCGACCCCGACAACGTCAAGGCCCTGTACCGCAAAGGCAAGGTGTGGCCCGGGCGGGGGCGAGCCGGCGGGCCCTCCCGCGCCGGGGCCGAGCCGCCTTCCTGACCCGCGTTTCCTCGGCAGCTGCTGTCGGAGCGGGGACAGGACCAGGAAGCCGTGGGCGCGCTAAAGCGAGCGCTGCAGCTGGAGCCGACGGCCAGGGTGGGCGGCCGGGCCGGGCCGGGCCGGGGCAAGGGGCCTGGGCAGGGCGGGCGCGCCCGGGCTAACGGCGCTGTCCGCGGCAGGCGGTGCACGCGGAGCTCTCCAAGCTGGCCCGACGGCAGAGCGGGCAGCCCGGGCCCCGCGCCCCGGACGTGCTGCGCCGCCGAGACGACCCGCTGAAGGCGGCCGGGAGCCGCGGCACGTGGGTGCGTGGGGCCGGGCCGGGTCGGGGGGGCGCCCTGTCCGGCCGGCCGGTGGGGGCCGGGCCGCGGGCCGCCGACGAGGCAGGAGCCGGCCCGGCGCGGAGCTCACGGCCCCCTCCTCCCCGCAGGCCGCCCCGCCCGGGCGCTGAGCCGCCTCCTCTCGCCCCCAGGTCACGCCCTGGAAGCTGCTCTGCGGGGCCGTGGCCGTGGCCGTGGGCAGCACCGTCACCTCCCTCCTCCTGAGCGCGCGCACCTGAGGCCGCGGGGCCCCACGGGCGGGGGGGCACCGACTGGGGGCGGCATCGCGGAAATAAAGGCTGAGGCGGCGGCTGAGCTGCGTCGTGACTGCACGGCCCCGGGCCCCGCCCCCGCGCAGGCCCCGCCCCCTCCGCGGGCGCCCGGGCCGGGGGCAGTGATGCGCGAGGCGCAGGCCCCGCCCCCAGGGGAAGCCCGGGCCAGGGGGCGGTGCCTCGGGGGGCGGGACGACGGGGGACGGGCGAAGCCCTAAGCCAACGAGGAGCGACGGCGGCAGGCGGCGGCCTCGCCCCCGGGCTGGGAGCCAATGGGCGGCGGGGGGCGGGGCGCGCGGGGGTGACCTGGCGGGGCGGGGCGGTGGACGTGGTCTCGAGCGCTCGCGGCCATGACGCGTGAGAACCCGGGGGGGGCGCGGGGCCGGGGGCGCAGCGGGCGGGGGGGCTGCCCTAGGCTGCGCCGCGCTATAACCGGGGCTGCACGGGGCGCTGCCCCGGGCTGTGCTGCGCCAAATACCGGGCGAGGCCTGGGGCTGCCCCGGGCTGTGCTGCGCTATAACCGGGCGAGGCCTGGGGCTGCCCTGGGCGATGCCGCGCTGGAGCGGCCCAGGGCGCGCGCTAAAAGTGGGGCGGAGCCGCTCTGGGGTGCGCTGGCGGGGGCGCCATAACCGGGGCGAGGCCTGGGGCTGCACCCTGTGGGGGGCGCGCGCTGTAACCGGGCGGGGCGGGGCGGTCGTTGCAGGCGGGAACCAGCGCGAGCTGGCGCGGCAGAAGAACCTGAAGAAGCAGAGCGACCACGTGAAGGGCAAGCGGCGGGACGACGGGCTCTCGGCCGCCGCCCGCAAGCAGAGGTGAGGGCCGGGCGGGGGCGCGGGGTCGTGGGGCCGCCGCGGCCGGCCGTAACGGGCGTCTCCCGCAGGGACTCGGAGATCATGCAGCAGAAGCAGAAGAAGGCGGAGGGGAAGAAGGACGAGGGCCCCAAGTAGCGGGACCGGCCCCCGCTGCCCCGCGCCTGCCGGGAGGACGCAGCCGCAGCCCCGACGGCGCGGCCCCCGCCCCCCGCCTGCTCCCCAGCCCCGCCCGCTTCGCCCCCCTCCATTAAAGTAGCTTTTGGCTGCCTGGCAGCGCCGATTCTTGCCGTGGCTCAGCGGGTCCCACCAGCTCACTCGCCCCGCCTCGGGCCCCCCGCTCCTCCCCGAGCCCCGCAGCCGGGCCTGGCGCTCGGGCCCCTTGTGGGATGAGAGCTGGGCCTAGGGTGCCATCACACCCAGGCGCGTGGAGCTGGACAGACGAGGTCGGGGCAGAATCGGTGCCCAGGGCCCCGGCGGCCGCCCGCCCGCGCGGTGGCAGAGGCGGGGGGGGCCATGCGCTGCGCGCTGGCAGGGTAGGGCTGGGCCGGGCAGGGGGGGCAGCTCCTGCAAGGGCAAGCGGAGCTGAAGGCGCGCCAGCCCTGGAGCTGTGCGAGCAGCAGGCACTGGTCAGCACCTGGGCCCAGGGCAGGAGGGGCTCAGGCGCTGGGAGCTCAGCCTTAGCCGTGCTGGCTGGAGCGCGAGTTAGAGCGGGCGCAGAGGAGAGGAACTGGGCCTTGCCTGTGGCTGCAGTGCCCGGGAGCATCCGGGACTAGGGCGTGAAAGGAAGACACTGAGGGTGCTCCTGCAGGGCTAAGGACAGCAGGTGGCTGCGAGGGGGCACCGGTGGCGCAGCAGTCCCAGGAGGCAGCAGCGAAGGAACCGGTGCATGGGGCTAATGCAGCAGAGCCCAGGACCCCGTGCAGGGAGATGGGACTGGAGCAGCAGGGGCCTGACCCTGCTGCGCTCTTGGACCGTGCCAGCAGTGGGAAGGATACGGGCAGGTGCAGAGGGTCCTGGAGGCTGGATGGGGGCAACTCCCCCCTGCACAGAGCCGAGAACGGGGCAGCAGCTACACACCTTTATTTTCAAACCCAGCCCTGGCCCCGTGAGCCGGCCTCTCGCCGTTGCAGCCGAACCCAGCTCCTCTCCCTCCGAGCGCAGACAAGGAAGGGAGTGCAGCTCGGCCTGGGCCTGGGCCACCCCCTCCCAGGGCTCTGAGGGGGGCTGCTGCAGCCATCTGCCAGGCCAGGCCCCGCAGTCCTGCCCTAGGTCCGGCAGCAGCTGAACGGAGCAGCTCCCGTGGTGGGCACACGCAGGTCTGCCACAGCTCCACACCCTTCACTGGGGTCCACCGTCCTCTTCACTTCCCTGCAGAGTCAACGGGCACAGACCTTGGTATGGCCAAGGCCGGCAACTGCACCGCCCGCTGCCCTGGGGCTCCCTGCCCGCAACACAGGCAGGCTGGGGCTGGTGCCGCAGCCCCCTCCAGCAGCAACAGGCTCCCACCTGGCCAAGTGCAGCACGGCCTCCACCACGTTGGTGCCGTCCTTGGCACTCGTCTCGCAGAACAGGGCGTGGTAGGCCTGTGGGGTGGGGAGGGGCACACGTTACACATGGCCACAAGTGGGCAGGCCCCGCCCAGCCCCTGGCCACGCACGCACCAGGGCCAGCCGCTCGCCGTGCGCCGGGTGCACCCCCGCTGTCTCCGGCAGCTCCGCGCGCAAGTCGACCTTGTTCCCCAGCAGCATGAGTGGGACGGGCCTCTCCGTGGCCTGCTGTGAGGACATGGCACGGTCAGTGCCCTGAGGCCTCGTGCCACCCCGACAGAGCCTGGGCGGGGGCTCAGGGACGGCCCCCGGTACCTGGATGTCGTCGATCCACTGGCGGACGTGGAGGAAGCTGCTCTCGGAGGTGATGTCGTACATGAGCAGCACGCCGTGGGCCTTCCGGAAGTAGGAGGCGGCGATGCTGCGGAACCTGGGGGCACCGACACCCGCTGAGACCCAGCCGCGCCCCCGCCCCGCAGCCCTGTCCAGACCCCCGCCCCAGCCGGCGTGCTCACCTCTCCTGGCCGGCCGTGTCCCAGATCTGCAGCGTGGTGCGCTCCCCGTCCACCAGCAGCCGCTTCATGTGGAAATCCACCCCTGGCAGGAGAGACGGTCACGGGCTGCCCGTGCCCTGCCCCGCTCCACTCCGCAGCCCCTGCCCGGCGCGGCCCCCGTACCTAGCGTGGTGGGGATGTCTCCCCTGAAGTCATTTGTGCAGAGACGCAGCAGAAAGCTGGACTTCCCCGCACCCGCGTCCCCTGCCAGCACCAGGCGGTAGATGGGGCCAGGGGACGGGGGCTGCTCCATGGGCTCTGCCTCCTGGTTCTGAGGGAGGGGAAGGAGGAAAGGGTCAGCTACAGGATAGCTCTTCCCCCCTCCACCCCGGGGCTACCTGGCCTCCCAGGGCTGCCCTCCAGCCTGCCCTGGCCCCAACCTGGTGGCTCGCACCACGGCTCTGGGTGCCCTGCTTACCTTGGGAGTGAAGGCAGGGAGCTTCCTCCTGCTGGAGTGCCCCCCACGACCCCGGGGTCCTTCCGTATCATCCCCCTGCTCTGGGAGGGGGCTGGGCACCTGTGGGGGGAGGAGCACAAAGAAGCTGCCCCTAGGCCCCAGTGCCCCTCACCCCCCTCTAGCCTCTGAGCCCTGGTCCTCACGGCACCTCCCTCCACCCCTGCCCACCCCAGCACCTCGTCCGAGCTCTTGCTGCCCGAGTCACTGGGGGACGAGTCTCTGTCGGTGCTGGAGGCCGCGCCGCGCTGTCGTGGGAGCCCGGTGCTGCCACGGCCCAGGTACCGGTCAGCCCAGCACGCCACAGCCGGGAACCGGTGGAACGAGTCGCCGTCCCCGCGGTACCTGCACCAGGGCACAGCGATGAGCGGACCACAGGACAGGCCCCCACCCCGTCCCCACCCCCACTCACCTGCTGTAGGTCACCACCGGGGAGCCCGGGGGCCGGGGGCTGCCAGGCCGGCTCCGCCAGGCCGGAGACAGGGGCTGTGTGGGGCAAAGGACATATCAGCACCCCAGGGCCTTCCCTACCCCACTCCGTGCTGGCGGCCAAGCAGGGACCTTGCTTCCCACCCCGCACCCCCAACATGCGGATCGGGGGGGCCTGCCGGGGCCTGGCCTCCAGGTCCCGACCCGCACCCTGCGAGTGCAGCAGCCTCCCCCTCCGCTCCCGGGCTGCCAACCCACACACACGACAGCCCAAGTCGGTCACGCACCGCCCGGGGGCTGTCCTCCGAGCTGAGCTGCAGGGCAGAGCGCAGGGCTCCGTTGCTGTCGCGCAGGCTCCGGTTGGCTGCCCTGCGGGGGCGGGGGGCACACCGTCAGACCCACCCAGGAGCAAGGGCCACTGAGAGCCCCCGCAGACAGCAGAGCTGCAGGGAGCTCCCCCTGCCCGGCCCTGAAGAGCCGGACAGCAGGTATCCCCGGCCCCCGGGCCGCGCGACCGCCCCAGACGTACTGTAGCATCTCGATGCTGCTTGTGAATGCCAGGCTCTCCTCCACCATCTCTTGCAGCATTGCCTTCTCTCTGCGGGTGGGGGCAGGCAGCGCCGGTCACCACTGCGCACACCTGGGCCCACGAGGCCACGTCTGGGGGAGCCGAGGCTGCCACACCTCTGCATACAGGTCAACCCGTGCAAGGCCAGAGTGGGCGGGGGCGGGGAGGGCGCTGGTGTGAGCGCAGAGCCCCAGGGTAGCCCCCGCTCCCGAGACGCTACAGGCTACAGCACAGCAGTGACCTGCGCCCGTGGCAGCCACAGTGCGGCTGCAGCCCGGGACATGGGCAGGAGCACGTGCAGCCCCGTGGACAGGGATGGTCCCCGTTCAGCCCCCACCTCTGGTGCTGGCGGGTCCGGTCAGCGAGTTCCTGGCGCAGGCGGCCCAGCTCGGCCTGCAGCAGCGTGGCGCTGGTATCGGCCTCCAGCAGATCCAGGCGCAGCTGCTTGTTCTCCTGCCCAGACGCAGAGCGGGTCAGGGCGGTGCCCAGCACCCAGCGCCCCGTGGCAGCGCAGGGAGGCCGTCCACACTGTGCTCGCCTGGCCCAGCCCTTCCGGCCCCAGGAGCTGAAGCTCTCGCTCTGTTCTCCCCCACTCCAGCCTGCACGACCCCTGCCTCCCCCGTACCTGGGCGAGCTCCCCCAGCTGGGGCCGCAGCTGTGCGGCCGCCTCCGCCTCCCTGGAGCCCTGCCGCGGCCGCCGCCACTCCTGCTGCAGACACAGGGCCATGGGGTAGGTCAGGCAGGCTCCAGCCATGTCCAGGCCAGCCCTACCAGAGCCGTGGGGATGGCGGGTGCTTGTGCCAGGCCTGCGCGGCCTCCTGCCACTGGGCTCCCTCTGGGGTCAGGCAGGCCCCAACGCCTGGACAGGAGGGTCCGGAGCCCTCTCTCACCCGGGGGGTCCCAGGCAGGTCAGCTGTGAGCAGCTGGCCCTGGAGCTTGCGCCCGGCTCCCTCCCACGGCTGTTACCTGCAGGAGTTGGTGCAGGCCGTCCTGCAAGTCAGCCACCTCCAGGATGTGCTTTTCCCGCAGGCCCCGCAGGGCCCGCTCCAGCAGCTGCTGCTCCTGTGGGGAGGGAAGGGCAGGAAGCAGCCCTGGGGCGGGGCAGGGGCTGCCAGGGAGCTGTAGAGCACGACTTGCCACGGCTCCGGGGGGACCAGCTCCGGGAGGCCCCTGGGCAGGGACCCCCAGCCCTGTGAGGCAGAGGGGTCTGGAGAGGGTCCATGGATGCTGCGGGGACGGGGCAGCTCTCCCCACTCACCTCCTCCCGCACCTGCTGCTCCCTGGCAGCCACCTGCTGCTGCAGCAGCTCCTCCAGCTCTGCCAGCTGCGCCACCGCCGCCTCCTCCGTCCTGGCATGGGGGCAAAGTCAGGCTCGCCCCGCTGCCCCAGGGCTGCGCTGGCACCCGGGCGCCTTCGCGCCTGCAGCAGCCCTGGCTCGCGCCGCGCACCTGCGCACCAGCCCCTGCAGCTCCTGGGCGCGCAGCCTCCGGGCCCGCAGGTCCTGGGCCACGTCCCGCACCAGCGTCTCCACCTGGCGCAGCAGCCCCGGGTCCCCGCCGGCCTCCACCTCCCGGTGCAGCGCGTCCAGCTGCTCGGGGCTGCGGGCACAGGCGGGCGCGGGTCAGGCCCCGGCCCCGGCCCGCGGCTCCGCCGGCCCGACGGGGCGCGCCCGGCCCGGCCGCCGTCCTGGGCGCGGCGCCGCATTCCAGGGCTGTTTGCGCTGCGGGCGGGCCCGGCCGGCCCGGGACGCCGGGGGCCGGGGCCGGGGCCGGCAGGAGCCAGCCGGCGTCCGCCCCGCGCCGCCCCCCGGGCCGGGCTCCTCCGCCGCCCCCCGCCCTGCACCTGGCCGCCCCGCGCAGCTCCTCGCCCAGCTGCTCCCGCAGGCGCTGCCAGGGGCCCGGCTCGGCGGGGCTGAGCGCCCCCGCCCCCGCCTCGCAGCCCGGCGGGACGCCCCGGGGGTCGCTGCTCGGCTCCGGGCCTGGGACGCGGCGCATCTCCCGCGCCCGGCCCGCCGAGGCTGGTCCCGCGCCGGCCCTGGGGGAGCGCATCGCTCGCCGCGGCCCCGGCCCGCCCGCGGGAGGAGCCTCCCCGCCCCGCCCCGCCGCGAGGGCTCTCCCGGCGCCCGCACCCCCGCACCCGACGGCCGGAGCCGGTGTCCAGCTTCCCCGGGCGGCAGTGACTCGCTCTGCAGGTGCCCCCCCCGCCCGAGGCGTGGGCACGAGTCTGGGGGGTGCTGCAGCCTGGGCGGGAGCCGAGCGAGGAGCCCCCCAGGCTCAGCCCGCACAGAGCGGCTGCAGCCCGGCTCACAGGGCGCAGGTCACAGACCCCAAAGCCGGGGGTGGCTGAAGGCAAAGAGTTTGGGGGGGCGGGTTGCAAAAATATTTATTCTCTCTCTCTCTAATATGTACTGTACATATGGGACTGTGGATCCACTAGTGTTTACTGGACAGACCACCGCCGTGTTACCAGTCGACGTGTTTTAGTCCCGTTACGAAGCTGGCTCCATGCGCCCGCGCACCCGTCGCTGCTCCAGCGCTTTTGCTCATCTCGCTGTCCTCGCCCTTGTTCCCCGCTCTGCAGACGAGCTTGGCCATCTCTTTCCTGTCGTCCTCGTCTGTCTTCCTGTAGCACCAGGACGTTCAGCTCAGCCCCATTTTCGTGCAGTCCGTGACTGTGGGGTCCGAGCGTCTGTGAGCAGGTTCCTGGCCCTCCACGGACACGAAGCAGGAGATGGACTAGTCGAAGCGGGCTGTCGGGCCCCTCGCTGCTTGGTCAAGTGCCCGTAGAGAACCGCAGCCCCGGTCCAGGCTCTGACCCGTCACAACCAGGAGCGCGCAGACTTTCCTCCACACCTCTCGGGCGTCGGCGCAGTCCCAGGAGAGGTGGCTGATCACTTCTGCCTGCCAGCGGCAGGTCTGTCTCGGGCACTTTGATGGACTTCTCTGCCCTGCACTGTCTCTTCATGCCCGCACGGGGAGTGCCTGGTGGGGTGCTGCCAGTTCAGGTCTCCGTGCTCCTTCTCTAGGTCCTTGTGGAAGATTTGCTCCCGCGCAGCCTGGCCGCTGTCACCAGGTAGTAAGTCCACAGGCGATACGATGTCTCTTGCCCTTACCACCTCCCGTATCTTGCGGTGGTTTGCCAGGGTTGCACCGTGCAGCTTGCATTTCTCCTGGAAGCATTTCAGGACCTCGTAGAGCCATGGGGACACCATGGCCCATGGTCGTGTGCCCCTGCCACTGTCGCAGCAGCTGCCCTGCAAAATACTTGACAAAGCTGACTTTTGGGGCCCACCCCTGTTGCCAGTTTGCAAACTTGGCTCGTGTACTTGGCCCAGAAGAAGAGAAGGACGTCTGGCATTCCTCTGCCTCCGGACCATTTTGCTTTGTACAGCTTGGTCCTCACCACTTTCTCCGTGTCGAGATCCAAAAGAAAACACACAGTTGTCTGGATTCTGGAAGCAGCCTGGTCTGAGGGGGGAGACTAGGGCTGTGTGTGTGCCTGAGTCGTTGTGCTAGTGATTCCCTTGCACCAATAAACAGGATCGGGGAGACCCTGCCTGACACCCAACTCTGCCATGATCGGAGCTGTCAAGGACCTGGTCACCAGCACCCTGCTGCTCATGCTGGTGCACAGTGCCTTTGTCCAGGCGACCGAGGTGGTGGGGACTCCCATCTTCTTCGGCGTCTCCAGTAGGAAGTGATGGGCTACCCGGTCGTAGCCTTCTCCAAGTCGAGGTTCAGCACGGTGACTTTCTGTCCCCTCTCCCACTGGCACTGGAGCGCGTCTTGCAGCTGCATCAGGGCTTTGTAGATCTGCTGCCCTGGCACCGCGCATGCCTGGTCCTCATGGATCGCTGTACCTATAACAGACTTCAAATGCTGGGCCAAGACTTCGGCCATTAGTTTGTAACCAAAGTTCAGGAGCGTGATCGGGCGCCAGTTTCTCAAGTCCCACATCTCCCCCTTCTTGTAAAGAAGGGTTATGATACAAGGCCCTCCTCCTTCCCCGTGCCCAGGTAGCCCTCCTGCAGGCGCTCCCTGTAGACCTCCAGCAGACCCAGGCCCACCTGGTCCCAGAAAATGACAGAGAGGTGCAGAATGGGGCCCATCCCGCCCCATGTCCTGCCCGGCTCTGGGCCCCACGTGCCACGTGGTGATCAACAAGCCTCAGGCTGGAGCAGGGGGGGAGCTCGGGGCTCAGCCTACGTGGCCCTGCCATCCCCAGCTGGCACCAGGGGCCTGGTTCTCCCTCCCTGTGGCCACGTCCCCGGGAGCTGGTGCGGCCTGGGGGCTGCAGGGCCCCGCTGGGCTCTTGCTAGGGACCCTGTGGTCTGCTGCTCCGGACACGGGGGGGTGCGAGGCCAGCTCCTCAGTTCACGGGCCCCAGGCCGGGTCTCGCGGGCAGGAGAGCGGCACTGACGCCAGTCCCAGGCCCGGCTGCGGGCAGCTTTGGGGCCGAGCCTCTCCAGAGCCCTTGAGGGCACAGGAGCCAGCCCGGCCCTGGAGGTGGCTACGTGGTGACGCTGATGGGCCGGGGCCGGGGCAGGCGTCGGCGTCGCCCGGCGTGCGGGAGGGCACCACATCTCTGGTGCCGGCGGTGGCCCGGCAGGCACAGGGGGCCCAGCAGGAGCCACAGGTAGAGCAGGATGCAGGCCCAGCACGAGGCCACCTTCACCCAGAAGGTCGACCAGCTGCCGCGCACGAAGGTCGTCTCCAGCGCCGCCGACTCGTAGCTGCGGAGAGACCAGACACTGGGGCGCCGGGGCCGGGCTCCGGCATCTTCCCGGTCGGTCGGGCTCCCGCCGGCCCCGAGCCAGGAGCCGGGCTGGCGTGGGCGGGGGCTCCCACCTGAACCAGTTGGTGAGCGTCACCATGACGTAGAGCGAGGCGAGGAAGAAGCCGAAGTGCAAGGCTGCGTAGCTGTAGGTGACGCGCTCCTGCTCGTCGTCCACGGACCCCGGCCGCCCTGCGTGGCCGCCCGCTCGCTCACTGCCCCGCACTGCGCCCAGTGGGAACGCAGGGTCACCTGCAGCCCTGCCCCGAGAGCCCCCCGCCCCAGCCCCCCACCCCTGTCTGCACCCACTTCCGGGCTCGGCCTCCACCTTGCTGGGGCAGCAGAAGCAGCAGGAGGGTTTCTGCAAGGGAAAGAGGTGGCCTGAGGCAGCAGGCAGGAAGGGGAGATGTGTGTGCCCGTCTCCCCTCCCCACCCCAGCCTGCACGGGACCTGGGCCCCCCCCCGCAGCCCCCTGCCCATCACAGACCCAGGCCAGCCCCAACCTGGGGCTGGGGAAGGGCCAGGGGCTGCGGGGGGGGCGAGGGCGGTCTGGGTGGTGGGATGCAGCCGCACAGGGTGGGGCTGGGGGGGCCGCGGTGCCTCCACTCACGTTGAACTCGAAGCTGTAGACCTTGACCATCCACAGGGGCCCGAAGCTCTCGGCCAGGGAGGAGGCCTCGTTGCTGCAGCACGGGCACAAGGGAACTGTGGCCCAGCCCCGGTCTCGCTGGGGCCTCGCTGCCCTGCCGCAGGGGCCCTCCCACCCTCCACGCCCGCCCACAGGGCTGACCTATGTGAATTAAAAAGGCCGTGGGCCTAGCCCACTAAAAGTTGGGGCCCGCCAGTGGTTGGGAGGCTGGCCCATGGGTGCTGAGCTGGCTCTGGGGTTGCCTCCAGTGCTGCAGCCACTGGGGCTACGTGGCTCTGTCCTGCTGCCCGGCAGGGATCTCGGCTGCTGCGGTGAAGGGTAGTTCACCCCCCAGCAGGGCCGCCTGGGGTCATCCCCATCCCACTTGCACCCACGCGGGGCTGCTCGGGGCATGAGGCCAGGCCCCTCCACTGGGCGGTGGCTGCTCCATCCCTCGCACCTGCCCCGGCTCAGCCCGGGTCTGGCACGGCCGTCCTGCTCCCTGCCACGGGCCCAGGGCTCCCCAGCTCCGGCCCCTGGGGCTGCCCGCACATCGCTATGGGCCAGGAGCCGCCGTGCTGCCCCTCCGCGCAGCCACTGCCCCCGGGTCCACCAGCCCCTCAGGACAGCTGACACCCAGTCCCTCCAGGCTGGACCTGGCTGGTGCAACCTGCCCTGCCCTTGGGGCAGCCACGGCGGCTCTGGGAGCGCCCCGGGGAGAGGGGCACTGTGCGGGGAGGCAGGAGGGCCGGCGCAGGGCCAGCAGTGGGAAGCCGGGCGCAGCCTCGCCTGGCGCTGTCGGGCAGGAGCCAGGGCTGCGTGGGCCGGACGCCCCGTGCCCGCCTCGGCCAGACCTGCACTGCGGACACCCGGGGCCGGGAGAAGACCCTGCCGCTGCTCTGGGGGCACCGCAGTCTGCCCGGCGTCAGGGCCCCCGTGAGTCCCTGGGCCTGGGGGCCCCTGCTTCCCCTCCGCCCCAGGGCCCACGCACCAGGCCAGGAGAACGCAGGTGTACATGATGGCAGCTCCCAGCACGGCCACCGTGGTGTCCTCGGCCTGCCCGTCCCTGCCGGCGCCGGGTGGGTGGGCAGTGAGGTTCTGCCCCCGGCACGGCCCTGCAGAGCGGGGAGAGGCGGGTGGGCAGTGCAGCGCGGCGGGGGCACCGCTGCCAGGCGGAGGGGAGAGGGGCAGGGCTGACCTCTCTCGGGCGGGCGGCTGGACAGCGCAGAGAAGGTGAGGTAGGCGACGTAGCAGCTGATGATGGAGGCCTGCAGGAGGCTGGAGCGTGGCTGCTCTGCAGCCAGAAGGCCGGTCAGCCCTTCCACGCGGGCGGGCAGGGCCGAGGCTTGGTCTGGCGGGTGTCATGCACCCTCCCTTCCCTCAGCCCTCCCGCGTGGGGCTGGGGGGGCAGGACAGGGCCTGGGGGAGGGGTGCGCCTGCCCCCAGGCCCTGCACACGCACAGACCCAGAGTCAGCACCGGACATGGGGTCACGCCTGATCCAGGGCTCCTGGCCCCGTCGCTGCGCCAGGCACAGCCCAGAGCCCAGTCCTGCTCCGAGCGGGACCGGCACAACCGAAGGCGCCGGGGGGCCGGCACCGGGCACTCACTGAGTCGGACGCAGGGCGAGACGGAGACAAGGGACGTGAGCCCGCAGAGGCTGGTGTGGAGGGCGAGCAGGGCGGCGCCAAGCGGGCGGGCGGGCGGGCGAGCGTAGCGCTGGTAGAGGACGGAGAAGGCGGCGACGGCGACGGCGTAGAAGCCCAGCGTGGCCAGCAGCACCGCTGCACCCCAGCGCCCATCCCGGGACGCCCCCATCTGCCTGCAGCGGGGAGGCAATGAGCCCCGGCACCCGGGGGCACGGGCCTGGAGTCGGCCACATGGCGCCGGAGCCGCAGGGCGCCGGGGGGAGGCAGCTGGAGCAGCCCCCGTGGCAGCCCCAGGCCCTGGCGGGGGAGGGGGGACCCACCAGTTCTTGTTCCAGGTGTGGGCGAAGGCCGTGATCAGCACCAGCTGCAGCAGGATGAAGGCAAAGCCACCGCAGACGCCCACGTAGCGCCAGGCTGCGGCCAGGGGAGTGTCAGGAGCCGCCGCCCGCCCGGAGCCCAGCCCCCCACGCCAGGCACCCCATCCCTCCCGTGAGCTGCAGGGTCCTTGTGCAGACCGGGCCTGGCCCAACCCCAGCACGGACCAGCTCAGGGCTGGGGGAAGTGGGGCCGCAGCCTCTGGGGCGGCACCGAAGGCTGTACCCTCGGGGCGCAGCAAGGGCCGAGCCTCGAGCGCCTGGTGGGGCCAGGCCCTGGCTGTGCCGGTACCTGGCAGGAAGCGGTCGGCAGGGATGAAGAAGGCGGCCGCGCAGAGTCCGACCAGGATCAGCAGCTTCGGGAGCCAGAACCTGCAGCCCACACCAGCGTCAGGGCCTGGACGCGCCCCGAGCACCCGCGGGGCTGGCGGGGGCCTCACCCGTTGTGCAGCTGGGCGCGGACGTCGCGGCTGGACCTCACGTTGAGGAGGAGGGCGGCCTGGGCCAGGTAGAAGCCGGCGGTGCCGAAGCAGACGCGGTAGACGGCCGCGTAGCCCACCAGCGCATCGCAGTCGGTGCCCCCAGGCAGGCGCTGGCAGAGCAGGGCATAGAAAGGCACCTGAGGGCAGGACGCGGCCGCGGGTCAGCTCTGGCGTGGGAACAGGCCCCGTGGCACGGCGCAACACCCCGGCGCCAGGCCAGCCCCAGCCCTCAGCGCGGAGACGCCGCCCGGCCCGACGCTCACGTGCTCCTTGAGGGAGTCCGAGACGGTGCGGGACAGCAGGAGGCAGCAGACGGCGCAGGCCAGGACGTGGAAGAGCGTGTAGAGCAGGCGGGTCCGCGTGGACGCCTTCATGCCAGGTCTGCAGCCACAGCCACGCCTGACCTGCGAGGAGCGTGGGGCTCACGTGGCCGTGTGGGGCTGTGCCTGGACCTGGGCCGAGATCCCCATCACGCCAATGGCTGCCCACGGGCCAGGGCGCAGGGCCAGCCCAGCCTTGTGGAGCGCGGCAGAGCCTGGGGCACGGGCGCAGCTGACCACGTTCCCCCTGCGCCCACTGCTGCCAGGGAGGCCCAGGCTGGAGTCGCGCTGCAGCCGGAGCCAGGAGCCGGGCACGGGGCCTCCTGGGTCTTGCCCACGCGCCCAGTGCCAGGACAGCCCCTGCCCAGCACCGCCCCGTGGGATTAGAGGGGATTGGGTGGCTCGGGTGCGGCCGCCTCTCGCCATCTGCCTGTGGCGGCTGCAGAGACCCCCGCCCCGCCGGGACCCACCGTGGGGCCCTGGAGCTGCGCCGGCTCCTGCTCCGTGCTGTGCTGCGCCCCACCCTGCCCGGCCTGGCTGGGCCCAGGAACAGCTCCCGCGGGCCAGAGCGTGCACCACTGCCCCCGGCCCCCTCGCGGGCCCACGCTCCGGGAGGGATTAGAGCCGCTAATTGGCTCAGACTCCCCAGACTTGCTTCCCCGCGCAGCCAGGCCGGGACATGGGGGGGGCCCCAGGGCTGTGGAGAAGGAGCCTGTGCACCAGCCCCACACACAGGAGTCCCTCCATGCCCCAGGCCACCGCGCACCCCCTTCCCCAGCAGTGTCTGGAGGGTGCAGCCCCTGCCCCAGGGACAGTGCAGGTGCCCGGAGGAGCTCCCGTTGCAGCTGGCACCCAGCAGAACCTGTGTGACCCATTGGCCCTGGGGTCCTCCCTGCATGACCCACCTGACGGGGAAGGCTTCCCATCAGCGGCAGCCCTGAGGGCTCAGACCCCCTCGCTGCCCCCTCAGAGCACTGCAGGGCTGGGGCCCCGCCACTCCCTGGCCGATGCTACTGAGAAGGGGGCTCCGCAGCCCCCACACTGCTCCCACCTGTGTCTGGCGGCCGCTGGGCATCATCCCACGCCCAGCCCTGAGACCGATGGCTCCCAGTGGAGACGCCAGGTGGACTGCTCTGGCCCCTGGGGCATCAGCCTTGGGGTGCCCGGGCTGATGGAGTGTGAGCCACGCAGCCCCAGCACCGCCAGTCTGTGCAAAGGGGAAGCCAATTAGGCAGCTGCCTGCCATTGGCCACGATGGGGGGACCTGGGGTGAGGCAGGTCTGCAGCAAACGTGATTAGGCCAGGAGCCAAATGCAGTGTCTTAACCCTCTTACCAGCTGCAGGGCTTAGCTGGCCTGACAGCACATGGGCCACGGAGCCCCATGCCACGCTGCCAGCCCCGGGGGCTCCCAGGCTGGATGGCGGGGTGGAGGGGGTCTCCTGATGGCAAATGCAGAGTGCAATGCACAGGGTGGGGGTGGGGGTGGAGCCCTTGGCCCTGGGGAACATGACACCGCAGAGCAGCCTGTGGCACTCCCTGCTGCAGGGAGCCCCAGGGGCAAGGGCCGGGTGAGAGCTGGGGATGTTCATGCTGGGCAGGGGTTGCCAGCAGACCCATAGGGAGCTGCCCTGGGCCCAGCTGTGCCCAGAGGGGCGGCGAGGCCGAGGGGAGCCGGAGGGGACCGTGCTTGTCCTGCTGCTGCTGCAGGGAGCTGAGGCCTGGCTGGGCCAGACCCATTCCTGGGCCCCGCGGGGTGCATGTGGGGATCCAGCCAGCAGGGACCACCCCCCTGGGTGAGGCCCAGCCCACACTGGCCTGGTCAAGCTCAGCCGGGCAGCAGGCTGCCCGGCCGCACCCCCGGCCTGCTTGGAGCTCCCAGATCTGACTCCGTGCCCCAAACCTCTAGCTGGGTCCTCCTGCCAGCTCCTCCCTCGACCTTCTGGGCCAGCTCAGTCGCTTGCCCCAGTCACAGCCTCATCTCGGCCCTCGGCTGCTGTCCTGGACTCGGGCTGTCACCCAGCTTTGACCCCCTGCCCTGACCCACGCCCCAGTCTGTCCCACAGCTGTCCCTCAGTGTAGCGGGGCCAGCCCGCAGGCGCCGTGCCCAGGGGAGCGCGAAGGACAGGGCAGCCACAGGCAATGGGGCCACAGTAGTGACTTTGCTCATCCTCAGCTGACTGCTGTCGGTACTTTTGGCAAAGTCACGAGCATCCGTGCTTCAGTGCGCTGTGGGCCTGTGCTCCACGGTGGAGCCACCTGCCTTACGCTGCTCTTTCCCGCCTAGGAACGGGAAAACGCAGACGCTGCACGTGTCCGGGCCTGCTTGGGCGCAGGCATCGGCAGACCTGTGCCGTTCCCAGTGCCCGGAGAGGTGGGCCAGAGACGGCAGGCCGGACCCGCGGGCCCGGAGGCTGCCAAGGGGAGCGCACAGGCTCCGAGATGGATCCTGGGGTCGCAGCGGACCAGCAGCTCCGGGGAGCAAACCCCCAAAGCTGCAGCGCAAAGGGCTCGGTGCGACGGTGGAACAGGGAGGTGGCGACACCTCCGTGCGTGGCCCCTGCCCACGCGGGCTCGCGCGAGAACGGGGCGGGGCAAGGGCGCAGAGCGAGCAGCAGGGGCCAAGCAGCCTCGCTCTGCCGGCTGCCCCGGGCCAGACGGGGCTCCATCGGGGAGAGGGGCTGAAGCCCACCCGCGGGTTACAGGGCCCGGGTGTCGTCGGTGACCGCCCCTCACGGTGGGCGCGGGAGGGGCCGCTCCGTGGGCTGGGACCGCAGCCCCCGCGGCTGGTCCTGGGCACGGGTGCGTGGGCGGGGCTCCAGGGCCCTGCAGCGCCTGGGCCGCTCCGCACCGGGCCTGCGCCGGATGCGGCCCCGCGATCGCGGGCGTCGAGCAGGGACACCACCCCGCGCCAGCAGCGGGCGCCCGAAAGGCACCGGCTTCAGCACGCCGATCGCGCATGCTCCGGCGCAGCGGCGAGCCCTCCCCGCCGCCAGCCAATCCGACCCCGGGCGGAAGTGGCGCACTCCCGCTTTGCCCTGCGCAGCCGCCAGCTCCGGAAGTGCCGGCGCGGCGAGGCGGGAGGCGGCGGCGCGATGGCGGCCGAGGGGGACGTGGAGCTGGAGCTGGAGACGGAGCCGAACGGGTCGGCGGGCGGCGCGGACGGCGGGGGCCGCGCGGCGGAGAAGCCGCGGAAGCACGACAGCGGCGCGGCCGACCTGGAGCGCGTCACGGACTACGCGGAGGAGAAGGAGATCCAGAGCTCCAACCTCGAGACGGTGCGGGCGGGGACCGGGCGGGGGGCTCGGGCCGAGGCCGCGACCGCGACTGACCCGCGCTGTCCCCGCACAGGCCATGTCCGTGATCGGCGACCGGCGCTCCCGGGAGCAGAAGGCCAAGCAGGAGAGGTAACGGCCCGAGCGGGCGGCTTCGGCAGAGCCACGCGGCCAGGCCGCTCTTCTGGCCCGGGGCGAGCATCGTGTCTGGGAGCGCCTCGCTCCGGCTCCAGCAGAGACGGGGTGTCTCGGGGCTGCGAGCCGGTGACGCCTGTGTCCTGGCCCTCGTTACAGGGAGAAGGAGCTAGCCAAGGTCACCATCAAGAAGGAGGACCTGGAGCTGATCGTGAGTGTGGGGTGGGGGCGGTGGCTTCATCCGGCTGCTCGTGAGAGGCAGGGTCCCCCTGCCACGCTCACCCTGCTGCTCCCTCCCCGCAGATGACGGAGATGGAGATCTCGCGGGCGGCGGCAGAGCGCAGCCTGCGGGAGCACATGGGGAACGTGGTGGAGGCCCTCATCACCCTCACCAACTGAGCTGGCGCCCTCCTCTAAGCACCTGCTGCGGGGCATGCTCCCCAGCGCTGCCGGACGGATGGCAGCGCTGGTTGGACACTGTGTGGCTAATGGATGGGAATAAAGGCACCATCTGGCCTGGACTGTTGGTGCTGTTTGTGTGGAGCTGAGAGCAGGAATCCTACAGGCTCGGGAGCCCTTGCGCATGCGGGAATCAGCTGTCTGGACCCCAGGGGTGGAGCCCTGCCTGCTGGTGTGTTTGAGGGCTCCTGTATCCTTGCTCCCCTCAGGAGTTCCTCCCAGGAGAGGGGAGACTGTTCCTTCCCCAAGGCACCATCTTTGCAGGTAGACGCCAAACCTGGGCAGAGGCAAAGTTTCTTCTCATCTGTGGTCCCCAGCTCTAGTCCCTTCCTTCCTGGTGCTACCTTAAGTCCCCCTTGGGGGTCTTGGGCTGAGCTGGTCTTGCACTGGAAATGAATGGGGGCTCTGCTGTACTACAGTCATGCTCAACCCTATGGCCTCCCTGGTCATGGACTGAGACGGGCAGGCCTAGGAAGATGTTCACAGACACATCTGTGGGCTTCTTCTTCGCCTGTCAGGTCTTGGGCTTGCAAAGCAGGTTCAAGTGGGCAGGCTTTCTTAGCCCGGCAGCAACTCTTGCTTTAGGTCAGAGAAATGTGGTCCAAGCTGCACTGCTGGATTCCAGAGTAGGGTGGCTTAGCACCAAAGCATGAGCTAGCACCCAGGCATGCAGGGACTCGTCCTGGAGGCTTAGAACATCACTGCCACAGCTCCTGGGCCAGTACTGCCTGCACAAAGAGCCTTGTCTCAGGCTCTGCAAGCGGACAAGGGCTTGACAGGAGGGAGCCATGGTGCAGGGTATGGAGGGGCCTGGGCTCAGGGTTGAGCCCCTGGCACAGCAATGCCAGCATGAGAAGCAGTGTGAGGGCTCTGGAATGGCTGCTGGAGCATCCCCTGCCCTCCTGGCAGCCCAGCCTTGGAAGGGCCCTTACCTTTTTGTGCTGTATCACATGTACCAGCTGCTTGACCAGGACTGTCCCTGGGGGGGCAAGTCAGGGTGACTGTCCCATGCTTTGGGGGGCCCTGCAGAGTGGCACAGCACTGCTGTGCTGCCACTGGCTTCACACCTGGCCACATAGTCTGCTGCCCCTCTCCCCCCAAATCTGCTGCTGGCTTCCTTGCATCTGGGGGCAGGGCCCCACACCTGCTCTGATCATCTCTGTGCCTGATACCCCCCCACGAACACATGCTTCAGAGGAAGAGAGTACTACCCATCTTCTAACAAATCAACTTTAATCAAATCTAATGCCAAGCCCCAGAAAGGGGAAGAGAGTCCAAGAAGTCCCCAGGCAGGAAGGGGCTGTCAGCTGCTCCAGAGTGGACAGTAGAGGCAAGGTGCGGTGCAGACTGGAGCAGAGAGTTGCTGCCCCTCATGAGGGGAAGCTTGAGGAGCTGTCTGGCCCCTTGGGGCTGGTGGGGGGAGGAAGCCCCCTGGTAATGGGCTGAGCTGCTCCAGTTGTCCAGATCAGCTGCTCCACAGTGAGGAGCAAGGTGGGAAGTCTACGCAGCCCTTTGCAGGGCTGGGTGCTGGTGGAGAAGAGTCTGTAGCAGAAGTGCTTGCCACCCTAACATACTGACCAGGCTGGGGCCAGGGGCCTGAGTAGACACACCTCCACCCTGGTGTCAGCAGTGTGCTGCTCTCCTGGGCGCTCTCTTAGGTGGTCTTCCGTTTCTTGGCGGATGGCCGCTCGAAGACATCCCGCACACCGGCCGCCTTCTGTTTGAAGAACTTGGTGTTCTGGGCACTCTCCTGGCCCCAGGCTGAGTCGAAGGAGGTTGTGTCCTGGTCCACTAAATGTGTATACTTTGTTCGCCCAGAGCGCCCAAAGTTCTTGACCTAGGGGAGACAGTCAGAGTAGCAGACCCCGGCACAGACTTTCTCTTGGAGCAGGAGGGGTAATGCCCCTCCATCCCAGAGCACAGGCATGGTGGGAGGGTCACACACACAGTGAGCAGCCTACCTCACCCCCCATCACACACCTGCATGACTTTGGGCAGGATGGTCTTGTTGAAGTGATCCTCTAGTGTCGGAGCGCTGAAGTCCCTCTTGTACACCTCCTCGTCCTCATCCTGTGAGGGAAGCACACAGCCAGGAATATCTCCAGCCAGGCTGCACAGACCAGGCCAAGCCCATACCAACTGTTCCTGGCAACACCACCCAGCTCCCTGCCCATGGCAACCAAAGTGCATTTGGCCCCTCTGTGGTTGTGCTGGGTTGTTGACCACTTGTCCCACAGGCACTTGGGCCAGCAGCAAACATGCCAAGCAAAAAACCTGCATCAACCTGGAAGAACTAGGTACCCTTCAGACACATGCAGCACAACACCCTCCCATGGTCCAGGGTGGAGCAGCATGAGGAAAGGGTTACAGACAGGCCTGCAGCAGATCTTGTCCGGGGGGCGGGGGGGGGGCAGTATGAGCAAACAGAAGAGGCAGGAAGTGGCCCAGGGGAAGTAGCTATTAACTTGGGGCAGCGACAACAGAAACACGCAGCCTTTCTGGTTCTGGGACAAGCCTGGCACCGAGGGGCCCCAGGGGCTGGAGCCCACAACGCTGCGGCATTGTCAGGACAGACAAGGATGCCGAGCTTGGCACCGCTGCCGGGTAGAAAGGAGGCTAACAGGAAGAAGAGGAACACAGGCTCCAGCTGCAAAGGCTCAAGGATGTATCAAAAGCAGCACAATGTAGCTGTGCACATTGCCAGCAATGGAGAAAGCAGAGCAAGTGGGCCTGAAACTTACACCAGGTCTAAGACAGCCACATCTTAGTCACCCCCCTGAAACCCATCCCTGCCACCCTAGTGCACATCCCCCTTGAACACAGCAGACATCCTCCTGGCCCATGGGGCCCTGCCCAGCACTCACCATGAAGAAGGCACCACGGTGGTAGTACTTCTGCAGGAACTTGTACTTGCCCTTCACGGCCTTGTTGGTGATGACCTTGCCGTTGGCTCGCAGCTCAGCACGGCGCTCCTCCTCTGTCAGGTTGCGCATGCGCTCAATCTCCGCCTTCTCCTTCTCCAGCCTGGTGGAGGCAGAAGCCACATGAGGTCCCTGTTCCCCTGCCCAGGGCTCCACGCAGCCATCACAGGGTGCAGAGACCCTTGCAGACAAGGGAGCCTGGCAGGCTCCAGTGCCCAGACAGAGCAGGTGTGTGGGGGTAGGCAGGGCAGGCCTGGTGCCACCCCACACTTACGCCTCACGCTCCTCGCGGTCCCGCTTGATGCGCTTGAGCTCACGCACTTTCCAGGCCTCGTACTCCTCCTCGTCATTCTCGTCGTCTGTGTCCAGCGCTTCCAGGGCAGCCAGTGAGCGCTTGTTCTCCTCCAGCTCCTTCTTGGCCTCATCCTCCACGATCTGCAGGAGACCCAAGCTAAGCACCAAGCCTACGGAGGGAGGCCTGCCCTCACACAGACGCTGCCACCACAGTCCAGCTGCCCACAAACATTCCCCTGCCCCTCCTGGTACCTTGAGCGTGTACTTCCGCCTCTCCTCAGCTAACCGCTTAGCCTCCTGCTCCAGCTCCTTCTGCTTGGCTGCCTCTGCCTCTCGCTCCTGGACTGTGATCCGGTCTTTCCTGCAGACACAGGCTACATCTCTCACATCCCCTCACCAGCCCCTGCACCTGACCCCTTCCTCCATCCGCACCTCTTATCCCCCCTACTGCACCTTGGCGCTGAGGTCACTCCTCTGGGTTGGCTCTAGGCAGAGCTGCTTTGTTACTTCCCCACCCAGGCTGTTCAGGATTGGTGGGGGGAGTGGTGGTGGTATCATGGCAGCTGATAAGCTGGCTGCAGCATGGCAAAGCTGTCTGGAACCTTACCGCTCCATGCTCATCCCCTGGGGACCAGAGCTGCAACCTGCCAGGCCTGGCACCCAACCTGGGCTGAAACCCAAGGGACTACTAGTTGGTTCTCCAGCTCAGGCACCTGTTGCCACTGCTCTGGTAGGAAAAGCCACTGCTTCCTCACATGGAGGTTGAACTGTGGCCCAGGCTGGCATTCTGCCCTCCACAAGGTGCCAGCACCTCCCCGGGCAGGCAGCTGTGGCACATACTTGCGGATAAAGACGGGCTTGAGGCGCGGCTCCATCTCATCCTCACTGTCTGTGTACTCCTCGTACTCAGACTCCGACTCTGACTCCTCCCCAGACCGGCCCTCATCCTCCAGCTCCATCACCTCCATCTCCTCGTTCTTCCTCTCCTGGGCTCGCTGGCGCATCATCCCGCGGCGACGCTCAATCTCCTGACAGAGCCCAAGCCAGACCAAGGTGTCAGGGCCACCACACTTCCACCTACCCTGTTCTTCTGCCTCCAGAGCTTCCCCACCCCGAGCAGGGACCAGTGGTCAAGTCCCAGCTCCGTCACACTACAGATGAAGTTTGTGGGATGTGTTGGACTAACAAAAGCTGCTGTTCTGCTGCATCACCTGCTGTCCCCTCCCGGCTGCAGTGATGACTGGAAAGAGCCTGTTGCCCAAAAGATCAGCCCAAGCTGCCTACACAGTGAACCCCAGCAATCTGAGGCCTTGTCCAGTTCTGCCAGCAGCAGCCTCTGTCCCACCTGGCTGGGAGGCCCAGGGGCACCAGTACCCCCGGCAGCACATTTGCAGCCAGCTGCTGCACCCCTGCACATACCTCATCATCAATCTCCTCCTCCTCCTCCTCGCTGCTGTCCTCCCGCTCTATGCGCCAGGCCTCTCCCTCCACCTCCGAGTCGCTTTCCCCGACCACTTCTGGCTCCACGATCTTGCGGTGCCGCGCCAGCCTGTTGACATGCCCCAGACCCGGCACCTCAGAGCACATCCCCTGCTCTAAGCAGCTACCTTGTACCAAGGCCCCACAAACCTGCCCCAGCCCCCACTGACCTCACCCCAACCTTCCTCATCTCTTGTTGTGACTCCACTGGTTACCGGGGAGGATGGATCTGGGCCCCCCTCTTCCTTAGTGCCTCAAGTCAGGCACCTGCATGCGAATCTTATGCAACTAAGACACCCATGAAGCATGACGGCCCTGACTGTCATCAGGCCACCGCAGCCTGTGCCGGAGCATGAGCCACAGCCGACTCCCATTGACAGCTTGGGCACTCCCTTGCAAGCAGGCAGGAACCCATTTTTTGTGAACCCCATTGAGTATCCAGCTGCCAGCCTGCTCGGGAGGAGGCCGCACTTCCCCTGCTGCCAGGAGCACAGCCTCCGCTGGGAACCTGCTCCTCGCTCACCGAGGATTTGTTCCTGCACAAGGTGACTGTTGGTCTGGCCTCTTGCAGCACCTTGCTCCCGGGAGTTCAGTCAAATAGAAACTCATTTGTTATCTGTGGATCGCCTGCTGTAAAAGCTCGGTTGGAGATTTGAGGGAGCTGACAGAGGGGCCACAATGCTACCAATTTCTTCTAGTGACTAGCTGCACCAGACGCGCCCAAGGTGGCAGCATAAGAGGTGCCTGGTCCTGCGTATGCCTCACCCGCTCCCCCACCACCTGATGTCGCTCTGGACCAGCAGGCCTGGTCGCTACGCTATGGCTTGGCCTGGCCCCAAGCGACCGTGAAGCCTGCAGCAGGCAGGACCCAGCCGGGGCTGTGCGGGGCAGGGGCAGGCCTCACCGCTCCTCCACGTCCTCGCTGATACGGTTCTGCAGGCGCCGCAGACGGGGGTCGCTGGCAAAGTCGTCCTCCTGCTCCTCAGGCTCCACCTCCTGCTCCTTCGCCTTCTTGATGAACTGGAACTCCTCATCCTCCTCGTCTGACGACTCCATGGGCGCGTAGTCCGGCCGCTTGCCCGACACATAGCGCTTCACCTTCACCTTCTCCATCGAGATCTCACCTGCGGGCCGGGGCCAGGGCTGGGTGAGTGCTTGGGCCGGGGTTGGGGTTGGGGTCTGCCCCAGCCTCCCTCTTCTCACCCTCCGGCCCGGCCCGCGATACCGCCACCCCGGGCCCGGCCCTCACCCTTCTCGTTGCGGACGGGCACGGCGCCCGCCGTGGACTGGATCGGCGGCTGCTTCATCAGGGCGCTGGGGACCGACATGGCGGCGGCTGCTGCTCCGGGTCCGACCGGGACCCACCGACAGCGAGACCAAAACCCACTCCCGAACCCGGAACCGGAAAGGGGATAGTAGGAGAAGCCAAGGCGGAAGCCAACTCCAACGGCACTTGAACCCTCAACCCGGAACCGGAAGAGGGAAGCGGTCTCCTCCCACCTGACCGGAAGTGGAGTCTCTGTGGTCGAAGGAAGGGATAGAGTTTGCGGAAGTGGGAGACAGTGGCTCCGGGGGGTCGGTCCCGGGGCTTGTGGGGGGCGAGGCAGTGTTCGTGCCAAGACAGGTGCGCGGTTTCTCCCACCCCGCCCCGTCCAGTCCCGCAGCACCGGGTCCCTATGCTGAACTGCCCTGGCTGGGTCCTGCCCCGTGCCCTGGGGCAAGCGGGCGAAGCCTTTGGCCTAGGGCGCCCTCCTGGGGCCGCGGAGCCGGTGCTGCGGGCGCCGCCCCCGCCGTGCCAGGCAGAGACGGAGGGGAGGGGTGCCAGGCCTGCAGTGGGTGACCCAGTTTCGGGAAGGCGAGGAGGTTTCTGTGCGAGGCACCAGGTGTCAACCACAGCCGGTTCCGTGGAAGGCAGGAAACCAGGCCGGGTGCTTCCCGACACTGCGGGGGAGGAGCCTGGCTCTGGGGCAGGGTCCCGCTCCTGCCCTTCTTGGAAGAGAGGAAGAGGTTTCTGCTTCCTGGCAGGGCAGCGGGAAGCTGAGGCAGGGGGATGGTGGGGCCAAGTGGGTCAGCTCTGCCCCTGGTTCTGCTCTGCACCAGCAGGACACTGGAACGTGGTGTCACGGGAGCCGGCAGCAGAAACGGATGCCAAATCCCTGCTAGAGAGGATGTGGGCCTTTCCTCAGTGTGGACCGGGCACTGCTGGGGAAACTCACAGCACTGGGCCTGGTTGGCACTGCCAGGGCACTGTGAAGCAAGTACGTGGTGCTGGGCCCAGGCACTGCTGGAGAAGCCCGCAGCGTTGGGTCTGCTTGGCATTGCCAGTGCAACCTTTGCCCTGACATGAGCGGAGTTGTCTTGCTCGGGGTTCCCGGAGCAGAGTGGGCGCCGGGCACAGCAGGGGTGAGCGAGCTGGTGCAGGCAGATGTGCCTGTGTGGCCCCTGCTGAGTGTGGGGCTTGGGCCGGGCACGCAGAGCAGCTGCAGGGCTGGGGCAGGTGCACAGCGCCATCACAGCCTGGCACGTGGCCAGGGCTCTGCATGCCTGGGAAAATCCTGTTTCACAGGCAGCTGCTGGCACTTGTGGCTCGTACTTTGTGACCGCATCCCTGCTGGGGCGGGAGAGTGGTGCCAGGGGCTGCCCTCAGAACAGGGAGAACAGAGCCCTGGTGCCAGGGCCACCTGGAGAGGAGCCTGGCAGGCAGGCAGCACCCTGGGTGTATGGCCTGCCATGGGGCCCCCATACCCCTGAGGCAAAGCTCCCTGGGGGCAGGGGGCTTGGCTCATGGAGGCCTCGAGGGCTGCTGTCCCTCTGAGGGCAAGTCACTGGTGGCAGGGTCTGGCATGGCCTGGCTTGACCACAAGAAACCATGGTGTGGAGCAGGCCCCCCAGAAAGGGAAGGAGCACAGAGCCAGCTCAGCCAGCTGCCAGCTCCTGTGCTAATTGGCCGTGGCGGCTGGGCACGCCCTGCTGCACTCCCTGGCGCAGCTCTGAGCAAACCTGCACGTTGCACAATGCAGCCGTGTTGCACTGTCATCAGGAGCACGATGCATTCCTGCCTGGGGGGCCTGCGCAGAGCCGGTCCTGCAGGTCGCAGCATGAGCAGGGCGTGAGCTGGCCTAGCTGCAGGTCCACGGCTGAGGGTGCTATGAGCTCCCCTGGCAGTGCCAGCTGGGTCAGCTCTGTGAGCTTCCCTGGCAGTGCCCGCCAGGATCGAGTGCTGCAAGCTCCTGTCTGTGCCGGTAGGTCCCAGCACCGAGCCCGTGGCAGTGCCGGGCGGGCATGCAGGGATGCTTTGCCCATGTGGATGCTGTCAGCTAGCCATTTCCCCATCTGACTGCAGAAGAGTGCTGCTCTTGGGGGCACTAGTCCTGCCCACTTCTCTGGTGCCTAGTGCTCCCACCCATCGAGATACAGATCTGGTGAGGGTGCCCCAGTTTGTCCCACTGTGGGAAGGTGACAGTGCAGCTGCAAGGAGAGACCTGCGCCACGTGACCCCGCAGGTGAAACAATTAGACCCGCTTGGAAACCGGGCACCAGCACGTCCTGTCCTGTCCCGTCCCGTCGGAGCCTGGCAGCAGGCAGGGGCTGTGCTCCAGCTGGCTCCTGCCCTGAGAGCCTCAGCCATCACCTGGGCCCAAGAGGGGCAGCCCCGTGGGGCGCTGTGCTCTGCTCTGGGCTTGCCGGCTTGCTGCGGTGCGAGCCAAGGTGGGAATTGGGCCTTCCCCTGGCACCCGGCACTGCCAGGGCCTTGGGGTGCCACTGGGCCCCAGCCTGGGGTCGGCGGGCAGGGCCCTCGGGTGCTCCGCGCCTCTGCCCTGCTGGGGTGCAGGCGGGCTGGGGGCAGCCGCTGGCTCCTGCCTCTGGTCCACGTCCAGCGCCAGGCCCCGCCGCCTGTGGGGCAGGCAGACAAGTGGCGGGGGAGGCCGGGCCGCTGCTGGGGGTTGCTGGACATTGCCGCTGCGCGAGGGGCGGTCACGGCCTGGCTGGCTGCACCGGGACCCCCGGTGGGACCCGGCGGGGGCCGTGGCCTGCAGCTGGGAGCGCCCGGGCCGGGTCCCTGGGGCAGGGCGGCGGCCGGGCCGGCTCCTTTCCCGCCCGGCCCGGCAGCGCCGGCGGGTGAAGCGGTCCCTTGGGAGGCGCCGGTGCCGCGGGAGCCCCGGGCCGGCCGGAGCGGGACAAGGCGGCCTGGTGGCGGCCCTGGGCCCGCGGCGGGGAAGGCCTGGCTCCCGCCGCTGCCCTTGGCCGGCCGGGGCCCGCGGCTCCTCCCCGCCGCCGGCGCCGCCCCGCGGGAGGACCGCCCGGGCCGGGGCGGGCGGGAGGCGGCATCCGGCGGCGGCGGGCCGGGGCGGGGCGGTGCTGACAGCCGGGTCGTGCCCGGCCCCGTCCCCGTCCCCCGCGCTGGGCCGGGCCGGGCCGGGCCGGGCGGGGCGGCGCCGCCCAGCATAAAGGGGCCGCGGCCGCGCACGGGCACCGAGCCGGGCCGGGCCGGGCCGGGGAGCGGAGCGGAGGTGAGCGGAGCGGGGGCCGGGCGGGAGCCGGCCGTGCTGGTGCGCGGGCCCCGAGACAGGCGGTCCCGGCTCGGGGGTCCCGGGGTGACAGCGGGCGTGCGGCTGGCCCAGCCCCGGGTCCGCCGGGCCCCGCTCTGCCCGCCGCGCCGCGGCCGCGGAGGGAGGCGAGGGCCCCTGGGGGCCCCCGGGTGCCCCGGCCGCGCCGGGCCGGGGCAGGAGGCGGCGGCGGGTGATGAGTCACTGGGTGTCACCGCGGCGCCGGCTCGGCCCGCCGGGCCGCGCGTCCCCCTTGCCCCGTGCCAGGGGCCGAGGTGGGCGCGGGGTGGAGACCCCCTGGGGCCGCGCGACGGCCCTGCCGCCCGGTCCCGCGGCCCCAGCCTGCGCGCCCGGCCCGGCGCCGTGGCCCCAGGGGGCAGCTGCGGCGCCCCTGCCCGGAGCCGGCGGCAGGCCTGGAAGCGCCGGAGGGTCTGCGGCTGCCAGGCCTTCGACCGGGTGGGCTCGGCAGAGGCCAGGGAGCAGGAGCCCGAGCTGCTGCGCTGTCCCCTCTCCGTGGGCGGGGGTCCCGTGGGGGTGGTGTCTGCTGGGCTGGGCTGGTGCGGAGGTGTGCCCCCACCTTCACCGCACCCGCACCGGCTGCCCTTGCCCTGCTGGGCCGTGGGGCTGCGCTCCCACTGCTGCGGGCACTGGCACAGGGGCTGCCGCGTGTCCATCTCCTCCCCCTCCTCCCCAGCCGCGGGGCTGGCCCAGGTGACTTCCTGGCTCCGGCCGTGTCCCTGCTCTGTTTGTACGCGCGCGTGTCAGCACACATTGGGCAACAGGCAGGGTAAACAGTGCGCTGTGCTCCAGCGCCCGGGCCTCTCGCCAGCCACCGCCTCCAGCCCCGCGCTCCCGAGCCCAGCGGCAGCTGCCTGGGTCAGCGCCGGTAAAGGAGGCTGCCCGGGGCTCTGCTGTGTGGGCTGCCCTGACCCCGGCGTGGAGGAGGCGCAGAGTGGACGCTCCCCTGCCTGTGGAGACCCCGCGCCTCCACGACCCTGGCTTGGGCCTGACCTGCGGCTGCGTCCCCCTGGCAGCGCCATTGGTCTGCCATGCGGCAGGGAGGGGCGAGAGGCAGCCCACGTGCTCCTGGGCGTCTCTAACCACTGCTCCGTCTGCCTGCAGGTCGTGGTGCCAAGGTCCGTCCCTGCCGTCCGGCGGCTGCCATCCTTGCTGCTAGGCCCTGCTGCCGTCTGGACGTGAGCCCATGATCCCTCAGACCGCGTGGAGGCCGGGCGGGCAGAGCAGGCGCCTGGGCACGCGGCAGCTGTGAGCAGACGCGTCGTCACTGGACCCCCTGCTCCCGGCGTGCGGCCGCCCCGGCGCGCTCATGGATCTGCAGCCCCACTTGCTGCTCCTGCTCTGGACACTGGTGATGGCCCTGGCGTTCCTGGCCCAGGAGGTGCTTGTGCAGCGCATCTACACCAACACCTGGGCAGTGCTGGTGCCCGCGGGGCCGCAAGAGGCCGACAGACTGGCCAGGAAGCATGGATTCCTCAACCTGGGGCCGGTGAGTCTCCTCCCAGCCCGCCTGGGGCTCTGCCTTCCCTCCGCACAGCCTGGGCGCTCTGCTCTGCTGCCTCTGCCTGGCCCTGGGGCCCCTGCGGGAGCTGCTGTCCCTGGCGGCAAGGCCGGGGTGGGGCACCTGGGTCACCCGTTCTGCACCCCTGCCGCATGTGCTATGGACTCGTGGCCTGACTGGCGTGGGCACGTGTGGCCTGTGCCCTGTTGCCCAGGGCCCTGCAGGGGCTGTCTGTCCCGGGGGACCAGGGTGCACGGGTCCAGCCTGCCCCTGGGCAGGTGGCGAGTAGAGCAGGCAGGGGTCTCTGGTGGGGAAAGCCTGTGTGGGAGCGAGGAGGAGCAGTGTCCAGGGCATGGCTCTGGTGCTGCCTCCTGCGGTGGGCATGCATGGCTTGGCAGGAGGGGCGGGGGCCGCACAGCGGGTGCTGAGCCCAGAGGACAGAGCCTGCTGGTCCTATCCAGAGCAGGCTTGTTGACAGCGGTCATGTCCTTCACCCCAGCACTGTCCTTTGAACGGCCTGTGTCAGCATCACCCCCACGGCTCTGCTTTCCAGTGTCAGCGAGCAGCACGGGGCCAAGCCGTGCAAGTGCCTCACGTAGTGGCTCCTCATTGGCTGTGCCATGGGATCGCTGCCCTGGGAGCGTCACGGTGCCCGCTATCTCCCTGCTATCTCTGCAGTGTTGGCTTCAGCCCAGGGGCCTCGTGCTGGTGGCAGGGCTCAGCTCTCAGGCCCTGCACTTCCTGGATAGGTGCCCGGGGTGCTGGTGGCACTGATAACAGAGGTGTTTGCAACCCCGTGGCAGAGGCTTGGCACGGCTGGCAGTAGGTGGGCTCCCTGCTGCCTGCGGGGTGTGATGGGGCAGACCTGGCCCCTGGCCGTTTCCTTGCGCTCCCTGCGCTAGCTTGGCTTGGGCACCATGGGAAAGTGCTGTGGTTTCCAGGGCCCAGCTCCGTGCAGCTGGTGGACCCTGAAATGCTGTCAGTAGCTTGTCTCTGACCAGCCTCAGGGTGCTGGCAGCTGTGAGGGGCCCACCTGCTGCCACACAGGCCTCATGTGGCAGCCCCCTGGTCACTGCTGCTGGAGCCTCACCTCTCCTCGGCCAGCCCTGTCCCGGGCTTCAGCCTGCTTACCCCATGGGGCCAAGGCTGGGGAAGCCCAGTCCCTCTTTGCAGGGGGAGCCAGGTTTATGGGGCCACTGGTTCCCCACACAGACTGGCCACGGGGCCCAGCTGTCCTTTTCCCAGAGCCACAGGGAATCTGCTGGAGCATATGCCTCTGGCAGCTCCACGCAGCTCTCTCTCCTACTGCAGTGGTGCCACAGGCCAGGAGGCACCAGCCGTGGCAGCTGGCAGAGGGCGAGGGAGGCAGAAACCGTCTCAGTGGGACGGGGCAGCTCTGGGGCTGTGCTGGCAGAAAGAAAGGCCCCTCCTGCCTTCCTTGTGCTTTGGAGGTGGAGGAGGCAGGTTTGCCACCTCGGGGGAGCCCCTCTGGCCTGACTGCTCAGCTGTTGCATCCCCTGACCCTGACCCTGACCCTGATCCTGCTGTGGCAGGAGTGGGCACAGCCGGAGGCTTGTGCAGGCAGCAGCAGCTGTGCTCACCATGGCAGCGAGGCCTGGCAGGCCTGGGCCAGCCTCCACTGGGGGGTGGGGGCTAGCGGTAGGGGGGGTCTGCCGTGCAGGGTGAGTGCCCCCAGCCGACATGGCTCCCACGGCCTGCACGAGCTCCTTAGGCGCTGCGCCGCGCTGGCTCGGCTGGGCAGGAAGGAAGCGGACGAGTGAAATCCCTCAGGAAGTTGCACAATCGGTGACGCGGTGCCAAGTGTCGGCAGCTGGAGCAGGCGGGCGGAGAGGTGGCTGCTGCAGACTGGCCCGGCGGCCTCCTGCGCCCACCTGGGCAGCGCAGGCCCAGGGGCTCCCTTGCGCCAGGAGGGCAGCGGGGGCCGGCTGCATGAGGGCACCAGGAAGAGGCTGGTGCGGTGGGGCCTGGCCTCAGCCCACGGCAGCTCAGACCCCTGACTGTGACACGAGTGCTGCTCTGTGTCCACGCCCTGTCCCCGCCGGCCCTGGGTTGTGCAGGCGAGGGTCGGGCTCAGAGGAGAGAGCTGGACCCACGGCAGTGCGGCTGGCATCCCCCCGGCTCGCCTGCGGCACTGGGGCCCAGTGGGTGGGGAAGGCCTGGGCAGGCCTAGGCTGGGGCTGCCCGTGGGAGAGGCGCCAGGCTGGGCATGCTGCCCACGGGGCCCTGGCCACCCCCTCGCATCTGCTGTCCTCTGCCGGGCCCTCCCTGCTGCCTCCTGGGGGGCTGGGGCCTGCTGACGCCCCGTGAGTAGGGTTTGTGTTGGAGTCCCTGGGGAGTCAGCTTTGCTGCTTCTCCCGCCAGCGCCGGTCCCCGGTGGTGCTGACGCCGCAGGGTGCTTGCTGGGAGCCGGGGGCCTGCCCAGCCCTGCTCCAGCTTGCAGCTGCTGCTGGGCAGGTGCCATCTTATCTCGGGATCTCCGCTTGGCTGCAGGTCTCCATTAACCCCCTGTTGCCATGGCAGCACATCCCATGATTCCCGCTGTGCTCGCTGGCTGCTCCCCGGAGAGGGGGTGCAGTGACAGCGCCCTGCCCCGGGCCCACGGGCTGGGAGGTCTGGCGGGGCAGGCTGGGGCGGGTGCCAGCCAGGTAGCTGTGCCCAAACTGGGGCCCTCCCAGGCACTGCAGGAAGGGGGGCAGTCCTGTCTGGTGCCCTGCGGGGGTGTGGGGGGATCACGAGGGTGCCAGCTGCCCAGCCACAGCGTCCCCCACGGCGCTGGCACCCTAATCCTGTCCAGTGACCAGGCAGAGTCTCTGAGCCGCTGGAACTATTGGGCCCTGTTCCCAGGCCAGGCAGCGCTGGTGCGTGCTGCAGCCAGGGCTTGGGGGCCGTGGAGCCTCTCGCTCAGCTGCGCTGCGCTGGCAGGGGCTGGTGGGGCCTGCCCAGGTCAGCGTGGAGCTGTGGTCCCCATAGGCCTGGGCTGGCCCTTGTGAGCTGGTTGGGGCACGTGGCTCAGGCCTGTGTTGCCAGGAGCCCAGGGCCGTCCACGTCCTGCAGCTGCTGTGCATGCCCCACCTCCGCGTGGGCCCCCGGAGATGCCTGGAGAGGGCTCCGCGCTCTCTGCAGGCAGCCGAGACTCGTGTGTGCATGTGAGCTCTGTGCTCGGCCTCCTCCTCGATGCTTGCAGCCTAGCACTGGGAAGCTGCAGCCCAGCACTGGGTGAACCTTGGCCTCGCTGCCCCCCTGCAGTGTCCAGCCCTCTCCCTGGGAGGCCCAGCGGCTGGGGATGGAGCCCGAGGCTCCTGCACCCTGCACTGCCCAGCCCAGCCTGGCGTTCAGGACTGCCTGGGGCCCCACCAGGGTTGCTGGCTCCCTCCAGGCTAGGCTGTCCTCAGTGCTCGGGCAGCCCCCGGGCCCGCAGCAGAGCCAGCCCCAGCAAGGAGCACCATCCCTACAGCAGGCAGCCCTTTTCCTCCTGCCTCTGGGAGTGGGGGCAGGGCTGTGGAGACAGGGCAGGTGCAGCCGCCTCTGCTGCAGGATGTGGTGCGGGAAGGGAGGAGGAAATGACAGGCCAGGAGGGTTAAAAATAACTGGCTGGGAAGCCTGCGGGCCAGACCCCGTCTAGCTGGCTGCAGGCTCGGCATTTGTCTCGGCCCTACGCCCCGGCTGGAGCTCTGGAGTGGGTGCAGTGTCATGAGCTAACTAGCCTCAGCTCCCCCCGCCCAGGGCCCTGAGAGGGTGCTGCTGAGGCTGACATGGGGCTGGGTGCTGCGGTGGCCCTGCTGGGGCAGGGCTGGGCTTCGCACGCCAGAGCCTGTTCTCTGGGCTATCACCCCCTGCCGAGGGCCCGCTCTGGTCCCAGCATGTGCTGGGTGGAGGCGATGCCCATGCAGCTTCTGGTGTCTCCTGCAGCCGAGCTGTGCCACAGCAACAGGCTAGCACCTAGGCAGGAGTGGCCAGGAAAGGGCTCCACACGGAGGCAGCCCCACGGTCTCTGACATTGCTTTGCGGCTCACAGCGGGGGCCGGGGCTGCATGACTCGGAGCCGGGGCAGCCAGGGCTCTGACTTGCTCTTCTCTGTTGCAGATCGTAGGGGACTACTACCACTTCCGGCACCACGCCGTGGTAAGGCGCTCACTCTCGCCCCACCCGTCCCGGCACAGCCACCTGGCCAGGGAGCCCCAGGTACGTGTATGGGGTCCCTGCAGCATCAGCAAGGCAGGCTGCCCCTTGTCCCTCCTGTTGGTGGTAGTCTATGGGTGCTGGGGCCATCTGTGCCGAGGCCTGAGCCAGGCCCTGGTACTGGGCATGGGCAGAGCACGCTTGCTGGCCTCTCCTGCTGGGCTGCACCAGGGAGGAGAGGGGGCTGGCCAGGGGCAGCGTGGGGTGCGGCAGAGCTCACCGGCTGCCTGCAATTCCAGGGCTGCAGCGTTGGGCTCCGTGGCTTGGGGGAGTGCAGCAGGCATCCTTGCCCAGGCCCGTGCCAGCATGCTCCCGATCGGTGACGTGGCTGGCTTGGTGGCCTGGCACGGCTGGCGGTGTGGCAGTGCCTTGGCTGACCGCAGGGTGGGGAGGCCCTGCCAGGACCGTCTGCTGAGCGGCTGCCAAGTGCAGCTGAGCGCTGTGCCCGCGGCTCCGACCTGCCCGCTCCACTGGAGCGTGGCTGCCAGCTTGGAGCCTGCCTGGTGCAGGGCCGTGGGGCAACCGCCTGGGGCTTTTGGTCCTTGCTGCTCCCCTGGGCCTGGCGGGGGGGATGGGGGGCACGGTGGCCCCCCTGCCCAGCACCACAGTGCCGCAGGCTGGTCTGTAGTGCCAGGATTCCTGAGCTCTGAGCTGCTGCAGCCCCTCCCCGAGCTCCATGCTCCACACAACCCTCCGCTCCCACCTGCTGCCCATCCCAGTATCCACCGGCAGCCCCTGGCCAAGCCTGGCACAGCCCTGCTTCCCCTTCCCTGTACCATGGGGCTGGGGCCAGGCTGGCTTCTGTAGATGTGGGGAGGGCAGGACCCAGCCCATGCTGGGGAAAGAGGGCTATGTCCCCACCACTGATTCCTCACGCTAGCTCTGTGTCTCCAGGTGCATTGGCTGGAGCAGCAGGTGGCCAAGCGCCGCACGAAGAGAGACACCTTCACGGAGCCCACAGACCCCAAGTTCCCGCAGCAGTGGTACCTGGTAGGTGCCACCCGAGGAGGGGCCTCCCCTGGCAATGGGGCATCTGCTGGGATGGGGATGGGTCTCTTGGATGAGGCTTGGAACAGACCCCACCTTGGGCAGAGGCCTGCTAGGGCCCCCCTGGCTCTCCATCCTGGGGTGTCTGTCTGTCTGCTTCTGGTTGCCCCAAGTTGACGCAGACAGACGTGTCCCTGCCTGCTGATCTGGAGCCCCTGGCTGGTCAGGTCCTTCTCTGTGCCTCCTCTGGGGCTGGATGGGGGGCATGAGAGCTGCCTGCAGGACTGACTCCCGGGGCCCCACTGGGAGCAAATCCTGCCCGCGGTAGAGCCTGGCCTGTCACATGCGGTGCGTTGCCTGCAGTCAGGACTGGCAGAGATGGCCCGAGCAGAGCCAGGGCAGACCTGGGTGTTTTCCCTGGCACCAGCAGCTCCATGGCCATGTGCTGTGGGGCAGCCTGAGCCCTGATGCCAGGCACTCCTGGGTAGTGCCTGTCTGGGATCCCTGTCAGGTTCTGACCTGCAGCGTTTCCCCAGTACAACACGAACCAGCGGGACCTGAATGTGCGGGGAGCCTGGGAGCAGGGCTACACGGGCAAGGGCATTGTGGTCTCCATCCTGGATGATGGCATTGAGAAGAACCACCCAGACCTGGAGAGCAACTATGTGAGTTGTGGGCACTGCAGCCGTGGCGGGAGAGGAGGTGAGCGCCCCGCTGCCTCCTGCACTGGGCTGCGGAGCTGGGCCTTGTGTGCGGCCATGAGCAGGCCAGGCTGCAGCGGGCAGTGGGGAGCCCCATTCCGTGCTGTGGACAAGGCTGACGGCAGCTCTCTCGCAGGACTCCGATGCCAGCTTTGACGTGAATGACCAAGACTCCGACCCACAGCCGCGCTACACACAGATGAACGACAACCGGTGGGTGAGGGGCTGGTGCAGCCCAAGAGGAGGGGAGGGTGGTGGGGCTAGAGAGGGCAGGGTGGGCCCAACTGCAGGCGGGGGTCCAGGCTTCCTGTAGACGGCTGCCTAGGATGGGTGATGGCTGGGTGACAGCCAGGCCCTGAGCAGACCTGTGCCTGAGCGGGGGCCAGGTGCACGGGAGACACCAGCCCACAGACAGCTGCCTCTGCTCTGTGGCAGCACTGCGGCTGCAGAGAAACCTGCCCATGCCTATGCCCACCTTCCCAACACCAGAGCTCACTGGCTGGGGCACTGATCAGCCAAGAGTTTTTTTTAGGCTAGATATCAGGAGGCGCGACTTCATGGTCAGGGCGGCTAGGGTCTGGAACCAACTTCCAAGAGAAGTGGTGCAGGCTCCTACCCTGGGATCTTTAAGAGGAGGCTGGATGAACACCTTGCTGGGGTTGTTTGACCCCAGTGCTCTTTCCTGCCATGGCGGGGGGTCGGACTCGATGATCTACTCAGGTCCCTTCCGACCCTAGAAACTATGAAACTGAAAAACCTGGCTTATGCCTGGCCATGGCTGGGCCACTTACGCCCATCTCTGGTCCCGGGTACACAAGCACTGAGCCCCAGCCCTGGGGAGATGCTGCGTGGCCAGGACCCAGTGGGCTGGGCTGGGGCTGGGGCTGTGCTCAAACCCCACTCCCAGGCGGGGCTCTGAGCATGGCTTCTCCTGGGGCAGGCACGGGACACGCTGTGCTGGCGAAGTGGCGGCTGTGGCGAACAACGGCATCTGTGGCGTGGGCGTGGCATACAATGCCAAAATTGGAGGTGGGTGTGTGTCCAGGTGGGGTGGGGGCAGCCTCAGCGTGGCCCAGCCCAGCCCAGGTAGGGGCTTGTCTGCACTCCAGGGAGATGGGCCCTGGTCACAGGGGCAGGCTCGGGTCTCGGGGGTGGGGAGGAAAGGGGTCAGGCTCTGGACAAGCTGGGTTGCATATCCAGCCCTGGGCAGTGACATGTTTCCTTCGGCTCAGGTGTGCGGATGCTAGATGGAGAGGTGACAGACGCCGTGGAGGCCCGCTCCCTGGGCCTGAACCCCAACCACATCCACATCTACAGCGCCAGCTGGGGCCCCGAGGATGACGGCAAGACGGTGGATGGCCCGGCCCGGCTGGCGGAGGAGGCCTTTTTCCGTGGGGTCAGCCAGGTGAGCAGAGCCGTGCCTGCCGTCCCCTCCCTGCCCCAAACCTGCTGTCTCCTGTCGTGTATTCGCGAGGCGAGCTCCTAGTACGGGGCTAGCTCCACTCTGCCTGGGCAACGTCAGCCCCACACATAGCCCTGGCTGTGCGTGGGGGGCTCGGGTGACAGCGCCTGGCTCTGTTTCTGCCTGTAGGGTCGCGGGGGGCTGGGGTCCATCTTTGTCTGGGCCTCAGGGAACGGGGGCCGGGAGCACGACAGCTGCAACTGCGACGGCTACACCAACAGCATCTACACACTGTCCATCAGCAGCACCACCCAGTACGGCAATGTGCCCTGGTACAGCGAGGCCTGCTCCTCCACCCTTGCCACCACCTACAGCAGCGGCGGCCAGAATGAGAAGCAGATCGTGAGTGTGGCCAGGGGGGTGTTCCCTGGGCATGTGACGGCCCTGGGAGGGACAAGAGTGGCTCCCGTCACCTCTCTGGTGCCTGTGAGAGCCCATGGTGTTTTGGTGGGACCCTGTTTCTTCCTGCCGTGTGCCGTGGTTATGGCTGCCCTGGCCTGGGTGCTGGGGTTGGGTGGGATAGAGCAGTGCTGCTCACCCTTGGGGCTTCCCTCCCCTGCAGGTGACGACTGACCTGCGGCAGAAGTGCACCGAGTCGCACACAGGGACCTCGGCCTCTGCCCCGCTGGCCGCTGGCATCATCGCCCTTGCCCTAGAGGCAAAGTAAGGCTGGATGAGGGGCAGCACCGGGAGGCTGGAGACACCTGGGAGGGAGCTGGGATGGGGCAGGCTGGGGATGTGAGGACAAGGTTCGAGTGCAGGGGCTGGGTGTGGGGTCTCGGCCAGCCCCTGCCTTGTGTCTCCAGCCCCGCTGTGTCTCTGCAGCAACAACCTGACGTGGCGGGACATGCAGCACCTAGTCGTGCGGACGTCCAAGCCAGCACACCTCAATGCCAATGACTGGGTCACCAATGGCGTGGGCCGCAAAGGTAACCATGGCACCCACCCCACTCTGTCCCCACCCCATGGGAGCAGCAGCATGCCATGGGTCAGGGGGCACTGGTCTGGGCAGGGTTGGTGGCACGTGGAGCCCCGCGCAGCTGCCTGTGCGGTCCCAAGCATGAGGTTGTGTGTCCCCCCCACCATGCCATCACCCGGCCCTGGGGCATGTCACCAGCCCCTCACCCGCCCTATGCCCACAGTCAGCCACTCGTATGGCTACGGCCTGCTGGATGCGGGCGCCATGGTGAGCCTGGCCAGGAACTGGACCTCGGTGGGGCCCCAGCGGAAGTGTGTTATTGACATCCTCACGGAGCCCAGGTAAGGCGGCTGCCGGAGTCCAGCACCGCGTGGGGAAGCAGGGAGCCTGGGAGCTGTGGCCATGCCTGGGCTTCCTCCTGCAGCCTGGGACCAGGGGCCACGTTCCCTCTGGCAGGCTGTTGCGCACAGCCTTGTGAGGAGGCTGTGGCTGCGCAGGGCTGGGCCCCTTCCCCCACCTGCCACCAGAGCGGGGCTGCACCTCAGACGGGGGGCTGGGCCACCACAGGGTGAGCGGCTGCGCGTCGGCCGTGCAGGGCGTGCTGCCTGAGAGGAGCATGCCGCGGCCTGCGGCGCTGCGGTCTGGGAGCAGCTGCCGAGCCAGTGCTGCACAGAGCAGCTTTCAGGGGCAGACAGAGGTGCCTTTCACCAGGCCCGGCTGCCGTCTCAAAGCAGCACTTGTGCCGTGTCCCATGTGGCCATGACGTGGGCGCTGCCCCAGGCCCTTCCTGCCCAGGGTGTGTTGGGGGAGGTGCCTGGGCAGAGGCTGCACCAGCCACTGCCTCCCCTGCCCCGTCTCCCCATGCCCCATCTTGCTCCTGGCGGCACGTGTGTGTGCATGTGTGCAGTCCTGGCATCCATGTTGCCTTCTCTCACCATCATTAAGGTCCAGTCCGGGCACCTTTTTGTGCTGCTGGCACGTGTCGAGGAGCTCTGGTCCTGTGGCCAAGAGCAAGCTGTGGCCAGGTGCCCTACTGCTTGAGGCAAAGGGGGCCCCAGGATGGGTCCTAGCAAAGCCCCTACTCCTGCTTCTTCCCAGGGCTCCCTGCCTCTGGGGCTTGGGGAGCAGGGGAAGGAGGCCCAGCCCTTGTGCCAGCAGCCCCTGCCCCATGCCCAGGGTGGGGCTGCCCTGGGCAGGCGAGGACTGCGGGCTGTGCTGCATGCTGGAGCCGTGCTTGAGGCTGTGGCCATCTCCTCCATGCAGGGAAGAGAGGGCCATTCATGGCTGGCACAGTGCAGCCATTCAGGAGGGGAGAGCCCGTCCAGGAGCTTGTGCGTGCGTGCGTGTGTGTGCATGTCTGCACGTGTGCACACCCACACAGCATGCTGATTGCACTGTCTAGCACAGGAGACCTGGGCGTCCAGTCCGTGTGGGGCTAGGGAAAGATCCCTGCCACATGGCTGTGTTCCTAGGCAGATAAGTGACTTCTGGGCTCCAGTCCCACCTTTGCCCCCTTCCCAGGGCCTCAGTCTAGGGCAGCCCAGCCTGGCAGGACGGCACTTCCCTGGCCCCCTTGGGCTTGCTGCTCTCTGGCGCAGCCCCCTCGCCATGCATGGCCCATCCCTGGGGCCCAGCCCAGCTATACAGACTCTGGCATCTCCTCCATGGCTGAACGGCCCCCAGGGACCTGGCCTGGCCCGGTCCAGCAGGTCTGGCCTGTGGCTTTCCCAGGGTCTTGGTTTGCGGGGGCAGGGGTGGGGAGAGGGGCTGAGGAAGGGGTGCTGCTCAGGGCTGTGGTTTGGCACCTGGGTGCTGCCTGTAATGGGTAGCAGCCAGGCGCCTCCAGCCCCGCTCATGCCTGACTTGCTGGCAGGGACATTGGGAAGCGGCTGGAGGTGCGGCGGAAGGTGGACGCCTGCCTGGGCAGAGCCAACTACGTCAGCCGACTGGAGCATGTCCAGGCCCGGCTCACGCTGTCCTACAACCGGCGCGGGGACCTGGCTATTCACCTTGTCAGCCCCATGGGCACCCGCTCCACCCTGCTGGCCTCCAGGTAGGAGCCAGATGGGGGCTGACCTGGGGGAGGGGAGGGGAGAGCGGGCGGGGGCTGGCTCTTGGCGGCTCAGGACTTACCGCGCTTTTGCCCCAGGCCCCATGACTACTCGGGTGATGGCTTCAATGACTGGGCGTTCATGACCACGCACTCATGGGATGAGGACCCTGCCGGGGACTGGGCGCTGGAGATCGAGAACACCAGTGAGGCCAATAACTATGGTAGGTACCAGGCCGGCACCCTGCAGCCCCCTGCCCCCTTCCTCTCTGGCAGGGCTCAGCCGGCTCCCCCGTGCACCTGCCACGCTGCCTCGGGCAGGGCCAGGCTGCTGCAGGCTGGGGCCCCTGGGTGCGGGTGTTCCAGGCTCTGTGCTGGGCACCCAGGCTCCCTCCAGCTTCAGTGCTGCAGCCTGGCACCAAGGCCATGGGCAGCTCCTCTGGCTAAGCCCTGCCTCTGTGTGGCTCAGAGTTGTCCTGGCCGAACTATTTCTGCAGTGATGTAGGCTTCTCTTGTGTACCTGACACTTGGGGAAACCCCCACTTTGGAGGGCAGTTGGGGCTGGAGCAGCCTCTTTAGGACCAGGTCACCATGGGGTGGGCAGTGCATGAGCCACACTCCTCCCAGGCCCTAGCGCAGGGGCTGGCACTTGCCTCCATTACACCCAGGAGTGGGTGATGGGAACGGGGCAGCAGGCCGTGGGCCAGGGGCAGGCAGACGCTGTAGGGGGTGAGGATGGGATGGGGCAGGGTCCCCTGTCTCATACTTGCCTCCGACCACAGGCACCCTGACCAAGTTCATGCTGGTGCTGTACGGGACAGCATCTGAGTCCACTGACATCTCCAACCGCATCGAGAGCAGTGGCTGCAAGACCCTCGCCTCCAGCCAGGCCTGCGTGGGTGAGTGTGGGCACAGTTGGGGTGGGGGGAGTGGTGCAGGGCTGGGGGGCACCCAGGGCATGCTGACAAGTGCTGTGCCCACAGTGTGTGAGACAGGCTACTACTTGCACCAGAAGAGCTGCCTGAAGCGCTGCCCGCCTGGCTTTGCGCCCAGCGCCCCAGCCCCAGTCCTGGCCGACGAGGCAGAGAACAGTGTGGAGCCACCAGCTGCCCCGCGCCTCTGCCTGCCCTGCCACGCCTCCTGCGCCACGTGCACTGGCCCCAGTGCCACCGAGTGCCTGAGCTGCCCGGCCCACTCGCACTACAGCCCCCCAGACCGGACCTGCTCCCACCAGACACAGAGCAGCCGGGCATCCCCCGCCCTGAATGAGGGCCTGGCCGAGGCGCCAGCGCCCTCCAACCTGCCCATCCTGGTAGCCAGCCTCATTTGCGCCCTCATCGTCATCATCTTCGTTGCCGTCTTCCTGGTGCTGCAGCTGCGCTCGGGCCTCAGCCTGCGTGGTGTCAAAGTCTACGCCTTGGACAGCGGTATCATCTCCTACAAGGGGCTCCCAGCTGACGTGTGGCAGGAGGCGCCATCCGACTCGGAGGGCGAGGAGGCCGAGGCGCACAGCGAGAGGACTGCTTTCATCAGAGACCAAAGTGCCCTTTGATGAGCCCCCGCGGGGTGGGCGGGCGCAGACTCTGCTTTGGCACGGCCAGGCCTGGCCTTCCAGTTGCCAGCGCTGCCGGGGCTGGCCCCGTCCTGCTCCTGGGAGGGCCCCGTGCCCAGCGCCCGTGCTCTCTGTGCTCGCCAAAGTGTGTTCTGCAGTGGCCCCCTCCCATGCTGCCCGGCCCTGCCCCATGACGGCGCCCACCAGGCAGGGCAGGGGCCACGCGTGCCGCAGCAATGAGTACTTGGCCAGTCCCTCTGCCTCGTGCTGCCCCGGCCTAGGGCTGGGCCTCTGCTGCCTCCCTGCTAGGGGCTGCTTGTTCCCAGGACCCTGGCCTGGCCCAGCCTCTCCTGCCTTTGCAGGCTCCTCTCTGCTTCCCCCTCCCCAAGCCCTGGGTCTGGCACCTCTCCCTGCTTTCCTCAACAGCAATAATGGCCAGGCACTGCTCCTCTCTGCTGGGCTTGCCCCAGGGAGGTGCTGGAGCTGGACCCCAAGCCCCTCGGCTGGCAGGGACCAGGGAGTGTATATCCTGGACGCAAGGGGCCCAGGGCTGGAAGCCTCCATGTGCCAGGGCTAGGTACGGCCACCCTGGAGCATCCCTCGCCCCTGCCCAGGGCTGAGCCTGGGACCCAACCCTGCGGTAGGGAAGGTTGTGCTGCCCCCACCCCACCAGCCCCCTGCTGCCGAGCCAGGTGGGGCTGCCCCGGGGCCTGGCCTAACCCTGTCCACGGTGGGGGGCACCGTCCAGGCATCCTGCTGTGGCTGGAGAGCAGCTGTCCATGCCTCACTTGGGCAGTGTGAAGGGTTGGGGAGCCAAGGGCAGCGCTGCAGGGCCTGGGCCACGGGACCCCAGCTCTCCCCTGGCCCTAGGGGCTGCTGGACCCGGCACCCACCCCCAGCTCCCTTGGCAAAGGCCCTGGTCCCTGGAGTCCCTGCCCCTCCTGACGTGCCTTGCCCCCCCTTTTGGTGACAATCCGTGTTGCTCCTCACCTGGAGTCTCCACCCCGGGCCCTAGCTCTGCGCTCACAATCCATTCATGCAGCCCCTGGGACATGGGGGCGGGGGCGTGCCCCCACTCCCTTGCAGCAGCAGGCCGGGCCCAAGGCTGTGTGCGGTGCTGTGCCGTGTGGGGTGGGGGGCCGGGCCGGGCCCCAGGACTGTTTTTCTATGATAACTTTTTGGTGCACAGTAATTTTTTCTTGTAATTTAATCAGGCAGGAGTGGTTCCTGCGCCCGTTTTTAATTTAATGGATGTGGATATAACGCTAGAGGGAGAGATTAAATGTTCAGAACTATGCAAACCAGCTGCCTGCCCCGCTTGCTCTGTCTGTGCCCATGCCCTCCCTGTGCACAGCCGTGCAGGACAGCCCAAGCCTGGCACGGGCCACAGGACAGCCCAGGGCCTTCAACCTACCTGCTCCAGCTGCCTAGTCCACGGTGCTGGCCCCTTGCTCCTGGTGCCACCAGCCCCCTGTGCCCCCTGGCCTGGTGTGGCTCCCTGGGTGCACTGCCTGGGGTGGAGCAGTGTCACTGCCCTGGTCCAGTGGAGCCCAGCACATTTCATAGTTGGTCGGGTCGGAAGGGATCTGAGCAGGTCATCAAGTCTGACCCCCTGCCATGGCAGGAAAGAGTACTGGGGTCAAACGATCCCAGCGAGGTGTACATCTAGCCTCCTCTTAAAGCCCCCCAGGGTAGGAGCCTGCACCGCTTCTCTTGGAAGTTGGTTCCAGATCCTAGCCGCCCTGACCGTGAAGTCGCGCCTCCTGATATCTAACCTAAACCTGCCCTCTGCCAGCTTGTGACCGCTACTCCTGGTCACTCCTGGCGGTGCTTGGGGGAACAGGGACTCCCCCAGTGCCTGCTGATCTCCCCTGACTAGTCTGTAACAGGCCACTAGATCCCTCTCAGCCTTCTCTTGTGGAGGCTGAACAGGTTCAGGTCCCGTCGCCTCTCCTCATAGGGCCTGCCCTGCTGTCCCCTGATCATACGAGTGGCCTCCTCTGGACCCTCTCCATGCTGTCCACATCCCTCTTGAAGTGCGGCACCCAGACCTGGACGCAGTCCTCCAGCTGTGGCCTGACCAGTGCCGCACAGAGTGGGAGGATCACCTCCCTGGACCTGCTCGAGATGCATCTGTGGATGCATGACAAGGTGCGGTCGGCCTTCCTGACCGCGTCCCCACACTGCCGGCCCATGTTCATCTTGGCATCAGCGATGACTCCAAGATCCTTTTCTGCCTCTGCCTCTGCCCTGACGAGAAGGGAGTTCCCAGCCTGTAGGTGTGGTGCCGGTTCTTCCTCCCCAGCTGCAGCACCTTGCACTTGTCAGTGTTGAATCCCATCCTGTTCTCATCCGCCCACCCCTGTAACCTGTCTAGGTCCGACTGCAGCCTATTCCCCCCGTCTAGCGTGCCCACATCCCCCCACATCTTAGCGTCATCAGCAAATTTGAGCAGGTGCTTTTTACCCCCTCGTCCAAGTCCCTGATGAAGATGTTGAACAGTGCGGGCCCGAGGACCGAGCCCTGGGGGACCCCACTGCCCACATCCCTCTGGGTCGAACATGACCCGTCCACCACCGCTCTCTGGGCGCGGCCCTCCCGCCAGTTGACGACACGTCTGACTGTGTGGGGGTCCACACCACAGCCCCCAGTGTCTTAATGAGAACGGGGTGAGAGACAGTGTCGAGGCCTTCCGGAAGTCCAGGAAGACGATGTTCACTGCTACCCCTGCGTCCAAGGATTTGGTGACCTGGTTGTAGGAGGCTGCCAGGTTGGTCTGACAGGACCTGCCCCTGATGAACCCGTGCTGGTTGCCCCTGAGCATAATCTCCCCCCGGCCCCTCGTGGACATGCGCCAGGATAACTCTCTCAAAAAGCTTGCCCAGGATCGAGGTAAGACTGACTGGCCTGTAGTTCCCCGGGTCCTCCTTCCCCCCTCTTTTGAAGATGGGAACCACGCTGGCCTCTTCCAGTCCTCCGGCCCCACACCAGAGCCCCACGAGTGCTCGTACAGCCGTGCCGGGGGTCCCGCAATGGCCGCAGCCAATTCCCGCAGCACTCGGGGGTGGAGATCGTCCGGACCCGCTGACTTGAACGCTCCCCGACTAGATCCTCCCTGACCCGGGGCCTGGGCGCGCCTCCCCGGGGGCCTGAGGGGGGCCGGTGGGGGGCTGATCCGGTCCCTGCTCAGGAAAATGCAGGCAAAAAAATCGTTAAATATGTTGGCTTTGTCGTCTGGCGTGACGACCACATTTCCTAGTGTGTCTTGCAGGGGCCCCACGTTACCCGGTACCTTCTTTTTGCCCCTGTGTATTTAAAAAAGGATTCTTGTTGTCCTTGATCCGGGTCGCTCGTCCCAGTCCCATCTCCGCCTCGGCCTTCCTGCCCCCCCGAGCCACCGCAGTGTAGTCCTCCCTGGGGACGGCCCCCCCGCCATCGGGTGTGCGCCCCCCTTTTAGCTCGGAGACCTTCCCGGATGCTTTTGGTGAGCCGTGGGGGCTTGTGCCCTCCTGCCCCCTTTGAGCCGTGTTGGGATTACCTCCCTTTGGGCTCGGAGGATCGTCTCCTTGAGGAGCGACCACTCTCCTCGGACACCCGGCTCCCCCCCGGGACCTCAGCGCCTCCCCGACTATCCTCCTTGGCTCGGTGAAGTCGCCCTCCTGAAGTCCAGGGCTGCTGCCTTGCTGCCGGCCTCTGCCGCCTTGCGCCGGATGGCGACTCCCAGCGGGCGCTGATCGCGGTCGCCCGGGTGGTCGAGCCCCCGCAGCCCCCGCACCAGGCCGTCCCCGTGGCCAGCACCAGGTCCAACAAGGTGTCTCCCCGGTGGGGCTGTGCACCCCGGGTTAGACGGAGGTCCTGCATTCGGGCTAGGGACCGACGTGAGCGCTCAGACCTGGCTGACTGCTCCTCCCAGCAGATGTCCCCCATGATGACCCCGTCCTTGGACCCAACGACCTCTGTGAGCTGACTTAAGCATTCCCGGTCCAGCTCTTCCCCGTGGTTGGGGCGTCTGTAGTAGACCCCCACCGTTAAGTCTCTTTCCCCGTGACCCCCTTGTATCCTAACCCAGAGCACTTCCGTGTGCCCTCCTCTGACCTCGTGCTACACGTTGTGGATGTGTACTCCTCCTTGTTGTGGAGCCCCACACCCCACCTTTCCCCCCGTCCTGTCCCCCCCGTACAGCCCATAGCCCTTGGCATCCACCACCCAGTCGTGCATTGGGCCCACCACGTTTCGGGCCCCACTATGTCTGGGTGGGTGTTGGCTAGCAGGAGGGCGAGTTCCTCCTGCTTCTTCCCCATGCTACGAGTGTTTGTGTAGAGGCATTTGAGGCCTCCTGAGGATGTGTGCACTGGCCCCTGTTGCTTACGTGTGTACATGTGCTGCTCGTCGTCGGTCTCGGCTGGGCTGTTCTTGTGGGTGATGCTTGGATTAGTAATCCGAGGCTTCCTCTGCCCTCGTCTTCCCCTTCCCCCAGTGAGCCTAGTTTAACGCCCGCTGGGGGAGATCAGCCCACCTAGAAGAGAACCCGCGTTCCCAGGGCCCCCATCAAGACCCCTGGGCAGAGCTGCTCCCTCTTGCTGCAGGTGCCAGGAGGCACTGGCCCAACCAGGTCCAGGTCTGGGTGTCCCGGGGGTGAGAGGCACTGGGCCAAGCTCCTGGCCGCGCTATGGTGGGCGCAGGGCTGCTCTCTGCTCTGCAGCCGCCAAGCGGGGTCGGGGGCTGTCCCGGAGATGCTGCAGGATCGGGTCCCGTGCAGAGCCCCCTGCCTGGGGCACCGGCTGGGACAGCAGCGCCCCCCCGGACAGAGCCCGGGGTGCCACAGCTGCCCCTCGAGGGGTGCGTGGAGTCCTGCCCGCAGCCTGGAGGGCTCGCACGGACACTGGGCACCTCTGCCACGATGCTGGAGCCCCGAGGGTGCAGGGCAGAGCTGGGACCTGCCCCCCCCTGCATCCAGCCCCCCAGGCGCCACAGCCCAGCACTGCTGCCAGCATCCTGCCCCACGGTGCCCTGCTCCTGGGGCTCTGGTTCCCTGCCAGCACTTCTGGCCTGACCCGGCGTCACAGCCTGGGGTCCAGGAGCCTGGGCCGAGCCCGTGCTCCCAGGGCACCGGGCAGGGGTGGGGGCAGGCGAGGTGGGTGCACGGCCAGGCTCTGCCCCAGCTAGTCAGGCCCAGCGGGAACCTGCAGTTGCTGCTGAGGAAACCGCAGGAACTGGGAACTAATTCAGGAAGCTGCGACGGGCGCGGGGGCGCAGGGCCGTGTGGCCAGAGCCCGCGGCTGGCAACGTGGAGCCGCTGTGCCCCGCTCCTGCTGCCACCGCCAGCCCCTGCCCTGGCCCCGCTGCTGCGGCTCGGCCGTGACCCCCAGCTCCAGGGCCAAGGCGGTCACGCCCTGGGTTATGAGCAGGCTTTGGGCGCCTGCCCGCGCACGCGCCCACAGCTGCGTCAGTCCCCATCGCTTCTCCCTGGTCAGGCAGGGCTCCCCGCGGGGCTGTGGCTGCCTGGAGCTGCTTGGAGGCAGGGCTGCATGGTCGCTGCAGTGGTCCTGAGTGCAGCGGCTGGCTGCATGCTGCGTGCATGGCGCTGCACGTGCTGTTCCACAGAGCATTTTTTTTTTTTTTTTTTTTTTGTTTTTTTATATTAAAAGCAACTCCTGCCTGCGCGCTCCTGGCTCGACTGTCCGAGCAGGGCTGAGCCGTAGCTCACGCCAGCACCTCTTCTTCCGCTGTCCGCGGCGCCACGGTGACTGGAGGAGGGGGGGCTGGAGCCCCTCACCTGCACCGTGGTCTGTGTGGAGCCACAGCCCTGAGCCCCTGAGCTCGCTGGCCCTGTCCCTGTTTCCTGGGCTCTCTTGTGCCCGGTGCCTTGAAGCCTCCAGCCACAGGCTCCTGCAGCCGGGGCGAAGCAGCTCGTCCACGCTCGGCAGCCACCGGGAGGGGGAAGGAGCTGCTGGCAGGGGAGGCCTCGTGGGTGCAGGGTGTGGGGCAGGAGGGAGCCCCGCCTCGCCCAGCAGCAAGAGCCTGTTGCAGCCTCCACAGCCCCAGGCACTGGGTCGCTGGGTGCACGGAGACCTGGGCTCTGCTGCAGCCGGGGCAGGCTCTGGGGTCAGGCTGAGATGTGTCCCCTCACCCCCAGGTCTGCTGGAGGGGCTGCCTGTGGGGCAGTGCAAGGCCCGGGGGGCAGGCACGTGCCCGGACCTGGGGCGTAGGGCCCCCGGAGCCAGCGCAGCAGTGTGGGAGGAGACCAGCTCTCCGGCCTGCGCGCTCAGGAAGAAGCCGCGTGCTTGCTGGGGGCAGGCAGGACCCCCGGGCGGTGGCGGGTAGCCGGGGGGTACTGGGCTGGGGCCCTTCTACCCCCTCCCCCACGGCCCCGTGATTGCAAAACCCGCGGCAGGAATCAGAAGGAAAATGAAACAGCGCCGGGTGGAGCATGGGGGGGAGGGGGGTTGGGCACTGCAGGCATTGCGGGGTGGGGACCAAATGCCCCCACCCCGACAGCCACGCTTGGGGCAGCCGTGACCTTGGTGTGCAAGGGAAGCTGCTGTTCCCATGCAGACCCCCCCCGCCCCGTGGCTAACGATGGGGGCGCAGGCCGCAGAGGCAGCTGGGTTGAGCAGACCCCGGTACCCGGTGGGCTGGGGGTGCGTGGGGGCAGGGCTGGAGCTGCTGGTGCCAGGACGAAGCCTACGGCCCTGACGGGTACAAGGAGCCCGGCAGGCGCGGGGCAGCAGGGAGGCCCGGGGACGGCGAGTCTGGGTGTCCGCGGCTTGTCCCGAGCGGGCAGCGCTGGCAGAAGGATCCAGGCTCTGGACAGGAGCCGCGGGCCGTCGCAGCCCTGGTCGCACGAGGCCGCCGGGCACCACCGCCGTCCCCAGGCAAAGGCAGCCGCGACGTTCCTGCGGCCCTGCTTGGCGGCTGGGCCAGCCCGTGGCCCTGCTGGGGTCAGGGGGCCCACGCCAGTCACTGGGCACCCCGGTGCCCACCTGCCCGGCTCTGGCTCTGGGCACGGCCGTGCTGTGCCTGTGCCACCTCGGTGGGCCCCTGGGCTCAAGGCAGCCCTTGACCATCACCCCCTCAGCCCGGGGCTGGGCTAGGCTCAGGGCAGGGGTGCCTGTGGGGAGCGGCCGAGCTGCGTGCTCCAGGCGGGGGCAGGAAGCAGAGGAAGTCTTGCAATGGCTGTACGGTCAGCACGGGGTTTCCTGTTCCTCTTTCCACGCCGCGGCTCACAAGTGTCCAGGCGAGCACCCGTGCCGTCCTGCCGGAGGGGAGCTCCACGTCGCCAGCCCCAGCCCGGTCGCCCCCGCCGCACACAGGTAAGGGGCCGGGGGTCCTGGGGCCCGTCCTGGGCTGGGCTGGCCCAGGCCTGGCATCACCAAGCTCTCCCCTGGCACGGTGCCTGGAGACCTCCAGCAGACGCTGGCATCGGGGCTCCCGTGGCTCCCAGGGTGGGTTCAGCCTGCCTCGGCCACGCTCTGCCTGCCGTCCAGCCCAGCTCCGCCAGCTCCCAGCGCCGCCGGGAGCCCTGGCACGAGCAGAGCCCTGGGCTGAGCACGAGGGGCCTGGAGCGCTGCCGCGGTGCGGGGCTCTGGGGGCCCCGAGCCAAGGGGGGCGACCGCCTGCAGAGCCAGGCAAAGGCCCCTCAGGCCCCTGCACCCGGGACTGTTTGATGCCCTCGAAAACACGGTAGGAGCGTCAGGAGCTGCGGGCCGCTGCGGCACCCGGGAAGGCTGCTGGTGCTCCCTGAGCCGTGAGCTGCCCAGGGGCGTTGGGGCCCGGCTGCTCCCCTGGGGCCCGGTGCAGCCACTTACACCCTGCTGCGCCAGCCCGGCCTGTGCCACCCGCTTGCTGCCCCCATCACCGCTCCCTGGGCCAGGAGCTGTCCTGCTTCCCTGACCTGTGATGCACCTGCAGCCAGGGAGCATCTGCCTGCCTGCCCCGGGGTGCAGCAGAGCCGGGGCAGCAGTCTCAGGAGGCCGGGAGCACGGCTTGATGCCTGTGCGGCTCCAGTTTCTATTTCTGACCCCACCACTTCCTCCCAGGGCGCTGACAGCACTGCTCCCCCCTTGCACGCTGCACTGCTGTCCCCCACCCTGCCCTGGTTTTGCAAGTCAGACGCTCTGGGCACTACACCCCAGGTCAAGCCATCCTGCTGCAGCCCCATGGCCTGAGCAGCCCTGGGGGCTGAGTCCACCTGCCCCTGCCCCACCCTGCTGCACCTCTAGCGCTGGGCTCACGGCTCCTCCGGGCACCGTCTGCACCGCGCAGCACCCCGGGATGCAAAGCATAGTGACCACAGGCAAATATTGTCCCTGGAGGCAGGTGGGAGTGGGTGTGGGCTGGGCACAACCCTGAGCTTGTGCTTCAGTGCACGGGGCACCCCACAGCTGTGCCCCCTCCTTGCGGGGGAGCCCTGCGGCCCCCAGGAGCCAGCGGCATGGGCTTCGGGCCGGAGCTGTGGTGCCCGCAGGGGCACAGCGCCTTGCTGCGGATGCAGGAGTCTGAGCTGCGCCTGCTGGAGCTGCTGAAGAAGTGGATGCTGCAGCGGTCCAAGGGCGACCGGGAGTACGCCGCGCTGCTGCACGCCATGTTCACCCAGCTGGAGAAGCAGGAGGGCACAGGGCAGCTCCGCCCCGGGGACTACACCAGCCCGATCAGCGAGGTAGGCTCTGCCCCTGCCCGTACCGGCCCCGGCTTGGATGCCCAGGGACGCCCTGGTGCAAGGGACCTCCGGAGAGCAGTGCCCGTCCCCCCGGGTCCCTCTGGGAGCTGTCGGGGTCGGGGATGGTGCCCACAGGCCACGGGCGTTGGGGGGTGTGCCCAGCTCCTAGGGCAGCTCCCTCTGTCCCCAACCACTGCCCCCACAGGCGTGCTGGGCGCTGGCGAGCCAGACAGAGGCGCTGAGCCAGATCCTGCGGCGCCACGCAGAGGCCCTGGCCGCGGGACCCCTGCACAAGCTGGGCCTGCTCATCCGGGACAAGCAGCAGCTGCGCAAGTCCTACAGCGAGCAGTGGCAGCAGCTGAGCCAGGACTACTCCCGGGTACACGGCACCCGCGCGCCCCTGCCCCCACGGGGCATCATGGCTGGCCAGTCTGGCAAGGACCCTGCCTCTCTGAGCCGGGGCTGGGGGGCTCCCACCCCTTTCTGCTATCCCTCCCCTGGACTGTGCCCCTGCCCCTTCCCCACGCCCTGCCTGGACGAGCATCTCTGTCTCCCTAGACCACGCAGCAGGAGCTGGACAAGCTGAAGGCACAGTACCGCAGCCTGGCACGGGACAGTGCCCAGGCCAGGCGCAAGTACCAGGAGGCCAAGGGTGGGTGCAGTGCAGTGGGGTCCCGGGGCCCAAGCATGAGTGTGGGGGTCTGAGCCAGGCCACGGGGGCTGGGGTGGGGCTGCCCGGCCCCTGCCCCCCCCCGGAGTGACCCTCACCTGGCCTGTCCCTGCAGACAGGGACCGGGACAAGGCCAAGGACAAGTACGTGCGGAGCCTGTGGAAGCTGTATGCGCTGCACAACCAGTACGTGCTGGCGCTGCGGGCCGCCGAGCTGCACCGGCAGCACCACTTCCAGCGCGCCCTGCCCGCCCTGCACAAGGCCCTGCACAGCCTGCACCAGGAGATGGTCCTCGTCCTGTAAGACCCCGGCCCCTTGGCCCCTCGTCCCTGTCTGATCCCGGGTCTCCCCCAGCCTGGCGTGGACCCTTGCCAAGCTCAGCGTGGGGGTGCTGTATGTGCCGTGCAGGGGGGCCCAGGCAGGCGTGCTGGGGGTGCCTGCCAGGCTGGGCTGACAGACTGCCCCACAGGAAGGAGACCCTGCAGGAGTACCACGTGGTCACCAGCCTGGTGCAGGAGGAGGTAGTGGCCGTGCACCAGGAGATGGCCCATGCCATCCAGGCCATCAACCCTAGCACCGAGTATGACAGCTTCCTGCAGCACCACAGGTATGGCCCTGCCCTCCTGCCCCTGGCCCGGTCCTGCCCCTGCTGTGCCAAATAGCTGGCTCAGGGCATGGCCTCTCCAGGTATGGGGCGGAGGTGCCACCAGAGCTGCTCTTCGATGAGAGCCTGCTGGAGGAGTCGGAGAACCTGGCGCCCGGGGAGCTGCAGCTAAATGAGCTGACGGTGGAGAGCGTGCAGCATGCGTGAGCGTGGCGGGGCAGGCGGGGCGGTGCGGGTGTAGGCACCGGGCAGTCCGGCCAGGCCTCCGGGGCATCCTGGGGCCAGTCCCTGCGACCCTGGGGGTGTCCTGGCCCCTGCACCGTGCTGCACCCCCAGCAGGCCTGGCCCGGCCATGTCTTGCAGACTGACCTCCGTGACAGAGGAGCTGGCGGCTGCCACCGAAGCCACCAGCAGCAAGGAGCAGCAGGTCCGGGAGCTGGAGGCCGAGATCCGCAGCGAGGAGCAGAGGCTGGGCCACAGGGAGCGGTGAGACAGGCAGTGCCAGAGGGGCAGGGCAGGGGGCTGGGGGCAGTGTCCGGCACCTGGGGGCTGGGGGCTGATGGGCACCTGTGCACAGGGTGCAGCTGCTGGGGAGGCGCCAGGCGCTGCAGGAGGCGCAGCAGCACTTCCAGGTTGCACTGTGCACCCAGACCAAGCTACAGGGGCAGTGGGACATGCTTCGCCGTGAGCTGGACCAGCTGGGTTCCCGCGACCCCCCGCCTGTCCTGCCCCTCCTGGATGATCGGCAGTCCCTCTCTTCCATGGTGAGTCCAGCTCGACCCCAGCCCACGGGCACTGGTCCACAGGACCCCAGGTGGGTGCCCCAGCCTCACGCTGCTCCCCGGACGTGCAGGAGCAGGAGCGCACAGGCCCCACAGCCCTGGAGACCCTGAAGAACCACATCTCGGGCATCTTCCGGCCCAAGATCTCGGTGAGTGCCCTCACCCTGGCTCCCACCCAGCTCCCTTTCCTTCTCCCTGGTGCCTCCAGGAGGGGCTTTCTCCCCACTGCCCTCCCAGCCTTGCCCAGTCCCTTGCCCCATGTGCCCTCAGCTGCCACCACTGCTGCCACTGATCCCGGAGGTGCAGAAGCCGCTGAGCCAGCAGGCCTGGTACCACGGGGCCATCCCACGCACGGAGGTACAGGAGCTGCTGCAACAGAACGGCGACTTCCTGGTGCGCGAGAGCCAGGGCAAGCAGGAGTATGTGCTGAGCGTGCGCTGGGACGGCCAGCCCCGGCACTTCATCATCCAGACCAGCGACGTGAGCACTGCACCGGGCTGGGGAGGGGGGACACAGGGTGTCCCTGGCTCTGAGCCTGCCAGGCCCGTTGTGTAGCACAGGGCGGGGGAATCCCCCAAGCCTGCCAGGGCAGGTGGATCTTGGAGAGGTGGAGACCCTGTTGCACTGCCCTCCCCTCCCCACCCCATATGCACAAGACCGTGTACTTCTGTACACGTGTGCACGGATACGCATGAGTCCGAGGCCAGAAGCATATATGTGCATGGTGTATGCCGGCTTGCACACGTGGCTTGTGTGTCACGTGTGACACCGATGGCATGGCCTGCCTCCCTAGAACCTGTACCGGCTGGAGGGCGAGGGCTTCCCCACCATCCCGCTGCTGGTCGACCACTTCCTGCAGAACCGGCAGCCCATCACCAAGAAGAGCGGTATCGTGCTGGTCAACTCCATCCCCAAGGTACGCGCCCGCCGCCCCAGCAGCCAGGGGCTCTGTGGTTCAGCACCCGCTTGTCCTGGGGTCGAGCTGGGCGCTAGCTAGTGGGACGGAGCAGAAGCGTGGGCGGGCGGATGCTGAGGGGTGGGCCTGGGAAATGGCCTGGCACTAGGGCCAACTCGTGGCCTCCCCCCACCCCGACCTCCCTGTCCCAACCCGTGTGGCAGGGGCTGGGCAAGGCCATGAGCTTCCTGCCCTGTGATGGGCTTCTTCCCCGCAGGACAAGTGGGTGATGAACCATGAGGACGTGCTGCTGGGCGAGCGGATCGGACGCGTGAGTGCCTGCACCAGGATGCTGGGCCAGGGTCTCCCCGCCAAGGGTCAGGGGTAGTTGGCAAGTCCCTTGCTCCAGCAGCCCGGGCTGGGGCTGGCAGGGGGCATAGATCCGTCCCCAGGGCAGGGCCCAGCCTGCCGTGCTGGCTCTGGGCCCAGGGACGCCCCATGCATGGGCAGGATCGCTGCCTCTGTGCTCTGCGGCTGCCCAGGCAGGGACATGGCCCTGCACAGGTGGAGCGGCACAGCCCCCTCCGGGTCCAGCCCCGGGCAGTCGGGGCCACCCAGGCAGGCTTGCGCCCACGTACCCCTTGCTCAGGGCACACAAGGGTCATGGGGTAGCACCTGCCCCAGCAGGTGCTCAAGGGAGCAGTGAGCTGCCCCGTGCCCCCAAGTGCCCTGCCTCCATGCTCGCGGTCTGCCCGTCTCCCACCCTCCCCGGGCTGCAGGCTGGCAGGGCTGTGTTGCGAGCAGGGCGGGGGGCAAGGCGGGAGTGCCTGGGCCAGGGTCGCAGGGCAAGTGGAGGCTGTGGCGCGGTGGGGCTGGGGGCCAGCATGGGGCCCGCGAGTGTCCACTGGCCGGTGCCTTCAGCCGCGTGCTTGCAGGGGAACTTCGGGGAAGTGTACAGTGGCCGCCTGCGAGCTGACAACACGCCCGTGGCGGTGAAGTCCTGCCGGGAGACCCTCCCACCTGAGCTCAAGGCCAAGTTCCTGCAGGAAGCCAGGTCTGCTGCAGGAGGCTCTTGCAACACCCCGAGGCTGGGCTGGCGCAGGACGTGCCGCTGCCTGGGGAGGGCAGGGCAAGGGGATGCCAGGGCTGGGGTCCTCTCCTGGCGGGGCTGGACGGCTGTGGCTGGTCTGTGCAAGCCCAGCCCTTGGCCTGGGCACCCTGGGCCGCCTCCGCCCCTCCTGACAGCACCGTCTTGCCCCACAGGATCCTGAAGCAGTACAACCACCCGAACATCGTCCGGCTCATTGGCGTCTGCACCCAGAAGCAGCCCATCTACATCGTCATGGAGTTGGTGCAGGGTGAGTCGGGCCCTCTGCCACCTCCTACCATGCCTGGAGGAGTTGTGGGAGCCAGGCCGTGCCCCTCCGTGCCACGTTTGCCCCCCAAGCTGACCAGGCTCTGTGCTGCCCCCCCACTGGCCTGTGTGGCTCAGCCTCTCCTGTCCCGCTGCCCAGAGGGTCCAGTGCCCACAGCCCCCTCTGTGCATGCCCACAGGCTGCTGGCATGCCAGAGCTGCCCCTGGTCAGGCACCAAGGGCCAGGCTGTATTTCATAGATGCCATAGATTTCATAGACATCAGGGCTGGAAGGGACCTCGGGAGATCATCGAGTCCAGCCCCCTGCCCAAAGGGCAGGAAGTCAGCTGGGGTCACAGGATCCCAGCAAGATAAGCATCCAATTTACTCTTGAACATGTTCAATGTAGGTGCTTGAACCACCTCCGCTGGCAGACTGTCCCAGACCTTGGGGGCTCGGACAGGAAAGAAATTCTTCCTTATGTCCAGCCTGAAACGGTCTTGCAGGAGTTTGTGACCGTTCGACCTCGTCATCCCTTGGGGGGCTCTGGTGAACAGACGTTCCCCCAGATCCCGGTGGTCACCCCGATAAACTTATAGGTGGCCATCAGATCACCCCTGAGCCTGCGCTTTTCCAGGCTAAAGAGCCCCATGGCTCTCAGCCTGTCGTCGTGAGGTCCGTTTTCCTGACCTCTGATCATGTGCGTGGCTCTCCTCTGGACTCTCTCAAGCTTCTCCACATCCTTTTTGAATTGTGGAGCCCAAAACTGGATGCAGTACTCCAGCTGCGGCCTCACCAAGGCCGAGTACAAGGGGAGAATGACGTCCCGGGATTTGCTCGAGAAGCATCTATGGATGCACGCCAGCGTTTTGGTCGCTTTACTAGCCGCAGCATTGCATCGCAGGCCCATGTTCATCTTGTGGTTAATGATGACCCCCAGGTCTCTTTCATCCATACTGCTAGCCAGCGTAGCACTGCCGAGCCTATAAGGGTGCTGCAGGTTTTTCTTCCCAAGGTGGAGGACCTTGCATTTTCGGTGTTAAACACCATCAGGTTCTCGTCTGCCCATTTGCTGAGCCTGTCCAGGTCAGCCTGGATCACCCTCCTATCTTCTGGCATGGATGCTTTGCCCCAAAGTTTGGTGTCATCGGCAAACCTTGGGCAGTCTGCTCCTGACTCCAATGTCCACATCATTAATGAAGATGTTGAATAATATGGGTCCAAGGACAGAGCCTTGGGAGACCCACTGGTCACAGGGCACAGGGCATGCTGCAGGGCAGAGGGTGCATGGAGCTCACATGGCTGCATTGAGCTCAGTGCAGCCGCAGAACCACATGTGGTTGGGGGCCCTGGCCCTGGGCTGGGCTGGGGGGCCTCAGTCAGGCACTGGGAGGCCCATGTTCTGGGCTGCCGCAGCACCCGGGCTTGCCAGGCTCTGCCGGCACAGTGCACACGCTGCAGCCGCCCCATGGCCACAGCACAGCAAACCCACGAGGGCTCAGTGCTACCCTCCGTCCCAGGGGGCGACTTCCTGACTTTCCTGCGCAGTGACGACAGCGCCCAGCTGAGGGTCAAGGACCTGCTCAAGATGACGGAAACCGCGGCTGCTGGCATGGCGTACCTGGAGAGCAAGCACTGCATCCACCGGTGCGTGGGCCAGGCCCTGGGACCCCCCACTGCCCCCGGCAGCAGTCCCGCACACAGCCCTAGTGTGGTATGGGGTAGGGGTGCCCAGGTGCTGCGCAGCCCCTGGCCGAGATGCTGTTCCCCCAGCCTGTACCCTCCCTGCTGGGGCCTCTGGGCATGGGGCAGCTGCTCCTCGCCACCCCATCACTGCCATGCGTCAGGTGGAAGGACGCTACCGTCCCCGGGGACAGGGGCGGGATCTGGGGGTGAGCGCACGAGTCCTGATGCCCCCCTCGGATGGGGCACTGAGGCCGGGCTCCCTGCAGGGACCTGGCGGCTCGCAACTGCCTGGTGACGGAGAAGAACACGCTGAAGATCAGTGACTTTGGGATGTCGCGGGAGGAGGAGGATGGGATCTACGCCTCTACCGGCGGCATGAAGCAGATCCCTGTGAAATGGACCGCACCGGAGGCACTCAGCTATGGTACGAGTGTGCAGTGGCCCCCCGCCCTGTGCTGAGGTCCCCAGCTCAGGGCACGCAGGCCAGCCGAGGCTGCGGAGGGAACCGGGCTCTCCGGGGGTCACAGAGCACGGCTGCAGCACCGCGGGGTATAAAAGCCAGACATCCTGGCTGCTGGTCAGCCCGGACGGGCAGCAGGACCGAGTGCCATCCCGCCGTGCTGGCACCGGGGCCGGGCTGTGCCCTGTGCAGGGGACACTGGGGCCGGGGTGCAGGGATGCTCCTGCCCTGGCAGTGCGTGCAGGCTGCTGCGGGCCCAGCTCACCTGGGCTCCCCGCGGGCAGTGCAGCCCGTGGCGGAAGCGGTGGCTGCAGAGCCAGCCGTGCCCGCCCGCCCTGCCTGACGCGTCGGCTCGCTCCCAGGCCGGTACTCCTCGGAGAGCGATGTCTGGAGTTTCGGTGTCCTGCTGTGGGAGGCCTTCAGCCTGGGCGCCGTGCCCTACACCCACATGAGCAACCAGCAGACGCGGGAGGCTGTCGAGCAGGGTAAGCGTGCGGGGCTGAGCACTGGGGTGGAGGGCCCATGCCAGGGGCCTGCTCCGAGGAGACGTGGGGCGGGGAATGGGGAGCAGCCGCAGCCTGGGGGGCCCTCCCTGACCGACCCTGCCGCTCCGCAGGCATGCGGCTGGAGCCCCCCGAGCAGTGCCCCGACGAGGTGTACCGCCTGATGCAGCGCTGCTGGGAGTACGACTCGCGGCAGCGGCCCAGCTTCAGCACCATTCACCAGGAGCTCATCGCCATCCGCCGGAAGCTGCGCTGACGCCCCGCGGGAGCCACGGACGGTGCCCGAGGGGGTCGGGGCTCTGGTCATTGCTCCCAGCCCCTGGTCCGTGCACACCCGCTCGGGCCTGGCACCAGTCAAGGCCGTGGCCACTGTGTTTTGGACGCTGATTCCCCGCGCCGTGGCCTCTCCTGGTGGGACTCAGCTGACAGCTCCCCGCTGGCCTGGCCCGGCTCGCTGCCTGCTGCTGGGCCCAGGCCGAGCTCCTGATGCTTTCTCCTCGGAGCCGGCTTCCTTCCAATAAAACCCAGGCCCTTTCTGCACCGTGCCGCTCCCTTGCCTGGGCCCTGACCAGCTGCCCCCGCCAGGCCCGGTGGGGCAGTAAGAATCACCCATCAGCCCCTTCCTTGTGGGAGCCCTGGGGCGCGGGGCAGCCCTGGCCCTGCACTGCCTGGCAGGGGAGGCCGACTCTGCTGCGCGTGCTGCCCAGAGCAGGGCAGGGGGCTGCCCGCGCCCACCGCAGGCAGCCGAGCCGAGCCCCCGCCCCGGCCAGGCCGGCACGGCCGGGCACTGCCGCGGCCCCTCGCCCGGCCCGGCCCGGGCTCCCGGCACCCGCTGCTTTGCCCGCGGCCGCCGGGCGCCGCCTCTCCGCGCCCCCGCTGGCTGCCGCCGCGCGGGGCCTGGGCTCCTCCGGGCGGCGCGGGCGCGGGGGGCGGCGCATCGCGGCTGGGCTGCCCGCTGCTGCCCCCGCCCGCCCGCACGGCCCGGGGCGCGGGGCGCGGCGGCGGCGGCGGCGGCGGCGGCGGCGGGGAGGCCCCGGGCGGCCCGGCCCGGCCCGCGGGACCATGTGAGCGCCCCGCGCCCGGCCCAGCCGCGCCGCGCCGCGCCGAGCCGGCGGGACAGGGTAAGGGCGGCCGGGATCGCGGCCCGGGGCCGGGGCCGGGGCCGGGGCCGGGGCGCGCAGCGGCTGGACAGCTCCCGCCGCGCCGGGCCGGGCCGGGCCCAGCCGGTCTCTGCCTGCGAGCGGGGCCGGGGCCGCCAGGCCGCATCTCCCACGGCCCGAGCCCCACGGGATCCCGGCCCGGCCACGCGGGGCGATGGGCCAGGCCGGGCCGGGGGCACAGGGCGCTCGGCCGGGGGCGCCCGCGGGCTGCGGGCACGGGTCCAGTGGTGCCAGGGGTGCGAATCCACCAGTGCCAGGGGCCTGGGGATACATAGATTTCATAGACATTGGGGCTGGAAGGGACCTCGGGACATCATCGAGTCCAGCCCCCGCCCAAAGGGCAGGAAGTCAGCTGGGGTCACAGGATCCCAGCAAGATGAGCATCCAGTTTGCTCTCGAAGGTATTCAGTGTAGGTGCTTGAACCACCTCCGCTGGCAGGCTGTTCCAGACCTTGGGGGCTTGGACAGGAAAGAAATTCTTCCTTATGTCCAGCCTGAAACGGTCTTGCAGGAGTTTGTGACCGTTCGACCTCGTCATCCCTCGGGGTGCTCTGGTGAACAGACGTTCCCCCAGATCCTGGTGGTCACCCCGATAAACTTATAGGTGGCCATCAGATCACCCCTGAGCCTGCGCTTTTCCAGGCTAAAGAGTCCCGTGGCTCTCAGCCTGTCATCGTAAGGTCTGTTTTCCTGACCTCTGATCATGCGCGTGGCTCTCCTCTGGACTCTCTCAAGCTTCTCCACATCCTTTTTGAATTGTGGAGCCCAAAACTGGACGCAGTACTCCAGCTGCGGCCTCACCAAGGCCGAGTACAAGGGGAGAATGACGTCCCGGGATTTGCTCGAGAAGCATCTATGGATGCAAGCCAGCGTTTTGGTCGCTTTATTAGCCGCAGCATCGCATTGGAGGCTCATGTTCATCTTGTGGTCAATGATGACCCCCAAGTCTCTTTCTTCTGTAGTGCTAACCAACGTAGCACTGCCGAGCCTATAAGGAAGCTGCAGGTTTTTCCTCCCAAGGTGGAGACCCTTGCATTTTTCGGTGTTAAACACCATGAGGTTCTCGTTCGCCCATTTGCTGAGCTTGTCCAGGTCAGCCTGGATCACCCGCCTATCTTCTGGCGTAGATGCTTTGCCCCAAAGTTTGGTGTCATCGGCGAACTTGGCCGGTCCACTCCTGACTCCAATGTCCACATCGTTAATGAAGATGTTGGACAGGATGGGTCCCAGGACAGAGTCTTGAGGGACCCCACTGGTCACAGGGCACCACGATGAGTGACTGCCATCAATCACAACCCTCTGGGTCCGACCATGAAGCCAATTTCCCAGCCAGCGGATCGTGGTGGAGCCAAGGCCACAACTGGGCAGTTTGGCCAAGAGGTGATCATGGGATACCAGATCAAAAGCTTTTTTGAAGTCAAGATATATGACATCAATCTCTTCTCCCTTGTCCAGGTGATAGGTCACCTGGTCATAGAAGGAAATGAGATTGGTCAAACAAGACCTACCCGCAACAAACCCGTACGGGTCCAGTGGTGCCAGAGGCCGGGGATGTGTGTCCAGCAGTGCCTGGGGGCTGGGGGTGCAGGTCCAGCAATGCCGGAGGCTGGGACTCAGGGCCAGAGGCACTGGGATGTGGGGTGTGCGGTGGCATCTCTGGGGCAGGGCTTGCACCCGGGTCCAGGTGACAGTATTGGGCTGGTGGCTGCAGCCCAGCGTGGGGCTCAAGCTGCTTTTGGTCCTGCCCGGGGGGCAGCATCAGGCGGTGCTCTTGGGGCCTCGGCCACTCACCCACCTTGCAGCCACCCTGCATGTCACCGGCCTGGCGCGGGCTCTGCAGGCTGGAGTGATTTGCACTCTGCTCCGGCAGCTCCTCCTACACTGGCACCGGCTCAGGCTTCACAGGCTAAAAATACCGCGCGGGCTGGCCTCAGCAGACACGGGATTAGGCTGGCTGGGGCCGGGCTGTGCGGACATGCCTCGATGGGGCACCGGCTGCAGCGCCCACCTGCTGCAGACGGGCGGTCCTGGGGGCGGCCGGCTGTGCCGCCTCGCCGTGCCCGTGGCTTCTGGCCAGGCAAGTCCATGTCAGGATGGCCACGTGGGCAGGGTGGCGCCCTGTGCCACCACCTGGGCTAGAGCACGGTGGCTGCGGGTGGGCGCCGTGACTGCTGGCTGGGGCTGGCACCCCAGGGGTGTGACGCAGGCTGGGCACTGGGCAAAGCACGTGGCTGGAGGGGAGCCCGGGCACAGGGCATTCACCTGCCCTGGCCGCTGCGTCATGCTCCAGGTCGCTCCGGGGTGTCGGCACCGCTTCATCGGGGCCAGGCACCGGGCAGCTGCGTCCGCTCCTGGGTCAGAGGCTATTTATAGCCGAGCGCGTCTGAGCCGCGGTGTCTTGGCCTGTGACGGGTCCTTGATGGCCCTGCCAGAGCATCCTGGGCCCAGGGTGCTGGCGGGGCTGGGCAGGGGCTGCTGTAGGATGGGTGAAGGGTCTGGCTGGGGCGGGGGGCCACAGCCGCCCGATGCCTGACCTGGCGCTGCCCCCTGGCCCGTGGCAGGTCGGTCCCTGTGGCTCCCCGGCATGAAGCTGAAGAAGCAGGTGACGGTGTGCGGCGCCGCCATCTTCTGCGTGGCCGTCTTCTCGCTGTACCTGATGCTGGACCGCGTGCAGCACGACCCTGCCCGGCACCAGCATGGGGGCAACTTCCCCAGGGTGAGTCTCCCGTCGCAGGCCCGTGCCGCCTGCCCCCTCCGCCCGCGCCGCTGTGCCGGGGTCGCTGGAGCTGCAGGCGGCTGCGGGAGCGAGGAGTGGGGGGCACAGGCCCCCCTCATGCCGGCTCCTGTGCCCGCAGAGCCAGATCTCGGTGCTGCAGAACCGCATCGAGCAGCTGGAGCAGCTGCTGGAGGAGAACCACGAGATCATCAGCCACATCAAGGACTCGGTGCTGGAGCTGACGGCCCATGCGGAGGGGCCGCCACTGCTGCTGCCCTACCACACGCCCAACGGCTCCTGGGTGCTGCCCCCCGAGGCGCGGCCCAGCTTCTTCTCCATCTCCCCGCAGGACTGCCAGTTTGCCCTGGGCAGCAAGGGCCACAAGACGGAGCTGCAGGTGAGCCAGGGCCCAGGGAGCGGGCGGGGGCAGGCCCCATGGCCGCAGCGGCCTTGCTGACCCAGTCCTGGCCCCGCAGATGCTGGCCGTGTACTCGCTCCTGCCCTTTGACAACCAGGATGGTGGGGTGTGGAAGCAGGGCTTTGACATCACCTACGAGCCCCATGAGTGGGATGACGAGCCCCTGCAGGTCTTCGTGGTCCCGCACTCCCACAACGACCCAGGTGAGCGGCAGGCTGCAGCAGGCCCTCTCCCGGGTGGGGTGGGAAGGGGCTTGTCCAGGGCACACGGCCCCCAGGCCGAATGCCCCAGGCCATCTCCTAGTGCGGTGCGCTGGATGGGGCTCCAGCCCCCCCAGGGGAGAAGGCCATGTTCCCAGCGGGCCCGCAGGCCCTGCAGCAGGGCTGTGTGCTGGGCGCAGGGGCAGTGCAGGCTGTGCAGTGCTGAGCACCGGGGCAGGGCAGGGTGTGCTGCGCTGGGCACGGGGGTAGGGCTGTGCTGTCGGGCTGTGCCATCCTTTGCTGTGTGGGGTCACTGCCTCGCTCTGCCCAGGCTGGATCAAGACCTTCGACAAGTACTACTACGACCAGACCCAGCACATCCTGAACAGCATGGTGCTGAAGATGCAGGAGGACCCGCGCCGCCGCTTCATCTGGTCCGAGATCTCCTTCTTCTCCAAGTGGTGGGATAACATCAGCTCCCAGAAGCGGGCCGCCGTGCGCAGGTGCGGGGGGCAGGGGCTGGGGACCCCCGGCCAGTCAGTGCATTACCCTGAGCCGTGTAGGCGGGGGAGCTGCCTGTCGGCCCTGGGACTGGGCCAGCTGTGTGCAGTCCCCACCGGAGGGACGTGGGGGTCAGGCAGCAGCCTTGACTCGAAGGCATCCTTGTGGGGCTGCCCACGGAGCCCTATCTGTGGCGGGTTCTGTGGGGTGGGCTTGCCTATGCTCGCTGCCCCACACTCGCCCTCCCCCCAGGCTGGTCGGGAATGGGCAGCTGGAGATGGTGACGGGCGGCTGGGTGATGCCCGACGAGGCCAATTCCCACTACTTTGCCATGATCGACCAGCTCATTGAGGGGCACCAGTGGCTGGAGAAGAACATCGGTGAGTGTTTGGGGGGCAGGGACCTCACAGCCCCCTGGCCCAGCTGGGGCTTGGTGGGGCCTGGGACTGGACTGCAGAGTCTTGGCCCCCTCCCCACTGGAGTCTCCCTCCAGCTTTGGGAAGGGCAGGGTGTGAGCTGCAGCACAGGGTGGCTGGGCCGTGTTGCCCTGATGCATCTACCCCCCCCAGGTGTGACCCCACGGTCTGGTTGGGCAGTGGATCCCTTTGGGCACAGCCCCACCATGCCCTACCTGCTGAAGCGCGCCAACCTGACCAGCATGCTCATCCAGCGCGTGCACTACGCCATCAAGAAGCACTTCGCCGCCACCCAGAACCTGGAGTTCATGTGGAGACAGACCTGGGGTGAGCGGCTGCTGCCTGGGGGCAGGGAACAGGGCAGGGGGCTTGGCACTGTCGCTGGCTAGCCTTGGTGGGCTGCTGAGCCCCCCCTGTCTGGAGCCACCAAGGCTCTGGGCTGCATTGGGAGGAGCGGTGCCAGCAGATGGAGGGCAGTGAGTCTGTCCCTCTATTCAGCATGGGGGAGGCCACATCTGGAGTCCTGTGTCCAGCTGTGGCCCCCACTACAGGAAGGAGGTAGACGAACTGAAGACAGTGTAGGGGAGGGCAAGGGAAATGGTCATGGGGCTGGGGGACAGGACTGGTGACGAGAGGCTGGGGGAACTGGGCTTGAGTCTGGAGAAGAGAAGACCGAGGGGGATTGAATAGCAGCCGTCACCTCCCTGCCGGGGGGCTGCAAAGAGGATGGAGCTGGGCTGGTCTCAGTGGGGGCAGATGACAGGACAAGGAGCAATGGGCTCAAGCTGCAGCAGGGGAAGTTGAGGTGGGATATAAGGAAAAACTTTCGTATGGGAAGAGTAGTAAAACACTGGAACAGGCTCCCCGGAGAGGTGGGGGAGTCTCCATCCTTGGAGGCTTTTAGGACCTGGGTAGACAAAGCCCTGGCTGGGATGTTGGAGTTGGGGCTGGTCCTGCTCTGAGCAGGGGGTTGCACTAGATGTGACCTCCTGAGCTCCCTCCCAACCCTAATCTATGATTTCTCCCTAGTGCCCTCCCCATCATGGCCCCCCAGCTCTTGCTCTTGTCGCAGTGCTCCCTGCCCTCCTCTTGCACCCTGTGCCCCTTCGGCTAGAGCCCAGGCACCATCTCCTGCAGGCTGCCCCTGCGGTGCCAGGGCGCTCTCACCAGCCCCTGCCCAGGTCATAACGATATAAGAACAGAAAAGCTGCCATGTCCTGGCTCAGACCCTGTGTCCTGTCACACAGCGGCAGAGAACAGAGGCTGGAAGGGAGAGTGACTGGGTCTGACCAAGGTTTTCCCCTGCTCCTCGCCTCCCAGCACCCTCCAGCACCGAGGGTCCAGGCCGTGCCCTCACTCCCCTGCTCCGTGGCGACTGACACCCCTTTCCTCCAACCACGTGTCCAGTCCTTTTTGGACCTGGCTGCCCTCTCAGCGGCCACCACATCTGGTGCCACGGGTCCCATGCTTGAATTCACGCTGCGTGAAAAAGAGTGGCCTGGTGGTCGTTTCAAACTTCCTGCCTGCCCGGGCCCTGCTGTGACCCCTCCTTCTTGTCTGCTGCGAGACAGCCAACGCCAAGTTCCTATTTCCTTTCTCTTCACCCGTTTCTGGTAGTAATTTGTAAACCCCTTTCTCATGGCCCCCCTCCAGCCCCTCTTTTCTGAGCTGACCAGGCCTGGCCTTAGCCTGTCCTCCTAGGGAGGCCCCTCCACACCACTCCTCATCCCTGTTTCCCTTCTCTGGGACTTCTCCAGTTCCCCTACATCCCCTGCACTCTCTGTCCTGTTCACTAGTCCCTTCTTCATCACCCCGATGTACTGTTTGCCACTTCTGGTCCTGGCCCCCGTGGCTCTGCTGCGCCGCAGCCCCTTCCCCCTGTTGGCTGCTCCCTCGTGCCCATGGCCAGCTCACTCTCCTGTCACTGCCGTGGCTGGAACAGCCCCGCCGGGGTGACTGTGCCCCCCCCGGGCCATCGCCCACCCTCTGGCTCCGGGTGGGGCCCAGGTTGTTGATGCCCCGAGCCCGTTCCCATGCCCACATGCCCTGGGCGTGCGTGCCCAGCCCTGCCGTGCTGGGAGGTTGTGCCGGCCGCACGCAGTGCCTGGGCTGTGCCTGTGACTGGTTCGGCCTCCGCAGATCCGGACTCCAGCACCGACATCTTCTGCCACATGATGCCCTTCTACAGCTACGACGTGCCCCACACCTGCGGCCCTGACCCCAAGATCTGCTGCCAGTTCGATTTCAAGCGCCTGCCCGGTGGGAGGATCAATTGTCCCTGGAAGGTGCCACCCAGAGCCATCACCGATGCCAACGTGGCTGAGAGGTGAGTGCCGCGGCATCGCGAGCTCTGGGACAGCCCCTGCCCGGCAGGACCGAGCCGGTGCCGGTCCCACGCCGGCCCCAGCTCAGCCACGGCTGCTGATCCCGCGCAGGGCGCAGCTGCTGCTGGACCAATACCGCAAGAAGTCCAAGCTGTACCGCAGCAAGGTGCTGCTGGTGCCGCTGGGCGACGACTTCCGCTACGACAAGCCCCAGGAGTGGGACGCCCAGTTCCTCAACTACCAGCGCCTCTTTGACTTTCTCAACGCCCGCCCTGGCCTCCACGTGCAGGTACCACAGGGGGGACCCCTGACCTGTCCCCCGCGGGGCCCCCATAAGCCGTGGCCCATGCCTCACAGCCACGGCACCGCAGGCGCAGTTTGGGACCCTCTCCGATTACTTCGATGCCCTCTACAAACGGACGGGCATCGTGCCCGGGATGCGGCCGCCCGGGTTCCCGGTGCTGAGCGGCGACTTCTTCTCCTATGCGGACCGCGAGGATCACTACTGGACCGGCTACTACACCTCCCGGCCCTTCTACAAGAGCCTGGACCGTGTGCTAGAGTCCCACCTCCGGTGAGGGGCCGGCGCGAGGCAGCCTGGGGCAGGGGCGGGCGAGGCAGGGCAGAGGCCTGGGGTGCAGGGCGGTGCAGCGGGTGACAGCCCTGCGTCCGTGCCAGGGGGGCTGAGATCCTGTACAGCCTGGCGCTGAGCCACGCGCGGCATGCCGGCATGGACAGCCGGTACCCGCTGTCGGACTACGCCCTGCTAACCGATGCCCGCCGCAACCTGGGGCTCTTCCAGCACCACGATGCCATCACCGGCACTGCCAAGGAGGCCGTCGTGGTGGACTATGGGGTTCGGTACGTGCTGTGCTGGGGTGGGGGGGTGAGGCAGGTCTCCAAGGGGTCATGCCACCTTTTCGGGGTGCCAGGGGTGGCCTCCTCTCCCCAGGGTATGTGGTCCCCAGAGGGGCTTGGGGGGCTGCGCTCTCCTTGCTCCAGGGCGCAGGGGTCCCAGGGGCCATGGGGGGCTACCCCGGCAGGGTTGGGGTGTGTGGCCGTCGGGGGCTGGCCGGGCGGCACTGCTGACTCTGCCTCTGGGCCTCGGCCCCGCCACTCCCAGGCTGCTCCACTCCCTGATGAACCTGAAGCGCGTCATCATCAACGCCGCCCACTACCTGGTGCTGGGGGACAAGGACGCCTACCACTATGACCCCACCGCCCCTTTCCTCGGCACGGTGAGCCAGACCCTGCCCCTTGCCCTCACCAGGACGTCGGGGCTGAGTCCCGCGGCCTGCGTGCTCTCGGCGGTGGCCTCTCGCTGGGGCTGACTCGTGTCTCCTGGCCAGGATGAGACGCGGCTCAACCAGGACTCGCTCCCGGAGAAAACCATCATCAAGGTGGACGAGGCACCCAGGTAGGAGCTGCTAGGGCTGGGGGGAGGCTGCGGTCGGGGGAGGGGTCCTGATGGCGCAGGGGTATCCCGGGGGTCCCGCCTGTGCTCACTCTGCCCCGGGTGCCTGGCGGGTCCCTCCCACCCCAGCAGGTTCGTGGTCGTGTTCAACCCGCTGGAGCAGGAGCGGCTGGGCGTGGTGTCGCTGCTCGTGGACGTGCCGCGCGTGCGGGTACTGACAGAGGACGGGCAGCCCCTGGCCGTGCAGCTCGGTGCCCACTGGACCTCCGCCACTGACACGATGCCCAACGTCTACCAGGTGCGCCCGCCGTGCCCCCTGCTCCCCCGGGCACCCCTTCCTTCTGCAGGCTGCGGGGGCTGGCACCTTCGGAGCCAGTGCCTGGCGCGCACAGCCCCTGCTCTGAGCTGCCCGCCTGGGGGCCTTGCCCCACTGCACTTGCCCTCTGCACGCCCTTTCCCTCCCTCTGCCATGGGTGCCTTGCCCCTGCAGCCCAGAGACCCCCTTGCCTCTCCCACCCGGGGGTGAGCTGAGCATCCCCTCCCCACGGTGCCCCCAGCATCCAGCAGGCTGAGGGCTTGTCCCGGGGGATCTGGGCTGCAAGGTGGGCCCAGCTCACGGCCCCCCGCCCACGCAGGTGTCGGTGCCAGCCCGGGTGCCGGCGCTGGGCCTGGCCGTGTTGCAGCTGAGCCGTGGCTTTGAGGGCCACGCCACACTGACGGCCTCCACTCACCTGCACCTGCATGGCCGTGACCTGCCCGTGCGCAAGCATGACGCCCTGCCACTGCGCGTGCTGCCCGCCGCCGCCAGCGACTTCTGCCTCGAGACCCAGCACCTGCGCGCCTGCTTCGCCGGCCCCACCGGCCTCCTCCAGGTGCGTGGCAGCGGGGCCAGGCAGGCAGGGTGGGTGCAGCGTGGGCAGGGGGTCCCTGGCCCGTGGGCTCACTGCCCTGGCTGCCCCGGCAGAGCGTGCGGCGGGCGGGCGAGGAGCAGGACCAGCGACTGAGCAGTGAGTTCTTCATCTACGGCACCCGGACCTCCAAGGACAAGAGCGGGGCCTACCTCTTCCTGCCCGACGGCGAGGCCAAGGTGAGGCCTGGGCATCGGGCTCCAGGGCGGCTGGGGCTGGCTCTGGCTGCCCCGAGTATCAGGCTTCCCTGGGTACCAAGCTTTTCTCCCATCCCTTCTCAGCCTTATGCCCCCAAGGACCCCCCCATAGTGCGTGTGACCGAGGGACCCTTCTTCTCGGAGGTGGCGAGCTACTACCAGCACGTGCAGCAGGTGGTGCGGCTCTACAACGTGCCAGGTGAGGGCAGGGCAGGGCCAGGCCGGGTGTGTTTGGGTGCCCCTGTGAGAGCCCGGGGACCAGGCAGGTGGCTGGATGGGTCCCCGGGCAGCTGGCCAGGCTGGGGGGCAGCAGCAGGGCCCAAGCCATGCTGAGCCCTGACCGCAGCTGCCCGCAGGGGTGGAGGGGCTGTCCCTGGAGGTGTCCTGCCTGGTGGACATCCGCGACCACGTCAACAAGGAGCTGGCGCTGCGCTTCAGCACCGACATCGAGAGCGAGGACACCTTCTTCACCGACCTCAACAGCTTCCAGGTGCCCGAGAGGGTGGGGGCAGGCGGGTGGGCCCCAGCCCCTCCGGCGGGTCCCATGGCTGGAAGGGACCGGGCGCAGCCTGACTGGTCCCATCCCACTGGCAGATCCAGCCGCGCCGCTACCTGAAGAAGCTGCCACTCCAAGCCAACTTCTACCCCATGCCGGCTATGGCCTACATCCAGGACCGGCGGAGCCGCCTGACACTGCACACGGCCCAGGCGCTGGGGGTGTCCAGCCTGAGCAGCGGTGAGTGCCAGGCAGCCGCCACGCGGCTCGTGCCCCGGGGGTCTGCCAGCCCACGGTCGCTGGCACGGAGGCGCAAGCCTATGCTGCGGAGCCAGTCTCCGAGGGGATGCAGACGCTGGGCGCCTGCAGCGCTGGCTCTCGGGGCATGGCTGGGCAGGGGATGCTGCCCCAGGGCTCTGGGCTGGGAGCTGCTGTGCGCCGGCCCTGCAGCAGACCCCAGCGGGCCCAGGGCTCAAGTGGGCAGGGCGGCACGTGCCTGCTCAGCCAGCCCTGCCGGCTCTCGCAGGCCAGCTGGAGGTGATCCTGGACCGGCGGCTCGTGCAGGACGACAACCGCGGGCTGGGCCAGGGGCTGAAGGACAACAAACGGACGTGGAGCCGCTTCCGGCTCCTGCTGGAGCGCCGCACCACGGCCAACAAGGTCAGGGGCTCACGGGGGTGGGGAGGGGGCAAGCCCGCTGGTCCGGGCCCGGAGAAGCAGGGTTGAGGCGGGAGGGAGCATCAGCACGGCACGAGATCCCTTCCCTCCCTGCACCCAGCTGCGCGGCCCCGGGGCGGGCGCGTGGGGAGGTGCCCAGCTGGCCGTGTCTGGGCCCCGGTGCCTGGCGGCTCCTCACGACCTGGCTCTTCTCGTTCCGCCCTGCTGCTTCCCTCCCCTCCGTGCTCCCCCAGCGCTCCAGCTTCTTGTCCAAGCTGGCCTCCGTGTTTAGAGACCTGGCCGCCCCCGGCACCAGCACTGGCAGCCAAGAGGTAACGGGCGCCCGTCCCGTGTGCTAGCCGCTGGTATCCGTAGTGTAGCGCGGGCCCTGCTGCCTGCCTGTAGCCAGCTGGTAGTCAGCAGTAGAGTCGCCTGGGGGTCCTGGCTGGGGCGCCAGGGCTGGCAATGGGGGCTGGTGTGCCGGTGCCCCATGGCAGCCCTGCCCCTCACCCTCCAGCCCAGGTCTGCCTGGGGGATGGGGTGTTATTCCCCGGCCAGGTTGGGGGCAGGGAGCTAGAAACCAGCACTGGGCAGAGCCCCCACCCTTGCTGGTCAGCCCCTGCCCCCGGTGGCTTGGACCAGGGTGCGAGACACCCCCCGCCCATGGCAAGGCCTGGCCAGATACCCCGTGTGCCGGGCCCTGGTGTGCTCACTGTGTGGCTCGCTGCGGTGCAGGTGCAGGACAGCCGCCCCACCAGCTTCCCCTCGCTGCTGAGCCACGCCACCTCCATGCACCTCAACGCCGAGGTCCTGGTGATGCCTGTGGCCCAGGAGAAGACGGCGCTGCCTGCCCTGCGCTCCTTCCTGCCCCTGGCCGGCACTGTGCCCTGCGACTTCCACATCCTCAACCTCCGCACGCTGCAGGCCGAGGTGAGCTCCGGCTGGCTGGACAAGGCGGAGGGGCCCCTGCTCCCGGGGGCTAGCGCCCCGACCGGTGCTGCCCCAGGGCGGCTCTGTGCCAATTGCGTCCGCTTCCCCAGGACGACTCGCTGCCCTCGGCTGAGGCCGCCCTGATCCTGCACCGCAAGGGCTTCGACTGTGGGCTGGAGGCCAAGAACCTGGGCTTCAACTGCACCACCAGCCAGGGCAAGGTAGGGGCAGAGGCAGCGCTGGCTCTGGCGCCGCCCAGCCCTCCCCTTGGCCTCGCCTGCCTGCCCTGGTGCTCTGCTCCCTGCGGGCAGCGACGGGCTCTCAGGGCACCGGCTGGCAGGGGCGCGGGGCGGCTTTGGGCCACGCGCAGGGCTGCGGAGGTGGGGCGCACCCACCGCGACCCGGAGCAGCCCCTGCACACGGGTGGTGGCCAGGGCCACAGGAGGTGCGAGCCGTGCCGGGGCCGTGCCCCGCTCTCAGCCAGCGTCTCCCCCCTGCAGCTGGTGCTGGGGAGCCTGTTCCAGGGGCTGGAGGTGGGCTCTCTCCAGCCCACCTCGCTGACACTGATGTACCCGCTGGGCACCGCCTCCGCCAACAACACTGTGATCCACCTGGAGCCCATGGAAATCGCCACCTTCCGCCTCCGCTTCGGCTAGGCCGTGCCACGGAGCGCGAGCGGCCTCGGGCACGGGACTCCGGGCAGCAGGAGGTGGCGCAGCCGGACTCGTAGACCCGCGGCTGCTGTCTGTGACTGCGAGCCGCCGCTCGTCCGGCAGGGGCAGGGGCAGGGGCAGGGGCAGGGCGGGACCGGCGGGCACCGCCGTCCAGCGGCCGCCCCGGCGGCAGGACCCCGTGGCCCCGGCCGCCTCCCAGCCCAGGAGCAGCCGCGGGGCTGGGGCGAGGCGCCGAGCGTGCCCCAGCGCCGCCCGCGGGGTGGCGGGCCGCGCGGGACGGGCACCGGCTTGGCTGAGCACATCACGAGCTTCTAGGAAACACGTGCCCTGTGTCCGTGCGCCGGGGCTGCGCTGCGCCTCCCGCTGCCTTTAACCAGGGTGGGGGCGTCGCGGCGTGGGCCGGGCGGTCTCGCGCGGCCTGCCGGCGCCTGCCCGGTCGCCCCGGGGCTGCCTGCACGGGCGGGGCCGAGCGCGGCCAGGGAACGGTGCTCGGCGCTGTCCCCACGCCGGCCCGTTCCCCGGGACTGGATGGCGGCCCACGCCGGGGTGCTGAGCCCCTCTCCTCGCCCCGGCGGCTCGTTAGCATCCGCGCTGCTCCTGCCTCCCGGCCGGTGCCGGCGGAGGGGGCGCGGCGCCTTCCCGTCTCCGGCCGCCGAGCGCGAGATGCGGCTGCGCGGGCTCGTGCTGGGGCTGGGGCTGGGGCTGCGCCGGCACGGGCGGGCGCCCCGACGTGCGCCCTGCGGGGGCCGAGCCCGCGGCCCGCCCCTGCGCGAGGGCTGCGCCGGGCCCGCGCCTCTCGCACAGCGCCGAGCTCGGCTTCTGCAACCGCCCGGCCCCGGCCGCGTGCGCTCCGGCGAGCCCCGGGGGGCGCCGCGGCCGGTCCGCCGCTCGGCTCCCGAGTCAACGCGCCCCGCCCCGCCATAGGCCTCAGGGCCGCGCCCCGCCCCTGGGCGGAGTCGGCGCCGTGGCGTCATCGGGGGCGGGGTCGGCGGCGGGAGCGGCGCGGCCGGGAGTCGCCATGGAGCAGCCGGTGAGCGCGACCCCCGCGCCCTTTGCCCTCGCCTTCCCTGACACGTGACCCCATCCCACGGGGGGCCCCCATGGCCCCGCCCCACGTGACCCTGGCCCCATCTCGGCGGGCCCCCACGTGACCCCGCCGCCGCCCTGGGGGTCCCCATGGCCCTCCCCTGGCACAGTGACCCCCAGGCCCCACCGGCCCCTCCCGTCCCCGCTGCTGCCCCCCAGTCCCACCCCCAGGCCTCTGCCCACAGCCCGCCTTTGCCCCCCGCCGTGGGCCACGGTGCCTCACCCCGTGGGCCCTGCCCTGCACGGCCGGGGTGCGGGTGCCCGCCGGGGCTGGGGGCGGGGGTGCCCCAGTCCGCGCTGCCCCTGAGGCCGGCCGTGCCGCAGGCGGCGTCGGGGCAGCTGCGGGCGCAGGGCAACGAGCTGTTCCAGGCCGGGGACTACGAGGCGGCGCTGGCCGCCTACACGCGGGCGCTGAGCCTGAGCGACCGGACGCCGGAGCGAGCCGTGCTGCACCGCAACCGCGCCGCCTGCCACCTCAAGCTGGTGAGACCGCGGGGGCGGGCAGGGCGCCACAGGTTTGCACACGCGCCAGCCTGCCCGGCCCGACCCAGCCTTCGCATCACGCCCCGACACGGACTCGAGGCAGGGCGGGCCGGGTGGGCACGGAGCCGTTGGGCTGCCCCCGCCGCCGCGCTGTGGGCCCGTCCCTGAGCCCCGGGGCCCGTAACGGCCCGCAGGGCAGGGCAGGGCAGCGGGGTCCTGGTGCCTGGGGCCGCAGCCCAGCCGGTGCTGGGTCACGAGGAGCGAGCAGGGCCCCGGTGCTGGGCTCCCCGGGGCACCCTCCAGGAGGGGGCCCACAGGCTCCGATGTCCCTGGGGCTCGTCGCTGCCCTCTGGCCCCAGCAAACTCCTGCCCCTGCGCAGGGCGCGGCACACGGGGCTCGTGCAGACTGAGCGCGTGCGCGGGGGCGACTCCTCTCTGCCGCCGCGTCTCCCCGGGGCAGGGGAGGGGGCTCCGGCCCCTCAGCAGCAGGCGCCACCGGGATCGGGGCTAGCGAGACCCCATGTCCAGCACCGCGGGCGGCACGGATCGGCCTCCCTCACCCACGTCTGTCTTTGCAGGAGGATTATCTCCAAGCAGAAGCCGACGCATCGAAAGGTACCAGAGGGCTGGGCAGGGGTCAGGCCAGTGTGGGCGCCATCCGCCAGGGCTCCGGCCCCCTGACGCCCCTCTCCCCCGTGCGCAGCCATCGAGGCGGACGGACGTGACGTGAAGGCGCTGTTCCGCCGCAGCCAGGCGCTGCGGCAGCTGGGCCGGCTGGACCAGGCCGCCCAGGACCTGCAGCGCTGCGTGAGCCTGGAGCCCCGGAACAAGGCCTTCCAGGAGGCGCTGCGCGACCTGGGCAGCAGCGTGCAGGAGAAGGTGGAGCCCCCACCCCTGCCCCTCGCCCCTGGGCCAGCTGCAGCCCCTGCTGCGTGTTGGAGCCCGTCCCTCCCCCCTGACTTGCTCGTTTGTCTGTCCCAGATGACGGCCATGTCCTGCACGGACTCCAAAGTGCAGCAGATGTTCCAGATCCTGCTGGACCCTGCGGAGAAGGATGCAGACAAGAGGCAGAAGGTGCGTGGGGCGGGGAGGGGGCAAGCTTGGCTGGGGGCCAGGGGCTCTGAGAGGGCGAGTGGGGGGTGTCACACAAGCTGTGGTGCTGAGAGGCCGCCACGGCCCTGGGCGCGGAGCCTCTGAGCTCTGCCCGTGCGGGAAGCGGCTGCTTGAGGCCCCGCAGGGGGCAGCTGTGGCAAGGCCCTGCCGGGGTGCCCGGTGCATAGGGGCCTGGGTGACAGCTGGTCCCGGCTCCTCGGCAGGGGCATGGGCTCCGGTGGGGCGGCGCATGGGCGCTGGCACCTGGCCGTGACTCTTGCTCCCTCGCAGGCTGCGCAGAACCTGATCGTGCTGGCGCGTGAGGAGCCGGGGGCGGAGAAGATCTTCCAGAGCGATGGCGTGCGCCTGCTGCAGCAGCTGCTGGAGGCAGGCGAGGCTGACACCATGCTGGCTGCCCTGCGCACCCTGGTCGGCCTCTGCTCTGGCCACCGCTCCCGGGTAGGGCCATGCACCACACCGCGCTCCCCCATCCCGTCAGCCGTGCCAGGGGGAGGACTCCCGCAGCAGCGGTCTGGCTGACCCAGTGGTTGCAGCCCTGCTCGGACCAGTGTCTCATCAGTAAGGCCTCTCTGCCCTTGCTGCTCCCCTGAGTGCTGGGGGCTGTCCGCCATCCTTGATGGGCACAAGGTGCTAGGGCCAGGGGTGTGGCAACAAGAGGCCGCATGTTGACCTGGGGCTGGTGCTGGGGCTGGGCACCCGGGGCTCCCCGGCAGCAATTGTCCCTCTGCTCGCAGACCATGGCCATCCTGGCGGAGCTGGGGGCGCTGCGCCTCTCAGGGCTGCTGGGAGCGGAGCATGAGCAGGTCTCGCTGGCGGCCTGCAACCTGCTGCAGGTCATGATCGATGCGCTCAAGGAGGGGCTGCAGCGGGACGTGCGTGGCAAGGAGGACACCCTTGTCCTGGGTGAGTGACGGGTGGCACCGCGGGCCTGGCTGGTGCTGCCTTCCCTGGGCTGTAGCAGCCGCAGCCTGGGAGGCCCCTCCCCACAGGGAGAGGAAAGAGCAGGAGAAGTGGGCACCCCTCTTGGCACCTCATGCCATGGCCCAGCCTTCTGCTGTGGGGCCCCCGGATCTGGTTCCTGCTGAGGGGGCGCAAGAGGCAGCTGTTGCTGGGGTGCTGCTGGCAGCCTTGGGGGCTGGGTTGTGAAAGAGCTGCATGCCCCAGTGCCCAGCTGGCAGGGTGGGGCACGCTGACCTCCTCTGGCGCTGGCTCTGGGCAGACTCCTCAAAGGATCTGAAGCTGCTGATCAAGAGCCTCCTGGAGCTGCTGACACGGGAGGAGGCATCGGCACACGGCCGTGACAACGCGCTCAACCTGCTCATCCAAACTGTGCCCCGCAAGTCGCCGCGGGAGCCCAACAACAGCCTCACGCTCTGGGTCATCGACCAGGGTAAGGGCAGCAGGCCAGAGACGCCCAGAGCCCATCCTGGCACCAAGCACCCTGTCCAGCCCTGGGCAGGCGCTGGTTCCTGGGCTGGGTGCAAGTCCCCAAGCTTCTCCCCTGTGTTCTGGGCTGTGACCCTGCCCCTGAGCGCGTGATCACATCGCTGCAGGGCTGAAGAAGATCCTGGAGGTGGGGGGCACGGTATGCTGGGCCGCCAGGAGCCTGCCCGTGACCGAGAACAGCTGCATGAGTGCCGCCGTCCTGCTCAGCAAGCTCTACGGGGACCTCAAGTGCGATGCGGAGCGCGAGAACTTCCACCGCCTGTGCGAGGACTATGTGAGGTGAGGGGCTGGCAGCGGGGCTGGGCACTGCGCTGGAGCCCGGGGGTGGGGGAGAGGGGTGGGGAGGCAGAGCAGTGCTGGGGGGCTCCAGCGCTCGGCTGCCACGAGCCTCCCGTTGGGCTGCTCGAGTGCCTGGGTCCTTGTCACTGTCCCCGTCGGTGGCTCTGGGACTGCGGTGCCGGCAGAAACTTGTGACTGGGAGATCCCAGCACCAGCCTCATCTTAAAGAACGAGCACACGCTCCGCTTGGTGGCAAAGGCTCCTCCAGGTTTATTGTCTATGAGGCGTGGCCCCGGCACAGCTGTGACCTGACAGGGTGTGAGGATGTGCCTGCCCGTGACAAGGTATCAGCACCACCGTGCAGGATCCCCTGGGTCAGGACAAAGGTCTCGAGCTTTCCAGTTCTCCTTTTGCGCAGCGGCCAAAGCAGATGACGCGTCACCTTCCGCCTGCGTCTTGAATATCTGGAGCTGTCCTGAGTGCGCCAGGCTTCTGTCCCTGCACCACCTGCTCTGCCTCTCCCCTCACCCACTTATCCATGCTCTCCCTGTCCATGCCCCCCCCCCGCAGGTCCCGGGACCTCCTGGTCAACTTCCTCCGGGCTCTGGCCAAGCTAGCGACCTACCTTGCCAGGGAGGAGGCTCTGGCCGGGGTGCCCAGGGACTGCAGGGCCCCTTCCTGTCCCTAGTGCGATCCTGTCTCCAGGCAGTTTCTCTGGGCTGCATCCGCTGGGTCCTTGGACATGTTCAAGGGCAAATGGGCGCTGTGCGGTGCGCTCTGCTCCATGTCCCACCTCAGTGCGCTTGTTTTAAACCTCTGACCTTGCTCCTGTCCTTGTTATGTCTTTAGTTGTCAGCTATGTCTACCTGGTGGCCTCCTCTTCGAAGGCAAGTTTTATAGCGTGTCCTAGTGGGCATCAGCATGCGTTCCTTAGGCAGCAAATAGGCCTGATCAGGGTGTTCTTGTTGCACCCCACACTTTGCACAGCCATCTCCCCCTCCCATCTCCTGGCCTAGGGGCTGAGTTTTGCTTGCGTACGGAGTTTGTGCCTGGGTCGGGTTTGCTGCTCAGACCCACTCCAGCCAATGCTGTAGCACATCGATTGATGCATGCTGGTCAGGCATGCAGCCAGGCTCTGCCCCCTCTCAGCCAGCCCCTCTGTTGAACATGTCTGGCGAGCCAGGAGGACAGAGCCTGCACCCACCCTGGCCTCAGCTGTGCCCAGTACTGAGGTTGGGGTGGACGCTGCGATGGGAAGCGCTGGGCCTGCCGTGTGCCATGGTACTGGGGTGTGGCTGGCGCCCTGGGGAGCCCTGGCCTCCCATCCTGCTGCTGTCCCTGCAGGAGCTGGTTCGAAGGGCATGGGCTGGCGGGGAAGCTGCGCGCCATCCAGACGGTGTCATGCCTGCTGCAGGGCCCTGCGGAGGCGGGGAACCGGTTGCTGGAGCTGGATGGTATCATGGAGAGCGTGCTGTCGTTGTGTGCCTCCTCGCACGAGGCTGACCAGCTGGTGGCTGTGGAGGCCCTGATTCATGCGGCCGACAAGGCCAAGCACGCCTCCTTCATTACGGCCAATGGCGTCACCTTGCTCAAGGAGATCTACAAGCACAGCGAGCGTGACAGCATCCGCATCCGTGCCCTGGTGGTGAGGCCACAGTGCCCTGGGGGTGGCGGGGCTGGCGGGGGCTGCTGGTGCCCAGTGGCCAGAACCATGCAGGGCTCTGCAGCCAGGCTCTGAGCAAAAGTGGGGTTTGGGGTGCAATGGCAGGGGTGCGCCAGGGCTGCCGGACCCACTGGATTGGTGAGCCTGTCCCGACAGGGCTCCTGGGTGAGGCCAGGGGTTGGGAGCTCCACAGACAGGGCGGTATCACCGGCTCTGGCCCTGATGCACCGCTCTCCCCAGGGGCTCTGCAAACTGGGCTCTGCCGGCGGCACTGACTTCAGCATGAAGCAGTTTGCCGAAGGCTCCACCCTGAAGCTGGCCAAGCAGTGCCGCAAGTAAGTGCCTGGGGGTGAGGGCGCACTGGCAGCGGGGCCAGGCAGAGGGCGGGGGGGGGGGTGCCACGGGTGCAGGCTCACGGCTGCCCCTGTGCAGGTGGCTGTGCAACGAGGCGATCGACGCAGGCACGCGGCGCTGGGCAGCCGAGGGGCTGGCCTACCTCACCTTCGATGCTGATGTCAAGGAGGAGTTTGTGGAGGACAAGGCTGCCTTGCAGGCCATGTTCCAGCTGGCCAAGGTGCTGGGGGGGGCATGGGGAAGAGGGCAGGGGCTGTGCTGTGTAGGAGGCTGCATACTTAACTGGGGGCAAATGGGATGGAGCGGGTGGTGGTGCAGTGGGTCCCTGTGGCACCCAGGGCTGCTCTGGTCAGCAGTGGCCATTCACTGAGCGCTGCCCACTGTTCCCGCAGTCAGAGGACCGGAGTGTGCTCTTTGCTGTGGCCTCCACACTGGTGAACTGCAGCAACAGCTACGACCACGAGGAGCCGGATCCCCAGATGCTGGAGCTGGCCAGGTACGCCAAGCAGCACGTCCCGCAGCAGCACCCCAAGGTGAGGGGGCAGAGCCGGCCCTGGGGGTGAGGCCAGGGTCAGGGCCCAAGTGGTGCAGGACGGGGCATGGGTGGAGGGAGCCTGGCGCAGGTGGGTGCTGGGGGGTGTACAGCGCTGGGCTTGGGGCATGGCAGGCCTCGCACTGGCGCTGACAGGCCTGTCCCTCTGCACCAGGACAAGCCGGACTTTGTGCGGCGGCGGGTGCGGAAGCTGCTGGCCGCTGGCGTGGTGTCAGCTCTCACCTGCATGGTGAAGAGCGAGACCCCGGCACTGACCAGCTCCTGCCGAGAGCTCATCTCCAGGTGAGGTGCTGCATGGGGTGGGGGATCCCCATGCCTAGCACTGCTCCCCAGCCTGGGGGTCAGGGGCTCCCCTATGGGCTGGGGGTTGCCAGAGCCCTGGCTCTGTCCAGGGTGGAGGGTGGGAAAGGCCCTACTGGGTTGCCCCAGGGTGGGTGGGGGCAGGATCGGCAGCGGGCTAGGGGTGGGGGGCTGGGAGCCCGGCGCTGGGCCTGGCTGACCATGACCGTGGCTGCGTCTGCTGCGTGGCCGCAGGGTGTTCCTGGCCCTGGTGGAGGATGCCGAGGACCGGGGTGGTGTGGTCGCCCAGGGAGGAGGAAAGGTGAGGCCCAACCCTGGTGTGGCCCAGAGGGCGTCCAGCCCTCTAGGCCTGCTGTGCATGCGGGGTGGGTGCTGCTGCGATGGGGCGGAGGGACGGGACCTGGGCTGGGCCTGGCGTGGGGGGACTGTTGACATCCCCGCAGTGCAGCTATGGGGGCTGGGCCTTGCGTGGCCCCATGGGGCGTCTGCATCGCCCATCCCCCCAGGACTCGGCACTGACTGCGGCACTCTGCTTTCAGGCCCTCATCCCACTGTCCCTGGAGGGCACGGAGGTGGGGCAGGCCAAGGCTGCACAGGCCCTGGCGAAGATCATCATCACTTCCAACCCCGAGATAGCCTTCCCTGGAGAGCGGGTAGGATGGCTGGGCACAGTACAGGGGGGGTCCTTCCCCAGGGGGTTGTGTTGCAGGTTGCGGACCCCCCAGCCAGGGGCCCCGAAGAGGCTGATTTGTAGGGAGGAGGGAAGGGGGCCTGACTAGCAGGAGGGGCTGGGAGGTATAGTTGTTACCCCAGGGCCCTGGGCTGCAGCCTGCCTCCCTGCCTGGCCCGCAGGACGTGTCCGTGTCCTTTGCCTATAGGCCAAGGTCTCGGACAGGGCCTGTGCCAGGGGCTCCTGGGCTGATCTGTTCCCATCTGTGCTGGACTTGGCCAGGCTCATGCGAGCCCAGCTGGGTGGTGACATCCCTGCCCTGGCCTCGCGGGTCTGGGGGTGGCCCCGCAGCTCCTGACCGCCCATCTCCCTAGATCTACGAGGTGGTCCGGCCGCTGGTGAGCCTCCTGCAGCTGCAGCGCAGTGGCCTGGAGAACTTTGAGGGGCTGATGGCTCTGACCAACCTGGCAGGGACCAGCGAGCAGCTGAGGTAGGGCCCGGAGGCCCAGAAGGGGGGAGCGCCTCGGCTCTGGCTGTCATCTAGGGCTGTGTCCTGGGAGCGCCGTCAGCCTCCTCCACCCACAGCCCTGACCACAGCTGGCAGGGGCCTTGCCAAGCCCCACCTTGCCACGGGTTCCTGCTAGCGCTGTCCCTTCCTCGCTGCAGGCAGAAGATCCTAAAGGAGAAGGCGGTGCCCATGATCGAGGGCTACATGTTTGAGGAGCATGAGCTCATCCGCCTGGCCGCCACAGAGTGCATGTGCAACATGGTTATGAGCAAGGAGGTGAGCCCCAGGTGGGCGGGGGCAGCCAGGGCCTGCGGTGCAGGAAGGGAACGCAGTAGGCATTGCATACCTGGGCTCTCGCGAAGCTTGGGCAGTTCCACGGGGCTTTCCTGTGAGCTGGAGACCTGGGCTAGGCCGGATGGCCGTGCGCTGGAGACTGCCGGCTCAGTAGCCGCAAGCAGAGGGTGGTAGCGATGGTGCCGTGTCGTGAGACCGTGAGTGGTGCAGGCAGGGTCAGGCTGGCGTCCCGTCCCCAACAGTGGCAGGGGCCGGTGCTTTGGAAGGAGCGTGCTGAACAGGTGCATCAAGGGCAGCGGGGACCAGCCTTGTGGCCACAAATCAACCCGCAGCCTCCCTGAGTGCTGCTCTGCTTTCTGCTCCCTGCCGTATCTGCCACTGCTGCCTGCCCGCTCCCCAGTGGGCCTGTGCCCCATGCAGACGGCTGGTGCCTCTTGTGTTGCGGGTTGGCCACCCTTCATCTACAGGGATCAAGGCCCAGACCCCCCTGTTCATTGCCCTTCCCAGCATCCTCCCTCCTTGGTTGAGAGATGCATCTCAGATGTTTCATGTAGTTCCCAATACACCTGTCACCCCTGAGTTTGGGTCCTCTTGTGAACTTAGCTGGACTCTGCCCCTGCAGCCCTCCTGTGGCAATGAGTTCCACAGGTTAACTGCACACTGGGCCAAAAAGTCCTTCCTTTTGTTAGTTCAGATCTGTCTCCTGTGGATTTCGGGGGGGAGGGGGGCTAGTTCAGGATTCAGGGGCTTGGTGAACAGCAGCTCTGTGGTCTCTGTCTAGGGAGCAATGGGATTTTACAGACCTCTGTCCTGTCCACTCTCGGGCTTTTCTTTTCCGAGCTGCAGGGTCCCAGCCTTTAGTTTCTCCTGATCTGGCAGCTGCTCCAGGCCCCTGATCATTGCGGTTGCCCTTCTCTGCACCTTTTTCAACTCTGCTACAGCCTTGTTGAGATGCAGGGACCAGCCCTGCACGCTGGATTCAGGACATGGGTGCGCCACAGATCAGTATAAGGGCACAAGGGTGATCTCCATTTCGCTTACATTTCCCTTCTTTATGATGCCCAACTTGTCACTGCTGCCCACTGAGCTGTTATTTTGAAAGAGCTCTACAGTGACGCCAAGGTCTCCTTTCTGAGTCATGGTAGTTAGTTCAGGACCTCAGGCCGTGTACGTAGAGTTGAGGTTATTTTCCCTGTATGCATTATATTGCACTTGTCAATGCTGAAGTTCATCTGCCATCCTTTTGCCCGCTTGCTCAGCTCAGGGAGGTCTTTCTGCTCCTCTCCGTGAGCTTGGCCCTTGGCTACCTGGGATAATATGGTGCCATCTGCAAGTGGGGGATTTTGCTGTGTACCCATTCACAGACCTTTGCTGAACATGCTGAACTCAATCAGGCCTAGTGCAGCTCCTCACTTCTGACCTCCTTTGTCAGGCTGGCAGGAGGTTTTGTGTGAAGTCCCATGGGTCTGTCCTGGGCCTGGCACTGTTCAGCAGGCTTAGCAGTGATTTGGGTGCTGGAGTAGAGAGCTTCCCAGGCAAGTCTGCAGGTGACCCCAAACCAGCACATGCTGGGGGACAGGCGCGGCCTCCAGCAGGATCTCCACAGGGTGGAGGCTGGGCTGGAGCCAGCAGGGCGAAGTGCAAGGCTGACAAATGCAGGGTGCTGCAGCTTGGCGAGAGGAAAGAAAAGCACAGACACGGATGGGAGGTGCGTGGTGGGGCGGAGAAGGATCCGGGGGTCGCAGAATCACAGCAAAGTCAGGCTAGAAGCACCTCTGCAGGTCGTCTGGTCATGGCAGGATCATCCCAAAAAGTCCTTGTCTAACCCAGGGGTGACCAGCTGTGCTACACATGGCACTGGCAGTCTCTGTGTGCAGTGCACGGGAGATGGAGGGGACAGGCAGCAGATGGTGTAGGGAGCAGAAAGCAGAGCATCAGATTGGGCAGGGAGCTGAAAGTAGAGTAGCAGATCAGGCTGGGAACACAGGGCAGGGAGCAGGAAGTGGAGCGGCAGATTGGGCAGGGGGAGGGGTTTGGAGTGGCACTCAGGGAGTGCAAGACTTCATTTGTGGCCCCCCTGCCAATCTGACCTGTTCCTAAAACTCCACCAATGGGCCCATGCCACACAGCTCCCGGCCCGTTGTCCCCGGACACCAAAAGCACCGTGACCTGTGACAGGTGAAGCAGGGTGCTGGGAGCACCCTGCTGCTGCAAGGGGTGTCAAAATGTGCTCGAGAGACTTAAGGAAGAGGCTGTGCCCCTGCTACAGAGGAAGGCAAAAACCCCACATCCATCCATCTGACCACGAGTTTGTGTGCTCTAAGTTCACGCCATGGCTGCGTGTCCCGCTCCCTGTAGCAATGCAGAAAAGGTGCTCTCCTGCCGTCTCTCTGGCAGCCCCCGGGGGCATGCAGGCCGCTACCATGTCCCTTCACAAACCGTCTTTCCTATACACTGACCACTTAGTTGGTTCTCTCAATCTCCCCCAAAAACGAGGAGCCCCGAGCTGCTCGCAGTCCTCTAAATATGTGCTGGGCACGGAGATGGCATCACCTCCCGTCCTGTTGATGCAGCCTGGAACCACGTTCAGCGTTTTGCTGCTGTGCCATGTTGCAGATTCATGTCGGGTCTTTGGCCCACTGGGAGGATGTGAAAGTGATGGGACGCTTGGGAGAAAGCGGTCACGAGAGGGGAAGTCACGATCCCAAGACGGGGAAGCAGAAAGGCAGCAGAACTGGTGTGTAAGGTTGCCAAAAGGCGGATTTCACCCAGCTCCAGGAGTCCGTGGGCATGGTGCCAGGGGGCGACCGACAGAGATTAGCTCAGGTGGGCTGGGTGCTTCTAGAGGACCTGGTGCTGGATGATAACAAGAGAGATGATCAGAGAGCTGATGATGATGGGAGACGGGCCAGGTAACAGAGGACTGGAAAAGGGCCAACATAGTGTCCCTCTAAACAAGGTAGAAAGGACCCGGGGAACTACAGACCAGATAGCATCACCTCAGTACCTGGGAAGTTACTGGAGCAGATACTAAGGAAGACCATGTGCAAGCACCCGGAGGAGGAAGGGCTGATCGCAAGCAGCCACCAGGGATTATGAAAAACATCATGGGAAGCCCGATCTCCTTCTTTGGCAAAGTGCTTGGGTGGATGAAGGGAATGCTGCGGGTGTTGTATCTGGACGGCAGCAAGGCTTGTGACGAGGCCCCACGTGATCTTCTCATAAACAAATGGGAGACATGTGGGCTGGATAAAACTACTACAAGGGGGAGAGAAAACTGGCTCAATAGTTCCAGGAAAAGAGTAATTATTAGCGGGTCCACGTCTGAATGGCAGGAGGTTTCGAGTAGAGTCCCACAGGGTCTGTCCTGGGCCTGGTGCTGTCCAACCTGTTTATTAGACTCGGATACTGGCAGAGGAAGCTTCTTGAGCAAGTTTGCGGATGACAAAACTGGGAGGGATTGTGAACAGCCTGGAAGATGTGAGCACAATTCGGAGGGATCGTGCCAGACTGGAAAGCTGGTCTGGAGCAACAGGATGAAGCTCAGTGTGGACAAAGGCAAGGTGCTGCACATGGGAGAAATGATGAAAACACCAATACAAATGGGGACACACGGCTGGATGACAGCTCTGTGGAAAAGGACTTGGGGGTCCCGGTAGAGCACAGACTCAACAGCAGTCTGCAGTGTGATGCAGCCACACAAAAGGCGGATGCAGTTTTGATGCACGAGGCACAAGACAGGAGGTGATGGTGCCTCTCTGCGCGGCGCTGGTCAGGAACCTGTGTGCAGCTCTGGCCCCCACGTTTGAAAAGGATGTGGAGAAGTTTCTAGAGGCAGCAACACGTGATCTAGGCTTGGAAAGCAGTCATGTGTGGAGAGGCTGAAGGAGCCGGGCGTGTTCAGCTTGCAGAAAAGGCGCTTCAGCGGGGCCACGACAGCAGCGTGCAAACACCTGAAGGGCTGCCCTAAATGAGGAAGAACCGCTGATTTTTCCTGTTGCATCAGGGAGCAGTTCATGGGCCAATGGCTTCATGTTGCAGCAAAGGAGGTTTGGATTGAAGGCCAGGAAAGGCTCTGCACTGTCAGAGCAGGGAGGCTGTGGGCTAGACACCCAGGGAGGCCGCGGACTCTCTACTGGGGGTGTCGAGGAGAGGCTGGACAACCACCGGGCTGGGATGATGTAGGTGTAGCGGTGCCTGGAGGGAGCTGTGAGGGGCAACACGCATCCAGGTCGCTGGGAGAGCAGGAGACCCCAGCCTGGAGCAGGTGGACATGGGAGGGACCGAGCAAAGCAGAGCCCCACAACTGGCCTGGGCGGGAAAGATGAAAGCAGCTGGGCCAGGCTGGGGGGCGATGCGTGGGGGCTGCAGTGATTAATGCCCTTCTGGACTCCTGGGCTTTGCTGCCACATGGGGCCACGAAGGAGTTTTTCCCACTCCTGCTGCTACAAGTTCCAGGGGTTCTGTTGCCTTCCTCAACTTTGGTGCTACTTGCAGCCGGGGCTGGGGGTGGTGATGGGGCTGTGCCAACGCTTCTGCCGGGTCCAAAGCCAGAGGGATCCTGCCCCTGTGCTCAGGCTCAGGGTGATGCTGCGCTGGCGGGGCAGGAAGGAATTCGACCCCATGGCCGGATCGGCGCTGACTGGGGGGCTTCCCTTCCTCGGCCGCAGGAGACGCGGCCTCTGCCTGGGGTCGCGGGAGTGCGTTTGAACAGCTCCCCCCGGGCGGTCGGCGGCGTGGGGCAGGAGGGGCGCAGGGCTCTGACGGGCGTGCCCCCGCGCTGCAGGTGCAGGACCTGTTCCTGGCCGAGGGCAGCGACCGCCTGAAGCTGCTGGTGCTCTACAGCGGCGAGGACGACGAGAAGCTGCGGCGGGCGGCCTCGGGCGCGCTGGCCATGCTGACCTCGGTGCAGCCCCAGATCTGCCGGAGGATCCCCGAAGTGGTGAGCGGCAGCTGCGGGTCCCGGGGCGGCGGCCGGGGGTGGGGGGCGGGCGCCGGGCGCCGGCCCGGGCCGCCCCGCTCAGCGGCGCGCTGTCCCCGCAGACGGAGCACTGGCTGGAGGTGCTGCAGGCGCTGCTGCTGAGCGCCAGCGCCGAGCTGCAGCACCGCGGCGCCGTCGTGGCGCGGAACATGGTGGCGGCCGACCGCGACGTGGCGGCGCGGCTGGTGGCGAGCGAGGCGCTGGAGATCCTGTCGGTGCTGGCCAAGGAGCACGAGGACAAGCCGCGCGTGGCCCGCGCCGCCCAAGAGAGCCTGGCGCGCGCCGTGGCCTACGGCCTCATCCAGCCCAACCCGCAGCAGGCCTGAGCCCCGCCCCGCAGCTCGCCGGGGGCCGCTGCGGGATCCGCGCTCCCGCCCGCGGCGCACTGCGGGGGGGCCGTGCCCGGAGCTGCCGCCGGCTGCGCCAATACAGCACTTTGCACCCAGCGCGGCCTCCGTCTCTTCCTGCGGGTTGCCGTGGCAACACTGGAGCAGGCGGGGCGGGAGGCCGGAAGTCCCGCCCGCCAGGGCCCCGTGCGCGCCGATTGGCCGGGGCGATGGCGGCGCCGGGCGCCTGGTTCGTGTTCGGCTTCGAGGGCGCGGACGAGCCCCCGCGCGGCCCCGACACCGGCACGGCCGTCCCGCGCGCGCTCCCGCTCCCCGCCTCGCTGCGGCCCGGCGGCGTGCGCGCGCTGCGGCCCGGCTGGGACTGCGTCGTGATCGTCACCGGTGAGCGTGTCCCGGGGTTCCCCCTCCCCTCCCCTCCCCCAGCCCGGGTCGGCCCGGCGCTGACGCCCCCTCCCCGCAGGCTCGGGCGCGGCGTTGCTGCGGGGCGGCGCGTGGACGGCGCTGCCGGGCGGCTGCCGGGACGCGGCGCCGGGCGAGGGCCACGTGCTGCTGGTGCTGGAGGCGGCGCTGGAGGCGCGCTCGTGGGCGGCGGAGGCCCCCCCCGCCTGGCGCCGCCCGCTGCCGCCGGCCGCGCCGCCCCCGGCGCTGCCGCTCGTGCCCGGGGGCTTCGCGGCGCCGCGCGCCCCCTTCTTCTGGCCGCTGCCCGCGCGGCTGCGCGCCCGGCGCCTGGCGCTGGGGCTGGAGCACGCGCTGCTGCTGGGCGCCGCCGGCCTCGTCTACGCCTGGGGCAGCAGCCGGTGAGTGCGGGGGGCCGCCGGGCCGGGCCGGGCCGGGGGGCCGGGCCCGGGGTCTGACCGCCGCGTCCCGCAGGCACGGGCAGCTGGGCCACGGCGGGCTGCAGGCGGAGCAGGAGCCGCGCGTGCTGGAGGCGCTGCAGGGGCTGCCGGTGGCCGAGGTGGCGGCCGGCGGGTGGCACTCGGCCTGCGTCAGCGGTAGGTAGGGGCCCTCCCCGGCGCAGGGCCAGCCACGGCCGCAGCCTCGCCGTCTCGCTCTCTCGGCAGAAGCGGGCGACCTGTACGTGTGGGGCTGGAACGCGTCGGGGCAGCTGGCGCTGCCTTGCAAGGCTCTGGCGAGGGAGCGCCGCACTGCGGCCGCCGGCGCTGGGGCTGCTGGAGGTGAGGACGCCTGCGGGGACGGCACTTGTGGAAGGAGGGATCAGCGCAGGGCAAATCCCCAGGCCGAGGCAGGGGCCGGCCGTGCCTGCTGTAGGAAAGGCAGAACCGCGGCAGCTGACGTCCTGCTTCTAGGGCCATCGTCGGTGCACGCAGGACACGCCGGGCCGAGCCCGCGCCCCTGCTGCAGACAGGCAAGCGCTGCCCCAGGTTCGGCTATAGAGTAAATTCAGTCCTGACCCTGCGTACAGCCACTGGCCTGAGCCCGGGTGCAGGGGCAAGGCCCTCCCGCCTGCGCCCTCCAGCGTTCGTCCCAGCAGCAGAATCGCTGTGTCCTGTTGCCCTCCCTCACCTTGGCTGTAGCCAACACCCGGTGCCTCCAGGGAGGCAGACAATAAATAAGGGCAGGGGGAGAGAGCAAGCAGCAAGCAGCAGCCAGAGGGAGACCCATGGGGAGAACAGGCAGTGCAGACTCCTCTTGACCCCACTTTAGTGCCTTTTGCACAAGCTGAATGTGCCCAGCTCCCTCAGCCTCTCGTAGGATTTGCCTTCCAAGCCCTCAACCATCTTTGCTGCTGCCTCTGGTCCCTCAGGAGGCTGACATTGTATACCAAAAGGGCTTTGATCTGGTATCCCACCACGTTCTTGTGAAAAAATGGGAGGACTGAGGGCTTAACTGTGAGAGTCAGGTGTGTAGGGAGCTGGCTGTGGGGTAGGAACAGATCTGTGTCATCTTGGCAAGAAGCGGGCAGAGGCGTCCTGCAGAGGTCGGTGCTTTTCAACATATTTATTAATGATTTGGATGTGGGGGTGAAGAGCTTGCTGGTCAAGTTCATGGACAACACCAAGTTACAGGGGAACGGGGTCACACTTGAAGATAGGTTATAGATTGAAGCAGACTTAGACAGACTGGCAAACTGGGTGGACCGGAACCTGATGAAGTTCAACTTTGAGAAATGTGAAGTGCTCCACCTTGGGATGGGCAACCCCCAGCACACCTGCAGGCTTGAGGGCACCAAGCTGGCTAGCACCACGAATGAAGGGGACCTGGGGGTAACAACAGACCACAGCATGAACACAAGCTGCAGTGGGATGCTGTAGCCAGCAGGGCAAACAACACCATGGCAGGCATCAACCGATGCATCTCCAGCAAAACGAAGGTGATTCTTTCGCTCTGCTCGGCACTGGTGAGACCGCAGCTGGACCACTGTGTCCAGTTCTGGGTGCTGCACTTCAGCAGGGACGTGGAAAAGCTTGAGAGAGTCCAGAGAAGGGCCACCCACATGATCAGAGTCGTACACAGCAAGCCATCTGAGGAAAGGCTGAGGGACCTGGGACTCTTCAGCCTGAAAAAGAGAAGGCTGAGGGGGACTTGGTAGCAGCTTACTGCTATATCAGGCGAATACATCAAGGGCTTGGTGAACAGCTGTTCACCAGGGTACCTTGGGGAAACCAGGAGCAACAGTCACAAACTCCTGGAAGATTGTTTTAGGCTCAGCATCAGGAAAAACTGCATAGCGAGGGTGTCCAGACTGTGCAATAAGCTCCGTCCGGAGGGGTCCAGTCACCTACCCTGGGAATGTTCAAGAGACTGGGTGGACCCCTCGCTGGGGTCCCCCGACCCGTTGTCTTTCCTGCTTGGTGCAGGGGGCTGGACCTGATGATCTTCTGAGGTCCCTTCTAGCCTTGCAGTCTATGAATCGTGAAAAAGGACGTGGAGGAGTTAGAGCACAGAGACCAGATTTGCACCCAGTACAGATGGGGGCTAACCCGGGCTGAGTAGGGGAGAGGCACCGTCTCCTCCTGCATCTTGCACCTGACGCTTCTATTGATGCAGCCCAAGTCACCAGTGGCCTTTTGTGCAGCTGCACCACGCTGCAGGCTCCTAGCGAGTCTGTGACCTGCCAAGACTCCTGTGGCCTTTTCCATTTTCTATTGGTATTTTTGATTACTCCTGAGGAGCAGCACCTTCCATTTGTCTGCGCTGAGCTTAATCCTGCTGCTCCAGCCCAACTTTCCAGTCTGTCAAGATCCTTCTGACTTGCACTTGCATTTTCCAGCATGTTCATTAACAGATGGCACAAGACTGGGAAAGATAATGTGCTCAGGAAGGTTCTTCTAGCAGTACCCAACTTACTAACAACCATGTAGGGCAGACCCCTGTGGGACTCCCCTCAAAACCATTTGCCAGTGGTTCTGTGGCTCCTGCCACCAAGGGTTGATCTCTACCTGATCCCAGGCCCCCTTCCCAGCCTCCAGGAGGATCAGGAGCTGCTGTTTGCCCCCCAAGGCCCACACTCCCTGCAAGGGGAGCACCAGGAGCATGGGAGGTGGGAGCAGAGTGTGCTGGCATCTCAGCTGGGGTGGGCCCCGCTGGCTTCCAGTTTCCCAGCTGAGCCTGGCTGTTTTCCAGGTGACTCAGTGCCCAGCCCTGGAGCGCACCAGGCTGCTGCAGGCAGTGACTTCATTTCAATCCAGGCCTTCCCAGCGCTGCTGGACCTACCTTGTGGGGCTGAGGTCTGCCAGGTCAACTGCGGGTCCCGGCACACAGCTGCTGTGACCAGTAAGTGCGTGTGGCCTTTCCCTTGTGTCGCAGGTACATGGGGATAGGGAGCTGCAACCTCCTGGAGCCCATGCTTTGTTGCAAGTCAGTGGGGCAGGCTGAAGCCAGGCCAGAACACCCTGCACAGGTGCACAGTACCTCCACTCCCAACACGCAGCACACACTGGCCCTGCACCCAAGCCTTGGTGACTTGTGTGGAGCAGCCTGTGATGCACCCCCCCAGGACCCTGCATCCCTGAGAAGCCCTGGCCAGGCCCAGGGCTGTGCACTCTGGCTCCAGGGTGACTCAGGCCCATCACAGGGCTGGGAGGGAGGGTGGTAGCTGGCAGGGGGCCCTGCTCTCTCTGACTCTGGCTGCTTTCCTTCCAGGGGAAGGGGAGCTCTACACCTGGGGCTGGGGTAAGTGACACCCTCTCTTCCTGCCTGGTCCCTCTGCTCCCAGCTGCACTCAGCAGGCTGGAGCTTGCTGCAGCTGCTAGGTATTTAGCAGCAGCACAGGCCTGTGTTCTCACGTCACAGGTAAATATGGACAGCTGGGGCATGGGGACAGAGCCAGCTCAGACCAGCCTCATGCTGTTGCCTACTTCCCTGCCAATGGGCTGCATGTAGAAGAGGTGGTGTGCGGCCCATGGACGACTTACGTGCGTGCCGTGGAGAAAGGAGAGCCTTCCTGAGCACTGCTGCTGGCACCAAGCCTGGCAGACAAGTGCCTGGCCCTATTGGATGTGTCAGTCTCCCCCAGGAGGGAAGCAAAGGCCCTGTGCTGGACTGGACATGTAGCACTTCAACCTCAGCTTCCAGCAGCTGGGGCCTGCAGGGCATACTAATAAAGTGCTGGGTCAAACAATAGGTGCTGTGTGCTGCTGCTGGCTTCCCTGCAACTGGAGGCTGAGAGAGATGGGGCACTTCACTGCCGGTTTATGGAGAACAGATCATGCTGGCAGCGGTGCCACTGCCAGGAGGAGATGACCTGATGCCTAGGCACAGACTGTGAGCAGCATCCTGCACTGAGCCCCAGTGCCTGAAGCACCCCCCAAGCTGCGCAGACATGGATCCCCATTTTATTGTTTATTCATGTATTCTTCCTTTGTCTTCTTACAGAACCCCCTTCCCCTTCGACACCAGAAGGCAAACGGAAGCGGGTCAGTCAGCAGTTAAAACATGCCTGACAGCTTCCTCGCAAGCAGACCCCTTGCAAACAAACAGACGTGCAACAGGAGGCCTCCACCCACAGCGGCTTGGGCCCAGGCCACAGGGAATAAATAACCAAGCAAGGCCTATCCACGAGGCCAGGGCCAGTATTTACAAGCCTGGGGAGGTGCAGCAGTGCTGAAGGTGGCGTGGGCAGCAGTATCGGTAGTTGGGGCAGAGGGAGCTCTGCTTCCCTTTTGGTGGTGCCTGAGGCCCCCACTCCTCAACCAGCTTATGCTCCTGCCCCCCTGGCCTGAGCCCTGCAGCCAGGTGTTGCCCTAGTCCACCGCTGTGGGGCTGTTCGCCACCAGGCTGAGCTAGTGCAGAGGCGGCAGCAGGGCTGGAGCTGGAAAGTAAACATTGAATCGCCACAAAAACAAAGGGATCCTGACTGGGTGAAAGAGCAAAGAAACACCAGCGACCAGGCTGAAGTCAGGCCCGGGGCAGGGCCCACCCCGCTCCAGCAAATGGGCAGTGGCGCTGGGAACAGCGGCTGGTGGCAGCACTAGGGCCAGGCCAGACAGCTGTACCTCAGCAGTGCAGATTGGTGGTGGTGGAGTTCAGGACGTGGGAGCTGTTGTCAGACCGGGAGGCCTTTGAGAGCTCATGCTGCAAAAGAGAGAGAGGCCAGTGACATGCTGGATTATGGCACTGGAGCTGTGAGCATAGGCCCTGGCCAGGCCACAGGCTGTCTAAGCAGCGAAGCTCTACTCCAGCAGGCTCAGAGCACTAGGCCTCAGAAGCGCTGGGTTGGGTCTCCTCCCCCACGCTTCCCACCTCCCGGATACCAGCTGCCTCAGCTCCCCTGCACTGGGGTGGGAGTTAGCAAGTCATTCTGTGCCCCAGCACTGAGAGGCATGGTAAGGAGCCACTTGGGTCCCTCCCCAAAAACCGGGCCTGAGGCAGAGGTGCTGGTCATGACTTCACTAGAGTTAGGGACAGCACCATATCCATGCGCCCAGGCTCCGCTCTGAGCAGAGAACAGCCCAAGCCGGATCCAGGGGTGCACTGGTGGGCAGGGCAGGGCCTGGCGCCATGTGCCGCACGGGACAAGGTAGGTGGGTTGAGAAGAGGTGAATTACCGCAAACTCTGAATAGGTGCTGGCAACAGACTTAACGCTGTAGTTACTCATGGGGGTGCACCCGCCGCTCAGCCCAGGGCCGTGCAGCTGCGGCATGTTCTCTTTGTTGCGCTCCTTGAGGCCAGGGCACGGGGGCCGGGCAGCCGCGTGGCTGGGGGGCTGAGCAGACTGGCCAAGCTGCAGCAGAGAAGTGTGGTTAGGCAGGACTGACAAGTAGAGCCCAGCAGGTCCTGTGCTGTTGCCTTCATCCCCATTCCTGCCCCCACCCTGGTCCCAGACCAGAGCGCAGCCCAGCTGCGTTGGAGCCCAGTCACTCACTCACCAGCCTTCCAGCACAGCCCAGCTCATGGGCAAACGTGGGCAGAGCCCAGCAGCCTGCACTATGCCCAGCCAGGCAAGCCTATCCACAGTGCTCCAGAGCCCCAGGAAGGTAGCAGGCAGGGCCTAGGTGCTGCGCCCAGACCAGGCTGTACTCCCACGGGCAGCAGGGCACTAGGACACAACCACAGCTGTCTGGCAAACCTGCAGGAGCTGGCTCAGGGGCTCTACCCTAGCAGAGCAGCCCAGGATAGAGCAAGTGGTCTCACCCCACCCCATGCCTCATGTTCCCCTTGCCCCCTGGACGGCTGGGGGCGACAGACCCACAGAGGGCCCCGGCAGGGCAGACAGCTGTGCGCACTCACTTTGCTGTGGAAGGCGGCACCCGGGACACCGGGGTGTGGCAGAGGACTGTGCTGAAGCCCGAGTGCATGGTGCTCTTGGGAGCGCCACTGGAGGTGGCGCTTAGCTGCAGGGACAGCAGGTTGGCAGAGGATGTGGGGGCATCACAGTGGCCCAGAGCCCAGCCACACAGCCTAACATGGGTAACCACAGCAAGGGCGCCGCAGACCTGGCCGCTACTGGAGGGCAGAGCCAGTCAAAGCATGCAGCAGATGAGCCGGTGCCACCATGAGACAACCAACACTGTTACCACCGAGCCTGCAGTGCTGGCTTCTCCAGCTCAGGAGCACCAGCTAACCCCCCAGGAAGCCTGAAGCCCTGCACCGGCTGTGATGGAGGAGAGGCACACAATTTACCTTTCTAACTTTGCCAGGCACGTGGGACCCCAGCACGCAGCGCTTGGCAGGTGTATTGGCCACAGCGCCATACAGCAGCTCTTCCTCAATCCGCCGATTCTTTTTCAGTTGCTGCACAGAAGAGATGCATATGGACAGGACTGGGCGAGGGATGGCCCAGCCCAAGTGCCACAGGCAGGGGACTGGTCCCAGCTACCTGACACCAGACACATGGCAGCACAGGGTGGCAGCACCCAGGGCTGCAACTACAGCTGTGCCCAATGGGCAGTGTTGGGAGGAGAGTGCAGCCCCAGTGGACCCCACCCCAAACCAGGATTGCTGAGGGCACACAAGGGCCCTGCTTTCAGGACAGCCAGGACACAAGGAACCCAGCCTGTCCAGACCATGCGGGATGCCGCTGGCCCCCACCCCTTGGCACAGAGCTGCACCACCACCAGCACGTGCAGTTGTAGAGCAGCTACAGCTGCAGGCTGGCAACAGGGCAGCTTCTCACATGTGCTCAGGCCCATCTGCCAGACAGAAGGGATCCAGCCTGGGCAACACTAGCCTCTGCCAGCACTGGAGCTATATACCTCCTCCTCAGACAGGCACTGCGCCGCCCCCAACCAGCCCAGCACACGTGGTAGGGAAGGGGTGCACCAGACTGAGGGCAGGGGCACCCCATCATATCTGAGCCCACCCGGCTGCCCCCTGCTGCAGCTGTCGCTCAGCCTCGCACTCACACGCTCCTGCTTTTCCTTCTCTTTCTCCAGGCAGAAGAGCTGCCACTGCTCTGCCACGTACTCCGTGAACTGCTGCCCGCTCACGAGAAAAGCCTCCTGGTGCTCATGCTCCCAGTCCTCAATGCGCACGCGCAGCTCCTCCTCCAGCTGGGCCAGAACGCAGGGAGGGGCATCAGGGGGTGGTCAGTCAGTCCCTGCCCATGGCCCGAGCATTGGGACCTGTGGGAGACCCATGACCCCACCCCCAGCCCAGCTTCCCCGCACTCAGGGCAGAAGGGTGGGCACCTGCACACTTGGCGAGTCCAGGCACCCCCTACCCAGAGCCTCGTTCACCTTGGGAAGGGTCTTCTGCAGCTTGGCCCGCTGCTTCTCTTCCTTTAGGAGGTTCCCCCCACGGTTGGCGAAGCGGCTCGGGTCACTTGCTTTTCTCTGAGGTGCAAGAGCCCAGTTACAAGGCAGCCCAGGCCCACACCAGCACACTAGGACCCCCCATGGCAGAGCGCAGCAAGAGGAGATTACCCCACCCAGGGCCCATGAACTCGCATATTGCTGGCCTGGACCCCTACAGCCCCAGGCCGGACACCTGGTGCTGCACGTGTAGCCCAGGCTTGCTCCCCACAGGGTCAATACCTCCAGCTCCAGGAAGAGTCTCCAGTTTTCCTCCCACTTCTGGACAGCCTCAAAGAGCTCCCTGTGTGTCTCGTAGTAGTGCTTCAGCCTCCCCACCTCAGCGTCATGGAGCTGCAGCAGGGTCTCCGTGTAGTCCTCTGGGAAGATGACAGCAGGATTACAAGGCCAGGCCGGCTGCAAGCAGGAACCCCCAGAGCACACCAGGCTCTGACCCTCCCGGACCCAACGCACCATCATAATAGGGGGTAAAAGCCTCCCGCTGGGCTGGGCTGTAGAAGCACTTGTCCCAGTAGGCTGCCAGCTCCACGCGGATCGCCTCGATCACCACCTTCATGTTCTGCAGCTTCAGCTCCTCCAGGCGGTCCACTTCCAGCTGCAGCTACGGAGGGAGCAGACCACACACAGGCTCAGGGTCCAGGGACACGGCAAGAGGAAAGGGTAAGAGGAACAGACTGCGCTCCAGGGACTAACAGCTTTCAGCAGCTGCAGGCTCCTGCACAAGAGCTACAGGATGGAGCGCTGGGTCCTCCCCCTGCCTGTGCTACCAGGAGCAGGTAGCCTGCCCTCCCCCAAAGGCACGCAGGCAGGTTTCCTTACCGCTCTCCGGGTCCTGGCGCGGGACCCGGTCATGTGTGGGGCCACAGCATCCCTCTCCTCGGCTGGAACCTGCAGGCGGTCCCAGAGCTCCAGGATTCGGGAACGCAGCTCTGCGCACACCGCCTCGTTAAGTGCCTGCCGGGCTTCCAGCTGCAGTGGGGAGGCATCGGTCAGCACACAGCTCCCAGCAGGCATTGCCAGGTCCTGCTCCACGCCCCCTGAAGAGGGGCCCTGGCCAAAGTCCCCACCAGTCCCTTGAAACCTCCAGATTCCAAGCCCTGTCCGGGAGCCTCAGCGTTTTTAGGCAAAGCCCCGACCCGGTCAGCTCAGGTACGGGGTCCCTACCTGCTGGAGCAGCTCCTTGAGTGCAGCAATGTTCTCAGTGGAGAGGCAGAAGGCCTCCTCATCCTCACACACCACATCCTGCTCAAAGCTGGTGTCAGGGACGTGCTCCAGCTCTTCCATGCACTTGATGATCTGCCGCTTGGTACACACGAACTCCTCTCGCCGGCGCTCCTGGAGGAGGGAGGCAGGGTTAGAAGCCGGCAGCGCCATGCAGAGCTTGTGCCCAGTTATGCGTGCGCACACACACACCACTCCCCCCCCGGACCTTCTCAGTTGTCAGGACGGCCAGGTGGCGCCGGAAGGCATCGAGCTCCTCCAGGCTGGGTACGGCACTGCTGTCAATGCTGTACGGGCGGGCGCAAAGGAGGTCGCACAGATCCCGGTCTCGCTCCTGCAGGGCTTTCAGCTCCTGCTTTCTCTCCCGCTTCTGCTTCGCCATCACTTCCACACGGGTGCGCAAGTCCCTCTCCAGTTGGAGGATGGTGCTCTCCTCCTCCTGAGGGTACAGGCCATCAGCAGTGGTCGAAAACAGCTGCCCCCACTCCCCCCCAAAGTAGCACGGGTGCCTCGGCCCAGCAGCACTAGGCTCAGATTGGTCCCGCCCATGGCAGCCATAGGCCCGCTGGGTCATAGCCTAGCCATGAGAACTAAGGTCTGCAGCATGAGCTTGCCCATCCCATTCAGCATGGCAGTAGGCTGCCACAAAGCCCAGGGCTCTGCACTCCGGGGCCTTACAGGCCCCATCAGGTGGACCAGTGGGGAGGAGCCAGCCAGCTTCTCTTGCAAGCAGGGCCCCGCCGGTGGACCCGGGGCCAGGCCAAGCCAGGAGCAGGCTGTTGCGACCTGGGTGGGAGAGAACAGGGACGCCAGCGCTGGGGCTTACCTCAAAAGGATCTAAGTGGAGCTCCTGGCACAGGGCGTCCAGCTCCTTGCGACATGTGGCGATGCTCTTGAGCAGGCGCTCCTTCAGGTCCTCTTCCTCGGCGATCATCATGTCCAGCAGCCCCTGCGGGAAAGCTCCGATTAGCGGCGCCTGGGGGACTGCTGGGACAGTGTGGGCAGTTGGAGAAGCACAGCCTGCCAGCCCAGAAATCCCCGTGGGGAACAGACCAGGAGAGGCCAGCATAGGACAAGCAGGCTTGAGCAGAGCTGAGCATCTACAGCACAGCCTGGAGTGACATGGGGGAGCAGGAGGGCAGAACTGTTACAATCACCTGAGGCCCGGGCCCCAGCGGTGCACCAAATCCCAGCATTCCTGCTTGCCCTGGCCAGGACACCTGTTGTCGGGCACGAGGGGAGCGTGAACGAGGCTGCAGGTTGTGGCCAGGGGCAATGAGGCACTTAGGACAGAGGCTGGGGCCTGTGAGCTCAGCAGGGCCCTGGCCAAGGGAGGGTCTAGGCTGCACCCACAGAACAGCATAAAGCTCCATAGCCTGGCCAGGCCAGCTCTCCCCTCAGGGTTGCTCGTCCCCACGTGCCCCGTTGTGCTCTGCTCTGGCTGGGGGCAGCCCTACCTGTGTGCCCTGCTCTTGGAGGGCTCAGGAACAGGACTCTGCCAGTCTGGAAACATCACCCCAAGGGACTGACCCACAGGGTGGGATGGTATTTGTACCATGGGACGTTGTTGAGCATGGCAGGGAGCAGAGAGCAAGAATCTGCACTCCCGCGCCAGGGGCAGGGCAGGATGGTCTAGAAGGTGCCATGGCCCGCAGGAGACAGAGGCACGAAAGGACAGAGGAGCAGAGAGCAGGAGCAGACTCACGTGCACTCCTTCGGTCAAAGCAGGGGGAGCTCGGGAAGGGACTCACCTTGACGTGCTTCTTCACCACATCTGTTCGCTGTAATCGCTGCTCCTCAGGGATCCCGATCTCCTCCCAGATATCCCGCAGTTTGCCCAGGGCGCTGTTCAGACACGCCACGGACTCCGCAGCCAGCACCTCGCTGAGGAATGGAGGGACAGCAGTTACTGCCGAGGGGCAAATGGGGCTCCAAGGAGTACATCCAAGAGCCGCCAGACCTTGCTGAGGAAGCCAGGCCCAGGGGTAGGGAGCCATCACAGCGCATTTGCCAAACTTGAGCCAGAGGCAGGCGACTACCAGAAGGCACCAGAACCCCTCCTGTTGCTTTGGCCAAATTGCTCACTATTCTGCTGCTGGAGCCTGGAGGAACTCGAGCCGGCAGAAGCACCCAGCACAGTCCAAAGGCAAGCATCAGTAAGCAGACTCAGCAGTTGTTTACACACACTGTGCCATTATAGAAGCATCAGGGCTGCAGGCAAGCTGTTCCAGCACTGCAGTTTGCTGCCCATTCCAGGCAAGCCCCCGAGCTTGCAGAAGGGCTTGGCGAGGTTTTGTGAACAGCAGCCACTTCTACGGATTCAGATTGGGCAAGGCAGCCAGGCAGGAAACAGTAAGCTCACTCCCTACTCCCGAATTATGAGTAACGGCAGCAGAAAGGAGGAACACTCCTAGCCTTAGTGACTGCAAAGGCCCAGTTCAGTCTTTAAACAGAATGAACTGAGTTTAAGGCCAAAAGCAGGATTAGATGGACTTGCATTATCAGCCTTTGGGTCCAGCCATTGGTTTACATCACATTTTTCCCACTAAGTTAGAGCTCCTCTTTTGTGGGCCTCAGACCTGGTCAATGACTAAAATGGCAGAGTGGCAAGTGCAGACCATGGAGCTGGAAGTCTACATTGCCTAGAATTGAGTAAGGTTTGAATCGATGGCAGCGCTTAAAATGCCATCAATAGTTTGAGGCGCACCTCTGCTGTACCCTGCCCTTAAGTCAGTAGCGACTGAAGCAACCAACGTAGGGAATGCATTTGTGCTATATCTGTGCGTAAGAGATCTAAGAGACTCAGTTAAGTGCCAGTGAGAAGCACAAGCCAAGGTGACAAGGCAACAGGAGTGGGGCCTTCCGCGATGCAGAGGAGCAGACCAGAAACGCTTCCTTCCTGAACGGTTACTTGCATAGGAGATACCAGCAATCCTGGCCACCCAACATCTGCCGAGGGCACAAGAGAACCACTCGGCTCAGCCCCAAAGCTTCAGCAGGGCAGGGAGCAGCAAACATTTATTACATCAGAACAAGCAAGCTATAAATAGAGGGTCCAAGATCCTGCGGTCCCTCCCTCTTGCCATTTTCAGTTTTAAACTTTTGGGCAGTTTTCCGTCTCCTCTCCCAGTTTTGGCTTTTTTAAACTGCTGGCCCAGAACCGTATGTGGAAGTTAAGTATTGGGATCACTAATGCCCTAGACAGGATGGGGGTTGGCTCTTTACTCCTCCCAGTCAGTCCCATATCCTATATCTACATCCAAGGGTCACCTTGGCCTCAGTACCTCCCCATGGCACCAAGAGCTCACTTCCCGCTCTGTTCCCCTGCGGCTCCCAGAGCCTCGTTCCACAGCCCGTGGTTCTCCTCCTGCCCAGATGGGAGACCCATGCCTTCGGCTCTGCTTGCCAGGATCCAAAGCACCAGGTGGTCCGGCTCACTCTGGGGCACACCCTGCCATCATCCCCACAGCTCCAGAGACAGACAGTGTGTCTTCTGTCACTGCAGGTGACTGGTCACTGTGGGTCGGAACCAGTCCCAGGGCTTACCAACACTCCTGAAAAGTCTCTCCGGACTTGGGCCAGGGTTGAGCGCAGCACATCCCAGAAAGGCGAGCATGCCGCACCAGTGGTTACCTTTGCCAGTTGCCCTAAGTGGCCCTGTCAAGAATTGAGGACATTCTCAGGAAAGCCATGGTGCTGGGTGCTAGTTACATCCCAGCCTTTAATGCCCTTAACTCGGGGGAGAAATTGGTTTGGCCCCCAGAGCCATATCTGGGCTGCAGGGCTCCTTGTGGGCCAGAGCTGGACTCACCCCTGGCAGTGCTGCAAGCACCAGGGAGCTGCAGGTGTTAATTCAGCAGCTGCTCACCTCCTCCCCCAGCACGTGTCCACAGTGGGGCTCTGTGCTCCCAACTGTGGGGCAAGCTCTGCCTGCCTGACTCCACAGACCCCCCACAGCCAGGTGACACAGCTCTGTGGGCAGGACCCAGCCCTCTGGCCACGTTTGACACCAGTGCTTCAATCAAAACCTTAGCTGACTTCCCCATGGTCCTGCCTGCGGCCCACGGCAGGGGCAGTGTGTGGCCGCTGGCTAGAGGACCCATCATTTGGGTTGCCTTTCTCGAGGACACTCATGTTTTGGCAGGGTCCTGGTCCTGGGTGATTGTCAAGGCTGCCCAGCATTTATAACCCCAGACAGGAAACCAGAGTCCTCCCAGCCCACTCCAAGTGACTCATACCTGGCGTAAACATCGCTAAGCCTCCCCCAGGTACTCAGGGGGTTTCTGGCCTGTTGCCCTCCCTCCTTCTAGGAGCAGCGCACCATGCTGTCTCTCTGCAAACATGCAGGAGAAATATTTATTGAAAAGCAGCTGCTCTGCACCATGGACAGTCGTCATCTTCTTCAGACAAGGGCCAAACCACTGCTAGACGCCTTCTCGCCCCGGTGCAGGGCAGAGCTCTGGGGACCTCTCCCTTCCTCAACACCATCGATTCCCTCCTCACCATTCACTGCCAAACCTACATTTCTCTGGTTGCACTGCATGTCTCTGGCCTGACTCATCACCCAAACCTTCAGGCAAGGCTCCCAGAGGGAGACACCGCAGCCTTCAGTGAATGCAAAGCCTGCCAACCGGTCTCAGGCACCACATCCATCAGCCCCAGCAAACCCCGAGTCCAGCCCCTACACACGTATGCAAGCGTGAGATCACCCCCAGTGCCCCAGATGCCCCTGCAGAAGTGATGCAAAAGGAACTAGAAAGGAGCAACGCACCAGGACGACCGCTTGCAGGAGAAGTAAGGGGCCGATGTGCACAAACACAAGCACATTGTTTGCAGAACTGTTGCTCCTGCTGGAGCTCATGATACTTGGGCTTAAAGGGAATTTGCAAAATGCCTCCGGGACGCAGGGCAGGAACAGAAATTCATAATCTGAGCGAACAGCGAGCGTCTGGGCTCAAGAGGGGCAGCGACTCTGCAACCTCAGCACCATGGCCAGTCTCCCCGCAAGTCGCAGGCAACAGCCACCTCCCTTCTCCCATGGCCTCCCCCCGCCACTCGCCGACCCTCAGCCCTGTCTGAGTTTTCTCTCACAAGCGTCTTTTCACTCCCGGGTCCCCGCCTCCTCCGTCCCTCCGAGCAGGTTCGCATTTGGATGGAGGCTTCCCTTGGACGTTCGCCTCCTTGGCCCCGAGGGATGGTACATGAGGCCCCAAAAGCCCGTCCAGTGGGTCTGCCCGCTAGAGTCTGACGTATCCTTCCTTGTCCTGCACTCCCGGCCAGGACACGGCTCCAGCCCCCAGCACGTGGGAAAGCGTTTGCTCCCATCCGTGCGCCGGCTCCTCGGCAGCAGGGGAGGGTGCTGGTGGAGGGTCCTGCAACCCCCAGGTCTCAGCCGGCTCCGACGCCCAGCCCTGGGCACACAGCGCAGCCCAGCGAGGATCGGTCTCATCTTTCCGGCGGCTGGAGCTGTGGGGCTTGCTCGTTCTCGGGTCAGAGCATTGCCCGGGCCAGCGCCCCCGACACAGCAACACACAGGGCTGGAGGAAGGGGGCCTGTAACAGACCCACGGCAGCGGAACCATGCCACGCCAGCCTGGCACCCTGCGTAGAGCCACCCTCGGCACGTCCACGCCTGCAAGGAAAGCGGCTGAACTCGCCTCGGCTCCACTGTGCCGGACTAAACCAACCCCGACGGCACCGGCTGTACGTGCGCTCAGGGCGCGGCGCACCTGCAGATGGTGACGCTTTACTGCGCTGCAAACTCGTTCGCTGCGCAGCAAAGCGTCTGGTGCGGACGGGTCCGGACCCACAGCGCCAGGGCAGGACCCCCGCGGACAGGGAGAGGCCCCGCACCTCTTCCTCATGACTTCGCGGCCCCGGAGCAACCGCCACCAGTTCGGATCCCCCGCGCTGCCCGCTTACTGGCTGGCGGGAGATACGTGACATCCCGCCCCTTCCGCTGCTCCCCGGGAGCGTCTTCTGGTTTGTCCCATCCGAGCTCCGGTCGCGGCCCGGCCCCGCCCCAGCAGGAACGCGCGGGCCAATTAGCGGGCGCGGAGAGCAGGCGCGGCACTGGCGCCGGGCAGAGCGCCGCACAGCGCCCCCTGGCGGGGGGCGGGTTTGTTGGGCTGCCCCGAGTGCTCGGGCCGAGCCCCGGTCCCAGGTCCTCGGAGGCGGGCGGTCGCGGGCAGGGCCTTCCAAGCCAAGGGGGGCTCTGGGGCGCGACCCCCCGCTGCGCGCAGGAGGGGCTATGCCAGCCCCCGCGCTGCAGCTCGCCCCGAAGTGCTTGGAGGCCCAGCAGCACAGGCCTGTGACAGCGCCAGCCGGCTCGTGCGCGGCCCCTGGGCCACTCAGGTGCACACGGTGGAAGAGAGGAGGACCCCTCCTAGCACGGCTGCTAGCACTGAGCCGGCTGCCATGAGTGCCCAGCCCCACTGCAGAGGGGCTGGGAGGAGACGAGGCACCTGCACTGGCTGCATCCATCTCCTTGCGGAGGGAAGGGAAGGGCCAGCCCCGTGCTGGATGCACAAGCAGCGGCTTCCCAGGGGGTGCTGAAGTGCTGGGTCCAACAACAGGTGCTGTGCGTGGCTGCTAGCTTCTGTCGGCCTCCTGGCTGCAGGGAGATGGGGCACCGCACTGCAGGTTTATTCCCGTAACCCAGCAGCAAGTGCCTCATCTCCCTGCGGTTCATGCTGAGGCCTGCTCCACAGATGAGCAAACCCCTGGTCACAGGCTGCCAGTAGCACCATGGATTGAGCAGCCTGCAGCGCATCCCAACTGCACAGCACTACCAGACATGCATGCCATTTTATTGTTTATTCGTGTATTCTTTGTCCCGTTACAGAACCTGCTTCTCCTCTGGCATCAGAAGGCAGACAGGGAGGCAGGTCAGTCAGCAGAGGTTAAAACAAGTCCCACCCCCATGCCCCACAGCTTCTTCACAGACAAGCATGCAGGAGCCCTCCACCCACAGCGGCTTGGGCCCAGGCAGCAGGGAATAAATAACCAAGCAAAGCTGTAGTGCTAACAAGGTGCAGCCCTGTCCACAAGGGTCAGGGTGAGTATTTACAAGCACCAGGAGGTGCAGCGGTGTTGAGGGTGGCAGGGCAGCAGTAGCTGGGGCAGAAGGAGCTCTGCTTCCCTCCCCGTGGTGCCCAAGGCCCCCACTCACTCAGCTCATGCTCCTGCCCAAGCCCTGCACCTAGGTGTTGCCCTAGTCCACTGTTGTGGGGCTGCCTGCCGCCAGGCTGAGCTAGTGCGGAGGCGGCAGCAGGGCTGGGGCAGGAAAGCAAATGTTTAATCACCATAAAAACAAAAGGATCCCAACTCTAGGCAAAAAGAGCAGAGAAGCACCAGGGGACCAGGCTGAAGCCAGGCCTGGCACAGGGCCCACCCCGTTCCAGCAGACAGGCAGCGGCTGAGACAGGTGGTGCACACAGTGGCTCTGGGAACAGCGGCTGGTGGCAACGCTAGGGCCAGGCCCAACAGCCGCGCCTCAGCAGTGCAGGTTGGTGGTGGTGGTGGAGTTCAGGATGTGGGAGCTGTTGTCAGACCTGGAGGCCTTTGAGAGCTCACGCTGAAAAAGAGAAAGAGGCCAGTGACATGTTGGACCAGGGCACTGGGGCCGTGAGCATGGGCCCTGGCCATGCCGTAGGCTGAGAAGCTAAGCACTGAAGCTCTACTCCTCCAGGCCAGGGCAGGCAAGGGTGGGGGTAGTCATGGATGCTCCATGTCAGGACTGACTGCTCCCAAACCCCTTGGCCTCAGCTGGCAGCAAGCCAGCTGGGAAAGGAAGGCCCCAGCTTTTGCATGAGCTGCCTCCCTCTGGCAGCAGCTCCAGCTTCCTCCATTCCTGCAGATGATCTCAGCCCCAGTTTACTGCCATGGGGCACATCCTGGGTGGGCACATCACCTCCCCCCTCCCAGCTAGCGATCACTGGGGGTCCTGCTCTGGCCTGTGGAGCTGAATGGCCAGCCTGCCATGGGCAGTGAGACAGAAGTGCCAACCTCTCTGGCTGGAGGTGAGGCTTGTTCTGACCACGTAGTCAATCCAGGGACACATGGCCTCTGCTGTGCTCCTTCTTCCCTGGCCCCAGCCCGACTGTGGAGCTAGAGCAGTGACTTTCCCACCCCTGCCACACTGAGGCAAGGCAGGCCTGTGGCTGTGGTCAGGCTCTTCCAGGGTCTTCCACACAGGGTCCCAGGGAAGCTTGGGGTTGGAGAGGCTGCCTGAGGCTCAGGCTAGCAACCCCAAGCACTTGGGCTTTAGGTTTACCTGCCTGCTCTCTCACAAGTGCTGGCCCTGGGGGTCTTCCAGAGGCAAAGTCAGCAGCCAGGGCCTGCAGCAGCCCATCCAGGACTGAGCCAGGTTAAACTACTCACTCTCCTCCCTGCAGCTGGCACCATGGGGGTGGAGGAGGGGGAGGCAGCAAGGCTCTGAACCAGAGCTTTCGTGCCCAGTAACCCAGTAGCCTGTTGGAGGCAGCAGGCTCCTAGAGCGTCTCCGTGCCTAGCTGCGCAGGGAGTGGCGCAGCAATGGTTCTGACTGTCTAGCACCTTGGGAATTGGGTATCAGGAAAGTGGTGCTGCAGACTCCAACCCTAAAGGGACAACTCAGGCCTATGTACACCTCCTGCTCAGAGCACTAGGGCTTGGGAAGGCAGCCACAGCGGGGCTGGGCCACAGGGGACCTGGTTCTCTCAGACACCTCACAACACCCGGCCATGAGGCTGCCTCTACTCCCCTGCACTGCAGGGAGATGTCTGCCCTGCTGCCTGGGGCTGGTGGGGTTGGTTAGTACGAGGTTAGCAAGTCGTTCTGTGCCCCACCCAGCACCGAGGGGGAGTGGCAAGGGGCTAGGTGGGTCCCTCCCGAAAAAACCAAGCCTGAGGCAGAGGTGTTGGTCATGACTTCGCTGGAGTTGGAGCCAGCACCAAACCCGTGTCCCCAGGCTCCGCTCTGTGCAGGGGTTGGCCCAGACTGGGCCCAGGGGTGCGCTGCCGGGTAGGGCAGTGCAGGGTCTGGCACCACGTGCTGCCCAGAGTGTTGAGAAGAGGTAAATTACCGCAAATTCGGAATAGGTGCTGGCAACAGAGTTAATGCTGTAGTTACGTTGGACAGGGGCTGTGGGGGTGCACCCACCGCTCAGCCCAGGGCCATGCAGCTGCGGCACATTCTCCTTGTTGCGCTCCTTGAGGCCAGGGCGTGGGGGCTTGGCGGCTGTGTGGCCAGGGTGCCGAGCAGACTGGCCAAGCTGCAACAGACAAGCGCAGTTAGGGAGGACTGACAAACAACCTGGTAGGTCCTGCAGGATTGGCTTCATCCCCATTCCCACTCCCCACCCTGGTCCCAAGCCAGAGTTACAACCCATTGTGCTGAAGCCCACCCACTCACTGGCTTTCCAGCATCAGCCCAGTTCAAAGGCAAACATGTGCAGAGCCCAGCAGCCCCCATTGTGCTGAGCCACTCAAGCTCACCCCAGAGCGCTACAGTGGCCCAGAAGGCCAGAGGCAGGGCCCAAGTGTCCCAGTGCAGGCTGTACTCCCACAGGCATCAGGGCACTTGGGCAGGTGCCTGGCAAACCTGCAGGTGCTGGCTCAGGGTGCAGTGCCTAGTGGCAGCGCTGGGGGTCAGCCCCAGATGGCTGCACATTGGTGGTGCACGCCAGGGTAGAGTAGCTGAGGAGCTGTTCCCACCCTCAGGTCTTACATTCCCCCTGCCCTACGAGTGGCTAGGAGGCTGCGTGCCTGCAGAGGGGGCCCTGGCAAGGCAGAAGACCATGCATACTCACTTTGCCTGCGGAAGGCGGCAGCCGGGACACCGGAGAATGGCAGAGCACCGTGCCAAAGCCTGAACGTATCGTGCTGTTGGGAGTGGCACTGGAGACCAAGGTGGCGTTGAGCTGAGGGGACAGCACGAGGTTGGCACAAGATGCGGGCACAAGACAGTGGGCCAGAGCCCAACCACACAGCCCAACGCAGGAGGCTGCAGCAAAGACGCTGCTGGAGGGCAGAGCCAGGTCAGGGCAGAGCTGTAGTAGGCAGCAGATGAGCTACTGCTACAAGGAAACGGCCCACACCACTACCGCTGAGCCTGCAATGCCGGCTCCTCCAGCTCAGAGGCACTGGCTAATCCCAACACCTGTGGGCCCAGGCAGCCTGAAGCCCTGCACCAGCTGTGATGTAGGGGGAGCATGCAATTACCTTCCTTACTTTGCCAGGCGTATGGGGCCCCAGCACACGGCGCTTGGCAGGTGTCTTGGGCACAGCACCATACAACATCTCTTCCTCGATCTGCCGGCTCTTCTTCAGTTGCTGCACAGGAGAGATCCTTATAGACAGGACTGGGCGAGGGATGGCCCAGCCCAAGTGCCACAGGCAGGGGACTAGTCCCAGCTACTTTAGGCCAGACACATGGCAGCACAGGACGGCAGTGCCCAGCAGGCAGCTTTGGGAGGAGAGCGCAGACCCAGTGGACCCCCCCCACAAACCAGGATTGCCAAGGGCACACGAAGGCCCTGCTGTCAGGACAGCCAGGACACAGGGAACCCAGCCTGTCTGGAGCGTGTGGGATGCTGCTGGCCCCTACCCTTGGCACAGAGTTGCATCACAGCACTTGCAGTTGTTGAGCAGCTACAGCTGCAGGCTGGAGGCAGGGCATAAGGGCAGCTCCTCACATGCTCAGGCCCATTTCCCAGAGACAGGAGGGATCCCACCTAAACAATGTGGCAACCTCTCCCCAGACAGGCCTCACACAACACTTGTACAGCACAACAGCAGTGCCAGCATCACAGACAGGCACCGTGCCACGCATGCCAGGCCAGCACATGTGGTAGGGAAGGGAAGCACCGGAGGGCAGGAGCACCCCATCATATCTGAGCCCACCCGGCTGCCCCCTGCTGCAGCTGCCGCTCAGCCTCGCACTCACGCGCTCCTGCTTCTCCTTCTCTTTCTCCAGGCGGAAGAGCTGCCACTGCTCTGCCACGTACTCCATGAACTGCTGCCCACTCACAAGAAAAGCCTCCTGGTGCTCATGCTCCCAGCCCTCAATGCGCACGCGCAGCTCCTCCTCCAGCTGGGCCAGAACGCAGGGAGGGGCGTCAGAAGGTGGTCAGTCAGTCCCTGCTGACAGCACAACCCAGGTCCCCATGCAAGACCCCAACCCCAGCTCTCAAGGCAGGACCACATGCATCTGCGCACTTGGAGGGCCCAGGCACCCCCTACCCAGAACCTTGCTCACCTTGGGAAGGGTCTTCTGCAGCTTGGCCCGCTGCTTCTCTTCCTTTAGGAGGTTCCCCCCACGGTTGGCGAAGCGGCTCGGGTCACTTGCTTTTCTCTGAGGTGCAAGAGCCCAGTTACAAGGCAGCCCAGGCCCACACCAGCACACTAGGACCCCCCATGGCAGAGCGCAGCAAGAGGAGATTACCCCACCCAGGGCCCATGAACTCGCATATTGCTGGCCCGGACCCCTACAGCCCCAGGCCGGACACCTGGTGCTGCACGTGTAGCCCAGGCTTGCTCCCCACAGGGTCAATACCTCCAGCTCCAGGAAGAGTCTCCAGTTTTCCTCCCACTTCTGGACAGCCTCAAAGAGCTCCCTGTGTGTCTCGTAGTAGTGCTTCAGCCTCCCCACCTCAGCGTCATGGAGCTGCAGCAGGGTCTCCGTGTAGTCCTCTGGGAAGATGACAGCAGGATTACAAGGCCAGGCCGGCTGCAAGCAGGAACCCCCAGAGCACACCAGGCTCTGACCCTCCCGGACCCAACGCACCATCATAATAGGGGGTAAAAGCCTCCCGCTGGGCTGGGCTGTAGAAGCACTTGTCCCAGTAGGCTGCCAGCTCCACGCGGATCGCCTCGATCACCACCTTCATGTTCTGCAGCTTCAGCTCCTCCAGGCGGTCCACTTCCAGCTGCAGCTACGGAGGGAGCAGACCACACACAGGCTCAGGGTCCAGGGACACGGCAAGAGGAAAGGGTAAGAGGAACAGACTGCGCTCCAGGGACTAACAGCTTTCAGCAGCTGCAGGCTCCTGCACAAGAGCTACAGGATGGAGCGCTGGGTCCTCCCCCTGCCTGTGCTACCAGGAGCAGGTAGCCTGCCCTCCCCCAAAGGCACGCAGGCAGGTTTCCTTACCGCTCTCCGGGTCCTGGCGCGGGACCCGGTCATGTGTGGGGCCACAGCATCCCTCTCCTCGGCTGGAACCTGCAGGCGGTCCCAGAGCTCCAGGATTCGGGAACGCAGCTCTGCGCACACCGCCTCGTTAAGTGCCTGCCGGGCTTCCAGCTGCAGTGGGGAGGCATCGGTCAGCACACAGCTCCCAGCAGGCATTGCCAGGTCCTGCTCCACGCCCCCTGAAGAGGGGCCCTGGGCAAAGTCCCCACCAGTCCCTTGAAACCTCCAGATTCCAAGCCCTGTGCAGGAGCCTCAGTGTTTTTAGGCAAAGCCCCGACCCGGTCAGCTCAGGTACGGGGTCCCTACCTGCTGGAGCAGCTCCTTGAGTGCAGCAATGTTCTCAGTGGAGAGGCAGAAGGCCTCCTCATCCTCACACACCACATCCTGCTCAAAGCTGGTGTCAGGGACGTGCTCCAGCTCTTCCATGCACTTGATGATCTGCCGCTTGGTACACACGAACTCCTCTCGCCGGCGCTCCTGGAGGAGGGAGGCAGGGTTAGAAGCCGGCAGCGCCATGCAGAGCTTGTGCCCAGTTATGCGCGCGCACACACACACCACTCCCCCCCGGACCTTCTCAGTTGTCAGGACGGCCAGGTGGCGCCGGAAGGCATCGAGCTCCTCCAGGCTGGGTACGGCACTGCTGTCAATGCTGTACGGGCGGGCGCAAAGGAGGTCGCACAGATCCCGGTCTCGCTCCTGTAGGGCTTTCAGCTCCTGCTTTCTCTCCCGCTTCTGCTTCGCCATCACTTCCACACGGGTGCGCAAGTCCCTCTCCAGTTGGAGGATGGTGCTCTCCTCCTCCTGAGGGTACAGGCCATCAGCGGTGGTCGAAAACAGCTGCCCCCACTCCCCCCCAAAGTAGCACGGGTGCCTCGGCCCAGCAGCACTAGGCTCAGATTGGTCCCGCCCATGGCAGCCATAGGCCCGCTGGGTCATAGCCTAGCCATGAGAACTAAGGTCTGCAGCATGAGCTTGCCCATCCCATTCAGCATGGCAGTAGGCTGCCACAAAGCCCAGGGCTCTGCACTCCGGGGCCTTACAGGCCCCATCAGGTGGACCAGTGGGGAGGAGCCAGCCAGCTTCTCTTGCAAGCAGGGCCCCGCCGGTGGACCCGGGGCCAGGCCAAGCCAGGAGCAGGCTGTTGCGACCTGGGTGGGAGAGAACAGGGACGCCAGCGCTGGGGCTTACCTCAAAAGGATCTAAGTGGAGCTCCTGGCACAGGGTGTCCAGCTCCTTGCGACATGTGGCGATGCTCTTGAGCAGGCGCTCCTTCAGGTCCTCCTCCTCGGCGATCATCATGTCCAGCAGCCCCTGCGGGAAAGCTCCGATTAGTGGCGCCTGGGGGACTGCTGGGACAGTGTGGGCAGTTGGAGAAGCACAACCTGCCAGCCCAGAAATCCCCGTGGGGAACAGACCAGGAGAGGCCAGCATAGGACAAGCAGGCTTGAGCAGAGCTGAGCATCTACAGCACAGCCTGGAGTGACATGGGGGAGCAGGAGGGCAGAACTGTTACAATCACCTGAGGCCCGGGCCCCAGCGGTGCACCAAATCCCAGCATTCCTGCTTGCCCTGGCCAGGACACCTGTTGTCGGGCACCGAGGGCACGAGGGGAGCGTGAACGAGGCTGCAGGTTGTGGCCAGGGGCAATGAGGCACTTAGGACAGAGGCTGGGGCCTGTGAGCTCAGCAGGGCCCTGGCCAAGGGAGGGTCCAGGCTGCACCCACAGAACAGCATAAAGCTCCATAGCCTGGCCAGGCCAGCTCTCCCCTCAGGGTTGCTCGTCCCCACGTGCCCCGTTGTGCTCTGCTCTGGCTGGGGGCAGCCCTACCTGTGTGCCCTGCTCTTGGAGGGCTCAGGAACAGGACTCTGCCAGTCTGGAAACATCACCCCAAGGGACTGACCCACAGGGTGGGATGGTATTTGTACCATGGGACGTTGTTGAGCAGGGCAGGGAGCAGAGAGCAAGAATCTGCACTCCCGAGCCAGGGGCAGGGCAGGATGGTCTAGAAGGTGCCATGGCCCGCAGGAGACAGAGGCACGAAAGGACAGAGGAGCAGAGAGCAGGAGCAGACTCACATGCACTCCTTCGGTCAAAGCAGGGGGAGCTCGGGAAGGGACTCACCTTGACGTGCTTCTTCACCACATCTGTTCGCTGTAATCGCTGCTCCTCAGGGATCCCGATCTCCTCCCAGATATCCCGCAGTTTGCCCAGGGCGCTGTTCAGACACGCCACGGACTCCGCAGCCAGCACCTCGCTGAGGAATGGAGGGACAGCAGTTACTGTCCCCCTCTATGCGGCACTGGTCAGGCCGCAGCTGGAGTACTGCGTCCAGTTCTGGGCGCCACACTTCAAGAGGGACGTGGACAATATGGAAAGAGTTCAGAGGAGGGCCACTCGTATGATCAGGGGTCAGCAGGGCAGGCCTTATGAGGAGAGGCTACGGGACCTGAACCTGTTTAGCCTCCACAAGAGAAGGTTAAGGGGGGACCTTGTGGCCTGCTACAAACTGGTCAGGGGGGATCAGCAGGTATTGGGGGAGTCCCTGTTCCCCCGTGCGCTGCCAGGAGTGACCAGGAATAACGGTCACAAACTGGCGGAGGGTAAGTTTAGATTAGATATTAGGAGGCGCTACTTCACAGTCAGGGCGGCTAGGGCCTGGAACCAGCTTCCAGGGGAAGTGGTGCAGGCTCCTAGCCTGGGGATTTTTAAAAGGAAGTTAGATGAGCACCTTGCCGGGGTCATCTGACCCCGGTGCTCTTTCCTGCTAAGGCAGGGGGTCGGACTAGATGATCTACCTAGGTCCCTTCCGACTCTAGCTACTATGAAACTATGAAACTATGAAACTGTCGAGGGGCAAATGGGGCTCCAAGGAGTACATCCAAGAGCCGCCAGACCTTGCTGAGGAAGCCATGCCCAGAGGGGTGGTTTGCCAGTTGACACGGCTCCGTGGGCAGGAACCAGCCCTGCAGCCACGTTTGACACTGGTGCTTCAACCAAAAGCTTAGGCGACTCAGGTCCTGCCTGGGTCCTGCGCCAGGTGCAGCGAGTAGCCACTGGCTACAGAACCCTTTGCTTGGCTTCCCTCTCTCAAGGACACTGATGCTGTGACAGGGCCCCAGTCCTGTGGGACTGTCAAGGTAACCCTGCATTTATAAACCCCAGATGGGAAACCAGCATCCCCCCAGCCTGGTCCAAGTGATTCGCACCTGGGGCAAACGTGGCTAAGCCTCCCACAGGTAGCCCAGTTCTTTCTGGCCCGTGCCCCTCGTCCACCATGCTGTCTCTTTGCAAACATGCAGGAGAAATATTTATTGAGCAGCAGCTGTTCTGCACCACAGGCAGTTGTCCTCTTCCTTTGCTAGGGGCCCATGCCACTGCCGGACTCCCTGTGTCCCCAGCGCACCCCCCCCCCTTCCTCTACAGCACCGTTAACTCATCCCCTTGTCACCGCTCATGCTGCCAAACAGACAGTTTTCTGCTTGTGCCACGTTTCCCCAGCCTGACTCATCACCAGGAGCAAACTCTCCTCCAGTCCAGACTCCTGGAGGGAGACACAAAGCCTGCCAGCCGGGCTCAGGCACCGCAACTGTCAGCCCCAGCAAACCCCTTGGAGTCCAGCACCAGCGCCCCCACAGGAATGACGCGCATGGACCTGGAGAGGAGCGATGCACCAGGACCACAGCTCCAGGAGGCACCTGTCCCACAGGGTCCCAGCCATGCTGTGCCCAGTGAGAAGCGATCACAGAACAAATCCTGTGCTCCCGGCCCCCCTGCCAGGACACGGCTCCAGCCCCCAGCACGTGGGAAGGTGTTCGCTCCCCTGTCCATGCACTGGCTCCTTAGCAGCAGGGGACAGTGCTGGTGGAGGGTCCTGCCACGCCCACATCTCAGCTGGCCCCGGACACCGGCGCAGTCCGGTGGGGATTGGCTCTCGTCCTTCTGGCACCGGGGGGGGGGGAGGGAGAATAGTCATTCTCGGGTCAGATCATCGCCCGGGCCAGCGCCAGCCGGGGCTGGAGGGACGGGGCCTGTGTCCTGGTCCCTATATGGGACCCGTGTCAGCCGCCCCGCCCCACCCCACCTCACCTCACCTCACCCCACCCCCTGAACCGAACTAAAACAATTGCAGCGGCGCTGTCTACACGTGTGTCTAGTACACGAATTTACTGCTCTACTGCTACACTCGCTTGTACGTGACAGAATCTGCGGCGCCCGAACTGTGTGTAGGTTACGCTTTACTGCGCAGAAACTAGCCTGGTGCGCAGCAACACACCGCGGGGCCCTCCTCGCGCCGCCTCCCGGGGCAGCCAGAGGCAGAGCCCCACGCTCACCTCTTCCTCATGGCGCCACACGGACTCGGTCCGGTCCCGTCCGGTCAGTCAGTCTGTGCCGCCCGCCGCGTCCCTATAGCGACCGCCCGCTGCCCCGCAGATTCAAACTCCCCACCGCCGACCGCTCATTGGCTAGCGCAGGTGACGTCACGCCCCCTGCGCGAGAACATCTTCCGGTCTGTCCCTTCCCAGCCGCCGTCGCGGCCCCGCTGCTACCCAATCAGAGGGCGACGCTGCCGGGAGGGGCAGTAGGGCCGCGCCCCACGCGGAAGGCGGGTGGGCGGGGTGAGAAAACCACACAACCTTCACGTCACCGCTTGCCCGGCGCCGAGGCAGCGCGTGCGCATTAGGGCCCGGCCGCACCGTGGGCCGGGCCCTGCCACAACCAGAGTCCCGAGGCGCATGCGCGGCAACCCTCCCCCGACAGGATGGGGCCCCCTCGGCCCAACCCCACCGCCTCAGAAGAACAGACCCAGGCCCTGGCTCACCAGACCCCCACCGCTGCCCCTCCGCGCAAAACAACCTCCTCCACCCTCTCGGGCCCCAACTCAGCACAGCTCCCCTCCCCCACCCGATCCATGCAGAGCCCCCCCACCCCAGCTCCCGTGAGGCCCCCCCAGCCCCTGCAAGTAACACCCGCACTCAGGGCCAGGGGGAACACCTCCTTCATTGGTGGGGTCCCCACACCTGGGCTGGGGGGGTGATGGCCCCAGCGCTGCAGCCACGCAGGAGGGGAGGGAAGCACTCCCACCAGGGGAGAGTAGATGCAGGGCGGGCAGGCACATGGCTGGGCAGCGCCACGGCCCAAACATGCTGGTCCGGAGCAGACACAGCCAGGCTCCTGCACTACGTGACCCTCTCCCACCCCAACGAGCGTCCACTCTTCCAGCATCCATCCCAGCCCAGCTCTGCCGCCCGTGGAGGCCCTCTTGCAGCAGGCTCGGCCCCATGCCGGCAGCACCAGGTCCAAGCCCAAGTAGAAAGCGTTCCCAGTGGAGGGTCCGGGCTGGCTTGGGCAGCTTGGCCCTCTGGCCCTCATCCCTTGGTCTCGGTCATGGCCTCCATCATGCGGGCGCTGCTGGTGATCGCTGTAGTCAGGAATATGAACCTGAACCCTATGAAACCAGAGTACAGGAGGAACATGGGTAAGGCCATGGAGCAGCCAGGTGGCCACTGCACCACAGCTGAGGCAGGGCTGAGCTACCTGCATGCATGCATCACAGCACTGCCCCAGCCGAGGCAGGACAGTTTTGCTGTGGGCTTGAACCCTCCTCAGGGGGAAGCAGCAGGCTACCATACATGCTCAATACCCCCAAGCAGCGGCAGGACAGTGCTTGCTGTGGGCTTGGAAACTCCTCCCAGCCCCCAAAGCAGAGGGTAATTATTAAAGGGTCCATGTCAGAACAGCAGGAGGTTCTGAATGGAGTCCTGCACGGGTCTGTCCTGGCCCCGTGCTATGCAAGGCATTTATTAATGATTTGGGCACTGACACTGGAAGCTCCTTGAGCAAGTTTGTCGATGACAAAACCGAGAAGGATTGTGAACAGGCTGTAGGATGTGAGCACAATTCAGAGGGATCTCGGCAGATAGCAAAGCCAGGCTGGAGCAATAGGATGAATTTCAGTGCACGCAAGTGTAAGGGGCTGCAGCTCAGGAGGAATAACCAAAAGCATCAATACAAATGGGGGGACACCCAGCTGGATGGCAGCTCTGTGGAGAAGGCCACACGGACACGAGTCTGCAGGGTGATGCAGCCGCACAAAAGGCCAAGGTGCCTTTGCCTGCATCAACAGAAACATGAGGTGCAAGACACGGGAGGTGACTGTGCCTCTCTACTTGGCCCTAGTCTGGCCTCATCTGGATACTTTTAAAACATGGAGCCAGAATTTTACACAAGCACAGAGAATGCAACACTTATGACTTGCTTTCCCAGCCCTTCATCACATGAGGGGAAGCTGCTGGGCATGTTCAAGTTGCAGAAAAGGTGCTGAAAAGGGGCCATGACAGCAGCCTACGAATACTCGAAGGGCTGCTGTAGAGAAGAGGAAAAGCATGTTTTCCCTCATGCTGCAGAAAGGAGGACGTAGATTAATGGCTTGAACTTGCCACAAAGTAAATTCAGACTGGATATTTGGAAAACTTTTTTGCTGAGAACAGCGAGGCAGTGGATTTTTGCTTTCCTCTGTAGCTGGGGGCATGGCCTCTACCCAAGATGTCCTGAGTGTATATTGACATTTCACAGAAGCAGGACGTTGGCTGCCGCAGTCCCCCTGCTTTCCTTGGGGCAGGATTGGTGCAACGTCTGTGTTGTGTCAGGGTTGAGGGTAGTCTTACATGGTGTTCAGATGAAGTGGTCTGGGTTGGTTTGGACAGGGCTGATCATGCCTCAGGCAAGGGGTTGGACTAAACGTGATCCCTGGAGCTCCCTTCCAGCATCACTTCTCCATGACTATGACTAGACACTGGGAGGGAGGGCTGGGTCCTCGGCCTCACACCCCGCTAAGCTGCAGTCTGGGACAGTCTCTGTAACTGCAGGGGTCCAGGTTCAGTCAGCCCCTCTTACTGCCCTGCCAGGTCTATGTTCAGCTTTTTCCTGTAGGTCCCCCTGTCAGGTGCCTTGTGCTCCCACCCCCAGTCCATCTATGCTCCCAAGGCCCCAGCACCCAGCTTGGCTAATACCTTTTTCCTTTCCCAGGAACCGCAGCGCAGAGATCTCAGAGAAGGTGCAGCCTCCCAGGAAGACAACCAGGATGACGCGCTGGGACTCCCAGGTGGGATTGTCTTCCACTGCCGGGTCTGGAAGGAGCAGAGGGTGAGGTGGAGAGGTCCTCCAGCCCCCGCCCAGCTCCACAGCCCTAGGAACAGGAGTTACCTGTAACGGCAAACTCGTTGCCATTCAGCAGGCGCACCACCTCCTCCAGGCCCAGCCAGCTCCTGCGCTCCAGCACCTAAGAGGGAGAGAACAGCAACACATGAACTGGCCACCTTGCTGGGTCCAGGCTGAGCTGACAAGCCACCATCACTGGGAAGTGGAGGCAGCACAGAGAGCAACTGCCCCCAGCCTAGGTTCTTGGGCTCAGGCACAAGAATGGGTGACTGAAGCAGCCAGGACACCAGCAGGGCAGTGGTGGTCTGGACCCACAAGGACACAGTGGCATCAGAAGCTCTTGACTAAAGCTGGCTGCTCAGGAGGCCAGCTCCCTCCTCTGGAGAACACGGGCTCCCTCACCTGCTCAATGATTTTGCAGCTCAGAGGGATGTAGGCCCCACTGAAGACATAAGCCATATCCCGGGGCATCTTCAGGTTGTACTCACCATCCACGCGGGGAATCTGCAGGGATGGCACAAATGTGTCACCCTCCCAGAGCAGGCACCATGGTTCTGGGCAGCCTCTGAGTGCATGCACCCACAATACCTGCCTACTCCCAGTGATCCAGGCAGCAAGGCCCTGGTGCTGGGCAAACACTTGTCCCCACCCCTATGTTGTGGGTGCCAGCTCCACCAGGGCCTGGCCAAACACCATGCTGCTGCTGCTTTCAACCATCAGTGGTGCATGGGGAGAGCAGCCACCCTGATGTACAGGCCTGTGGGATGAGTACTGAGCCCCAAACAACTTAACAGCTGACAGAAAGCCAAGCCCTTCCTGGGCAGCAGCACGTCCAGGCACCCCTTCCATTGTGCATCCCTCCAGACGGAGCCCAGGGTGTTACATGGCTTCATGGGCCCCACCCAATTTGGACAGGAAGGAAGGGACCAAGCGCCACCCTACCCAGGACACTCTGGTTTGCCTCCTGTGACCCAGGCAGCCAGTGCAGGGCACAGACAGGGCAGCCTGGGCATTCAGACTCAGCAGCATTCACCCACTGCACTCAACTCTCCCCCAGCCCCCAACTGACAGGGACTTGACAACCTCTACACATTCTTACCTGCTGGCATCTGTCCAGGTGTAACTGCCTGAGTGATCCAGTCAGCCCACTTCCACCTCTCAGCAGTGTCCCCCCACCCCCTTCCCTTCCATACAACACCCCTTGGTTCTGTCAGCCCAGCCTTGGACAGCTCCTCCTCTCTCACCAGCTGGTCTCTAAGGTGCCACCCGACCCTGCTTTCAGACTCCTTGGGCATGCCATGTCTGTTCCCACTAGACTGTGCCAGGGGCAGGGGCCGCGGCTCCTAAGAGGACGTACCAAGCCCAGCTTCTTGCTTATGCCTCGGAAGTTGTTCTTCCTGGCCAGAGAATTAAACGCATCTGTGAGTTTTCCTGGAAAACAAGACATGGGGGGTGGCTCGAAGCCCAGAGCCTGAAGAACCACTACCAGTAAATGCCCTTTGCTACAGCCTCCCAGCTGAGCTGCTCCAGCTACAGCAAGTGCACCCACAGCACAGCTGCAGAGCGGGGCCCCTGGGAGGCTAGTGGCCCTGGAGAAGAGTGGAGTGGCTCCCCACATTCTCCCCTGCGTCCTAGCAGTCCCAGGTAGCTCCCCAGGGAGGCTGGAGCAAAGCAGGAGCTGTGCTGGTTCAGCAGGCCCCAGGACCCCTGCCCCCAGCTCAGAAGCTGGGTCCCTTCAGGCAGTGGCCCCCAAGGGTGCAGTGGGAGAAGCGCCCCTTACCTGCAGCCCGGTCAGTCACCAGCCTGCTGACTTTGCTCTCCACAGCGGTGAAGGTCTCTCCAGGGGACTGCTCGGTCAGGAGCCCAATGCGCTTGAGGTTATGGAAGGTCAGCAGGTGCTCGGGCCCGTAGCTCTGGGGGCAGCAGGGCAGCAGGGTCAGGACAGGAGGGGATGTGGGCCAAGCCCTGCTCGGACACTGCTGGTTGCCACGTGGCTGCGCAGGCCTTGCACACAGCAGCCCTGGGAGCCTGTTCAGTGACAGGCGGAGCCAGCACTCCAGAAGGGGCAGGACACGTTTTGGGCTCAGCCCTGGGGTGAATAGGGGGGAGACAGGTCTAGCACCCAGAGATAGAGCCAGCTGACGCCCCGGGTGGAACCCAGGAGAGGGAGCAGAGATGAGAGTATGGGGAGAGGGAGGATATGAAGGACAGGAAAACGCTCTGCTGCTCCGGCTGCCTACAGGCTCCCTGTGCCTACCTACAGGCCCCCGCCCCTGGACACCACTCCTAGCCCCTTCTCCCCCAGGCTCACCTGCAGGTACTGGGTTTTCAGGGAGCGGTAGTCCTTCGGGATCAGACCTAAAGGAGTGTAACACACGTAGGAGCTGAATGCATGGCCCCAGCCCTGGCCCTGGCCCCGCACATCACTCACCATTCTCTGTTATGGACATGAGGCACATCAGGCGCAGACTCTCGATGGGGGACACCTGCACAGGGTGGGGGGCATGAGCAGATGTTGCCACACAGCCTGCCCCGCCCCACGGGCTCCCCCCACACTCACCTGCCGGTCTATGTGCTCCTCGATGAAGCTGGCGCTCTCACGGATGTCAAAACCTTCTAGGAGGGCTGCAGGGGAAGGGAAAGTCATCCCCGCAGAGCCCTGTCTGCAGCTGTGCTGCACAAAGCCAAGGTGGGGGAGCTGCTGGGAGTCAAGGCTGTTCCCTGCTCCCCACCCCTACTGCCTTTCCCTCTGGGTGCCCTGACGGCCCGTCCACCTCTCCCCAGCTAGCACAGGGCTGGGCTTGGATCTGCTTGGGGGCTTCCCCACACCAAAGCACTGCCACCTCCCTGCTCCTGTTGCCCCCACGGTCTGGAATGGAGACCAGGGACTGCTGTCATATGGGGGCAGTGAGGCTGAGGGCACCAGGGCAGAGGAAACGAGGAATCAGGAGTGGGGGTGCATAGCCACCTGTCAGGAGTACCAGACTCACAGTGCTCAGTCTTGATCAGCTCCTGGAAATCCTGCTTGGTTTTCTTCTTCATAATGGACTCACAGGCGCCGATGTCTACACAGCCCAGAGAGCAGAATGGGCCCAGGGTAAGGAGGCCTGTGGGGCTGCCAAAGGGCCCAGGCAGAGATGCCCTCCCAGCCAGCACTCTCCCTCCAGCAGCACGCGCTGCTCCCTCGTTGGGTGCTGCCCCACACCCACTGCAGCCAGTGCTGCCTGGGTCTCAGACCTCTCCACCTCCACTTTGCGGCGGGTCAGGGCAGGCACCTACGCAGGCTCAGCAGGCGGTGCTCCTGTTTCAACCCCTTCAGCTCTTGGGAGACAAAGTTCTTCATCTGCTTGATGTCCATCCCGCGCCGTCGCTGCAAGGAGACAGTGTCTGAGACCTGGCCCTCGGCTTCAGCGCTGTACCATCAGTAGGGCACTCCCAGGCAGGCCAGCAGGCTGAGGGTGCAGCGTGCCAGCCCTGCATAGTGCCATGCGCTGTGGGGAGGTGCCAGCCAGCCCCGGGTGGCACTCACGTCGTACTGTGCCTGCAGGTTCCGTGCTTTCTGGCTCAGGAAGCCAAAGACATTGGTGAAGTGCTCACTGCGGATCTCAGCAAACACCTGTGGTAGGAGCAGCCCAAGTGGGGTCAGGCCACTGCTGAGGCACAGCAGGGCCCACACGACACATGGTTGTGGGGGTAGTTCTGTGTGATCCAGGCCACACGCATCAGCACCATGCTGTGACACCCCCACCGCTGGTCCATGGCCAGCTCTGCATGGCACTGCCCCAGCAACACCCACAGCCAGGGGAGCCTCCCACTGTGGGCACCGTGACACAGGGGCAAGACCAACTAAGCATGGCTAGGCCCTGCCTGGGGGAAGGTCCCAAGACCCTGCAGGGGAAGGCTGTGAGAACATGGTGGAGCAAAGGCTCTGCTTCTCTGATGCCACATCAGAATCAACCCCAGCTGTACCCAAGCCATGCACCCCAGGCAGCACTGAGCCCTGCTCCGCCCCTCAGGCCCCCCAGCCCCAGGTCAGTTTTCTACTGCCCAGGCCCTGCAGAGGCAAAGCCCATGAAAGCCAGTGGGCCCAGGCAGGCAGGGGCAGGGGCAGGGGCAGGGTTGGGTGAGCTCAGGCATAGGCGTAGGGTCACCTTGTCCTGTGCGTTGAGCAGTAGCTTGATGCTCCTGTCACCAGAGGTGACATCTGGCCCAAAGTCCACACTTCCTGCAAGAGCCATGCAGAGTCACCGTCTGGGGCATGCACCTTCTAGTGGAACCGCCCGGCCCCGAGATTCCCTCGACCCGGGGCTGGGCAGCTCCAGTAACCAGAGTTACGGGTTTCTTAATGCAGTTTGAGTGTCATGGAAAATTAATGATAGCGAATGCAGGTATACATATACATATATACACATAGAATTTTTTTTTGTTTTTTTTTTTAAATACAAGCCATCCTGCACCCCTCAGCCTGCAGGAACAACACTGGGACATGGATTTGCACTTGCAGGTGCATGACTGCACTCCTAGAGTGCCTGAAGCTCTGGCAAGGTGGAGCTGCTCCTGCCTGGCTGGGCCCTGGGCCCATGTGCCTGGCAGTACCAGAAAAGCATGAGAGCTGGACAAGGCACAGACAAAACCAGGCCCCACTTTGCACTAGCAAGTCCCAGGGCAGCCGGGAAGAGAAGGACCTGCCCAGCCACAGCTCAACGTACCTGCTGTAGCCACACCCTGAGACTGCTGCCAGCTATGCCCCTGGGGCTGCAAGCCTCCCACAGCCCCAGGTAGGAGCCTGCCCAGGCCTTGCCCCCCAGCAGGGGCAGAGGAGGGAGTGAGAGAGCACGCGCAATCCCCAGACCTACCGCACTTGATGCGGAACGTGTCGTCCACCAGTCCCTCGTACACCACCTGGGAGCAGAGCGCCGTGACGTAGTCCACATCTGCAATGAGCTACAAGTCACAGGCTGTGCCTCCCTGCCCAGCACCCATGGGCCCCCCTGACCCTCAAAGCTCTGCTGCCCCCCAGCAACTGTCCCCTTCCCCACCCCCAAAAGCCAGCTCCTCCCCAGCCATGGGGGAGTACAGTGCCCCTGGCTCTGGAGCTGATGCCTACAGCTGGGCTGGTGCCACACCAAGACAACACCCCACCTCTGTCCATGAAAAAGATGTGGCCAATCTCGGGCTGCCTGGCCTGGCTGTCGCCCTCGACTTCCTCCTCCAGCTCTCGCCACACCTCGTAGGCCATCTACAGGCAAGCAACCCGGCATCAGGGCCTGCAGGGTGCCAGCCCCAGATGGTCTCTGCCACAGGACCCACCCAGCTCTGAAACAGGGTCCCACATGCTGAAGGGCACTGGAGCAGATCAGGAACCCTGGGCTGCAGGACCCAGCCTGGGGCAGCCTCTCAGCAGGGAGAGAGCAATGAGCCTGGGAGTCTGCAGACGCAGGCAGCTGGACACAAAGGGTCCCTCACAACAACCCCAGCAGAGCTGGGGCCAGGGCCTGTCCAGGCTCCTTCAACTTGACATGAGGTTGCCGGCATTCCTGCAATGCGTCGCTGCACTGGGAAGCAACCGGAGCCTCCCATGGAGGTGCCAGGCAGTTGGCCCTGCCCCTCTCCAGGTTCCCTGTGTAGGAGCTAAAACCAGACAGTTCCTTTCCTTTTCCATGAGCTCCTGCAAGGCTCCACAGCCCAGTAAGACTTAGTGCCTGCCCTGGCAGACACCCATGGGCTGGGGGGACAGGAAGCCCATCTGGGCCAGGGTGGGCAGTACCTTGGCGCAGCGGCCGATGCCGTAGGTCTTGGCAAAGGGCCCATAGAGGGAGCTCAGCAGCTGCAGGGCTCGAGCCACGGTGTTGATCCAGCGATGGTCCCCCTCCTGCAAGGACAAGAGGCTGCAAGTCACCCTGGGGCAGAGCAGAAAAAGAGTCTGTCTGGTCTTGGTTGGGGTAGGACACTGGCCAGGGGTGGGAGGACATGGCCCAGCTACTGGGGCTGCAGCAGGAACGCAGGGACCTCCCCACATCTCAAGGGGCCATTGCAGAGCTCAGGAAGGGATCTTGACTGAGGGCAGCAACAGGCTGGCGTTGTAAAGTACAGGCAGAGCACGGGACAGGGGTACTTGCAGGGGATGTGTAGCTTGGCACTGACACCACTGAGCCCAGCTTGGGGGGCGCAAAAAGGGCAAAGCAGGGTGAGGGGCTGGCAAGCAACAGCAGAGTTGCCCGCAGACCCCAGGGCTGGCTCACACTGTGGGCTAAGGCCGTCTCTGCTTCAACTGTGCCCCAGATGCAGCTGCCCTTGTGCTGACCCTCCTGCAAGTCCGTGGGGCTGTGTGCTACTGACCAGGAAGTAGTCCCGGAAGAACTCGGGTAGTTCCATGCTGATGAGGTCGTCGTCCAGAGGGAGCAGGTAAAAGGACCACTCATCGCAGGTCACGTCTGGAGCAGGTGGCAGAGAGCCAGGGTGAGCAGGCTTTGGTCTTGTAAGGCCCTTACCCCTCCCCATTACCACAGTGGGGGTGGGAGTGCCCATGGCTCCCCCATCAAGCAGGGACCACCCGCCCTCCCCCAGCCTCATGGGAATTCACTGCTCCTGCCCAGGCCTGGGCCCAGGCTGCTGGGGGATCCCCTCGACATTAGGTGACTGGCCCCAGGGTCTTGGCTCACCAAGTGCCCATCCCCACACCAGCCACGGGGAACAGGCTGGACAGAGACCTGTTAGGGCCTAGCACCCCCAACATCCTCCCCTTGTCACCCACCTCCATAGATTCCTTCCTCCTCCAGCACCATCTCACATATGTAAAACTGCAGAAGAAAAGGGGCTGGTTACTCCCAAGATGCGGCACCTCCCCCAGTCTCGGTGCCCACACAGGGGACAGCGAAGGCTCCTTCCAGCTAAGCTTGGCTTGGGCTGTAGCAGCTCACTCCTGGGCACCGTGGCCTTTGGCTCTGGCCAAAACCCCAGGAACTGTGACCCCATGGGGGAGCTGGAGCTGATGGTGAAGAACCAGGAAGGCTGCAGTGGGGGCCTGACCTGGGTGCAAGGGACTGAGACACTGACCTTCTGGGGGCTGAAGATAATCTTGTACTTCCGGTTCCTGCCAGCTGCCTTATCTGCATGGACAATGTCTGCAGACACAAAACCCAGGTAAACCAGAGCCTCGGGAATCCCACAGGGCCTGACCAAGGCATGCACTGGGCAATGCGATGCTGCGGCTAGTAAAGCGACCAAAATGCTGGCGTGCATCCATAGATGCTTCTCGAGCAAATCCCGGGACATCATTCTCCCCTTGTACTCGGCCTTGGTGAGGCCGCAGCTGGAGTACTGCGTCCAGTTTTGGGCTCCACAATTCAAAAAGGATGTGGAGAAGCTTGAGAGTCCAGAGGAGAGCCATGCACATGATCAGAGGTCAGGAAAACAGATCTTATGATGACAGGCTGAGAGCCACGGGACTCTTTAGCCTGGAAAAGCGCAGGCTCAGGGGTGATCTGATGGCCACCTATAAGTTTATCAGGGATGACCACCACGATCTGGGGGAACATGTGTTCACCAGAGCGCCCCAAGGGATGACGAGGTCGAACGGTCACAAACTCCTGCAAGACCGTTTCAGGCTGGACATAAGGAAGAATTTCTTTACTGTCAGAGCCCCCAGGGTCTGGAACAGTCTGCCATCGGAGGTGGTTCAAGCACCTACATTGAACACCTTCAAGAGCAAACTGGATGCTTATCTTGCTGGGATCTTATGACCTCAGCTGACTTCCCGCCCTTTGGGCAGGGGGCTGGACTCGATGATCTCCCGAGGTCCCTTCCAGCCCTAATGTCTATGAAATCTATGAAACCGCATCAAGGGCCCCAGGGCTGTCCGAGCCCAGCACGCGCCAGCCAGTTGGGCAAGCAGACACCCAGACATGAAGGCAGGACCTGGCCCCGAGATCCCGGCAGTCCCCACACCTCAGAAACCAGCACCCCTTCCTAGGACTGACTGGTACCAGCGCATCCCAAGAATTGGGCTCATTCCCCACCCCCCACACCCATTGGAAACAACCCAGCGCACGAGAACCCGGGACGCCCATTCCACCAACACCCCCAGTGTGTGCCACGATGCCCTGGTGGCACGGCTGACCCTGGAGCAGTGTCCCCTGCTCACCTGCAATGAACTTCACGTTCCTAAGCCGTGGCCGGACCAAGAAGCACAACCTGGAGCAGGACAGATGCGGGCTGATGAAGGGAGCAGCCCCAGCATTCCTAGACCCTTCCCCGGCTCCTGGGGCTGAGGACAGGAGCCCGCAGCCCTTAGACCAGCTCCCTTGGCTCCTCAACTATTCGTCCCTGTGCCCACCCGCACTCCTACTCCCCGGCCTCAGCCCAGGATCTCCTGCATCTCAGCACCAGCTGCCCCGCGGCCACCAGCAGCCCACAACCCAGCAACTGTCCAGCAGAGACTGAGTCGCAACTGGGGCTGCCCGGGCAGGAGCCGTTCCTCCGAGAGGACAGGGCCAGCTGTGCCCCTCGCTGGCACATGCCCGGCCCGCGGGGTGGACAGGTGGAGCCGGCTGGGCCAGGCCCAGGAAGGACTTACTGGTCGCTGGTGCTGACGACCGGCTTGTTCTCGACCTTGTACAGCTTGTCCACCTCGTGCTGCTGCAGGTGCAAATGGGGCCGAGCGTCACGGGATGCAGGTCCCCGTGGCTCGCCCTGGCACCGGCTTTCGGGGCTGGGGCAGGGGGTCCTAGGCTGCAGCCCCTGGAGCCCTGCGGGCCAGGCTGCGGTGAGGCAGGTGGGCAGTACCTTGAGCAGGGAGACGTTGGCGATACGGTCCAGGGGGCTCATCAGATCCGCGTCGATGAACAGGTCCTTCCTTCCCGGCAGCTGCGGGGAGGGAGGGACCGGGCATGGGGGTGCGGATGACACCGTCTTCTTGTGACCGGGGAGCGATGGACGGAGGCTGTGGGTCAGGGCGAGGGGCCCCGGACCGAGAAGGGGACGCGCATCCGCATGTCACCCCCCACAACGTTTTTTGGACCCGGAAGTAGAGTAGCCCCCCGCCCCGTCCCGGGCGCCCACCTGCTCCAACAGGTAGACGAGCTGGTCCCGCGCCAGGCGCTTGAGCACGGCGAAGTCGGGCGGCTCAGGCGCGTCGCGGCGGCCGGGGGAGGCCATGGCGGCACCGCCAGAACCCACGCGCCGGGCCCAGGCACCCGGCGGACCGGAGGTGCCCGCTGCCACGGCAACCGGCCGTGTGCGGAAACGGCCGCGAGCACCACTTCCTGTTCCGGCGCCAAGGAGGGCCCGACGAGCCGCGCGCGCTCCGCTCCTGGCGTTCCACCCTCAACCCCACGCACACGCACACGCACACGCCATTCACGGGCTTTATTAGCGCACGCGGGGCGGGGCGGCAGGTGCGGTGCTCCCGCGGCGGTCGATCCCGCTGGCGTCACTCGCGCAGCCCCCGCGCCTCGAAGAGCCGCCGCAGCTCGTCCTCCAGCGCCGCGTGGGTGCCCCGCAGGCCGCGCACCACCTGCGCCGCCCACGCGAAGTACTCGTCCACGCGCTGCTCCGACCAGCCCACGGGCGTGCCGCACTGCAGGTCGCGCAGGTTGTACAGCTTGTCGGCCAGCTGGAGGAGCGCGGCGGGCGCGGAGCAGCGCGGGGCCCGCTCCACCTGCAGCCGCTTGCGCTCGGCCCGCGGCAGCGCCTTGTCGTCCGACACCTCCTCCACCAGGCGCCGCACCGCGGCCCCGAAGCGCCGCTCCAGCTCCGCCGCCGTCGTGTCCGTGTCCTCCAGCGTGTCGTGCAGCAGCGCGGCCTGCGCGGGACGGCGCGGGGTCAGCCCGCGGGGGGAGGGGGCCCACGCGGGTCGGTGATGTGGGGGGGGTTACCTGCAGCAGCGTGATGTCGGTGACGCCCGCCTCGTGGGACAGGATTCGCGCCACGCCTGGGACACGCGGGGACAGAGGGTCACGCGCCGCCCGGCCCCGCGTGGGACGGGGGGGGGGGCAGAGCGGGGCGGGGCGCACCGAGGGGGTGGTTGATGTAGGGGGTGCCCTCGGGGTCCTTGCGCCGCTGGCGCGCGTGTTTCCGCGCCGCGAAGTCCGCCGCCTCCAGCAGCCGCCCCGCGTCCGTGTCCATGGCCATGGCCCGGCTGCGCCGCGCCGCGCCTCGCCCCGCCCCCGCGCGGGGCACTGCGGGTAAGGACACGCAGATGAGATGCAACCCGCCGGGGCTCCGGCCCCCCGCGCAGGGGCTGAGCCGGCGGCAGCTCCAGCATCTCCCCTGCCCCGCGGTGCGACGGCGGCCGCGCACGTATCGCTCTCGCTCGGTACACGCAGGGGGTGTATTTTAATTCATAAAAATAACCTCTGCCGCCTCCGGGGCCGGCTCCAGGACCCGGTCCTTATTTCCTCGAAGGGGAACTGCCCGCGCCCACCCGTGACTCCGGCCGGCCCCGGGCAGCCCTACGCGCGGCGGGGGCGCACGCCCGGCCCGGGGGCCTCCGGCCCGCCCGCGCCCGCGGGCCCGGCGCTCGGGGCGGCCGGGATGCGGTAGAGGAAGGTCCCGCGGCTGTCGAAGAAGTCTTGGCCCCGCTGCACCACCTGGTCACCTTCCTCCCGGGCCGCGCCCGCCGGCTCCTCGGCGCCCCGCTCCCGCTCCGGCCCGGGCCCGGGGCCGCCAGCGGCGGAGGCCGGCGCCGCAGGCCTCGCGTGCGGCCGCCTGTGGCGCGGGGCCGGCGCGGGGGGGCCGCCGGGCGCGGGCGCGGGCGGGGCCGGCGGCAGGGCCCGGCGCTCGGGGCTGGCGGCGGGGCGCAGGCGGCTCAGCGCCCGGGCGTCCTGCTTGGCCCGGCACTGCGGCGAGGGCGAGAAGTTGCTGCGCAGCACGCGCCGCACCACGTCCGCCGACACGCCGAAGCCCTCGGCCAGCCGCCACACCGGCCACTCGGCCCGCAGGTCCCGCCACAGGAACCTGCCGGGGGGCAGCCCAGTCAGCGGCAGCCCGCCCCGCCCCGGCCCGGCCGCCCCGCCCCGCCCCGCCCCGCCCCGCTCACCGCATCTGCTCCATGGCCTCCCAGGTGAGCTGCCGCTCGGGGACCGCCCGCGGCTCCATCTCCCGCCGTAGCCGCTGCATCCGGATGGCCACGCGCCGCCGCTGCAGCGCCCTGCGGGACACGGGGCCGTGAGCCGGGACGCCCGCCCGCCCGCCCCGCCCGAGCCTCCCCCCGCCCCGCACCTCTCCGCCTCCCGCAGCGCCTCCAGGTCGTCCTCGCCCTCGTCGTCGTCCCCGCCGGGCCCCGCGGCCGACCCCCGGCCCAGCAGGCGCGCCCCGGGGGGGGCGGCGGCCGCGCGGAGCGCTCGGCGGAGCAGCAGCGCGGCCATGCCGGCCGCCCGCACACGTGGGCCGGGCGGGGCGGGGTCAGTGGCGGGGCCGCCCCCCGCACGTGCCGGTCGCCGCAGCCGCGGGGGCAAGGGGAGCCGGGAGGCGGGAAACGGTACAAAACTTTAATACAAAGCCTGGGACGAAAGGAGCCGCCGCCGCCCGGGCCCCAGCAAGGGCAGCCGGAGGACGAGGGCAGGGCGAGCCGCGGGGGCTGCGGCAGCGGCTGCCGGCCGTCTCGTGCGGGCGCTGGAGGCCGCTCCAGGACAGCAGCCCTGCCCCGCACAGGCGCTGCCCCGCGGCTGCGGCCCCAGGACTGCAGGCTCAGGTCCATTTCCTAAGGAGGAGGAGGGTTCCGGTTCAGCAGGGCACGAGAAGGGATAAGGACCCCCCCCCATCAGTGCCTGGGGAGACAGAGGCCCCCGGCTGCCAGCAGGAGCACGGGGTGCGCCAGCGCCACGGATGAGCGGCACTGCCAGCCGCAGGTGCTCAGGCCCAGGCACCACCCCCAGGTGGAGTCCAGTGTGGTCAGCAGGCCTGGGCTCGGCAGTGGGTCTCCTTCCCCCTCGCCAGGCCCATCCCAGTACCGTGGCCAAGGCTCGGGCAGACCTCCACTCCAGGAGCCTGGCTCTGCGGGGCCCCAGCCCCGAGCTGCGTTACCGGCGGGGCAGGCTGAGGGCAGCCGTGGCGTTGGAGCGGCGCGAGGCGTCTGTGCGCTGCACCAGGGGGGCGGAGGCGGAGGTGAGGGCGAGGTCCCGGGTGCCCCCGTGGTAGAGGGGCGCTGTCACCGAGGGGAACGTGTAGTCGCTGCACGTCTGGCGCGGGGCTCGCCCAGCGTGAGGCAGGCAGTTCAGGGAGCCGGGGTAGCCAGCACCAGCAAGCAGGGGCCGCCTGGCCACGGGACCCTCTGCAATGAGAGCACGGGGGTCGGGGGCCAGCAGGTAGTCCTTGCCCGCACACTGGTGCCCGTCCCAGCCCTGGGCCTTGGGGGCAGCGTCCCATTGACTGCAGGCAAAACTACCCAGCCCCCAGCTCTCTTCCGCTGCCAGACACCCCCACGGCAGCGACATGGACGGCAGGAGGCAGGGCAGCCAGCCAGAGGGTCCTGCCAGCTGTGCGAGGGGGCGCGGTGCCCTGCAAACAGTGAGGAAGAAGATGGTCGGCTGCCACCCGGCTGGGGGGACAGGCCTGCAGGGTCCTGCACGATGGCTGAGCTAGCAACGTCCCCCCAGGAGCTGGGGAGCGCCCCGAGGGCATCAGTGCAACCTCTGGCTCCCAGCTGTACTCACGGCCTCGAGCCCGGTCTCTGGCGCTGAAGAACCTCCGTCCGCCCGCCTTCGCTATGCTGGCCGGCGCGTGGGGCTCAGGCCCTGCTGCCGTCCTCGTCACGTGGCTCCCCAGCCAGCCCACGCTCCTCTGTGGCGGGGGGTAGTGCTGCAGCCTGACCAGCGTGCGGTCGGGAAGGGCCTGGCCCGTGCCTGGCAGAGGGCCTGGGAGGCTGGGCGCGTAGCCTTGGCTGGCCAGCAGCTGGACCCTGGCTGCAGGCAGCTGCCCCAGGTACCGGCCTGCCCCGCGCAGCAGCGAGAGGGGGATGAGGGTCATTAAGCTCTGGGGCTCGTGGTTCCGAAGTGTGTCCGAGAGGAAGGGCGGCTGCAAGAAAACAGACGCGGCTGCTGGCATCCTGGGCCTGTCGCAGGGCAGAGGCGCTCACCTGTTGACCGCCCCGGCCCTGGCTTCTGCTGGGGCTGGGGCAGAAGGGTCTGGGCTGGCACTCCCACCCCCATGCCCAGGCCAGTGGTTCAGCAGCCAAGGGGCTCCCAGCCGGGTCTGCACCCTCTTTATCGCTGGCCTGGGTTTCTCCAGCTCCAGCCACTGGGCTGTCACCACCTACGACCACACATTCTGGTCCAGGGAGGTTGGTAAGGCTGCTCAAGCCGCCTCTCAGCCTTCTCCTTGTTAAACCAGCTGCCCTGATCTCTGCTTGCTCAGGGCAGGGCACGTATCCAGGCCCCACATCATTCTTGTAGCTCTTCTCTGAACTGTTCTAGTCTGAGCTGTGTCACCATCCCCCAGGTCTGGACAGATGCCCCATGGACCCTGCTGCTGCCCACAGAGATGGAGTGTACCCCGGAGACACTGTCTAGGGCACCCTCATTCCCAGGGGCTGGGATACGCCTTGGGAACTCTGTAAAGAGGGAAAAGGGCTGTAAACCTGGCAGAGCCCTCGGAAACTCACGCTACCAGTTTCACTGTCCCCAGCCTGGCTGTGTGAGGAAGTCAGGGCCTGGGGTGCCTGGCTGGTGTCTCTGCCTGCCCATCACCTCCCATACCAGCCCTAGAGACCACATCTGAGCAGCCCAACCTTACCTGGCTCTCAGCGACACCATCCAGGGGCCTGGGCTCACTGCTGAGAAGCAGCTGGGAGAGCTGGTCCACGATGCCCAGGCCCCGGATGAGGTGCTCACGGCGCAGGAGAGCCCTGACCCTCTCTGCCTCTTCATGGGCTATGATGTCCTGGGGCTGCATGGAGTCAAGTTGCACCTGTGGAGCCTGGGACAGAAACATGCTGGGAGCTACCATGAGGGCTGGGTCACAGATGTCAGCAGGGAGCAAGGAGATTGCAGGAGTCACGGGCTCCCACAAGGTGTGGCCAGCGCTGGCTGGAAGGATAGGCTGAGCCCTGTGGTTCTGTTCCCAGGAGGTAGGCATGCCCTGGATGTGTGCATTGGTATACAGGTGGCCAGCCTGTGGCAGATGCCACAAGGCTGTGTGTGTGACGTGTGGCAGACTGAGGAGGGAGCAGACAGTACAGTCGCAGACACAGCAGGGCAGAGCAGCAGACCAGATGGAGCAGAAAGCAGAACATCAGATCAGGCAGTGCAAACAAGGCAGGGAGCAGAAAGCAGAGCAGATTAAGCAGTGCACACTAGGCAGGAAGAGGAAGGGGACTGCAGTGGCACCTGGGGAAGGTGCGGGGCTAAATTTGTTGCCGCCCTGCCAGAAACGTTGGCCCCGAAAAGGTTGGCCCCAGGGCACGGGTACCTTTCCGCCACAGCCCTTGGCACTGTGGAAGATGTGGGTGGGCAGGGCCTTGGCTCTGCCAGGGGGCCGGGCTTTCTCCCTAGCCGTCTCCCCCTGCAGCTGCTCTTTTCTGTCCTTCCCTTTCTTCTTAGTGACAGCTTCTTGCTGCTCTTGCTTCACTCGGATCCCCTCCAGCTGCTGCCTGGCATGAAGCAACAGCCTCAGTCCTGGGGCAACACGCAGGACCACATGCCTGGGGGCAGGGTGTGTGGGCATGGGCAGGGGCTGCTATTGGGAGTAGAGTCCAGGGATGCAGGAGTGCCAGGAAACAGCCTGGAGCTGCCTCCCCAGAGAACACCCTTTGCACACAGGAGCCAACTGCCACAGACCTGCCGGTTCCACAGCCCTGGGGCCTGGTGCACCCCTCACACCCAAAGGCAGACACAGAAGCTCGTGGTGGTGGCTCCTCCCGCAAAACCCAGGGCAGACCCCAATTCACCCTCTTGTCTCCTACCACCAGGAAATGTCGAGAAGGCCCAAGAGGGGCCAGAAGTGACCTCTGTGAAGGCCCTTTTCTGGGGCGGTGTACCTGGCACACTCCTCCCTGGCCCTGGAGGCCGCTGTTTCCTGGAAGAGGGAGCTGCTTTGCTTGAAGAAGGGCTTGTACTTGTCCACCCCACATTCTGGGTAAATGCGCCGGTAGCCTCCCAGGTGTGAGCTCTCGTACTTCTCCTCCTGGGCTAGCCACGCAGCCTGGCTGCTCTCCAGCTGCTCGCGCCTGTGGGCAGAGGCCATCACACAGGCCAAGTGAGGGGCCTGCCTCACTGGGACTCCCTATCCCCTCTCCTCCCTGTTCAGGGCCCAGTCACACATGTTCACTGCCTTGAGTTAATGCATGCTGTAGTCCTTTGCTGTCTCTTGCTGCAGGTCATAGAATCACAGAATCACTGAGTCGGAAGGGACCTAGACAGATCATCGAGTCCGACCCCTGCCATGGGCAGGAAGGAGCACTGGGGGTGGCAGGGTCATAAGACCCCAGCCAGGTGCCTATCCAGTCTCCTCTTGAAGATCCCCAAGGAAGGCGAGAGCACCACCTCTCTGGGGAGCCTATTCCAGGCTCTGGCCACCCTTACAGTGAAGTAGTTCTTCCTAATATCCAACCTAAACCTATCCTCCCTCAGCTTGTGGCCATTGTTCCTGGTGACTCCAAGGGGGGTCCGGGTGAACAGACTTTCCCCAAGTCCCTGCTGGTGGCCCCTGATAAGGTTGTAGGCAGCCACGAGATCCCCCCTCAGTCTCCTCTTGCGGAGACTGAAGAGATTCAGGTCCCTCAGCCTCTCCTCATAGGGCTGGCCATGGAGGCCCCCGACCATGCGAGTGGCCTCCTCTGGACCCTCTCCAGGGTCTCCACATCCCTCTTGAAGTGCGGCGCCCAGAACTGGACCCAGTACTCCAGCTGCGGCCTGACCAGTGCCGCATAGAGGGGGAGCAAGACCTCTCTGGACCCATTAGTGATGCCCCTGTTGATGCAGGACAGGGTGCGGTTGGCTCTGCCTATTGCTTCGTCGCATTGGTGACTCACATTCATCCTGGAGTCAATCCTGACTCCAAGATCCCTCTCTGCCTGTGCTGCCGAGAGGGGCAGCCCCTAACCTATAACCATAATGCTGGTTCCCCCTCCTCAGGTGCAGCACCCTGCACTTGTCCTTGTTGAACCGTGTCCTGTTCAGATCACCCGCTTCTCCAACCTATGCAGGTCTGCCTGGATGCGGTCCCTGCCTGCCGGTGTATTCACTTTACCCCACAGCTTGGTGTCATCAGCAAAATAGAACAGGGTGCTCTCCACCCCCTCGTCCAGGTCGCTAATGAAGATGTTGATTCATAGTTTCATAGTTTCATAGTAGCTAGAGTCGGAAGGGACCTAGGTAGATCATCTAGTCCGACCCCCTGCCTTGGCAGGAAAGAGCACCGGGGTCAGATGACCCCGGCAAGGTGCTCATCTAACTTCCTTTTAAAAATCCCCAGGCTAGGAGCCTGCACCACTTCCCCTGGAAGCCGGTTCCAGGCCCTAGCTGCCCTGACTGTGAAGTAGCGCCTCCTAATATCTAATCTAAACTTACCCTCCGCCAGCTTGTGACCGTTATTCCTGGTCACTCCTGGCAGCGCACGGGGGAACAGGGACTCGCCCAATACCTGCTGATCCCCCCTGACCAGTTTGTAGCAGGCCACAAGGTCCCCCCTTAACCTTCTCTTGTGGAGGCTAAACAGGTTCAGGTCCCGTAGCCTCTCCTCATAAGGCCTGCCCTGCTGACCCCTGATCATACGAGTGGCCTCCTCTGGACTCTTTCCATATCGTCCACGTCCCTCTTGAAGTGTGGTGCCCAGAACTGGACGCAGTCCTCCAGCTGCGGCCTGACCAGTGCCGCATAGAGGAGGAGGATCACCTCCTTGGACCTGCTCGAGATGCATCTGTGGATGCATGACAGGGTACGGTTGGCCTTCCTGACTGCATCCCCACACTGCCGGCCCATGTTCATCGTGGAGTCAATGACGACTCCAAGATCCTTTTCCGTCTCCGTGCTGGCAAGAGGGGAGTTCCCCAACCTGTAAGTGTGGTGCCGGTTCTTCCTCCCCATGTGCAACACCTTGCACTTATCAGTGTTAAACCCCATCCTATTCTCATCCTCCCACCGTTGCAACCTGTCAAGGTCAGCTTGTAGCCTATTGCACCCTTCTAGTGCACCCACATCCCCCCACATCTTAGTGTCATCAGCAAACTTGAACAGGGTGCTTTCTACCCCGTCATCCAAGTCACTGATGAAGATGTTGAACAGTGCGGGCCCGAGGACCGAGCCCTGCGGAACCCCACTGCCCACGTCCTTCCAGGTCGAGAAGAACCCATCCACTACCACCCTCTGGGTGCGGCCCTCCAACCAGTTGGCGACCCATTTGACCGTGTGGGCATCGATCATAGATTCATAGATACTAGGGTCGGAAGGGACCTCAATAGATCATCGAGTCTGACCCCCTGCATAAGCAGGAAAGAGTGCTGGGCCTACATTACCCCAGCTAGATACACATCTAGCCTTCGCTTGAAGACCCCCAGGGTAGGGGAGAGCACCACCTCCCTTGGGAGCCCGTTCCAGACCTTGGCCACTGGAACTGTGAAGAAGTTCCTCCTAATATCCAATCTAAATCTGCTCTCTTCTAGCTTGTGGCCATTATTTCTTGTAACCTCTGAGGGGGCCTTGGTGAATAAATACTCACCAATTCCCTTCTGTGCCCCCCTGATGAACTTATAGGCAGCCACCAGGTCGCCTCTCAACCTTCTCTTGCGGAGGCTGAAAAGGTCCAGTTTCTCTAGTCTCTCCTCGTAGGGCTTGGCCTGCAGGCCCTTAACCATACGAGTGGCCCTTCTCTGGACCCTCTCCAGGTTATCCGCATCCTTCGTGAAGTGCGGCGCCCAGAACTGCACGCAGTACTCCAGCTGCGGTCTGACCAGCGCCCGATAGAGGGGAAGTATCACCTCCTTGGACCTATTTGTCATGCATCTGCTGATGCACGATAAAGTGCCATTGGCTTTTCTGATGGTTTCGTCACGCTGCCGACTCATGTTCATCTTGGAGTCCACTAGGACTCCAAGATCCCTTTCCACCTCCGTGCCACCCAGCAGGTCATTTCCTAGGCTGTAGGTGTGCTGGACATTTTTCCTCCCTAGATGCAGTACTTTGCATTTCTCCTTGTTGAACTGCATTCTGTTGTTTTCTGCCCACTTATCTAACCTGTCCAGGTCTGCTTGCAGCTGCTCCTGCCCTCCGGCGTGTCCACTTCGCCCCATAGCTTAGTGTCATCTGCAAACTTGGACAGAGTACATTTCACTCCCTCATCCAAGTTGCTGATGAAGACATTAAAGAGTATCGGTCCAAGGACCGAGCCCTGGGGGACTCTGCTGCCCACACACTCCCAGGTCGACATCGACCCATCCTCCACCACCCTCTGGGTGCACCTCTGGAGCCAGTTTGCCACCCATGTGACCATGCATTCGTCCATGCCACAGTCCCTCAGCTTGCCCACCAGAAATTGGGTGGGACACTGTGTCAAAGGCCTTCTGGAAGTCCAAGAAGATGACATTGACTTCCTCCTTCCCATCTAAGCTCTTTGTTACCTGGTCATAGAAAGAGACCAGGTTGGTCAGGCAGGATCGGCCTGGCACAAACCCATGGTCAGGCAAAGGCTCCCATTCAGGGGGTCACACTCTGCTGCCCAACCCTCCTGTGACTGCACCAGTCTGTGCAAAGATCTGAGCTGTGCTGGCTGTGCCAGCCACGGCTCATTTGCTGGAGAGCAGGGAGCTTGGGGCAGCTCAGCCCCTGGGCGTGCAGAGCCCATGGCCATGAAATGGGTGTGAAGCAGGTTCATGCCCCTCCACCTGGACAAGCCTGGGTAGCAGACTTGTCCAACAAGGCCTGCAGAGGTTACGCAGTCCAGGGGTCTGGGCTTGCTGCCGGGGAGCAGCCAGAGAGCAGGCAGAGCCAAGGGGGGTGGGAGCACAACACTGTCTTGCAGGAAAGCTGGCCTCTGAACCACTTGTTGGAACAGGCCATGCCATGGAAGCATTCACCCTCTGAAGTGGTGCTACCAAATGCCTGAGGGGGCTGCTGTGTGCCCAGAGCCCCCCAGGAGGCAGGCAGCACAGGCTCATGGACAGGCTGGGGGTGGAAATCTAGACAGGCAAAAATCAGCCATTCCCAGGGGTGGTTACCTGGGTCTTGACCCTCCCTCTGGCAGGCAGGGAGCAGGGTATCTCCTCTCCTCTCCAAAGGACAGCACGGGAGTCACAGCCACAGGGTGATTTTACCAGTGCCTCCTGCTGTCTGCCTGCTCCCCTTCCCAGGCCAGCATGCTGGGGAGCACTACCTGGCCTCCCGGGGCAGTGCATGGGTCTGCAGGAGGCGCTGCTTCACCCGCCGCTTGTCCTCCTCCAGCACCTTGCGCTTGTCACAGGAGGCACGCAGGTTGATGAGGGTGATGGCATCGCACAACATTGCATCCTTCACCTCACGGTCCAGACGTGAATCTGTGGTGAAGCTTGGTGAGTGGTTCACCTGCCAGAACAAAGGTCTCATCAGGTGCAGCAGATGGATCCTGGGCTCCGGCCCTTCCTGCCTTAGCGCCCACATGCAGCTCCCCTCAGGCTCCCAGTGCTGCTGCCCTTTCAAAGCACTGCCCAGCCAGGCTGCAGGTGTTGCTTTCTGGCCCCTCCCTGACCCTTCTTACATAATCTTTGTAAGACAACCATCAACCTTGACACAACACAGACTCACACCCAAACCTGCCACAGGGAAAGCAGGGGGATCACAACAGCCAACATCCTGCTTTTATATAAGGTTAATATACACTTGAGAGGTCCCAGGTAGAGGCCACATGCAGAGGAAGGCAAAACACCTCCAGTCCAGACGAATCTGACTGGGGTAAAATTCCTTTCTGACCCTTAACACAGTGGCTGGTCTGATCCTTCAGCTTTGGTCCCAGCAGCATTGGCACAGCCTAGTCCCCAGGCTTAAAAACATGCAGACACACATAGCAGAAAGGGAGGGCAGGGGCACAGGCTCCAAGTTTCTGCAAACACAGGCAGCCCTATAGATCAGGGGACCCCCTACTCTCCCAGAAGCCAGGGGAAGGAGCTCCTGAGACCTGGCAGGCAGATTGCTTAGCCATGTGCTTCTGCTGCCTGACCCATGAAGCCTTACAGAGACCACAGGCAGCTGGTTTGAATGCTAGCTTCAGTGTGCCCTGGCCTTAGGTTCATATGCTCTGTGCAGGCTACCAAGGAATGAGAGGTCTTGACCCCATGGAGTCTTGTCCTGGCTCACCTCTAGCAGCCAGGGCTTCAGCTTCCTGTCCAGCAGGATGTCGAAGCCCAGGATCTCGAAGCAGGCACAGCCAGTGGTGTGGTTGGGGAAGCAGCTGCGGTAGTTGTGCTTCAGGACCGGGTGGGCCGAGATCAGGGTCTTGATAATGATGTCCTCAATGTCTTCCCAAAGCCCAGCCATGTCATAGCTGTTGTTCTCCATCCAGGTATTCAGGGTGGACAGCTTCCTGGTGGGAAGTACGCAGTGAGAGCAGTCCACATCAGCAGGGTCCCACTCCCTTTGTAGGCCACAAGGTTTGCAAGGCCACTGCTACACTGAGGCAGTGTGGGAACCTCCAGGGAGCCAGCCCCAAGTGACTAGGCCCCTGGTGCACCACATACAGAGAGCCTGAGGGGCAGGACACTTCACACCAGGGCCAGATGCAGGTCACTGCCCTGCACCCACTGCACAGAGGGTATTCCCCAGAGCACGTGGCCTCTCGGGAAAGGAGGCACGGCCCCCGCAGGGAGCATGAGAGCCCCAGCAGGAAGGTACCTCTTGCTGCCAGTTGTGTCGTCCCGGATGAAGTTCTCGTTGTGCTTGTTGATGGCATAATTGGTTAGATGCATGCAGATGTCATCCTGCGGGAGGCATAGCAAAGCCTTCATTCTCAGCCAGAGGACTTGCGCCAGAGAAGAGGAAGCCCCAGATCCCAATGAGACTGACTCCCTGCCCCCACACGCTGCTCCCCAATCCCCATGCTTGCCTGTCCCACATCTGTGCTTCTACCTTCCCTTCCCACGGCTGCCTGCAATTTGCCACCCATTGCCCACACCAAGGGCCAGACTCTGCTAGCACTGAACCCCTTTGGGTCCAGCAGTGGACAAGGAGCTGGTGACGGCTCGGACTTTGCCCCCAGCAGGGCCACAAGCAGTCATAACGTGGCATGAAAAGGCCAGGAAACTGCCCAAATACAGGTGCTAGAGCTGGGCCCAACCCTCCCTTGAACACCCTTACTAGTCAGAGGGGAGCAGCAGTCACCGGGGAAGTCCCTGTTCCCCTGAGCACGGCCAGGAGTGACCAGGAATAACGGTCACAAGCTGGCAGAGGGGAGACTCAGACTAGATATCAGGATGCACTACTTCACGGTCAGGGTGGCTAGGATCTGGAACCAACTTCCAAGAGAAGTGGTGCTGGCTCCTACCCTGGGGTTCTTTAAGAGGAGGCTGGACATACACCTTGCTGGGGTCGTTTGACCCCAATGCTCCTTCCTGCCATGGCAGGGGGTCGGACTTGATGATCTGCTCAGGTCCCTTCTGACCCCAGAAATTATGAAACTATGAAGAAAAGGAGGGGGCAGGGAAAAATGAGGAGAGAGAAGGCACCGGGAGAGGAGAGCACTGGGCAGTGGCACCCCTGGCCCTCCCTGCCTGCCTTACAGTGCTGGGAATCCAGAGCCTGGCGCTTTCCCCCCGCACGGATCCAGTGTTGGTTCTGTGGAAACGTCCCTTCTTTACCAGGTTGCTGCTGCTGGGCTCGATGTACCTCATGGTGGCAAATCGGGCCAGCCCCTCCTTGTAGACAAAAATCTTCAGGGGGTCACAGGATGTGACCAGGACATAGATCCGCATGTCAAACTTGAAGCCATCGATGAGGAAGGGCTGAGAGACAGGGCAAGTATGAGCAGGAGGCAGCAGCATTGCTAACACCTCGAGGCACTGCAGTTCTCTGGAGGCATGTTCACTGGGAGGGGACCTGCTGGGGCAGTCTGGGCACAGAGCTGTGGGTGGCCTCCCCCAACCGAGCTGTCACTGGGGAGGGACTGGTAGGCTGGGGGAAGTAGGGGGTAGGCCAGAAGGCCGTACTGTTGGGATGAGGAGGGAGCTGCATCCTGGGCTGGACGTTGAGGCAGTCAGCCAAGTCCTGGTACCTTAGCTATGTACTGCTGGCAGATCATGTGCTCCCCATGCTGGATCTCCTTGGGGCTGCGGGTGATGAAGATGCCTCTCCCCTGGCAGCCGCTGTCTGGCTTGCAGATGTATGTCCTGTTCTTCCTTGTGCGACTATAAGCCTGGAAATCCCCATAGCTGTAACAAAGAAGCCACTGGTGAGAGTGCAGGGAACAGCCCAACTCCCACCACTGGCTAGATGCTCAAGTGGAGGTGGAGCTCTGTAGGATGGGGGCTGCAGCCGCCAGGGGCAGCACCTCCAAAGTAGAATCAAGGGCAGTTTACAGGCTATACAGCCATCTCAAGGGCTGTAGTAGGCTAGTCCTGAGTGACATGATTTATAACCACACTTGGGGGAGAAAGCCTTCTGGTAACCCACCACCTGCCTTCAAAGTACTACTCAATGCCTCTGCCTTGGCCAGAGGGCCATGGGAACTGGCAGCCACTGAATATCTGAGACGCTACATATCTGCGGCACATCTGAGCTCTGCTGCTGCAGGCAACAGGGAAACCTGACAAGCCCTTGGGTGAGAGAGGAGCACAATGGTCAGGCTCCTGAGCAAGTCCTCAGCATTGCGACAGGGGGCTAGTCGTTAAGAATGAAGCACACTTCCTGACTGCCTCGGGAGCCACTGGCCCTTCACTCTGTGGTCAGGGCCTCATTTAGGTAAAGATTCCACAGCACTGGGTGCTGGAGAGGCCTGGGTGGGTCCTGTCCCCAGTCCTGGGTGTCACTAAGAAACACTCAAGCATCCTGAAGAGAATCCAGGAGAGAATGGAAATGAGGGGGTGGGGGCTCAGACACTAAAACCCAGGAGGAGAGGGTGGAAGAACCAGGTCTGCATTCCCTAGAAGAGGGGTCTGAGGGGAAGCCTCCCAACATGGAGGCTGGGATGCAGACCTCTACACCCACTGCAGGGTGGACAAGACCACTGTTTTAATTTATAGCCAAGATACGGTTTGGCTACTAGGAGATGCTCACACCATCCTGGGGGTGGTGCAATGGAACAGAAGGGGCAGGGGGCTTGAGAGCTGGTGACAAGCATGCGAGAGCTGGTGAGAGGGGTGTGAGAGCTGGTGACAAGTGTGTCAGGGATGGTCTAGGTACAGGGGGCCCTGCCTCAGAGTAAGGGCTGGAGCAGACAGCCTCTTGAAGTCTCTCCCAGCCCCACATTCCTATTTGGGGCCTAAACGCAAACTTCAGAGCTTGACACCAGGCCCTGGCTTTCCACAGCATGGCTGCAGTTTATGATAACACGTCATTGCAAAGAACCTGTCCTGGTCCCTGCAGTTGTTCCCCATGCTCTGGTGCCCCATCCCTGCAGGAGGCAGGTGCTCACCCCAGGGCAGTGCAGAGGCAGCTAGCTGGCTCATGGGCAGGCTGCCTCGGGGCTCTGTGGAGGGCAACCTCTGCCTTCCCCCTGGTAGAGCAATAAGGGGCCCTGCGTTCAGGGTGCAAGGGGATGGAGTCCCTCCCGGCACTGCAGCAACCTCTCTCAATGACCTCAGGTGTTGCGGGACCTCAGCCTCTGCCCCACCCCAAAGGCTATAGTGGGATGCAGCCAGTCTTCAGGGCTTAGCCCAGGTCTGTCTTAGATCACTCAAGCCAGGGTGCTGCCCTCTGTTCCTGCCATGGAAGCCTGGGCACAGCCTAACAGCACCTGGCACATTTGCAGACCCACGAGCAACATCCTGTTACGGTTTAGAATGGAGTCATCCTCGAGAGGGACCCGCTGCCCTTGTGCTGAGCACAGCAGCTCCCCTGCCCTAACTTCCCCCATGCATGGGTCAGCTCTGTTCTGGGGACTCACTCAGCTGGCAGGCACCAGGTGCGGGGGAAGAAGCTGTACTCCTTGGGGAAGAGCTTGAGCATGCGGCTGAGGTTCCGGGCCAGCAGGTCCTTCCGGCAGATCTCCGTCATGCCCGGGAAATGATTGATTTTCTGAAACAAGGGCAGCACAGGGAGCAGTGGCCAAGGGGCTGCAGGGACAGGCTGTGAGACCCCGGTGAGTCAGACCATGTGGAGACAAGTAAAGGGAAGGCAGCTAGGGACTGGACTCTCTTGCCCTGCGACTGAGGGGACAGAGGCCCTGCACAATGACTTGCACCAGGCTCAGCCAGTATGACCTGTCTGCCCCTTCCCCCCAGACCCACAGCTTTCCTCTCCAAGCAGTGTGGGGGCAAGTGGAGAGCAGTCATTCAGCCAGAACCCTTGGCAAAAGGACAGAAGTTTCCACATCTCTGCTGGTTTTCAGCCATGACTGGAGGTGCCATCTCTGTGAGCACTACTGAGGGGCTGAAGGCATCACACTGTCCGCAATACAGATGGGATCAGGCTCTGGGGACTGTCCCAGGCAGAAAACTGGTATGTGAGAACCTCGGCCACGCAGCCTCACCTCTGCCCTGAAGCCCCTCTGCCTGACCCTCCCTGCCCCAACTCCTCCTGCTGGGTGGCCTATCCATGGAGTGTTTACCTGGAACCTCTTCATTTCCATGACGCGCTCCAGGGAGACGGAGCAGTCGGTCCAGTACACTGTCCACTCCTCATCGTCCCCCACTTCCTTCAGGCCACAACGCCGGGCTGCACGCCGCACTGCAGCAAAGCAAGCACATGGCAAGGGAGTCTCTAAGGAAGCCGGGTGCACAGACCCCAGATCCCCTAGGGCCTGAGGTGAATGGGAAGTGAGGTGGATGGGAACAAGATGAGCAGAAGCAAACACACTAGGGAATGGAGTGAGTGGTGTCTCCTCTACACCCCACACCAGCGAGCCTTCCCTCCCTCTCCAGGTTCTTATCAAGTGCCTGTCATCACTGCTTTGGGCAACCTCCCCAGGGAAGTACCCAGTGCATTTCACTCCAGCTGTGCTCTCTCCACATGAAGAGGCTGTCACTCCCAGTGCAGCAACACCCCCCATACTACTGGAGCCAAATTAGAGCAGGAGCCCTGGGTTGTGGCCATGCCCTACAGGCACAGGGGGAGCTTCACTCCAAAGCATGGCTCAGTTGGCATGTAACCTGTGTAATTCACTCACAGAGCAGCAGGTGAACAAGTGACAGTCCTTGCACAGGGATAACCTCCAAGTAGCTCCCTTTGCCAAGAGCACAGGGACTCAGGAAGGCCTGCCAGAGTGAGCAGAGTGAAGAGGAAGCCACAGACACCTTGGACTTACCACTCTCGTACTTGCAGTTGGTCAGGTTGATAGAGAGCACCCTGGAAAGGAGAGAGCAGGCAGTGGCTCAGTGCAGGCATGCCCTGCTCATCCAGGTGACTTCCAGGCACAAGCAGGCTCCTGGCTAGCCATGGAGAAGGCCCCTCACTTCAGGGCAGACCTGGGGCTGCCATTAGAAGGCAGCTGGCAGGATACCCAGGGTGACAGCTGCTAACAAAATGTCTCTGGGACTCTTTGGCTTTTGTTCTCCAGCTCCAGAGACTTGGTGTCATGACACATTAAATGCCTCTGCTTTGTGGGTTTGGTGTTCAACATGCAGGGACACAAGTATCCACACAGGGAGGCCACAACAGTGACTCTGTCAACTTGTGTGTATTGCACATAAAGCAGATGGCCCTCTGGACCCACTTGGAAACCCTGTTCCAGTCCCAGTGTCATAGTTTCATAGTTTCTAGGGTCAGAAGGGACCTGAGCAGATCATCTAGTCCGACCCCCTGCCATGGCAGGAAAGAGTACTGGGGTCAAACGACCCCAGCAAGGTGTTCATCCAGCCTTGTCTTAAAGACCCCCAGGGTAGGAGCCAGCACCACTTCTCTTGAAAGTTAGTTCCAGCTTCTAGCCGCCCTGACTGTGAAGTCGCGCCTCCTGATATCTAGCCTAAATCTCCCCTCTGCCAGCTTGTGACCGTTATTCCTGGTCACTCCTGGCAGTGCTCGGTGGAACAGGGACTCCTCCAAAGCCTGCTGGTCCCCCCGACTAGTTTATAACAGGCGAGAAGAAAAAGCACTTACCCAACATGGGGCTCAAACCCACAACCCTGGGATTAAGAGTCCCATGCTCTACTGCCTGAGCTAGCCAGGCACTGACTGAGCTACCTGGGGACTGTCAATAGGCCATGGAGCAAAGATTGGCTTGAACTATGAAGACCTCTGCACATTTGGGCTTAGAGGTGGAGTTCAAGTGACTTGAGACCTCTTCTCCAGTCCCAGAAGTCCCAGCACTCTCAATGGGACTTGGGCTTCTCCATTCAGAGCTACCAACAGCCACTTGATTACGTCTGCTGGTTCTAGTCTCCCTGGTAGTCCTCACTGCACGCAGAAATGAAGCTAAGAACAAGAGACAATATGTGCTTCTGATCTTTACAAGCGAAGGCAGCACAGCCCACCCCGCTACAGAAGAAATGAGGCCAAATGTGCTGGTAGACACCTCCCTATTGTGCCCAGACCTTGCCCAGTGGAGGCCCAGATGGCCAGAAATGTGTCCAAAAATGCACAGGCATAACTCGTACGAGCAAACTACAGGTGGTGGTAGCTGGGCAACTGCAGGCCCATTTCTTACAGTTAAACACCAGCTATGCATCCACACGAACCACTGTGAAAGAGCATGGTGCAGCCAGTGGGATGATGGGTCAAGCTGTGGTCCCTCCCTGCCACGCTGGGTCCCAGCTGAGCAAAGGGGTAGCTCTGACAGACACACAAGCATGCCGCACCTCACCTGAGGCATGTGGACTTTGGTCTGGGAGGCTGGGGAGCTCCTGATGGTGAAAGAAAAGCAGTAGGCAGCCAGCCAGCCAGGCTTCAGCGCCTCCCTCGCTGGGGTTGCTTGGCCTGGGAAACGGGAAGCAGAGGCCTGGGCAGCGCAGGGGTGCTGAGGCCACTCACCTTACTCTTTTCTTTCTCTTTCTCAGCTCAGTCCCCACGACACAGTGTTCTGCCACTTGTCTTTCCGGACCAAGCAGGGACACTGGCAGAGCTTTCCACCCCCAGCTGAGCTTGCCCACGTCCCTTGGTTCCAAGGACCCCTTCTGAAGAGTGCTGTCTGCAAGCGCGGTTTTACTTTCTCCGCTGCACCCTGCAGTACTTCCCCGGGAAGACTCCTCTGACTGAGCCTCTTCCTCGTCTTCATCCTCATCCGTCTCGTTCACGGAAACACTGCCGTCCTCAGAGGCCATCTTCCCTCCGCGGGGTTTGCTTATGGAGCTGTACAGGAACGAACTCGTCAGCACGCAATGCACAAGCGTGCCAGACCAGATAGTGCTGCATGTGCCACACCAGGTCAAGGGCCAGCCACTGGGTCACCTGTTGTTGCTAGTGCTGGCAGTGCGAACCTGCCTTTCCTTCATGCCCACCCGCGCCTGTCCCCCAGCCTTGCCTCCCCGTAGCAAGTCAGCCTCTCCTCCCCTGCACAGCCCGTGCTCCCAGCCCCAGCAGCGCCTCCGCTCTTCTGCTTTCGCTTTTTCCCAGAGCCCCGAGAGCAAGCGCGGAGTCTGAGCCTCGCACAGTGGGCGCCAGCTCTCCGGTGAAGACGGCACGGCAGCGACTGCACCCGACGCGGTTCCTAGCGCAGACCCACCCCACCACGCCCGGACGCCCGGCAAAGCTGCCCATCTCCCGTCTCATAGAAAACGAGGTCGGAAGGGGCCTCGGGAGGTCGCGTGTCTCAGCCGTTATTCTACCAGGCCCCATTCGCAGACCTCCGACTCCGCCACTGCCCCCCCAGCTTCCCCGGAGCAGCTGCTGCTCGGGAGCGGGGGGTCCGGGGGGGGCGGGGGGGCGCGGGCCTCGAGCCCAGGCCCCTCCTGCCACATGCATCGCGCCCAAAGGGGGCGTGGCCCTCGTAGACCCGCCCACGGCGTTGGCCCCGCCCCTGGTCCGGAGGAGGGATGCCTCACCAGGCCCCGGGGCGGCTCCCTCCAGCCCCGACGCCATCTCCATGGCGACAGGAGGTTCCGCCGCCGGCAGGAAGCCAAGCGCTGGGGGCGGGGCCTCAGGAACCATAGAGAGAGCCCCCCCCCTTCCTGCCGCCTAGAACGGCGCCAAGGCGCAAGCGCGGGCAGGCGCCTCCGGATTGGCTGAGAATCGGAGCGTTGCCCGCCTCATTGGCCAGCGCCCCCGGGGAAGGCTGCGAGTGTTCCCAGCATGCTTTGCTGCACGGGCAGCGGGCCGGAAGTGGGGGCTCGCCGGGCGGAGCGGGGACGCCAGTGACGGGGTGTTCGCGAGCGGGAGGCCGGGCCCCGCCACCGATTCAGGGGTCCTGGTTTTCTCCCATGTAAGAGAATCCCAACTTTTTGATACAGAAGTTACCTACGTTTCCATGATTCAAATACAACACCACTGCTACATGGATGTATATAGAGTGGCGTTTTATTTTAGTCATGGAAAACTCTGGGTTTTGGGTTCCTTTTTTAAATCTGAAAATTGGGGTTTCTTTTAAATCAGAGAACACCAGGATCCCTGGCGATTTAGGAATTAGCACCAATCACCACTCACTGATTACAAGAGGTGCCTGAGCCACTGCCAGGACACCACGTGCAGCCCCCCCAGCCCTTCCTGGGACAGGGACCGCCTGCAGTTCTTGAACGAATCACATGGACTTGGAGTTGGTTTGGCTGATTTGATTTGGGACATCTGTTTTTCCTTTAAAAAAATACAATAAAATAAAATAAAATAAAAAATCAAGAGGCAGGAGCTGCGCAAAGACCTGGTCCCTCCCTGCAGGCTCCAGCACCCGAGCCCCCACCCGGGGGGGGCAAGGCACAGCACAGCACAGCCCAGCAAGGTGCCCCTCCCCTTCCACAGGAGTTACAGAGCACTTGGGCTGGGCTGGGGGACAGTCCTGCCCCGCACAGCTGAGGGATGACCCCCCTGGCAGTTAGCCCATGAGCAGCGTCACCAGCTCACCCTGGAGCCAGGAAAGTTGGGGCGCCGGGAGGAGGTATTTCTGGATGGTGCGCAGGGCCAAGCTCTCTGTCAGGCTCTGGAAGTCCTGGGCGGTTTTGATTGGCAGGTGCCCTGCCAGCTCACAGAGGGCTACATTAAATGCCGCTTCCTCCTTGGCCCCAAAGCAGGACTTCCTGGCCCAGACGACCACCCGAACTCCAGATCGGGCCGCTGAGCGGGCTGGCTCCCCAGGGGCAGTTCCCCGTGTCACAAACACATTGTGTGCAATCTCGTTCTCCACCAGGTAGTTGGTGACTCGGCAGACAGCACGTGCCAAGGCCCCCAGCTCTCGCCCCTCCCCGTAGAACAGGAACCCTGGGGCTGGCACGCCCTGCAGCAGGTGGAAGTTGAGGGCAGGGCACAGGGGCTTGCTTGGGGCTGACTCAATTAGGAGCTCCCAGTCCAGGTAGAAGCCGTGCAGGTGCAAGTGGTTGACGGAGGCCAAGGCTCCCAGGCTGTTGAAGCCTACACGGAAACCTGGGTGAGCGCTGAGGAGAACAGTTTCCAGTCCAAAGTGGAGCAGCTCCTGGGTGAGAATCTGGGGCAGGCAGAGCGTGGGATCTGGAATAAGGAGCACGTGCCCAAATTCCAGGGGACTGACATTAATCACCACCAGGACACAGTTAGGCATCTCTGGGAGCCTGGGCTCAGCACCGTCCTGGGCCGAAGCCTGTTCCCCCACCGGCACGCGGGGACAGGGCCTCCTGGTCAGGCAGAAGAGGATCTCCCCTGGCTTGATCTTACTGAAGTGGAATTGCTGGGGGTCAAACCTCTGCCTCACGCTCTGGATGTCCTGTGGCTTCCTCCTCTCCAGTCCCCTCTGGATGTTCAGCTGGGCCACAAAGCGCATCTTGCCAGGCAAGATGCGGGTCTGCAGCTCGCCCAGGGGATACCGGAACAAGCCCTGCTTCATCCTGTGCTCCCAGCCAGACTGCAACGCGTGGTCGAAGCGGGACAAGGTGTGGCTTGCCGGCCCATCCGACCTGCTTCTCCCCCACCCAACCCCCTGCAGAACAAAGTCCTCTTTGCTGTAGACAAAGTCGTCCAGGCCGGAGGCAGCAGGGTGCTCCGGCTGCTCCTGAGAGTGCAACATTTCCTGGGGAGCTTGGCCTGCACCCAGTGACGCTGCCAAGTTACCTGCTCCGCTCCCCTGCGGGCAGCACCCGCTGCTGCTCTGAAAGAGAGGACAGAACAAGTTGGTGGGAATTCGGGAGCCCCAGACAAGCCAGTCAGATTACCTGCCATGTCCCAAGCAGCCCCCCTCCCCCTTCCTGCCCCTCCCTGGCGAGCCCCCTTCCCAAAGCAGCTGCCGAGTGCCTGCCCCCGTGCAGGCGGCCTGGCTGGGAGGGGGCGGGGCAGGCGCCGGGGTGCCAGAGGCGGCTCTGCAGCTCAGCCTGGCACGGGGGTCGCCCCCTGCCGCTGCCAGGCAGGTGCAGCCTGGGCCGCCCGCGCCCCCTGCGCTGCCCCAGGCCTGGCGGCCAGTCTCCGCCCGCCACCGCGGAGGGAGCCGCGCACGAGTGCGCCTCGGGCGAGCCCGTGGGTCCGGGCGCCTGCCGTCTCTCGCCGGTGCGCCTCGTCCAACCTGCTCTGCGGCCTGCCCCTCGTCCCGCCGTCCTCCGACCGGCAGCCTGCTCCCCCGGCGCCGGGCCCTTTAAGAGCGGGGCGTTGCCATGGGAGCGGGTTCCGGGAAGCTGTGACGTCGCGGCAGCGGATACAGTGTTGCCATGGGGGGCTCGGCCAGCAGCCTGCCGCCGGACCTGCTCGGCGAGTACCAGGTGCCGGGGCCGGGGCCGGGGCCGGGGCCGGGGCCGGGGGCCGGGGGCCGGGGCCGGGCGCTGCGGGTAACGCTGCCTCCTCTCCCCGCAGGAGCTGACGTTCCTGACCAAGCAGGAGATCCTGATGTGAGTGCGGGGGGTCCGGGCACAGCCCAGTGGCGTGAGCCGGGGGGCGGGCAGCCCCAGAGGCCTCGTCCGCCTCTCCCTGCTCCCGTGCCCGAGGGCCCGGGGCCGGCGCACCTGGGCCCGGGGCAGAGCTGGCAGCAGCTCACGTAGTGCGGGGTTGCCTGGCAGGCGAAGCAGGAAGCAGGACGGAGGGAGCGGCTGGCCCGGGCCGTGCCCCCCCCCGGGGCTGTGGGCACTGGTGCAAAGTCCGTGGGCGCCGGGCAGGGCGTGGGCTCGTGCTGCTTTGCTGCCGCCGGGATAGCTGGCGCAGCCCCAGCCCCATCACGGGGGAGCGCAGCACAGAGCTGTCTGCAGGGAAGCGGTCCCAGAGTGTCTGGCACGCGGGTCCGTGCCTGCGCACCTACCCGGGGTGCCGCTGCCCTGGGAGGGCCCCCGCGGTGGCTGAGCCCAGCCCTGCGCTGCAGGCCACCCCAGAGCAGCGCTCGTTCTTGTCTCTCGAAGTGCCCACAAGAGATTCAGTGAGCTGGTGCCCAAGGAGGAGAGGGATCGCATCCTGTCGGCACGGGTCCCCAAGGACAAGGTCGTCACGCTGCCTGAGCTGAGGGTAGGGCACGTGCCCCACTCCTTTGCCTGCCCCTCCCCTCAGCCTGTGAGGCAGCTGGGCCAGTCCACTGTGCTTGGGTCCAGGCCCAGACGCAGGCCCAGCCTCTCGGGGCAGCTCCTGTTCACCATCCTGGAGGCCAGCCTGGGTAACAGATACAAGGGGGGAGCCGGGCATCCCCACCGCACTGTCTGTCACCGCCTGGAAGCCAGCGTCCTCTTCCCCGCTGAGCTGTGGGGGTGTCATAGCTTCTGGGGGGTTGGGGTGCATCAGGACCGTGCCCAGGCACATTGCCGGGGCATAGCAAGTTCCAAGGGCCATGGTGCGGCCTCTGACTGAGCTTAGGGGATCCTCTACTCTGCTGAGGCTCGTGGCCTGTTTCCAGCCAGGCATGTGCAGAACTGCCCCTGCCCTGTGCCAGGGAGCTGCTGCCCTCTCAGTGATCCGCTCTGTGCCTCCAGGCAAACCCCTTCCAGCACCGGATCTGCCGAGTCTTCTCCACGGCGGAGGACAGGGATGACAGCCTGTCCTTTGAGGACTTCCTGGATATGCTGAGCATCTTCAGTGATGCCGCCACCTCGGAGATCAAGTCCCACTACGCCTTCCGCATCTTTGGTAAAGACCTGGGGCCAGGGGAGATATGCAGCTCGCGGGGCCAGCACAGAGATGAGCTCTGCTCCAGGTGCAGCTCACACAAGGAGGGCCCCAGGAGGAACTTCTGCTTTGGGGCTGGGCTGCAAGGCCCAGCTTGCACATGCGAGCCCAGGGCCAGCAAAGGGTGGAGCCCCTGAGACTCCAGCCTGACTCCATCTCCAAGCTACAGGGCCATTGCCAGGGAAATGGGATCATGGCTGGTTTTCACTTTTCTCCCCTCCCCACCCCCCATAAAGATTTTGATGATGACGGGACGCTGGACAGGAAGGACCTGGAGAACCTGGTGAATTGCCTGACAGGGGACGCAGACGGGACCCGGCTGAGCTCCTCGGAGATGGACCAGCTCATCCAGAACGTGAGCACGCAGGCCCTGGCTGGGTGGGGGGCAGGGCCATGCTGCCCCGCCAGTGCTTGGGGCTGACATCTCCTTTCCTTCCAGATCCTGGAGGAGTCCGACATCGACAAGGATGGGACCATCAACCTTTCGGAGTTCCAGCACGTCATTTCCCGCTCGCCTGACTTCGCTAGGTATGGCTGCCCTGCCCGAGAGCCCCGGGTCTGTCCTGACCAGGCAGAGCAGAGGAGGAAGGGGCAGTAGCCCCGTCATCGCTAAGGCCCAGAGCCTGCGATGGCCGGGGTCACAGAAGTCTGCTGCTAAGCTGGGCATGACCTCAGGTCTCTGGCTAGCGTCTCACAGCTCTGAACAAGAGCCTGATGCCCCCACCCTGCCGTGCGGAGAGCAGTGGAGGACCTGGCTCTCCTCTCCCCAGGCGGAGATCAAGCCCACCCTTCCCTCCACCTGTAAAGCCTCCCACCTCCTGGCTGCCAAGCTCCGCTGCTGCGGGTGCGGGGAGAGCAGCTTGTCGGGCTGTGGGCGGCAGGGAGGTAGGGGTTTGCTCTGCTGCAAGCAGACACGTCTTGGGAGGCCAGGGCTGCGCTGCGGGAGCCAGTGCTGGTGCTAGATATGAGCTGGCTGCTCCCCTTGGCCCGGCACGGTCGGTCCTTCTCTTTCAGCTCCTTCAAAATTGTGCTGTGACGGCTCCTGCAGCCCATCTCCTCCTGCCCCGCCCCAGCCTGCCGCAGAGCTCGGCGCTGGCCCTGCGCAGCAGCTGGACCCTTCCTCTTCTCGTGACCAAAGCCAATGCATGGGCGATGCCGGCGCCTGTCCTAGTGCCTTACACCAGCCTGTGGGCTGTGCCTCCTGCGCTCCTCCTGCTGCACGGGGGGGGATGCAAGCTTCTCTGCTGCAGCCCAGCTCAAGCTGCCCTTGTCCTCACGCAGCCTCCAGCCTGGAGATCCAAGCAGGCGCTACTGGGCCCAGGATGGAGCGCGGCAGGCTGGGACGTGCAGTCTCCAGGGCCGCGTGTTACTCCCTGCCTCGTGCTGATCGAGGTGTAGCCCCCAGCTGGGCACAACACTGACCCCCTACACTGGAGCAGAGATCTCTCACTGGGAGACTGTCACCTCCTGCTCCGCGTGACCCCCAAGCACCAATTTGTGCCTTCTGGCAGCAGCCTGGGAGCCAGAGCGCTCCCGCTAGCACTGTCCCTCCTTGCTGCCTCTGTGGGGAGGTCCGAGGCCACAGCCCAGGCTGCAGCAAACCTGCCTCATTTCTCTAAGCAATAATGTACCCAGCACTTTAAACGTCCTGGCTCAACAATGTCACATCCCCTACCGGAGGTCACCCAGGTCAGCTCCCTGGGCACAGTAGCCAGAGGCGGTTCCAGGCAGAGGTTTGCCGAGGGGTTGCTGTATCAGTAGAAGGGGCTGCCCTCCTGGCCTGCCCTGGCCCCTGGCCCCTGCCCCTGCATGCTGCACCTACCTCTCCACAGAGCACAAGCCAAGGGGAGCCTGATGCCCCGTTCTCCCCACCGTTTCCTTGTTCCTGGCCAAGGGACGCCTGTGGCTGCAAGGCAGAACCCATCCCCGCTGGCCTGCGCTGTGCCGGTGAACACTCAGGGTGCTGAGACTTCCCACCTCCTTTCTAATGTATTTTGAAGCGTCTGGCGCTGGATTCAGGCCCTGCCCATGGTGGGCCTGGCGCTCCCCCCGCCCTGTCCCTATGCATCATTGCAGACAGCATCAATAAAGAACTGGAATCTCACCCGTGTCGTTGCTGTGGCCCATGGGCTTAATTGGACCCTGCAGGGAAGGGTTTATGTTCAACAACTACCTCTGCCCTGGAACAAGCAACCCCTGGGCTGTGTCTGCTGCTGTGCCCACCGGCTGCCTCCTTCCTTGCACTGCGGGGCAGATGGAGGGGGCAGCTCCCTGGGGCAGCTGCTGAAGGAAGTCATTCCTACTTGAGGCTCCGAAGGAGCCTGCGGCCGAGTTGTGCGTGGGGGCTGAGGCCCCTGCTGAGCAGAGAGCAGAGCACAGTTCCACACGTGCCCCTGCTCCACGCGCATGGCACTGAGGAACAGCTCCCACCCCCAGTGCTACCAGCTGCCTCATCGGTCCAGGACTGGAAGCTGGGCAGCTCTCATGCTGGGCAGAGCTGGCGGGCAGCCTTATGTTTGCTGGAGAAGGGGCTGGTGCAAAGTAACAGGGATGTCCCTGGAGGCAGCGGCAGAGGGTCGCACCCCACACAGCTGCAGGGGAAGGGGCCTGGCCTCACGGCACCGAGGGGCCAGTGGGCATTGCCTGTGAAAGAGCAGCAGGAAAGGAAAATGTGCATCACTGCAGCTCTGCCCAAGAGCAGGGTGGTCACCCCAATGGATGGGGAGGGGAGAGGGCAGTTCAGAAGTAGCAGTCTTTCCACAGAGAGAAAGGCACGTACATACAGCCCCCTGTGCAGCGTATCAGGGCTGCCATGGCCCGAGCACTCGGTAATGGAGCTGAGAGCCGGAGCTGGTGCTCATCTCCCCTGTAATTAAGCTGCCTGTTGCTAGCCTTGGCTATTTGCAAGGGGCCGAGGCCAAACTGCAGCAGTGTGGCTAAGCAGAAGGCCCCAAAGCCTGTTCCTGAGCATGACCCCTCGACCCAAGCCAGTAACAAGATACCATTACACACAGCACAAGGGCTGAAAGGAGACTGGGAGGGAAGTAAACACACTAAATAAGCCAAATGTGCTATATCATGGCTTTATTTTAAAACAGTAGTAAAGATGGATGTAACCAAATGGACTAGCTGATATTTTGGTAGACTAGAGATATTTTTGTTAAGAAGCTTAGATCGTCTATAAAAACAAAACAGATTTGTCAGAGACGCCCATAAACTACGGGAAAGCGCACCCGCGTCCACCAGAGACCTGGCTCAGTCCTGGCCCAAAGCTTCAGTGAAACAAAGAAATCAGATAATTTATCAGAGCATTAGGTTGTGCCACCTGCAAATATGGGGTATAGGTTGGATTTTTTTTTTTTTAATTTAGTCCAAATCAGTTCTGAAGTCTATTGCGTGGGCAGAGCGTGGTAGCTGAGGCGTGCGGCGCGACGGTGGGCAGGTCTCCTCCCCCCAGACTCTTGGAGGGAACTTGGAGAACTCGTGCAGCTGACGACCTGCCGCCAGGCTGCGTGCGCCCTCCTCCTCTATCCAGAGCCAACCCGCTGGGCCCCTATCTGGCTGGGTAATAAGCCACAGCCTGCATGCCCTCCAGCCAGTGCCGCCCGCTCGGCTGGGGCTCTGCCTCGCTAGCAGGCATGCCGGGCTCGCGCCAGCCCCGTGGGCTCGGCTTCTTACCAGCCTCGCTCACCACCAGCGCCAGACACGGGGATGGCACGGGGCAGAACCTGGCTCTCCAGCAAGGCGGCGCAGCCTGCGTTACTGTCCCCGCGCCACCTCCGAGTCCTCGCTGGCGGGTGCGGAGGACCAGGATGCTGCGGGCAAGCCACGTCAGTGAGCCTCAACTCTCAGCTTAGCTTGCTAGTCAAGAGCTGTAGCTACTGCACTGTTCATTATCTGGATGAGCGTCTTCAAAAATTTGCGCATGTCATGGAGAAACTCTATAGGACACGGAGTTCTTACTCTTTCCAAGATGATGCTTGGCAGCTCTTGGCTGCAGGGGGGCTGCCCCATGCCTTCCGCACGGGCACCAAGCTGCCGGTAGGACTCGCTCAGCTCTGCTTCCAGCTCTGGCAGGCACTGGAACACCCCCCTGAGGAAGGCCCCGGGGTCCCGGGACACTCCCCGAACGGGGCCCCTGGGGAGCTGGATCTTGCCCGCCAGCGCCAGCCGGAGGTCCTCCATAGCCTGGGAGAACTGGCCGCCGGCGCAGCGCAGGGCAGTGCTGCGGGTGGCTTTTTTGATGTGGTAGAACAGGCTGGGCAGGAAGTTCATGACCAGGCCGACAGGGACTAGCGGCTGGACCTCCGCCTGCTGGCCAGTTGCCGTGGGGGCCCTCAGCCCCGGCTGGGGAGAGCCTTCCTCAGGTCCCTCTGGGCTGGGCAAGGCTTGTGCTCGGCCCCGGGGCCCGCAGGGCAGCACGCAATGGGCACGCGCCCCCTCCTCCGTGCTGCGGCTCGCTTGCTTGGCCAGCCATTCTTGCACTGCAGCCCCCACGGCCGGCTTCAGGGCGACCATGCAGAACTCCTCCACCAAAGGGTCGGGCGCCTCGTGGCCCCGGAGGGCTGCCGCCGCCTGGTCCAGGTTGCGCTGCACCTGGCAGATGCCGGGGAAGTCGTCCAGGTCGATGGAGAAGGTGGGGGACAGCAGGTCCCTGAGGAAGGTGAGCAGGTACAAGGCGTCGCCTGGCGCGGCGTGCTCCTCCCTGGCGCGCTGCGAGGCCTGTGCCAGCAGGGCCTGGGCAGGGGCCGTGCACAGGAAGTGGCGGTACCACAGGGTGTCTGTGTCCAGCCAGACGTGCTGGCGGAGCTGCTGCCGCCTGCCCAGGCACCGCAGCACGAGGCGGAGGCAGGTGCTGGCTGGGCTGCCCGGCGCCAGGTCCCCTGCGACGCTGCTCACCAGCTCCTGGAGCTCCCTGATGAGCATGGGGACCACGCCGGGCAGCCACGGCGTCCGCTTCATGCCGTAGGCCTCCTCCCAACACTCCTTCAAAGCCCGGGCCAGGGTCTCGGCGTCTCTGACGTCCCGGCTGTGGTTCTTCAGAACCAGCTGCCACACGGGCACCAGGTGAGCGCAGGACCCGCGGTCGATCACGCGCCAGGTGCTGTGGCGGGCGAGCAGCCCGGCCTTCCAGGCCTGGAAGCTGGCAGCCTCCGCGGGGCCCCCCACCTTGGACACGGACGTCAGGGTCTGGCTGCACCGCACCTCGTGCTGCTTGTCGGCGGCGAGGCCCCTCTCCCGGGAGGCATCCAGAGATGCAGCAGCACCGCCAAGGCTGCAGAAGCTCGCGCCCGCGCTTGCACCCAGCGCAGCTAGCAGCTCTTTCTTCACCAGGTCCTCTGCGCTCCTGGCAAAGCCGCTGGCCTCCGCCTTCACCCAGTAGATGCCCCCGAAGTGCACGAGGCCCGTGGCCACGTGGGAGCCGAAGCGCTCCAGGAAGTCCCGGCAGCGCGCGGCGCGGGCCAGCGGCAGAGCCTGGGCCTGCAGGTCGGCATCCAGCTCCCTCAGGGCAGCCAGGGCCTTCGGGGAGAGCTGGAGCTCATCGGGGCTCAGCTCGCAGCAGGCCGTGGGCACCACGTGCTGCCGGCGCAGGCAGCAGTACGTGGTGCTGCCAGCGCTCTCGGTCTCCCACGCGTTGTGCTCGGACCAGGTCCCGCGGCTCTCCGCCCCGAACATCAGCCCCTTGAGCCCCCCAAAGGCTCCGATGCCCGCGGTGACCCCCAGTTTCCTGATGAGGGCTTTGGAGAGGGTTTCCTGGGCAGCCGAGTAGAAGGTCTCCACCCCCTCGCTCTCTGGCAGCAGAGGCCCCCGCAAGGCGCAGCCCTCGGGGGGCTGCAGGAGCCTCTCGGTCTCTCGCAGCAGGTTCTCCCTGCCCTGGCTCAGGAGCAGCCCCTGCAGCACCAGCCCCCCAGACATGCTCTCCAGGAGCTGGGGGGTTGCCCAGGCCGGGCGCTCCTCAGTGCCGGCCCTGAGCGCCGTCTGTGCCGGGCCCTGCGTCCTCGCCGAGTCCTGCTCGCCCTGGGCGAGGCCGTGCCGCTCCCGGCACGGCGGCTCCTGTGCCAGGCTGGGTACGCTGCCTGCCCCCTGGCACAGCGCCCGCAGCGCCTGCTTCTCCCACGCCGGGAGCTGGCCACGGGCGAGCACTTGGTACTCCTCTACCCCAAAGTGCTGCAGGGCAGCCGCCGACCTCACGCCCAGCTTTGCCTCCAGGATGGGCAGCCACTTGGCAGCCTGCAGCCCTCGTGCCTGCAGCGCCTTGCGCAGCTCCTCCTGCTCCGGCTCCAAGCGGAAGAGCTGCTGCAGCGCAACTGTCTCCCAGGCCTGCTCGCTGTGCCGCGCCGCCTTCTCGTACTCGTGCCAGCCGCCGTGCTGCAGGGCCCTGATGTCGGTGATCCCGCACTCTCGTGCCAGCACGGGCAGCCAGGTGTCCGCAGGCAAGCCCACGCTCTCCACGGCGGCACGCAGCTCGCTCATCCTGCCGAGGGCCTGAGGGTCCTGAAACACAGGGGCAGGCTCAGCGAGGGCTGGGAGCGGCTCCGCACTGATCCGCTGCCGCCTGGTAGGGCGCAGGGGGCCCCGGGGCTGGAGGTCCCATCGCCGTGGGGAGGGCATGGCTGGGGGCAACCCAGGGCAGCGGGAAGTGGGGTGTGGGGGGCAGCTCCACACGTCCTGGCTCCCCACAGCCCAGAGCCAGCATGGAGCGGGGGAAGGGAAGGAGCAAAGGGGGTTTCGGGGGTGACAGCTGCAGCCCCTGTGTGGGAGAGGGGTGCAGGCTTGGCGGGGACCTCGGGGGGCAGCTGGGCGGGGACGGGGTGCCGCTCTCCGGGCACAGGGAGCGCAGCTGGCATCGCTGGGGGGTGCCTGTGGGGGGCAGGGGGTAGTGCGGGGGGGCAAGCTGGAGCTTGGGAGTCTGGGCGTTGCTGGCGGGGAAGGATGGCGGTGGCAGCTTGTTTGTGCTAAAGCTGCTCTGAGCCTCGGGACTGAGAAACAGGAACTAGCAGCCGGGGACGCCGGAGCCGGGGCAGAGGGGGCCTGGCCCAGGGGGCTCGGGCAGGTGGCAGCTGGTGCCAGAGACCTTCCACCTCCATCCCACATGGGAGGAAATCCCCGCCGGGCCGGCTCCATGCACAGACCCGGAAAGCGCAGTGAGGCTGGGTGTCAGCCTGGGCTGTCAGGGCCATCGCACCCAGCACTACTCACTCGGGTCTGGGCGGGTGGCAGGAGGGTCCCTTGTTCGGGGCTGGTCCGGCTTTCTGCTGGCTCCTGCCTGCCCGGTCTCTGCCTCTTGGCGCCTGCTTTTGATTTCTATTTCCTGGAGGCCCAAGAGCCCAGGACAAGGCTTCTCCTCCGGCCCGAGCGGCCTGGGCTGGACCCTGGCACACAGCTGCCCTCTTCTTCGCTGCAACAGGTGGGCACTGGAGTAGACGCCAGGGACGATGTGGACTCTCCAGCCCGGAGGGGCTCAAGGAGAGGGTGCGCGGCCTCTGGTCAGGGACAATGGCGGTGCAGGATGCTTGTGCTCTGCCAAGGGACTTTCCCAGGCTTCTGGCCGTGCTGGTTGTTCCCACCCTTCCCCTTCCCCTTCCCCTCCCCCTCCCCCTCCCCCTCCCCCTCCGCACCATTTTTTTTTCTGCTATGTGCATCAGGCTATTCTTAGCATCCGAGAGGTGCTGGGGATCCCCAGACTGGGGATGGGCACTGGGCTGTGCCAATGCTCCTGCTGCGACCTACCCCACAGGGTCCCGGCTAGCGGGTCTTGCCCCTGCACTCAGGCTCAGACCGGGGTAGTCTGCCATCGAGGGTTTGTCTGGGCTGATCCTGCCCCAGGCAGGGCTTGGACTAGATGTGGCCTCTGCAGGTCCCTCCCAGCCCCACCAGCCTCACGGCTCTGGGACTCGACAACCGCCATCAGCAGCACCCACGGCTGCTCCCTCCCCACCGGGAGCCCCCGCCTGTCCCCCATCACTGGGGGGTGCCACCCTGCCTTCCCGCGCTCGCACTGCTGAGCAGAGCTGTGTCTGAGCCCCAAGCAGCGCCACTTACCTGCAGGAGAGCAACCGCTGCGGGCTGGGGAGAGGGGCTGATGGAGCAGGACCGGGCTGGGCCAGAGGCGCTGATGCTGCTGCAGGACCGCACACCACAGCACAAGGCTCAGCGCCTGCCCCACAGCTGCAGTGTGGGCCTGGCCCGGTGAAGGACTCATGTGCACAGAAACCAGCCAGGGAAGAAGCTCCACGGGCAGCCTGCCCTTGCCCCAGCCCCAGCTGCCCCAGCATCCCACAGGGGCTGGCTCCTGAGCCACTCTGCTGTGGCCCATGCTGGTTCCTGACCCCATGTAACACATCCCATGACAGCTCCCCTCGCCCCTCCTCACCGAGGCCCTGAGAAAGGAGCCTCTTCTCCTCCTCCAGAGAGCTTCCCTGTGGCCCTCCCCAGCACCAGCTGCAGCCATGGCTCTCCTGGTTGCAAGGGGGAAGAAGGGGGCACCTGGCTGGCCAAGGAGTACACAAGCTGGATCTGCCCCATGGCCACAGCTGGTTGGTGGTACATAGTAATTCACCATCCAGCGCAAGGCGGCAAAGGCCAGCAGCAAGGCAGCAGCCCTGGACTTCAGGAGGGCGACTTCAATGGGCTAAGGAGGAGAGTCGGGGAGGTGCTGAGGTCCCGGGGGGGGGGGGGGGGGGGGAACCGGGTGTCCGAGGAGAGTGGTCGCTTCTTAAGGAGACGATCCTCCGAGCCCAAAGAGAGGTCATCTCAACGCGGCTCAAAGGGGGCAGGAGGGCACACAAGCCCCCACAGCTCACCAAAATTATCTGGGAACGTCTCCTAGCTAAAAGCGGGGCGCACCCCCGATGGCAGGGAGGGGCCGTCCCCAGGGAGGACTACACCGCGGCTGCTCGGGGCTGCAGGGGGGGTCAGGGAGGCCGAGGCGGAGATGGGACTGGGACGAGTGACCCGGATCAAGGACAACAAGAATCCTTTTTTAAATACACAGGGGCAAAAAGAAGGTACCGGGCGTGGGGCCCCTGCAGCACACACTAGGAAATCTGGTCGTCACACCAGATGACAAAGCTAACATGTTTAACAATTTTTTTGCCTGCATTTTCCTGAGCAGGGACCGGATCAGCCCCCCACCGGCCCCCTCAGGCCCCCGGGAGGCGCACCCAGGCCCCGGGTCAGGGCAGATCTAGTCAGGGACGTCTGGAGGGACTGGACGTACTTAAATCAGCGGGTCCAGACGATCTCCACCCCCGAGTGCTGAGGGAATTGGCTGCGGTCTTTGTGGGACCCCGGCACGGCTGTACGAGCACTCGTGGGGCTCTGGTGTGGGGCCGGAGGACTGGAAGAGGCCAACGTGGTTCCCGTCTTCACAAAGGGGAAGAAGGAGGACCCGGGGAACTACAGGCCAGTTAGTCTTACCTGATTCCTGGGCAAGCTTTTTGAGAGAGTTATCCTGGCGCATGTCCCCGAGGGGCCGGGGGGGAGATTATGCTCAGGGGCAACCAACACGGGTTCATTAGCGGCAGGTCCCGTCAGACCAACCTGGTGCCTTCTGCGACCAGGTCACCAAATCCTTGGACGCAGGGGTAGCAGTGGACATCGTCTTCCTGGACTTTCGGAGGCCTCGACACTGTCTCTCACCCCGATCTCATCAAGAAACTGGGGGCTGTGGTGTCGACACCCCCACAGTCAGATGTGTCGCTGACTGGCCGGAGGGGCGCACCCAGAGAGCGGTGGGGGACAGGTCATGTTCGACCCGGGGGGACGTGGGCAGTGGGGTCCCCCAGGGCTCGGTCCTCGGGCCCGCACTGTTCAACATCTTCATCAGTGACTTGGACGAGGGGGTGAAAAGCACCTGCTCAGATCTGCTGATGACACTAAGATGTGGGGGGATGTGGGCATGCTAGAGGGGAGGAATAGGCTGCAATCAGACCTAGACAGGTTACAGGGGTGGGCGGATGAGAACAGGATGGGATTCAACACCGACAAGTGCAAGGTGACGCACCTGGGGAGGCACCATACCTACAGGCTGGGGAACTCCCTTCTCATCAGGGCAGAGGCAGAAAAGGATCTGGGGGTCATCATTGATGCCAAGATGAACATGGGCCGGCAGTGTGGGGACGCGGTCAGGAAGGCCGACCGCACCTTGTCGTGCATCCACAGATGCATCTCGAGCAGGTCCAGGGAGGTGATCCTCCCCGTCCATGTGGCACCGGTCAGGCCGCAGCTGGAGTCCTGCGTCCAGCTCTGGGTGCCGCACTTCAGGAGGGACGTGGCCAGCATGGAGAGAGTCCAGAGGAGGCCACTCGTATGATCAGGGGACAGCAGGGCAGGCCCTACGAGGAGAGGCTACAGGACCTGAACCTGTTCAGCCTCCACAAGAGAAGGCTGAGGGGGATCTCGTGGCCTGTTACAAACTAGTCAGGGGGGAATCAGCAGGCACTGGGGGAGTCACTGTTTCCCTGAGCACCGCCAGGAATGACCAGGAATAACGGTCACAAGCTGGCAGAGGGGAGATTCAGACTAGGTATCAGGAGGCACGACTTCACGGTCAGGGTGGCTAGGGTCTGGGACCAACTTCCAAGCAAAGTGGTGCTGGCTCCTACCCTGGGGGGCTTTAAGACAAGGCTGGACAATCACCTTGCGGGGGTCGTTTGACCCCAGTACTCTTTCCTGCCATGGCAGGGGGTCGGACTTGATCTGCTCAGGTCCCTTCCGACCTGACCAGCTATGAAACTATGGCCAGTGCAGAGGGAGGCCTGGCCAGGGTGCCTGGCGTGTTGCACCAGCACGATCTGGGTGCAGTGGCCGTGGGCAGCGCTGGTGGCTGCTGCAGAGGTGCTGTCATCGTGTCACTGGGGACAGCACTGGCTGGTCAAACCTGCCCGGGGTCTGCACTGACCGCCCAGCTGGGCACAAATCCACACACACACCACCAAGCCCTGCAGCACTGGGGCTATTGCTCTGCACACGGCGCCTCCCCGGCCTTTAGCAAGTAGCTCAGGGGAGAGCGCCCTGCCCGGTCTCCGAGGCCAGGAGGAAGAGCTGCTGTCCCCGAGTGCCTGGCACGGCCTCTGCCCCTGCCACCCGAGCACGGCGCAGCGAGGCTCGGCTTCGTGACTCTGCAGAAGCCCCGCAGCTGAGGCCGGGGGCGGGGAACGCGGGGAAGGGGCCCAGGCATGGGACCGAGATGGGGCCCATATGACCCACAACCAGCTTTCCTGGGCCCTGGGCAGCTCCATGCACTGGTTCTGGGGCAGGAAGTGAATGTGGCCCCCAGCATGGGATGGCAGCAGCAGTATCGTGCTGTGCAGGGACTCGCAGTGCCTGGCACCTGCAGCAGCTGGGATCCCAGCTGCCAGGGAGGACAAGGGTCAGTGAGGCTCCCCAACCCCCTGCCAAGCCTCGATGCCCTGGGCAGCTGCAGCTCCCGGCAGGACCCCTGCACCACGTGACTCGGGGACACGGCCGCCGCTCCATACAAAGGAGAAACACGGACTTTATGTAAAAAACACAGACAACAACTCACTCGTGTGCAAACACACCCGTGACCTGCGCCGCCTGGTGCCTCACCTGGCTGGCACGGCCGTGGGGGAGGGGAGGGGAGGGGAGGGGAGGGGGCGCCGCGCGGGGGCACCGCCCCGGCTCAGCTGCTCCGCCCGCCGGCGGTGCCCTTCACAGTTCCACGTAGTACGAACGAAGCACAGCACAGACGCACAGAACATGCCACTGTCCAGTCCACCCGGGCCCACGGCCCCGCACACGTGTGGCCCACGGGAGCCCGAGCCAGGCCACACCGGGCAGGGCGTCACAGTGAGATGGGAATGAGGGGGCTTGGCATGGAGGCAGGGGCAGAGCGGTCCCGGGGTGGTGTGCTCTCTCCTGCCTGAATGGACTCTGCACTAAGGGGCCACGGTGCCTGGCACACGTCAGCATCGCTGGACGTCCCCAAGCCCAGGGAGGGGTCCCAGCCCCAGGCCAGCTCCTCTCCGCAGGACCACCCACGCCTGGCCTGCTCCGCACAGGGCCTGGCGCCGGACAGCAGGGGAGGCACCCTCCACCGGGACTTCTAGCCCCTGCGAGTGCCCCATGCACTGGGATACTCCCGCCTGCCCCTACACCCTCCGCGAAGCACGCGCTGTGCCTGGAGCTGGGACCTCTCTCATCTCCCCTCCACGGGGAGGCCGCAAGCAGTTCGCTCCATGGCCGGGTATGCACGTGCACCCCGACACCCGCCCTGCCCGGGGAGGCTCTGCGGAGCCGCGGCCAGCGTCAGTCAGTCCAGGCCACTGCAGCCCCGGTCACACGACGGAGTCCCGGATCTCGGAGCCCAGGCGCACCCGGGGCCTCTGGCAGGTGGGAGACACTTCCACAAAGCTGTCACACAGGTTCAGGGGCCTCTTCTCGGAGCCGGAGAAGGCCGGGGCGCCCGGGGGCTCGTGGATGGGTGTGCTGGCGATGTGGTTATCGTGCAGGGCCTGGTAGCCCTTGTGCTCAGGGGCAGCACTGGGCAGGTTGCTGCCGTTCAGGGGCAGGCTCTCGACTGCCTTGCGTGGGGGTTTGGTGTGGCCAGTGCTGCGCTCGCCTGCCTCCAGCAGTGCCTTCATGCCATCGCGGTGCCGGTGCAGCAGGAAGAGGGTAAGCACCACCACGGCAGCCCCGAACAGCACACACATGACCAGGAACTCCGTCCAGTAGCTGTTGTCATCCAGCCGCGCCGCCACGCTGCCCCCGGCCGAGGTGCTGCGCGACGTGCTGATGTAGGGGGGCACCGCTGCCTCGTCTGGGTGGCCCGGGGGCACAGGTGCGGGGGGCCGGGGGCGGACGTCGGGTGCAGCCTCCACCTCCACGCAGTAGCTGGCCATGAGCTTGCGGAAGCCTTCCTCCAGCGACCAGCACTCGTAGGTGCCCACGCGCTCCGGGCTGCCCACCAGCACCAGCGCCCCATCCGGCAGCACCAGGTGGGACGCGTCGACGCGGGTGCCGTTGTGCAGCCAGTGCCGGGAGGCCAAGTTCGACAGCAGCTGGCAGGGCAGGGACCGCACCGCGTTGGCCGGGAGCTGCACGCTCTGGCACGGGGCTGCGTCTGCTGCAGGAGAGAGGCTGGTCAGCCTGGGCCAGCCTGGCACTTGTGGGGATTGCCCAGGCCTCTGGGCTGCGGTAGTTTTCCCCACCCCCCTCTTTCTGCTCCACAGGCCAGGGGGCTTTAAGCCTCCCTCGGAGCCGCTGGGTACAGGCTGCAGCCCAGGCTGGGCATGGGCACGGGGCTGTGGCAACGCTCCTGCCGGCACCAACCCTGCAGGGTCCTGGCTGGAGCGTCTCGCCCCTGCGCCCAGGCTCAGAACAACACTGCATTGAGGCAGGAAGGGGTTTTCACCCTGGGCAGACTGGGGGGAGGCGTTTGCTTTCCTCTGTGGGGGCCGTGGCTTTCTACCGGGATCTCATATTGACACTTCAAAGCAGCGGGACGCCGGCTGCCCTGGCCCCTCTGCTTGCCCTGGGGCAGGTTCAGGTGCCAGATCTGTGCTGCATCAGGGTTGGCCGCAGTCCCCAAGCTGGAGCATGTGCCTAGCAGGGGCTGTCTGCTGGGCAAGGCCTCTGGGGGCACCAAGAGGAGCAGACAGGACAGGGGCCCTGAGACCCCTCCCCACACCAAGGCAGATGAGGTGTGGGGCAGGGAACCCCTCCTGCCCCAGGGCCTTCTTACCTGTGGGGAGGAGACGGCGTGGGACAGGCACGGACCCATTGCCAAGTCGGCAGAGCTCCTCCGTGTTGGCGCCTTCAATATCCTGGGCCCAGCGTCTGCAAGGAGAGACTGGAGTCAGGGTGAGTGGGAAGTGTGGGAGCCAGCGCAGCGCAGCAGAGCAGGTAGGGAGAGAGGAGAGCCCAGCAAGAGACAGGCCCGATGGACTTCATCCCGGGGCACTGCAGGGACTGGCAGAGGGGACCGCAGAGCCCTTGGCAACGACCTGGAGTCGCCAGGAGCCCGAGGACTAGAACAGGCCCTGCAAAGCAGGACCTGGGCAGTTACAGACCAGGCAGCCTGCCTTCAGGACCCAGGGAGCTCCTGGAGCGTGTCCGAAGGCGGCCGTTTGCAGGTTCTGGAGGAGGAAAAGCTGATCGCAAGCAGCCAGCAGGGATTTACTAGGAAGAGACTGTGCCGAGCACACTTGATCTCTTCCTTGGACAAGGGAACCAGGTGGGCGGATAAAGGGAATGCAGCGGGAGGGCGTGTCGAAGGCCTTGCTGACGTCCAGATAAAGTCCACTCAACCAGCTCATAAAGAAATTGGAGAAGCGGGGGCTGGACAAAACTACTACAAGGTGGAGAGGCAAGCGACTCAACAGCCACAGGCAGAGGGTAATTATCAATAGATCCATGTCAGGGTGGCGGGAGGTCTCAAGGGGGGTCCCACAGGGTCTATCCTGGGCCTGAGGCTGTTCGAGGTATTTATGATTTGGATGATGGCACAGAACTGGCTGAACAAGTGCGCTGGTGACATGCAACCAGAAAGGACTGTGAACACACTGGAGGAGAGGGTCGAATCCAGAAGGCTCCAGCCAGACTGGAGAGCTGGGCTAGAGCTGGCAGGATGATGGCGTGCGATGGGGAAAAACCCCAGGGGCTACACCACACCTTGCTGCTGGTGGATCATGCGCTCAGCACATAGCAACAATGTGAGACCATCACAAAAGAAGCCAGTGGGGATTTGGGCTACATGAACAGAAGCATCAGGTGCACGATGTGGGAGGTGATAGCACCTCTCCACTCGGAGAAAGCAAAGAACACGTCTCAAGCAATTAGAGGAAAGGATGAATTGACAGACGTAGGGTCTCTCTCATGGGCATGGGTGAGGACAGCTTGGAAAGGGGTAGTAGACAAAAGATGGAGAGCAGAACAAGGGAGCTTTTGTGCAAAGGGATAAGGAGGGTCTTAATGGTGAGGGAAACACAACGTAACGGGTGGTGTGAACGGCAGAGTGCCCCAGGGAACGATGCACCGTGTGTTCTGGGAAGGTTTCTTTGCAAGAAAGGTGTGGGGACAGGTAAGAAAGTTTCTGACGGAGCTAGGATGGGGAGCAGAAGTCTCCTTTGAGGAGGTTATGTACGTGTTGGTGGAAGGGGGAACTAGGGAATAGGAGGCGTGAGTGGTTTTGATGCAGATGAAGGTGGTTTTGTGGAAAGTCAGGTACCTACTAGTCACCAAGGGCTTATGTTTCTCAGTGAGAGAATGTCTATAGCTGCGGTATTATCAGATAAGGGGCGGTGTGGGACAGGATGAGGGTAGAAGTCAGGAGCAGGAATTGCATAGCGTGTGGAAATATGTAAATTGGAACCGGCTATTCACACTGGCCAGAACAGGATAAGAGAAGGACAAAGTTGGGGTGAGGGCAGGGCAAGGTCTATAGAGAGCCATGTGTGGGACTGCGTGAGAAACGAGAAAGGAGTCTGTATTGGAATATGAGTTCGTAGTAAAGTATGTATATGGACGGGTATGAAGTGTTTGCCAGAAGGAGCTGTGTGCGGAGAGGGTGGAAGGCTGAGGCACGTTCAGCCGGCAGAAAAGGCAATTAGGAGGGGCCAAGACAGCACTCTTTAAGTACTTAGGCTGACATAAGAAAGAGGGAGAAAGCTCCCTTGCTGTGGAGGTGGGACACGTAGCAATGGCTTGAAGTTGCAGCCATGTAGGCTTAGACTAGATGGCAGGAAAACCTGCCTTCCTGATAGAGCAGCTGGAGCAGGGAGGCAGTGGGACCAGCACCTCAGGGAGCTGCGGACTTTCATCACTGGAGGGGTCTAGGAGGAGACTGGGCAAGCACCGGGCAGGGATGACCAGGGAGCAGTGCACTGGGAAAGGTAATGGGTGGAAGCCACACGCTCCAGAGACCTCCCACAGCATGGCCCGAGGACCGCGAGATGAGCTCCACAGCCCTGAGCAGGTGGGCATCGGACAGCACCTTGCACAGCAGCAGGAGGGAGCGGGGCCGCCAGGGAGGAGAGAGGATGAAGGAGCCAGGACAGGCCCCAGGGGAGCAGCAGCTGGACTAGACAGGGTAGCCTGACTTGTCTACGATCCAAGGAGGCAGCAGGGCGAGCTGGGGCTGGAGGGGACAGGGCGGCACTCACTGGGCACGCGCCCGCTGGGGGCTCGGCGGCACGCTGCAGCAGGCACTCCCGTTCCAGGCGCAGTAGGGGTCCCGGGCCAGGACGCACTCCCCGCAGCTCCGGTACAGGCTGCAGTTGGAGACGGGCACCTGGGCCAAGGCGGAGTAGGAGGCAGCGTACAGCCAGCCCTGCGGGAGAAGCGTGGTGAGACGCAGCCCTGCTGTGGATGCACCTGGCAGGGCGGGCCAGGCATCACCCGACACGGTGCAGCCACGGCCTGTCGCGCATGCCGGCACCCTGACAGCCCCAGGCAGGGGCTCAACCCCCCGCTGCTCCCAGGGAGAGAGGATCCAGGCTGGACTGAGTAGGCTGCCGAGAGAAGCCGTCCCCGGGTGGGCAGTTTCCCTGGAGAAGACCTGGCAAGATGGAAACTAGGGCGGTGCAGAGTGCCATTAATCCTTGCTCATTAACTAATTATCTAGTAGCTAGTTACTGTGTATGGAGCTGGTCCCTGAGTGAATCATGATTGATTGCATAACACAGTAGCTAGGGAGGCTAAGGAGTTAATGAGCAAGGATTAACACCTACAAAACCACAGACTAAGGAGAGGAAACAATCAATGCAGAGCCGGGAACTGCTTCTGCCCCAAGACAGAGACAGTCAGTTGCACAAGCACCCGTGTCACGAGATTTGCTTGTCAGCAGCTAGGGGTGCAGGGCCCCAGAACCCCCCTGCACCCATCTCCTTGACAGCTGGCAGGCTTCGTGGCCTCAGCAGGGCCACCGTCCCTGCAGCTGTCACCCCGCTGTGCCTTAACACACACACGGTCACCCATGTCACGAGTTTTGCTTGTCTGCAGCTTGAGGTGCAGTTTCCCTCCAAACCCCTCCACCTACCTCCTTGAAACTTAGCAGGCTTTGTGGCCTCAGCAGGGGCCACCACCCCTGCAGTTTTGACCCTACTGTGGCTTAACACGTACTCGTGACACAAGTTTTGCTTTCAAGATTTTGGGGTGCAGTTTCTCCAACCTCCCTGCACCCATCTCCTTGAAACTTGGCCAACTTCATGCTCTCAGAAGGGGCTACCATTCCTGTAAGTTTAATCTGAATCAGTCCAGAAATGACATCGTTATAGGCTGTTTCAACCTTCCCCATTATAGCCTATAGGTGAAATGTCAAAACAGCATTGAAAAGGCGAAGCGTTTCGACTTGCCTTGTTTTGTTTCAAGGCTGTTTTGACAATATCCATTCTGCTTGATTTTGCTGTTTCGACCTCGAAACAAAACTGGTGGCAAAATTTCGCACAGCCCTAATGGAAACCCTCTTGCAGGGGGAGGCACTAGGCTCAGCTCCCATGTTACCCCCATGCTACCCCTTAGCAGACAGTCAGCTCTGCAGGCTCAGCCCCACCCGGGCCAGCACAGCCCCGGGGAGCAGGGGCAGGGAGAGAGGCAGTGCGGGGGCAGCACCAGAGGCCTGTCTCTCCCCTCCCACCCCGCAGCAGGAGTGCGAGTTTCCCGTCATGCCCTGCCCGTGCCTGGTGGGGGTCCAGCAGCAGCTTGAGCACCGGCTCGCCGGCGGGGAACAGGTGAAGCTCCTCGATGATGTGCACTTTGCCACTCACGCTCACAGCCTTGTGCAGCCGCCCGTCATCTGCAAGACACCAGGGAGACCGTGCTGATTGGGGTCCGGGGACAGCTCGGTGCCCACACCGGTGCCTAGAGCCACGCTGTGGGACCCACCCGTGCCCAGGAAGAGGACGTGGTAGGTGCCATGGAGGCCCTCCACGTGGTCCACGCTGAGCTGCTGGTAGTGCAGGCGGCTCTGCAGCAGCAGGGGAGTGCTGCGGAGGCGGCTGTTCATCAGGAAGTGGTCCTTGACGAAGTTCAGCACGCGGTCTGGCATCTGCAGTGACGAGTTGATCTTCATCTGCCGCGTGCGGCTGTTGATGCACTGCGGGGAGAGTGGTGCGCTAGCCCTGCCGTGCTGCCGGCCACGGCCGTGGGGCAGAGCCAGGGCTCACGGCTTGGCGGGGGCGGCAGCACGGCCTGCCACAGAGGGCAGCTGTGAACAGGCAGCCACCCCACGTCCCATCCAGAGGATGCCCCCACGCACGGCACGGCACGGCACGGCAGGGGCAGAAGCACAGGGGTTGGTGCCTGGCTCCGACCTCTCCCAAGACCCGCAGTTTCCCCCAAATCCCAGGGACTCCTACAGCCACTTTGACACCACGTAGGAAGGGGTGGCAGGACTGACAGAGGCCGGGGAGCATCCCCTGGCAGGAGGGGACAGGCTCAGGGCACGTACCGCTCCAGGCCGGGGCTCGGGAATTGGGCCCGTGTCCGTGTACCACTGCTGCGTCTCGCGGTTCACCTCTTTGTAGAGGCCGCCGAAGGCTCGCTGCACCTCCTGCATGGGGAAGGCGCACACAGCCGAGCTGCCTGGGCCGCCCTTGTTCCTGGTGGGAGAGAAACGAGCCCCACAGCAGGGGAATCAGCCCCATGGCACCTAATGGCCCAGCTCCTCACACCCCCACCTCTGCCCCAGAGAGGGCTCAGGCCACGGGCTGGAACCAGTGCGCTGCAATGCCTGGGAAACAAGCTGTAGGGACCCGGTGCCCCGCAGGGAACGTCCCTGTATCCCAGTCAGTCCCCCCAGCACAGCCCATGATAGGGAAAAGGCCCCCGGGGCTCCCCCAGTACTGGGACCCACGTGCTCACCACTGGGAGGTGAAGACGCCGTAGAAGACGGTGCTCTCCCAGCCCTGCCCCTGCGGCGTGAGCACGAACATGTCCTGCAGCACGTTGAAGGGGAAGCCGTCCTCGGGCCGCGAGCACAGCAGCTGCGCCTTCAGGAACGTGGTCCAGCGCCGCTGCAGCACCCGCTCCCCGCCCAGGTCTCCCTGCAGGCAGACAGCAGGGTCAACGAGGCCCCCGGCAGCAGGGCATCCACCCGCATCGCGCCAGGACCGCTCCCGGGTCTGCGCGGGTCACATGGACGGTGCGAGAGCGAGCGCAGAGGGTGGTCCTGCAGGCACGCTTCCCAAAGCGAGCAAGAGTCAAGGCGATGCTGGCAACCCGGGGGGTCCAGAATGAGCAGAACCAGCTCCACCAGGACAGGATAGGAGCAGAGCTCTGCAGCCAGTGCCACTGAGCGAGAGCGCGGGCACATCCGTGCCCTCCCCCGTCCCCTGCTGGAGCGCATGGTGCCCCTGGGCAGAGTGCCGGGATGCCCTGGGGCAGGATTAGCTCTGCCAGCAGGATGCAGCAGCATGGCCAAGGCTGCAGGAGGGAAGTCAGAGGCAGCCGCGGTGCAGGGGACAGGGGGTGGGCAGGAAGCCGCATCAGAACTGTGCATGGACAGCCAACGCTGCGGCCATGCAGCCTGGAGAGGCCGTGGGGGCAGCGTCCTGGTCTCCCAGGGCTGGGGAGGCTGCTGTGCCGCGGGGGCCGGCACTGGATAGGGTTCCTCATGGCATCAAGGAGCTCTGCAGGCAGCAGGCCTGGTGTCTGTCTGTCTGTCGCACACACACACTCTTCCTCTTGCACATGGGCCTGCAGCCGCCCCACGTGCCCTCCACAAGAGTGACCAGCACCACGGCCCCCAGGCCACTGTACTCGCAGGTGATGTGTCGCGCCAGCACAGACCCTCTCCTCCCACGTGTGGCTGATGACACGCGTGATGGCAGACGCGCCCCCACCTTGCACACGCGGGCGATGCGCGAGACGATGGTGTTTGTGACATAGTCGAACTCCTTGCCCGTCTCGCTGAAGAAGAAGTAGATCTTGTCCTCGTCGCCCCCGGGATCCCCAGGCAGCTGGCTCTCGCGCAGGTAGGCTGAGCCCACGAAGACGGGGTCTGCGCAGCACACACGGGCCCTCAGCTACATGTGGTGCCTTCCTGAGCCCCCCCCCCCCCCCCATGCCCAGCCCCTCGAGGCGGCCTTGTCTGGGCTGGAGCATCAGAGCACGGAGCCGCTGCCCCGGGTGATCTCCCCTCCAGGCAGCCGATGGGCCTGGGGAAAGGACAGGGCGGCAGCCGGGGCGCAGTGCCCCCTCCCAGGCTGCCCCCTGCACAGGTTGGCCCCCAGCACCACCTCCGCATGGCACAGCCGGCCCCACCAGGCTGCCCCATCCCTAGGCCTGGGGATCTCCTGGCTGGGGCAGGCTGTGCCCCGCGTCTCCTGCCCTCGACCTCCCCAGCCCCACACCTTGCAACCAGTTGAGGGAGTTCTCAGTCTTGAGGGAGATGCGGCTCTCCTGGCTCCTGTAGATGGTCGGCTCATTGCCCTGGAAGTTGGTGACGGTCCCAGCGTACAGCTCGCCGTCTGCCGGGGAGAGGCGAACCCATGGGGGCGAGCACGGGGCTGCCCCCTGACGCCCCACCCCGGTCCCTTCTGCTCGGGCTCCAGCGATGGCTGCAGGTCAGAGCCAGGAGCGCACACGACGCCCAGCTCCATCACAGCGCTGTGGGCTGCCAGCCGCCCCGGAGAGGAGGGCAGACCCCTTCCCGGGGAGCCCAGGCCGTGCGGGGCCATTGCAACGCACTGCAGCCACGTGCCCGAGTGCACGGCGTCGCCTGCAAGCTCATGAAACACGGAGCCGGCACACGCGGACCAGTGCCGTCCTTACCGACCATGATGGCAGTGGACTTGTACTCAGGATCAAAGGGGCACCGGCCTTTCCCGTCCTCCAGCAGTGGCTTCCCCGATGGTTCCCGCTCCAGGCTGAAGTTCTGCGTGTTCTGCGGCAGGAGACGGGTCCCTGAGCCGGCGGGAGCCGAGGGACTCCCGCTCCTCCAGCGCACGGGCGTCCCCAGCGCAGCACCGCCCCCGGCCCAGACACCCCCGCCCCGGCAGAGGAGGGGGCAGCACGCGAGCGGGGCAGCCTTGCGGGCACGGTGCTCACCACATAGGCGCAGGCGGGGCTGAAGGCGCAGGTCCCGCACGTGTACAGGTGGGTGCTGTTCAGCTGTAGCAGCATCTTGATGTAGTTGTGGCAGTCCCGCTGCGAGGTGAGGCGAGGCGGAGGTGCCTGTCAGCCGGCTCCATGCCCCCACCGCAAGGCCCACGGGACGAGGGGGTGGCTCAGACACGGCCGGCTGCAGCCTCCCACACCACCCCCCGCCCCTGCCCGGCTCCAGCGTGGGCACGGGGACCTGTGACGGGCAGCACAACTGCCAGGGAAGTGCCCTCCACGGTACGCTGCCCGCCCCCTGCGGTGCTGGGACCAGCCCCCCCACGACAGAGCCCGGCGCTGGAGCAGGGGGTCCTGCAGGGGCTGGGGGCAGCGCTGGGCCGGCCTGGAGATACCCCACTGCGAGGGTTTCCAGACACCACGGGGAGCCGGGCTCCCCCGCCCCCAGGGATGCGGCGCGGGGGGAGCAGCAGGGCCGAGGCGCGGTGCTCACCTGGGGGTCCTTGCCCTTGAAGGCGCACTGCCGCTTCTTCTCCTCGTCTGCGGTCCACGGCAGCTGTGGGGGGCGGACGGTTACTGGGGCCCCCCAGGGCCCTGCAGCGGTCGCTACATGTGGGGAGGCAGTGACCATGCCCCGCCACGGGCCAGGCTCCCCTGCTCCTGCCCCAGTCTCAGGCAGGCGAGCCCCCCTGCCACCTGGCTGCCAGCGGGCTGCGAGGACCGCCCGCGCCGGGGTCCCTGGGGCGGGCTGGCCGGCCAGGCGTGGGGCTGGGATCCTCCCGGGGCAGGGCGGGCTCCATCGGTGCTGAGCACAGCTGCCGGCAGCCCACGGCGCTGCTCCGACCGGCTCCAGAGCAAGCCACGACTTGCCGGGCTCCACGAGCCGCCCTGGGAGCGCCGCACCGCACACGGGAATCCTGCCCACGCCGGGCCGCCCCGGTGCTGGGCTGGGCCCCGGCTCTCCCCTGCCCACCCCTCACCCGCCAGGCAGCCCCGGGTCACTCCGGCCTGCCCACGTGTCCCCGTCCCGCCTGGGACCCCGGTCGCTTACGCTGCGGTGCCGCGGGCCCGGCAGGAAGTGGCGGGTGTCGAGGGCGAAGAGGGTCTCGCGGGCGCCCGTGTAGAGCGTGGCTCCATCCGGGCTCAGCAGCAGGGCCGTGTAGTTGGCAACGCCGGGCACCTCGAAACGCAGCACTGTCCTCTCCGCGGCGCCTGGGGAGGCAGCGCCCATCAGCACCACATGCCCCCAGCTCCATCCTCCCTCCAGCAGCGCCGGAGGCTCCTGCCGGGTCCTCGGACCCACGCGGGGCTGGCAGACAGGTGCCAGCACGTGCTCCCCACCTGTCCCGGGGCGGGGCGGGCAAGGCCAGGTCTGCCCACCGGCCCTGCCGCAGGGAGGCTGCTGGGTGCCCGCCCGGGAGCTGCAGGCCCTGGACACACGTGGCCTCTCTGGGCTGGCTGCGCGGAGCGGGAGCGGAGCCTTGGGCGCGCGCCAGGAGCTGCGCCTGTGCCAGGGGGCCCTGCCAGGGGCCGGGCACTGCTCTCCCAGGGCCCCGCGCGGGCTGTGCCAGGGCTCTGCCTGCTGGGGCCCGGGCTGGGGCCGTGCGGGAGCTACGCTGCCTGCGCCTCCCGGCAGGACGGCCCCGGCGCCTCCCCCTTGGGCGTCACAACCCGATGGGCAGGCTCTGGGCTCTGCCCCAGGACCTGGGCAGCAGCCCCTGCCCCGTGCGGGGGGCAACTGCTGCAGGTCTGCGGCGAGCGGGGCGGGTGCGGGAGCCCCCAGGCCCTTGCTCTCTGCTGGGGGTTGCAGGGAGCCCGGGGCCAGCTCTGCCCTGACAGCTGCCCTGGGCGAGAGCTGCTCCCGTGCCCCTGCAAGAGTGCGGGGAGCAGGGCTCTGTGCCCTCCCTCCTCCCCGTCGCCCTGTGCCCAGCTGGGTCCTGCATGCCCACTCGGGGGCAGCACAGCCAGGCAGGCCGGGCCCACCGGCGGTCAAAGCGGGTCCAGTCCCTGCCCCGGGCAGGATCAGGCCAGGCTGGACCAGCCCAGGCGAGCACCCGTCAAACCTGCTCTCAAGCTGCACCGCAGCCGGCTCGCATGCGACACTGGGGTGCTCAGACCTGCTGCAGGCCGATCCGGGGGGTTGGGGGGCTAATTGCATCAAGACCCCAGGCAGAGCCCAGCCCCTGCTGCAGGGGAAGGCAGAAGCCCCCCGTCTCCTGGTCTGACCACAGGGTCAAAGTCCTGCCTGGCATCAGGCTGAACCCGAGCGCACGGGCAAGACCCTCCAGCCAGGACCCTGCGGGGTTCGGCCCTGCCACCCTGCCCCCGCGCGGACGCGTCCGAGGAAGGTGAAAGCCCGGGACCCCGCAGCAACGGGAGGGGGAAGTTCCTCCCTCCCCTTTCCTAGCCAGGCGGCTGTGGGGCTCTGCTGGCTGGCCCCCCCACATGCCTGGTTCAACCTCCTACCCTGAACCTCGTCCCCCAGCCCCTGGGCCAGGGGGCAGTGCTGCTGGCTAGACCAAGCCCGCCGGGGGAACCCCCGATGGGCTCAGCCTGGGCTTTGCCCCCACTGCCCCCCCGGGAGCCCACGCCTCGCAGGCAGTAACAGGCCTCTGACCAGAGGTCTGCCGCTCCTGGGATGAGATACAGCCCCGCTCCGACGGGGCAGCACGCCAGGCCAGGCCCCCGCCACTCCCCCCGTGCCGGGAGCCCTTATCTACCCACTAAGTGCTGTTGCTGGGCACCGGGCCCAGAGCCCCCGAGTGCCTCTCGCTGCCCTGCCAGGCGTGAAGGCTGCTGCTCACCCACGCGGCGCGGCGCTGCCGGCCCCCCCGACCGCGGCACTGCCCTGGCACGCGGTGCGACTCGGGCACTCGCGCCAGCCTGGTCTGCGGGGGCTGCCCCAGGCACGGCGAGCACGCCCCGCGAGCAGCCCTCTGGGGCTCTGCCCAGCCTCCGGTCGCCGGGGGCAGGGTCTGGCCAGGCAGGGGAAACCTGGCCGTACCAGCCTCGGAGCGTGACCTTCCCTGCGGGGCTCCCCCCTCGAGCCAGAGCTGTGGCCGGCGCGGCCAGGGACGCGTGCCCGCGACAGAGAGCTGCTGGCGGGGCCGGGACCGTCCCGCTGGCCCCGTGCTCTGCTGAGAGGGCGGTCAGCGACGGCCTCAGACCGAGCGGTGCCGAGGAGCTGCAGGGCAGGGGCAGTGGGGGGCCCAGGCCAGGGCCCGAGCGAGTAGAGCCCGGAGGGCAAAGCCGCTCCCAGCAGCGGGGGCACGAGGATCACAGAGCCAACGTGGGGCTGGCAGGGCCCTTGGGAGAGCGGCTAGTCCAGCCCCCGCTCCGGGGAGGATCAGCATCCCAGCCGCGTCTGTCCATCCTGCGCTCGGACATTGCCGCAGCTCCTCTGGGCAGCCTGTTCCAGTGCCCAGCCGCCCCCAGAGCCGGGACATTTCTCCTCGTCTCCAGCTGCGATTCCCCTGCTGCAACTTGAGGCCACGGGCCCCCGGCGCTGCCCCCAGTCTCTCTCCACCCTCCTGGGAACCACCTTTCGGTGTCTGCAGATGGGCATCGGATCCCCCGCTCCAGCCATCTCGGTTCTCTCGACCTCCCCCCGCCAGCGATCGTTTTCTAGGCCCCGATCCTTTCTGCCGCTCCCAGACTGTCCAGGTGAGGCCTCCTCTGTGCCCAGCGCGGCAGAAGAATCACAGCCTCTGGCTTGCAAGTCAGGCCCCATTAATACAACGCAGTCTGATGTCGGCTGTCTTTTGTTAGCTCCTATCCAGTCTGCTGTCCGCTGTCCCCCCGGGTCCGCCTCTGAAGAGCTGCTGCCCAGCCCGCCAGCGCCAGCCTGTATCCGTGCAGGGGAGGGACTCTTCCCCCCTCAGCGCAGGACTTTGCACTTGTCCTTATTGAACCTCATGAGATCTCTTTTGGCTCAATCCTCCAACGTGTTGAGGTTGCTCTGAATTCTAGCCCTGCCCCCTACTCCCCACAGCTCGACGTCATCTGCAAACGTGCTGCAGGCGCACGCCATCCCACCTGCCAGGTCATTGATGAAGATATTGGACAAAACTGGCCCCAGGACCAACCCCTGGGGCACTGCACTTGATGCCGGCTGCCAGCCAGACATCGAGCCATTAACTACTACTCTCTGAGCTCGACAATCCTGCCAGTTTTCTATCCACCTTACAGGCCAGTCATTCAACCCGGACTTCCTTATCTTGCCTGCGAGAAAGCTGCGGGAGACCATATCCAGAGCCTTGCTGAAGTCAAGTGTCTCACGTCCACCGCATCCACAGAGCCAGTCATCTCGTCACAGAAGACAGTCAGGCTGGTCAGGTGCGACTTGCCCTTGGTAAATCCCTGCTGACTGCTCCTGATCACTGTCTTCTCCAAGTGCTTCAAGACCGATTCCTCCAGGATCTGCTCCATGCTTTTTCCAGAGACCGAGGCGAGACCGACCAGTCTGTATTTCCCCGGATCCTCCGCCTTTCCTTTCTTAAAGATGAGTGCTACTTGTCCAGGCAACCCCATCACCACAAGTTATCACAGATGATGGCCAGTGGGCTCTGCAATCCAACTGGCCAACTCCCCTGGGTGCATCCCATCTGGCCCCACAGGCCTGTACACGTCCAGCTTCCCTAGGCAATCCCTAATCTGATCTTTCACCACTGAGGGCTGGTCGCCCCCCCCCCAAACTGTGCTGCCCGGTGCAGTAGCCTGAGGGCTGACCTTGCCTGTGAAGACCGAGGTAAAAAAGTCATTGAAGACTTCAGCCTTTTCAGTCATTCCCCAGCCTGTGACTGAGCACGCAGTGCTGCCAGCCCAAGCGCTGGACTGTGCGCTCCTCCTCGTTGCAGCTCGCCGGATGGGTCTCAGGGCACTTCTCCACAGCATCCAGGTCATCCTGGCTCCTAGCCCTGCCCGCCCGTGCCTGCATCTCTACCCAACTTGGTGTCAACTGCAAATGTGCCAAGTGTGGACTTGATCCCATCGTCCAAATCTTTAATGAAAACAGTAAACAACACAGGACGGTCCCCCGGAGAACCCACCTGATACCTCCTCCCAACTAGACAGTGAGCTATTACTCACCAAGCGAGACCCAACAAGTTCTGCATCCGCCTCGCTAGACCTTTAGTCTAGACTGTATTTCTTTCGCTTACTAATAAGCACGTCAGAGGAAACTGTGTCAAAGTCCTTGCTAAGTGGAGGTAAGTCGCTCCAGAGAGCCTGTCACCTTGTCAGAGAAGGAAATGTCTAGGCAGACTCACAGCGAGTCCACGCCGGCTGTTCCTGGCTCCTGGTGACCTGCTCCATGATCTTTCTGGTTTTTGGGGCCAGTATGGCTGGTCTGTGAACCCCCCTCCTTCTCTTGCTTAAAAGTGGGAACTCCACTGGCCCCTTTCCAGGCCTCTGGGACTGCACCCAAACTTCACACCTCCTCACAGGGAAGAGCCAGGGGCTCTGCAATTAGCCCAGCCAGGCCCAGGACGGGGTTACGGAAACGCGCCGCGCTGCGCAGCCAAGGAGCCCAGCGGGAAAAGGGCAACACCGGGCTGCTGGAGAGGACAGGGCTGGTGCAGAGTCCCATCCCCATCCCCTCTCGGGCAGCGACAGCTCCCCGGCGCCCTCGTACCCAGCGGCTTCGAGCCTTTGCTGCACCCAGCCAGACCGCGCTCAAGCGCGAGCGCCGGCACAGGGCTCTTCTCCTCCCCACACCTATAACGCAGACACAAAGCAATCAGACCGTGGCAACCCGGTGGCCCCGTGGAAGTCTCCCCACATGCCTCAGGGAGGTCGGGGGGGCCCAGCCTCTCGCTGCCAGGAAAACAAAGGCAGGTTGTAGGGCTGGGTTTGGGGCAGGGGGTCTGCTCCCCTGCCAGCCCACGAGTCAATGCCATCTCAGCCCCTGGCAGGAGTGGGGCTGACCCCCCCAAACAGCTGGTGGTGCCAGGGTCCAGACCCACGGGCCCAAGGTGGATCAAGGCTCCCTGCTGTGGGGCCCTGCCCTGCGCGCAGAGGCGGCTTGGCCCAGGAAGCACTTCCTTCCCCCCCAGGGCTGGTGACTCAGCCGGGGCTGGGCGGAGGATGACAAGGTGACTCACACCTGCACCCTGGGGCAGAGGCATCGTGCCTGCCCAGCCCTGCCCCCCTGGCTGCTGGGGAGGGGGTGGGAGAAGCCTGGGGGACGAGGTCCCTCCCCTAAGACCCCCAGGAGCCCCTGCCAGGACCGGGCCAGGCAGCCGGGCAGAGCAATCAGCGGAGACTGCTCCAGGCACCGCGCGGTGTGGAACAATAAAAGGGCCCCAACTGGGCCGCACGGGCGTGGAGCTGGGTTTGAAGTGCTGAATCCTAGAGCCGTGGGGCTGGCAGGGAGCGCCAGAGCCCACTTTTAGTCCCAGCCCTGTCCCAACCAGCCCAGACAAGCCCGTGTCCAACCTCTGAGCAGAACACCATCACCCCTGGCACAGCCCCAGGCCCCACCCGCGCCCCTGCCACAGGGAAAGGAGCGGGACCGTGGCCACCAACATCCTGCTGCTGCGAAGGTGGTTAAAGAGCACTTGAGACAGTTGAGGCAGGGGCCGTGCCCCCATTGCAGCGGGAGGCAACCGCCCCACCATCCACACCCTCTGACCAGGGGCTAAAATTCCTTCCTGACCCCAAACATGGCACCAGTCTGACCCTGAGCAGAGGGGCAAGACCCCCTAGCCAGGACCCTGCAGGTTTTTGACACAGTCCCTAGTCCCAGCCCCCAGGCTTGGCTGCACCCAACACCTAACGCTTCTGAGGAACTCCCTAACCCCCCCCCCACACATATAATGGGGGAGGAGGGGGGAGGAAATCCCCCCCCAGCCCCAGGGGGAAACCAGCAGAGCCCAGAATCCCGGGAAACACCCGCGGCGCTGCGCCTAGGTCAGCCCCACAGTGGCCATCCAGCCTCTCCTTGGACACCTCTAGTGATGGAGAGTCCTCGCTTTCCCCGGTGTCTAGCTCATGATGCCCCGGCTCCAACAGCAAGGAAGTTTTTCCCGAGATCCAGTATAAACTGCTGCTGCAACTTCAAGCCATTGCTCCACATCCTCCTCTCTGGAGCAAGAGAGAAAAGGAGCTTTCCCCCTTCTTTACGGCAGCCCCTCCGGTGTTTGCAGGCTGCTCTCCGGCCCCATTTCTGCGAGCTGACCATGCCCAGCTCCTTTAGCCTCTCCTCATGTGCCTTCCAAGCCCTTGATCATCTTTGCTGCCCACCTCTGGCCCCTCGCTAACTTCTCAATGTCCTTTTTGAAATGCGGAGCCCAGAACTGCCCACGGTGCTTGAGACGAGGCCTGAGCTTAGCCCAAATCACCCCCACAACAATCCTTGTTGCAGCAGCGATGAGCTGGCAGGTCTCAGCACCTCGCTGCCTGTAACACAGCTGCATCTGGGACAGGGCTGCTCCAGCTCCTCTCCGCCACCGCACTGGGACGAGTGGGTGCGTCCTTGCCCTGGAGCTCTCCCCCACCACACCACAGACCTGAGGGTCCTGCCCCTCTGCCCAGGCCAGCACTGGAGACCCACTGATGGGGCAGCGGCATGGCCGCCTCTGACAAAGGCCTACCAGGCTGAGCTTTGCTCTCACCCTGCAGCAGGGTCCTTGTGGGGCAGGGAGCTGGGATCCCCACGGTGGAGATGGGGTGCCCCGATGGCCCTGCACAGGGAGAGGCCCGAGACCCACGCCGACCATGGGAGAACAGGGGGTGGAAGAGAGGAGCCAGCTGCCCAGGGCAGGAGCCGTACACCGCGGGGGCCAGTGCTACCAGGCAGCAGCATCCCGTGCAGGGAGGAGCAGGCAGGGGCCGAGCAAAGCCCCAGGGCCCCACGCTGCCAGCAAAGCCGAGACCGCAGCGCCTTAGGGGACTCCTGCGCACAGACACGGAGCAAGTAGCACCAGCGTCTGTGCCCTGCCGGGGCCTCGGGGAGCTCCCTGGCGACGGGCGCGCTGCTGGTGGCCACCGAGGCTCCGCTCCTGCCCAGGAGGGCCCGGCAGGCCCACGCCACAGCCGCTGGGGCCTGTCGGGACACGACTGCCGCGTCCAGACAAACCTGCTGGCGGTGAACGCGGCTGCAGGAGCAGAGCGCCGCGCCCTGCAAGGCTCGGCCGGGGCAAGGGGCTGCGCTCCCCCCGCCCGCTCCCCAGAGCGGGCAACAAACACCTCTGGGCACCGGCAGGGCCGCCGAGAGACCCGCGGGCCACGGGGCACCGGAGCAGGGCGCGGCAGGGAGGGCCAACGAGGGGCACAGGCCCAGAGCCAGCGGGTCCCGTGGGGGCAAGGGCCGCGGGGCCGGCACAGCCGCTCTGCCCAGCGGGCCTCCGCCCCCTCCCCCCGGCTCCGGAGCCAGCGCCAGCCCCCTCCCCCTCCCCGCCCCCCCGTGGGCTCCCTCGGGCTGCGCGCACAGCCCGCCAGCCCCGGCCCGGGCCGCCCCCCGCCCCGCAGCAGCCCCGGGGCCAGAGCTCAGCCCTGCCCCTGGGACGGGCCGCTCCTTGCTGCGCCCATTGCTCCTGCCGGGCGCCGGAGCGGTGCAGGGCCTGCCCCAGCTTGCCGGGCTTCTGCAGGCTCAGCAGCAGCGGAGGTGTGCCGACGCCGCGTGGGACGTGGGCCGGGGCATTGCGGCACCGCGGGTCGGGGGGCCGGCAGGCGCTGCGCACCGCGCCTCCCGGGCAGGGCACGGCGGGGCGGAGAGCGGAGCCGGTGGTCCCGCCGGGCGGGCCCGTACGCTAGCCAGCCCTGGCTGGGCCCTGCGCTCCCGGCACCCGCCAGCCCCGGGCCGGCCGACGGCCCGGGCTCCCTGCACGCGCGGGGCCACGGGCGCTGCAAGAGCCCCGATCCCGGGACAGGCGCAGGCACCCCCGTCCTGCCAGGCCGGCCCCGCCGCCCCCTGCCCGCCCCGGCTGGGAGGGCGAGGGCCAGAGCCAGGGCCAGGGCGGGCAGCCTGCGCCCCGCACCCCGTCCCGCAGCACTCGGGGCACCCCCACAGCCCGGCGAGAGGGGGCCCGGGCCAAACGCCCCGCTGCCCCCGGCCCTACCCTGCCCCGGGTCAGCCCGCGCCCGCACTCACCGTAGCGCAGACTCACGCGCGGCACCGCCTCCTCGGACGCGGCGAGCAGCGGCAGCAGCGCGGCCCAGAGCGCCCGCGCCAGCGCCCCCCGCGCCCGCCCCATGGCCGCCCGCACCCGCACCGACCCGACCCGACCCGACCCGCGCCGCACGCACCCGCCGCGCTCGGCCCCGCGCCGGCACGCCCCGCCCCGCCCCGCAGTGGCCCCGCCCCGGCAGGAGGGACCCGGCTTCAAGCCGCGCACGGACGGCGCGAGGGCCCGCCGGAGCCGCCTCCCGCCCCCGCCCCGGCCCCGGCCCCGGCGCTGTGCGCTCCCGCAGCCCCCCGCTGCCAGCGGCGCGGATGCCTCCCTTGGCCGGGGGCCCCTGGGCGCCACGGAGAGCCTGCCCCCGCCCTCAGGGAGCTCCTGCTGCTGGCGTGCCGGCGGTCCCCACAGCCCGGAGACCCTGCGGCACGCCGGGCCCGGGTCCCTGCCCCCCAGCTGCGGCCACGGGCCCTCCACAAGCCTCCCACGCGGCAGCGCCGGGGCCCACGCGGAGCTCGGTGGGAGGGAGGCCTCCACCTGGAGCCGGGGCCTGCGCTCGGCCTGATGGGGCCAGTCCTGGCGCGGGGCTCCCCCCGGCCCCGGCCCCGGCCCCCGCGCCCAGGAGGCGGCCCCGAGCTCGGCGGGGGGCAGGCCCCTCGCGCGGGAACGTGCTGCGGCCCCGCAAAGAGCCTCCCGCACTGGTCCGGGGGTTGCCGTGGCAACGGGCTGTTAATGACAGCTGCTCACTTCGCCATGGCAACCGGTGCAAGAGTGCCCCCGTTCGCAGCTGCCAGGAGTCCCCCGGGGCCGCGGCGCTGGCGGGAGGGTGCCCGGCTCCGGGGCGGGGCACGGGCACAAGCCGGGCTGCCCCGCTGCCTGCGCGGCCCCGCGGCCGGGGGCCGGCGCCTGGTGTACCCGGCGGCAGAGCCGAGCTGCGGCCTCTTCCCGGGCTGGCCGCCCCCGCGCCCGCTCCGCTCCCCGCCGGCCCTTCCCGGGCAGGAGCGCGGGGCTGTGCCCGTGCCCAGGGCACCCGCCCGGAGGGAGGCGCCACACGGCGAGTGTGGCCCCAAGAGCCCCCCGGCCCGGCCCGGCCCGGCCCGGCCCCTCCCGGAGGTGTAAAGGGCACTGCACAGCGGTGGCTCCGGCCCAGCCCGCGGCCCCCCGACGGCACAGCCGGAGCCTGGGCACAGCGCCGCGACATCACCGCGCATCGCCACGGCAGCAGCACAGGCTGCAGCCACCCCCGGGCTCCTGCCCCGGCCCTCCCCCTGCGGCACCCCGGGGAGACGGTCTGCAGGAGGCCGCCGGCTCGGGTTGCCCCTTTAAGAGCAGGCAGGCCTGGGCAGAGCGGGAGGCGCTGCCCCCCCGGCCGGCCCTCCCGCTGCTGGCAGCCGGGCCTGTTTACAGCCGCTCCTGTTTCTCTGCTCTCCGCCCGCGCAGGGCCCTGCCTGCCAGAGCAGGGGGCAAGGGAGCAACCCTCTCCTCCCCCGCCGGCCAGCCTCGCTCGCCCGGGCACACGGCTAGCGCACGGTGGAGGCGCGTGTGCCCGCGGCAAGACCGGCTCCTGCTGGGGCCCGCCCAAGCCCCCCGGCCGCCCGCACCGAGCTGCTCCGCCTGTTCGCCACGGGCACCCCTCGCGTGCCCGGGGGCAGGCCCGCGCCCGCGAGGACATGCCGGCACACGTGTGCATGGTGGCTCGCGCTCCCAAGGCGGGAGCACAGGCGGAGGCTCGTCCTCTCAGAGCTGTTCGGGGGCTGGGGGTTACGGGGCTGCCTTGCCGGCTCTCGCCCCTGCCTCCAGGGCTGACCCAGCCGCCGAGAGCGGGGCCTGCCCTGCCGCCCTGCCGCGAGCCCTGCCTGCTGCTCCAACACCCCTAGCTCTGGGCTGCCTGCTAGCGCTCAGCACAAGCACCCTCTCAGCCTGCCCACAGCGCCGGGTCGGACGTCCGGCCTGCTCTGCACAGGGGCTCTCCAGCGCTGCAGCCTGCCCAGGAGCCACACAAGCTGCAGCCCTGGGGCCAAGGACCCCACCAGCGCTGCAGGGAAGCGCTCAGCTCTGCGGGAGGCAGCCCTGGAGCTGGGTCTCCCAAGCATGGCAGGAAGCCAGGCCACAGGCCTGCACCAGGGGCAGCTCTGCATGGCTGGGGCTGGCACAACAGAGTTAACCCGGCAGGGCCGAGGGGCTGGGGCACCTCACACCCTGGCGGGGAAGCAGGCTGGGCCATGTCACCGAGGCTCCCGGGGAGCCCCCATCCTGGCACCCTAGGTTGGGCTGCGGCCGCTGGCAGAGCCCCAGGTCCACAGCTGGGAGCTGCCAGGAGCCAGCAGGTTGGGGTGGCGAGGGCCACAGCTCCCGGGCTCCCATCAGCTCCCCCAGAGTGGCAGCAGGGCAAAGCCCAGGTGTTGTCCCCCCCGCCCCATCGCTCAGCTGCCGCGTGTGCACGTCTCGGGCAGTGGCTGCGGAGCCACGGGGCCAGCCAGCTTCTCCGGCAGGGCGCTGGCAGCCCCATGGGCAGAGCCAGGGCCTTACCGCTCAGCTGCCCTCTTCCCTTTGTGCTCCAGCCCTGGGAGCAGGCCCCTGCCCTACCACGACATTGCTGCGGGGTAGCGCTAAGCACCCTGTCACACAGATCCCTGCAGGATTGCACCTGGCCACACAGACTCCCCAGCAGAGTTTGGTGCAGCTACAAGGACCCCTGGTAGGATCAGACCCAGCTACGGGGATCCCCTGCAGGATGGGGCCCAGCTGCACGGATCCCCTCCAGGATCGGGGCCATCCCCCACTGGCAGTGGTTTCGCTTTGCCTGCAGCAGGGGAAGTTGGGGGAGGCAGGGTGCTGGCCCCGGCTGGGAGAGGGCTCCCGGGAGTGAAGCTGGCCCTGCCTGGGGGGACCGCACGCTGGCTCCCCTCTGCTCCAGGAGCCTGCCCCCTGCCATGGTCGGGGGCAGCAGGGCAGGCCCTATGAGGAGAGGCGACGGGACCTGAACCTGTTCAGCCTCCACAAGAGAAGGCTAAGGGGGATCTAGTGGCCTGTTACAAACTAGTCAGGGGGGACCAGCAGGCACTGGGGAGTCCCTGGTCCCCTGAGCACGCCCAGGAGTGACCAGGAATAGCGGTCACAAGCTGGCAGAGGGCAGGTTTAGGTTAGATATCAGGAGGCGCTGCTTCACGGTCAGGGCGGCTAGGGCCTGGAACCAGCTTCCAAGAGAAGTGGTGCTGGCTCCCACCCCGGGGGGCTTTAAGGGGAGGCTGGATGAACACCTTGCCGGGGTCGTGTGACCCCAGTGTTCTTGCCTGCCATGGCGGGGAGTCCAACTTGATGATCTGCTCAGGTCCCTTCCGACCTGACCAGCTATGAAACTATGAAACATCTCAGTGGCTGGACAGAGTGGCTAGAGCCCTTTACGAAGTGCAGGCAGCAGGACACAGGCCCCGCGGCACGGATCCAACACCTCCCACGGGCCCTTGAGTGGAGCAGCTGGAGCTGGGCCTGGCCCCCGAGCCAGCAGCTGCCCTGTGACGCTGCCGTACGGAGGCAGGGACCCTCCCCCAGCCGCAGCGACCTCGGGTCACAGGACCTGAAGCAGGAGCACATTCCCGGAGCGGCCCATGCTGAAACTGCCAGCCCCTGGGGAGGCACCGCTGAGGCAGGGGTCCAGCACAGCATGGGAGCACTGCTGGGGAAGCTCACAGCACTAGGTGCAGCCGGCACTACCACTATGGCTCTGCTGCAGGAAGTTCGCAGCGCTGAGCCCAGAGAACTGCTGAGGGAAGCTCGCCAGCCCCAGGCCTGGCAGGGGTGTGGGGCTGAGGACAGGCAGGGGCCGGCTCCTGGCAACAGCTGCCTGTCGCCTCCCCCCGCTGCGTGCGGCCAGCTTGTGGGGCAGCGCTCTGGTTAACATCAAGCCCAGGCCCACGTCAGCGCTGCCCCCCTTCCCTGCCCACAGCTCTTGCTCCCCCCGTGAAACGCGGCAGCTCTGCCAGGAGGCTGCGTGGTCAGTGGCAAGAGACCAGGGGCGTGTCTGAACCCCTGGCACCGTGCAGGGGTGCTGGGGCTGGCCCTGGATCCCACAGCCCAGATGTGCAGGAGGCCAGGACGAGGCCCCGCGCCCCGTGGCCAGGCCCAGGACGGGGGCACGTGGCTGGGGCTGGAGGCAGGGGTCACCTTGGGGTGGGCGGGGACACACCTGCCAGCACCCTCTGCCCAGGCCTTGCAGGGGAGGCCACCTGCCTGTGCCTGCCACATCCGTGTCTTGCTCGTTGCAGGCCAGACGGGGCCAGCGGGGATTTGCACACGCCCTGGCCTGACGTGCAGCTGCTCCCCACATGCTGCCCTAGAGGCAATCTGGTCATGAGTCGCACAATGGGTGCTACCTCGAGCATAGCCACGGGACCATGTTGGCCACGCTGCAGGAAGAAGGCAGCAGGACACAGGGTCTGAATGTGCCACACACCGCCCTGAGCACACACAACACACACCAGCCTGTAGGGGCAAACATGCACAAGCGTCATATGTGCAGGCATGGAGATACACGCTCCTATGGCCATGCACAAGCAAGCACATGTGCACATGGGGCCACGCACATGCAGACATGCAGCCATGCGCACACAACACAGCCACATACACATGCAATCATGCACATGCAGAGAACTAGGCCATGCACGTGCACAGACACACATATACATGTACAAACACAGACATGCACAGTCATGTGTACGCCCACACAGAGCCACATGCACACACAACACATGCACACACACAGCATACAGCCATGGACATGCACATGGCCATGCTGAGACACACAGCCAAGTGCCCACACCCACAGAGCACATGCACACACACGGCCACATGCAAACGCACAGCACACAGACATACACATGCGCAGATACACACACATCACACACACACAACACACAGACACGCATATGCAGACACACACACACAAGTGCCCTTGCTCACACCCCCAGGCCAGCCAGCTCGTGCCAAGAAGGTCATGGAGGAGGTCGACGGGGCCAGCTCAGCATAACCACAGCAGTGCCTGCCCGCCGGCGCAGCCCAGCCCCCACTTTCCTCCACAACCTGCAATTACCACAACAAAGAAGGAGAGGCGGGCTGGAGCAGGCCAGCTGGGCCCGCTCCTCCAGCTGTGCGTGTGCAGGCGGATGGGGCCCCTGCCCGGAGCCCCGCGTCCCGAACCCAGCCACAGCCAGGCCCAGCTCAGCGCTGGTGCAGCGGGGCTGGTCCCAGGCACGGCCATGGTGCTGGGTGGCAGCGGAGATGCCCGTTGGGCTCAGGGCAGGGTGCATAGGGCCAGCTGGCGCTCCCCAGCTGCAGGGCTGTCCTGGGCACAGTGGGCAGGGCAGGGGCTCGGCCAGGCATCAGGGGAGCGAATGGGGGTCCCTTTCCCCTTCCCTTCTGGCCATACCTTGCTCAGGGAGGAGCTGGCCACAGCATGCTGCCCTCCCACCCTCCGGACGCACCGCGCAGGCGCTGAGCCAGGCCGGCGGGGAGCTCCCAGCTGCGGCTGGGTGAGGTGCAGGGGCACTCGGGGACCATCCTGCCCAGGGCAGGGTGCAGGGCGCAGCAGCGTGCGGTGACCGAGGCCTGAGCCAGGCTGCACCAGGGCCTGCAGGGAACTGGCCCCGAGGGCGGGAGCAGCAAACACCCGCCACCCGTACCCACCCCAGCTACCAGGCACAGGGCTCCTGCCAGGGCTGGGGGTTGCCCTGGGCCCCCCAGGCCGCACCCCATCTCCCGGGGCCCCCACGGCCCGGGGGCTGGGAAGGGCCCTGCTCGGCTCCAGCAGGGCCGGGGCGGGAGCCGGCTGGAGCGGAGACGCCCGCACCAGCGCCGTCCGGCAAAGCGCCGCAGGGGCTGGGTGCGGGTGGGCTCCGCGCGGCGTGGGCCATGAACACCCGTGGCCCCGGCAGCGCGGCGCAGCGGCGCCCCCTGGCGGGCGGCCTGGGTGGCTGCAGCCCCACTCCGCGTGGCGCTGCCGCATGCTGCGGGCAGAGCGTGGGGGGCGGCAGGCCGTGGGCCCGGGCTCGCGTGACCGCTCACGCCCGCGCCTGCCCGTGGGGGCTGCGGGGTGGCCCCCAGCCAGGCGGCCCCATGTGCCCGTGGCTCCTTTCCCAGTAATGGGATATGGAGCTGCTAAAATTAGAGGCAGCCTGGGCCGGGCGCCCTCGGCTGCGGGTGCGGGAAGAGCAGGCCCAGGCGGCCCCCGCACGGGCCTGGACCAGGCAGGGGCTGTGGCAGGATCACGCGCACGGCGGCGGGGCAGAGGCCCCCTGAAAGGCCCAGGGCAGCTCCGAGCGCGGGGGCCGGGGCGCACTGCGCGATCGGTGCCGGCCCCGGCCTGGGCGGGCGCGGCGCGAGCGGCTCCGCAAGGCCCCGCGGCGGGCCAGGCTCCGCGCTGCGCTGCGCTGCGCTGCCCCGCGCGCCCGCTCCTCGGGGCGGCCGGGTTGCCCGCGCGCGGGGCGGGGCGGGGCGGGCCCGGCTGCAGGCCGCGGCCGAGCCGGCCGCCCTTGGCCCCGCCGGGTGCTGCCGGCCGCGGCGGCGGCTCCGAGACTCGCAGCGCCCCGGGGGGCGCGGGCTGCCCCGCGGCAGGGCGGGGCGGGGCGGGGCGGGGCACGTGGCGCCGGCGGGGCCCGGCTCCGCCCCGGGGAGGGCCCGGGCGTTGCTGCCCAATGCGGCTCCCGGCGCTCACGTGTCCGCGGCCCGGCCCCGCTCCGCGCCCCGCGCTCCGCCGCCCGCGATGGCCCGTTACCTGCGCGCCGCGCCCGCGCTCTGCCTCCGCCCGCGCCCCGCGCCCGCCGCCGCCGCCGCCGCCGCCGCCCCGCGGAGACACTGTGAGTGCCGGGCCGGGCCGGGCCGGGCCGGGCCGGCGGTGAAGGGCAGCGGCAGCTGCCGCCTGGCTCCGCCCGCCGCTCCCCTTGGCGGAGCTGCTCGCGCCCGGCCGGGAAGGGCGTCCAAGGGCGGCGGGCGGCGGGCGCTGGGTGCGCGGGCGCACGGAGCAGCCCTCGGCCCTGCCGACACGTGGCCGTGGCCGTGGCCGTGGCCGTGTCCCCCTGGGCCCGGCCGCCGCGTCCTTGTCGCCTGCGCCGCCCTGCCTCGAGGGCGGGAGCAGCGCGCGGAGGGTCGCGGGGCACGCCAGCCCTTCCCCGCCGGGCCCCTGGTTTGGGACCTGGCTTCCTGCCCCTCTTCCAGGTGAAGCTGCCCCCGGGAGGGCAGCGGGGGTGGGAAGTCCCCGCTGCCCGGCAGGGTCTCAGCGCGCACCCTTGCAGGGACTCGAGCTCCGCGCCGGGGTGGACGGGCTCCAGGGCCCTTGTCCTAGGGGTTCGTCCCCCTGCGGGACGCGGCTCCCTGCGGCCCTGGCCCTCTGCCACGTTCTCCAGCCCAGGAGCCCTGGCCACGGGCCAGCCGAGCTGAGTCAGGAGGGGAATTGTTTGGATAAACCCCGTGCTGGGGACAGGCCTGCCTGCCGGCCTCCCCCGCCGCTCCTGCTCGGCGCTGCCGGCCCGGGGCTCGGGGGCAGGTGGGGGGGTTGCCCCCGCGGCCGCTCTGACAGCCAGGGCTTCTCCCCAGATGCCGACAAGCGGATTAAGGTGGCCAACCCGGTGGTGGAGATGGACGGCGACGAGATGACACGGATCATCTGGGCCTTCATCAAGGAGAAGGTAGTGCCTGGGCGTGGGGAGCGCGCGGCTGCGTCTTGGGGGCTCCATGGCTCCCGGGGCGCCGGCAGGCCGGGGAAGCAGCCCACGCCCAGCCTGCCCCTGCCACCCTGCCCCGGGGCAGGTGGCTGGCTGGGGCCTCGCGCAGCCTGGGCCTCTGGGTCTGTGTCGAGCCGATCCCCTGCCCCGACCCGTCTGCGGGAGCTGTGGGGACGGGGAGAGATGCACGAGTGGGCCCTGTCCAGGAAGCAGGTGTCTGACCGAAACGTCCCGCCTGGGCCTGCAGCTTCCTGCTGAGGCAGGGAGCCGAGCCCGAAAGCGAAACCGCCTGGCGGGAGCTGTAGCGCCGGCACCACCCCACGCTGCATCTCGGCTGGCGGCCGCAGCTGGGCGGGGGCTGCCCTTGGATGCCTGGGGGGGAGCCCTGGCATGGGGGACGATGGGGGTGGGGGGGTCCCTGCCCCACTCTGAGCTCTCTCCCCTCGGCGCCCGCTAGCTGATCCTGCCCAACGCAGACGTGCAGCTGAAGTACTTCGACCTGGGTCTGCCGAACCGGGACCAGACGAACGACCAGGTCACCATCGACTCGGCCTTGGCCACGCAGAAGTACAATGTGGCCGTGAAGTGTGCCACCATCACACCCGATGAGGCCAGGGTGGAAGGTGCGGGGGGCTCGGGGACAGAGTGGCGTGGCTCAGGGACCTTCCCCCCTCCCCGGCCCCTGCCCCCACGGGGCAAGGCGCTTCATTCACACCTGGGGGGAGGTGGTGACTTGGGGTCTAACCTCAGTACCACGAGCACCAGGAGGACGCTGCCCTGGGCTGCACAGTCCCAGTGCGTGGCAGCGGTGAACTTCTGCACTCGCCTGTGGGGATGGGAAGGGGTCGGGGCCTGGGCTCAGCCCCCTGGTCAGAGCAGACTCCAGACAGTGCTGTGGTTAGGTCTGGGCTGGGGCTGGCAGGGGCCGGTGGGTCCCTGCCCTTGTGGGTAGGGGGCACAGAGCGCCTCACCTGCCTGCACTCCCCAGAGTTCAAGCTGAAGAAGATGTGGAAGAGCCCGAACGGCACGATCCGAAACATCCTGGGCGGCACCGTCTTCCGGGAGCCCATCATCTGCAATAACATTCCCCGCCTGGTCCCGGGCTGGAACAAGCCCATCACCATCGGCAGGCACGCCCACGGTGACCAGGTGTGCCCACGGGACACGCAGCCTGGGCAGGGGGAGCCACGGGCACAGCGGGGTGCAGCCAGGGTGACTCCGGACTCTGCTTTGCAGTACAAGGCCACGGACTTCGTGGTGGACAAGTCCGGGACGTTCAAGATGGTGTTCACCCCGAAGGACGGCAGCGGTGTGAAGGAGTGGGAGGTGTACAACTTCCCCGGGGGCGGCGTGGGCATGGGCATGTACAACACGGACGAGGTGAGGGCCGCCGCGTGGGAGCCAGGCACATCGAGGGCCAGAGGAGGGCTGGTCAGGGCCTGCCAGGGGGGCTCACAGTGCTGGGCGGCTGGGCGCTTCCTCCCCAGGAGCTCCGTAGGCGCTGGTCTGGGGGTCGCGATGGCGGGCTGGCCCTCCTGTCCTGGCTGGACTCAGGCTTGTGGGGGAGGCGCAGAGTTAGTAAAGCTACTTGCTCCTGGCTCAGGCCAGTGATGGGGAGCCTACACCCTTCCCCCGGCCTTGGCCCTGGGGATGGGCCAGTGCATTTGCCCCTCAAGACGGGGCTCCCCAGCCCGCAGCTGGGCAGAGCACCTTCCTCCAGGCGGTGGGGCAGAGCAGCTGCGTGCGGAGGGGCGTGGGGCCTGGCTGAGCCCACGTCCGTCCGTCTGCCCATCCGCCGCAGTCCATCGCCGGCTTCGCGCACAGCTGCTTCCAGTACGCCATCAACAAGAAGTGGCCCCTCTACATGAGCACCAAGAACACCATCCTCAAGGCCTATGACGGGCGCTTCAAGGACATCTTCCAGGAGATCTTTGAGAAGTACGAGCGTGGAGTGGTACTGGGGGGCACCCCCTGGCCCTGCCCCTGCCCCTGCCCCTGCCCTCAGCAGCCTGCCTCACAGGGGGTCAAGACCAGGCAGGGCCTGCCTGGCAGGATGAGACCAGTGCCACGAAGTGTGGGTGGTCAGTCTCCCACCCCGTCTGGAAGGAGGGTGGTGCTGCCCTCGCCCCCTGCCCCTGGGTAACCCCTCCCCTTCCCCCAGGCACTATAAGACAGACTTCGACAAGCTGAAGATCTGGTACGAGCACCGGCTCATTGATGACATGGTGGCCCAGGTGCTGAAGTCTGTGGGCGGCTTCGTCTGGGCTTGCAAGAACTACGATGGGGACGTGCAATCGGACATCCTAGCGCAAGGTGCTGGGGGAGGGGGGCAGCACTGCTGCGGTGTCCACGGAGGCGGGAGCTCGGGGTATCTCCCGGCAGGGTCAGGGCACCCCACGTCTGAGCCCGTCCCCCATGCCTTGACCGCAGCCTGCTCCCTGCTTTAGGGTTCGGCTCCCTGGGGCTGATGACCTCGGTCCTCGTCTGCCCGGACGGCAAGACCATCGAGGCGGAGGCAGCACATGGCACCGTCACCCGCCACTACCGGGAGCACCAGAAGGTGAGTCGCTGCCCCCCTCGCCAGTGCCTGCTGTGGCCTGGAGGGAGGAAAGGGCTGGTCCCCAAGGGCTGTTTGTTTGCCCCCCGCTAGGCAGACGGGCGCCTCCGCACGCAGAGCTGCTGAGCAGGTGGGGAAGGGAGTGGCTGGGTGATGCCTTGTGGTGGGACCCGGGGCTGGTCTGAGGGTTTTCCGTTGCCGGTGGCACCATGTGGCTGCATTTGCAGGGACGACCCACCAGCACCAACCCCATTGCCAGCATCTTTGCCTGGACGCGGGGTCTGGAGCACAGAGGCAAGCTGGATAGCAACCCTGACCTGATCAAGTAAGCAGAGCCACCGGCTGGCCCAGACGCTGGGCTGCTGGGCCCACGTTGCCCTTTTGCCCTCCCTTGGCATGAAGGCACGTGGCTGCTCAGCGTGGGAGCTGACCCGTGCCCTAACCGGGACAGACCAGGCTGCCTGCCCCCGGCAGGGTTGGCTGCCCCAAGGCATCGGGAGGCCAGAGCAGGCTGATCGGATGGGGTGGGGTGGGGTGGGGTAGGACTAGGGCTGGGCTCCTGCTTGCGCAAGCCAACACGAGGGTGGGAGAAACTGGGTCCTGGCAGTGTGTGCACAGCTGGGCCTGGCCATCCAGGGAGCGGGGCCTGACCCTGCTGCGCCCCCAGGTTTGCCCAGACACTGGAGAAGGTCTGTGTCGAGACCGTGGAGAGCGGGGCGATGACCAAGGACCTCGCAGGGTGCATCCATGGCCTCAGCAAGTGAGTATGGGCAGGGTGGGCTGGGCCTTGCATGCTCCAGTCCTGGCTCCTCGTAGAGCTGAGCCTTCCCCTGCTGCTGCCTCCTGCTCCCGGGACGGAGGGGCCTGTCCTGGGGTAGGTGACACTGCCGTGGGGGGGGGCAGGCTCCACTGTGCAGATGCTCTTGGAGCCAGCTGGGGGTGGAGGGGTGCTGACACTATGCCCAGCCCCCTCGTCCCCCCCCAGTGGGCAAGCCCCTTGTCCCGGAGCGAGTGGGCTAGCCTGGGTGCGAGAGGAGCCACTCCCTGCCGAGGCCCCCGCGCTCAGCTGCCTGACGTGTCAGCGAGGGGTTGAAGGCCAGTTTGCCTAAGGCGGTGCCTCTGGCTCCGGTGATGCTGCTGCTCTGGCTGCCAGCCAGGACAGCGCGTGGAGCGGGGCTTGGCCGCCTTCTCCTGGGCTTGCCAAATCCCTCCCCAGGGACCCCCAAGCTCGAGGAGGGGGGCTGTGTGGCTGCCAGCTGGGCCCGGAGCAGCACGTGCCCCAGCAAGCCAGCGCTGGTGCCCGCGCCCCCCCCGACCCTCCGCCTCTGCCTTGCAGTGTGAAGCTGAACGAGCACTATGTGAACACCGGCGACTTCCTGGACGCCATCAAGAGCAACCTGGACAAAGCCCTGGGCAAGCAGTAGATGGGGGGTGGGGGCTTCTTTCTAGGGGTAGGGCGTATGAAGCGGCCCAGCCCCAGCGGTGCACCTCGACCTGAACAGCACTGCTGTGGATGCTGCTCGGCGCCTGGGGCCTGGTGGGGCAACTTTTGTAACTGGTTTTCTTACGGCATGTTTTTAAATGGTCCCTTACCAGCACGTGGGAGGCAGGACGGAGCAGCCCGCCCATCCCACGGGCCCTAACTTATGTAACCCCTGACCTCTTGGTGCCCAACATAGCCATTAAACCTCACAAACCCCACTGGCTGCAGCGAGCAGAGGGTTAACTGCTGTGCCGTGGTGCTGCTGCCCCCTCGCGGCGGTTCCCCGGGCTGGCCGTGGCCCGTGCCCAGTGCCCCGTGGCTCAGCACTCATGCGGCGCCGGCTAAAGAATATTCCTTTATTTAGAATTATTGCTAACAACTCTTCAAACAGGGAGTCACAGACAGTAGGGCTTCGCACGAGGGGGATGACCGCACTGCGCCGCACCCGCCAGCACTGCTCTCCTCCGCCGGCGCCGGCGCGGACCGGGCGGGGGCTCCGTGGGTGCAGGCACTGCCTGCTCTGCAGGAGCGAGGACGCCGGCGCGGGGCCGGGCGAGAGCGGCTGCTTTTTGGTAACGGGGACAGAGGTAGTTTGTAGGGGAAGAAGGGCCGTTGCACTCTGGGCAGAGAGGAGGGCAGTGCCGCTGGGCCCTACCCGGGCTGTGCTGCTTTCCCAGGCAGCCTGGCCTCCCCGCAGCGCCAGGGCAGGGGACCCTGGCTGCAGCTCCCAGAAACGACCTGTGCAGGAGCAGTAAGGGTTCCCCCATCTGGCCTGGGCCTGAAAGCCCTGAAGGTGCTGTGGGCTCCAGGGAAAGGGGAGGGAGAGCTGCGGGCAGCCACCCCCCTTCCAGGTACCCGGACCTGCGGGGAAGCCTGTACTGAGCTGCCCCTGGGGCTGGAAGGCAGAGCACCTGCCCTGGCCGGAGCCAGCAGCCTCTAGCCCCGGGCACGCTGTTTCGCTGCTCTGTCAGAGCTGCTTTTCTCCACTCCTGCTGCCTCCGGGGAGCCTCTGCAAACACGGCTTCCTTGGCTCGGGCCCAGGGGCAGGGCTGCATGGAGGCTGCCCTGGGTTGCACCCAAGAGGGGAGATTTGCAAGGGCTGTGGTGGAGGACAGGACCAGGCCCTGCTGCTGCCCGTGGAGCTAGGGGCGCCCAGAGCTTCACAGCCCGTGGCTGGCCTGGTCTCTCCCTGCCTGAGGGTCCTGCTGGGACTCACCCCCGCGCTTCCCTGGGTATGTGGCTGTCATCCCCACGAGGCAGCAGCTTGGGGGAGAGGGCATAGCTCCGGGCCCCGTCCCCCTTCACAGGCACAAAGAGGCAGTGCCCGTGGCGCTACAGCAGCTTTGGTTCACCTGCCCCAGCCTGCCTGTGGCACATGGGCCAGGCCAGGGCTTCGCTTGGGAGCGGGAGCAGCGCTTCTCTTTGGTCGCCCTGTGCCAGGGCAGGAAGCCCTGAGTACCCAAGCCGCCTGCTCTGCTCACACATGGCTTCCATGAGCTTGCAAGGGACAGTGGTGGTGGGAGCAGCCTTGGCAGAGGGGAGCACCCGCGGCGGAGCTCGTGGCCAGGGGAATAAATTACCTTCACAATCCAGCCACAAGCTGGGTCAGGCCAGGGCTGCTCCCAGGCAAGTAGCTTGCTTGACTTTGCGTGTGCCGTGCTGTCCTTCCTTAGAGAGCATCACATTTGTGCCTCTCCATCGGCCCGCAGCAAGAGCTGGGCCTGGGTGAGGTGGGGCTGGGCTGACAGGCGGCAGGTTGGACCCCCCCCCCCCCTCCTCCGCCCGAGGGGAGCCGGGAGGTAGAACAGGATTAACGCTGCTCCTGGAGCTGCTTGGATGCACCTTCTCCGGCCACAGGCACCTTTGCTGCCGATGCCCGGGAGCAGTGCGCCCTGAGGCTCGGCACGTAGGCTCCAGGGAGGGCAGGCAGCGTGGCTGCCCAGGCCCACGATGGCTGCCCTCAGCGAAGGAGGGCCCTGAGAGGGGATGGCCCGGCAATGGCAGAGCTTTGACCCAGCCGGCTCCCTGCTGCACCAGCCAGGCAGCAGCCAGGACCCGCTGGCCCGTGGCGTCAGTGCTGGGGGCGGCTGCGCTGCCTCCGGCTGCTCCTCCTTCCTCTGGCACTGCGCGGCTCGGAGCCATCCCCGTTTCCTCCTTCACGCGGGCAGCATCGGTGCACCGGGCTCGGCTGGAGCGGGCGCTGCCGGGACTCTGGGCTGGCGCCGCACGCCAGGAGCTCCTTCCCCAGCCGGCTCCCGGTTCTCTGCGCCGCAGCCTCGGCCCTGCCCGTCTCAGCTACAGCATGTTGTAATAGGCCATTTCCTTCATGGCCTGCTCCGTCAGCCCACTCTCGTCCGGGGCGTGCCCCACCCCCCGGTAGTCGTAGGCGCTCTCCTCCTCGTAGTCCTCCATCTCCTGCTGCCCATCCAGCTCGGCGGTGTCGGCACCCGTCAGCTCCATCATGGGGTCTGGAAGACAGGACGCGACAAGCCAGTCCAGCTGCAGGGACAAGGGCCAGGCTGACAGGTGGAATTGACCCCCACATCTGTCCCTCCCTGCTACAGAAGGGGCATCCGAGTCCCTCGGCTTAGGCAGGCCCCTGCCATGTGGAAACCGGGGCCCAGCTGGGGTGGGAGAGGGATGCAGCTGCCCGTGCATGGAGAGGAGCCCACCAGCACCAGGGGAGCGAGCGCAGCAGCTCACTGAGCGAACAGACATGCAATTTCAGGCTAGGCTCTGGCTACCCCCCGCCTCCCTGGGAGGTGCATCCACCTCGGTTAACCATGCTTGCCAGACTCCGTGCAGCGAGGGCTGCTGCATGCAAGCTGGTGTGTCCCTGCGGCAGGGCAGCCAAGGGCTCTGTCCAGCTGGGCTCAGCCTGGCTGTGCTGCCCTGGCCGGGGTAGAGCAATGCAGTGCATGGGAACCGCAGCGATGCAGCTGTGAGGACAGCGGTGGAGCTATGCGCTGTGTTTCAGCGTATCGTTCCTCCAGACTCTGCTCCCAGAGACCTGCGCCTGCTTCACTCCCAGGGTGGGGACCAGCCTGTCCCCGCTCTCCCAGCCACCCCAAGCAAAGGGAGGCATGCTGGACCAGGGGCATACTGTGCCAGCAGCTCAGTGGAGTGAACTCCCCATCCTGATGGACTGTGCAGGCCAACAGACAGTGACCACAGGCCCAGGGCGGCATTCACTGTCCCCGCTGGTCTCTTCTGCAGAGCGGTCCAGCCAAGCTATGGCTCATCAGGGCAGGGTGCCCTGGAGCAGCGGGTGAAGGGATAGCAATTGCCAGCTGCCAGGCATGATGTGGGAAGGGGCTGGCCCCAGGTGCGGGAGGATCATGCACAAGCCCTTGGCAAGTTGGCACAAACATGTGGCATGGGAGCAAGGCCTGGACGCACAGGGTCACAGCACAGGCGCCAGGGCCCACTTGCAGGCAGCTCCCTGCAGAGCTCAGTTGGGGCAGCCTCGGGCCCAGCCTGCAACACAGCAGCCAGGCATCTTGCACGGCAGGGGGTCATGCCAATGCTGGCTCCGGACACAATGGGGCTTCTGGCCACGGGCTCAATCCAAGCCTGTTCCTACCTTGACTGTCCAGGCTGATGTCCATGACCCCGTGCTTGACCTTCATGTGCCGGCTCAGGTTGCCCTTCAGGTTGAACTTGCTGGAGCAGTAGGGACACTTGAAGGGTTTGCTGCCGGCGTGCAGGTGCATGTGGCCCAGCAGGTTGTACATGCGGTTGAAGGATTTCCCGCAGACCTGGAATGAAACTCTGGCCATCAGCAAAACCCCTTCCCCATCCTCCACAGGGGCCCAGCCCGCCAGCAGCTGCCTAGGTGCTGGGCTTTCCAAAGCAGCCCAAACAGGCCCCGGGACTCCCCAGTGATCCCCTCGCTTCCAAGCAACCAAGACTTCAGCCAGCTCTCCAGCTGTCTCCCTGCCCTGCTTCAGCTTTCAGGGCTTGGGGAGCAGAGGGGCGAGCAGCCCTGGCTGAGGACAAACCCTGCTTTCTGGCAGCTTGCAGGGTCCTGCTCTGGGTCCCCAGGGCTGAGGCAGCCAGCCAGACCTGAGCACCGGGTGAGGGGCTGGAGGAGACACCCCCACCCCGTGCTCCCTGAATCAGCCTGTGCCCTGGCCCAGGAAGTCAGGCTCGGCCCACGAGTGCCCGGTGGGGCCTCCGCCTGCCTGCCCCGTACCTTGCACTTGAAGGGCTTGACAGGCGAGTGCACAATCATGTGCGTCTTGAGCGTCTGCTTCTGCACGAAGGTCTTGAAGCAGATGTGGCACTGGTAGGGCCGGACACTGGTGTGGATGAGCATGTGCCGCTTCATGTTGGCCTGCAGTGTGAACTCCCGCCCGCACACCTCACACTTGAACTCCTTCACGCCCTGCCGGGGGCACGGACAGCATCAGCCTGAGGGAAGCACCTCCCTCCCCACATGGGGATGTGCCCTGGGCCTGCCGGAGCTGCAGAGGCCACAGGATGCAGGAGCATGGGCCAGCAGGGAGGTCTGCACTGACCCCAGCAACCCCCTGCGCTTGGGGCTTTCTGCAAGTGCCCCAGGAGCCCTGCTCTCCAGTTCAAGTGGAGAGAGAGTGTATATGAGCCCGTGTGCGGGTGCATGTGCCTGGCTGTGAATGTTCGTGTGCGTGCGTGCATTGTGTCTTGGTTACAGCAAGGGGCAAAGGCAGTCTGGGACTTCCTCCTTGAGCTACGCTGTGACACAGTAACCTGGGTGCAAGCCCAGGGGTGGGGATAGCCAGAACAGTCGCCGTGCCTGCTCCTGCTCCCACAGCCCATTCCGGCTCCTTCTTCCTTCTGCCCAAGAGATCCAGGCTCTCCCTTCTGCCCAGGCACGGACCCACGGGTGACTTTCCATGGTGACAGCTTGTTACCCGTGCCCCGCTTTCCTCCCAGCTTTGGGACTCCCTCTTAGATCAAGCAAGACGTGTCCTGCAGCATTTCCAAGCCCCGTGTTAGGTCCCTGCTTTAGGAAGAAGAGTCAGGAGATCCTAGGACTGCAATGACAAGCCGGGGTGGGGAAGGGGCTGGGAAACATCCCCCTACTCCAGGGGATGTCGCATGCCCGAGCCTACAGCCCCTTTGTCCCACTGAATGCAAAACCGCCCCCGATATTTGCTAGGAAGGATGGGCCAGCTCCAACCCACAGCACACCCTCCCGAGCCGTACCTTGTGGGTGAGCGAGTGCTGCTTGAGATGGTGGATCTGGCTGAACTCCATGCCGCACTCGGTGCAGACAAAGGGGCGGACGTTCTGGTGCTTCAGCATGTGGTTCTGCAGCTGGCTGCGGTAGGCGAACGACCGGCTGCACTCCAGGCACTGGTAGAGCGTGGGCCCCTGGTGCGTGGCCAGGTGCCGCTTGAGCTGCGTCAGCGTGGAGAAGTCCAGGCCGCACTCCACGCACACGTGGCACCGCCCGCTCTCGTGCTTGCCCTCGTGGGCCTTCAGCTCGCTGGGGTAGGCGAAGCCCCGGCCGCAGAACCGGCAGCTGTAGGGCTTGATGTCCGTGTGCAGCAGCATGTGCCGCTTCAGGTGGCTGGTCTGGGTGAAGGCCTTGTGGCACACGTCGCACTTGTGCGGCCGCGTGCCCTGGTGCGTCAGCAGGTGGGTCTGTAGGTGGCTGGGCTGCTTGAAGAGCTTGCTGCAGTGCGGGCAGGAGTGTGGCTTGATGCCGTTGTGGCCCAGGATGTGGGTCACCAGGTTGTACTTGGACGTGTAGGACTTCTCACACATGCGGCACTGCCAGCGCTTCTGGCGGTCACCCGCCTCCACCAAGTACGAGTCGTCGATCTGCACGTTGATGTCCAGCCGGTCCAGCTGCGCCTTCTTGTGCCGCTCGCTGTTGCCACCGCCCCCGTCCGCCTCGAAGTCCCCCGGGTCCTGCCACGCGAAGCCCTGCTCGCTCTTCACCTGCTCCTCCGGCAGCTCGGGCACCGGTGCCTCCGCGTCGCTCAGGGATGGGGCGCTCACCTCAAGGCCGCACTCGGTGGGCAGGGCCTCCGCCTCGGCGCTCTCTGGGGCCCCACTCAGGCTGGCCTCCGCGTACCCTGCCTGGATGGGCTCCCGGAGCCTGTGCTCGCAGCCCCCCGGGGCCGCATCCTGCCGCACGTGCCTGCGCAGGTGCCGGAGGCGCCGGGGCTTCCTGCTGAAGGCGCTGAGGTCGATCATCTTCATGGTGCTGCTCTGCACCGTCTGGTCACTGGCAGCGCCCTCCAGGCGGGGGGGTTGGCTGCTGGGCACCTCGCTCTTGTCCTCCCCCAGGGCGGGCACCTCGTACACCACCTCCTCCTCGTTGCTCTCGGCCTTCTCGCTCTTGACCTTGGGCACCAGCCTCACGGGCGGCCGCTTCCTCCTCCGGGTGTGCTTTTCAAACGAGGTGTCGGCCTCCAGCGCCTCCTCATCCTGCAGCTCCGCACGGGCGGGCCCGTCGCTCTCCGGCCGGTAGTCGCCCTCCGGCTCCTCTGGCTCCACGGTGGCCGTGTCTGCCAGCTCGTTTCCAAGCCCTGGGAAGAAGCCGCTGGGGCTGACGGTCGCGCCGAAGAGCTCATTCTCTGACACCAGGCCCAAGACCGCTGCCTGCGCCAGGGAGAGCACCACCACGGCGTCTGTCTGAGTGCCGCAGTCGGTGACGTGGGCCATCTCTCATGCCACGGGGCTACGCTGTCATTGCTGCGGGAACAAGAGAGAAGGGCCCATCAGTTTTCCCGGAGACCAAGCCCCGCTTCCTCCCAGGGCCCAGATGGTCAGGGGTTGGGTCTGGAGGCCAGCACAAAGGCTCTGTGTGAGCTGGGTCCTGGCCCCCATCCCAGGCTCTTTCCCTGGTGCAAATGCAACCAAGGGACAGAGGCTAGCTCTTCTCTCCGGTGACCATTGGCTACAGGTGCCCTGGTCCTACTTAGTGGGCACCACACTTAATCAGGGCTGCCAGCCCCCCTGCTCCCTACCACTGCCAAACCAGGGCAGCAGGACCCACGGTGCTGAGCACCTCTGACAGAGCAGTCCCAAGGGACTTGGAGCTGGGCCCCAGTGAGCAATCCCCACCACACCAGCGGTCACATACGACATCGTGGCAAGTCCTTTGCGACGGCCTGCAGCGAGTTGCCTTCGCTCTGCTCCTGCTGCAGCGGACTCGACAACCAGCGCCAGTCCTACCCCCATCCCCGACGGGGCTCCAGCCGCGACCCTGGGAGAGCTGACGGGGAGTCGGGAGAGGAACGGACAACGAAGCCACCTCCGACACGGAGCCAAACCTCCTCCCGCTGTCTCCCGTAGCGGACACCAGTGGCTCATCCCGTCACAGTTGCAAGGACAGGTCTGACTTGAGGTGCAATGTTTTGCGAGTGGCCTGTGGTGCCTCTCGGCCCCGGACAGCGCAACGGGAAGCAACACAAGAGCGAGCGTGAACCCTGCTGTGTGGGAAGCGCTGAAGCGCGGCCAGGCCGGGCAGGCCCTGCGTCCCGACACACTGCCAGGTTAACGCGGCCCAAGGAAGATGCCCCGGAGAGGTCTCCTGCTCGGGGCTATGCCGGGTCCACCAGGCTCTTTGCCGCAGGCTGCGCAGAGGGAAACGCTGGCCCAGCAGAGCCCCTTGTTAGCGACCACGTGGCCCGGGGTACGTGGGAAGCAGAGCTACGCTCCCAGCAATGGCATCCTGCACAGCCCCAGACCTGCCTGCCCTCCTGCTCAGTGCCTGGGTGTGGTGTCCCTAGGAGCCCCATGCTCAGGCACAGAGAGAAGTGGGGCCAGAGGGACTTCAGGAGGTCACTTCCAGTCCAACCCCTGCCTGAGGCAGGATCAGCCCTGTGCAAACCAGCCCAGACAAACCCACTGTCTGACCACTTTGCAAAACTAGTTGGCCCTGACACCACAGCAGGCATCGCTCCGGACCCTGGTGGCCAGTGTCCTAGTGCTGCGAAGGGGGCTCATAGATGTGGCCTCTGCCTGGGATCTCTCCAACATCTCTGCCACAGAGGAAGGCAAACCCCCTCCATCCTGCCCCAGTCCGTACCAGCAGTGAAAATCCCTTCCTGACCGGGTGGAGGGGGGAGACCCTGTAGCCAGGGCCTGCCAGGGCCGAGTCCCAGAAGCAGCACTGGCACAGCCCAGTCGCAGCCCCCGCCTGGGCTGCAGACAGCACTTGACGCTGCTCGTGAAGGCTTAAAACCACGCAGCAGCAGGAGGGGAAAGTCCCTCTTGGCCCCAGGCGGCAACTAGCAAAGCCCAAAAGCCTGCGAACTGCCATGTCCACATCCTCCGAGAGCCGGCCAGCCCCAGACCGAGCGCTTCTCCCCAGGCAGCTGCGGTTTCCCTCCCTCGGCTGCACGGCAGCCCCGAGCTGGCCCCTGCCACGGCGGCGTTGGAGCCGTTCCAGAACCGGGAGAGGCGACGCAAACTGCTTCTGCCACGGCCGGGGGAAAAGCTGAGCTGCAATTCAGGCTGAACCAGCGTTGGAGGCACCCAGCAGCCCGCACAGAAGTTCCCTGCACAAAGACGGCCCCCTTCCCCGCAGCGTCTGCTCATGTCTCCAGGGTTTAGTCCACAGCTCCCCTGGGCAGGGAGATGCTGCGGGTAGTGCCTGGGGCACTGCTCACAGGGAGCGGTGCCGGGCAGGGGGGCTTCACCTGCCCCCTGCCTCTGTAACCCAGGGTGCATGGGCAGTGCAAGGCATTTGGGGAATCGTAGTTCAGCAGAGCGGCAGTGGAGTTTGCAGCAGCTGCTGCTGCTGGGAGAAGAACTGATCCCTATTTTTTGCCACCCAATTCAGCCCTCTGGACATGGGCTTTGGCAGCAAAAAAATGGAGTGAAAGTTCCCTTCCCCTTATCCTGGGGCTAGAGAACAAGGATTCCCGCAGCACCTTGCACCCCATCCACCCAGCTCTCTGCTCCCTCCAGCTCCTGAGCCTGCAGACGGCTGTCCCAGCCCATGTTTTCTGTGCTATGCCTCTTGGTGGGGGGGAGGAATATTGTGCCCATTTTACAGAGGGGGAATGGTGCAGGGAGGGACTAAGCAAGGTGCCCAAGGGTATGCAGCCTATCTGTGACTGAACCTGGCAATGACAGTCCTCACAAGTTTCTCACTAGTGTTATCACTGCAGGACTTTCCAATCACAAAACCTGGCCAAGGAGCCATGGGAACCAATACCGTGGATTTCAGTGGATCCCAGGATGCTGAGGAAGCTCCAGAGACTGGGCAGAGAAAAAGAACAGCAAATGTTTTGCCAGGATTAAAAGGGAATGAGCCAGCGGCCAGACACGCACAGACAGACACTGATTCCAGGCAAAAACATGGCCAGGCCATGACAAGATGCAATCAGTGGAAATTAAAATGATGGCAGCACACTCAATACCAATCCACACAGCTTTATGGAAAAGAAGCCTTGTAAACAAACCTGCAATTGTTTTTTAATGAGATGCCCAGTTTGACTGATAAAGGTAACGTGGTTGATGTAATAAACTTTGATTTCTTCTGGAAGGCATTCTGATTAAAACCTTAGATCTCTCTCAAATCAACGTTGCATTTATTCAACGGGGGGGGGGGGTAAGAAAAACATGATATATGGGCTCTCCAATGCAAGCTCATCACCAGCCTTGAGGAACGTTGCTAGAGGAGTCCCCCGGGGCTCTGTCCTAGGCCCCTTGCTACTCAACATCCGAATCTACAATTCGGAGGAAAAGACAAAAATTGTTGCCTACAAAAATTTGCAGATGGTGCACGAACTGGCAGATGGGCAAGCGGCGAGGGGGGCAGGCTGCTTATTCAGGTGGACTGACATCGCTTGCTGAGGTGGGATCATTTGAACAGCACATGTTTTAATACAGCCAAGTGCAAGGTCATCTATGTACAGTCACACTTGGAGGATGGATGAGACCATACCCTGGAAGGCAGTGGCCTGAGAAGGGGCTGGGATGCGGCAGGAGCCACTGAACCCGAACCACCAACACCATCCCGCAACTGGGAAGGAGAGCGTAGGGGAGCAGCACGCATGAGCAGGAGGTGGCATGGCCTGGGCGCGCAGGGTCAGGGACAGCTCGCCTGCGTCCCGCATCCGTTCCGAGGTCCCCAGCTCCGAGAGGAAGCCGACAGCACGGGGGGTGGCCAGAAGTGGAAGTGTTGAGAACAGGGACCACAGAGGCTCAGTTTGGCCAAGACAAGTGGTCAAGGTCACAAAGACAAGATCCCTGATGGCAGACAGCTCTCACCTAACGGAGAAGGCACAACAAGGTCCCATGGCCGGGAGCTGGGGGCAGACTCGCCCAAATGGGGGCAACCGCTGCAACAGCTCCTCTGGGGTGGGCTGGATTTCCCTCCATAGGCATCAAGGTCACAGCCTTCAAGGAGACCGAATTGCTGGAAGACCGTTTTAGACCGGACATTAGGAAAAACTTCTTCACTGTCTGAGTCTCCAGAGTCTGGAAGAGTCTCCCGCCCCCCCGCCGATGTGGTGCGGGCACCTACTCTGGATACCTTCAAGAAACGTTTGGATGCTTATCTTGCTGGGGCCATCTGACCCCCGGCTGACGTCCTGCCCCTGGGGCAGGGGCTGGACCCGATGATCTCGCAAGGTCCCTTCCAGCCCGAATGTCTATGAATCTACGAGACCTGCTCCAGCCCAGCCAGGAGCTCTGGGTTTGCTGCAGGAGCCACGGGGTGCAGGCATCTATCCTGCACCAGGCAGGAGGCCAGAGCAGCAAGTTATAACCTTCTCATCTGGCCCCAAAAGGCTGCAAAGGACCATCCTTCTCCCTCCGTTTCCAAGCCTATTAGACACCGCACTAAAAGAAAGCAATGTTGCTTAGGGCCTCTTCCTGCTCTGGGCAGGGCCCAGGAGAGGGTCCTGAGCCCCCCTGCTGGGCACTGCCCGGCTTGGGTTGAACAGCACAGCTGGGGCCCTGCAACGCCAAGTGCCAGTGCAACAAAGGAGGCAGCGCTCTGGTGAGATGCACTCAGGAGGACGGGGGTTGTGCCCTGAGCTTCCAGTCCACGGACATCACACATGCTCACGCACACATGCCCCGTCTCCCTTCCCTCCCTCCACACCAGCTCCTTCCCCTCCTGGATGATGTGGTACACACGGAATCGAGCAGCCTTCAGGCCAATGCAAACGATTCAACACTTGCTGAAAGCATCTCACAGCTGACAGGCAGGCAGAGGACGAGCCATCGCATCAGTGCCCCCCCGCCAGCTATCCCGGTCCTGGACCTGCCAAACGCATGTGCAACCTCCTCTCCCCCAGGCATGGTCAGGGGCTTGCGCAGGATGGGCTGCGCCCAGAGCGGGCTACATCCTGACCCCACCCTCCCCGGAGGGCAGCCCCTACCTGGGATGCAGAGCCCGGTCCTGGGTGCGCCAGCACACGCCAGCCCCTGCAGAGCAGAGCACGGGGTACGTACGGCTGCCCCGCTCAGGTAGGCCAGGCACGAATCCCACCAGCTGGGAAGCAGCGCCCTCGCTTACTTTTCCCTTCCACAGAAGCAGGGGCAAAGCCTTCCATGCAGCACAGCCAGCAGCTAGCTGGGGATCGAGCGCAGCAGCCTGGGACAGGCGGCAGCAGACACACCTGCAGGCACGGCGTGGCGTGCGTGGCACTCGGATGCTGGAACGGCTCTCGGCGCTCTGCGGCGTCAGCGATGGAGGAGCGGGCGGCGCGGGAGAGCGCGAGGCAGAGCGAGAGGGAAGGAGGCGGCAGCTGGAGAAACAGGTGAACCCGAGAGAGGCCGACCTCGGGTAGGCTGGGAACGAGCCATGCCAGCCCTGCACTCGCAGCTTCGAGGCAGCGTTAACCCCCGAACACACGGAGCAGACTGAGCGCTGCCAGCAGGAAGGACCAGCGCTGCGCTCACATCGCCCCCACGGCCCACCCGGGCCCCGAGGCTCTCCTGGGATCTCTGCCCTCCTGCCCGCAGCGCTGAGCGAGGTGCAGGTGAGGAGCGAAGCAAGAGACCCCATGCAGGGCGCCGCGGTTGGGATGAGCCCTGGAGGAGCCTCTCCCCGGGAGCTGCGTCCGAGTCCCCTGCACGGAGGGAGGGGACTGCGTGAGAGGAGCGGTCTGGTGCAGGGGTCTCTGACCTCCCGTGGCCCCGGGGGCTGAATCCTCTCTGCAGACGCAGCAGTAAGAAAACCCCGGCAAGGGGACGGTGCGCAGCGGGGCACGCTCCAGCCAGGCGCCCCAGCAGGGCTGGGAGAGGATGAAGAGCTATCGTCTGGGCGGTCTCGGGGGGATGAGCTCCTTCGGTCCAGGAGGAGCCCTTCCCAAGCTGCTCTGCACGGCGCTCCTAACGCACGAGGCACAGCTCCTTACGCCGGCCTTCCCGAGGAGGGGGCGGCTGCGGGTGCCAGGGCACCGGGTGCAGAGGCCAGGAGCAGGCAGAGCTGCCAGCTCCCCACTGCAATCACCCTGCTGCAGGGAGTGGTCCCAGGCAGCTTGGCCAAAGCCCCTCGGCATCCAGCACAGCTGACCCGCGGCCGCTCAGAAGCACGGGCCCAGCAGCTCCCTCAAACAGGCGGGGTGCCGACCGCACAGAGCCCCAGGCACTGGGCAAAACACAGGAGTTACATGAAGGGGGAGACGAATCCACCAGGCGCTCGCAAAGGAAGCTCGTGGCAAGGCTCAGCTCTGAGCAGGGCCCCACGTGCCCCCTGCCTTCCACCGCCACGGTGCCAGCCACGTCAGACCCGGACGAGACGGGATGTGGGGCAGGGAAGGCTCTGCAAGAGGAGGGCATCTCCAGAGACACCGAGTCCAGAGCACCTGGACCTGCCCCGGGCCGGTGCCGCTCCGCCCAGCCAGGTAGCTGCCTCCCCTGGGCAGAGAAGGGCCGACCGACACGGGCGCGGCGTGGAGGTGATGCACGTCCCACGCCCGCAGCGCCCAACCACCCCCTGGCTGCACCGTGGCCCTGGGAGGGCCGAGCTCCAGCGCCCGGAAAGCTGCGGGACCTGCAAGGAAGCGACGGGCCGGCTGCCAACGGCTCCGTGCCCGGGGCTCGTGGTGCTGCCCGGGCTCCCCCTGCACCTGCAGGCTGCTGGCCCGCGTCCGGGCCGGAGGAGCAGGCTCCCAGCACCCCCTGGCAGCATGGCGTCTACGCCCGACCCGGCGCTGCAAACTCGCCCTGGGGAGCCCCCTCTCCCGCTCACCTACTGTCACGTCTAAGAGGGAAGCGCGAGGTGCAGGGCTGGGGCCTATGAGTGCCAGGCACCCCGCCAGCCGCTCCTGCCTTTGCCGTGGGGGGGACGGGGACGAGCGATGCCAGCTTGGGTTTGGTGCGAGCGCCCCTGCTTCGTGCGCGGGGGAGCTGCTTGGGAAAGCGGGCTGGGGCTGGGGCTGGGGCCGGGGGGAGCAGCGCGAGAAGAGAAAGCCATACAGAAATGGAGAGAGGGAAAGAAAGAAGAGAGAAGGAGGGGGAGGGAGGAGAGCGGTGTGGAGGCAGAGAAACAAAGAGGAGAGGGGGAGGGGAGCAGGAGAGGGAGAGAAGAGGGGGATGGGGACAGAAAGCGCTGGGGGATGGGGACAAGGAGCAATCCTGCACCTTCCCGCGCACACTTGTTGTCCAGGGCCGCTCTCGCCCCCGGGCAACACCAGGCCCCGAGCGCGAGGGGGTGACGGGCACCTCCGAGCTGCCTGGAGGAGTCCAGGCAGGGCTCCACCAGCGAGCTGTGACCCCCAGCCTGGAGAGCCTGGCTCCCCCCGCGGCGGCAGGTGCTGGAGCACCCTCGGCCTCCGGCACTTGCAAAGCCCCTGCGGCCCCAGCTTCGCGCCGGGTCACCTGCTGCTGCAGGGAGCGGCAGACCTGCGCCGTGCATACCCGCGGCCTTGCTGGCGCACCCGGCTGCACGCCGGGGCAATGACACGCTCGCCCGGCCCGCACCGCGCCCAGCACCCGGTCTCCAGCCGGCTGCTCGGGGTAGCCGTTCCCCAGGTCGGGGCAGATCTTCCTGGGTCCAAGGGGCTGTGTCCTGCAGTCTCTGGGGCTTTTCCTGGGCTCGTAGCCCAGAGCGTCAGGAAGCTGCAGCCCTGCCAGCGGCACACACGGTCCAACTGGAGCAGAGACCAGAGACCCTGCCCCGACCCACTCCCCTTCCCTCTGCCTGGGAGGGCCGTTCATGCTCCTCGGGGAGCCGTGGGGTCCCCTGGTGCAGCCCCCAACCCCCCTTGGCACTGCTCTCTCCTCACCCACAACATCAGAGGCTGCAAAATGCCTGCACGGCCGCCCTGCCCCACCTGCCAGGCCAGCGATGGGAAGACGGGGCCAGACAAGGCTCCCTAGCACCAGCATCCAGCTCTCCCCCCACTCAGCCCTGCTGCCCAGGGGATGGCTAATCCTGTCTCCAGGCCTAGCCCCTTCGCTGCATCCTGGGGGAGCACGTGCCCCTCTGGGGCAAAAGCAAGCACTCCTACAGACCCAGTGCTAGGACCCCGTTCCCGTTCCCAGCCGTGATGGGGGAGTCAGTCCTCGCAAGGCTCCCAGGCTAGATCAGCCACGGAAGAGGCAGCGCCTTGGCCATGGGCTCAGAGAGGCCACAGAGAGGACAAGTTGAAAGGAGGGGTTCAGGGGGCTGGGGATACGCAGCAGCTTCCCGGGGGAGACAACCAACCATGCCCCTGTCCCTGGAGAGGTGGCACGGAGACCGAGAGCCAAGGAGTGGCTCTAGCTTCCCTGCGCAGCTGTTCACAGCAGGCAGGGCTGGGAGCTAGCCACAGCCCAGGCTTTGCATGGAGGGACTTGCAGCAATTCTGCAAGGGGAAGCCCATTTGCTGCGGGAAGCTGGAGAGAAGGCCTGAGCCAAGGCAGAGCAGCCAGCCCCATCCCCTCAGCCTAGCCAGGGAGCCTGCCCTGCCAATGCACGTGCAGTCCTGCTGTTCCCAACCGCTTGGTGCAAGGACCACCCACAAACTCCTCCATCCATCAACCCTCGTGAGCTCCCCGGCACAGCGTGGCACGGTGCAGCGCGGTGGATGCCCCGGGACAGCTCTCACCTGCATGGGAAGGGATCATGTAGAGCGAGACTTTCAGCACGGGGAAGAAGTCGGGCACAGGCCGGAGAGCAACCCTGCGCCAGAGGGAGGGAGCAGAGGAAACCCTGCGTCTCGCCCTGCTGCTGCGGGTGCTTGGGGCAGGGGTGCAGAGAGGAGCAGAGCTACACACTTGCAGCCACTAATGACAAATGGGTCGATGGCTGCAAAGCCCACGGGACCCAAGCCCTTCAGCACAGAGCAGCGCTGGATCCCTGCGCTGCGCCCGGTCACAACCCCGCGACATTGCTGCTCCCTTGGACCACGGACTGGAAACGGAGGCCGTGCTCCGTGATGCCCAAAGCAGAGCCTGGCCTGCTCTAGGACGCGCTCATGAGCCCTCTCACCTCAGGGAGCCCAGCAACAAAGCCCACGAGGTGGCTACCAGGACCACTCAAGCAGCCGGAGGAGAAGTTTCATGAGCCCCTTTTGCAGGGAGCAAAATAGGGAATCGGAGCAATGTGGTTGTTTCACTTCCTCTCCCTGGGCTTCCTCTGTTGGGCCCCTGTGGCTCTCCCACGGATGAGACTCAGTGCACGGGGCTTTTCCACCCACGGACCTGTCCCTCTGGCAGCTGACATGCCGTAGCAGGGCGTGGGTCAGCCCCTAGCCCTTCACCTCCAGAGAAACAATGCCAAATCTTACTTAGCTTGCAAATGCCATGTGCCTGGAGGGGCTCAGCTTCAGGCTCGAATGGACACATGTCTGCAACGCAAGCACTCTCAGCTCAGACAGACCCCAGGGCTGAGGCTGGAGAGGTTTCAGGCCAAGACCCCAGAGCACTGTGGAGCCACGCACGCTGCTCCGAGCAGAGGAGCGTCAGCAGAACAACGCCGCAGGAGCCCGTGCCTGCACCGAGCCCGGCTCCTGGAAGCCGACTCGGGCACCGCAGACTGAAAGGGTGCAGCGAGTGGCCCCCGGCTAGGCAGCAGGGATGCAGACTGGGTCCCCGGCTGGGGTGCCGCAGCCTGCAGGGCTGCTCGGGGGGTGCTGGGGAAGGCTCCCCCTGTCCACCCCAGGGGCCAAGGAACTGGTTAGCCACGTTGTACCTGGGCAAGGGGCTGCTGCTCCCTGCAAGGGACGAGCCGCTTCACGTTCAGACTCCTTGCTCTGTCCTGGAAGAGGAGAGCGCTGCTTTGCCAGGGCATCTGGCTGTCCCGAGCACCAGCAATGGAGATGACTGGACTGACGGTGCTCCGGGGCCTTCTGCGTACGCGGCATTTCCTTGTCATCTGTTGCTTCCCAGCACCGTGTCAACAGCACAGAGTTTATCCCTTGCTCCCTCCAGACCGTCTGTTCAGCGCTTCACTGAATTACCCTTCAGGGCCTCTCTTCTTTCCTCCAGACCAGCCCCGGCCGCATCCCTGCAGCGTAGCCGGGGGCCTCTCTCCCAGCCTCCGGTCTTGTTTCTGTCCAGCCCTACCCATTGCCTCTCTGGTCGCCACACTCCCCGCCTCTAGACCTTTCCTGGCCCCGGCTCCTCATCCGCTCAGATCATTCAGAGAACGTCTCCACGTCCCATTTTAGCCTTGGTTTCTTCTCCCGAGTGGACCTTCCCCCTCCCAGATGACCACTGAGGAAAAGAAGTGACATCTTTCCTAGCCTGCATCTTGGTGGCCACCTGCCTCTGCCCCAGCACCGTTGGCCCTCTCTAGTCGACATATCCCAGCTGGCTTTGTCACTCCTTCCCCTGCGTCCTGGGCCTACTATGGGCTCGGTAGCTTAGTCCTTGTGTGACGCTACATCCAGGACCCTATTTCAGGTTTCACGTTCTCCAGGTGTTCCTGGTCGCTAGCCTTATTCCCCCCGCAGTTAACATTTCTGGTTACACCTATGTTTCTGGCGGGCTCTTGGACCACCTCTGGAGCCCATCACTCCACGTGTGTGTCCTTCTGTCCCTCATCAGCATCTTCTTGGTCCCAGGAAACTCCCAAGGGTGCTTGAAGATGACACTTCAGTTTTCACCCCTCTGGGTGGAAGAAGCTGTGGAGCCAGGAGCCTCCATAAGGCCTATTTTCATGCTGTCCAGCTCTGGTGCAGTTCATTTTTCCTGTAGTGTTTCTTCTCCCTCTCTTCGGAAATAGCGTCTGATCTCTTTTCCCTGCTCTTCTCTTTAAGCAGAGATCGGTAAAATTAAAGGTCTCCCCTCAGTGTGCCTCTTGCGTCCAAGACCACCCTCTCGCCACATCTCCTGCGGTGACGCCATCCCCCTGTTCCTCAGACACCTTTATGGCTTCTTGTGAAGCTTTCTCTTTCCATTTTCTGTGTTTTCTTTTGCTTTGATCATTTGACTTGGTTATCGCCTCTCACGCAGCTCCCGCCTGTACCTGGAAGCTTCGCTCTCAGGCTCTTGCCTGCACTACGGCTTCTTGCAAACCTCGCTCGGTGCCGGTGCGCACAGACCCTGCACTGGAGAGATTCATTTATCTCCGCATACTTCCTTTTTCCTTTCTCCCAGCTTCCCCTCCATTGTTCTCACCAGCCTGGTTTTACCCAGCCCTTCCTGCCGCGCGAGACCCTCTCCGTGCCACTTCTTTTGCCCCAGCTGCGGTCCCCTGCTGCCATCCTGCCTCCAGAGCAGCCTTGCTCAGCTCAGGTCCAAGCTCACCAAAGCTTCCAGCCTCAAACTGCCTGGCACATTTCTTTTGCACAGGTACTGCGAGCTCCCGGTTTTGGGAGAGCTCGGTGGCAGTGCCTCTGAACAGAGAGCTAATGGCAGGCTTAGGCCGAGCGACCAGAAACCAAAGGCATCAGAAGGGAGCTGCTGTTTTGTTTGGAAGATGCTGCCCTGCCTCTCTATCTGTGGCCAGGCTCAGCTATGCCCCTGCTACGGGCTGGTTTCATGCACTGCCTTCCTCGCCAAGGTCACCATTCAGGCTTAAAAGAGCCTCGTATTCTTCCAGCCCCATTTCCTTAAGTGGATTACTGTTCTTTTATAGAGGCCCAAAAGCCACAGCGTGAGCAGAGGGGTTGAACTAGAGGGTCCCTTGTTCCCTGTGCTGGCCATGAGGGCTTTTATGTGGAAGCCAAATCGATTTAATGCTGCAGCAAGGCAGACTCGACTACAGACCCGCTAGAGTACATAGGTAACCGAAGTCAACAAACACTTTGCCTAGGATCTCTCTCTTTTGCCCTCTCCTACCATCATCCCAGACAAAAGGCAAGGAGGACTAGCACTCGCGTCACGTGGAATCAGAGGAGACGGGGCAGGCCCAGCCACTTTGTGCACACGCGGACGAGCTCTTCCAGCACCGGGATTATCGAGCTAGCCGACTCAAAACGCTTGTGGATCTCCAAGTGGTCTAACCTGGCCTCAAGCCCAATCTTTACTAAGCAAGAAAATAGGGACAACAATACACAGGTGCTCTCCTCCAGAAACGTGTTCCCACTATCTGGCAAAATCTCCCTCTGTTCTGGGTTTGCCCGAGAACTAAACTGACCATTTCTTGACACCATCCGCAGCCCCCATTGAAAGTACGGGTTGTTTGCAACAACAAGCCAGCGTCCTAAGGAGTGGGAGCGTGAAACAACACCCATGTTGGCCTAATGCTTGCCAGGTAAATTCTCTTTTTTAAGAGAGAGCAAATACATGCGTGTTTTAGAAAAGCATCTCTCTAAAGAAAGTCAACTTGAACAAAAATAATTGCTTCTGGTGGATCAGGAAATGTTAGTGACATGCAGACAAGGATCGACCATTTGGGAGGAGAGGATTTTGGTAGATGAACTACCTTATCTGTGGGCAGGTATTTGGAAAAAGAGGCCTCCAAAACCTCCCTTATCATAGTATTAGGATAAAATGCTTTAGATACCATTTCAGAGGCACCTTCCTCTGCCAAGCTTAGGCCCCCACTTCAAGCGTGGTGAGCCACACAGGGAAAGACTTTGGGTCTGCAGTGCGGACATGTCTCAAGAGTGCTGGGATGCAATCCACACTGAAGTACGTTTTACCTCTGGGGAACTCTAGTGGGAAATCCTGGCAGAAATGGCTCCCCTCAAAGACCGTCACTCACCGTCCATCTACTGATCATGTCTCATGGCAACTTGCATTCAATCAGTTTAAAAAAAATCCAGGCTCCGAAGCACCAAGTATGCGCACAGCAAGCAGACAACTTTTACTCAGACACTAGTCACTCAGTTGCAGAAAACGCAGATCGCCATGTTTGGAACACGAGCAAGTTCCTCATTAACACGCCAACGCAGTTTGCGGTCTCCACTTGGAGCCCGTTCCCGAGGCCGGGATGATCCCTGGGAAGAGGCAGGGAATCCGGTGGAGATTCCCGCAGCTCCCAAAAGCAGCGGGTACCTTCGCTGTGGCTTGGCAGCAGCTGTCCCACGACTGACCCACACAACTACCACGCCAGAACGACCAGTCTCGGCTGCGACCATTCCTCCTCCGCTGGGACGCCAGCCGGCCGCGCCAGCCGCCACCCGAGAAGGGGGGAAAGAGGTGTCAGAACAGATGCCGGTGCTGCAAGATGGTAAAAGAACATCCGCTTCAAGCCGCGACGCGTTTCTCCTCCGCGCAGGAGCCCATGGCGTGCTCGCAGCGCTCCGGCCTCCAACTCGCACAGCAAAGCTTAACGGCACGAATGTCCCCGAGCCCACGGGCTGCAGCAGTGCCCACGAAGCCCGGGCCCTGGGGTCAGCTGGGCGGCTGCCACGCGGCACAACCGCACACGAGCAGCCTGGCCGGCCAACAGGCTTCTCCAAACCCAGGTGTAGCTGGCAGAGACGCGCGATCCCCCGCCGCCCTCACACATGCCACCGCTCGCACGCTGCTGGCCTTTGGCGCCAGCTGTTTTGCATCCTCCCCCTGCCATGGTGACTCCACGGACTAGACCCGTGCTTGACTCGGCGTCACGTCTGAACCCCACGTGGCCACGCGGCGGCTCCGCAGAGCCGGCCGACCCCGCTCCCGGCCTTTATTTACCCCACCTGTGGCGAAGTCACAGGCTCCACCAGGTGCGGACCTGCAGTAGCAGGCAGGTCCCGAAGAAAGCCTTCCTCGGATGGGCGAGCGGCGGTCCGGCGGGCGGAAACTCGGCGGCAGCAGGTGCCCCAGAGAGTCCCGGGGGGACGGAGCGATAATCCACAACGCTCCCGCGGAGCAAGAGCCAAGTTTGCTGCCGGTGGCCCCTGCCCCTTTCCTCTCCCTGCCTCAGACTTGGCCCGCCCGCCTGCCCTCCCCTACCACACACCCCGAGCCTGCATCTGGCGCTTCCCCACCCCCAGCCCCTGCCATCCTCCGCTCCTCTCCATTTCTCTACCGCTCTCTCATTCTTTCCGTTTCCCTAGCAACACCTATCTCGGCTCTGTGGATCGGTCCTGTGTCTCTCTCTTATCTTTCTCTTTTCTCTTTCATCTATCTCCTAATCTCCCTCTGTACTCCCAGCCTCTGTCCTTCGCTTTCTTTCTCTTTTCAACTCCTCCAGTGTCCCCCTCTCTCTGGGTTGCAGTGGTTTGACTCTCACTTCGTTAGCTTTTGTGCAACCAGTTCCACCAACACCCTGCTTGCGGGCCACCTGCACGCTGGCCAGCCCATGCAGATGCCAAATCCACCAGTCCACCCGCCCCACGCGCCGGCCTGCTGGACCCAGCCCATGTTCCGGCACGCGCGGGCAGACCCTCCACTTCTGCGCTCTGACCCACCCCGTCACCCGCTGCTAGCATGAGAGGTCCAAGATCCACTGAACTGACTTGGCTTTCCAAGCAGCGTGCACAGCTGTGGGCATCTCCTTATCTTCCCGTTGCAGCTACACCACCCAGGGCCCACTGCCTTGCTTTCAAGACGTAACCCCGGCATCCCTGGCTCCGCTGTTTCATTAGACCCCACTTCACGGAGAGCTGCCCCTCCTCTCATGCCCACCAACTCCTTCCTGGCCCCGGTTCAGTGACAGGACCCCCGGGCCCGCGCTAAGCCGATCAACACCTCCAGCAATCAGCAAGTCTTCCCTGCCCTCCGCAAGGACTAGGCCAGAAGGTGGTGGCTCTAGTCTCAAGAGTACCGGCGTCTCTGTAGATCATTCCTGATCTTCCATTTTTATCTAATGCAATTAGGAACAGGAAGAAGCAAATTAGCGAGGAAAATGAAATACCACCTGAGAATAAATCAGAGGTGTCAACCGATCGCGCTCAGTATCACTAGAGCCAAAGAGACTGAAAGAAAACTGACGGCAAGCAGGATCACCAGGGGCTGGGGATGGCCGGGCTGCTAGCTCGGCAGCATCAGATCAGGGCCACGCCACAGCGTGAAGTCTCCTTACTATGCTGCTGTTTATAGACAGAGCCAAAGAAAACGAGCTCTGCCTTTCCCAGCCAGTGCTTGGCTTCTGCCAGCGCCTGCCCCAAATCTTCCCGTGCTCGCCGCGCTGAGAACCGGCCTGTGCGAGCAAGACTTCACGCACTCCCCAATGTGCTGACCGGCAGGCTGGGCTCTGCTGTACCACCCTCCCAATCCCGGCATGTCTTCCCTCTTCTTCACTTGACCCAAAAGACAACAGCCAACAGAGCTGAAACGAGGGCAGCCTTCTCCCACCCAAGAAACACCCGCTTGCACCCCCAGCCACGACGGAAACGCCATGCGTTGTTCCTGGCTCGTGTTCTCACAACATGCCCAGTGTTTGGGAGCCATCACGTGCGTGTAGCCGCTCGCCCAACGGATTCGGTGCGGTTCTGCTGCCCAGAACAAGAAGTGCCAAAGCTTCCCGCTCTCCTCCGGAGGGACAGCAGCAGGACAGACTGCTCTTTGTGGCAGGTGACCAGGTGCCGCACGGCCCGTTGCGCTAATTGGACTCCGAGTCCAACTAACATCACTTCACGCCTTTGCTGCAGGAAAGGCACCGACAACCGAGAAAGTGACCTCTTCCCATCAGCAATCGGTTCTGCACAGCGTTGCTGGTGGCTGCAGGGTGGGGATGAGATCCAAGACAGGGCTTAATATTTAAAAGCAAGAAGTCAATACTGGTGGCACTTGCCTGAGCTTCGCCAGTTATACATTGCCAGATGGGGATCGACTACTTTACTAACACAAGTTTCCCTCTTCAAATGTCAACGGGAGCAGGACCTCTGTAGCCTCTGGGTTAGTCCCTGGCTCCCTTCCTGCTGCTTCCTGATTTCATAGGCAGAGGCAAGCCTCAGCTAGGGTGATTTGCTGGATTGAGCCATCTGTGCCTTCCCGCACCAGAGATGTGCTGTGCACCTCGGAGAGCATTTGCAGGTCTGGAGCCGGCTCTGAGGAGCGGTCTGGATCCGCTCCACGGCCCCAGTTCTCCAGTGCCTTATTTCTACGACCGTGGAACAGCCAAGCAAACCTGGCCTCCCCGCTCCACCCTTCTGGGCAGCCCCCGCACCACGGCAAGGTGGGCCACGGAGACATGCCACAGCCGGATCTGGCGCAACAAGCTTTGTTTTCCTACCCACAAAACGCCCTCAGCCCCATCTCTTGGCAATGAGCACCAGGGATAAAAACTACAATTAAAATAAAACTAACTGCTCGGATGTCAAAGGCGGAAGAGTCAGCCGGCAGATGTGGGTGAGCCTGGGGAGAGCCGAGGGAAAGGAGTTGTTCCTCTTTTGATCCTTGTCTCAAAGCCAAACAGCGCACATTTCAAACCGAGCAGGGACCACTACAAACCTACAGACTAGAAAGCATTTTAATGGGGTTCTGATCATTTGTAAATAATTTGGGACCCACTTTGTTTCTGGCATTTTGAGGGAGAGAGAGAGAGAATAAATCAGCCCAGGACAAACCCAGCCAGCTCTACCATCCTACCAGGTTCACTTCAAAAGACTCTTAATACAAATCCCTCTCTTCCTTGCAAAACAATTTCTGCTTTTAAGTGAAATAAACAGGGAAAGAAAGACTTTCAAGTTCCTCCTTGCTGTAACGACTTCTCTTCTACACACTCCCTTTTCCTCTCTGAAAATAGAAGAGCTATTCAAAAAAGATGCAAAAAAGAAAAAAGGAACTGAATAGAGGAAAGAGGAAAGAAAAAAAAAAACCCAGAGCCCCAAGGGGGTGGAGAAAAACAGAATGAAAAGACAGCAAAAGTAAAGAAAAGGGATGAAAAATAAAGGAGGGGGAAGAGAGAGACAGACAGAGCAGCTTTGAAAAGAAAGAATGCTTCCAGCCTGAATACAGTGTGCATGAAAAAACGAATGCTTGAAAGAAACAGCCACATGAAATGACCTCTCATTCACACACTGTGCCAATCACGACTACAATGTAAATCCTTTCTTCTTTTTTACATTCTCTCTTTTTCCATGGGGGCAGAGGAAAAGGGAAGAAAAGAGAGTTAATTCTCAACATAGCAGAAAATAAATCTGGCCTTTTCTAACTCCCCAAAAGAAATACCAAGCCACTTTTAAAGATACTTCCCTCGGTAATCACACGCACAGATATGGCAGGAAACAAATGAAATTCTGTACACAGAAAAGAGTTCCTTTAATAAGGATTCGTTCTCAGTTATGCAAAAGATCCCTCAAATTAGAAGCACAGTCCTTTCCCTCGGAAGAAAATGGACCAAAAAAATTCAAAGAGAAAAAAACCTGTAAACAACTCCAGGATAATAAGAGCCACGAGGAACGGTCAGCTTAGAAAGGGCAAGTCTTGTCACAAAGCGATGTGACGAGCGCTTTTCACAGAGTGACAAAATAAATTGAGGCCTGATCCTGAGACCTGCTCCGTCAGGACCGGTCCGTAGCGTCTGAAGGAGATGTAGCAAACGCAAAAGAGCAGGACGGCAGTACAGCACTCGAGAGAGTCCCCTGCCTTATCTGCAAAGTTTCTGCAAATGGACGTGAAGAAATGCTCAGCTCCAGACGGCTGGTCTGGATACCCCAGGCAGTGCCAGGGGGCCACGGACGAAGGCATCTGCACCACCCGGCCTTAGGTCCCACTTTATGCAACAGTCTGAAGTAAACGGAAGACCGCTTTTCACACAATCCGAGACCAGGAGGAGAGCAAAGTAACTAAAAAGCAAGGACACAACTGGAAATGCAAGAAGGAAATAACAAAATGAGATTCAGCTCAGAAAACATCACTGACGTGTCTAGAGCAGGGAAAGAAAAGACACGGTTAGAAAGCTGGGAAGAGGCAACAGGTAGAAGCAGACTTTACCTCGGAGCAAAGATGGGCAAGACACTGGCTGTGAATTAGGAGGGTGGCATCGCCACAGAGGCAGAGCCTGGCAGTGTGAAGTCATCACATCCCGCCACGATGCGGAGCAGGGGGCGACACCCGCATCCTGCAGCCTCACCCCGGCAGGTAAGTACCTCCGGGCTGCAGCTACCTCCAAGCACGGACGGCCCCGGGGAAAAGCGATGCAGAACTGACCCGTACCGCTCGCTGGGAGCCTGGCTGTGCGGAGCAAAGGGCAGGGACGTGGCGGCAGCCTCAGGCTGTGTGCAGCGGGCACGGGCCTCGCGAGGACAGCGATTGCTGGTGGTGGAACAAACGAGCCTCGCTACGAGCAACAGGATAAGACAAAGATAACGGTGGCAGGAAATGCCGCTTCTCAGAGCATTGCCTCTGCTACCTGGGCAGCGGTTTCGGCCTTGGCTTTGTGGCAGCCAAGCCTCACCACTGTAGAGCCAGCGCCCCTCACCCATCCCAGGGCTGCGCTGGGCAGAGAGGATCGGTCAGGAAAACAGGGGCAGCACGCAGGCGGATCTGCCAGCACAGAGTTAAAGGCCAGAAGGAAGGAGACCGCCGCTGGGTGCACGCGATTTTGCTGACAACTCTGTTTTTCTAGGCGCTGAACAATGGCTGGCCAGGAAATGCACCCCTCCGCACTTCATCACCGAGCCAGCACTGCGCTCGGTCCTCGCTAGGAGGAAGAGGAGCCTCCTCGGCCACCCTGGGACTGCCCGCAGCCGTGCTCGGTGCGCGGCCAGCCGTGCTTCCATCTCCTGCGTGCTTGCTTCCCAGGCGTCAAACGTGGCATCCAGAGCCCTCCGAGGGCAGACGACACGCAGGGCACGGGGGGACCTCAGCGAGCGTTACCGTCAGCCTCTGGGTCTGTAGCTTGGGAAGGATCCTCTGTGCTCCTGCGTTCTCTGCTCTGCGAGGAGCCTCCCCCGGCCCGATCCTGCCCTTTAGGAAAAAGCTCCTGGGCTGGCTGGTAGCGGCACGTGCCCCACACTGGTGGGGTTACGGTATTTCACGTCCAACCTCACCTGGGTGAGGCCTGACAAAGCTCCCCAGGGTGATTTACAAAGGAGCTCGTGCAGAGCAACGCTGCCCCGGGCTCTGCTGCCCGCCGCCACACTAGCACCGTGACCCTGCTTGACCGTGACGGACGCTCCTGCGACATCTGGGAGCCTGACCTGCCGGGCTAGGTGCTGCGCAAACACCGAGCAGGGGGCCCTGCCCCGAACCAGGGACTGACAGGGGAGTCAGCGATTACGGGGAGGAACTGTTCCTATTCTGTGTCTGGACAGCAGCCCGAGCATCTGGCTGGAGATTTGGGGTGCCACCCTTAGGACATCCAAGTGTTTGTAAAAAACTGAACGGTAGTTAATTCTCCGCTGTCTGCTCTCTTCCATGCAAGGCTCCTCACATCCTCCGAAACCACCCTCTGTTCCCAGCTGGAACAAATGAGCCCACGAACCGACTGCTGAGATAGATGACTGCAGCAGGCCCCGGACAGTCACGGAGTCCGAGAGCGGGAGACGCAGTCCTGGGGCCTCACCGCTGAGTTCCCCGTGCCAAGGCTGCAATGCTTTGGAAACAGCAACTCCCGTCCAGCTGGTCACCCCCATGAGTCCCTCGGACCAGCAAACTGCAAGAGGCCTCTGGGCCTGAAACGACTTAACGTGGCATGGTCTTGAGGACGGCAACAGCCTCCTGGAAAGCACTGGAGGGGCAGCCTGCACTAATTAGCAGGAGAGCGGTGAAAGAGAGAACGGCTGGCCAGAGAATGAGTGCAGCACGTTTTAAATCTTTCCCCACGGAGCTCAGCAACGGCCCCAAATATGCATGTGGGAAAATGTTACACATGATGCTCCTTTTCTGTGGCCCACAGATAAAAGGGAGAGAGGATGTTGGTGACCTTTTGTTTGGCAAAGAAACAGAAACTCAGAGAAAGAGTCTGATTCTCTTATCTTCCTTCTGGGAGTCAGCCCAGCCCCTCTGGGAAAGGCTGATCCACAACAGCACTAACAACTACTTTTTTCCTTAAAATATTGGGTCACTTCAGAAGCAAGACTGACCACGATGAGATGAACAGCAGTTCTTCAGCTCCTTTTTCAAGATCATTGGAGGGGAATGGGCGAGTTAATGGCTTGCTTGGAAAGTATCTTCTAAGTGACGCAGCAAGCAGGTACCTGGCACAGGCCCGCGAATAGGAGTCGCTCTTAGGAAGCATGGTCAGTCCTGGCCCAGCGTCGCGAGGTGATGATGGCAGAAGTCAGCCTCATGGTCTGCTGAGGAGGAGCTGCCCCCCAGTCCTGTCTTGCAACTCCCGTTTCTGGGTGAACCCCTTGTAAAGCTTCCTACCTACTGAAGCCGGGGTGGTAGAAAAGTTACAGGCTCAGCTTGGCCTGTCTCTCCATCACCAAGCATCCCACATTCTGCGACTCCAGTTCGAGCACACAGGTCTAGCTCTTGTTTCCAAGGAAGTTCCCAAATGCTCTCCCGTGGACCGCAGCACCCGAGGCAACAAGCAGCAGAGCAGGGACTTTGCACTTGGTCATGCACCAGGTTTTGTTCTGTGCTTTTCCTTTCCCGCCTGGCCTCATCCTTACACAACTCTGGAGCAGAGACTGGCTTGTGCAAAGCATTCGCAGGTGAAACCTTGCCTCTGGGTCACAGCGGCTGCACTGCAAAGGTACTCAGTGCAGGCTGCCTGGAGGTGAATGCTAGCAGGAAACAGGAGGCAAGATGGCCTGTAAAAACAGCGGACAGTCTGGAGTGTGAGAGACACTTAAAGAGCAGGGACTCGGTACAAGGCTCTTGCACTATATACTACTGCGGCAGTGCATGATCCTGGCTCCTTTGGGAGAGAAGCACATGACAGCTCGGTAGCACCGTGGCCAGGAACTCTCAGTCCCGACTGGTTTGTTCACTAACTGAACAATACGTACCTTGCCTTAATCTTCTGGCAAACAGGCTGAATCAGGGCACATGGCAGTTTCCTTGCTCGGTCTTGATTTTATCTGTATGCAACACTGTTATGATCTCCAGTTCTGATTCTCGGCAAGACTTCCCTCCTGGGACAGTTGTGTTTGTGTACACTGGCGTATCGGTAATGAGTGTACCCCCGGCGTTCTCTGGCTTTTTTTTGACCATATTTGAACAAGAGTACATATGCACATGTAGAAAAAGGTCCTCTTGAAAAACTTACTTCTTTAAACCACAGCCTGGGGCCAACAAAAATGGTGTTTTCTGTCTACCATCTCTTTGCCCTGAGAGGCAGCACTTGGATCTCAAAAGTAGTGTGTTTCAAAATACTGAACTTCATCACAGAAGGAAGAAAACTCCAGCATGGAGCCAAACCTAAAGGATAAAAAGTTCTGAAACTCTGACAGGTAAAATTCAAGCCATTGAACTCAAAGTGACTGATATGGAAAACACCTCTCTGGTCTGGAAGGCATTGTTTCTCTCCTAACGAAGGATAATAAATGCATGGCAGCTACAGAATGGATGGTTTGGAAAATAAAGCCAACTGCAGATGGTTTGGAAATCCAGAAGAGACTGAAATCAAGCTTTGGGATTCAAAAAGAAAACTGAATTACTGTCTACTTCAGACATCACTGAGGACTCCACTGGACTTACCTCAGTAAGAGGACTGCCTGAAAAAAAGAGAGACCCCAAATCTGACGACTTGTACACCTTTGGCGATTTAGAAACTTAGGAGAGGAGAACTTGAGCCTTGAAACATGCCAGGATTTCATATTTAAACCCCCACAGCAGAGGGTGGAAATATTCCCCCACTATGCTTCTGCTTTCATGAAGTACCCAAGAAAGGTCTGCCAGCCGAGCACAACTTACAGGACATTGCCGCTGTTTGTTCAGAAAAGCTGCGAGCCGAGGCATCCTGCACGGTCTGGAGAAGTGCTCGGGACGCGCGTGCTGACGGGATGGGAGGGAGGTGCTCCGAGCCTTGCCTTCAGTTTGGTTCAACTTGCAACGTTAAAAAGGAGCACAGGCTCTGCCCCTGCAGATCCTACAAGGCGCCTGGGAGCCGAGTCCTCTGGTTCGGAGTCGGTCCTTCAGTCCCAGGCACTGTGCGAGAGCTGCAGAGACCCTCCCTCTGCTCAGCGCGGTGCAAAGCTCTTCCCTCCCTCCGCTCCTGCGCAGCCAGGCCAAGACTCCCGCACGGAGACCCGGCCAACAGCAAACTAGGAGCCCAAGCAAGGGCTCCAACTTCCTCCCTTTCCACAAAGGTCAGTCGACCCTGCCCAGGCAGCGAGCCGGCTCCAGAGCCCCTCACACTCCCAGAGCTCAGGACGGCTATTAGCGTCTTCAAGCACTGTCTAGACCAGCAGGTCGAGACCCCAGGCATCCCTTGCCAGACTTGAGCCCCCTCCATAACTTTGGGGAATGGAGCGGTAGCCCGTTGCAAAGACAAATACAGCGCTTGCTGAGGGACTGGGCAGTGGGGAGCAGGAGGCATGAGCCTGATCCATCTCCTCACACCTCAGGGGCACCCTTCGAAGGCTCTTCTCTCCTGACACCGTGGCCGAGCATCGCTGGTCTGGGCTGTGTAACACGGAGGTTGGTGGACACAGCTACGATGTCCTAATTTTTTCCCCCTCTTTCCCTACATTAACTGCAGGTTAAAGATTTTGCCTGAGAGCTGCAAATCTATTTATTTTAGAGAACTACAACCAATAGGTTGATGGCTGTTATCCAAGGGGAGTCTTTACACAGAATCTATTTTTATTCCACCTTCATAAGTTTTATATTTTTCTTATACTCTGTATGATTACTCATTAAAAATAGAAGTCATGTAACAGTTCCCACTCAGCTTTTCCTTTCAAGGATGCTCTTCACCCTCGCAACAGTCAGCGTCTCTGGTGTGACCGAGTTACACCTGGCTCACGACCAAAGGGGCCAACAGTAGCTTCAGAGCCCGGTGGCTTTATTTCTGGCCTGGCAAGAGCCATTACAGCAGCTGGCAGTCACTCGAGCCTGGAGATGCCCTAGATACCCCCTGCACCGGCGTGGAGCCACGTGGGTATGGCACAGCATGTACAACTGCGGCTCTCGCCTGGCTCCAAGACCTTAAGATCTGAGCAGCATAAGTCGGTTCTGAAGAGCATGGCTGGAAGAGCAGCCTTCCTTTTGGCACAGTAAGCTGAGGCCAGAAGAAATGGCCTAATCTCACTGGGTTACACCAATCGACATCGCTTGGGAATCTGACCCTGTGGGCCAAAAGCCAGCTGTTTGTGTATAAACTAAACTAAACTGGGCCAGCCACATGCTGCTGTATACGCACGCTGTCTGTGCGCTGGGGGCACGGTTCAAGGAAGCACGTGCCTTATAGCCCAGATCCTGGAGCTTTAATGCAGGCTGGGCTCTCCTGGACTTCAAAGGGAGTTTTAAAATTGCATGGCAAATGCAGAATGGTGCCCTATTTATGCTTACATGAAAGGGGATGATGAGTGACCTCTATGAGACAAAAGGCGAGAGCTGTTTTGCTCTCCGGCTGCTCTTTGACAGGCACATTGCAGAACACTTCCCTGCGTAACCTCGTGGACCAGCTTCCTACCCCTGTCCAAGGCACGCAGACTGCCCCGACTGAACCAGGCGGTGGACCGAGTGAGGACCCAGCCTTCGGCACAGACGGATGTGCTGGTCACAGTCATCAGGTGCAGGCCAGCGTGACCAAGGCACAGGAGGACACATCTTCCAGCTAAACTTCAAACTGTACCAAACCCCGAGTGCCAGATCGAAGCACATAGATCTCCCCAGAGATAATTCAGAGGACTGAACCGGAAGCTTAGGCTGAATGTCTTTCTGATGGGGAGAGCGATAAGGCTGTTGCACAGTGCACGCTGAAGGAAGGCATGGAGCTTTCCGCTAGCAAACTTTAGACCGACGGCCCCAATATTTCTTGGAACCAAGCAACCTGGTAAACTCCTAGCTACAGTTTTGTGAAGATCAACATTGAAGGACAGCTCATGTGCAACTCGGGATACCTGGGAGGCCTTCGGGTACGCTGTGGGAACATGACTTCGATGGTGACTGTAACAGCATTAATATTATTCAGTTTGTGAGATGCTTTTGTTGCCGTATCAGCACATCTTTCAGCAGCTCTGTCATTATTATGTGTTGCCATACTATGAGGCTAAAGTCTAATCCAAAAATATACTAAATATTTGCAGAAGCCAAGGGTTTTATTATGCATTACTGGAGGAGGCCCTGAGCAGAGAAGGGCTGAGAGCTGCAAGCTGGAAACGCGGCTCTTGGCATGGAAGGAGTCCCCTTCACACTGTAGCAATTGCAGCGACCGAGAAGGAGCAGGTTGGACAGTTGGAATCGGCCATACCTGCCTAACGGATGCAGTTCTCTGTAGCTGGGCAAAAGACTAAGGACATGAATGAATGACTGAATTAACAGACTTCAGCACCGCTAGGCTGCCCTGTGTCCAAGGGGGGAGCAGTCACAGAGGATGCCTTTGCCCCCCTGCTATGCATGCCACAGGATGAAGGGGCCTCCACACTGAGCTGGCCTGGCCAGGGCTAGAGGGGATTTGCAGGGCTATGGGACCCGTTCGTACACAGATTCACAGCGTATACAGCCAGAAGAAACCACTGTGGTCAGCCTACCCTCCGGCACAACCGTCCCTGAACTCACTCTACCACACCCCTTGCAAACATGCCAACAGCTAACGGCGCTTGCTATTAAGAAAAACTCTACTTTATTTGTCAAACCAAATCCTCTCTGCCTTTGACTGGTGCATCTGTGCAGAACGCTGGACCAACTGCCCTGGATGCTTTTGTGACTTGTTTTCACTCTTCAAACTTTTAAAAGATGTCAAAGCCAACCTGCAGAATCCAGTCTATTTTGCCCACAAGGGACATGAACTATCAATCCAGTGTTGTACAGCACAATCCAAAAACATGTTTGGAAAAAGCCTGTCCTGTGTAATGGAAAAATCGAGTGGGCAGCTGGCTGGGCACTGCTGGGGAGGGGAATCTTTTTGTTCTGTATTAATTTAAAAATAAAACCCCCTATTTGTGATGCTTCGTAACACACTTGTCTGCCTGCGTGCTTTCATTTAAGGGCTGGCAATACAACCGCTGCTCGTAATCAACATCACATGAACAACACGACGGCTCACATTTTCAGAAAACGTCTACACAATTAGCGTGGCGCTTTAAGACGCACAGAGGTAAGGGAAGCCTTTTAAATATACGAAGTATTCCCTAGCAGGAATCATTTGCTCGTATATGCCCCACGTAGCTCCTCATGAAATAAAGCCAGCTCCTCCAAACTCATAAATCAACGCTCATTGTCTTCGGCAGAAGACGTCTAAAATTATCCTGACGGGTTGGAAGAATATGCTGAACGGCCAGAGAAGGGAACTGGGAAGGACAAGGAGGAAGCGAACGCGGAGGCTCGGACTCGATGACTAAAGAGGTTCCCTTTGGTTCTGCTCGCGCCGAGCACATCTGCCGCAAGAGCTCCTCTCTCTCGTGCTGCCCGGAAAGTCAGGCCTGATCCTGCGGCACGCCAACGAAAAGCAGCCACGCGTCTGAGACCGAGGGGTCTACTCCACGGGTTAAAGGCTCCTCGTAAATAAGGACTCCAGCAAGGGGGCTCTTAAACAGCAAGTGCAAGACGGTCAATGAGAAAACATTACCGACTTCCATAAAATGGAGAACAGCAGACTCGAGTCAATCAATTCCTGACAATTAATACTCAGTGCCTGTCGGAGACAAATGGCTTCGTTTGCACTACAGCGCACTGACATTACAGCTGTTATTATCAACCCTTTTCCAATGGGAAGCGCAAGAGCGGAAAGGGTTCTGCTGGGGGCACGAGGGAAGCCAAAGGCCTTTGCTTATTCATACTCCGGGTGGAAATAGTGAACAGCTTCCCACTAGTCTCTATTCTGAAAACAACCCTGAGCACTTCCAGAGGGCAGGCCCTGGCGGGAACCCACCCCGGCAGCGCCCAGCAGGATCAGCCCCGTTGCAACCGAGCCCCCGAGGACAGCGAGGGAGGGCAGTGCCCAGGCATGGCGGGCGCGAGCTGCGACTTCCCGCTCTTGCAGCCGCGCTTTGCCGCACAACTTCGAGCTCAACTTTCAATTCCGAATCGCTGCAGAACATGAAAGCTGAAGCTGTGGTCAGCGCCTGCTGACTGGGAAGCAGCAGGAGGCATTATTAACAACGGGGCGGCTACAGGAGAGTCCTAATGGGGATGCGCTGGCGAGAGCGAAGGAGAATGCGGCTTTGCGCCCAGAGCCGGCATGACAGCGAGTCAGAAGAGCTCACATCCATCTCTCGCTCTTTGAGAGTGAGCGAGCGAGCGGCATATTAAATTTTAAACAAAGCCCTCCCCAAGGGAAAACATCCCAACTCCCTCCTCCGGCTTGCTCCTTTTATTTCCAAAGCTGTTAGTCGTCAGCCCACAGAAACCGAAACGCTCTTAATCTCAGGAGTTTAAAAAAAATCCACAGAGCAGCTGGTGTGCCAGGTCTCCGGAGAGGGGGCTGCTCCCCTGCTCCTCAGGGACCAGGAAAAGGCCCAGGCTTTGGACACGCACCTTCCCGCTTGCAGGGCACCGAGACCCTGCTCACAGGAGAGAAGAAGGAAGAGGACAAAGGACGGGGGAGAAGCGGGGGCTCGAGGGAAAGGCAAGAGACACCCGACAAAATGAAGGCAGAGAGAGAAGCAGCACAGTGTCAGTCAGTGGAAAAGAAACAGGACAAAGAAGGGGAAATTGTCTGGAGCCGGGGAGCACGCATACATGGACAACACTGCTGCTGAGAAACAGGAAAGATAAATTTAGAAGGAGCGAGCGCTCTTCCTTCTGTAACTCTATCGCTCCTTCCTCCCCCTCTTCCCTGCGCTACCCGCCCAAGCGGCACAGGCGCAGCCCCGCTCCTTCGCCACCCCGGCAGGCTCCAGGCTTGAGAGTTACCTGCAGAAGGCAAACCGGACGATTCCCCCGGCTTGGCCTCGGCGCAGAGGGCAACGGCAGCACGCCTATAGGAACGATGCTTCACCGTCCGGCTCCCTGACAACGCGCCTTTACACCAAATGCACACGTCGAGCAAGCTGCTTCTTACTGTATCTGCCAAGACCCGGGGCAGAGTTGCCAGCTGTCCCGCGGGACCGAACGGCACCGTTAGACAGTGCAGCCAGCCACCGGTTCAGGTAGACACAGGACCTCTGGATGCAAGTCCTGTGCCTCCCTGGGAGCCCGACTGCAGGGGAAGAGGAGGGCCTGGTCCAGGGTAGCAGAGAGCTCATGTTTCGGGAGCTGGCACCCAGCCAGAACCGAGTGGCGGCGCCCCGGCTGCGGGGGCTAGGACACACCTGACTGCAAACCTCTGGGTGCTGTGGTCCTCTCCTTACCTGGCCCACTGCAAACACAGCTCCAGTTCCCTTGCTGGAGCTGGTCTTTGCAAATGCTGGTGGGCCGATCCCTGCCGTTGCTGCCACGACGCCACAGGCCCTCGGATGCAGCACAGCGCACCTCAGCTAGCCATCCTGTGGTCCTGCTGCAGCCCTGAACCATCTGGCATGATTCAGAGCAGCCCCTGCCCCACAAAAACCCAGCTGCTTGCTGTCTGCTTGTTGTCCTCCCCCTATGCCCGAGGAAAGCACCAGAAAAATCCCAATTCTGCTTCCCCAGGGCTCGTGGGGTGCTCTCCCCCCACCCACCAGACAGCAAGTGGCCACCAAGGAGCTCCTGTGCAGGGCAGCAGGGAGCAGCTGGAAGAGGCAAGAGCTGCCTGGAACACTATCAGCTCACAGCAAAGCCTCTCCGGAGGCTGGGAGAAGTGCTGGGAGGCCGCCGGTGTCTTCCCATTGAAGCAGCCAGGAGGGCCTCCGGAGGCACCTCCCTGATCTGGAGAAAGGGAAGGCCAGGCTCACCATGAGCTCTTGCACGAGAGAAGGAGAACCTGACCTAGATTCTGACAAGATAAAAAGGCCAAAAGAAAAGAAACCTGGACCTTGCATCAACTTTGCATGCAGCGACAGGTCTGCATTTAGCCACCTGCAGCGGAGCGTGGACAGAAATCCAGCCTGCGTTCAGGCTCCTGTCCTTCAGATGCCACAGCTCCACAGCTGACAGTCCTCCGCACGGTTGTGCTGGGGTGTGCGACTCAAAACCAAAATCCCTTCCTGGGCATATACAAACCATCCTGAACAGCAAAGTCTCTAACCCTGGAAGGGAGTTAATACAGATATTTAAGGGCAATGGTTCTCTGCCTTGCCAGACCCCTCAGCAAATGCTAGCCCTTAGTTTTCACTTGATTTTTGACTCCAGAAAAATACCGGAGCAATTCTCTGGTTGCAAAGAACTGAGACAGACCACAGCAGGTCAGCTTGTCTGTGACACTAAGGATTTCTGCCTGAAATCTCTGGGTCCGTCCTGCGACTCATGACTGAAAACCTACCAGTGCTATCAATGCGCAGCACCCTTGAAAAGATCTTGCAGCACCCGGGGATGCCACGGCCTCCTTGCTGAGAATCACTGGTCTCAAAGCAGTATTACAGTGCCTTATTTTTTAAAAATGGCCAAGCATAAAAAACATTTTGAAGAAGAAAAGTAAATTCCAGACAAAAAGCATAAAAAAATTGCTGTCTGTTATGATTCTTGCAACTAGAGCTCATAAAGCTCTGGAAATAGGCGTCTTAATAGAAACCAGTGACAAACTCTTCACTAAAGCAGCAAGAGCCAGACTAGGGAAAACAACTGAACACCAGGACAGTGAGTGGAGCACACAAGGCAGACCCTTTGAAATGTGTAATCTAGGCAACGCAGATCTGTGGTGCAGACATGTTCGGCAGATCTAGTAAGAAAAGCCCAGGAGGCACGGAGGCCTTAATCAGTCAGCATCAAGAAGAGATGAAGAAAAGAAAAAAATGTTAATTTCTCCAATTTTCTTTATCACTGCAAGAAAGAAATTTAATGATGCAACTCACATTAACAGACTTATTATGTAACCTCTGAACAGAAGAATGACAACACCAGAAAAGGCAAGCCCATGTACATCTGCTTGAGCTTGCTCTCCTGAAGACGCCAGATTATGCAGCAGCAAGGATCTGAAAACGGTCAGACCCTACAGGTTTCCAAACTCGGCCAAATGTGTTTGTTCTGATTCTTAAATGCAAAAATCTTGAACTCTTGGTTCAGAGATGATATCTTTTATTAGACCAACTGAGAAATTGCAAAAAAATGATATTTTTGTGCAAGCTTTCAGGCTCACACACCTTCAACAGGCTCAGGGAAAGTTAAAGATGATAATGAGTCCCCATATGTAGGAAACAAACTTCATTTTTGCACAGAGGAAGTTGATTCTTAATCTATTTTCATCACCAAAACTTTCCCTAATGCCCACCTTGACCAGAAAACAAATAATCTGTAAAGGCAGCAGGGATGCTTTGTAAACCTTACAGGTTTGGGATGCTTTTTAAACCTTACAGGCATGAAACCCTCCTAATCCTGATAAACTGCAGCCACACATCAGTTGCGTGTGACCTACACCTCAGGCTGCCTTCCCTGCAACATCTCTCTCATTACCAGGATGGATTAAACCGCACGCAGAGCAGCAGGAGATCGTGCTCTATAATGCAGATTTCAAAGCATAAAAATCAATGAACATGCACACGCATACCCACATACTACTTCTTAGTTTAAATAAGTTTTTCCCCAAAACAGATCTCCTCAGCTAAAAATTAAATAAAAGGCAGGTTCAAATTTAAAAGCAGACTCCTTTTCAGGCTCTGGAGGAGAGTCTGATGCTGGGAAGTACCAAAAACCTTCAGGCCTGAGTTTCTGGTTGTAGCTGTGTTGGTCTAAGGACACGCATCCTACAAACCTCACTTCATCAATCTACTGGATACAAAAAAATCACAGACTCAATATGGACATTGGATTTACGACACATGACAACCTGCCCGACATCTGACTCCCCGGGTACCTGCCGGATCTGACCTCTTACACTTTTCTTTTCCCCTCCCTTCCTTTTTCTACCCTTTGTCTTCCTAATTTCCAGCTATTTGCTTTTCCACAGGTGGCCTCTTTTTTACGTTGGAGAACTCAAGTATAGGAGTCTCCCTCACTTCCCTTTGGCATTTCCCCTCTCCCCCCCCACTTTTGTTTCCCTAATTTCCACCCATTTCCATTATCATCACTGACCTCCTGTTGCACTTTTAGCTCCTTCCATTCCTTGGGGATCTCAGACCAGCAGTCTCCCTGTACCTGAAGAAGGGGGATTGCCCCTGAAAGCTTGCCAAGAACTTTTTTCCAACCACCGAGTTGGTCTAATAAAAGAGATCATGTCTACGCAAAGATCCTCGCTGCCTCCAGGCCCGAAAGCTTCTCTCCTTGGCTGCTGCAGGAACAGTATTCAAGCCACTCTCCTGAAAGTTTAAACACTTGCCCTAAGTAAAGCCCAGTCTTTAATCTGCAGAAGAAATGCCAGCACCTGCGACGCTCCGACTGACGCTCCAGGCGTAATGTTAATATTAACTGAAATGTAGCTGGGTGGAAGTGTTGTGTTTGTTTGCTTAACGGCAGTTAGGACAAAAATCTGCCGCCCCGAAGTGTATAACTTCAAGGGGGAAACCAGAGCCCCAGACCCGAGCCCACGAGCTAAGCGTGTACTCAGGCCCTTTGTTCTTCCTTGGGGCTTGAGAAGCCGTCAAGGAGGCAGGGGCTCCCGCCAGGGCCAGGTGGCATGCCTGGGTCACTGCTTCTTCGTGGTCACGGCCCTTTCTTCCCAAGCCAGCACCTGCCCGGGCACCCAGGTGAGCCCTGCCAGCTCAGGCTGATGCTGAGAAACAGCTCGTCATAAGAACACAAGAAAGAAAAGGAAAGGAAAGTCCCCGTGCTGCGTCTGCCCCACTTCACGTGAAGCCTTTACACTCCCCTGCCTATGTCCTAGAAGATGTTCCCAAACCCAGTCCTTCATCCTCATTTCAGCCCCTGGGACTCCCTTTCTTAGCTCCCAGCTCAGACAGGACAGGTCAGGACGCCTGCGGGCACTTGCTTCAGCTCATTCTTCGAGCCTTTTGCCATCAATCTACCCGTCTTGATCGTCAGCCCTGGGGAGCAACAGGGCTTCCTACAGACCAACACCCTCCTTATCTTATGTCCTGCTTCCCCACTCCGCACAACACAGACCGTCCTTGAGCCCGCTTGAAAGTGTTACCGTCTTTGCCCCTATGCTTTCATTTCCCTCCCACATATGCATGATCTGGAAGGGATCTGACATGGTCTCCTCACCTGAAGTCTCTTTTAATCATGATTTCTGCACTTCATTTTTTAAATGCTGGTTCTACCTGGCTACTCAACAGCCAGGGCCCAGAACACTGTAGCCTGAGCAATCCCTGGTTTGCCATCCATCTCCCAATTCATCTCAACGCTGCCCACGATTTCCAAGAGTCCCAACAGAACTGACTGCTCCTCGCATACATCTGCTCCCCGTACACTTCACTGCCCTGACACGGGCTTCCTCTACCTGCTCCTTCCCAGCATTTAAGGGAAGGGCTTGCTCCTCCTCCTCACATTGCTCAATCTACCTGGGATTCTCCCTCACTGAGACACCGACTTGTTTCTCCTCTTTAGATTTTGTATGTCTGATGTCAAGTATAGCCCCTGCATGCGCTAAGCTGCCATTATGAGAGCTGTAGAGCACATCTGTGTGGGACACTGCGTTGTTCAGATGGTATGTCAACCCCACATGTAAGTTAACCTCACATTTTCAGGTTCAATCTTAGGAAAAAACAACTTACTTCATGGAAACAAGTCAGTTACTACAAATACAGACCTGGAACTGCTATTGCTCTTACAAAATCTCACAGGATAATCAAATAAACAAGGAAAGGACCCAAAGATTTAAATGCATTAACGATGCTAAAAATATGCACTGAAAAAATCTGACTTGGTATTTTTATTGCAGGCACAAAAATAACGCAAGGACCAAAGTCAAGCCTTTTGGGGCCTGATGATAGGTTAGCCCTATTTATAAGTTGACTGCAATTTTATGGTTAGACTTAAAACAATCCAGAGGACAACAAGAAGCCAGGAGGGTATGTGATCCCATTAAATCAGCAGCAATCTTCAATGTACTCCAACCCCTTTTCTGTAACAGGGCTCCCTTGCCTAACCCCAACACTCATTTACCAATATGAACCAGGCAACATAGCTACTAGATTTAAGGCCAAGAGGCATCACGAGAGCACCCAGCCTGAGGCCCAGCCCATCTAACCTGCTTACCTACCACTCACTCGCTCACTTGCACCTGCCTGAAATGCATCTTCCAGTCCGGAGACATTGAGAAACAGACACTCTTCCCCTTGCCCCTCGAGAGTTTGTTCCAATGGTTAAAACACTGCATCTGATTTCTAATCCAAGTCGTCTGGCATCAGCTTCCAGCCATGGGTTCGTCTTTTCCCTTTCACCACCATCTTAATGTGCCCTTTTGCACCCAGAAATTCTCCCCTTGAAAGTATTTATACTTGTGATCAAGTTACCTCTCAGTCTTTTTTCCCCTCAATAATAAACAGAAGAAGCTCCTTGAGTCTCTTGCTGAAGCTGTTTTCCAATTCTCAATCCATTTTTGTGGCTCTTCTCTCTTCCCTCTCCAACTTCTCGACCGCCGTGCGAAAATGCACACGCCAGGCCAGATGCAGCACCCCAGGAACGGCCCCACAACCACCATGTACAGAAGTAAAGCTACCTCGCTGCCCCTACTCTGTTTCTACATCCAAAGAGAGCACAAGAGCTTGTGTTAAGTGACCTGCCAACTGCAACCCCCAAATCTCCAGTCCCTGCTGTCCCGGGGGATTCTCCGGGTCCGCAGGATGCATACCTGGGCATTCGGCTGCGTCAAAGCATGTTGCTCGAGCGGGCCTGGGCTCCATCCCTGTCTTTGCTATGATTTCCCACCCCGCCAGTCAGTGCGCCAGCCAGACACGACCAGCGAGGGGGCCACCTTTACCTTCAGGTCGCTGGTGAAGCCAGAGCCATGCTGGGCTGCATAGCCATTCCCGCAGAGCCTCCCTGGAAATGCCTCAGTTCACGTACAGCGCCCTCCTACCCACTGCTCTCTGAGAGCCATCGGTGAGCCTGGTCTGACTCTATTTAACGGGTGCTTTCCTACGGCTGCCCCGAATGCTTTTTCAATCAGAAAGTTGGGGGATAGAAACTCCTTGCAGGTGTGAAGACATCCAGGAATCCCTGTCAGCTCCAGACTAGATGGGCTGCATCGGACAGCAGGATCGCCCGATGAGGCAGGCCAGCCATCTGTCTAGCCCAGCACCCTCCCTGGCCGTGGCCAGAAGCACATACTTCCGCTGGACACTGAATAGAGGTTTTTGTTCCAGCTATCTACAGCAAGCCCAGATCCCTCTCGTGGGTTGACACCATTAAATCCAGAACCTTGCAGGTCACGGAGCAGCTCCAGCCCTTCCTCTGGTGCACACTGCTTTGCAACTAGCCACAAGGTTTCCACAACCTGCCTTGTGCCGCCACCCAACCTAAGCAACCTGGTGCTCCCTGCAGAAGCTGCCACTGTAACAGACACATGAAACAGCACAGGGCCCAGCACTGACCACGGCAACCCTGCAGTTCAACATTTGCCGGGGTAGAAAAGAACCGCTCTTACTCTCTTCCATCTGTCTCCTACCTGGGTTTTGATCCAAAACAGCTCTTCGCCTCTCACCTCTACGCAACTTAGTTTCCTTGATGTGCGATAGGCCTTTTGGAGTCTAAACACAAATATATCAGCATTCGCCTTCACCCTCTGTCGCAAGTGTCCCAGGACTAGCAAGACACAGTTATCCATCACGGACCCCAGGCTGGCTGGACTCTATCCGAACATGATCTCTCGGGTGTTTCTTCAGTGTTTTCAATTATTAATTCATCCCATTTGGCAGGTGCAGATACAAGGTTTACAGGTCTGTAATCCCCAGGGTCATCCCCACAGACTCCTTCAAGGATAAGTGCCACATTTGCTACCCACCCATCCCCAAGCACAGGGGCTGTGCGTGCTGCATCCGTGCAGTTTCACGTGAGTGGCTCTGCTCCTCTGTGCTCCGTCAGAGCCTCACACCCCTGCTTCCAAGAGTGCCGTATTGGTGTCATCACGCACAGGGGTCTGCAAACCCGGCCAAACTTCCTACCTTGCCCCACACTCGACAACATTCAGACCCAGGTCATCTACTTCCACTTTTCTACAGTAACATTAGAGGTGACATGAGAAGGAAGAAAAGAAAAAAAGGGTGGGGGGGATTATGTTCTGTTTTTCATTCTTTAAGATGTATGCAAGTGTTCAGCAGGCCTGACATTCAACCAAGCGTTTTCCTCCTGCTGCTTCCCCCCCACTAGAAATCTTATGAAGTTTTGTTTGTCCTGGAATCCTCTATAGAAACGTGGAAAAATGGAAAGATTATGACAACAGCCACTAAGCAAAACATGAACTGTTTGGGGGCTTGTATTTAGGGTGATTCAACTTTGTTTGCTGCTGTTAAGAGTTATTTTAACTCAAATGCACGACACACACTTGGGAGCAAAGACCTCTTTGCTAAAGACTCAAAACAACACCCTCCGTCCCTGGCCTCATCCAAGCTAACCTGCATCAGAATCAAGGGAGGTCGGAGCTGATGGTCTTGTTATTTCTAAAAATAGAAAACCAGCACACCACAATCCATGTCCCCAAAGGTGCCCCTTTTCAACGCAGTTTCACACTGTGCCCACTGCCACACGACTCCTTTACAGAAGTTCACTTCAGGGGGAAAAGAAGAATGAATCCACATGTGGAACAGAGGGATTCAGCCAACCTACCACAATGTAAACACTGCTGGGCCTCATCACAATTTGTCCAGGAGGAGAGAAGCAGGGAGCAGGAGAACATGGCGGAACAGCATAAAAACAGAGTTCCCCCTGGGACCGAGCAGCCTGTCCCTACATACAGACCCAAGACGAAGCCCCCAGGCGGGAACACCACAGACAGTCGGGCCCAGGGCCTCTACTGCAGGAAGGCAATAAAAGAAACTACTGCAGCTACAGGTCTTTAAAACCAAATCAGCAGATCACTATGGCTGCCTTTTTCCATGCAAGAAACCTCGAGCATGTGTGTCTGAAACAGCACCATCTAGGTCTTGCAGATCATTTCACGTACCGTCACGAGCACGCATGTGGCAGTGGTACCTACAGAGCGAGGAGGCCAGGCTCCCGTGTGCAAGGCAGTGCGCAGACACGCGGACCTGACGGACCCGCCTGAAAGGTCTCCCAGCCTCGGGGACAAGGCACAGCAACAGGCGGTGGAGGTACGGAGCCAGCTGGGGAAGAGCAGGAGAAGACGGGGCACTAGAAGTGACAGGCGAGGAACGACGGTCAGGAGCGGGGAGCACAGCCCATTCCCTGGCTAGTCCAGCCTCTCCCCCCACCCCGCCAGGTTGTTCAAGCACATGATTAGTTCAGCTGAAGTTAAGCACGCACTTAAGTCATTTCCCAATATAAAGTGTATACAGAAAAAATGACACCTTTATCACCACGTAGGACAGTTGTCTCAACAGCACACGTAGCAAGGTTTTCGCTGTAGTATGGGAGTCCGACGCCGTTGCTTATCCATTCACACAATGTTTTTGTCAACCCGTTGACAATCTCTTGTAATTCTCACTCTTCCTGTCTCCAAGGTGTATTTACTCAACTAGTTTGCAAGTCACAAACTCTTTATAGCTTCTAGCCTAATACAGTTGCTAAAACACATCCCAATGCTTCAACCAAACACAAACTAGGTGGGAGGCAGCCTTCTTCAGTGAAGAAAAGGCGACCTGCAGGCAGCGAGCGACACCGCGGCTGGCATAGCTATCTATTTCTGCTTACCTTACAGAGGGACAGAAGTACCAGCCGATTTCTATGAACGGTGCGGGTCAGCCTAAGCACGCTCGCGATGCATTTGTTTGGCCTGTGTGTGAAGTGTCTCCATTACAAAAATAGCCGCATTGCTGACCATTGACATTTCCCTGCCAGAGGATGTCCAGTGGCCGAATCGCATGCACATGTGGCTCCAGTACCTTTGATTCAAAGGTCTGAAGGCCAGGGTCCCACCGGACGGGGTCCGGGAGTGGCGAAGGTGGAACCCAAGCCACGACGGTGTGCTGCCTGCCCTGCTGCCAAGACGTGGCCACTTCTCAGCGGCGCGGCAGGGGAGCGGAGCCGGGCCGCCTATGCCGAGCTCGCCGGGGCGGACCGACGGGCCCGTCGCTCCGCGGCCGAGGGGCGGCGCGCCGAGCCGCTCTGTCACGACGGCGGGTCTGCGAGTCCGGCTTAGGCCCCGGCCCGGCCCGGCCCGGCCCCAGGGGGGCGGCGCCCTCCCTCTCTCCCTCCCGCCGCCGCGGCCTCGGGGCAGGGGCCGCCCTGGGGCCGGGCGCCCTGCCGGGCCCGCGGGGCAGGGCCGCCGCCGCCGCCGGGTGCGTGGCCTGCGCGGCCGCCGCTCCCGCACGGCGCCCGGGGCCGCGGGCACCTGTCCGTCGGCAGCGCGGGGTCCGGCTCCAGCGCCCCGCCCGCGGAAAGTTTGCGGGGAAGTTGCGGGCCCCGCGCCCCCACTCACCCCGGCGCGGCGCGGCGCGGCGATGCGGCGGCGGCGGCGGCTCCTCCCGCCCCGGCGCTGCCGCTTCTCTCGCTTTTGTTTTCTCACTTCCTCCCCGTGCGCCGGGAGCGGCGCCTCCCCCGGCCTCCGGGAACAAAGCTCGGCTCGGGGGCGGCTCCGCGCCGCCCGCCGGTGAGTGCCCGCGCCCGCCCCGCGCAGGCGGCGCCAGGCCCGGAGCCGGACCCTGCGCGGCGGGAGCCCGCGCCCGCCCTGGGCCGCGCTGCGTGCGGGCTCGTCCCGGTCCGGCGAGTCTCCCGCCAGGTCGCGGGCACCGGGCTGTCCCTGGGCCAGCGGGTATCCCGCTGCTCCGCAGGTTGTTCACCGCCCTGCGGCGCCCCACCGGTTCGCGGGGCCCCCGGTTACTCTGAGCCCCCGCCTGTTCCCTGCGGCAGGCAGTGCAGCTCCCGGCGACTAAGGAGGGAAGGTTTCATGCCACCAGCGTGTTCTTCCTGGACCGCCAGCAGAACGGGTGTTTCGGAGGTCCCCGCCGAGCCCTTAACGCACCGTGTTTCTGTTTTGCCCATGGTAATGATTAATAACAACAAGAACAAGCTGCATCTACCTCATTCCTGCTGTTAATAATATACAGCCGCCACTTGCCCAGAGTTGGAGTTTCCCTAACTTACTGGGATGGCATAGATAACTTGTCGGGATGGCCTAGATAATGCCTCTTGTAAATGAACTTAATCTTGCGGTTGCCACCAGAAGTGTGGTAGGAGCTTGCTCAACACGCAGTTAGGAAGTCATACTATGGATTTTATTTTGGGCTGGAGCTGAGGCTGCCTGGACCGTGTATGACAATGATCCCTTGTCACGGTCTATGCTGGGGTATTGCCTAGAGCTCCCTGCCAGGGCCACACTGTCCTTGGTAATGGACACGCGCACATTAAAATGGTGGTGCCACCTCAAGATCCTTGATCGGCTCTACCTGGAGCAAGCTGAGATCAAGACTTACGTTTTCCCCAGCGGGGCTGTCCCAGCCTCGTGGATGAACAGGCTCGCTTGGTTTCCAGAGATCTGGGAGCACCGTCCCCAACAGCCGCCGGCGACCGGGGTTGCAGAACAGACGCTAGAGTGGACGGAGAATCAACTCTCGGTGGAGGAGCTGGAAGAAGAAAGCAGAAATTAGGGGTAGTGATTAGGAAGTCACAATTAGAAGTTGGGGGCTCTCACAACCTGGCGACAGGAGCGATGGACAGCAGGCACGGGCCCCCAGGTACAGTTGGGGTACAGATGAATGGCCCGACTCAGCTGTGTGTCTTGGCCAGCAGCCGAGAAGAAGGCCTCTGCGATTCAGAAGAGAAACTTGAGTCTCATCAGCTTCCCCGGTGGAAGCCCCCCCCGCGACCCGAGCCCTCTGCAGCAATGAATGACACATGCTTGCACGACTCGTCCAGCTCGTACTGATGCCGGACGTGGCCAGCAACCTGGAGGAGGGCGAGACGACTATGTGAAGTGGGCCTGGAGAACTTGTGCACATCGAGCACGGGGCAGAGCGCCTCAGCTTCTGCCACTGCTGTGGTCCTGGCTCCCCAGGAGGATGGCGAAAAGCAGGCAGGGTTTTCGCCACCCAGCAAGAAGCTTTGCCCCAGCAGCGACTCCAAAGTTACAAGGATGCAACGGAGAGGTGTAAGGAACGGAGAGGTTAAATCGCAGGGCAAGTGGGGCGAAGAGGTCCTGGCCAGCAACCAAGAAGAAGGCCTCCGCAATTCAGAGGAGAAACTTAAGCTACAGCTTCCGTAGCGGAAGGCCCCTGTGACCCGAGCCCTTGCCACTGCAGTGGTCATAGCTCCCAAGCACAGCTCGCTTTGTGGCCAGCAACGATCCCCCAGTTATGAGGGAAGAAAGCCTCCACAGTTCAAGTATTACACCGAGGGGAAGGCTTAGCAGTACTTGTGGCCAGCAACCAGGAGGAGGAAGTAATACAAGGTCAGGAACCAGGAGGTGAGCATTTCCTTCACCCCCGCCCCCCCGGGGAAAGAGGCAGGGAGGGTGGGTGCATAATCACCTGCCTTACGCTCAGTATCTGCTTTCTCATCGTAAGGAATCGAACTGCGATTGTAAGTCTCTATATAACATAGGCCTATATCATACATTGGCTGCATATATATGGTGGAGGCCCAGGATGCGTGTGATGTGTGCAGGGTGATAAAGCGCATCAACTTGCTTTGAATGCTGTGATAAGAAACTGAATCGTTACAATCATTATTATTGTACACTAAATCATCATTAATATTACTATTTCTATAAACTCTTATTAATATATTACTATTGGAATTGATAGCTGCCTCCTATTATTAGTATTACCTGTTATTATCTTATAAATCTATATCAGGCAGGGTGAAAGTCAACTCTGATGGTTATGCATACTAGCTCAGTTGTTGAGAGAATGAATCCTGAAGGAAGCGTTGTCATCCTCCGCTTCATTTTCTCTTTCTTTCTTCCTTTCTCTTTCTGCCTCTGGTCACATCACCAGGGATCGATCAGCCTGCGGCTAGCAGTGGAAGGGGATCTGAAAACTGGAGGGAGGGAGGATAAAAAGAGCATAGGAATTTGTACTGTGCCTCCTGTGCACCTCAGGCACCCTCCTTCACGCCCCTCAAATTCCACCAGCCCCGTTTAAAATAAATCTGAACTAAACAATGCCCCCTGCTCCCCAACCAGAGCTGACCCTATCGGGGTGCAGGGCAGTGGCGTACCGATGGTGGTGGGCAGCATGGCCGCCCTGGCACAGATGCGAAGGGGGTGCCACCACGCAGTGCCACTCGCCCCCCCTTGACACCCCCATCAAAACTGCCGCAGTAGGGGTCTTGTCGGGGGCAGGTGCATGCGGGAGCGAAGGCGGCGGCACCCCAGGCTTGTCCCCCAGGCCCCAGAGACCCACATTACAGCACTGGTGCAGGGCCTTGGGCAAACTGCCCCCTCGCCCCCGTGCAGGGCTGATCCCGCGTGCCGCCACGGCGGTGGCAGGGGAGGGGAGCGGGCGAGTGTCCGGATGCGAGGCCGGCAGTGGTGCTGAGGAGTTGCCCTGTCTGCTCCGCCCGTCTCTACAGGGCCCCCAAAGCGCTGGGCCCGGGGCAGGCGCTTGTATTCGCACCCCCGTAGGGACGACCCTCAGGGCACAGACAAGTGCCAGGTGTCCCTTACCAAAGGTGGCGTGTAATAGCACATCGCCACATCTTCTTCAAGTTGCACGTTGCAGAGATGCGGGCACCAAATACCACTCAAAGCTTCACTGTACCCCACTTGATCAGCCTGCAGTCTTCTCGAAGCCTGGAATCGCACCGCTGTGCCCCCCCGCCCCCCCAGGGGCAAGTCTCGTTCCTGGGCTGAGTCCTTCTCTGCCCTTGCTGTGCTGTCATCCGTCTCTCACCTGCCTCAAACCTCCCTCGTTGATACAGCGAATGCGCATCCTGACCTCTGCTCCCCGAATTTATAGCGCTGGAGTGGGGCAACACCTCCTCCCCCACGGCAGCCTCATTTTGGTGTGGGAAAAAAACAGACAGTCTGGTGCTGAGCTGGAAAAGAGCACGAAAAGAAGCTGGAAAAGTTTGCGAAGTCCCTGGGTTTGTGTGCAAGCAAAGCAGGTCTTAAACCCCCCACCGCCCCCCCACCCACAGGCTCGCTTTGGTTTTCCAAAACGAAGGAAATGGTGCCTGGCGCCCAGCGGGAAAGGAGCGCAAAAAGAACCCTGAAAAAGCGCACGTTCAAAGTTTCTGCCTAGGGAAAATGCAAGGAAAGGTTGTGAAGGGTGAGCCAAAGAGCCTGAAGGCATGAGCCCTGACTTCACAAAGTGGCTGGTGGCTTGCAGAAAAGTAATCCAGGCTGCTGCGGGGTGACACACCAGCCAGCCTTTGCAAAATGCCAGCACTTGCGTGTTGTGACCCACCCAGGCAGCCCCCTTTTACCTCTGGAGCTGCCTGTGTACCTGTGCAAGAGAGCTTGCCCACCCCCCACCCCCCGGCACCATGCAGGGAGCAGCAGGACAAACAAGCAGAGGGAAATGAACCCAAACAATGCACAAAATCCACCTTCGCAACCAAGCAGGGTAAGGGTGGATGTGGAGGCAGACATGGGAAGCCAGGAAACCATGAGGTTTTATTGTTTGCAACACGGTATTGCAGCAGTTATTTGGGCTTCTTTGCCGTCAACCCCCCATGACTCTGGGACCACCCCTGAAATGCAGCAGCACCCTCCTGGCCCTGCTGGCAGGCGTAGGGCCCCACTGTGACCCCGCTGCATTACGGGGAATGGGCTCAGCTGTAGTTCTCCGCTTGTCTTGCAGAGAGGCAAGGTGAACGGACCAACTTTTCCCTTTCAGGCATCATACCCGTTTATTGAGGTAGTTCTGCACACTCTGAAAAGCACCCTTGAAAGGGTCGTGTGACCTCTAATTCAGCACAGGACTCCTCGACCACGTCTTTCACATCCCGCATGGTGTCTCGCGCTTGCTCGAGGATGGCATCCTCCTTGCGTGGTGACTCAAGGAGCAAGCCATGTTTTCAAAAACATTCCAGAAACATTTATAAAACAATTCACAGCACACCTCCAAAAGCCGTATGTGGCACTGCACAAACAGACTGGCGGTGCACTTGGGCAGGGAATGGGAGGGTTGAAATGGGAACCCCCCCTGGAAACTGTCTGAAGATCAGTGGTGCTGGGCATGCTGGGAAATGTAGTCCAACACAAAACAACCAGAAAAAGAAAAGTCAAGAGCTCACCACCACCATCATCATCATCGACAGCAATCGCCAATCAACCGGGTGGCAACAAACACCCACCCACCCACCACGCTTAGGATATAGCAGTTATCAGAGCAGCTATAGTTAATGAAAGAAAAAAAACCAACCATATATTTGTAACATGGTGGGACGGGAAGGGAAAGGAACGGGTGGGGAGCATTCATGTGGCTTGTCTTTGGGATTGGGACAGGGTCTTTGGGATTGTGTACTGACGGAGAGAGGCCAGACCGACTGAGCATAGGTGGGTGCAAGGGACAAGGATTTTGGGGTGACTGTGCCCAGGGGAGACTCCCAGTGAGAGTCCGGGGGTGGGGACTGGGGAGCCCAGGGGTTCACATGCGCCTCCTGCTATAATACGTTAGGAAAGACATTGCAGGGGGTGAGTTGGTATTTGACTCCCCCAACTGAAATCTGTGGGGAATGGCAAGCTTAACTTGCATGAAAGCGTCATTCGTGCAAACATGAACGCTGCGTCGTGCAAACAAAAATGCACCACACCAAAAAAAAGCCATGTTAAAATTTTCGGGTGGTCTACATTAATGCCCGAGTCATCCACACACGCTCAAAGCTACCTGAGAACAGCAGAGACTCTCACCTTCATGCACGTATGAGAGATCAATAAAAGTCTGCTTTCATGGCGTGGGCGATGCAGAAGGTTATAAATGGAGACAGCAGAGACTTGGCTGGCTGGATGTTTTCAGATAAAGAGTCCAGTCTTGATGGAGGCAACCAGAACGGAGCAAATTTATCACAGCCGACAGTTTATTTGAGGAATTTCTCCTCCTCTCCTGCCTACAAACAGACGTGGATTCTTCCTTTCATTGCTGTGGCTGCTATTCACATTAAAGAACGAGTTCATGCCAACCTGTGTCAGCCTACAGGTGGGGTGCCCACAGCTTCAACTACCTGCCCAACACCTCGTGGGATGGGTCAGCTAAAGAGAAGGCAGGGTAGAGATGCACCTTATGGGCTAACTGAGTAAGCTGCATAGACTGCCATGAGAAGAGCTCGGGGGCCACTTCAATCCGGTAGTGCTACTTCTGCTCTCCAGGTGGCTCACGGTGAAACCCGTGGTGCTGTGCAGCACCGGGCACGTCTGACACGAGCGTGCCTGCCGACGCATGTTCACACTAGTGCTTGTGACCCTTTCTCTCTCTCTGAACTTTGTTATGAATGAATCTCTCGTGTCAATATTTGCAGAAGCCGGAAGGATCATGACTGCCGCTGACGCCGATTCACTGATTTCCTTCAAACAAATGATCCCCCTTCTATGCCTGTGCAGACATTAGCTGTCTCCCAAAGCAAAGCTGTTCCAATGGGAAACAGACCGGGGTGCAAAAGAGCGTTTCGGGGGAGCCGTAGCTTCGAGAGAAGGAGGGGAGAGGTCAGCACCACAGGAGGTTAAACACACGAGGATGGGGATGCCATGCACAGGGACCCTGCTCATGTGTCAGGGATAAATAAAAATAGCCGGATGGCAGGAGATGCACTGGGACTAGGCACTGACTCGCGGTCTCGAGAAGATAACGTGGTGCTACGTACCCCTCCTCGTCCTGCCAGAACAGGCCATTCGGTGCAGTCGGGAAGCTTAAGGGAAAAGCCACCACCAGCAGGTCATTCCACCCCCTTCCTCTGGCCACGGACGGCTGGTCTGGCCTGACGCAGCAACTGGCTTCTGCTGTAGCAGGGAGCCTTGACGCCGCAGAGCGACGATGACGGGACGGGGGTGCAGAGCAGCACGGAGGTGGAGGTGGAAGGAGGGAAGGCATCGAGCCAGGGCTGGGCGGACTGGAGGCAGTGGGAAATGTCAGGCAGGCACGGGCGCCTCTTCCAGGCCCCTTCCTTCTCCCTGGACCCACGCTGCGGAGGGGCTGGGGCTGGGGCTGCCCGTCCGTGTCGTGGCCCGCTGTGCGCTCTCCCTCCGAGCTCTGATCTCAGCCACTTATTGCTGCTCCTCCTCCCCGCCCAGCTCCATCTTCCGTCCACACACTTCCGTTGTCACCAGTCTTCTCGCTCTGCTCTGACTCAATGTCTGTCTGCTCCTTGACCCCAGATACACAGGAACTGCTGTGGGGCCATGTCCGACTTCAGCAGGCACATGGAAGGGCAAGGCCCTGGCTGGCCAGGCTACCCCCATGTAGCAAAGCCCTTATGCCCATGCTTAATTTTCAGTGCAGCCTTCCTTCCCCTCATGCATACCAGCATACCTCGGGGGAGATGCACCGGGAGGTGACCCCCGTGCCCGCAAAGAAGCATGCAGGGCCGGCAGGGGAGGCCAGCGGAACGTGCCCAACTCCCACCAAAGCCGATGGGAGTTTTGCTGCTGATTTGAATGGGAATAGAGCTGGGTCCTTTGCTTCCACTTTTCAGAGCTGTGTGGGTGTGTTTCAGGGCAACTTGCACAGTTTCCTGCTTGCCGATTGCCACAACCTTCGTAGGAGGTTTTCCCCAGCTGGTTTGGAAGGACTGTTTTCTAGTTTTTGGGAGGGGGAAAAACACACAAACCAAACCACCTCTGGCCACAGCAGGGAGCGTACTTCTCCATCCCGCTGCCCCGTGACAGCTGAGGGGCTTTATCTCACACTTCCCAGCATGCAAATTGCCTCTTGGCTGACTTGTAGCATGGAAAGCTTCAGTCCGGGAAGGAGAGCTCTGCCCCAAGGTCCCAGCACATGAACTCGAGCTGGTGCACAGCAGCTCTCCCCCATGTGCAGACGCACGGCTCTAGAGCAGGGATCCTTAACCAGGGTGCCTGAGCTCTTCCCAGAGGTGCTGCGGGGTGCCGCACGGTGTTAGCACTGGTCGAGATTTCAAACAGAAATCCAGAGGCTGATCTGAGTTCTTTGCAATAGGAAAACTTCTCTGTTATCTTTCCGCAGGCAAAAAAAGAGTGAAAACAAAGAGCTGGTGTTTTCCAAGGGGTGCTTCAAGTCTAAAAAGGTTGAGAACCGCTGCTGCAGAGAAAGTGAGCCCTGACATTAGCTCCTCTCCTGCCCCTCATTTATCTTGGCTGATCCCCTCCTGTCTCCCACTGGCTGGGTGGATCTGTTTTTCTATGGTGCGAGGATGCACAGAGCCTTCGGATGGGCCAGAGTGCAGAGCGCAGCCCCGAGCAGTGACATCAGGCCTGGGTTTGATCCCAAGAACACACAATGCATTGGAGGCAGCAGGGCTGCACCTCCCCACCCCGCTGCTCTTCTCCAGGGGACCAGTTCAAAGCCTTGTTTGGATATGGGTCTGTCTGGATTGCAGCATCAGCAACCAGCAGCTTGTGCAGCCAGGGCTCAGGTTTAGCTGTCCAGGGTGCATCATGGTCCCACTGGTTTTCTAGCCCTGCTCCTCACTGTCTTTGCCAGTGAAGGGTGGCTGTAAGGGCCCAGTACTTCTCCATCCCTTCTCCAGGGATGAGTGCAGTCACTCATCCCTCCCCATCACATGCCCTGCTGTCTGCTGGGAAGGGGTAGGCAGGTCCCCTGGAGCAGGAAGGGGGAGGCTAGCCCCCCACCTCACGGCATGGTTCTCCACGTGCTCAGGCAGATGTCACAGGGGTGCTCACTGCATCGCTACCCACCTGCCTTCAGCTCCACAAAGGCTAGAAATGCCCGTTTTCAATGCCTGGACACCACAACTCTGCAGGAGCATTTTGGATACAGAGTTGGTCCAATAAAAGAGATCACCCTAAGAAATCCTTCCCTCTTGTATCGTTTCTGGACCATCACAGTTACAACATCACTCTTCGGCTACTTTTTTCAATGCAAGCAGGGACTGTGATGTAATCACGACCCAGAGCCGGGGCTGTAGGCATAGGCTCACAGTGCCTTTATTCTCTCCGGGATCTCGGTGTGGAGTTCCCTGGAGCAGCCCCTTGTGCACGTAGGCAGCCCCACTATTTACCCCAGTGCAGCGCACAGCAGTCGCGCAGGACCAGCAGCAGCTTCCCTTTGCCTCCTGCAGCGGTTGTGTCAGGACAGCTGCGGGGGTCGGGATAGAAGCAGATCCCCACGTCAGTGAGGTCAGCTGCCTTCATGGCAGGACACTTAGCCGTGCTCAGCACAGTGCTCCCTAGCTCACTGCTCCCAGGAGGAGAAGGTCCTGCCGCACCGCTTGCAACCTGCTGTTCCCTAAGTGCTGGCCCAAGTCCCTGCGTGACATGCTTAAAGTTACACACGTGCCTAAGTGCTCTGCTGGGCCAGAGCCTATGTGACCAACAGACCCCGACAATAGGCCTATGCGAAGTGGCTTGTATTCGCTTCAGATTTGGATTTGGAGGAGGACAGTGATTCAGTTCGGTGATTCAAATCACTGTCCCGATTCGATTCGGCTGAATCAGCCAGGCCCTTCGCCCGCCCCTCTCCCACCCCGGCAATGGCTGCCCCGCCAGCCCCAGCTCCCGGCACTTGGGGAAAAAAGCCCTGACTCACTGGGTGCTGCCAGGTGAGGGGGGGGCATCCCTGCTGCCCCCCACTGCGGCCCCCCAACCTGCCCCTCGCTCCCGCAGCCCCTATGGGTGCCCTGCCCAGGCCAGCTCTGGCCCTTTAAGAAAAAAAAACCTTGAAAAAACCCTGCACTCACCGCTCCTGCTGGCCAAGGTGATCCCCACTGCCCCGTGCCACGTGGGGGGCTCTCTATGAGCCCCTGAAGCCCCGAGGCCACTGCAGAAGCAGTGAGTCCCAGGGCTTTTCTCCGTTTTTTTTTCCTTAAAGGGCTGGAGCTGGCCCAGGCGGGGCACCCATGGGGAAGACAGGGGAGCATTGAGGGGTCAGGGGGCTCATGAAAAGCAGGGATCATCCCCCTGAGCATGGTGGCTTTTATTGAAAGTTCTGGGAGCTGGGGCAGACAGGGGCAGCCGGGGAGCGGTCAGGGGAGCAAGCAGGGGCTGGGGGCTGGCAGGGATCCCCCCATGGTCCCCTCCCCCGCCCCTACTACTTACCAGCTCGGAGTCGGCTGCAGCCCCCGGGGACTGCCCGAATCATCAAAGCTCTCTGAATCTTTTCCAAACATTCGAAGAGCTTTGAATCAATTTGGACCTTTAAATTGGTCCCCTGCTTCGATTTGGATTCGGAGATTCGGCCACTGAATCGGGCCGAATCTCCTCCAGATCGAATCACCACTCGAAGCTTCGCACAGCCCTACCCAGCAACGACAGATCAGGAGCTGCTATGCTAACGCCTGCCCCAGATCTCTTGTGGGTCTTCCCCAGCAAATGCTTCCAGGCTTTGCCTCCCCACTCCTCTGTTCTCCCTGTCGCTCTTCCTTATTCCTTGGTATCTGTACCGTGATTTCACTAGAACCCTTTCTTTACAGTGACACCACGTGAGACAGGATCTGTGAGATGTGCTTCATCCCACCGTCCCCAGCGAAAAACTGTGCTTTGAGCACCCCAGCAAGCTGCTGCTCCAGGTGCTGCAGTCACACTGGCCCCATTTTATCCCCCTATAACTCTGTAGACCTCAGCAGAATCCTACCAGGCAGGAATCAGGCCCGCCAGCTATTTGCCACGAACACCATAGCCATTAGGTTCCCAGAGATTTCATAGACATCAGGGCTGGAAGGGACCTCGGGAGATCATCGAGTCCAGCCCCCCAACCTGAAGGGCAGGAAGTCAGCTGGGGTCATAGGATCCCAGCAAGATAAGCATCCAGTTTGCTCTCGAAGGTGTTCAGTGTCGGTGCTTGAACCACCTCCGATGGTGTGCCCTTGGGGGCTCTTGCCTTGCCCACAGCTTGTGCCAGGGCTGGGGGAGGGGTGGGCTCCCTTAAGTGCGTTGGTCTGCTGGCTTTGCAAGGGCCGTTCAGCGGGTCAGCAGTCCCCCCATCCCCCAGCGGGCTTAGTTTAAAGCCCAGTGGAGCAGGTCAGCCAGCCCGGCTGAGAAGAGCCTCCTCCCATCTCTTCCCAGCAGCTCGCTGCCTCTCTTGCCAAAGAGCGGGCTGTGGTCATGGAAGCCAAAGCCTTCCCGATGGCACCAGCGCCGCAGTCTTTGGTTCACCGCGTGGATCCTCCTCTCCCTCCTCAGCCCATAGCCCGAGCCTGGGAGGATCGACGAGAACACCGCCTGAGCTCCCAGACCCCCAAGCCCCGCTCCCAACTCCCTGTAGCGCCTCACGACCTGGCTGGGGGTGCTCCGAGCCGTGTCATGGGTGGCCACGTGAATCAGGAGCATGGGGTCGTGGTCTGTGGCCCGGAGGAGCTGCGGGATCCTCTCCGCAGTGTCTCGGGTGCGGGCCCCCGGGAGGCAGCAGACTTCCCGGGCTACGGGGTGGGGGCGGCAGATTGCCCCTCAGTGCCCTCAGGACGGGGTCTCCCACAACAAACACTCACATTTTGTCTTGGGGAGAGCGGGGCGGTCGCTGCGGTCGGGCCTGCGCGCCCTGTGGGAGGCGGCGACTCCGCCGGGCCTGCAAGAGGTGCGAACCCGTTGCTCAGCGCCGGCGGGGCAGGGGCCTGGGGCCCTTGACCACCTTGGTCCGTGGCCCTGACTGGGCAGAGCGGGAGGTCCCGGAGTCCTCCCTTGTCCTGGAGGGAGACGGTGGTCAGCCCTGCGGCTCCCGGGGGAGCAGGGCCTGGCAGTAGGAGTCGATCTCCTGCTCGCAGTCCCCGATGGCGCGCAGTCTCTGGACTGTGGCCGGGAGCTGCTCCCGCCGGCGCGCCAGGGACCCCAGTAGGGAGCAGACCCCGCACGGGGGGGTGGCCGTGCTCCCGGGCCCCGGAGCCTGGAAAAGGGACAGGCAGCCCCCGCGGCCGAGAGCCAGGGGCCCCGTCCGCGTGGAGCCGGGGACTGTGGGCTCTGGGCGGCCGTCTCTGAGGTGTCGGGGGGGGGGCGCAGAGCCCGAGGGGACCCTCGGGCTGCGACACGTGCCCATCCGTGTCATGCCGCTGGTGGGCTGGCTGCGGCTGGGACTGTCTCCCTGGGGGGTCGCAGGCAGGGCCTCGGGCCCTCCTGCACTAACTCGCGCGCCGGCAGACGAGCGCCTGTTCGCGCGGCTCCCTCAGGGCTGGGCGAAGTAGGGGCCTTGGCGGGGGCTCCACGCAGCCGCCGCCTCCCACTCAGTGAGCGGTTAACCCCCTCCCACCACGGGCCCCGCTTGCCTGATCTGCTGTGAGAGCACTTGGGTTCGTGCACACGCTTCTGGACAGCTGGGGGTTCACTAACGTGACCCCGATCACAACGTGCCAGTGGCATAGATGCTCTCCGTCCCAAGAGAGGGCCCTGACATGGCAGGGTTTGCTTCTGACTTAGACTATTCTCTTTGGGAGGAGACACTTACCCCAGTTACCTTTTCTCAAGAACATTTTTCCTGCTTTATCTTTGTGTCCAAATAGGGGCTATATCATCCTGTCTTTCCTGGAAATCCTGCTGGAGGACCACAGGACTGAAAGAGGGGCTTTCTCAGCTCTTGGGAAGCAGCAGCGGTGGGTTTGTTCACAAAGAATGTCTCTTTAGTTGCATAAAAGGTGTTTTCCTAGTTTGGGTTAGTAACATTACAACCAGCACGTTCCAGTTCAACTCAGCCGTCGAGTTCATGCAAAGCCCAGGGTGCCGTGTCCGTGGCAGAGATTTAGCGTGCGTGGTTAGAACATACCAGCTAACGGGATCATGCACATCATAGACGTGTCCGTCTGGGAGGCAGCTCAGGAGAGGAGGTGGCCAAACCCCCTGCACTGAGACAGGATCTGGCATACCTAGATCATTCCTAACAGAGGTTAGTTTAGTTTACTCTTAAAAGCATGGGATGCAGGCGACTCCACCCCTTCTCTTGGTAGCCAACACCAGTGTTACTGCAAGTCAGAAAGATTTTCTTAATAACCAGCTTAAAAATTCTTTGTGGCAAAGAAAGTTGCCTTTTTCTTTCCTTTCTCCCTGTCACTGCCCTCATCGTAGCAACTTTCATGTACTGCAAGATGCCTATCGTGTCCCCTGTCGTTTCTTCTCCTTTCCAGACTAAACCAGCCCAATTCCTTCAACTTTTCATCATGCCTCGTGCTTTCCAAACCTCTTGCCCTCCTCTGGATTCTGTCCAGTTTCCCTACATCTTGCTTGATGTGTGGTGCCCAGAGCTGGATGCGGTGCTGAGGCTGCTTCATTGTCAAGTACAGCAGAATAATTGCGCCCTATGTCTTATACGTGACACTCCTGTCAATACCTCCCAGACCGAGACTTGCCTTTTTTGCAATAGCATCACATCGTTGACTCACATTTGACTTGTGATGCACTGCAACCTACATATCCACGCTGGCAGTTCTGCTGCCTTGCAGCTCATTTCTCTTGTGGATTGGATTTCTCCTTCCTCCGCCTGGTCCTTTGTGCTCCTCCATGTAGTTGTGCTGATTTTGGACCATCTCTCTAGTTTGCATTAAGCCTGCAAAGTTCTCCTGAATCCTGACTCTGTCCTCATATGTGCTTGCAGCCCCTCCCTGTCTGGGGTCACGGGTGCTCTTTGCTCCATCAACCCCTCCAGGACCCCACTTGAACTGCTCTTCCAGCTCGGTGCAGGTCACTGGCATGCTCTCAAAGTGTGGTTTTTCTCCTCCTTTTGCACCCAACTTATGGTGACTTCCTTCAGCCCATACTCCCATGGTCTCTTCCAAGGATGTCATGTGGCAGAGAGCCAACAGCCTGACCAGGATTAGGATATATCACAGTTACGCTTCTCCCTTCTCCTCGGGCTCAGTTACCTTGTTGGAGAAGAACATTATATTGATGTGATGTGATTTGGGTCGCTCCCACATGACATCCTTGGAAGTGACTGTGGGGGTATGGTCTCATATAGGAAAGGAATGATGCTGCAAACTAGAGAGATGGCTGGTGGCCTGCACACTTGTCCCTGTGGCAAAATGAATATTGTTAAACATCTGTTCATAATTAACATTTTTTGGGTGAAAACTGAAGCAAGGGAGGCATTGAATCCATAGTGTCATCCAGTTCTCTTGTCCTGTTAAGTAATGGATCTATACTTTTCTTTGTTTCCTCTTGCTTCTAATGTCTACAGAACCTCTTTGTGTTGCCTTTCACATCCCTTGCTAACTGTAACTCATTTGGTGCCTTCACCCTCCTGATTTTATCCCTGTGTGCTCATACTATTCCTTTACAGTCATCCTTAGTCATATGTTTCCACTTTTTGAACAATTCCTCTTTGATTTTCCAGGTCCTTACAGAGCCCTTGAGACAGACACAGTGGTCACTCGTGATGCTGCCTATTGTTTCTCCACTAAACCACAAGTCAAATGGATCCTAATTGACAGATCCCCAAACCTACCTGTCAATAGGAAAGCCTCGTGAAGAGGGGAATTCTGCAGGGCTTGGTATGAGGTCTGAGGCTATGCAGTTTTTTCATTCATGATCTAGAAGTAAAGCTAAAATCACCCCTGAGGATGACATGAAGCCCAGAGGTGCGTGTGTAAATAATGGTGGCTTACCTAGAAAAATGGGCCCGTTAAAACATATTTTGGTACAGCCAGTTGTGGGTCACTCTAGGAATAAGGAGACATCTATGTCACAGGGGGCTGTTTTGTGGAACAGGGACCTAAATGGATTTAGGAGAGAGGATTTAGGAGAGACCTGACAGTGAGCTCCCCATGCAGGGCAGAGACAGGGAGGCCTAATACGCTCTGGATGCCTCCTCTGTGTGTGCCGGTAGTTTCACAACAGACTGGCTGCTTAAAATCTCTTGTACAGCCTCAGGCTGCCCTCAGCTTTTATTTACGTTCCTGCAGCGTTTGCGCGGGGAGAGCGCATGCACAGCGCATACACACACACAGCTCTCCAACACGGCCCCCTGCACCGAACCAGGGACACAGCCTGGGACGAAGGGCTTTGCTGCTTCCCCGTGGAAAAGACAGACCGCGTGGCTGACCCACGGGAGCTGGGAGTGGCAGGTCTCACTGGGGTGGGAGTGACCTTGTATCTTCCCAGGAGGCGCAGAACAGCCGGGGAAATCCAACTGGGGCTGTGCTTAGACGGGCACGTCTGACAGCCGGGCCTGAGCTCCTGCTTTCCCATCCCAGGAAGTCTTTGTCAGGCAGGCTAGCTGTCTCCTTGAGCAGCTAGCGTGCATTCCCCTCAGGCTGCTCTTCCCCAAAGCTGCAGTGGATCCTTGGGTGCATAAACGGCTGCAGCCCGAGCCTCAGAGCGCAGCAGGCTGCTCCTGGCACCGGTTGGAGCAGAGCAGAGCAGCCCAGCGCTCTGCACGCTGCAGGGGACAAAGGTCCTGGGGAATGAGGGCCCTTGGCTGGCATCAGCCTGTGAGCAGGGAAAGGACCAGCTGGGCCAGGCCTGTTTGCATCTCAGCTGTGGGATGACTTGGGAGGAAGGGGGAGTGGGTTACAGTAAGATGTAGCACATTTGCACCCAGGCAATAAACTGCTGCTGCCCCTGCCTGTGCTGGGGCATACAAGATGGGGTAGGGGCTGGTCACTGGTTTGCTTCCAGTCGCTCTCGTCGCGGATAGGCCTGGAGCAGTTCTGATGCTGCTGGGCAGCTGCAGCACGGGGGGCAAGTTGCTGGGGTGGTCGACGTGCTGCTGCACCTCTGTGCGTGGGAGCACAGAAGACGCACCCAGGCAGTTTTCCAGAGCTTGGTAACGGCCTGCTCGCCTCACCCGTGGGGAGTGCAGCTGCCACTGCAAACTGCTGCCAATGCAGCCTGCAGCCTGGGCTGGCCACCCAGGCCACTGGCCTCGGAGAGCTCCCAGCAGCTTGGTTCAGCTCCAGGAAGGGGCCAGTGTTGGGGGGCGCAGAGACCCAGCGAGTGCCTCCGGGCTGAAAGCGCATTGTAACCTTGTCGCATCAGCCGTCTGCAGGGCGAGCCGCACACAAAGGCTGTCCAGAAAGCGCTGCTCTGTGCTCACAGATCCCCATTCTCCGTCCACAATGGGCTCCCTTCCCCTGCGCAGGGGCTGCCCGGGCTGTGGGAACACCGACCCCTTTATCCCCGAAACGGCAGGCCCTGGATGGGCAGAGGGGTGACAGCCCGCTCTCTCACCGCTGATGTATGCGCTGTGCGCTGGGGTGCAGGGGCTGCTCCCCCAGGACCAAGAGATGGGGGCTCTTACAAAGGCGCCGAGACACTTCACACACCCTTGCGTGACTGGTGTATCACCACGCACAGCCACCCGTAACGGCCTCCACGGGTGTGCAAGGCCATGCTCTCGCGCCGGCAGCTGCGGGGGAAATGTTTCCTCCCTCCTTGCTTTGCTTGATCTCGTGGTTTCTTCCTAACTGCTGGGGGAGATGGGAAGGACGTCATTCCCTTTGGTCCATCTGCTCCACATTCCCCCTGCAGGTGCCCAGGCCAGGAGGCGAGCACGGCTCCTGCCTGGTGTGCCGCCTCCAGGCTCAGCCTCCCAGGCATCTGTGCAGCGCCTAGCACAGCCGGGCCCAGCCCTCGCAGAGGGCAAAGGAAAGGGGAATGGATCCTGGGAGCACCGGAGGCTGGCGCATGGCCTGCACCATTTCCCTACTGCTCCAAGCGTCTGCTTCGCTGGGCGTGGGGGCACCTGGCCTGCCCCCCGGCAGCCGCGGCCCAGCTCGGTCCACCGCACGCTGCGGACACCCCCAGGCTCTGCCCCACGGGCTGGGGGCTTGACAGGGACCCCCAGGGCTGTGGCCTCACCCTGCTGCAAGCCCCCCCAAGTCGGCTCAGCCGCCTCACCCTGGCACGGCGCTGTCCCTTTAAGGGGCGCGGCCGCCCCCTTCCGGCCCCGCGCTCCATGCTCCGCGGCGCGGGTTCGAGCCCCCGGCCCGTGCACCGCGAGCAGGTGCCGGCGGCCTGGGCCTCGCGGGCGCTGCAGGGGTGCGGCCCGGCCGGGGGGGCCCTTCCTGGCTCCGGCCTGACCCGCCGCGCTCTGCCCGCAGCCAGCCCCGGAAGCAGGAGGGTGAGCGGGGCCCGTGGGGCCGCCGGCGGGGAGCTGAGGCCCGGGCGCGCGGGGAGCGGAGCAGGCGCAGGCCCCGGGCAGACCAGGCCGCCGCCCCTGCCGTGGGGCACGGGCCCAGGTGCCACGGACCGGGGCTGGCCGCGTCGTGTCCGCCCGGCGGGGCTGCAGGGGCAGGGCGGCGAGGGACCAGCCCCCGCCCCGGGCTCTGCAGGAGAGATACCACGTGCTGTGCGTCCGTCGCCGCCGGTTCGAGCCCGAGGGCAACGAGATCGAGCCCAACTTCAGCAGCACCGGGAAGGTGAACCCGGGCTTCCTCCTGTCGTCCTTCAGTACGTGTCGCTGCTCCCGTGTCCGTCTCAGACCCCTGCCCCTCCGCGGCAGCCCCTGGGGAACGACCTTCCCTTCCCGGCCTCCCCGTCCGGGGCCGCGGGGGGAGTCTCGAAGTGCAGGTCTCCGCTGCCCCCAGCGGGCTCTCTGGGCTGGATGGTGAGACCGTGCCCAAGGCGTGGGGGCAGGGGGCGCAGGTCTCTGCAGCCACTTGGAGATCTGAGCTGGGCTTGAGCCTGTCCATTAGCCCCGGACCGTCCCAGCAAGCCAGGCTGGACGTGGCTCTGCAGCCCAGGGCGTGGCCACTAGGGCACGCGTGGTCTGCAGAGCCTCGTGGGGACCTGCCACGTGGGGGGCACCGTCGGAGCCCTGACGTCTCTGCAGCGAGGTGGGGCTGCAGGCTCCAGGCCTGCCGCAGGGGGTACCCATCGTTCCCCATGCTGGGGGCACTGGGCTTTGGGTGCGGAGGTTCCCATGCACTTGTGCTTGCGTGTGGCAGAACTGGAAGCCAAAGGAGACACGGACCAGCTGTCGCTGGTGGGGCTGGTGAAGGTGACGGGACGCCACACGCCCAGCCAGACCATGGCCTTCTGGCTGCCGGAGGCAGAGATGGAGAAGATGGAGCTGGAGCTGGGGACAGAGATCCGGCTGAAAACCCAGGGCAACAGCCCCTTTGTGTGTGAGTGCCTCCCGCGCCGCCCTGCCCAGCTCTGCTCCTCCCTCCTGCCTGTTCCCACGTGCTGGGGGTGGCAGTTGCAGTGCTGCAGGGGGTAACTCGGGGCATGTTTGTGTCCTCTCCATGGGCTCCTTTACCAGCCACAGCTGAAACATGGTGCTACCTTGGTCCTGGGGTGGTCCCAGGCCCTCCTGAAGTCCCTGACCTGCCATGTGCCTCTTGTGATGTTATTCACAGACGGGGGCACAGAGAGAACCTGCAGGCTGTGGGGAGGGGATGCCCCCCTACCTTCCTGAGGCCGGCTGCTCAGTGGGGTAGGGGGGCAGCCCTGAGTAGGATCGGTGTGCCAGGCCCGGCCCTTCTCCGTCGCCCAGCACAGGGGCAGGGGCTCGGTGGCTGCTGGATAGTTCCCGTTGCTGAGTGGGACACGACTGGGAGATGTCACGCCAAACAGCTCTGTGCCTTGTGGAAGCAGCAAGTTGCTGTGGCTGGGGCCTCGTGGCCTGGGAACCGCTGCTGGACTTCAGTGGGATGTGTCCCCCTTGCACTGACCAGGCAGCAGAGCTGGGGTGTGGGAAGGCCTCTGTCCTGCCGCGGCTCCGGGCCAGGTGGAGAAGGCAGCGAGCGGGGCGTGGAGCTTCCCCGCACAGGGCAGCTGTGCTCAGGCAGCTGCTGTTGGCTTGCAGAGAAGGGGGGTCTGTCCCTGCACGGTGGGAGGCAGCTTGTGCCCCGGCAGGGCTGAGGGCCGGGCGGTGTTGGTCTCCCCGCCCTGGGCATGCAGTGCACTTCCCTATTTCTTTCAACCTCGTGCCCCGCTGGAGAGTCCGGCTGGTCTGCAGAGACAACAGCGGGAGCTGGGCTCAGCCCTGCCCCTCTCCCCTGGGAGCCCCGTCCCCGCCTGGCCTGTTTCATGCCGGCTGCAAGCCCTCGTTCACTCCGCTCTCGGCCTTTTTCCCGCGGGAGGACTGAGCGCGGAGGCTGCCGTTCCCTTTGCTGTCGGCTCCGCAGGTGCTGGAAGGAGGGCTGCCGGCTGCCCAGGGCTGGCCGGGGGGCCGCGTCTCCAGCGGGCTTCTGGTGGGACTCGGTTCAGCCGCGCCGCCTTCGCGAGGCCGAGCGGTGACACGTGCCCGGAACCAACGCTAACCCTGCGGCGCGGCAGCATCGCCGCGGCTACCAGCGCTTCGCCAGCAGCTGGGCCAGCGAGGGGGCTCCGGCAGGGCAGCTTGCGCCAGGGCCGTGCCCCTTTCTGGTCTTCCCCGCTCGGTGGGGCCGCGCGCATTGCTCCTGGGGCGGCGGCGCCCACAACAGACGTCGTGCCGCGGCGGGGGGCTGCGGCGCGCTGGCGGCCCGGTCCCGCAGGCCGGTGCTGGGGGGGGCAGGGCGGACACGCCGGCTGCCGCCAGGGGGCGCCGCACTGCCCGGAACCGTCCGCCCGGGCGGGGGAGTCGCGGCCGCTTCCGGTTGTGCGCGGCCCGCTGCGGTCCGGGCGGGCGTGGCGGCCGCGATGATCCACGCGATCCTGGTGTTCAACAGCCACGGGCGGCCGCGGCTCGCCCGCTTCTACCAGCGCCTGGTGCGGCCCGGCGCGGGGGGGTGCTGGGGCCGTCACCCCACGTGTGTGCGGGGGAATGGGTGTTTGGGACCCAGGAGCCCTGGCGGTGCCCCCGTGTGTGGGTGGGCACGGGTGCTGGGCCCCGGGGGTCGTGGCCGTGCCCGTGCGGGGGGTGAGCCTGCCCAGGTGGTGGGACCCAGGAGCCCTGGCTGCGCCCCCCCATGTGCACGGTGGGGGTCCCGGGCATGCCCCTGTGCCCTCAACCGGGTGGGCAGCTTCCTGCGTGGGGTGGGGATGGCTGGTCTCCTGCCCCACCGGGTCGGGGGCTGAGGGTGTGCCCTGCAGACCGAGGAGGCGCAGCAGCAGATCATCCGTGAGACCTTCCACCTGGTGCTTAAGCGGGACGACAGCATCTGCAACTTCCTGGAGTGCGGCAGGTGGGCCGGGGGCTGCTGGGGGCGCCGCCTGTGCCCTGGCGTCCGCGACTGAGCCCCGCCCTGCGCCCCTGTCCCCGCAGCCTGTTCGGAGGCTCCGACTACAAGCTGATCTACCGCCATTACGCCACGCTGTACTTCGTGTTCTGTGTGGACTCATCTGAGAGCGAGCTGGGCATCCTGGACCTCATCCAAGTAGGTGGGGGCAGGGAGCACATGGCACCAGGCCCTGGCGCGGGATCAGGGGGCGCACGGTGTGGATGCTGGCCGGCGCAGGCTTCCTCCGGCAAGCGGGCCCGGGCAGCGAGGACGCCACGCGGGGGTGCTCCAGCCCTGTGGCCGGTGGCTGCAACACCGGCAGGACTCGGGCAGTCCCACGAACTTTGTCCACAGCCGTCCCCGGCTCACTGGGGATGACCCCACGGTACCACAGCCGCTGTTCCAGGGGCCACAGGGGAGTGCTCCTGCCGGGGCCTGTGGTGCAGCCTGGCTGATGCCCGGTCTCCAGCCTTGGTCCACAGGTGTTGCTTTAGCTCAGATTGCGTGTATCTGGTGGCAGTGGGGGGGTCACTAGGGGAAGGGTGGTTCTGCAGGAGGGTTGGCTAGGCCACCAGTGGCCTTTTCAGGCGTGTTGCCAGTCGCTGCAGTCAGAGGCCTTTCCCTGGAAGGAGTCGGTGTCTTGGGGCTCCAGCCCCTTCCCTTTGAGGACTATCCTGCCCCTGCTGTCCGGGGCTCCCTGCACTCCAGGCTCCGGCTCCCTTCGCTGCCTGGACTCATCGCTGCTAGTTCTCACACGTTGTTCCGGCGCTGATAATCTCCCTTGTAAATGGTGAGGGTGGCCCATCTGCCCCTGGGAAGAGGGGGAAACCAGTGCTCTTGGGTTGGGGGCCCTGTTGCTGCACCCCGGCTTCCTGCCCCCTTCAGAGAGTTAGGACCACAAGTGCTTTTCTGCTTAGAGCAACAGTCTTCCCACGTGGCATGGTGGGTCCTCTCGCTCCCAGGCCCACTGTGCAGACAGGCCCCCTTTATTTGAGGCTGTGTTGTATGCAGTCATTGGGTTCAAGAGTCAGCAGCCTCCCGGCTGGAGCAGGGGGAGCCATTGACTCCAGGTTGTGGAATGGACCGTTGTACACTGCTCAGATGCAACCTTGTGTAGCTCAGCTCCAAACGCCAGGGCTGGGGCGTACTCTCTTCCCAGACAGCCGCACTCTGCAGCTGGGGTGCTTTCATGGCTGTGCCGTCCAGGTGCCCTCCAGCTGCTGTGCAGCTCTTCCCAGGGCTTCGGGCTGTTGGATACTGCCTGGGGGGAGGGTCCTGCCCTGGGCCCTCCCTGCCGGGAGCTGTCTCCCAGGCAGGGGCTGTCTCCTCCCTTCCTGCTGGGACAGGCGGATGGGGACGTGTGGGAGCTGGGCACCCTCTGTTCCAGGGCTCCCAGACCCACCTTTCCCTTCCACCACCAGGCTGTAATATCAGCTCTTCGCTCTCTGCCCTCTGCGCCCTCCTCCCTGACCCGTTTCTAGTTAATGGCTCACTTGGGGAGGGGCAGAGCTTGTACTGGCTCCATGCTCTTGGGCACCAAGGAAGTTGTGCCCCCCCACCATGCTCCCCAGCAGCCGAGATTAATCTCTTACAGATAGGGATGCATTATGGCTTTTTCTGCATGATTGCTGAAGGGGAAGTTGCTGCATCCAGTTGGGCGAGGTGGGGGACAGCAGTTCTGTCCTCTGTGGTGCCCATGGGGCCGGCTTGCCCCCCTGCCTCCAACTCCCCCCACGTTGCGCTGCCCTGCCAGAGCTGGCAGGAGGGTGCCACACTGCAACTCATGATCTGTGCTGCTGTATGTGGCAGCCTTCAGGGCCCCATGCCTCTGGCTCCATCCCAGCTCTCCTCGCCATCCACCTGCTTTCCTAACAGGGTCTGTGCCCAGTGGTGGGTATTGGCTACTTTGGGCATGAGGCCCAGCACTGCGCTTGGCTGGTTGTGCTTGCTTTTGAGGGAGCTACCTAGGCAGTGGGGCATCAGCTGTCTGGCAGGACTGGAGCTGTGCCAGGTGGCTGCAGCCCAGCCTGCGGTGGGCATGGGGCAGGGTTGCCACCATTGTTTCACGGGGGTTGGGTCAGGGCTCAGTGCCTGGACTGTCGATTGAGGTGTGGCTGGATGCTGACTGCGTGCTTGGGCTCCCACACTCATTCCTGGCCCTCTGGTGTGAAATGTCTTTTCCAGGGAAGGGGTGTAGGTAGTAGCCATGCTGGTCTAAGGGGATAGGCAGACAAGGTTCTTTGGGTGAATCTGGTATCTTTTATTAGACCAGCTTAAATAGTTGAAGGAAAAAAAAATTAAGCAAGCTTTGAGGTTTAAAACTTTGTTAGGCTGAGGAAGTTTCTTTAGTTTTCTAGGGTAGGTGCCACGAGCCCAGCCACCAGCTCTTAGCCCCTAGGGGCTGGCCCAGGACCAGTGAGCCCAGGCACCAGCACTACCTCTCAGGGGCCAGCCCATGACTGAGCCCAGGCACCAGCCAGCATTAAGTTTATGAGCAAGGAGCCCAGGCACCAGCACTTAGCTTCTCCCTTGAGCTTGCAGTTGCTTCACGGGAAGCTTCAGAGCCAGGCTGTTGCAGCCTGTGTCCCAGCTTTCGCCCCTTGCTGGGGACGTGTGGTTCTTTCCTTCTCTGGGAAATCAGCTGCCTTTTCCAGCTGGTCCTTGAGCAGAGGTGGGAGGGAACCGTATTGCACTTGCAAATCACTCCAGCAGGTTTGCTCCCCCAGCTGTTCCCATCAGGCTCGCTTGCAGGCACTGTGGGGTCACTGTTACACTGGGAGCTTGCAGCCCCTTGTCTGGCCTTCCATGCTGCCTCTTCATAGCGCTCTGTCCTGGTGCCCTGGGCCTGGCTGGCTGCATTGCCCCTGCTCCCTCCAGAGGCCCTCCCCAGCTCTTGCTGGAGCAGCACTTGTCCTGGCTAGGAGGGACCTGTTTCTGTCACCTATGTACCTGTCCGGGGCTCTGGCCACAAGCCCAGGGAGGTTCCTGGTGCTCAAGCAGGGCAAACTGGGCATGTTGTCCCTAGGCTCAGAGCTCTGTGCTGGCCCCAGAGAGCCCTGGTCCTAGTGTCCTGCCAGCCAGTGGCCCCAGGCCTTCAGCAGCCAGAGGAGAGGAGCAGGGCTGAGCAGAGGGGAAAGGGAGGCAGGGTCGAGGCTTCTCAAGTAGTGCTGAACCCGCTGTGCCCCCAGCGCTATGCTGTGCTCAGTGCTCTGGGCTGCTGGCCTAGGGGAGGATGGTGGAGGATACTGAGTCCCTGGGGTTAGTGGTCTTTGGGGTGGGTAGAGTAGCCTGTGCTGCAGTGCAGCTGCCATCCCACCCTGACTGCCCTTCTTCTCCTGCCCAGGTGTTTGTGGAGACACTGGACAAGTGCTTTGAGAATGTCTGCGAGCTGGACCTCATCTTTCACATGGACAAGGTGGGTGTCACCGTCCGCTTGGACTGCTGTTGCCTCGTGCCTTGCGTTCCTCCTGGCCGCAGGGCAGGCTTGAACCCTGGGCCTGGGCTGCTGGCCCCTGCCTCTTGGGCTCTTCTAGCCCTTGGCCTGTCCTGCTGATGAACAATCCCCATTATCTGGCACAGCCCTGAGACCTGCTGCCCCTTCCCCATGAACCTGGCTCAGCCCTGGGCATTCCTGCCCCTCTACCCTGCTGCCACGTTCGAAGGCCTGGTCCCTCATGTGTGGTGATAAGAGCCTGTGAGGCAGGGAGGTGGTGGGAGCAGGGTACATGGTACGGCTGCAGTATGTTGCAGGCCCACGTGGCTCAGTCCAGGGGGCGTCTCCTTGGACTGGGTCCACAAATAGCTGGAGGCTCTTCTCATCAGCCTCCAGCTCTTGCTGGTGTTAGCATGAGTTGCAATTCCTAGATGACTGGAAGGGCAGGAGGCCAGGGGGATGGACCTCTTATTAGTGTGCACACTAACAGGGTCTGATTCTACTCCCTGCAACCCTGGTGTGTCATGTGGCTACTTCTACCTTGGGTTTGTGCTGACTCTTCACAAGCAGACTGTGACCTGCCAGGCAGTGCATTGCACTGGGAAAGGTGCGGAAGGAACACATTATCATGGTTGTTCTCTGCCTTATCTGTCTGCACAGATCCAGTGATGGGCCCCTGGCCAGGGGGAGCCCAGGCACAAATCCCTCCCTCCCCCTTCGCAACAGTGTCCTGACGAGAGCCAGCATGTGCTCGGGCCACAGCAGTGCACTGACTGCAGGGGGGAGCTGGGAAGAAACCTGGAGCTGACCCTGTCCAGGCTCAGGGGAGGGCTGAAAGCTCTGCCTGGACCTCATAAGGCAGGGCTGACGGGCCCCCATGGAGGCCCTAGGCTGGGCTCTGGCATTCCTGGGGTCTCTTCTTGCCTGTAGTCTTTGCCCTGCATTTCATCGTGTTGCTCTGACAGGTGCAATCACCCCATTATGCTATAAAACTTTTGCAATTTACCGCTGATGAGCCTCTAAAGCAATAAAGTCAATGCCATGAACCCCTTATCTCCCTGGGATCCTAGCAACCCTGCTGACTTAGCAGGCAGCCCGCCACACCTGGGCTGACGCAGAGCAGCTGGTATCTAGGCACAGTGTTGACACATGGGCTCAGGTGCAGCTCAGGAACTCGTGTTCCCTTTTCCAGGGTCTCCTGCAAAGTCTTGGCATCTGTGCTAGGGCTGTTCTTGGTGGAAAGTAAGACTGAGGCCACAGGGCCTCCCTGCCTTGCCTGGGGGCTGCCTGGCCCAGCCCCTGTGCTGTGGCAGGAGGATGCATGTAATCCAGCCTTGCCCAGTGCAAGTCTTGCCAGCAGGACGGGGGTTCCCCACTGGCTCTGGTCGCAAGGGGGTCCCATCCAAATCTCCTTTGCTGCAGTTTGCAGCTGTGGCTTGGTATTCTGTGCAGCAGGGTAGAGCAGTTGTTCCTCCTCTTCCCCAGCTGATGAGAGGCTGCTGGCTCTCAGCTGACACGTGGGAGCATACCAGGCCTGCTGGGCTTCCGAGCTGGCCCCAGACTCGTATTCTCCTCCCCTTGGGGCTCTGGGTGACTCTGGCAGAGCCCTCCCCCCTGCGGGGCTCCTCTGTCACCAGTTGTGCAGCTGCAGGGTGGAGAGGTGGCTCCCTGTGCCTGCTGGAACATGCCAGCTCCCACCTGCTGGACCAGCATGAGGTACCTGGTGCAGAGCACCCTGGGGTATCCCCAAGTGCTTGTTGGAGATTGGCCTGGTCACAAAGCTGGGGCAGCTGCCCCTTGCCTGGTCTGGTGAGTGGCCTGGAGCTTGGCATGGCCCTCACGGGGCACATGTCAGGAGGGCGGCTGGGTGCTTCCCAGGCCTAAGGAATCAGAAAAACCATGAAATTATAGAAAATGAGGGTTGGAAGAGACCACGGGAGGTCACATCTAGTGTAACCCCCTGCTCGAAACAGGACCAGACCCAGCTATATCATCCCAGTAAGGGCTTTGTTGAGCCAGGTCTTAAACACCTCCAAGGATGAAGGCTTCACCACCTCCATCCTCTTTGCAACCCCCCTGCAGGGAGTTGAAGGCTGCTATCAAATTCCTCCTCAGTCTTCTCTTCTCCAGACTAAATCAGCCCAGTTCCCTCAGCTGCTCCTCTCAAGTCATGTGCCCCAGCCCCCAAACCATTTTCATTGCCCTCTGCTGGACTCTCCAATGTGTCCTCATGCTTTCTGAAGTGGGGGGCCCAAAACTGAATGCAGGACTCCAGATGTGGCCTCCCTAGTACCAAATAGAGGGGAAGGATCACTTCCCTTGATCTGCTGGCAGTGCTTCTACCAATGCAGCCCAGGATGCCGTTAGCCTTCTTAGCAACAAGGGCACACTGCTGGCTCACAAGGAGCTGCAGGGCCTTTTGCTGGTCTGTCCATGCTCTGTGCTCGCCTGGGCCGTGGTGGGGGGCTCATCCCTGCGAGTGGGCACCATGGACTCTGCCTTCCCAGGGCTCACGCTGCACCCCTCACTTGTTCCCCCCAGGTTCACTACATCCTCCAGGAGGTGGTGATGGGCAGCATGGTGCTGGAGACCAACATGAATGAGATCGTGGCACAGATCGATGCCCAGAGCAAGCTGGAGAAGTCTGAGGTGAGTGCCTTTGGGGCACGGGCTACAGTGGCCTCCCTGGTCAGAGCCATGGGGTGGGGGCCATCAGTGCAAGGAGGCAGCGCAGGTGTGCGGTGTGAAGGGGGCCAGCTCAGGGATGGGGGTGGGAGGAAGGGACAGGTGTGGGTTGGCCCCACTGTGGGCTGACAGGAGTGAATGCTCCAGGGGCCCCACACAATTCGGGGCAGGAAGCACCCCCCCACCCCCGAGGCCTGTGAGCCAGTGCACGGGGCTGAGCTCGAGGGCCCAGTTTCAGGAACAGCCCTGCGGCTCCTTATCTGCATGGCCTTGAGAGAGGCGTGGCCCTGATAGCATGTCCAGGAAGTGCCAGTGTACTTGGCTGCCTGATCGTGGCCTGTGGGGGAGCCCATGTGACCAATTGGGGCAGGTGCTGGGTGTGAGGGTGTTTCTGGCTGCAGCATGTTGCCAGGCCACTTGCCCCTGGGAGCTGGGGCAGGGCTGCATTAGTGGCACTTGAGTCCTGTGCCTTTGAATGCCCCGCAGGGTGGCCTCTCAGCCGCACCCGCCCGTGCTGTCTCCGCTGTGAAGAACATCAATCTGCCCGAGCTGCCGCGCAACATCAGCATTGGCGACATCAAGGTGCCCAGCCTGTCGCCCTTCGTTTGAGCAAGATGCCTCCCTTCGCCTGCACCCACGAGGGCTTCCATGCGTGCCCGTGTCAAAGGCCGGAGCCAGGCCTTGCCCACACAAGGACTGAGAGCCGGCCTGGGCAGTGGGGCTGAGTCTTGAGCAGAACCAGCGCTGCCTCCACGCCTGTCCTGCAGGCTGTGCCAGCCCCCTACCTTTTGCTGCTAAAGCGTGGCTGGAGGCAGACCAGCTTCACCCATCACAGGAGCTGGTGGGGCTTTGGGCCCTGCCCTTCACGCGCTCCCAGCCTGGACCCTGGCAGCTGGCACTTCTCTTGCTGAGCTGAAGCATGGTTGCATGCCTGGCCCAACCCTGGCTCCCCAGCCACTGTGGGTGCTGGTGCAGGAAGCCATGCATGGGGGGTTGCCAGGCGCTTGGGGCCAGCGGAGCTTCACTGTCTGGGAGTCACAGGAGCTGCGTGTAGGTGGCCCCTGGCTCCTGCCAGCTGCATCCTGCCTTCCCTGCTACAGGCACAGCTTCCCCTGCCCACCATGGGAGGGTGGCCAGCAGCCCCTTCCTACCCACCCGCACCCCCCACCTGCTGCTTGTTAGCAGGGCTTGGCTCTCACAGACCTGCTTGTCTTCCTTGCCACATATCCTGCTGCACCCTGCACGGCTTTGCCCCTTGGCCTTATACCCTGGGGCTTGCCACAGGCCTTCCTGTGCCAATGTCCAGTGTCCTGTGATGGGGAACTAGTTGTGTGGCCAACTGCTCCAGGGTGGGGTAGGTGCTGCCTGGGCTGGGGTGTCAGCTGACCTGTGCTGAGTGAATCCTGCAGGTGCCTTTGCCAGGCCCCCTGCATGCAGGCTGTCTGTATTTGGAGGGGGGCAGGCTGGGGTGAAGCTGTCCAGGGGTGCTGAGAGCCAATAAAGCTGCTGTTGTGATCTGTGTGCGTGTGACTCCAAGCCACAGGATGTGGGCTTCAGGCCAGGGGTTGGTGGATGAGGCTGGGAAACCTTCTCACTGCTTCTCCGCAGCCCCTAATGGGAAGAGCAGACCTGCCCTACCCACTGCGTCCCCAGCTGCCCAGCACAGCCTGGTGCCTTCTCCCCGCTGTGTGCCCTGCCTGGGTGCCCACAGGGCCCTGACCCCACGGCCACTTAGCTGGGACTCAAGGGGCTGCCACTGAGCTGAGAGGGGAGTGCTGGGCAGGGCAGCTGGAGAGCTGGGCTGGGCTGGGCTGGGGGTGGGAGGGGGCAAGGCGGCCCCAGGCACTGTGTTACCTGCTCAGAGCAGGGTGGGTGGAGGGGCAACGCCACAGGCTCTGCCACCCCCGGCCCGCTGGCATGCTGTCCAGGGCTGCCGGCTCCATCCTCTGGCGCAGCCCGCCAGGTGCAGCAGAGTCACTGTGCTGAGCCACAGCCTCCGCAGAGGGGCCAGGCCTGTTTGTGTCCTTCCTGGCTCTGCTTGTCCTGGCTCCAGCAGCGTAAACAAGCTGGAGGGGAAGGGCCTGACTCGCGTTCCCCCTCAACTTCCTGCCTGGCCCCGGGCCCTGCTGTGGGACAGGACAGGACAGGACAGGATGGGCCATGCGGGGGAAGGTCTGGCAGTTCCGGCTGCTTTGAAGGCCCAACTCCAAGCTCCGGCTGCTGCACTGGCAGGGCTCTGGGAAGGTGGGGGATCCAGCCCCCTGTGCCAGCCTGTACCCCTATCCTGCCCAAGCTGGGAGCAATACTGGGCTGGGCACAGCTGCCGGTCTCCCCTCTCTGCAGCCATGCGGAGTGCGAGGGTCCCCTTCCCCGTGGCAGCAGCCTGTGGTGCTCTCTGCACTTGTTGGTGCCCCAGGGACCCTGATACCCAAGGCCTGGCCTCGGGGTGCAGGGCTACACATCCTGGTGCTGATAGCTCTGCCCTGTCCCCAGCCCTGACCTGTGTCCGGCCCAGGGTGAGGTCTGTGGGTGCTGCCTCTGCTTGTCCGCAGAGACAGGCGATGACTTTGCCTAGAAGGAATTTCTGTGGCCTCCTTGGCCTCCTCCATCCACACAGCCCTGCCACCAATAGCCCTTGCTGCACCGGCCTTGGAGCAGGGACATGGGACCAGCTGGGCCCTGTGCACTAAGTCCTGCTGGGGACAGCCCTTCTCTTCCTCCCCGGGACCTCTGCAGCCCTGACCCTCAAAGCTGCACCTGGAGAGGTCCTGGGGCCTGCGGCTCCCAAGAACGAGACCTGCAGTCTCTGGAGGCCAGGAGGGGGCCAGGCCAGCCGCAGGCCTCTGGTCTGATGGCAGGCAGGATCCCAGCTCCCCGTTGCCTGGGCCAGGCTGACTGGGTGCTTGGTGCTGCCACTCACTCGACAACTGCTTCTTCTTCTCTGCTTTGCTCCGGGACCCGGTCCCTTTGTTGCCCCAGCTGTTTCTGGGGCAGCCCGAGCACCATGCCCCAGGCACAGCTGGATGCCCTGGACACCTGCAGCATGAAGGCAGGAGGTGCTTTCCCTGGCCCTAGGCTAGCAGCTGGTCTGGAGGCAGTAATGCTTTGGCACAGCCTAACCCTAACTTTAACCCTTGGGTCCTGGTGGGCCACAGCAGCTGCTTGTGGGGGGGCTTGGGCTTCACCCAGCTGCTGTGCTGTCTCCCTATGTCCGCGCCCTTGTGTGACCTGAGCCCCGCTGCCCCTGTCTCTTTGGCCCCCGTGGCAGCAGGGCTGACCAGGGCTCCGGCAGGGAAGAGCATCACTCCTGCCCTGCTCTGACAGCTGCATGGGCAGCAGGCTGGCTCTGGAGGGGTAATTCAGGGCAGTTTCCCAGCGGGGGCAGGTTGGCGGGTGGCGGTGAGCCGGGCCCCTGGCCAGCAAGAGAGGAGGGAGCACTCTGGGCCGGTGGCAGAGGGGACAGGCCGCCTCGCCCCGTGCCACAGCCCTCTCAGGTAGCTGCTCTGGGGCTGGCACCAGGCCTGGCTTTGTTCTGTAATCCTCCTGGCGCCATCGTGCCTGGGTCTTTGCCCAGCCTCAGGGTGCAGCTGTGCCCAGGGGCCAGCTCCTACCTGCTCCCATGCCAGGAGCCAGCTCCGTACACCATGGCCCTGCCTGGGCAGGAGCTGCTCGTCATCCTGCCACCCCAGGCCCACTCCAAGCCCTTCAGGGCTGGTTCTCTCGAATGCCCGGCAGAGCCCTGAGCCTTCCTAGGGATTAGTCCGAGGCTGGGAGGAGCCTTTGGCTCAGAGGCTGAGGTCACAGCTGGTCAGTCCCTCAGGCCAATGCCTGCAGCAGGGGCAGCAGAGGTGGGAGGGCTGGCCCGGGCCGAGGGGGTGGTGTGCCTGCCCCAGCTCCCCTGCCCCCAAGGGCCTGGTGACCGTGTGTCCTGGCAGGGCTGGGGCAGAGCAGAGCTGGGCACGGAGGTGCAGCACAAGCCGTCCGGGTGCTGCTGAGGCCCTAAAGGTCCCGGAGGCCCCAGGCACAGGCAGGGCCGGGGGAGCTGGCGTCTCTGTCCCCAGGCTCCAGGTTGGGCCCTGGGGCTGGAGCCCAGGCCATGCTATGGCGGCAGTTTCACTGGTGTCTCGCTCCCCTGCACAAATGTCTTCCAGATGTGCGGTTGGGCGCCTGCGGGGGCCGGACCAGGCCTGGGCGGTGCCTTTCCTGCTCAGAGGGGCCGTGCTCCAGGGCACTGAGTCAGTCTAGTGCCCAGCGGTGACCAGCGGAGCCCAGCTCAGCCAGGGCTGGGTGATGCAGCCCTGCACATGTGTCTGCCAGGCCTACCGCCCTGCCTGGGCCTCGAGGGCTGCGAGCTTCCCCAGGATGGTGCCCTGCCGGCCCTAGTGTCCGGCCAGCAGTCTAGGGGTTAAGGTGACGGACGGGTCAAGGGTTCAGGTTACTTTTCCTGGAGCCCTCAGAAGAGGAAGCTCCCTGGAACAGCAGAGCCAGCCACAGAGGCACTCCCCGAGCCAGCGACACTGCCAGTGAGACTGCTCCCAGCTCAGACCAGGGCACCCATGAGCAGCGCGCCCAGAGGTGACCAGGCAGAGGTGAGTGGGAGCCCCCTGCTCCAGCTGCAGCCTGGCAGAGCTGCCCCTGGCACACGCCTGCAGTCCCTGCCCATGGTAGCAGTGGCTGGGCTTGGAGCTGCACAGAGCTGGCCAGGCTGTATGCATGTGTGCGTGTGTGTGGGGTGTGGAGGGGGGCAGGTGCCTGCGGGTGCACAGAGGTGCAGGGCACGTGTGTGCTCCAGCTCCAAGCTCCGGTGGGTAACAGGCGGCGTGTTTTGTGTGCGTGCGTCTGGCTTTGGGGCAGCTGCATGTGCCTGGGGCCATGGGTACAGCGGGGAATGCAAAAGAGGACTGTTGGGGGTGTGCATCTGTGCCCGGGTGCGGCTCTGGGTTCTGCGTGGCTTTGTATGGTCAAGGGGGCATGTTCTTGTGTGCTGAGGGCGAGGGCCTCTGGGAGGGGTTAGCAGGTGCCTGTGGCTGGGAGGGGCATGTGTGCACGCACGTGTGTGCTGAGGGATGTGTGCGCCCGTGTGTTTGCACGTGCATGTGTGGCCGTGTTTCTGCGGGGTGTGTGCATGTGCGTTTGTATGGGCATGTGTGCCTGAGGCCTAGGTGTGTGCGCTTATGTGTGTTTGCATGTGTACATAAGTTTGCATGTGCATGTGTGCCTGTGGGATGTGTGTACTTGTGTGTGTTTGCACATGTGTGTACCTGCAGCTGGGAGGAGGCGTGTGCATGTGCACAGAGCTGTCGGGCATGCATTTGTTCTGGTGTGGGGGCACGTGTGCCCCACGGTTTGCATGGCGCTGGCCGTCTGGGCCTGCTTGGCTGTGGTTTGGGCACACTTGGGCCGTGGCACGTTCATGTGAGCGTGTGTGCAGCAAGGGGTGGCCAGCTGGTGCAGAGATGGGAGCTTGGTGCGTATGGGGGGCACTGTGGCTGTGTGAAACAGGTGAGGGTGGGGCACGGCCCCTCCACCTCCTCCTACTGGGGGTTGCTCCCTGCTCCGGATGGGGCCGGGAGGGGGCCATTTCCCATAGCAGCAGCAGGGGCTGGTGGAGCCATTTCCCCCGGATCTCGTGGTGTTTTGTTGTGCAAAGCCACCCTGTGCTCCCAAAGCCACCCCCCACCCTGCTCCAAGCACGGCTCTTGGGCGGCAGGGACAGGCCCCAGGGGTAGGCCCCGGGGCGGCTCCTTCGTCACGGGTGGCTGGGAGCAGGGAGGGCTTCCCTGGCACCTGGCCCCCAGTGACCTGCAGCTTTCCCTGCCTGTGCGGTGCTGGAGCTGCCCCGGTGCAAAGTCCAGGAGCCCTGGGCACGTGGGGGCTGGGAAAGGCTTGGCTCTGTGCCGGGGAGAAGCGTGGAGTTTGCTCAGAGCAGCTGCCCAGTGCTGCCTCCACGCAGCCCACGTGGCCTCCAGCTGTGGGAAGTCTCGGGCCCTCGGGACACCGCCGGGGCTGCTCTGAACTGCCCCAAGGCCTGGGCAGGAGCTGGGTGGGCACAGGGCCTGGGCTGCAGCCTCTGGACTTTGGCCTGGCTGGTCCAGAGCGTTTGCTCCGGCTGGCTCCCCTTGCTGCCTGGCTGGGCTCTGCACGAGCTTGGTTGGGAATGGGTCACGTGGGGCCAGCCTCCACCAGAAGGGCCACAGGTGAATACAGGGCAGGGGAGGGGGGAGGCTACGTCTTGGCCCCGCTGGTAAACTGAGGCCAGGGAGGAGCTGACGCTGCCTGTTCTCTCCAAGTGCTGCCCGCCGAGGCCTCGCTGCCCACGTGCTGCTGCCAGGCGCTGAGGTTGGGGGGGCGATGGCTTCCCAGCCTCTAACCACTTAATTACTCACCCATTAACCCAGGGCTCATAAACCTGCCCGGAGCCCACAGATAAAAGCCAGCACCTGGGCCACAGCTGCCTCTTGCTCGTGCTCACGCCAGCTCTGCCATGGCCGCGGGGTTCTTCATCAGCAAGACGCTGGGCATCGTAGGCATTGTGTTGGGCATCGGCGCCGTGGCCACCATCATCGCCCTGTCCGTGGTGTACTCGGAGGAGAAGAACCGCAACACGGCTGCCGTCAGCGTGCCCAGCACCAGCACCAGCACCAGCTCCAGCTCCAGCCCCAGCCCCAGCCCCAGCACCAGCACCAGCACCAGCACCAGCACCAGCACCAGCACCAGCACCAGCACCCCCCTCCGGGGCTGTGTCCACCATGACACCCACCTCAGGCCCCAGCAGGCCCCAAAACCCCTGGAACCACTGGCGGCTACCCACCTCGCTGAAGCCGCTGAACTACACGGTGACGCTCCAGCCTTTCCTGGAGCCCGATGTCCGGGGCCTCTACATCTTCAAGGGCAACAGCAGCGTGATCTTCAAGTGTGAGAACGCCACCAACCTCGTGCTGCTGCACAGCAAGAAGCTCAACTACACGAAACAGGGCAGCTTCCTCGCCTCCCTGCAGGGCCTCGAGGGCGCCCACACGCCCGCCATCAACCAGAGCTGGCTGGAGCCAGGCACCGAGTACCTGGTGCTGACGCTGATGGAGTCGCTGGTGCCAGGCCACCGGTATCAGCTTTTCAGCATCTTCGAGGGGGAGCTAGCTGATGACCTGGCCGGCTTCTACCGCAGCGAATACATGGACGGCAATGTCAAAAAGTAGGTGGGGCTGGGGCTGGTCAGAGGTGCCTGTGCTCGGGGGGAGCCGGCTCCTGCCATGGGCTAGCATGGGGGGGCCGCTGGGATGCAAGGCCCCCCACAATGTGCAGTGCCAGCAGGGCAGTTGTGGGACTGGGGCTTCATGCCCCCAGCCTCAGCACCAGCCCCCTGCACCCCTGTTCTGCACCCGACCCCTGCCCCTCTTCCTGGGGCCAGGTCCCAGGAAGGGGCTGGGGGCGCAGAGGGTGCGTGAGGCTCCCAGCTTCCCCCCTCCACCTGCCCATGGGAGGGAGTGCCAGCACCACGTGGCACGTGGCACATGCCGCTGCGGCCCCAGGCTGGCTGCCATCCCGCTCCTTGCCAGGACACTGCCAGCGCCCCGAGCATGGCTGGCAGGAGGCCCAGGTGGAGGAGGGGGGTGCCAGGCCGTGGCGTGGGGGTCACGGCGGGACATGGCACCCCCTAACGGGCCGCGGTGGCCGTCAGGGTGGTGGCCACAACACAGATGCAGGCGGCAGACGCACGGAAGGCCTTCCCCTGCTTCGACGAGCCGGCCATGAAAGCCAGTTTCGAGGTGACGCTCATCTACCCATCCACCCACGTGGCACTCTCCAACATGCTCCCACAGAGTGAGTGGCACTGACGATGCGGGGTGGACACGGCTTGGGCCTCATGCTCATGGGGAGGCCCCCTGACAGCCTGCAGCTCCCCAGCTGCCATGCGGCTCCTCCCTCGCTGCGGGGTGGCCAGACCTGCCCCACGGCTGGCGGGAGAGTCGTTGAGGCCCAGGGAGCAAGGCACCTCCCCAGGGCAGAGCTGGGGGGTCTCCTCTTACACCCACCTCACTGCTCCTCTCGCAGGCAACAAGCAGCAGCTCATTGATGGCGTCATGTGGAACATCACCACCTTCCAGCCCACGCCCCTCATGTCCACCTACCTGCTGGCCTTCATCGTCAGCGAGTTCACCAGCGTCGACAACCAGACGGACAGTCTCCTGGTAGGGAGGGGGCGGGTGGCGTGGGGCCTCTGGCTGGCAGTGGGTCCTGGGTGCCGCCAGCCTCCGCTGAGCCCACCCCTTCTCCTCCCGTGACAGATCCGGATCTGGGGCCGGCCCAAGGCCATCACGGAGGGGCAGGGCGCCTATGCGCTCCGTGTCACCGGGCCCATCCTGCGCTTTTTCGAGAACCACTATAACACGTCCTACCCCCTGCCCAAGTCTGGTGAGCACCGCATGGGGCTGGCACGTGGCTGTGGGCATTTGGGCCACCTACACTCAGTATGGGTGGGCACGTTTCCATGGGGCGCTGCTCAAGGGTGGTGCTGTGGGGGGTCTCGTGGCCCGGTGGGGTCCTGTGGGGTCTGTGCTGTGGGTTGGTGTCCCATGGAGGCTGTCTCATGGGTGTATGGGATCCTGTGGTGGGTGTCCTGTGGGTGGGGGGTCCCATGGACATTGTCCTGCAGTTGGGGGGGTCCCACGGGTGCTGTCCGGCAGGGGCCTGTCGTGACCGAGGTGAGTCCATGTCCCAGATCAGGTGGGACTGCCCGACTTCAACGCGGGCGCGATGGAGAACTGGGGGCTGGTGACGTACCGCGAGAACTCGCTGCTCTTCGACTCGAATTTCTCCTCCATCGGCAACAAGGAGCGTGTGGTCACCGTCATCGCCCATGAGCTCGCCCACCAGGTACCTGCCCCACCTGGGCGACATCCTTCCCTGTGGGACTGGGGGCACAATGACCCTCTGTGGTGATGGTCCTGGGCGGCACATGGCACAGCCAGATGAGGCCCCTGGGTTGTGTGTTTACTGGGGCTCAGGACTGACCCCCCACTGCCTTTCCCCGTCCTCAGTGGTTTGGGAACCTGGTGACCCTGCGCTGGTGGAACGACCTGTGGCTGAACGAGGGCTTTGCCTCCTATGTGGAGTACCTGGGGGCTGATGCTGCTGAGCCCACCTGGAATATCGTAAGTCAGCCTGGACCGCCCCCCACCAGCCCCGCGGGCCTCGGAGCCCCCTCCCGTGAGGGCTGCCGTAGGCAGAGGGGGAGATGGGTCGGGAGGAAACCGGGTGCTGCCCGTGGCCACCAGATGCAGGTGCTGGCAGGACGTCTGCCCCGGGGCTCAGGCACCGGCCCTGACCCGACCCCTCTGCCTGCTCCTGCAGACGGACCTGATAGTGCTGAACGATGTGTACCGCGTGATGAAGGTGGACGCACTGGCCTCCTCCCACCCCCTCACCTTCCAAGAGGACGAGATCAATACCCCTGCCCAGATCAGCGAGGTCTTCGACTCCATCTCCTACAGCAAGGTCAGGCCCACACTGGGGACAGGCAATGGCACAGGCGCATCTAGGAAGTTGGAAGACGGGTACAGAGCGGGTGGTGCATGCACCCCCCTGCATCCGGCCATGGACCATGGAGCTGTGGCAGTGTGGCTCAGGGCAAGCAATTTCGGGAGCTGGCAGAGAGCAGCACCAGGACATCCTGCTGCGTCTGTAGCACCGGCAGCCAGGAACCAGCTGGGTGCTGGGGGCTGCCAGATGCCAACACAGCTGGAGGGCACCGTCATGCCTCTGGGGGCCAGAGTCACTGTTGGGGTTCAAGTGCCACCCTGCTGGGGGCACTGGGAGGACTGGGATGAGCTGCCGCTGCCCCTGCTCCTGGGACTGGGCTCACAGCCGGGCTCTGCTCTTTGCAGGGAGCATCGGTGCTACGGATGCTTTCTGCCTTCCTCACGGAGGAGCGGTTCAAGCGGGGGCTGCAGGTATGGGTCCCCGGGGGGTTATGGGGACTGCGGTGCTGGCACAGCAGGGTCCCAGACCCAGGGCTGGCTGGAGTGGAGGTGCTAACACTGCCCCCTCCCTGGCTCATGGGCTTTACCCAGGGGTGCCAGGCCCTGGCGGTGGGGAGGGGAAGGGAGCTCCGTCTCACATGTGTTGTTCTGTCTCGTAGTCCTACCTGCATGCTTTCCAGTACGGGAACACTGTCTACAACGACCTGTGGACTCACCTGCAGAAGGTACGTCCTGTTGCCCCCCCACTTTGCCCGCCGGGGCATCTGTGTCTGGCAGCGATGTTGTGCTGAAATGCCATGTGGCTGCCAGCACGGGGCAGAGCGAGACCTCTCGCACATGGGCCTCAGTTCCCTTGCACGCTGATACAGGCATGCAAAGCACTGGTATGCACATGGGGTGCCAGGCGGGGCTTCGACTGGGGCTCTGCTCCCTGGATCCCCCACAGCAGAGGGTGGGGCGGGGGGCAGGAGCTGGGCAGCCCCATGTGGGCTGGGCCCTGTGTCAGGGGCCAGGGGCTGGGCAGAGCGCAGGCGCTGATCCTCACCCCGCTCCCTGCCTGGTGCAGGTGGTCAATGAAGACAAGTTCAACCTGCCTGACTCCATCAAGAACATCATGGACCGCTGGACCCTGCAGATGGGCTTCCCCATGGTCACTGTGGACACCACCACGGGGAGCGTCCAGCAGCAGCACTTCCTGCTGGACCCCACGTCTGTGGTGGATCGGCCATCTCAGTTCAAGTGAGTGAACCCCTGCTGCCTCGCGCTGGGGAGGATGGTCCCATGCCGGCCCCCCCCCCCCCCGAGTGCCCTGGGGGGCATGAGACTGCTCATGAGACCCCCCCCGAGCATCTTGCCAGCCTGGGGCAGGACAGTCCTGCAGGCATGGGGCGGTGAGGACAGCAGCAGCCCAGGGGTGGGTCTTGCCTAGGGGGGTGGCAGGGAAGCCCCAATCCCGGGGTGAGGCTGTAGCCATCAGTCCACCCGCCTGTCTGTCTGCCCGGCACAGGTACAGCTGGATCGTTCCCATCACATGGAAGAACAACACTGGCAGAGGTGACACGTACTGGCTCATGCAGACCACAGGTACCGCCACTCTGGGCTGGGCAGTGGGCACTGGGTGCTGCACCAGTGGGTAGGGTGGGGGCATGGGGTCAGGCACCAGAGCGGCTATAGGGTGGCCCAGCGCCAAGCTGCATTTCCAGAGGCTGCAGAGCCTTACTGGGGGCATTTCCCCCTTGGCGCTCCCCCGAGACGCTGGCAAGGGCAGCAAGAGAGGGACTGGGGAGCAGCAGCTCCGGGGTGGGGACGTGGGCCTGGGCGCGGGGGTGGGGAGTCTCTGCTGCAGCTCCCGGTGCCTAACACCCCATCTGCTCCTCTCCCCCCAGCCACGGAGCCATCCTTCAAGGTGTCGCCACCCAACTGGCTCCTGCTTAACCTCAACGTTGACGGGTATTTCCGGGTGAACTACGACACACAGAACTGGAACCGGCTCCTTGCCCAGCTCAGCAGTGACCACCAGGTACTGGGCCCTGGCCCTGGCCCTGGCCGTGAGGAGCCCTGGGAGCCCCTGGGCCTGGTGGCTGCAGGGGAAGCCAGCTGGGACCATGTTCTGCCCCTGCCCCTGCCCCCTGTGTGACCGTGTCTGTCTCCCAGGTCATCCCGGTGATTAACCGTGCCCAGATCATCGATGATGCCTTCAACCTGGCTAGGTGAGAGATGGGGTGACAGCCCTCTGTGCCCCCCACCTGAGCCACATCCTGCCTGGCCTGGCTCCCCATGCAGCTGCAGGGACCTGAGGCAGGATTGCTGGTGGGATCAGCTGGTGCCTGACCCCTGCGGTCTCCCCACAACAGGGCAAAGCATGTGCCGGTGGAGCTGGCATTGAACACAACACGGTTCCTGCAAAAGGAGACCGAGTACCTGCCCTGGACTGCCGCCCTCAACAACCTGGCCTACTTTGAGCTCATGTTTGACCGCAGCGAGGTCTTCGGGCCCATGCAGGTGGGGAGCCCTCTCCATCCTGCCCGCTAGCTCCCGCGGGTTGTGAGCTGCGTGGTCTGCAGAGCACGCAGGAGTCAGGGCTGGGGCAGCAGGAGCTGCGGGCAGGGCTGACGCTGTGCTGTCCGCACACAGAGCTACGTCCAGAAGCAGGTGAAACCCCTGTTCGATTACTACATGAATGTGACCAGGAACTGGACCATCATCCCGGACAAGCTGATGGACCAGTGAGTGCAGGGGGTGGGCAGGGCTGGGACCCTCCACACCCGGCCATGGGCTGGCTGGGCCTCAGCTGCTGCTGCCTCGGGGGCTTCAGGGATCCCTGCCCATTTTTCCCACCTCTGTCCCTGCTGGGGGCTGGATGTAGCTTGCAGGGGCCGGGGGGCCGTGTGATCCCTGCCCAGGCTCAAACCCATGTGCTGCGGTGCCCTCTCCAGGCTTCTGGACCTCAGCCCCTCTGCCCCATCCAACCTGTGCTGCACGGTGCCCCTGGGACTGGTGCCCGTGGTCTGTCCCAGTAGGGTCCCCACCCCACTTCATAGGGGCTGCTGGGTCCCAGGCCCTGACTCCGCTGCCGCTTCCTGCCAGGTACAACGAGATCAACGCCATCAACACAGCCTGCTCCTACGAGATCCCCCAGTGCCTGCAGCTGGCCACCACCTGGTTCAAAGAGTGGCAGGCAAACCCCGCGAACAACTTGTGAGTGCCGCCCAGGGCTGGGCCAGGCCCCCCTTGGGGTGCGAGGGGGTGGGGGCCGGCCTGTGCACCCCACGCAGCCTGACCTCCCATTCTCATTAAGACACTGGGGGGGCTGTGGTGTCAACACCCACACAGTCAGATGTGTCACCATCGGGCGGGAGGGCCGCACCCAGAGAGTGGGGGTGGATGTGTCGTGTTCGACCTGGCGGGACGTGGGCAGTGGGGTCCCCCAGGGCTCGGTCCTCGGGCCCGCACTGTTCAACATCTTCATCAGCGACTTGGATGAGGGGGTAAATAGCCCCCTGCTCAAATTTGCTGATGACACTAAGATGTGGGGGGATGTGGGCATGCTAGAAGGGAGGAATAGGCTGCAATTGGACCTGGACAGGTTACAGGGGTGGGCGGATGAGAACAGGATGGGATTCAACACCGACAAGTGCAAGGTGCCGCACCTGGGGAGGAAGAACCGGCACCATACGTACAGGCTGGGGAACTCCCCTTGTCAGGGCAGAGGCAGAAAAGGATCTTGGAGTCATCATTGATGCCAAGATGAACGTGGGCCGGCAGCGTGGGGACGCGGTCAGGAAGGCAGACCACACCTTGGCGTGCATCCACAGATGCATCTCGAGCAGGTCCAGGGGGGTGATCCTCCCCCTCTATGCGGCACTGGTCAGGCCACAGCTGGAGGACTGCGTCCAGGTCTGGGCACTGCACTTCAAGAGGGATGTGGACACCATGGAGAGGGTCCAGAGGAGGCCACTCGCATGGTCGGGGGCAGCAGGGCAGGCCCTACGAGGAGAGGTGATGGGACCTGAACCTGTTCAGCCTCCACAGGAGAAGGCTGAGGGGGATCTAGTGGCCTGTTACAAACTAGTCAGGGGGGATCAGCAGGCATTGGGGGAGTCCCTGTCCCCCGAGCACCTCCAGGAGTGACCAGGAATAACGGTCACAAGCTGGCAGAGGGGAGATTCAGACTCGACATCAGGAGGTGCGACTTCACAGACAGGGCGGCTAGGGTCTGGGACCAGCTTCCAAGGGAAGTGGTGCAGGCTCCTACCCTGGGGGTGTTTAAGAGGAGGTTAGATGAACACCTTGCCGGGGTCGTTTGACCCCAGTACTCTTTCCTGCCGTGGCGGGGGGTCGGACTCGATGACCTGCTCAGGTCCCTTCCGACCTGACCAACTATGAAACTGTGAAAGTGCCCGTGCCCTGGCTCACCTGGCTGTGTGTCCTCCCCCTGCAGCATCCACCCGAACCTGCGCTCCTCCATCTACTGCAGCGCCATCGCCACGGGCGGCGAGGCGGCCTGGGACTTTGGCTGGCAGATGTTCCTCAACGCCACTGTCGTGGCTGAGGCTGACAAGCTCCGCTCTGCCCTGGCCTGCAGCAAGGAGCCCTGGATCCTCAATAGGTGGGGATGCGCCTGCCCAGGAGCCATGTCTGTGGGAGCGTGGGGTGCAAGGCTTCAGGCCATGTCCGTGGGAGCACAGGGCGCAAGGCACTGGAGGACATGGTGCCTTGCTGCTGGGCACCGGCCAGGCCTCTAGAGCACGGGGCAGCTCTGGGTGCCACGTTTGATAAAGGACATGGGGGAGTTAGAGAGGTGGAAAGGCGATTGAGAGCCGGGGGGTGGGCAAGTGACACAAGGAGAGGCAGAAAGAGATTGGCATGATGAGCTTGTGGAAGTGGCACTGGAGAGGGGACATGAGAGCGGTCTGCAGACAGCTGCAGGGGTGCCAGGGAGAGGTGGGAAAGTGCCTTCTCTCTCGGTGCAGAGAACCACGGCTTGAACTTGCAGCAGAGTACGTGTAGTCGGAGATGAGGAAACACTTTGCTGTCAGAGCAGAGCTGCTGCAGGAGAGATGCCGGGGAGGGGGGCACTCTGTCACTGGAGGATTCAAGGAGAAGCTGGATGGGCACTGAGTGGGGCTGATCTGGGTGCAGCGATGCCTGTGCTCTGCTTTGGGGATCTCCCAGGCTTTGGGCTCTGCTGGTTGCCCGCCCCACCACGTGTCAGGGGGTTTTAAGCCTCCCCCAAAGGCACCGGGTGTTTCTGCAGCCCAGGCTGGGGATGGGGCTGGGCTGCGCCAATGGTCCTGCTGGCACCAACCCTGCAGGGTCCTGGCTGGAGGGTCTTGCCCTCACGTTTAGGCTGAGCCCCGCACTGCACTGGAGGCGGGAAGGGATTTCCCCCCTGCTTAAACTGGTCTGGACTGGGCGGGGGTTGGCTTCCTTTGCAGTGGAGCGCAGCCTTGGCTCCATGGCCCTCCCGGCAGCGTCAGGATGTTGGCAGCCACAGCCCCTCTGCTTCCGTGGGGGCAGGGGCGATGCCTGGGGCTGTGTCGGGGTGACTGTCGTGTGGCTTCGAGGCCGCACACGGGGTTTGTTTGGGCTGGTTTGGACGAGGCTGGGACTGGGTGTGACCCCGCAGCTCCCTGGCTCTGGGAGGCTCTGACTCGGTGGGGGCGGGGGCCGGGACTGCTGGGCGGTGCCCGTGGCCCCGTGCCTGCCCCATCCCTGCCGTGCTGACGGCCGCCCCCGCCCCCAGGTACCTGGCGTACACGCTGGACCCTTCCAAGATCCGCAAGCAGGACGCCACGTCCACCATCAACAGCATTGCCCGCAACGTGGCGGGGCAGACCCTGGCCTGGAACTTCATCCGCAGCAACTGGGCCACGCTCTTCCAGCAGTGAGGACAACGGGGCAATGGGGGGCAGGGGCAGGAGGGGGGGCTGGGCGCACGGCGCCCCTGGGCTCGCCCGTGCCTGGCTCAGCCTGCCTCTGCCCCGGGCAGGTACGGCGGGGGCTCCTTCTCCTTTTCTGGCCTGATCCAGTCCGTGACGCAGCGCTTCTCCACCGAGTTCGAGCTGAAGGAGGTGAGGCCTGTCCAGGCAGGGAGGGGTGGGATGGTCCTGGGGCCCCTCCAGCCCAGCCCCGGGTGCCGGGGGTGCCTCCTCAGGGGATCTGGCCCCTGCTGTGTGCTCACAAGGGCCCCGGCGTGACGCTGGCCCAGGCACCCCCGCAGTTGGGGACTCTCAGCCTGGCCCTTGGGCTGGCTGCAGGCTTGGGGTCCTAGGCGGGGTTGCTGCTGCCTCCCCCCACACTGACGCCGGCCCCCCGCTCTCCGCAGCTGGAGCAGTTCAAGGTGGACAACATGAACGTGGGCTTCGGCTCGGGCACGCGGGCGCTGGAGCAGGCTCTGGAGAGCACCAAGGCCAACATCAAGTGGGTGCGAGAGAACAAGCAGCCGGTGCTGGCCTGGTTCAGGAGCGAGACCAGCTAACGGGGCCGGCGCCACCCCAGACCCAGCCTCATGCTGCAGGCGGCGAGTGGGGCAGGTCCCGGGGGCTGGGGTACCCCAGCTCCGCTACCTTGGGACCCAGCCCGGGGCAGCCCCCCGGCCCTGGGATACACTCCCGCAATGCTTTGCACTGCCACACTCCCGCAATGCTTTGCACTGCCTGGGCTCCTGGTTCGCATGATGCTTTGCGGCCCTTGCTGCAGCGCCTGCCCCGGGGGGCTTGCGTGCCCCGATGAAGCCCTCTCAGATGGGAGCGCGAGGGGAGCTGGGCCGGCTCCGCACCCACACTGTACAGTACTTTGTGCAATGCCAGCCCTGTAAATAAAAGTGTTGTGCTGAGCACCGGCTGCAGCAGGGCCGGGGGCTGGGCGCGGGTGCGGGGGGGCGGCCAGGCTACCGAAAAGGGCAGGCAGCTGCGGTGTGCCGCGGGGGGGGGAGCAGCCTGCGTGGCTTGCGGGGGAGCCTCTCGGAGGGGCCCGGCCAGCTGGTCCTCACCTTCAGCACGACCAAAGGGCACAGGCTGGGGCAGGGGCTCTTAAACCCTGGCGAAGGAGCGCGGCTGTCCCTGCTCTCCCCTGGCCCCGGTGCACAGCCTCCTTGCAGGGCACGGCAGCGGGGGGGGGTGGGCGCTGGAGCCCGGAGCCTCCCGTGCCCCGTGGGCACGTGCCCTCGTGCCCACCTCGGACCACGCAGCATCCTGACACCAGCTCTGGGGCCGGGCGCAGGCTGCACCCGCTGAGCATGGGACCGCGGTGCAGGACGGTCATAGCTGCAGTGCATGGACCCCCGCCGGGGCAAATGGGGAGCCCCCTCTGTCAAGCCTGGGGAAGGACAGACCGGAGCTCTTCCTCGGTGGGGGAAGCCCTGAAAAAGCAGGGTCGGATCCCGGAGGGGCACCCGGCCCCAGCTCCCCTGCCTGCAGCTCTGTGCGCCAGCTGTGCCAGCGCAGCCCCGGCCCGGGACACGGGCAGTATGCTGGGTCCCCCGTCCGTGCGGGGAGAGAGAGCCTGCAATGACCAGCCAGCCGGCGTGCAGCAGTAACGAGGTTTAATGAGGAGCCATTAGTTTCCAGGGGGACCCGGGGGCGGTGGAGATCCTGGGGGTCTGCAGCCGGCTCCGCTCCCCTCAGCTCCACCACTCCTGCGGCCAGGCTCGGGCGCTCTGGAGGGGGCTGTGGGTGAGCTGGGCGCTGTCCCGGGCCGGGGAGGTGTGACCCACCTGCAGCCAAAAGAGAAACCACCTGGTAACCCCCCCGCCTGGCAGGAGCCCGCCGCAGCCCCGAGGGCACCCCCCGGCACCGCCTGGGCAGCCCCCGCACGCCGGGCCCCAGCCGAGGAGAGCGGCAGGGCGAGCCGGCCCGGGGCAGCGCGGGGGCAGAGCCGCGGGCGCGGGCCGCGGACCTACCTGGCAGCAGGCGGCGGGCGCGGGGGGGGGCGGCCCACGGCCGCGTGTGCGCGGCTCCCGGCGCGGCGGCCGCGGAGCAGAAGGCGGGCGGCTCGGCGCGGCGCGGCGGTGCCCCCCGGGGCTGCGCGGGCGCCCGCGGGCCGAGCAGGGCGGAGAGGTGCGCGATGTAGCGGCTGGCCAGGCGCAGCGTCTCCACCTTGGTCAGGCTCTGGCCGGCCGGCGCCAGCGCGGGCGGCAGGAAGCGGCGCAGGGTGCGCAGGGCGCGGGCCAGCGTCCTCATGCGCAGCTTCTCGCGCTCGCTGGCGCTGCGCCGCGGCGCCCCGCAGCCCGCGCGGGCCCGGCGGCCTGGGCACGGCGGCGGGGGCCCGCGCCCGGGCCCGTGGCCGGCGGCGGCGGCGGCGGGGGCGGGGGCCGGCGCCGGCGGGGAGCTGAAGGAGTCGGGGGAGGAGGACGGGGACGGGGACGGGGACGCGGACGCGGACTCGGCCGGGGCCCAGCCCCAGAGCGCAGGGGCCGGCGGCAGGCAGAGGCTGGGGGCCAGGAGCGAGGCCGGGGCGCTGGCCATGGCGGCTGGGCTGAGAGGGGAGAGCCCCGGGCTGGGCTTTATGCCGGCCGAGGTGTGACGCCCCCTCCCCGGGCTGCCCGAGGTGTGAGGAGCCGAGGCCCTGGGAACCGGGGCCCATTTGCGGAGGTGTCGGTTCTCACTCCTCAGCCCCTTAATTGCTGCCTCCCCGAGCTGGGAAGCGTGCGGGGCGCAATTCACATGCCCCGAGGGCCGCTAATTTCCTTACCAGCCCCTGGCCCGGCTGCCCACGCCGTGCCCTCCCATCGCTGGGGCCCCGGGGCCCCCGGCGGTGCGGGGGGCGGCGTGGCAGGCTCTGGGCCCCGCATAGACGTGGTCTCCTGGCGGCGTGTGCAGGGCTGGGGCAGTTCAACGGGTTGCGGCTGGGGTCGGGACGCGAGGCCCCCGGGCTGCGGCCCTGCAGCGGGGCCGGGGGCTCGGCGCACCCCGGGCCCCTGCAGTGCAATAGTGCAGAGAAGCCGGCGCGGGCCGCCCGGTGCATCGGGTGCGGGGCAGGGCGGCGGCGGCGCCCCGCTCGGCACGGCGCAGGCCTCACCGCGGGAGCGTGGCCCTACAGGAGAGGCCGAGAGAAGGAGGCCTGTCGAGCTCGCCGGGGGCGAGCAGAGGGCCGCGGCGGGCGTCTGTGCACGTCTGGCGGCTGCTGCGAAAAGCGGGGGCCGGCCGGGGGGAGGCGACGGCTCCAGGCCGCAGCGCAGACGGGGATTAGGGGGCAGGGAGGGCCCGCGGCGCGGCCTGCCCGGGCAGGGGCATCTCCCTGAGCTTTCCCAGAGGAGGCGGTGGGTCAGCCGTGCCCCCAGAGCTCCTTCGGGCCGGGGTCAAGGTCCCCGCTTCTGCCTCTCTTCCCCTGCAGGCCGCTGCGGCCTGCGCTGGAGCCCTCGGCCCCCCTGTCTTAGCACGCGGCAGGGGGGAGAGACCCCCGCCCTGGAGCATGCTGCCGGGGGTCCCCGAGCCTGGCGGGGTCACCCTCCGGGGGCCGTGTCCAGAGCCCGTCCCCGACCCCAGGGCCTCAGGCCCCTGCGGGAGAGCTCAGCCTTGGGGGCCGTGGGGGCCGGCACCTGCCCAGGTGGGGGCTGGATCTGGGCGACGGAGTCTGCCGGGGCCTGGGGGGCCACAGGGGCTGGGTGGGGAGGGGGCCGCAGTGCAGCTTCCCCAGGGGGCCCCACAGCCCTCCTGGGCTCGGCCCCCAGCGCATATGCGGCCGCAGCTCTGGAGATAAGCCGCCGGGCGGAATAACTTACTCCAGATGGTGCTGGGCCTGGGGGCCGCAGCACGTGGCCGGGGGCTGCGCGGGGGTCCTGGCATGCCCAGCCCGAGGGGAGGGGAGCCCTGCCGGGGCGAGGGCAGCAGCTAGTGAGAGGGGGCAGGGCAGGGCAGAGGGTGCCGGGGTCCGCAGCGGCTCGGCCGCGCCCCACTCCAGCGCAGCGCACGGGCCCGGGATCCAGCGCCGAGGGCAGGGCGCTGCGTGTCGGGGCGAGGAGGGGTGCGAGGGGCAGGCGCGCTGGGGGTGCCGCGGGCTGCAGCGCCCGGGCTCGGCCTTGTGCGCGAGCAGGGCCGAGCGTGCAAACCCTGCGGCTGTGCGGGACGGCTCGCCTGCGGCACGTGTGCAGGGCTCGAGTGGCGGGGGCGCCTCTGCCAGATGAGATCCTCCCTGTAAGATCTGAAAACCATAACGGGGGGCAGGGGGTGTCTCCGACTGTATTGGGGCATCCTGGGGGCAGCCCAGTTTTGTGCAGAGTCCCCCAAGAGTCCAAGCGTAGTTCACGCCCCGCGCGTGTGCACACGCCTGTCTCCCTGCACGCGCCTGCGTCGGTGGCGGGGTCCGCGCGCCCCGGTCCCTGCAGCCCCTTCCCGCTCTGTTTTGCTTCCCAGCCCCGCAGCGCGGCCGGGTTTCCCTGGAAACTTTCACACCGTCCTGTCGAGTGACACCTGGGCCGGGCCTGGGAACGGGGCTGGCGGCTCCCTCTCAGCCCCTTCACACCTCCGCTCCCCTGCACGCACGACGCGACCGCAGGCCTGAGCGGCTGCCCACCCGGGACGCTGCCTGGCTCGGGGGATCTCGTCCCCCGCGGGAGGGCCGAGGGGGCTGCCCAGCTGGCCCAGGGCAGGGGTCCGGATCGGGCACGTGACAGCCAGGCCTGGTCGGGCTGGGCCCGGCTCTGCGGGCAGAGCCCCGCTCGGGGCGAGTGAGCTAAGCTCTAGCCCCGCTTCGCAGATGGGGAAACCGAGGCATGGAGCCGGCATGACATGACCAGGTTCTTGCTGTGCGTCGGTACCCAGGTCCCTGCCCCGGGGGGACAGGGCGGTGTGGCGGGCGTGGGCAGCGCGGGGTGCAGCGCGGCAGGGAGCAGACACCCCCGCCCACCGCTCCCCCGTGCCCGGGGACCCCGGCTGCTGGCCTGGGCCGAGCCTGGGGGTGGCGAGGGGCCTTTGTTGCCACCCTGCCCATCCCCACAGCAGGCAGGGGCCGGGGCACTGGCCAGGGCCTGTCCAGACGGGGGGGATGGGGGCCGCGGCCATCGGTGCCCCCACGGCCGGGTCTCCTCGGGCCTGGCCCATGCGCTGCCCCTGGCGCCGGGCCGTGCTTGGTGCTGGGCACGGGCCGCCGGACTCCTGGGCTGTGCCCAGCAGGAGCTCGGGGAAGCGGGGGCTCCGGGGTCCTTCGCCCTGCCCGGCGCCTCCCTGCCCCGTGGCACCCTGCGCGCCCGGCGGTCACCAGCGCCGAGGGGCTCTGAAGTGCAGCAGGGCTAAATGCACTGGGCTGCACCCCCTGCCCCCCGGGGCCACCACGGAGGGCTGCCCCCTCTTCTCTGCAGAAGCTGGGGGTGCCCAGGAGTGCCCCCCGCTGCAGGCCAGGCCAGGCTGTGCCCCGTCCCGGCTCAGCGGCTGAGGAGAGGGGGCAAGACGGTTCGGTCCCGGAGCCGGGCGAGAGCCGTGTCGGGCAGGGGTCGGGGCGCTGGGCTGGTGCTGGGCACCGTGTCCGCCCTGCGGCTCTGGCCCCGGAGCGGCGCTTGGAGGCCCAGTGTCAATGAGGTTGGCAGGCGGCTGCTAATGCGGAGCCAGGCCCCCTCCCCGCCCGGGCCCCGGCGCCAGGGACCGGCCCAGGCCCCGGGCTAATCAGGCTCGTTCCTCCTGCCGGGGCAAGGGGGCTTTGAGGTGCAAATAGGAGCCCACGGCTCCGTGCTGCGGAGGGAGGTGCGGGGCCGGGTCACGGCCCGGCCCGGGGCCTGTCGCGGTGCGGCTGTGGGGCCAGCCCCTCGGTTGGGCCCCGGGGCACCAGGCCACATGGCAGCCCAGCACTGCCTGTGGGTGAGTGCACATGAGCGTGTGCACGCAACCCCACACATGCGCAAGCCTGCCTGAGTGTGCGAGTGCTTTTGTGTGCAGCTGCACTCACGGTTGCGCCCGTGTGAGCGCCTGTGTATGGCTGCGTGTGGCTGGGCGTGAGCATGGCGGCGGGTGTGCGAGTGCATATGTGCAGCCGTGAAGGATTGCACCCGGTTGGGGGTGAGTGCACGCATGTGGCTGCACACAGGTTGGACGTGTGAGCGCACGTGTGTGACAGCACCTGGCTGCGGGTGAGCGTGGCGGCACACAGCTGCGCGCGTATGAGGGCACACGTGAGAGCAGCGCGACTACCGCGGCCGTGCCCGGTGCAGCTGTGCAGGAGCGCATGCGTGAGCACCTGGCCGTGCGGGGGGCGGCCGCACACGTGGGCCCCCGCGCGGGGGCTACGTCAGGCGGCACCAAGGGCGCCGGGCGGCCGCCGCACAGCCCCGCGCCGCCTCGGGGACAGCCGCAGCCTCCCGGCCCGCAAGGGCGGCCGCAGGTGAGGGGCCCCGCGCCCGGGGCGGGCGGGATGAACGGCAGCGGGGCCGGCGACGGGGGCGCGGGGCCCGTGCGGCTGCCCACCTTCTCGGCGGCGGCGCGGGCGCGCGTGGGCATCACGCTGGCGCTGTTCGCGCTGGCGGCGGGCGGCAACGCGGCCGTGCTGCGGGCGGCGGGCGCGCGGGGCCCGGGGCGGCGCTCGCACGTGCGGGTGCTGCTGGCGCACCTGGCGGCGGCCGACCTGCTCGTGGCCGTGGTGGTGATGCCGCTGGACGCGGGCTGGACGGCCACGGTGCAGTGGTACGCGGGCGACCTGGCCTGCCGCGCCCTCATGTTCCTCAAGCTGCTGGCCATGTACGCCTCGGCCTTCGTCACCGTGGTCATCAGCCTGGACCGGCAGGCCGCCGTGCTGCGCCCGCTGGCCCTGGCGCGCGCCCGCCGCCACAACCAGCTCCTGCTGCGCGGCGCCTGGGCGCTCAGCGCCGCGCTGGCCGCCCCGCAGGTACGGGGCCGGGCGGGGGCCGGGCGGGGGCCGGGCGGGGGCCGGGCCGGCCGCGGGCGCGGGGCTCGCGCTGTGTCCGCTTCCAGCTGTTCCTGTTCCGCGCCGTCACCGTCGCCGTCGGCGCCGCGCGCAACTTCACGCAGTGCACCACGCGCGGCAGCTTCCCGCGGCGCTGGCACGAGACCCTCTACAACATGCTCAGCTTCGCCGGCCTCTTCCTGCTCCCGCTGCTCATCATGGTGTGGTGCTACGGCCGCATCCTGCTGGAGATCTCGCGCCGCGCCGGCGCCGGCCTGTGTGAGTGCCCCGCCGGGGCGGGCGCGGGGGGGGGGGCGCCCCCGGGCCGCCCGGGGCTCAGCCGCCCGCCCCGCAGGCTCGTCGCGGGAGGCGCCGCTGCGCCGCTCGAGCAACGCCATCCCGCGCGCGCGGCTGCGCACGCTGCGCCTCAGCCTGGCCATCGTGGGCTCCTTCGTGCTGTGCTGGACGCCCTACTACCTGCTGGGGCTCTGGCACTGGTTCTGCCCGCGCGCCATGGAGCGCCACGTGCCGCCCTCGCTCGCCCACCTCCTCTTCACCTTCGGCCTGCTCAACGCCTGCCTCGACCCGCTCACCTACGGCCTCTTCACGCTGCCCCCGCGCCGCGCCCGCGGCTGCTGGCCCCGCGCCCGCCGCCCGCGCCCCGCGCCCGCCTCGCCGCCCGCCGGCCCCGCCTCCTCCGCGCCCCCGGCACCGGCGCCCCGCGCTCAGGGCGGGCCCGAGAGCCGGGCGCTGCCGGGCGGCGGCCTGCGGGCACCGGGGACCCGCCCGGCCGGCGCGGTTCAGGGCTAACGCGGCCCGGCCGCAGGGCCGGGGGCACCTGCCCCGCAGCGGTTTGCGTGGACGTGGCCCGCCCGCTTCATAAATGTTCATGACAGGCCTCGTGACTGGTTCTTGCCCCCGGCGGGGGGCGGCTCTAGGGCCCTCGGCCCGGCCCCGGGGCACGTGCGGAGCCTCGGCCGGTGGTCCGCTGGGTGGGGGGGCATCGCCGGGGTCGGGGAGCCCCGGCACGGCTCCGCGGGGGGGGGGGGGGGCGAGCTGGGCCCGGCTCGCGGCGGGGGGGGGGGGGCTCTAGGGCCCTCGGCCCGGGCCCGGGGCACGCGCGGAGCCTCGGCCGGTGGTCCGCTCGGGGGGGGGGGGGGCATCGCCGGGGTCGGGGAGCCCCGGCACGGCTCCGCGGGGGCGCCGGCAGGGAGCGGCCAGCACGCTCCGCTCCTGTCCCCGGGGCTTAATCCGGGGAGATTTTTCCTGGAACCGCCTGCTCCTGCCCAAGGCCGGGCGAGGCCGGCTCCGCGCTGCGTGGCAACCGCTGCAAGGCCGCGCTGGCAGGCGGGGCAGCAAGTGCCCCGGCCCCGCCGGTGCCCCGCAGCCGCGTGGGTCCCTCCCCGCGTGGCCTCGACGCGGCTGCCCGCCGGGACGGCAGCACGAGGCCGGGCGGCCCAGCGCCGCGCACGTGGGCGGGGACGAGGACGAGGACGAGGACGGCGCCGGGGCTCGCCGCGGGCGGGCACCTGCTCAGCTGCTTGGACGAGGCCGCGGGGGGGTCGTGGACCCCCGGCCCGGCGGCTCCCGGCTCAGGCGGGGGCAGCGGGGCCGGGCCCGTGTCTGCCGGGCGGAGGAGCCTTGGCTGGAGCATCGTCCCGTGCTCCGGAGCTGCGGGGCTCGCTGGCTTTGGGGTGGGCGAGGGGGGAGACGGGGAGCTCCGGCCGCGGCGCAGGCGGGCGGGAGGGAGCTGCCCGCCGGCCCCGGCACGGGCTCTGCCCCGCTCCGGAGAGGGGCCGCGGGGAGGCGGCTGTGGCAGGTCCCGGGTCCGCTCCCTGCTGGGCCCGGTCCCCCGTGTCCGCCCCCGGGCCCCGCCGGGCTCAGGGCTGGGAGCCGGGGGCCGGCGGCGTCGGGGCTCCGTGCCGGCGGGAGCAGCCCTGGGCCCTCGGGGCTGGGACGTCCCTGGCAGGCGGAGCTGCTCTCGCCGCCCCCGGCCCCGCGGTGCATGCCCGGGCACAGGCGGGGCGCCGCACCCCGGGGAGGCGGGTGCAGGGCCGGGCCGGGCCGGGCCGGGGGGCCGGGGGGCTTGAGTCCGCCCCGGGGCCGCCGGACGGGACACGCCGTGCGTGGGGCTGGCTCGCTCTGCGTCTCGCTGCCCGGGAAGGAGGCGTCGACGAGCCGCCGGGCTGGCGCTGGGCACAGGTCTGCGCGGGGCAGGAGCCCAGCGGGGCCAGTAATGGCTGCAACATCCCCCGCGGCAACAGCACGCGTGTCCTGCCCCACGCGGCGTGTGCGCTAGCTCCGGGGACCGGGAATAAGCACCGGGGCCCGAGGGACCGACACCAGCCCCGCCGGTCGCTGGCGCAGCCCGGGGCGGGGGCGGCCGCTGCTCGCCACGGAGCTCCCGAGCAGCGCGACCCCCGACCGCGGTCTCGCCCACGGCCCCGCCGGCCACGCAGGTCCCGGGCCTCCCGCAGCCGGCGGCGCGTGTGCGAGTCCGTCCGCAGAGCCGCGCGCGTGGGGCAGCTGCTGTCCCGGGGAAGGGGGCCGGCCTCGGGTGAGCCGCGCCTGCCGCGCACCAATGCCCGGCCCCGGGCCGCGTGCGGGAGTGCCCGCGGCCGCAGCCGCGCGGGGCAGGGAAAGGCCCGCAGCTCCTCTGCTCCGGGGTGCTCCCGGCCCGAGCCCAGCTCCAGCTCCAGCCCCTCCGCGGCCCCTGACGCGCCTCGGGCAGCCCCGCACACGGCGCGGTGGCGGCTGGAGCCTCCGCGGGAGCGGTGCGGAGCTCGGCGCTGGAGCGGGGGGAGCTGCCGGACCTGCAGCCGTGCCGGGCGGGGCCGGGCCGCAGGCGGGGGAGGCGGCGCCGGCGCTGTCGGTGCGCCCCGCGCCCCCCCGGGCTCCACGTGGCGGCGGGGCCGGGCTGAGCCCGCGCCCCCCCTCGTCGCGTGCCGGCTCGGTCCGTGCGGCCCCCCGCCCGGGCAGCCCCGGGGGCAGACGCCTCCTGTGGCCCAGGGCGGGCGGGCGGCCTCTGCCCCCTCCGTCCTCTTCCCGGGACTGGATCTGCGCCCCCGGCGCGATGCCTGCACCCACTGCAGCAAGCGGGCATTGGGACCCTTGGACCTAAGGGGGCTGCTAGCGTCTGTCCCGGCGAGCGGCTTTGGGGATTAGCGGTGGTCTCTCCCCCAGTTACCCCAGCGCCCTTGAAGATCTCAGCCTCTTTTTGCCCGGGAAGCGGTTGGCACGACACAAGCGCAGCGGGGCCTTTTATTTGCACGCATCTCTGTGAGGAAGGCGTGGATGCAGCTTTTCTTTTATCTCAAGCGGCACCGGGAGGCAGCGGTGATGTCTGGTGGGTATCACCTCATGAGTCTTTCTGCTGGCACCATTTATCCCAGGGCAGCACAGCTGGAGTCACACCTGGAGCATCGTCGCTCCGGGGCTGTGACTTTCTCCCTCGCTCTTGCCCGGTGTAGCCACGTGAGCAAGACTTTGCAGGGCAGGCGTGCCTAGCTTGTGTCTGTGCTGCCGCCGTAATGGTGCCCAGATCGCTGTCTTGCCCTTTCCGAGCGTGGCGTGAGCTTCAGAGAAGTGGGGGAAGTCTCACAGCAGCTTCATTGGTCTCTCAGAGCTGGTCAAACAGGCGGTAGATGGACAGACGCGTGGCCGGGATGGTCGAGACAGGGATGTGGGCCCCGCCAGCCTGCCTTTCCTGGGACCCTATGCGCGTGTGCGCGGGTGTGCGCAGGTACATGGCTGCACGCATATGCGCATGACTGTAGAAAACTTGCCTCGATCCGGGGAGCTGCCGGGTGGAGGTAAGACCCGGGTGGCGGGTGCCACACTCAGCCGAGCCGATGGCAGCAGCCGCGTGTCCCGCAGGCCTGGAGGCCGGGGCAGGAACGCCCCGCGGTGTGCCAGAGGAGGGAGGGGGCACCCCGATGCCATCAGCGCCCGCGTGTGCAACCCCAGTGCGCGGGGGCCCGGCGGGGCCACGCAGCCTCCTTGCGGCGAGCTGCCTGGGGCTGCGGCCCATGGGGACGTGGCGCCAAGTCTCGCGGGCGTCATCCCTGGCTGGACGGGCAAGACCGGCAGCGCACGCCCCGACGAGGACTCCGGCGAAGTAGCATCAGAGGCCGCTCCCGGGTCTGGCCGCCCGCCCCGTCCGACCTGGCCTACGGCGGGAGCACGGGCCCCGCTCCTGTCCGCGGGAGCCTCTGCCCTACCGCGGCACAGCCCAGCAGCTCCTGCCAACCCCCCAGCCCCGCGCCCGGCTGCCCCACCGTGCAGCTCCGCCAGGGACGGAGGGGGCTCCGCGTGGCACTCCCCTGCCTGCCCCCGGACATGCCCCCACCCTTCCCTGGTGCAGGCTCGAGCTGCTCGGGTGCTTTGGCCAGTGCCAGGAGCGGCTTCCCGGAGGGCCGCGGCCGCGGCCGGGCAGTGCCGCTGCCTCCGCAGCCGGGAGGCGTTTGGGGGGGTGTCGGGCTCAGGCGCGCTGCCAGGCTCTGCTGCTTCGCTTGAGTTTGTCTGGGCTACTTGGCTGTTTCCCAGGAGAGCTGCACAGCTCTCCTCCCCCTGCAAGCACTGGGCATGAGAAGGAATGGGTGCGTTTGCGTTTCGCTTCTCCAAAGCCTGGCTGCTCCGGTGCCCGAGCCCCTTTGCTGCTGCTGGGGGTGGGCTGGGCCCAAGCTCAGCTCCGCCTTGGCCCGACCGGCTGCCCCATCCCAGGGGCTGCCGGTGCCTCCCGGCTGGGTGGCCGCAGCCTTGCCTGGCTCGGGGGGCCGTGGGGGTGGGCCGAGCTACACTACAAGGACATCCAGGCTCAGAGGGTGGTTTTCTTCTGCACTGGGCTGACCTGAGACCTGCCAGAGAGATGCTGGCATGTTCCCCACCCCTTTCTGCTAGGGGTGCCTAGAGCCCTCCGGCCACCTCCAGCCCAGTGACTATTTCCTCGTCCGAGCAATGCAGAGGGGCTCCAGCAGCCCCCACCGAATTGGCCGCCATGGGGGGTGCTGGCAAGACGGCCGCCCTCCCCAGCCGCCGGCTCAGATGTATTCGGCACGCAGCAATGTGTGAACGGTTGCGCCAGCGGGCAGGCGCGGGACTCGGGGCTTGTGCAAGGACACGGGCAGCGTGGAGGGCCCGTGCCTGAGCACTGGGAAGCATTGTCAGTCTCTGCTCAGCTCCACGGATCCTCTCGGCCTTTGTGCATCCAGCATTTCTGAGCCACGCTCACCTTGGGGCTGATCCGGGGGCCTCCTGGGGAGCGTCTGATCCCCGAGTCCAAGCGGCTTGGGCACCTGCGTGTTGTTGGGATCGCTCTTGGCGCTGGGGTTGGACCCTGGGCACCGCAGATGCACACGTGTCCTTGCGTGCCACCCAGGGTTTGAACGCAGCTTCTTCTGGGCACGCTGCCATGCTGTGTGGCTGCACTGGGGGCTGGATCTCCAGGGATCCCCACAATGGATGGTCCTCTTCCCCTCTCCCCATGCCTCCGCTCCGTCTGTCCCTGTGAGCAAAGTGCACTGTGCTTGCACTTGTGTGCTGATAGCCAGGGGTGGGCTCAGCCCTGCAGTGTCCCTGCACCCAAGTCCATTTCCAGGGCTTTGAATGGGGAGTGCTGGGGAGGGGCAGGGGCAGGGGCAGGGGCAGGGGCAGGGGAGGTGGGGTGACCTGTCTGGGCTACCCAGTCCCAACCAGTGCTGTGTACAGGGGAGGCCCTGCAGCCCAGCCCAGACCGCTGCCCCCGGGGCCAGGCCGCTGACCGGGGCGGCGTCCAACCTGCCGTGCTGCATGCAGCAGCTGAGACCTGGCTCCGGTGGGATGCTGCAGCCGCCCGCCCGGCTGCAGGAAGATGCCCCTGCCCCAAACGGCAGCCAGGGCTGGCTCCAGAGGCCCCGACCCCAGCTCCACACCTCTGACCTCTGCTCTTGCAGCTGCATCTGGCTTCTGGCCCTGGCCCTGGCCCAGCTCCGGGGCTGCCCGCAGGTGCCCGAGCCTGGAGGACTGCTGAGTGACCAGCCTCAGAGCAGGGAGCGCCCCCACTGCAGCCGCTGCGTCCCCGCCCGCCGCTCCCCTGGGCCAGCACCAGGTCTTTCCTCTGGGGTGAAGGCACGTTCCCAGCAAGACCCAGCTCTTGCCAAGGTCTCTGCACTGCTCGGATGATGTTGTCTTTGTTCCCCTTGCCAGCACCTGGCCCTGGACCCCTGCTGATCCCTCCTCACCCCTGCTGCCACCGTCATTCAGCTGTGCAAACACGCCAGGACTCCAGGCTTTGCGGAGAGCACGGCAATGCCGCCGCAGCAGGGGAGCCCAGTGCACCCGCCGGGCGCTTGCCGGCTGTGGGGAACCCACGGGAGAAGGGCCTGGAGGCAGTGAGCCGTGCCTTCGGCGTCACCTCTGCTCCCCCCATAGCCGGGGGAGGCGCCTGCCGACCTTGGTGGCCCACAGGAGAGAGCAGGACAGACCCCAGAGCCAGCTGCTTTCCCTGGGGACGTGCCCTGGTCCTGCCTAGCGGCTGAGTAGCCTTGTGCACCCCCCCCCCCGCAGGGGTGATGGGGAAGAGGTCCCTGGTGCAGTGCCCTACACTTCAAAGAGCAGCTCTCACCTCCTGCATAGGGGGGGAAACAGACCTGGCTGGGAGCCTGGTCCCACCTCCGCCCTGAGGTGTTAAGGTTAAGTCCTGGCCCCTGGCGTGTCATGAAAATTAATTAGTGACTCTCCCTGAGACCTCTGGCACCCAGCATGAGCGGGCTACCTAGCACGGCCGGTGCCGCCCCACGGAGCCGGGCAGGCTGCTGGCAGTGGCGGTGCTGGGACGAGAGAGCTCGAAGGTCCCTCCCTAGCGCTGCCGGGTTGGTGGGAGCCCCTGGTCTGGCTGGACGGCAAGTGGTGCGTGCGGGTGATGCCCACAAGCCTTGCTGGCAGCCGGTCCCGTCTCCAGGCACAAGATCAGCGGGGCCCTGCCGCAGAGCCCCCGGGGCCTGCGGCCCAGGCAGACACGACCCGTGGTGGCGAGAAGCGGGAAGCTCGGCGGCCAGTCGCCAGGACTGCCAACCAGGGAAACCTAGAGACAAGAAGGGGTGGAGCTTGGCCCTTCTTAAGCCCAGGCAGGCGGCCAGGAGGGCAGTTTCCCCCCGGCGGCCGAGGGAGGAGGAACTGGGCCAGCACAAAGGGGAGAGCTCTGACGGTGGGAGCATCCCCTGGCTGCTGCTGGGGCTGGTGCGCTCCCTGTCTGGCAGGGATGGATTCTTATTTCACTGGGACGGTCTAGCTTTTATGTTGTAGCCCGGGGGCTTGGTGTTCCTGTGTTTATTGTTTTGACCAGAGGACCGGTGACGCTATTAGGGGTTGGAGGAGGCCTCATAGGGACCCCACAGTAGCATGGGGGTTCCTGGCACCAGAGAGGGTGCAGCATTGTTTGGGGTGCATTGGCCCCAGCCCTGGAGCCAAGGGGGGGCGGCGAGGAGCCCAAGTGAAGGGGCGGCGAGGAGCCCTGGAGCGGGCAGCGCGGGACAAGCTAGAGGGGCCGGTAGGGGCGCGGGCGAGGGCGCAGGCTGAGCGACAAGACAGAGCGTCTGCGTGGTGCGGAGGGTAGGACAGACCTGAACAAAAGCAGATACCGCTGCAAGGCTTGGGCTGCGGTGTAAGGGGAGGTAAGGAGCCACAGATAGTGCCTCAGGCACCGAGACAGAAAATAAGCAGCCTCCTGTGTGATTAAGATCTTCCAATCAAGCAAATAACAACAAGGCATGGCAGGTGAGAAGGCGGGCGGTTGGCCCTTGATTGGTGTTGCGGGACCACTAATAGACGGCCCCGAATGGGCACAACTGTCACAGGCCCATCGGTAGCTCAGGTCTAGCGCGTTGCGGGGGGGCTGCCAGCCGGGAGCTGGAGGCAGGCACCAGTATTGCTGCTGGCCTGCTTAGGGCTAGAGGGGCATCGTCAGGCCACCCAGATGCCCTGTGCTCGGTGGCGCAGTGCCGCAAGCCAGAGACAGGCCAGCCAAGGCACGGTCGGGGTCAGGCATTCTCAGGTCACCTTGTGTGGACCGTGTGGCCGGGCTCCTTGCTGGGGGAGGAAGGGGGCTGAGCTGCAGGCCAGGGGTCAGATGCCCTCCAGGGCCAGAGGGCACTGGTGCAGGGCTCCATCGCGCCCTGCCTTGGCCCCAGGGAGGTCCCCGATTCTTTGGCGCGTTGCACAGGAGGCAGAACAGGCCTGGGACCCGGCAGATCGCGTAGCCCCCCCATGTGACCTGGGGCAAGCTGCTCTGGCCCCGATCCTGTGCACACAGGCACCCATGTCCCGAGCATGGTGGGGGCAGGATGAGGGGGTGGGTTCGGAGCTGCTTTGCCTGCGTCCACCGATGCTGAGCTGGGAACCTGTGGTAGGGCGGGGAGTGTGGGGCTGGGCTTATCGGCATGCGGGAGCAGAGCCCCACGGCTGCCTGGGCGCGAGAGAGGCCGAAGGAGCCGGGACAGGCCCTGGGAGGTGGGAGGACAAGGGGCAGCCCTGGCTCTGCAGTCAGGGCTGTTGCGCGGGGTTTGCCTGCAGCGCCCGGGCTGCAAAGCGGGTGCGAGCGCCTGGTGTCTCCGGTGCCCAGGAGGGTTTGCATGGGGATGCTGCGCCTGGACCAGGGGGCTGGAGTGGCTTGACCACCTGCAGCCTGCCCTTATCCCGGGGCCAGGCCAAGTCCAGCAGGGCCCTTGCCCACGGCAGCCAGCGGGCTCTGCTGACATGCAACTGAGCTCCCAAAATAGAGCGGCCTCCTACACGGCAAATTAATGCAGCCGGCGCGGGGATGCCTTCTGGAGAGTGCGGTCCCACCGCTAGGCCGCGTTCCTATGGCAACTCATGGTTAAAATTAATCTGGCAGCAGGTTCGGGAGCTGCCAGGTCCCAGGGGTTTGGGCACGCTCTGGGAGCTGGCACTGCCATGGCATGAGGGGAAGCCAGGGCCCATCCCCGGAGGGCTGGTTTCCTGCCCCTTGCCCAGGGTCCTGGCTCAGGCCTCTCATCGCTGCGGGCTGATCTGCAGAGGGGAGACCCTCCACTGGCCCCAGGCCCAGGCCATGCAACTGCTCTGGGCTGGGGAGGGCCCTGGGCCCCCCACCCCAGCTACACGACACCTCGGGACCCTGGGATGGGGTCTTGTCCCTCCCCTCCCCAATGCAAATGGAGCAGTGGGGCTGGCAGGGAACCCCCTGCCTGAGGCAGGATCAGCTCTGTGCAAACCAGCCCAGACAAACCCGCTGCCTGACCCCTTAGCAAAACCACACCATCGTCCCTGACAGCGCCCGGCATCGCCCCTGAACCTGCCCCAGGGAAACCGGGGGAGCTCGGCGGGCACCGTCCTGCTGCAATAAAAGGTTGTTGATAGATGCTCCAGAGACCCCAGGCCCAGGCCATGACCCTGCTGCAGACGAAGGCAAATCCCCCCCACCCTGTCCAGACCAATCTGAACAGGGGGAAATGCCTTCCTGACCCCCAGTGCAGCATCGGTCTGACCCTGAGTAGAGGGGCAAGTCCCTCCAGCCAGGACCCTCCGGTCTGAGTCCCGGCAGGATACAGCTAAGTGGGCTGGATGCCTTCCCCAGCGGACCCCGCTGCACGCACGGCAGGGCTTGGGCTGGCCCAGCTGCGCTGGCTTCACGCCCCTCGTGCAGGGCTGCCTTGCCAGCACTGCGCAGGGCAGAATTTTGTTTTCAAAATACTATTTGCATTTAACTCTTCCCTTGTGTTTTAGGGGTAAAGATGCCTTTCCTACCCGGTTCACTGTTCTGCTTTCCCCCAGGGAGATCCCCCCTGTCCTGGGGTTGTTAACAGCTTGAAGTGAGAGGTCTTTCTGGTTTATCTGTGTGCTGAAGTGTCACCGGTGCTGGATGATTCTTGGATAGAGTATACCGTCAGAGCCAGCCCCAGTACCCCTGAGCCCAGACCCCTGCTCTGCCTCCTGAGCGGGGTCGTTTGCAAGGCAGGGATTAGTCCACCTTTCCCCTCCAGCTGATGCAGCAGAGTCAGGTGGACGCACTTTCCTTAGTCTCCCTGGCTGGAGCTTCTTTGCTCCCACGTATTCGTCTGGGTGCATAGGACAGCGCCTCGCAACCTCGTCAGACTCGCGCTCCTCGTTGTCGGAGACGAGCCCCCCTTGGACAACGCCCGCTCTTAGCTCTCGCTTGTTTTTTGACTACGGAAACGTCACAGAACAATTCTCCTGTTGCAAAGAACCTGGGAAGACAAAGCAGGGCAAGATGTTTCTGACGCTGGGGACTTCTCCTTGAAATCCTTGTGTTTATCCCAGGAATCACGTCTGCACACCTAGCAGTGCTAACGTTGAGCAGCAGCCTTGCAAGGGTCTTGGGCAGCCTGGGGGGCAAGGCATCCAGGTGAGGATCGCTGCATAGGACAGTGCCCTGGGACAGACATCGCATAAACCAGTTCGAGCCAAATCGGTTAAGTCTGATATGACATTCAACTAAGTTTATTTCAAACCAGTTTCAGCCATTTTGAAACTGGTTTATGGGCACTGAACATCTGTTCTGTTACAGGCTTAAACCAGTCTCTGATCACATGAACCAGTTTATGTGTAATGCCTACACCGAGCCAGCCAGCACTGGGGCAGCTCGTCGTCACCATGGCCGGGACAGAGACCATGAAGAGGCAAATTGCACGCGGGCCCGAGGTGAGCGGGGCCGTGGTTTTCCTAACCCAAAGTCCTGCTTTCCCGCCTCCGCACTGACCAGTCTGGCCGAAGAGGGTGGGAGTCCAGGTCCTGGTCTGGGCGCACAGACGGACTCCTGCCTGCCCCCCGCCCAGCGTGTGACTGCACCCTGCATGGAGCGGTCCTGCGGGCATGGCCACGGCCACGGCCACGGCTGGGCTTCCTCCGTGAGACGGGCGCCCAGTGCTACGTGCCGGTGATCTCAACACAGGGTGGGAGAATCGGGTGTGGGTCCATAGCGTCCAGCTGCCATGGCCCCTGCACCGTGGCTGTCATGTAACGTGCTCTGGCTCCTAACTTTGCGGCAGGTCGCTTTGCTCGGTGAGGAAGAAGGCAGCGGGGCATGGAGCTCCTCGGGCCACCGATGCGTCTCCCGGGAAGGTGACGCAGCTGCAAGGGGCACGGCTGTGCCCGGCCGCCCTCCTGTAGCGGGATGGTCCTGCACCGGGCTCTGGACAGAGCAGCTATCGGGCTTTAGACGGGGGAAAAGCAGCTGCAGCTCCCTTCCGCTGGTGGCTTGGAGCTGGGGCTTGCAGCAAGGGCCCGGTGAGTCCAGCCCCGGGGAGGCTGCACGTGCCAGGCCTCACTGGGGTCAGCTCTGCTTTACCCAGGCACCGAAGGGCAGCCTTTCCGTGCCAGCTGCGCCCTGAGCTTGTACCTGCGGACACACACGGTGCGAGGTCCGGCTGCTCCACTGCAGCCCGTCCAGCCGGATAGGCACGCGCCCCCCCTCGCATCACTAGGCTGCTTTTGAGAGTACCTGGCTGCCGCCCGATGCTCGGGAGCGCTGCAGTCCAGGCCGTGAGTGCCCTGGCCCGGGCAGTAAGGCCCAGCCTCTCCGGGCACAGGCTCTTGTGCTGCTTCTTCCCTCAGGACCCTGCCTTGCATGTGAGCAGCTCTCCCGGGCTTGGTTCACTGGGCAAGGCAGCTCTCCCCACTTTATTTCCCAAGTGTGACTGAGGATAAAAACGATGCATCTCCATGTGCCCATTGCTCATCACTGCAAGCAGCCGTGCCTTGAGCTTCTCCTTTCCAGGGCCCCAACTCCGGCGTGATGTTCTGCTCGCACCGTTTGGGGTGGGAGATGCTGGGGGTTTAATACAAGAACCAGACCCCCTGCCAGCTCTCTCCAAGCTCAACCCTTTCTGTTCTGCCCCTCCGGACCGGCCAGCCCAGTCCCATCTCCTCCCCTCACCCCTGGCTCTGCACCATCCTCATCGGGCCAGACCTCGTCTCCAGATCGTCGTGGTCCCAGGCTCTTCCCCCCCCAGTCTCCCCGTGGCAGCCCCTGGTGCCAGCACTTCCCTTGGTAACTCTACTTCGGCTCTGTCGCCGACAAAACCAGAGCGTGGGTTTCTAAACTCGGTCTAACACCAGCTGAATCTTGCACCAGGCTGTATCCACAGCCGCTTGGTTTCCCCCGGAGCTGTGTGCCCAAATCCCAGCCCAGAAAATGTCCCTGAAAGCATTCCCACTCCTTGGCCTGGTGCAGGGTTTGGCTTTGTCTCCTGTTCTCAGCCTCAGCACTGTGGCCATATTAGACCCCAGTATGAGGCCTCTGCCTCTGGGTAGGTTACAGGGGTGGGCTGACATAAAGAGGATGCGTTTCAACACTGACAAGTGCAGGGTGCTGCACTTATAAGTGTGCTGCTGGTTTCTACTGCCTAAGATGGGAAACTCGCTTCTTGAGAGCACGGAGGCAGAAAGGGATTTTAGAGTCATTACCGACTCTGAGATGAACATGGGCCGACAATGCGAGGTCACGGTTGGCAGGGCTAACCGCACCTTGTCATGCATCCACAGATGCATCTCGAGCAGGTCCAGGGGGGTGATCCTCCCCCTCCATGCGGCACTGGTCCGGCTGCAGCTGGAGGACTGTGTCCGGGTCTGGGTGCCGCACTTCAGGAGGGATGTGGACAACATGGAGAGGGTCCAGAGGAGACCACTCGCATGGTCAGGGGGCAGCAGGGCAGGCCCTATGAGGAGAGACTGCGGGACCTGAACCTGCTCAGCCTCTACCAGAGAAGGCTGAGGGGGGACCTGGTGACCGTCTATAAACTCACTAGGGGGGACCAGAAGGGTTTGGGAGAGACCTTGTTTCCCCTCCAGTCCCCCACATAACAAGGAATAATGGTCACAAGTTGTTGGAGAGGAGGTTTAGGTTAGCTATCAGGAGGCACTACTTCACCGTCAGGGTGGCTAGGAGCGGGAACCAACTTCCAAGGGAAGTGGTGCAGGCTCCTACCCTGGGGGTCTTGAGGAGGCTGGATGCCTACCTGGCTCGAGTCATTTGAGCCCAGTTTTTCTCCTGCCTGGGAAGAGGGGTCAGACTTGAAGATCTACAAGATCCCTCCCGACCCCACTTCTGTGATTCTACGACCCCGATTGTGCCCACAGCCAGGGGTGAAGACAGCACTTCCTCCTCTGCAGTGCAGTGGCTCCAGTGAGTCCAATGTTTTGGGATGAAGGATGCGATCTGCAAACTAAAATACAGCTGGACGCCCTGGGCAGGGAGCTGCGCATCTTCAGTGTGCGCAGATCCCTGCCTGGGTCACTAGGGCCGTGTCTTTGAGGGCATGTCTGAAGGTCCCGTGCAGAGCTGTGGTCAGAGTTTCGCACCCAGTTGCAATCGGGGCCGTCACGGCTTGCGTTGCATCAGCTAGGTGTTGGCTGCAGCCAACACAAATCTCACCTGGCGCCACGGTCCCTGCCTGGGAGCTGAGGTTAGCAGCCTGCTTGAGGCAGTTGCTGGCTGCTGCAGAGTGAACTGGCCCTTTAAGGGGCTCACCTGTAGCCCTGCCCAGCTCCTTCCCCTCCCCCCCCCAGGTGTGGTGCTGCCAGGTCTTCCACCCCCTCCCCAGGTGCAAAGGATCAGTATGAGGTCTCTGCCATAGCAGAGCCTCTGCATGTCCCTGGCTCTGCAGGGGAAAGTTTCCCTGGATAAGGAGTGCAGCCGCTGCAGTCAGCGAGCAGGTAAGGTGCTGCACGGGGCTGGAGGCCAGGCAGTGGGGTGCTGTAGTGCAGTGCATGCTAGGGTCCCAGGGCTGGCTGTGCATTGGGGTAGTCCCCTGGCAGAGTCCCTGCAAGCAGGAGAGGAGACCAGCACCGTGCCCAGTGGCCCCCGGGCTGGGAGGCCTGGCTTTGTGGTGTGGGCTTTGGCTGTGAGCTCTGCATGGTGTGAAAGCTGCTCTTCTGGTGGCAGAGAAGGCAGGGGTGAGCACTGCCCTGAGGAAGCGAGGCTGGGCGGTGGACAGGCCTGGGGTCCCTCTGGGTTGGGTGCAAAGCGGTTGCAGGGGGAAGCCGTCCCTCTGTGCCGCGGGGATGTTGCACTGGTGCCGCGAGCTCCCTGCAGAGCTGGGGAGCCTTCCTGCTTGCCTGCGTCAGGCTGCGCTGCGCCGCCTCTCCCTGCTCCCCTGGGCTCGCTCGCGCCGCGCCGCGCCGCGCTTGGCCCGCTGTATCCCTTACCCTTCACCCTTCGTGCTGTTGTGCCACGGAGCCGAGACTTGCCTGCCTGGGCGCTGGGGCACCCATTCTCTGTGCTGTGGCCCTCGTGACCGGGGCTACCCCGGATGGGCAGCGCAGAGGGGCAGGGGTGCTTGTTGCAGCAGGGAGGGGCAAAGCAAGGGTGCTGCAGCCTTCGACTGGGCTGTGCTAACCCTCCTACTGACCAGAGGGTCCTGCATAGGGGGGTCTTTCCCCTCTGCTCAGGGTCAGACGGATGCTGTATTTGGGGTCAGGAAGGCATTTTGTCCCCTGGTCAGATTGGGCTGGGCAGGGGGTGGGGGTTTGCCTTTTTCTGCAGTGGGGGCAGCACCTTTGCAGCAGCAGGACGTTGGCTGGCACGGTCCCCGTGCTTTCCCTGGGGCAGGTCAGGGTGCTGGGTCTGTGCTCTGTTGGGGTTGGTGGTAGTTTTATGAAGAGCTTAGACACTGGATGTGTCTGGGCTGGTTTGCACAGGGCTGATCCTGCCTCGGGCAGGGCTTGGATTAGATGTGACCTCTGCAGCTTGCGCGCCACCCACCCGGGACCTGCCCCGGAGCAGCTGGGACTGCAATGCTCCCGGGACCAGCCGCCCCCACGGGGCCATTGGACACCTGCTTTGGCTAGCGCGACATGCCCACTGCACTCGTGCTGGGAGCCGAGGGGAGCACGTGGCCGTGCCACAGGGAAGGCATGTGGTCAGGTCCGGCCTCCATGTTGCCTTGGGCTTGTCCCAGTTGCTGGGCCCGCCAGTCCCCTGGTGTAAGCTGCAGGAGTCCAAAATCTGCTCCTTGCATGGTCCCCCCCATAGCATGGGGGGCTGCAGGAACAGGGGGAAACCCCTGGTTGTGCTCTGTTCTTCTCCCTTCCAGCCTCCGTTTTGCTGCCGTGCGACACAAGCCTATTTGCTACTTGGAGGCCTCGTGGCCATGGGACGTGGGAGGCCGGGCAGGGTGGACGAGGGTCTGACACAGTATGTGGCCAGTCTCGTTCTGCCCAAGGTTTGGGAGGTGGGTTCAGTGCTGCTGGTGGCCAACGCTCAGGTCATCCTAGCTAGTGCTGCGTGAGCAGCGATGACCTGCTCCTGCGTGAGCCGTCGCGTTGCATCTGTGAGCCCTGGGGGGCTCCTGCGTGGGCGTGTGGCCTGGGTCTCCTGGGAGGAGCTGGGCCGAACAGCAGGCTGGAGGGTCCCATGCGGGAGCAGGGTCAGGGTGAAACGCAGCACGACCCTGCAAGCCAGAGGAGAGCCACTCGCATGATCGGAGGTCAGGAAAACAGAGCTTACGACGACAGGCTGAGAGACACGGGACTCTTTAGCCTGGAAAAGCGCAGGCTCAGGGGTGATCTGATGGCCACCTATAAGTTTTTATCAGGGGAGACCACCAGGATCTGGGGGAACGTCTGTTCACCAGAGCGCCCCAAGGGATGACGAGGTCGAACGGTCACAAACTCCTGCGAGACCGTTTCAGGGTGGACGTAAGGAAGAATTTCTTTACTGTCCGAGCCCCCAAGGTCTGGAGCAGTCTGCCAGCGGAGGTGGTTCAAGCACCTACATTGAACACCTTCAAGAGTAAATTGGATGCTTATCTTGCTGGGATCCTATGACCCCAGCTGACTTCCTGCCCTTTGGGCGGGGGCTGGACTCGATGATCTCCCGAGGTCCCTTCCAGCCCGAACATCTATGAAGATTATGAAGCCCTGCCTGGAATGGGCCGGGTGCCTGACGCCGCCTCGGGGCGCGTTGTTTTGGAGCTGCCTGCTGGAAACCAGAGCCTTTTTGCGACCTCTCGCTGTGCCCCGGGGCTGTTGTGGCTGAGAGTCCCCAGAGCCGGGGCCTGGACCCCCACACTTTGCCCCGGCTGGGCCCTGCGGCAGGCTGCTCTCTGCCGACCCCAGCCCTGGGTGGGGGCTCAGGCCCTGTTCAAGCAACTCTCCTTGCTCCATTGCTCTCGACTTCAGCCCTTTGGCTCTGCTGGCAGCACCTGGGTCTCTGCCCCAAGCTTTCCACCTCCGAGCCCTGCCTGATAGCGAGCCGCATCCTCTCTCCCAGCCAGTGGCACTGGCACCAGGGCGTCCAGATCACCCTCCTGTGCCGGCCTGGCCGCGCGGCACGTTAATCGGGCACTGACTCTAACGAGGCCTGAAAATACGAGTGTGGCCGCGAGATGATCCAGCAGCCTGCGCACCTTGTTGCACAGCCGCCCGCTGACGCCTTGCACACGTGGCACGGGGGCAGGTGCTGCAGCAGCTTGCACTGGTGGAGCCTGGACTGGGCTGCCCAAAACCACGGCTCCTTACTTGTTCCTTATTGCTTTGCCCAAATACTGGAGCAGGTCAGGGCCTGAGCCCCAGGCTTGGGCTCATGTGCCGGGGCTGGATGTCTGCAATGTGTCCCCCACGCCTGCAGCAGGAGCCCCTGGGGGCCTAGTCCAGGCTGTTCCCCTTGCTGCGGTCCCTGGCTGGTGCAGGGGGAAGGGGGAGAAATGCCTTGTGCCCTCCCGCCTCCCCTCCTTTGTTCCCTCGCCCTAGTCTCTCCTTCCTACGCTGAGTTGCCTTGGTGGGGCCCGATGCACGACTGGGTGGTGGATGTCAAGGGCTATGGGCTGTACGGGGGGGACAGGACGGGGGGAAAGGTGGGGTGTGGGGCTCCACAACAAGGAGGAGTACACATCCACAACGTGTAGCACGAGGTCAGAGGAGGGCACACGGAAGTGCTCTGGGTTAGGATACAAGGGGGTCACGGGGAAAGAGACTTAACGGTGGGGGTCTACTACAGACGCCCCAACCACGGGGAAGAGCTGGACCGGGAATGCTTAAGTCAGCTCACAGAGGTCGTTGGGTCCAAGGACGGGGTCATCATGGGGGACATCTGCTGGGAGGAGCAGTCAGCCAGGTCTGAGCGCTCACGTCGGTCCCTAGCCCGAATGCAGGACCTCCGTCTAACCCGGGGTGCACAGCCCCACCGGGGAGACGCCTTGTTGGACCTGGTGCTGGCCACGGGGACGGCCTGGTGCGGGGGCTGCGGGGGCTCGACCACCCGGGCGACCGCGATCAGCGCCCGCTGGGAGTCGCCATCCGGCGCAAGGCGGCAGAGGCCGGCAGCAAGGCAGCAGCCCTGGACTTCAGGAGGGCGACTTCACCGAGCCAAGGAGGATAGTCGGGGAGGCGCTGAGGTCCCGGGGGGGAGCCGGGTGTCCGAGGAGAGTGGTCGCTCCTCAAGGAGACGATCCTCCGAGCCCAAAGGGAGGTAATCCCAACACGGCTCAAAGGGGGCAGGAGGGCACAAGCCCCCACGGCTCACCAAAAGCATCCGGGAAGGTCTCCGAGCTAAAAGGGGGGCGCACACCCGATGGCGGGGGGGCCGTCCCCAGGGAGGACTACACTGCGGTGGCTCGGGGGGGCAGGAAGGCCGAGGCGGAGATGGGACTGGGACGAGCGACCCGGATCAAGGACAACAAGAATCCTTTTTTAAATACACAGGGGCAAAAAGAAGGTACCGGGCGTGGGGCCCCTGCAGCACACACTAGGAAATCTGGTCGTCACACCAGACGACAAAGCCAACATATTTAACGATTTTTTTGCCTGCATTTTCCTGAGCAGGGACCGGATCAGCCCCCCACCGGCCCCCCTCAGGCCCCCGGGGAGGCGCGCCCAGGCCCCGGGTCAGGGAGGATCTAGTCGGGGAGCGTTCAAGTCAGCGGGTCCGGACGATCTCCACCCCCGAGTGCTGCGGGAATTGGCTGCGGCCATTGCGGGACCCCCGGCACGGCTGTACGAGCACTCGTGGGGCTCTGGTGTGGGGCCGGAGGACTGGAAGAGGCCAGCGTGGTTCCCATCTTCAAAAGAGGGGGGAAGGAGGACCCGGGGAACTACAGGCCAGTCAGTCTTACCTCGATCCTGGGCAAGCTTTTTGAGAGAGTTATCCTGGCGCATGTCCACGAGGGGCCGGGGGGAGATTATGCTCAGGGGCAACCAGCACGGGTTCATCAGGGGCAGGTCCTGTCAGACCAACCTGGCAGCCTCCTACAACCAGGTCACCAAATCCTTGGACGCAGGGGTAGCAGTGAACATCGTCTTCCTGGACTTCCGGAAGGCCTCGACACTGTCTCTCACCCCGTTCTCATTAAGACACTGGGGGCTGTGGTGTGGACCCCCACACAGTCAGACGTGTCGTCAACTGGCGGGAGGGCCGCGCCCAGAGAGCGGTGGTGGACAGGTCATGTTCGACCCAGAGGGATGTGGGCAGTGGGGTCCCCCAGGGCTCGGTCTTCGGGCCCGCACTGTTCAACATCTTCATCAGGGACTTGGATGAGGGGGTAAAAAGCACCTGCTCAAATCTGCTGATGACACTAAGATGTGGGGGGATGTGGGCACGCTAGACGGGGGGAATAGGCTGCAGTCGGACCTGGACAGGTTACAGGGGTGGGCAGATGAGAACAGGATGGGATTCAACACTGACAAGTGCAAGGTGCTGCACCTGGGGAGGAACAACCAGCACCATACCTACAGGCTGGGAACTCCCTTCTCGTCAGGGCAGAGGCAGAAAAGGATCTGGGGGTCATCACTGACTCCAAGATGAACATGGGCCGGCAGTGTGGGGACGCAGTCAGGAAGGCCAGCCGCACCTCGTCGTGCATCCACAGATGCATCTCGAGCAGGTCCAGGGAGGTGATCCTCCCCCTCTGTGCGGCACTGGTCAGGCCGCAGCTGGAGGACTGCGTCCAGTTCTGGGCGCCACACTTCAGGAGAGGTGTGGGCAGCATGGAGAGGGTCCAGAGGAGGCCACTCGCATGGTCAGGGGGCAGCAGGGCAGGCCCTACGAGGAGAGGCGACGGGACCTGAACCTGTTCAGCCTCCACAAGAGAAGGCTGAGGGGAATCTCGTGGCCTGTTACAAACTAGTCAGGGGGGACCAGCAGGCACTGGGGGAGTCCCTGTTCCCCCGAGCGCCGCCAGGAGTGACCAGGAATAACGGTCACAAGCTGGCAGAGGGTAGGTTTAGGTTAGATATCAGGAGGCGCGACTTCACGGTCAGGGCGGCTAGGAGCTGGAACCGACTTCCAAGAGAAGTGGTGCTGGCTCCTACCCTGGGGGGCTTTAAGAGGAGGTTAGATGTACACCTTGCTGGGGTCGTTTGATCCCAGCATCCTTTCCTGCCATGGCAGGGGGTCGGACTCGATGACCTGCTCTGGTCCCTTCTGACCCGACCAACTATGACAACGTGCGTCTCTTTGCACTTTTTCATCTTTTTTTCTTCCCTAATCTATCCATCGTAGCGCCTCTGCTCCTTTCCCCCCTTTAATCTCTGCTCTGGTCAAGAAGTTCTTTGCAACATGGGGGCAAAAGGATGGCACAGCCGGGCATGGGGAGGCCTGGTGACATGTCCTCACCTTGGTGGAAGGATACAAGAGCTAATTGTTGCTCGGGGCAGAAGTCTACCGCTGCTCCAGCTGTCTAATCACTGCCGTGCCACCTCTATAGAAATAATAAGGAATGTGGAAAACCCGACCCTGCCGCGGCACCCTGCTCTTGCTAATTGTATTGGCAGTGTGTGGAGGGGCCGCGCTGACTTCTGGTTTCCTAGAAGGGAAATTTAGCCGGCGTGTGCAGGATTGGTGCCTTGATGGCCAAAGCCCTGGCTGGGATGGTGTAGTTGGGGCTGGTCCTGCTTGGAGCAGGGGTTGGACTAGATGGGACTCCTGAGGTCCCCTCCAGCCCTTGTCTGCGCATCCATGGTTCAGCGAGGGAGCTCCTGAGAGTGCCTCGGGCAGGGGTGGTAGGATGAGCTTTGCACGGCTGGGCACGGAGGTGGACAGAAGCGAAGCTGGCACTTGTTGGGGGAGTGTAGGAAATCTCATCCACCGAATGCCTTTCTGGCAAGGCCTTTCAAATGGTCCAAGTCCCTCTTGGCATCAGGCCTCCAAGCCACCGTTGCAGCCACCTGCCCCCCTTGGTGCCAGGTGAAAGCTCAGGCTGCAGCAGCCGCTCGGAGTGGGATGTTTACGCCGTGCTCCCAGCTCTCCGGCACGGCTGCTCCGGAGACGCGGCCACCCCCAGGGATCCCCGGAGCCGCAAGGCACGTGGCGGGGGCAGTGGGTCCAGCGGCTTAGCACAGAGCCCCGCGCGGAGGACCGCGCTTGGGAAGCATCCAGGCCAGTCGCCTGGGCTCAGAGCGACTGTGACCTAGAAGCAGGGCGCGGAGGAGAGGCTGGAGCTTTCCCTCTCCGTCACTGCTCGCAGGCTGCGTGCCCGTCCCTGGGGCGCATTGGCTGCACGTGCCACGCCTGCAAGCTCTGGAGCAAGACCGCGTGGTTCCTGCCCCGGGGGATCGTGGTCAGAGCGCTGGGGCTGGGGGAGCGCAGGGGAGGGAGGCACGAATATTGATCTCGACTCTTCAGGAAGCCACGAGTTGTCAGGCACTATCGATGCGCTCGGTGTTTGCAGCTCTGGGACTGTGGTGCTGGCAAAAAACTGCAGCCAGGAGATTCCTGCACCAGTTGTGTCCTGAAGAACGAGCGCAGGCTTGGTTCAGTGGCAAAAATTTGGCCAGGTTTATTGCCTACTAGTGCAGCCCTGACATGTTTTGGCCTAGCGGGTGCATCAGACGAGGAGTAAAGGCATTCATCCCTGCGGCAAGGTCATCAGCCCAGCACCATGCAGCCCCCCAGGCCACCACAAGGTCCCCACGCTTTCATGCACTGGTTAGATCAAATTATGTATTGCATTTCACCGGTCACTTAGACCATCCTCTACCATGGGCTTGTTCCACCTCCTGATCTGGGTGTTCCCGCTCCAGCCTTGTCCTTCTGGTGCTGGACTACCCTACGCCTTGCACAGCCACCTCCTCCCATCTGCTGCTTGCATGAGGAGTTTGTGTGGGTCAGCTCTGAAGCTCGGGACTCCTCTGCGCAATGCTCTAGGGAGGCAGTGGACTCGATGCTAGGGAAGGTGTGGGCTCCCCACCCCGGAGGTGCTCAAGAAGAGGTTGGAAAAGCACTGCTTGGGGATGACCTGGGTGCAGCAATGCCTGTGTCTTCTGTGGGTATTTTCCAGGTGTCTGAGCTTTGCTGGCTCCCATCTGACGCCAGGAGCGAATTTTCCCCCTCCTGCCAGTCCTTCCTCGCTGCAGCCCAGGCTGGGGCTGGGGGCTGGGGGCTGGGCTGTGCCAATGCCCTTGCTGGGACTCAAACCCGAAGGGTCCTGACTGGAGGGTCTTGCCCTTGATATGAAATGTCACAAGAAGCAAAACCTGGGACCGGGGTTCTGCGACTCTCCGGTGTCAGCTTGCTCCCGCCCTGCTCTGACCCCCTGGAGCAGGTGCCGGCCGCTCGGCCCACGCTGTCAAAGTGCTGTCATCATGGCCGCTCCCAAGGGTCCTGTCTGAACGTGATTTTTACATCTACCTTGCCGCTCTGTGAGGGACAGAGAGAGATGTGCAGCTTTTCTGACCTGTCCCTCTTTGGTCTGCAATGTCGTTATACTGAGGGCGCATCTACACATTCATTAATAGTTATTGCACACTTAAGTTATTCCTTAATGAAGTACTAACTGAATGCACAGTAAGTATATTTACTGCACAGGAGAGCCGGCACATGGGTTTTTGTAATGGTTACTGTGCAGCAACCTAATAACACTGCGCAGTAGCTTATTAGCTGTGGTTTTGACTGGCATGCTACTGTGCGGTGTTGTTAGGCTACCGTGCAGTAAGTGCCTTGTGTAGACGCGCCCTGAATGTCATAAATAGTCATGCCAATGAAATCAGTGCAAAATTATTCAGTGCTCATTTGCCGGGTTTAATTTTAGAAACTCATTTTCTCTCGCACTCTGCTGAGATGTCGTTACAATGTGCCTTGGGTTATGTCTGGCTTCTAACCCTGTCCGTCTCTTCCAATGCAACGGTAAGTCAAACGACAAAGGGAAAATGCCAGGGCCTGAGTCTCGAAACAGGCTGGGCATCGGGGTTTAAAAAGAAAGGTCAGAATACGCCAATGTGCATCAAGCCGCTTTCTGACAGGGCTGGGGAAAGCCTGCCGCATCTGTCCCCCTCGGGGGCTCGTGCAGGACCTGTGCAGGGCTGGCCTTCATCCTCTACACTTGCACGCAAGTATTGCTAACACAGGTGGGAGGAAAGCCGGTCTCCAGACCTGCTGCTGGGCTTCGCCTGTGTCTGGAGGCAGACTAAACCGCCTCGGAGCTTCGCTCTGAGATGACGGCCGAGCGGATGACTGCGGCTCGTTGCTTGAGTGGAAGCATCGCTAATCGCCAGCTGCCTTTCCTACCTTCTCCAGTGCCAGGAGCTCCGGGAGCCCCACGGCTGCCTCCCACACATCTCGTGTACGCAGTCGGACATCCCGGGTCCCGGGACCTGTACCCACTGAAACCTGAAAGTGTAAGAGGAGACGAAGGTTAATTTGACAACGGGCAGATGCAATTCAGTGCAGACCCTGTGTGCTGCCACATGCAGTTGCTGTATGGTATTGGGGCACAGTAGACCCCAGAGCTGCCCCTCCACTCCCTCCGGAGCTGGCCCTGCCGATGTCCCATGTCTTGGGAGCTAATCGATAGGCATAAAGCTCGTATCAAGCCCAGCCCTGTCTGGACCCTCCCAGACCAGTGCTTCTATGCTTAAACTCTGGGAAAACCCCCCAGGCATGGCACCCAAGACATCAAAACCCCCTGTAACTGGCCCGAGGGGATGAGGGTCCTGCCGGTGTCCTGCTGCTGTGTGGATAGGAAGGAGTTTAAAATGCATTCAAGAGATCCCAGCCAGGCCCCTGCTGCAGAGGAAGGCAAGCTCCACAGTCCCTGCTGACCTGACCGGGGGTCTACTGCCTTTCTTGACCACAAACACGGCGGTCGGGCTGACCCCGAGCAGAGGTGCAAGACCCTCTGGCCGGCAGTCTGCAGGTTCAAGTCTGCAAGAGCTCGGCCCCTGCCCATGCGTTGGCCTGTGTCCACCGCTGCGGTCTGTAGCGTCTCGCTGCGCCAGTGCTGCTGCGTGAAGGGGCTCTCCCCACCCTGACCCCAGGGATCTTTCTCCCCGCGGCCCTGGGGCAGGGTGGGAGCTGGGCAGGGACAGCTGCTCCCAGGAAAGTGCTCCCCCTCCCAGCAAGGCTTGGGTTTGGAGGAAGGGGTGGAAAACCAGGGGTGTAACAGATGTTGCCTGGCTGCTGGGCATAGCACGCGCCCCGCACGCGAGCTCCAGCATGCGGCTGCCTTGGACATCAAGCCGCTGTCCGGCTGCCTGAGCGCTGGGCTGGGACCTTGGAGCTCCTGAGCTCCCGCATAGCCGCTTTGGAGGTCTGTTGGCTGCTGTTTCCCGGTGCTAACACGGCGTTAACAAGACCCTGTACGGTAGGTAGAGACGAAGCCGATGGGCTCACGAGCAAGTGTTTATAGGACGTTGCCCCTGATGCGTCCCTCGTCCGTGCAGGTCTGGCACAGTCCTGGCGACCCCAGGAACGGTGCACCGGGACAGCCCTAGGGTTGCAGAGCGCCAAAATGGGCCTGTTCACCAGGCTGCTCTGGAGCAGTCCCCGCAGCGGTGGGGGACCTGGGAGGCTTGTCCAGCAGCCGGCAGCCTGCCTGGCTGCAGCAGCAGGGTCAGGAGAGCCATCCACTTGCTCTCGGGCATGAATACGGGGTTGTTTTGCTCTCTAGACTCACTTCCTCCTGTCCAAAGGAAAGCCGGCATTCCCCGAGTGCTCTGCTTGCAAAGGAAAGCCAGGCATGTGCATCCAATCCATGCTAAGCCTTCTGGTCTGAAAGCAGCTGAGGTCTTGCATCCACACCTTACTGTCTTGCATGCTCTACCCGGAGCCCATCCCAGGCCTGCTTGCAATGGCCGTGATTAGAGGAATTTCAGCTGGGCCTTTCTGGTATGTGGCCGACAGAGCCATGGGGCTGGAAGGGTAGGTCACATCTTGTCCAACCCTTGCTTGAGGCAGGATCAGCCCTGTCCAAACCAACCCAGACAAACCCGTCATCTAATATATGCTCAAGAGATCCCAAGCAGAGGCAACGGCCCTATCTGCATCCATCTGAGTATGGGGGGGAACTCCCTCCTGACCCCAAATCTGGCACTAGTCTGATCCAGAGCAGAGGGGCAGGACCCTCTAGTCGAGACCCTCCAGCTTTAAGTCTCAGCAGGAGCATTGGCACAGCCTAGTGCCCCTGAGGGAGGCTTATGGTCCTAGTGCTGCTAAAATCAGAGGCCCCAAAACTAGAAAACAGTTCTTCCATTTCCAGGTGCTCCAGAGGCGTGGGTCCCTATCCAGGCAGGAAGGGCAAGTGGGGCATCGCCCGGTCCCCAGGGCTGCGTGGCACAGACGCCTTGCCAGCCGCTCCGGCGGAGGGGTGCCTCGCTGGCTGCGTTTGCTATGCTCCCCAGTAAATGGGTGCGTGTCCCCCGGCCTCTCTGCTGGCCGTGGTCTCGGATGTGCCTGCCTGGGGCCTTCGCTGGCTGATGTGTGGGATCCCTGCAGACTGCTTGTAGCTGGTTAGCAGTGATAATTAACTTGATTGGGGGAGCGGGGTGTGCATACGTGTGCAAAGAGGTTTCTGCTGGGCAGCTAATAGGCAACAACAATCCTCTTATAGAAACCAGCGGAAACACAGCTACGTGGGATGGCTGGAGCGCAGTAGTATTGTTAGGACTGTGCCAGGCTGCAGCCTGCTGCTACCGAGAGGCCTCTTCAAGCTGAGCATGGAGCAACACCGATTAGGATGCACGGGGCTTGGCGTGATGCTTCTGCTTCAGGTTGGTGCCAAGGGACTCGGAGCCAGATCCCAGGGGCAGGAAGGGGCCCTGCTGCTCCGTACGACAGCTCCGCACCACGACCCACATGGCTGCAGCTATCTATCCTGTCAGTGGCAAGGTCTCAAGCCCTGGGAAGTCTGCAGGGTGCATGGGCTCCGGTGAAGCGCAGGCGCCTGGCAGTAAAGTCCGCAGAGCCCATCTGCACTGAGCTTGCTGTGACCACGGGGGTATCTGTACTGGCCCCCCCCCGGCTATGCTGCATCGTGGCTGGTCTGCTTGTGGCTAATGCAGGACTTGGCTAGCTTGGAAATGCAAGTGAAGCCTCAAGGAGCGGTAATAACAGGACATGCACGGCACCCGGGACGAGCGAGGTGGTGGGTGGGAGAGCTATATGGTTGTATTTAGGTGTTCAGACGGGAAGTGGCGTGCGTTCAGCAAAGCAACCGTCCTGCCTGGCTACGTGGCTGGGAGGCGGGTGCCTTCTGCGGGGGACGCTGGGTGAAGCCCTGGTGTGCTTTGTGGCGGGCCAGTAGGGGGCGCTCCTGCATTAAGCCGCCTACCTCCCTGCAGCTGCCCACCTCCCAGGCTCTGAATGCCTCCCTGGGGCACCTCATGCTCGGCCGACCCCTCTCCCGGAGCACACTCGCTAGTCTGGGGGTAACTTCATCGCTGCCACCACCCCGAGAGGGGACTGTCTCAGCCCTGTGTCCTTGGGGAAACACAGGCCTAATAGTCCGACGGGTACTTGACCCGGTACAGGCACTTGGGGCGCTTCCCCAAGTCGGGGCAAAAAGTAAAGTCTCCCTTAGTCTGCAGACCTAAGGGGTCTCTTAGGCGTAATTTAGACCCACCTCTCAGTAAGTCTCCCACGGTCACAAAGGAGAACTTTATTGATTACAGGGGGTAGGGTAAACTAGGGTACATTTTTTTTCCTGTTTTTTTGCACCGGTCCTGGAAGCACTGCAATACCAGGTCAATGCATGGAGTGGATGGAGCACGCTCCGGTTCCGGTACAGGGTTGAGCAATATCTTAGAAATCCTAGAGAGCAAACAGTGTGGCTGAAGTAGCCTTTTGATCACGTGTCTGAGTTACTGCCAGCTAGATATCTAATCCGATTGAGTAGCTTACTCACAAGCATCTTCCAGAGGTCTCCCGTTTCCCCTCTGGAGTCTGGGGTGGGAGAGAGAGCTCGGTCCCGATGGCAAGGCTCCTCTGTCTCCCCCGCTTTGCTGCTGCTTCACCTCATGGCCGAAGAGAGAGAGCCTCCTTCCCCCCCCCAACCTATACAGCCCCTGTGACCTCAGTCACCTGGGCCAGTGGAGGCCAGCCCCAGTTGGCTGTCAGCCAACCAATTTGAAAGACATCACCTGTTACCGGGCAGATTCCAGCCCCCCAGGTAGATGCCCCCCACCCGGGTGGCTGATGCCTGTCGGGTAGGCAGAGGGAGCGGGTTTCCCCCCTCCCTCAGGACTGCAGCCAGCTCCAGTTACCTAAAGAGACAGGCGGAGGGTGCGGTCCCCTGTGTGCAGGGCCCACCCTCATCAAATGGTTGCTGCTCAGAGATTTTAGTCACAGTGTCACAGGGCAGAGATTTTGGGGAGAAACAAGGTGGCTTTCTGCCACATGCTTCTGCTTGCAAGTCGCTCGCAAACGGACCCTACAAATGCTTGCGGCCGTGGGAAGGTGGGATAGTGGTGAAGGCACACGGCTCTTGTTGCCAGAGCTGGGAAAGGCGGCGCAGAGGGTGGGAGGCAGAGCGCCCAGGAGTCCCGACCTCCTCCCAACAGTAGATGGCCCGGGATGCCCCTGCTCCGGGAAGGGGCCAAGCAGACATGGGGCATATCAGTGAAGCCGGAGAAACACTGTGCCAGGCTGCTGCAGCTCGCCAGCCCTTGGTCACTGGTTGCCACATCCTGTTTTTCACTGGTTGCAACCGCAGCCCAGTGCAAGCCGGTCCCGCCTCTGGCCCTCATGCGTCTCGGGGATGCCTCTAAGCTAATAACCGGCTGTGGTGATGTTGCCTCCGTTGCAAATGCGCACCTCCCTCGGTGGCGGGATGTTCCCCACCCCAAGCCCTGCAGCCGGGCGCTGACCCCTCCGCGGTCGGTCCGGCCCCTGTGGAGCTGTTCTGTCCCTCTGCGGGCAGCGTTGTCTGCCTGACCTGGCCTCGGGTGGAGCACAGTCCTGTGCAAGCTCCTGGCTCCTAAACCTGCTGAGCAATGGGTCTTTGCACCCCGGCTCCCCCAAGCTCAGGATTTGCATCCAGCTTCAAACCCTTCTAGGGAAGAAGGGCCCAGGGCTGCTTGTAGCAGGGTTTGGTGGCCCATCTCTGGGACGCAGCAACAGCACCGCTGGAGCCTGGCAGCACCTGCCCTCCAGCGGCGAGCTCCTGGATCGCAGCGGTGCCCTCGCTTTGCAGGGACCTGCCGGCAGCACGGGGCTCGAGGAAGAAGCCCCCGAAAACCTGCTGGTGCAAGAGGTGGGTGGGCTTCTCCCTGCTCACTGCTTCTCTGCGACTCGGGCTCCGGGGAGATGCCGGCGTGTTGCAGGCGTAGCTGCACAAATGGCTCCTTGAGGCTCGAGCAGGGTGGAGCGCTCGCACTTGGGCAGGGGAGATCCCATGATGATGGTTTTGGCCCAGGGGGTTTTACTGGTCTGGTGAGGGAGAGCCCCTTTCTTCTCAGCCTTGCGTGACCCGGTGTGTTCAGGGGGTGAAGGTCTGTCCCTTGCACTGCGGGCCGGTGCAGGTGGTCTCCTGCCAGTCTGCAAATGCCCCTGCATGCGAGGACCTCAGCTGCACCATTGCTGGCAATGGAGGATTGCTCTCGGGCTTTCCATCTAGCTTGCTCCTTCAGATGCCCCAAGGGAAAAGGCTGAACCCCAAGGCCTCTGGGCTTGGGCCTTGTATGTTGGATGCTGCCATGGACGTGGGAGTCCCCGAAGCCCCAAGCCGAAGTGTCCAGGAGGGAGGAGGCTTGCTGGGGGTAGCGCTATGCGGACGTGCCCCACTGAGCTCTGCTCTGTTGAGAGAATTGAGAACGAATTTGGCCCCAGACACAAAACGATTTGAAAAAAGAAAAGAAAATTGGGTGGTGTGGGATGGGCCCCCGTCTCGCACGTACTGGAGGGAGCCCCAGGAGCTGCGCGTGGCCGGGCCGTTTATGGGGGTGCCACGGCTCGGTGGAGACGGCCGCACCTCGCGGCGGGCGGAGGCACAGGCGGGTCACGGGCAATGCTCGTTTGTTGCCTGCGGAGCCGGTGCCGTTTATTTTCTCTCTGAATCTGATGTCTCCAGCACCCGTCAGCTCACTTGCTCGTCCCAGGCCTGCAGAGTGGGACCTGCAACCAGTCCAGTGCCAAGTGCGTCGGGGCAGCGCTCCTGTCAGCCTGACACGGATGTGTTGGAGATGCAGTGCGACGCACGCTGGATGGCACTCAGTAAGGACCGGCGCAAAGCCCTGTCCTCGGGGGGGGGGGGGGGGGGGGGGGGGGGGGGGGGCAGTCACCTGCACAAAAGCAGGGGGAGGAAGGAGTAGCATCCCCTGCTTTCCCCAGGGCCGGGGAGGCTACTTTCGATGCCTCCGGGCGGTTGTGTGACAAGGTTGACCCGTGTAGGTTTAGGAACGCACTGGGCCAGGACGTGTCTGGGGTCGTTTGGAGAGAGCAGTGGGATCGCTCGTGTCCTCCTGGAGCAGCCGCGACCTCGGTTTCGGAGGCCTTGTGGGAAGACTTGGTGTGCAGCAGACAGTCACGCAGCGCGCTCGGGACCGGGCTGACCCTGCGGGGGCTCGGAGCCACCGGCCTGGCATTTTAAGCTCGTTAAGCTCCCGTGTCGTTTGGGAGCCAGCCCCGCGGGCCCGCGCTTTGTTCTGCTCCCAGGCGGAAGCTGAACGCTGCATCAACACTGGACTTAGCCGTCTGCCGGGGCCCTGCGCCGCCGGGGCCCGGGCCTGCTGCGTTAGCAACATTCCTGCCTGGCCCAACAACGCGCCTCGCACGCCGCGCGTCCCCGGCCGCGGCGCCTCGCTGCGCGGATGCATTCGCGCAACAAAGGGCGAGAGATTAGGCTGCTCACCCGGGCGTGCCCCCTCCCCGCTTGGCCCTGGGAAGTCTCACAGCCGGAGCAGCTGCTAAAACTTTTGTTGAAAGTTTGCAAACCCATAAGCAAAAATGCGAAGGGAGTGAAAGCGTTGATCTGGACCTGCCAGGAGCTGGACTGTGGTCCCCACGGTCCCCAGCTCGCGTTGGGCTCTGCACGGGTCGGAGCTGCTGCCCGGAGCCCGGTCCTCCCTCCCCTGCCCGCTTCCAGAGCGGGTGCGCTGGGGTGCACGGCAGTGAAACTTGGCCACCCCTCCCTTGTCCTGCAACTGGCTCAGACCCTCCCTCCGTCTTGCCCAGTCTCCTGTATCCCACAGGGGCAGGGAGAGCAAACCAGGCACAACCAGGGTTTTTACCCCTGTTCCTATTGCTTGAAGCCTCTAGCATTTAAGGTCTAGGAAGGTCTGATTTGGAGACCATGCCCCTTGCTCCTGTGCCTAATAGCTACCGATGCCCCTTTTCTCCAAAAAATCCCTTTTTGAATCTGGCTGACCTGTCAGCTTCCACCACATCTGGTGCCGCACTTCAGCTACACACTCTTTGCCTTCTTTTGTGGTGTCCCTTACTGGGGCTCTGGCTGGGTTAGGCCTGATTGAATAAGTGCTTCCAGCAACAACGCTGCCACAAAGCATGAAGGGGGCAGGGGTATCGACTATGCAGATGTTCTGGGCAGACAGATGTTTGGGCTTGGCAGGGGGTGCCAGGGTGCTTGGCTGCTCTCACGGGCGAGGGGACAGGCTCTAATCACAACCCAGCTGCACATCTTGGCACCTGGCGAAGAGCAGGCTGCCTGTGACGGGCGAGCTCCCCGGGTTCGGTGTGCCATCTCTGTCTAGTGACCGCAGGACCCCTCTGCTCCCGGAGCAGAGACCGTTTTGGGAGCACCGAATGCTTTTTTTTTTTGTTTTTTTGTTTTTTTGCACCGGTCCTGGAGGCACTGCAATACCAGGTCAATGCATGGAGTGGATGGAGCACGCTCCGGTTCCACCACCCAACACCAAAAAGAATCTGCTCAATATAAACCTCCTGTGGAGGACATATCAGCGGGCCAAAAGCCCCACATGAGCGGAAAGCAGGGAGAGGCTGCACCTTCCAGATCATGGTGTCTCCCCTGCCAGGTAAGTATCGAATGCACCTGGATCGCTGGGAGGTGTAAAGCCAGGCTGAGAAGGGCGCGTGCTCGGGGCACGCCTGCATCCCGTCAGGCCGCGCGGCTGTGCATGGGCTCTCCTCTCCTCGCTGCCAAGGCGGGGTGACCTGGAGCTGCAGGCGCGCACCCACCCGCCAGCCCCTTCGAGCCTCCCTGAAGGGGCATTTTGGTTCCAGCCGGGGGGACCTTGATAGACGCAGAGAGTTGGAAGGAAAACGGGGCGCTTAGTTCACTGCTACCCGAACCCGCCTGCCCAGGCTCCGCATCCCTGCTCCGTGCCTTCGGTGGGTGTGAGCAGGGTCCAGGGGCATGGTCACGGCTTCCCCTGCTCTCCACCCGGCTCTGCCACGACGGGCCCCGGGACCTGAGCTCCTTCGGGAGTCCACCCCGCTGCGCTGCTCCTCGTGGCACGCTGGGCACCCCGCTGCAGCTGATGGGCGCGGTGTCGGCAGGCACCTTGGGAGCAGTTGCTGCCGCCTCTCCCTGCCTCAGTATCCCGGGGCAAGTGGGAGGGGGTGTCGGAGCCCCTGGGAGCCTCGTCGGGCTTTAGGGTTGAGCTCAGCATGGGCATTTTCCCATGCCCCTCCAGCCCCTGGGTCTGAGCAAGGTCTCGTGTCCTTCTGTGGGATGTGCCATGTCCTGGAGCACAGGGACGGGCTTCTCGGCACGCCCTGCCCGTGGCTCCAGGGCAGGGAGGACGAGCAGCCGCCCGCAGCCGGTCCAGCAGCCCCTGGTGTTGTGCAGGGGCCGAGGAGGGCAGGGGTGTCCCTACTCACTGCCCAGCGGGCAGCTGACCAGTACCCCCAGTGCCTGCAGGGCCCTGGAGTCCTGCTCGGCTCTGGCTAGGCCCCGTCTCCCCGTGGGGCTTTGTCCCCGGTTCTGGGGCAAGGCGGGACCAGAGCAGCACCGAGGGGCTTTGGGCCTGGAACGGTCTGCGGGGCCTCGGGTGTCCCTGGGGTCACCTGCCCAGCAGGGTTTGCCGCGGCTGCTGCAGGGGAGCCTCGGGCTCGTGACCGCTAATAGCAATGGGCCTCAACACGGGCGCCCTGGGTCTGGCACCAGCACCCGCGTGTCTCCCGCAGCAGGCGTCGGAGCGGCCCAGCTGGGAAGAAGGGAAATTGGTCCCGAGCGCTGCCGGCGACCTGCCGGCGCCCCAGGAGCAATCCGGGCAGCAAGCCCCTGTTCGGCACGAGCTCCACGCCAGCCCTCGTGCTCCCTGGGTCGCCGCAGACGGTGCCCAGTGGCTTGGAGGCTGCGGGAGAGGGGGGGAAGTGCCCTGTGTTGCCTCCACAATTGCAGACCCCTACGGACTGGATGATGGGCCCTGCAAGGAAGGGATGTAATGGGGCCGTGGGCAGGGGAGGCGAGACGTGGTCCCACCCTTGAGGCAGGACTAAGGGAGCCAGGTGTCAGCCCCCGGTGCCGTCATCCCGCTCGCGCCTGGTGCCGTGACCGGCGGCCTGCTCCGCGCCGGGGAGGGGCAGCCCAGCTGCCACGCACCCAGCCCCGGCTGTCCTGGGGCCACGGGGTTTTAATATCTCTGCTGGAGGAGATTTCCTGGCTCTGCTTTGATGTCCCGCAGGATGCTCATGAAATATCCGGGCTCCAAAGACGTGGAATTTCCTCCCTGCGGCCTCAATCGAGAGGCTGCGTGTTGTGCAAGGGAGCAGGCTGGTGGCACGCGAGCCGGCGCTCCCCCCCGACCTGGAAAGCAGCTGCCGAGTGGGGGCAGCTGTCGGGGCTGAGTGTCAGCTCTGCCAGAGCTTTTGCCTTGAGCCGCATCACGGGCTCCTGCCTTACCCGTGACGAGGGACGCTGCCAGGGCGTCCTGCCACTTCTGACCTTGGCTGGCCGATCGCTGGCACCCAGGCCCCATCCCACTCCGCCCACGGGGCACGCAAGGGGACTTGGGCACCCACATGCGATTCTCTCCCCGAGGAGCAGTCGGTGCCAGAGCTGCGCACCCGCGCTGCTCCTGGTGCCTCGTCGCCAGGTCGGGCGACAGCGCGTTGCAAAAGGAGCGACACGGATGGGTGCCTGGTCCTGGGGCAGAATCCCCCATAGGTGCCCAAGTCCACTGCACCTTATGTCCCACCAAGCCTTTTGTCAAAATCCCCGGACCCACCATGATAAAAACGAAACCCCACAAAATTGCACTTTTTGAGATATGGGATTCATCGATTTGAAGTGCAAACAACTGATTTCCACACCCCACACCCCCCACTTGGGCAATGAGTTGAAGTCCCACCTACACAACCTTTGAGCCCCACCAGTGGGACATGTCCCACTGGTTGAGAGACACTGCACAAAGACATCTAATGGGGGGTAGGATTGGCCTCCCCCCGACAGCCCGGCTGTGCTCATTGCCCCCAGCGCCTGCTGGGCAACAGCATCTGTCCTGCTGCTGTTAAAAGAAATATTCTAGCGGTATTTCTGTTGAAAGAAATATATAAAGTATATAATAAGTCTGTAGTATATATTTATATGCCAATATTTAAGTATATATTATGTCATTTAATATAAGCATACAATATAAAGTTAATATTTCTGTTCCCCTGGAGCTCACCAAGGTCCGTAAGGCATCAGCAGTACCAGACTGGGGCAGACCAATGAGTTGAACCCATTCTGGATGCTAGAGGGGTCCCACTTGATGCTGTCCCTATATAGAGTGATCTAACCCCGTTATGGGTGTAGAGAGGCCAGAGGAAAATATCTCCAACCATTCTGTTCAGCAGCCATGAACAAATCTATCCATGAATTTATCCACTTCCCCACTGAACCTGGATGTGCTCACTGCCTCCATCACCTCCTGCAGTGATGAATTCCACATGTTAACAATGGGCTGTGTGTAAAAAAAAAAAAATAAATAAATAAAAAAAAAAAAAAATAAAAAAAATCCTTTCTCATGTTAGTTTTAAACCTGTGACTTACTAATGTCAGCGGGTGCCACCTTGTCTCATGTTCTGGGACTTGGGGCCTGGCCACGCATTTGTATGAAGTTGGAGAGAAACCAGCTATAAAGTGGTTATGTGTTTCCAAGCACTAATTCTGAAACCACTTGGCTCTTTTTACAGCTGAACAGATGCTTTTATGTCATGATAATGTGTGGCCGGTCTAAATGTACTGTGCAGTTAACCACTTTAGTTGCATAATATATGTAACGTGGGGAGAGGCCTAGGCGAACAAGAGTTCCCTCAGTCCACTCCCTTCATCCCTGGGGGGGGAACACCCACTCCCTGCACAAGTCCTGACCCGAATGGCTGTCCCTGCCTTGCGTGCGTCCTAGCATGAAGTTTGCATAAGGCGTTCTTAATTTTGCCAAGCCTCAGTTGAGCGGGCAGGCCAGACCGGCTGTCCAAAAGCTCCGCAGACCAGCTCTGGGTGCCGCCCTGCTGCTCCACGGAGGGCACGGGGCTCCCCCAGGCAGGTGCCCAGCCAGATCTGGGGCTTCACTCGCGTCTGCCTTGGCACTTGCAGGGAGACGGGCAGCGTTTGCGCCTGCAGAAGGAGATGCAGGCAGGAGCTGTGGCACCAGGCAGGCTCTCGGCCTTGGGGGGTGCTTTCCCTGCAAGTGGCTGGGTGAGTGCACGCTGCTTAGCCCCCCGCCTGCTCCCACGATGCTGTCGGCCCCTGCCAGCCTGCCCCAGATGGCACCATGCCCCTTCCCCTCGATGGCCTGTGAGCCCTGCATTAGCAAGCATGTCCTCGGGGACCGGGACTCTCAACAGTGGGGGTCAGAGCCCTGCCTTGGTGCCTTCCCAGCTGGGCAAGCAACCGCCCTGGGAAAGCCCTGAGCAGGCCCTCTCCCTCTTTCTAGCATCCGAGCCACATGTTCAAATGAAAGCTGGAGAGAAACCAGCTATAAAGTGGTAACAGGTTTCCAGGCACTAACTCTGCAGCTGTTTGGCTCTTTTTATAGCTGGACGGGCACTTTCATGGCATGATAATTACTCTGCCCCTGTGGCTGGTCTAAATGTATTGTGCAAGTAACCCAGGCAGCACCCACCATGGCGTTAGCCCTGGGGAAGGTGGCAAGGGCTGAGCTGGAAGCAACTGGCTTCCAGTGGTGCTCTCCCCTGGAGTGGTGGCACGGAGGTGCCTTGCTGGGGTAGCGTTACCCGCGTCCACACTTTGACCTTGCCAGACTCGTCTCCTGCACCATTTCAGCCCGGTATTTACCCGACTGCTGCTGGCTCAGAGCCCAGGAAGATCTGGGGGTTTGAGTGCCTGCAGCCAACAAAGCGGGGAGCTCCCGTGCCCATAGGCACCTGTACGACGAAGAACGAGCGGGGAGGAACGTGCCCCCGCAAACAGCGGGAGACGCGGCTAGCCCTCTGCCCAAGCAGTTTGCTGCCTCTGTCCAGTCCCCTCTGCTCAGTACCACCAGCCCCGCCTCGTCCTGGGGCTCTCTGCTTTGGGGCCACGGCGGAGACCCCAGCTTTTGCATGAGAGCCACTGGGCTCATGGCTCAGCGCCACTCTCCGGTCTGCTCCCCTGGGGCTTCCCCATCTTTCAGTGTTTTGGGACTAGCTCGGCTGCGCAGGGAATGGGGAAGGGAGCTCGACTTTGGGCAAGAAGCGGCCATGCTCACAGTGGCTGTCCCCGCCTTGGTAACACGGAGATGGAAAGGAAAGGCCCCTTTGCCTCGTGGATGCTAAAACCCTTGGACTGCAGCGGCCGGGGGATTTCTTGTGTGGCGCCTGGCTAGGCTCAAGGGCCCCCTTGGAAAACGCCAGCTCTTGGCTTCCCCTCGATTTTTTTTTTTTTTTTTTTGGATGGTGGAAAGATACTAGAGCGATCCTTCTGATGCCAGGAGCTTGGAAAGACACGGCGGGGCAGAGCGTTTGGGACCCGCCGGGTTCCTGTTGGAAACCTCGGGTCTCCTGTGGGCCACGCGTGGGGCTTTGCACACCGAGCTGTGGGCACCGTGCACAGCACCCTGGGACACCCCTTGGAGGACCTCGGGATGCTGCCGCAACCGACTGCTCCAGGCCGAAGGGCCTTTCGCCTTGGCAGGAGGAATCACTTGGGTTTGCACGCGGAGCCCTGCCCGTGTGGACTCGCTCTGGGACGGGGCCCCGGCGCTGGATGCAGTTTTAAACGCCGCTTCGGGAGCCGCCCAGTCGCCTGCTTGGCAGTCCGAGGGGGGAGCCCGACTCTGCCATCCTCGCTCCAGGCAAAACCCCTCGTGGCGCAACTGGGTGGGCATGGCAGGGACAAGCCCATTGCTAGCCCCGGAGAGGAACGGCTTGTTTCCCCTTCTGGGGGGGTTTGCACGAGGGTCCCTCGTGCTTTTAGTTGTTGAAAATTATACAGCAGTGGAGGGGCGGGAGAGGAGGAGGAGCAGAGACTCGCAAGAGGGATGAGCCTCGGGAGGTTTCCTGCGGGGACGCCCGTGTTCCCGGCACTGGCCCGGGAAGGGACGTTCCCCTTCCCTACTCTTCGTTAATGGACCTGCGCCCGAGAGCGCGGCCGGCTCGGCTCGTCTCCCTGCTGCCTGCCGCGCTCCGCATTGCTCCGCGCCGGCTCTCCAGCAAGCGCCACGTACGTGGCACCGTCCGGTCCCGCCGTGAGCAGGGCACGCGGGGCTCGATCCGCAGCCGGGCTGCTGCCCTCCCGTAGGGGTGTCTGCGTGCAGCTGGCCGCCCGGATTTCTGGTCAACTAACTCTTTTTAATTCTATTTCCATAGCCGACTAGTTAGGTTTTATAATGCTGGGGATATTTGCCTTTCATCGGCAGGATGAAATGCCAGATGAAAACCATTTTCTTTAAGAATTTGTTTAGGGGGTGGGGGAAAAACCCACAACTTCTAATATGTACGGTTCCGGTTGGATTTACACTTGAACCATAATGCTTTTCTTAGCCTTGTATGAACTCTGCATCACTACTGCTCCTGAAGGGCTTTCCGGACAGAACTGAGCTTGAAATGCAGACGAACGGCTGAATCTAAAGTGTCATTAAATCCCCCTTTTATAACCGTTAGCCCCACAGAGCAATGGCAAGTTTCTGTAACCGAGCTATTGCAGATGCTGCGAAGAGACGAAGCAGGTCGTCACACGTCACCTCGGGTTTGACCTTTGGGGCTGCGTCCTCGCTCGCAGCCGGCCTGGCGACGCGTGTGGCAGCGTCTGCGGGGCAAGTGCCTGCATTCCTGCTCCGCGCAGCGCGCCTGCCTCCTCCCGCGGGCCCCGGCTGCAGCGAGCGCGGGCGGCGCGCGGCGCGATGCAGGTGTCGGCTAAGGTGGCTCGTGCCAGTCACATACCCTTATCAGTTCTCCGTCCAACAGTGAGCATGAGAAAGCTGGGCTGGAAAAGTGATAAGGAGATGGGAATGGCGTGGAGAGGCTTAGCTACCCTGCAGAACAGACCCAAGCAAAACGCATAGGGGTGAAAGAAAGCGCAAGACATCACCCATCGCCTCTTTCCCCGCAGCCCTCGTCCGGGTGGTCCGGCCGACGCGCTCGGGAGCTGGCCGTGGGTCGCCGGGCGCAGGGCAGCTCAGGGACTCGCCTTGCCGCCGGGCCTCGGGCAGAGCGCCCTGGCCTGCTGCCCGCGCCTCTGCCTCTGCCTCCCGCCGGCGCGCCCCGACGGTTCATAACTCGCCTGCCGAGAGTCCCCTCCCTTCCTGTGCTGGGATTGGACCTCTGCAGCTCCTCGCCCTCGGCCGCGCTGGGGGCTCTGCCTGAGTGGCGGAGCCGGCGCTGGGCCCCGCGTGCAGGGGTGCCGGGGGTGGAGTCCTGGCCCGTGGGGGCTCGGGGCCGGCCCAGCCACACGGGACGGCCGACTTGGGCTCGGCGGGTTGCTTTGCAAAGAGGCCTGCCACCGCTCCGTCAAAACCAGGGCCCTAGCCACTTCCCCAGCCACTGCAAACGGGCCGGGTCAGATCCTGCTTCCCCGTTCCCGCTGTGGCCCCCGTGGCTGGAGGGTGGGAACGGGGACGCGGCGGGCATCTGAGAGGCCCGTGGTTCTGCGCAGGGCAGGTTCGCTGCTGCCCCGGGGCAGAGGCAAGTGGGGCCTGGAGGCCAGAGGGCTATGCCAGGGCAAGATGGGCAGCTGCAGGCTCCTGTTGGGGACCGAGGTCGGACCCCAAGGTCGTCAGGGAGCCGGTCGGTGCCTGCCCCGGGTCGCAGTTCTGCACGGGTCCAGTTCCCCTTTCTCCAGTAGCACCAGTGGCTAGCTGGAAACCCGACGGGGGGGGATGTGCACCCGTCCCCGAGACCCGGAGCTCCCCGAGGGGACTCTGAGCCGCGAGAGCCGAGCTGCACGGCCGAGCCGGGGAGGGCAGGGGTGACGTCTGGGCTGTGCTGCCTGCCTGGGGACAAAGCCCCTTTGCATGTCATTTTTTAAGAGCAATGGAGAGTGGACAGGGGCTGGGACAGGAGCCTTTCCCCCTCGGGTTTCTTGGCTGCAGTGAGCAGCCCGTGCTCAGCGTGGCCGCGCGTGTGCATCGGTGGGCGGCAGGTTGCCGGACCGCTCGCGACGGGGGCGTGAGTTGGTAACTCGGAGGGAAGCTGTGACACATCGGGGCCGGTTCCTCCCTCCCCGGGCAGCCCGCGTGTGCTTGGCCTGGCTTCGCGGCGTCTCTGCAGCCACGCTAGGACTCCTGCTCACTGCGAGCAGGACGTCCCTCTGCACGACGCTGCTCGGGGCGGACGGCTCGTGGCGCGTGGTCCGTGACCACGGAGCTCCCGTTTGAGACGCCTTGAGCATCCGCAGTCCCCGCGAGCGGGCCCGGGGTGCGGGCGCTCCACATCAGCAGAAACCGGGTCTCTCCTCCCAAGGCCCCGTGCAAAGGGAAGCGCCTGCTGTCGGCTCCTTGGCTTCAGGATGTTTGATGTCGTTCCCACTGCAACGGACAGGCCGTTCCCTGTGAACCCCGCTGCCACGGGGCAGCTGAAACGGGACCGTTCTGCCCTCCCTGGGCCTGATGGGCCCAGCGGATGCAGGCGCGGAGACCTCGCGGTCCTGTTTAAGTCTCAAGCTGCTCCATGTGTCTGCCTGGAAAGACACAGGCTTGGAAGGCGAGGGGTGTGTGGACGCACCTCGCCTGCCCCGTGTTTGCTTGGCACGTGACAGTCCCTGGGCTGCACACCATCCACGGCAGCCGAGCATTTGCACACGCTCTGGGGTCTTCTGCGCCCCACGTGCTGTTTCCAGGGGGCTTTGCATTGCTTTGTCCCTGGCTGGACAGAGGAGGGCTGCCCCAGAGCACTCGTGGAGCTGAATCCCGCCTCCGGGTCTGCAGCGCTCGGAGGGGTGAGTTCTGCTCGTGGCCCCGGCACTGAGCCCGGCTGTCTCGCGGCAGCGATGGCCCTTGGCAGTAGGGCTCGTGGCTCTGCCGTGCAGGAAACGAGGCCGCGTGGGGCGGCCGGCACCTCTGAACATCTCTGGCCGCGGGTGCAGCCGGGCAGGGAGCAAAGAGCCGGCCCGGGGGGGGGGGTGCCACGCCGGCTGCTGCCTACACCCTGCGCCGCCACCCCGAGCAGGCCAGGCTGGGGGTGCGGGCCGTGGAGCCTGGGGGTGCTGAGGGCAGGGTGCTCAGTCCTGCTGGGGGGTCACCTCCCCTCTGCCTGGCCCTGCGGAGGGGTTGGAGGCCACCACATCCCTCCTGCCTACCTCACTGCTACGTGGCCTAGCCTCATGCCAACCTACGCCTCAGCCCACAGGGGCCAAACCCTGCCTCTACCTGCTCCAAAAATGCCCAGGGGGCCACACGTGCGCTGGGAGCAAGGAGCAGAGCGCGCCGAGGGCCAGGGCCCATCCCGCACCCCAGGCGGGCAGCGAGAGCCGTCGTTTCTTGCAGCTCTCGCCCATCTTGCAGGAAGAAGCTGATCAGCGTTGGTCTCAGGTTTGGCTTTGGGGGGCAGGAGGGGCCTGCTCGGGTGGGCTTTGGGTGGTGGCTCTTTTGTCACGTCTTTGCCAGGGCTGCAGGGCGGTTTCGCGGTGCAGCCGAGGCAGGACGGGCGAGACGCAGCTCACCAACGCGGCGTGACGCGTGTGGCCGCTGTGGCGCGGGGGCTCTCCCCGGGCAGGGAGCGAGCCGCACACTATTTCCTAGCTGCAAACTTGTTGGGCGACATTTTTCGTTCCGTGAAGGGAGGTGTCGGGAAATGCCGTGACCTCCTGTCGCACTGCGTGGGAGCGTTTTCCATCTCGCCGCGCCTCGATGCGCGGTCCCGCGCTGCAGTTCTGGGGCAGCTCGTGGCGCGCTGAGGAAGCAAAGCAGCAGCGAGTCGTCGCGTCCCCCCGTCGCGGCTGATCGAGCCGCAGGCTGCACCAGCTGAGCTCTGGCGCTGGGACGCCCTCGAGGGCGCGCGCCCCCCGGCTGACCTGCCCTAAGAGACGCGCGCAAATCCTTGCCCTTTAGATGAAGCTCCTTAACCAGGCAGGCGAGATCTTGGGCCTGGAGGACTTGGTCCAGCCCGGGTCGAAGAGCTCTGCTCTGAGGGCGGCGTCGGGCCCCCGTCGCTCCGCGGTGCCTGAGAAAGCTAAGGGCATGGCATTGGCATGGTGCTTGTCCCGTGCAGCCCAAATGAGTTTGGGGTTAGTTTAGCCCAGCCTGGGTCCGGCCCACGAGACTCGGCTCTACCCCCGCCCGTGCTGCGAAACGAGGCTGGGGCCTGCCACAGCTCGGTGTGAGGAGGAGGACTCCCCCCGGCCGTGGCGAGGAGCGCGCTCGCCGTGTCGGGCCTGCCTCGGCTGCTGACACGAGCAGACAGCTCGTTCTGGGGCCGCTCGAGACCGAGTGTGTTTCCGCGCCCGAGACCCGCTGGCTGTCGGTCGGGGCGGCCGAGTTGCATAAATCACGTGGGCCGGCTTCTGTGCGTCTCCCAAGCAGAGGATTTATGTAACTCGGAGAAGACCTCGAATTGCAGAGGGCTGCGCGGCCTCTGTCTCGCCATGCGCTGGCAGCCAGGGCTTGAGCCCCAGCCGTGGCACAGCCCACGAGCACAGAGGTGCTAGGTGCGGGCGCAGCCTCGGGGAGGTCTGAGCCCCTTTCACCGGGAGCTTGTTCGTGCCTGGCCTCGTCTCGCTGTGGGCGGCGGGTGTCCCTGCCAGCAGGTCCCCGGGGGCGTTGAGGCCGTTCGCTGTAATTAGCAACGGGCTCTGGGAAGGGTGGGAGTACCGACAGCCCCGGTGGGCTCAGGCCCTGCCCTGCCCTTTGCTGCACCGGGCCCCGAGCGCGGGACGAGGCACGGGACTTGCAGCCGGCTGCTGTCGTCGACTAAAACCCGGGGCTCGGACCCATCTGCTTCTCCCCCTGCCACGACGGACGTCCAGACGTGGCTCGGCACCGGGGAGTCCCCCAGCCGGACGCAGCCCCAGAGAATCGACGTCTCCAGCCACGTTCGCCCGGCGACGGGCCCCGTTTCTGCCAGGCTTATTTACCAAGGGCGCGAACGCAGGCAGCGCTGGGGACCCGGAGGCTTTGCTTCGTGGTGCGTGCCGTGACCCGCTGCTCTCTCGTGGGAGCGGGGCCAGGCCCAGGAGCAGGGTCTTCCCGGGGGACGCGGCGAGTCCCGGTGGGGTGAGCCGCCTGCCTCCTCGGGCCCTTCTCCGGCCCCCTCCCCACCGCTGGGCCCGGTGCTCCGGGTTGACCCGGCTCAGGAATGTTTTTCGCTAAAACGCCCAATGTTTTATTAAGCCCTGTTCAATCTGCAGCTCGCCCCAGGCGCCTGGTGTCCGCTAGCGTGAGCGCACAGCTCAGTAGACACGGCACGTCCCGCTGACTCAGGAGCCTGTGCCGGGTTTATAACCTCGCTGCTTATTTAAAACATGCCTCTGAAAGGCTGCCGCTGGCTGGGCCGGCCGAGCGCCGGCCAGGCGCAGGTGCCGCCAGGCCGAGACACCGGAGCCAGGACCTCGGGCTCCCCGGGGCTCGGCCTGATGCGGCGCGCAGGGCTCCCCGCCCTAGCGATGGAAAGCTTTGCCGCTGCCGTGGCGCACGGGGCAGGGCAGCAGCCGTGCGGCGGGGGGAGCGGTGTCTCAGAAGGGCAATGAGCTTCGGGACGCGGCTCTGGCAAGCGGGGGGAGCCTCTCCTCCCGGCGTCCCCGGGCTGCCTCCAGCCCCAGATACTGCCTAAAAGGCTGAGGGTCACTAGGGCCCGGGAGAAGGGGGGCAGGTCCCAAAGGAGTACTGCTGGGAAGTGATGCACGTGCGCGTGTGTGTGTGCATGTGTGCAAGAGGCGACCTGTGGGAGGAACGTGGATCTCTGCGCTGACTAGGGGGTCTCCCAACATTTGCAGGCAAACCGATGCAGCTTGCAGAAGGCTTTGGATCCCGTCCGCAGGCAGGCGTCCTGGGGCATCTCCTGCTCTCCAGCCCTTTCGGCCGCATCTGAGCCACAGAAAGGAAAGCCGAAGGGAGGAGATGTGGGGTTTGGGGGCTCATGCTGTAGCTTGAGGCAGGTGGGGGTTGCTGCTTTCCTGCAGGGAGGCCTGACGTGGCGAGGCCATGACGGCTCTGCTGGGGTGGGGGAGCTGGTGGGAAGGGCATTGCTTCCTGATCTGTGATCCCAGGAGCTCGGTGAGGCCCTGTCTGGTGCTCAGTGCATCCTGCCTTACAACTTGCGAGGGCTCAGACTATTGCGGTGGATCCCAACCTCCAAGACGCAGCGGGTGGGACATCCTTTACGCCAAGCACGCCTGCGACAAAATGATTTCTGTCAGCCCCGGTCATGTGTCCTGCAGGCCAAGAGGCTTGTTTCACTGCAGGCCGGAGGTCCTTTCCCCCTGGTCTTGGAGGGTGAGCGTGTTGCTTGCTGGGGAGCCCTTGCTGCCTTGCACGTCTGCACACCCCAACCTTCGGTCGGGAGCTCCACGTCCTCCCGCTGTCCCGAGCTCAGCAGCAGTGAAGCCACGCCAGGGCTCGGTCAGAGTGTGGCAATGCAGTGGCCTGCCTTGTGCATGGAGGTTGGCCTGAGCCAGGTTGAACAGGCTCCCCAGAGAGGTGGTGCAATCTCCATCCTTGGAGGTTTTTGAGACCTGAGTAGACAAAGCCTTGGCTGGGATGCTGTAGCTGGGGCTCGTCCTGCTTGGAGCAGAGGGTTGGACCAGATGTGAGAGCCCATTGCTTGTCTACCTGTGTCTTGTCCTGGACCCCAGGGCAGGGCTAGGATGCTCAGTGCAGCCTATCTGCAGGCCTCGGTGACCCACGGCGTTCCTGGTCCTTGAGCAGTCCTGTGGCGCGGAGGACTCCTGACGTGCTGGGAATCCGGCCACCAGGCACAGGTGAGCGTTTTGGTGAGGGGCAGGTGGTGTTGGCGCTTCCAGGGAGTCTGGCCCAGGTTCCCTGCTGCCTACTAGGCAGCTGACCTCGGTCAAACCTTCCCCTGGGTCCTAGAGCAGGGCTTACCTGACTGCAGGGCCCTGGGCTGCCTGCCGGCTCGCCTTGGCGGGGTGCTAGCAGGCGCCCAGCGCCTTTGGGACATGAGGCCAGCACGTCCAGGCTGAGCCAAGGGCACATGGAGAAGTTGTTGCAATGAAGGTGACGGGGCCATTGCAATCGTGGGGAGCCTGGTGCGGGGCCGGGAGGCGTGGGTCTGCCGTTGGTGAGCAAGCTGCAGGTGCAGGAGTTTCACAGGGGCCTGGGTGCTTGGGCTGCTCCATTCTCTGCCCCGTGCTCATCTCTGCCCTCTGGAAGCATCTCTTTGCCTGGGCAGTGATGCTCGTTGCTGTCTCTGGCCCGATATCCTGACCCTGAGGCCAAGGCCCTGGGCACCTGGATGCAAGGGTGAGAGCGAGCACCCATGTCTGGCCCTGTCTTTCCAGCCTGGCAGTGACCCACGAGGAGAAGAGAAGCGCGCAGATGCTCCAAGGCTCCTGCAGCTCCTTCGAGGAGAGGCTCGTACGGAGCAGGGCAGGGGTGATGCAGAGGCAGTGGATGTAGCGGGGTGCCGCGGCCAGGCCTAATAAATGAGGAGGTGACACGCAGCAAAGCCTGGGGTGGTTCGGAGGCACGTGGGCTGTGCTCGGTGGCGTCTGGTTGCTGTTGCCCGTGATGGACAGGCTGCCGGGGCTGCGCACGGTGGAAGGCCAGTGCTAGCAAGCCAGCTTCCAGACTCCAAAGGCAAAACCGAACAAACAGCTCAGGTCTACTTTTTCTTCCCATGCGGCTTATTATCCTGGGCCAGTGCAGCAGCTGGCCCGAACGGTTGGCAAAGCTTCATGACGCTTGCCCTGGACAGTTAGAGGTGCCGTACGTTACGCACACCCCCCTCGGTTACTCTGCGAGGGACCAGTCTCCCAACCCCTGTATCTGTCCTTGTGGGCCCCCCATCTCGGCCAGTTCTTCTCTCACTCTTGGCTGTGATATTCATCTCTACTTGTCTTTGCCAAAATCATACACCTTAGCGCTGGTTTTTGCTCCTCCATCTCATCCATGAGTTTTTTACTTCTTCTATATTCATCCTTTTTCCTGTTTCCGTGCTCCCTTCCTTGAAGCAGCATCTCTTTGCTCATTAGCATGCCTTAATTTTTATTTCTTTCCTGTCAGGCCACCCAGTGGTCACGAGGCCCCCTTCTCCCCTGCTTTTCGGCACCATGGCTTGCTATCGCTTAGCATGACCGCAGCCTAGCACACCCCGGACTCTGACCCCGAATGCGAGTCGTGTCGCTGAGCTGAGACGGGACGGACACGCACGTCGTGTCTGCACACGGGGCCGGGCAGTGGGAAGTGCGCTGCCGTGCCGCAGACGTGTCCCACGTCTCCGTCTGACCAGCGACATGCTGGGCATCCAGGAGCAAGTACTGACCGGCAGCACTGGACTCTGCTGGGTGCATGCGATGCTCCCTGCCCCGACCAGCCCCCAGGCCCTTCCCCACTTCGCAGCCCCCTGCTCCAGCCCTTGCCTGTGGCTGGGCTGTGCTGTTTCCTTGCAATGCCGGGATCCCGGCGGTCCGAGGCTCGGGACAGCCGCGTGTTGGGCCCCCGGCTCGTTCCGCTCTGTCCTCGATTAATCCCGGCTCATCCCAAGCCTCCCCGCTGGTTAGATGTGCTTATTAACGCATGACCGAGGGCTAATGAGGACATCCGTGACTCACGCTGTGTCAGCTAACGTGATTTAGCAAAACCGAGCATTTTCTCACTTGATTTCACCTCCCTGCCTCGGGCGGGGGCGCGGGGCTCTCGGTCTTCACGCCAGCCAGCCCAGCAGGAAGCACGCACAGCGCTGCCGCGGCAAACAAAGCCCACCCTGCCTGGCGGGCTCTGGAAATGCCTACCCTTCTGCCCAGGGCCGGGGCGCCCTCGAAGAAGGGCCGGGAGTCCAGGGATGCGGAGGGATGTCCCGAGCTGTTCATCTGAAGTCGAGGCTTGCACCGTGTAGACTAACCAAAGTAGATCTAGGAAGGGGCAGATCCCGGGGGTGCATGGTGCAGTCACGCCCCTCCCGGTCCCTGCTCCACCCGGACTCTAAGACCAACTGCCTGGGGGAGGCTGCGGCATTTCTATCCAGGCAGAGCTGAGAGAGACCATTGCCTTCACAGCTCATTATCACCTCCTTGATTCCTGCTAATCTCTCTTCACTCCACAGGTGTTAACGACCCCCTCTCCTTCTTAATGGTCGTGATGTGCCACTCTTCAAACTATCCCTTCTTCTGCAGTGTCGCTGTCTGTCCGCCAGTCCCGGTCATGTCTTTTCTATCCCACAGCCCTACAGACTGTCTTTAGCTCTGCCTTAGCTGAGCTGTGGTCATACTCACTCGGGTGCAGACGTGGCCGACAGCGAAGCATTAGAGGCACGGTCAAGACGCTTGAGCCCAGGTTTTGTCTGGTGAATCTGACTGAGAGGCATACTTTTGGTTATAATGATCATGGGACAAATGACACACAAGCTTTTGACTATTTTTTGCCTTGCTTTGTTTGTGCGCATTTTTAAAACTTTATACAAATCCAGCAAATTTGTGCACAGTCCAGCAGTTATCTTGATTTCTGCTGTGATCTGAACCTGAATAATATAGCGCTGCCCCCCCCCCGCCCCCCGGCATAATAATAAAGCTTCTCATTTCTCTTTTGTTGGAGAAAACCTTGTGCTGTGAGGATGCTCTATGCCATCTGCACCACCCTCCCCTTTCCAAAATCCCAGCTCTTCCCATGGGTATATAGCATGAACTTTTGCGAGCCCACGCGCACTTCAGCCAGGACGCTGCAGAGCGTGTGTGGGGACCCGCGCTGTTCCCAGGAGTGCTCTTTCTGAACGGCCGGTTGGCAGCTTGCCGGCGCTTGGAGCCCTGCGTCGCCTTGGGCTTTCCCAGCCCTCCCGGGGTCCCCGCCGGGGCGGCGACCAGGGAGCCGGCGGCTCTTGGCAAAGCGGGGGTGCTTCTCTGCCGGGGGCTGTAGATGGCAGTCCTGCCCCGCGCACGCCGCCGCGCTCGCTCCCCGGCTCCGCTGGCGGCCGGAGCAGGGCGGGGACGATGCGGGGCGTCTGCGCGCCTCCCCCGGGCCGGCCCAGGCGGGCGCCTGCTCTTCTGGGCACCTCGGTTCTGGGATCGCCGGGCACGGAGCCCCGCGGCCTGGCCCCCGCGGGCGGCAGGGTGGAAGCCGGGGTGCGGGAGACTAGCCAGAGGTCACGGTCACGGTCACGAGCAAGGCGGGGGCTCTCTGCGTTCGGTCCTGTCCTCCCGGAGGCAGCCGCAGCGGGAGCCGCGGGGTGCGGGGGCAGGCGGCACGTGTTTGCGCCCCCGCTGGCGGGCTAAAGCCTGCGGGTAGGGCAGTGTCTGCCCCCAGCTCCCAGCGAAGAACAACGCTGGCATAATGAAATGCCCCGCGTGCGGGGGGTGAGCGCCAGGGGGGGCGTGGGACATGGCTCCGGCGGGCTCCGAGCCTCCCCTGGAGCCGGCTCCGGGTGCCGTCGTGCCCACGCCCGTCCTGCCGCGGAGGACAATGCTTCCGCCGCCCCCACGCCGCTGCGACGTGGCCCGCCTGCCTCGGAGACGCTGGCTCCGGTCACGATCCTGGGGCTGCCTCCCCCGCCCGGCTTGTTTCCGGCATGCCCGGCTGCGAACCGGGGCCGGGGGTGTCCCCGGGGCCTTGCCCGGCCGGGGCAGGCGGAAGCTGCCGGCCTGCTGCGCCGACGCCCCGGGGATGCGAGCGCTGCGGGCGGCCCCAAAGCCGGGGCCCGGGCGCCCGGCAAGGGCGAGCTCCCCCCCGACCCGCGCGGTCCGTCTGGAGCGAGACCCTTTTTGCGCCCCCGCAGCTCGTCTGAAGCACGGCCCGGCTCCGGCCGCCGGTCAGCGCCCGTCCTCGTGAGCCGGCCGGGCTGGCAGCCCCCCCCGCCGCGCCTTGGCTCGGCCGCGGAGGGCTGAGCCGGCAAGAGGCCACGCGTGCCGCCCTGGCCTGGCTCCTTGACCCATTCGGTCCGGAGGACGCGGGGTCCTTTCCAGGGGCCGCTGCTCGCCAGCGCCTCCCCGGGGCCACGAGCTCCGCTTGGCGCGCGGCAGAGAGGGGCCGGGTGGGCGAGCAGCGCACGGGCTTGCAGGGCGCCAGGACAGGCCGAGTCCTGGACCCACTGGGGAGTGCGCTGCTCTGGGGCCTGTGCTTGGGAAACGATGGGCACGTGCCAGGAAGGCGCCAGCGGCCGTGGGCATGCTGCCCCTGCGCAGGGCACCTCCTGTGCGCCCCGGGCGGTCAGCGCCTCTGCCAGCTTTCCCACGGGCTGGAGCGCGGGGCCAGCCGAGTCGCGGGCGCCAGGCGCGCGGTCGCGGGGCAGGAGTTCCCGGGCACCGCGACAAACTCTTCCCGCTTGTCTCCCGGAGGCGCTCCTGCCCCCCCCCCCCCGCTTTTCCAGCAAGCCGGCAGCACGGTGCGCTCGGGCAAAGCAACAAAACAAAAAAAAGAAAGAAAAGCAAAGCGCGGCAAGCGAAAGGCAAGGGCTGTTCCCTTCTTACCGGCTCGGCTCATGGCTCCCAGGTTGCTATTTCCTTTCAGCTGCTGTTGACACCTCCACATGCTGCTTGCTGACGCGGGGCTTGGCTGCTGCTGCTCGCAGATCCTTCTTCCCCCTCTGCTCCCGTTGACACGTTTCCTGCGATTTCGCCGTGGTGGAGTTTTTGGTGCCTGCGTGCCAGCCTCCGGACCCGCGCGATGCCAGGACCGGGGGGTGCATTTCTCCCGGGCAGCTCTTTTGGAGGGGTTTTCAGGAGTGCTGTTTTCATGAGAGGTTGGTAAGAACTACCACATTACTACCTCTGTAATGACATGACTGCGAGTACAATATACTTCCACTTGGCATTTTTCCCCCTAGAGAGCAAATTATTCGTGATTAAGTTTCATTTTCCCATCTCCATTGCTCGGCGGTGGGGGGAGACGTCCTTTTCACAGCTCACGCTGGGAGCGGGCAGAGCTCCGCGCCGGTGCCTGCAGCTCCGCCGCTGCCCGGGCGCCGGCTGCCAGCCCCCCGGACCAGCGCGCGGGGCTGCAGAGGGGCCTGATCCCGCCCCGGCCTCACCCCTCGGGCTGCGGCTGGTGCCGCCGGGAGCGGCGTGCTCCCGGCACCGCGCAGGATTGCCCTGGCTCTGTTTAGTTTTCAAAGTACTTTCCCGCGAGCACTTCCAGCGCCGACCACTGACGGACGGGGGGCTCGGTCCCCCTGCAGCGTCCCGGGCCGCGTGGGGATGCTGCTGCCTCGGGCAGGCGGCCGCCAAGGTCCTGGGCTCCCGGCTCCCTGCCTTGTGCTGCGCTTCGCGGCTGCCTGGCTCCTACCCGCGCCCCGGGGGTGCGGTGTGGGCCCGGGCTCTGCTCCGGGGAGCTGGCTGCCAGCCGCTCGCAGCTCCGGCGCCGGCTCTTCCCTGGGCTGCTGACAGCGGGCAGCCGCGCGGTGCTGGAGGGGATGGCGGCTGGGCTTGGGACCTCCAGGCCGGGGGTAGAGGCCTTGGATGTGCCACATGATGTGAGACGACTCCGTGCTTCTCAGACGAGCCAGGTTATTGCGAAGAGAGGCCTTTCTGCAGCTGCTGGGCCCGCAGCCGGCCGACTAACCTCCACCGCGCTCCCCCCGGGCCCCACCTTGGCTGCTATTGTTGGAGCCTCTCCCCGTGCCTTTGGTGCTAGGCTTCCTGGGCCCCAAAGTGGCTAACAGGTGGCCTGGTCTGACATGGAGGAGTCGGGCTGGAAGGGACCTGGGTCAGCCCTGTGCAACCATCCCTCGTCCCACCACTTAGCAAAATGCCGGGTTCAGCTTCCACTGGAACGGCCCCGGGGCGGGTCAGGCCCCCAGGTCGCTGCGTCCAGGGGTCCGGGCACCCCGGCCAGACCACGGAGCAAGTCTTCGGCCATTGGTGACGGGGAGCGGCTCCTTCCCACGGCTCTGCTCAGGACTAGCGCGGGCCCCAGCTTCTCCGGAGCTCTCCTCGCCGCTCCGCACGGAGTCCCGCCGATGTGGCAGGTGGCTCCTGGCGGGCTGGCCGGCCCCTTCTTCGGGGCTGATGAAATTGGGTGTCTCCGTGTCCACGGGGGCAGCCGTTCCTAGTGTCCCCTGGTCCCCCCCAGGCTAGAAGGCTGCTGGGACCTGCTCCCTCCCCTTTAATGCACAGGATATAACGGCGCCACAGCGGTCCGGTACAGCTTGCCCAGCCCCAGCGCGACTGCGCATCAGCTACCGCAAGCTCCAGGCAAGGACGTCTCCCGTGCCACGGGCTTCTCCGCAGCAGCCTGCGTTTGTCCCCAGTGGATCTACCGGCCATTGCAAGCGCCAGTGCGGTGGGTCAGCGTGGCTGTGATTCCCCTACAGCTGGGACTGCACCAGTCGTGGACGCGTGGCACACAGCAAGTGCTGTGGTCGAGTGGCTGGCAGCGATTTTCCGCAGTGCGCGCGCTGAGGTCTCCTGCGGAAATGACGGTGCCAGCAGGACGACCCTACCTCTGCAGCCGTGGCTCGCCTTGCACGTTTGCACCCTGGGGTCGCTGCGGTATCGGGGCACGAGTCATCCTGTTTCCTTCGCCCCTGGGCTCGGCCGTCACCTTTGGGACACCTGAGGTCACAGTCAGTCCATCTCTGTCCTGTTTCCTGGGCTGTTTCAGCTCGGGTCTGCATGTTTGTTCTGCATTAAGGGCTGCTATTGTTTTCCCCTCTCCTCTTCCTGCCCAGTTTAGCTGCCCTTGCTATTCAGAGGCATTTCCCCAGTGCCCAAGCTCTCTCCCTTTCTCTCAGCAACCTCTCCTGCAAACCGGAATCGCGTCCCTCGCTAACACGCCTGTCTGTAACGAGGGAGCCGATGTCCGTTCCCGTGTGTCGGGTGCCGAGGTCTCGGGCAGGGACCTCGGCGCGAGTTCCCTGTGCAACTGCTTCATTTCCAGCAAAACACAAACCTCTCTGCCGCTGCGTTTACCTGGCCCGCGCCGCCCCTGCTGTGGGTCTCGTTGCTGGCAGCAGGGCCGCGCTCCCTCCTCGGCCCCTTTTCCCACCGAGACGGCGCGTGACCTTGCCCTTCGCGCTCCCTCTTTTGCCCTGTGCTCAGCGCTCTTTGCAGACCTCGATCCTGCTTGCGTGAGGTTTCTGTCTGGAAGTGCAGCCTTCCTGGCGCCCCCGCACCCCGTGCTGGCCTTTTGCCCCGTGTCTAGGTGCTCCTCCAGTCCCCTGCCGCTCCGTGCTGGCACGACCGCTGCCGCGGCCAGGCGCTGCCGAGGCGGCGCGTCTCTGCCTCTCGGCTGGCAGTTCAGGACAGGGCTGCCGCCACAGATGCGGGGCTCCGGGGGGTTTCCTACACCGTGCGGAGGAGAGCAAGGGAAGCTGGGCCAAGGGAAACCTGGTTTTTTCCGGCCCTCGCAGGTGGCGCAGAGGGAGCGGGACTGACTCACGTTTGCTGGGCTCCGAGGGAGTGTGTCCCGGTGAGTGCCACGAGCTCGTGGGTGGGTGACGATTGCTCCTATTGCCACGTGCTGCCACGTTGGCGCTTGGGGAGCCGCGGCTTGCCTTGCCCCTAGGCCTGCCTGCACCTCTGCATCGGAGATGCTCAGTCCTGCTCCCCGCAGGCCGATCTGAGGGCACGAACCCTCCCCAGTGGTGTCCCAGCCCTTGATGCAGCGTGGCGGCTGGACCCTGCCCCAACCTCGCCCGCGCGCAGAAAGCCAGAGCTGTGGCTGTGGCCGATGGAAACGGCTGATTGAAGAGTTCAGGATGTCCGGGCTTCGCATGCTGCAATGGGGAACCGGGGAGGCCCAGTGACCGGCCGGTCCCACGGGGAGCCCACGGCAGAGCTGCGAGCTGGGCCCATGCCGGCACGGTGCCTTAACGAGCCTGCCTGGTCCACCCCCTGCAGACGGTGCGAGGACTGGCCCCCAGGCTCGCCGCGGACTCTGCTGCGGTCTGCTCCTGAGAGGTGATGGGCGCCGGGAACACTGCCCATCTTGGGACCAGATCCTGCGCTTGGGAAGGGGCCGGGCGGCAGGAGGGCAGTGCTGCGAGATGCGCCTGTGAGCAGGCGTGGATGGGTCACGTCTCTGTGGTCGTGCGTGAGGCCAGGTCTCCCCAAAGCATGGGCTTGGCCTGGAAATGGGGCTGATCTGACCAGAGGAGCGGCCCACGCCTTTCGTCGGCACCCCCAACACCACAGGGAGGAGGTGGCTTGGGGGCTGTGCACCCCCAGCCATGGGTGGGTTGTGCCTGCTTTCAGGGCGCGGGCGCAAACGGCTCCGTGTCCCGCGGTGCCCACGGAGCCCTGCTCCGCTCCCTGCTCCTGGCTGGATCCGGGGAGAGGCAGCGGTGCAGAAGCCGTCGTTCCCTTCACGTGCACAAGCGTGAGGTTGTGGCTGCCGAGGCCCCGGCACCACGCCGGCTCCGCGGAGCAGACGGGAGCAGAGCTGCAAGAGGAGAAGGCCCGCGGGTGCTGAGCGATGTGTTGCATGCTTCAAAGCGAGGGGGCAGGTCAAACCCCAGGGATCCTGCCTGCTGGCCCAGCGCGGGCCTGGCAGAGGGAGCAGGTGAAGGCACGGCGGGAAGTGCCGGGGGGCTGCAGAGGCCGCGCGCTTCATCCCCGCTCCCGGTCGGCCGCTGGCGGGGAACGGCGGGAGATGGCAGAGACGCCGGCCCCGGGGTATGAGAGCAGAGGCCGCGGCCGGCCGGCTCTGAAAGCCTTGGCCCGGCTACTCCAGAGCTGCCGCGGTGGCTGCTTGGGCAGCAGTAGTCAACCCTCCTCCAGCCTCCTCGCGGTCCAGGCCTTCGTTGTCTCTGCTGTCGCAGAGGCCTGAAAACAGAACGAAGTATCCGGGGCATTTCTATAGCGCCCGCAAGCAGCCGCTGTTCCTGTCCCGGCGCACATCACGCCCCACGAGCATCCTCGGCCTGGTGCGGCACGGCCATCCCTCCATGCAGCCCCAGACTTGAGCCAGCCAGGGGATGGAGGAGGCTTTGCATCACGTAGTGTAGGAAACCCCGCTGCCCTGGAGTGCCCCCGAGACCGCCCGTACAGCACCAGGGCTGGGTGCCGCAGCCCGCCTGCAAAGACACTGCCCCCAGGAAGCCCAGCCGAACGAGCGGTGACAGACGCCCGCTCCCGCCTGACACTCGCAGTCGTGAGCGCGAGCTACTTCTGGTGCCTTTCAGTGCCCCTCTTTTTGCTTCCCGGTGAGACCTTTATTAGCAAGGTAAAGATGCCGCCCGTCAGCTCCTGTCCAGAAGCTGCTAGGTGGGGAAAAAGCCCAGAAAGGCAGCGCCTGCCTGCGGGGGGGTGAGCTGTGAAACCGGCTGCTCAAGGGCAGATCCAGGAGTTTGGAAAGGGGTGTGCGGAAGTTGTGGCACATCCTTGCATGTACCCCCACATGCAGGTTTCTCCAGATAAAGAAACGAGAAGCTTTACTATTATGCTAGGGGGGCAGCACTGCATTATTTGGATTAAGGTCAAAGCAAAAGCACATGCAACTTATTGCATTGTGCCCAAATTTGTAGGTGATATGTAAAGTTTAAAAAAAAATGCAACAAGCCAGGCAAAAAATAGTCTAAAGCTCTTGTGTCATTCATTCTGCGACTGTTAAAGTTAAGCATGTGTATCTTATTCACAATCACCAGACAAAACCTAGCCTTCTTGAGCGTCTTGGCAGGGCCTCTGAAACTTCACTGCCAGTCGCTTCTGAATTTGCATTCCTGAGTTGATATGAATGCACCTTCAGGTCTGTTTTCTGTGATTCAGGTTTTGAATTGGAGCTACACGCAGTCTGCAGAGCAGTGCAATGAAGAGAGACGTGACCAGGACTAGCTGACAGACAGCAACACTGCAGGAGAAGGGATAGTGCGAAGAGTGCAACATCAAGACCATTGAAAAGGAGAGAGGGTTGCTCACACCCACAGAGTGGAAAAAGATTAGCAGGAATCCGGGAGATGATGATGAGCCCTGAAGTCAATAGACTCTGCAGTGCCTGAATAGAAATGCACAGCCTCTCCCAGGCGGGTGGTTTGAAGGTCTGGCGCTGCACGCTGCATCTGGGGAGTCTCAGATCCACCCACGCAGCCCCTGGGCACCGAAGGTCCCTCCTGCAGTGTATGAGGGGGCTTGGGAGAGGGCGCTGGACCTTGATGATGCCTGGGCAAAGCCAGCGGGTATTGGGAGCAGCACTGCGCATGCAGAGGCCATCTCGGCATGGCTGGCTGAAGTGCGTGGGGACTGTGCTGCGGCTGCATCTCCTGCCGGTCAGGCTCCAGGACAAGGACTGGAATCCGCTCCCCGGCCCAGACACGAGGCCCTCGCTGCCTGCGGTGCCAGCACAGCCCAGCCACGGCCAGACCCCGCCACTGGGAGGAACGCCCGCACGGGCCCCGGGAAATCATCACAGGCCAGGTCAAGAGGGAGCGCTGGATGGCTCCAGCCGTGGCAGCCCAGAGTGGCTGTGAAGCCCGGGGTGCAATCCATCGAGCTCAGCATCACAGCCACTGCTGGGTGTGGGGGAGATGCCGGGAATACAGCCCAGCTCGCACCACTTTGCAATGGCCAGGAGCATTTCTGGGGCCTTTCTTCCCTGCATGCGTCACGGCTCCTGGGAAACCGCAAGCTTCCCTCAGCCAGAAATGCAACAGCTGGCTGCAGCTGGGAGGAAGCGAGGGCAGCTAGCTATCAGCACAGCCTGGGTGCATGCGACAACGTGGCAGTCTTTCGATCCAGGCTGCCTCTAACAAATCTGCTCTAATTGCCCCCAGAAGGGATGGAGCCAAGGCAGGACTTGTGGGGCAGAGTCAGACTAGGCGGGGACACCGTTCTCCTTGGGCCTTAAAATGGGTGGATCTTGGCAGGCCAGAAGGGCCCAGGAGGCAAAGGGACCTGGGGGATCTTCCGGACCTGCTTTGAACTTCAAGCCCCTTTTAATTTGGTTTTGAGGTTGAGAGCGGCTTCGCTGTCCCCAGATGGGTTCAGGGTTCAGGCTCCAGTCGACGGTCCGTTCACCGCCTCTTGCTTCAGTGGAGCAACGTCCTGCTGGAGTCCGGTGACTGCTCCCGACTTCGTGTCGGGGGCTTTGCGCCCAGCTTCCCCCTCCTCTCCCCCCATCTACGTACCCGGGAGGGGGCGAGGGCAGCAGGGGCCAGCGGCTGGAGGGGGAGCTCATGAGCTGGGGAGGGTTAAAGGGGCCGGGAGGCACGTGGTCCGACACTAGGAAGGCTGTGCTCGCCCTTGCTTTTCCCTGACACGGCGGCTGCTAACGAGACCTATTTTAGGAAGGCAACAAACTGCTGAAGCCATTAATAGAAGGAACAAATGTAAATCAGCTCCAGAATGAGGTTACTGGTGCTGTGAGGGACTTTCTGGGCTTGGAGCTGAAGCTTGCTCTCTGGGTGAAACCTCGACCGGCCTCAGGGGCTGGACCCAGCCCCACGGGATCAAGGTCACGTAGCTCGCACGACCGGCCTTGCATGAGCTGTAGGACAAGTCAGAGGCAGGGTCTGTGCTGCTCTCAGCAAATCCCTCCATTACATTAGCTGCTTTGGTGGATGAGTCTGGGGGTGACGCGGCCTCGCTCTAAGCAGCGCTGGGCTTCTTGCTGGCGCACGCAGCCATAGCTGGATCTAGGATTTCGGGAAGGGGATGCAGAGGGCAAGCTGCCACATCACACACACTCCCAGCTCAGGTAAGTCAGCCCTGTGGCCCTGGGCCGGAGGACTCCAGTGATGAGGGACACGTGGGTGCTACCGGCTGCCTGAGCACGTCAGGTGTCTGCTGGCAAGGCATGTGCTTGAGAGCGTCACTCGTGTGCACCCATGTACACACGCAACACAACACAGACATGCATGCACGCACAGCGCTACCTGAGCAAAGCGATTCCCAGCCGAGGTGCTGCATCACTTGTAGGTGCCTTGAGATCCTTTCCGGGTGCAACGTTAGCAGCGTTGGGCGTGCAAACATGATTCGCGTGATAAACCCGGAGACACCAAACAGGAATCCACAGTGCTAAAAGCCGCCCGCCTTGCTGCCTCTTTCCGTGCTCTTTGTGAGGGAAGAGCTGCTCTCATATTTTTGTCATCAAAAAACAAGTGAGAAGTGAGATCTGGTGACCCGGGGCTGTGTGGAGTCTATCGAGGGCTGCCTTGAGCCTGACCAGGTGAGAGCCGCTGTCTCGGCGGAGCAATGTGACATGCCGCCTGGTGCCTCCTGGCCCTCTCGGGTCTAGGCCTTGCCCACAGTAGCTCAGTCTACAAGAGGGTTCCCAATTCCTATCCGATAGCCCTCGGCACAGGCTGTGAAAGGACCTGCTCCAGTTGTGCGACGTATCCAGCTTTTTCTGGTCCTTGGTTTCTGCGCCGAAGCGTCTATTGGCGAACTGCACGTGGCATGCCGGAGCAGGGGCCCCGTCCTGGAGCACGAGGGGCGTGAGGGGAAACGAGAGCAAAGCACAGACGTCTGCTGCTTCTAGCAGCTCTCCGGGCCAGGAGACTGCTTGGATCAGGATGTCGGAGAGGGGGAAAAAGGCTGTTTTAGGGAAAAACCGGTTTGCTTTGGCTGAGTTTGGGGACTCTGAAAAGTGCCCTGTGAGACGCACAGTGGTGGGGGAGGATCGGTGAGGGGTGCATGGTGCAGTCGCACTCCGCCTTCTTTCTGGCTCCACCCAAACCTTAAAACCGACTGTCTGGGAGAGGCTGCGGCATTTCTATGCAGGCAGAGCTGACAGTCCATTGACTTCGTGGCTCATTATCAGCACCTTGATTCCTGCTAATCTCTCTCCACTCCACAGGTGTGAATGGCCTCCTCTTTTCTTTTCTTTTTCTTTTCATGGTCTTAATGGTCCACTGTTTCAACTATCCTCTCCTCTCTTCTGCAAGGCTGCTGTGTCAGCCCGTCCCGGACATGTCTCTCCTCTCTCACAGCCCTGGAAACCACTTCTAGCTCTAGCTAAAAGCCTTGACTGAGGTGTGGTCTTAGTCACTCAGGCGTAGAAATGACTGGAGCAAAGCACTGGAGGCCCTGCCAAAGTGCTGAAGAAAGCCAGGTTTTATTTGGTGAATCTGAATGGAGACCTATATTTAATATACATTTAACTACAATGACTACAGGACTCATGACACAATAGCTTTGGACTATTTTTTGCCTAGTTAGTTGAGTTTCTTTAAACTTTGGGTAATCCTTCAGCCCTAACCACGTGAGGCCACGGGCTGAGTGCACCTGCCCCGTGTCTGCTGCCAGGGCATCGAGTCGGAGCTTTAAACCCTTTTCTTCTGCTGCAGAGGGAACATGGGGAATGACACAGGGACACGGGATGTGGACAATCCTCTGCCTTATCCCACTTTAAAGCCAAAGGAGAGCTCTTGCTGCTCGTAAGGACTGAAACCATTCGTGGTTTTGCTTCCCGTTGCTGTGAGACGAGGCAGGTGGATGAAACCCTTGCTGCAGATTCAGCTGCGCCCTCTGCTCATGAGTAGGGTGTCTTGTCTGGCCAAACAAAAGCCCATGGGCAAAGGGGATGTTCATTAGTGCAAGGCACAGACTCCTTTGCCCCAGCCGTGGTAGCGACTGCCACGTGCCCAGCCGGCGAGGATGGCTGAGGAGAGCCTCTGTCTGTTATAGGAGACCAGACCGAGCCCGGCAGCCGACAGCGGGCACCGGGTGTTGGGAGCGGTGCGGATGGAGAGGAAGAGGGCAGGGGTGAGCGGGCATGGTGGCAGGAGCCTTCCTGATGGCTTTCCCTGGACCACGTTTTCAAAGGAGCCACTCCTGAAGGACCTGGACCTCTGCCCCTGTTCGCCCAGGGATGCGGCTTGCCCTGTCGCTCCCACCACGGTCCCTCCCTGAGCAAGGCGCATGTAACCAAGTGATCTTCACGGCAGACCGGGAGCCGGCTGGTTGTCTCGGAGAGAGGGGCACGCAATGCTGAAAGAGCCCCTCTCCGCTCATTCAGGGCTGTGCCCTTTTCCTCTGCACCGCAGTGCACAATGCAGCATTGCCCTTCCCCCTCGACAGGATCCGTTGCCTTTCCCCACCGGCTGAGAGAGAATCAGCTTTGCAAAGAGCCGCTTCTGGTGGAGGCTGCTGTCCCGGGAGCTGCCGCAGTGGGGGTACAACGGCTGCTCATTTGGGGCTGGAGGTCGCCGCGCTTAGAAAAGGGACGAGGCGCAGATAATGAATCTTCCGAATCTCTTCCCTTCCGCAGCGTCCAACACGTCTTCTCTGCGCTCCCTTTGTCGCGAGCTGTTTTTAAACAGGGTTTCAGTATTTTACATGGTACAGGGACGCGCTGGTGCTGGACGAGGGTGGTGAAAACCGATGTCCCTCCGGCGACGTAGCGTTCCCAACCCGCTCTTCGTCTGCGACTCGCATGTCGCGTTGACTCAGTTTGCTAGTCAAAGGGTTCTCGCTACCCTGGGCCCTGCGGGGTAAACACGGCTCATGTCTCGGACGGTGGCCTTTCCGCTGCAGCCGCGGCACGAGCGGTGCTCTGTCCTGATCTTTTGCTCCTGTTGCTCTGAGTCTGGCTGGGGCCGATCCCCGAATTTCCACGGTGATGCCTGTCTAGTGTCATCTGGAGAATTGCGGCAGAAGCCGTGCTGGGAGGTGGCTTGTAAATTCAACAGATGTGGTGCGTGAACTGGCAAAAGCGATCTCGGGAGCTGCGCGACTCCTCTCGAAGTTCATCTGGAGCTCAGCCCAGCTCCGACGGGCTGGTGTGGGTACGCAGGCATCGTTGCGTACATGTAACAAAGACCAGCCGGAGAGAAAACCGGGAAGGAAACGATGTCTCTGACCGTTACAGCTCTGCTGCATGTGTCTTGGCCCCGGACAGGGGCTGGAATTTGTTTGCTCGGGCAGCAAACGTTCAGAAACACACCGTGCAATTGCAGAGCTTTGACTCGCTTAAGATGCGAATGACTAAACCTGCACAGCACCCCCACTGGCAGGGAAGGGAGTTTACGTCCATTCTACAGATGGTGAAACTGAGGCAGAGAGTCGGGTCGGAACATGGGAACCCCTGGCTCCCAGCCCTGGGATTCAGGCACTGGGGGGTACTTTCTCCCGTGCTGCACGGGAGGACCATGGTATCGTGGGGCGCAGGAGGGGAAGAGGGGGGGCTCCAGGGATTCCCCGGAGGCGACGGGCCACATCCGCATCAGGGCTGCGATGGATTGAATGGCACCGAGTGCATCTCCTCCCCTTCACCCAACAGAGCCAGGAGGCTCGGGGCCTCTGCCCAGGCCTCGGCTTCTGCCGTGTCAAGATCCCGGTCTGCAGAGACGCCAGCAGCGCAGAAGCCCTTCAAGCGCCAGGGAGCAAGCAAGCTTGCCCAGCTGTGTCCAGGTGTTTGCACCCCATTCACTCCCCCCACGTGCCCAGGAGAGGGGAGCAGGCAGGTACTCCTCTGTCTCCAACCCAGGGGGAGGAGACCTCTTGCAGCTTGCTGAGAGGTAGGTCTGGGAGACTCCCAGGCGCTAGGTTCAGGGCTCTTTTTTGCACCGGGGGGTGATTACAAAACACCTTGAGATGCTCAAAGCTGGCTTGTGGCCTGCGATTCCCTCCATCCTCTCCACCACGGGGCTGCCCTCTACCACGCAGTCCCCACCGACAGTCACCCCATCCACAGGATGCTGTTGGCGTCCATCCTATGCCTCCATGTGCGCGGTCCCAAAATCGGGTGCGCTGCAGCGAGGACCAAGCGGCCAGAGCCTTGCAGCAGGGGGGAAGCAAAATGCAATGTAGATGTGCCTGGGGCTGGGGGTGGGGGCAGGTCTCCCTGCAGCCCCAGCCGCTGGGCACACCCTCCTCTGTGGCTGCTGCTGTGTCCCAGCTGATTTGCATGCACTTGCTTCATCAAATGTGAGCACCAGGCAGCTCTGTAAGGCCCTTGCCAGGATGCAGGAGTGCATTACACGCTTTTGTTTTTTTAGCATGAGCCTGTGGTGCAGAAAAACAGCTTTGGCTCTTCCTGCTCCAAGCACCTGGGATGAGACCAACCAGCGACGGGGAGTGGGGACATCGGATGTGGGCCCGCTGGGGCTGCGAGCCCTGCCCCTGAGCCTGGTCTGTTTGCTCTTCATTCGTATGCCCTCCTGCCCATAACTGCATCCGTGTCCTGCCCTGGGCTCTCAAAGCAGGGGACAGGCCTCCCTGGCTCCTGCCTGCCTGTCTGCACTCCCTGCAAGTGCCCACTGCCTTCTTGCCACCAGCGCCCTTGCCACAGGCAGGCTTCTCTGGAGGCTGATGGAGGGCTCCTGCACCCCGGGATGTCCTGCACGGACTTGATCTGCATCAGGAGGAAGGGGAGGCTGTAGAAGTGGCAGCCGGAGCAGCAGCCTGTGCACGAATCCTAACAAACGAACCCTTCTCGTTAGTGATTTGGCACAGCGAACAAGGCCACCCAGGCTGGCAGGGGGGGTGGGCTCAGGGGGACAACAGAGGCCCAGTAAAGTACTTTCCCAGTTCTCAGGTCTATTGACTGCTTTTTAATAATGTAATATTAGTAATTTAATTTAATAGCTTCTGCAGAGCTCAGGGGAAGCGGGACTTTGGGGAGAGCTAAATGCGTGCACCTCGTGTGATGCTGGTGGGGACACAGCGGTTCCCACTGGCTCAGCCCAGGCAGAGCAGACGCAGGGACCACGAAGGGGTGTTGGAGCCGCTGGTTTCGGGAGATCTCGTGTCAAGCGTCAATCCATTAGCACGTTGAATCGTGTCCAAGTCGTTAGGTTGTCGACCGCTCGAGGAAGAAAGATGTTATATGAGGGATGATTCCTGCCCTCTGCGTAGCTCGGTTAGAAAGCCTCGTCTCTGCTCCTCTTGCACCATCTGCCCGGGAGTCCTGTTGGCTCCCAATACTTTATTTTTCCACCACGGGCGAATGCGACTTGGATTTGGATTCTTTTTATGTTTTTTGGCCTCCCGGTGCTTCGCCGTAATTCGGAGGTTTCCGTACGTTGCCCTGCCCACGCTGAAGTGCTAATGAGGCATTTCCAGGCTGAATCACCAACAAATGATTTGCCACGATGAGTTTGTTATTAAATCCGCAACCCCTGGCTGGAGCGAGCGGAGCTGGGAGGCGGCCTGCGCGCTAATGCATGCAGACAGTGGAATGCAAGCAGAAAATATTATGAACTCGTCATGAGGATGCTGACATATTGATGTGGCACCTGCACCTGCCTGCGGGGTTTTCCAGAAGCTGCTCCCCAGTGGAGCTGACAGACTGGTTATTTTCCAACCCGGGCTGCTTGCTCAGTGCGCTGGAGCCAGGCTCGTAAACAGCCTGTTGGAGCAGCTAACGCTGGGAAAATGCAGACCGTGTGCGAGGGGAGATGCCGGCGCCCTCGCTCTGCCCCGTGCAGCCTCCGCCCTCCATCTCACCCCGCTTTTGCTCTCTCCTTCCAGGCAGGCTGCAGCAATGCGCCCGTGGTCCTGGCAAACTGAGTCGCTGCCCACTTAGTGCTGCTGCGACAGTGGCGCCCTCCTTCCCTGCAGCTCTTGGGAAGGATTTCCACGTGCCGCCCCCCTGCGAGGGGCCGCTGGGGTCTGGCTGGGGACCGGGGCTTCTCCCCCATCTGGGGTGTTTTCCTGGGTACGCTGGAAGCCAGGGTGAGGGGGATCACAGGGTTTTTGGCCCAGGGGTCAAACTGGACTGTGAAAGGTCCTGACGCTTCCCAGCCAGTTCCCGTTTTCTATGGCTGGAATGATTTACTGATTCCTGTGGACATCCATAAATGTTCAAACTCTTCAGCTTTAGTGAATGTATTATTTACCAACAGCCTTCTGGGCAATCTTTAATTTAATGAGGATTAAACCCCGTCACGTGTACAAGTGCCCCCTATGCCCAGCTCTGTTGGAAACCCTGATCCCTATTCTCATCTGTACCGGGTCCCGCCTGAGGGCCGAGGAAGCGCTGGTGCTGTATGGAGCAAAGGGTTTGCCTTTGCGGGGGGGACAAGTGGCTTCTCTTCACTTGGAGAAGTTGACTTCCCACCAGTTGTTGCGCTTAGGCCTGGTAGGTCTTGTCCCCCCGAAGGGCTATTGGCCTCCTTGGATCAGAGAGGGTTAGGGTTAGGGCCAATCTCTCCCTGCATCTGGGGTCTGCACAGGGGAAGTTCTGGGCAGCCCAAGGCGAGAAGGTCTCAGAGGTGCAGGGGGTGGAGGCCCGGTAGGGTCAGACAGGCCACAGCTGTAACACATCTTCAAGAGGAGACTGGACCGGCACCTTGCTGGACTTGCCTGACCCCCAGTTGTCTTTCCTGCCCGGGGCAGGGGGCTGCACCCCATGTTCTTCCAGGGTCCCTTCCGGCCCCTACAGTCTGCGAATGTGGATTCAGCTCAGAGGTGCTGAGCTCTGGGGCCTCGGCCGGCCTCGTTTTTGCTTCCTCTGTGCGCCCCTTCATGCTTCGCAGCGAAGCGGAGCGAGCTGGTGCTATGCACCACCCAGGACTGTGCAATTTTCAGCTTGTCTCAAATTCTTTATAGTGAATATTGTCTACCACAAACCCTGATTATTCAACTGTTTTGGACATTGCAGAATATTAAAGAGATAGCTGCACTCTGTCAATACGCGGATAAAATTGAGGAGAGTTAGTTTTAACAACCACGAGAAAAATTTCATGGCATATTTAAACTGGGTGACGGCTCATGGCTGTTTTTGTAGCAGGGGTTCAGTCCAGGGACCTGAACATACAGGAAATAACTTGGTCTGTTAACAGAAAACTGTTTCCAGGGTTTCAAGAGGGGATATGTTAAGGGGGTCTGGCTTTATTCCCTGTGAGAAATAGCACCGGGTGTCTCTTCCTCTCCTGTTGCTCTGGTGCCTTTCACGGGCTAAGGATGACTCCACTCCCAAGGCAGCAGGAGAAAAGGCCGAATGATTTTGTGAGCTTCAGCAAAGCTGACGGCCTTGGCAAATTGACCTCAATTATCTGCGCCGTGACCATCCATGAAAAGGTGAGCCGGAGGGGAGTTTTAAACAGTGCAGCGGCTCGCATGGGCAGGCAGCAGCCGGCACTCGGTGTTCGCGGTACCGTCTCCGTGGGGCAGCGGGGCAGAGCTGCATCTAAACACACAATGCCTCCCGCAGGGCGGAGGTGAAACGAGCCCTTGGCTGGTGTTTTAATTCGCCCATATAACCACCCGCCTTTGCAAAGGCTGTGCCTGCTCTCGGGGCACGGCGCCTGGCTCGGACGCTGCATCTCACATCCTCACCTCTCTTCGGGGAAGAAATTCCCAGGCACAGAAATCAGCTCCACAGCAGCCCTCCTGGGACAGGCTGTAGCCGCATTAGTCTAAGGACACGGGCAGACATGGTTCTTTGAGTAAATCTGATATCTCTTATTAGACCAACTCAAATAGTTGGACAGGGACATTCGCTGGAGGCGGCTGGAGTTCGGCAGGAGATTTCCACACTCAGCTACTTTGGGGCACCAGAAATGCGATGTGCGTGTGGAAGCTGCTGCTCCTCTCGCAAGGCTTCAGGATTCAGCTCCTCTGGCCAGGAGGCGCGGAGGTGACCTATGCGACGGGGAGGGCGGAAATCCTGCCGCTGACCAGCCCGTGCTTCGCCTCGTTCTTGTACGAACGTGGCTAATTACAGGCACCCCGTTCGCCGGCGTGTAGCATCCTCCACCCACATTATGGGCAGAATGGCAGTCGTCTGCTTTTGCTAGGGGCTGGGACCCAACCTGTATAACACTAAGGGCCAGAAATTGCTTTTCTGCATAGCTGCTCCTCATTACTTTGGGCTGGAGTAGGATGGGTGCCACAGTTACATTTTAATACACGTGCCTTTGATTTGCAGCTGGAAAATCTGCTCTAAAGGGGAGTAAAGGCGTGATGGACAGCTAACGAGGTGAGCTGTCACTGCGCTGCTCGTCTCCGTGCCTAGCGAAGGTGCGCAGGCAGCCCCAGCTCACCCCCGCCTCCTTGGGAGAGCTGTCTCCCTGCTTCCACCGCCTGCCTTTCCTCACTAATGCATAGTTTCATAGTTTCTGGGGTCGGAAGGGACCTGAGCAGGTCATCGAGTCCGACCCCCTGCCACGGCAGGAAAGAGTATTGGGGTCAAACGACCCCCGCAAGGTGATTGTCCAGCCCTGTCTTAAAGCCCCCCAGGGTGGGAGCCAGCACCACTTCTCTTGGAAGCTGGGTCCAGGCCCTAGCCGCCCTGACCATGAAGTCGCGCCTCCTGATATCTAGCCTAAATCTCCCCTCTGCCAGCTTGTGACCGTTATTCCTGGTCACTCCTGGCGGTGCTCGGGGGAAACAGGGACTCCCCCAGTGCCTGCTGATCCCCCCCGACTAGTTTGTAGATGGTCACTAGATCCCCCTCAGCCTTCTCTTGTGGAGGCTGAACAGGTTCAGGTCCCGTCGCCTCTCCTCGTCGGGCCTGCCCTGCTGCCCCTGATCATGCGAGTGGCCTCCTCTGGACCCTCTCCATGCTGTCCACGTCCCTCCTGCAGTGCGGTGCCCAGAGCTGGACGCAGGACTCCAGCTGCGGCTGCATAGAGGGGACGTGCAGATTGCTGCAGAAGCTTATTTGGGCTCCGGCTTGGTGAGAAACACGGCACTGCCTCCGTGGCTGTTGTAAGTGGAGGGTGACTCACAAAACCCAGTTGGGACGTGTAACTTGGAAGCTGGGGCGGGTTTCAGGGTTATTCGTGGCACTGATTCGGTCGATCCAGGGAGGTGCTGCATGGAGGATGCATTGGCGGCTGTGATGGCCTCACCTGCTCGTTGCAAGGGCAGAACCAATGATTGGTAAATGCCGCCTGACAGCCGCGGGTCTAGTGCTGCAGCTGTTGGCTCCTAGCATGGACCTAGCAGCCTGGCAGGGCCCAGCTGGTCTCCCCTCTCCAGCGGTCAAAGGGCCCCTCACGGGACCAACCCCCAGGTCAGAAACACTCCTAAAACCGGCCGGGAGAGAGAGGACTTGGTGCTTTTTTCTCCCTTAGCACCCAGGATCAGTAGCCCCCTTGCAAAAAGGAAAGCAAAGACTGAGTCCTAGATTCCCCGGCCCTGGACCATCCTCTCTCAGAAGTCACGCTGGTCTCAGTGGGAGAGCTGACTGAGGAACGACTGCAAGGCTGGATCCTTGTATTGACAAATGGGTCCAGTCCAGCATCATGTCACTGGCAACAGCCAGCTCCCGATGTCTGGCCAGAATGGGCGAGTGTGGCCGGGATAGGCAGGAAGTGCCTCTAGGAGAAGCCGGCAGCCACAAGCAGCCCCCGCGAACCCCCTGGGATCACTCGCTGCCTGGGTGTTTGCAGAGCCAGGCGCCACGTCAGTGCTCAGCCTGACGGAGGAGCAGCTCTCTGCATCAGTCTCTCTCCGAGGGTAGTCGTGTGTACACAGTTTGGACAGGGCTGATCTTGCCTGGCAGGGGATGCTACATGTCGGCTAGCGGGGCACACATGACTAGTCCAGTTTGTGCCAGAATTAAGACGAAGCATGTTTTAGTCAACTGCAAGCTTTTTGTCTTGCCCATTGCATAGGTCACATAGGCATGGGTTGCACTAGATGTGACCTCTGGAGCTCCCTTCCAGCCCCACTTCCCTCTGAAAAACAGGCCCGACCATTTCACGCTGCTAGGAAAAGCCCAATGCCAGGCCCTAGGTGCCTGTGCCTAGTGCCCAGTGGTGGGCAAGCATCTAAAATCGCCTCCTTTGAGCATTCCCCGGCAGAAGCACTGCTATTCCCCAGCCGGGCATGCACCCCTCTGCACAGGTTAGTCTCGAGGAGCCTTGCCAGGGAGCTGCCATCTGGGTGAAACAGCCCACCTGCGAATCAGGAGTAGATCTAGGAGCGCTGTTGAGCTCCCTGGTGCTATTGCAGGGTGGTTGGCAGGCGTTTCCCTGCAATGTGCCCTGGGAAAGCTGCAGCTGCGCAAGGCCAGCGCTACCTGCTCGACCTGCTCGCTGTGCCCTGGACGTGGCTGCTGGCCTCAGCTGCACCATCAGTGCTAAAACACCAAAATCCTTGTGTTCAAGGGCAGCGAATGTGGATGCTGCCTGCGCGGGTGCTGCAGGGGCTTAATTGTACTCAGGAAGACCTGGAGCTCTCTGGGGGGCAGCAGCATTACTCATTCGTTGCTCAAGAGGACAGAAATCACAGACAACGGGGGTTGAAGGGACCTCAGGAGGTCACGTCTAGACCAGCCCCAACTACATCATGCCAGCCACGGCTTTGTCTACCATTTAAAAACCTCCAAGGATGGAGACTGCATCACCTCCCTGGGTAACCTGTTCCAGTGTTTTACTACCCTCCTAGTGAGAGTTTTTCCTAATATCCAACCTCAACTTCCCTTGCTGCAGCTTGAGCCCATTGCTCCTTGTCCTGCCGTCTGTCACCACTGCACCAGGGCCGTGGGCGAGCATGTGCCGAGGTCCCTGCTGCAGGAGCACATTGCATGTAGGGGCACTGAGCCCCTCGTCCATCCTGGTACCTGAGCTTCGGCAGCCCCCTGCGAGAAGGGAGCATTTAAAAGCCGATGCTGCAAGTCTCTTCCATGGTCCGTGCTGCCGTGTCTTTCTTTACCCCTCGGAGCCCTTTCTGGAACCACAGGTGCTTCCTGGCTGCCAGTTCGGGCTACCCAACAACCCCCAGGGCACGGGATGATCGGGGATGACGGTGTCATCCCCTATTGCTGCAGAACAGGCACAGATGGAGGGGGCCTGTCCCCAGAGGACGTGGCTTCTTGCTGGATTTGGTCTGGGGACGCGGGGTCCCATCACAAGCGTTGGCAGTGCTTGCACTGGTTATTATAGCCGTTGTGTCCCGTTTCCACTGCTGTCTCGGGGGTGAAGTGGAAGTCGGAGCATCTCCTCTGCTCTCCGCAAAGTCCCAATTCACGCAGGATCTATTAATGGCAGGAAATGGAGCGCAGCAGCATGCCAATTATTTGCTGTGTAATTAAATTCTGTGGCCACGGGTTCCCCGCGCTTGGGCAGGCGGAGCCTTCCCCAACAGGGAGCGGGGATAAGTAATTATCCATCTTAGCGAGGCTGTGTACAACCATCGGGACGCTTAGGTGTCTGCAGACGTGGCGCTCCCGCGTTGCCTTTCCCAGCGGCCTGCGTCGCGTGCCGGCTCATCCAGGCAGCCAGTCCCGTGTTGTCCTGTGGGGTTTGCAGTTACTTTCTAGTGTCTCAGCGACACTGCCCCCTTCTTTGCTGAAGACACAAGAGGCTCCTCAAGCCTGCCAGCATGATGCAAAAGACTCGGGGCAGGCACTTTAGAAAACTGCCTCCCAGGGTCGTTGCCACCCAGCAGCATCCAGTGCACCCTCCAAAGGGCTGCAGCCAAGAGCCACCCTGGGCTCTCCGGGAGGCTGAGGCTGCATGGTCATGATCCTGCCCTTGCATGTCTGCAAGGGATGACATCCTGCCCCCAGCACAAAGCAGACCTGCGGCGAGCCGTTACAGAGGCTCAGCGCCGCAGCAGAACCAGGCACCCCGCAGCGCCCCACTCGTCGCACATCAGGGACAGGCCCTGGAGAGAGACACACGTGAGACCATGGGGCTGGACGGGGCATGGGATCTCACCCCCTCCATGTCTCCTGGCTGCAGGGGTGTCGTGGGAGAGGTCCCATCTGGGCTGGAGGACTCCAAGCGCGGGACCATCACCCTGCCCCTGTGCCAGTCACCCCCATGGTGATTTCCCCCCCTCCCCTCATTATTGGCATCGAGTGCTGGCTGCAGCTCAGGCTGGGGATGGGGACCAGGCTGTGCCAATGGTCCTGCTGGCCCCAACCCTGCAGGGGCCTGGCTTTGGGGTCTTGCCCATCCGCTCAGGCTCAGCCTGATGCTGCATTGGGCAGGAAGGGATTTCTCCCCTGGTCAGACTGGTCGAGGGTGGGGGGGTCTCTGCACCGCCTATGAACACCCTCAAGGCAGCAGGACATTGGCCTCCGCGGTCCCCCTGCTTTCCCTGGGGCCGGTTTGTGTGTGATGCCTTGTGCTGTGTCAGGGTTGACTGCAGTTTTGCTAAGAAGTTGAGACCACGGCTTTGCATAGGATGGTTTGGGCAAGAGGAGGGTTGCATCGGAGGTTTGCACAGGGCTGACCCTACCCTGGGCAGGGGCTGGGCTAGACGTGACCTCTGCAGCCCCCTGCCAGCCCCGCTTCTCTGACTGAGTCCTAGGACGCCAGGATTCAAGCTGAACAGGCCAAGGCTTGCACGGGGAAGGGATGAGCAAGAGCGGCAGGCGAAAGGCAGGCTGGTGTCCAGCGCCATCCAGAAGGGCTTTGCAGCCTGGTCACCGGGAAGGGAGACCAGGAGGAGGCAGCTGCAAGCCGCTGGAAGTCCAGCGTCGGTCCAGCGTCGGAGCGGGAGGTCTGGTCCGGAAGAATTAAAGAGCGTCCCAGAGGGAGGGTGCACCGGTGTTGAAACACAGTCCAGGGACTTTCTCCACTGTGCTCCCTGCTCCCGTGTGGAAACAGAGGCCAGCAGACGGCAAAGTAATTGCTGCATAACGAAGCTGTGCGGTGCCGGGCTCCCGCCGTCCCTCAGCCGGTTTCCCTCCGCCTGCCTGGGCTGGGTTTGCTTGCTTTGTTTGCTCTCAGTGTCCCCAGCAAACCCTGGGACGTATTCGGCAATGCGGCTGCCCCATCAGGCCTGTCCCTCCCGTCTGGGAAGTGCCCAGTGCACTTGAAACGCACCGCTACGGTTTTAATGCCGGGGCGGGGGGGGGGGGGGGGTCCAGGCAATATCTTCCCTTCCCTTGCAGGAGACCAGCAGCCAACGCGGCCGCCCGCCGCAGGACGTCTGTCCCTGAACCCGGCACTGCGCTCTCTGCGTTGGTGGCAGTGATATCCCATTTCTCCTCTCTTCCCTGCTAGAGGCCTGGGATTTAGGTGTGGGAATTAGGGAGGAAATGGTGCCCAGAATGTTTTAATTAAAGCGGCTTTTACATCCCGCCACAGGTGGGACTGGCAGGCCAGCGGTGTGTTTAAAATGCAAGGAGCGATCACGGCCCCTGTGCACTGGCAGAAGGGTTTATTGGAAGACGCAACCCGGAGCGAGACTGGACCGTGCATCGGCTGCCTGTGGGGACTGGTCCAGCTGCCCAAGCTGCATTAACTCCTTTGCGACGGCCTTTCGGACCGTCGGTGCTTTCTCTCTGCCGGCATCACGTGGCAGCTGATGGATGGGACGATGGGAGCAGGCAGCGTGGGCAACATACCAAGGATGTACAATACAATGAGACTTGACAGCCTGCCTTCCCAGGAAAATCAGTGCACCCGGTAATCAATGGGAATCAGCCAGCTGGAACAGCCATGTCGCTCCCGCAACATCACCAGGGGTTTTCCTTGAGCTGATGGGATCCAGCCTCCTTCCCTGCACCCGTGCTGGTTGGGTTTTGCTGGCAGTGGGCTGCTGTCTCTGCTTTCCCATTAGGAGCAAGTGGCAGATGGACCATCATGGTTCATGCCAAGGGCAGGGCCGTTTGGCTGGAGAAGCCTCGGACACTTGTTTGGGGATGGAGCCATGGACCAATCCAGGATTTTGAAAGGGGGGATACAGGTGGGGCCATGCACCATGATGTATAACACAACACACATTTTTTTCCAGATACAAGGAACAAGAAACTTTACTATTATGCCAGGGGGCTAGTGCTGTGTTATTCAGGTTAGGATCAAAGCAGAGACCAATATAACTATTGAAACCTGCATGAATTTGCTGGATCCTGTATACAGCTTAATAAAACACAACAAAATAGTCAAAGGTCAAAAGCTATTGTGCCATTCATCCTGTGGTCATTACAGCTAAATGTACATTCAATTAAATTATGTATAATATATAATTATACTTCATAGTTAGACATTTCTTCTTCAAGCTCACAGACAAAACCTAGTCTTCCTGAGCATCTTGATGGTACTTCCATTACTTCAGTCAGCCATTTCCACTCTGGAGTTGAGATGACCGCACCGTCAGTTTTTTAGCTAGGGCTAAAAGCAGTCTGCAGGGCTGTGCCATAGAAGAGAGACGTGACCAGGAGCAGCGAGCAGACAGCAACACCGCAGGAGATGGGGCAGTATGAACAGTGGAACACGAAGCCCGCTAAAAAGGAGAGGGGTCATTAACACCTGTGGAGTGGAGAGAGATTAGCAGGAATCAGGTTGCTGCTAATGAGCCATGAAGCTAATTGACTCCCTCCCTGCTGCCTGTATAGAAATGCTGTGGTTCTCCCCAGGCCATTAGTTTTCAGGTGTGGATGGAGCAGGACTCAAAGGGGGGGTGCAACTGAACCCCTGCCCCCGACCCCCTCCGTCCCCTGGATGCAGCAGGATGGTACGGTTGCTTCATGGCCTGCTCCCATCTCCTATCCAGCTGCTTCTACCTGGCGCCAGCGGAGAGAAACCACCAGGAGTTTGAAAAGCCGCCACAAAAGAGGCAGCGCGTCTCGGGCAGTCCGGTCTGGCAAGCCTGACGTTGCTCGGCCAGCTCTCCCTGCGAGCAGGGCCCCGCCGCGGTGCTTCTCGGGGTTGTGCGCCGCGCCGCGCCGCACCGCTGCCGGGAGAGCAGAGTCCCAACCTGGCTCCGAGGCGTGCGGTGACGGCTGCAGGAGGGGCAGGTCTGCGGGGCCCGGGGCATTTAGAAATGCGGTGCACGCTCTGGGGTGCAAAACGAGGACCGGAGCGGGTCAGGGCTCCCTGCCACTGCCAAAACCAGAGCTGGAGCCCACTCCTCTAGCAACCGGGGGAGAAAATGCTGAGTCTGGTTCACTGGGGAGTGAATCTGGCCCCACAGGCTGCCTTCTGCTTGGAGCAGGGGTTTGCACTAGATGCGACTCCCGAGGGCCCTGCCACGCTCGTTGTCTGCGAGTCTGGGACACCGGAGTCTCTGTGCATTTGTTTTCACTTCAGAAATAAAACCCTTTCCTCAGTCCTCCCTGCTCTTCCTTTCTTCTCACCGGTGCAAGAGGCAGCAGGGTTTGCCAGGGCCGTGCCGCTTAAGTAGACTCCGTCATGTCAAGTCAGACTTTGCAGTTGATTTTTTTTCCAGAAATTTCTATTCCGTTTTTAAAAGAAAATAGATGACACTTTCAAAGCCCTCCGTGTCTCTCTCTTCTCATACTTCACAGGGATTTTTCCCCATTTATGTTCTCTGCGTGGCCCAGTTCTCAAATTCCTCAGCCCCCAAGGTGGACAAAGCCAGCGGTGACGGCCCCCGGCAGCCGTCCTCGCGCAGCCGCGTAGGTCGTCGCCAGTCGGTGAACAGCTAACGCGTCTCCTCTTCTGCTCTTCCAGATTGTGACTCTCCATCTCTACCATGCCGAGTGAGGGGGGCTGAGGCACGGGACATTTGCCTGCCTTTATATTTTCCTGTTTCTTTTAAAAACTTCATCAGATGCCTGTAGGGTGCAATTCAGTTCAGATCTGAGCTGTTTCTCCCGCAGCCTGTGAAGGTCTCAGCTTTACACTGGAAGCTGACTGATGTCCTTGTTGTTTGGGCTGGTTTCATCAGTGATCACAGTGCCTCTGTGCACGGCCCAAGGACATCGTCCATCCTGCCAGCGAGCCAGGTCCCATGCAGCCCTGAACAGACGCCTGGACCAGGATGCTCCCGCGTTCTCAGAGTAATTGCTCATTAGGAGCGGAGGAAACATGGGCACCATCGCGCTCCGCGCTTCCCCTTCTGCACCGTTCAGCTGGCCGCTCTCCTTCAGCGGTGGGAGGAGGGAGCAGACCCTACGTTCCCAGTTCAGCTGCAGGGTCTGTTTCCCTGAGCTGGGAGGCAGTCCCGTGAAGTGCTGGGCATTTCACCTGCACACAGAAAAGCAGGCTGCTCTTCCCTGGCGCCGGGGAAAAAGGGGTTTTCTCTGATCTAGCATGGCTGGCTTCCACCCATGAGCTGGGCATCCAAAGTTATACCCTGACCGTCTGAGAGGCAGGTTGCAGCGGCACCTCCGGGTCCTGCAGCTTCAATTGCATTTAGTACAGAATCGACACGTGCTGCAGCGGCCTGCGGAGAAAATCGAGTATTTCAAGGTTCAGGGAAGCTTTGGTTGAGATTTGGGGAGGTTGATGGTCTTTCTAGGGACTGCTACCTCTCCCGGCGTCTTACCTTCTCCACCTCCCAGAGCCCGTAGTACCGGGGAATGGTTATTGCGTAGCTGTTGTACAGGGGTTTGTGTTCCCCCAGACGGGGACTGTGTCTAGGCTCAGAGCTCCTTAGTTCAATGCCGGCATACAGCTCTACTAAGAGCTGGCTGGGTGGGTTAGCTCTGCAGCACCTAGTGATGTGTAACCCGGGCGGTACTCCAAGGGGTACCCCCTCTCCAGTTGAAGGGATCAAAGCAGGTGCACAAGCGCTGCGGGAGGTGTAGGGACTCTCCTCCCCTCTAGAGCAGAGCCAGACCACCAATGGGGAAGTAACCACATACCTTTTAATACTGGGAACATAACAGGCATAAATCAGAGGGTCTAGTGGACACTACAGTGCCCCAAGGGGGCAGGATTCGACCCAGGTTAGACACTTACAATCACGCACAAAACAGGATTACCACAATATAAAACACAAACAGCAGAACAAACAACACCGGTTGGTGAAATATAAAAAGGCACAAAATGCAAAATCTCACATGACAAGGAAACACAGGGCCTTGGTACCAGGAGGGGGAGAAAATACAGTGGCCCCTTTCCACTGCAAGAAGATTTACTTCTTGTTAGCTCAGTCACCCCGAGTCCCCCCAGCTGGGACTTGAACCCAGCTCTCCCATGCGGTGGCAGGAACCACACAGCCACCACGGGGCGCTGCTCCTGCCTGCGAGGGGTCTTGACCTGCCCGGAGCCTCGCCTCAGGTCGAGCTGCCCGGCCTCTGATCGGAGGAGCAGGAAGCAGAGCTGGGAAGCCCTCAGGTCCTGGCTGGAGCCGGGAGCCTCTCCTGGGGGCCGCAGCCCCTCCCCGGGGACCCTGGAGCCCGGCGGGGGCCTCTCCTGCCGGCCCCACGCGCGCTGCTGGGGGTCCTGCTCTTTCAGGCGCTTCCGGGGCACTGCTCCCGCCCGCTGGCCCAGCTCTTGCCAGCTCTGTGAAGCTCCTTCCTTGTTGTCCCTGGCTGGTCTCTCCTCAGTCAGCCTGCCCCTTGTATCCCCCTCAGGTGACCCAAGGCACCAATCAGGGGACAGGGGGGTGAGTCTCTGGGGCCTGATTGGTGCGAAAGGGAATCCCAAGTCCTCCAATCATCTTTTGCCCTTTCAAAACCCCTGGGCCTGGTCACTGCCAGCCAGCCCGTCAGAGAGTCATGTCAAAGCCTTCTTGAAAGCCTCAGCTCACATCCGTGGCATATTCCCCTCCGTGCCAGTAATCCGTGCGCTGGTGGTGACCACAACCAAGCCTGTGCCCCGTGAGACCTGTCGCTCTAGCTGGGGCATCTTGGGCGCAATAAATATGTGGCTCGGGGGCTTGTCGTATCCTGGCCCATCATGAGAACTGCAGAAGCTTGCAGCTTGGACTGTCTGCCGTAATGGTGAACCTTTGCCCTCTGCGAACTGGGTGCAGGGGAAGGGATGGTCAGGGCCCTCGGCTGCAGCAGGGCAGGGACCACTGACACCGGATCTCTAGCACTGCCCTCGGGCACGGCAGAAGGATTGTCCGGGGGGTCAAGCCTCCCTCGGAGGTGCTGGGTGCCGGCTGCAGCCCCGGCTGGGGCTGGGGACTGGGCTGTGCTGATGCTCTAACTGGGACCACATGGATGGTCTTGCCTGTCTGCTGAAGGTCAAACCAGTGCCAGATCTGGGGTCACGAGGTTGGCCAAGACGTGACCTCTGCAGCTCTTTTCCAGCCCCACGGCTCTACGATCCTGTGAACTGGGTGGGCACTCCCTGTATCCCTGGCTGACTGAGGGAGGGCTGGAAGGGATGGTCTGCTTCATCCCAGTCACTTGGCTCTCCACTCCCGCCAGCCGGGATGTGCAGGTACGTGGCTCGTCTGAGCATCCCTGTGTGCAGCGAGGGACACGCGCCGGTGGCGGGTCTCAGGCCCACAGCCCCGTGCGCGCAGAGCTGCAGCAGACAAGCAGCGCGGACACGGGGTGAATCATCCGTGCAGTCTTTACAGCTCAAGCACAAAGGGCAGAGAGGCACTTGGGGGCATGGCTATCAGTGCGGTGAGATGCAGTCACACTGGGGAAATGCAGTCAAGAGATAAAAGCAATTGAATTCATCTCAGCAGGCCACGCCGCGCCGTGTTGTGTCGTTTATAGGGCCTCAGCAAGTCTGCCAAGTTGGGAACAGAGCTTCAATAGCAGGGGAAGGGGCAGCAGTTCTCCAGTCAATTTGGTAGGCAAGCGTGGGGCAGTGACAGAAGCCCCGTCCTTGTAATCGCAGCAGGGTAAATACCGCCAACCACGTCCCGTGAGCCGTCTCCCGGAGGGCGGGCGTCCGTGTTCCCATTTGGGCTGGATGTGAGATCCAAGCAGACCAGTTCTCTGGCCCGAGGCTTCCCCAAAGAGGAGAGCTTGGGGTGAGGATGGAGGCCAGTGGCTTGACGTTGCAGCAACGTAGGTTTAGGATATCAGGAAAAACCTTGTCACTCGAGAGCAGGGAGGCTGTGGCGTAGCTGCCCAGGGTGGAGGTGTTCGAGGAGAGGGTGTGCAGCCCCTGGTTGGGGATGATCTAGGTGTAGCTAAGCCATGGGGCTTTCCCAGGCTTCTGGGCTTGGCTGGCTGCCCCTTCCCCTCGTTTCTGTTACGTCGGGGGGTTTAAGCCTCTCAGAGGCATCCGGCGTCGGATGCAGCCTGGGCCGTGCCAGTGCCCCTGCTAGAGGTCCCCGACTAGAGGGTCTTGCCTCTCGACTCGGGCTCAGACCAACGGCAGATTTGGGGTCGGGAAGGAATTTTGCCCCATGACCAGATTGGTACGGACTGGGGTGGGGGTTGCTTTCCTCTCCCTGGGGTCTCTCCCGCGTCTACGAACAACCTTTTACGGCAGCAGTGGTCCCCTGCTTTGCCTGGGGCAGGCTCGGGGGTGATGTCTGTGTCGTGTCAGGGTTGATGACAGTTTTACAAAGAGTTTAGACACTGGATGTGTCTGGGCTGGTTTGGACAGGGGGTGGACTAGATGTGACCTCCCGAGGGCTCTGCTGCCCTGATGTCTACGGATCCATCCTGGGGAGCACCTGGACCAGAAAACGGACCCCAGGCGTTCTCCTCATCCAGCGAGGGACCACAAATGGACCCCCGGCTTCTCCGTCCCCGCGAAGCAGCTCACGCGGCTGCGATACCAAATCCTTGCAACAAATGGCAGATGGGTAAAGCACAAACGGAGAATTAATCGCAGAAGGTGTTTGCTACGGATCCTCTGCGCCGCTGTCTCCGGGCTTTGCTCTTGGACTGTCATGCGACGCCGCTGACGACTTCCACCGTGTGTTGTCCCAGCAGGGCTCGGCGTGGCTGTGTCTAGGAAACAGAGGACCAAATGTGTGCCCGGTGCGACTGCACTGATGTCCATGCAATGAGGCCAGGGAAGAATTTGGCTCCGTGTTGTATGATGGCATCGCGGCCCGTTGCGAGACCTCAGGAGAGATGCACTAAAACAATGACTGCGAAACTAATGCAAGTCGCCATGGTAACACGATAGGGAAACATCTTCAAAATGTGTCAAACTCGGGAGGTTCAAAAATACACCGTTTGGTGCCGATCAACACCAGCGTGTTTTCAGCCGAATGCAGGCGCTTTCCACAAATATTTTGGTTGCACGTTCAGAGCCCCGCGCAGCTGAGCTCCCCGGCAGGAGGGGAGCCTCCGCGCTCCTGCAGGCGCCGGGCTTGGCGTCGTCTCCGGGCACGCTCGTGGCTTCCCAGAGAGAGGCACGCCATTTCAGAGCGGGGCTCGGTGGACGATGCCCTTATTCCCCTCATCCAGCCTGCAAGCTGACCGCAGCCTTTCGCCCCAGGTCTCGGTGCCCATCACCAAGCAGGCCAGGGTCATTATCCCCTTGCTATGGCCCAGGGAGTCGATGCACAGAGATGCCCACGGTCACCCAGGACATCCTCGCAGCATGTTCAGGTCTCGCGGGGCTGGGTTGGGCAAGCTTGGGATGGCGTCTCGCCCAGCTGGGACTTGGCTTTGGCCTCTGCCGCTGTGTCTGGGCTTGGGGGCTTCGCCCTTGTTCGTGGCGCTCAGCTGATCTCTCTGGTTCCTCCATCAGGCTTCGAACAATTGTCCCAGAAGACAATCCCAGCCTGCTCTGCCCCTGCATTTTTGTCCCTGCCAGCGGGTCGCGTACCCGTCCCTTCCCCCGCAACCGTGACGAGAGCCCGGCCCTGGGTCTTGGTGCCCCCGTGCTGCATTGCAGCGAGGCGTACAGACCCTGCAGGGACCATGGCACAGATGCCCCGTAGCCGAGGATCTGTCCCTGAGCAGCGCAGCGAGGGCATAGGACAGGCAATGCAGGAGGAGAACGGGCTGATGGTAACTGGTGTGGGTCATCACGCGAGCATGGAGGCGAGGGTCGCAGGGCAGAGAAAGTGCTGCTACCGCCGTGCCGTCTGCAGTCAGAGACCTCCCTTGGGGTCTGCCTCGGCCACGCTACCTGCACCGGGAGCATTGTGGGGTGAGCTGCACCCCCCGGCGCTCTCCCACTGGACCCACCGGAGCCTGCGGCCTCTCCCGCAGCGCTGTCCCCTGTCCTGGCACAGCTGGAGCCAGGCCTGGGCTGGTCTGCCCACTGCCCTGGGCACCCAGGGGCTGATGCTAAGCTGCTGTGCATTGCACAGAGCCGACATATACTGGCTGCAGGGCGGGTCGGGGAAGCTGCCGTGGGCATCATCACTCCTTTGCACCCCCCTCTGCCTTGCAGCAAGGTAGTCAAGGGCTTAGATGAGATGTGTTTTGGATCTGCATCCCAGAAGGCTGCCCAGGAGAGCTGCTGCAGCTCCGATGTAGTCAGTCTGTCGGGTGCAACTCTACCCTGCTTTCTCCTGATGGGGCAAAGGACTGTCCCAGCCGCCAGGCTTGGGTTCCTCTGGGAGGCATCCTTCCCTTTGGGGCAGGGCGTGGTGTCATCGAATAGGTGCTGGAGTCCCAGGAAACGCGCGTCTGTAGCTAAACGTGTTCCCGGCGTCGTAACCTCCGACGAATCCTCTGTCCTGTGCACACGGCGGCTTCAGAAAAGCAGATTCATTTGCAAACCATTTGTGCTATTTCATCCGCTCGCGGTTTTCAGGCATTGCATCAGTTAATCAAAATTCTGTGCCAGCAACAGTTTTAATTAAACCTATTTTCACTCCTTTTTTTTCCTGCTAATTCAATGCAGTAGCTAAGGGCTGCTAATTAGATCAAGCTTCTTTTGTTGTTCTGTATTCACAACTTCCAGTACAAAGCTGCGGCAGAAAAGAGCACACCGCGAGCAGGGGACACAAGAGGAGATCTCTGGCACATCAAGGGTTCGGCTCACAGCGGCCGCGTTCCCGACGTTTCGCTTTCAGCAGAGTCAGAGCCCAGATGTTCATGACACAGATGCTCATGGCCCAGAGGAAAAGGACATGCAGGGTCACCGGGGAGATGCAGACACCGGGAATCAGGAAGGAAAGTACTCCTGGACCCGGCATTCCTGGTTTTGCATGGATTTTTTCCAATTTTTGACGGATATTTGATGGGTCAATTGACCAAACTTGGTTGGATTGATCAAGCACCCAACCCTAGCAGCTCCCTCAGGCTCCCTGGAGATGGGGTGCTGCCTTCTCTGTGTTCAACGCTACCATTAAAGCCCTGTGAGAAATGTCACCGCTGCGCGGGGAAAAGCCTGGCAGAACTGGGGGTCTTTAAGCAGAGGAAACCTTGAGATGTTATTTTCTAGCCATCAAAACCCAGGAGCTGGGTGACATTAGGGGAAGGAGCCACATTCAGGGTTTCCTTGGCAGAAGTTACATGGAAGCACTTGCAGGTGAGGTTTTTGGGGTAAACGGGATCTCTTTTATTAGACCAGCTAAATGGTTGGAAAATGGCTCTTTGCAAGATTTTGGCCACAAACACTCTTCTTCAGGCATAGGGAGAGACTGCTGGTGTTATGTGTGCTCTCCTGGAAGGAATAGAAAACACACGGAGATGTATTTTTCTTTAAAAGACTCTTGTTCTCTTAAGAAGCTTTTCTGGAGACACTGAGCGGGGGCAGCAGGGGACTTTGGGTCCTGAATCCTGTGCACGTTCCCACTGGGCATCAGCTCTGGGTGCCCCCAGCCCCTCTGCAAGGCACGGAGCACCTGGTATTTAATGGGGTGCAGAGTTTTGGGTCTGTCTGCCTGGCTGCAGCACCGCCGCAGCTGTCCCGGGCTTGGGGGTTCACGGAGGAGCTCTTTATTGGAGATTTTGGGACCCACTGTAATTAGCTCGGAGCAGCTGTGTTTCTGCGCTCACATCAATAATCTGCTGCCTCCCGTGCCCTTCAGTGCCAGCCAGCCCTCTGAGAGGAGAGGGTCTAGCTTTCTCCCAAACTTCAGTGGTTCACGTGTCACCTTCTTCCAAATGCAGCGAGTCGGAGGAGCGGCAAGTCCGGGGCCAGCCAGGCTGCAAAGGCCACGGTGCGGGGACCTTGCAGCGTCTTCCCTTGTGCGCTGGCACGGGGACCCGGCACACACCCCACAGGCCGCCTCTGTCCTGCAAGGCTTCGGCCTGAGCCTGGGCTGTGCAACAGGGATAGGAAGCGGAGGTGCGGGGACTATTTGAAGTCCTCACGATATCGCGGTGTAGACCGCCAGTCTCTATGGGTTGCCTGCGGATGGTGGCCGGCAGTGAACGTGCACCCCGTGCCCCCAATGGGGTGCGGGGAGGGAACTGATGTTAAAACACCCCGAAGGGGTGGGTCCCGCTGGCCGCCGCCGTCGTCGGTCGGCGTGTCGCTGCGGCGAGGGATGACCAGCACCAGAAGACACCAACTAAAAAGCAGTCTGGAGAAGGGTAGCTTATTGGTGTCCGGCGCTCGATGTCTTCCTGGCAGCTGGTTAAAAGGCTAAAAGCTTAAAAGCGTAAAAAAGCTAAAAGCCGAAAACCACCACGGGGCTGGCACTGGGTTGGGCGACCAGGGCCACGGCTTCCAGCCGGGTGCCCAGCCTTGGGGTCTGCAATGGAGACGCTGCAGGGCGGAGGCTGCACGCACGTCATACGGTGCTAGCCTCGTCGTTGAGACACCAGGCACCTGCTCCTGCATTTGAGGTCCGGGGGCTGCAGGGGTCGGCACCGTGAACACCAGGCCTGGGGGACTTCCAGCCCAGACCCGGCGGGTGGCGAACTGTCCGTCGCTGTGCTCTGATAGCGGCAAGGATTCCTCCGGCTGGCGTGAGGTGGATTTCCTTTTGTGGAGGAAATGCATGTCAGGTGTTGAAAGGGATGAGCACGGAGGGGAAAGCAGGCAGGCCTTGACTGTGCAGGTAGCAAAAATGTCAGGGAGGATGGAGAGGACAGGGCTGGGCTGCGTAGGTGCCAGGAGAGACCCGGGCAAGAGTGCTGGTTCTGGGTTGCAATTCATGCACAGGGTGAGGGGAGCCTCGAGCCAGCACATGAGGGCTGCTCTGCGCACAGACAGCTGCATTACTCCCCTGGGCAAAGCCCCACAGCCGAGCCCTGCAGCATTTGCCATTTCATTGGGCCAGGGTTAAATAAATGCTGCTGCCCTCTGGGAGCTGCAGGGCCTGCAGCATCGGCAGGGATTCTCGTCGGGCACGAGTTACCCACGTCGTGTCCATGACCGAGTCTTGGAGGCGGTGGCTCTTCTGTCTCCGGTGTGCGTGTGCACTGGCTCCTCACGCTGGGGCACACGTAGCAGCAATCCAGGGGCTGGGTCACAGCAGTGCTTATTGTGGTCCTCAGGCAAGCAACCCCGCGTTGTGCGGCCCAGTCCCTCTGCGGAGGGGTGGGAGGATGATCTCACCCCCAGGACGCCGGGGCTGGGTCTGCCCTCTCTCCTTCCCACCCTCCCGTTGTCACCTCGCTCTTCTCCTGTGCCCAGGGCAGCTGGAGCTGAATCACATCGGATTGACCCTGTGCGGGCATCCAGCTGGCTGCGGCGTGAAGAGCTGTTTCCTTTGGCATGTGGGAGCCTTCCTTCTCATCTCCACCGTGCTGGAGGAGTCCCTGCCTTGTCCAGGGTTTCACCATCCTCCTCGTGAGAGAGCTTTTCCTAATATCCCACCTCAACTTCCCTTGCTGCAACCTGAGCCCATTGCTCCTTGTCCTGTCACCTGCCCCCACTGAGACCAGTAAATCAGATTACTGGATTGGACTCATCACGTCCTTCCCTTGCCTCCTTGCTGAGGGAGCCATTGCACTCTTGATCTCTCCAGTCCCAGTCTCTAAGCCTTGTCTAGCTGGGCAAGTGCTGCGTCCGGCAGCGAGCGGCTAGCCGAGGTGCCGCGTCTCCGTGCTCACTGGGGGGTCCCATCAGGCTATCAGCAAGGCAACAAGGCCCTTTGCTGAGCTACAGGTCCCCATTTGTTGCACACTGGTGATGACAGGGAATTGTTATAGCCAGAGGCTGGGAAGTCCAGCCAGCAGCATTCAGACACGGCTCAGACGTCCCCTCCGGCCAGCACTGCCGTGGTCGTGGAAAGGTGCGTTGCCCTGGTCACATTGTATTGTTTCACCTGGGAATGGCCATCAGGGCCTGAGAAGCAGCCTGTTCCTTCGTGGCTAACGGGGCTGCATTGCAGGTCCTTTCTAGAGCCTTGCTTGTCTCACGACAACCCTGCAGGCCGTGCCCACCCCCCTCCCAGAGCCCTAGGAGGGCTGGCTCCTGCGGCTCCCTCTGTGGCAGGCCAGTATGGGGCGCTCCCAGGTTGAGCCCCCACCTCCCTGCACCCAACCACCTTCCAGGCTCGGAGGGCCTCCCTGGGGCGCCTCACTTCTGGCTAACCCCCTTCCTGGAGCACACTTGCTAGCCTGGGGGTAACGTAGCTGCCACCACCCCGAGAAGGGACTCACTCTCGGCCCTGTGTCCTCGGGGAAACACAGGCCTAATAGTCCTACGGGTACTCGACCCAGTACAGGCCCATGGGGCACTTCCCCAAGTCAGGGGCAAAAAGGAAAGTCTCCCTTAGTTCACAGACCTAAGGGGTCTCTTGGGCATAATTTAGACCCACCCCTCAATCAGTCTCCCACACCGGTCACAAAGAAGAACTTTACTGATTACAGGGGTACAGTGAAAATAGGGTACAAGATTGAGCAATATCCTAGAAATCCCATAGAGCAAAACAGTGTGGCTGAGGTAGCCTTTTGATCATGCATCGGAGTTACTGCCAGCTAGAGATCTACCCAGATCTCGAGTCGCTTACTCACAAGCAACTGCCAAAGGCAGGTGAAGTTTCCTGTTTCTAGATTGTGAGTTTTGGGGGGAGAGAACCAGTTTCAGATGGTAAAGCTTCTCTGAGTCCCCCACATGGCTGCTGCCCCCTCCTCCTGGGCAGTCTTAACTTATATAGCCCCTGTGACCTTGTTCCCCTGGTCCAATGGAGGCCAGCTCCGGTTGGCTGTTGGCCAACCAATTTGAAATACATCACCAGTTGCTGGGCAGACTCCAGCCCACCAGGTAGACTCCCCTCCCTGAGGTAGGTGATACCAGTCCCGTAGGCAGAGGGAGCAGGTCCCCCCCCTCAGGACTGTAGCCAGCTCAAGTTACCTAAAGAGATAGGGTAAGTGTGTGTCTCCTCTGCTGGGCTCATCCTAATCAAATGGTCACAGCGCAGAGATTTAATCACATTGTCACAGGGCAGAGATTTTGGGGAGAAACCAAGGTAGCTTTCTGCCACACCCTCCACGCCAACACAGCTCCTTCTCTTGCCCCCGTAACGTGTGTAAGCGCCCTGGATGTCTAAACCCATCTCCAAAGCAAACAACCCCACAGCACCGGACACCTGATTAGGGAGGAAATGAATCTGCCATTGAGAGCTTCTCCCGCAACGCGATAACGGGCTTCTCTGACAGCAGTCTGGAAAAAGCAAAGGCGACAGTGCCTTTGCTAAATTAGCCAATGCAAATGTGATCCAAAACGCCACTCCGAATTCGGGGTCACCTTTTTGTGGCAGAGGCAAGCTAAATATATGACGACTTTTGCTAGCCACAGCATGTGTGTGTTCAGTGCTTGAAGCTCTGCTATCACCCCGGCAGACGAGGGGCTGCCTCTTCCTTTCTCCAAGGAGGTCTGTCTGGGCCACGTCAGGTCAGGTCAGGTCAGGTCAGATGAGCAGTGAGGGTGTGGAGTCCAGGGTGGGGTGGGCATCCCACGTCCCCAGAGCCCACGGGATGTGCACAGCTCATGCTGATTGCGTGCCTCTCGCCGTCACTGCTCGTGAGACCCCGGCTGCCCCAGTACCTGGCTCGCCGCAGCTGGATGGAAGCCTTACAGTCCCTTGGTCACCCAGGCAGCTCCTGTTGACTCGTGGTCATGCTACAGCAAGTCAGGTCTGGGATGTCGCAGTTTGGAGCCTGGGTGGCCTGGCTGTTTTGGGGCACCCGGTCTGCCCCCAGAGCCTGGAGAAACAATGTCCTTCATGCTCCTTGGTTTCTCAAGGGACTTAGGGACATGCCAGAAGGCTGCTCCACAGCAGGCTGGTCATTCGTTGTCCTCTTGATGCATTTAGGTGGAGGACCCGTGCTTACAGCCAGTCCTTGAGGCCCTGGCTGTGCTTGGCGAGGCAGCTCCGGAGGTGAGCAGAGCACACCGGCGATGACAGCGGCAGGCAAAGCTTCATTGACCTGCCTTTGGCAGCCAATTTAGACACCGTCCTACACCGACTATCTCTAGGGCGGTGGCTCTCAACCCATTTTGTACCAGGACCAATTTGTAAACCTCAACAGCCAGTCCCGACCTGGTACATATTTTAAGTAGAAAACAGCCTACCGGCCCTGCCGGTGCCCCTGACTCCCAACTCACACCTCCCACCCCCCCAACCTGCTGGTGCCCCTCACTCCTGGTCTGCTGCCCCTTGCCCCTAGGCCCCAGATCCCCAGTGTGTGGGGCAGAGGGGGGGCATGTGTCCCCCCAGATTTTGCACCCACAGTGGGCACAGGGCTGCAGCCTGGCTGGACCAGCACAGGCAGGAGCTGCCTCCATGGCCCGGGGCAGCGAGACTCATTGCTACCACTGTCGCCAGGACCCCTGCACCAGCCACGCCGCCAGCAGCGCAAGGAGTAATGGATGCAGGGGGGTGCGCTGCCTTCACCTTCTCCCACCGCCAGCCGCAACTCTACCCCACCACCTCCACTGCTCCCCTCAGGCCATGGCTGTACCCTGGAGAGGAGGTGGGGTGGGGGGCAGTGTCGCCTGTGCCCCCCTACCCCTCTGCCATGTTGTCTATGCTCTGCCCTCCCCCTTCACAGACTTACCTGCAGGGAGCTGCTTTTGCACTGCCATGTGCATGTGTGCACATGCACACGCACATGGTGCCCCTGCTAGATCGCCCTCCTCCTGCTCCCCCCATGTGGGCTGGAATGCTGCTGTTTCCTGTGGTTTTTTAAGTTTCTTTTTAAAAAACATCCATTTTTAAAAGTTTCTTCATGACCCTTTGATATATTCTTGCAACCCGCTTTTGGGTTGCAACCCACAGACTGAGAAACTCTGCTCTAGACCCCTCCGTTGCTCCTTGACAGCGATGCTACAGGTCACACGAGCCCGTGGGCATTTTGCACCCTACATGCTCCTCCCCGGGAAGGCTGGCCAGAAGAGCCGCGGCAGACGGGCTCCTGCAGACTTTGTCTGTGGGGGAACACGCTTCTTCTGGAGCAGTTACCATGCTTCCGGACTGTACCCTCCCTTGTCCCAAGACCGTTCACAGCTCCGACGCGGGCACCCGGGACGAGGCGCTGGTTCAGCGGACTTTGCTTCACAACAGCCGTTCTTAGCTGTCTTGCTAAGACTGGGCCTGGGTCTGTGTCAGCGCGGGGGCAGCTCGCCAGCAGCCAGCTGCAGGGAGGCAGATAATTAGCCGGGCACTCGTATGCTGACTCCTGCAGCCTCCAGATAGCAAAGGGCTGGGCCCAGGGGATGTTCAGCTGCTCACGGACTGAGGTCCCAGGCACCAGTAACAGATTAATGCAGCCCCCGAGCAGGCTGGACGCAGGCCACATAACCCGGGTCTCATTCATATCTGTGGCCATTGTTATTTTTCCCTCTCCCCATGGTCTCAGTGGGGATTTGGAGCTGGTGGTGTGGTGCCTGGGCTCCTCTGTGCATGCTCCTCTGGCTACGCGGGGCTGGGGCACCAAGCTGCGGAGCTGCCCCCCCTTTGGCAGCTAATCTCGTGCTGGGAGCCATGCCCCAGCCCTGGGAAGGGGTCCAACTTTCCTTCATGCAGAAGGCAATGTCTGTGCTTCTAGGAGCACAATTAACTTGCAGTCCTAAGGGCAAACCTGGGCCCTGCATCCAAAGAGCCCTGTAGTCTCCAGGGACATGCCTGACTGTGGTGACAGCCCTGCAGGGCTGCTAGCATGCCCCCAGCTAACTGGCCTGCCTGGTTTGCCGGGGCCAGTTTGCCTGAAGAGCTCGGGGCGGGCTCCACGGCCCCTCGCCCGACTCAGTTATTATTGTAGTTATTAAAACAAGCCTTTCTGCTATTTGTCAACCGAGTGTTGTATCAATTCAGAAGGCACTAGGTTAGAAATTCGGTTTTTAGGTGCAACGCTGCCGCGGTGCTTTGCTGAAGAGGGGGCCCAGGGAGGCCGCTCCTGACTGGCCTCTGGATACTTAGAGGCGTCACCAAACTTGTTTGGGGTATTTGTTTCTCAGTGGGGCACATTGGCAGTAGTTCATAACTTTAGACATGCACTGAATGGTTCAGACATTTTTAACAGTGACGTTGGGTGCCTGTTTTGAGAAATGTGAGGATGCCAGGTGCAGAACATCCTCCCTCTATTCAGTGCTCCTTTTACAGGTTTCTTCTGAGATGCATATGTTTAGTCTTTTGTTTTCTTTAGCTGCTACGTCACTTGAAATGCATATGCAGTCCAGCCTCCTTGCCTTCATTGGCTCAGCCTGTCTTTAAAGGGCTGCCTTAGGTACACCTATGTGATGAGCGTATCAGGACTCTGCCAACAGTTTTAACCACTTTTATTACTTTATGGCATGGGTCTGGTATTGGGTATTGCAAGCACTCTGCTGTCTCAGCACCTAATGGGTTGCAAGCCATCAGTGGAGTTTGATTTTCTTGTGGCTGTCTCGTTACCACAACCCAGTCTTGCCCCAGCCACTGGCTGCATTTTTATGCAAGAGCCGCTGTCCAAGCTTTCACATGCAGCAGGCAGCACTCAGGCCCGTGAGACTCATCCTTCCCTTTCCAGGTAGCCGGCATCCCCCATGCACGTGTGACCCCCAGCCCTGTGAGAGGGGGTCCAGCTGGCCCCTGCCCCCATCCACACCTCCTGGGAGGCACCCGGCTTGCAGCGCTCAGGCCAGCAGCTGCGGAGATCACGGTGCTAACGGGTCGTTTGCTCTGCTGCCTTGGGCAGCCGGTCCTGCCGCTTGCCTTTTGCTTTCCATCCGTTGGGAAGACACGTACACTTCCACAGGCGCCGGGCTTGGCTGGAACAAAGAGACAAAAGCCAGCGTTTGACACAGCTTTTATGCACGGCACAAGCCAGCAGGCTTGACATTTGAAATGCACTTATTTCACAGCCAGGCAAAACCTTATGCCTTCAGACAGGGCTTTCCCTGCTGTTTCTCAGCGCAGGAATTCCTGCTCGTAGCTTCGTGGCATCACCAGCAGACGCGAATCGCGGAGCCGTGGCTCGGCCGCGTGGGTCCAGCCTGCGAGGAAGCTCTCTGGGACCCACGCTTTAGCAACATCCCCCCGCCCTGACTCTGCCTAAGGGAGCTATGGCAGCAGGCCAAACGCCTAAAACACATACACGGGGGACTTAAGAGGACTGTTTGATGTTTGGCTTTTTAAAATGAACGAGGGTATTGAATAATAATCGCCGGGGAGCTGCAGCCCGCCCGCGCGTAAAACATCCGCCCCTGCTAGCTCATTTATCTCGGGGCTTTTGCCCCTTCCCGGTGCAGCTCGGGCTACGTCAAAGAGCATGTCCTGGGGTGCATGAATTGGGAAGCCCGTGGCTCACTCAGCATTTTGCTGCATTGCCTTTTGGTTTGACTCTTGCTCCTTGGGGCGTCTGCCGGACCGGTACTTGTCTCGCCACCCGTTTTCCTTTCTTTACCTCGCCTGTTTCTGGGATCTTTCCAGGATAGTCTCAGGCGAAATGCAATGTTGTCACGGCTCAATGTTGACCGTGGTCCAGCCATTTGTCCCACCGAGGGGATGGGGGTGCGGGGACTCTCACCACTGTGCCGCACTGCCCTCTGCCTAGGGCCTGGCCTTGCTGTGCCATGACCCCTGCTGCCCTGATCCCAAGCTCTCTGTCCTTGGCCTGTCGCCTTTTGCCCCATCAGGGACGCCCTGGCCCATGCCAGGGTAAAGGGACCCTGGGGATGTGACACGCACCACACCACATCCCTGTGCCCTGAACGTGCTGCCGTGCCCCATGTCCTGGCCGGTCGCTGCAGAGAGGGGTCCAGCACCAGCACCCCAGGGCAGAGCCGGGGTCCCCCTTGCCCCACGCTCTCACCCCGCATCCCTTCTCCCTGCCCCCTCCCTCCTCTCACCGCCCAGCCCTGCCTCCCGGCTCCCCTGCTGTGGGTCTCAGGACTCCCAGCCCCAAAGCCTGACAGCAGCAGCCCGTGCCCTTGCCTTGACTGGATCCCAGGAGCCCTGGGCTGCGCGGCCAGAGGGATCTGGAGCACAACGACCCATGCACGAGCCTCCAACTAGCAGCAGCCCTGATGTAGGGGGGCCCAAGTGTCCCTGGCTTTGCAGAGCGGGCGGCGTGGGGTGCTGCTGGAGCAGGGGCCGTGCACCCGTGGGGCCATCCTGCCTGCCACCCACCCTGCAACCACCCTCCCTGCCCGGGGGGAGAGTCCTGCCTCTTGGGTGGGGGATCTCCCAGGCTTGCAAAGTGCTTCAGCAAGCAGCAGCCTCCAGACAAGGACTGGGTTAACCAGCACCGTGGGGGTGCAGTGGGCTGGGGTGAGGGGGCAACGGCCGCAGAAGCAAGCTAGGGAGGAGCCTCCCCTTTCCAGAAAGTGGGGTTTAAACCCCAGCACCTCGGCGGGTACTGAGCTATGCCAGGAGAGCGGTTATCCCCGGGAGCGCTTAAGGAAAGCCGCCGTCACGGGCCCAGATTCATGGTGTTCCCCCGCCAGGCGATGGGGAAGGAGCGCTGGGGCGAGGGCGCGTGGCTGGCAGGGCGCTGCGAGAGCCCGGCTCCCCCGCAAGCCCAGGCCGACGCGCTCCCGGGTTGCGCCAGGTCTGCTTCTGCAGGCAGTCGGAGCTCTGCACCACGGAGGAGCCGCCCGGCTGGGGGAAGGGAGCTTCTGCCTGCAATGCCAGGCTATTTCTGTTCCTTTCAGGCTTCGGTTTATTTAAGGTGACAGGGGGAGAAAAAAGCAGTCAAGCCCCAGGGGGAATCTCTGCCTCCTGCATGCGGGCCTGTGCCTGCTCCGCCTGAATTGCGGGGCAGGGCTCCCTCCGCATTGATTAGATTGATTAGCAGCTTTGGTCTAGCATCCTCTCTCGCAGCCGGCCCAGGCAGGGAATCCTCCTCGTCTCAGCTGCAGGGATCTCTTCCTGGCCCAGGGTTGTTCTCTATGTGGAGCAATGACATGGAAGGAAGCAAAAGCAGCAGCTGATCCAATTTAGCAGCTGCGGCAATAGCAACAAGGGCAAGTCAATTCATCAAATCCGTCAGACCTGCTTCCCATAACGTGCGCTCGGTGCCAATAAGTGTAAGGTCACACATCTGGGCACAGCACAGGCTGGGGTGGGGGCGGGATATACAGAGGAGAGCAGCGACCAGGACAGGGTTTAGGGAATAACCGGCTCTCGGGGCAATGCGGCGACTGGGCAGGCCTGTGAGTACAAGGAGCGATCCACAACGCACCCACGTCTCGAATAGCGCACGCGCTTCTGGTCTCCGCGTCTCAGAAAGGCTGCAGCGGAGCTGGAGAAGGTGCAGAGAGGGGTAAAAAAGATAATCGGGGGAAGCTGCTGCACCAGGAGGGGCTGGAAAGGAGAAGGTCTGACGGGCGTGGGCAACATCACCCGGGAACTGCTATACCCCGAGTCCCCGGAGGCATGATGTAAGCGGCCCCCCTGCATGATTGGGGGCATTTCAGCCAGATGTGGGGCAGTAGCTGTTTCTGCAGTGGGTAGCTACCTGGTGGGACTCCTTGCCCAGGGGCTGAGAGCCCAACTGGCGTCTAAAAGGGATTAGACACGTGTGTGGAGGACAGGTCCCCGGGGAGCTGTGCAACACAGGAGTTGGGGATGTGTCCTCTGACCGCCCTAACCCAATGACCTGATGCCCAGGCGGGTCTGTCTGGGGGCGCATCTCTCTAGACGTGCCCTGTTGCCCTCCCTTCAAAGCAGTGAATCTCAGCCAGGGTGATGCAAGGTGCTCTCGGGTGCAGCAGGGTGCCACGCACTGTTAGGTGTGCAGCCATGATTGGCAGCATGCACCCCGTTTCAGCTACCGTGTTAAAATTGTTCTGCCCTGTTGTGAGGTCTTTGCAATAGAAATGTCGCTGTATAAGGATCCCAGGCAAATAGGGCAGGAAGGGACTTCCCCAGGCCAGGCCTCTGCTCAGGACAGGATCATCCCCGGTAAACTCGCCCAGCCGAGGGTCTGTCCGCCCTGCTCTTGCACGTTTCCAAGAGTGCAGCCCGGTGCCTGTGTCTGGGATGGGACTGTCCAGGGATTGGGGAGTGATGCTCAGGGTGGGGGGGTGGGTACTTCCTGCTAGCATTAAGCTATATGGGGGGAGAAAAGTGGCTCTTGGGCCAGCAGCTGCCCCTGCCCTGGGGACAAGTGTCCATAAAGGGCTCGCAATGATGTTGTTACTCAGCTTTGCACCCAATGGCCAGGTGCATGCCACCAGCAAACACCACGCCGCAGCCGTGGTAGGATATTGGGCACTACCGCTGCAGCGGCAGGAGGGATTGGGACCTGTCAGCTCCTGGCTTGGCTGCCGTTCTCTCCATTTTACACCTCGCTGGGGCTGGTGTTGACTGCAGGTGCTAACTAAGTCAGGTGGAGCAGCCACGGCGGCGCGAGCAAGCCAGCCGACGGGAAGGGCGCGTTTCTGGTGAACTGAATCGTCTTCAAGCACAGCGGGGCTGGCAAGGGACTGGCTGCTGTCTCCACAAGTCATTAACATCGCCTTGAGATGGCTGAAACAATATGCCAAAACCACGCTAAATAAATCAGCATTAACCTTGCGGCCCGGGGCACAGGCAGCGAAGGGAAGGGTCGGGGGCGCTCAGATGAAACGGGCTAGAGCAGGAGGGGTGGTCGTGGTCCATCGCACCCTGCCTCTGTGGGTACCCCCCCCCGGGAAACCTGTGACCCGCACTCCTGTCCTGGCCTCTTCAGCTGTCCCGGGTTGGCTGCGGTTGTACCTCCTCGATGAAGGGAGGCTCCGGACTCTCCCCCGCGGGCGGCTGCAGGCGTCGGTCTCTAAAGGCCCCCTCCAGCCTCGCACAGCTTCAGTTCTATGAATGGCCTTCATGTGTCCACGCGACGGTCGTGGCTTGCTCCCCGTCGCGCGTAAAGCGCCCTGAGGGCTGAGCGGGTTGCACTGCTGAGCCCCAGCTCCTGGCGGGAAGAGCCTCTCCAGGCAGGACGTCGGGCCGGCTCGAGCTCCCCTGCGCGTCCGGGGCCGTGACCGCAGCGTCTCTGGCTCGGAGCGGATGATGTAGCCGAATGGTATAAAGACCTTGGGATCAGGACAGCTGTATGGGGGAGGCTTCGGGAAGGGAAACCGTTTCTCCTCCCTGCACCGAGATGCCAGTCTGGGGGAAAAGTCCCAGGGAGAGAGGACAAGTCCCGTGCAAAGCAGAGACGCCGCGGCTGAGGGGCAGGGCCCGCAGGAGGGCTCTCCTGGCTGCCTTGTCTGCTTCTGGTGCTGGCTTAACCTCGTCACAGGGCAGCACCATTGGTCCCGTCTGTGTACAACGCACGTCTCCACCGCGGAGCTCCATGCTGCTCGTTGGCGATGGAAGAGGAATCGGCTCCTTGCAAGAATTCATAGATTTCATAGACATTTGGGCTGGAAGGGACCTCGGCAGATCATCCAGTCTGGCCCCTGCCCCAGGGGCAGGAAGTCAGCTGGGGGCAAAGGATCCCAGCAACATAACCATCCAAATGTTTCTTAAAAGTGTCCAGAGCAGGTGCTTGCACCACCCATGCTGGCAGACTGCTCCAGACCTCGGGGGCTCGGACAGGAAAGAAATTCTTCCTTATGTCCAGCCTGAAACGGGCTTGCAGGAGTTTATGACCGCTCAACCTCATCATCCTTTGGGGTGCTCTGGTGAACAAACGCTCCCCCAGATCCTGGTGGTCACCCCGATAAACTTATAGGTGGCCATCAGATCACCCCTGAGCCTGCGCTTTTCCAGGCTAGAGACCCCCGTGGCTCTCAGCCTGTCGTCGTAAGGTCTGTTTTCCTGACCTCTGATCATGTGCGTGGCTCTCCTCTGGACTCTCTCAAGCTTCTCCACATCCTTTTTGAATTGTGGAGCCCAAAACTGGACGCAGTACTCCAGCTGCGGCCTCACCAAGGCCGAGTACAAGGGGAGAATGACGTCCCGGGATTTGCTCGAGAAGCATCTATGGATGCAAGCCAGCATTTTGCTCGCTTTGCCAGCTGCGACATCACATTGCAGGCTCATATTCATGTTGTGGTCAATCAAGACCCCCAACTCCCTTTTGGCCGCAGTGCTAGTGAGTGTGCACTGCCGAGCCTGTAAGCGTGATGCAGGTGTTTTCTCCTGAGGTGGAGTACTTTGCATTTTTCTGTATTGAGTATCATCAGGTTTTTATTCGCCTATCTTCTAGGCCTGTCAAGGTCGGCCTGGATCACCATCCTGTCCTCAGGTGTGGACGCTGTATCCCAAAGTGTGGTGTCATCGGCGAACTTGACCAGTCCACTCCTGATACCAATGTCCACGTCGTTAATAAAGATGTTAATGAACCGGCAAGGACAGAGCCTTGGGGGACCCGCTGGTCACGGAGAGCCGTGATGATTCACAACAAGAAGAACTGCTTTCTCTCGCCTGTTCCCGGCCCGGTGCAGGAGTCCTTGCCCGGGGCCCTTCCCGCGTGTGCTCTTTGCTCGGGGGTGGAAGGATGCTGTGCTGGAGCAGGAGGGGGCATTTCTTGTGCAAAGGGAACGGTCCTTGGGGATCAGGAGCTGCCAGGGCACTACTGACTCGGTGCACACTCACTTTTAGTGTGGCCAGGGCCCTGGACTGAGTCCGGGGAAGCAGCATCTTTTTGCACGGCTCAGTTACAGTTTTTAGCACAGGAATGAAGTCCAACATCCAAGTGGCCGTTTTGCCGCGTGCACAAGTTGTACTGATCCGATGGCCTGCTGACATCTGAATACCATCCATTTGGGCCTTCTCTGTTCATGGTTTCCATCCAGGCAAACAGAGCCCCGGGGTTCACGTCCGGGCGGCTAAGTGCCTGATGCAGAGGTCACGACGGCTGCCTTGGAGCCCTTGTCGGGGAAGCAGATGTGCGGCACGACGGGCTGCGCGGGCTGGGGGATTTTCGGCCGCCTGAGGATACGCTACGTAGCCGCTGCAGCAGCCAGCCAGGCAGGACTTGAGTTGTGGGAATGGGCAGCAGTGGCCCCGAGCGAAGCAAGGAGAGAGGTCCGAGCTACTCTGGAGACAATACATGTTAAGCTCCGGGCCCGGGGGAGGCTGGCAGCCGGCTCACCGGCGCCGTCGCACAGCTCTGCCCATGTAGAGACCGAATCTGGGAGGTTTTAGGTCCAGATCTGTGCGGTGCTTTGGTGTCCGTGACCGCGGCTCTCAGTCCCCGGGAACGACTGCTGCTGCAGCAGCTGCCGAGCGCCCGTGCACGCCCATGCACACGCATGCACGCCGCTGTCGGGAACAGCAGGACCCAGACACCGATGTTCCTCTCCCGCATGCAGTTCATTGCGAGTGCTTTCCCCCGACAGAAAATCCATGGGAGACGAGGCAAGCCTGGCAGAGCGCGCGGAGGGGTTTCAGCATCGATTCTCATCCACGGCCGAAAGCCATTTATTTTTAGCGAACTCCGGAAGCGGAGCAACAGCACAGGAAGACGCCCAGCCCGGTCTGCGCCGGCAGAAGGGACCCACCTCGCTGCTTTGTCTGCACCGCGGCCTCGCTGCGGGCCAGGCCGCTCGCGGTGCCGTGTCTGGTGCAGAGACCAGTCACCCGCACGGGAAAAGCTGTCGTCTTCTCGCAGTGCGATTCAAAACGTGGCGAAGCGAAGGCCGGGAGAGCTGCGAATCGGGGAGGGGGCTGCCTTCCCCCGCACGGTGTTGGCAGCACAGCTCTGTGCAGGGGGCTTGAAGCTATTGCATCCCAGGCCAGCCAAAGCCCCCCTGCAGCGGGGTCCCTGGGGAAGACTGAGGGCCAACGTGGGGAGCCTGCTGGGGGGAGGGCCTCGCCGTGCTCGCCCCCTGAGCTGGAGGCACTGACGGGCATCGCTTCCCCGCTGCTGGGCAGGAGCAGCCCCGTGCAGGCTCGGCGACGCGGGGCGCTGGGTCCCGCAGCTGGGCGAGGGGCCGGGACCCGCTGCTGCCAGGGCACGTGCTCGAGTCGCAGCAAGGGAAGTTCGGGTTGGCTGTTCGGAGGAAAAGGCCCTCGAGTGCCTGGCTGAGGACGCGGGTGTAGCGCCACGTCCTTAACGGGGTAACCGCCTCTGCCAGGGGCTGAGCACGGCCGTCGCTGAGCCGCGAGGGCTGGCGGGGGGACCGGGCCTGGTTCCCCGCGGCTCGGGCAGCCAGCCCGCGCTCCCGCGCCACGGGGATCCTCGTGGATGGCCGGGTTTCCCTCCTTGGTATGGTATGTCTTTCCACGCCCCGCTCTCTGTGCAGGGCCCCGAGTGCGAAAGCAGATGCGGCTTCTTCCTGCAGGTTCCCACCGCCCTGCCTCCAGGGCCTCAGCCCGACCGCGACTCTGCGGCGCCGGGCGCTGTACAAACCCGCAGCCAAACCGTCCCCTCGGCCCCAGCGAGGGAGAGCCTGGGGCACAGACTGGCAGACACAGAAGGGGATAACCCTCTCGTCGGCTGTCCTGTCCTCTCCGCTTAGGCCGGGCCCGACTCCCGTGGAGACCGCGTCTAAAATCCCCAGGTCCGCCGACAGCCCTGAGCTACGCTCAGCCGGCGAAGTGCGCTGGCTGCTGCTAGGAGGAGGGCGGGAGGGACGTCAGGAGGTCCCATCTAGTCCTGCAGGACCACCCCAGCCAGGGCTTCGTCTGCCTGGGGCTTAAGCACCTCCGAGGCCGGAGATGGCACCAGCTCGCAGGGCAGCCTGTCCCGTGCCTCGCCACCCTCCGCGTGAGAGTCTTCCCCAGCTGCCCGCGGACACGCGGCCGCAGGAGGCAGCCAGCGCCCGCAAGCTCACGCCGGGGAGAAATGCCGCCGGCTTCGGAGCTCCCAGTGGCGTCTAACGGGTGTTTAAATATATCCTCCTCGCCCACGCGGCGCGGCCGCCCACTCGCGCCCGGCCGCGTGTCCCCTGCCACCTGGCGGCTGCCGCCGGCAGCGCGGGCGCGGGGAGCGGCTCCGCGCAGCGTCGCCCCGGCCGAAGCGGGAGGGCGGCACCGGGCTTGCGGCCGGGGCTGGCGGGGCACGCAGGGGCGGGGGTCTGCCGGGGTCCTCCCGGCCCCGCGCCCCTGCCCCTGCCCCCTCCGGCCTCGCCCTGCGCTGCCCTGCCGGGCTCCGCGGGACCAGGCCGCCAGGGGTGCGTGGCAGGTGCCCGGCCGGCCGGCCTCCCCCGCTCTGAGCGCCGCGGCCGCACCCTGCCAGGCTCTCTGGGGCGGGGAGGGGAGGGAGCCGCGGGGGAGCGCGCGTCCTCCGTGCCGGGCGGCGGGGCGACGGATGCTTCGCCCCGAGGGCGGACGACCCCCGCGCTGACCAGGATTTCCTGCGCCAGCGGCCGCCTCGGCAGCTCGGCTGGCAGCGCCCTCGGGACCGCGGGGCTTGCCTCCTCCCTCGGATCCAAGTCCTGCACTTCTCCTCTCACTTGGCAGCGGCGGGCGAGAGGGATCGTTGCTCCCTTTTCTCCTACTGGCAGGAAGAGGGGAAAGAAAACCCGTTTCTCCCTGCTAATAACTAAGTAATGGCTCTCCCCACATTTAGATAGCACACTGCTCATTAGAAGCGGGTTTAATTAAAGCAACAGCACCGCGAACGCCCACCACCCAGCCTCTGCCCGAGCAACTCCCACGCAGGTTGGAGCCGTGCGCGGGGCGCCGGGGTCCCGCGGCGGCAGGGCACGGGGGGGGATTTGCAAAGGCACTGGGGCATCCGCGGGTGTCATTACGCATCTTCCTGCATCCGTAGGCCCCTAAATACCTTTGCAAACCTGCCTCATAGAGCGAGGTTTCGCAAGCTCCGGCGTTGGGAGACCCAGATACCAGTGGTTTTCTGGCTTTTTGGGCTTGTGTCCCCTGCTCCGATTCATCCTCAACTCAGTTCGTATAATCAGGCAGCTGTCCTTCCCCTTCCCCTTTGTGTGATGGGACTCAGGGCTCACAGAAAGCCTTCCCCTTCCCCTTCCCCTTCTCCGAGGGCCGCGGTCGCTCTGGGCCTCGCTCCTGCGTGCATCGCCCCGCTCTGCCCCTGCCCCTGCGTGCTCGGCGGGAGGCAGAGATGGCAGGAGCTTCTGGTGCCATTTGCCCTGCACGCGACACCCGGCAGAGGATGCACGATCCGCGGTGGCAGCCCGTGCACGAGGTGCAGAGTCTCACTGCTGTCGGAGGAACCGAGGCGCCCCGAGGCCTGCCGGTGCCCAGGCTGGCAGCGCCGCGGGTCCTGGCACAGCCCGGCTGGGCAAGGGGGCCTGACCGGTGCCGGGGGCCCGGCAGTCCGTGTTTCACGCCCCGCGCTTCTCGCCGGCTCTCCGGTCCGTGGCAGGCCTGTATCTGGCGTGGGCAGCGGCCGGTTCGGCTCCCGGCGCTTTGGTGCCTCCCACAGACACAGCCTCGCAGTTTTCTTTAGCTCCTTCCCCAGTTCCCTCAGCAAGTGTCACATTTAACACCCCATCAAGTCCTTAATTGTTTGTTTGCTTGTTCTCTGCCAGCGCGGGGAGATTTGCTCCGTTAGGGAACAGAAATCAGCACAGTCACTGCTCTGAGCCGAGGAAAGCCCCCTCCCAAATGCGGCCTCTGTTCCTGGTGCTTTAACCTGGGCCAAGCCCACGGGGGGAGACGGGACTCGGGGCAAAGGCGTCTCTGCTGGCCCCGCCGCCGCCGGGTGCAGCGCTTGCAGGTTGCGGCCAGCCGCTGGGCTGGGCTGAGTCTGGGCCCAGCAGGGAAGGGTGCAGCTACGTCTCCTTTTTGCTCAGCCGTCCAGGGCAGCCGAGCACCGCGAGCTGGTCTCGCGCGCCCGGGGAGGCGGCTGACGCCAGGAGACGGCGAGGGAGTCGCGGGTTTGATGCATCGGGGAGTGGGTGGCTTTGAATGTGCACACGGGGCCGGGGCAGCGCCTGCGTAAGCCCAGCAGCCGAGACCCGAAGCGTGGACGCCGCTGGACGTCCAGGACACGTGGCAGGGCATCTGGGAAAAGAGCAAGGCCCCACGCCGAAGTTTGGTGCTATGCAGGCTGGCACAAAGCATGGGGCGCGGAGCGGTCAGGATACACGTCTTCATCTAAAAAACCCTCGGGGACGGCAGGTGCCTGGAGTCTCCCGCCATGTAGCTGGCAGGCAGGCTGCAAAGCCAGGCAAGAGAGAGGTTAGCTCGGATTCAACCTCTCCATGCCGTAAGGACTCCTCTGGTCCCCCCACTTTCCCTGCAGACTTTCCAAAAGTTTCTGCGGAGCTGGGAGCTCACGTTCCCGCGGGGTCCCACGGCCCTCGCCGTGGCCTTATCTAAAAGGAGGCAGCTCGTGAGAGACCGCCAGCGGCAGAGCCTTTCCCGGGGGCAAGGGTCTCCTGCGCCGCTGGAAACACCTCGGCTTTCCTCCTGATTTCGTGATGCTGAGCGTCGCGGGTCCGGCAGCCCTGCTGCGTTCCCCGGCAAACACCGCCCCGGCTGAACGAGGGTCATTTTTGTCTGCTGAACGGTGCAGGTGCCACCCAGCACAGTGCATTGGTCTCCTCCGCCCGCGCGGACCCGAGGGCCTGGGGACCAGGTTGGACCGGGGGTCCCGGCGTGGGGAGAAGAGGCTGGCAAGGGCATCCCTCGTGGAGGTCTTCATGGTCAGCTCAGCCCAACGCAGGGGGACACGAAGGAAGTGGGAACTGACTCCCAGTAATATTTTATCCGCTCCCATCTTGCGGGCTGGGATGCTTCACGTCTGATGCCAGGTATAGAGCAAACCTCCTTTTCCTTTTCAGCGCGCTCAGGGGCACCGGCACACACGTGGACACACGCACCCGCCCCGAGAAGTGAGACAGCTGCTGGGATTGCCGTGCTTTGCTTTACTAAGCACCAAGGGGCATGGAGAGGGGATGCGCTCCCACACGCGCTACCACCCCTTTCTCCCCAGACTGTGACTAAGTAGCTATGAAAAGCACAGGCTGAGAGTCTGTAGTAAATATTATTAGGGAAGGATGGGCTGGCCAAGGCTTTGCTTATCCATTTTCCTTTCAACTCTACTTTAATTGCTCCCGCAGACCACTCTGGGCTCTGATGCGGAAGCAGGTCCGCGTGCAGCGGTTTGCGTGGCTGGGGAGGCGTGACGGGCTCCGTTGCTCCGGGCGGCAGCTGAACACGTCCTTGCCAGGACCAGGCAGGAGGCAGAAAGACAAGACCGTCCAACTGCCCCGGCAAACACCTGCTGTTTGTCATTTGGCCCCCTCCACGCGTCTCATCCAGGCCCCTTTCAGCCCCTGCACCACCCCAGTAGGGAGCCACCCCGACTGCCTCCACCCCCAGCGTTGCAGCAGGCTGCAGGCGTGCACACCCGGGAGACGCCGCCGAGCACTGTTGGCAGCGAGTCTCGCTCGCACGTGGCCTGCGGCTCCAGCTGTGGCGGTGCAAAACAATTAGCAGCTGCTGGAAGATGGCGTGGGACTAGAGCAGGACTTCAGCCTCCAGCGCCCCTTAAGATCCAGGCCGGAGCACGGGCCGATGCGTCTGGGAAGGCCTCGTGTCCGATGGCAGGAAGCGTTCAGCCCGTCTGCAGCTGCGATCTCCAGGCTTTGCTCCGAGACGTTGGGTCTGTCACCTCCCGGCGTGGCTGGTGGAAGCGGGGCCTCTGGGCTGTTCAACTGTGGCATCAACGCGGTGTAAAATGCATCTGTGCTAGACGGTGAAGGCAGGTTCGTGCAAGCTGCCTGTGGCAGGGGATCAGGCGAGATGATCTGTTCAGGTCCCTCCTGACCCTATGAAACTGAAACCTCCGAAAACCGGGGAGGCCGGTCCTCCTGGCAGGGCCTGGCCTGGGCGATGAAGGCGCGTGCCGCCAGCACTGCTGGTCGAGACGCTGTCTGGAGCTGCAGCAGAGCTAACTCTCTGAGCAGGGGTCGTTAGCTGTGTCCTGGGATCAGCGGGACGTGGGGCTGGACGGACGTCGCGAGGTTGTCTAGGCCAGCCCCCGGTCCAAGGCAGGACCACCCCAGCCCACCGTCTGTCCGGCCTGCGCCTGAAATCCCTCAAGGATGGAGATCCCACAGCATCTCCAGGCAGCTTGTTTCACCGCTTCACCATCCTCATCTCCTCCCTCAGTTTCCCCTATTGCTCCTAGTCCTGGCCCCAGAGAAAAGCCCATCTCTGCCCTCTCTGTAGCCGCGCTTCGGGCAGTTGAGGACTGTTGTTGAATCTGCCCCGTCTTCTCTTCTGCAAACTAACCCTCGTTCTTTCAGCCTTTTCTCCCAGGCTCCTAATCATTTCTCAGGCATCTTGGAGACCGGCTGGTTCGCTTGGGCAAGGCCCTCCTAGGCAGTAGCTGGATCTGGCGGGCGCTGGGATGGACGGGCAGAAAGACCGTCGAAGGGAAAGGGACGGGGAGAAGGCGCGTGCCCAAAGGGACAAGCAGGGGCCTGGGCTGGGCCGAGGCCCCTGCCGCAGGTTCCTGTTCTCGTATTTGGGGTCGGGAAGGGGTTTTCTGCCCGGTCCAACTGGTCCGGACTGGGGGTTTTTGCCTCCTTCTGCACGACCCAGCCTGCTTTGCCTCCACGTCTCGCCTGCCACAGTGTGATGGGCACCGGCATGTATTTGGAGGGGGCTGCCCTTGAGGCCAGGGTAGTCCTTTCTGGGGTGCTTGGGGGCTGTTATTGTGGCCTTCTTGCTGCCCCCTTGGCCCCGGTCAGGCCTCATCTGCCCCTTCGAGACGCTCCTTCTCCCCCTTTTTCTTTCTGGACACACAATCAGCACTGGGCCCCGCAAACCCCAACCTTGTCCAGCCTTCAGCCTTTCCGGCCTCAGCCCCTAGCTGAGACCCCTCAGCCCGGGCCCACTGATTCAGGGCCACCGTTGCTGGGTTTCAACGTGGAACTGAGACTAAATTCGTGCATCAGCTGCACCCTGCAACCCCGAGTTGCCCTTTGGACAGGACAGGACAGGACAGGAGGCCTCTGCCCCATCGTGACCCTGGCTGGGTTGTGCACAGGTGCTGCGTGTGTCACGCTCTGACGCTGTCTCCCGTGTAAGCACACGTGTGAGCACACACGTGCCAATTGGGGATGGTGGCCCTGCTCATTGACATGCATTTCTTGCTGCTTTGCTGGTGCGCTCGTGCCCGTTTGCCCCTGCACAGCAGAGACGAGCAGCGAGCGCGCGCCGTGCGCCTGACCGGCCCAGGAAGAGCCGGGTGCGCAGTCTACGTAACGGGGCGGCAACAGGAGCAGAGGCCAGGCAGTCAGCGGGAGCTGGCGACAGCTCTGAAGAGGCGCAGCCCTGGAGGAGGGCTAACGAGGGATGCTGCCGATCTGACGAGCTATAGGCAGGGAGCCAGCGCCGTAAGGCACGTTGCTTTGCTCTGCCACGGCTATCCGGTGCTCTCATAGCCTTGGAAATTCATGTAAAGCAGCGACTCCTCCGAGCTCAGGCTTTGCCTTGCTTTGCCCTCTGGATCACCGTTCCCCGTCACCCTGCTATCCGTCAACCAGCGATTTCCAGGTGCAGGGCCCAGGCTGCTCTTTTCTCAGGCAAATCCTGGCCTAAAGGAAAGACTCAGCAAACAGGAATGAATGCTAAAGCCCGCCCCGAAGGTCCGGCCCAGAGGTCACTTAGAAAACAGGAACGGCACGTGCAGGGCAGGTGTTAGCCTGGCTCTGACAGTGACAGCCCTGCCCGGCGTACAACCGCAGCTTCCTCGGCCTAATGGGCTTAGGAGAACGAGTCCCATGCCCGTTCACCCAGGCTGGGGTCTGGGCACCCAGCCCGGTACGTCCGCGTCACAGGCAGGTGCGCTGGGTTTGCTTCGTGCTTTGTTGGCTTTGGAGTAAATCGGGCACGTAAGGGAGCGCCTCGGGGGACCTGCTGCCCAGAGCCACTCTCAGTCCTTGCGCAGCAAGTGCATGCATGTCCTTTCTGCCCTGAGTCACTCTGCGCGCTGGGAAAACAAGCTTAAAAGACACAAATCTCAGCCCTGTCCTGTAGCTTCTGCCGCGTGCATTGGGCGTAGCCGGCGCCTCTGCGGTTCCAGCTCAAAATGTAGGACGCTGCCTGGCCACCAAAGCAGAGGGGCTTTGCTGGCCCTTGCTGCCAGCTTTCTGGGCATGGGAGTTTCTCCTTGGGTCGTTTCAGGCCAGCGTCTTCGCTCTGTGGGCAAGTCCACCAGGTTTGTAGGAGGCTGGTAAGTGTGCGAGACCGCCGCCTGGAGCCGTGCACATGTGCAAGAGGATGGTGTCGAGCACACGAGGCCCACACGTTGCCTGGGCTGCACAAAACGTGGCCTCTCTGGGGCGCATCGCCGATCACCCCCAGTGCCCACGCACTCGGCGCCTCGGCCGGAGGAGAGGTGCGCGGGGAAAGCAGACGGCAGCGCTGGCTCCTGGCAGCAGGAGACTGGGCTCTGCTCGAGTGCAAGTCACGCGAGCCGCCAGGTATCCCCGGGGCCTGCGTGTGCACGGCTGCACGCAGGAGCGGAGAAGCTGGGTGCACTGCAGCAGCAAAACCCCTTTCCTTCGCCGGTTGCTTTAAAGCTGTGCTTAGACGAATGAATCACTTCTTCCCTCCAAGCTGGACCTGCACGGGGCAAGAAGACGGCCTGCCGTCGGCTACGTCGCCGTATGGGCAGCGAAGGCAGCCGCCCGGCGCATGGGATGCCGTGCACAGCAGCCCCGCTCCACCCCGCTGGTTACTCAGAGACAGAAATAACACGAGGCTCGTTCCAAGAATAGGCAGGATACAGCTGTGTTAATTATAACTGCCCACACAGTACCGTGGAGACCTGCTGGAGCCGAGCGAGCCTGCGCTGCCAGCCTGACCTCAGGGTTTCCTCCGGCCCAGGAAGCACGTGGAGCGAGCTGCGCGGGGACACGACGGTGTGTCCCACCCCTCTACCTCAACTCTTGCCTGCAGATGCATCTGCCAGCAAGTGCAGCAGCCTGGGCTGGCTTTGCTGCCTTGCCTCTGCTCTCCTCTCCTCCCTGCAAACCCCAGTCCGCGGCCTGCGCCAGGGCCCAGGCACTCTCCAGGGGCTCGGGCCTGGGGCCGCATGCACTTTCACGCGGGCATGTGGCTGATGCAGGAAATAAGACAAGTGAGCACATGCTGCCCTGTGCCAGCTCTACCCCATGTGCACCAGGCCTGAGCAACAGCAGGGCTGGGTGAATAATTCGGTGCAAAGACTGTCATTTGCCTGGGCCGTTCTCCTTATTCTGAACTGGTAAAGAGCGCCTCTCAATAAATACCAGTTGTAATGGCATCAGTCTAGACACCAGGGTTTGAACATCCCAGAGACAGCCGGCCGGCAGGGCAAAGAAATTGCTTTTGTGTTAATTAAATGCATGCTCATGTGTGCACGCACAGAGGAAGGGACACTGCAATGACTACGATACATGGAGACGGTGACTGGAATGACCATTTATTCAGGAAAAATCCCTGCTCCTGTTTCCCTTTGCTTACCAAATGTAATCAGTGCGAGCTCGCAGTCGAGACCCCGCGCACTGCACCTCCGCCGTCGGGGCGACTGCGAGAGGGAAGCAGGTCTGCGGAGGGCAGGGGTGGTGGGCCTCGCGTGTGCAGCGGGGCGCGCTCGGGGCACAGGGGGAGAACCGCGAGGGTAACAGGGGCCTGCGGGTGTTGTTTAGCTCGCCTGGCCGCGGCCAGGACGCAGGGGCACCGCTCGGCCTGCCTCAGCTTCCGTGTACCGGGTGCTTCGGGCCGAGCCCGCGCGCTGCCTGGGCCTGCGGCGGGGCGGGCGGCTGCTGGGCCCGGCCGGCGCCCTTCCACGCGGCGCGGGTCCAAGCCGGGCTAACCGCCGCCCGCCCGCCGGGGGCGGGGGCGGGGGCGGGGGCGGGGCGGGGCGGCGCAGGCCCCGCCCCCGGCGCGGCGCGGCGCGGCGCGGGGGGCGGCGCTGTCCGCGGTGCCGGCGGCGGCGATGCAGAAAGGCATGCGGCTGAACGACGGCCACGCCACGCACCTGGGGCTGCTGGCCAAGAAGGACGGGGCGCGGCGCGGCTACCTGGGCAAGCGGAGCGCCGACAACACGCGATGGCACAGCCGCTGGTTCGCGCTGCTGCACAACATGCTCTTCTACTTCGACAGCGACGCCAGCTCGCGGCCCTCCGGCCTCTACCTGCTGGAGGGCTGCGTCTGCGACCGCGCGCCCTCGCCCAAGCCCGCGCTCTCCGCCAAGGACCCGCTGGAGAAGCAGGTAGGCGCCCCCCGCGACGGGCACAGGCGCCCGCCCGCGCCCCCCCACAGGTGCGTGCGTGCGGGCCGCTCCCGCCACAGGTGTGCGCGTGCCCCGGGACAGCTGCACGCTCCCCACTGCGGGCGCCTGCATGCCTGCGCTCTCCCCAGCACAGCTGCACGCATGTGTGCACGCTCCCCAGAACAGGTGCGTGCGTGCGTGCGTGCGTGTGCTCCCCGTGCCTCCGGTACTGGCCGGCACCCAGCCGGCTGCTTGCACAATGCCCCCTTCCCCCCGGGCAAGCCGTGGCACGCAAAGGCAGGCGGCCCGGCGCAGCTGGGCTTCTCTCTGCCGCCCTCCTGCAGCCTGCAATGGGCATGGGAGGGTCACCCGGGGGTGCTGGGGCACCAGGCAATCCGCTGTGCGTATCGCACCTGCCAGCCTGCCCCGACCCAGCAGCTGCTGGAGGGAGACGTCAGGGGACGCAGCCCCCCAAGAGCGGCACCTCTCTGAGGTCCTAGGGAGAGGCAGGTCGGTGCCCGGCAGCATAGGAGATCCAGGCTTGAGCCCAGCCAAGCCCGTGGGGGGCCGGGGGCACAGGCACTTGGTGGGTTTCAGAGCAGGCCCTGACAGTTTAGCAATGGAAACCCCCCTTCCCCCTGCATAGGCAGCAGGCCCTTCTCTGCCGCGCTCCCCCTCAATGGGCAGGAGAGGTAATACGTGCTGCGCTGCATCTCCGGGAACTCAGGGCCTCCTTCTTAAAAGGGCCTCAGCCCAGGCTCTGAGTTTGCTCAGGCTGCAGAGTGCTGTGGGCACGCATGCCCACGCTGGCACGCGTGTGTGCCTGAATCACACAGGTCGCAAACTGCAGGTGCCTGCATTTGCAGGTGCAGACTGGCCCTGGAATAGCAAGCCTAGCCAGGCTCCTTTGAAAATTGGGGCCTGTCGTCTGCTGGGGGGAAGCGGCCGGCGTGCCTGGCGGCGGGTCCGAGCGGGTCTGCCCTGCCGGAGATGTGACCGGGTGGGGGTTTGTCACAGGGGTGCCAGCTCATGGCATGTTACGGGTTGCCGTTGTGCCTGCCTGGCTCAGCTTCTGGGGGCATCTTGGCAGGCAAATAAGGGTGATATCAATGCAAATGATGGAGCTTAATGAGCCAAAGTTTCTGAATCCCTCAGTACTAACCCGCGGGCACCATCACAGATCACATCCTGGAGCCAGTTGGTGGTTGTGAACCGTATGCACAGGTCGTTCACTGCTTTACGTGACCCTGCGGGCACAGGCCAGCCCCTGGGTTAAAGGCTGGACAACTGGGCCCATAGGAAGGATGGATCTGGGTTGATTTCTCATCAGTGGATGCCAACGCCACCCTCCCAAGCCCCACGATTCACCCCGGGTTCAGGCCTGATGTTCTCGTGTAATCCTTACTCCAGCAGAGCTCCTGCAACCCTCGTTGCAAAGCGTTGCCTGGGCGAGAGCGGCAGGGGCACCCGGGCACACGGTCCTGGAGCAAGCCGTTTGCAGCTCTGTCGTTGTCTCCAGATGCCTCTGGAACAAGCAGGGCTTGCAGAGGAGCGTTGCTGGAATAGCACGGCAGCCTGTGCTGCAGCCCTCCTCTGCTGTGCCTGCAACCAGCCTTTCCAGTGTGGATTACAGCCTGAATGTAAATGTCCTGGTTTGCAGGTGCTGTACCTGCTCCCGGGGCCTTGCAGGGAGAAGCAAAAGGGAAGTTTTATTTTAAAAGCCGTTGTATTTATCAACCGGAAAATCTGGCAGTGGAGGAGCAGGCCTGGCTGGTGGAGATCACTCGTGGCACGCAGCTGGCTCTCCTGCACTTATGCCCACCAGATTTAGATAGCAACTTAATAGATCTTCTTGCTCACTTGCAGTGGTCCTGAAGCAAGGTTTGCTAGCTGCAACCGTGCTGCTTGCTTTGCTGTGCCAGGGGGCTTCATGTCTACCAGGCACAAAAGTGAAGCTGCTTGAATGCCTCCAGAGCTCAAAATGCACCCAGAAAAATTATCCTGGGGGGTGAAAGGCAGATTATCATCACGTAACACCCGAAGCGCCCGGCAGAGCTGCGTCCTCAGTAAATACGTAGCAGCCAGCGGCCCTGTGCAGATTTCCACCAGCGTACGGTCGGGCTCATCATTTTATATAATTCATTAAGACAAAATTAAATAAAACTACTCCAGCACTTGAAGGCCCACTGCTTTGCGAATTAATTAGTCAGCACGTTAGGGGGGGATCAATGGCAGCATATTCACACAGTGCATCTGCAATGTGCTCTGTAAAAGACAGGGGACGGAAAAAAACGGTTAGCAAGGTCTGAGCTGTGCCAGTCCCTGGAAGGCAGGCGCTGGAAATGTGCAGAATTAATGCAATAGTCGTTTATCACATACCGTGTCGAGAAGCAGATTCCAGGGAGCTCGGTCTCTTCTCTCCACTCCCGATACAATGCATTCAAAAGGAAAGGTCCGGAGGAATTTTCCAGCCTTGCAAACTCTTGTCTTTAATTGCTGGCTGTGGCTATTTATGTGTCCGGGCAGTTGTCACGAGAGCTAGGCAGGCCATGCAAGTTGTGCTGTGCAGGGGATTTGGAAATCTCAGAATCAAGAAGGGTCATTTGAAACATTTCCTTTTTTTTAATTCCAAGGAAAGGAAAATGTGTGGCTTGGAACCGGACGTGTCATGTTGTAAACATTATATAACGCTGAACAAAAATGGTGATTGGAAGGTGATTTCCGTTCTGAGAACAGCCTCGTCAAACCTTGTGACCCCGTCAGAGCATTTCCCCCCCTTGAGATGCCAGTGAAATCAGCCTGGTTTTGCAGTCCCGGTCAGGGCTCAGCTCCATCAGTGCTGCATCGGCCCCCTCGAGGTGTCAGCCCCTCACCCTGGTCTCTGGTAGAGAGGGCCCCGCTCCTGCCTCGCTCACACCTGCTCCTGGCTGTGGTATGGGTGGAAGAGATGATGGTGGCGCCTGTGCTTTAATGGCCGGGAGAGTCGGGTCCTTCCAGTTTGCTACAGCCAGGGCCTGTGCTCCGGAGCTGCCAGGTCCCCCTGCCCAGAGGTTTTGTGCGGCCGAAAGACCCCTGTTGCACTCCTCCCGTGCACAACCGATCCCTGCCAGCTGCCGCCCCGGGGGAGCCGGAGATGATGGGGTCTGCCCTCTCCCAAGCACGGACCCTGCGCGTGTGTTTTATGGGGAAACCCTGGGACTCAACAGTGCTGATGAGACGTATCCCAGGGCTTCACAGGCGTGCTCCCTGCTGTCCCTGCTACCCTGTGCTCAGGCTGGGGGGAGGAGGCATTCGGTGGCTTTAGCCTTTCACTGGTCCTAGCAGGTCAATGCAAAAACTCTGTTTTTTCTGACTTTTCTCATTATCTGGGTGTCTGTGCCAGGTGCCAGGTGGGTGACAAGGGGCGGGGCGGCCCTGCAGAGGTGTCTATGTTGTGTGGGCTCATTGCAGCACTGCTCTCAAGGCAGGCGTGCACAGCGTGCGGCCCGCGTACGTGCCCCACCAGGGTGATCCTGGTGCCTGGCCGTGATCCTTTGTTATAAACCGTGCCCTTGAATGAAGGAGCTGGAAAGCTGAGACTCCCCCCAGCCTTCCCCCAGGGGCAATGCTGGCCTTGCTGGTCTGAGGTGGACTTCTACATCCCGTGCCTTGGAGGCTGAATAACGGGGCAATGCCATGCAAAACTCCTGAACAGATTTGCAGCCCTCTCTCTTCCCAAGCTTAAGCTGGTTTCGTGGAGGGGCAGGCAGCGTTTGCCTGGATGCACTTTTCCCCCAGTGCAACTTAGACTGGGGGTGGGCCTGGGCGATCGTGCCTGTGCTGCTGGGCTTGCAGAGCGCGCGGCGAGCCTGGAAGTGCCAGGGGTTGCTCCCATCCCGGCTGGGCCAAGTCCGGCCGCAGGGAGTCGGCGGTTAAGCGTGCGCCGGGCCGGACGGCAGGGACCAGCTGCACCCTAGGAGCTGTGGTGGAGCTGGGGAGGGATTCGGAGCCCCAGGAGCAGCGGGCTGCGGAGAGAGGAGAGGAGAGGCGCTGCTGGTGCTTCGGGAGAGGCCCCGAGCTTGCCAAGGTCTGAAGAAGGACCGCAGGCTCAGGTGTGTTTGCTTAGTTGTGTGCGGTTTGCACGCGTGCTTCACTTGTTTAACTGTGAGGACATGTGTGCCATGTTAAACCAGGTGCCCGGAAACCTGGGACTCGGCGCTGAGAGGCCTTGGTAAGGACGCTGGGTGTGTGGCCCCCTTACACCGACCCCCCGGACTCCCAGGGGACGGCGTCTCTTCCCTCGTGCTTCCATCCCTGGTCGTGGTGGTCCCCAGGTGCCAAGGGATGCTGTGGCCGCCAGCGTGGTTCTCATGCTGACACGGGGTACGTGCTGCAGGCTTAGCATCCTTTCGAAGGAGCGTGGGACGAGGAGGGTGGGAAGGTGCGTGCCCCTGCCAGGGCAAAGACTCCTGCCAGCGTCTCGCTGGCGCCTCGGTGCAGAGGCCATGCAGGTGGCGGGAAGGCCCTGAGCATCTCGGTGGTGTCTCATCCAGTGCAAGGGGCCGAGCCTTGGGGCCTGCTATGAACGGGCAGCACTGCTCGATGCTCGGGGAAGAGTCTCAAGCCCTCGTGGTGAGGACAGGACCAGATGTGGTGTGATGCAAACACGCGCGCAGCCATCTCATGCGTGTTGTAATCGGCCCCCTGTCCTGCGAGGGTCCTTCACGGGCATTTTGCTCATCCTCTATAAGCATTTTCTGCTGAGGAGCCCTGTCATGGTTTGTTTCTGCTTCCTTCGTACCCTCTTCATCTGTCTTTGTGCTGTATTTTTCCTTCTTGGAAGCAGCAAAGAGCCCTCCCCCCGGGGTGTCGAACAGCCTTCCCCCCGGGCTCAAGCGAGCAGTGAGTGTGCAAAGCCACGAGCAAGCCATGCTCTCAGTCTGTGGGTCTGTTGTGTGCAGAGGCCATCAGTGCAGCGGCAGAGGATTTGGCTATGAAGCAGCTGTTTCTAGGGCTTGGGCATTTGTCTGTTATTATTTCCTGCGCGTTGCTCTTACCTTGGAGTGCAAATGCGTCGTGGGATCTCCTGGCCTGCTGGCAGTCGATGACAAAATGCTGGTGGCTTTCCCATGGGGCACTGAGGGGTCCCTCCTACCTCCTTCCGATACGCGGAGGGGCTGATTCTGCTGCATCTGCTGTGCAAAGCCCACTGGAGAGTTTTCACACACGCACACACACATGCACATGCACATGGACTTACTGGCACTGAGGAAGAGCCATGATTGGAGCCCACACGTGAGATCAGGCACTCAACAGAGCTAACCTCACCTCTGCCACAGGTTTCCTGGGTGGCCATGGCCAAGTCCCTTAGCCTTCCTGTTGTTCCATCTCTAAGGCAGGGCTGGTGGTAAGGGTCTCAGAGGCACCCCGGGGACCACTCACATCAGCCACTTGGATGAAAACATTAGCACCCATGTTTGATGAGCCCGTGCTCCTGCAGTCTCCGAGGGGAAAGCCCCGGCCCAGGCAGGTGGAGCCGGGCTGTTCTCGGTGGAGGCGGGTGGCAGAATGAGGAGAAACGGGCTCCAGTTGCAGCAGGTCAGATATTAGGAAGAACTTTCTAGCTGAAGCACTGGACCAGGCTCCCCAGAGAGGTGGAGGTATTCATGGCCTGGCTAGGCAAACCCCTGGCTGGCCCTGCTTGGAGCAGGGGGTTGGACTGGATGTGACTCCTGAGATCCCTCCAACCCTCATTTTTTGTGATTTTGTGTAAGGCCAGCTCGTGTAGACACACCGAGGCCTGTAGTGCAGGGACTGCCAGCAGTGGGGGTCCAGCAGCAAGAGCTCAGCTACACCACTATGCCGCGGGCCCGGGTCGGTTCTGCAGGCAATGACCAGCCCGGGAACTGGCGGGTCGAAAGCTGGCATGGGTGGCACGCGCCATCGCCATACCCCTGGCACGCACCTTGGCATGCACCGTCGCCGTACCCAACGGGAGCTGCACCGCCTCACCGGAGTGAGTTATTGCTTGCTGAGTTATTTTGGTGCCAGCTCATCCTGGAGCGCAGGGAAGATGGAATCAAGCTGTTTGCGTGATAGAGCGATCAGCCTGACAGGGCTGTTCCTGGCTGCGTGACCAGAATCCTTTCCCCAAGCAAGAAGACGACCAAGTTCTTCCAGATCAGCTCTCCAGGGTCCCGCTCCAACCCCTGGCTGGACACCACCCGGAGCAGCCTCCTTTTTAAATCATTTTAGTGGGTGCAAATAGGCTATTTTGGAGGGGGGGGGCGTTATACAAAAAAATGGTAACTGTTTCTCAACAGAATTTGAATCAGGGATTTTTCATGTAAAGAATGCTGCTGAAATCATGATAAAAAATGACTGAAATAGATTTCATAGACATCAGGGCTGGAAGGGACCTCGCGAGATCGAGTCCAGCCCCCCCGCCCAGGCAGGAAGTCTGCTGGGGTCAAATGATCCCAGCAAGACCAGCGTCCCGAGGAGGTCGCATCAATAGTTTGCTTCCTGAGGACTGAAATTCCAGAGCATAAGAATAAACACAAATGCTCAGAGCATTTTTTAATTTTTTAAAAAAGGCATTGAAACGTGAAAAAAGGGAAAAATTTGAGGGGAAAAAAAAGTCAGCAGCCTTTAGGTGGTCCCCACCCCCCATCAAATGAAAATTTCCTCTCATTGCAATCCTTTTCTAGACTTCTGCATCATTAGCTAAGCTTGCGGCAATAAGCCGAGTACATCAGAAACACCACTTCACGCCAGTAGCTTTACAAATCTAAATTTATCCAGAAGGAAGCTGGATTTTGAATGTAATAAGCCTCTCACATAACCAGGCGCAGACTTTTCCTATTTGTTCTGGAGGTGTGAATCTAGTGCCAGTCCTTTCCTTTTCTCCAGACTTTCTCATCTGACAGCTCTCTAAAGTCTGAAGAGAACCAGACTGGAATAAGACACATACACGGGCTGATAGACCCAAATCCACCCCTGGCTTCCTGATGTGGATTTACTCAGCTGCACATACCCAGCGTGCAGATTTTTTTTGTACATATACTGAGAGATGCAGATGCATTTAGCAATCAGAATGGTATTCTGTAACGCTTTTATGAAGACATTGATATCAAATATAAATTGGGCATCGGAACCGCATAGAAAATAGTAAAAATTATTTTCTCTGGGGAGCTACTTTAATGAAGACTAACAGCTCCATGGTTAATTTACTTCATTTCCAGACCTGTGGAAAGGGGAAGCTCTGCATCATTTCAGGCCTTCTTTTGTGTCCAGCTCTTGCTGGTGAGATGTTCTCTGCTTCCCTGAGCCTGGGCCGGTTTTTGAGCTGACATTCACATTCGCCGCGTAAAGAAGAGACGCGGGGGATCGGCCTTTCTGTCCCGTTGCTGCGCCTCGTCGGTGGAAAGCGCCGTGCCGACCTCCAGGGCAGCGCGACCACGAGAACGAGGCGGGAGAGCGGACACGAGAGAGCTCGAGACGGGCGTGGGCGCTCCCGCGCGAGAACAGGGCGCTTGTACACGTGACGCAAGTGGCCTGTTTTTGCCATTAGGTGGGCGAGGTTAGGAAAAGCAGGTCGTTAGGCCAGAAATGGAAACCGCTGGGCTGGAAGGCCCCTGGGTTCCTACGACTGTAGAGGGGTAAGGGCCAGGGTCAGACAGAAGTCCTCTGCTCCGCTCCTGCCCTGCTTCAGCCTAGGCACAGGGGTCCCAGGCTCGAGGGCAATCATCCAGCCAAGACCTGGAGCTTGTGAACAGACCGCTTTGTCCAGGCCCCCACGGGCAGGTGCCCACCATCATCACGCGCTCCCCTGGAAGTGCTGCTAGGTGAGCACTAGGCAGCTGCCTCCCCGGGGGGCAGTTGGCAGGGGAAGACCCAAGTGCAGGGGCGCAGCATAGCGGGAGAGCAGAGATGCTCCCACGTGGGCCCAGGTCCCCGCGGTCGTCATCCTTTCCACTCCCAGAAGTGGAGGAGACGTGGCACATATGAGCGCGTTTGCATTCGGCCACGGGGCTTGTGCCAGGGCTGCTCCCTCTGCCCCGAAGCCGTGGAAAGACGTCTTCGCCCTGAGATCGTCTCGTCTGCTGTCGTCTGTAGGAAACAGGCTGCGGGGGCCTCATCCGCTGACGGCTGAGTGACAGCCCCCGTCTTCTGCATGCACTTGGTATATAGGTCAATGAAGTTAAAAGCTACATCGCTGGCTGTTGATTTCAGGCTCATCCATCCAGAGCAGAAGAAGTCTCCTCCCGTGCCCTTTATGTCAGCTATCATAACCATCAGCTCCTTGAGCACCCATCCACGCGCCGAATACAAGGCATACAAACCAGGCCTCCCTTTGGGGAGGGCAGCAGGGAACGCCTGCCAGCGAGCGGGTGTTGGGAGCGTTGGAGGTTTTGGCCCTTCGCAGTGGGGGAACAAGCCCCCGAGATCTCCGAGGAGCGGGTTACGGCCCTCTGAGGCCAGCGCTGGGCGCCAGGGCCACCTCCCAGCAGCACGTTTTCGGCTTCGTGGAGCTCAGGCAGCCGCGTGCCTTGATCTCACGATCTCCTAGTCGTAATATCAGGGGCCGAACCGGGGCAGAGAGCAGGGCGTGCGTCTGCTGGGCCAAGGGCTGTCGAGCAGTTTCTCCTGCCTTTCAGCTCAAAAAACAAAAAGGCCGGCAAGCTTGGAGGAAGCCAAAGCGTCTCACTTTGGCATCTTCCAAGCAAGCACTCAACATCTTTGCACGTGGAACGACGCGCCCGCTCGGTATTTACTTCCACGTCCTTCAAAAAAGCCAGCTCAAAAGGCTCTCAAGAGCCAAAGATTTCACTTGGGATGAACAAAAGGTTTCCAGATCTTTGCGGTTGTCCTTAAAATCCTGTTTTTGGTGCAGTTGGCCATGCCGGTTGTTTCTCAGTTTCGTTCTCCTCGTGCAGCTGCCCTCCCCTCGGTTGCGGCCCAGGAGGAGTTGCCCCGGAGCCGGGGCCCCTCGGCGAGCGTGCGAAAGGCAGAGATGCTAGAGGGCAAGGTGCTGCTGCGACAGGCCAGGAGACCACAGGATCCAGGTAGACCAGGGGCTGGCAGCTGGGTGGAGATGTGGGGCAGCCATGGGGGTGCAGCTCCCCGAGGTCCGGGGGCTGCCCCCACCGGCAGCGGTGCTGCTCCTAGCTGCCCGGTCCCACCCCGCAGCTCCGTGGGCCGTGTCTGGCCTGCAGCCCGCGCGTTGCTGAGGTCGGCTGTAGGTACCATCGTGCAGAGCCTCTGCACCAGTTCGAGGGCTTAGCTCATGTCGACCCTTTGCAGAGGTGACGCAGACGGCCTGCAGGAGCAACGGGGTTCGCAGGCAGGGCTGGATCCGGGGGCTGCGGAGGTCGGTACGAACCTGTGGGCAGCAAAGGGCCAGAAGAAGCCCCCGAAGGCATTAATGGTTGCAGGAAGCATGCAGAGACCCAGCGGGCAGGGCCGGCGGAGGGAGTGGTGAGCTGAGCAGGCGAGGAAAGGGGGACGGAGGCTATCCACCGAACCACGTGCCCGGCTGTATTTGGAAGTGGAGCCCTCGTTAGCCTTCACCTCGAATGATTAACCAGCGCCGTGCAGCACGCTGTCCTGGAGGATGCACGGAGCCGGGCCCAGGCATTGCAGGCAGGGATTGCGTGGCCAGCAGTGTGGCGAGGGCCAGAGGGGAGCGCGCAGGAGTGGAGATGGACTCTGCGCGGCCTGCTTGGGCGGTGATTTAATCGTGGCCGGCCTGGCTGGGTTGCGAGGGCTGGTGGCCACCGCTGAGTCCAGGCTGCTCTCCGCACGTTGATATTTCTTGGAGACGATACGCACACGCACCCCGAGGCTCGGACACAGGTGGGTTTGCACCGGCCCCCGGAGTTTGGGGTCAGAGACACTGGGCAGGCCAGGAGATACTTAAAACAGCACAAAGGTGGCAGGCTCAGTGCAGGGGGGTCAGGCTCCTAACTCTCCTAGGCCGCTTCCTCTGGGAATCCCTGCCCAGGACACATGCCAGCAGAATGGGTGCTCGAGCGGCTGCCGAAGCAGGACCGTCACCGCTGGTGCCAGTCCGGTCCCTGCGAGCTGCCCAAGTCTGGCCAGGGCGTGCAGCCGGTGCGGGTCTGTTCCAGGAGGAAGGTACCGGGAAGATGCCGCCGAGCCGGGGGTTTGCACAGCAGGGGCGAGGGGTGGGGGCCTGCTCCTTGTGCGGGGCGATGTCTCGGCTGAGCAGGAAAGCAGGGCAAGGCTGCAGCGTTCGAGGTCTGTGTACTGTGCACGTTAGAGTTGGCGAGTGATGCACAGGGTGGTCGTGTGAGCGGGGCACGGGGCTGGGATCCAGGAGAACAGGGTCTGTAGGATGAGCACAAGGACTCCGGCTCCCTTGCAAAGCAGTCCACAGGTGTGATGGCACCGGGGAGGGAAGAGCTGTCGCACACGGGTCGCCGCGCAGTTTCCTCTGTCGGCTTGAAGTCACCGGTGGAGGACGCGGGAGCAGAACGCGCTTCCTGGGAGCCCGGGCTCGCCTGGGTACAAGAAGCTGGGTGCCAGCTCGGGGGCTTTTCCAGGAGGCAGTGGCAAGCCCCAGGCTTGAGAATATGCGCGAGAGAGGACCCTGGCTCCTCGGTGCCGATGCAGCTGGCACGCCGGAGGGCGAGAGCCACGGAGCCCACAGCCGTGCCTTCCTTCAGCGGGGACAGAGGCGACGGCAGGCACTTGGCTGCCTGCCTTTTCGCTGTATAAGCGCAGCGAGGACTGCCCAGGGTGCCCTGTGCGGCCGGCCAGGGCTGTACTGCAGGATGGGGCTCAGAAGAGCCCTGACCCTGGGGATGGGGGGACCATGACCCTGGGGGGAAGGGGCATAGAGGAGGCAGCCTGGACCTGGAAAACCCCTCGTTGGAGCCTGGCAGCTGAATCGTGCAAGAGCGTCTGTCTGCCAGGAGCATGCTCCAGCCCTGCCAGCTCCGGGCTGCGACTGCAGGGCTGCCTGGGGGAGCAGGAGTGCCCCTGCCGCTGCCCCCCAGCTCCGAGGGGGCTCAGATGTTCCTCCATGTGCTCCCTGCTTGGGGGAAGCAGACGGGGTGTGGGGGGGCGGGGTGGATATAAGAGTGGCCCTGCCCCTGCGGTGCCCGGTTCACACAGAGGGAAAGACCCTGGCCCCAGCTTAAGGAGATAAGCAGCCCCAGCTGGCTGCCTAGGAGCTCCAGCTCATTCCTCCAGCCTCCGCTGAGGGGACTGACCTTTGCTGCAGCTGCACCCGGCTCCCAGTCTGCTCCCGGCTTCTCGCTGCCTCCAGGGGACCACACACCTCCTCTTGCTGCCCTCGCCCCCGTGGTCTGGGCAGAGGTCAGTCATGTCCGCGCCTGTTGCTGTCCCAGCTGGCAGCAGTTCGGGTTTCTAAGGGAGAATTTTTTCTGTCTTTCTGGGGAAGGAGGGGGTTGCTAAATAGGGACCTGCATTTCAAAGGGTGTTAAGAGCAGGTTGGGAAGCTGATGCCAGGTTTCCAGCCTGCTCTTTTCAATGAAGCTGCCCCAGGGCACCTACCCCAGCCTTTGCAATGCAGCTTTCCCAGCCTGGGGCAGTGGGGAAGGGCCAACGCTGGGGTTGCCTGTGCAATTGGCTTGTGTGCCCTGCAGTGCAGCCTTAAATCATGGAATAGAGAAGTGGGGCTGGCAGGGGCCTCTGGAGGACCTCGAGTCCACCCCCATTGCCTAAGGGTCATCCTCATCCAAAGCATCCCCATCTCCCCTCTTCCTGAAGCCCTGCAGTCAGCTCCGCTGCACAGCTACAAGGCACCAAGACACCAAATGCACCCAGCCTTTTTTCCGTGGGCCCCTGGCTCGCTCGGCGGACAGGCAGCTGCTTGCGTGATCTCTCGCTGTCTCCTCCTCACTTAGGCTGCCACCTGAGCTCTGGGCCCTGTGCAAAATTGTTACCTCCCCCCGCTGTATTTCTGTGGCCCTTCACTGCATAGCTGAGCAAAGGCAAGGTAGAGATGCACCTTACAGACTGACTAACTCAGAAATGAGTGTTTCACAGGCATTCACGGATGTGTCTTCACCATAAGCCACGGGAGGGGCATTCTCCCCATTTCACAGGTGGAGACCTGAGGCCTGGAGGAAGAATGCCCAAGGAGCCGAGCAGCCCCGGATCAGGTCCTGGTTTTAACTGCTTCACTTTGCAGCCGCGATGTGTCCGGGGGGCCCTTAGGGCATCGTTGCCGTATGTGCTGTAATGCACCGCGCTGTGCGTTAAAGGGGGTGTCTGCGTGCACGGGGGGACGAGGTTGCGTTTCATATTGTTCTCGTCATCAGCCGGATCCTGCGGCTGGCTCAGGGCAGGGCCCTTTAGGCGAGTGGTTGGTTTGACGGTGTGGAAGATGCTCCGTGTTCGAAGGGGGGGCACAAAAGAGTGGGGCCAGGATGGGGCGGGGGGGAGGGGGTCTGTCTTAGCAGCTGCAAGGAATCGAGAGAGGGCATCATTTAAGTGCCGGGGTCAAGTTCAGCTGATGCAGAGGGGAAGGGCTGGCTTCTCCACCCGATGCTTCCAGTGCAGAGCTGGGGACCGTCCTGGAAGGGACGACAAGGCCCGTTGCGGGGTGTCGGGGTGCAGGGTGGATCCCGGTGCCCCTTGCACACTGAAGGTGATGGGCCAGCGGTGGTTTCCCCGTCCCTGGGTCTCCTGCGGGGTCTGGGGCACGGCTGGGGACGCGCAGAGGATGAAACAGGGAGCAGGTGAGGAAGGGGCGAAGCCCCAGGACTGCCCCTGCCCTGCTCTCCCTTCTCCACCACGTCCCCGCTTGGCCCAGGGTCCAGCAGCACAGGACTGTGGACGGTGGTGCAAGTGGGAGATCTCTGCCCTTGCAGGCGCCCGTGCTGCAGCACCACTGGGATCTCCTGCACCCCTCGTTGCGTTCCTAGATCCGCTGTGAAATGCAGGGCCTGTGGGGTACCGGGGAACATGCCGGTCCTGAGGCTCCTTTGGGTCCACAGCAGGGGACACGGGCCCACGTGCGTGGACGCAGCCCCAGGGCCGGGGCTCTCGGGTGTCCTTCCCGGTTCCCTCCGGGGCGCCGAGCTGCCTTGCGGTGCAGCGTGCCCCGGCCCCGGCCCCGCGTGAGCAAGCGGGTGCCTTCTGGAAGCACTCCCGGGTTGTTGAGTTTGATGTGTCAGTGTGATAACAGGGAAGGATCATAATTTAGGAGGAGATAAAAGGTGGTGGGAGTTTTATTATTCAAATATAAAATAATTTCCTCCTTTCAAAGGCACCGTGCTTCCTGCCTCGCGTACGGGGATAAATCCGTCAGCGCCGTACAAGGAGCTGCACCGCAGGCATGCGCTCGCAACCTGGGGGCCCGGCTTGTCACCGCGTGGGAAACCGGGTGCCACGGCTCGTACCACGGGCCAGACTGGCCAGGGGCTGGGTTTTCCCCCAGGCTAGAATAGCAGGAAGGATCAAACCAGTTCTTCCAGATGAGCCTCAATAGCCCGGGCCAAAATAAACACGGATCTCACAAGGGCAGTTTTCGAGGCTGGTCCCGATCTCACTTTTCCTGACCAGCAAGAACATGGAGGTGCAATTACACCCCATGGGGAGCAGTTTAATGAATTTGTTTTTAGGTAGAAAATGCCAAGTGGTCGGGCGTTTTGAGATGAACAAGTACAGCTATCTGCACCCCCTGGAAGGGGCTGCAAAGGGCCCACCACTATCTCAGGATAGCAAAAAGACAAAACAGGGGCCAGAGGGTCATGGTTTGAAAACAAGACGCCGAGCAGGGCGCTCGTTGCCCCTCGACGGAGGCCGAGGAGCCAGGGGACGCTGCCCGGCGAACGTGAGCGGACAAGGGGCAGGGAAATGCTGTGGTCCCTTGTCCTGGCCAGGTGGGCTGCCCGGGAGGAAGGAGCAGGGGGATGCCCTGTTGCAAAGCGGCCCGTGCCTCGTGGCCCAGGCGGGCGCTGGGATGCAGCAGACGCGGGGAGGAGCTGCTCTGAGTCGGGCCAGGCGATGAGAAGTGCCTTACTGCCTGGCAGGCACAGACAGCTCCGTCTCTCTCTTGTTCCTCCCAGTGCCTTGGTTTTCTTCTCAAACGCTGGCATTTCGAGTGCAGAAAAACAAAGCTCACGTTCCCGTGGCGCCAGTCAGACTCGGGGTGCAGCAGAAGGGGGGTGGCCGCGACGGCAGCCCCTTTCCTGTCCTCGTGGCCCCCTCCCTGGGGCACTGGTGGTGGGTGGATGGGGCTTTGACCCCTGGCAGCCCCGGGAGCCGGGCTGGGGCCGGTGATGAAGCCGCCCGCTTTCAAGGCCAACGGCTGGTGCTGCGAGGTGGGGCTTGGCCCGGGGCATCCAGAGCCACGCAGGGGCGCTGGGGGCTCATCGGGTGGCACCGCGCCCCAGTTTGAGCACAGCGGGACAGAAAGGGGGTGCGGGGCTGCAGTCCCGGGTCTCCGGGGCGTCGTGGCGCAGGGTCGGTTTGTCTGGGTGACGCGGTGGGGCCTCCGCTCCTCAAATCCCTGGCTGCCCCGTGACCCAGAGCCCCCTCGTCCCAGCACAGCGCACCTGGGGGCCCGGCGGTCTGAGCCCTTCCCAGGCCTGTGGGAAGAAGCCAAGCCGGACAAGCGCGGTGGGAAACGCCTGTGCGTCGGGTCCTGGGTGCGGGAGGTTTCCGAGCTCTCGGGGCCCGGTCCCCTTCTCGCTCGCAGCAGGCAAGGGCGGGTCGGGGGGAGAAGCCAGCTCGAGCCGTGCTGGGGCCTTGCTCCGGCGGGGAGCCGCTGCGGAGCGCCGGGCCCGGCGTGGCGCGCTCGTCGAGGTCTGTGTTGCTAAGCAAACGGGCTGCTGCATCGTGCGCCGCTCGGAGCTCTTCTGGCGGCGTTCCCGGGTCGGGGAGGCCGCCCGCCTGGCGGGTGTCGGGGCCGCGGCCGAGCGCCTGGAGCAGGAAGAGGGGCCTTGTGCCCGGGAGCTGCGAGGAGGCCCGGAGGAGGCCGACTCGGTGTTTCGGGCACAAGTGCCTGCGAACATCCACGCGTGCCTCGGGCTGGCGCGTGCCGCGGCGGCCTGCTTTTCAGCCGTGCGCTTTCGGGGTCTCCCGTGGGTTTTGGGGTGGAGCAGGACACGTCCTTACCAGCCGAGTCCCGGAAACCTCTGCCCTTCGCGGCTGGGCACGGGGTCCCTCTCCGCTGGCTGGCACGCGGCGCGGGGGCGCAGGGCTCGAGCCTTCAAAGCGCTCCTGGCTGGACTGACATTTACATTGTGGTTACAGCGGAAGCTTCTTAATTAACTTTCCAGGCCGGCGAAACCTATCGGCCTCCCGTCAAAGGCGTGGGAGCGATGCCGGCCGGCCGGCGGCCCCGAGGCAGCATCCTGCCCTTGCGGCCCTGGGCCGCGGTGCCAGCCGGAGCCGGCGTGCAAGGGGCCTGGGGCGAGGAGAGCCGCGGACCCCCGCCCGGGGGTCTCGCGGGGCCCCTCTGCGGGGTGGAGACCCCCTCCTGCCCCCCGGGGCCTTCTCCCTGCTCCTCCCCAGGGCTGGCTGCTGGATGTTTCCAGTGTCTCCTAAATAGCTTGAGTGTTAAAAAACAGGAGCAATTGGCTGTTTTTTCCTCTTTCGCAGTGGCAGGTATTCCCTTCCCTCTTTTAGCAGCAAAGCGGGGAAAGTACGTGATGGGAAGGAGGGCAAGGAGCTCCTCACCAGTTGGCAGATGGATTTTCTCTGTAGAAACAGGCTGAAAGAGCTAGGGGCATTTAGTCTGGAGAAGAGGAGACCAAGGGGGGATTTGATAGTAGCCCTCAGCTCTCTGAGGGCGACGGCAGAGAGGACGGAGGGGCTTTTCTCTGCGGCTGTAGGGGACGGACGAGGAGCAACGGCCTTGAGCTGCAGCAGGGACATGAGGGCTGGAGGTGAGGAGGGACTTTCTGACTCTGAGAGTGGCCAAGAACTGGAGCTTACCCCGATAAAAAGACATCAGTGTGTGTTTTCACATGCGACTAACCTAGGAAAATGGCGATTTTTGGTGCTGTATCTAAACAACGTGCAGCGTGTACAAGCGCCCCGAGAGATGGTGAAATCCTCACCCGTGCAGGTTCACGAGCAGGTGAGACACTGGGCTGAGACGGTTTAGTTGGGAGGCGTCTTGCCTCGAGCAGGGGCCGGAGTCGATGTGAGGTCCCTTCCAGCCCATGGGATGCCGTTCCTATAATCCCGCATCTGACCCGCACGCATCCTGCCTGGCCAAGCTTTGCTCCTGAGTCCTGGTTTCGTGCCCTGCCATGAGACCTGCGCCGTGCTGCTTCCTTGCACATCCCTGCGCTCCCCTGGATGCCCCGGAGGCAGGCTGACGATTGCTTCGCGGTTCATGCAATGCAAGGTTGCTTGGTGCGGATGCCTGTGCAAGTCTCGGGTCGATGTGCAGGGGGAGTATTGGCAGCCCCTGCGCTCTCCCCAGCTCTGCCCGACGGTGTTGTAACGGGGGTAGGAAATCGGAAGGACGTGGGAACATCTGACCCGGCGACCTAGTTGTTTCTATCATTGGTCTGGGTGATGCACCGCTCCCCTGAATTCGGCCCCGAGTGCACGGCTTTGACCCCAGGGAGCCCAGGCAGCCCCGGGAGCCGGGCTGGGGCCGGTGATGAAGCTGCCCGCTTTCAAGGCCAAAGGCTGGTGCTGCGAGGTGGGGCTTGGCCCGGGGCATCCAGAGCCAAGCAGGGGCGCTGGGGGCTCATCGGGTGGCACCGCGCCCCAGTTTGAGCACAGCGGGGCAGAAAGGGGGTGCGGGGCTGCAGTCCCGGGGTCTCCGGGGCTTCGTGGCGCAGGGTCGGTTTGTCTGGGTGACGCGGTGGGGCCTCCGCTCCTCAAATCCCTGGCTGCCCCATGACCCAGAGCCCCCTCGTCCCAGCACAGGGCACCTGGGGGCCCGGCGGTCTGAGCCCTTCCCAGGCCTGTGGGAAGAAGCCAAGCCGGACAAGCGCGGTGGGAAATGCCTGTGCGTCGGGTCCTGGGTGCGGGAGGTTTCCGAGCTCCCTGAGAGCCTCTTCCGTGCCGGGGGGGAGGGCAGGGGACGAGCTGCGAGCTCAGCGCCTGTTGCTCCGACATCGCTTTAGCTAGATGACCCGGTGATGCGTGCACGCGCCCGTAGCGGGGTGTTTGCAGGGAAATCCGCCGGCACAGATGGGTTGGAGATGTTTCCTCTGCCATCCCTAACCTAGTCAGTGGTGGAGCCAGGGAGGGCTCACCCTTGCTCTAGACTAATCTTTTTTTGCACAGTGGTTTTAAAATCTCTTTCCATATAGATTAAATAATGCATTTGCTTGAATAAGGGATGGATCATGCTAGAGCGATCCGGGGCGATGCTGTCCCTCTATAACACCCACTCCTGCCGCTGCTGGAGGCGGGAGACTGGGCTCGCCAGGCCATTTGTCCGGCCCAGCCTGGCCCGGGCCATGCCTTTGCGGTCAGCACGTGGGCCACGCGGCTGCAGCCCATGCCGGCCGGCCGAGCGGTCGGAGAAAAGGTGAGGACAGGATTGCCTCCCGGCGCTGCCCGTGTTGTGTTGTGAGCGGTGACGGGAGCCGCGTGAAGAAGTCGCTGGACTTCTACGCAAGTGTTCCCCAAAAGCCTTGGGGCAGCTGCTGGTGAAAAAAAAAGCATCGCTGATAAACGCAGGTAAAACATAAAATAAGATGCACTTGTATAACTGATGCCCCAACTCGAAACACTTCTCCAAACCCATGACAGTCCTGAGGGGACGCAGGCTTTCCGTGACAAGAACTTCTCCTTTCTGTGGCTGGCACGAAGCCCTCGGCGGCTCTGGTAAGCCCTGGGGCTCAGCCCTTCACTGTACCCTGCCTCGAGCTGAGGATACAGGGCGGTGCCGGTCGTGTGGTCCCAGGTTACCGGTGACTTCGGGGTCTGGCTCCCCAGGCAGGAGCCCATCGGTGGAGGACGGCGAAGGCCCATCCCGCTGGAGCCGGGGTCTCTGTGCCGCCGGGGGTGGCTGGGCATGGGAGGAGGCAGCAACGCGGCGCTGCTTGGTGCGTCCCACGGCCCTGCCCCCAGAAACTCCCCCGGCCTTGCGCCCACGGAGAGACTCGCCGAGGAAGCCCGTGCCTTTTGCACGCTTGCTGCAACCCCCCAAACTGCAGCGAGGCGTCGCCGGTCCCTGGGCGGTCATTACTGCGCGCCGGCCCCGAGCACCGAGTGTCCGGTCCCCCGGAGTCCTTGGAAATCTCCGAGCCACCGCAAGCAAGGAAACTGCAAGCTGTTCGTTTTTGCCACGGTCTAATTAATTCAGGCCTCTTGCTCAACTTTACAACAGAGGAGAAGATAATGGCAGCATGAGCTCGTTCTAATAGGTTTCTTATTAGTTCAGTTATTGGGCGTAGTATCCAGCGTTATAGTATATTACCTGTTTCCTAGGAGACCGCGGGAAAGCACAGGAACAGCGAGAGCGAGTGCCTCTGCTGCTTGCCACTGCAATCACAATTAACACAAATACTGTAAATGTCAAGGGAAGCTAAATATAGTTCACGCACCGAGTCTTATTATGCCGTTGTCCGTTGGAGCCTCCTCTTCTGCATACCGCAGGCACATGGAGTCGGGGCTGCGCTGAATGTCAAAGCAAAGTCAGGGCGACGGGGCTTTCGTTTGCGACGGGGGCGTCTGTGGCTCTCGGACACGCGTGGGGTGGCGGGTGCACGCCTGGGCCCTGTGCCGGGGGGGACTGCGGGGCACCGGCCTGGTTTCTCACCTCTCGTGGCCCCGAATCCTTTCGGGAAGCGTTAGCTCAGCGGCCGCACGCCCCCTCCTACCAGTCCTGCTTCTCCCAAGCATTTTGCAGGAGCTTTTCCACCAAGACAAGCCCCAGGCCTCCCACTCCGAAACCCCCCCACCCCGCTTCCTGAGCCGAGCGCGCTCCCCCTCCCAGCCCACGTCATAACCCCGTCTCGCCTTTCTCTTCCCAGCATTATTTCACCGTGAACTTCAACCATGAGAATCAGAAAACCCTGGAGCTGCGGACGGAGGACGCCAAGGACTGCGACGAATGGGTGGCGGCGATCACCCACGCCAGGTAGCGCCTTCCGAAACGGCCCGCGGCGCCGCACCCCGGGGGCCAAATGGTCACGGCGGGGCAAGCCACGGTGGGCTGAGACGCGGCTCGACCCGGCAGGAGGCTGAGCTCTGTCAGCTCCCCCTGAGGTCAGTGGGGGCTGGTGGGCACAGTACCCACCAAACCCCAACAAGTAGGCAGGATTCAGTGCCAACTGGGATGCCAAGGCCCCGATGCTGTAGGCTGTGCTCCCCGCGAGCTTGTCCACGGGGAACGGCTGGTTGCATTGGGCCTGTGGGAATTCCCGGCTCGCTCCGACGCGCTGGGGGGGCTCGGTCATGACTGTTGCAGAGGAACAGCCGCCACCATTTTGTTCTGGTTTAAAGAAAACCCACGAGCGAGTCGGGAGAAGGAGCAGCCAGGCTCAGAAGGAGAAGAGCAAAACCCACGTCTTCCTGCCTTGCAGCGAGAAGGGCAGCTCGTTCACCGCTCTGCCCGGGGGAAACGTTCCCGGCGCTTCGGGGAGCACCCCCGAGATGTGCCCCCGCGGCGGGGCGGCGTTTGCGGGGAGCTAGCTAGACGGAGCCTCTTCACAGGGGCAGGCGCTGGCGTCTGCGCTCCGGCACCGGGGGTGTCCCCGTCAAACTTGCCCTGACTTCTTAAGACTCCTCCTAGCATCCCTTTTCTGGTCTTTCCCAGAAATATCCTCTCCCCAGCCCCAGTTCAGACTCTGCACCCTGCCCTTGACGCTGGTCCCAGAGCAGCGTTTGCCTGGGACTAGGCAGCCCTGCCAGGGTGGCCCTCGTCCCGGGAGCTGCGCGCGCACCGGGAGCGAGCGGAGCGCGCAGAGCTGCAGCGCTGCTCCGGCGTGGCTTTGCCGGCAGGACGGTCGCGGCCTGGGCGTCTCGGCCGTGCCGGGGGCCGGCTGGGGCTTGCACGCAGAGGCGCGGGGCAGAGCCGAGGGAGCACAGCTGGAGCGGGTGAGGGAGGCCGGCGGGGAGGCCGGGTTTTAATGGCTGTGTCTATATGACAGTTATAGGAATCTTGCTACAGAGCATGAAGCTTTAATGCAGAAGTACCTCCATTTGCTTCAGATTGTGGAAACGGAGAAAACCGTTGCCAAGCAACTTAGACAACAGATTGAAGATGGGGAAATCGAAATCGAGCGCCTGAAATCTGAGGTAACGAGCCCTCGCCCCGACTGCGCCGGGTGGCGTCAGCCCCGCGGGTCCCCGGGGGTCACGATCCTCTCGCTCCCGCTGGCGTGAAGGCAAGATGCCACGGAGCCCCTCCCCGGCCCGGGGCCAGGCTTTACGCCAGCGCAGCCGGGTGTAAGCCTGCTCTTCCTGCTCGGGTGCTGGCTGCCGGTCTGGGCGGCTCGGGGCGCACGCGCGGGAACGGCGAGACGGGCTCCTCCCGCCGCTGCGAAGAGCTGCCACTGCGCACGTGGCACCGAAGCCACGGCCGACGCGTCGCGGGGGCTCGGGCTCCTGGCTCCCGCCGCCCGAGTGCTGCTCAAGCTCTTGGCCCCGCAGGCCGGAGGAAGGGCGTGGGCTGGTCCGTGGGCCGGATTGGGCCCCCTGCCAGGCCTGGGCCCGGCATGTCCTCCACCCACGCTGCGCTCACAGGCTGGGCCCGACGTGCTAGGATCCGGCCCGGGACCCCATGCCGCTGCGTCAGGCCTGACACTGCTGCCCCCCAGCCTGGCCAGCATCAGGACTCAGCCTCATCTAGACTGATTTTTTTTTTTTTGTCACAGTGTTTTAAGTGTTTTTAAAGTCTCTTTCCCTATAGATTCAATATTTACTCGAGTGCAAGAGGAGGTTTTTTTGCAGCTGAAAGTAAAGCTGGGCGGCTGGTGGGCGGCAGGTGAAGGGAGGCTGAGAAAGGAGTGAAGAAGCCGGAGAAAGAAAATGAGGAGGGAAGAGCCTGGAAGTGGGATGGGGAGGGACCTCGTTAGTGAACGCAGACCGCGATCGCTCTGGGAACCTCATTGCATTCAGGACAATTAATGCAAACGAGCACTTTAGCTGAACTTGTCACTTTGCTACACATTAGCTGCTGGGTTTAAAGAGAGAGCCGTGCTGGAAACCTTTCTCTCGGGGCGGCGTCACCCTGACAGCAGGATAGTGGTGACTTCAGGCATCATCTTGGTATTCATCTTGGTAATTGCTAAGTAACGGGGTCTCAACAGCAATAAAAAGGGTTTTCAGGCCTCCTTGGCTGGGATGCTGTAGCTGGGACTGGTCCTGCTTGGAGCAGGGCGTTGTACTAGATGCGACTCCTGAGGTCCCTTCAACCCTCATGAGTCTATGATACAGGAGGGGTGTCAAAGATGCGGCCTGTGCGCTGGATCCAGCCCATCATCTGGCCCCTGGTGCTGCCTGGGGGGCAGGATGGGCAGATCCAGGACCCACACCTCGCCTGAGACCTGCCCTGCCAGTGCGGCGCACACCGTGTGCCAGGTCGGTCCTGGACCGGCGGGGGCAAGAGCCACGTGTGGGGGCTGGGGGGAGAGCCGGTGGGTCCGATCTGGTCCGTGGGCCAGTCCCACGCTGCTCATCCATTGGGATGAACTCGACCCCCTTGTTATAGGGATTAAAACAGGCAAAAGACCAAGATGGAAAATGATGCTAGAAGGGGAAAAACCACAGCAAGAACCTAGACCAAATCCCAAATGCATTTATTTAGTTAGTGAGTTATGCCCTGCATTGATATGCCTCCCTTCCTAGAAAAGGCTCGGGGCGACGAGCAAGGAGAGGCGTGTGCTGTCCTTCCTGTATCTGCCTGCCCTTTGAAATGTCTAAGTGCGCGGGCGGGTTTCATCTGGGCGGGATGTGCGACTCCAGCGGCCGTCGTGCCAGGAGCTAAGAGGGTGTTGAGGAGATTGGTGCGTCCTGCATCACGATCCAGGGCTGCTTTTCGTAGCTTTTTAAGGCCATGGCTCCAGTGGCAGGCAGCGTGCCTCCCTACCCTGTGCAAAGGTGTGCGGAGGTGGGCTTGTATGCAGAGGTGAGCTTGCACGTGGAGGTGGGCTTGCATGCGAGGTACCTGAAGAGGAGCGGGGAGCCGGTCACTGCGTGGACGAGAAGTCAAAACCTGAGAAATTCTCACGAACTGATGATCTGGGGTGGGGGGACTCGTGCTTTTGCTTCTCGGTGCTTCAGTCTCAGAATGGTTTCAGCTGCTTTATTGTGGTTTTAAAACCTCTTTCAGCATAGGGAGAACACTCTATTTACTGGGACCAGAGAGGAGGGTTTTCCCCCCTTATTTAACATGGGTGGGTGGAAAACCCCCCACCTTGGATTTGAGTAGAAGTGGGGAGGGGTGGGGCCAATTGCCTCCCACCACCCCACCCACTGGTGCAGCTGTGGAGGGGATGAATGTAAAGCAACCCTCAATAAATAAACTACAGACATGAAAAATGATAACAAATGTGGATGTTTTCCATGTCTAGCATCAAATGATGGGGGGTCATCTTAAATTCAGGGTCGTCTTGGACTCGAGTGAGTATGGTAACGTTTCTCAGCGGAAGCAGGTTGTGCAGATGGGGCCCCTTTCCCACCAGAGCGGGAAGTTTCGATGAACTGGCGTTTTCCAACGAGAAGACATTTCACGGAAGATTCCCGGTCCGCTCCAGTCGCGATGCTCCTGGCTGTAGGCGTTGGCTGCTCTAGGAGCTGGAGGTTGGCCCAGACCCTCCTTATCAGGGACCCCCATTTTTACCTCTGACATTTGGTAAGTCTGGGCTGGATGAATGCACTGCGCGGTGGATAGAAAACTGGCTGGAGCATCGGGCTCAGAGAGTAGTGATCAATGGCTCAGTGTCTAGTTGGCAGCTGGTATCAAGCGGCGTGTCCCAGGGGTCGGTCCTGGGGCTGGTTTTGTTCAGTGTCTTCATCAGCAACCTGGAAAATGGGATGCAGCACGCCCTCAGCAAGTCTGCAGATAACACCACGCTGGGCGAGCAGTAGAGATGCAGAGGATAACAGGGCTAGGATTCAGCATGACCTCAACAATTGGTCCAAAAGAAATCTCTTGAGGTTCAACAAGGACGAGTGCAAAGTCCTGCAGTGAGGCGGGAGCGATCCCCTGCACCGGGGCAGGCGGGGGGTGACAGGCTGGGCAAGGAGCTGAACAGGAGCCAGCAGTGTGCCCTCGGTGCCAAGGAGGCGAATGGCATCCTGGCCTGCTTCGGTAGGAGGTCGAGGGCAGTGATGCTGCCCCTCTATTCAGCACCGGGGAGGCCGCATCTGGAGTCCGGTGTCCAGCTGTGGGCCCCCACTACAGAAAGGATGTGGACACAATGGCAACGAGAATTGGCAACGAAGATGGTTGTGGGGCTGGGGGACAGGACTGGTGAGAAGAGGCCGAGGGACCCGGGCTGATTTAGTCTGCAGAAGAGAAGACCGAGGGGGATTGAATAGCAGCCTCCACCTCCCTGCCGAGGGGCTGCAAAGAAGCTGGTCTTAGTGGGGGCAGACGACAGGACAAGGAGCAATGGGCTCCAGCTGCAGCAAGGGAAGTTGAGGTTGGATATTAGGAAAAACTTTTTCACGAGGAGGGTGGTGAAGCACTGGAGCAGGCTGCCCAGGGAGGTGGTGGCAGCTTCATCCTTGGAGGTGTTTAAGAGCTGGCTGGACAAAGCCTTGGCTGGGATGATGTTGGTGGGGCTGGTCCTGCTTGGAGCAGGGGTTGCACTAGATGTGCCCTCCTGAGGTCCCCTCCGGCCCTTGGCGTCTATGAGTCTGTGATTCTCTGATTTGAACGGTGACTGATCGCAGAGACCTCCGCACGCCCGTGCGCCAGCACGCACCCCATGAACAGGGATTCCTCTGCAGCCTCCGTTCCTATCAGTCCAAGCCCAAGCTGCCCTGGACAACAGGTCCAGGAGCTGCCCCCCAAGCTGAGCAGGCCGCATCCTGACCTTGTCCTGAAGCAGAAGCAGTGCATTTGCCCCCATAGGTGAACAAAGGTACCGCTACTAGTGAAGAGCCAGTGCCCTGGGCTCTGCAGGACTGGCCAGGAGTGTGCGCGCCCCGTGCAGGGCCGGCTGGCTGGACACTGCAGTGCAAGCTCATCTCTGAAGGGCCGAGGGGAACAGCCTGGATTTGGACGCTCCTGCCAGGCAGCGCATGGGTGAGCCCTGCTCGGCCAAGCTGCCTGTCTTTGGGCTGTTGCTGACCGGCCGAGGCAGCCCAGCGCGTGTCTGGGTCTGCATTAGGAATCGCTGGACCCTCGTTGCAGCCTCCCTGGCTCCCGGGGTGACCTCCACGTGCAGGGGCGTTCATCCAACCGCCGGGCAGAGGGCTCGGAGTAGGGCTCCTCACAACACGCATGTGCGGATGCATGCACGTGGATCCATCGTGCTGCAGCATCCCTGCGATCCACAGGGATCGGGGCCAGTCTCCTGAACCTGCACCAGCTCCACTTCCCGGAGAGCGCACGGCCCAGACGGCGACAGGGAATGACCTGCAGAGGCGCCCCCGGCACGCCGCGAAAATACCCCCGGCCCAGCTGGCCCTGAAGCAGGTTTTAGGGCCTAGTCTCCCCTTCCTCCCACCGGTGTGCGTTGAATTTAAACAAGCTGGGAGGACTCGTGGCACCAAGTGGCCCATTGACGTTGACCCATCGCATCTGCGGGAAGGCAGGTCTGGTCTGACCCAATTAACTCGCTTTTGATAAGCGGGCTCAAACTTTCCACGCCTTGGGATTAGGGCATCTGTGCTAGCTGCTGGCATCGAGGGGAAGATGGGAGTTGCACACACACCTTGACTTCAGCCAAAGGATTATGGGTTAAAATGCATAGTTGATAATTTAAAAGCTGGCAAAGTGCCATCGGTAATTAGCACATGGCTGGGCTGGCCTGCATGGGATTGCACCTTGTGTTGTTTTCTCCTCCACGTCCTTTTGAAGTACTGATCCGATCATCAGCTTCTACTTTAATGTGCAAATTTTGCTCACCTGATTTAAAAAAAAGACCCCCCCCCCAATCCAGCCCTCTGCCGTGCTGAATATTTATCCGTCAGAGGCTTTAAACCTAGCTCTGCAGCACCGAGAAGAAGCAGTTTCCAGCCAGGAGCTGATTGGGAATCTGAAATAACTCTCTTTGGTTTTTAATGTGCTGTATGATACACCCCGGTCGTTAATGAATCGTGTCATCCTGCAGCTCGCCCCGGGACGATGCTGGCAGGGGCAGGGAGGCCTGCTTCCAAGAGAGACGGCTGCTATTTCTGGAGACACTCCTGGGGCCTGTCGTTGCCCGGGCTGGCCTTGGGGGAAGCATGCTCCCCAGGCCCAATCCTGCACGGGGGGCTGAGCCCCAAACCCTCTGAGAATAGGAAAGCATCCGCAAGACCCTGCAGAATCAGGCAAGGGAGTCTTGATTCAGAGAAGCCTCCTGCTCCCTGCTGCCGTGCATTGCTCCTGGCACTGCAGTGCACTCAAATCCATGATTTTAATGAGATTTAAGCACAGGTTTAGCATTAAGGTCACGCTCCTGGGCTTTCCCGAGTGAAACCAGCCGGGACAGTGGCGCTTGGTTAACGAGCGAAAGGTGGCAACGGGCGGGTCTGATCTGTGCTCCGCATCGGAGGCTCCTGGGCAGCCGAGGGCCTGCACCCGTCTGCGGGGGCTGGACGGCGTTCGGGAGGAAACGGTCAAAAGTGGCGGTGGTGTTTGATCTGCATTCGGGAGCGGGGAGCTCGGTTTCAAGTTCTCCAGGGGAAGAAAAGCCCCGCTCTTGACTGAGCTGTGAACGGTGACGCACCGGTGTCTCCGGGAATGGGGTTCAACGGCGGGGAGATCTTTCCTGTTCGAGAGGCGCTGGGTGGGGATGGATTTTGTCTGCAGACGGGCCCGGGCTGCGCGGTTTTGCTGCTGAAGAGCTGTCGGGGGTCTCCGCGTAGCCTTTCCTCTCCTTTCGGGCAGGACCTGCTGGGGGGCAGGTCGGACAATTGTCCCAACTCGCTTTGGAGTTGGCAGCCTCTCGTCTTGGCGCCCTGCGCTTGCGCGCGGGGCCCGTTGCTCCCAAGGTCGACGACGTTCTTATTTGTAAATAGTTCACCGAGAAGTCTGGACGTCGGAACAAAACCTGCCTAAATTATTGGAACAAACTGCTTTATCTGACCCTGCTAATTAGGTCTGCCTGTCAAGTTCACGAAAAGTTTTGAGATTTCAACTTTATTCCGAGTGCGGCCAGGACAAGCTGGGGGGATCTCAGGTGTCTTCATAGGAATAAGAAAATATGTCCCACCCAGCAGCTGCTTCCCCGGCTGTGCGCCTGGGAGAGGGAACTTCGACTTCAGCCCCCTTCCTCGTGCTCCGACACCTCCTCTCCCTCCCGGTGTTGCCGAGCCCAGACAGCCCGGTGTGTCTTCATTTTTCCCCCTGCCAACAAGTTCTCAAATCCCAGATATTCGAAACCGTCCTTGGGAAAAACTCTAAAAAAAGGACTTTTTCCAAAACTGGACAGTGTCATGAGCACTCTTGATTTAGATTTTAATTTGTGATTGTTTTGCAACTACGTGAAAAATATAAAGTGTTTTTCAGCTTTGTTTTCTCATGACTGCATGGTCGCCCCGGCCTTTTCTCTCCCCCTTGCTGCCCCCTTTTCTGTGACAAAAAGGAAAAGGGCAGGAAATATGTTGAATCAAAACCCACCCGGCTCAATACCCGTTTTCACGACAAACCGTGAATATGTGAAAACTTGCCCCTTTTTGCAAGTGGCCGAACGAAAGCAGCGGGATTTTTCTGCAGATTTCCCCACCCTTCCTGCAGCACGAGGCTTTCTCTGGGCCGTGTCTCCTTATCTCGAGCTTATCCGCAGAAACTGGCAGTAGTTGCTTGTGTCAGCTTGAAGGTGGGACGCGGGTAGAGACTAACTAAATCAGAGGTGCATTAGCTTTCAGAAGCACCGGCCACTTCATCAGAGTCCATGCAGGGATGCGCCGTGGCACCCGATGCAGCGGGCGCGTGCTTACGAAAGCTTGTGCATCTCTGGTGTATAGTTAGTCCATGAGGTGCGGGTCTCCCCCGCCTTTTGCATGCATCTGGCAGCGTTTCTAGTGCAGAATTGTTAATCCCTGTTTCCCATCTGTTCGATAACGCCGATGAAGTGCGTCCAGCCAACTTTCCAAATACGCTGTAGGAGGGAAAACTGTTTCGTGTTTATGGTTGCGATACTTTTCATACGCTTCCTTAGTGCTTCCTCCATAGCAACAGAACCAGACGTTGCTCTCAGCTGAAGTGGGAGTCGGGACAGGGTCTGAGCCTCGTGTGGGGGCAGAATCGGGCTACCGGGGGATTCACCTACGGCAAAATCCTGTCCCTGGGAATGGCACAAAGTGCAGAGGGGACAGAGCTTGCTCGCGGCTCTGAGATGCCTTGCTGACCATGTCCTGTCTCGCAGGCTCAGCTTGTTTCCGTGTGTTTGCAGATCGCCTCCTTGCTCAAAGACAACGAGCGCATCCAGTCCATTCAGACCAACGCGCCCAACGACGACGACAGCGATATCAAGAAAATTAAAAAGGTTGGTCCTCCCCATAAATTATGTACCCTTATTAAAGCCAGGTATATAGTCATGCCTGGGTGCTTTCCCCAGGGGCTAACTCCCTTCAGAGGCACAATATGAGGATTTTCCTGGAAGGAGGCATGTTCCTTGCTACTTGCTAGTGCAGGGCATCTCAACCTTGGTTGACTCGAAGCACCTTTCGCTAAACTGGAAACACCCCTCGGGAAAAGCCAGCTCTTGGTTTTCATTAGTTTTTTGACTAGGGAAAAACAATAGAGTCATTCTCCTGCTGGAAAGAAATCGGGCAGACCGCACCAGGCTGGAGTGGTTTTTAACACGATGAATCGTACTTGGAATCTCTGGGGTTTTCTTGCACCGTTGGGTGTGTACACCTTGTGTGGCACCCTTGCAAGGCTATCTAGGCACCCCTGGGTGCTGGGGCACCCTGGTTGAGAATCACCATGTGGGTGTTGAACGGGTAGGGCAGCTTGAGCTGCATGAACTTGATGAACTCCTGCTGGGAGATGTGCACAGCTGCCTTGGAAATCATTACTGCATGCACACCTTCATCAGGCACCACTTCTGTGCTTGGCAAGGGCACCGCATGAGGCTGGTCATGCCGGCTCAGATGCAAATTAGCCACTTCCACCCTAATCCAGCCCCTGCTTTACCTGTGCTGGGTGAGGACGTGATGCCTTGTAGTTGTCAGGCCAACCGGGGCAGGTCCCCTGCCTGGAGACCTGGCGCCGAAGCTTTGCCACGCACGTGGCGAGCTCCTGCTGCTTCTCGAGGGGTAGATCGCGGTGCGTTTGTGTGTATGTCGGTGTGTGGGGGTGGGTGCATGGATCTATGTATAGCCAGGGCTGAGTACAGATTTAGATGCGATATAGATAGCGCTCATCATACACACAAGATGCGAAAGCTTTTTTTGCAGCCGAGGTACTTGTGCCTTGTGTGTACTATGCTACGTGCGTGCATCCTGGCATGGGCACCTCCTGGTTCACCCGTCCCTTGGTGAACGGCTAGGCAGGTTTAGGCACTAAGCAGGCTGGGTATTCCCACGCCCTTGTGGTCCTGCTAACAACAAAGGCTGCTCTGCTGTGCCTCTGCAAGGGCCAGGTCAAGAATGAGCGCCGCCTCCCTTCATCTGCGAGGGAGACTGGCATTCATCTTTGTCAAAGAAGAAATTAGGATGTTGCTGGCTGTAAGAAGGGGCCTTGAACTGAGCTGTTAATTGAGGAGCTTTGGGGTCCTTGCGCCTGCCCAGGTCATTATGCCAGCCCTGTAACGAGCTCGTTCATGTGTTCGAAGGTCCAGAGCTTCCTGCGCGGCTGGTTGTGCAGGAGGAAGTGGAAGACGATCATCCAGGACTACATCCGCTCGCCGCACGCCGACAGCATGAGGAAGAGGAACCAGGTCGTGTTCAGCATGCTGGAGGCCGAGGCCGAGTACGTCCAGCAGCTGCACATCCTCGTCAACAACTTCCTGCGCCCGCTCCGCATGGCGGCCAGCTCCAAGAAGCCGCCCATCACGCACGACGACGTCAGCAGCATCTTCCTGAACAGGTGAGCGCTGTCCCGGGAATGCGCATGGGATGGCTTGGAGGTCTGCCCTGCCGCGCCCGGGGACACGAGGCTGCTCCGTGGGGCTGAGCCCCCCCCGTCCTGGCAGACACAAGCGCTGCAGCCGCGGGGATGTGTTGCACGTGCCGTGTCCGGAGAGCGTCCGGACGGGGGGTGTCGCAGGCAGCCGATGGGGGGGTGCTCTGGCTCGTGGGTTGCAGGGAGCAGCTGAGCCCAAGAAAAGCTGAGCCCAGGCCCCAGCATGTCTCCTGCCTTCCTCCCTCCCCAAGTCCTTGCGTTCTGCCCAAAATCGAGGAGGATGCCCCTGTGTATTTCCTAGCCCATTTTATTTATGTAAATCCTCCATGGGCTTGTGCGGGGGGGGTGCATCCAGGGGATGAGCCAGTTGCCTTGGACTAGCACGGCGACTGGTTGCCTGTACCAGCACTCCCTCCATGTCTCTCTCACCTCAGGTCTCCTCCTTTTTGGGCAGCTCTGGCTCTTCTACCAACCTGGCCAGGGCTCCAGGGACACTCCCTATCTAGCCACATCCCAGCCTTGCTTGCAGTGAGGACAGGCCTCTGGCTTCCAGTGGGGAGAGCATTAACCCTGCCTGCCCCCGCAGCAAATCCACACGCGCCCAGGGGCCATGGAGGCAGCAACACGGGGAAATTTCGTAGAATCATAGAAAATGACCTCAGGAGGTCACATCTAGTCCAACCCCCTGCTCCAAGCAGGACCAGCCCCACCAACATCATCCCAGCCAAGGCTTTGTCTACCCAGGTCTTAAACACCTCCAAGGATGGAGACTGCACCACCTCCCTGGGGAGCCTGTTCCAGTGCTTCACCACCCTCCTCATGAAAAAGTTTTTCCTAATATCCAACTTCAGCTTTCCTTGCTGCAGCTTGAGCCCATTGCTCCTTGTCCTGCCATCTGCCCCCACTGAGACCAGCCCAGCTCCCTCCTCTTTGCAGCCCCTCGGCAGGGAGGTGACGGCTGCTATTCAATCCCCCTCGGTCTTCTCTTCTCCAGACTAAATCATAGATTTCATAGACGTTCGGGCTGGAAGGGACCTCGGGAGATCATCGAGTCCAGCCCCCTGCCCAAAGGGCAGGAAGTCAGCTGGGGTCATAGGATCCCAGCAAGATAAGCATCCAATTTACTCTTGAAGGTGTTCAATGTAGGTGCTTGAACCACCTCCACTGGCAGACTGTTCCAGACCTTGGGGGCTCGGACAGTAAAGAAATTCTTCCTTATGTCCAGCCTGAAACGGTCTTGCAGGAGTTTGTGACCGTTCGACCTCGTCATCCCTTGGGGCGCTCTGGTGAACAGACGTTCCCCCAGATCCTGGTGGTCACCCCTGATAAACTTATAGGTGGCCATCAGATCACCCCTGAGCCTGCGCTTTTCCAGGCTAAAGAGCCCCATGGCTCTCAGCCTGTCATCGTAAGGTCTGTTTTCCTGACCTCTGATCATGCGCGTGGCTCTCCTCTGGACTCTCTCAAGCTTCTCCACATCCTTTTTGAATTGTGGAGCCCAAAACTGGACGCAGTACTCCAGCTGCGGCCTCACCAAGGCCGAGTACGAGGGGAGAATGACGTCCTGGGATTTGCTTGAGAAGCATCTATGGATGCAAGCCAGGGTTTTGGTCGCTTTACTAGCCGCAGCATCGCATTGGAGGCTCATGTTCATCTTGTGGTCAATGATGACCCCCAAGTCTCTTTCTTCTGTAGTGCTATCCAACGTAGCACTGCCGAGCCTATAAGGATGCTGCAGGTTTTTCCTCCCAAGGTGGAGAACCTTGCATTTTTCGGTGTTAAACACCGTGAGGTTCTTGTCTGCCCATTTGCTGAGCTTGTCCAGGTCAGCCTGGATCACCCGCCTATCTTCTGGCATGGATGCTTTGCCCCAAAGTTTGGTGTCATCGGCGAACTTGGCCAGTCCACTCCCGACTCCAGTGTCCACATCGTTAATGAAGATGTTGAACAGGATGGGTCCCAGGACAGAGCCTTGAGGGACCCCACTGGTCACAGGGCACCACGATGAGTGACTGCCATCAATCACAACCCTCTGGGTCCGACCACGAAGCCAATTTCCCAGCCAGCGGATCGTGGTGGAGCCAAGGCCACAACTGGGCAGTTTCGCCAAGAGGTGATCATGGGATACCAGATTGAATCATCCCAGTTCCCTCAGCCTCTCCTTGCCAGTCCTGTCCCCCAGCCCCACAACCATTTTTGTTGCCCTCCGCTGGACTCCCTCCAACTTGTCCACATCCTTTCTGTAGTGGGGGGCCCACAGCTGGACACCGGACTCCAGATGTGGCCTCCCCAGTGCTGAATAGAGAGGAGGAATCACTTCCCTTGGTCTGCTGGCAATGCTTCTACCCAGAGTTTGGACAAGAGAGTGGAGCTGCTGCCTCCATGACTCCAGCTGAGGACACAAAGCCTGGGGCAGCTGAAGCAGTGCCCAGCATGTCACCCCAGGCGGCCAGGCACGAGAGCTGTGGGTAGGAGTGACGCTTCTCCAAGCTGGACCCCTCCGACAGGACACCCCAGGGTACATTGCTCCCCCAGGCTGCTGGAGTGCAGGAAGGCACTGTTTCCAGTCCCATCCTGTGAGGGTTCCCGGTGGACTCCCATCGCCTATCTGTCCGTGGGAGTAGCATCAAGTAGCATTGTCCAGATGTGCTCAGTGTGGCCTCAACTCTCTGCTCCTGTGTCAGGGTCCCATGGGATGCTCGCCTAGCACTGCTGGACCCCAGCATGACATGGGTCTGTCACTGCCTCTGAAGCGCCTCACCGCTCCGCTGATGCTGGCAGGGTGCCGAGGGGCACGTCGTACCCTCCCTAGCCCTGAAAGCACTGAGCATGGTGTTCTCTGTGGGACATGCCTCCTAATATGTTGGAAACCAGTAAAACATAGCCTATTTCTGCTGCTGTGGTCCAGGAAGACTGGAAGGGCAGAGATGGGGCCCCAACTGCAGAAGACCAGCCTGGACCTCCAGACCTGCTTGGACCCTGGTGCATGGGTTTGGGCCCATTAGTGATGCAGGCAGCAGTGGCAGCTTGGTCCTCAACCTCTGAATGTCTCAGATGCTGAGACACGTCACACCTCAAGCTTTGCTTTGGGCCATCTTCCCTCCGGATATCCTCTGCGCTAGACAAGGTGTGGCAGGTGAGGGACCAAGGGAGGGCTTCAGTTGAGCCTGTGGCCACAAGCCTGCTATGCCAAAGAAACACTGAAATGGAGGGCGTAGAAAAGAGGGTGTGTTTTGGGGTCTCCTCAAAGGAGCTGTAACACATGCTTAGTCTTGGCTTCTGTTGTTGTGCACCCGCTGTGGTGTGTGCAGCGGGTTGTGTGCATGGAGGGAGCACACGGCACTGCTTCCCCCGTGTGAAGGGAGGACTTGAGCTGGTGGGGCCTGATATCCACAGGCGCTGCCATGCAGACTGACATCCACTGGCCTCTGGTATGTTCCTACCAGTCCCGGTTCTTTTACCAGCTTCAAAACCAGCAGCAAGCATAGAGGAGTGGGAAGTCATTGCCCCTAGGCCATGCCTAGCCCAAATCTGAAGGACCTGCCACACATGCAGATTAAACCTGGATAGAAACCAGCTATCGAGTTGTTGCACATTTTCAAGCACTAACTGCACGTGTGTGTCTACATGTACTTTTACGTGCGCCTAAACTTAATTCACATTTGCCTAATGAGTATTAAGGCAATTTAGATGCACATCTACACATGCACACACTAAGGCGCATTAACATGGTGTGCAGACTGACTTGGGACTAAAGTTAGTTAGAGACTAAAGTTGGTTAGGAACAAAAGCTTGGAACTAAAGTTAGGAACATCGGATGAAAGTTAGTTAGGAGCAAAAGCTTGGGACTCAAGTTATTCTCAAGTTGGTTGACATACACTGAGTTAATGTGCTTTCATGCATCTACTCATGCATTAAGGCGTTTTAGCTATATGCACCTAAATTCGATACCTGCTTTTGCAGATAACAAATTTAGGCACATATAGTTTAAAATAGCCATTTTTAAGGCACTTTAAGGGTGCACATGTGTTTCATAGTTTCATAGTAGCTAGGGTCAGAAGGGACCTGGTGAGATCATCTAGCCTGACCCCCTGCCACAGGCAGGAATGAATGGTGGGTTAACAAGACCCCAGACAGGTGACCATCCAAGCGCCCAAGGTAGGGGCGGGGACCACTTCCCTGGGAAGTTGATTCCAGATTATGGCCACCCTAACTGTAAAATATTGCCTCCTGGTGCCTTTAATGCACCTTAAAAATGAATAATGTGCCTTAAATTGGCATGTGTAGATGCATCCACTCTGTAACTGATTGGCTTTTTGTAGCTGGATGGCCATTTTTATGGCTCTGTCATTACTTTGCACACATGGCCAATCTTATTTTGCACATCTAAATATATTGCATGCTTAACCAGCTAGTTGCATAATATATGTAAAGTGTGGCAGGGGCCTGAATTCTGTGTAAGGGCTTTGCTGAACCCTTGGTCCATCTGATCCAGCTGGCTCCTGCTTGGCCCATGTGGCCCAGAAAATGGGTAGGAAGATACCCTGAGAGAAGCCCCCATGCATCCTGCCTAGCCCCGGGGTGGGGGGCTCAGGTGGATGGAAACTGTGTGCAATACCAGGGGTGACTGAAATAATCAGAGATGTCCCAAGCATGCTGTGAACAATAGGTCGGAGCAGGCAGCAGCTGGGCCTGGCATGGGGGTGGTGACAGTCATTTATCAGCAGCTGCAAATTAAATGGAGACTGTACCTCGTTGTCAAGAAAGGAGATGAACGACGTGGCCTGGCAGGAGACATCAATCTCCTGGGCGAGGCGGAGGAGGAAGCCAGTGCAATGCCACCAGCATCCTGCCGGCAGCCAGGGGATGAGGAGTGTCCAGGCTTGGGAGTCCAGCTCTGGCCTTGCTGGCCACAGGATGGAGGCTCCTTGGATCTGCCTGGTCTGACCTCCACTCTGCAGGTGTCGGGGACAGCAGGAGGTGGGGAAACACTTGCTCCACTGCTTACAGCCAAGCTGGGGCCCCCGTGCCATCAGCTGCAGGGACGTACAGACCTCACCAAGTCCAGTGCCGCAGGTGGCAAGGTACCAGTGAAGCTAATACTGGATCTTATGGCCAGGCACCAAGGCCAGGGTTAGTCAAGGACAGTTGGGTCTGCCTTGCCAAGGACCACTCAGAACCGGCTGCTGTGGGATTATCCCGGGGCAGCAATGGGGAGAAATGAGGGGTTTGCAGAGCTGGGCAGGGACAGAAGGCATCTGGGATGCCGAGCTGCTCTCTGGCCCCTGTTCCACCAGACCTGAGGCTGGGAGCAGCAACAAGGTGCTCCAGAAATGGGTCCTTTCCAAGGGAGTTCCTCTGGACCCCTGCCCATTGCAAAGGGAGGTGCATACCCTGCAAGTCTTGCCATTGGCACTGCATGCTGGGTTTCTGCATGGGGGGGGCAGAGGAGAGTCCCTGGCGGGGTTCCCTGCCTGTACCCTCCACCAAGCCCTGCTGCACCAGTCTGAGCTGGGACATGATGGGGGCACCGGGAGGAGCGTTGCCTGGAACCACTGCTCCACATACCCGCATGGGAGGACTAGCGCCCCAGGGCACCAGCTTCTCCCTACTGCGGTAGTAGCTCTGTGTCGTCCTGGCCCTAAGCCTGGCGGGGAGAGGCAGGTCCCGGAGCAGCTGCACTGGCCCCACCGGCTGCCAAATTCACCTGTCTGGCACCAGATCTCTGAACGTGCTGACTGCGATAAACCACTAGTGGCTGAAGTGGGGTGCGACAGGTCGTGAAAGATTTCCTAAAGCTGTGGGATGTCCTCTTTTCCTTCCCCCTGTCAGGAAACCCCCTTGTGTTGCCTATTGCTGGCGAGTGGGGAGGTTTGTTTGCATGGGGAGATGGATTTCTCTGGGTTTCTGGGTGGGGGCTTAAGCCAAAATAAACCCCTGAGATGGAGCTCATTACTGCCTCATTGGGTCCCGTGCCAGCCGGAGGGTGGCAGTGGGTATGAGCAGGGTGGCATCTTCAACCCTGTCTTCCTAGAAGCGCAGGGCCTGCAAGGGCTTGTAGGGGTGCCCTGCTCCTTCCTGTGCCAAAGAGGATGCCTCGGTAGTGCTCGGTCTTGCTCCTCAGATAGTGATCCTGGCAGCCCATCTGTCTCGCTGGCCGGTGGCTTGAGCTGCTTTGTCCCATGAGCTTGTCCCCTGGCCATGCCCAGAGGTGTTCCCTTCCACTCCCCTCCTTGTGTGCCAGCTGCCCTCTCCCCAGCGCAATGAGCAGGGCATGACGCAGCCTCTTGACTCTGGGTTTCTTTCCCAGTGAAACCATCATGTTCCTGCACCAGATCTTCTACCAAGGCCTGAAAGCGAGGATCTCCAGCTGGCCGACACTCGTGCTGGGTGAGTCCCTGTGTGACCTTATTGCATTTATCCCCTGCTCTCTTGCTGAGCCCCTTCCTCCCAAGACCGTCAATGGTTGTTCTCTCCAGCCGTGTAGATGCCAGGCACCTCTCTGTGGCACATTGCTGCTGGCTGCTGTGCAAGGCACCAGCCTGTTTTGTTCCCAAAGGCAGGAGATCCTCAGGAGAACAGGGAATGAAGTGGTTCTGCGCTCTGATGGCCGGGCTCGGGGTTTTGCAAGGCAGCTACATGAAGGGGCGAGCTCCCTGGAGCTGCTCTTTTGTCTACAGAAAAGCCTTTGGCTACTAAAGAGCATTGACTGGCTCCTGGCCTTTTTGCATGTGCTGCCCTGGTGCATGCCGCAGCTGCGTGGTGAGGGAGAGTTCTGCTTTCTCTTAAACAAGAAAGGAAAGCAAAGGCCCTTTGCTTCTCCCTGCTGCTTGTTTCCTCCTGCCCCAGGCTTGTGGAAACAGCAGAATCCTGCTCTCGGTTTGGTGCCAGCAGGGAGCTCTCTGGTGCCTCATGGGGTCTCAGCCGGCTCTGGGGACTGGGACCGTGCCATGGACTGCAAGAATGGGGCTGACAGAGCCTGAGTACTCAGCTCTTTGCAAATGCCTGCAGAGTGCTCAGGTTGACCTGGCAGAGATGTGCCTGGTTAGGCAGAGCCCTGGTTATCCAACCCCAAACCACCCAGGGTTGAAGCCAGCACAGGTCTCAGGGCCAGCCTGGCCAGGAGTAGAAAAGTGGTGCATGACACTGCCCTGACGGCCTGTCCCCACCACAGCCGACCTGTTTGACATCCTGCTGCCCATGCTGAACATCTACCAGGAGTTTGTGCGCAACCACCAGTACAGCCTGCAGATCCTGGCACACTGCAAGCAGAACCGCGACTTCGACAAGCTGCTCAAGCACTACGAGGCCAAGCCCGACTGCGAGGAGCGCACGCTTGAGACCTTCCTCACTTACCCCATGTTCCAGGTGTGTGGCACTCGCCTTGCACCTCTGCAGAGCCGGGCAGGGCCTGCCTTCTCCTGCGCGAGCACCCAGTGCCCTCAGCTCCCCGAGACGCCGGGGCTGGAAGCTTCCACCCAGCCGCCAGCCAGTGGGGAGAGCCCCATGCTACCCCATGCCAGGGTCCTGCTGCCTTCTCCCTGTAGGGCCCAGATGGGCTGTTGGGGGTCCTAAGGCCTCATCCAGACCTCCAGAGCTGTGGCTCTCCCAGGAGAATCCCCAAGTGTACAGATGTTCAGGCTTTTTTTTCTCCTGGAATAAAAATGGCTGCTCCAGGAGAAAAATAACCTGAGTTAAATCACTCCCAGAAGAATTTCTTATGGGAGAATGACATGGCAAGGGGAGCTCAGCTGGCACAGCCCTGGGCATCTGGAGCCTTGAGCCAAGGCAGCAAAGTCCCTTTAGCTGCAAAAGCGCTGAAGCCCTGGACCAGGGTTTGGCAGGGGCATGTCACCTCCCTCAGTGGGTGGTGGGGAAGACCCCAGCTGGAAGCCTCGTGCCTCCTGTCAGAGGCCAGAAGAGGACAAGGAGCCTCCAAGCCAGCACCTGAGTCAGGGCCAAGGGCAGGTGTCGTTCACCAGTTAAGCACTGGTACTTTGTCCTGTGTGCCAGGGGCTGGGGGCCTGGCCCAGCTGTGATTGCTCCTGGCTAGGGGGGCAGTACCAGGTGGTGCATGGTGCAGGACTCTGGGGTGCATCTGGGGCAGAGGCAGCTCTGTGGGGCCTGCTGCAGGCTGGAGGGTTTAGCACGGGCAGCTCCAAGGAGCTGTGCAAAGGGCCTGGAGCTGCTGGTGTCTTGCTGACCCAGCCCGGGGTACCTTGGAGCCCCTCCTGCCCATGCCTCTCATCTCCCTCATGCCTTGGTTTCTGCTCAGATCCCCAGGTACATCCTGACGCTGCACGAGCTGCTGGCACACACGCCTCACGAGCACGTGGAGAGGAACAGCCTGGACTACGCCAAGTCCAAGCTGGAAGAGCTTTCCAGGTCAGAACAGCTGACGTGCAGGTCTCTTCTTCAGAGGAAGGGGTTGGGAGTCCTCCAGTGCTGGGCAGGTCTTGCTCTGCTGATGGCCAGAGAGCACGGAAAGCCTGTGTGCCGTGGTGGGACAGTGCAGACGCGTTGCGGTGCAATACCAGGAAAGCTAAGGAGCGTCAGAGCAGGTGATATCCAGAGCGGCACCGGCCTCTGGCCCTCGAGGCAATGGCTGCAATCTGCATGCGGGTTGCATCGCCGCTGGCCGTCTAACTGTGGCTCTGGTGGGGGAACGGTGCTGCCGGGTGCCCTCTGTCCTGGAGCGCTGTCTGTGCTACCCAGGGTGCGGGGAGGGAGGAGGGGGTCCAAGACCTTGGGCTCACACTACCCTCTGCACACCCTGGCTTGCTCTAGGCTGGGAAAGTCTTCTCCTCTGCAGACTCGATCAGCCCAGTTCCCCCAGCCTCTCCTCACCAGTCCTGTCCCCCAGCCCCTGGATCCTGCCCTGGAGGATGCGATCTTAGATAGGTCACCGCGGAGCAAGCCCAAGCCAAGTGTCGTGTGCTCCAGGGCGTGTGTCGGGCTGTGGGGTGGGCTGCTATCCCTTGGCTTTCTTTCATCGTAACTGTACCGCTTGCAGCTGCCGGAGACGTGAAAAGCAACCCTGCTGCAGTCTCAGGCAGGGCCGTGGAAGTCGCCTCCAGTCTCCCATGCTCTCTTCCCCTGCTCTAGGATCATGCATGACGAGGTGAGCGAGACAGAAAACATCCGGAAGAACCTGGCGATCGAGAGGATGATTATCGAAGGGTGCGAGATTCTCCTGGACACCAGCCAGACCTTTGTCAGGCAAGGTACGGCCTCCAGACCTCGTTCCCCTCAATCTCCTCCCGTGCACATTGGGCAGGCCCCTGCCTTTCCCAGACCCGGTAGGTGGGCTCTGGGCTCCCAGGAGTCCCCCCCCGGGCACCCCCCTCCATCCCCTGCTGCTTCTCCCCACCACCCCTGCTCTGTGCAAGCAGCAGCTGTCTGCGGTTTGCAGTGGGACCCAGGGCATCCTAACAAGACCCCCTCGGCTGCATCCCTGCCCAAGCAAAGGAGGGAGGTGGGAGAAACCTGCACCAAGCAGCAGTGACTGGGAGCGGGGGCAGATGGAGAGAGTCCCCCCCCCCATTAGCACAGCAGCGCGGGACTCGCCTCACCCACCGTCACCTCCTTGGCAAGGTGCAGGGTCAAGGAGTGGTATCTGAGGGGAAGGGGCACTGCTGCGGCCTGCCTGACACGCGTGGCACGTGACCGAGTCAGCTCCCCGGGCGGGATGAGACGCCACGGGGTAGTCACGGGTCCTGTCCCCTCCGCAGGCTCCCTCATCCAAGTGCCGATGTCGGAGAAGGGCAAGATCACGCGGGGGCGGCTGGGCTCCCTGTCCCTGAGGAAGGAGGGCGAGAGGCAGTGCTTCCTCTTCTCCAAGCACCTGATCATCTGCACCAGGGGCTCGGGTGGAAAACTGCATCTAACCAAGGTGCGTCCTCCCACCCACGCCCCGAGCTGCCCTGGGCCGCAGCGCTTGGGGGGCTCCCTCGGTGCTGCCCTGCTGCAAGCTACGGTTTAAGGGACAGCCCAGCGGTGGCCTCGGCCATGTTGGAGTGGGTGGGCTGGGGAGCTTTCGAACCCGTCGCTCCTTGCGCCTGCGTCGGGTTTGCGCGTGGAGGGTTCCCGCTAGGTCTGGAAGACGAGCAAGCAGCTGTGCGCCTGGGGTGGGGACTGAGATTTCGGTCTGGAGACCTGTAGCTCCAGCAAGCCCCAAACCGGAGTTGACAGAGGTGGGAAGAGGCCCACGTGGGACGTCGGTGGAAGGACGGCAGGTTTCCAGTGAAGCCCCCGCAGCCACGTCCCGGTCAGCCGGCAGTCTCCGCTGCATCATGCTGTGGACCGAGAGCAAAGGCCACGTGGACTCGGCACACGGGATGTCCTGTGGGCACAGTATCTGCCATGCCTTGCTAGTCCAACAGCAGACTTTTCAGCTCAGTGGCCAAATGGAAAAATTGGGGAACCCCCCCCCTCCATTCAGTGAGATGAAGACCACGGGAAACTGCTTTGTGTCAACCAGAAATGTTGTGTTCAACACAAAACAAAACCCTTCCTTTCATCTTTGAGTTACTGAAGCCTTCTTATAGCCCCTTTTCCTTCTTTATTCCAGGTCAATTTTTGAACAAAAATGCTATTTCGAACCCAGAAGGGTTCACACGTGTCCCAAATGTTGCATTTGGATATTTCCAATGCGTCCAGACGCCACGTCCAGACACATTTGGATGTGTCCAGACACAACGCCCCAGCATTTTTGCAGTGAAAAATTTCATTCTGAAGAAGCTGGAAATACTTTTAACACTTTGTAATTATTCTTTTTTTTGGCTAAAGTGAATCACTGAATTTGGTCCAAGTACCAATTGGCTGTGTGCTGGTAGAGCCAGAAGCCAGGCCCCCCGAGGGAAAGGGTGACCTCCTGAAAGTCCCAAACCAGCCATCGGTTTAGCCAACACTAAAAATAATTGCCCGGCTCTCTTGCTGATATCTGGAGTTTGTGAGGTCCCCGGGTTCCCAGACATAACTGGAGATTTGCCCCGTGTATTTAAATGCAATGCTCGAGACGAGTTCAGCATCTTTCATGTGATGCCCAGTCGCTGATGAGCTGATCTGAGTCACGCGCTAAGACGAGAGAGAAATTGCAAAAGAAGTTACCTATGGTTTGCTGCAATAATATTGACAATCTATTCAGTGGGAAACGTTAATTAGAACCTAAATTTGTACATAACACCTCCAATCCGTTCCCCAGCCTCTCACTTCTGTCTGTGGATGTTTTGCAGTTAATTGAGCGCAAATCTTAGAGAAATTGTTCATTACTGGCATGAAATTACTGGTTTGAAAGAATGAGTCCATGGCAAAGAGGGGTTGATCGCGACGATGAAATTTGGGGGAGTTCAATTTGCCGCTCATCTTCAATCATTTATAAACAACTTGCTTGTTCAGTTGTATGGGGAAAATGGCAGTTTCCTAATGTCTCATTATGCATTTCTACCCGTCAAAACATGAAACGCGTCATCAAGGGGATGGGTGGTGATTTGTTAACAGGGTCTCAATAGGATCGTTGCTTTTCAGTAGAGAAGGCCCTTGTAGACTCTTAAACGCATGCACAATTGCTCGCCCTGGGATCTCGCTGTTTCTATCTGGTTCAACATGGCTAATATAGCAAAAGGACAGGGAGCCCATCCATCTCCCTCCTGCCGAGCCCCAAGGGGTTTCAGTGGAGAGAACGGAGGCGTGTGTGCGCCTGTGCCCATTTCTCACATCTCCCTCGGGTGCCTGTTGCTTCTCTCTTTCAGAACGGCGTGATCTCGCTCATTGACTGCACCTTGGTTGAGGAGCAAGAGAGCACAGATGAGGAAAGTAGGTATTAACCCCCGGTGGATCTAGGGTTTGAGAAAGTGGGGTGCAGATGGTGCAGCTCATCATTACCCGCAGCACAACGCATTTCTCTCCAGTTAAAGAGCAACGAGAAGCTTTGCTATTATGGTAGAGGGCCAGTGCTATGTTATTTGGGTTAAGATGAAAGCAAAAGCCAAAAACAGCTATTGGAACGTGCACGAGACTATACATACAGTTTAAAGAAACACAGCACAACAGGCAAAAAATAGGCAAAGGATATTGTGTTGTTTGTCCTGCCATTGGTATAGTTAAATCTACGTTGCATTCTGATTCACAAAACAAAATCTAGCCTCTTTGAGTGTCTAGACAGGGCCTCCAATACTCCACTGTCAGTTGTTTCTACACCCGAGTGATTATGGCCATACCTCTTGGGTAGAGCTGAGAACAGTTGGCAGGGCTGTGAGACAGGAGAGAGACGGGCCCAGAAGTGGCTGAGAGGCCGCGGCCTCGCAGAAGAAAAGATAGCTTCAATAGTGGAACATCAAGACGTTTAAAAAGGTGAGAGGGTCGTTAACGCCTGTGGAGTGAAGAGAGATTAGCAGGAATCAGGGAGCTGATAATGAAACTGCCTGAATAGAAATGCCACAGCCTCTCCCAGGCAGTTGGTTTTGGAGTTTGGATGGAGCAGGAAGCCAAGAGGGGTGTGACTGCACCATGTGCCCCCCGGATCCACCCCTGTCCCTGTCCCTTGGAAACCACTGCTACCAGCCATTCCTTTTGGCGGTGCCACCCTCTCGGGCCTGCTGTCTGTGGTGGGACTTTGCTCTCCACTCTCCAGACGGGAAGCCAGTGGAGGTGGCCTGTTGGGCTGCAGATAGTGAAGCCATTTGGGCGTTTGCAGTGGAAGTGGTGCATTTTACGTGGGCTGGGCTTGCACTAACGTCTCAGCATGGAGGGTCTGGAGAAGCCCCTTCAGGACCTGTCCCCCCGTGCAGGAGCCGTGAGTGCCTGCAGGAGAAGGAGATTGGACGTGGGCCCGGTGCCTGGCTGGTGTCTCTGATGGCCGGTTCTCACTGCCCAAAGCCAGAGCAAGGCTGGGCATAGAGGGGAAGGGTTACTGACCTGCTCCCTGGCTCTCAGTTCCCACCTCTCTTGGGGTCCGAACCCCGGTAGCTTTTGCCAACTCAGGGCAGGTCCTGAGAGCTTTGCAGGAGCGCTCTGCAATGAATCCCTGGGGCCTGGACTATGAAGGGCAGAAGAGCTGGCAGAGTGGATTCAAGCTGTGCGTGGCCTTTTGCACGCCGTGCTCCACCTGCGGGGATCATCGGGGATGTTATTCAGCGGGACCAAAGCAGCTGGGCAAATGCCACCTTCCCCGGGCAGACGTTGCATGTGCTGCAGTGAGGCTGCTCTCATGGCAGCTGTATTGTGAGGGCTGCTCTCTTTCATCCCCATTAAAAATTGCCCTGTGGAAACAAGGGTTCTGGGGCTGAATCCTGCCCTCCCTGCCCTTCTCCATCATGTCCTGAAAGCTCACACCAGCCAGCCCCATTTCTCCCCCAGAGAGACTCTGGGTTCAGCCCAGCTGCACGTAGAGCCCGGCTTTGCCCAGCTGGTAAATAGCCGTGCGGTCTGGAAATGTGGGGCAGCTGCCTGGGGGTAGGTGGGAAACCTCGGCCCACGGGCGGGCAGAATAGCTCCTGCCAGGGCAGCGTTGTACACCGCACGGGAGAGCACCCTGAGCACCGAGTCAGGCACGTGGGACCCGAACGGGCATCCCGGCACACGCAACCCTTTGTGCCCCCCTGCCAAACCAGACACAAAATGCAAATGGGGTTTCTCCTAGTCCTGCCAATTGCCCTGCAGCGTAAAATCCTCCAGGCTCACTCTGCTGCCCATGTCGTAGCCGCGACCGTGTGCGAGATGTGCACAAACCCAAGTTTGCTTGGGACTGACGGCACCTCTTGACCAGATGCCCAACGAGCTTTGGGGCTGGAGATGTCCTCTTTCAGGGCTGGGAAGGGAGCAGAGATAGCCGAAGTGCAGGGCCAGGTCGTGTCAGTGAGCACTCTGTGTTTTCTTGTCCACGCCAAAGCGAAAGCATCGGGGCAAGACATCGACCACCTAGACTTCAAAATTGTGGTGGAGCCCAAGGACTCGCCGTCTTTCACCGTCATCCTCGTGGCCTCCTCCAGGCAGGAGAAGGCTGCCTGGACCAGCGACATCAGCCAGGTGAGACCCGGCAAGGAGCCGTGCACCTGGCCCCATGAGTTTGGGGTCACCCCGAGGTTCAGCGTCCAGTGCCCTTTGCTTGGGTCCAGATTCAGACGCTTGATGTTGGGTGCCCAAGCTCACACGCACCTCGCAGGATCTCTTTGTCCGCTTGCGCCCGTGGCTGCAGATCGCACTCATGGTACGCTCATTGTGCATCGCGGAAATGGCTCCGCCAGCCTGGGGGACCGGGGTTTGTCCCCCGCGGTGACAGGCAAGGCATGATGTGTTTCTGGAGGGGGGGCAGGAAAGTGCCTTGAATGGAAGCTGCTTGTGCATCAGTTCTCAGCCACCTTTTGGCCAGAAAGAGCCCCGTGGGCTTCGCTGAGGGCATCTTTTAACATTAGCCCTTTTTGTTGTCGCTTCCAGATTGAGATTTGTGGTGTGGCCACATGGCGAGAGGGGCTTGGCTATTGCAATGGGTGGGAGATGCCGACGTGTGCTATGCTGCATGTAGTGTCTAAAGGGCTCATCTGGGATGAGAGTCACCCTGGGAGAAGAGCTGAGCTGGGAGGGAGCCCTTCCGAACCCCAGCCCCGAGATGCTCGGGGTTTGTCCGCGTCCTCCATAACAGCTCCAGGCTCAATGTGCCAAATCCTGCATCAGGAGAGCTGCCCGTCCACGCAGCTCCCGTAGCATCTGCACTAGAGCCCGGCTGAGGGGGCACTCGCGGGCACCCCGTAACCGAGTTTGCAGCAACTGTGTCTCATCTCGGGCGGCCCCTGGCAGGTAACCTCAGCGAGACCCTTCTCTCCCGGTCTGTGCGTGTTTTTCAGTGCGTGGATAACATCCGGTGCAACGGCCTCATGATGAACGCCTTCGAGGAGAACTCCAAGGTCACCGTCCCCCAGATGATCAAGTAAGCTCCTTCCTCTCGGGGACAGGGGCCGTGCGGGCGCCGTCCCTTCACCCGCAGAGCTCCCCGCGACGCCAGCGCGTGGATGCTCTTTCCCTGGCTGAGCGCCGTGTCTGCCCGGAGCCAGCAGGAGCTCAGCCTGCATAATCTGCAGACGACATTAAACCCATTAAGCCTAATCTGCTGGTAATCATGGCTCACCACAAACCTCCCGCATCAGTGGCTGTCGGGCAAGTCTGCAAAGACACCCCAGAGACCGGCCACGTTGCTTCGGGGCTGGAGCAGCTGCTCCCTGCGCTGGAGGAGCTGCCGCTTGTTTTGAGCCCCTGGATGGAGCAGGGGCCCGGAGCTGTTCTGGCAGTGGGGACCATGCCGGGGTCGTGAAGGCAGGCCGGCCGGCCAGCATCCGCGATGCGTGGCATGATGGCTAATGTGCACCTCCACTAGGGAGGGCGGCAGGATGGAGGAGGTTCAGGAGGCCCAGGCCTCGCAGGACACATGCACTGCCTTCTCCCCAGCCCGCAGCGCACTGCCTGGCAGCCCCGTTGTGTCTGAGAGGGGCATGCACGTGAGCCCCGTTTCACTCTCATAAGAACATAGGACCTGCCACATCCAGGCTCCTGCATTGCACGGCGGCAAAGAGCGGAGGCTGGAAGGGAGAGCAAACAGGGCATGACCAGGGTTTTCTCCTGTTCCTCTCCCATTTGCAGCCTCCAGCATTCAAGGCTGAGGGAGCTGTGCCCCTCAGTCCCATGCTCAATAGCTTCTGATGCCCCTTTCCTCCAAGCATGAGTCCAATCTCTTTTTCTCCTGAGCCTTGGCCCCCTGCCTCCCTGCAGCCGCCCCACCCATGTGGCTGCAAGCTGAGACCCAGCAGGTCACCGGCTCTGCTCTCCCCACAGCCACGGGCCTGGGCCAGGGGGGCTGTGCTGCCTTCCCCAGGGCAGGTGCATGCACTCGGACCCCCAGGAGAAATTCCTGCTTCCCTGTTACCTGCCTGTGGCCTTGCACCTCCTCTCTGAGGTCCCGGTTGCAGCGCTGGCTTCCCCATCTCCGAGAGCTCTCTGCACCCGCTCTCCGTCTGCCCCGCACGTACGCATTCCCCTCCCCTCCGGGGCACTGCTCCAGCCCCATCCTCAGGGACGGCTCTTGCTCCCTGCTTTAAGTATGAGAGCCAAAGCCTGGAGGTGACTGGCCTGGACAACCTGCCTCTGCTCCGTGCGCCAGTGACGTCCATCTGCCCAGCTCGGCACTTCTCGACCGGGGATCCACGGACCCTGGGGTGCCTTGATCCTTTCCGGGGTGCTGTGGGGTGTCACACGCTGTTAGGTGTGCAGACATGACTCGCACGGTAAATCCAGCCATTTCAGATAAGAACCCCGGGTGTCAAAACCCTTCGGCCCTGCTGCAGGCTTTCCGGGTTCTTTGCAATGGAAAAGCTACCCTGTTATTTTCCAAAAATGAGCTGGTGTTTTCCGAGGGGGCCTCGAGTCCGATCAGGTGAGATCCCCCAGCCCAGACAGCACATAGCGGCCGGCCCCGCAGACCGCGTTTCCCTTGCAGGTCCGACACCAGCTTGTACTGCGATGACGTGGACATCCGGTTCAGCAAAACGATGAACTCTTGCAAGGTCCTGCAGATCCGCTACGCCAGTGTGGAGCGGCTCCTGGAGCGGCTCACAGACCTGCGGTTCCTGAGCATCGACTTCCTCAACACCTTCCTGCACTCCTACCGCGTCTTCACCACCGCCCTGGTCGTCCTGGACAAGCTCATCACCATCTATAAGAAGCCCATCAGTGCCATCCCCGCCAGGTAGGGCCATGCCTTCCCGTCTGCCTGCCGACCTCGGGGTTGCTGCTTTGCCCCAGGCCAGGCAGCCAGCGTCCAGGGCCTGCTGGGGTGTTTTTGCTGGGAGACAGGATTGGCGGTGGCCTCGGGAAGGCATCGTAATACTGACTTTCTGTTGCCGTGAAATGGGCATGGTAATATTGACTTTCCATACCTATGAAACGGGTATCACAATATTGACGTTCCGTAGCTGTGAAATGGGCATCATAATACAGCCTTTCTAGGGCTGCGAAGCGGGTATAATATTACTGACTTTGCATAGCTGTGGAATGGGCATACTGAGCTTTCTCTCGCTTCTGGGGACTCTGGGGGGCTCCATGCGGGCCGTGTCCTGGTGTTACTGGGACCAGGAGGCTGCGATCAGGAAGGGAGCATTCAGGCCGCACCGTGAGGGCTTCCCGATGGAGAGAGGCCTTTGGCGGCAGAGCTGCCCCCCAGGCAGGGCTGGCCGCCCCGGGCATGGGGGACGAGGCTGCGCAGGGGCGGGTGACGTATCCCGAGCAGGAGGAAGGGCCCTGGTGGGAGCTGGGCTCAGCGACCTGGCCGGGTTTCCCACCGTCCGTGTCTCATGGCCAAGGAGCTTGCGGCTGTCGCTGTGCTCCGCTGACCCCCTCCCCGGGCGGCAGACCCGCCGGTCCTGCCTCCTCCCACGGCCTGGACAGGCAGGCAGCTCCGTGCCCACGGGGGACGCCCCCGCCCCTGCCCGTGGTCCGCTCGGCCATGGAAACCTGCTCTCGTTTCTGTGCCAGGTCCCTGGAGCTGCTGTTTGCCAGCAGCCAGAACAACAAGCTCCTCTACGGCGAGCCCCCGAAATCGCCCCGGGCCAACCGGAAGTTCTCCTCGCCACCGCCGCTCTCCATCACCAAGTCCTCATCACCCAGCCGGAGGAGGAAGCTGTCCCTCAACATCCCCATCATCACTGGGGGCAAGGCGCTGGACCTGGCGGCGCTGAGCTGCTCCTCCAACGGCTACGCCAGCATGTACTCCTCCATGTCCACCTTCAGCAAGACCACCCTGGACATCAACAAGCTCTACGTGTCCAGCAACTACCCCAACAAGATCCCCGACGAAGGGGAGGCAGCTGCGGAGAAGCAGGAGGACTCGCCGCTGAACAAGCAAAGTAAGTCACGGTGATAAAAACACAGGCGATGTTTGCAGGCATCAGGGGCGCGGGAGGAGGATTGCGAGGTTTATTCCGAACGGCCGGGGCGTTAGAGCCGCGCAGACACGCAGTGGTTCCCAGGACTGCGGGGCAGGGCCCCGCGGGTTGCAAAACAAGCCGACAGCTTCCCAGGGTGAATCGCAGCCGTGCCGTTTGCACATCCCCGGCAGTGATTCTTCACTGTAGTCGGCACTGGCGAGGCCTCCCTTAGACTCCTGTGTCCAGTTTTGGCCCCACGCCGCAAACAGGACGGGGGCAGATTGGGAAGAGTCTCGCGCAGAGCAGCCAAAGTGATTGGGGGCCTCGGAGGCAAGACAAGGCTGGAAGAGCTGGGGGTGTTTTGTCTGGAGATGCTGGGGGGGTGCAATAACAGCTGTCAAATCCCTGACGGGTGATTACAGAGAGGAGGGAGATGGGCTTTTTTCGGGGGCTGGGGTGATCCTGCCTCGAGCAGGGGGCTAGATGGCCCCCTGGATCTTAGGATCCCACCCTGGGGAGGAGAAGTGCTGCGAGTGCAGGGAGGGGGGTGCACACGGTGCTCGTTAGCAAGAGAAGGGGGAGCGTCGGCAGGAGCTCGGCTGAGGGGTGACCCGCTCGGCGCGGAGAGGCTGCCCGCTTGGAGGAAGGACGGGGCCGGCTGGGAACACAGCAGCCTTGCAGAGAAAGGAGGTGAGAGATGCTGCCCCGTGCACCCAGCGACGCCGGGAGAGAGACACGAGTGTGAAACGGGCAGCGGAGGGGAGCCAGGCCTGCGTGTGCCGTGTCCCCGGAAGGAGCCTGTCCTGCCGCTGTTGCTCCCAACCCGGTGCACACAGACACCCCTTCGCCCTGCTCAGTCGTGCGGGTGCGGCTGGGTCTGACCCGCTGGCACCGGCGGGAGCTTTACCACTGCCACGCAGAATCGGCGCGTACCAGCGCGGGGAGCCGGACCTCGGCCCGCTGCAGGCAGGAGCACGTTCCCATCTCGTGCTCAGTGCTCGTGCGCTGGCTGTGCACGTCCTGGCCGAGGCTGGGCACCCCCTGGTCTCTCTCAGCTTTGACATGAACAAAACCAGTGTCAGCACATCCTCCAAGAGCCAGCGTTCCCAGCGTTTGGCCTCCATGCTGCCCATTTGCCTGTGTCTGTGCAAATGAGATAATTTGCCTATGCAAAGCATGCTGTGGCTGGAGTGCGTTGTACCGGCTGACGATGGGACAGGCGCCAACGGAGAGGCCAAGTACAAAGGCCGAGGTGGCAGCTTGGAAACCGGGCGCAGGGTGATAGCGGGGCACGTCTTGGGCGAGGACCCGTGTCCCCGACGACTCGCGAGGCCTGATGCTTCTGGCACGTGACTTGTCCTTGCTGTGTCACTCGCCCTGTCGGGCTTTCTATCCCAGTCCCCACGGGGCAGCTGGGCTGTTGGCTGCGGTGAGTCGGACCTGGCAACACGGCTTGAATCTTTGCACGGGGCCTGGGGCCTCAAAGCTTCAGTGCTTGTGGGGCCCCAGACTCAGACACCAGCCATGTCCCCTTTGTGACCCACTCGTCTTGCATGTGGATGGAAAGCAGCAAGCTGCTCCCGTGCTTTGCAGCCGTGGTGCATCTGATTCTGCTGTGTCCCGTCCCGAAATCCCTGGCATTCGGCTCCCAGAGAGCGCCGGGTGAGCTGAAACACTCCCAAAAGTGTGCCTTGCTGCAGCCCACACATCCCCGCTGTGCGCGGTTTCAACCAGCCCTTTGTTCCCCACAGGCTCCGAGGTGTCCGTGAGGGAAGAGTCCGACACGGACCAGAACCACAGCGACGAGGCCGAGGCCGAGACCTCGCCGACCAAGTCTCCCACGACTCCCAAATCCGTCAAGTGCAAAAACTCATCAGGTAATGGGCCGCCAGCCCGTTCCCCAGCGGTTTGCATGGCGCCTTCTCTCGGGGCCGGACCCTCCTCTGGGCTCTGCTGGGCTGGCTTGTGGAAATATGCGGTGATGTGGAAGCACACCAGGGCCTCTATCCCCATTTCTGCAAGCCCAGGGCATTTCCCCCCGCCTGACTCCAGCCGGCTGGAGCCCTCCAGCTTGCGCTGTCTGAGATGTAGCCTGCTTTGAAAGCCACAGTCCAGTGCGCGAAGCCCCGGCGAGGCCTCGTAGCAAGTGCCCCAGCATCGTCCCTGGCTGCCTGGAGCCTCTGCCCCATGCAAGGTGCCCCCGGGATGGCACAGGCTTTGCACCTCTACAGGGACCCGTGCAGAGGGTCGGGAGAGCTGGTAGCAAAGAGTAGAAAATCCCTAGCAAATCATTCAGCCCGTCTGCCTTGTAACCGCGCTGCAGGGTCTCGCGGGGAATTATCCCCAATGATTTAATGAGCTGCTGCGGGAGGGGGTGCCTCCTCAATCAATGCTGTTGTCCCTCCTAGATTTCTCCTTGTTTTCCTATAACAACGGAGTTGTCATGACATCCTGCCGCGAGCTGGACAACAATCGCAGTGCCCTGTCAGCTGCCTCTGCCTTCGCCATCGCCACGGCGGGGGCCAACGAAGGCACCCCCACCAAGGAGAAGTACCGGAGGATGTCGTTAGCCACTGCAGGTAATGGGGTGCCGGGGTGCAGGCATGCTCCAATGGTCATTTGGGTAGCGCAGGCCTACGCAGGGTAATTGATCCCCTGGCTTACACCTGTCACGTGCGTGTACAAGCTTCCACGCATCCCTTTGTGGAGCCAAGTGCACGCCTGCCTGCGGCTCCTCGCCATGCCATCCGAAGCAGTTTGCCCGTAAGAGGCTGCAGGAGCTCGCTCACATCCTCCAAGAGCCCTGCTCGGGCGGGGAGGCGCTTCCTTGGCCCCCTGCACACGTGCTCAGTTATGTCCCGTCTTCCAGGTTTCCCCCCCGACCAGAGGAATGGCGACAAGGAGTTTGTCATCAGGAGAGCGGCAACCAACAGGGTCCTCAATGTGCTGCGGCACTGGGTCTCCAAGCACTCGCAGGTGCGCCGCTCCGGGAGGATCTGGGAGCAGTGATGCACGTGCTCTGCTGTGGGATGGCTTTGCTGGTTGCCTCCCTCGTCCTTTGTGCTCCATGCACCAGGGGGGTTTTAAACCTCCCTGGGAGGCTTTGGGTGCAGGCTGCTGGGGTCTGGGCTGTGCAATGCCCCTGCTGGGACCCACCCTGCACCGCCCTGCCTGGACAGTCTTGCCTCTCCGCTCAAAGTCAAACCAATGCATTGAGGGCAGGAAGGGATTTTACCTCCTGGTCAGATTGGTCCAGACTGGGGGGGGGGGTTGCCTTCTCTGTAGCAGGGCACAGCCTCTTCCTGGGGTCCCTTGAGTGTATATTCACCACCTTTGCAGCAGCCAGATGTTGGTGGCCACAGTCTCCCTGCTTTCCCTGGGGCAGGGGTGGGGTGATGCCTGGGGCTGTCATGGCTAACAGTGTCTATACTAAGAGTTCAGACAGTGGATGTGTCTGGGCTGGTTTGGATAGGGCTGACCCTGCCTCAGACAGAGCTATGAGTCTCAATCACTTTCCTACCCTGTATGGGTCAAAATAAAGGGTCACTGGGGGGTTTCTGGGTGATCAGAGGGCATTGAAACCATCTTGAGGCCAGAGATGGACTGCGAGCAGCCTGGAGATCTCACTCTCCTTCACTTGCCCATGGGCTAGTCCTGCTCGGAGCCAAGCACAGAGCAGCAGCTGTAGTGCGGCATATAGATAATCCTGCTCTGAGCACTCCTCCACCCCGGCGAAGGCCCGTAGGCGGGCTCCCCAGGGCAGGTGGTTGTCCCTAATACGTCCTCCATAGGAGGTCTATATTGAGCAGATTTTTTGGCATTGGGTGGTGGAACTGGAGCTTGCTCCATCCACTCCATGCATCGGCCTGGTATGCCTGTGCTTCATAGTTTCATAGTTTCATAGTAGCTAGAGTCGGAAGGGACCTAGGTAGATCATCTAGTCCGACCCCCTGCCTTAGCAGGAAAGAGCACCGGGGTCAGATGACCCCGGCAAGGTGCTCATCTAACTTCCTTTTAAAAATCCCCAGGCTAGGAGCCTGCACCACTTCCCCTGGAAGCCGGTTCCAGGCCCTAGCCGCCCTGACTGTGAAGTAGCGCCTCCTAATATCTAATCTAAACTTACCCTCCGCCAGCTTGTGACCGTTATTCCTGGTCACTCCTGGCAGCGCGCGGGGGAACAGGGACTCCCCCAATACCTGCTGATCCCCCCTGACCAGTTTGTAGCATGCCACAAGGTCCCCCCTTAACCTTCTCTTGTGGAGGCTAAACAGGTTCAGGTCCCGTAGCCTCTCCTCATAAGGCCTGCCCTGCTGACCCCTGATCATACGAGTGGCCTCCTCTGAACTCTTTCCATATCGTCCACGTCCCTCTTGAAGTGCGGCGCCCAGAACTGGACGCAGTACTCCAGCTGCGGCCTGACCAGTGCCGCATAGAGGGGGAGGATCACCTCCCTGGACCTGCTCGAGATGCATCTGTGGATGCATGACAGGGTACGATTGGCCTTCCAGGAGCGGTGCAAAAAACAAAACAAAACAAAAAAAGAAAAAGAAAAAACAAAAACCCCGGCGAAGGCCAATGCTGTGCACAAAACGAGGCTAGTGTGGCTCCTGGTGCTGATGCATCCCCAGCAGCTCTTTCCAGGCATGCCTGGTTGAATTCACAAGAGAGGACGGGCCACGAGCTTTCCTCCCTGGAGCGCACGGCCCGTCCCCTCTGCTCCCGGAGGCAAATTCCCTGTAGGGATTCATCCCCCCCTGTAAAGCATTTGCAAAGGGAAGCAAAAGGTGTGGGTTGGCTTGCTGCATGCTATCAGGTGCAAAACCCCACAACTGTACGTGCTAACCATGTTTTTGTTTGGCAGGACTTTGAAACTAATGAGGAACTCAAATTTAAAGTGATAAGCTTCCTGGAAGAAGTTATTCATGATCCGGAGCTGTTGACCCAGGAGAGAAAAGCGGCAGCCAATATCATAAGGTAAAGGCTTGTCAGCAGCAACATCTGCCTGGTCCAAGGGCTGTTGGGAACTGCTCCCTGCTTTCAGCCGGCGGGGGGGGGGACACCCCATGAGCAATGTTACCTGTAATGAGATGACAGGGTGATAGGGCTGGAGGGGCCGCCGGGGGTTGCATCTAGCCCAACCCTCTGCTTGAGGCAGGATCACCCCCGACTCAACCAGCCCAGCCCCTGGTCCTGTGCTCGGCCACCCTCGAGTCAGGGTGTTCCTCCTCGTCTCCAGCCGAAATATCCCCTGGGGCAGCTTGAGGCCAGTGCTCCTAGTCCTGTGCCCTGCGGCCACAGAGAAAAGCCTGTCTCCAGCCTCTTTATAATCACCCTGAAGGTTGTGATCAAATCCCGCCTCAGTCTCCTCTTCTCCAGACTAAGCTCCCCGGTTCTTGCAGCCTTTCCTCAGCAGTCGTGCTCCTCAGCCCTGAATCCTTGGCGCTGGGCTCTTTCCACAATGCCCCTGTCATCCTTGAAGTGCAGGGCCCAAAACTGGACACAGGAGTCCAGGGGAGGCCTCGCCAGTGCTGAATAGAGGGGAAGACTTGCTGCCCTCGGTGTGCAAGTGGCATCGCTGTGAATGCAGCCCTGTCCGCTCTTGGCCTTTCTTGCAACCCAAAAAAAGCCAAATCCCCCTTTTCTGTTACACTGGTGTGAAGAGAGGTCATTATCATTAGTCATGGTAGTCTGGAGTCAAGTCCAAGGCAGGGCAGACTTGCACCTTATAGATTAATCAAAGTGTGTGTGTGTGTGTGTCTCACTCTCTCTCTATGTATATGTATACCTTTATGTATATGTATATATGTGTGTGTGTGTATATATAAAGAGAGAGAAGTGGTACAAGGTTTTGTGGACAGAAACTGCCTTGAACTTCGGGCCACAAAAACATTATGATATTATATATACCTACCTTGGTTAGTCTATAAGGTGCAACTCTCCCCTGCCTTCTACACGGGCATGAAACCAGCTAGTTTCTTCCTGCCCCAAGCAAGAGACCCTCAAATATTGGCGGGTCAGGGCACCTCTCACAACCCCTCGAGCACGCCCCGAACAGACAAACCCATCGATTGTCCAGGGGGAATCGGGCAGCCCCATGACAGCGTCAGTCTGGCAGAAATGGAGTTAGTCCCGCTCCCCCGACACCATGTCTGGAGTCCACTACCACACGCCGGGGCTGCCAGCATCTCCCCCGCCTGTCACGCCTGAGCCCGTGCGTCATGCGTGTGCATGGCGTGTTGGGGCAACAAGTGCCAATCTCCGAAGCTTTGCTCTTGTCCTGGCCTGATCCAGGTCCTTGCAGGAGGGGCCGGCCTGATCACTGGGGAAGGCCAAATTCTGCTGCTGGGCTCGCTGGCCCCGCTGCCTGCTGCGGGAGCTGCGTGTGTGGCTCTGAGGCCAAAACGTGGCATGTGGGGTTTTCCTCTTTCAGTGAAACTCTGGGGCAGCCCTGTGGGAGGAGGAAAGGGCATCAGGAGTGAGGGGCACGGCTTCTGCGTCAGAACTGCCTGGAGTTTCAATGCTGGAGGCTGCAAGTAGCAGAGGAACAGGGGGGAAAAGCCCTGGTCATGCCCTGCTCACACTCCCATCCAGCCTCTGCTCCCTGCCGCCATGTGACACGGGAGACTGGGCACAGACCTAGGGTCCGACCCGGATACGGCAGTTTTTAGGGTCTAATGAGCCTGCGGACAGTGCAACAGCACCCCCACGGCAGCCCAGGCTCTCCTTGCACACCTGGGCTGTTTAATGTCCCAAGCAGCTGCTGTGCTCCAGACCTATGGATTCATAGTTTCATAGTTTCTAGGGTCGGAAGGGACCTGAGCAGATCATCGAGTCCGACCCCCCACCACGGCAGGAAAGAGTACTGGGGTCAAATGACCCCAGCAAGGTGTACATCCAGCCTCCTCTTAAAGCCCCCCAGGGTAGGAGCCAGCACCACTTCTCTTGGGAGCTGGTTCCAGACCCTAGCCGCCCTGACCGTGAAGTCGCCTCCTGATATCTAACCTAAACCTGCCCTCTGCCAGCTTGTGACCGCTATTCCTGGTCACTCCTGGCGGTGCTCGGGGGAACAGGGACTCCCCCAGTGCCTGCTGGTCCCCCCGACTAGTTTATAACAGGCCACTAGATCCCCCTCAGCCTTCTCTTGTGGAGGCTGAACAGGTTCAGGTCCCGTCGCCTCTCCTCGTAGGGCCTGCCCTGCTGCCCCTGACCATGCGAGTGGCCTCCTCTGGACCCTCTCCATGCTGTCCACATCCCTCTTGAAGTGCGGCACCCAGAGCTGGATGCAGTACTCCAGCTGCGGCCTGACCAGTGCCGCACAGAGGGGGAGGATCACCTCCCTGGCCCTGCTCGAGATGCATCTGTGGATGCAGGACAAGGTGCGGTCGGCCTTCCTGACTGCATCCCCACACTGCCGGCCCACATTCATCTTGGCATCGGTGATGACTCCAAGATCCTTTTCTGCCTCTGCCCTGACGAGAAGGGAGTTCCCCAGCCTGTAGGTATGGTGCCGGTTGTTCCTCCCCAGGTGCAGCACCTTGCACTTGTCGGTGTTGAATCCCGTCCTATTCTCATCCTCCCACCCCTGTAACCTGTCTAGGTCCAATTGCAGCCTATTGCTCCCTTCTAGCGTGCCCACGTCCCCCCACATCTTAGTGTCATCAGCAGATTTGAGCAGGTGCTTTTCACCCCCTCGTCCAAGTCCCTGATGAAGATGTTGAACAGTGCGGGCCTGAGGACCGAGCCCTGGGGGACCCCACTGCCCACGTCCCTCCAGGGCGGACATGACCCGTCCACCACCGCTCTGGGTGCGGCCCTCCGGCCAGTTGGTGACACATCTGACTGTGCGGGTGTCGACACCACAGCCCCCAGTGTCTTAATGAGAACGGGGTGAGAGACGGTGTCAAAGGCCTTCCTAAAATCCAGGAAGACGATGTCCACTGCTACCCCTGCATCTAAGGATTTGGTGATCTGATCATAGAAGGCCACCAGGTTGGTCTGACAGGACCTGCTGCTAATGAACCCGTGTTGGTTGCCCCTGAGCATGATCTCCCCCCGGCCCCTCGTGGACATGCACCAGAATTGAGGTAAGACTGACTGGCCTATAGTTCCCTGGGTCCTGCTTCCTCCCCTTTTTGAAGATGGGAACCGCATTGGCCCTCTTCCAGACATGGCGAGGCACATCCTGCTCTGCCCCTTGCAGTAACTCTTGCCTTTTTCTGCTGCAGGACTTTGACACAGGAAGACCCAGGAGACAATCAGATAATGCTGGAGGAGATCATACAGATGGTAAGCTCCGATCCCCCTTCTCTTCCTCTCATGCTGTGTCTTGTTAGTGCAGCGAATGGCTCATGTCTGGCTATGGGGCGCAGGCAGTTTTCTAGGAGCCCAGACACCCCTCAGCATTGCTGATCCATAGCCACGGCCAGTGTCGGTTTAGGCTCTCCCGTCCATCCTGCCAGTGCATGGGGGAGAGGAACAAAGCGGGTGCAAGGAGGGGGCAGCGTGGCAGCAATCAAGCACGTGCTGGGGTACCTGGTACGAGGAGACAGGTCTCAGCATCACCCCTGCAGGCAGCATCAGCAAACGAATTTAAAATTGCTCACACGAAGCCCTGTGCTGGGAAGCCAGGATAGGAACCATCCAGCTCCCTGGTCCTTGACCTTGTGGCCCCCTGTGCCAGAATCAGGTCTCATGCAGCCTGCCCCTGGACCATATACCTCAGCTGGGGTCAGGCACTGTGGCCTTGCACCATCCCTGTCCAGCCCCACATGCCAGGATCAGGCCCCATGCAGCCTCCACTTGACCCACATGCCCAAACCAGGTTGCATGTGGCCTCAGCTGGCCTCCACATGCTGGCATCAGGCGCTGGGGCCCTGCCCAGCTCCACATGCCAGGATCAGGCCTTGCACCATCCTGCAGGCCCAGCCCAGCACATAGGGCTGTGCCCTCTGGCCCATGGGGCTTTCCACAGGTCTGGAAATCTGGCAGCCAAAGTTCATCCAATAAGTTATTTTCCGTGAATTCCTGGCTTGACAGCACCACGCAGACATGAATCATTGCGCTTTGCCGGAATGGATTTGGCTGATTTGGGCTGAGATGTGGAATTAAAAAAAGAAAGAAAAAAAAGGCTCCCAGGTCTCCCCAACGCCAGAACGTGCGCATGGTTTACTGTGCACTGGCCGCAGTAACTGGCCTCAGCCCATGGCCGTTCCAGCCGGCCACAGTGCAGGCTTTGCAGGTGTAAGCAAAGCCCCAGGGACACAAAACACATAGAAAAGCAGTCGTGTGCTGCCAGACTTCGCTCCTCCGACTGCAGGCTTGGACCTGGTTCTCGGTGCTACCACCCCGAGTCGGCTGACTCTTAACAGACCAAAGGCAGACGAGGTTCTTTGGGTCGATGTGATCTCTTTTATTAGAACAACTAAGTAGTTGGAAAAATTGTTCTTTGCAAGCTTTGGGGTACAAACACCCTTCTTCAGGCATAGGGAGAGTTTGTGCCTGAAGAAGGGTGTTTGTATCCAAAGACTTGCAAAGAACAATTTTTAGTCGGTCTAATAAAAGATACCACATCGACCCAAAGAACCATGTCTGCCTGTGTCCTTAGACCAACACGGCTACAACCAACACCCCTACTAACATCCCAAAGTTTTATTAAAAACAATAACAAGAATAATAGTGAATGAGGGCTGCCTCTCCTTTGCCTCAAGGGCTCGCTTCACATGTCCCGGCTCTTTTCTGAAACCTCGAGCTCAAGCACCTGTGAGAGGCGAGAGCCACGCACAGTCTGGGCTTTCCAGAGCCGCGGGGCCGGCATTTGGAGAGACACCAGTTAGAGCCTGAGAGCTGGCAGTCTGGAGGGTCTGGTTTTTAGTGTACGTGCATGCACACACGCACTTGGTGCACATTTCCCCACAGCCACACGCCTGGAGGCTGGGCCGGCTGGGTCTGAGCAGTCTGTCAGTGCAGAGACCCGGGCTCAGGGCACCAGGGTCCAGTCCGGGTCCCTCCAGCATCTGACTTTCCCCTTCCCAGAGCCCCAGCTCCGGTGTTTGCCTCTCGGGCTGTGTGCTGCCCCCTCCCTTGAACAGCATCTGACCCCACTCTGCCACGCAGGTGTGCCCTGCTAATGGGCCTTTCTGGCTCTCCTGCGCTCTTGAGATGTGCTCAGAGGACACTCTTGGCTCTTGTTCCCAGGAGCCTGCTCCCACCCGCTCCTCGCCTCTGGCTAGGAGTACTTTTGAAGTGGTCACTCGAATCCTGTTCCCCCGGCCAGCTCTCAGAGGCAGGAGAGATGCTTGGCAGGGCTGACCCTAGCGTACCCCTAGCAATATAGGAGACCACCAGCAGGCTCTTTCTGCCTGCGGCGGGGACCTTCGGTCTGTGCCCCAAGCTGCTGCTCCTCGTGCCCAGGTGACGTTGCTGGCGCGGGTGACGGAGCAGGGCCCGGACCCTGCTCCGCTGCAGTCCTTGGGCTCCAGACAGCAGTGGCGAGCTGGGGTGAAGCACTCTTCACAACCCTCTTGGAGCCGCCGAGCAGGGAGAGGAGAAGCATTCCTGCCTGCCTGCGTGGGCTGACCCCTGGCAGCAGGCCCAGCACCAGGCAGGTGGAGGCACACAGCCTCTGTCCTGCTAATGAGACAAGGGCTTCATGCCCTGCACACCGGGTGCTGGGACTGGAGTCCCCCAGCCACGATCTGTGCTTGGAGCCAGGCTCCCTGACGCCAGGCAGGGGACTGGCCGATGCAAAATGTCAGGCTCTTGTACCAGTGCCTCTGCAAGAGGCTGGGGAGTGGGGAGAGCTGCATCCTGCTCTCTGGGCCCACGGGCAGGCTGAGAGCTGCCCTGCAGCAGGACATACCCCATGCAAAGGGATGCTATGTGCTCCCAGCTCCACATCCAGCTAGGCTGTGTTTGGGGGAGCTAAGGCCCCTCCGTGCCTCCCCTCCTGCACCCCGTGTCAGGCAGCTAGAGCCCATGGGAACACAGGTGACACCTGTTCCCCAGGCAGGGGTACAATGGCAAAGGAGCAAGGGCTGCTTATTTTGTCTTCCTGCCCTGAGTCTGAGCCTCTGCCTTGGCAAGGTTTGCATGCAGAGTAGAGGCTCTTCTGACAGTAGCTGAGCTCAGCCGCAACCATCAGAGCTCAGGGAGGACCTGAGTGAGAAAGAGGATGTCTGCTGTAACACAATGGGGCCTGAGAACGGTGCTTCGTGCTGAGCTGGGGGCCGTGCTGCAAGCTGTGACCATGCACTCAGATTACCCAACCAGCTCTGAACAGCGAGCGGTCCCGGTTGCTAGTGTCTAGGCTGTTTTATTGATATAAAAATCTGGCTGAGCTTTTATGAGAGACGACCGGAAGTATCACAATAAAACAAAGCTTCCTAGAACAATTGGCCATGGTAAAACTAAAACATGTTGACGGTTGTCTAGCTTGCCACGATAAATCGAAATCTAACATGATAAAAATCGTGCAAGTGTATTTGGTTATGCAACTAGCTGAGAGAAATGGTGATTTTTCGTAATGTGTACGTAAACAATTCGTAACGTGTACAAGCACCCAACAGCAAGTCCAGTAGGAATATAGGATCACAGGCGGTATGCACAAGCCATCAAGGTTGAGACAGCCTGACCTTGACACCAAAATGAACCCCAGATGCCTGTCCTCAAATGCTAGATAAATCGAGATGCTCACAGGTGCAGGCGGGACCAGGGCCGGGTGCACAAACCGGGTCTGCTTACAGATGAGCGCGCTTGCACATCTGGCTCTGAGCGAGGGGGGAGTCTGTTCTTCTGCTAACTAGCTATTAAAGGCATGTAATGAGCCACGTTGCTGGGGCCGGCGGCCGCTGGGAAGCAGATTGCTAATCAGATCGTTCTCTTTGTAATCTTCAGAAGCAGCCGCTCTGCCTGGGCGGTGGTTTCGTGGCAGGGATTCCCTGGCGCTCTATTAATTGATTCAATGAGCGCTGGGGAAAGAGCCAGCCTGTGGCAGACATGCGCATGCTGGGGTTATTTAAATAGCAGAGATGATTAATCTTGTATTAGCAGACAGAGCAGGGGATCCCTTAGCACCGGGGTGCTCAGCCCCTGGTCCCCAGTGCCGGGTCATCCAAATTTCCAAGCATGTGGGGGGCCCATGCCAGATAGCATGGTCCTGAGCCCTGGATCAGTCACATAATGGCAGTGCAAGGCCTGACCCTGGTGCTTGGGGCTGGGTCGGGGTGCCGTGGGAGCCTGATTCTGGTGGGGCCAGAAGATTGGATTGAGCACCACTGTCTTAATACAATGGCACCAAGTCATTGGTTTATGGCCCTGAGGCCACTGGCAATGGTCTGTGTTGAGCTCCGTGGAAGCAGGAATTGGCCCTGGCTCCAAACCCCAATCCCACTGCTGCTCCTGTTCAGCAGGCTGGGTCCAAGATGTGCTGCCCTTTCTCTCTCTGTCCGCCCATCCCGTGACCCCAGAAGTGTCCCTGGGGTGGGGTATGTGGACCATGCACTCTCCTGATGGCCACAAGCCGGGTTGCAACCCTCTGGCCGGTTGCTCCTGGGGGACGCTACGGTGCCACCTCACCGAGCAGATGGCCCAAGATTGGCACCAGCGTTAGAGTAGTTGCAGCACGCAGGACATCGGTGACTCCGGGCAGCCCTGTAGCCATCTCGCACTAATGGCGGCCTCCCTGGCTTCATGGTTTAGGCAGAGGGAGTGAAAGCAGAGCCCTTTGAAAACCACTCAGCTCTGGAGATAGCAGAGCAGCTGACACTGCTGGATCACTTGGTCTTCAAGAAGATCCCGTACGAGTAAGTCCCGGTCCCCCTCCCCTGCCTGGTGCCCACTGGCACTCCATGAGACACCGTGGTCTTTTCAAGAGGACATGATACCACCCTCCTGGGGACCAGCACCCTGCCCCAATGACCAGGTGGCACATGGCCCCGCTGCCCTTCATGCTTTGGGAGCAGGTGCTGCCAGCACTCAGGTGGCCGAGAGGTGCCCAGCCTGGGCCTGCCTTGGCCCCTCACTGGGCTTGAGGCACACAGGGAGCTACTCTACAGCACCTCCCCAGCTTCCTGGAGGACCCTGAGTCTCACCCCGCCAGTGGTTTCTGCAGACAGGCAATGTTCCCTCCTTGGGCTGACCAGGAGACCAGGGCTTGTCTGATGCCTGCAGTCCATTGGGTGACCACAGTGCATGCTCGGATGTCTCCCTTCTGCAGAGAAGAGGAGCCCAGGGGAGGACGCAGGGCTATTCTGTGTGCAGAAGCAGGGGTTTGGCCCTGCCTGTGCCTGGAAAGGCTTAAAGCGAGAGTCCTCAGTGCATCCCAGGGCATGCCATTCCTAACCCTAAATGTGATGAGCCATTAGCAAGAATGCCAGTGCACCTCGGGGCCCTTCTGCTGCCTGTGCCCTGCAGCCCCTGCCCTTGTATCTAAGCCAGGTAGCTTCTGCCAGGCTCTCCAGGGGCAGCCGCTCCAACGCAAGCGGCTCTCACGGTGCCAGTTCCTTTGCTGGAGCATCTCGCGGGCCGGACCGTTTGCATGGGAAGCTCGGTGATCCTGGGGAGACAGGAGGGAGCTGATCCTGAGTTGTCACTTTCAGAGAGTTCTTTGGACAGGGCTGGATGAAGCTGGAGAAGAATGAGAGGACTCCGTACATAATGAAGAACACGAAGCACTTCAATGACGTAAGTCCAGGACAGTCGGGGGTAGTTGTGGGGGATGAGGGAGGGATTGAGAGGAGTCCGGGCAGCGATGCTGGTACCTGATGGCTGGGATTTCCTATGGGGCTTTTTGTAGGCGTCGTTCTCAAGGAATTGAGTCTGTTTCAAGTGAAGCCCCTAAGCCAGAGCTGGCACTGATTAATTAGACTGGCTGGAGGTGAACCCCTGGGCTTGGTTATGGGCCAAAGAACAGCAAAATCACAGGAAATCATGAGCTTAAAAGCATGGCCCACCAGGCTCAAATCCAAACGCTTAATGTGCATCATCTGGGGTGATGTTTCAGCCCTGTTGTAGTCAGCTCCAAAGCTGTCTTGATGTTTGCATGCCTGATGCTATGGCCTGATATTCAGGGGCCCTGTGCACCCTCCGCGCAGCCCTCTACAATGCAGGCTGCTGAGTTAAGAGTCAGGACCCGGCCGTAGTAGTCCAGTACCTACCATGAAGAGAGCTCACATACATGTCAGGTGCTTATGTTTCTTCATGGGCTAGCTGCAGTCCCATCCACAATGCTGATATAGGCCCCACGTCAGCAAGGCGCTTCCAGCCCATGAATGCTTTCCAGTCCACAAAGCTGACATAGGGCCCATGTCAGCAAGGCATTTCCGACACATGCGCATGTCCCATTGACTTTACAGCTGAACTTCAGCATGTGCGCACGTGCCTGGCAGCATCCAGGTCCGTGCAGGCTGCAGCTGGCTGGACTGCAGCTGGCCACACAGCTCCTGTCCTTGCCGTGTCTTCATGCCAGCAGGCGGCAATAACAGCAGGACAAATGGGGTTGCAGGAGACTTTTGCATTGGCACTGCTATGTATTAGCATCCTTTGGTGTGGAGAGGCCGGCAACAGGATCCAGGATCCAGCCTAGTCCCTTCCTGGGTTCTTACCCCTGCAGTGATGAGACGGCCCTAAGGCTAAAAGCCATACAGCTATAACCGCCCAGAGCCCTGACTATCGAAAGAGCTCCTGACCAGGGGGGTTGTAACCTCTCCCCTTCCGAAGGTCAGTAACTTGATCGCCTCCGAGATTGTCCGGAATGAGGACGTCAATGTGAGGGTGAGCGCCATTGAGAAGTGGGTGGCGGTGGCCGACATCTGCCGGTGCCTGCACAACTACAACGCCGTCCTCGAGATCACCTCTTCCCTCAACCGCAGTGCCATCTTCCGGCTCAAGAAGACGTGGCTCAAAGTGTCCAAGCAGGTACTGGGCTGAGATGTGGCCTGTCTGGATGTGGTGGAGGAGCATACGTGTGGGCTGGGAACAGATGTGGACCCGGAGGGGTGCAGGGGGATGGGGGAGCCCCCCTTACGGTCAATCACACCACGGGAACAGTAGGTGGGGACTTAAAAATTAAGTTTCCCAGTAAGAAGAATCTCCCTTCTTTTCCCCTCCAGTCTCACAGCTACTACTGCTGCTTTCTCCCACTGCTCTGGGGGCAGGATACTCCAGACCTGCTCTGGCCAGGGAGCTGGGCTCAGCCAGGGACAGCAGCAGTGGCAGGTCCCTCCTTCCTGCCCAGTCCCCTGTGCCCTGGGACAGCCCAGGAGCAGGTGTGGGGAAGGGACCCCATTTGCTGCTGCTGTCTCCAGCCCAGCTACCGTGGGGCAGGAGTGGCTCTGGAGAGCCCCCCATCACCTGCAGTGGGGGGCAAGAGAGGGGAAGAAATGGGAGGAGCGGCATGTTCCTACAGTAAAAGAAATCCCCGGTAGCCCTGCTCCTGTGTTGCTTGGAGGTTTGGCACACGGGGGAGAGAGCCCTTCTTAGGTGGGAGCACGGCTATGTTGGGGGTCAGGACCGGTCCAGCCAAGCAGGGGTCTGGCGTCATGAGTTCGAAGCTTACCAGAGCCACGTGGTTGTGCTTCGGACTCCTCTCTGGTCCTTTAGGTCCATCAGGTCACGGTGTAATGACAGGTGGTGAAGGGGTCGGCTAAATACTGTCTTTTGGGATATTAGCACAGTCCCCTTAATGCATGCGGGGGCTGCGCACAGCGCTTGGGGGCAGAGGCTGTTATGGTGGAAAAGTAGTGCGATACAAAGAGCAGCCGCAGGGCGAGGCACCAGGATGCAGTGGCTATGGTGCCAGACATCCCCGAGGGAACAGCCAAAGCAGAAGTGAAACCACGGAGCTTGTCCAGCTGCGATATGTTCCCCCAGGCAACAGAGCAAAATACAGGTGTCGCTCTCAGGGCAGGCATTGATGCCTCTTGAGATCCTTGTCCAACAGGCCTGGGGCACTCTGGCATGGTTGGCCGGGATGATCTAGTTGGGGCTGGTCGTGCTTGGAGCAGGGGTTGGACTAGATGTGACCTCCTGAGCTCCCTTCTAGCCCTTGTTGTCTCTGATTCTAGCAGGCTCATTAATATGTGGTATCTGCATGCACCTTGTTCCAGGCTTGCGGGCACAGACAGCTGCAGTGTCTGCAACAGAAATGCAGGTCGGCCTGTCTAAAATGGCCCCTCTGCAACGGCTTCAGCATCCCTGCGTGTCATTGAAGCTGGTGCTCTCCAGGCCAGGGCACGCAGGGGGCTCACAGGAGAGCTGCTCTTCCCTGTTTCTGAGCAGTGAGAAATCAAAGGTTTAGGCAGGGTCATCCCAGGCAGGCAATCTCTGGGCTAACTAGCAGGTGACGCTCCCCTTGCACAGGCACAAGGGCCGGGTTTGCAAGACTATAAGCAAAGCCCGCTTTCCCCCGAAGCCGGGGGATGGCTTCCTGGTCTAGTCCCTGGTGCTGCCTTGTGTAACGGGCGATGGACCCACAGGGGTGCAGCACGGTGGGGGGTGGAATTTCCTGGTCATTGGAAATCTTAAAAAAAAAATCCTCATTCAAGGTCATTAATTGCCAACATTAATTGATGAAGGAAATACATATTTTTTAAATTTCTTTGAGCTTGATGGGAGCATTTGCTTTCACTCAAACTGCAATGTTTGGTTTTTATTTATACTTTAAACTTAAAAGTACAGGCTTGTTGACAGAAAACAGTCCTTTCAATCCCCCCCCCACTGTGACCATTTCACTGCTGGAACAGGCCATTCCCACTTCCTTTCAGATGACCTTTTCTATAGACTTACATACTTCTATACACTCCCTTTCAAAACCCGAGACCTGGAAACCGGGCCCAGGTTCGTTGAATGCAGCCACGGTGCTGAGTCTGCGCATCTCCCTGGAGTTATGATGTCCGGGAGACATCGCCCACCCCTGCCCTGACTCTGTCTGGGCAAAGGCAGGATACTCCAAGCCTTGAGGCCAGCGTGGGCTGCTGTCGCTGCAGGGCAGGGCTGGTTTTATCTGTCCGCCCAGCAGCCCTTGCAGCGGTCCCGCGAGGCTCTGAGTGTGCCCGGGGGGAATGGGGCTTTCCCCAGCGCCAGCCCCTCATCGGCTGTGCTCTGGGTCTTGCAGACGAAGGCGCTCATCGACAAGCTGCAGAAGCTGGTGTCGTCCGAGGGCAGGTTCAAGAACCTGAGGGAAGCTCTGAAGAAGTAAGTGGCCGGCGGTCGGCATCCCGGGGCACCTGCGACGGAGGCCGAGACCTCGCGCTCTTCCCTTAGCATGCTCCTGGGTCTGGGGAGCAGCCAACAACAGGACCATCACTACATGCCTTAATGAAGGAGGGGGAATAATGCCAGGGACAGGATGTTTTATCCGCATAAAGTCACACGATCTGGAGCTGGAAGGAGCGGTTTAGAGCGCGGGGCTCCGGGATCCATCCCACCTGTGCGGTGCCTAGAGAGGTTGTTGCGTCCCCGGGATTTCACTGCTCCCCCGTGCCGCACGGGGAGCTGGGCAGAGTTGCTTACCTGTGGCGGCCCCTGCACCCTTCTTGGTCCTGGCTTTCTAAGATGCAGCGTCCCCCTCCCTTCGAAGCCGTCCTGGCTCCCAGCTGCTTTTGCCTGTAGGAAAACCCGTGCTGCTGAAAGGGCCCGAGCGGCCCCGATCCGGCTGATGGGCACTGACCAATCCTGCGCTGCCCCCGTAATCATGTGCGAGGCCTGGATCAGACCCTGGGTGTCTCGGTCCACGTGGTCTGCTTTGCTGCAACCTCAGCTGCCAGCTGGTGACCTCGGGAGGGTTTAGTGACACCCCTCTCCTCCAGCGCCCATCGGCTGGAGACTGAGCCCAGCTGCTCCAGGCACCCTGCAGCTCTGCGTGAGCTCCGGCCCAGCCCGAACGCCCGGGCTCCTGCGCTTCCCCCGCTCTTGTCCCTGGTGCCCGCTGCAGCCCCCTGCTCACCCTGCAGCAGCCAGGACGCCGACGGGGCCGGGGTTTGCCCGTGCCCCCAGCTCCCATCCCTGCCTTGTTCACCTGCAGCGGTGCTTGAAGAGCAGGGTCCAGATCCCAGCTGGGATTTGCCTCGCAGCTGAGTCAGACCCGGGCCTGATCCGGCACAGTGGTGAGGGAGGGCAGCTCAGCCTTGCTTCGGTAACTGAGCCCAAACTTTTCCCACCTTTGAAGGGAGAGGAGAGGAGAAGTAGCCCTCGCTGTACCACCTCTCGGTGCATTGCAGAGCACCCAGGGGCGCAGCAAAGCCTTCTCCAGCGGCCATGGAGCGGCCGGTCCGCCGAACAGTCCCCCATGGGGTCAGGGGTCCCTGAACAAGGAGTAACGGGGTTCCCTCCTCTCCGCTCTGTTCCTAAGCTGCGACCCGCCCTGCGTCCCCTACCTGGGCATGTACCTGACGGACCTGGCCTTCATAGAGGAGGGGACCCCGAATTACACCGAGGACGGCTTGGTGAACTTCTCCAAGATGCGGATGGTGAGTCAGATGAGGGGTGGGTCCACTAGCTCTGGATGAGGTCAGGAATCTCCTGTTTGCAAATACCTGGCCTTTATCGTCGCTGGCCCAGAGGCTTGACAGGCCACACTGCGTAAGGCGGAAGGCTGCTATCATCCAGACCCTGTTGCCCGCACACATGCATGCCCACGGCATGCTTCCCGAGGAGGGGCTGGCTGTCTGTTCACGAAACAGAGAGTGCTTTGCAGTGGAAGCCAAATAACATTTTGCATCCGAGTTTGCCGGCAGACAGTGTCCTCCCCCGGGGGTCCAGGGTGGGGAAGGGACCCGCTGTTTCAGGACAGCGACACATGCTCGGTTGTCTCTCTGGACAGATCTCCCACATCATCCGAGAGATCCGCCAGTTCCAGCAGACCTCCTACAAGATCGAGCATCAGCCCAAGGTATGTCCCCCCTGTTCAGAGCCCTCTGCCCCCCAGTCTGCTGCCCTGACTCACCCAGGAGCCTTTGCGGTCGTGCAACCTGGTACGCCTGGCAGCTGCTCTGGAAAGGGTGTGATGGCTCAGAAAGGATAGTGCCTTCAGGGAGGACAGCAGGATGGGCTGGGCTGGGGAAACGGAGACTTGCTGGCAAAGCAGGGCAGAGAGCACGGGCAGTCAGGGACGCCCCCAAATACCTGCCCCGGCCCTGGCTAAGCTGCGTGGCTGCCATCCCTCCAAAGCAAACGCGATTCTTTCCCACCTTGTGTCTTCTGCCGCTTGAAGTGACTGGTGCAAGGACCCCGCGTCAGGAGTCCTGCCGGACAGAGCAGACGGTTGTCTGTGCTGGACGCAAGGGCTGGGGAGTGATAACTAAGGGATGCGTGGACCTGGGGAGGTCGTTGGCTCTGGGCTTCCAGCTCGGGCCTGCGATGGAGTTGCCTCCCAGCTGTTCTGGAGAGGTCGGGGCTCTGCGCCCATTTCTCTCTTTCCAGAATATTGATGGCTCGGCTGCTTTTTTCACTTTTCCTTCAGCAGCTTCCACCAGGGTGGACCCAGAAGGGGTGCAGTGGCGTGGCTGCACCCCCTTTCCAACCAGTCCGTGCTGCTGGAGCCTCTTGGGACTTTAAAAAGTCCCCAAAGTGGAAAAGCCTCCCCCATTTCCCTCCGTGCTCAGAGGTGCATCCCCTCCCTTGCCCTCCTCCTCCAGCGGAGTCTGTTTTCCTACCATCCAGGGGCGTCCCAGGGGTGGGGGAAACTTCAGACCGGCTCCCACCCTGCTCCAGCTGGGCTCACCTAGGCCCATGACAGCAGCGGTGGTTTCCTACGTCTGCTCCTGGGGGCAGCGGGCGGCGTGGGGGACCCCCACCCCCGTTGCTGCTGCCGCTGTTCCCTGCCCAGCCCAGCTGGAGGGGGAGGAGCAGCTCCGGAGCATCCCCTGCCCCCAGAAGAGCGGGGAAAGCAGCAGCAACTGGAGAAGGGGGGATGCACCTCTCAGCACGGAGGCAAAGGCAAGGAAAAGACCCCAGAGGTCCAACAGCTCGGTCTGCCCGCAGCGGTGCATTGGTGGGAAGAGCCTGGGAATAGGGGTGGAGCCCCCATGCAGCACAGGTGGCTGCTCCTGCACCCCACTTTGCCAAATCCTGAGTCCACCCCGGGCTTCCACCCTCCACGGCCCTGTGCCGGGAGCCAGGACGGAAAGCTGCATGATGGCCGTGCTGGTGCTGACCTCTGGTCCTTAAAGTGGCCTCTCCGGGGTTTCCTGTTGGATGCTTTGCTGCATCCTATGTGCTAAAAGAGCTGCTGTGCTGCTGCGCTGCTGCTCTGGCCCATTCCCCTGCAGAGCTGGAGCTGTTGTTCTCAGCCCTGCGCTCGCTCTTGGTGCGGCCTGCAGCTTGCAGCAGATTATGCAATAGGATTAGCCTGGAGAATCATAGAAAATGAGGGGTGAAGCAACCTTAGGAGGTCACATCTAATCCAACCCCCTGCTCCAAGCAGCACCAGCTCCATCTACATCATCCCAGACAAGACTTTGTCTACCTGGGTCCTAAACACTTCAAGGATGGAGACTCCAGCACCTCTCCGGGTAACCTGTTCCAGTGTTTCACTCCTAGTGAGAGAGAGTTTTTCCTAATATCCAACCTAAGCCTCCTGGACTGCAACTCGAGTCCATTGCTCCTTGTCCTGTATCTGCCCCCACTGAGACCAGCCCAGCTCCATCCTCTTTGCAGCCCCCCTGCAGGGAGGTGACGGCTGCTGTTCAATCCCCCTCGGTCTTCTCTTCTCCAGACCCAATCAGCCCAGTTCCCTCAGTCTCTCCTCCCCAGTCCTGTCCCCCAGCCCCACAACCATTTTCATTGCCCTCCACTGGACTCAGTGTATCCACATCCTTTCTGTAGTGGGGGCCACAGCTGGACACAGGACTCCAGATGTGGCCTCCCCGGTGCAGAACAGAGGGGAGGAATCACCGCCCTCCATGTGCTGGCACCGCTCCTACCAGTGCACCCAGGATGCTGGTCGCCTTCTTGGCAACACGGGCGCACTGCTGGCTCCTGTTCAGCTTCTTGTCCCCTGCCCCCCAGGTCCTGCTCTGAAAAGCAGCCCCCACCTTGCTTTACCCACACCCAGCGCCTTGCGCAGAGGCTGCAGCGGCCAGTGACCGTGGCGTGCTGCGTAGACCCGTTTTGGGCCAGGCTCTGACGCGGGGGTCGGGCTGGGACGGGCAGGCAGCGCGAGCTGACAGCCCCTTTTGCCCCTTGATGGCAGGACACTGCCCAGCCCCACGCTGCCAGCTCTGGAGCCACGGCAGCTCCTGGGGGGCTGAAGTGCAAAACCACGTCTCCCTCTCTTGTACACACACAGGCCATGCACACGTGTCTCCCTCTTCTCACTCACACACACCACACATGCACTCCTACACACATGCCACATATATGCATCTCTCTTCTCACTCATACGTGCACACTACACACACACAACGCACACTCATGTTCCCTCCTCATTCATACACACACACACATGCATGTCTCCTTCACTCATACGCACACCAGGCACACGCACGTCTCACTCGTGCACATGCATGTCTCCATCTCCCTCATGCACACGTGCCGTGCACACACACGTCTCCCTCTTCTCACTCAGATGCACACACACCACATACATATGTCTCTCTCCTCACTTGTACACATGCCACACATGCCATGCACACGTATGTTTCTCTCTCTTCACTCATGCACACATGCATGTTTCCCTCTGTCACTTGTACACATGCCACACACGCAAACCGGCTCCTTATTTCCCCCGCTACAACCCAAGCAGCTTCCCAGGCCTCCTCTCCCCCCGCTGAAGTGCTGCCTGGCAAAAGCCAGCTCCACGCGGCTTGCACGAGCCCCGCGGTCCATCCCTGCCTCCGCCTGCTCCCCTGCAGTGGCCTGGACCTCGCTGCTAATGCTGCCAAAAAGTCCTCCTGGGCCCTTCAGCTAAAGCCCTTGCTGTGCCTGACTGGACTCCCGCGTGGGCGAACGCACCCTGGCTTCGCCGACATCTCGGGGTGCTGGGGTGTGCGCTCCCGGCAGAGGACAGAGCCGCCCAGGGCTGCCCACACGCTGGTCACGGGGCAGCCTCCGCGCCAGCCTCGGGGTCGGTGTGACTCCGCCGGTCCCGTGTCTTTCCCCAGGTGACGCAGTATTTGCTGGACCAGTCGTTCGTGATGGACGAAGAGAGCCTCTACGAAGCCTCCCTACGGATAGAGCCCAAGCTGCCGACCTGAAGGCGAGGGGCGGGCGGCAGCCCCGTGTACACACGCTATATCATATTGTATATACCTACTCGTTTCTGTTGGACGCCCTAGATTGACTTCGTAGTATGTGCTTCTCGGAGGAAACCTCTCCGCCTTGTTATTAGACCCCCATAGACCCTGGCACAGGCCTCCCTGCATTGTTTTAAGGATTCACGCATAAACATTGTTGGATACAGTCCCGGTTTATTTTAATCGATGTTATTTTTGTCATTTGTTCTTCTGGGGCGGGGGGGCGGGGAGGGAGCTGGGGGGGAGCAGGAGGGAAGGGGAGAGCAGGCACCCCCAAGCGATGTGTACAGCTCTATTCACCTTCCTCTGTCGCCCCGAGCACGGCCGTGGTGTCGGACACGCGATCCGGGCACGGGTTCAGCATGCCTCACGTCCGTCTCGCCCCCGAGCCGCGTGCTCCGGGGAGCCAGGCCGGCGCGCGGCTCCCAGCGCCGTCGGTTCTCCAGCGCCCTGTCCCGGGGGCAGCAGGGTGGTCGAGGGAACAGGACCCGCTGACACGTGCAGCACGCGGTCCGCCACGCAGAGCTCGTGCCGTCGGGGAACGAAAATGCATCCTTTTCCTTCTTTAGCTGCATCTCACTCACGACAAGCTCCTGTTGATATGCTCTCCATCTGTATCCCTGGTGACTATTAGTAACACGATGTAGAATTAGAACAAAATGACCGAGTGTTTTTATTACATATACTGTAATCCTGTAATCCTTCTAGCAGGAATATAGTAATGTAGTGCTTATTCTGTGAATATTTACCATGTATTTTTTACATTGTACAGTATATAAACACAGTTTAACTTGGAAGTGGCAGGCATGCTCCACGAGAACAAACGAGACTTTTGCTGTAAGCAATACCGAGTGGTATGAGAATTCTATTTCAAGCCCTACAATATTTCAACTTACAGCTTGTTTGGAAAAATATTTCCATTTTTGTAAAAATATATGTTTCCTGATTACCTCTTGCTAATAAATCTATTCTATCTCAGGGTGAACGAGGACTTGAGAGGTTTCTTATCAACCTCCGTGCTTACACGTGTCTGTTCTGGTGAAGGGTCGTTTTGCTAGCGCCTACCAGGCGCCTCACTTAGGGGGCAGATGCGAACTTGAACGCCGGGTCTGTTCAGACCATGGGCTCGTTCCTGCAAGGTGCTGAGGCCCAGCAGGGCTCGTCAGCTTCAGGCGTTCCAGGTAAGGATGTTTCCCCTAAAACACTGATCGGACTTCCATTGGCACAGAGAGTGCGAGGTGACCCGGTGGTGTGTGTGTGTTAGGACAAGAGCCCTGAGCAGAGAGCGATGAGCTCTCTGGGAGTGAGTGTGAGTGTGAGTGTGACTGCGGTGGGGGTTGTGTCTGTGGCACTTCCTTGGAGATGGGTGATGAGAAGTTTTTCTTGTCCTGCTCTGCAGTCCAGTGTCCAGCAGGCTCTTTTGGAGACGCCGTTCTTCCAAGAAGTGGCTCTTAGAGACGGATTTCTATCCATGCTTTTTTGCTGAGAGATTTTCTTCTCAGGCTGAGAACCATAGGAAATGAGGGTGGGAGGGAGCTCAGGAGGTCACATCTAGTCCAACCCCTGCTCGAAGCAGGGCCAGCCCCGACTACATCATCCCAGCCAGGGCTTTGTCTAGCCTGGTTCTAAAAACCTCCAAGGATGGAGATGCCACCACCTCCCCGAGTAACCTGGTTCAGTGCTTCACCACCCTCCTCATGAGAAAGTTTTTCCTAATATCCAACCTCAGCTTCCCTTGCTGCAACTTGAGCCCGTTGCTCCTTGTCCTGTCGTCTGCTACTACTGAGACCAGTCCAGCTCCGTCCTCTGCGCAGCCCCCGGCAGGGAGGTGACGGCTGCTGTTCAACCCCCCTCGGTCTTCTCTTCTCCAGACTACATCAGCCCAGTTCCCTCCTCCTCTCCTCACCAGTCCTGTCCCCCAGCCCCCAACCACTTTCACTGCCCTCCACTGGACTCTCTCCAACTTGTCGACATCCTTTCTGTAGGATCCTGCTGGATCCCATCCTCCTACCTCTCTTCTCTCCTCTCCTCTCCATCCCCATCCCCACCTCCACCTTTTCTTCTTGGAGGGTTTGAAAACAGCCCGGACATGGGCACAGCTGGGCGCACGCGTAAGCCAACAAATGTCTCAGTTAACTTGGGTGCATCTCCCACTGGCATCGAGGTACAACCAAGGACAGGATTTTTAACCCACGATCAGTTGAAGCAAGAGGCTCGGTGTCCAGGTCGATGCCCACATAAGGGTTCTCTGGGTTCATCCCGTGCCTCCTGTTTGCACACCTACCCTCCTTGAAAGGAGCTGGAGGAGTGCTGCACACCCCAGGTGAGGATCACGGAGCCGGCTGGGCTGTGGCTGCCTGTCTGTCTCCACCCATGCTAGATTGGCTCGCTCTTCCCAAGGTCAAATGCAGTCTAAAACCTCAAAAGTTTGGAAGCGCTTGAAGGAGCCGCCTGGCAGGCAAGTGGGAAGCTGACCAGGCAGCAAATTCACAGAGAGGGAGAAATGGCATCAGCAAGGAGGAGAGGCACAGGAGAGCGACGGCAGGGTCCCGTGGGGCTTGGAGGCAAGCGCATGGCTTACTCCTCCAGCGGCACGTCCAAGCAGCCTTTTCTGGCTGCTGCTTTGCCCGTAGCCGAGTCCCTGACCTTCCCTCTTCAGCAAATGTCCTTTGAAGTCACCCGGGGGCTCGGCGTGGCGGGCCGAGCGCCCACGGTGCTGGCGGCCGGTGAGTTTCTGGGGAGCGAGTGGCCAGGCTCTGCGCCGGACACAGCGCGGCATTGTTTTAGCAAACGAGCCATAAGCCTCTTGAGCGCCCTGCACCGCGGGGCTGAGCCAGGGCTCTCACATGGATTAATGCCGCTTATCGGCCCGCAGCGAGGGGACGTCTCGATCTCGTGACTCGGGCTGGACTGGCAGGAGGGGAAAGGGGACATGCCCTTGACCGCTGGGGTGACCGTGCTCTCCATCCCGACCCAGAGCCAGACACACCCACTCAAGGAGGCTGTCGGGAAAGGCCCAACAGGACCCCAGTCTCGTGGCTCCTATGTGCTGCTATGTAGGGTCCGGCTTGATTCACAGGGCAGGGGCTGAGCTCCCCCCGGATTCCCAGAGCGGGATTAGCATGGGGTCTGCAGAGCCCCTTGCACACCGCCTTGGTGCAATGAATCTGGGCCCTTTCCCACCGCTCACCTGCTGGGGAGAAACCCCCCCGCTGTGCAGCCCAGCGGGTTTCCTCTGCGCCTGGGGACCATGAAGGAACCTTGTGCCTGCCTCCAGGCGCGTGACACAGGCCAAGCAGAGGTGCCCAGCACCATTTGCCGGGGACCGGCTCTGTCCTCCGGCCCCATCTCCAGCCTGGCCCCAGCCCCGCTCCAGGGCACCTGCGCTGGTACCGGGCAGGATGCAACCCTTTGCTGCAACGGCAGGTTTGCTGCAGCAGTGCGAGACCCTGCACCCTTGACCTCCGCTGCGCCGCGTGAGCCGTGGGGGTGTCCAGGGGAAGCCGTGCAAAGGCGGGAGAGTCCCGGCGTGCTCAGTGAAGCACAAACTGCACAGTCCTCCTGCTAGGGAGCGGCTTTGCTGCCTGCGAATGCACTGGACTTTGCTCTCCGCCTGCACCTGACACTCGAGCGGAGCTTGTTCCTGTACGGGCTCTGCCCAGGATCCCAGGCTCAGGATCGGGGCCCAGTGCCTCAGCCAGCTGCCTGAGTCCTTCCCAGGCTGCCCCGCTCCGCTGCACGGCCCTCCTTGCACCTTGGGCCAGGGTGATCTTTGCCCCACTCCTCCCCCACCCCCAGGGCTGAGACTTGGCCCTGCTGCATGTGCATTTTTGGCACTTCCTCCTCCAGCCCAGCAATCTCCGCTCTGCCGCAGCCACGGCCAGCCCTCCCCGCACACTCGTCCCACGTGACCAGACCCCATCCAAGCCCTTGCAGCCAGGCTGGAGGGAGCTGGTCCGTGCTGTGGCCAGGATGCGACCGCCTCTGTGCTGGCTGCTGGCTGCTGCCACGGTGGTCTCCATCACTTCTGCTTCTGGCTCCCACGCGGTCACTGCTGAAGGTAAAGGGAAGGGGGGCTGCAGGGCGCAGCACGTTCGCGCCAGGCTGCCCAAATCCAGGCAGCCCCCAGCACCGTGGGCATCCCAGGGCCCGGGGGAGGCGGGCGGGCAGTCTGCCGGCTCTCGGTGCTGCATGGGGGCCGGGAGATGGACCCCCAGCACGGGTGCTTCCAGGGTGCAAAGGTCGGTTGCATTCGATGACTCGCGGGGATGGCAGGGAGCGGTCTCGCCGTGCGGGGCCCCGATCCTGGATGTCGCAGGGCTGCACGGTGCCCCGTCCTTGCTTTCTGTGCTCCAGAGGGAGCGGGGGACCAGGCAAGCACTTTCAGTTCTGCTTCCCGTCCGTCGCTGGCCTCCGCCTTTGGCACGGTGCCCTTGTTTCTGCTGATCGTGGAGCAAAGCAAGGGCTTCAGCCTGATGGCAGAGGGACCCTGGTCAGCGGCCAGCTCTGTGCCAGGCTGTAGGGAGGGGAGGACCGAGCGTCCAGGGCAAGCAAACCCCGCTGTCAGCTGCCTGAGCAGGTGATGCTCCGGGCCTAGGGGGCAGGGGACCCAGTGCCCCGCGGCCCCTGATGTCTGGGGCATGTTCTCATGCATGTCTTGTGGCCGTGGTGGTGGTGGCTTGTGGCCTTGCTGTGAAAACCCTGGACGGGCAGTGGCGAGTGGGGCTTTCCAGCAAGGCTGTGGCTGCCTGCATGAAAGGCATCGAGCGTGGCTGCCCCAGGGCTAGCAGCTGCCCCCGTGACCGGAGCCCCCTGCCCTAGGAGCCCAGCGCTGTACTTTCATCTCTCTCTCTCTCTTCCAGAGGAGATTCAGTTTAGGTCCTGGATGCTGCAGGTAAGCCAACTTCGCTTCTAAAACCAAAACAGCGTCACGGGTTCCCACCCACCAGCAGATGTGCAAGCCGCTCGCGCACTTCTGCAAAGCACAGAAGCAGCCTGGTTTCGGTCCGCTGAGCCCTTCGCCCGCCAAGGGGACTTCCTGGGGAGGGATTTCCAATCTGGTCGGGGCGCTCAGCACTGCCCAGGGTCGGGACCTCGCACACGCTCTCTGTTCGCCCTGCACACGGTGCTAATCCCTGGCTGCAGCAGCACACGCAGCTCCAGACAAGAGCCGCCGTGTTTTTGGGCCCCCGTTCGTTCCCCCAAGGGCAGTCCCTGCTGGGGGGAGGTGTGGGCCAGTCCGCACCCTCCGGTCAGGGCAGCAAAGCACCCCTGCCCCGGCCCTGCCAAGGGCTGAACCTGAACTTGAAAACTTGAGCCAAGGTTTGTGTCGCTTTGTGGCACTCAAGGTCACACGCAGCGTTGCAGTCTGGGCACTGCCGCCCTCACCCTCTGTGTCTCCCGTAGCACGGCAAGTGGTACGGCGACGAGGAGTACTACAGCCGGCTCCGGATCTTCGCCAGCAACAAGAGGCGGGTGGAGCGGCACAACGCCGGGAACCACTCCTTCCAGAGTAGGACCGGGCGCGGGGTCGCTTCCTCTTGCGCTGCAGCAGGCTCAGCTCAGTGCGGGGCGTAACCCCCCTTTCTCCTTCCTCGTCTTTTCCAGTGGGGCTAAACGCCTTCTCAGACCTGACCTTTGCCGAGTTTAAGAAGAGATTCCTCTGGAGCGAGCCGCAGGTAGGCAGGCCTGTCCTGTGAGCACAGGCTTTCGCAGGGCCGTCGGCGCACGCTCTCCCGGGGCCCCTTCCACGCAGCTGGGGTTTATTCGGGGCTGCCTCTGCTTATAGTCTCCGGCGTCCGTGCAGCAAAAGGCAGTGCTGGGCTCCTGCCCTTGCAGACCTGCGCATCCCTTGGAAAACAGAAGGAAAACCCATGAGCTGGGCTGAGTTTGGGGGGTAGTCAATCCATGCTGCCCCTTCCGATGGCTCTAGGATTTTGCAAAGGGAGGTGCAGACAGTGAGGTGCATCGTCGCCTGTGAAACAGCACCCATTTTTCTCCCATGACAAATGCACTAGAAGCGTTCCCAACATGCTAGGGCCCTCGGCTTCAGATCGAAGCATAACAGAAACATCCGCATTGGAAGGAGTTCAAAAGGATCTGCCAGGCTGTGCCCCAGTACGGTGCCCAGGTCTGAGCATCCCGCCCCAACATGGACCTCCCTGGGGGCTCAGCACTGCCCAGGGTCGGGACCCTCGCACACACTCTCTGTTCGCCCTGCACACGGTGCTGATTCTGGGAGCCCAGCCCCCGGGGCTGAGCTGGGACGTGGCCCCCGTGGCGCGCTCGAGGTGTTTCCCCGCAGGCCGGTGCCGTGCGCGGTGCAGGCCGCGGCTCAGCTCGATGTTCCCCCCGTTCCTGCAGAACTGCTCGGCCACGCGGGGCAACTTGCCGCGCAGCTCACGGCCCTGCCCCAGCGCCATCGACTGGAGGAAGAAAGGAAACTACGTGACCCCGGTGAAAAACCAGGTAGGAAAGGGGTGGCCATCCTGGGACCGACCAGGGGATCGCAGAGGAGGTGGGGACCAGGGGCTGGCTGGACAAGGGCCCCTGGGCAGCACAGGGGAGGTCTCGTGCAGGCCCTTGGGGACCCCTCCAGGGGCTACGTCCAGGCGGACTGGTTAGGGAAGGGGGTGCTCTGTATAAAGCAATGGGGGAAAGTCCCTGAGAGCTAACGACGTCCCCGCTAGCAGCGCTGCCCCCCAGCACCAAGGAGAGCTGGCGCGTTGTCCCCCCACCCCGTGCATTCAGGGATGTTAACCCTTGGCTGCTTGGCTTCCGATGCAGGGCAGCTGTGGGAGCTGCTGGACCTTCTCCACCACGGGCTGCCTCGAGTCGGCAATCGCCATCAAGACAGGAAAGCTCCTGATGCTGGTAAGAGCTTCCCTGGCCTGCGCTCTGCTCCCGGGACCGGCCTCCAGTCCCCTGGCAGCTCCCCTGTATCGCCTGGGGCATGTGCTAGCATACGCACAGCTATGGACCACTTGCGCCCATGCTGAGCCAGCAAGGCAGCCGGGAGTGCGGCGGGGAACCCATTTCCTTGTCATATCCAAGAGCCTCGTTGCTCCAGGCTGAGGCAGGGCCTTTTGCCTGGGAAAGAGTCATTGCAACAGCTGCACTTCAGCTGTTCGCTTGGGTTAGCTAGCGGAGTAATCCTTGCACCGCAGACCGTGAACTGGTGGGACTCACTGCTGCAGGACGAGTCAGCCCAAGGGGGGCAAAGGAGAACAGGCTGCTATAATTCATTCTTGGGCTCTCATGCTGCTTTGGTTTAGTGATGAGTAGAGTGGAGCAGAGTTCAGGCAGGGCCCAGGCCTTTCTGAGGCATCCTGGGGCATCCGGAGCTGTTGTAGCACGGAGCAAAGATGAGCGGGAGCTTTGGAAAGCACCAGTCGCACTTCCTTGGGGCATGAGGACAGGATGAATATCCCTTGGGGATGGATTAATTGCAATTGCCTGCTTCAGGGTTCCTTATATATGCTACTGGGAGCAACAAGGGCCCCGGCTCAGACCTGGGCTGGCAATTCCTAGTCAAACAGGATAAACGCCGTCTGCCTGGGTAGCAGAGGGCTTCAGTGTTGCGTTGCCTGCCTTCAATGTTGTATTTAAAATGACTGGCAGAGAGATGGTGGGAACATGCACTGACTCCAGGTATTTCCCTAGTCGGAGCAGCAGCTGGTCGACTGTGCCCAGAACTTCAACAACCACGGGTGCAGCGGGTAAGTGCTGTGAGCAGGCAGCTCCTGGACGCAGAGAGCGTAACGCTCTTTCTCCACAGGCTCCAAAAATCCCGAGGACCTGGGATGCAGCCTGTCTGGGGTTTGCACCACGTTGGTCCTATCTCAAGGGAGGAGGGAGCAAGAGAGGGAGAAATATTTGTACCTTGGGGGAAAAATGTCCAGAGCATTTGACCATGTGCTGAAACACCCAATAGTGTCTCCCACGTGAACCCACTGCCTGGACTGCAGTTTAACCAGCTGATAAAAGCAATCTGAAAGCCCGGTGTGCACACACGTGCATTGCTCTATAACAAGTGCCTGGCTGACAACAGTGGATACTCTGACGCCGTACCAAGCTCTACCAGCGCATACAGTGGGCATGTCTACATGTTCATTAATGCACCGTCATTACTGCGCATCAAGTTTAGTACTTGCACGACCAAGTACCAAACTAAATCAATGCACAGTAGCTGGCTGCTCATTTGGGTTAGGACCAGCATACAGCTTTTAGTGACGCTAAGTGCATGGTAGCTTAATACTACTGCACAGTAGCATACTAGCATGGTTTTGCCCTGCATGCTACTAGAAAGTGTTACGAGGCTGTTGCAGTTAGCATCTTGCATAGATGCACCCACTGTAAATTAAACTTGCAGCTTTCTAATGGAACAAGGCTGAACCCTGCCCACCAGCACACCTGCCTTCCTGCAGATGAAAGAGCATCTCCATTTGTTGAGACACTTTGCAGTACATTTGCAGAGCTGACGGCCCCTAACACCCAGCAGGGCAGAGGCAACAAAATCTTGGCAGTGACCACACTGCTGGAGCCCATCTGTCAGCCAGGCTCAGAGTTTCATAGTTGGTCGGGTCGGAAGGGACCTGAGCAGACCATCAAGTCTGACCCCCTGCCATGGCAGGAAAGAGTACGGGGGTCAAACGACCCCAGCTAGGTGATTGTCTAGCCTTGTCTTAAAGCCCCCCAGGGTAGGGGCCTGCACCACTTCTCTTGGAAGCTGGTTCCAGATCCTAGCCGCCCTGACCGTGAAGTCGCGCCTCCTGATATCTAGCCTAAATCTCCCCTCTGCCGGCTTGTGACTGTTATTTTTGGTCACTCCTGGCGGTGCTTGGAGAAACAGGGACTCCCCCAATTCCTGCTGATCCCCCCTGACTAGTTTATAACAGGCCACAAGATCCCCCCTCAGCCTTCTCTTGTGGAGGCTGAGCAGGTTCAGGTCCCGCAGTCTCTCCTCGTAGGGCCTGCCCTGCTGCCCCCTGACCATGCGAGTGGCCTCCTCTGGACCCTCTCCATGCTGTCCACATCCCTCCTGCAGTGCGGCGCCCAGAACTGGATGCAGTCCTCCAGCTGCAGCCTGACCAGTGCCGCGTAGAGGGGAGGATCACTTCCCTGGCCCTACTTGAAATGCACCTGTGGATGCACGACAAGGTCCAGTTAGCCCTGCCAACCGTGACCTCGCATTGTCGGCCCATGTTCATGTTGGAGTCAGTAATGACTCCAAGATCCCTTTCTGCCTCCGTGCTCTCGAGAAGGGAGTTTCCCATTCTATAAGTGTGCTGCTGGTTTCTACTGCCCACATGCAGCACCCTGCACTTGTCAGTGTGCAAGCGCATCCTGGTTTTGTCAGCCCACCCCTGCAACCTAGCCAGGTCTTGCTGCAGTCTTTCCCTCCCTACTAGCGTGCTTACCTCACCCCACATTTTGGTATCATCAGCTACATATGAGCTGCCATTCGCTGGGTTAGACCTAGGTCCCAGTCTCCTGTGTCACAATAGCAGAGAGCAGAGACTGATGCCCCTTTCCTCCAAGCCCCATTTTTGAAGCTGGTTAAACTGTCAGTTTCCACCACATCTTGTGACAATGAGTTCCATACGCTAATGACACGCTGCGTGAAAAACTTTTTGTTCATTTTAAATTTGCTGCCTCCTGATTTCATTTTGTGACCCCTGGTTCTCTTCTTGTGACAGACAGTCAGTGATGAGTTTCTACTGACTTTCTCTTCTCCATTTAGTGTTTTATCATGACTCACCATCAAGTGTCTGTTATCTAAGCAGACCAGGCCTGGGTTCGTTAGTCGCCCCTCCACAGCGTTCATCCTCTTTGCTGCCCTTCTCTGCACCTTCTCTAGATCTCCCAGATCCTTTCTGAGGTGCAAGGGCCAAACTGAGCAGAGGCAAGAGCATCTTGAGCACAGGCACTGAGACCACCCCACTGCGCACCTCTGCAAGAGCAGCCAGGAAAGGGCCCAGCACACTCAGCAGAAGGACCCGACCTGTGCAGCAAGGGTGACCTTGACCCCAGGGTCTCCCCTGGGCTTGGCCTGAGTTGGATCTTCAAGGACATGCACTGCCCTTTTGTACCACCAGAGCTGAGGAAGAAGGGAGAGCCCTGGAAAGGAGGCCCCGGGGAGCATCGAGGTCTTGGAGGGGAGGCTGTGCCTTGCTGTTGCGGGCACCAGAGGTGTCCCCCAATGCAAGCGCTCAAACGGCACAGCTATGTCCAGGTTCATCCTCGCAGGGGAAAGAGCCGTGCCTTCACCTGGCAGCGTCTCCTGGGTCATTAACTCCCCCTTCTGCTGTGCTGTTTTGCAGGGGGCTGCCGAGCCAGGCCTTTGAGTACATCCTGTACAACAAGGGGCTGATGGGAGAGGACACGTACCCGTACCGGGCAGAGGTATCCTTGTCACTGCAGCAAAGCCGTCGCCGGCAGCCCGGGTGCTAGCACCAGAGCAGGGTTTAACACGCGTTCCCTTGTGTTTGCACAGAACGGCACCTGCAAGTTCCAGCCCGACAAGGCCATCGCCTTCGTCAAGGAAGTTGTCAACATCACTCTGGTGAGTTTGGGAGATCAGATGCTTCGTGAAGCCTTCCTTCTGTGCAGCCCCAGTTAGGCCAGTCTGCGGGTTGCCCCTGGGTTTGGGGACCAGGCAGGTTGCAAGGGCAGTCTCTGCCGAGCATCCATGAGTGCCGTCCCTATGAGAACAGTGTTTCTCTGTAAGGCTCTTCCCCACTCCCACCGGTGTCAGCTGCAGAGGTGGGCCAGATCCATAGGTCCGGTCCGGCGTGGAGGGGAGGAGCAGCGTTAGCGCCTGGCAGTCAGTATGTTCCAGTGCTGCCGGCTGCACCTGGAAATAGCTTGTTTCTCTTCTTTTTTCGGTAGTCCTCGGTGTGGGTGTCAGGCTGGGGGAGGGTTTGCAGGCACTAATTACAGCACTGGCAGCTGGTGCAGCAGGGGCATGTGTCCCGCATTGCTCAGGGTGCTCCGGTGTGTTTTCCTCCTATCTGCTGCCCATGTTCACCCCGCTCCCAGCATGCACCCACCTCCTGGCACTCGCTTCTCCATCACGTCTGCAGCACGTGGCTGCTACCTATAAAGATGCCCCTAACACATGCACAACAGTCTGTGCACGCCCAGGACCAGGTCCCATGCCAGGGAGATCCTGTTCCACTTTGCCCGTGGCCCGTGGGAATTGTTCAGGAACCGGTTGGGAAGAGAGAGGGGTTTCCCTGCATTTCCCTGGCTCCATCTTCAAGCTCTGACAATGATGCATTACAAAAGCAGGCGACTGCATTTTTTGGGGGAGAATTCAGACATTTTGGTGCCTGCAACCACTCCCCAAAGACAGACCAGAGTCTCTGATTTGCTGGGAGCAAGCTTGGCCCTGCAGATATTGGAGATGCCCAGCCTGGGGAGCACACGTGTCCTCAGTCCATGCCCCTCTCCTAATTCACCTGTACGTGGAAAAAGCATTGATGTGCTTTGCCAGCTTCCCCACGCCCGCCTGCCCGGGGCTTCTGGGCTGTAGCAACTGCTGCCAAAATGCAACTGATGCTGAGAGCGGTCTCCTTGCAGTACGACGAGCAGGGCATGATGGAGGCCGTGGGCACGCACAATCCTGTGAGCTTCGCTTTCCAAGTGACCGAGGACTTCATGCAGTACTCCAAAGGGGTCTATACCAAGTGAGTGCCCCGGGCGCGGGACAGGCTGTGAACAGGAGCCATGTTTGAGTTGCTTTTTCCCCTGGCAGGTTTCCACCAGCGCAGTCCCTGCTCCTGCCCCTAGCAGAGGGGTAGCACCTGAGAGACCGGCAGGTGCAGAGGCATGATTTTTTAAATGATCCTTATGATAAAGGTCTGAAAACATAAATCATCCTCTCACAAATGTGTTGCCCCCCAACAACTGCAAAAGATAAAATTTTGCTTTTCATTTGTGGTTAATTTGAATACCACAAAGGCATGGGCTGAATGACCCTTGAATAAGAAGTGCCAGTCTTTCCACTGCCATTCCCTTTTGGCCTCATCTTTCCCCAGGCCCACGCAGTCTCTTAGGCTGCATCTACACATGTGCTTTAATGTGCATTTAAAAATGTAAAAAAAGTGTGCTTTTGCTAATGTGCATTAAAATAGGATAATGCACCTCACAATGGAAGTACTAAATCTAATGTGCGTTAGCAAAAGTGCATTAATGAACATGTAGACACACTCTTACAGAGCCTTTGTGGACAGCCACTTGGTTTGTCAGCAGCTAAGAATGGACTAGTGGGGAGAAGAGATATTATATTGAAGGGAAAGGGGCAGGAAAGATGCTGCTGAGAGAGGCAGAAAAGGGGGTTGGTTGGATCAGCTGAGATGAACGAGGCAGTTAGCACCTGGAGGGGCTAATCTGGGTAATGAGGTATGAATCTGTAGCTCCTGTTGAAACTAAGGTCACTAAAGCCAGTCGGTGGAAGGGGAAGGAAGCTGGGGTTAAATAACCGGGTTCCCAGAAGCATGAGGCAGCAGCATGGGAGGGACTGGGGCAGCTAAGCGAGGGGGAGGCTCCGTGAACTGCGTTTGCTTTATTTGGGTCTGTTGTGTGCAGCCCGCACTGTGAGAAGACCCCGGACAAGGTGAACCACGCGGTCCTGGCTGTCGGATACGGTGTGGAAAATGGGATGCCTTACTGGATCGTCAAGAACTCGTGGGGCACATACTGGGGCATGGATGGGTAAGCAGCCCCTGGCCAGTGCCGGTACCCACTGCCCACACCATGGTCTTGTTGGATCTGATCCGCAAACACTTTCCCTCTGGCCTGTGCACGGGGCGACAGCTTGCTGATCCGTTCTCCGCTGCAGCTGGTCATCCGGGCTTGCTAAGGGCGACAAGGCCAGATGGCAGCTGAGGAATTAGCACTGAGGTTTTGCTCTGAAAACTGCTCTCTGTGTGAGGGACTGGGTCCAGTTATCATCCTCTGCTGCAGCTACTTTGCACTGGCTTGTCGTCCCAAAGCTCCTGGGGCAATTCTTCCCTGGGGGTGATAGCCAGCTCCCTGGGTCTGTCTGCAACCCAGGTCATAGGAGGTTCAGGTTGAAAGGGACTCCAGGAGGTCACATCTAGACCAGCCCCCTGCTCCAAGCAGGACCAGCCCCAACTCTATCATCCCAGCCAAGGCTTTGTCTAGCCGGGTCTTAAACACCTCCAAGGATGGAGGCTGCACCACCTCCCTGGGGAGCCTGTTCCGGCACTTCACCACCCTCCTCGTGAGAGTTTTTCCTAATATCCAACATCAACCTCCCTGCCTGCAGCTTGAGCCCATTGCTCCTTGTCCTGTTTTGTGTCTCATGTTGAGGTGTGTAAGGCCAGGGCAGAGCAGGGCATGGCTGGGCTCAGCTTGGAGCTGCACTAGCTGTGCTGGCTTGTTTTTTAGTTTCTAGGGTTGGAGGGGACCTGAGCATATCATTGAGTCCAACCCCCTGCCATGGCAGGAAAGAGTGCTGGGGTCAAACAACCCCAGCAAGATGTTCATCTAGCCTTGTCTTAAAGCCCCCCAGGGTAGGAGCCAGCACTACTTCTCTTGGAAGCTGGTTCCAGCTCCTAGCCGCCCTGACCGTGAAGTCGCACCTCCTGATATCTAACCTAAACCTGCCCTCTGCCAGCTTGTGACCGCTATTCCTGGTCACTCCTGGAGGTGCTCGGGGGAACAGGGACTCCCCCAGTGCCTGCTGGTCCCCCCTGACTAGTTTATAACAGGCCACTAGATCCCCCTCAGCCTTCTCTTGTAGAGGCTGAACAGGTTCAGGTCCCGTCGCCTCTTCCCGTAGGGCCTGCCCTGCTGCCCCCAATCATGCGAGTGGCCTTCTCTGGACCCTCTCCATGCTGTCCACATCCCTCCTGAAGTGTGGTGCCCAGAACTGGACGCAGTACTCCAGCTGCGGCCTGACCAGTGCCGCATAGAGGGGGAGGATCACCTCCCTGGCCCTGCTCGAGATGCATCTGTGGATGCACGACAAGGTGCGGTCGGCCTTCCTGACCGCGTCCCCACACTGCCGGCCCATGTTCATCTTGGAATCAGTGATGACCCCCAGATCCTTTTCTGCCTCTGCCCTGACGAGAAGGGAGTTCCCCAGCCTGTAGGTACGGTGCTGGTTGTTCCTCCCCAGGTGCAGCACCTTGCACTTGTCAGTGTTGAATCCCATCCTGTTCTCGTCCGCCCACCCCTGTAACCTGTCTAGGTCCGATTGCAGCCTGTCCCTCCCTTCTAGCGCGCCCACATCCCCCCACATCTTAGTGTCATCAGCAAATTTGAACAGGTGCTTTTTACCCCTCGTCCAAGTCACTGATGAAGATGCTGAACAGTGCGGGCCCGAGGACCGAGCCCTGGGGGACCCCACTGCCCACGTCCCTCCAGGTCGGACATGACCCGTCCACCACCGCTCTCTGGGTGTGGCCCTCCAGCCAGTTGGCGACCCATTTGACTGTGTGGGTGTCTACACCACAGCCCCCCAGTTTCTTAATGAGAACAGGGTGAGAGACAGTGTCAAAGGCCTTCCGGAAGTCCAGGAAGACGATGTCCACTGCTCCCCCTGCGTCTAAGGATTTGGTGACCTGGTCGTAGAGGGCACCAGGTTGGTCTGACAGGACCTGCCCCTGATGAACCCGTGTTGTTTGCCCCTGATGTTGTGATGGTGAGCTGTGTGCGGGAGGGCGTCTCTGGGTGAAATCCCACATGTGGCAAATTCCAAGGTGGGTCTAGGCCTGGGCAGAGCTGGGGTTTCGCGAAGCGGGGTGCAGCTGGTGTGGCGCATCATCACATGCAACACAAAACTCTTTTTTCTCCAGTTAAAGAGAAACTAGAATCTTTACTGATATTCCAGGGGGCAGCGCTGTATTATTCAGTTTAAGATAAGAGCAAAAATAAATATGACTACTGGAATGTGTCCCCATTTGCTGGGTTATATACAAAGCTTAAATAACCACAAAACCACTAGGCAAAAAATAGTCAAAATAGCCCTAGAATCATAAAGCCGTGGAGCTGGCAGGATCAGCCCTGTGCAAAGCACCCTATGCAAATCCATTGTCTAACTTATCCACACTACACAGTCAGCCCTGACACAACATGAGACATTACACACAAAACTGCCACAGACAAAGCAGGGGGAACTGCTGCTGCCGCAGTTGTTAACACACGCTGGAGCCGTCCCAGCAGCAGGGTCTGCAGCAGTCTCAGCAGGAGCTCTGACACCCAGTCACCATCCCCAGCTGCGGCTGCAGCCAGGGCAACAGCTCTTGTGTCATTTGCCCTGTGGGCATGATAGCTAAATGTAGGTCTCTTACACAATGCAAAAACCTAGAACTCTTGGTTCAGAGATGTGATGCCTTGTATTAGACCAACTGAGACATTGCAAAAAAAAAAAAATATATATATCTATATATCTTTTTCTGCAAGATTTTGGGCTCACACACCTTTCATCAGGCTCAGGGAAAGTTAAAGATGGTAAAAAGGCCCCACAACTTAATCAACTAGGAAATCAACTTAATTTTTGTGCAGAGGAAACTGAAGCTTATATACAGATTCACCAAACAAAACCTAGCCTTCTGGAGCATCCTGACAGCGCCACCGATGCTTCGCTGTCAGTCATTTCTACACCTGAGTTAATACGCCCACACCTTAAGGTTTTTAGCTGGAGCTAAAAACAGTTTGCAGGGCTGTGAGATGGGAGAGAAATGATCAGAAAGGCCTAACAGCAGCATTGCAGAAGAAAAGATAGTCTGAATAGTGCAACATCAATTGCATTGGGAATGAGAGAGGGTCGTTAAGAGATTAGCAGGAATCAGGATGCTGATTTTTTGGGGGTGGGGATCAGGATGCTGTTAATGAGCCATGAAGTCAATTGACTCTCTCAGTGTTGCCTGAATACAATAGCAATGCCACAGCCTTCCCAAGCAGCTGGTTTTAAAGTTTGGGTGGAGCAGGGACCAAAGGGGGGTGCACCCCTGCGCCCCCCCATCCACCCCTGGTCTAGGTCAGAAGCAGCTCTGAAGCACAGCAGTGCCGGAGGGGCTGTGTCCCATGGTACCAGGATCCCAGGGACAGCACAGCCTCGTGCCTCGATCAGTCGTGTCTTGGGCTACTGTGGGTGAGTCCCCTGCTAACACAGGTTTCCTTCTCCTTTCAGCTATTTCCACATCGAGCGTGGGAAGAACATGTGTGGCCTTGCTGACTGCGCCTCTTATCCCATCCCCTGGCTCTAAGCTGGGCTGGTGGCCAGGGGAGGCAGGCAGAGGAAAGGGCCCTCAGACACCAAAGTCCTAGCAGCAGAGAAATGAGATGGGGCTAACTCCGCTGAGGTCCTGATCCTGCCGTGAGCTCTGCCCGACTGTTTGCGTAGAGCTCACTGGAGGAGCTGGATCTCACACCCCTCCACCTGCCCTCCTGGAGCCAGTGGGTTTCCCATCAGTAAATCGCCAGCATGGTGGCAGGTTGCAAACTCACCCTCTGATCCCAGCCCTGATATCACAGCACCACGTGCTCTGCATCTCCATGCCTGACTTGCCAATTTGCAGATGTGGGTGCTGACACTTATGTGACCAGCCTCTCCACGCTTGGCTGCAGTGGGTTAGACAGTGCTGGAGAAGAAGCTGGAAAATCCCCGATGTGCCACGTTATCAGGGAGCAGCACCTGTCAGTCCAGTTAGAAACTGGAGCCTCTCCTCCCTGTCCATGCTTCAGAAGACCTCACTTCCAGGGCATTCCTACTTTCTTGCCAAGACTGAATTTCTCCCTTCCTCAGAAAAATTAGTGCTATGAGTTTTTACGTCTATTTTCATTAAAGCTGAAGAGATGATTATTTTTTTAAGAATTCAGAGACTATTTTAATGAAGACTCAAAGGAATTCATGATTTTCTACAAAACTGGTGTAAAAACCAGAACATTCAGTGTCTGTGATGTTAACGTGGTGAGCTGTAAGAGGGCTCAGCTCACCTACGCCACCAGCATTGCATCCGGTTCATGTCCGGGTAGCACTGCTGAAACGTAGCAGCGATTTATGGCATTGAATAAAAACAACCTGTCACTTTGGCAGTCTTGTGTTTCCTGTTCTTAGTGTTTCTTTGGGGAATGTGTTGCTTGTGAAAAATGACCCATTAACAGCTAGAGCCATTTTTCCCTTCCCCCAGGACCAGGTCTGTGCTTTCCAGATTCTATAAACACTGGGCTGCACCGCGGTTTGGGGGTCATTTGTCCTATAGATTGTTCTAAACCTAAATACTTGAAATGAATGCAAACTCTGAGTGGGGACACAATTAAATGAACATGAAGATGTTTATACAGTTAAGTCTTAGGTGAAGAACTGGCAATGGCGATGACCGTATTGGAGGGACGTTGCTGATTTTGGAGTAGCTGTGATGGTCCCGTGCAGTTTAGGGGGATAAAAGGCTTGTGATGACAGGTCCTGAGGCTCTGGACAAACCTACTTTTTAATTAGCAAGCATCAGCTGATGCATTTTAGCTAAATCACTAAGGGCTCATCTACACGTGTATCACTCTAGAAGCCTGCTGACATATCGGTTGCATGTTAAGAGCCTATGTTGTCTGATATCGGTGCAGTTACTACATCTATCCATACCCCAAATCAGGGTTGCCATGCGTTAAGTGAAACGTGTGTCAGTCTGCCCGGTCAGGTCCATTGTTTGGCATTAATGGACCAGCACCTGATTACATATCTGAATCTAACCTGTAGGATTTAGCTTGGCCTGTTATGTATATGAGTTTTGGGTAAAGCTTATGCACCTCTGATTTAGTTATAAGATGCATCTCTATCTACTCTGCTTTCTCCCTGGGTATGTTACAGAAGAAGCCAGGCTGTGCTCTGCCAATATGCCCAAAAGCTAATTTTGCAAGAGAGACATTGATGTGTTGATGAGTATCAGACCTGAAGGTCCATTCAAATGCTGTGCTAGAGTTATGTATCACATAAAAAAAACAGCTTTAAAAATGGGTATCACAGGCAGTGAAAGCTGTCTTGCCCTTTTCACTGTCAGGCTTTTTCTTCAGTACTTATAGTCTGTCAAAATTCAATTGCTTGAGCTGAATTTTTCCATGGTTTTCCAACTCTTTCTGACAATTTTTGGCAAAAACGTCTTGTTTTTTCACAACAAGGGACACAACCATTGTTTTGCCCCCACTGGAAAATTCAGACAGTCATTTTGGTGAGAAGGTCTGGGGCTTGCATACTGAGGCAGTGGGACTTGAAAGGTGGCAGGGTGCTCACTGCAAGGTCAGGGACGTGACTTCAGCCTACCTTATGCAGATCCACCCAGGCCTGGCCCAGCTCCCAGCCTCCCAAGCCCACAGCTCACATGGGCTCAGCAGAGGTTTTATTAGACCGACAAGATGTTCGCAAAATTTTTCTTTGAAGAATTTTTTTTGCAAACATCTTGTTGGTCTAATAAAAGATACCATCTCTACTATGAGTCCTGATTGCTTTTTCCTCTAGACCAATGCAACTATAACCCGGGTACCTGACAGCAGAGGTTTGGAAGTTGACAGGTGCTGCATTTTCTGACGGTCCCACCCACACCGGACATGCTCATAGCATCGCCCTCCAGCCTGCAAGCCCCATCCCCGCCGAGCACGCTCCTGCCCCGGAAAACAGTGGCTGAGTAGGACCGATCCAATGAACGGCTCCTTCTAGCAGCAGGGGCTGGTGCAGATACGGCTTGCCTGGAGGCTGGCAGTGCCTCTCCATCCACTTATGGAAAGGATCTCCATGGTAATGCTCTCCATTATGATGTAGAGGGATTCTGGGGTCAAATGGGAGAAAAGGAAAGGTTTAACCAGCCAGAGCCTGCAAGGGGACACAGCAGCTTGGTGAGAAGTTACGCAGTGTGCCGCCTCCTGTTCAGTTTGGAACGTAGGTTCCAGCCCCGGCTCCCTCCAAATGCCTCATTCAGCAAAACCTGAGCACCAATTGCTCTGCCTGATGCTGTATTAGAAACGAGCCCCCTTTTGGCAGCTGCCTTCTGCGGGGGTTGTTAGACATTACCTTTCCTACACATTAAATGTTCTTCAGACACAAGTGTCTGCATGCTAAGGTGGAAAAAGACGAGCTAAGTGCCCTCTGAGCCTCTCCTGGTAATGCCTCCACCCGCATCTGGCCTTACAGCTCAAGGCAGAAAGGTACAAACCCTTATGGCCTGATGCCACCGAACACCCCTTGGAGTCAACACGTGCGATGGCCACGTGCCACCACCACCTTCGTGCTGCTGCAGCAAAACCTGACGGAGGCTCATGGTGAATGGGCGCCTCGCTAGCGCCACACGGCAGTTCCCATGGCTTTCCTTGGAGTTTGCCATGAGGATGCCATCCAAGTTGCAATAAAATACTTCTTCGAAGGAAGGGCTTCAAGGGGTGAAAGAAACCCGGTCCACCAGCATAACGATGGGCTTTAGGTGCCGACAGCCAGCAAAACAGTTTATATTTACCAGTGCTGTGGAGGCGTTCAGCTGTATACAGTTGACACAAGTGCTTTTGTTTAAAAATTGGACAGGGCTGTGTTTTGGAAAGGCTGCCTCACTCATTGAATGCGAGGTGGCACACAAAGGCTGCTTTCAGGGAGTGCAACGGGCAACAGGAGAAGCAATAGTGGCAAAACCTGAGGTTCTTTCCCAGCTCCTGGGTTGGTTAGCGTTTAATGAGAACCACATATCAGACATGAAAATAAAAAGATGGAAAGTCTCCAATTTCCAAGGTTTCAGTGAGATTCTAATGCACTTCCTTTGAGAAGATAAAGATGCAGTTGAAGAGGGAGAAAATAGCTTTGTAGAGAAACTGCAGAAATGAGGGCTGAGAAATCCCAGCTTCGTTCCTGTTGGACCCTGGACAAGTTACACAAATGCCAAGACTAAATTTTAGACCTAATGGGGACAACCAGCCAACGTGGGGCTGACTTTGAGTCCAAGTTTGTGATGGAGCTGATATTCAGGGATGTGTTTTCAAGTCTCTGTCTAAACAGAGCGGGTCTGCACCATCCTTCCTGGCCCTCCGTTATCCTGAAATGCAGGTGCTGCAGGTTCATTCTTTGAAACTGTCCACTTTAAGAATATTTTAGCATTAAAACAATGGAGAGCTGTAAACCATTCTCTATCTGAGCCATCACCAAGTCCCCGTGGCTCTGTGCAAAGCTTACGCTCTGAGCGGCTGGCACACAACGCAGTAATTGCAGCCCTGTGCATTCATCAAGCGTGTCAGAAACGATGCAGTCATGTAAAATTCCAACTTCCCAGGAGCCATGTGCATGCAATAAGGGGCTAGCCTTGGCACATGGCATGGAAATGACACCAGTGCATAGTACTGATTGGCTACCTGATGAGCACCGGCGCTTTGGCAGCACAGATGGGAGGCTCGGCTCCTGCATGTAATGTAGCTGGAGTTCCCCCTGCACGGGGCACCGGTCCCTGGGGAGCTGCACCGTGTCAGGCAGGAGCATTTGCAAACAAGACGCTTGTCTGAACCATCCTTGTTTGACATCGCTGAGCTGCTCCTGGGCAGGTTATTCCAGCGGTATCCACAGGTTGGTTTGCTGCACTTTCCGCTGAAGCCACCTGTGTGCTCGACTCTGCCTGGAGCCCCCAGTGTGGCTTGGTGATGTCTAGTCCATATGCCCGATCCCCAGAAACGCAACTTGACATTAGTGCCAGAGGGAAACCCGAGGGCCTCATTCTATGACCCCCCTCCAGCCCTTGCCGTGGGAGTGGAGGGGTCCTCTGCACACCCTGCGCAGCGTCACAGCAGCCCCCGGCTCTCCCTGGCACAGGCTGCAGCGTACAACGCATCCACCTAGCTGCTCCGGGCCCGGGCAGGTTGGGGAGCGGAGCCGCTCAGGATGCACCAGACGTGAGCGGGGAGGGGGCACGTGCCTGACCGCAGGGTCGGAGTGAAATGCAAGTGTGAAATGCAGGTGTCCTCTTAGGGCCTCTGCGGCCAGACGGTGCAGTAATCCACCCTGCGCAGTTCCCTGGGGGCTTGTTAGCCTGGTCCGGGTTAGCTTGGACTCCTCCAGGCTGGCCTGAAACTGGCCCAGGAGTAGTGCCTGCAGCCTGGGCTCCAGCGGTGTGGCCTGAACAGGCCCCGTGGCTCAAGGCTGGGCCCCGTCACCCCAGACCAGTCTGCATGCACCCCCTTTCTGCCTCCCACAGTGTGCAGCGAGCCCAGTGCTGGAACTGGGGGCCCCAGTCTAGATGGAGGCAGTTACATAAAATAGCTGAAAGGTGGAATATAGGCTATTCTATCATTCTGGTATATTCTATAGTCTAGATATAGACTATTCTATAATCTATCTTCTCTGTACAGAATATTTTCTATCATTCCACTACATTCTATATTATATTATAGACTATCTATATCTCTGTATTGATCTATATGGGGCAATGCATAACTGGGCACATGAGGCAACACTTAATCGACACTGCCACCTGCAGAATGCCCCCCTGCCCCCAAGATCTTGCAGAATGGACTGGTCCTGAATGACACCCTCCCTCCACTGTCGAATGGACTGATCCTGAAGTTTCCCTCCATCAAGCCCTGGAGGCCCTTGCAGAATAGAACAGCCCAGAACACCCCACCGCCATTTAAGAGTGGACTGGCCCTGACACTCCCCCCCTCCGAATGGACTGAGCCCGGACCCCAGCTAGACAGCAGAGGACTGACCCACTCCCCCAGCTTCGCAGGGGTGTTCCGACCCCCTCAAGAATGGAGTGATGTGCAATATCCCTCCCCACCGTCGACTCCGAAATACACGCGCTCTGATGTCTAGGACGGCGGGTTTGTCCCAGAACAGAGCCCGCCCGCTGTAGAATAGAACCACCCCTCCCCCCATGCAGCCGGAGAATGGTTTGCTCCGCGGTTCCAGGTAGGTTGTGCGGCCGGAAGCGGAAGCTGTCGTTACTTCCCGTAGGCTCAACCAATGGTGAGGCGGAGGAGAAAGGCGCGCGCAAAAGGCGCCAGTGGTGGGGCTGCGGCGGCTTCCGGGATGGGCCGGGGCGGCGCGGAGCCGGGGAAGGTGAGGGGACCCGAGCTGGCAGTGACCCCGGGGTGCCGCAGCGCGGCGGGGAATCGCGGGGTCACGGGAGCACCGGCTCGCGAGGATTTCTCGCCAGGCTGTGGCCTCCCCGAACTCCCCGTATTTTCCCTCCCTTGTTAAAAATGGAGCGAAAGCTCCGACCTGGCGTTTTCCGCGGGCTGCCTCGAATCTAAAAAAAGGTCGACCCGGCTGCAGCTGTGCCCCGCTTCACGTTGACATTGAAAAATTAAAAGCAACTGTTACGTGACCCCAATTCCGTCACCGCTGTTACCTACTCACGGGTGGCAGCTGGACGAGTAGTAACCGAGCGTGGTGCAAATTTAACCGAGTGCAGGCGACCCCTCAACAGGTTCCTGCAAAACCTAGCGTCCAGCGAAGCCGGAAGCATTTACCAACCTGAGGTGGCAACTGCGATGGTTTTGAATGACCTGGTGCGATGGCCGGGAGCGTCATAGTGAAATGTGCAGAGCGCTAAGTGAGATCAGGTCTTGATTTAAAACGAGCGTTATGGGCAGTCCTTGGACTTACAATACCATTGGTTCCTGAAAATGGCATCTTAAGAAACACTGTAACTCGGGACCGGTTTTCCCATAGGAAACAATGTTATAAATGGGGGATCAGTTCCTGAACCAAAGCCTGATACTCTGTTTTCACCAAAAATAACCAAGGATTTTTGTACTCGATCAATTATAGAGGAGTAATACAGCTACATTAATGTATTTATATTGTAAATAGCAGTAGTATTGATTTGGAAGGGCTTATCTGAGGTGACTGTTGGATGTTTTGAAGGGGTCTTGGCTGGAGTCTTCTCAGGAGTCTTGTCTGCAGGTTTTTCTGGAGTCGTGTCTGCTTAAGTGTCAAAGGAAGTTTGGACAGACGAGAGATGAGCGGCGCAGCGAACTGGTTCGCTGATGTGGCATCACATTGGATCGAGTGTTGTAAAGTCAAAACTGACATCATAAAATTGAAACAGGGTGTCAATTTAGAAACGTAAATGCAAAATGTTGTAAATCGAGGACTGGCTGCCTGTACGGATAACCCCCATTAGCGCTCCGAATGGGTTCCTGAAAAACTGAGCATTAAGTGAAACGAGTGTGAAGTGAAACTGAAAGTATTTGATGACCCGAGGGGGCAACTGCAAGTGTTATAGTGAAGTGCACTGAGCGCTAAGTGAAATCGGTTCCCAATTTAAAATGAGCGGTATAGCAAAACAATGCTAAGCAGGGTTCGCCTGTATGCTCTTATAGATCAGCGATGTAATAACAAAACTACGTTAAGCGAGGAGTGAGTACCTGTGTGTATAAACTGGGCCGGTCTGAGCACAGATTGTGGCAGCTTTGTCTGCTGTACAGGCAACCCCCTGCTGAATGCTGTTTCACTTGGTGCTATTTTGCCATAATGCTCATTTTAAATTGAGACCTGATTTCACTTTGCACTCAGCAAGTTTCATTATAACGTTTGTGGTCGCCATCTTGGATCATTAAAAACAATTGCAGTCGCCATCTCAGGTCCTCAGATACTTCTGGTTTCAATTAACGCTTGGTTCTTCAGGAACCAATTCGGAGCGCTAAGCAGGGGTTCCCTGAATTTCTCAGTAGCTATGTCTCTCATTGGAAATGGGTGACATAACAGCTTGGATCTATGCAGCACCTCTTGTCTCAAAAGAGTCCTTCACACCTGAAAATTTGCGAACACCGTTTCCTTTGCAAATCTTTGTCTGTTCTTGAATTAGCCTAATGCGTATATGTCTTATGTAGATTCACAGATTGTAAGGCTGGAATGGACCTTGGAAGATCATCAGGTCCAGTCCCCTTCACCATGTTCTTATTTTGAAAGTGATTGCTCCATCTGAGGTTGTTAGGTGTACTTCTGGACTCTAGTAATCAGTTTAAGGTGACGTAGCTGTGATAGTCCAGGAGTTATGCAAGAGGTAAAAATTCTTGTGGGCTTTATCTTTTACTGGACCGATTGCATGGTTGGGATAAACATAGGCAAGCTTTTGGGTGTTACAGGACCTTTCCTCAGGCTCTGGGAGAGAAGCAGCTATTTCACTCTCTGCTTCTCTCCCAGAGGCTCAAGGAAAGGTGCTGCGATACCGAAAGCTTGCCTGCATCTATTCCAGTCACGCAGTTGGTCCAGTAAAAGGTATTGCCCACAAAAATTCTTGCCTGTTGTACTTCATGGGTTGTGGAAAACTTCTTCACGGGTCATATGACCTGACTGGAATTGACTCTTAGTGGGGTGGTACAGGAGATCTTCAAAAGGAGACTGGACATGCACCTTGCTGGGTTATTTGACCTTAGCTGTCTTTCCTGCCCAGAGCAAGGGGGCTGGACCCAATGATCTCACGAGGTCCCTTCCAGCCCTAAACTTCTGTGAATCTATACTCAAGAAATGTTAGTGCCGGGAATTTTAACAAAGGATTTAATTTCTTACAGTTGTTACTGGTTCTTATGCCTCCCATTTGATTTGAGATGGTATTCATGCTCCTCTTAATGTCAGCTTTTGTTAAACTTTTATAGTAGTATGATGACTGAATTTGTCATCTTACAGTAAAAAAGTATTTTCAGTTTGTAAAGATTGTTAATATGCTCTTTGTGTGTCTTTATCAAGTGTGTATCCATTGATTTCTTTATTTAGTGCCTTTTTTGTCTTTGTTTATTGATAGTATGGCTACTATTCCCCAAAACAACCTCCAGAAGCAGTTAGAGCTTCATTCAGCAAAAGGGGCCTGCAGTAAACTAAGTCTTCCAAAACACAAACCAGCGTGAGTATCCATCAGTCTGCTTTGCTGTTCTTCATTAAAAATGGTGCAGAAAAAGTACTGTAGCAGCCAGCATTTCTAAATTTGGTTTATGATCTGCCAGTCCAAACTAAATGCCAAAAAATTAAACTAGAGAGTAAAATGTTGTTTTTATGCTAACAGGAAGGAGTCTAGACCACATGTCGTGGGGACATGTGGATCACACTATTCCGAGTATCAGAGTATGAATTATAATTTTAGTCTAAGCTATGCTGAAAGTAAAAAACATACCACTTAGTTACTACAGACCTGTGTTTTTTGTTTTTTTTCAGAGGTTTTGAAAACTTAATGCTATCAAAGTCTGTCTGAGCAATGCTTGTTCAGCACCTGTGAAGACTTAGCCAAAATAACTTGAAATGCATCTTGCATTCCATAAATTATGACATATGTCCATGAAGATTATTTATACAAAATTCAGTGACCATTGTTAACCATTAAAAACCAGAACACCATGTGAGATGGGGTGTATTATGCAGTATTCAATATGGACAGCAATTTTTTTCTGAATGAGTATACAAATTAAGTCACATTATGCTGTGCATATGTAACTTTCAATTATTTTAAGTAAACTTCTGTCCTCCAATGTTGGTGAACTATTTTTGGTGTCAGAAATGTACCTTTCTTCCTAATTTTTGACAAAATATGCATATTTTATATGAAATAATATATCCCATTATCTTTTATTTCAGTGGTTTCACTTTCAAAAAGAAAACTCTCGGTAATGCTGTATCTGTCAGCCTTTCTAGTGCAACAAATGTTTCTGCATTAAAGGAGAAGGATGTCAATACTTCCCTGAATAAACCTATTGCATCTCTTACTGCATCCAAGGATAAACAGATAAAAATCAATGATTTTTTTGTGCAAGCATCCAAGGAACAGGAAATACAACAACTTTATGAAGACCAAGTATCAACAACTTCACTGGGATGTCTTCAACAAATTTCAAAAGATTTGCCAGCTCCAGCAAAGAAGAATGTAAGCAATGAGCCCTGTGACACGCCCTCTCAGAAAGTAGACTACAACTGTTCAGCTGATTCTGTTATTACCATAGAAGATGATTGGGATGATATAGATGATTTTGACTTATCTGCAAAGCAAAAGAACTACTCAAAACCGTTGGTTTTATCTCCCAAGAGTCAGATTGTAAAAACTAGCAAGACTCTACAAATATCAAATTTCCCTACAAATAGGTTATCTAGAGCATCTAGGACTGTAAACAGTGAGCAGGGGCTTTCAAAACCTTGTCCTTCTGAAAATGCTGTAAAACTACAGAGTGACAAACTGCCAGATTTATCAGAAAGCTCACTGATCTACATTGACTTGCTTCCTGATGATTCGATTCTTAATAACCGTAAAAAGACTTTATGTGAAGATCTTCAAGAGGAGTTGTCCACAGAAACTATTCTGGATGACAAAAAGGAAGACACTTGTACAGGTAAGTGGTCATCTTTTAATGTATGAGTGTGTTCAGGGGAATATTTTTATGTCCCCACACTAGGTGGCATTCTGTTTTTTCCTGGACACCTAGGCGACCAGATTTGATTCTCTTTATAGTTGTCCAAATCCCCAAAGTATCACACAAGCACAGATTAGGACTCTGTTCACACACACCATCCCTCTGGGTGGAGCAGTTATGTATGCACCCAGGAACGGAATGCCAATGTATGCATAAGTGGCATTTTTGGGGTATGGGTAACCTAATCTGGTCATCTGGACATCCAAAGAAGAATAGAATACCTCCGTTAGAGCGAAGTTCTCAGAAGGGCAGAGCTAGTTCAGGTATGTGATGCACCGATTTTGCTGTAAAAAGTGCCGCTAGTCAAAAAAACAAATGTTCTGAATTTCACAACAGTGGGCTCTTCTTTTAGACAGAAGACTAAACATTATGTGTCTGCTGTTGGAGTAGGAAGATGTCCTTGTAGTAGCCTCCATGAGGGGAAAAAAAGGGGGCAACTCTGGAAGCCTCACTGAAAGCCAAAAAGGTCAAAGCTCTGTCTGGAGCATTAGGGTAGCATGGGTTACAATGCTGGTTTCTGTAGGCCTCACTGAACATAGGTTGCTAGTTTTAATTCACTTGGACTGCTTTCAGTTTCCAGTAAATTGCAGTGTAATATTGAGAGGTCCTGAGCAATACAAACAAATTTGTATCTATTCATCATTTTCATTTTATTTAAAATGCATCAATTGGCAGTTTGAATTATTCTTGTTAACATTTGCATCATTTCCTTATTTAAAAGCTTACTGTTTCCTTTAACTTCTCTGTGTTTAGAGTGTCTTGATTGCTGTGAGGTATCTTCCTGCTTTTCACTTGTGAAATTAATATGTACTTAGACGGTAATTTATTGATTCCTTAGCAAGTAACAAACTATACATCATTATCATCTCACTGTTAGTAAGGTGTGAGGGTACTTCAGAAATCCTTCAAAAATACATGTTTAATTTTCACAGAAAAGGGGAAGTAATCGCAATAAATGATTTAGAATAAAATTATTTAAATAAGACAGATATCCTTAGGACTTGTCTACACAGTATTTCATAGTATACCAACATAATATGTAATGCAGGTTCCCATTGCCAGTAGTGATGCAGTTATTTTTGCATAAAGGTTGCCTTATGCTAAAATTGTAAAACCATGTTTGTCTTCTCATTAAGTTTCAGGTGTGTACTTATTAAATAAACTATCTGAAACACAGTGGTATTGCTTTGTTCTTTTCCTAGTTGAATTTTAGGATTATTCCAGATTTGAACCTACAATCTTGCTTAATAATATTAAAATATATATTTTCTGTTTCAGCTGATGGAAAAAAACAGAATAATGGCAAAGTATCTTTAGGTGAGGATGAGGAGGACAGCCAGTCACTGAAAGAACTAGATAAAGGATGGGTTGAGACGCTTGCAACCACTGGGATTGATGAGGATGATGACTATCTAGATATCATTCCACCCTCCCCAGAAGAAGTGTCTTTCATCTCAGCTTCTAGAAAAAACAATAGGTAAAGCAAGGCTTACTAACCGTGAATACTTCTCATTAGAATGTTTTAAGAATACTCTTGTAAAATCTCCACTTGGTGGTTAAATTGACTGGATGGACAGCTGTTCCCAAGACTTTCATTCTTGAGCTAATAGCAACCTAGCAGTTGGCAATAAGAATTTTTTTATTTACACAGAAAAAGTAAAATCTGGTTGAGAGCTGGGTGGGTGAAAGATTGACTGATTTGGTTACTTGGCATATTGATATCTGTGTCTTAAGGACTTTTCATTTTTATGCTGGCAGTTTTCTCAAAGAATCCACTGTTGAAGGAAAACCAGCAGTTAATACCGCTCTGTCAGAACCTGAGAAAACCACCGCAAAGCAGCCCAGCAATGGAACCAGTATAGACAATGCAGGTAAAAGAAATACTTCAGCTGAAACTTTTGTGTGTCAAATCTGTCTTGAAGGGTGTCCAGCTCCTTGTGTTTCCAGATTTATCATTTGCTGTTCTACAGAAGGAACGCTTGTTCATGGTGAAATCTCAGGAATAAGAGGCAGGAGACTTGGGGCTTAGTTTTCTTTCACACTGTGCCACTGCCGTATTAGGTAACCTTAGATTTATGCAGTTAGATTTTTGATTTCTTTGTACCGTATTGAAATGACTTGGACCTGATTTTTCAGAAATGATGAGCGCCCAAAAAATGTTAAATGGATTTTCCAGAATCAGTGATCACGAAAAAAAAAAATCACCTGAGTTTTAAATGCTTCCTTTCCTTTCAATTTCCGCATGAGATGGGGGGTGTGGAACTGCATGATGATTAACATGTATAGACATAGAACCATAGAATCAATGAGTCGGAAGGGACCTAGACAGATCATCTAGTCCGACTCCCTGCCATGGGCAGGAAGGAGCACGGGGGGTGGCAGGGGTCATAGAAATGTGACCCCCTTTCAGTTCAAGAAATGCAAGATGCTTAAAAAAGTGAGCTATTTCTGTTAATGCAACATGGGACTGAATTTAAACAGACAGGTATCTAAACCTTGCTTAAAATAAGGTAAATGTTCTTGTGATCTATGTATATTGATTGACATCTCACTAACATGTTTAAAATACACTGATACTGGTATGCATTACATTTTTCCTGTCTCTTGTGTGATGCAAGTTATGTCTCTTGACATTGCCTATTTTATTAAAGGATGGTATTTTAATTTGTAGATAAATGCTTACCTTGGGAACAGCAGCTCTATAACGTGATGGAAAATATCTGTAAACTGGTGGATGCTGTTCCAATACATGAACTTAAGTCTTTATCCTGTGGGAATGATCTTCTTTGGCAGAGAGATTGCAGGTATGTTTTAATGAAAAATCTTTAGTTTCTCTGTATTTATGCATTGGTACTTGTCTATAGGTGTCTCCATCACATAGGTAAGATGGCAGGAAATACTTTCAATTGGTGTAGTGTGACTAAGGGGGAAAACTTGTCCAATACAGAAATGTTAATGTTTTGGATAGAATAATTAGGGAAGGTAAAAACAGGCCTCAGAAATCAGATCTAGACTTTGTCTACCCCAGTAGCATGTCTTTTGGCAAGTGGCTGGTAGTAGTTATTTCAGAAGAATCTCTTAAGGATGACTTTATAGGCAGACATAGGATAATCTCCCTGCTTTCAGTCACCTAACTTCTACTCTTCTGCAAGCATGCTGCTACATTCCCTCTTAGTAGGAGTTTTGGACTTAACTACTGTCTGCTCTGGGACTGTTACCTACTTCAAGCCCAGTTGTTTAATTCAGCAAGATACCTGCTCTTAGGGCTCTGCTAGACCTCGAAAAACTCTACAGCACATTAAAAATACAGAGCCCATGTAAATGTGAATTTCTCAATAAAAGCATGAAATGGACTGCTCATCCTGGCTGTAGGGACCTGGAGATGTAGTAGGTGATATCTTATCTAAACTTTGCATGGCTTGCAAAACTAGCATAACATACAGACATTGAAGTCTGCTGTCAAACCTTTCTAAAATTTTAACTTAACTGTTCCAGGCAAGTTCTGTATATTTTGGTTCTGTTCCTAGCTGCCAGACGATGGGAATTTTCCTGGCTTGATATTTAAAATGATGTTGCTATATATTGTAACTAACTGACTTCTGCTAGTAATACTTTTTTAAAAAATCACTCAGTTTATTTAGATTTTAATCAAGTCTTTTGTTTTATTTTTCCCTTTGGCAACGTACCCTTCTTCTGAAAAAGGAAGAGTAGAAAACATTTATCTGTGTTGTAGGACTTGCCATTTTAACATTATCTCTCTTTTTGTTTTCTCTCCCCACCTCACCAGGAGAAAATTGTTAACTAATTGCACAGATGCAAACAAAAGTGGTACAGATATCCTCCTTGCCTCAAACTGGAAACCGTGTCCTGGACATGATACATGCATGAGTGATGACATTCTCCTTCCATTGGGTCAAAAAAACATTTTGAGCCCTCAGGGAAATCCTTTCAAATTTACAAAATTTTCCTCTCCACCGTCTGCTGTGGTTAATAAAAGTTTTCTCTGTACAGCAAAATTTCACACTCTAGATGCCTTGGATACATCAGAAACTTTGCAGCATATTGCACCAAACACCAACATCAGAGAAAACACAGGATTTTGTTTTTCTAAGATAGATAGCAAAGAGAGAACATCACTCAGGTTTGACACTGAGATGTCACCTCCCAACCGTAGCTGGTGTGAAAAACCAGGGATGGAAAAGACTGCAAGCTGGCATTTATCCAAGGTGCCTGTCACAAGCACTGCTTTGAAAGTCCAAAATCATTTTTCTACTGGCACTAATGGAAGAACAGGGGACCATGCAGAAGCAACAGAGGACATAGACTTTGAACTTGATAATTTTGATATTGATGATTTTGATGAGGACTGGGATAACCCCCTAAATGATTCAGTCCCTGACCAGCCATTATACCATCCCATCAGAGAAGGTCAGCCTGCTAAATCGTTGTCAAAGCCATCTTTTACAGCCAAGGGAATTAACCATGGATCTAATCCTGCTGTTTCCAAACCAAACTCTTTCATGTCATCCAGAAACTGTTCAGGTAAATTATGATAAATAGTTACGAAATTGATGCCAGTAAAGTATTGTAAACAGTAAAATTAAGTAATTTACTACCGACTGTAAGTCCATTTTGTTGCTGTGGAAATGTGAGTACGTTCTTGAATACACAGTCAGAATTTACAGGTAATATGCTCTTTTAATCATCACACTTGTATCTACATGTGTTTGCTGTACAAGTTTGACTGTTAGCAGCTTCAGTTATCTAAACGTTGAAGTGAATGGTTTCCTGAGCTTTAACAGTTTCAGGACTGTCGCTCTAAAATTTAAACTATGGTATTCGTTACCAGGGGTCAGCAACCTACAGCTCTCAGACTGCATCCAGCCCACAGTTCAGATCCAGTCCACAAAGGTGTACTTTAGTTTGTGGGGTTGGCGGGGTGCCAAATTTAAAGGAGCCATGATAAATCACTTACTTAGTCTCCTGCTCTATGCCCACACTTTCATATTTGCTGTTCCCCTCTGGCACCTGGTAACCAAGGAGGCAGAGCAGGGTGTGAATCAATAGCAGTGGCTGGGTTGCAAGCACCTGGCCCACCACTGTAAACCTGTGGTTTTCAACCTTTTTTCATTTGTGGACCCCTTTAGAAATGTTAAATGGAGCTGTGGACCCCTTTGAATTGTAAGGGTGGGTATTCACATACTTTTGATTGATCATGGTCACCTTTTGTTGGACCCCTTAGACGTCGTCTGTGGACCCACTGGGGTCTGTGGACCACAGGTTGAAAACCACTGCTCTAAAGGCTTGCAGACCCCTGTCTTAGACTATAACCAAGTTAGTTCTTCAGTATAGTCTAATGCCCCATACTTGACTTGCCAAAACCAACCTTAATCTGTCTAGGAAGATACAAGGGTCATATTCTCTGTAATTGCTTTCCTGTGGTTGATTATAGAAGTGGGAGAGAAAAAATAGTACTTTTGCCTTTATATCAATTATAGGGAAGTGGTAAAAGATGATTTGAAATATGTAAGACTGTTTTTGCCTCCTGTATCATGATGCCAGTCTCCAGCATAATTTAAGAAAACATTGAAGCTGTGATAATGATTTCCATCCTCCCCCCACCCCAATGTTCCTGCCCCAGGCTGTTGTGCTAACTGGAATTCAGCATGTTTTGGTCCAACTCTGGAAAGCCTGTGCTTGTCGATAGGGGTTACAGCAGAGCCATTCTGCTGGCTATTACCCAGCTCAAAGATTATTTCCATTTTTCTATGGTCCTTTTAAGCTACTAGGGCACTACAGTGGGATTGGGGGTGTACAGTGGAACTTATATTCCTTTCATAGAGTTCACTTGCTGAATTCTGTTCCCTTTATTGATTTATTTTAAACACTCCTTTAAAAATGACCCCATGAATGTATGCAGTGGAGAGAAGGTTGTAAAAGGCCATGGGTTTCATATAACAATGGGTACTTATGGCTTTTTAGGTTTATCTTTACATCTCAAAATACTTCATAGATTTGGAAGCAGTGCAGCAGAATTCAAAATTTGCTCTCAAGCTCTATTTATATAATTCTCTTCAGATAACTCATATTTTTCTGGTGAGAAACAATTGAAATGTTGGTTTTCATATGTTTCATAGGCATTAGGTCTGGAAGGGACCTTGGAAGATCATCGAGTCCAGCCTCCTGCCTGAGGGGCAGGAAGTCATAAGGGGTCATAGGATCCCGGCAAGATAAGCATCCAGTTTTCTCTTGAAGGTTTTCAGTTGTAGGTGCTCGAACCACCTCCAGTGGCAGGCTATTCCAGACCTTGGGGGCTCGGACAGTGAAGTTCTTCCTTATGTCCAGCCTGAATCGGTCATGGTGGAGTTTGTGACCGTTCGACCTCATCATCCCTTAGGGCGCTTTGGTGAACAAATGTTCCCTCAGATATTGGTGGTCACTCCTGATAAACTTATAGGTGGCCATCAGATCACCCCTGAGCCTGCACTTTTCCAGGCTAAAGACCCCCACAGCTCTCAGCCTTTCATTGTAAGGTCTGCTTTCCTGACCTCTGATCATGCGTGTGGCTCTTCTCTGGACTCTCTCAAGCTTTTCCACATCCTTTTTGAATTGTGGAGCCCAAAATTGGATGCAGTACTCCAGCTGCGGCCTCACCAAAGCCAAGTATAAGGGGAGAATGACGTCCTGGGATTTGCTTGAGAAGCATCTATGGATGCAAGCCAGCATTTTGCTCGCTTTACTAGCCGCAGCATCGCATTACAGGCTCATGTTCATCTTGTGGTTAGTGATGACCCCCAAGTCTCTTTCTTCCGTGGTACTAGCCAGCGTAGCACTCTGAGCCTATAAGGATGCTGCAGGTTTTTCCTCCCGAAGTGGAGAACCTTGCATTTTACAGTGTTAAACAGCATCAAGTTCTCGTCGGCCCATTTGCTGAGCCTGTCTAGGTCAGCTTGGATCGCCCTTCTGTCTTCAGGTGCGGATGCTTTGCCCCAGAGTTTGGTGTCATCGGTTTAGCCAACTTCATTACATTTTACATCGAAATAGTGTATTTGTAAAATATGCCTAGTAGATTTTGAACTCAACCTTGAAGGCAGCTTACTTTTAGGGTTACACAGTCCTCGTCTGACAAGAGAATCTGGATGTATATTAGTCACTTCGAAAGGATCTGTATTGATTTAGGAAGCATAAACTAAATTGTGGGCGACTTGCAGAAATTAGGAATGTTCTTTTATTCTTTTCATTAAGTAAAAATAATGCAATTTTTTAATTTGGCAGGCAAAAAATAAAGGTGCTCAACTGAATTTCAGACCATATATTTCTTTGTTGTTTATCAGATGTCAAAATAATTCTTCATGTGGTTATTGTTGGTCTTAAAAAGTAAACTCTAATGCTACTGCTCATCTATGATGGAATCCCTTAGATCCTAGGCTGAATTTGGTCCTGTTCAATATGTAGATAGATATATAGAAGGATACCAATGTAAGCCAAATAGGCAGAAGCAAAGTCCAGTGATAATTTTCAATAATTTTCTTTTTCTAATAGACCCATTGCTCAGAAATCCAGCACTGGATCGGTTCAGAGGTTTCACATTTTCCCATTCCGAAGAAATGTTGAATGTGTTTCACAAAAAGTTTGGTTTGCATAGTTTTCGGACAAATCAGCTGGAGGCCATCAATGCTGCTTTGTTGGGTGAAGACTGTTTTATTTTAATGCCCACTGGTATGTATCTCAGCTGGAAAATGTTTGAAGCTTTATGAGTTTGCACAAACTTGTTATAAATAAGCTGCGCAGATCCAGTTCAGAATTTCTGGCAAGCCTAGTAAACTCCCCATATTTGTGGAAATGGAATCACATTATCAAGCTCCAGAATGTTGTATTCAGGATTACTGATATTTGGTTGACTGGAATTTGTTTATCCTTTGCAGTATTTAAAGCTTTGATTTCTGCAATCAGAGCTTTGCCATCCACATATGCTTGTAAGATTTTAGGTTTTGGAATATCTGTCAGTCACTGGATGAAATGTTTTTGGAAAATGATGATACATAAACATCACTTAAATTACTAAGGCTTTGGATATGTGAATGGAGAGATGATGCTTCCAGGCACAAACCTAGAACTAATTGCACCATAGCAGACATGCCCCAAAAAACTGAGGGTAAATCTCCCACTTGGGGCAGGGCTGCTTTACTTCTTGGGGCTTGTGTTTTGTGTTTGTAGCTTTTAAAAATCTGGATAGCTGATCTGCTGCAGGTTCACCTGCTTGTGTGCCCATGGCCCTAGGGATCTAGAGTGCATTCCCACTGGTAATAAAGCTGAAGAAAACAAAACCTTAAATAAGGAAATGGAACTCTAACAATTAACTTTAAAGCATGCATTTCAAGACAACTTACGACTTTTAAAGCAAAAACTTTGTTTTATGTTAAATGTTTAATCCATTTCAAACAGTTTTTTTTAGATGGGAAGCTCATCAGATTGAACACTAAGTGCGCTATTTAGGTTTTGCGTGTTTCCCTTTGCATAATGAAAATGTTTTCATCCTCTGGTTTCATTCAGTAACAGACTTACAGCTGCTGTAGGGAAGTGGTTTTTGAAAAACCAAGGCTTTAATTCAAATGAATCGTATTCTGGCCAGTTCTTAGGGCCTTCAGTTTTTGTAAAACTAAATTTGATCACCTAAATTTTTAGGAAAACGTACTAATTTTAATACCTTCTTTCTACCCCTCCCCTGCCACAGAATGACATGTTCTGCATTGCACTTCATACAGGTGGTGGTAAAAGTCTGTGCTATCAGCTACCAGCTTGTGTGTCTCCTGGAGTCACTATTGTAATTTCTCCACTGAGGTCACTAATAGTAGATCAAGTCCAGAAGCTAAATACATTGGATGTAAGTTCAAATAGTTTAACATGTTCTTTCTTTCCAGATAAGAATTGAGTGTTTAAAACTCTGAAATGTTACAAGTATATTTTATCTTTTGTTATTTATTTTTTGTGAAGTGTCTGTCTGTTTCAGTGAGCAATTAGTAGGCATGTGTATGAGAAATGTCTAGGGAAAGGAAAAGGAGTAGGGGTTTGTGAAATGGGTCATATTTGATTCGGGTTTGGCCCAAATTGGGACAGTGATTCAATTTGTTGATTCAGATCACTGTCCGGATTTTGATTCAGCCAAATCCGAATCTGAAGATTGAGTACTGATTCGGAGAATCAGTGATTTGGCCGTGCCCACTGCTTTAAATGTTTTTTCTGCATACCTCAAGGTACCAGGTATATCTTGTGAAGGTTGCGATGGTGGGGTAGATGGAGCATCCCACAGGAGCACAGGTAGGGGTGTACTTCTGGTCCACTTCTGGGTCCATTGCAGAGATTGTTAGAATTTACTTTTCAAATATGGGTGCCTAAAAAAATTAATCTGACTTTCCAGAAGAGCCAAGTAGCTATAACTCCTGACTATAATGGCAGTTCCTAATGGGAGAAAAGTACAGCAAAAGCTCTGTTATCCGGCATCCCCTGATAACAAAATACGCTGGTTAATTGAGCAGCCCCAGCCGCCACTTCTCACTGTGTCTGGGGTGTCCCTCTGCCCCTCCCACGGCATCGTTGCCCCTTCCGCTGGGTCCTGTGGGCTCCACGAGACAGGGAGGCGGGGCCCATACAGCCCCGTGCAGCCTATTATGCCCTTGGGCTATGGGGGCTTGGCTGCTTTGCCCCAAGCCGTGGGGGCTCGGAGAAACTGGAAGTGCCATGGTGGGCACTTCCGGTTTCACTTTATCTTACAAGCCAGCATGCCAGTGAGTGGAGCATGTGTATAGTCACGGTTATATTGCCAAGTACAGCAGAGGACTTGGGGGATTTGTGGATTTTTCTATATTTTTTTAAATGTGTTGCTGAAATGTTAATGTCAGCTTTTGTTTTTACTGAAGTAGGTTTTCAAAAATGTTTTGGAGGCAAAATCCTTGACCTCAACCACACTCAGGGATACAAGAAAATATTTTACAGCTTCCTTATGATAGGGTCAGTCCTAAGCCCTAAAGCTGCTCAAAGGTACTCTGCATGCAGTCCCCCAAATTACTGCATGCCATCTGGTGACACCTGCAGCATGCTGTGCCCTGACCACCTTGTGCCAAGCATTCCCTGCTCGCCAGCTAACTGCTATGCTGAAGGCTGCAGGTGTTGTGCTGTAAGACACTGAAATGGGATGTGTCGTTGCTAGGAACTTGTCCACACTGAGAGAATTTGTAGTTGAGTTGTTACTATCTCTTCCACCATTTGAGCAGTAAATAAGCAGAAGATCTGAGGGCCAGAATTTAGCCTTGTTCAGTAACTTTAAAATTATGTCTGTCTGTATATCCTTACTTTGAGTCTATCAAATGATGCTGAAATAAGCTGTTGCAATTAACAGGTGCATCTTGTTGCTCCCGTGATGATAAAAGTTGGCTACATTGCTTAAATTTGAACAGTTTCTGTGCAGTTAGTTTTAGGGATTTAGCTCGCCTATTTCTGCAGAAGCAGGAAGGCACATATTGGTTCACAACAGGTGATGGGTACTCCAAACGTGGCTCTCCGCGCCCCTTTTAAAATGCTTAAAAAGTAGGTCTGTCTAGCACCTACGTGATTATGAATTCTTTTTTCATAGCAGAGTTTAATCCATTGTTACAATTGATTTTGTACACTGGATACTGTTGAGGCATAGTTTAATTGCTACTTTGAGAAGTAGCCTTGATTGTGGCATAATATCGCTGGGTATTTGTAGACAGTAACAAGATATTACTTTGAACTGATAATGCTCTGAACATTCTCATCCTATGATTTCAAATCATGTTACAAACAGTGTTACTTAGCCTGTTAACACACCTGCCAGAGGAGAAAATATTGTTACAGCTATCTTATTGTGAAAAGAACTCAAGTGTAAAAAAAAAAAAAAAAAAAAAAGGAGATTTATGGCTTGCTAGATTTGCCAGGGCTTCACTAATGAACCTAGGAGCAAAACAGAGAAGCTCTGATTCCTGGCCCCTTGCACTTGCCACTAGAAAAGGGTCTGTGCACATGTTAAATGACAAGTTTTTAAGTGTTTATTTGTATTTAACATCTTCAATGTTTCTTCATATTCTGCATTCAGTAGTAGTATGTATGAATACTTACAACTAGATTTAGTGCAATGTAATGAAAGTACTTGTTAATTTGGTTACATGTCGAAAGAAATCTGAAAGAACCATTTCTGTTCTGTGTTACAGATTTCTGCTACATATCTGACTGGTGATAGGACTGATGGTGATGCTTCAAAAATTTATATGCAGCTGTCAAAAAAGGATCCTGTAATAAAACTTCTCTATGTTACTCCAGAGAAGGTTTGTATTTATTTTAAAGGCAAAGTTATCAAGGCAACAAAAGAGTATTTTACTAGTTTTGTTTTTAAGGATTATTTTTACATGGCCATATTAAAAAAGAATGCAGCAAAGTTCTGCCAGGAAATGCACATAGTCTTATGGAAAGATAAGACACCAGCACCTTTACAGATTTTTGTCAGGCACTTTCTGATTGTAACTCATATGAACCAAAGAACAGCCAAAAGAAAACGTAACCAGGTAAGGGATGAGATCTGAAAGTATATTATAGTTGAAAATTGCCCAATCACTCACACGCAGGCTGTATTGAAAATTGTTCTCCCTGTAAAACCTAGGGCTAAATTCATATTTCACCCTGACACATGCAAGGGACACTTATGTAGCCATGAAACCGGTATAACCTAAAACCTGTAATCGTTGTGTTCCAGAATGCATGCGAGCCTGTTCACCAGCTGTCTGCTATGGAGTAACATGGTTAAAAGGGTAATGGACCTAGTAGTTTTACCCTTTCTTTTAAGTCTGAATTCTTGTAATGATTTTGAGAGAGAGATCCGAGGGGAAAATAATACTTGCTTTTCAACCACATAGGTAATGGGTTGTAGATCAATGTTAATATCCTGATACATTAATTTCCTAGTTTAGGAAACATTCATATGGGAAGTGATCTTGATTATTTCAGGATAGCCTTTCTGATAGCCTTTCTGAGAGGAGACGTTTAGAGCTGAAAAGTGTAGGTGAATATGTCTGTCTTCACCTTTTCTGGATTCATTGACACATTTTTCATCTGTTTCAGTTAGAAAATGGCTCTTTAGATACTGGCCACAGAAGTTATGGGAATCTCTATTTTCTTGCAGAAAAGGAGCTTTGACCAGGTGGGATGGGGTGGGGTTGGGGCGAGGGGAAGGATAGTTTTTAGTTGCACATTAGTTTACAAGTGGAGTTCATGACAATCTCAGTCTAAAAGTGTCTGCTATTAAAGACTGCTTTAAAGTGTTTCTGCATGAAATGTAAAAACTCTCTTTACTGAATCTATAATCTAGTAACCTCTTAAAAAGGGTGACAGTTATGGTTTAATGTTTGTTAACAATGTTCTTTTTGGCATGTAGGTGTGTGCAAGTGGCAGGCTGATCTCAGCCCTGGAAAATTTGTATGAGAGGAGATTACTGGCACGTTTTATTATTGATGAAGCACACTGTGTTAGTCAGGTAAGCATCTATTGCTTCATATTTTGCAATACTAAAACAGTTCAGAACAGCTGGAATATTTTATTCAGGAAAATGTAAGTTTAATTTTCTTCTTTAAACTAGTGGGGTCACGATTTTCGACCAGACTATAAACGGCTGAATATCCTCCGCAAGAAATTTCACTCTGTTCCTATGATGGCTCTTACTGCCACTGCCAATCCCAGGGTACAGAAGGATATCCAAAACCAACTGGAGATGCTGCAACCACAGGTGTAAGTTGTTTGGTAGTTTCTTGCAGAGAAAAATGTTCACTTCCAACTTGAAAAACGAGCCTATGTAAAAACACAAAGAAGTCGCTTAAAACCTGTAGTTGTATCTAATGAAAATAAATGCTTGTAATTTTAAGAAGTCTTGAATGCAAAAAAAACCCCAGCTGAACAAAACAGATTTTAAAAACTCCTTCCACCATTTGGAGGGAGCAAATGCCAAATACAATATCATGAGACTTCCTTATTAAAGGATGCAAAGAGTGGGTTATTTTAGGCTTGTCAAAATCTTGAAGACGATTATAGAACATAATGTGGAAATCCCACTGAGGGGAGGATGGCAGGGATTTTAATGTTGAAAATCATACAGAGAAGGTGCTAGTTTGACTCGAGACTGTATTGAGCCATTTGCATTGCATGTGTTAGCAATTTGCCCTCCTTGGTACCTATTTACCTCAAAGGTAAGGTAAAGTAAGGTACTACTCAGTGTGATAATAAACCAGCCCATAGTTTTTTGCATCAAACTTGTTAGTGCTAGTGATCACTGTCTTAGAAGGTAGAGCAGCCACATTGTAGTGAATGCATTTTTATGTTTTGGAGCCTTAGAACCTTGCAGTCCCCAGTAATCAATACTTTTCAAATCGGTACTGAAAGTTTCACATGAAGTGAAAGGTTTTTGTTTTTTTTAATCTTATCACATATTTATTGAATGCTAAGCCTTACCTAGATATCTGGACTTTTTATGGTCGGTGTGAACGTATCCTTTAAATAAATGTTGTCTTCTGTACTTCATGCCCTGAAGAGTACACATACCAATCTCCACTTCAGAAGTATGTTTGAATTTTAAAAGAAAAATTATGGTAGGAACCTCTATTTAAAAGCCTGCCCAGACAACGTATATATGTCCTGCCTGTGGCACCACTTTTGACTTACTGGCTTACAATGGTACAGAAAATTTACCTTTTTTTTTTCTACTTTTAGCCCCAGGATGAACACATCCATTCTAGCATATGTTGAAGTGAATGCAGTGGGGGGCAATGAATCCTAGCAGGGCCAAACAACATTAAGAGTCCTGTCGGGGGGTGAGGCAGTCAATCTGAATGTGGAGTCCTTCCAGACAGCTAGCTGTTGAGAGGGTTATTACAGTCAAAAATTGCCTGGTACCTAGTCCTTCATGCATGCTGGATTGAAAATTGTCATCCCTGTAAAACTTCAGGCTAAGTCCTATTTCTCCTTGGACCAAAGGGGCACTTTTGTAGCCATGAAACTGATTTTTGGCACTTGCACGCAGTTTGGATTCCGTATAGCTGTGTTTGCCCTGTATTTCCCTTCCAAGCGTGCTCAGTAGGCTGCACTATGGCTATGTCGGTGCCTGGGGCACATGCCTAATGCTGTAAATTGCAAAACTTTTAATCATAGAAGGATTGGGCCTAGTGGGTGTTCTGTTACCGGAGGAGGGCTTTGCTTTTTAGACCAGTAATTAAGGTGCTTATTTGTGGAGCAGGAGACTCATGTTCTAGGCCTCCCTCCTCCCAAAGGTGGTTTGAACCTGCAACTTCTGTTTCCCAGCGAAGTGCTCTAGAGATAGGCCAGGCAGTACCCAAGATGCTTTCCAGCCCTCTTGAAGCTGGCCCACTGGGCAACCAGTGGGCGGGGGGCAGGAATATGTGGGGCTAGGAGGAGGAGAGATAGCCAGAGGGACTGCAACCTGGTGAGATGGGTGCTGTGCTGTGTTTAGACCCCAACCATCTGACTCCTGTTGAGCCATTTGATCCAATTAATATTAAATGGAAGGTGCAGTGGGCCAAGTCCAAGGGGGCTGGATGGAGGGTCCTCATAGCCAGGTGGTTGAACACTTTGGCCAGGAAATGGGGGGAGACAGGTTCAAACCCCCTGTAGGGGTGGGGGTAGACCAGGTCTTCTATTCACTTGGCAGGTGCCCTAGCCAGGAGGCTATTGGGCTGAATGGTAGGAGGATCCCCCCCCACACCCCTCTTGCTTCCAGTAGGTTACGTGGGCAGGATGATCCTTTTTCCAAACTGTATGAAAATGTTGTTTAGGTGTGTAAAAGTGAAATAAGGTGAGACTTCTTTTGACTTTATGCTCTGAAGACCTATTAAACAGACTGTTTTCTAAAATGTTACTGTGCAAAAATGGAGTCACCTTGTGGCAGAGGTGATATCTTCATAGTTTCTAGGGTTGGAAGGGATCTAAGGAGATCATCTAGTCGGACCCCCTGCCATGGCAGGAAAGAGTACTGGGGTCAAATGACCCCAGCAAGGTGTACATCTAGCCTCCTCTTAAAGACCCCCAGGGTAGGAGCCAGCACCGCTTCTCTTGGAATTCTCTTTCATTAGACTACCTAGATATTTGCCCCCAAAAATGCTTGATGTGCAGGCTTTCAGGCACACTCACCCTTCTTCAGGTACAAGAAAATGCAAAGATTTAAAATTTCTCCTAGGTGGAAATGAAAATACATATTTCACAGGAGAGGTGAAGGTGTTGTGAGATCTCCTGGTTGGAAAAGTTCATGTTTCATAGTTAAAAGTTCATGTTTCATGTTGTGCTTATTAGGGTCAGAGAATAGTTAGAGCAGTCTGTTTACCTCAAAGTTGTCTGATGGCAAGCAGGATGTTGAATTATGCTTCTTTCTGGTTATGTTGTTTCACATTTCATGGGAGGACAAAGTTATGGAATGCTCTTCTGGTGATAAAAGGTATCATCTCTACCACAAGTTCTGATTCTTTTTGCCTATAGACCAATACAGCTATGACCTATAACCCTGAAATTGTGCGTAAATGTAATTTTGTTTGGCTTCTTTTGTTTTAGGTTTACTATGAGTTTCAACAGGAATAACTTGAAATATGATGTATTGCCCAAAAAGCCAAAAAGTGTAGCAAAGGATTGCTTAGATTGGATCAAAAAGCATCATCCATGTAAGTACTGAAGCCTTCTTGCAGCTTGGTAGGCTCATTCACATTGATATCAGTTGCAATCCTTGTTTAAGGCAATGGGAGATAGTATAATGTCATAAAACACTTTATTCTCCTGCACTTTTCATAGGATACAGAGAAGAGCAAACGTGGGAGGCAGAATAATGGGATTGATTGATTTTAGGATTTGGGATTAATTGGTAGGACATATTAAAGTACGTTTTCCTTCTGGGATTTGAAAAGCAGGAAGCAAATGGAAGGGATGCTTCTGTTAAAAATATTCAGACAAAGATATCTTCTATTGGCAGAGTTGCCTTTCCTCTGTAAACAGATATTGCATTTATTATTTTTAGCAACCTCTTCATAATGCAAAGCTGGCATGACTTAGGAAGTGGAAAACCCAACATCGCAGCACAAACTTTCTTTGTGTTCACAGATGACTCTGGAATAGTTTATTGCCTTTCACGGCATGAATGTGATTCAACAGCTAGAATTCTAAAGGATGGTGGTCTTGCTGCACTTGCCTATCATGCTGGCCTCCAGGATGCTGAAAGAGATCTTGTACAAAAAAAATGGATTAATCAGGAAGGCTGTCAGGTAAAAGCAAACAAGAGAAAGTTAATGGAGCTTCCACAGGATATGCTGTATACTTGTGTATAAAAAAAAAAAAAAAAAGTAAAATGACAAAGTTGGTATACAACTTTTACAAAAGTACATGTAAAATTAAATAATGTTTTAAGGACAGAGTTAGAAGAAAGGGAAGATGCTAATGTCAGCATTGTTTCACATGGAACATTTTGAAGCTCTGGTTATAACATCTGTAAGAAGAAAGTAAAATATTTATACATGCAAAGGCCTTGAGCCTTGCAATACTGCTGTGACGTACGAAGTAATTCTAGAGATGGAGGAAATGAGGCAGAAAGCAGTAATTTGCCCCAAATCACAGCCAGTGCATTTGAGAGCAGGACTAGAACTCTGATCTGCTCTCAAACACCAGACTCTTCTTTCTGAAGAAGTAACTGATGTTTATAAAGATTAATTTTTTATTCTTCTTGGAGGGCACTAGCATTAATTTTACATTTTGTACTATAACATATTGCATCAATAACGTGCATAGTTCTGAGTGTATAATAGAATCATAGAGAAGTAGGGCTGGAAGGGATCTCTAAAAGTCATTTAGTCCAACTAATCATCCCTATCCAAACCATCCAATACAATCTATAATCTAAACTCTATTTAAGACTACCATTGACCCTTACGCAGCACAGACCTAACACCTGAACCTGCCACAGGTAAAGCAGGGGACCTACGGCAGCCAGCACCCTGCTTCTATGGACTGTTGTCAGGGGGCACATCTACATGAGATGCTCACTGCACAGTAGGGTGCTGGGCAAAAACCATGCTAATATGCTACTGCGTAATAGTATTAGGCTACTGCACAATAAGTGTCACTAAAAACTGGTGTGCCGGGACTACTGCCCAGTAGTGTGAGTCACTGCACATTGGTTAACCAAGTACTATACTTAATGCACTGTAACTGGCGCATTAATATAGACATACCCACTATATATTCAGGAGATCCCAGGTAGAGGCTGTGCCCCATGCTACAGAGGAAGACAACTCTCCCCCAGTCCATACCAATTTGACCATGTGGTAAAATTCCTTCCTGATCCCAGATATGATGTCAGTCTGACCCTGAGCAGAGGGCCAAGACCCTCTAGCCAGGAACCTCTGGGTTTGGTCCCAGCAGGAGCATTGGCATAGCCCAGTCAAAGTCACCAGCTTTGGGCTGCAGCCAAAGTCCAGTGCCTTTGAGGAAGGCTTTAAAACCCCCTGACACATGTAGCAGAAAGGGAGGGGAGCAACCAGCAAAGCCCAGAAGCCTGAGAAATCCCTGTAGTAGAACATAGGCATCGCTACGCCTAGATCATTCCTGACCAGTGCCTATCCAACCTCTTGAACACCTCCAGGGATGGAGAGTCCACAGCTTCTCTATGCAGTCTTTTCCAGTGCTATAATAATGTATGACTTTTTTAATTCTAGGTCATATGTGCAACAATTGCTTTTGGCATGGGAATTGATAAACCAGATGTACGCTATGTGATCCACGCATCTCTCCCTAAATCAGTTGAAGGCTACTATCAAGAATCTGGCAGAGCTGGACGAGATGGTGAAACTTCTCACTGTCTGCTTTTTTATAGTTACAGTGACGTAACTAGGCTGAGAAGGCTAATATTAAGTAAGCAGCAGCTCTTCATATCACCCCAGGGTGACAATAAAATAAGCTTTTGTTCTGTTCTGATTCATAGGGTGGGCTGCCCTTTGAAAATGTTCAACATGCCGTATACTGTCCTGCATCAGTATGGTTTCAGGGTTCCTCCGGCTTGCTTTTATGGTCTGTCCTAATTCTAAGGGATTCTAACATTGTTTTTTATTAAAACGCAAAATTAATTTTTCCTTATTCTAAATTCCCAAGCCCTTCCTATTAATTAATTAAAACACTTTTGTGGCTTTCTTTTTATCTTGTCTGTTCTTAACATCTGGAAGTTTAAGTCAGTCTTGATGGACTTAAAACACATTGTTTTTATTTAGATAAATAATCTTATCTAACTATGGCTGCTTGAGGACTGCAGCATACATTTGATCAACAGTAATATACAGAAAGACTGAAGATGTGTAACTAATTCTGTTTCAGTGGAAAGAGATGGGAACAGTCATACAAAACAGACGCACTTTAACAACCTTTACAGTATGGTTCATTACTGTGAGAATGTAGTTGAATGTCGAAGAATTCAGCTTTTAGCCTATTTTGGAGAAACCAGTTTTAATCCCAACTTCTGTAAAGAACATCCAGAAGCAACTTGTGACAACTGCTCTAGAAAAAAGGTAAAAATTGCAGTTTCTGTATATGAGAGTTCTTAAACTTCCTTTGTGTTTACATACCTTAGAAAGACTTCTTAATATTGTACTCTTGAAGACACAGAGAAATGCTGAACAGCAGCTTGTGTGTCCCCTGGTATGGGGTGTTATGAGCAGCTACTTGTGTACTCAAGAAACTTTTGGTGGGGGACTGATTAGATGCAAGGATGACCCCCAACGCTCCTTGCAGCCAGGAATAGATGGCACAGGATCTACTGGCATGGTAGCACACAACAGGAATTCACCATGGATCAATCCGCCAGCTGCCACAGAACATGAAGTTTAAAGTAACTTTGTGCTGTCAGGTGGCACAAAGAACTGATTTATTTGGAATGAGTACAAGAGATTTTTTTTCCTCCCTGCAAAATGTGAGGTTCTTTTAACAAACCTGCTGTTTTATTTTAATGGAGTTTTAGAGCAAGGGTGTCAAAGATAACGCCCGGAGGCCAGATCTGGTCCACAGTACCTGCCTGTGGGTCTCATACCATCCCCACATGCAGCATAGGGAGCTGATCTGGTATGCATTATTACACACAGCCAGGGTTGTGGCCAGTACGTGTGCTGCACACAGCATCTGCACCTGATTAGTCCCACACACCATGGAGCATGTACCGTGGACTGGTCCTTGCACTGCCTGCCGTATGCATGCTGCTCCAGCCCCACTGGCTCCATGCATGGCATGCAGCATGCAGAGCTAGTCTGGGGCACATGCTCCATATCGCACCTGCACCATTATGGTCTTGCATGTTGGATCTGGCCTCAGGTCGATCTGAGGGCCCAATCCAGCCCTGTGGACCTAGCCCTGTGACCCTCATCTGTCCCACAGGACTAGATGATTTTGATACCCTTGGTTTAGAGAACTTCAGACGCTAATGGCCTGATGCCCTCTTGAGGTTAATAATTAGTTTGTTCCTATTTTGCAGATAGGGAAACTTAGACAGAAGTATTGCTCTTCAGTCTGGTGCTCAGAGCACTATCCCAGCTCTTCTCAGCTTTAAACCAGGGATGTTGTTGTTTTTTAATCATTATTCAGCTTCAGTAAAAACAAAGCCATAGCTTGCTCTCCATGTTTTAAAATTGAGGCATCTACCACTCATTAATTTTAAAAGCTCTGTATTTACTTCTGGGATCTTTTAAAAATAACTGATTTCAATTAACAAAGTACTTAAATTGTATTCTTTATAGTTCGAGTGCATAGCTTATTAAATAGATTGCATTAATTTTGTGGAACTGTAAAAAGCTGTAAAATCTTATTTGTTTTGCATTTTCAAAGGATCGTTAAGTAATCCAAAATTCCCATGGTGATGCTATAACATTACAAACATAGTAAATAAGCAATAACTGCTTCTGTGTGTAGATCAAAATGAACTCCACATTGAAAGAACCCACTAATGAAAAACAAAGTTGTCAGTAGTGAGTTGGAATTCGTTGTGGTGGAAATAAATGCCTTTTAAAAATAAAAATAAAAATAAATCTATCCTCACAGGATTATAAATCCAGAAATGTGACAGATGATGTGAAAAGTATTGTAAGATTTGTTCAGGAGCACTGTGGACAGAGAGGAGGAAGAAGTAGTGCAGGAAACGGAGGTTCTGGGAGGTATACATTGAACATGATGACTGACATTTTCTTGGGTAAGTTTATTCTTTGAACAACTGCTAAATGTTTATTGAGGGTCAAATCCCAGCTATATTTCTAAGGCCTGGGCAGTACCTTGAAATGAAATAAAGAAACAAAACTATCCTTCCCCTAAGCCAAGGCCCCTGGAAGACATTCAGTGAAAGGTGCCGTGGGATCTGTTGTGTGATTCCCAAGTCATGCTTTCTATTGTGCTGCATGTACATGGCAGGAGGCTCCATATTACTGGTGCAGGAGAAGCCCAGGGTCTTAATCCCAGGCTCCCCCTGGACTGTTAAGTAGCAAGCCAGTCAACTGATCGCTGCTCCCGCCCTTGGGACTGCATTGGAGTCGGGGGCTCTGATGCACCCCTAAGGCTGGGAGCCCAAATCAGCTGATGCTTGGCTACACTTGCAGTTTAAGAGATGAGGGGAACCAGCCACAAAAGGCGCTTCTACACGAGTACCAGGGCTGGTCCAATTCCAGCACATCGGAGCAGACTATTAATTGAGTCTGCTGGAGTATGGCAATTGCCCTGCTCCAGCAGCCTCCTATCTCGTGTATCCACATCCCTGCGCTTAAAAATGACGGTGAAGGTGAATGAACTAAAGCTCATTTAATTAGCTGTAGTCCAAGCGCCCCCACCTCCATTTTTAAGTATGAGGACACTGATACAGGAAATGCAGCGGTGCTGCAATTAGAGCAGTCCTTGGAGCTGCTTTTATTAAGGCACTGCCCTCATCCCCACCTCCAAAGCCCATGTAAAAGTGCACAAAGCTGTTATATATTTTGGGTAATTGTGGCTTATTCCATGTTTTATTGCGCCATTAATTGCATTAATATGTGGCCAGGTTACTATTAAAGACTTGATCAACTGTTAATCACATCTTAAGTGTAACATCTGCCAAGGGCCCAAGTGACACATACTCTGGAACAAATAAAGCCACCTTTTTAACATGATTATATCAGGTAGACATATGTCTGTATATAGTGTGATATGATAATTAAATTGAAGTTCTTGTGCATCACACTCTTTATGTGAGCAGACTAGGAAGTGGCTTCATAAGCTACCACAGTTTTGTGCTGTACTGATTTATTCTGGCAAATCAATTCTGTTACTTTTACTGCACAGGTGTGAAAAGTGCAAAGATTCAGACTGGCATATTTGGGAAGGGAGCTGCCTACTCAAGACATAATGCTGAACGGCTCTTTAGGAAGCTGGTGCTGGACAAGATCCTGGATGAAGATTTGTACATCACTGCGAATGACCAAGCAGTATCATATGTAATTGTAGGAGAGCGAGCACAGGCTGTACTAAATGGGTATCTAGAGGCGCGTACCAAATATATCTATTTCTTGGAATCTGAGTGCTTGCTTCTGTATTAAAATGACACTGATGTTGCATTTTTCTATTTAAAAAAACCCCATGTTGTCTGGAATTCAGAGTGTGAACGACAGGGTAGTTTAGAAACAAAGCATGTGTCAACAAACTTCAGTGCATAGGTGGGTTATGTTCTGGCAGATATGGGGCTTAGCGTGACCTAAAAATGAGACATGGGAGGCAACAACCTGCAAGAGGAGAAGTTGAATTGAGAGAAGTCTGTCTGCCTAGACTCTGGGGAAGAGGTTAAAGGGAGGAGTAACTATTTCTGTGAGTGAATGAGTGTTTTAGGGCAGGCAGGGGAAAGGCTGGGTTTTGCCCATCCCCTTTTTAGCCCTAGCCCTTTTTGTCACCCTTGTCTTTTGCAGCCAGTGTTGAGCTCTGGTGAAAGCTGTAGTTCAGGGGGTTGCAGAGCCTGCTTTATGGCCTATTGATGCCACAACTCCACACCAGGTAGCGTGTAGGTCAGGAGAAACCCTTCAAGCACCCAGGCCTCAGTATTAGCTCACACATAACTAGCTTTGCTTTCGATTGTGGTTTGGATGGGATTTTGTTTCTGTTTCAGACCCCCAGCCCCTTGTAGGAAAGGGCTGCAGGATTCAACAGGTTAGAGCTAAGAGCGTGGATCCCTGGTGAAAGTCTGAAAATGTGAGAAAAGGTTCTAGCTCACAGAACAGATTATCCAGAGCAGGGGTGTCAAACTCATTGGAGTTGGTGGGCCGGATCCAGGCTTTGATGCTTCTGGTCATAGCTACCAGAGCCACTGTGTCCACATGTGAGAGTTAATGCTGTAACTCTGTGGGTGCTGCCGCCACCAAGGCAGAGCTGTGGCAGCCACAGCAAGAAGCCTTGTGGACCATATCTAAAACTAGGTCATATGGACCATGAAGTCCTGCAGGCCAGATGTTTGACACCCCTAATCTTGAGTTTCATAGATGTTAGGGGCTGGAAGGCACCTGGCACATCATCGGGTCCAACCCCCCTACACTTGGGCAGGGAAGACTGCTGGGGTCAGATGACCCCAGCAAGGTGGTTTCTTATTGTTGGGATGCAAATAAAATGTTGAAGGTAAACAATTTCATGTTCCTTCCTCCAACTATTCCCGTCTTGTTTAATAAAGGCAGGTTTCTGCTATTCAGCAGCTCAGTTGTTTCCTTAATGGTTGTTGTGATACGAATAACTTGTTAGTACACTAACTATTTTCATTTTAACAGGTGCAGTTTCATGAAACGGAGTCTGCCAGCAGTCTTCGAAAGCAAAGGGCTTCAGTGACAAAAATGTCACAACGGGAAGAAATGGTTAAGAAATGCCTTGTGGAGCTTACGGATATGTGCAAAACTCTTGGGAAAATCTTTGATGTCCGTTACTTCAATATTTTTAACACCTCTACTCTCAAGAGAATAGCAGGTGAGTTTTACTTTTCCTTCTTTGGAACTTCCTTGTGGAAAAGGCAATTATATTATAGTCTTTTCCAGTAGAAATTAGAAAAACTTAATTTCTATCCTGAGCTAGCCAGGCTGTTTCTGTAAATCATGGATTAATCCTGGCCTTTGTGGGAATCACTGGTACAGCAAAACTCTTGATCCTGTGTTATATGAATCCTTCTAGTTCAGAACAGGACTCATCTCTGGATTAGCCCTCACACTTACAGAATCATAAATTCATAGAACATGAGGTCTGGGAGGGATCTCAGGAGGTCCCATCTAGTCCAGCCTCCTGCTCAAAGCAGGACCAGCCCCAACTACATCATCCCAGCCAGCCCTTTGTTGAACTGGGCCTTAAAAACTCAGGGATGGAGAGTCCACAACCGCTAGGTAGCCTGTTCCAGTGCTTCACCACCCACCTAGTGAGAGTTTTTCCTAATATCCAGCCTAAACCTCCCTTACTGCAGCTTGAGCCCATTGCTCCTTGTCCTATCATCTGCTCCCACTGAGAAGTCCAGCTCCATCCTCTGTGCAGCCCCTCGGCAGGGAGCTGAAGGCTGCTATTCAATCCCCCTCGGTCTTCTTTTCTGCAGACTAAATCAGCTCACTTCCCTCAGCCCCTGACTTGGGAGCAATAGTATGAAGACAATCTAAATACTTGCCTTCTAGTGTTTGTTTTATACTAGTCATCTTGAGGTGCTCGTCTGCTGGGAGGCATGTCCGTATCCACTTGGGGACCTAAAATATGCTATGATACCTGTGTGGGTGAATTTCCTGTGTACTACTTGCTCTGTGATGATGTTTTGTCCTGATTTCTCTCCAAATCTCTTCCTAAGATCATGCCCACCAGTGCGTATTTATTGTCTTTTTGCACATTAACCTTTGAAAACTCTTCAAAAAGGACTTGAGAGACTTTTCTTTGGGTTCAGTGTGTAGCTGGTTTAGTATATGGATGCTGGCTCCTAGTTCTGATAGCCATCTTTTGATACAGTTTCCAAAAAATATGTTTGTGAGAACTGGTTGTCTAATTTATTCCAGTCTCTCTTTAATTTGAATTTTAAAGGTACAATTGTTCCTTAATTAAAAAAGAACGTATGCACAAAATCTTTGTCTAATCCAATTTCTTTACGTTTGCATCTAGAAACTTTGTCTTCTGATACGGAGGTTTTGCTTCAGATTGATGGTGTTACAGAGGACAAACTGGAGAAGTATGGCACTGAAATAATTAAAGTCATGCAGAAGTACTCTGAATGGACACTGCCAGGTTTAGTATCCCGTGTATCTAAATGTGTGTGGGGGGTTTTTAATGATTAAAATCTTCCACATATGGACTTAAGATAAACAGACAACCATGTTTAAGTCATACAGATTTATGGCCTACTTGGACATAAGATAGAATGGAAAGCTCCATGGATTTGCAGAGCACATAGAGGTCCTTAACCAAGCTAGGAAGTTGAAAATTCATTCTAACTTTAAAAAAACTGGGCTTCAGATTGGCACTTTGAGTGAGGAAAACTGAATGCTACTTTTCTGGGAATAAAGAGGAGGCTAAGGGTTCAGTGCTTTGCACTGCATTTTTCTATTCACATTAGCTGTCTATGGGGTAGAATTGCAGTATGTACAAATACTGCAACAACTGATAGATAACAGCTACCTTGTGCACTCCATGGTATCTGACATCTAGTCCAGTTCTCCACTGGTTTGTGCTGTGTTCACATGCCGGCCCGGATGATCTCCACCCTAGAGTTCTAAAGGAACTGGCCGAGGTCATTGCAAGTCCCCTGGCACAACTTTAGGAGCACTCGTGGTGCTCTGGTGAGGTACCAGAGGACTGGAAGAGGGCCAATGTGGTCCCCATCTTCAAAAAAGGCAGGAAGGAGGACCTAGGAAACTATAGGCTGGTTAGTCTCACCTCGATCCTAGGCAAGCTGTTCGAGAAAATTATGCTGGCACACATCCAGGAGGGGCCAGCAGGGGACTGCATGCTTAGGGGCAACCAACACGGGTTCATCAGTGGCAGGTCCTGTCAGACCAACCTGGTGGCCTTTTACGATCAGATCACCAGATCATTAGACGCAGGGGTAGCAGTGGATATAATCTTCCTGGACTTCCGGAAGGCTTTTGACACTGTCTCTCACCCTGTTCTCATTAAGAAACTGGGGGGCTGTGGTGTAGACACCCACACAGTCAAATGGGTCGCCAACTGGCTGGTGGGCTGCACCCAGAGGGTGGTAGTGGATGGGTCCTTCTTAACCTGGAGGGACGTGGGCAGTGGGGCTCCGCAGGGCTTGGTCCTCGGGCCCGCACTGTTCAACATGTTCATCAGCGATTTGGATGAGGGGGTAAAAAGCACCCTGTTCAAATTTGCTGATAACACTAAGATGTAGGGGGATGTGGGCACATTGGAAGGATGCAACAGGCTACAGTCAGACCTAGACAGGTTACAAGGGTGGGCGGACGAGAATAGGATGGGCTTCAACACAGACAAGTGCAAGGTGCTGCACCTGGGGAGGAACAACCGGCACCATACCTACAGGTTGGGGAACTCCCCTCTTGTCAGCACGGAGGTGGAAAGGGATCTGGGGGTCATCATTGAAGATCCAAGATGAACAAGGGCCGGCAGTGTGGGGACGCGGTCAGGAAGGCCAACCGCACCTTGGCATGCATCCACAGATGCATCTCGAGCAGGTCCAAGGAGGTGATCCTCCCCCTCTATGCGGCACTGGTCAGGCCGCAGCTGGAGTACTGCGTCCAGTTCTGGGCACCACACTTCAAGAGGGATGTCGACAGCATGGAGCGGGTCCAGAGGAGGCCACTCACATGATCAGGGGACAGCAGGGTAGGCCCTATGAGGACAGGCTGTGGGACCTGAACCTGTTCAGCCTCCACAAGAGAAGGCTGAGGGGGGATCTTGTGGCCTGTTATAAACTAGTCAGAGGGGATCAGCGGGCATTGGGGAAGTCACTGTTTCCCCGAGCACTGCCAGGAGTGACCAGGAATAACGGTCACAAGCTGGCAGAGGGCAGGTTTAGGTTAGATATCAGGAGGCACTACTTCACAGGGTGGCTAGGATCTGGAACCAGCTTCTAAGAGAAGTGGTGCTGGCCCCTACCCTGGGGGTGTTTAAGAGGAGGTTGGATGAACATCTTGCTGGGGTCATTTGACCCCAGTATTCTTTCCTGCCATGGCAGGGGGTCAGACTCGATGATCTGCTCAGGTCCCTTCCGACCCTAGAAACTATGAAATAACTTCCAAAAATGTAGATGCAAAATGCTGCTGAATCAAAATGGTAACATTTCACTCTGAGCTCACCCAGATATGATAAACCACACAAAATACACCACAGATTCTAGCACCATGCAATTAGTACATCAGGTAACTTCTTCTGACCCTTGTGCTGTAGCCCACCTCAGAATGACAAAATCTAAATCTTGCAAAGATCATCTACTGAATGCTGCGCAGGCTTGCAATTGTAAGTGTATTTTTAGTTCCACTAGAGGAAGCTGTGGGTCCTCAACTAGCAGAAGCAGTAAAGTAATTGCCACAGCTGCTGTGAGTGCATGCCTGGCAGAGGGTGGGGATGAGGAAGTTCCCTTGGAATAAAAGGTTGGCTGCATAATTTATCATTTTGGTATTTATGATGCTGCATCGTATAGCATTTATTCCAATCAGTGTTGGTTGGGAGTGGGCTTTTAGTCACGTTGCTGAGGTTTTCAGCTAAGGGTGGTATTAAGGGTGGTATTAAACATGGATTCTTTAACTTAGGTGATGCTAAAACTTTGCCACAAGCATTGGTGGACTATCCATCCCTGCTTAGCTGATGAGGGAAGGGTCTGGCAGTAGCACAGAGCCAGCAGTGAGGCTTGTGTACCACATCATTACCAGCATGATGTAGAAAAGGACCTCGTCAGAGAAAAAGGGGTTGGATGTTACTTCTCCATGTTTGGCTGATCTGGAGCTGCGCTTAGGCTGTTCTCTGACAGGAATAAGGATCCCTAAGAAGGGTTCTGGGGAAGGCGTTGAGCATCACTCTCGTGAAGGCAGTGCAGAGTTTTCAGCCACTTTGCACAAAATGTCATTGCTTGCTAGTAATATTTTAGCCCAAGGTTATGAGCTTTTTGTGTTAGCCAATATAATTCAGTTGTGTTGTTTTTATACCCACTGTCCATTCGTAGAAGAAGATTATGCAGCTGCAGGCAAAGGGCCTGGGAGTGCAGGAATGCTTGAGAGCGATGAGGAGTCAGAAGAAACGGGCACAACTTCAAGCTATTTTAACAACAGGACAAACAAAGGAAAGAGGAGGAAAAGGATTCCACCCTTCAAACAAGCCAAGAAGAAAAAAACAAGCCAGGGTGGTGGTCAGCAGTCTTATTCAAAGGGGTATGTCGTTTTGTTGCTGTTTGCAACGTTTCTGAAATGAGACCAAAGTTAGTAGGAAAGTGGATGGGGAGAGCAGCATGAAAAGTGTGGATTTGTTTCTTCAAGAGGCAAGGACTTTTTGGGGGTGGTATCTTTTATTGAACCCACCGCATGGTTGGACTTGTTACTTCCTTGGTTGTTTATTACTGTACAGTGGTGCTGCGCATGCTGCAGAAGCTGGCTAACCCCAGTGGCTCCAAAAATGAATGATTCTTGTACAGGTGTGAGAAGCGCCTCTCACTTCGATGTTTGTGCAGGGTTTAGAGGGTGGAACGCAAAGCAAATGAGCTTAAGTCACAGTAATCTCCTTGCTCTTAAAGAATCCAGGAAGGGATGTGTTTTAAGTGGAAAACAGTTGGAAGGGGTTTGAAGTAAGACATTTCTCGCCTCTATTTCCTAATGTACGCTCTGTACACAAGTGCCAATTTAGTTAAGGAGGTGGCAGGCTTAGCAGCTATGCATCCTGTAGAATGACAGCAAACTGAAAGAGCCAAGGACTGAAAAGATGACAAATAATTACATAAGAAATATTTTCAGATAAGGAAAAAATGTTCTAAATGTGCTTCTGTGCCTTCTCCCTGGAATCTGCCTCCTGTTCAGCTGCTTGATTTTTGGAGGGGGCAGAAAGGCAGGCTTTCCAAACTCTGTATGGGTCCCCAGCGGGTTCATAGCTCTACTTTGGTCATACCACATGGGGCAGAAATTGGGCCAGGCTGTTCTCCATTTGGTTGTAATCGCAGCGTGTGGCCCCAGCAGTCTGCTAGTCCTTGGCCCTCTCCCCCTGGTTTCACCACATGAGACGAGAGCCTTTCCAGCTCCTAGGCATACAGAGATCCTGGGTAAGCCAGGCTTTGCTCCAGCCTCCAGGACTGAAACCTCCAGCTTGCCTTTCAGATGAACTTTTTTTGCTGTCTGTTAACATAGCTAGTGCTGTAGCGTAAGTGATAGTAGTCTGTCCAGGATTTATAGTTCAGACCTGGATGATGCATGACAAAGGGGAAAAGTTGTAGATTTTAATAATAATAGTAATAGTATTATTATTATTATTATTATTACTTTTTCCCCTTAAAAAGAAACTAGAAAAATAAATCCACAATGTTTAAAAAGACAGTGACATGTAGGCCAGTTGCCCAAGATGAATTTGGTAAGTCGGCTATAGGTTTAACACTTCTGTTCTAAATGAAAGAAAATATAGGGATTGATGTTGGTTGGTGTCACACTGATGTACTAAAACGGTTTTTCTCTCTCTTTAAATTCCTAGGGGTTACAGCAAATATAAAAAAACATTCAACTCCAAAGCCTCAGCTGCACCTAGTTGCAGCTCATCAACATATGGGACGACAGCAGCGCCAGGACTCAGTAGGAAACTGGGGATTATGGCACCACCGAAGCCTCAAAATAGACAATTCCTTAAACCGTCATATTCATTATTATAACTGCTAGAATGAAACTGTATATAACTACCTTTCTTTGTGTTCAGCCTGTCATGTACTAACTGTTATCTGGTTTTGAAACTATTTAATGTCTGCATACATCTGTACATTTTTTTTTCCCCAAATCCAAAAGGTAATGTTTAAATAAATGTTTTTAATGACCTACATTCATTCAGAACTTTTAAACTTTCTTTTTTTTTTCTCAATGCTAAATATTGATCGCATAGGAGAGCCTGCTCATTTTGATCAGGAATAGAAGCCTGAGTGTTTTCTTGGGATTAATTATTGCAAAACGGCCCTAATTCTGTGACAGCTATGTTTGGAGTGTGCTTTTCTGGCCATGAGCTCAAAACCCCTTGCTAGAAAAGGTGCTTGGAGTCAGGAATCAGGGACATATTTGGTAGCCATGTTGGTACGAGACAAAGAAATGCAAAAATCTAGAACTCTTGTTTCAGAAATGATACCTTTTATTAGACCCACTAGGAAATTGTGAAAAAAATATCTTTTTCTGCAAGCTTTCAGGCTCAAAAGTCAGGAATAACGCTGACCGTGCTAATAAGAGGTACTGCTTCTAGCTGCCTCCATTCTGCACTGTCAGCCCTTTCAGCAGCTCAGAAAGTACTTTACCGGTCTCAGAACCATTTCTGGACAACCCCCAAGTATTTGGATTACTTTCTCATGGTTTTAGACATTCATTCAGTTCTGTGTTTGATAGTCGTAGACCTGGGCCTGCCTGGGAAATCTGAAGCCCGCATACAGAATTTATACCAAAGCTGCAAGGCTGCTGTGGTCTGTGACAGACCAGCCTTGAAAAGAAGGGCATGCGAGTGTCGTCTTGCCTTTGCAGGTTGTCTGTAGCCCGTGCTGTCCAGAGCTCAGGGGACACGTGCCCACTTGATAAATGAAAGTACGAAGCTATGCTTTTATAGACTATTTTGTAAGCTTTCAAGGCCAGGAGAGACTACTGCAATGATCTGGTCTGAACCCCTGAAATATGAGAGAAATTTGTCAAACCTATAACTTCTGGATGAACTTTACAGCTTGTCTTTTCATCCTAAACACTCAACGATGGAAAATACTATGTGCCGACTGGTTGTGCTGTTGTATATGAATCTTGTAGGGTTAAAGGAAGGCTCTGTAGTGCTAAAAGCGAGGCCATTTCTTTGTCCTTTCGCCTCCATTTCATAAAAGCGGATGCAGCACTTATGAGACGGCTGGGAGGGAAAAGGGGTACTGCATGAGGGTTACTGATAAGATATGAAGCTGGCTGAATCCAGTCAACAGGGGAGTCTCGTCAACAGGAGAACCTTGAAAGTCGGGCATGATTTGTTTTTGTTAGATAAAGAAACATCCTGAGACAAAATCTAGGGGGCATGTAATTCACCAGAGTTAAACTTCGGTGTTCACGCCCACAGTGCCACTTGATTGGACAGAATAGTGATTTAGTTAATAGATGATTGGGTATTTTTACGAGCACGAGCTAATCACAAACTAACGCTTACGCACTTAGAAAGTATAAAAAAGTATTATAACTAGTAGGTGGGGTCCCTCTCAGAGGCACTTCGCTCAAGCGAATAAAGATTCTGTATTTGATTTTAGATACTTACTCTGCGTGATTATTGCCCCAGCCTAGAGCGAACTGCACGTGGCTTTAAGAGCATAATTCGTAACAGTGCCAACAGTTAATAATTCTCACTGCTGGTCACGTGGATATTATTTTTAGCTTGGATTTGTCTAGGACCCTAACCTTTTCCTTTTGTCTGCTGGAGTAAAGTCCACGCCCTCGAAGATCTTGTTCTGAGGGGACTCGGCCCATGATTAAATCATTCCTTCACTACCTGTTTTGACCAATTAGCTTGAATGCTGCTGGGCAGGACCCAGCAGGAGACTCGGGGACCTGGGTGTTTGGTACCTGCATCCCACTGTTAAATGCAGTGCACGGATAAAGTCGGGCAAGGCGTTTTGGGTTGATGTGGTGGTCTCCTTTATTAGACGGATACAATAGCTGGAAAAAAATTCTTTGCGAGCAGCCAGCCCGTGACCCCCGATGGTGTCAGATGCTGTGAGGGGCTCCTCTTCCTGGCAGGACACGCGGCAGGGGCACAGGACGCTTGTTGCGGGGTCCCACGCTCAGACCACCGGCATCTCGACCGTTGGCTGGTGGGCCTTAAGATTCCTCCCGAGACCTCCACACATCGCGAGCAGCAGATTCGAAAGAGCGGGTCTGAATGAACTGAATCGGATTCGGATCCTTCCAAGGGCCTTGATGCGGGACGGATCCGAATCCAGTTCGGTCTGTTCAGATGTGCTCCCTGTCCCAGGAAGGTACGCATTCAGTCCCTTCGGCCCCGCCTGCTCCGCGGTCACCCCGCTCGCTCGCGTGCCGGCGGAAGCGCCGGCGCCCCTCGGCCCCGCCCCCGCGCGGGGCGATGCTGGGGGGCGGGGCCGGGGGCCGGCGGGCGGGAAGGCCGTGAGGCAAAGATGCTGGGGGGCGGGGCCGAGGGCTGGCGGGCCGGAAGGCCGTGAGGCGGTGATGCCGGGGGGCGGGGCCGGGGGCCGGCGGGCGGGAAGGCCGTGAGGCGGCGATGCCGGGGGGCGGGGCCGAGGGCCGGCTGGCGGGAAGGCCGTGAGGCGGCGATGCCGGGCGCCGAGGGCCCGTGGCGGGCGCAGGTGGGTCCGTGCGTGGGGCGGGGCGGGGCGGGATCCTCAGCCCCGTGGGACACCTGCGGTGGCGGTGGCGGTCCCGGGGGGATGCCCGCACCGGAGCCGGCCCGGCTGAGCATCCCCGTGCGTGCTCCCTGCAGGACTGGACGCTGGACAGACACGTCCGGGTGGTGCTCACCCCGCTGCCCGCCCCGGCGCGCCGCCCACACGAGCCCCGGCGCGCCGACGAGCGGTGGGGCGGAGACCCGCGCGCCAAGGAGCCGCCGCCGCCCGGCGCCGCCCGCGCCCTGCTGGAGCTCACCACCAACACGGCCGGCCCAGCCGGCACGGCCACCGGCGTGGACGGGGACGGGGACGTGGACATGGACAGCGACTCCAGCGACCCCGACGGATCCGCCCTGGTGAGACCCCGCGCGCGCGCCGCCCTCCCCGCTGCTGCTGCGTCACCGACAGCCTCGGCCACATGCATGCATACTGCCTGTATTATAAAACCAGCATTTCCACGACTCCCAGCTGTTGTAGTTTTGCCGACAGCCTCTGTGCCTGCGCACGCGCCACTTGTATTATAAAACCAGCATTTCCACGACTCCCAGCTGTTGTAGTTTTGCCGACAGCCTCTGTGCCTGCGCACGCGCCACTTGTATTATAAAACCAGCATTTCTGCAACTTTCAACTCTTGCTGGGATGTCACCGACAGCCTCCGCGTTTGCACACGCCCCTCTCGTATTATAAAACCAGCATTTCTGCAACTTTTAACTATTGTTAAAAGAACCAGCATTTTCACAACTCCCAACCTATTTTTGTCATTTCACCCACAGTCTCCATGCATGCACACGCAGCACTTTTATTAGTACAAGCAGAGGAAAAATAAAACAAGCATTTTCAACCTATTCTTGTAGTTTCAACCTGTTCTTGTAGTTCAACTTTCAACCTATTCAACCTTCAACCTATTCAACCTTCAACTTTCAACCTATTCTTGTAGTTTCACGAACAGCCTCTGCTTGCACACACGCACCATTTTTATTATAAAACGGGGATTTTCACAACTTTAAACCTATTTTTTGTTCGGCTGCAATGAACGTTGCCTGTTGTTAGTAGGGAAATGCCAGATGTCACTGAGGATCTTAAGACAAGCTGTAAATTATGGGGGTCTGTTTATTGCTGGTAGTTAGGGCTAAACAGCAAGGCCCCTTGTTTGAATAATTTTCCCTTTATAAATAATAAACCTGTAATTTAAAAAAGGGGGTGGAGGTTTCTGTGTGTGATCTCCGCTCTGTAATCACTTTAAGAGATTTCATAGATGTTAGGGCTGGAAGGGACCTTACGAGATCATCAAGCTAATAATGATCTCTCTTTACAGGCTTCACTATTCTGATATAAGCAGCCCATTCTGGGTGCTTCCTTACTTATTATTTCAGTATCGTATTAGGAGCACAATATTTTATTAAAACAATTTTAACTTTCATGGAGAACTCGAGCACGAATCTTCAAAAATCCATCTTCAAAAGTGCGTGTACATGGCTGCATGCATGTGTATGTGTGTGCGCGTGCATGTGTACAGATGTGCACAGAACACACCCATCCTGCAGTAAAACTTGCTTGCTTTCTGCCAGTGTTTGGAATTAAAAAGGCAATCAGGACTTGTAGTAGAGATGATGTCTTTTATTAGGCCAACAAGATTTTTGCAAAAAATCTTGCAAACATCTTGTTGGTCTGATAAAAGATAATCTCTCTACTAGGAGTCCTGATTGCCGTTTCCACTAAACCAATATAGCTACAACCTGGATACTTGACACATGGAATTAATAAGGGTTTCCTAAAATTACCGTATTAACTGCCTTATCTACAGATTTCTTCACATTTCAGAAGTCTCACCATGTCCACCTGTGCTCCAGAAGGCACAAACTCAAAAATTTTTCCATTAGCTTCTTAATATCAGACTCCGTGACTGGAGCTAGTTTTCTTCTTTCCTGTTGTGGAGAAAAGCAATAGGAAAGGTCTTTGCGTGGGAGCAGCTCTGCTGCTCGTGTGTGACGGTGTTGGTTTTGGTCCCTTTGGCAGCATTCTGGCAAAGCCCTGCAACACAGGAGGTCAGTGCAGCACACATTTTCTTTCTCCAAGCCTTCAGGTTTTTTTAAACCATCTTTCAGGTAGCTTGTACTTTTTGCCGTTCATAACTTCATGCAGTAACAGATATTTGGAAGACGTAAGTCTGCTTATCTTAGAGAGAGAAAATCTTATCTATAAAAGAATGCAAGAAATGTTTGAAATGTCACATCTTCTAAATGTTTCTAGTTTGTTAGAATAAAAAGAAAAGTTTGTGTAGTGCTTTGTCTTCTCAGCAGTCCTGGCCTCTGTATGCACTCTGCTTTTTAACACTATAATTGCCTTCCTTTATTTTGTGTAGGAGGGATCTTCGCAGTTGTCAGCCTATGAAAGAAAAAGACTCAAGAACATTAAAGAAAATGCTAACTTTTTTGCTTCTCTGAAGCTGCATGAGGTTTGTATAGTTTCTCTCGAGAGTACACACAAAATATTGGCGCACTAACTTGAATGGTAATTACCGTACAGAAACGACCTGTGGTCCACGTAGCTGTGAAACGTGTCTCCGTCAGTACGCAATATCCGGTGCTTTGAAGGAGAGCATAAAAACTCCAAGAAACACCAGACTTCACAGTGTTGGACTGTCCTTTGAACCAAGATTTTTGGTAGAAGTTTAATCTAAAATTTTGAAGGGGGAGATTTCAGATAAGACATAACACTAACTATTATGTAATACTTTGTGGGAGTACTCTAAAAAATGCTAAGGAAGTAACATTTTTCATTTCCCGTACATATGCCGATCCTGGTCTTTGTAGCCTTTTTCCAGACTCATTCTCTCTCCTGTGTTTTCTTTATTTTTAATTCCTTGCGCATCCTCTTTTGGCAGCAGGGTGATGCGGCAAAGTCCACGCGCTTTTTCACTTGCTTATAGGTTGAGGGGTGTGGACAGAATAGGGAGGGGGATAAAGCTGAGATTCAAGAGTTCCTTTCCAGCTAGTGAAATAGAAACAGTACCTAGGTGTGTGGTATGGGGAGTGCAATGAAGTATCTACAGTATTGTGTGAGGAGGCTGTAAACTGAATTAAGTACTAATTTAGCTGCAGCTGTATGGATCTTGGCACAGGCCACAGAGCCTGCCCAAGAAGCAGGGCAAGTCAGCTTTTGCTGAGCTCCACGGTGCTGTCGTGACCAGTACCTTGGTTGGCTGGTTTATGGTCATCTTTGATATCTTTGTAGTACCCAAAGTTTAAGGCATCTTTCTTATCTGTGCGCACCTCTACCAAGGTGGGCTTACCAGCTATGCTTTAGAGAGCTGCATATGTCTGAGAAAATGATGCTATGAGCAAGTGCTTGGTTATCTCCCACTAGGCTTCTCTGTCTGTGCAGTTGTATTGAATCCAAGTCCCTGATTGATAGCAATGTTATAGCATTTGTGCAGCCTCTTGTAATTTTTTTTTGTTAAACTAAAACTACTTGTGTCTTCAAACTGGAATATATCATCGGTTTTCATACACACAGTTTTCTCTTGAATTTTTCTTTGAATTCTACTTGGTCACGCTCTGTCTGGTGTTTTTGTAGGGGAGGTATAGAACAGCTAAATGAACCAGACTGCTGTTTTATGCCATCTGCAGAACTCAGTGCCATTTTTTGCCATGGGTAGCAAAAGCAAGAGAAAGAAGCAACACAGCTTGACTCTTGGGTTCCCTTTTTAGTCTGAAAAATTGGAAGTTAGGAAAATAATTTACAAAGCAAAAAATGGGCAAGTTTGATTCTTCATTTTGATAGAATAAATGTGAAAACCTTATATTTTTGTTCATTCGTGTAACTAAAACAGCAATATAATTACTTTATCTTTAGGTAATTTTTCACACAAAAGTACAGTATCTGATGCTTCTAAGACTTTTATTTCTGTACTTTTCAGTCAGCTGCAAGACTTCGCAAAATAGCATCTAAAGTACAGTCCCATGGGATCAAAAGGTAAAAGAACCCAAACATATATCTGAGATATGCTGTGACTTGTTTTTTTGTTAATTCTATGGGGGGTAGAGGTTCTCCCTGAATGTGTATAATAGAAAGCACTAGGGCTGTGCAAGGCTTCAGACCGTGCTTTGGATCCAGAGAAGCTTCAGATGCTTTGGTATCTGAAGCAGCATGTCTGGATCTAAGCGCTGGCTTCTTTAGGTTTTCTGAACCACTTCGAAAAAGCTTCAGAGCTGCCTCGGAGATCCAGCCATAGGCTATAATGGGAAATCAGTGAAATATCTATAATGTTGTTGTTTTTTGTCTGATTAAGATGAAACTTGCAGGGGTGATAGCTTCTGCTGAGAGCATGAAGCCTGCCAAGTTTCAACAAGATAGATGCAGGGATTTGGGAGGAACAGCACCCCAAATTCTTGAAAGCAAAACTCGTGTCACATCTATGTGTTACACCACAGAGAGGTGAAAATTACAGGGGTAATGGCCCTTGGGTGAGGCCACAAAGCCTGCCAAGTTTCAAGAAGATCGATGCAGGGGTTTGGGGGGAACTGCACCTCAAGCTGCTGATAGGCAAAACTTGTGACAAAACTTCCAGATCGAAGCGGGAAACTGATCCGGAGCTCCGGATTGGATCGCTGGCATCCAAAGCGGCCAGATCCATGGCCAGATCCATAGCCAGATCAAATAGCTGCCTACTTGCACAGGCCTAGAGAGCACACACACACATGCACAAGCAAGCGCATTAGAGACCAGCAAGCAGTATCTGTATGGCATGTCTAGACTTCTGATTACATTATACTGTCCCTGTAAATCCCCATATGCATATACAGCACCTGTAGCAAATTCACTATGTTCTGTGTATTCTTCCTTATATCATTTTTCCAAGGAAAGGAACATAACTAGCATCATGAGTATCTTTTGATCAAAACCCCACCCAAAATAGCTATTTTTGTGGTATTCTCATCGAGGTTGCCTTTTATGACTAGGTGACTAAATCCTTGGATGATGGTGTCACTGTGGATGTAGTCTTTCTAGACTTTAAGAAGGCCTTTGACTTGGTCTTTCACCCTAGCCTCATCAATAAATTAAGCGACTGTGGCATTAATGCCTACGCAGTTGGATGGGTAAAAAATTGGCTGGGGCGCACCCAGAGAGTAGTGGTGGACAGGTCGTACTCAACCTGGCGAGATGTGAGCAGTGGGATACCCCATCAACATCTTCATCAGAGACTTGGACAAGGGGGTGAAAAGCATGCTGTCCAAGTTTGCTGATGACACTAAGATGTGGGGTGAGGTGGACACACTTGGGAGAGAGGCTGCAACTAGATTTAGACAGACCAGAAAACTGGGCAGATGACAGTAGGATGGAGTTGAACGTAGATAAATGCAGGGTGCTGCACCTTGGGAGAAGGAATCCACAGCATACATACAGGCTGGAGAGTTCCCTCCTTGAAAGCACAGAGGTGGAACGGGACCTTGGAGTCATTATTGATTCCAAGATGAACATGAGCCACCAGTGCCAGACTGCAGCCAGCAAGGCCAGCCATACCTTGTCATGCAAGCCGGTCCAGAGAGGTGATACTCCCCCTCTATGCGACATTGGTCAGGCTGCAGTTGGAGTACTGCATCCAGTACTGGGTGCCGCACTTTAAAAAGGATGTGGCCAGCCTGGAGAGGCTTCAGAGGAGGACCACTCGCTTGGTGAGAGGGCAGTAGGACAAACCCTATGAGGAGAGACTGAGGGACTTGAACCTGTTCAGCCTCAGCAAGAGGAGGCTGAGGGGGGACCTGGTGGCTGCCTGCAAACTCATCAGGAGAGATCATCAGCAAATAGGTAGAGCCCTTTTCTCCCCAGCACCACCTGGGATGACGAGGAGCAATGGTAATAAGCTGATGGAGAACAGGTTTAGGTTAGAGATCAGAAGGCAATATTTTACAGTTAGGGTGGCCAAAATCTGGAACCAACTTCCCAGGGAAGTGGTCCTTGCCCCTACCTTGGGCAAATTCAAATGGAGGTTGGATGATCATCTGTCTGGGGTCTTGTGAACCCAGCATTCATTCCTGCCTGTTGCAGGGGGTCAGGCTAGATGATCTGTTCAGGTCCCTCTTGACTCTAGTTACTACGAAACTATATTCATGAGCCACTTTTTTTTATAGTATTTTATATGCTGTGCTGGCTAAGGGAAAAATCAATCTAAATGATGAAAGGAAATGAAAGGGAGCTAAAGAGAAATATGAGGAGGAAGAAAGAAAAAGCCCTAGGTATATGAGAGGAAGGATAACTAAAAGGTTTAGAAGAACATGCATTAAGCAAAAGCAAGCAAAGGCAGGAAATCAAGCCACGGTACAGAAGGAGGAAGTAAATAAAATATTGCATGAAAGAAAATGAAAAGGAATATTAAAGATGAAGTCTTGGAGGGGAGTGATGGGAAAATTCATGCCATAAATAAAAAAAAGTTGTGAAAAGAAAAGTAGAGCAGCTAGAGAGAGGTTGCGTTGTAAATGCAAACTGGAAGCATAGGAAGAAGGGTAAGCATAGGAAGGATAGGCCATTACCAGTGGGGTGTTACTGGATGGAAATAAGATGAGAGTTTTAGCAAAATGACATTTCTAGAATGACTGGGCCACTAGTCTCTGTCAAGGTCCTGGAAATAGGGGTCCAAGCCACTGAGAGAGGCTTTCTGAGGAATCAGGTGTGTCTGAGTTCTTTGGCTATGATTATCTGATGTGTATTTATTCCTTTAGAGTTAGGCCCAAAAAGGCAGAAGATGAGACAGTGCGTCGAAGGTCCATGCGCTTACAGAGGGTAGACCCATCGGGAATTCCACTGCCAGAACTTCCTGCGCAGCCAGAAACAGTCGTCGATGAACACGTGAGATGGGGGAGGGCAAAAGAAGAAATAAGTCAGTAGCCTTTGAAAACAATCTCTGTATTCAGCCCTTTGATTCCTGGATGTTGGGATCGGAAGGGACTTCAGCAGATTATCGAGTCCAATTCCCTGCCCCAGGCAGGAAAGAGCGCTGGGGTTCTTCTTAAGTGTTGGTGGCTGTCACTTGTAATGTTTGACACTAATCTATTTTGTTCTATCCCTTGGAGATACTTGGGAAGTCTTTCGTGCAGTACCTAAAGGAAAGGGCAAATTCTTTCACCCTCATTTGTCTTGCTTAGTCATTTGCTTCAGGGAAGTGATCAGGGGTTTTGTGGAAACCAAATTTGAGATGAATCTCGACAGAATTTGCTCTGGACCATTCTATCAAAATGTAATCTGTGATGGAAGTGGAGCATTCAGTAGTTAAGTCAATGTTCTGCACCTCAGACTGATGAAATAATTTCCCTGCTTTGTAATTTCATGATTGAATTTCTGATCATATGAAATATTCTTCGATTCAGAGTGGAGTGGAATATTTGGAATATTCATTCCAAATATTTTTGCTGTTTTGCTTTTGTTTAACTGCGGTCTGATTTTAATCTAGTTTCATCTTTGTCTGATACACTTACCTGTGTTGTTTGAGGACGTTGCACAGGCAACAGATAAAATCATATTCTTCTGAGCTGATTTAAATTTCTCTGTCATGCTGCTGAAGTAACGTCAGTATTCTGCAATGCAGTCCTTGAAGAAAGTCTTTGCTGGGTGCAAAGGAAGAAATAAAAGGGGGAAAATATTAGGGTGGCTATTTGTTGACCCACTTGTACTTGCTAATTAATTTCCCTCCCTTCCTTTTAAATAAGATGCTTTAATAGGAGTTTTTCATTTTGATGCACCCTTTTCACATTGTAATATTGTAAAGTGTGGAAGATACAAGAGCTGAAGAGCTCCCTTTGCTTATTAATATTTCTAATGTGATAAATTAAGGGACAAAGTTGAAAGGAAAATAAATCATGCTATTTATTTAAAATAATTTCTACCCCATTTCTATCAAATAGCCTCTGTTGCCACCTGGACCTCTTCAGATGGTACCTGCAGACGTGAATACAAGCAAGGTGTCGACTAAGGAGTTTCTGGATAGCTGGGCAAAGATAAGTGAGGTATTGCTGATCAGAATACATTCTCTTTTTTGATCATGTACATTTAGTCTGAGCTCTTAATACATTTTTCTCCAAATAAATTTGTCCTTTCCCCTCCCCCATCCTTCTCTTTCATAATGTAGATAAAACCTGAGGATACAGAAAAGCATGTTTATGACATAAAAAGGTAATCATCAAACAATTTATTTCTTGAGCTCTCTAGTTTTACTTTTTTTTAATTCATTAATATTTTAATAATGTTGCCTAGATATGAAGACAGTCTGAGTTGTATGATCCTCAGTGAAGATGCTGTTACAAAAGTTGTCAAAAACCGAATCTGTTCTATGGCTATCCATCCTTCAGAAAGCAGGACGTTGGTGGCAGCCGGAGACAGGAGTGGGCAGATTGGTCTCTGGGATTTGGTAAATGCTTTGGCGTTACTGGCTTAAAGGAGGGGGACAGGGTTGTGTGTGAATTTTATGGGAAAAAGCCAGGTAACTGGCCAAAAATGCAATTTTTAATTGTTTGAGGCCCACTGGAAGGGAAGCTCCATTGCTTGGTTGAAATATGTGACAATACAGTTCTTGGTGAGGGGGGATTAATGTTTCATTTTGCATGAGTTTAGGATGATTGCAGTGAGAGAATCATATCATGCCAAATGGCACATATATAAATCTTCTACAAGAGGTTATATATCATCCTTATATATTACCTCTTGTATAACCTCTTACATAATATCTTATTTATATAACCTCTTGTATAATATCTTGTTTATACAACCTTTTGTATAACTAACCACGAGCATATAAATACAAATAAATAACCATCACCATGGTGTGAGTTAGAAAACTTTTAGAAAATGTACAACACTTTAAAAATGACTAAGGAAGATTTTCTGTGCATTTTGGGTTTTGTGAATTTTATGTACAGTGTGTTTCAAACCAAGAGAGCCAGAAATGCATGCTTTTCCCTCTACAAACCTAGCTCTCCTCTCCCTAGAGCAGTGATTCTCAACCTTTTTAGACCTCGAACATGCTGCCTCAGTCTCGAGGCCCCCCCCTTGGAAAATGCCAGCTCTTAGTTTTCAGTCATTTTTGGACTACACAAAAAATAACAGAGCAGTTCTTCTTTGGCGAAGAACTCAAGCTACAGGAGGGCATGATTGTTTTAACAGTATGAATTCTTATTTGAAATTTCTGTTTCTCTTGTCAATCCTGTTTGCACACTAGCAGTGCTAACATTGTGCAACACCCTGTGGCACCCTTAAAAGGATCTCAAGGCATCTCAGAGGGCCTTGGAATGCTGGTTGAGAATCACCGCCATAGGCAGGAGTCATCGAATTAGTTTCATAACCGTGCGTTAGTGCCTTTTAGTTCTGGACCATCACTGCCACAACATCACTTTTTTAGCTCACATTTATAATATGCACAAGCTGCAAAACCTACTTGTTTTGTTCTCAACCTTCTCCTTAATAACCACTGCTAAAGAAGTCACAAATAATATTTTAAGCTTTTTAGACAAGTACGTTTAGAAGAATAAATGTGTTGTTACCTACAGAGACCTGGTAACTGATGATGTGTTTTCTCTGATTTTTAATCCAAGATTACTGTAGTTAACACAGTTTAAAGGGCAGACTATTGTATCTCTAAAAGAGAATATTAGTTCTAAAAAAGAAAATAACTTTGATTCTAAATTTAGTTTTGACAGTAGCAGAGAAAATCTTACTTTTTTGTGTTTAACTCCCAAACTGAACGTAACAAAAGCAAACAGATGTACAGGTTGTAATGAAAGTCATGGTGAGGTAGAGTTATGTTTTAGTTGTCACTGAAGTTGCAGTTTCTGTTGTGTCTCGGAAGTATAATTATGAAACTGAAAGTAAATCTTTCAACCCTTACAGTTAAGCCAGGTGCACAGTGCTGAAAAGGATGGGGGGAAGAAAATCTAGACCTAGCAGCTGTATTTTCAGCTGCCTACAGTGAGCAAAATCATGCACTCCTCTACATTAGAGACACATTCTCTGACTTCACTTGTAATTTAGACTGAGCAAGGACTGCAGGATTTAATGCTGATGCCCAAATAAGAGTAATGTCTAAGTGTGGACTGCTGGAACCAATATCACTGCTATTATTTCAGCTTGCTGATTTATTTATTTTTTTAATGCAGCTTTTGGAAATGCAAGTCAGCATTTATTGTGATGCATTATTGAAATTTAAATGCTTATTGCTCTTGTAACATTTAAAGGTAGAAATAAATGTACTGGTTAATCTGTTATGTTCAGCCAATTTCTTGATTTTTTTTTTTTTTTTCCTCCCCCCCCCCCCCCCCACCCCAGAGCTATAAACCTGAGGATGGAGTATATGTCTTCATAACGCATAGTTACCCAGTAAGCTGCATGTATTTTTCTCCATTTAATCCTGCTCATCTGCTGTCCCTGAGCTATGAAACGTTACGCTGTGGGGATGTCACCAACACTGTCTTTGATGAGGTGAGCATACTTACCGCCCCGTTACGCTCCAGTCTCATTGGTCTCTCCTTCTTGGTGGCTATGATGTGTGTTCAGTCCCATTATACCAACAATGATTTGTCAGCTGCTCTGATGGCTAGGAAGTTCTTTCGTAAGGATGTGTAAAGAAACCTTTTAAATACTAAAAATGGTGAGAAATTTCCTAGTCTATAACCTTCCTGGAAAATTTGCGTTGTTTTTTTATTCAGCTGCAGTGTTTCATAGAGTCTTAGAAAATGAGGGTTGGAAGGGACCTCAGGAGCTCAGATCTAGTCCAACCCCCAAGGGATGTTGTCGTAAGACCAGTGGGGTCCCTCAAGGCTCTGTCCTTGGACCCATACTGTTCAACATCTTCATTAACGATGTGGACTTTGGAGTCAGGAGTGGACTGGCCAAGTTCGCCGATGACACCAAACTTTGGGGCAAAGCATCCACGCCAGAAGATAGGCGGGTGATCCAGGCTGACCTGGACAAGCTCAGCAAATGGGCAGAAGAGAACCTGATGGTGCTTAACACCGAAAAATGCCAGTTTCTCCACCTTGGGAGGAAAAACCTGCAGCACCCTTATAGGCTTGACAGTGCTACGTTGGATAGCACTACAGAAGAAAGAGACTTGGGGGTCATTATTGACCACAAGATGAACATGAGCCTGCAATGCGATGCTGCGGCTAATAAAGTGACCAAAACGCTGGCTTGCATCCATAGACGCTTCTCAAGCAAATGCCGGGACGTCATTCTCCCCCTGTACTCGGCCTTGGTGAGGCCGCAGCTGGAGTATTGCATCCAGTTTTGGGCTCCACAATTCAAAAAGGATGTGGAGAAGCTTGAGAGAGTCCAGAGGAGAGCCACGCGCATGATCAGAGGTCAGGAAAACAGATCTTACAATGATAGGCTGAGAGACATGGGACTCTTTAGCCTGGAAAAGCGTAGGCTCAGGGGTGATCTGATGGCCACCTATAAGTTTATCAGGGGTGACCACCAGGATCTGGGGGAACGTTTGTTCACCAGAGTGCCCCAAGGGATGACGAGGTCGAACGGTCACAAACTCCTGCAAGACCGTTTCAGGCTGGACATAAGGAAGAATTTCTTTACTGTCCGAGCCCCCAAGGTCTGGAGCAGTCTGCCAGCAGAGGTGGTTCAGGCACCTACATTGAACACCTTCAAGAGCAAATTGGATGCTTATCTTGCTGGGATCCTATGACCCCAGCTGACTTCCTGCCCTTTGGGCGGGGGGGACTGGACTCGATGATCTCCCAAGGTCCCTTCCAGCCCTGATGTCTATGAAATCATGGACACTTGCCATACTGAAAAGGTTAAAATAGTCTGGCAGATAACTCATTTTGACTCTGCATAACTCTTGCTTATTTGAACACTTTGCTTCTTTAAAGTGCATGTCTTAAAGGCAGCAAACAAATGCACATTGTATTTAGAGGGACTCTGGAATCTTAAATCACAGTGCAATGCAGAACTCCTCTTAGCTTTGGTTTGTTGCTCCTTCAGGTGAAGATAATGGCTATTATTCCATGATGGTCTCCATTGTGGGGCAGCTGTTTTCACTGAGCGCTCGCTCTCTTTTCCCCTGTATCCCCCATCTTTGGTTAAATCTTCCATGCTTCAAAGTATAATCAATTAACATACGTTAATTGGGGGTCTTCAAGAGGAGACTGGACAGGCACCTGGCTGGGATCACATAACCCCAGGGTTGGTGACTCTTTTCTTGCCTGCCGGGGCAGGGGGTCAGACTAAATGGCCCACCGAGGTCCCTTCCGATTCTATGAATCCAAGTCTAAGTGTTTTTTAAGCCTTTTTAGCACTATATTATCTGGGAACAAGGACTCTTGGTAAGGAGGGAGCTACAATGGGCAATTTGGTAGGCCAGAGAACACTCCAGGATTGGGCCCTTTTCCTGAGATGGCTGCTTGAGGAACCATAGGTAGGGCCCAGTAGCGCTGTCATGTTGGGGAAGGAGACATAGGTGGTGCTATGACTTTTGTACCCAAAAAGGGTACAAAAGTGAGAGGGTCATACAGGGCAGTTCTGCCACAGGAGTACATGACCACGCTTTTGTTTTTCTATGTTTTGGACTGTAAACTCTTCTTTTAGTGTCCTTATATAGTTCGTTTTCATTGGTCTCATGAATGAACTGTTTAAATGCCTTGCTCTTCAGGGGTAAAGCTGTCAGATATTCAGTCTGCACCAGTATTACTTGTAGAACAACAATGTAAGAGTTCTCAGCAGCAATTAAAGCAGTCTACATTGGATCCTGCACTTCAGTTATTGTGAAAGGTTGCCAGGGATTTCACTGATTAGTAAGACTGTATTTTGAAATAAGTGTATGCTGACTGACTTAAATCACTGTTGTGTGCTTAGGTGTACAGAAGTGAAGATGCCCAAATGTCCTCCTTCGACTTCTTGCAAGATAATGCCTCCACCTTAGTGGTAGGGCACTGGGATGGCGATGTGGCTGTTGTAGACAGACGAACACCGGGAACCTCTGCTGAGCTTTCTGCAAGCCTGAATTCCAAGGCCACGAGGACAGTCCACGTTCATCCAGTGAACAGACAGTATTTTGTTGCTGCTGGCTCAGTGTATGCAATTCCACATATGATTGTGATTCCTATGTTGTGTGTTCTGTGTTGTGGTTTCATGCTAGAACACTGGGAATTGGCTATCAATGGCATCTGTTTAGGTAGAGGCGCCATCCAATGATAGTTACGATGGGGAAATGAATTGAACCTTAATTTATATTGAAGGGCTTTCTGATTCTGCAGAAACCTATTCTTAAAAAAAAAATCTCAAAACTGGAAATAATTTGGCTTTTCTAATACTTTGGTGTTGGGAAAGGACTTACGAGACTGCTCCATTTTTGAGGAAAAGAGTATGACAGACCCTCCAGTTATCCTTCAGGAATTCTGAGTGGCACTGTAGGGTTTTTTTAATGTATGAGAAAATAAGGCCTTTAACGTTGTCCTGTGACAGACATTATAAACATAATTTTCTGTGGATATTGCAGCAATGTTTGCATTTATGACGTACGATCCCTGAAGCATGCCGGAGACAAACCTGTATGCCGTCTCAATGGGCACACAAAGAGTGTTGCTTCTGCGTATTTTTCTCCTGTTACTGGGAACAGAGTGGTGACAACATGTTCTGATGATAAGTTGAGGTAAGAGGATGTTGGAAGGAAGTTTTTTGCATGGCGAAAACCAGTTCGGATATAAATGCAATTTATTGTCTTTCAAGAGTAAATTGGATTCTTGTCTTGCTGGGATCCTATGACCCCAGCTGACTTCCTGCCCTTTAGGCCGCGGGCTGGACTTGATGATCTTCCAAGGTCCCTTCCAGCCCTAATGTCTATGAAATCTATGAAATAACTTTCTTTGCTTAACGTTTTTAATGAAAACTGTTCAAGAAATTGTAACAACAAATATGATTTTCTCATTCTTGCACTTTAATTCTCTTTTCTGTTTGGGTTCAACAACAGCAAATATGAACTATACATAGATGTATCTTCAAAATCTGAGTAATGAAGCTTAGTATCGCACCTAAAAATCCCTAGAATCCAGATTTCTTTTTGACACAATTCTACTAACACTTTTACAGGCAATCGGGTGCTTTTATTTAACTGCCTGTAGCTTGATTAAGCACATGGCATAATAAGAACCAAATTTATGCTGTAGGCTGTAGTTTAAAAAGCTGGCCTCCCTTTCTGTGCTGTCAGTTTGATCATAGTGCATGTGATTTTGCCATCTAAGCACTCAACTGCATCCACACATTGGGTGGCTTAAATGCTTAAAAGACCTAAATGGCACAAACAAATAGTAGGTAAAACTTGAAGACCTGGGTAAGGCTTGGCTACAAATTTGACCCCAAAATGTTTGTTCGTTGTTGTTTTTAAGGACACCAAAAATTAGACATGTTCTCTCTGTCTCCCCTTAAGAAAAGAATATGTGTCACTTCATGTGTATATTTAATTCCAACTCGGTATAGCCAGGAGGATGTGCAGCTTATGAATGCCAGCTCTTTATGGTTGTATTGTGGAATAAACCTCGGAAGGAAGACTATTGCTGTCAGAAGAGACCCAACCTAAAAGTTCAAACAGTAAGAGTTAAATCACATGAGTGCTGAGGTGTGGATTAGCTTTCAAAGTGAGTGACCTGCAACTCAAGCCCTACAGGGGCATGAACACAAAGTAATTCTGTTCCAAATGAAAAATTTGGAGCATATGTATCGATGACAATTGGACCTTTATAGACCTGGACCCAAACTAGAATTGATAAATACTATACCTTTTACTGTGTTCCGCATTTGTATTTATCTTGTGATAGACAGGCAATGTTCTTTGAGTCAATGTGATATCTTTTATTAGACCAACTGAGTAGCTGGAATAAAGTTTTTTGTAAGAGTCACCCTTCTTCAGGCATAGGAATTCTGCTGTTCTGAGACTCCAAGGAATGAGAAGCTAAAAGTGTGGCAGGATGTCAGTGATAATGGAAATAGGCAGAGATTAGAAAGACAAAAGATAAAGGAAGAGGAAGAGAACATTGGGGAAAAAAGGCCAAAGGGAAACACTACAGTGGTAATAAAGCAAGGTAAAAAAGAGGCTCTCAGTGAAATAGCTGGATATTAGGAAGACAAAGGGCAGAAAAGTAGGGGAGGGAAGGGGAGAAGAGTGTGTGGGGGTGAAAAGTTTTTAAGAGGTCAGGTCTGGCAGGTGGTCAGGCAGGTTGTAATGCATTGTAAATCCAATGTCTGTATTGAGCCCGTGATTTTTTGTGTGCAGTAGATTTATGAAGTGGAGCTCGTAGGCTCATCTACGAAAGGTGTGTTGTAAGTTCCCTTTGAGGATTAGAACTGGGAGATCAGAGCCGGAGTGGCTGTCCTGTGAGAGGTGTGCCCCCACAGGTAGTTGGGTGATAGATTTTTGGTGTGCGTTCATTCTGGTGCACAGTTGTTGTTTTGGTTTCTTCTCATGATAGAATATTCATAAACCTTTTAAAGGTAAAAGTCCTGGTTTTAGTTAAATACGTTTTAACATCATTTTCACCTTGTTTTGTTTTGTAGGGTCTATGATACCAGCTGTTTATCTTCTACAGTGCTGCCTGTTGCGACTGTTAGGTAAGCAACACACCAGGGCTGAAGATGTAGGTCCTGTGCCTGGTCTGTACTGTAACACCAGCACCATCTTGTGCTGGCAGATCCCAGGTTACACAGTCCCTTCTGTGGGGAAAAGAGGAATGGTAAAGGCTACTTTGCTCCCTGGTGACTCACAACAGCTGGAACAGCACCTGGTGTCCCAGACCACTGCAGCAGTTAGAGCTGCGGTGGTGGTACTCTTGGTTGCATGGAGGAGTGGTCTCAATTGGCCACTGAACTAAGTATCGGGGTCATGTAAAGCTGCCTTTACTTGCCCACCTATCCTGCACAGGGCACAGCCTGCACACAACCCAAAGCTGAGGCCACGAAGTTTGTGGGAGGAGTTTTTAATATATTTTATTTAACCAAGGCATGGAGCCAGTTTTGTGTCTGTTTTTGTGTTTTTAAAAATATAAGGTTAAAACACCAAAAAAAAAAAATATTTTGAAACACCTCAAAGTCTCAGCTTTTGATCATGAAGAGCTGTGTTTTTAGACACAGGGATATTTATTTTCCTTATTTCCTTCCCTTCACTCTTGCCTCTCAGGTCCAAATGCTTACAAACCAGTTGCCTAATCAAGAAGGGCTGGGTCCTTTCTCTGATACTGGGCATAGCTAATGTAAGGTCACTAAAGGACTGGGGTGTGCTAGGGCTCCTGTGGGGACTAAAACTGGTTTGGGGGTCTTGCCCTTCTGTCCAGAGTCAGACCAGTTGCCACATTTTGGAATCAGGAAGGAATTTGACCCCATAGGCAGATTTGTGCAGGAAGTAGGGGGTTTGCCTTTCTCACAGCAGGGAGCCTAGCCCTCTCCCTTGGATCTTTAACCACTATTGCAGCGGCCGGAGACAGACAGCCCTTGTTCCACTGCTTTACCCAGACCAGTTTAGGGGACCTTTGCCATCTCAAGGCAAAGGCAGAAAGCCTTTGTAGTTGTGTGACAGTGTTGACTAGTTTTAGGAGTATGCTACACCAGGACAAGTCTGGGGTTGTTTGGATAGCAGTGATCCTACTTGGAGCAGGGTGGTGGATTAAGTCAGCTCTGGAGTCCTTTCCAGCCTTACTTCTCTATGATTCTGAGTGGCTTGGAAAATTTACACTTTTTTAATGGTTTTTTAAGTATTTTCCTTATATTTTCACCAGAAGATGCAATCAAAAGCTTCAGTGGTTTTTTTTAAGTGGTTGCTGACATTGAAGTATTATTTGGTATACTTTCCTTACCTCCTAGTCCTCCCTTCTGTCCCTTCACATCCAGCTGTTGAGTATTGACTATCCTGTCTAACAAAGCCTGTAGGCGATGCTGTTTGAAGCAAGCATATATAAGCTTGTGGAAATGGATAATCTAAGTTTAAGCAAGTATTAGGATTGGCTGTATTGAATGCGTATCTTTCTGAATTTAGTGTTTAATTTTCACATTTTATCTCCCTTCTTATTTTTATGAATAGACATAACAATAACACAGGACGCTGGCTAACTAGGTTCAGAGCAATCTGGGACCCTAAGCAGGAAGACTGCTTTGTGGTTGGCAGCATGGCACGCCCAAGACAAATAGAAGTCTACCAGGCCACTGGGAAATTATTGCACTCTTTCTATAATATAGATTACCTGGGTTCTGTATGCTCCATCAATGTCCTGCACCCCACTCAGAATATTCTAGTGGGCGGTAACTCCAGTGGCCGTCTCCATGTTTTCAAGGATTGAAAAATGTTGCTGACTTTTTTTTTTTTTAAATGTGTTGCAGGTTCATGAAGTATGAAACTATTCTTAAGCTAATTGTATTTGCTTGGGGCAAAAAGTGCATTTAAAAATTCTAAAAATAAAGTGTATGTAGTTGGAAGCATTCAGTATTTTCGTTAAATTTGTAGCAGCTCCATCCTAACAACAAAATACTGGAAAAAAGCTGCATATATATATATATATATGTATATGTCAGATTTTTAAAAAACAGCTTAAGTATGATTTTTACTGGGTAGTCATCAAAAATAGCTTGACTGTTAGACACTTTTTTGTGCTGACTGTCGCAGTATAAAAACCCCAGGCTTGGGCCTCAGGTGGTTTTCACATATGGTATGGTCAGATTGTGGCTTTTTCAAAATATGTCTGAACCCAGACCTTGATTATGCTGTTTATTAATAAAACATGCCATTTTAGTAAAATGTCTGATATTGTCTCATAAAATCTTGCTCTCAGAATTGATTCACATTGGTGTGGGAAGATGGATGCTGTCAAGTGCACTGAGAATTGGGCAAAGAAGTGAAATGCTGCATATTGAGTCAGGCAGTTGTCTTGGGATACTGCAGAAATAGACATCCTCATTCCCACTTCCAAATCCTTAACAAGCGGTGCCGCAATGGCATTCAAAGATAGGCCTAAAACAGTGGGTAAAAAGCTGGTGATCATCCATAGACTGTGAGTGTGCCAGCCTGTTTCACGTGCATGATTAGTACAGCAACACCTGCGAGCCCCTTGTTGAGGATCAAGACCCCATTGTGCTAGGCACCACGTACATGAAACCTATATGCTTCTTGTCCCAGAGAGCAATGATGCAGCCAGGAGCTCAACCCAGAGAGAGGTAGTGTGGAAAGAGATGCAACATAGGATATAATGTAGACACACTCAGCTCTTGTGAGGCTTTGTGATTATGCAAATTACCTTGAACAAAGGCAGGAGCAGTATCTCAGGTTTCAGGTGGTCAAAGTTGCTGCTTTTTTGGGAAATTATGAAGACTGAATTTTAAAAATCAGCTAAAATTCAATATCTTCTACGTTTTGGGTATCCAGGTTGTAGCCGTATTGGTCTAGGGGAAAAAAGCAGTCAGAACTCATGGTAGAGGTGATATTTTTTTATTAGACAAACAAGATTCTTGCAAAAACATATTTTAAGGGTATTTGTGCCCAAAAGCTTGCAATTAAATTTTTCTGCAAAAATCTTGTTGGCATACTAAAAGATATCACCTCTACCATGAGACCTGATTGCTTTTTCCTCTGGATACGTAGTTTCTAGGGTTGGAAGGGACCTGAGCAGATTATCAAGTCCGACCCCCTGCCATGGCAGGAAAGAGTACTGGGGTCAAACGACCCCGGCAAGGTGTTCATCCAGCCTCCTCTTAAAGCCCCCCAGGGTAGGAGCCTGCACCACTTCCCTTGGAAGTTGGTTCCAGATCCTAGCCACCCTGACCGTGAAGTCGCGTCTCCTGATGTCTAGTCTGAATCTCCCCTCCGCCAGCTTGTGACCGTTATTCCTGGTCACTCCTGGCAGTGCTCGGGGGAACAGGGACTCCCCCAATGCCTGCTGGTCCCCCTTGGCCGGTTTACAGATGGCCACCAGATCCCCCCTCAGCCTTCTCTTGTGGAGGCTGAACAGGGTCAGGTCCCATTACCTCTCCTCGTAGGCCTGCCCTGCTGCCCCTGACCATGCGAGTGGCCTCCTCTGGACCCTCTCCATGCTGTCCACATCCCTCTTGAAGTGCGGTGCCCAGAGTTGGACGCAGTCCTCCAGCTGTGGCTCGACCAGTGCTGCATAGAGGGGGAGGATCACCTCCCTGGACCTGCTTGAGATGCATCTGTGGATGCATGACAAGGTGCAGTTGGCCTTCCTGACCGCGTCCCCACACTGCCGGCCCATGTTCATCTTGGCATCAGTGACGACTCCAAGATCCTTTTCTGCCTCTCCCCTGACGAGAAGGGAGTTCCCCAGCCTGTAGGTATGGTGCTGGTTCTTCCTCCCCAGGTGCAGCACCTTGCACTTGTCAGTGTTGAATCCCATCCTATTCTCATCCACCCACCCCGGTAACCTGTCTAGGTCTGATTGTAGCCTATTCCTCCCTTCTAGCATGCCCACATCCCCCCCACATCTTAGTGTCATCAGCAAATGTGAACAGGGTGCTTTTCACCCCCTCGTCCAAGTCACTGATGAAGATGTTGAACAGCGCGGGCCCGAGGACCGAGCCCTGGGGGACCCCACTGCCCACGTTCTTCCAGGTCAAACATGACCTGTCCCCCACCGCTCTCTGGGTGCGGCCCTCCAGGCAGTCGGCGACACATCTGACTGTGTGGGTGTCGACACCACAGCCCCCAGTTTCTTAATGAGAACGGGGTGAGAGACAGTGTCGAAGGCCGCCCGAAAGTCCAAGAAGACGATGTCCACTGCTACCCCTGCATCTAAGGATTTGGTGATCTGGTCGTAGAAGGCCACCAGGTTGGTCTGACAGGACCTGCCGCTAATGAGCCCGTGTGGGTTGCCCCTAAGCATAATCTTCCCCCTCGTGGACATGCGCCAGGATAACGGTCTCAAAAAGCTCCCCCAGGATTGAGGTAAGACTAACTGGCCTATAGTTCCCGGGTCCTCCTTCCTCCCTTTTTTGAAGATGGGAACCACGTTGGCCTCTTCCAGTCCTCTGGCCCCACACCAGAGCACCATGAGTACAACTTGGATATCTGATTTTAACTGACATGTAGCTTCTGCTAGTCTGCCAATACGAGGTGGCTTAAATGCCATGCCTTCACTGTGACATGCCATCAGCATATAGTGCAGTAGCTAATTTGCTGTAAACGCAGTGATTTAAAGGTAGAGCACTGGAGGGCATCCATCCCACACTGGTAATGCTGCTGACGGCCTTCATTTACACAAAGATACGTGCAAGAGCTTAGCAGGAGGTGGTGCTGTTTGACTGCATTTCGCTGCAGCCTGGCCAGGCCTTAGCTCTTGGTGCTGGAGCTGTGAAGGGAGAGGCTTTCAGTGCTGTGTAAGGGGTGCTGGTGTAATGGGGCGGTTCTTCAGCGTTCACTCTGCTGTGTAAACAGCATAATCAGATGTAATTGTGATAAGTAAGCCGTGACTTGTACTGAGCTGAGCAGACAGGCAGGGAGATGCAGCCGTCTTTCTCATGGGCCAGATTCATCTTCCTGCTGTACAGCGTCAACTTTCACCACGGTAGCAGTACATGTTTATAAAGGGCCCTGCGATCTCCCTGGTTCACCTGTGTGCTTTGAAGGATGGATTTTTGGAAAACACAAAATCTAGACACAAACTCTAACAGCCAGCCAAGGGTCTGCAATGAATCTGCAAGGTCATCATGCTAAGAGGTGCGTGACGTTTACTTGTCATTTTTGTGATGGTTTAGCTAAGATGAGCAAATGCCTCATTCCTCTCTGTGGGAATCTTGCTTGTGCAATTTGGATATTGGATTTAAAAGCCAGTTTCTAATCAAATAAAAGTGGTGATGAAGCTACATGCATTTCAAAAAAGCAAAAAAAACAAAGAAAACCCAAAGACCAAAAAACCCCTTCAACCAGTCAAATAAGCACTTTCCTTAAAAAGAAAAAAACCCAACTCCTTGTTCATGATATTTAAATATTTATTTCAATTTAAAAATACTTTTCATGGCACCAATGATTTTATGCTAACTACATACTGAATATGTAGAAAAGGTACATTTGTTTTGAAGGAAAATGTAACTTACAGTATTTGGCACATGAAAGGTTAATTTCTATATCTTTATGAAAACTAAGAAATTCACATTTTCAGGTATTTTTATCCTTTACTGCTTAAAGATGCAGTCGCTATTCTTTATTGAGAGTTTTGTTTCCTCTGATATAAGAATCTATGGATTCTTTTTCTAGAAAGACAAAACTAACTGGCAGCGAAACACGAGACTTCATGTGGAACATACAGAAAAAGCTAGATTAAAAAAAATTACCGGTTGTAATGGTTTAAGGGTAAAATTCTGGGTGAAAATTGCCAAGGGGTAGTCTAGATAGGGTGAAGTCCAGTCCCACTGTTCTAAAAGCAAATTAATGTCAAAGTTTTCAAGGTCAATAGTTTGTGTTGTGGTTTTTGAGAATTGAAGATGTTCAATGCAGAAGAGAGTTGGATTTGAAGACGTCACTAAATGACAATGTGGTATTATTATGACATTACACAGGTAACCTTAGCGATTAAAATAATGGAATACTGCATCTTTAAAGGACCTGGGATGAGAAAAATGTCAAGTTTAAGACGATCACGCACTGCATAGAAACACCATTTACTACAGACTGAGGTAGGAACACTACACTAAAAGTTAATTTTGCTATGTTGCATAAAACAGTATATATCCATGTAAAAATCTATCCTTTTTCTCTTAGTAGGCATTCATTATTTAATCTACCTTTACAAGAGTTATTAAATCAAATGCAAAACTTTTCAGTTCTTGTGACAATCCAGTGGCCAAGGCTAATTTTTAAAGTAACATGAGAAAGCTGCGTCTTTGTTGGGGTCTGGCAGGTGCTAGTTTTAAGTGGACTTTATTTATTGCAATGACATAGTCAAAGTCCAGTTGACTTCCAGGATTATTCGATATAGTGAAAATTTGATCACTGTGTTCTTTTGCCAAATAGTAAATGACTTGACTGGGACAGAGCCATAGCAGAGCTGTGGAGGGAAGAGTGCAAATGCTGACTCTCCAGCAGCGCTTCGCTCACGTGTGCGGTGATGGTTGGTGGCGAGCGCAGAGACAAGAACATGAAAATCAGACTCTTTATTTAAAGTGTGATTATGGCCCCGGCTTGCTTGAAATCTCTCCCTGAGATGAAATAAAACTCTTGCTAGTCTGTGTTCACTGTGTTTTGTTAAATATGCCCAGCTTCTCAGAAAACTTAATAATAATGGCTTTTATTGCTCCCCTTACAAATGGACTGCCATCTTTGCCAGATAAAGATTCAAGTGTTTATGCCACAAAGGAAATTAGTGAGTTATACATTTTGCTTAAGGATAGATATATTTGCCTGGTTTTTTTTTTTCTTTTTTTTTTTTTTCAGTGTTACCTCCACTTCTGTAATTCTGGTCTCTTTTTTCATTTGCAAAACCACAAATTCCTATTCATTTTTTTTCCAAACTAGCAACGGGTTAATCCAGTGTTAGATTTCCATTCTACAAAACCTTTATTCTCAGAAGTATTTTCTTACTTGAATCATTTTGTACATCACGCTGTGTTCATCCGATCCATAAAGTAAAAAAAGACTTGATTAGTATTAATAACAAAATAGCATTTTGTTGTTAAAATATACGTTGAAACAGTCTCTTTTTTTTGTACAAAACAAGTACAACTTTCTGAGGCAAAATGTCTTTCAAATAAATCAGGCATGGTGACTGCTTGGCTACTCACTCGGACTTTGTCAAACAGAATTAAGTACATATGTTTCCTAACCCCAGGTACTAACTCCCACCTTACTGAGGGGCTCTACACCTCTACGATGATAAACTCCACACCTCTGGAGCACTAAAGGTTCAAGGCTTAAAAAAATCCACAAAAGGCTGAGTGTGTAGATTAGGATCGGTATTCACGTTCACATCACGCTATGCTACCTAAAGAAATAGACTGACACCGCCACTCCCAGCTGGGCTGTCTTGCGCCTACTCTGCTGCCCTTTGCGACAAACCCAAATGCTTTACAAAGCCCCAATGGGGTTGCCTTGCACCAGGATGTTTTTCCAATTAAAATGAAGCCAGGAGCCATCGGCAACAAACCTCTGGCTAGTACGAGGCAATCTCTCTCTCCCATGACTATTTGAAAGTGGTAGTGTTGTGCCCAGAGTTCAATAAAAGAACTATACACGAGTATTAAATTACAACTCAGTAGCACCATAACTATCGCTCCTGCATAATACTATGTCTCAGCTATTGGCTGATCCTAATACAATAATCAGTAGTAATATTAAAATAAATTCCTCTTTGTATTTGATACTCTCAAAGTAATACGCACGTCTATGAAAATCAAAATTAAAAACTTAAATTATCCTGCAGACACCCGAGGGTGAGAACAGAACAGTCGAGCGCTTCGGGAAAGAGGCTCCCTAAAGAAACGTGTTTGGAGCTGGCATGAGTCAGTCCCTTCCTTCTTCCCGGAAACAAGCATCCTAGGTCGCAGTGTACTTTGATCATGAAAGGAGGACTTAGTTTATGTGCCGATGGTACCACGATGGGTCCCATGTTCTGGGAACAGGTAGCAGGGATCTTCTGAATCCACCTGGCTAGATATGGGGAGGCGCCATGCCTTCAGGTGTCAATGAGCAGGCTCAGTGCGGAGCGGATTTTGCAGGCAACCCATCGCCTGAGGGGACAAAAGTATTGATAATGGAACTGCTCGAACTCGGGGGTCTGGCGAATATCACGGAAAAAGGCAATGTCAAGGTCAGACTCGGTAAGGACGATCAGGAGGAGGAGCAAGACAAAGAGGAGTCCCACTGTCACAAGGAGCAAACGGAGGACACTTAAAACAAACTTATTCACCTGTTCCGCCTGAGTCCCGGCACTGCCCCCCAGGCCCTGACACAGCGCCCTCAACTCCCCGCCCAGCGCCTCCACCTCGGCCGCGCTGGGCGTGCTGGCCTCCGACTCCTTCTCCTCCTCGATGCTGCAGGGCGCCCCGTTGATCTGCCGCGACAGCAGCATGAGCTCCAGGCTGTGCTCGGCCACCGGCGTGGGCAGCACGCTGTCCGCAGGGCTGTAGTTCTCGTCCGCGATCACCGCCACCCGCTCGCTGCTGTCGGCGCGGCTGCTGCGCCCGCGCGGCATGAAGGCGTCGCTGTGCGAGGATGAGCGCACCGGCGTGGAGTGCGCGCTGTCCCGCAGGGACTCCAGGCCTGGTGAGGACAGAGACACAGGGTGAGCGGGCAGGTAGACGAGGCACCTGCGGGCTGGACTGGACTCGGACGGGGGGCTGCAAACGACGAGCAAGCGGCAGGACGTGTGCCGTGGAAAGGGAGTCGGTGTGCACACGGGAAACGGTGCAGCGGTGGGAGCTGAAGCACGCAAAACCAGCCACCCCTGGGAGCTGCAAGGGATGCGTCCTCCCCCACCCCACTCCCAAGTCTGTGCAAAGCTGTGCCCAAGCCCCCAGGACCCTTCTGTGGTGCACCCACAGCCCCTCTGGAAAGCAGTGATGCAAAGCAAGGTGAGAAAGCGGGGCTGGGAAGGGCAGCGCCTGGACCCCCTGAGCCTCCCTGGCGGGAAAGGCAGCAACCACCGAAGTTGTGAGCTGAAGTCACAGCACTGAGAAGTCTCCACATGCAGGGATCTGCTGTCGGGAGGGTGCCCTAGCCCGAGCATGGGCTCCGGGCATCCCTAGCTCACAGGGAGGAGAACAGGATGGGACTCAACACAGACAAGTGCAAGGTGCTGCACCTGGGGAGGAAGAGCCAGCACCATCCCTACAGGTTAGGGAACTCCCTTCTCGTCAGGGCAGAGGCAGAAAAGGATCTTGGAGTCATCGCTGATGCCAAGATGAACATGGGCCGGCAGTGTGGGGACGCGGTCAGGAAGGCCGACCGCACCTTGTCCTGCATCCACAGATGCATCTCGAGCAGGTCCGGTAGGGTGATCCTCCCCCTCTGTGCGGCACCGGTCAGGCCGCAGCTGGAGTACTGTGTCCAGTTCTGGGCGCCGCGCTTCAGGAGGGACGTGGACACCATGGAGAGGGTCCAGAGGCCACTCGCATGGTCGGGGGCAGCAGGGCAGGCCCGACGAGGAGAGGCTACGGGACCTGAACCTGTTCAGCCTCCACAAGAGAAGGCTGAGGGGGATCTAGTGGGCTGTTACAAACTAGTCGGGGGGACCAGCAGGCACTGGGGGAGTCCCTGGTCCCCCGAGCACCGCCAGGAGTGACCAGGAATAACGGTCACAAGCTGGCAGAGGGCAGGTTTAGGTTAGATATCAGGAGGCGCGACTTCACGGTCAGGGCGGCTAGGGTCTGGAACCAGCTTCCAAGGGAAGTGGTGCTGGCTCCTACCCTGGGGGGCTTTAAGACGAGGCTAGACAATCACCTTGCTGGGGTCATTTGACCCCAGTACTTTTTCCTGCTATGGCAGGGGGTCTGACTAGATGCTCTACTCAGGTCCCTTCCAGCCCTACAAACTATGAAACATCCTGCCCTGCCCTCCTCCTCCTGCCTGCCTCACAGCCCTTCCTCAAGCTAAGAGGATTGTTCTGCACAGGCTTCGTGCACGCAGCCCTGGACTATTGCAGAGTCCCTGCCACAGGCACAAAGCCCGGTGGTCCAGAGGGGCTCTGACCTTGCAGCAATGGGAACAGCTCCCCGAGATACAATCCCCGCAGACAGAGCGCGGCCCAAGGCCAGACGCTAAGCAGTGCACAAAGAGCAGGGAGCCTTGGCTCACTGTCCCTGGCTGAGCGGCACATAGTCCACGACTCATGCTCCCCGCCACCGTGTTCGTTTCTCTGCTGAGTGCTCAGGGCCAAAGAAAACCACACAACCTGGGCCCATTTCAGGAGACCTTTCTTGTTCCCTCCTGGCAGGCCCTTCAACCCTCCCCCAAGGCCTGGCACTGCAGGGGGCACACGTGCATGGCCCGTTTCTCGCTGGCATATGCTTGTCCCAGTCGTGCCTCGCTGCTGGAGCGCGCTTCCAGTGCAAGGGCATCGTTTCACCAGCGAGGCCTGAATACTGGTCTCACAGCTTCTCCTTGGCATGAAAGGAAACAAAGCAGCATCTTTATTCTAGGTGGCTGCCGTAACTCCTTCAGGGCCCTTGTCTAGGGAGGAAGGGAAGGAGAACAGAGGAAAGTTTGCATGCGGCAAAATTAGGGATTTGCATTCAGCAAAATTAGACCGAAGCAAAAAGCATTTGGATAACCAATGGCCAGAATAGCCGCCAGACACAGGCAGCGCCACCCTGAATGCCACCAGCTGCAGGTCTCTTCCTCAAAGCAGTGGGAGTCGTTGCCTGTACAAAAGCCCGGTGAGCACCGAGCTCGCCACCCGCCTGCTAATCCCAGTGGTCGGGGTGGAGCTGTTGGTAAGGAGGACACATTTCCAAGCAGCTCTTCTGGCATCTTGCTCCATTAATAGACTGGTCTGGCCAGCACAGGTCATGGTGCCCCTAAATGTGCACTGCCTAACACTAAACTGCATGAGAGACTACTGAGTGCTGGTGGCACAAAAGACGTGGCAGTGAACTTGAGCAGTGGCTGAATGCGCCGCGGTTTGCCCATGATGCAGCACAGCTGAGCTGTAATCACAGGATGCTCTTGGGTGACGCTCCTTCATGGAGCCACATTGCTTGGCTCTGGGAACCTGCAAGAGTGACTCCCCCAAAGCAAAATGTTGAGGTCTCGTGGGAGAAAGAGGCCCTTCAAAGTAGCTGCTTAACCTGTTCATGCCTGCTAGTGTCCAGGCTACAGCTTTCCCCTGGAATAGACGTCCCACCCCTGCTCCAAGCAGGACCAGCCCCCAACTACATCATCCCAGCCAAGGCTTTGTCCAGCCAGGTTTTAAACACCTCCAAGGATGGACACTGCACCACCTGTCTGGGCAGCCTGTCCCAGTGCTTCACCACCCTCCTGGTGAGAGAGTGTTCCCTAACATCCAACCTCAACTTCCCTTGCTGCAGCTTGAGCCCATTGCTCCTTGTCCTGTCATCTGCCCCCACTGAGAACAGCCCAGCTCCGTCCTTTTTGCAGCCCCCCTGCAGGGAGGTGAAGGCTGCTAGTCAACCCCCCTCAGTCGTCTCTGCTTGCTGAAGGACGTCTCGCAGATGGAGGGAGGCTGTTTGCTGCAGCTGTTCCACAGCTAATGCCTCTTGCCGTACAGACAGCGGCTGCATCGCACCGGGTTGCAAAGCCACGGCTGGCTCAGGGTTGATTCGACTCCGAGACAAGCGATGAGAAACTCTCCCAGCTCCCCGCACCCATGCCATGGGCTGTTTCTAAACTGCCCTGGGGCAAGCTTGCTGACGGCAAAGGAGCCTTTCCAGCCTTACCCCGATGGTCTTGTCCATTTGCCACATGCTCCCAGGGCTCACTCCAGGCTGCTGCGATGCTGTTGGCCATCCTGTTTCTGCATCTCTTCAGTAAACCATCAGCAGCACTCTTACAGGCTTGCATTATGCCAGCTTTGACAGCTTCCACCAGCAGCAGGTTTAACAGCATCTCAACTATGCTATTCTTGTACAAAGATAATCTCCGGTGCTGAACCAGCTACACCAGCTCATTGCCAGCCCAGAACAAGTGCCAGGAGAAATGGTTTTGCCTGGAGTGCTGCAGCGATACAGTTATGCTGTTATTTTATCTCTCCTCCTTGCACAACTGCCAGGGGGGCTGCGCTGGGAGCTTTCTAAGCAAGCACTTCATTAAGTTCGTTATTAATCCCAACACTACACTCACTGCCCCTGAGGAGGAAGCTGACACAGATGTTTTGCAGTTGCTTAGCCACAGACATCGCGCAGGGGTTGCCAACAGGGAACTAAGTGCCCAGGTGCAAGGATGCTGGTGCAAGGCTGCACGGTGGTGGTGCGGTAGGACTTGGGCTGGGCTGTGCCGATGCTCTTGCTGGGCCCAAAGCTGGAGCTGCCTGACCAGAGGGTCTTGCCCTCCGCTCAGGGGCTGACTGATGCCAGCTTTGGGGTCAGGAAGGAATTTTACCCCATGGTCAGACTGGTATGGACTGGGCGGGAGTCGCCTTGCTCTGGAGCGGGGGCACGGCCGTCTATCTGGGATCTCGAGCATCTGTTGACGTTTCACAGAAGCGGCACACTAGCTGCCGCGGTTCCCTGCGTTACCAGGTTCGGTGTTAGGTGCGTGGCGTGTCAGGGTTGAGGGGAGTCGTGTGTCAAGTTTGGATGATGGTTTGCACAGGGCAGGGGTTGGACTAGCTGTGACCTCCCCCAGGCCCTCCCAGCCCCACAGCTCTGTACTTGTATGATAAGGTGCATCCCCCTCTGCCCCCGTCTTCAGGGCGAGCAGAGGCAGGTTGTGCCAGCCTGACCCCCTGCTTTCCAGTGACGAGAAGGCAGCTGTGTGCCCAGCGAGGGACCAGCTGTAGCGTGCCCTGTGGGCTTCTGCAAAGCTGATGCTGCTGGCTTGGCTCACAGGGCAGACGGGCCCAACCCCGGGCAGAGCCGTGGTCCTCCTGCTGCCTCTGAGTAGGACTGAGCTCATGCACCGGGAGAAAAGAGGGTCCCCAGGTTGCTACTGCATGCACACGTTCGCTCCCCAGAGCGGAAAGGGCTTGCTGGCAGCCTGCGGGCATATGAGGTGCTTGAATTCAAAGGGAAATGCCCCTGGGCTTACACCAGGCCTCCACCCGCCGTCCTCAGCGAGCACCAGTGGACTGAGGCAGGAAGCATCTGGTGCAGCAAAACTGCGGGGGCCCGTCTGCCACGGGCGCTGTCCTTCCTGCCCCCACGAGCTGCTCCAGCGCGCGGTTTATGACGGGGCCCGTCCCTCCGATTCAGGCATCCCGTATGCCTAGGACAGGCAGCGCGTGAATGACCCGCATGTGCCCACCTCCCCAGGCAGGCCGGCGCGCACCTCCGCGGCCCAGCGAAGCGCTGCCGTTATGCTGCAGAGCCGCAGACTCGCTCCTGGCAGCGAGACAGGTAGGACTCGCCGTTGCCAACCTTCCCGCTGCCCCATGCTCCCACCTCAGGTGCAACCCATGCCTTTGTGTTTAAGGGCTGGGGCAACACACCCTGCCAGGCGTCACGTCGGGGCAGAGCGGGCGAGACCCAGGAGCAAGGGATCTAGGCGGCAAGGAGGAAGGGTGGACGGTGCTGGGACCCAGCCTGGCACCGGGTCGGAGACGCTGATCTCTGGGATGAGACTGGAGCTGGCGGCAGGGTGCCCGTGTGTTTGAAGCTAGAGACATCTCCTAGGGGGTCCCGGCCCCTCTGGGCAGAGCGAGACGTGGTCACTGATCAGGCGACGGAGGAAGCAGGACATAGTCCCTGCAGCCAAGGGCCCAGGTATCTCCACGCCCGCGCTCCTGCACCATCCCTGCGGGAGAGGCACGCTGTGCGCGCGGACCATGGCTCGTCCCCAGCGTGCCCACGGGCTTCTCCGCCGCTCACTTGGAAGCGGTGTGGGACGAAGCCCTGCTGAGGCCAGTTGTTTCACGTGAAAGCCACGGGGCCATCCCAGCACTGGGGTAGCTGTTCTTGCCCCAGCAGCGTCTCCACCCTCAGCGGTCACTACGCCTTTGCCAGTAAAGGGCTGGGGGTCACGCGAGCGCACACCGGGCCTGCCCAGCTCCTGGCTGTGCGCTGTGATTTTTTGCTGCCCATCGCAGCGGTGTCCAGGCCCCTGCGGATGCCTCCCTAGGGACGCGCCAGCCTTACCCCGCACAAATCTGCAGGCTCCTTGCACCCAGCCCTGCTCCGCCGAACCCCCTGCCCTGCTCCCTCGGTGGTGGGAAAGGCCGTATCCTGACTCACTCCCCACGGCACAGACTGGGTGGCCGGTTACCCGGTGCAAGCTGGTCGCGCGGCTCCCGTGACGCGGTCTGGTCCGAGCCGGCGAGGGCTGAGAAGAGGGGCAGGGCGCCAGGGCTCGGCCCAGCACCCATACCCGCGCATCCCGGCAGCGGTGGTTGATCAGGCGCAGGTGGACGCCGACCTTGGTCCCGCTCTGGACCAGACGTGTCACCGCGGTGCTGGGAAGAGCCGGCGCCAGCAGCCGCGCGGGGCCAGGCATCGGGGCACTGCCCAGGGAAGGGCTGCGCCGGCTCCCCGCAGGGCCGCGTGACACCAGGGAGCCAGAGCTATTTCGGGGCGAGCTGCAGGCCGGGGAGTGCTCATGTGCGAGTGAGGAAAAGCAGCTGCGAGGGCAGATGGAGGGCGTTAGGCATTGCTTTTTAACACCCGGATGGTTTTGCAGCCGGCCGAGCCGGAGCCTGACACCGGCGTCCGCTCTGGTGTTACACGTCAGCCCTGCTCTGCACGACTCCGCTTTGCTGGGCTACGACACCCTGACAGCCTGCTCCCCCCACCAACATCGTTTTAGCTCAGCCTTCGCTGGAAGCCTTACTCTGCTGTAGACCCGAAGCAGCAAAACCGGCCGGCCAGAGCTGCTAAACACCCTGTTAGAAACCTCGGGGCACAAGCTCTCACCGATCCCTCCAGCTCCTCCTCCAGGTGAAGGTGCCGCTGCAGCAGTCTCAATTGCTCCAATGCCATAAAGTCCATTTTGAATAGACTTTTTTTGACTCTGGTCCTTCCCATGAGATCGGACCAGCTCATGCCGTCCCCAGATCCTAGCCTGTGGACACGCCTGTGGAGAGGAAGAGTGTGGCCTTCTCTGCAAACATCTGACCCGACGAGAAGGCAAAGGGCCGCGGCAGGGTGTCCTCCCTGCACCATTTGCTTGGAGGAAATGCGTTCGCGGGCACTGGCACTCAGAGCCCAGCAGCTTAGTGCGGTGTGGGGGCATGTTTAATAAGGGCACGTTGTGGGGTGGACCAGGACGAGCCTCTTTCTGCAGCCAGGCAGTGCCTGGGAGAAGGCACCAGGCGATTTACCAAGCCAAGAGCATCGTCTGGGCCACCCATCGTGCCCAGCAGCCTTCCAGCAAGCTCACAGCAGAGCCTGGGCAGGTCTTTCTGAACAGCAAATAAACCTGGGAGACGCTCGTGGCAGACTCAGCGAGGAGAGGAGGGATCGGCGCTGGCCGTGCATAAGGGAACAGTGGTTCCCACCAGAGAGCCCTTATGCACGGCCAGCGCCGATCCCTCCTCTCCTCGCTGAGTCTGCCACGAGCGTCTCCCAGGTTTATCCTTCCTTGCTGATGTGCAACTATTTCCTGCGGCACTGAGGACACACGTGTCCATGTGCATGGGACGTGCAATGTGGACAGACACCTGCTGCGGTTCCCCACGGGGCATCCCAGGCTTTCCTGAGTACTAGGTGCGTGTGCGAGGGGTATATACACATCTCACCTTGCCACAGGAAGCATCGAGGGGCTGGCAGGGAACAGGGCCTTGAGCTTTCCCGGGGAAGGAGCAGTCTGCACATGCACCGCTAGCAGGCAAGCCACAAGCCCCCGATTTCCTGAAGGGCTGAACCCAGCCGGCAATGCCCTGCATTGGGCAGGTGCGGGAGGGGACAGGCAGCCCTGTACCCAACAGCAGCACAGGCGCAGCCCCCTCCAGCCACCCCAGCCCGAGCCCGCGCCCCCGGCGGCCCCGTCTCACCTTCCATGATGGAGATGTGCACGGCTCTCCGGCGGGTCCTGGGCACACTGCTCAGCCGCGGCCCGTGCGTGATCGAGGGGCAGCTGCGGCTAGGGACCAAGCCTGCCCTGTGGACACAGAGAAGGGAGGAGTGCTGAAGCCCGCGGGGCAGGCTGGGCTGTCTGCACCGGTGCATGCACAGCCATTGCCTTCCTTTGGGAAGGGTGTTGGTTTCTTTCACCCCTGCTCACAGCTTCCTACAATGCAGCCGGACCCATACAGAGCACATGTCTCTGCTGGAAACACGGAGACATGCGGCCACGCCGGTCTGGGCTCAGGAGCAGAGCACAGTAGGCACGTGGCATGGGCCAGTGGGGCTGGGATGCTGCCAGGGCCAGGGGCCCATCCGTGGTGGCACAGCTCCTGGACTTGTTGCCCCTTTGGCTAGCTGCAGGGCTGGAAATCCCTGGCCGGCATGCAGGCATCGTGGCTGCACACATGCTTATGTCCTGCCAGAGGCGTGAAGGGCTGGGCTCAGCAAGTGCCCAGGAGTTTTGCTGACCAATGCAGGGCGGCAGTGGATCAGGCACCCGGGCAGACCCCAGCACGAGGCACGGACAGCATGTACTTCCATGCCCATCTCAGGGGCATGGGGAAAAGGGAACCTGGGGGCGCCTGGCACCCCACACAGCAGCCGCCTGCAAAGGGAGGACAGCAAAGGAGGGTCCAGTCCCGACATGGAACGGAGCAGAGACCAGGCTCCCAAGCCACCAGGCTCAGGGAGGTCCCAGCGTGGAGGCCTTGGCTGCAGGCTGGTGCCATTCAAGGAGATCTGCAGCCCCTGCATGAGTGCAACTGCCCAGGGCAAGGGGACACAGCACCTGCTGTGGGGAATGGGGACCGGGCCTGAAACGTGGGGCTTGGAGATGAGCCATCAGGAGACACCAGTACAGACCCTGAGGCTAAAGGGACTGGGGACGCTGGATCTCCATGGCGTTGAGTGCCCTCGGCACCTGACCCACATCTCCAAGGTCACGTAACGTGGCTGTACGGTGCAATACAGGGTGCGTGCCAGGAGCTCTGCACAAATAAATGCTTGGGAAAAGCCACCCCAGCACACGCAGGTGCACCGGGAATAACAGCACTGAAGAGCCAGGGCTCGCCTGCCAAGCACACAGACGATATATTTAAGCCAAGCCTGGAGAACAGCCCTGCTACCTTCTGCTGACAAACCCGTGCTGGTTTCTGACATCTATACATACCTGTTTTAAGTAGGCTTAGCCTAAAAGCACCATTTTTAAGGTGCATTAAGGGCACACGTCTACATGTGCACACCCTTAATGCACCTTAAAAATGGTGATTTAAGGTTATGTGAGCCTAAATTTGACACCTGCATAGAGCAGGTGTCAAATTTAGGCGGAAATAGCTAAGTCACATTAGCGCACATGTAGACACACTAATGTGCATTAACAGTGTCCTGCATTAACATGCTGCCCTACATTGGTTAATGCACATTAGCATGTCTGTACATGCACTAATAAGGCTTAGCTATTCACGCCTAAGCTTAATGCGCCTTCATGTGCATTAGCGCATCCACAACTAGGCATGCACTTAAATCACCTTAAGGAGCCTTAAGCAAAGGCACCTTAAGTTTAGGCGTGCGTAAATATACGTGTAGACACGGCCAGTGTTACAGGCTGAAGTACGGGGCCGTTCTTCTGCGTTGCCTGGCCACGGACTCAGGCTGCAAGCCCGCAGCTGCTTAAAAGAGCCCTCGGGGCTGGGCGCAATGCCAGGACCGGGGTAGCAGGATCAAGGCACTTGACACCCCCGGTGGGGGGGGGGGCCACGCTGGGCTGTGCGGCACCAGCTGGCACTTACCGGTGTATTTCTGGCGGCTCCCGCTTGATCTTGGCGCTCGACTCCATGACCTCTTTGGCGACGCGGCCGCTGCAAGTGGTTTGAGAACGGAAACGGGCAAGAGCTGAAAGCTACCAGGCCACCCCGGGATCCCCCCAGGCTCGGAGACCTCTGTGCCCACCCCCTGGACTGGGCGCTGCAGCTGGATGGGAGGGAGAGGCGAAGGGTGGGGGACGCAGACAGGCCGGGGGCAGGGATGCTGCGGGGTTTAGGAGGGAGATGGGCAGCCCCCGGGGGTGCAGCACAGGAATTTGGGAGCCCGTGGAGGGGTGACTTGGCCTCCTGGACAGGTTGCGCTACATGCCAGGGGACCGCCAGGAAAGGCTGGGGCTCGACGCAGCCAGGGAACCGCTACCTCTGCCACCCCGGGAGGGTCTGAGAAGAGCCAGTAACTGCTACTTACTGTCAGTATTTACCTGTATCGGAACCGGCTTCCTTTGAAGAACAAGTTGCTGCTGGAGACCGTGCGGACCTGGCTCGACTTCTCCAACCTGCAATGACAGCGAGCGCGTGGCGAACCCTCCGCGGCAGGATGGGCCATCGGGGATGCCCCGGCTTCACCTGGCTCCCAACCCTGCGCGGTGCCGAGCGGCTGCCCGGGGCCAAGCACTGCCTGAGAACGGGGGAGCGGTGCACACTGCGCGGGGCGAGGGAGCCCTATTGAAACAGCCCATGGTCCCCAAACCCACGTTCAAGCTCACGCGCACAGACACTTCGACGCCTCCCAGAAATATCAGCACAAGACAAACAGCTTTTCCCTTCCTCCGGGGGAGAGACTGGGACTTTCCCTGACCAGCTCCACCATGACCTGGGCTCTCCTTGGATCCCTCCCATCCCCCTGCTTCAGCCCCGGGTCCGATCCAGAGGTGCGAGGCAGCATCCCATCGCCAGCACCCAGCCGCAACAAGCTGGCCCACATCTGTGGGCTGCCTTCAAGCCCGGCCTGGTCACAATCGCTGCGTGTGAACAGCTGCGCTCGTGGCGGGAAGCTCACCGAGCTGTTTGCCGTAAGCAGACTGGCCCCATGTGCAAAGTACTATTATGTCATAAAAATAACTACCCAGCTGCAAAAAAGAGCCGGTGGGACAAGTCCATGGCTGGTGTGTGTCTAGCTGTAATATGAACGTGTGGCCAGGCCACGAGACACGGAAAGGCCTGCTCCAGGCTGGACCGGCAGTGTCGCCACGAGGCAGCCCTCCATCAGTAATCCTCACCCCCCAGGAGCAGCGAACCCCTCTCCCCGCTTAGGCCACAGCCTGCTTGACTGGGTGCCTTCTCGGCTGGTCATTCCCCGGCTTCATTCATCACCAAGAACGACCCTGTGGTTTCCCTCCACGTTAACGCAATGAGAAACGAGACCTGCTGCTTGCAGCGGCAGACTGCGGCCTGCCCGGAGAGGATGCACCTCGTGCTTTACCCGGCCTCTGGCTGATGAAAAGCAGCTCGTTTCAGCGCTCTCTTTTCAAGAAGAAGAGCAGGCAGCGTGAGGATGCCCAAGTGAAGCGTGCTGCCCGAGGCCTCCCTGCATTGCACGTTGGCGCTTTCTTCCCCTTTTGCCGTCAGACCAATTCGGTGCACAAGGGAAGGGACAAAGGCTGGGCCACTTCTGACAGCAGCCCGGTTCTGCACAGCCGCAGCGGTGCCTGCTCCCCCTTCGCCAGCTCCTCTCTCTCGTGCGTGCCCGTCCCTGGGGAAGCTTCCCGGAGATGCCTGGCTTGTCTCCAGCAAGCCCTGCTCAGCCTGCCCCTCCGAGGAGACATCCTTGGGGCGATGTGTTCCCCACCCTGAAGAGACACCTGAGTCCTGAAAGCCATGTGAAGAAGGGAGCGCAGGGGGACAGCCTCGGGCCACAGGATCCCGTTCTCATTTCACAGCCTGGCGTCCTAGATTCCCACTCTAAGCCTCTGCCAGGGACCTGTTTGAGCTGCGTTTGCAGTGGGTGGCCCCCAGATTTTCACAGGTACAAGGGTACCTTTTCTACACCACAACCTGGGCCAAATCAGCCAGCCGAGGCGAAGGCTTTTAGCTCAGACTCATACAAGCGCCGCGTCCAGGGCACTGAGCACAGGTCTGGCACATGGCAGGGACCTGGCCTGCACATTGCAAAGAGCATCCTAGCTGGCCACCCTGCCAAGGGATTCAGTGCTGCTTGCCTACAGCTGCCCCGAACACGTGACTCGTGGACCTGTGAGCATATTGGCCTGAAGGCTGCCGGGGGAGATGGGCTTGCTATTTCCCCGCTTTCTCGCACAGGAAGCGTGAGCGGTGGGAGGGGAGGAGAGATGCATTTCCTGTACTCTGCAATCGTTCTTGTAGCAAGGCGCCAGGCACGGACACCTTGGTTAGAGTCCAGCCTCTTTCATGCTTGTCTCACTTCAGAGCCCGCTAACATCGTCCGCGAGCTCCTCACTGGTGTGCAAGCAGGTTGGGAGCACCGTATTGCTGGATGGCCTGGGAAGTCGGGAATTAACGGCTGGGGGGAGAGAATCACACAAAGTCCTCCGGAGGCATCTTACCACTTGCTCCAGCCAGCGCTGTCAGGCTGAGGCCAAGCACTGTGGGAAATCCCTCCGTGACACGTCAGAGCGGCTCGACCAGCGGCCACATCCCTGGGTCTCGGAGGCAGGTGGCTGGCCTCAGGTTGGCAGTGTAGCAAGTGTTGTGTTCACACAAAGCCAAACCCCATCACACGCTCAAATGTGAGCTGCTTTCTTGAGAAAGGCAACGAGTTCACAACACGCTGGTGGACGCTGGATGCCACGGACAGGATTCGCACCAGCGGCACTAACAGCTTGCACAAGTAGGTGTAGAGATTGCAGCGCTTGGTGCGGAGGGATGTGAGTTGTCAGTGTGAGCAGGGAGGAGCTGGGGGTGCAGGGCATGGGAAATGCTGCCAGCTCTAGGATGCAGCACCCTGACAGATGCAGACTTGCCAAGGGCTCCTCTCCTGCAGGCCCTGTGCAGCAGGAGGGTTGTGACCTGGGGGCGAGCACAGAAGAAGCGAGCCAGAATCGGGACCTGATCCTGCGCGGCCTTCATTTTAGTCTCCTGTTGTGGCTGGGGGGGTGCTGCCCACAGGAAAACACCCGGTACCAAGAGACACTGCCCTGCTCCCAGTCCCGGCACTTACTTGTAAAAGGCTTGATTCTCTATGCCGCACTTCCAGAGGTGCTTGCAGGCTTCTGGTGTCGGAGCAAAGTAGGTGAGAATAATTTTCTTTTCCTACAAAAATTGCACATGGAAACAACTGAGTGTGATGGGAAGGGGCTGTGCTGCAGGGCAGCTAAGGGGAAGCTACATGTTACATTTACACCGTACTTAAAATGTGAGAGTCTACACGTTAACATTCGTTAACTTGTGCTACGTGCCCTCTGAGCATCTCAGAGTTACACTGCTTCAGGTGAGGGGTAACTCTGGGCTGCGCTACCCAGCTCGTGTTAGGGCAACTTCAGTCTGTGCCACAGAGATAAAATGAGCCATGTGTAGTCCTCCAGCATCCCAAGATGCACCACTCCCAGCTCCCCCACCCAATCCAGAGCAGGGATACAGCCCAGGTATCCTGGCTCCAGCCCCGCCAGCACATCTTCCCTGCAGTCACTGGCGGAGCTAGCTGGAGGAAAGCAAGCGTGTGCATGTTCACCCATGCTGTGGGCACGTGCCCGGCTGCCATGGACATGCCTTGAGCTTAGCAGCAGGCATCAGCCAAGGAGCTGCATGTGGCTGTGCTACCCAAGACAGCACCCAACTTCCCAGCCTCTGAAGCAGAGATGAACGCGGCGAGCTGTGAGCCCCAGAACAAGGAGAAAATCCACTCACCTCTTTCTGACTTACGTATAAATAGAAGGTCTTCCCCTCAAACTTCAGTTTGGTCACCTCGTTCCTACAACCGCAAAGCACTCGTGTCACTGACATGCCGTTGACGTCCTGTCGCAGACCACCGCTAATGCAGAGCCTGCACCCCCCACCTCCCTGGGCTACGCACAATTAAAGCCCGACCATTGGCATGAAACTCGACTCAATAAGAATGCCTATTTTAAGGGAAGTCAGCAGAACAGTCCCAACTCCACGTTTTTTCAGTTCAGCGTGCGTGTAACGTGGTGATAGGTGGACTCCTGGCTCAGATACAGTGGCTGGAGGAGGGGGCACATCTCGGGATGGGATGTGCTTCTCAGCGGGGTGCTCGAGGAGTCACCGGAGGACTCTGCGTATAACAGATGTGCACCGTCTGGATGAGACTATCAAAGGTGAGGCACCACACTTAGCTGATGAGGCCAAAATTGAAGAGACAGCAAAGAATGAAGAACGATGCAACCAGATCTGGAGGGTTGGGGGGGGAGGGAGGTCTTTCAGGTGACTGTGCCAATACAAGGACGATGCCATTAAATGCAGACAGATGTAAAAAAATAATAAGTCCGGGGGGCCACAAACCAAAGAGAGAGAGGACAGATTACAAGGAACAGCCATGCAGCGTACTGACCAGGAAAGGGGTTTAAGGGGTATTGTAGAAAAATCCTTGGAGACATCAGCCCAGTGTGTGGCTGCAGTAAAAAAGGCAAACAGGATACTGGGGTACATCAACACCGGGACAGAATACAAAGCAAGAGAAGTGACACGGTAACTCTACATTGCACCACTTAGACCGTCGCTGTGGCTGCGTGACATCCCCTGGCCAACGGCCCTGGAGTGGGGACCGCCGGGAGTGCCCCGAGGCCAGGGACGGGCTGCCCCTTGCTCTAGGTCTAACTGGCCATGGCGCTCACCTGCTGTAGCAGATCCTGGGTGTCTCCATGAGGCAGGCGGGGGTTCACATGCACACGTTACCACTTCTGCTTGTTCATGTGTATTCAGCGTGTGCCACATGCCCACCACATGACAGCTGAGGTGCCCATGGGCTCCATGCATGTGACACGTGGCCAGGGGCCAGGCATCACGCACCCTCTGCAGCAGCAGACCGGGCCCGGTGGGTGCGCCGGGGCTGCAGGCCTGAGGACGCTTGGGCACACGCAGGGGCCCGGGATCGGGCTGCACGCAACCGTGAGTGTGCAGCAGCATACGGCGTTGCTGAGCAGAAAGCATGCAGGCCCCTGTGAGCATCATCCCTTCCTGGGACCCATGAAGCACCACTGAGCACATGCTGGGCATGGACCCACTCCTGCGGCCGGGGTCTGGGGAGCCCGGGATAAGGACCGGGCTGTGCTCTCCAAAGGATGATGTTGGCTCGAAGCCCTCATTTGGGAACAGCTGTCAGCAGCATGGGAAAAAATGCATGCAGCAATTCCAGGCTTTAAGGACAGTCCTCAGGGCTAAAACAATGGAGCCTCTATTCACCCGGGGGGCAGACAAAGGCAGGATGACCTGCGGCTGCATGGAGGTCGGACTGCAGCCTTAGCCCCTGAATCCTGGGAAACCCTTGGTAACCCCATCCCCTCTCTGCTGCTGTATGACCAGGACACTGGGCAGGATGGACCGAGGGTCTGACCCAGAAATGGCAGCTCTTATGCTCTCATGTAACCCCCCGAGGTTAAACCTATACAGACAAAGCCCAGCTGGACGGGGGTGGGTGCCACACGGAGCCAATGCAGGTTTAACTAGAGTTGGGGGAGTGGACGTAGCTGCCCGGTCCATGCTGCCTTTAAACCTTGCTAATGCCTGACTGTGCAAACCGATGCTTGAAATGAAGGCAGTAAATGAGGCTTGAGCTAGGAGGCAGAAACTTCCCTGCCCCAGAGGAGGAAACGGTTCAAAGAGGACTGGCAGATGAGCAACCTCTGGCAAAGCCAGTCAACTCCAAGGCCCATCCTCTGGCCCCATGTGCCCTTCCTACTGAGCACCACTGGCAGCTCCTCCAGGGAGGAGGGCACTGGCCTTCCCACGTGGGACGGAGGAGGGAGACAAGGGCCATTGTGGGGGGAAGAAGCCAAACCCAAGCCTGAGCCCCGGCCCAGGGACCTTTCAGTTGCACCCAGCAACAGACCTCCTAGCTTGGGACCAGTCCCTCCCGGCAGCTTCCAAGAGCCGACCCCGGGGCATTGCTTTGCAAGGGAGACTGGCTCCAGCAATAAGGGGGTCTAGGGCAGGCCTCTGCCAGGAGGCAGACGCTGCCACGTGCAGAATATATGTGCGGTAGCACGGACTGCATGCAGGGGGGTGGAAAGCAGACACTTGTACCCAGGCCTGGTTGCACCCCCTCCCCCCCATGCACAGTAGTGGCCACACGTGTCCCAAAGCCGTGGCTCTAAGGGACAGAGGGTGCCAGTGGCTGACGTCTGCATGGAGACATGTCTGAGTGCCTGTGGCGAGCGATGGCTGTGGGAACAGGAGACGCATGGGACGAGAGCCGACGAGGCAGAGGGCACACCCAGGGACGAGACAGATGACACCGGGGTGGGTGGCAAAGGAGGACAGTGAGGGTGAGAGACATGGGAAGGCCTCTGCCTTGCCAACCGGCCCCTCACCTGAGACTCTGCCTCCAGGTGGGGACGAGGAATTCAGGCAGCAAGGGCGCCTATCGTTACCGGGGCTTGTGATCATCCAGGACTAACACGCACCACCTCCCGCCCTTGCTAATGAGCCCACAGGGACCTGGAGGCCTCCTGGGGCACTTGTATACACCACGCATTTAATCCTCATTAACTGATGTGGAGGGAGCCATTGCAACAGGCATGGGGTCCCTCTGCTCTGACTCCGTGCTGTAACCAGGACCTGTGCAAAGCCCAGGCAGCCGGATCGCAGAGCAGGTCCGCGTTCCAGGGGCACAGGATGTGCTGCCTCCCCTGGGTTAGGCAAAGGGACTTTTTCCTCCCTGGTGGAGTTTATCACCCTCGGAGCAGGACCGAGACACGTGCTTGCAAGGACCTCACTCCCCTCCAGGCCCACCCGTGGGTGCAGCCACGCCAAAGCCCAGTGATAGCAGCCCGGGGGCATCTTGCGTGGGGAGGTGCTCAGATAGCACCTGAGCTATTCCTAACAGGAGGCCGCTACACCCAGCACGTTTCTTAGGTGTGCCATCGGTGAGCAAGCGAGTGGTTCTTGACACAAGCAGCTGAAACAAATAAGAAACACTCAAAACGTGTGGAAATGGGGGGGAAGGGGGGAACAGGGACGCGGGACTCACCATTTGATGAAGTGAACTCTTTTGTTTCCCTGCAGAACAACAAAACCAAAGGGAGTGAAGGCCAAAAATGCCGCGTTTCCCGACACATCCTGCAACACAACAACATCTGCTCATCAAAATGCTGCAGCACCGGCAACGGTTACACGTCAAAACAGCATTTAGTTCTGAATTAGGTGGCGTTAATGAACCTCCCGGCCTAATTCTGCTGAGAGAACAGGTCTCGACGGCTTTATTTTGACCATGACATTCAGCCTGTCTGCAGGAGGCTTCAGGTGCTTACAAAAAACCCGCAGAAGGAGCTACTCTAGCAGAATCCATGAGCAGAGAAAGCAACGCAGCTCCCCTGCTCGCGATGCTATTGATTTACGGGGAAAGCCACAAACAATGAACATTGCCCTTGAATCCTGTCATCGCCAGTCCTTTCACTAATAATTCAACTCGGACTCTGTGAAAAAACCCCTCTGACTTGTGGCTTTCTGGGCCGCATTTGCAGCTGGCCAGTCATTAGAGCCATGTCCCATGCAGGTCAGTAGTTTAATTTAATCACAACAGCCAGGCTGCGGTGAAGCCGCCGTGGATTGTACTGGCAAATGTGCAAAGAAAAAGAGAGAGCAGGTGCCCACTTTTTGAAGCGCCGTGGAGCACGGGGGGTTGCTCTATAGTTCAGACCGAAGTTCACTTCCCTTTAGAAAGTGGATTTTCAATGTGTTGTGAGGACAGATTTATAGCATAGATTTAGAGTAGGCAACAGCAGTGCCAAGGGCCCAGAGGCAGGGAGGGAAATCCCAAGTGGCGTGCAGCCCCGTGCACCAAGCAGGTGCCCTCTGTGCATGACTTCAGCTCCTGCCTGAACCCTAAGGACCCCAGCCCCTCCTCTATGCAGGGAGAAACTGTCCCCTGTTGCACCCTCAGGAAAGCCCTGATGCAACCCGGTGCACTCCGGAGACAAGTGAGCTTTGAAGCAGTTAGTTAATTAAATAACAAGCAGCTCGCTCCTCTGCCCAGCAACATATAATTATCTCTGAAGGCAGCCAGGGGAAAGGTAAGGCCTTCTGCTCAGCCATCCGGAGCTGCAAGGCGCTAGCTCCTAAATCAGGGCCCCCCCCTGCACCACCCATCAAGACCAAATCAGCTATGGAGGCGGCTGGAGGGTGATGCGTGATTTCTGAATATAGGTGCTTCCACGCCGGTGAGCACTACCGGGAGCTAGCAGCCCTGGGACTCCCACAAAACCACCCCAGTGCCGTATTTAAATGCACAGAAAAGGCCCTGCCCGGTCTTGCCCCGTACTCCTTGGGGCATCGCCACCCCTAGGACTAAGCTACTGCTCTGCCCCGCAACCTGCTCCTGGCAGACACGTGGCCCACTGCTCGCTCAATGAGCCCACGCAGCCAGTGCCATCGCAGCCGTGTCATTCCGACAGCTCCAGCACCTGCCGTGGCTGTATCATGCTGAAGGTCGTGGAGGACGTCTTTTGGCAGTCCGTTCTCACCAGGCCCTGCTGCACTGGATGCCAGGACGGTTCTCGCACCGGCTCTGTGCAAGGCCGGCCGGCCGGCGGTGTTTCTCCTGCCCCCCAGCCAGCACATCCCGGGGTAAATGCACCAGAGTCGTGTGACGCACGGAGCAGGCGGCTCTCAGCAGCTGGTTCTCGCAGCCGGGATGCTGCTGCCCCTGCTTTATTGCTCCAGACAAGCTTGATTCTGTCTTTGCTCTGCTGACCCCATGTCCAGACGCCAGACCAGTGCCGCGGGAGGAAGTTTTCTCTTTTCATCAACCCATTCGAGTGACAGGCTCCTGGAGAGGGTTCACTGTTTTTACCAAGGGAGTTTGTGGCCCTACAGACTCTTCCATGCAAGGAAACAGAGGCTGGAAGCCCCATGCCTGTGGGGATTTCTGAATAAATCAGCACACCTTCTTCACAGACAATACACGTGGTCAGCAGACGTCTGCTCTTCTCTGCCCTTCTGTCTTCTGGAGCTGGTCCTCTGCATTCAGCATGGCCCGGGTCAGTTGTCCAGGTGGAGACCAGCCAGGTTGCAATGGTGCGATACAGACTTCCTTCAGCTCCAAACCACGCTGTGCCTGAGAGCAAGAACCATCAAAACTGAGAAGGTCTCCAGCCCTAGCGTGGGATCTGCAGCCGCCAGGAGGAATCCCTGATAAGGGAGGGGGCACCGATCCTTGCTTTCCCTGCTTGTTTCCACCATACCAGCACAAAAATACAGTTTCCGTCCTCATGTTCCAGCTTTGCAGGGCAGAGTGAAAGCTACCCAAAATACAGGCATCAAAGCTGTGTGGGAGCTCAATCCCCCGATCACATCCCAGAACATGAATTCCCTACATATTGGTTTTAAATTCAGATCAGATCAAAACTCATGTCAGTCCCTAGAAGGTGAATGGCAAACAGGAAAAGGAGTTCAGGACTCAGTTCTACCTCCTGCACAAAGCAAGCCTTAAATCCTCAAACGAATCATGTCTGAGCTGCAACAGCTGCGGCCTGAGGAAGAGGAGAGATTTCCATACATCTCCACAGTGACCGGCTGTCTTTGTGAGCAGAGAAAGCACTGCTGCAAAGCACACGCGTCTTGCCAGGCCAAGCCATGAGCACCTGCTGCAGCTAGCCATTTGGAGGTGCAAAGACAGTTTACACCAGCTTTTACTTTCTGATCCAGGGGCTGTGAATCGCTTCTCCCGGCTGCTTGCTCTGCATTGGCCTGGCTGCCTGCTGTCACCCAAGGACCATTTTGGCAGCCACAGAGTGACGTGATGGGAGTTAGGGATGTCAATCTGTGACTGCTGTGATGAAGAAGAGAAGGGAACAGTGGTGGTCAGGGACTCCCAGGACTTGGCAGGGAGAAGAGAGAGAGTTGACTGGCTTCCTTGACAAGGGGGCAGAGCACAGCAAAGAATGAGAGCAGTCGGCAACTCTGGAGAAGTGCAAATGAACTCAGAAAACAAGACGTAGGGAATCGCCCAAAGTTGCTGCAAGAATGAGCTGGAAAGATCCCAGAGCCAAAGGGATTTGGATCCACTGGAGATCTGAGCTGAAGACAACAAAAGGAAAGTGAACCAAGACCAATGCAAGGTGCTAAAGGTAGTCCCAAGTCAGTCTCCACACACGGTGTTACTGCGCAGTAAGGCATCTACACGTGCGTTACTGTGCAGTAACTAATCAGGCATAAATTTGATACCTGCATGATGCTTGCTTTCCTCCAGCTAGCTCAGCCAGTGACTGCAGGGGGCTGTGCTGTGGCGGCTGCCATGCAGACCCTTCCCCTGAAGAAGTACTTGGGTCTCAGGCATGTTTGCCCTGTGCTGCTGCATCTTCAGGGCTATTGCAACTCTGCTGCCTAGATTTGGGCCAGTGCTTCTCAGCCAGGGTGCCTTGAGGTCCTGCATGATGCAGGTATCAAATTTAAGCCCAAGCCGGCCTAAGTCACCATAGCTACTGTGCAGTATGGGTGTGCATGTGTAGACATGAGCCTGTACTGCACCGTAATTTAGGTTACTGCACAGTAAGTGTGCACGTGTAGATGCACCTACTGGCTTGGATATCACACAGATGATTCAGAAGCAACAGAAAAATACCCTGTGTTCCTCTCGTTAGGTATCTGAGATACCTTCAGGGGGGAGAAATTACCTACCCAGGCCATAACGGTTCTCAAAACTGTCAAATACAAACTTGATGCATGAAGGATACAGCCAGGGCAAACACAACACAAGCCAGCACTAATCAATGTGTCCTAAACGTGCACATCCACAACCGCAACCCTCCCACCCCCCCAGAGCACAGCATATTGGGCTGTAAATACAAAAAAATCCACATTTTTTTATTATGTTGTAATTCAGTATCGTTTCAGGGCCTGAATGACTTAGAAGCCTAAGCACCATCCATTTTTACTGGGATTTAGGCTCCTTAGTCACTGAAACCCTTAAAAAAAAGTCCTTTCCCTTCCCTCCTTTGTTCAGTGCCCAAAGTATTCTGGCCAGGTAGGAAGGGAGCTGGGGAAAATGTCCTACAAAAGGCATTTTTTTGCTAACGAACCCATTCAGAAGCAAGCCAACAAAAATTACGATGAAACCATGGAAAATGGTAGCGAAGCGTCTAAGCCACATTAACAGAAATTAAATGTAGCATTGTCGAAAAACTGCATTCAATATGAACTGCGCCATCTGTGATTTAGCACGGCTCTGACGGGAGAAGCATCTCAGGGCAGCTCAGGACGACAAATGCTTTTGCTCAGCACAGTCCCATTTTACTGTGGCTCTGATTCACGTGGAGCGTTTAATATAGCAATATACATTCAGGGAAGAGGAAGGTATCAGCCGCGTGGAATATTCCTTCCAGACGTATTTATTGCGCTGAACCAAGGCAGGATTCATGGGTCACTGGGAACTGAGCTGGGTCACAAAGAGTATTTTATTTTCTTGGATTATCATTTTGCAGGAGAGAGATTATTTTCACAGCTGGGCTCTTTCATATTTCATCCCTGCCACCCCCGACTTCTACAGATAATGAAAAAGGAAACTTCAGAAAGGCAGCTTAGCTGACCGCTCGTGGGGACCTGTCTGCCTCTTAAATAGAGCCCCCAATGAATATTTCACACTTTTCCGTGGGGCTTGGTAAAAATGAAGTGATTTATGTTTTAAAGTCGACTTTTCTTCTATCATCATCTATCGACTCCCGGATTTAACTGACGCACACATATAGAGAAGTGAATTTCCCTCTTGATTCAATCACTCAGCCAAAGTGCTCACAAACAGGTCACTTTGCATGTGAAGCTGTGTGCTAGCCCAGCCCTCTCTTGCACACATCACACGTGTCCACACGCACGTGCCCACAAAGTGAGGAAAGCCGTGCGAAGAGAATGGCCGTACTCCACGGAAAACTTTCCATGGGAAAATCTCAATCTGCCATCGGAGCTCCTTGCTGCTGCAACCTCTGCTCATAAAAGCAGCCTGACTTGTGCTACACACCCTGGCAACCAGTCACACTCAGCGACAGGCTCTGAGACCCGTGCATGCACGTGCGCACACATACGCTCACACGCACTCTCACGATGCTCTCCCCCACAGTTATTACTATTGTTATTTAGATTTGCACCCTGCCCTGCCTAGAAAGCCTCAGACTGGCTTCTGATAAAAGACAAACCACCCCCAAGATACGAAGCACCAATAGGTTCCCTAAGCAACCCCCCAAATGTGAACCCACAGCCTGCTCTCTCCTGTCACTCAAGAGAACAAACCCTCAGGCCCCTCCTGACCCTTTAAGGGACCAAAGGTGCAAAATAAACTGCTAATGAAATACAGCATCACGGCCTCACGGCTCATCTGCCCTGCGGGAATGGGAAGCTCTGGGCTCTGATGCTGCGCAGGGGAAGGATGCGTGGAAGTCTAGCTGGCCATGTCCTGAGCAGGAGGGACTAGATGGCATCTCCAGGTCCTTTCCAGACTGATTTCCTCTTATTTGAAATGTCAGAGGGACAGAACGGGGTCACTAAACCGTGCAATGGGTCCGGTCACTACACCGTGCAATGGGCATGCACCAGGTTGTGCAATGGGCCAGTCACCAGACGGTGCAATGGGTCCGGTCACCAGACTGGTCAAGGGGTCCGGTCAAAATTTGCTGTAAACCTTGTACCTCAAAGCACAGCTTTCCTGAGGATACTACAGAGAGAAGCGGTGTCCCCAGCTAGAGAGAGGCAATGGGCTGGGGCTGAGAAGGGAAGGATATCAGTGTCTTGGAAGGAGGAGTCCTAGGGAGATGGAGCCATGCAAGAGAGAGCGCCCTGCCTCTCCCCTTCCCTCGGGAAGCCTCAGGGCAGAGGCCAAGACCGAAGGCGCCAGGTGGATGGATGCCAGGTTGGAGGGGACATGGCAGCCAGGCTGTGGAGAGCAATGAGAGGAGGCAAAGCAAGTGAGAACAGGGCAGGGCCTTGCTTCTGGAAGGGAAATCCAGAATGAAGGTCCCCAACGGAGACAGGTTAAGACCCAGACAAAGGGACACGAGCTGCCCCAGAGCCCCGGGATCCCTGGCAGCGCTGACTCCAGGCCAGGCTGGCAAGGACAGCGAGCGAGCAGGCCGGCAAGGTTCAGGACCCTCCCATGTGCCCCCTCCCGGGTCCCACCGGGACTTCCCTGATGCCAGAGCGTCTGTGCAAAGCCGCTCAGGTTTGATGAATTTGCAAACCTCCAATGGGAAAACGTTTGAATAGGATGTCTCCCCAGAGCTCGACGCATCCTATCCATCACTCGCAGAACGACGTCTCGCCGGGTTGATAAACTGGAGGTAGTTGTTAACCCAAGGGAAAAAAACCAGCCCTTCTCGCTTTGAAACAAAGGGATGATTTTCTCACGGTAAAAGGGAAAGCATCCTTCCTCCGCGGCTGACGCGCCATCCATCAACCCGCTCTGGCTGTCTCACAAAGCGAACCCGAACCTGCACAAGCTGGCTGCCGGGAGCCTCATCATCCCTTGCAGATAATACAAGCGCGTCTTCTCCTTCCGTCGGCAGCTGTTCAGACCGCGTAGCGGTGGAAATACCAGTCTGCTCCCATTTAATTGTATCCGAATGATCCCCGGCTCTCGCTGCTCCCGGGGCAGCTTGCTCCAGATTCTCCCTGCCTGGCAGGAGTCTAGAAGCTAAGGGCGGTAATCTTTATTTATTACACTTTATTGGTCTTGCTGTTTCCATCTCCCTGAGCAGGAAAATTTGTATGGATGTTGGCCAGGACATTACCCACGTGAACTCTATTTAGCTAACGAGATACAACAGCAACTCTCTTAATGCCTGCTCTCTCCTTGCATGCTGGTGGCCCGCAGGAAGGCGCCTTGAACACTCCCCGACGTTCGGCATCCAGCGATCAAGGTCATGGACTTTAACAGGCTCCCCGTGGTGGCCGCAGCCCCCGTGATGGGAACTGGGGGCAGAAGAGGGGAGAACGCCTCTGGAGAGGGCATGGGAGACCGAGGGCGAGGGGAGTCGGAGGGGTCGAGTGTCGTGGGGAAGTGCCAGGGCTGATCCGTGTCCGGCTAGGTCAACACCGGAGTCTGGCAAACTAAGAAAACCGAACCAACAAAGCAACCTGTTCCCCCTGCCCCTGCACCGTCCACCCCCTGCTCTGGTCTCGCTCCGTACAAGCACTGGTGGCTTCACAAATCCAAAACAGAGCTCAAAAAACAAAGGACTGAGCCAGCAGCTGGGGCTGGCGGCTCCTCGCACGCGCAAACACGCGTGCAAACCGTCCAGAGGCTGGGGAAATTCCCTTGCAGAATCCCAGATGGCCACAGAGTAGAGACTTGCTTCATTAAAAGATGCTCGGCCTGTTCTCCACGCCCCATCCACGTCTGTACAATGCTCTCGTAAGTGAGGACGTGACAGCCCCATGCAATGACTTACAGTTTCCTCGTCAATCAAAAGCATTTTGGGAAAAAAACTAGGGAGAGATGGGCACTTAGCCCTGTGTCAGGATGATTAATGCCTGTCCGGCTCTCTGCTGACCTTGTCGGCACCTCCCAAATACGCATTGCTGCAGAAGGTGATTGCACACGGTCTTTACACGTGCCTTCACTTCAATGGACTCTCCTCTCATGGCCTTCAAGCTTCCTGCGGCTGAACTGCAGAATGGTTTCCCGGAAAAACTTCTATCGCTATTTATAATCCAAACCAAGGGGCCGCTCCTCGGGTGCACACCGTGCGGAGCACATCCTCACCGGGCCGACACGCGCCACCCAGTACGACGGGGCAGCGGATGACAAGTGACTGCCCTTGGACCCGATCAACGTGACCTGCTTTGAGACTGGCTGGAAACCTGATGCCAGAACAGCTTTCAGGGAAGGCCTTACCTTGCACGGGTGCGGGTCAACCCCGTAGGTCTCCAGCGTCTGGGCTTTTCGCAAGAAGTTTAACTCTGAAGTAGCTGGCGTCTGACCGCTGCAAGAAAGGAAAAGGCTGTGAGCGTCTCCATCAGCAGTGCCATGCGTCCACTTGGGCAGATTTCTTGCATGGTGATAAGCACCGTCAATTAGGATCTTATGTCTGCCCTTCCCGACCTGCCGGAGAAGAGGGTTTAGCAACACGGCAGAGGAACGGGAGAGAGGGGCACCTGCCAGATTCGGGGCTGACCTGAATACACGCAGCTCAGGCTGGGAAGGGCTCTGCGCACAGCATCCCATTTTATGGGTTTCCGGCATCTTTAAATCATATCACATCAAAGGACATCAAAGGACAAAGCCTGCGACCGTGTGCCCGATGGCTTAAAAACAAGTACACAACTCGCTCCTAGGAGAACGGGACAGCTGCTGAAAGCAGCCACAATTCATTATCTCCGGACCCTGGCCTGTCCAAACCTCCTCGCAGGAGTGCTGGACGATGAGCGCTGCTACCTCGGTTTGCAGAGCCCGCGGTCCCGGAGCCTCATCTCCCCAGGGAGCTCGCAAGCTGCATCGCCTGGCTCCCCGTCGCGCGGCTTTCCACACAGGCTGCACGCCGAACGGACGGGGGGCTGCCACGTGTCGTGAACGAGGACACGGCTTGTATAATGGCCCTGCCATACTACAATCAGGATATCTTTCTCTTCTAGGGTGCCTCTCATCTCACACCAGGATGGGAATAATAGTCCCTCCAGGGTGGCACGTGATGGCAGACTATATTTACCCAGGGAGAAATCCGTTTACTGCCGCTGCCCGGTTGGAGAGCATCCTGGATGTTTAATCAAGGCTTAAATTGGGTTGACTTGGAGACTCAGCAAAAACCAGAAGCTGCTCCAGGACTGGCCGATAGCCAGCAAGGAGATATTAATATTGCATTTGCACCGGCTGCCCAAGCCCCACGTCTCTGCTGCAAACTAATGACATCCCACCATTGGGAAATGATATCCCCAGCCCTCCACTGAGACCCCTCTAAGCCCGGTCTTTAATGACTACAAAATGCCAGGACCTCATTTTTAAATCTCATCTTAAAGACGACAGAAGGATAAGAAAATAAGCTGGATCAAGAAGACTAGGGTTTTTATTTTTTTTTCTGATTACCCGCCTATCGAAGTACTTTTTGGTAGTTTTTCTTGGGAAGTTTGTAAATCTCTACTTTCTTCCTTTTAAATGTGAAAAACGCTACCAACAGCCCTCGTCCCCGTGCTCCGGATCTAGCGGGTGCGCCACGGCACTGAGACACTCACCTCATTACGCAGAAACCTCGTTTTGAAAACCCGGGAGAGAAGTGGAAATAAAATAAAGAGGAGACGGGTAATTTTGGCACGAATCAATACAGGTGACCCCTCGAACAGCGCTGCCCGTTACACCGCGGAAGAAAGTTACCTCAATTCTGTTTTGTGGATCTCTGCGATTTTCCTTTCCAGCTTTTCTGAATGTTTCGGGAAAAACTGGAACTTGGAGCTGTAGCCTTCTGGGTGCTTCCCAGGGTCGTAATCCCCAATCTCCGCTGGGAAAAGGCAAGAGAAGATCCACGATGAAATAATAACGTTCCCACACTTGAAATTATATCACTTCTGGAGATATTATTATAGTTCACACGGCAAAACGCTGCAATGTTACGACTCCAGCTGCAAGGGCAAGAAGCATGCCTGCAGCCCAAACCGAGTCCCTGCTGCCGCGGGCGGTGGGGCACGTCCCAGTCTCGTTCCTAGGAGATGATTGCCCACGTCACAAAAAACACCGACAGGGAGGTCAATAAATGAACGGGCACAAAGAATGAATGAACCCACCATTTCTGGCCAGAGCTAAGGTCTGGAGGATTGTGGCAGCCAGGATGGTCGAGGAAACAGGCAAGAGGGAAGGGTTTTGGGTGGGAACTTTTCCTGGGCCACCTGTATAGTTGGAACAAACTTTTGGGCACAAAGAAGGGCACTCTGTAGAGCTGGAACATCTCTTCCAGCTACACAGTTGGGCCAATAAAATATCCCACCCCGAAGGTCTTGCTCCTCGCGTATTCTCCTGGTGAGGCAGGCAGAGAAAACTGATGCCCATTCTTAACGGACAGGGGAAAAAATGGAAGAAAAAAGATCATCAATGAATTTCACGCTTTCTGCTTGTGAATCGTTTTGGGCAGGTGGTCGCCGCCTCTGACTTATTACTGCTTCGAAGTCACTTGCTACGAGCCGTTCGTGGCCCGCAGCCCCGGGAAGCAGGGAGCGTTCACGGTGAGAGGCCGCGCGGCTCCTGTCTGCACGGGCAAAAGGTTTCCCGTGCAAAACCTCAGCGTTGGAAATCCAGCAGCCCTTCCTGGGAGATTTCCGAAGCATTCATTTAACACTCGCTATTTAGGGGAAGAGCGTGGCTGGATCAGTGCTTGAAAAGGAAACCGAGAAAGGTGCGGACACAAAGGAGGAGAATTTAAACGCACGCTGGTTTTTTTCTACAGTGTTCACCCACCTGCACTGCCCCGACTGGCTTTAGGACAAAACAGAGGTGCTGCCTGCCTCTGACAGTCACTCCAGCTGCAACAAAAGCATTACCCCGAATAAAACTGGCATCTGCCACCATTTTGCCTGCCGAAAACTTCTCTGAAGATGCCAGAGTACTTTCCTGGGCTCGGACGGCTTCTGCTGCTCCTCCACGTTAAACAGGATAAAGCAATGAAAGACGCCTCCCTCGACTACTCGCGAAAGCGATGCTAATGTCACCCACAGGCGCGACTGGTCACTGCGGTCTAAAACCGAACTCACAGCACATCGCCATCACATGTGACACCCCCAAAAGAAATAAAGCCGCTTCAAATATTTTGGGGGAAAAGAAGATGTCTTCACACTCAACAGCTGCGCTGGTGCTCGCGTGGAAAATATACGGCCATTAATCAACAGGACCTACAAATTGCCACTGGCAGAAATGGCCCTTTGCTTTTTTTTCCTAAAATGATCTGGCTGGAAATGAATGATGATGATTCCTCCTGCGTGAATAACCCAGGGAGGGCCTTTCTTGCAGGAGAGGGTTTCCACATGGGCATTTCGCCATATTGCCCCAAACGGAGGGTCACGGTTTGATCCCCCTTGTGCAAATACTGCTCCCAAATGCTGCAGATCCCCCTGGCCCCGCTGGCAGGGCTGGTTTGGTGGCAGCTCAAGGTGCAGCGAGGGATGTTGAGGTTGGATATTAGGAAAAGCTCTCTCACCAGGAGGGTGATGACCAGGAGGGTGATGAAGCACTGAAACAGGTCACCCCAAGAGGCGGAGGACTCTCCATCCTTGGAGGTAATTAAGACCCGGCTAGACAAAGCCTTGTCTGGGATGCTCTACTGGGCTGGTCCTCCTTGGAGCAGGGGGTTGAACTGGATGTGACCTCCTGAGGTCCCTTCAACCCTGACACCACATGGGAGTCTCCAGGTCCTGACCAGTTCAATGGTCACGAATCTCCCAAGCAAACCCGAGAGAAGCAGAGCTGACAACACTGCTCCATGGCGAGGCGCATCTCCAGGGCTCCGATGTGAAACGTGGCTGCCACAACTGTTTTGCACCGAGACTCGGAGTTTTTCCAAGCTGGGATTTAAAGCACAACTCCGAACCTGCCCCGTCCCGCGGCCGGAAACGTCCTAAGAGCTCGAGGTGTTTGCAGACATAGACGTGACTCCTTTCACCTCCTTCCCCCCGTGCAAAGGTGCTTCCCCTTGCATCTTCCATTGCTCTCTGGGAATGAGCCAGCAAGTAAACCTGAACTTCACTCGAGCTGCAGCCAGGGGAGGGGAACATGATGGCACAACGGGCCTCTGACGGCTGAGTGCGGCAGTATTCGCGCTCCTGCCACGTGCTTTTTAGCTACGTATTGGCTCCTCATGATTGATAACAGCGCTGCCTCTGCAGCCTCTCCCTGCTGAGATGGAAGAACATGCCTCACTTCACTTCCCACGGTTGAGGGCCCTAGGTGCTATGGTCGTTTGCCTGTTTCCTGCTTGAAAAGCTAAAAGGCGGGGACGTACATCAATACTTTGTAACTAATTAACGAACGCGCTTCAAACCTCGCCTAGAGTGAACAAGGCGTGCATAGGTATCGTTAGTGCTGCTCTGAAATAACCTGGAAATGCTTTGGAACCGGGACTGCTCCAACACCGTCGGTGTGCAGCGCGCCACAGGAGTGTCTGCACGCCTAAACCAACAATAAAAGCATGCTGTCAAGCTTGCCAAGTCAAGTCGAGCTGGGATAAATCAGTCACCTTCGTCCAGTCCCATGGGTACCATAACACATGCAGCAAAGGGGCAGGGTTGAGACTGAACAGACTGCCTCCATTTGGGCAGGTCTCAACTGCCAAGTGCTTGCCTTGGTGCACAAGTCCTGCCTTTTTACTGCCCGCCCCGGCGGCAGGTAAGCCTGTAGGCTTGCAAAGACATGAACTGCAACCACAGAAATTCCCTCCCGGGGCATCCTCTGGACCCCGCCAGGGCTCCTCCAAGAAGAGCTCTGCCATTAGAGCCCACGGACTCACTGGCAGCAGCAGTAGGCTGTCATCCTTCATGTAGATCAGCAGTGGAGGAGGCAGAGACATGCTTTGCCAATGGGTTTTACCAGCTCTGGCAGCAGAGGAATGGCAGGTCTCAGGGGGTCTGCATTTCCATATCAGGCTCTGGGGACATTGGATCTACAGCCCCTTCCCCCCTCAAAACATCTGCCCTGTGCCATCCAGCCTGTTCCCATCACAGTCCTGACCCATCCCTCTTCCCTCCAGCTCCTTTTACGAGTCCCACTCTGATGCCAACTCAGTCCCAGGCCTCACTTCAGAGGCTGCTCATCCCGGTGCCTGTCTCCTTACCCAGCTAGATGCACCCTCCTCTTTTGGGCTAGATGTCTCCGAGTCCCAGTCCCCACTCTGCTCCCTTTATGATCGGTCTCTGCCCCATTGCCTCTTTGTTCTTCCCCAGTCCAGCGTTTGTCCTTTCTGCTTAGGATTTTTTTTTCCCACCCTCCTCAGACAACAGCAGGGGAATGGAGGGCCCAGGAGAGGCAGGTTTCCTGCTCTCCGGCTCCATGCTGGCCCGGGAGTGAGCAGCCACTCCAAGGAGAACACGCTCTGCCCTCCTCGTGGGATGGTGGGGAGGGTGCCGACACCGCCTGGTCAATGCTAAGCGCTGCGATAGGTCAAGCGTGCTCGGTAAGGAGAGAATTGAAGCAACCGCTGGTGAGCGTGAGCCAGCTGCACTTTTACAAGGGCTTTATCAGTCGGCCCAGCCAGTGGCAAAAGGCTATGTGTGCATGGCAAAAGGCACCTTGCACACACTGAGGCCGCCCCTTGCTAGATTTGAGGCTGAAGAGGAAGGAGAACCCAGAATGTTTTAACACTGGCCAGACAACACGTGTGCTTCCTGCCTCATTCTTGCAGCCAGCGGGACATCTCCACGGGACATTTACTGCAGAGTTGACTCATTAGCTCCACAGTAAAATGTCACCATCTGCACGTGCAGTGCTATTAGGGTGGAGTAAATTAATTAACTCTGCCATGGGATAGTACTGCCTGACACAAGTACTACCCTACGGCAGAGTTATTTACTTTGCCACAATGTACGTGTAGACAGTGATGGGGTGGGCTGGGGCACAAGACTGCTTGCCAGCTAGCCCCACACTGGAGCACCCTCATACCCCAGCCAGCCTCTCCGCAGCACGTTGGGCCGGGTTGGAGCAGCCCTGGGCTGGCAGGATGAGTCCCAGGCCCCATGTCAGCCAGGGCTGCTCTGACCTGGCTCCACACGCTAGAGTCCTCGGTGCACCTGCAAATGCACAGCCTGGAAGCAATAAACTCCGGTGCAAACTCCGCTAGAGTTTATTCAGCTGCATTAACTGCATATGTAGACACAGCTAGTTTTAGCTCAAGTATAACCTCAGACAGGCCCCTGGGGTCAGGGGCTCGGAGCAGGCAGGCCAGCCTGGGCTAAAGACCTCCGCAGCCCCCCTGCAGTCAGCCCAGGTAACAAACCCTGCCCCGTGTTAGGAACAGCGAGCGTCTTGCCTGCCTGCCCAGGCTTATTTCTGTCTAGCCATTGGTTTATTTCGGTGCTATCTGCTCTGCCCACAACCCCTGGGTGAAGCATCGGCTTTTGGTTGGCCTCTTTCCATGTGCTGCACTTACACAGATTCATTTACACGCCAGAGGAGAGCTGTGTTGGTATCGCAGGTGAACGTATGGAGGCTGAATTCAATTGTGCCTTCATTTATCCATGTCTGTGCAGGCCGGCACCCTTGCCTGGATTCTTCTCCCGGAGCCGCACATGGTAAAGCTCGGGATAAAAAACTAAAACCCCCCGAGTGACTGAGTCTGGAGGAGTGAGGTGGTCAAGGTACATTCTTTGGGCAACTAAATACCTTGGAAAGTCTGGCCCTGATGTGAACAAAGGGGACTGGGGCCCCTCCACACCCACGTTATTGTCTGAAAATGCTGCTTATGTTCTTACATCAGTTAGGCCCATTTCCATGGAGGGAATGTAGGCACCAGTTTCTACTTAAGCAACCAACTCCCACTGATTGCAATGGGAGTTAGGTGGTTATTCGAGGACCTAACTACTACTGTGGATCTGGGCTTTGGATGCTTGAGAAGCATTCACCCTTTGGCTCATTCCTGGAAGGAGACTCAGGGCATGGCTGGCTGACACTGGAGGTCTCACAAGGGCATTAAAAGGCCTTTGCACTGAAAGACAAGGTTCTTTGGGTGAATCTGATGCCTTTCATTAGACTGACTTCAATAGCTGGGGAAAAAAATGTTTAGCAAGCATTCAGGTTTCGAAAACTTGCTAAAAAATTATTTTTCCAACTGTTTAAATTGGTCTAAAGAAACACATCAGATTCACTCAAAGAACCTTGTCTGCCTGCAACTACAACCTCCACCCCTTTGCACCGCAATGCACCCACTCCTTCTCCTCTGTGGTGCTGCTGCTTTGTGCGCCCCTCTGTCAGATGAAATCAGAGCTCATGGTAGAGGGGATATCTTTTATTAGACCAACTAGCTGTTTGAAAAAAAAATATTTATTTGCAAGCTTTTGGACACAGGCATCTTTCTTCAGGCACAGAAGAAATGATTGCAAATCTGGTGCTTTCTGTGACACCCGTGGGGGTGTCAGGGCAAGGGTGGTTATTGTCGCTAGCACAAGATCAGGGCAGAGGAACGAGCAGAGTCCCTGCCCCACCGAATGCAACGTGCCTGATCCAGGCTCATCTACGACTGGCTGGCAAAAGGTTTCCATGCTGGGGAGCTCTGGGGGAAGGTAGGCGTTTGCAGGAGACCAAGCTGATGTGCGTTATAAAGGAACAGACTCTGTTTTCCTTGTCCTGCCTTAAACCCCCCCGGAAGGGCGTGCGGTGCAGGAAGGACAGGGCTTTGTCACCAGGCTCATTAAGACGCTGCGCTTGCCTGCATGGGGCAGACAGAGAGCAGGAGGTGGGAGCCACGTGTCCCTTAATGCACTTGGCTGTGGCACAAAACGATGATTTCATCTGTGCTCCAGTAAAATGTAAAGCCCCATAAATCAGGTGCTGCTTCAGCAAGGCTCCCTCCCAGAGGTGGGCAAAGTCTTGGGCTGGGGCAGAAAGCCGTGCAGTATGAATTATGGCTTTGGAGGTGAAAAGAGATCTCACTTTGAATGCTAAGTGAAGCTGCTCCAAACCTGTTTCATATGCCCGCTGTGCTTAGTGGCATCTACTCTCATTGCTGGAACAGGCCGTTAGCTCGCTCTCAGCTTCTGCATAACACGGGCCACAAAGTTTCATCCAGCCACCCCTGCACTGAGCCTCATCATTCGGGTTTGACTGACCTACGTCTTCCAGAAAACCAGCTCCTCTCAAGCTGAAGAGAGGGGTCTTTTGCCCCACTTGTAGTTGCAAGAAACACAAACGGTACAAACACAGTCACGTTTCTACCGTAACGGCGCGCCTCTTCCAAAACCAGTCGGCATCTTGTGCTGTGATGGGAGGGCAGCTGGAGGAAGAGGAGAAGGCGACACCGAGGATGGTAAACGAGGACTGGACCGGCCAGCCCAGATCCAAGGGCCCTGTCACACCATCAGATGAAAACTGGATAGAAACCAGCTGCAGAGTTGTTGCACGTTTTCAAGCAATAACTTCATTGGCTCCTTTTACAGCTGGATAGTCATATTTATCATCTGATAATGACTCTGCATGTGTGGCTGGTTTAAATTGATTATGCAATTAACCCGTTCATTGTGGGCTAATCGCTTTGCACGTGTGGCCAGTCTAAATTTACTGCGCTTTTAACCAGTTAATGGCCTAATATACGTAACGTGTAGCCGGAGCCTAAGACTCCAGTTCAACAGGTGACAAGAGGTCAGAGCAACTAGCTCAAAAGCACCAGTTATCACACACTAGTACAACCATCTTGGCCAGGCGCACTGACACATGCCTGGACGCGGGTTTCTGAGATACCCCAGGCTGCGGCTGGACTTCTGCGGGAAGCCTCCGCCTGAGAGAGCGCCTTGTATTTGGCTTCTGTCTCTGATCACCTGGAAAGCTTCTTTCAAATTGATATTGAGTCGCCTGCTGCTACAATCCTTATCTGCCCATCGCAGGAAACCGCTTCGGCTCCAGGAAATTCCCGTATCGTATTTATGGAGGATGGGTGCTTTCAAGGTTATTGCATGCGTCTCAGATATCACGGCTTCTCGGGGTCGCTGCCCTTCCTCCCTCTGTCCAACAGCTTGTGACAGCAGTGCAGGGAAAACACCACCTGCCTGGTGGGCAACGGCGATTTTGTAAAGTGCTTGGAGATCCTCAGATGAAAGCCAATAGACTAGTGGTTCTCAACCTCTTTAGACAGGAGTAGATGCTGGGCACCCCTTGCAAAATGCCAGCTCTTAGTTTCCAATCTTTCGTTGACTACAGAAAGCTACCAGAGCAACTCCTGCTGCTGCAGAGACTGCAGCAGCCAGAAAGGGTTTACCATTATGCCTTCCTGTTTGCAAACTCTGGGTTTACTCGTGAATCATGTTTGCAGACCTTGCAGAGCTAGCACTGCGATGCACCCTTGAAAGGATCGTAAGGCACTGCAGGATGCCACAGCCCACCCGCCATCCCCAGTTGAGAATCACTGCACTAGACAAGCACAAGTCTCCAGACCCTCTCTGTTCAACCCGAGGGACATGGCCGACCTGACTCCAGGCACGACGACTTTGCAGGAGAGGATGGGAGAGTATCTGCATCTGGTGCAGGTTAGATCACAGCATCACTTCCCAGGCTATTTCAGCCCAGGCTGGTATGACACAGGTACAATCTTGAAACATGAGCCCTGCATTGGGTAGATGATACTCGTATTCAAGGTGCAGTGATCTGTTGTAAGTGAAATAATGTAATCAGTACTTAGCATGAAAAGCAAATTTATCTTGTCAAAAAGCATTACCTTGAAGGATATAGGCGGCTAACAAAGCAGCATCCGATGTCTTGCAGAGAAGGCGGCCATGGTAGAGATCTCTTTTGATCTGCAGGAAGACCAAGTACCTGAGGAGAGAGGCAGGAGGAGCCCTGAATTAGAGATCAGCTGAAATGGTTTAAAAGGTGCAATTCCAACATAGAAAAACTGAATTAAGACGATTCCTCTTCAAACATCCCAGTTAGGAGACAGTGCATCTGCTGTGACTTAGTCAAGTGCTAATTAACATGCAGTCCCCAATTAGAGACCGTTCTCAGTGCTTCCCTGCCATGCACATGCCACTCTTCAATTCCCCAGGAGAGGGGTATGGAGAAGAGAAGACCCATGAAAGGTCAGGGAGCTCCTCAAGGAAAATGCCTACTTGTTGCTTGGGTCCTGACTACCACAACAATTAAAAACCGGGGACACCGGCAGACAGGGAGAAAAGGCTGCACATTTCACAGGAACTCTGCAGGGACCCTTCTCCATTGGCATGGATGTGGAAAGCGGGGAGCATTGATATCACTGTATAAATGCTTCTCCTGCCACTGTTTGGCTGCTGCATTTCTGGTGGCAGCTCACCAGCTTCAGTGGAGATGCCTGCTACCGGGCTCACCGGGCTCTGGAGAAGGCTCGCACAGCGGTGAAGTGCACGAGGGCTTGCCATACTCCTGTGTTTGGCTGCAAGAAGGTCACGGTGCCCTGAGGTTATGACTGCCACAGACTGGTGGGGACCAGACTTCAACACCAAGCCAAAGGCCAGAACCTGCTTTGAGAGCAATGATAGGATAGAAAAGGAACCAGTCTAGGTCCATCGGAGCCAACCTATTTTACATGCCTGCTGCACGAGTCATATATTCATTGGACCATTAACTCGATCACGCTGAACTTGTGCATAACACGGGCTGCAAAGCTTCATCCAGCTCCCTTGCACCCAGCCTAATCGGCCAGCTTTGACCGACCTACGACTTCCAGAAAAGCAGCTGCTCTCAAGCTGAAGAGGTCAAGAGATGGGACTTTTGCCCACTTGTAGTTGCAAGAACTATGCAAGGTGCAAAAGCTCCTCCAAACTGACCAGTGCTAATGCTCATCTCCTAGAGAGTCGTAGGGACGTTGGGTGGGAAGGGACTTCACAGGGTCACCCCTAGTCCAGCCCCCCGCTCAACTGGACTAAACCGCCCCAGCCAAGTGTCTGTCCAACCTGAACTTGACAACTTCCAAGGATGGAAATTCCCCAGTTTCCTGAAGCAACTTCCCTGTTCCCATGCTTGACCAGAAAGCTCCTCCTCATCTCCAACCCCAGCTTTCCCCCTCTGCACCTTGAAGCCATTGCTCCGAGTCCTTTCTCCTACAGCCACAGAGAAAACCCCATCTCCATCCTCTCGATCATCACCCTTAATGTGATCAAATACTGGCCCCGCTCTTCTCTCCCCAGACTCAACAGGCCCAGTGTTTTCAGCCTTTCTTCACCAGTCATGATTCCCAAGCCACTGATTATTTTTGTTGCTCTCCCCGGGACTCTTTCCAAACTGTCCGCATCCTTCTCAAAGTGCCCAAAGTGCCCAAAGTGCCCAAAACTAGGCACAGCGCTGCCCCCCGTCTGTATTTGGGTATGCAATTATTCAAGGGCACCGCACTTGTCCTTGTTAAGCTGACCTGGTTGACTGTGGACCATTTTTCCATCCTGGCCTCTTCACGTTGACGGGCTAAATGATGTGTTGTGTATGATGGGGAGAAATAACTGCGTGGCACTGAAATCCTAATGTTTAACATTTATTGACTGGTGCCATCAAAGCTCCCAGGTCCCCAGTCAGAGGAGCTGTTCTGATCTTAAATTTTCTGAGCTTTCAATGTGCCCTTGAATCCACCCTTCATACAACATCTATTTTAGGAGAATTTCCTCTTCCCTGCACATGTGGGCAAGTGGCTGTTAGCGCCCTGAGAAGCATACAGAGCCTAGCATGCTTTCGCCTATTCCTTCAGCATCCATCATTAACTGAGAATGAAGCCAACGTCCTTAAAAGCAAGCTGTCTCCTATGCTTGCCTGTCAACAGGTATTTTTTTCATGGCTTTAATAAATCAAAGCAGTAAAAACGATAAACAAAATATGACTGGAAATGACAGGATCCTAATACACTTAAAATAAGTACCGGTTTGGGCTGAGCGCTGATGGCACGCTGCATTGGGGGCGACAATTTGATGTCAAACACAGCTCATGTAATTAAGGAGCAAATTGTAAATTGGCATGCTTGGAAATACGTTTAAATAATCAAACCTCCATTCTGCAGCATCTCAGCCGTGCTTGATTTCTTGAGTTCACATTTCTGACACTGTGAGCTTCATCATTTCACTGATAAACAGACATGAATTTTGAGAGACATCCAGCCAGCGTTACACACTCTGATCTCTGGTGTCGCCAAGGGCAGAGCACAGCATTCAAGCCCCAAGGTCTGCTCTGAGCTTTCAGGACCAGTTGCCCGCATGCATTTTATCGGCAGATGTCTTACCAGTAGGGAAAGTTAGTTAGTCGTGGTAGTCTGAAGCCGGGCGGAAGGCAGGGCAGATTGGCACGTTATAGACTAACTAATCAGAGATGTGTAGCATAAGCTTTCGTAAGCAGGATGCTGAGCAGAAAGCAGTGATTAGAGTAGAAAGGGCAGGAGAGGAGGTGGAGAAGCAGAGGGCACGGCTGAGAGAGGCAAGGTGGGTAGGAGAGAGAAAACCAAGCAGGTAACCCACTGAGGGACACAGGCCTTATAAAAGCTAATCCAGGGAACGGGTGAGAATCCCTCGTCTCCGTCTAGACCAGACTTAACGCAGTCCGGGTCTGTGGATGATTTCCTGTTCCTCTATTTCCACTTCAAGTTCATTTTTAAAGTTTGGTTTTCTCCAAACAGCCACCCTGAGGTCAGCCGCAGGGCTGCCTGTCTCCCCGATATTGGTGTCAAATGGGTGTGCGTTCGCTCTTCCACGCAGGCAGCTCTGCCTGTCCAGAGGGGCTCTGGAGCAGGTGATGGTCTGCAGGGTATTAGAAGATGCACAAGTAAATGAAGCCACATCCCTTGGTCCAGGGATGATGTGGATGGTGTCGATGAGGAGGCACAGTGGGGTCCGGAGCAAGGTCTTCCCCCTCTCCATCCAACCAGCCCTGGGAGACTACTGCCAGCTGATTCACTCATAGTTTCTAGGGTTTATAGTTTCATAGTTTCTAGGGTCGGAAGGGACCTGAGCAGATCATCTAGTCCGACTCCTTGGACCCCAGCATGAAAGTCTGCCGTGGCCGTATCACCACTGCACCGTATCGGAAACCAGTGGCCGCTACAGCTGCCTCCACGCCAGCCGCTCTCATCCGAGGCACCTTCTTGCAGCCCCTTCACAGCATCAGATAAAGCAAACTGCTGCTTATGAAAGCTTACGGCACGCAGTTCTGATTTAGTTAGTCTGTAAGGTGCAAATCTACCCTGCTTTCTGCCTTACAATAAGTAGGAACCAGCACCCAGCAGCTAATTATCCCTTGTCTTTCCTACCTAGATCAATGCCCTGTTCCAGATGTTGTGCTGAGCTCTGCTTCCCCTGTGCGCATGCTCCTGGTAGGCGGTGGGGGATCACGTCACCCATGTTTTCTAGGTGCTTGTCAGACATATTTAATTTCCAGGTCTACCTAAAAGTGCAAAGCAATATCGACAGGCCATTCCTTGCAATCCTCAGTGTGATCATACCCCCTGGTAGCACCGGGATCCAGGATTTTCCAGTAGGAAGGGCTAATGCAGAGGAGATGAACACCAGGGAGTGGGAGCCCCAGATCCACAGGTATCAAACAATTAATGGAGAAAAATCTGGCAGGGTCAGCACAGGCGGAGGTGGAGGCCCGCTGTACTAAAGGTTTCAGCCAAGCGATGCTGGTGAGAGCTCTTGGGTAGAGAAGAACAAGATGTGATCTCTTCTGTGACCAAGGCCCAGGCACAAAAATAGAGCCGGACTGCCAGGTCACTGCCATGTATTTAGCCCGATCCCTCACTAAGCCAGAACTGCATCAGGCCTCAGTGCAGCACATGCAAAATCCCGACTCCCTCCATCCACCGGCTCCAGAAGCAGCCAAGTGCTTCTGGGATTTAAAAGATGATCGGTGCTACCTATCAGCTCATCACGCAGCAGGGGGAAGGGCTCTGTGGGCTCATCTACATGTTCATTAATGTGCGTTAGGTCATGCATGTTACATTTAGTACCTCCCTTGTGTGGTACTATAAAAATGTGCATCAGCCTATTTTAATGCACATTAACTAAACAAAAAGTTTTTTGTGATGTTTTAATGCGCATTAAAATAGGCTAACATGCATTAAAGCACATGTGTAGACGTGCCCTGTTTGAGTGAGCTCATCCGGCCTAATATTGTATCCACGCAAGCACAAACTACGTGGATGCCATGGGTGGATGCTGTGGCGGCCAGCAGGGGGCGCTCCTAGGTTGAGCCACCCACCTCCCTGCGCCCAACCACCTTCCAGGCTCCGAGTGCCTCCCTAGAGGTGCCTCATGTCCGGCTGACCCCCTCCTGGAGCACACTTGCTAGCATGGGGGTAACATCGGTGCCATCACCCCAAGAAGGGACTGTCTCGGCCCTGTGTCCTTGGGGAAACACAGGCCTAAGAGTCCTACAGGTACTCGACCCAGTACAGGCACTTGGGGCACTTCCCCAAGTCAGGGGGCAAAAAGTAAAGTCCCCCTTAGTCTGCAGACCTAAGGGGTCTCTTAGGTATAATTTAGACCCACCCCTCAAGAAGTCTCCCACACCAGTCACAAAGGAGAACTGTATTGGTTACAGGGGTAGGGTGAAAGTAGGGTACAAGATTGAGCAATATCCTAGAAATCCTAAAGAGCAAACAGTCGGGCTGAGGTAGCCTTTTGATCACGCGTCTGAGTTGCTGCCAGCTAGAGATCTACCCAGATCTCGAGTAGCTGACTCGCAAGCATCTTCCAAACCCCGGCGAAGTTTCCCTTTGGAGTCAGGCCGTATCTAGCTCATGAGTTTTGGGGGAGAAAGCCAGTTTCAGATGGTAAAGCTCCTCTGAGTCCCCCGCATGGCTGCTGCCCCCTCCTCCTGGGCAGTCCTAACTTATATAGCCCCTGTGACCTCATTCACCTGGTCCAGTGGAGGCCAGCTCCGGTTGGCTGTTGGCCAACCAATCTGAAATACATCACCAGTTGCCGGGCAGACTCCAGCCCACCAGGTAGAAACCCCCCACCCAGGTAGCTGATACCAGTCCTGTAGGCAGAGGGAGCAGGTTCCCCCTCCGCTCAGGACTGGAGCCAGCTCAGGTTACCTAAAGAGAGAGGCTGAGGGTGTGCCTCCTCTGCTGGGCCCATCCTAATCAAATGGTCACAGCCAGAGATTTTAATCACAATGTCACAGGGCAGAGATTTTGGGGAGAAACCAAGGTGGCTTTCTGCCACACTTCCCCCCCTCCCCTTTTAAAAGCTTGGATCTGTAGCTTTACAGAGGTATGGAGACAAGCATGCTAGATTGGAGGCGTCGCCTTTCACCCCTAAAGAGAAATTACACACCACATAATACTGATCCTACCAATAAAACATATAAAACATAATAGCATATTCAGGACCTTCCCCACCAGAGTGCTCTCCAGCAGGTCTGAGTCCATCCAACCCCCTACCCAGAGTAGGGAGGCTTCTTGTCTGACCCCTCACGATTAAGCAACAGCTGATCCGCAATTTCAGCGGCCTCATGGATGGTTTTGGGGCCCCTGTCCTTGACTAGGGTTTTAATCTCCCTTGGACAGCAGTGGTAAAATTGGTGCAGCGCCATGAGATGGAGCAGTTTCTCTCTATTGTCAGCCTTGGCTCCGTCTGTCCATTTAAGGAGAGCATCCCACACCAGGGCCACAAAATCAGCCATTGACTTCTGAGGTTGTGGGCGGATATTCTGCAATTTTTCCTGGAAATAATCCGGTCCTAACTGGAACCTTGAAGACACGGCCTGTTTAAAGGCATCATAGTCATCAGCTGCATCCGAGGGCAGGCTGTTCAGGACCACCGCCATGTCGCCTTCCACCAGAACAGCCATGTGCATCATGAACTTTTCCTCAGACACCTTCCACTGTTGGGCTTGCTTTTCGAAGATGCTGAGGAACACGTCAGGATCGTCTCCGACTCGGTAGCGAGAGAAGGCTGGGGAATTCGGTTTGGGCTGCAGACGGAGTACCTCTAGTTCGTGCTCATGCTTGAGCCTTGTCTCTTGGGCCTCTGCCTCGCGCTGTGCTGTCCTCTCCGCCAGCTCCATCTTTTTCACTTCCAGCTCCATCCTTTTCAACTCCAGCTCATACTTGCACTTGCTCTCTCGCTCCCACTCTTCAGCTTCTAGCCACATTTGGTACCTCCAGCACTCCTCCATAGGGGATGATCCCTCAGTGGGCTGTGGAGCTGGTGTCCGGTGCTGTGATTCTGGGGAGGACTCAAAAGTTGGTGTGCGTGAAGGCTGCTCTGGGGCTGAGTCAGTGTCGCTCAGGAGTTTAATCAGCTTTTCCTTCTTTAGCCCTTTCTTCACATGAAGGCCTCTCTCTTTCGCCCGTTCTTTTAGTTTGGGCACGGTCATTTGGACGTACTGGTCTGCCATCCTACACTATCCAGTTGACCCAATGCCAAATTAGAAAATGTTTGCTCAAGGGACTTCAGTGACTCTATTACTCTTCCCAAATTACGCCTGTAAAACAGCAGGGTATTCGGATCCCACTTCTCCACCATGTGTGGTGGGCCAGTAGGGGGCTCTCCTAGGTTGAGCTGCCCACCTCCCTGCGCCCGACCACCTTCCAGGCTCTGAAAGCCTCCCTAGGGGAGCCTCACGTCTGGCCAACCCCCTTCCTGGAGCACATTCGCTAGCATGGGGGTAACGTAGCTGCCACCACCCTGAGAAGGGACTGTCTCAGCCCAGTGTCCTTGGGGAAACACAGGCCTAATAGTCTGACGGGTACTCGACTCAGTACAGGCACTTGGGGCACTTCCCCAAGTCAGGGGGCAAAAAGTAAAGTCCCCCTTAGTCTGCAGACCTAAGGGATCTCTTTGGCATAATTTAGACCCACACCTCAAGAAGTCTCCCACACCAGTCACAAAGGAGAACTGTATTGGTTACAGGGGTAGGGTGAAAGTAGGGTACAAGATTGAGCAATATCCTAGAAATCCTAAAGAGCAAACAGTCGGGCTGAGGTAGCTTCTTGATCACACGTCTGAGTTACTGCCAGCTAGAGATCTACCCAGATCTCAAGTAGCTTCCTCACATGCATCTTCCAAAGCCCGGTGAAGTTTCCCTTTGGAGTCAGGCCGTATCTAGCTCGTGAGTTTCGGGGGAGAGAGCCAGTTTCAGATGGTAAAGCTCCTCTGAGTCCCCCGCATGGCCGCTGCCCCCTCCTCCTGGGCAGTCCTAACTTTTATAGCCCCTGTGACCTCATTCACCTGGTCCAGTGGAGGCCAGCTCCGGTTGGCTGTTGGCCAACCAATCTGAAATACATCACCAGTTGCCGGGCAGACTCCAGTCCATCAGGTAGAAACCCCCCACCCAGGTAGCTGATACCAGTCCTGTAGGCAGAGGGAGCAGGTCCCCCCCCCCCCCCCGCTCAGGACTGGAGCCAGCTCAGGTTACCTAAAGAGAGAGGCTGAGGGTGTGCCTCCTCTGCTGGGCCCATCCTAATCAAATGGTCACAGCACAGAGACTTTAATCACAATGTCACAGGGCAGAGATTTTGGGGAGAAACCAAGGTGGCTTCCTGCCACAGATGCAGCCTGACCCAGGACGGATCGCAGAGTTTCCCTCCCCGGAAAGAGAAGAGTACAAGCAGCAAAGTTGAGGGCAGAGAGATAAAGGGCCTAATGCCAAAACAAGGGGGAAACCTGGAGCTGAGCATCAGCAGCAATGGGAGAGGCAGAAAAGAGGCAGAACAAGACCAGAGCCTTTTTGAATGAAAACGCTGTCCCTGCACCAGGGATAGAGGCATCCAGCTCCTGAACGTCCCTCCAGATCCCACCCAGACTTGCTCCTCAGACGGGCATCCCACCAGCCCTGAGATACCCGTGCAGCAGGAGGGAAAGCCTGTCAGCTTCAGCTCCTCTTGTGAGCTGCAGAAGAGGGGCTCCAGAGGAGCCAAGCACAATGACCGAGCAAAGATTTGGCTATGCCCAGACCAGTGATTCGCAACCCGGGGGTGCCACACACTGTTAGGCGTGCTGATGCGATTCCCAGGATAAACCCAGAGATTGGAAATAGGAAGCCAGAGAGTGAAAAGCATCCACCCTGCTGTGGGTTTTGAGTTCTTTGCAGCAGAAGAACCGCTCTATTATCTTTATACATTAAATTAAAGGGCTGACATTTTCCAAGGGGTGCCTGGAGTCTACCCAGGGGTGCCCTGAATCTATCAAGGGATGCCTTGAATCCTAAAAGACCGAGACCCGCTGGCCTAGACAACACCTATGGATGAGGCACAAACTGCACAAATGCAACTTCCCTATAAAGAGGTATCAAAGACGAGCCTGGCAGGTCCTTCCTGGACTTGAGGATTTCTACCACCACAGCTCAGCCATTCCTGCTGGCACTTCTGCTGTCTTTAGTCAGGATCTCCTAAAGCCAATTTAACTCTAAACTGAATGGAGCTTTTTCTCTTCCCTGCCAATTAACCAACACCTTAAAGTCGGTATTCCCCCTTCGCAACGTATTTCATTCTTTCTGATGTGGTGAATGCTGACAAAATGGTGGTTGGCCTCTATCCCAGCATAGACTCACAGACTAGGAGGGTTGAAGGGAGCTCAGGAAGTCACATCTAGCCCAACCTCCTGCTCCAAGCGGGACCAGCCCCACCTGCATCATCCCAGCCAGGGCTTGGTCTATCAGGGGCTTAAAAGCTTGCCAGGATGGAGGCTCCCCCACCTCTCCGGGCAGCCTGTCCCACTGCTTCACCACCCTCCTAGTGAAAAAGATTTCCCTAATATCCAACCTCAACTTCCCTTGCTGCAGCGTGAGCCCATTGCTCCTTGTCCTGTCACCTGTCCCCACTGAGACCAGCCCAGCTCCGTCCACTTTGCAGCCCCCTGCGTGGAGGTGAAGGCTGCTATGCAATCCCCCTTGGTCTGCAAACTAAGTAAACCCACTTCCCTCAGCCTCTCCTCATCAGTCACGTGCCCCAGCCCCTGAACCATTTTCACTGCCCTCCGCCGGACTCCTCCACTTCACTTCCATTAAAAGCTCGGCTTCATTTGAATTCTTCTGTTTTCAAGAAAATGGATCTCACTGGGACACAAGAAATGGGGGAAGAGAGACAGCTTTCCACAGCTGGAAATGGCAGATATGCGATGCAGAGGGAAAACTGCCACTGAAATATGCAGTCACATTATCTTGGAATAGTCCAGGGACTTTCTGGCTGTAGACCTGAAGTAATGCGAAGTGCTGCTGTCTTTTTCTTCCTGCTCTATGTTTGCAACAGACCTGTCTTTGATGACCCCCATCGATCATGTTTCCACCCTCGAGAAGTCTAAAGCTGAATTGTTTTTTCCAGTTTCCTTATTATACTTGAGAGCTGCAGATGTTTCACTAATCTCTGGATTATAGAAAAGACATATAATTAGCATATTGTATGCATGGTTTAATGCCCGCATAATAGCAATTGCTATTCAGACGGATGTCATTGGCCATTTCACATTTAAATTAAGGCCTAATCACTGCATGGTTAACATATCATCTGCAAACCAAATGCATGTCTTTTCTGAAAAACAAGGAGGCTCGTCGGTCTGGCAGTTACGGCCCAACATTACTTCGGCTCTTTCCTGGCATGCTTGAAATGTGAAAGCAAATCACAATTGGGGAAGTTGACTCCAGGGCATGTTCTGGTAGCAGCAGAAAAGCTGGCGTCCTGGACCTAAAGTTATAGTAAAATAGGCTCTGTTTGTGACTGACTGGTTTTGTTTTAATCTGCTGGTACCTAGGCTAGCTAGCAGGCAGAGGAGAGCTGGCCACAGCCAGTGTCTTAACTTTCCTAGACTTTTAGATAAGGACTCAAGTTGTTAGCTCTCCATTGCAAGTCAACCTCCCGTGCATTTTGTACAGCATCAGGAGATGAGCAGACCTCCAGACCTTCCCCTATCCTGGCCTCAGTTCCCACTTTTTTCTGTTTTCATACACATTGCTCTAAAGAGAAACCTAGAGAAGTTTATTAATGTAGAGCAGAGGCACAGAACCCTGACCGGAAATATCCCTAAGGCAGCACAATCCCAAAGTCCATCCCCATCAGTTTGCCCACGTGATGCATCATGTGCTCCCTGGCTCTTGACTCGTGACAGTGGCATGGGTTATGGGTCCTCAGTCATCTCTGCGGAAAAAAATAACACCTCCAATTTGTTACTTTAACACACTGAAAAGACTTTTAAAGTGGCGGGAAATTCCGCTTGTGCAAACAGAAACACAGTTGCAGTGCCTTAAGGGGCAAGTCTCGTGGTGTGTACAGGCACCCACTGAGGCTGTAGGGGGATTTAGAGGTTTTCACCTCCAGGCTGCTGGTTGGGAACAAACCCACATGGGTGACTGACTGAAGGCCTGGGGAGACTAGAGCTGGGGCGTCTGGCAGTCCCCAGGACACCATATGGCAATACTTGCACTGTGCTCCGACAATACAAATGAGAGCTTATGCTACTGTTCCTTTCATGTGCAGCTAAGTAGAGGTCTTTATTCTCCAGGGCTGATAATCTAATACCTTCCACTGGCGCTATACTCCAACACTTCATTTTAAAAAATTTAAAAAGCAGCAATAACAAGAACAAGATCAATGACTGTATAACCCTGGGGGTACTGGGGGACTGGGAGAGCAGCACCTCTGCTCTTCCAAAGTGCTGCTCATCATCACCCATCATCATTTATACCAGGACAGCCAATAAAACCCACTTGTACACTAACCAGACACCCTGGTTTCACATGAAAAAGTATTACAGGGCTCCATCTGCTAATGGCATAGCAAAACACACGGCTAAATGCACCAATGGGACGTTTCACACACGCGCTTGTGCAGGCTGTAATCTAGTTGCAGGCACTTCATCACAGGCTTTGTTCGAAACTTGCATGCGGGTTTGAACCTAAATGTTTTTCCCTCCTTAGATGCAGGAAATGAATCCACATCTCCCTAGGATACTCTGAGCACTGCCAGAGAGATTAGAATATAATCACCACCCCAGTTCTCTTAATTCAGGTTTAGTTTCCCCAAAATGCCTGTCTCCTTCCAACCAGGCTGAGAGCATGGTCCAGAGAAACCATCCCACATCTATCCCTGCAAGTACCGTTCCTCCAGCCTGTCTTACCACCTGTGTCCAGCACTTGACTGCTTTCACTAAATGTGGATTGTGAAACTGGGATGTAGAATAAGGGTCACAGACTCCTCACTAAAAAACTCAAATACAAGCAGGGCAGAAAACTCTTCCAGACTCCGAGAGTAGGTCTGAAATGGGCACAGCGCATGTGGCGGCACTTTAACTGGCCATCTTCCCAGTTGTCCTTGCCCCGAAGACCCATCATTCAAGTGTAGACACCCCCAAAGCCTGTTTTCCACCAAATAGGCACTGACCTTGTGATTAGTCTGGTTTCTTTCCCCGAGTCTGCAAACAGCTACATTATAAGAGTGACCAAATGCGGCTTTGCAGAGACACGGCCCATCTGCCTGAGATCACGGCTGTTGGCCCACATCACTGCTAACAGACGCCCCGGCTGCAGCCCGCCGTAATTCTGGGTCACCCCAGACAGCAAAGCAGACACCTTTTCCAGGTTTCACTCCACCGTGGCCCCTGGCTTTGAGAGGAGCCCAGGCCTGAATCCAGAGGCTATCTTTCAAGTGCTGGCTGGCTAAGGATGCTCTGTATCCCCAGCTCTCCCCAGCATCACATCAGGATGGGGACTGTCCAGGCCTGCCCAGGCACCAGGACCATGAATGAACAGGCAAATTTACTAAGAAAAGACCCAAAGAGAGTAAAGCAGATAGAACAAGGCTGCAAATGCTGCACGCGCCCCCCCGGGCATATCAGCAATGCCTCGGGCTTCTCTCTTCTTTCCTGTTGCATCTGCATCCCTCCCCTGGAGGGGCCTGTCCCCCTGGGAGAGCCGTCCCAGCACAATAACCCCCCGTGTCCTGGCTCTCTGTGCTGCCTGCTCCCAAACTTGTGATCCCAGGAGGAAAACATGGAAAATTTTTATTGCATCACTGAGTCTATCATTCAGCAAGGGAAGGCCCAGTGCCCGGCACCACACTGATTTTACGTTTGCTTTTAGCCAAGCAGGTCTAACAAGCAAAAAAGAAGTTGAGTCAGAGATACTCGAATGCAGACGCCCATCTCCCTTTGATCTCCCTGGAGGAAACTGAGCCCTGGGAACAGCACTGACGACTCCTGACCTGCGCCGCAGCGCGAAACACGCGGCGCTGCTGATCTGAGCCTGAAAAAACACACGCCACGAACTTCTCGGCATTCTCTCTCCTGTCAAATTCGCCCTCTCCCCCTTGCCAAGTCCAGCGATTTTTGGAGCCTCCTTTGCCCAGTTGGTGAGGACACTGAGATTTGACTGTAATTTGTTCCATCTGAAAGAGGAACGACACCTTGGGCAGCGCGGGCCGTGGCATAAACACCTTCCCCCAGTCTCTGAGGATGTAAGACCTGTCGGGTCGTGGGTCAGGTCCATCTTGCCCAGCCTCCTCTATCGCACGGGGGCAGAGAGCAGATGCTGAAAGGGAGACTGGATCGGGCACGCGCCGCAGGGTTATTCCATACCCCCTCGCTCAGCGGCTCTCACGCTTTTTAGACTTGAGGCACCCCGGGATAGACCCAAGGCAGCCTGCAGATAAGACCAGCTCTTAGTTTTCATTTGCTTTTTTGCTACACAAAACTACTCATGCCATGTTTCTGAACTCAGAACTGGGCTGCATGTTTTTGACTCTCTGTTTGAAACCTCTGGGTTTATCACGTTTGCACATCTAACACTGCGTGGCACCCTTGCAAGGATCCCCAGGCACCCTGCCGGGCCATGGCACCCTGGCTGAGGATGCTCCCAACCCCGGGGGCATCTAGACAAAGCCAAGCTGCTCTTTAATACACTCGACACGGTGCTGCACCTCCCCTCCCCTCTCCTCCTCCTCCACTCCCGTTCTGCGGCATCGGGAGAGAGCAGCAGCCATTTGTTACCTTAACGAATGACAGTGAGAATTAATCAAAGTCTTGGGGCTACATTTATTGCCTGGGAAGAGTCCAAATGGCTGCAGAGAGCTCTGCCTTCCCCAGCGCGTCGTCTGTCCGCGCAGCCGCGTTCGAGCAGGCCGGACGAGGCGGCCAGGCTCTCGCACCCGTGCGGCCTGGCGCTGGGAGCTGCGTTCGTTTTGCAGGCGGGTGCTGGGAGCAACATCCAGCTAGGGATCCTTCCTTGACTTCATAGCAGGTGCATGGCCCTTTTAGCCGGCAGGCGTGGGGGGGAAGGCAAACCCCCCCAGTCTGCACCAGGGGTAATATTTCTTCCTGACCCCAAATCTGGCATCAGGCTGATCTGAGCGGAGGGGCAAGACCCGGATGGCTTTGGGACCAGCGGGAGCCCAGTCCCCATCACCAGCCTGGCCTGCAACCAGCACCCAGTGCCTCTAAGGGAGGTTTAAACCCCTCTGACACTTGTCAGGGCTCCACAACAAGTGGAGGTGGGAATCTCAGCTCTCCGGGCTCGGCACATCCCAGCTCACAAATCGAGTCGGGTTGGCAGTTCCTCCCTCCCAGCCCGGAGACCAGCGGGCCGCGGTGTGCGCGCCCCCGGTGCTGGGGCAGCGCATCTCCTCTGCCCTTCACCAGCAGCATCTGCGAACGTGCTGACGCCCGGCGTCGCGTGCAGCCTACGAGGGCGCGCGATGACCTCCGCATCCTCGCTGAGGAGCGTCCCCTCTCCAGCCCCAAGCCAGCGTTCGCTGCTCCCTCCAGGTCCCTCCACCCTCCTCATGCCCGGCCTTTCATAGTCAAGCTGAGTTTCTTCCCACCAGGTTTTCACAGGGTCTAGGACATTTTATCCCAGCGTTTCGGGCAACCTTCTGCCCTAAGTCGTGCCATTTGAGTGGGCTTTCTAAAGCAAACCTGCATTGTCTGCTCAGCCTTCAAAATGTGACATCTCCATTTCTGAGCCACTCCGGGGGCAAGAGGCTTTGGGCAGGCGCCGCCTGTTCGAAGGGGCAGCGAAGATCGGGTGAAGTGCGGCTTTTTTAAGAGGACGGCGAATGGCCCTAAACAGAGCATCTGGCAGAAGGCAGGCAGGAGAAGAGGTCCATCCTTTACCTCTCAGGCTCAAGACGGGATATTTCCGAGAGAGGGAGCCTTTGCGGCTGAGGGTCTTTGGACTTGTGGGGCCCACGGCACGATGCTGCTCCTACGAGTCTTGGGTAAGTCTGAGCTGAGCCACGCGAGTCTCCAAGGCGCTTCTGATGTATCTGCATCGCCTCTCCCTGGGACAGCTCCCCTTAGCTGCCCTGCTTGATTGCAGCACTGGTGCACAACGGTTAGCTGCAGGATCCCCTCGTTAAACCCTGGCAGGGTGTCGTGGCACTTGCATCGTGGTCCCCACGTGGTTGGTGCATGTGGCTGACTCCTTTTACCGGAGCCTGCCTGGGAGAAGAGCCAACGCGTGCTCCCCGCATCTCAGCGCCTGCCCTGACCAAGGACCGGGCTGTGGCTGGGGCATCTATAGCCAAGTCCAAACCCTCCCTCCTCCTCCAAAAGGCTGCTGGCCTTATAACCATCACCAGGCACCAGAAGCGGCCAGAGATCACGAAAGCCATCAACAACTGGCCTGGCCTCTGACCTGTGCACATGGGGGGTTTGCAAGGAGCCTGTTTCTCAGAAGTCCCTGCAAGGAGTCTGCAGCTCAGCATCAAAAGTCTCCCCCGTGCCCTTTCGGACAGCGGAGCCGCTGCACATCTCCTGCCCTGTGCCCTGCTCGGGGCAGGGGGGCAGCGGGGTGCGTGAGCTGTGGGCCAGGCCCCCATTCACTTATGCTCTACAGCAGTGGTCTCCAAAGGGGGTGCGCAAGATGATCCATTGGGGTGCAGGAAGAAAATATGAGAACTTATATTTATATAAATTTACATATATTGGGGGTGCGTGCTCAAAATTTTTTTACTGATGGGGGTGCGTGATCAAAAAAGTTTGGAGACCACTGCTCTAGAGCAGGGGCACTCAACCCCTGGCCCGTGGGGCAGATGCAGCCCCCTGTGCCACGTGGTCCAGCCTACAGGGCTGCCCATGGGTCTGCAGGGAGCCCCGCAGGCCACAGCCCCATGCACGTGGCCCGATCCCAGTGCATGGTGCTGGGCAGAGGTGGCATGGGGCCCGTGGAGTCTATATTCATAGGTGGGACCAGGCAGAGGCAGCACAGGCACCCCAGAGTTTGGTCCTTGCATGTGGGACCAGGCCGGGGTGGTGCAGATCGCAGCATGCTGGGTCCGATCCTGACCCTGCACCCCTCCCCGACCCCCGGCTCTGGAGGGGATCAGAGAAGCACGACCCCTTCCAAACGCACCGCACTGCACCCGGCAGCTCTGCCGGCCAATTAGAAGAGCGCCAAGATGCTTTAAGGAGGAAAGAGCATTTTTCACTCTCCCCTAATGTTCCAGCTCCTGCTCGAACCCCCTGAATAATGTGGATTTCGGGAGGCGAGCAAGCCCGAAGCACTGCAGCCAGGATGGGGGAGACGTTGGAGAGTTGGAAGGAGCCGAGGGCTGGACCAGGCGCTGGGGCCAGCCTTCTGAGCAGGCTCCTGCGCACATTCATTAGTGGGATTAAATCAGAAGCTTATGAGCACCGTCAGCCGGTTTGGCACTGAAGGCCAGCACAATACACGGCAAGTGCAGCGGAGGGTTTTTCATGCTCCTGTAACCGCGCGGCGAGTCCTGCCCAGAGAAAGCTGGCATCGGGTGGGCATTGCTACAGCTCACATGCAGAAGAGCTGCCATGTCCTGGGTCAGACCCCAGGTCCGTCTAGGAAGGTCTGATTCACAAGCCGTGCCCCTCACTCCTGCGCGAAACCTGGGTCCTGCAATACCCCTAACCTTCCTCCAAGCCCCGGGTGAGCGCAGAGCCTGGCTGCGCAGACCCGGCTGGTCCCCTCAAGCGCAGCCATCTGCCTTACCTGGTGATCTCCTCCTTCAGGGCGGCGGGGTCGGTGGGGTAAAACTTGACGCGGAAGCACATGGTGAAGGGAGGCTGGGCTGCAACGCAAAACGACAACGTTACGGTCGCCCGCACGGCAGGCTCGGAGGCCGTTACGCCTGCGCCCTCCTGGGAGGGCAGATCCAGGGCGCACGTCTCTCCGCACTCGTCTGTCCTGCCTGCCCCAGGACACAGCCCGCGTGTTTCTCACTGGCAAGGCGGGCGGGGGAGACCACAACCCAAAGCACCTCCTGCCCTCAGGCGCTGGGCCATGAAACCCACTCGTCTGCTCTGCCCGGCGCATCATAATATCATAGAAAATGAGGGTTGAAGAGACCTCAGGAGGTCACATCTAGTCCAACCCCTGCTCCACGCAGGACCAGCCCCAGCTCCATCATCCCAGCCAGGGCTTTGTGTCTAGCTGGGTCTTAAAAACCTCCAAGGATGGAGAGTCCCCCACATCTCCAGGGAGCCTGTTCCAGTGCTTCACCGCCCTCCTAATGGGAAAGTTGTTTTTTTTCTAGTATCCAACTTAAACCTCCCTTGCTGCAACTTGAGCCCATTGCTCCTTCTGCCCCCACTGAGAACAGTCCAGCTCCAGCCTGGAGCCCCGCCGACCCCGAGGCCACGTGGAGGACCCTGCCTGCCATCCGAATTGTGCGTCTGTCCCCTCTGCAAGTGCAGCGGGTGTCCGTGCACACTCACACACATGCACACAGAGGGCCAGACTGCGAGCGGGTCTCTGTCAGGATGGAGGGACGAGCTAAGCATCTTCCATCCTATCTTATCTGGCTGCACAACCGCTGCTCGTTGGGGCCGTCCCCGTGCTCTCAGAGACGGCTCCCTGCTGCGGTCCCACCAGAAAGCGGGAGGCTGGAAGGACAGAGGTGGGGGGGCTGGCCACACAACGCCCCGGCCGTTTTGCACTGGCCCCTGGAGCAGAGCAATGGCCTGGGGAGATGAACCTGAGGGGCAAATCAAGGAATATCCGGTCCATCCAAAAGGCTGAACGCAAAGGAGCAGGTTTCCACTGCGCTTCCTGGATTGCCCCAACATTATCCGGGGTTTGATCTGCTTTGCAGGCAGTGAATCCTTGCTTTGACTTGCAAAACAGGTGACTACACTTGCACATTCCCCTTTGCTTGCTCAGATCACATGTGTGTGCTTGATGCAAGCAAAGGCGGGTTTTGCCCATGCAAGGCAGAAATATTTACAATTTGTGACCCAATTCAGACCCAAGAAAATTTCCCTTTTCAGTTTAACGGGGTGCCTTCAGGGAGGCTCAAACAGCATGTTGTCCACAGGGAATTAGCCCTATGATTCAAGCGTCCCACCCATGTGGCAATGTTAATACAATCACGGGGCATATGTGCACGCCCTGCAGGGTATCTGCACACTTCGACATAGTAGATGCAATACTTACCCCTCATCTGCTTCACAACAGACTTAGTGAACTCCAGCCAATGCTGCAATGAAAAAGAAACAGGAGTTTTAAAAAACAGCATCATATTCCCTGCAGTCCCGGTGGCATCTCTCCAGAGCACAGCGCAAGAGACAGGGGAAACGGGGTGGAAACAGAAGCTGGTTTCTTGGACAAGCCAGTAGGCTGAGGAGCAGGATAGTGACCCCATGCATAAAGGAGAGGGCCGGAGACCCCCGGACAGCCCGCGCTGTGCACAGGGGGGTAAAACACTCGCCCCATCTTCATTTTGCAGGGCTGAAAAGATCTACAGACGGTGTCAGGAACATCAGGCCGCTGGGCGCCAGGTCCAAACCTCGATTCCCCGCAGACAGCTAGCCCGCAGTGGGGCCCCTTTGCTGGGTGAAGCGGGTGGGGATTGTGCGAACGCGTGCTCGGCTGCACGCGGGGCTGAGGGAAGGCACCACGGCTCCGGCAAGGAGAAACCGCTCCGGCTCCCCCCGACTCCAGGGCAGCCAGAACCCTGCTTCCCCGGCACGGATCCACGAGCGAGCTGGGATGAGGGGGGCACACCCCACGGGGCCAGGCAATGGGCCATATGGTGTCACAGCCTCCCCAAAAGAGCCGTTGTCACGGGCAGGACTAGGCCGGAGGATGGGTCATCTCCCTCCCACAAGACCGAGCTGTAACTCTTACCGGAGCCACGTGCTGGGATGAGGGATAGGCACCTCTGCAAGGCCAGGACCCAGCTCTCCGGGGTGCAGTTCAGCCCTCGCCTCCAGCCACGGACAAAGCCCACGGCCACTGACCCCATCCCCAGGGCCGAAGACTCAGATGAGCAACCCATGTGCATCTGGAAGTGGCTCTGATGGGACCCCCCTGCCTCGGGTGACGTCCTGGTCTCCTTCCCCTCTGAGAACAGGTCCGGCGTGGCCGTGGCCAGGCCTGCATCTGCCATGCACCTGGCTGCTCTGGGGAGCATCCCCCGGACCCGTGGGGAGCTGCATGCTACAGAGCCTCGGCTCCCTGCCGAGAACAGGCCTGTGTTATCGCCAAACGAGGCTGGAAGAGGACACGAGCGCTTGCAAAAAGCTCTTGCCGCTTTCACAGAAAATCCTGTGTTTTCTCGCCCAGGGTGCAGGGGTCCGCGTCGCAAAGGAGCCCGTCAGCTCAAAGGATGCTGTCGGGATAGCTGGCAGCAAGCAGGGTAGAGCCACACCTTATAGACCAACTACATCAGAGAGGCCCAAGCTTTTGTAAGCAGCAGCTGTGACCCCTGCCCATGCAGGGACGACTTCCGGCCAAGACCTGCTTCGTTATTACCAGCCAAGAGAAATGCATATCATCGCCCCCCCACTGACCAAGCCACAGGTCTTCCCCTCCTCTGCACGGCCTGCTTGAAGCCAGCCAACCCCAGCCAGAAAAAAGGCGTGGGAAATGACAGCCCCGTTCACTGCAGCAGGTGAAAGCCGGGGCTTGTCTTCCCAAAGTGATGCTCACGGCGCCTGCAAGCAGCGGCCCAACGGCAGAAAAGTCTTTTGCAATGCTCGCAGCTCAAGTCTGTGGCCAAGCTGGAGGGTGTTGCCGGCCCCTCCAGGCTACCTGAGGGAAACACCTGCCCCATCCTCCTCTTGCAGGCACCAAATCCTAAACGCAGCTCGCGGAGCCCCCAGTCCCCAGGGAGAGAGCCCCAGAGTCATGGGCGCCTTCCCTGCCCCAAAAGGGAGGACGAGGGGGGACCGTTCCGCATCTTCATCGATCTGGGGCATGGGATGCAGTGCAGCCTCAGCAAGTTTGTGGATGACACCAAGCTGGGGAGGGTAGCAGATACGCTGGACGGCAGGACCGGGATTCAGAGAGACCCAGAAAAAATTGGAAGATTGGGCCAAAAGAAATGTCATGAGGGTCAACAAGAACAAGGGCAAAGACCTGCACTTAGGACGAATGCTTATCTTCTCGCACCCTTCAGAGGACCCCACGGCAGCCCTGGGGCCCCGGATGAGAATCACTGCCAGGCAGATACACCCCCCCCCCGGGTACTGGGTGCACTGGGGATTTGGCCCTGTGTCTGCGGTGCGATGAAAGCAGGCGGCAAGCCCCCAGCCACAGTGCCGGCTTCCCTTCCCCTCGGGCCCCCCCACGGGCTCGGCAGACCCATTACACAGCTGCGCGCGGACACTTTGCGTGCGAGGGGAAACGTCTCCTGCACCCACGAGACCAGGTTGAGGAGACGGCTGCATCCGTCAGGCGGTGAACGCAGCACTTGTAGCTGGAAACACAGCCGGGTTTAGGGAGCAATTCGGCCACACGTGGGCCCTGCAGAGACTGGTCCAAGCCCGACTGCCATACCCCCGAGCTGACCTGGGTGCCATACCATGGACCCGAGGTGTCTGAGGCCGGGGCGATGGCTGGTGTCCAACCAGAAGCAGTGTAGCCGGGCCCTGCACCCAGGCTGATTCGCTCAGGCTAACTGGCCTGCCTGAAGCACCGTGCAGCCCAGCTGGAAGAGTGTCGTGCGCCTCTCCAGAGCCAACGTGGGCACGGTCGTGGGCCTCTTAGGATGTACTGAGGGATTTCCACCTGCACACGTAAGCAAATCACAGCACGCAGCTGCCTTCCAACGACCTGCAAACGGAGAGAACCTGCTGCCATGCACGCGACGCCAGGCTGCATTTCTGCACCCGTCTTGGCCCACGAGCCTGGAAACAAAGAGCTGACACACCCAGGGAGGCACTTAGCAATGCATCAGCATCACTGCGGGGAAACGTTAGGGTCACCACCCCCCAACCCCTTCCCGTGAGGTTATTCATCTCCTGTGACCATGCAGCACCAGAAGCAAGGCTGGAGGGACTGCAGCCCACGCACAGAAATGGGTGCAGTTACAACGTGCCAGGGATGGGAACAAACATTAGGACCGTGTGCCGATCACTCAGGCACATGCAAAGCTACGAGGACAAGGGTGCTACCTCCATGGTCCCCGACGGGCGTTTGTCTGAGCTGCCTGTAAAAGCCTCCAGGGAAGGAGATTCCTGAGCCTGCTCCGCCGCTCCAACACCCCAGAAAAACATTTTTTCCTGATGCATGACCTTACCCTCTGCTATGAATTCAGCTGATTTTCTACTGCTTCTTCCCCCCTGCGGCTGGAGAGAATGACTGATTGCCATCCCCTGTATCACCCTCTTCGCCGTATTGTAAAAATCATAAACCGGTTGGCATTAAGGGGCATCTCAGCCACCGTTCCTGGGGCTGCCATTGTGCCTGCAGCACGATGCACTCCGCAGTCCACGTGTGCTTTAATCAACCAGGGGAAACTCCCCCTGTCCCTGCATCAGTTGGTACTCGGCCTCCAAGGGGCCAGCTTGCCCCGGCCCTGTTGCTGCCATCTGCTTAGCTCTGCACCCCCCCAACTCACGGGCAGCGCCTGGGTGAGGGGAGTAAGGCCGGGGCACATGCCTGGGCATTGGTGTTGGCAGATGGCATTGCAGGGCTGGCCCCTGAGCCCCTGCAACCTGCAGACAGACCTCACAAGGGGCATGCAGTGCCCCGCCAGCATCCAGCGCAGAAGCCTCCTCTGCTAGGCGTACACCCTTCATGCTCAGTGCATAGGACATATCGCATTGCTGTCTCCTGGGAGGCACATCCACATCCCATTGCATTTCCTTAGGAAGGGGAATGTTATACTGCAGGGTTAAAAAGCGACTGCGGGGGTCTATCACTGCTGCTGCTTTACTTCCATATCAAATCTGCTCCTTTCCCAAACGAGGTTTGCCAGTGCCAGCTCGCCTGGGGGGCTGAGAGCTATGCCGAGCCCTCGGGGGGTCGTGCATCACAGCTGATGGCTGGAGCAGAGCTGTGCTGCTGATGCCTGAGCCAGGATGGAGCTCAGATCCCCCTCCCCGAGCTCCCAAACGCCTGCAGAGAGAGCAGCTAACCCTCACTTTTGTAAGGTAGGCAGGTAGTCACGGACCCCCCTGCACCGTGCTGCAAGGAGAATCGCTGGTCCTCGAGCAGACAAGGTGGACCACGCTAGCCTGCTAACGAATCCATCGGGGTACATCTAGCCGTGCTGCCTGGTCTCTTTGCATTGCAGCGGAGGACCAAAGGGAGGATGGCCGACGACAGACTGGGATGACTTCTGTTTTAAAGGCTTTGTTTCCCTGTTTGTTTTGCGCTTTGGCTTCTCAGTCATTAAGAACAATTTTTCCCACTAAGGAGGCAGCAGTAAGCACCCAGGCAGGACAGGCACTTCGCTGCCACTTACCCTTTGCTTGTCGGGGTCCACAAACCGGATTCCAAAGTAGTCTTTCTCCAGCAAGTTTAGGTGGTGGCAGAGGAGGTCAAACAGGTACTGCCCCTTGGCATCTCTCTGCAAGAGAAAGAAACAGCGGTTACCGCTGCATAGGCACTGGGCAGCAACAGCTCCCAAAAAAACAGGACCATGGATGTCCCCCCAGTGCTCACGGTGGGCTGGTTTCCGTGTCCCCACTGGCACGGAGATGGGGACAGAGCTGGGCATTTATCCATCTGGGGTTACCCTCTCCTTCACCCATATTGTACCAGGAATAAAGCTCAGTGGGACCAATCCTGCTCTCCTCGGCACTGCTCCAACCCCCAGAAAGACCCACTGACTTGCAGTGGCTGTGCAGGTGGCCCTGAGAGTCAAACCTGGCCCCGTGGGATGTAATGCGCTGGCCCCTGCCCAAGGTAGCGAGCTCTCGTGTCACTGCGCTTGGGCTGCAACCTGGAGGATGATTATTACCCGGCCTGATCCACGCACAGTCACAGAAACCCGCTCAATAAACTGGGATGTTAGACCAGTCTGCAACCAGGCAACACACCCTCGCTCCGCAGCAGTCCGCTCGCCTCCTGACCAAGCCGGGGACTGATTTGCTACAGGACAGCAGCTTGGTCCTGATGTCTCCTGTGATCGTGACGGGATGGGCCACCAGTACCACCTGGGGAAAGCTCAGCCACGCTGTCCCCACTAAACACGGACAGGGCCCTGAACCCCTTTGGTGACCTGCCTCAATGTCACTAAGTGTAACACGCACAAAATGCACAAGCCATTTCGTATGGCAAAGGCATTCTAGTTTCACGGGGGAAGGCAAGTTGAGGTCTGGCTTCCTTCCAGGGTTTGAGGCGTGAAGCTCGAGTCTTTCGGGAGCCACGGTTGATGCTGGTGCCCAGCTGGAGGTGCCTCAGGCCCCTGCTACGCACTAGATATATGACATAATAGACTGGTTTGTCTGTGCTGCAAAGCGTGCGTTTCATTTAAATAGGATTGTGTTTTCAGATGTGTTGTCTTTCAGTCACATTTCCTGTATCTTGGCTGTCTGGATGCCTAAGGGCGCTTGTACATGTTACGTACGACCTGTTGACATACACGGAAAAATCGCCATTTCTCTAGCTGAGTTGCAGAACCAAAGACGCGCGCATGATTTTTTGGGGGTCAGGACACCCCGCTGTCACGGGAAACAAGAAACTCATTTTGGTCAGGTAGCAGCAGGGAAGATCAGACCCGTAATAACCACCTTGGCTGAACTTCTTTGCTATACGAAGTTCAGCGGCGTTCTTCTTAAAGAAATTGGTTAAGAGGAAAAACCAGAGGCCTGGCAGCCCCTGCTTGGATACTTGGGGTGGTGTCGCGCCAGACACATAGGAAGCGGGGGCTGGGGTGGACCCTAGGGAGAGCCCAGCCAAAACGAAGGGGAACTCCCAGGTGCAAGGGAGTGAGAGAGTCTCCGAGCCTGGGCTGCAAGGGCCCCTCGTTGCTCCCTGGGAAGCTGTAGGGCGACCATCTCCACTTCCACGTGGTGGCTTTGGGGGGTGACTGCACCCCAAAACTGCTATTCCCAAATCCCTTGCAGGCCCTAGGGCTCTCTTGCGGAGTAGCAGGTACCGGGGTGCAGGCCCCCAAACTAACCCTGTGGGTGAGCCCCAAGTCCCAGACTGCCCGGACACGGGTGAGGCCTCCCCAAGAGGGTGCAACCTACAAACTACGCCTTGTCACTGGTAGTGTTTTAAGTTGGATTTGGTGTTTCCCCTTGTTTTCCTTGCCTTTGTTTCCCGTAATGAATCTGTCCTCTGTGTTTACACAGCTTGCGAGGGGGGTGTTTTGTTTATGCAGGAAATCCCAGCCAAATTCAGCGTTCCCACATTTCTGGGTGAGGGCCCAAACCACAGCAAAACTTATTCGGTACCCTGAAATTTGAACCCAGGCCTTGTGGGTGCTGACCGGCAGAGGAGTTAACATAAGGAAACCCTTGACATGCTTTTAAAATCCACCTTCAAGGATTCATGTGTCTCGACTGGTGCCATAGTGCTGGTCGTTTTGCCTTCCCTTGCTGATATTCAGCATTGCTAGAGCCCTCTGCGGACTCCCTGCGATAGCCTCCTCCCCAAAGCAGGAAAGTGTTTCAGCAATGGGCCTCCGCACCTGCAGGGAGCTGGCATCACCCCTGAAGCACAGCTCAGCCCTTTCAGTTTGCAGGGCTGGGATCCCATCATTAAATCCATGCCTCCCACTTCGGTTGTCCACCAAAACATGTCTTGGTCCACAGAAGGATTTCCACAAGCAGGAGCCAGGATGGTGCTTGGCTGAAACTTTCATATCGATAGATAGATAGATAGATAGATATCTCTCTCTATATATATAGAGAGAGAGATCTACATATATATATCTACCGCTGAAACCATAAAGGCAGCCAAGAGGTTCTAAAACATTCATCCATTTTAAGGCCGAGGGACCGTTATGCTGCCCCTGCTCGACCGCCTGCAGAACAGAGTCCAGATCCTCGCCCCGTAATCTCCACAGCAAGCCCATAACTTCTGCTAGGCTGTAGCACATCTCTCAGGAAGACACCCGGCCTTGCTAATGACTGTAAGTGATGGAAAATCCATTGTGTCCCTAAGCAAGTTGTTCCAGTGCTTCATTACCTTTGCTGTTCAAAATCTGTACCTTATTTCTAGCCTGAATTTCTCCAGCCTCTCTAGCTAACCAGAGGATCTTGTTAGGCATTTTCCTGCTAAAGAAAAATCTCCTTTCCGTTCGGGCCAGAATTGTGACTGCTTCTTGGAAGAACGAAGTAGACTGAGGTTCTTTAATCCATCTCTATGTTATGACTGAAGGGCCAGCTTATTTTTAACCTGTTTTCTTGCCACCTCCTCATCTGTTGAGCTATTTCAAAAGTCCTTTTCCCTTTGCACTGTTGCGTGCCATAAAAAGTGAATACAAGTCTAACCAGCATATGCTTTCACAACCCCATGCTGGGGAAACTGGAAACTCCTATCAGGGCATGTCTACATGTGCATTTAAGCATGCCTAAATTTAATGGGCATTAGCTTAAAGTGCATTAAGTGGGTTTAGGCAGGCGTCTACATGTGCAGGCATTAAAGTGCATTAACGCTGTGTGTGTGGACTGATTTGGGACTAAAGTTAGTCCCAAGTTAGTCCACACACGCAGCATTAATGTACTTTAATGTGTCTACGTGTGTTTTAATGCATTTTAACTATTCACGCCTAAATTTGATACCTGCATTTGCAGGTATCAAATTTAGGTATGAATAACCTAAATCCACCATTTTAATGTGCATTAAGAGCATGCACATGTAAACACATGTGCTTAATGTGCATTAACTTAGGCTAATGCGCATTAAAGCATCATGTGTAGATATGCCCCTAGAAAAGGAAATATCTAACATAACTCTAGTGTTGAATTACAGCCACACTCCATTGGAAGACCTGGATACACACCAAGCCTAATTAGCATTAGGAGAGGATAAGGCCTCTGCAGAAAAGTATTACTGCTTAAACCTCATCTGTTTAATGGCATTTATTAGCTCTACTTCCTGGCACGTCTCAAAGTGAGTACTCGAAAGACCGGGCTACAGGGAGAAGTGATACCACATTTGTTTCTCAGTTTTACAACCCAGTCCCCTGCGCTGAGCCACATTAGCTCCTCTGCCTTGAGCAATGAGTATTGTTTTTGGCCGGCTTCTTTAATCAGCTATAAACAAGTGCAGGCCTTCTGCTGTGCAACTGCTGCAGCCTGCTCATCAAGCACATGACAGCGAGTTCACTGAGAAACTGGACTGGTGAAAAAATACAAAAGAAGGGTGTTGGAGTCACCAGGATGATGATGTTTTATAAGGCCCCACATACCAGTCCAGTTTACAGATCCCGCTCATCTGGAAGTCAAGGGGGTAGTTTGATTGTGGCTATAAATGTTGATATATGTTAAGATTATTAAAAAGGAAAGCTTGGAGGCAGCCCAGGCTTGGGCACATGCTTGCTGCTACAAACTGGGAGGTGTCTTACAGAAATATGTGGCCCTGAATACTCTGATCTGGCATCAGGTTTGAGCGATAAAGGTCATGCTCATAAGTGCCAGGATGCAAGATGCCTTCATACAGCACTGCAGTGTGGGAGCTGCACAAACCTCTCCATGCATGGCTGCTGGTGCACCTCTGTTCAGAGGCAGCACCCCAAAGTCACTCTTGGTGCTAATCTTTCTCAATGGAAGACTTTGGCCCTTCTGGGCTCTGATCATTTGCAGGAGGAGCTAAGAAAGGTCCTTTGCACTCATTTCCTCTCCATCCATAATTAAAACAGAAGCCAAGGACCTGGTCCTGTGAGGTTCTGAGTCCTTCCAATGCTCATTAAAGTTGCCTGCAGGATTGCAGCTCTGGCTTCCAGGGGCTGGGAATTATGCACTGGAGTTCTTCTCCCTGTTGACCACCTCATCTTCAGAGGGCTGGGACTCAGTAGTTTCTGAGGGCCTGGCCACACGTTCAAATGAAAGCTGGAGAGAAATCAGCTATAAAGCTGTTACACATTTTCAAGCACTAACTCTGTAGCTACTCTTTTTATAGCTGGACAGCCATTTTTATGGCATGATAATTAGTTTTCATGTGTGACTGGTGTAAATATATTGTGTGATTAACCAGTTAATTGTGTGATAATTACTTTGCACATGTGGCCAGTCTAAATTTATTGCATGATTAACCAGTCAATTATGTCATAGATCTAATGTGTAGCAGGGGCCTGAGGCACCTCTAGCTGGGCACCAACATCAACAGTGGCTCCCGAAAGACTCGAGCTTTATGCCTCAAACCCTGGAAGGAAACCAGATCTGAACTTTTCTTAGTGAATGGGACATGTTGCTCTCACTCGCCACTAAAGCATCCGGAAATCCGGTTTGTGCAAACAGATACACAGTGCAGCACATGAAAGGGCAAAAAACGTGGCGTGTACAAAGGCCCACTGGCACCAACGCAAATCTGGAGGAAATGGACTGAGGTCACCGTCCTCTGCGCTAACACGGCACAATGAGAATATTAGCTCAATATCTGACCCTTTGGCTTTGCATCTTTCACCCCCGTGATTCTCACACCTGCTTACTTTGCAGAATAAGCACAGCTCCTGGGCACTCCCCTGTTCTCACATTGGTGTGAGCTGTTCTTTAAGGCTTTTTGTCTCATGCAGATCAAATGCTGCTTGTGACACTCGACAGGGCTCCTTTTAGACAACACGGGGTTCTGCTTTCCTACAAATACTGTTAGTGAGCATGTTATCTGATCAAATAATCACTCAACAGAAATAGGCCGTGCAATCAGGGAACCCCTGCAGGCTTGGCGTTAGCCCATTTCTGGGACTTGATGCATTCTGGTAAATGTCGCCGCATCTTAGATGAATCGTTCGTCAGTTAAAGAGTCACGAAGTTCAGACAGGAATTATGCAAATGCAGAGATGACTGGCTTGCTTCGCATTGATGAGCACTGGCTGCAGCGTGTGACCTTTGCAAGCAGCAAAGAAGTCTCTGGGGGTCTTAGCAAGAGCTCCTGAAGCCAGACTGAAGTGCTGCAGCTGTCACGGGGGGGGCTGACCCCAGGCTCTGGCAACAGACGTCCCATGTTTCCAAGGATAAATGCAAGGATAGGGCTGCTCCACTTGCAAATCTGCTGCAATCTGCCAGCTCCCACCCTGCCGGAGCAGGTTAAGCACGTTATGCAGTGGCAAATGTCAGCACAGACCAAGGGCTGTGCAGTGGAGACGTGGAAAGAGATGCTTTTTGAGACCCAGCTGGGAGACTTCAGATCCAGCTGCAAGAAGTTAAGAAACAGCTGATGCTTTGGGCCGAGTGATGCAGTGACCTGCAAGGGGGCATCAACCTGGATCCACTGACTTGGGAACCTGCACGCATTCCCTCCTGCTGCACTGCACAGCTAGCACCGGTGGAGGGCTCGCTGCCTGTTAGGGACCTGCGCTGCTCTGACTGGGGAGCCAGCAGCCCTGCTGCTGCTTTTCATCCTCACTGAGATGGTTGTCTACTAATCTTCCTGCACAGATACCTACAATTTATACAAAATGTCAGGGCCCAGATTCTCTCTGGAGCCAGGGGCCGTGCCCACAGTCTTCCCATGCAGAGAAAATACCTATGGGATATGTTTAGTGAGACAATGGATTATTTTGCTTGCCCACAAGTTTAGACTTTACAAACTCACACCTTCACCTCAGCACAGCTTCCTACTTAGCGCTCCGTGAGGAACTGCCTCGGCTGTACAGCTGAATCATTCTTGACAGCTCTTTACCCCAGTGTTTTACTGCTTTTATTTCTTTTGCCCAGCTCCCCGTGGAACTCCTCACAGAGCAAGCTGGACTCACTGAGTCATTAGTAAATCAAGTCTTAAGACGCTCCTGTTGCAAACGTTATTGATTCCATCTGTTTGCAAAGCGTCTGCGATGCAGTCAGGAAAGGAATTCAATGGTGTTGGCAACACGTTCACAATTGTACAATCACAGAATTGTAGAAAATGAGGAAGGGAAGGGACCTCGGGATGTCAAATCTAGTCCAACCCCTGCTCAAAGCAGGACCAGCCCCAACTACGTCATCCCAGCCAAGGCTTTGTCTACCCAGGTCTTCAAAACCTCCAAGGATGGAGATTTCAGCACCTCTCTGGGGAGCCTGTTCCAGTGCTTGACCACCCTCCTAGTGAGAAAGCTTGTCCTACTGTCCAACCTCAACTTCCCTTGCTGCAGCTTGAGCCCATTGCTCCTTGTCCTGTCTGCCCCCACTGAGAACAGCCCAGCTCCATCCCCTTTGCAGCCCCCCTGCAGGGAGGTGACGGCTGCTGTTCAATCCCCCTCGGTCTTCTCTTCTGCAGACTTAATAAGCCCAGTTCCCTTAATACATAGGTTTAAAAGAGTGTATCAACACCCTGAGAACTGAGGCCCAGGCCTTCAGGGATATTTGGGCATCCAGCCCCAGTGGAGGTGCCCATTCCCACTGAACTCCAGCAGCTGGGTCCAACAGCTGAAGACAAGGTTGTCCGCTCTCAGAACTGCTGGGTAAAAAGAGCTCCCTGCATGATGGTGTGCGCGTGCACATATGGTGGTGTGTGTGTGCGCATGTGTTTAAAAAGATGGAATGAATAGGGATGATTTGAAATAAAGCCAGGGTCACAAGCTCCCCTGAGATCAATCACACATGGGGCACCAGCAGTCTGCATTTAGCAGCAACGTCTGATGCTAACGATGCACTGGTTAACGGGATGGCTCCACATCTTCGTAACCGCAGGCCCCACTGTGCGTGACCCACAAATCCTTTGCATCCCAATGAACAGGTTCTCAACTTCGCTCTCATTCTGGCCAAAGGACCCAGAAGCCCCAGATCGGAGAGCTGTCCTCCGAAGGAGCCGCATCCACACCAGATCACTTCTGCTAGGGCAAGTGAGAAGCCGTGTGCTCCTGGACCCATCCATTTAAGGAGGTGCAGGGAGGATGCTCCTCAGTGCCATCCAGCTACCAGTCCTCGAGGCATTGGGTGGAGCATTAGCAGGGCAGTGCTCTCTGCACCAGCCCTGCACTCTCCTTTCTCTGCCTCCACGGTTTAAAAGCTGGCCCCACATTCAGACCAAGAGAGAAGGAAAGGCCATGGTGTGGCAGCTGAAAAGTATATCTGTGTGATAAACGTGCTTGCTGAAGGCTCTATGAAGATTAGACCAAGTGTTTTTCTGTATTTGTTTAGATATTAAGCTATAAGTTGTTGCTAAAAGCCTATGGTTCACGATGTAGTAAGGCCTTGTATAAAGTAAGGCTTAGTAAATTTAGCAAAACCTAGAAGTAGTAAGGCCCTGTGGTGCAGTTAAAATTACCTTATCAAAGGAATGCAAGACTTGTACTGCTTTTGGTCAGTCTAAGGACAGTTGAAAAAAAAGGCATCTAAGTGGTCATACATTATTAGTGTCTTTCAGAAGCTATAAATTAGCTGAAATATCTGGAAACCATTCAAAAGGAAGATGCAGCTCTGTGAAAAGGATTAGTTAGCTGTTGCCTGGATCAGTGGGCCGGGGGACCACGAGGAGCCCAAGAACTGCATTCCAGGGTCCTTCCCGGCACCCCTCAGACAGCGTTGCTCGGGGACGCCTGACCTCACTGAACTTTGCGGAAAGAGAAGCTTGCTGTGTATCGGGCATCAGAGGGACTGCTGATAAGTTGCTGACACGAATTGCTTTTGTCTGTCATCATTTGTCTTGTTACTACGTGTAGTTGTATTTTTTTTGTCAATATATCTTTCTTACCTTTCTACCCCCAACCACACTCTCAATCTAAACCCTCCGCAGGTGGCTGGGACACGTGGAGATAGACCCTTGCCTTTCCTCCTTCTTGGCCACCAGCCCTGTCTGTCTTGGGTGTAGCTCTGCTGATCCAGGAGAGTTGCACTAGGGATGAATTTGGCCCTGCGTGCCAGCATCTGTGTGGGCCGTGCTTGGGCGATGTGGTTGTGACTAGCACTTTGGGTAAGTTTGTCACAGATGAAATGCGTCTGAGATAAAATGAGGTGACTGGTACCACAGACACCCCCGTTCCATACCGGATCGAAGCTGCTGCTCCCCACAAAACAGAGCAGCAGCAACAACACGATGCTACAGAAACAAAAGCCCTGCGATGAGACCTGCCAGTGAGCGCAAAGGAAGCCAGCGCCGGGATGCAGCAACGTGCGCCTTGTCCCGACACCCCAGCCTGCTCCGTATTCATCCCTCTCGCTCACAGCTGCACCGACAAGCAGAAAACCCAGGCAGCGATGGTATTCAACACCGTGCTCTGTGCACAAACACTGAGGAGACTCAGCGGAGCAGTTAAATACACAGCTGTCGTCTCCCCCTCATGTATTTCCCGCTACGTTCCCATCCCCTGAAACCCATGAAAGGGATTTCCACTGACAGCTCTGGTGCTCAGGGGTGCGACAGAGGGGGTCCCCAGCTGCACCCCAAGCCATTACTAATCTTATCCATTCAAGTGACTAGTGCTCCAGCTCCTCTGCAGCAATGAACTCAGGCCGCAGCATTCAAAGCTAGATTTGGATCAATATAAACTTTCCCAAAGTGCCGGAGAAAGATCCAAGGCTGCACTTCAAGGAGATTTCTACTCAAAGTAGGAAGCCCCAGGATCGCCTCCCCCAGGCAGGTTTCCGAAATGAGACACGGCCCAAATGGCTCTTGGTTTCAGCTGTAACCGCTGGCTGAGCGGCGTTGTGTTGATGGTGATAATGATATTCAGTAGCTGCAACTACATGTTCTCTAGATCCAGTACCTTGCTTCTGAGATTACTTTCACTGAACTTTCCAGAGAAAATCCAACTTTCGCACCCAGTGCCAGAGCTGTGCCCAACAACATCGCTCTGCCTGATCCAAGAATCCTAGACTCACAGACAAGGAGGGTTGAAGGGACATCAGGAGGTCACATCTAGTCCAACTCCCTGCTCCAAGCAGGACCAGCCCCAATTGTCTAGCTGGGCCTTAAACCTCCAAGGATGGAGACTCCACCACCTCTCTGGGGAACCCGTTCCAGGTTTCACCACCCTCCTAGTGAGAGAGTTTGACCTAAAATCCAACCTCAACTTCCCTTGCTGCAGCTTGAGCCCATTGCTCCTTGTCCTGTCATCTGCCCCCACCGAGAACAGCCCAGCTCCAACCTCTTTGCAGCCCCCCTGCAGGGAGGTGAAGGCTGCTATTCAGTCCCCCTCAGTCTTCTCTTCTGCAGACTAAATCGGCCCATTTCCCACATCCTCTCTGCACCAGTCCTGTCCCCCAGCCCCGACAACCATTTTCACTGCCCTCCACTGGACTTTCTCCAATGTGTCCACATCCTTTCTGTAGTGGGGGACCACAGCTGGACACAGGACTCCAGATGTGGTCCCCACAGTGCTGAAGAGAGGGGAAGGGTTACTGCCCTCAATCTGCTGGCAGCGCTTCTCCCAATGCAGCCCAGGATGCCGGTCGCCTCCTGCACAACATGGGCACACTGCTGGCTCCTAAGAACAAAAGACCTTGGCATCAAAAACATCTTAAATGCAATTCTGGGGGGCTCACAGCACAGAGCGCAGCAGCCTCGGACATCAGTGCTGCGTGCTAGATGTCCCTCATGCTGTCTGTGCTCACATGGGACTTCTCCAGCGGTGTTTGCAACCAGTGCCCCACTGCCGTTTTAAGCTGTGGGAGAACAAACTGGCTCAGTTCATTGCAGCTCAACAAAAGGATGAAATTATCTGTAGAAAGGCAGTGAAGGGGATCTCTGGGTTCTTGGGCTGAAGAGCTCAGACAGCCCTGGCACAAGGGAAGGCCGGGCCCAGAGGGATGGAGAAGTCAAGGGGATATTTCTAAGCCCTGGCTCTCCTTGCATCAGCAGGACGGGCAATGTGCCCCATTGTGAGTAGGGCAGACTTACCCTTCCCATACATCCTCTCTCACTACTGCTGGGCTATTTCTTATCACCAGGGTAGAGCTACCGTTTTAATGCTCAGCAGAGCACATTGTGCTCATGTCCCTGCATGCCATCGAGCCCCCAAATGCAGACACCTGGACGAAGACGAATGCCACGCTGAGTAACTTATATAAAATGCAAGGTGCAGCTCATCGCCCTTCCCCATCGGCATCTGTGATTCTCTTGCCCTGCTCCCGAATGTATTTAAACCAATGTTTCTAAACCCTGTTGGACTCAAATCCCCTCTCAGAAAACACCAGCTCCAAGCTTTCACCCATTCTTGGATGTCAGAAAAAAACTAGAGCAATTCTGCTGTTGCAAAGACCCCAAAAGGCCACAGCGGGTCCGAGTGTTTTGGATCCCGTGGACTCCTACTTGAGGTCATAGACTCGAGGGTTCAAGGGACCTCAGGAGGTCACATCTGGTCCAGCCCCCTCCAGCCCCAAATACATCATCCAATCTCTGGGTTTATCTTGTGAAGAAGGCAGGGTAGAGGTGAGCTCAGGGTCACAAAAGCTTATGCACCTCTGCCTTAGTTAGTCTACAAGGTGCATCTCTGACTTCAGGTGAACTTGGCTAGCTACCTCTCTTTATCTTGTGATTCATGTGCCAGGGTAACAGTGCTCCTACCGTGTGGTGCCCCAGGTCACCCTTAAAAGGACCTCCCTGGTTGAATACCATTGATTCGGACCACCGGTTAAATATGCACCATCTTAACACAACCGCACGTGCTTCAGAGCTGCTCAAATCTTCCCCGGGCTCAGCACCTGAGCCTACCGGGCCGTGGGCAGGAGGTGGAGATGGCCACCCCTCGGTGCAGGAGACGCAGCCCTCCGGCGCAATGAATAACGGGACATCTCAGACGCATCTGATCGTTCATTCCCCGCCGCTGACTCCTTGCCCGGTGGACATTACGGGGAAGCCGCACCGTCTCCTCGTGACAGATCGGTTAGGACTGATGGGCCGGTATCTTCTGTACACGCTGGCGCTGAGCTGGGTGGGAAATCCTGCTGCTTTCGGGGACGTGGCGCCATCCCTCCCTCTGCCTTGTGAAGCGACAGTTCTCGGTAGGGGCCTGTCCTCGTGCCCAGCTACTTTCATCTCACGCTTCACCTGCCGCCACCTCTCGAGTGCTGCTAAATTGGTTCCCGCCTTCCCCTGTCGCTGCCGCGGGATCACACGGGGAAAGGCACAATTGCACTGACAGACGAGCGGTGATTGGCATCAGCCAGGTCTCTTCATGCAGCTCTCGAGGGGATGAGCAGTTCCTGCAGAGCAGACGCCGAGCCAAGCCTGGCCCGAACGCTGACCCCGCGGCTCAGTGCCGGAGGGGCCAATTCTGATCTCCTTCCAGCTGGTGTAAATCAGAAGGAACTCCTCTGGACTAGGCTGCAAGTCTAACCAACAGGCACCTGTCCTCAATCTCGATGGTGGCACAAAGGAAACACGCATGCACAAAACACACAATTTGCTATGTGAGACTGCAAACAGAGACCCCCGTTCGATGAAGATTATACGCAGCGGATTGAACGCCGTGTGCTACCCCGCGTCTCGCCGGGCTGCGGCACACCGAGGGCTACTCAATCAACTGGCATTGTTCGCACAGCAGGGCGGTTTATCCGTCACCCATCCATTTTAATGCATTGACTCCGATTACACCATCGGCATAGGTGCTGTTTTGGGAGGGATCCTAGCCCGCCTTTGTGGTGGTTTGCGAGATTAGATGAGGATGTGACAAACACAGTTTTAAAGGCATTTATTAGAGTATAGTCAGCAACAAAGAGCAGCTCCTTTATCAGCTGCCGAACCAACCTCTGCAGCCTGCAGAGTCTCATTTCTGCAGCGAGGGTGAAACAGCTAGAGTCATTTTTTGTGATCAGGATACTAAACAGGCGGCGAGACTCTTCGTGGCAGCTGCAGCACCTCTGGAGACCGAGACGGTCGTGGGCTTTTGGCCACGAAATCAACCCAGTGACGACAGGATTTGTTTCCCTGTCAATGCACAAGATAACCTAAGGCCAAAGAGAGGAAAAACCACAGCCCAGAAAGCCTCCCTCCATACAGGAACCATGGGAGAGAAACCAAAAGGGAGCAAAATTCAGATCTAGATCTTGGTTCACAGTCAGAGACTTTGCATCCTCTAAAAACAAGGTGTCTGGACTGGAGAGTTATCCTCGGCACAGGAGCATCGCCTGCCGTACCAGCTTTAGGCATGACCCCAAGCTCCCTTTCCTACTGCAGTAACAGTGAGAGGACGAAAAAGCCCTAAATGAGATCTAATTTTGCCCCCGATACACGTTACACTTAACATGTGCTTAACTTGTCACTCATGTCTTCGGTAGTGCCCTGGCAAAACATTCACTTCATTGATGGCAAGCTACAACCAGGAATAAGCAGCAAAGCTATTACACTAAATATGTGAAATCACTTTGCTGCTGGTTCCTGTCATGCCTTTGACCGACCGTGTGGCCGGGGCTCCCCGGCTCTGGAGCCGAGCAAGGGTCCCAGCTGGGGGAGCTCGGGGAGCCCCGATCATCTGGGGGGAGCGAAGGTTGCCAGCGTGGCACGCGGCTCCGTCTGCCCCAGCAATGTGGCCTGATGGGCCCCGAGGCCCGATCCCACACGTGACCCAGCGGGACGTGCAATGCTTGGGATCGTGCATCAGATCCCGTCTTCTTTGGGAAGTTTGCGAGCCGCCTTTGGGGCAGGGAAATAGAAGGGAAGAAAAAAACCCACTGCCCGGGCTGCTGCTTATCAGACGAATAACATTTTAGTGCCTCTGCCTTCACGAGCCCAGGAAAAGGCCTTCTGTCAAGTGAGACTGGCCTTACTTAGCTCACGGCTACGTCCCTCATAAAACCCATAATTACTTCCTGACGCCACTGTCAGCTAATTGTAGCCTCCAACTTTTTTCCTGTGGCTTTCCCAGATGGATGAGCATCGAGCTGTCAGACAACGGGGGTGGGGGGCGGGGGGCAGCAAGAGCTGGCTACAATTATTCTGCACATTTAGACTTCCCTGGCCACGTTCGCGCTGGAACGAGGCCATCTGGGCACCGGCAGACGTGGACCCGTGAGCGGTGACACCGGCAAGGTGACTGCGTTTGTGCAGAGACGCCGGCTCAGAGGAGGACCGCAGCACTCATCCTGGGCGGCGTAACGACAGTTGGACCCGCACCGGTCACTGCCCAGCAGCCTTTTAGCAGACAATGGAGAAACCCCTGGTGCTGCAAGACACCAGCAGAATATATCAGACCCCCCGGTTATTTCTTAAGCCGCTCTCGGCTTAGCGTATTGATTTCTATCCGATGAGTTGGTCCAGAGGCTTTGCTCGAATGAGAGGCGAACCGGCCGTCACGGTGTGTGTTGTGGGACCCATGGGCCCTGAATCAGTCGGAGATTAAGCGGTGAATCAGCACTGTTCGCCGACCAGCCCCCGCGAGCACCTGACCCCGCCGTGCAGTGTCTGACAACGTGGCAGCTCACGCTCGGAAACGCAGGGCTGTTCGGCTCCGTAACGCCCGGAGCACAAAAGGCAGATGCCTCCTGCCTGGGGAGGGGTTTGTACGGCGGAGGGAGACGGGGCTTCTCATGTCACTAGCATCTCACAGGCCCGGTCTTCTACCTGGCACCTCCCTGCAGCAGCGCGGGAAGGTGAGACGCAACGAGATGACTTCCACAGCTGGACGCCGAAGTCCCGACTCCTCCCTGCAGCTTATGCATAACGTTGGCCCGGGGGGCATTAGGGGAAGAGCTGGATGTGGGCACGTCACTTCAACCCTCTGTGCCTCGCCTTCCCCATCTGTAAAATGGAGATAACAAAATGACCTGTATAAATCCCTGGATGAAGAGTAGGACAGAGGTCTCTGTGGCTTCCACACACGTGTGATGTGTTGCTCCAAGAGTCTGATTTCTCCTTCTCATCATGAGGTGATGGCTTGTGGGAGTAGGCACAGAGGTTTGGGGCACACCGGCAAGGTTACTCTGAAGGGGCTCCATGCATGCATTTCACAGAATCACAGAAAATGAGGGTTGAAGGGACCTCAGGAGGTCATATCTAGTCCTAGTCCCTACTCCAATCAGGGCCAGCCCCAGCTACATCACCCCAGCCATTTTCTATGTTTGAAATACAGATGGTAAAAGAGGAATGGAGAAGTCAAGAAGAATCCCTCCAAAGAGGGGGTTGAGGGACGAGACCGACTCTGCTCACTGCCCTCCTGTGTAAACTCACTTCCCAATCAAGGGGAAGGAACAGAGGCTCTTGGGGAAGGTTGCAGGTGAACCCATAAATACGGCAATCCAAATTTGCTGCCATAATGCTGTAAAGCATCCTCTTCAAAGTCCTTCAGGTATTTAGGTGAGATGGCAATGCAAGGAACAAACCTCTGCTAGTCACGTATGGCAGAAGCAGCCTTCCCTTTGAAGTGGGAGTCTGGCTTACCCGAGGCCGGCTTGTGTTACTACGCGCTGACAGTCGCTAGAGCCGCGCGTGCATTTGGGTAGGACGAAAAGGACTAGAAAGTCCCCGTCAACACGGCGCTGTCTAGGATCCATGACGCTGCCATGCCCGACCAACACACGTGCACAAAGCTACGTGCCGTTCGGAGCACAGCCAAAGGGCTCTTCTACTCGTAATGCAGCAGCGAGGGGGGCTGCACTGCTTCCCCTGTCTTAGGGAGGCCCCCAAGTAAAGCTGCTGCAACTCCCACATCCTGCACCCAAGGTCACCTTGCACATCTGCATCACGCTGACAGGAGGTCGACAGTTGCTGGGTCTTTAAAAGCAAAGTCAACCTATTTCTTTGTTGCGCGATGGAGGCTGGGAGTCAGGGCGCACCGACCTCTACACCCACCCCCCTCGGGCGTAGCGCTGCCCCGAGCCCCGTCTGCTCGCTGAGTGCGGAGGATGGGCTCCAAGCACTACAGCAGCGCTCACGATTTAGCTAGCACAGGCCTGGTTCTCCGTCTCGCACGCACCCCTGATTTGCAGTCGTCGGACAAGAAAGGAAGGGTTCGCCTGTCCGTCGAAGAGCTGCCTATCCGTTGTGTCTCCACACGATGTCAGTGTTGGGAGCACGTTATTGTCTCCGTGGAGGTTTGAGTTCCTTACATACCTGGGTGGGAGACTGGGGATACCAAGAACCGGCATCTACCGCTGATGCCACGAAAGACAGCGGGCATGGGAATAATTTCCACTAGTCTACATTTTGGAGAGGGCAGCTGGATGCTCACAGTGTTTTCCTGCGTGTGCAGTGCACTTATGTGCAACGTGCCCATCAACCCGTTACTGCGCTCTCTATCGATACCCACGCATGCAGGCACGCCTAGCCCGGGGGAAAGCTGGTAGGGGAGGGATTGGCAGCCCACACGTTGTGGCAGGACAGGGGAGAGACTTCCCTTCCTTTGTTCTAGTCCCTTTTAATGGGTTCGGCGTAGCAGGGTCCGGGGACCAGGGGAGACTCCAAGATTGGAAGAAGCTTCTTGTTTTAGGCCAGTGATTCGGCGTGAGGGCTTTTTTCCCCTTCACATGCATTTTGCTCTGGATGGTCTGCCAAGTGCAGAGCAAAGGCACGCTGTGGGTCTGAGCAGTGAGTACGTGCTTTCTGCGGGGCCAGTGCTGCTCCCTGGTGAAGCAATGGGAAAGCTCCCAACGAGTTCATAGGATCTGCGCCTGCCCCCGGCACAGACAAAAACCAGGGCCCTAAAATTGCAGCGCTACAAACCTGTCATATGGGGAAGATACCCAACCACTCTCCGTCCTTCCTGCCTGCCTTCCTCCCTTCCTGCAAGGTGCGGTGCAACGGCACGGCACGGCTTTCCTAAGACTGCAACGAGGCAGCGAGGCCCCGATTCTGCAATGCCCTTACCCCTCTACTTCCATGTACGGTTGTAATTTAGTTTACCTTTGTAGCACGGAGCAGGTTTGGGACTGCATCATGCCTGGCGCTGCACGGGCTCAATCCCAAAGAGCTCAGCACAGGACGACAGCAGGAAGACAAAAGCGATGGTTGTGGGAACACGAGGCTGCCCACATCGGCCTGCTCTGCCCTGCATTTTATTTCAAGTATAAGCTGAAGTCGACCAATCTAGTCGTGAGTCACCAGCAGGGCCCAGGCTTAATCAAGAGGATGAAGTCCCAGGAATGGATCTCCATTCACTTGAGCTGAAGATTAAACAACAGGCTTAGAAATGACTGACCTTATTGAATGGCAATTAGTGGTAAGGTAGGCTGAAAGTAGAGAGAGCACGGCAAGCATGCAGAAAAGCATCGACTAATTAGCACAGGATTTCTAGAAACAGGAGCCCGTTAGCACAGGTGACCTTTTGGATGGGCAAATGCTCTTCCTGCACTGGGTTTCAGTGACGTTGTGCCTGCAAAGCCCTCCAACTCCCTGTCCGATGGGCTGCCACGCTCTCCCTATCCAACTCTCCTAAATATGCCCCGGCCACGTCGTTTCTAAGAAGTCAGTGAATGTCCACACAGACCCTCCCCTGTCGCCCACGTGCCCATCCAAAGTGGCCAGGTGGGCTTTTGGGCTGCCACCCTGCCTCCCCGGCCCTGCTGCTCTGTGCCTTGCTCAGGCGTGCCGAGCATCTAACATTTACAGCTCAGTTTTGGCTTGTGCTGCCAGCTGCTTCGCACCCCTCTGGGAGCGAGACAGAAACTAATAATGCTGCCAATTAGTGCCAGTGCTGATGGAGGGGTCATCTCACCTCTGATGGGAACATCTGGGCACTGCAATGAAGCCACAAAACCCTTGCCATGCAGACCAGCATCCACCTGGCAGCAGAAATAACTTCTCCCCACCTCCTGGCCTGGACATGCACCCACAACCTCGAGGTCACGTGCACTCCTATGCACCCATGCTGCCGTGGTACAGAGGAAAACACAATCCTCACTAGCAGACTTGATAACGGGACGCCGCTTTGGTGCACCGGTAAAATACTCACTTCCATTTCCTAACTGAACTCGTCAGACGCCTGCTTCTCCCTGTGCAGTGCAAATTGTTTTAAACAACCCTTCTTTTTCCTACAGCACAGACTTAAGACTGATGCTCTTGGTGGGAGGGAGATGGGACTAAAATAACGGGCTGGGAATATTTTCCAGCTGGAAGAGACGGATCCTGGCCGAAGCGCCAGGGAGCGAGGTGACTTGGAAGAGCCTGGCCTCCTGGGTTCCTCGATACACGAGGAAGTGCCAAACCGCCTGGATGTTGTGGACTGAGCCGTCCTCTCTGCACTGCCCTGGAGGCAACTGATTGCCCAACCAGTCCAAGCAGAAGCCAGCTTTCCAAATCGGCCACGCGATCGCAGCATCTGCACAGACAGCCGGGCTGCTGCCTGTGTTGGACTGCAGCGCAAAAATTGCCTCCTTGAGAGCGTGGAGCGCGCGCCCGCTGGAAGCGAGAGCGCGGTGCGAGATGGAAAGACAACCCCCCGACGTGCCGCTTTCCTCCTTGCTCACGCGGATCTGCTCCTGCAAGATAAAACGCTGCGAAGTCGGTGGACTGGCCCAGCGCCGTGTTAAACCGTATCGTTCTCCTGCACTTCCACAGCTCACGCTCTGCTTCATCCCATTACTCCGAGGCAATTAGATCTAGGAGCAAAATACTGCCGAATGCCCCAGACCTGCATACCAAGCGCCTTCTACACAGCAGCTGCCAATATTGTGCCTCTTTCACAAATTGCCTCATGGAGCGAATATCCGTCGTGATTCTGCTGAGAGTTCGGTCTCCAATCAGCGGAGAGTATCCACCGCTCTGCTTCAGTAATGAAGGAGCTCAAAATTCATTGAACTTCTCCTTAGCACCGCTTACCAGACAAATCAAGAAGCCATGTCAGCAGTGACAGTGAAAGGCACCGGTTGCCTGTTGTGTGTCAAGACTTGGTGTTAGGCGTTCACTGACACACAAGTGATTGCTTCAAGGAGGTTTTTTCCCCCTGAAAATACAGGGACAGACCTAAGAAGTGAAATGTAAGAGAAGAAACTGCAAGGCTTGATTTCCTTCTGCTGGTGCAGGATCAGCTGAAGGATGGCAATAAAAACCAAGAGCGTTTTAGAAACACGGAGCGCACCTCTTCCAAAGGGGATGATTCTCTACCACCGAAAAACACCTTGCAGAGTTTGGGCACAAATCTTAACTATTGCAATTATTCTGGACCTGGGAAGTCATGTGAGTAGTCTTTACTGATGAAAATAGCCCCGTGTAAGCACCAGCCCTGAAGGCTAAATAAAAGAGCATGGTATTGAACTAATTCACGAAGACCACCGCTCCATTTAAAACAGACCCCAGATGAAAATGCCTTGTTCCAGCAGTATTTCTCAAGCATGTCCCCCATGCATTTTGTCCCACGAGAGAATCTGTTGTAGGCCACATGCATCAGCTGGGATAAATCTAGTAAATGGTCCTGAACCCATTTGCTTCACAAACTCCCTCAAAGCTGGGGTACTGCAGATCTCAAGGCAGCACCACCCTAAAGAGCAGGAATACCCACGGTGGAGCTGTCACAGGTGCCCTTTAGTGCTTGTAGGGTACACGTGTGACGCCAGGGTTTTAAACAGCAAACTGGGCTGGAGGAATCTGGCTGCAAACAAATGTGCCCAGTCACCTGGCATCAGACTGCAGGCAGGGAGAAGGAACATGGCTGTATTCCTGCACCATGCAGAAATGGAAAAGGAAGAAAAGCAACAAAAAAGCCCCTGTCGTGATGTGTACAAGTGCCCTCTGAGCTCAGAAAGGCCTCCGTACTCACAGGTGCTGAAAAGACCGCAGGAAAAGAGCCATTCTTTCTTTTCAGCAAGACGAGAAGCCAGACAAGCAGAAAGAGCCTGAACTGCGGGCACCAACCTTCACACCTACATGAGTCATAGCAACCATGCCCACAGAACGGCCGCAGAGAAATTCAGCATGGATCAACCCAGTTAAAGGAGTCACCGCCCAACATGCCCAGAGGGTTAGCGAGTCCCGTCCCCACAGTCAGGCCTAGGTCAGGTCCAAGAAGCGCCCTCCAGCATTAATGGTGCAAGACATGGGGACCCCAGGATGTTCTCATGCCTCCATACAGGCCCCGATCAGCCTGGCCACCCCACCAAATGACAGAGCTCCCTCGGGGATGCTGGGACCCAGCTCACTATGTCGTGCTGCTGCTCCCAACCATCTCAGGCATGAATGGAGGCTGGCTGTTACCCACAGAGTTGTTTCTTGGTGGTTTCACATGGTCTTCCTCCCAACCCATAAAGACACCAGGGGCTGGGGGCAGGTGTCTGCTGTGGTATCCTGTGGACCCAGATGGTCCAGAAGACAGAAGTGGCTGGTGGGAGGGGACAGGGCAGGGCACCAAGCTCTTTCCCACCTCTGAAGCTGAAGCTGATTTTCTCTGGGCCTTGGAGCCAGAGAGACCAAGATCCCAGGAACCTATTTGGCTGAGACCACCTGAACTAGCTTGCTCCCAGCACTGGCTGAGTGCCGCAAAGCCGCCTGGCACAACAGGTCTTCAACTGCATCCATTATTGTCCCCATCAAAACCAAAGCCAAAGGCCAGGTGCCTGCGAGCAGTGATGGACAGGACTTTCAAGGGAGTGCCACAGGTACCTGCAGCACTAACGGGGCTTCATGTGTGCCGGTCCGTGAAATCCAGTCAGACAGAAGAGACTCCCTCTGGGATACCCCAACATGCCGGCTGCTTCCCACTGGTGTCCCCTCTCTTCCCATCCTCAAACTCAGTGGAGTCCTCAGCCACTTCCAGGAGTCTGTCTGGGAGCTGCTGGGAAGCTGGCATGAACCGACTCCAGCTGAGAGTTGGCCCCTGACATTGGGCTGTTTTGCCTGAGACCAAAGAAATAATGCACCGTTGCACCCTGAAAAACCATCAGCATGGAGGCGGGTGGCACCACCACCCCTTTGGCACTATGGGTTTATATGGCAAGAGCAGGACACACTTAAGGCACTTAGCAGGTGGAAGGCATCTGATCCTCAGGGGTCTGGCTCCCATGTCCGTACTGACTAATGGGCCTTTTCACAGCATCCCTCTCAGCCGGGCTCTGCTTCTCACCCCCTGAAATCACTGTGACGGGCCAGTTGCATATACGCATCCACAGCAGCACAGCTCTTCCTCCAGCTCCCCCTGCCATCACACGCCCTTGGCCCAGAGCTGGCACATGAACACCATGCTTCAGAGACATCCAGACCCGTGCCTGTGCATGCCGCTCAGGACTCATTCAGCGGAGAGATTCCTGTTTCCCTGGCCTGCATTTCAGCTGACACCTGCAGCCGGCACCTGCATTTCAGTCCCACCTGGTCTTGCAGGGGGTGAGATGAATTATGCTAATCAGCTTCACCATTAATCATGCCCCAAAGCCCTGGCAGCGCAGCACAAGGCTCTTCACGGAGCCAGGAGATGCAGCAGCATCGCTAGGGCTCAGCTTGGATGTCACCAGCAGAGACTCTCACGCTTCTCTCACTCCACTCCACTCCAGCCTGGCTCCCCTTCCTCCCCGAGTCTTGCTGGCCCTGTGCCTGGCCTTCCCCAGCCCAGCAGGCTCCTTGCTGACCCCTCTTCCCTTCCTGGTCTGCCCATTGATCAGCCTAACAGATCAATAGACAGACAGACAGATGGGGTTAGCCATTTCACTAGGAGCAGGACTGCTTTGTGCAGAGTGTTTCCCAACCCCAGGAGTCTCTGATCCATCTAGCCGGGCAAGGAACTTGGCCTAGGCCTGTGGCATGGGTGGCAGAAGTGGCCCTGAGTGTGGCATGTGGCAGACCATGGAGAGGAGAGGCAGCACAGAGGCAGATAGAGCAGGGAGCAGAAAGCCAAGTAGCAGATCAGGCAGGGAGCAGATAGCAGAGCAGCAGCATGGTCAGGCAGCACAGGGCAGAGAGCAGAAAGCAGAGCAGCAGATTGGGTAAGGGAAAGGGATTGGAGCAGCATTGGGGAAAGTGCGGGGCTCATTTGTGGCTCACCTGCAAAAAAGGTTGCCCCCTGCACTGCCCTATAAGGTGACTCTTTATCCCCCCAAGTCCACAGGCCTTGGCCAGGGGTTCCCTGGGGCACCAGGAGCACCAGCACAGCCACGACTGCGCTCCTGCCCGTGGCCCGCATCCAGGCTGGCCTAGACATCTTGTGCAAGGCACACCCCAGCGCTGAGAAGGGCAGCAGAGCCCTTGCTGCCCCGTGGAGGGTACCCTCTGTTCCCCACGGTGGGAGTGGGGCAGACCCACATGGGAAGAGGATTTATACCTGGCAACAGGACGGTCATCCACATCCACCATGCCAAGACCTCCCCCAGCACTGCAGAACAACGGCCTCTACAATAAACAATTTACCATCTGACAACCTGCACCCCAGGGTACTCAAGGGGCTGGCGAGCGTCATAGCCCAGCCCCTGGCACGGGTCTTCGAGAGCTCCTGGCGCTCTGGTGCAGTGCCCCAGGCCTGGAAGACGGCCAATGTGGTGCCGATCTTCAAGAAAGGGAGGAGAGTGGATCCGGCTAACTACAGGCCCATTAGCCTGACCTCTATCTTGGGGAAGATCTTAGAAAAGTTTATTAAAGAGGCCATCCTTGAGGGACTGGCCCAGGCTAACATCCTAAGGGATAGCCAGCACGGGTTTGTTGCGGGTAGGTGTTGCTTGACCAGTGTCATGTTCTTCTACAACCAGGTGACCTATCACCCGGACAAGGGAGAAGTGATTGATGTTGTATATCTTGACTTCAAAAAAGCCTCCGATCTGGTATCCCATGATCACCTCTTGGCGAAACTGGCCAATTGTGGCCTTAGGTCCACCACTATCCACTGGTTGGGAAATTGGCTCTGTGGTCGGACCCAGAGGGTAGTAATAGATGGCAGTCACTCATCATGGTGCCCTGTGACCAGTGGGGTCCCTCAAGGCTCTGTCCTTGGATCCATCCTGTTCAACATCTTCATTAATGATGTGGACATTGGAGTCAGGAGTGGACTGGCCAAGTTTGCCGGTGACACCAAACTTTGGGGCAAAGCATCCACGCCAGAAGAGAGGCGGGTGATCCAGGCTGACCTGGACAAGCTCAGCAAATGGGCAGACGAGAACCTCATGGTGTTTAACACTGGAAAATGCAAGGCTCTCCACCTTGGGAGGAAAAACCTGCAGCTTCCTTATAGGCTCAGCAGTGCTAGGCTGGCTAGCACTACGGAAGAAAGAGACTTGGAGGTCATCATTGACCACAAGATGAACATGAGCCTCCAATGCGATGCTGCGGCTAATAAAGCGACCAAAACGCTGGCTTGCATGCATAGATGCTTCTCGAGCAAATCCCGGGACGTCATTCTCCCCTTGTACTCGGCCTTGGTGAGGCCGCAGCTGGAGTACTGCGTCCAGTTCTGGGCTCCACAATTCAAAAAGGATGTGGAGAAGCTTGAGAGAGTCCAGAGGAGAGCCACGCGCATGATCAGAGGTCAGGAAAACAGATCTTACGACGACAGGCTGAGAGCCATGGGACTCTTTAGCCTGGAAAAGCGCAGGCTCAGGGGTGATCTGATGGCCACCTATAAGTTTATCAGGGGTGACCACCAGGATCTGGGGGAACGTCTGTTCACCAGAGTGCCCCAAGGGATGACGAGGTCAAACGGTCACAAACTCCTGCAAGACCGTTTCAGGCTGGACATGAGGAAGAATTTCTTTCCTGTCCGAGCCCCCGAGGTCTGGACAGTCTGCCAGCAGAGGTGGTTCAAGCACCTACATTGAACACCTTCAAGAGCAAATTGGATGCTTATCTTGCTGGGATCCTATGACCCCAGCTGACTTCCTGCCCTTTGGGCAGGGGCTGGACTCGATGATCTCCCGAGGTCCCTTCCAGCCCTGATGTCTATGAAATCTATGAAATCTATGAAACGCCTTCTGCTTCAGGAAACCGCAGCAAAGGGGACCTTTGAATTGAGGAGACTTTACAGACTCTTGTGCAAACTGCCTGTGGACGTGCTCCCAAAAGGTTGTGCGGGGGAGCCACGACCCTGTTACAATGGGTCGCCAGCAGTTCCTGAAGCCGGGACCTTCATCGCAACAGCACAGACTGCTCCAGCCTGAACTACAGCAATCACCCTTAAGAAAGCTGCAGTAGTGGGTTGTTAGCCTCCACAGACCAGCCCCTGGAAGGGGGAGGAAGACGCGTGCCAGCTGCTGACACAGGGACCTTTAAACCCTTTAAAAAGGGGAAGGGAGATGTCATCAGGAGCATGCATCACCTGTTCTGATTTAACAGCTGCATCCAGCTACTCCTACACTGGGGTGCCAACCCGCTGTGATTTGAAACTACAATGACACGGGCAGCTCAGCTCCGCTTAATCTGGGATAGGAGCACACAGACATAACCAGGATAGCTGATACCGGTCCAATGCCAGCACAGCTGCTGCGTGTGCCCATCCCCTCCGTCTCATGCACAGCACCATGGCCACACCGCTAGTGCCAAGAGGTTTTGACAGACACCCGCACGCTAGCTGGCGTTGCAACAGGGCTCGCACATGTGAACTAATGCCCGAGGCTGGATCCAACCCCTGAAAGGGCTGAGTGTTTTCAATACTCACTAAGACCGACAGGACCCGGGAGTGCTCAGCCTTTACAAAATCAGAGGCTGCCTTTCCCCAGAGCTGCTCCGAGCCACCTTATGACAAACTAGAACCAGAAGTTTCCAACTTGGACGCGTGACGCGAGATGACCTGATTTCCTGAGCCAGGGAGCATGCCTGGTCCCACTGACACCAGTGGGAGCTAGGGGCTGGCGGCCTCTCCAGAAATGAGGCCACTTCCTTAGGAGCCTAAATGTGGCTTTAGGTACCACATTGCAGGCCCCCAAGTTGGAAAACTCTGGCCTAGATTCACCTTTATTAATAGACTTTTGATTGAGTTTCAGGGCATCATTCATCATCGTCAGACGCAACCATGTCCTGGCGCAGAAATACTAGGGCACCGACTGGAAAAGAATAACTCAGCCTTTCAGAGTCAAGGCTGGCTGGGCTGGGGCTAGAGCGAGATTTGGAGTAGTCTGTTTTCCAGTAGCGTCACAATGTTTATATCGTCTGTGAATGGATTTGAGAGACTAAATGCAGCTTGGAAAGAGATGAATCACAGCAACCTCCGTTGAGAAGAAAGGAAAAACTGGAGGCATCCCTGACCAGCGCACAACGAGACAGGCTTTCAGCCGCCTTTCTCTTGCATGCGCCGTAACAACAATAGTCCTGCGGGTAAAACATGAGTTTGAAATTTAATGATCAATGCTCATTCTGGTTAATTTTTTTATAGGAAACAAATTATTTTACAAATCCTGGTCCAAATCCTTCCCTACACCATGCCCCATGCCTTGCAGATGGTGTCCATACAGATGTCCTGCCAATGGCCGTCACGGCCCCTCCTGGGCCTAGCGACCCTCCGCCTCTCAGCCCCACTGCAGGGCTCAGACCCCTCGGCCTCTCCAAGCAGCCCCTTCCTGGGCTGCTCAGGTTGCCAGACTCCTCGGTCTTTCCTCCAGCCCGTCTCTGGGCCCTCAGACCCCTCGGTCTCACCCAACCAGTTACTGGGCTACCAGACCCCTCAGCCTCTCTCTTGGCCCCTCTCCGGCTGTCAGCCCCCTTCTTGGTCCCTTGTCCTGGGCCCTGTTGGTTCTTCACTTTCTGGGCCACTCTCCCAGCCCTCGGGCCCATCTCCGACTCCTCACTGGGCTGCTGGACCCCCGTGGTCCCCAGTCTTCCCTGGTCCCTCACTGGGCCACTAGACCCACGTGGTCTTGGTCTTCCCTGGCCCCTCACTGGGCCACTGGACCCACATGGTCCTGGTCTTCCCTGGCCCCTCACTGGGTCACTAGACCCACGTGGTCTTGGTCTTCCCTGGCCCCTCACTGGGCCACTGGACCCACGTGGTCCTGGTCTTCCCTGGCCCCTCACTGGGCCACTAGACCCACATGGTCCTGGTCTTCCCTGGCCCCTCACTGGGCCACTAGACCCACGTGGTCTTGGTCTTCCCTGGCCCCTCACTGGGCCACTGGACCCACGTGGTCCTGGTCTTCCCTGGCTTTCCGGCACCCCATCCTCGCCCTTCCCTGGAGTGGCCCATGCATGACATTTCCTGGAGGCTGCCCCACCACACCAACCAGCCCGAGTAGGATGCAGTTTCAGGTCTTACCCAGGACCGGTCTTCAAACCTTCCTGGTCTTACACTTCTCTCTCTAGGCTTCCCCCAGATGTCCTACACCCCTTCTGGGCTGCTAGGCACTGCGATCCCTGGCCCTAGCTCCATCTTCCCTCCAAGTCCCCGATCTCTGGCCCCCAGGTCACTCTCGGACCTCTACCAGCATCCACTGCCATCCTGGGCTCCATGCTCCCTGACCCCTTCCTCTTGGCTGTGGCCCCACAAGCACCTTTGTGTCTCTCCCAGGGCCTGGCCCCACTGAGACTCCTGGTTCTGGCAGTCTCCACGGTGGGCAAGTCCATGCCTTGGCCCCTCCCGGGCGCTGGCCCCACACAGCCCAGGTGAAGTTCAGTTCTCCAACTGCCAGCCCTGTCCTCTCCGCCCTCCCAGGCCCCTCCACAGATCTCTTCCTCTGCTTGGGCTCACCCAGAGCACCCCATAGGTCTTCCTTACTGCAGCTCCTTCCTTCTCTGGACTCATCTGGGCCCCTCAACTGGCCCACCAACTCTCAGCCTCATCCCCTGGCTTGTACGGCCTCTCACCATGTGCACACAGCTCCTCTCTCCTTGGGCATGTCTGGCTTCTCATCGGGGCCCAGGTATTCAGTCCCTGTCTCTGTGCTTATCTTGCCCTTCAATAGGCCCACAGACCCTCACCCCTCTCCCAGGACGCTGGACCCCGCACTGGGTCCCCGAGGAAGCTCCTCCATCCCGAGTTCCTACCCAAACCTCCAGATGTGTCAGATGTTATTCTGCATGCAGGCATTCAGGAGCTGCAGCCTTCCTGCTGGGCAATGCTCCTTCCCCAACTCCCAAGATGTTAATACCAGCCCTGCTCTTCGGGTCTGGGCTTGGACCCTGTCTACACCCAGCCCTCCTCCGATCAGGAGACTCCCTTGACCAGACCTGCTAGCCCTCTGGGCCAGCTGACTCTACACTTAGCCCTGACCCTCACCTGCCAGTGGCTCAACAGGCTGCCTGACCTCTTCAAGCGGCATCCAGTGCCGCGCCACACCAACTAACTAAAGAGCCACTTCTAAATTCTTCCAGATCAGACCCAAAGGGCCACTAAAATAGATGCAGCTTGTGCAACACATATCACTTTGGATCCGACTTGGCTGCCAGTGGTGCAGAACACACAGAGTCCCTCCGCTTGGAAAGCCATGCTAACGCTGGGCAGAAATGGGAAGCCGGTGTTGCATTCTCTGTTGATGGCATTACGGCCATTTTACCTCTGTCATCATAAAGTTAATGTAACGTTCACACTCAGAAAATTCTGCTACAGACAACAGACATGGAAAATGCCACCAGAAATGGCAGAATGCCTGAATATCTCCACTTGGACAAGACAGCATAAGGAATGATTTCACTACCCCCACCATCAGCCTTTCCTCATCCACTTCTTAAAGAGATTTACAATAGGATGCTTTTTTCCAAATTAGCACTGACATCTGCATAATGCCTTCGCTTGCAGTTTTAATATGCAGAGAAAACACAACAAAGAACAAATCAGACATTTTTCCCCCAATCCAAGGAAATGTAGTTAAAGTGTGAAAAAGCAAATGGCATTACAGGGGGAATATGTTTCCTCTTTGATCTCTCTAACTTGAATTAAACATATTTTAAGTCAATCATTAAGAATGTGTCTTTTAGGGAATTATCTGGCCTGTCTTTACAAATCACAACTTTAAAAAGCTGTTGATCGCATAACAATTCTAATTTTTAAACGTTTTTTGCAATGAGATTCACATCTATCTGAACCCCTTGCCTCCTTTCTGAGGCTGGTTTCAAACCTGCTGGGGAGCAGCAGCTGACCGGGTGGCATGCCGCTCGCCATTACAGCGGCCGGAAAAATAAACTAGTCTCTCTCCATCTCTTCTTTCAAACTGCTTAAAACCAGGGGCTGTGGTAATCCTTGTTTGCATAAACCTCGGATGTCATAAACGGAGCTGGCATGCATCAGGTACCATCATCTGGGGCTGAATATTAACTGCTGCATTTTTTTTTTCTGTAGAGTTTAAAAATCTGTTGCACTGAAATACCCAAGGCACGCTGGACAAACACAGCGACAAGCACCAAGTGCGTTTGGAAGCGGGAGGACAGTAGGTTGTTGTTATTAATTTGAACAGTGCAATTGCACAGTGTAATAAATGGGCCCGTGACGGAGAATGCTGTTTACAGAGATGAGTGCACAGGCAGCATGTGCCAAGAGCCCTTGCAGCTATGTCAGTGCTATTCTACTGCCTGGTGGCTTGCGTGTAGCAGCCACGGTGGATAATACAAATTGCCAATCACTCGTGACAGGACGCACAGAATTGTTCTGATTCATAATATCGCCTAATTTCCTAGCCTCGGGTTTAATAGGATGGAGCTGCTGCTGCCGTTCTCAGAAGGCTGCACCACGGCACAGCGCGTCAGGGGAGCTCAAATCCTGTTCCTCTAAGAAGGTGGACGTTTTTACCCACCAAACCCCCTTGTTGCAGCTGAGTCTTGGCCAAACATTACCTGGGGGATTCTTCCACGGCCGTAGCACCGGGCAGGGGGAGAGGGGGAGGCAGGGACACTTTTTGCTTTTAACAATCCAAGCAGCAAAATATCCGTGCCCGATCAGGCTGCAGCGCACCGGGGCCCTTTCATACAGAAATTAGATTGATTGCTCCGACCGCAAGTAGAGCAGGCCCCTGGCGCGGCTGGAAATAGGACTTCCCGCCTGGGATAAGGAGAGCCACGAGCAAGGAGAGCGCAGCAATGCACAGCTCTGTCTGCATTACAGGCTGGGAGCGCCGTCCTGCTCCTGTCCAGAGAGGTCACCAGGGAGAAGACCGGGTCCTGTATGAAGAGACTGTGCACGGGAACACTTAACACGAGGCATTTCACTGAAGACATGGGGCCAAAGCACTGCGCTGTGCTCCTGGCCGGCTCAGACCTTAGAAGCCACGTACAAACACCTCTGCTATCGAGTCCCAGGTCTCAGATGCCAGGAAAGATTGACTGGGACATCCCGTCGCTGCTGCACCTTTTGAGCCTGGATACTTGGGGTCTAGCCACGCAGCCCGCAGCCGAACCTCCACGCAGCGCAGTGCGGCAGGTGGACGTGCAGGGTCCGTGCTGCTAGGGGCAGGGTCCAGATCGGACTAGGCCTTTAGCTGTAGCACTGCAGGGGCATGGACTATGCTTGGGAGGGTGCACGCTGCTCTCACTGCTGTGGCTACCACAAGACCACAGAGAAAAAGGGCAGGAAGGGACCTCCAGAGGTCATCCAGTCCAACCCCCCCCAATCATAGAAGCACAGAAAATGAGGGCTGGAAGGGACCTCAGGGGGTCACATCTAGTGTAACCCCTGCTCCAAGCAGGACCAGCCCCAACTACATCATCCCAGCCACGGCTTTGTCTACCCAGGTCTTAAACACCTCCAAGGATGGAGACTGCACCACCTCCCTGGGCAGCCTGCTCCAGTGCTTCACCACCCTCTTGGTGAGAGTTTTTCCTAATATCCAACCTCAACTTCCCTTGCTGCAGCTTGAGCCCATTGCTCCTTGTCCTGTATCTGCCCCACTGAGACCAGCCTCTTTGCAGCCCCCCGGCAGGGAGCTGGAGGCTGCTATTCAATCCCCCTTGGTCTTCTCTTCAGCAGACTAAATCAGCCCACTTCCCTCAGCCGCTCCTCACCAGTCACGTGCCCCATCAAAGCATCTTATATAAATCCATCACCTAAACTCTTTGTAAAGCTATCGACAACCCTGACGCAGCACAGATACCACACCCGACCTGCATCCCGGAAAGCGGGGGGCCACGGCAGCCAACATCCAGCTGCTGCAAAATATATGTTCAAGAGATCCCAGGTAGTGCCGTGCCTCCCCACCACAGAGGACAGCAAACCCCCCCACATCCCACTCAAGCTGGCGTTCACCTGGCTAGCTCAGGGTCCAGGAGCAGTCTAGCAAGTGGCGGCACAGAGCTCAGGTGGGCTAAACCCCCGAGCACAGCCCCAGGCAGACAGCAGTGCAGCCAGGACCCGGCGCAGGTGGCCGACAGCTCGCCTCTGTTCAGACGGTGCTGCAGCGTCACCGCACTGACTGCGCCAGGGATGTGCCCTTTGCATCGGCACGGCAGCCAGCCCCCAGCTGCTGCTTATCAATGCACCCAAAGTAAAAACCGAGCGCCTTGACAGAGCTGCAACAGGCTCGGTGAGAGGTTGCATCTGTCCCGGTAAACACTGGGATGAGGGAAAGAGCAGGTGGCTGAATCTGCTCTCATTCCCACGCCTTGCCAGCACTCACAGGTGCTCTCTTGTATTTGAAAGGGGGGAGAATGAGAGAGGCAGGACGTGACTGCTCCACCTGGGAAAGGAGGGACCCCTCAGAGCATCACTAGATTGCCCTGGGGCTGGTACCGGGCTTCTCCGAGCCATTTCAGCCTCCTTGGCCGCGCAGCTCTGTGCCAAGGGCAGCAGTCTCTGGAAACACTCGTGCAACTAGTGCAGCAGCGAGAGGCGGGCAGAGGGGTTGCGCGTGGCATAGCAGGCAATGAAAGGGCAGGAGGGAGGAATCAGAAAGGCTAAGTGAAGAGGCAGGGCTGGGAGGGCAAGTGGGTGCAACGATGCTCAGAGCAAGACAGAGATTTGCTGAATTGCAGCAGTGAAAGCAAGACCGCAAGCCCCCACTGCCTGCTCTGCTCTGGCTAACAGTGGGGCACCACTGCATTAAGGGGACCGGAGAAGGACCCATCCTTTCATTGGGGAGCGCTATCCTAGGACAGGCACTGTCTCCTGTGACTCTGAAGTACCATATAAAGTACCAAAGCATCTATGGCACCACATGCTAATGAATAAGAGCAGCTCTATGCAGCCAGACATATTCTGGACTCTGCAAGGCAAGGGCTCTGCTAATGTCCAACAGCAAGGACATCAAGCAGGTGAGTGATGGAAACCTAGAGCCAGCCAAGATGCACATGTACAGCTCCAAAATATGCCAATCACTGGCATCCCTGCTGACAGTGCAGGAGCTGCCAACATAGCAGATGTATTACATGATGATTGCTACTAACCTGCTAAATAAAGAGCCCGTACAACAATGCGGCTGTATACACTATGCATTTCTTCTGCTTCTGCTTTAGTTTGAAAGATCATATGGGGCTGCCTTAAAATGAGAGGACACTTTTGTCCTATGCCTCTGGTTTGTGGATCAATTTAAGAAGAAACCTGCCCACCAGTTTCCTGCCAGCAGGAGATTATATGGAGATAAAGTCATTCCAGTTCTCCTCATCCTTCTTCGGGATTTAAATGGGTCTTTTTCAACTTTAAAAAATAATCATCTCAAATTGCAATGATCTATCGTGTCCTTGCATGTTAACAAGACACAGCTGAACATGCAGATATGTCTAATGCACCTACCCGGGAGGGCTCATGTCACTGCCCTCCCCATTATGTATTTAATGAATAGGAGTTTGGCTCTATCCACACAAGAGCCTACGAGCCTACATGAATGGGCACCTGCAAGCATCAGAGGTTGGTGACAGAAGTGGGGCAGAGCCCAAATCAGTGTTGAACACACAGGATCATAGAAAACGAGCGTAGGAAGGGACATCTAGTCCAACCCCCTGCTCCAAGCAGGACCAGCCCCAACTACGTCATCCCAGCCAAGGGTTTGTCTTCCTGGGTCTTGGAAGCCTCAAAGGATGGGGACCCCACCGCCGCTCTGGGGAGCCTGTCCCAGTGCTTCACCACCCTCCTCGTGAGAGTTTTTTCCTAATATCCAACCTCAACTTCCTTTGCTGCAGCTTGAGCCCATTGCTCCTTGTCCTGTCATCTGCCCCCAATGAGACCAGCCCAGCTCCATCCTCTGTGCAGCCCCCCTGCAGGGAGGTGAAAGCTGCTATGCAATCCCCCTCAGTCTTCTCTTCTCCAGACTAAATCAGCCCATTTCCCTCAGCCTCTCCTCACCAGTCCTGTCCCCCAGCCTCCTAACCATTTTTGGCACATAACCCTCTAGAAGCCTGCAGCCCAGCAGCACCACCCTGCAGATCCCACAGCGATGTCACTGTTTGAACGTGGACTGTCACAATTTGCCCCCCCACCCTGGGGCAACTCTGTTGAAATCCCTTCCAGGAAGTGGCTCTATGCCCTTTCTCCAGGGGTGAGCTCGGCCCCCAATTTCCAGGCTATGTTCTCGTATGGATTCCATGCAGCTGGGGCTAAATTAATATTCCTCACCATGGCCCAATTGTTCTTTATAAAATGTTTAATGAGATTCAGGCGGGTGTCACAGCAGTACTTATGTAATTACTTTTTATAACTCCGCCAGCTGAAGGCAATGGGGGAATGAAATCTTCTTATCAGTGTGTTACAAACTAATAACACCTCAGCTACCTTCTCTGCACAGCGCTGCAACCGGCATGCTTAACTATCCCAGCAATGATGAAAATAGGAAGCTTGATTCACGCTAATGCTGGCAACAAAGTCCCATGCCCCATCTCTAGGGTTCTGCCTCCAAGAAGCCGTGCTTTGGACCCCATTGGAAAGGGTTTTCTCTGCTGGAAGTATGTAAAATGACTTTGCATTTAAAAATACATTGGCTCTGTTATGCACTAATTAAGTAATAATGATACAATGTGGCAGATGATGTCACAAAGTAACACCACACCTGCCCTTTGTAAGGTGGGGAACAGTACTTCTCATCATCAAAATGGGGCATGACTACACATGCAATTGATGTGACCAAATATACTCCAGCTCAATTTAAGCCAGAATAAACTAATCCCAAGGTCACCATCTACATGTGCATTTAAGAGTAGTAATTTACTGTGGTGTAGGATAGTACCTGTGTCTGATGGGACTATCCTATGTCAGAGTAAATTAATCTACTACATACTAATTGTGGCACACTTGTAGATGGTGATGCTTTACTGCACATTAAATTAGTCTAATGCACAGTAAAATGCATGCATAGACACGCCTGGGGTTTATGATAACAACTACCATCATTGCTTGTCATTAATGCTAGTTAACTCCTGAAGTATATTCTTACTCAACAATGTAAGGGAGAGTTTTGCTTGAAAACAGAAAGAGTAATATTTAGCATCTGGACCATTATATGTTAATATTTACAGTATCACCTTCCATCACTCCACTACTAGTGATCTTGTTACAACCCAACTCCCAATGTGCTCTGGTATCTTTCAAGATCTCTCTGTGGGTAAATGTGGATGTAGTGAAGGCCTAGTGGATGGAAGAGAAGACAACCTTGGTCCTGTTCTTGACTCTGCTCCAGGACTGCTGCAAGACGCCTGGTAATTGTGACTTCTCTGTGTCTCAGTGGCTTCCATCTATAATGGGGAGATAATGCAGGGGAGATCCCTGAGGATTGGAAGAGAGCCAACATTGTGCCCATCTTCAAGAAGAGGAAGATAGAGGATCCAGGCAACTATCGGCCAGTCAGCCTAACCTCCATCCCAGGGAAAATCCTGGAAAAGCTCATTAAAGAATCTATGTGCAATACGCTCATTGAGGGTAAGATCCTGAATGACAGCCAACATGGCTTCGTCGCGGGTAGGTCTTATCTTACCAATCTCATCTCCTTCTATGAACAAGTCTCTTGCCACCTGGACATGGGAGAGAAGTTCAACATTATATACCTAGACTTCCAAAAGGCTTTTGATCTAGTGTCCCATGATATCCTTGTGGAAAAATTGAAGGATTGTGGACTTATCCACTCAACAGTTCAGTGGGTGGAAAACTGGCTGCAGGGTAGGACCCAGAAAGTCCTCGTGAACAGATCTGTGTCGTCCTGGCGAGAAGTGGCCAGCAGTGTCCCTCAGGGGTCTGTGCTTGAACCAGTGCTCTTCAACATCTTTATCAATGATTTAGATGTGGGGTGCAAAGTTCGCTGGCCAAGTTCGCGGACAACACCAAGTTATGGGGGGCGTTCATGCCAGAAGATAGGCTGCAGATACGGGTGGACCTGGAAAGGCTGGAGAGCTGGCTGGACCTGAACCAGATGAGTTTTAACACCGAGAAGTGTAAGGTGCTCCATCTGGGGGCAAACCATCCCCAACATATCTACAGGCTTGGTGGCGGCGATTTGATTGCACCACGGCCGAGAGGGACCTAGGGGTAGTGATGGACCATGGCATGAACATGAGCTGTCAGTGCAAGGCAGTGGTAAGCAGGGCAAACACCACGCTGGCACGCATTAACCACTGCATCTTATGCAAAACTAAGGCAGTGATACTCCCGCTGTCCTCTGTACTGGTGAGACTGCAACAGGAGTACTGCGTCCAGTTCTGGGTGCTGCATTTCAACAGGGACGTGGAAAAATGTGAGACAGTCCAGAGAAGAGCCTCCCGTGTGATTGCAAGACTTCCAAGACAAGCCATACGAGGAGCAGCTGAGGGACCTGGGCCTCTTCAGCCTACAGAAGAGAAGGCTGGGCGGGGACTTGGTAGTGCCGTACCGCTACATCAGGGGAGTGCATCGAGGGCTCAGTGAACAACTGTTCACTACGGCACCCCCGGGGAAAAGCAGGACCAATGGATACAAGCTCCTGGAAGGCCACTTCAGGCTTAACACCAGGAAAAACTCCTTCACAGTCAGGGTGTCCAGACTGTGGAATAAACTCCCTCCAGTGACGGTGCAGTCACCTACCCTGGAGGTTTTCAAAAGGAGACTGGACAGTCACCTCGCTGGGGCCACTTGACACCACTTGTCTTTTCCTGCCTAGTGTAAGGTGGCTGGACCCGATGATCTACAAGGTCCCTTCCAGCCCCTAACAATATATGAATCTATGAACAGCCTTAGTGCCTCGCCCTGAAGTTTAATTAATGCCTAAAAAGTCTCTTTGAGAAGAAAGGGGCATGGATGTGTAACTCTGTGCTCCTCTTCTGGTTCTGTCTTCTCCAGAGGACACCAAACAGCTGCCTTTTAATCTTATTCTGCCCGTGACGATTAACTCATGATTACACAGACCTTGGCTTGACTACATGCAGAAAGGAGCCATATAGCAGGTTCCAATAGGAGGACAAGTGCCAAAAACACTATCAAATAATAAAATCCCAACAGATTTTTAAGCGGCTGAGAAGGTTAAAGCAACCTTTCACTTGTCAGTCTGCTGGAGAGGCTCATCAGCCCAAATTAGGGTCAGCGTCAGCGGCAGAAATGAGAATTAACAGCAATGAATAATCAGTGGTGCCTAGTCTGAAGCAGGAGCCTCCCAAGACGGACCTGACAAAGCTGCAAAAGGGACCGCACAGCAGCCCTCCCCAGTGCACCCGCAACGTCCAGGGCACTGCGACCCAGACGCAAAGTGCTAGACCCAGTACAGGGTGCGTCCTTTGGGTTTCTGAACTAGCACTGAATGAGGTCTCCAAAGAAGCTCTAGATAAGGAGCAGTGCTCACTTGGGGTTCATAAATGTGTCTTAACCAAATGTAAATGCCTAGAATGTGCCTTCCCATAAAATACAGAAATAAGTGAACTCCAGTTTGATCTGCAAGGTACCCATTTGCTGTCTTCCTTCTGGCTTTCATGTGCATGCTTCTTCTGCAGGGACGGGCTCTGCCTTGACTCTGTGCAGGACTCTTGGGCTCTGTCCTCTGGACTCGTGGACTCTTTCACTACACTTGAATGCATTTGGTTGGCCATGTTCTCACACCGCAGCACCTCACCTGCTGATCGCTGGAGAGGGCATTAAATCAGAAACCTGTTCAACACAGGCGCCCTTGAATTATGTGAGTGCAGCATCCAGTGGGGACTAGCAAAACAGTCTTCTTCGGTCTTGAGAGCCATACAAAACTGGCAGAGTTTGTTGGCTGTGTCATGTATGGGTGTAGGCAGAAAGGGGAGCTGCTCACCCAGCTGCCTGCTTTGGGACACAAAAGACTGCTCCCAGACCTACCAGGCTATACATCTACACATTCATTAATGTGCTTTAGGTAATACGCATTAAACCTAGTACCTCCATGGTGAGGTACTAGAAAATTGCACATTAGCCTATTTTGATTCACATTAGCTAAAGAACATGAGGGGTTTTTGTGATGCTTTAATGCACATTAAAATAGGTTGATGCGCATTAAAGCACATGTGTAGACGTGCCGCTGTCTAACAGTGTTGGCAGCCTTCTTTTTCAACTTCTGCCCCTCTCAAAGCCTGCACAAGGCCCCACTGCTTGCCTTGTACCACTTACCCATGCCATGGTTTTCTGTTGTTAAATTACTCATCTGAGCAGTCGAAATGTGTTACATTTCACCATTAAATAAATTAGACAAAGCTGTATTGTACAATGACAGGGAAACTGCTCAGCCATGCACTTTGTGGCATTAATTCAATTAAATACCATTATCCAAAGGCCTGTTCAATCTACACTCTCTTCTTCTCAAGTTCCAGAAGATGCGTAGAACAGCTGGAGCTGCAGAAAGGTCAGAACCATTCAGGGCAAAATTAATTGTAATCCATTAATATCCAAGCATCATTTTAGCCAGGAAACTTGGCAGCATGTGTTTTCATGTGTGCGGGGTTGTTAGCACCAGGAGGGGTTTTTTTCCCTTTGTGCTCTCATTAGCTCTCAGTAGATCACTGAATCATACAAAATTAGGGTATGCAAGGGTCCTGAGGGGGACTTCTAGTCCAGAGCAGGACCAGCCCCAACTAGAACATCCCAGCCAAGGCTTTGTCTAGCTGAGCCAAGGAGGGAGACTCCACCACCTCTCTTGGGAGCCTGTTCCAGTGCTTCACCACCCTCCTTGTGAGAAAGTCTGTCCTAATATCCAACCTCAACTTCCCTTGCTGCAGCTTGAGCCCATTGCTTCTTTTCCAATCATCTGCCCCCACTGAGAACAGAAATATTTGCCATGACAGGCTTTGGTCAGCGCACAAAGACGATGCAACCATCCGGAGCGGGAGAGCTCGGTGCACGCTCTGCGGCAGCCCCTGGGCAGCACAGCTGAGCTCGCAGAGCCCTGGGTAGATGTCACAAGACTTCTCAGCAGCACCCGGGACTGGGCCTTGCCAGTCGACAGAGACAAGACAGCTGTGAAGGAGTTGGGCAATGTGCTGCTGATACCGGTGGCATAATATTGGGAGGCAAAGGTGAACACAAGCCCAAGCTATAGTGGAAAAGGTACTCCAGTCTTCATTTAAACCAGCTTCAGGGATGGGCAATCCAGCGCAGCTTTTGTGACGCTGCCCCAGGGCTCATTATTCTCGCTGCCATTTATTCCTAGTCTCAGTCTGTCTGCCCTCCGTCTCCAGACACTGGTTCTGGTCACACCTGCATCGGGCAAAGCGAGGAGCCCTTTGTTACCAAGTACCTGCTCCCCGCGAGGTCCTTGTCAAGTGAACCTCTTGCAACAAGGAGGCTGGGTACAAGGGCGAACAAGGCACTGCATGCATTCAGGGGGCTGCCAAGCAGAGCTCTTTGGGGTCACCGTTTTGGATGCAAGTGCAACAAGTCCACTTTAATCCTATCTTTTGGATGCGGCTCCTAGACACTCAAAAGCAAAAGATTGTCTGTGCTGTCCGGGCAGACAGGATGGGCCAGGAGGGGGTCTCCACTGCAGCCGGCTGCTCCGGCACATCCCACACAAGTGGTGGGGAAGGAGCAGGCAGCAACGGGTGGGTGCAGGCCCCCTGGCTCCTGGACCCCAACTCCAGGTAAACTGGGCCAACACAAGGCCTGATGCACATCACACGCAAGGAACTAGATGATGATCCAGACATTGCCCTGTGCCTGGCACAGCTGGGCTCACCCTCACAGGGATGAACTGCTGGGTCACAGTCCAGCCGGACCATTCCCAAATCACATCCCAGCTCTTTTATTTCCCCCTGGCCTCTTCATGCAGAGGGAAAGGCAAGGCCCCTTCCCCTTCGCAGCCGGCTGCTTGGACGTAGGAAAGCAGCAGCCCCCCGGTTTTCCTTCTCTCTGGTTCTGCCACCGGGCTGAGCTGGTGTGCTGCATTAGCAAATGGTGGGTCAAAGAGGATCTAACCATCGGGGTGCACTTCTGCATCCTTCAGCCACTCCCTGTGGAACGGGGGGCTGCATGATGCCTCCCTCCCCGAGACCCCATCCTGGAGGGGCTGAGGGTGGCAGCACCCGGGAGCACAGAGGCTGAGCAGACCGGCCCAAAACAGCATCGGCTTCCCTCTAGCACAGCGGTTTCATGCATTTTCGGCTGTGCACCCTGTTACCTGCAAAACACAACTGCTCACCCCGACGCCTGGCATGTCTCTGCAAGATCATTCCTGCACCAGCATCAATGCCCCGACTGTTACTGCGCTCTGCCCACTCAGAAACCCATCGCCGTTATTAAAACGTAGGCAGGTACCCCTGGGCAAAGGCCCATGTCCTTGTGCCCCAGTTAGAAAACAGCTGGTCCAGCAGGTGTAAACCCAGCAGCGCCTGTGGCCCGTAAGAGTCACGAATAACAAGAGCCAGAAACTCCACTCTCCTCCGTGTCGTCCACATGTCCCCTCCTGGGGCTGGCCGAGCTCTCCCGCTGCACGGGCCCGGCGTGGATGCTAGACAGGTGCAGCACGGCAGGGCAAAGAGCTAAACCCTTCCTGCCCCACCAGTGCTGGCAACTGCCCATCAGCACTAAATCTCCCAGCATTTTTGTGAGCAGGACGTCCCAGCCCTGGTGTTTTCTCAGGAGGCCCCTGCCCCTGCCCCTCCCTCCGTGGATGCAGGCTCCATGGAGAGAAAGGAGCATCTCTACCTCCCGGCCTCCCCCTCAGCTCGGCAGACAAGCCAGGCCAGTAGCGCCAAGACCAAATCTCCGCTGAGCCGATAAAACAAGAGCCCCCCGTTCGCACGTCCATTTCTGACACGATGCCCACAGAGACATGGTGGAGGGACACGTGGTCCTGTGGCAGATCCCAGGAGACAGCCCTGCACAGCGGATGTGAAACAGGCTTTGTCAGATGCTAGACATCATTAGGGCAGTCTCCAGTCATCTGTCCCGTTGCATTTATAGGGAAGGAACCAAAAATCCAGGGGAAAAAAGGAACATCATTTGCAGAATTTACTGGCACAAAGATGAAGTCGAGCAGGCTCAGTCGGAGATAGGAGACAAGGCATCTTTTCTGATTGCCAGATCATATCAGTGCTTAATTGTCACAGGAAGTGTTTGTTAAGTACGGAGACCCACTCAAGCCTCTTCCGCCCGACTCAAGAGCAGGTCTTAGCTGCGCTTCAGCAAGGTTTGCATGCGCCTGTTACTGCCCCGTGCAGAGGAAGAGCAGCAGGCAGTTTCCGGCGTGCAGCAGCCTCTTCATGCCCTGGCACAGAGGGCGGAGGAGCAGCGATGCATCTCTGAGGGGAGGGGATGGATGCACTCTCAGCAGCTATGAAGAGGCCCCGCGGAGCAGAGAAGAGACTTGATGTCTTTGGGGTGATCCTTGCCAGCATGAGGCCTGTGACCCTGACCCCTCGCTTTGTGCCAGCTGTCTGCACCAGGTGACAGCTAACAGTACAAGCATTGGTGCAATGGCATGTCATGGCCATGGGCATTCATCCATGTTGCACACTCAGGCACCGGATAGTCAATGGCACATGCAAGTGCACGTACCAGAAGTGCTCAGCATTCACCGAGTCTGGAAACCCGGGATGCCCCGTGGTTCCCCAGCCACTCACAAGAGCTTGGGAAGAGCAACGTTTGCAAATGCCCCGAGTGACCTAGGAGCCAAAGTTGCATTTTGCAAGATGACTTAGGCACAGAGGAGCATTCGTCTCACAGACAGCCAGGGACAGGGACAGATCCTGCTCCACCCAAACTTTGAAACCAACTGCCTGGCAGTGTTGGCAGCATTTCTAGTCAGATAATGCTGAGAGAGTCTATTGACTCGGTGGTTCATTATCCTGCTAATCTCTCTCCATACTGCAAGTGTTAATGACCCTCGCTCCTTTTTAATTGTCTTGGTTTTTCACTACTCAAACTATCTTTTCTTCTGCAATGCTGCTGTCTGTCAGCCATTCGCAGAAATGTCACAGCATCAGAGAGGAGTGGAGCTGGAAGGGACTTCCAGAGGTCACACCTAGTCCAGCCCCCTGCCCGGTCCATACCTTCCTACACAATCCATCACACAGGTCCAAGTATATGGACCCCCAAGCCCCTTCCCTATACCGTGTCATCACCAGGCTCCTTTTCCAAAAGGACCTCTGACCCCGGCCAATACCAAAGCAACCACAGGTAGAAGTGCTAATATTGGCCAGGCTCCAGGCATGAGGGTGCGCCAAAGAGGGTGGAGCTGGGCTGGTCTCAGTGGGGGCAGATGACAGAAGGAGCAATGGGCTCAAGCTGCAGCAAGGGGAAGTTGAGGTTGGATATTAGGAAAAACTCTCTCACGAGGCAGGTAGTGAAGCACTGGACCAAGCTGCCCAGAGAGGCGGTTCAGTCTCCATCCTTGGAGGTTTTTAAGACCTGGGTAGACAAAGCCTTGTCTGGGATGATGTAGTTGGGCCTGGTCCTGCTTGGCGCAGAGGGCTGGACTAGATGTGACCTCCTGAGGTCCCTTCCAGCCCTCGCTGTCTACGATTTATCCAAAAGAGCTCTGAATAGACATGAAGCAGGCAAACATCTCTCTTCTCTTGCACAGCCCTAGAGACTGCTACTAGCTGTAGCTAAAAACCTTAACTCGGATGCAGTCGTATTAACTCAGGTGTAGAAATGACTGACCGTGGAAGTACTGGAGTCACAGTCAAGACACTCAGGAAGGTTAGATTGTGTTTTGTGAATCTGAACAAGAGGTGCACATTTAACTATAATGACTACAGAAGTAATGAGAGATGTTCATTTAACTATAATGACTGCAGAAGTAATGATGCAATATCCTTTGACTACTTCTTGCCTAGTTTGTTGTATTTTTTTTAAATGTTGCAGATAATCTACCAAAAGCGTGCACGTTCCAAGAGATGTATTTGTTTTTGGTTTGCTCTTAAACTGAATAATATAGCACCACCCTCCTGGCATAATCGTAAAGATTCTCATTTCTTTTTAATTGGAGAAAAATACGTGTTGTGTTATCAGTGGTGATGTGCCGCAACCTCTGCACACCCCTGCCACAATCCTGGATCCAACCACAGTCAGCGGGTCATGGGCTACTCACTCCTTTTTGGAAACAGCCCTTAAACACATTTAGAAAATGTTCTAAAAACCAGCAGTTGTGTCTAAGACGCAGATCAGCCCCCGCTGGATTGCAACCCCCCTGCAAAGTGGCAGTTCCCCAGCACTGGCCGGAAAAACGGGGGACAAAAACAATTCAGAGGGAAGTTTAAGTAGGCAGATCAATGGGCTGAATTCCACCCAGACAGTCCCTTCTGCACCCGTGAGCTAAAAGCATGTGAGTGATGGGGAAAGCCTGGCGATGATAGCTTTCTGCCTTGTCTCCAATAGTCTTAGTTCTAGCCCCCCCAAAACACACAGTGGTGCACGTCTTGTAAAGAGACACTTTCGGGCAACAAGCCGCTCCAAGGTTGATAACGGCACGGCTCTTTCTAATTGAAGGGGCGGCTCTGATATGCGGAGGCAAAAGATAATGTGCTGCAACTAATGACGTCCCGGGTCAGAGGCACTGCCGCGGACGCTGCCCCAGCTCTGTCCCTGTGTGCAGTGAGAAGGCATCTCCCCCAAATAGTAAAATCCTGGTCGATGAGAGGACACGGCAGGCAGGGGCCAAACAAGCGGGCTCCAGCTGGGAGAGCAGGAAACACCGAGTGCCAGTAGTCAGAGCTGATGCCCATGGTCGCAGCAGACAGCCTGCCTTGCCGGGGAGGCCTTTCCGCAGCCCTGGCACAAACGAGACTTGAGCAGGAATTGATTTCCCTTTGCAAAATGCAGCCCTGTTCTCTGGCATATTTTAAGAAATCTTTAATACCTGCACGACAGGCTGTGGATCGTTTCCATTCTCCCGTCATCCCCTTCCCTTCGTCTCACTGCCAGCACACGCAGGTTTAGCAGCGAGAGACGGTACCCGGATAGAAAGTGCACATCTGAGACAAGCTCCTGAAAGGCTCCATGGGAGCATCAGGGGCATCAAGCGGAGCGCGTCTTCTGGGTGCATATTCACACACGCAGAGAAAGACGAGCTGCATTCAACCTTGCGATCCACATCCGCCTCTCTAAGCACTGTACAGCTGCCACGTTTTGTAGCACTGGGCATATATCCTTTTACACAGCCAGCAGAAACGTGTCCTGTTTGGCTGCAGACACTTTACAGTATCACAGCTAGGGTGCAGCTTTCATTGCTGTCGACACGAGTTGCCTGCAGAGCGTCGGGAGCAGGTTGCAGCCCGAGGAGCGTAACCCTCTTCTTGCACATCGCGAGCAAAGTCATTAGGTGCATTCGCCGGCCCAGAAGGGAGAGACACCCTCAGAAAGGAGCTGCTATGAGCCTCCAAATCCAATCCAGATCCTTCTGCAGGAAGCCTCCAGGCAAACAGCAGCGCAGAGCTTCCCCGGCTTTCTTTCAGCAACCCTCTTCTCAGGGCAGGGAGGGGAAGAGCTCACCTAAGTAGGAAACGTGGCCTTTGCGGCTGCCTCTGGGCTGCTGAGCCGCACGGCATGGCAGTGCCAAGGGAAGGGTCTGGGTTCAGGTCCCAGCTTTTACATCAGGCTTTGGAGGACACCAAGGGGCACAACTACTGCATACGCTGCCTGGGGGGGATGGTGATGCTGATGGACTTTGGAGACAATCCTGGAGAGACGCATCGTGCCAGGCAGCGAGCAATGGGATGGTACCGGGGGCTCTGGCAGGGACACGAAGGTCCCTTAACGGAGCAAAGGAGCAGTGGCCGTTCTCGCGGCGGTCCGTCTCGGCCATGCAGAGATCCACAGCCGTGTAAAGCCAGGTTACTTCGGGGCCACCAAAAACGTCCGTCTGTCTGACAGGAGTAGAGGTGAAGTGTGGGGGCCTCCAAAGAGCTGGGAAGGGCGCGCCTGTCGGGTGCCACGCCAGCAAGAGCACTGACCACGAGTGCCGGGCATGTTTCCTTTTATCCCCACTTAGTGCCCTCCATCCAGGGCAATGAGGACGGTTCTTGTCAACTCGACTCTCCCGCTCCACAGCCAGCTGCCCCCCACTTCTTTCCCATTACAGGTCTCTCCAACGAGAGGGTGCAACAGACGCTTCACAAAGCAGCTCAGGTCCCAGGACAGAGACCTGTCTCCTCTCCTCAAGTCCGAGTCAGGAGCAGGAAGGCGAGAGCAGCACATCTCCCTGCGGCGATGTGAGAACCTGGGAGCTCGGCACCTGCCCCTGAAATAGCCCAAGGGCACGGAGAGGGAGGAAGCTCAGCAAGCCGGACTGCAAACATGTCCAGAATGCAACACAGACACTTTTATACACAACGCCAGACCCGGCTCACAACAGCCCCGTGCCAAGGAGAGGCAAAGGACACTGCAGATGCAAACTGCACGGCCCCCGACAGCGCAGGTCGAAAATCAATGAAAATCCCAGTCTCGCCGGGATTGCTTCTCAGGCTACCTGGCTAAGGTGTCAGGGTGATTTAAGCAGTGCGACATGCATCAGAACAGATGCAGTAAGCCAGAGAATGGAAAACCAGGGAAGCTAGACCTCAAGACAGCAATAAAGGAAATGAAAGGCTAAGTCCAGGCATGTTCGCTGGTAATGCTGCTGCACATCATTCTGGACTGCGGTTGTACAGACCAAAAAAAGTCCTTTTAAAAAATTCACTGAAACTGCAGGGCCAATTTTCATGGTGATGGAGCCTCACAAAGCTGCAACGCAGCCTTCAGCAGGAGCACGGAGAAACTGGCCGCGTCTACACGAGACGCTGACTGCGCGGTCATTTCGTAGGTGCACACTCAAGCACTCGCGTGGCCAAGCAGCATCCCCGTACAGCTTCCTGGTGATGCTGACCACACAGGAGCTCGTTACAGCTCGTGCCACACGACACAGCCGTGCAGCAGTTACAAGCTATTGCGCAAACTGTATCTCGTGTAGCCGCAGCCGCAGCCGCAGGACGCTGCTTGCAATTTGTCAGAGATGAGTGGGTGCAAAGACCTGCTCATCCAGCCCTGGTTGCTATTCAGAAAGGGTTTCTTAAGCTGCCCAGATCAAATCAGTCTTCATGTCTACGCATCCTTCTTTGGCAAGCGATGCTCCTGGCGGGCAGAGCTCTGACCTTAGAAATGCATGCATCGCTATCCGTGGGAGTCGTACATCCGAGGGCAGGGCCTGGATGTTAATGAATGGCTATGTTTTGTGTGTACCACAAGGACAGCTCGCCATCAAATACATGAGGAAAAAGACTCGCCCGCCTCAAAAGAAGAAATATTAAGCCAGCTTTTCTCCTGGAAGGAAGGCTTTTGCTGAGAAAGCAATAAAATCTAAACTGGCAAATACTGGCTAAATGACTTGCCCGTGGTCACCAAGGATACAAGCGGCAGAACCAGGAACACATCCCTGGAGTTCGGAGACCCAGGGCCCTGCTTTAACCACCAGAAAATGGGGGAAAACTTGGAGCGAGATGACATTTCACCGGCAGGCAAATTTCCTCTGCTGCAATTTCAGACCGTTGCTCCCAGCCCTATCCCCTGCAGCCACAGAAAACCCTTGTGTAGCAGGGCACTGAGGCGCCTGCTACTTGTGGAGTAGTAATGAAGAGGCACAGGTTGCTATGGCAACCGGTAGGAGTCAGCTGACCGGAAGGGGCAGGGCTTGGTTCCTATATAACTCCCAGGCTGAGGCCAGGCAGGGAGTTCCCTGCCAGCAGCCACGGGGGAAGGAGCTCCCCCAGAGCCAGCACAGGGGAGAGGCCAGACTGCAGGTGCAGCTCGGGGACTGGGGGACGGATAGAGCACCCCGAGGCAGCGAGAATAATGTTATAGCCGAGTAGCTTGAATTTATGTTACAGCCCAGGGGCTTGTGTTTTATTTCTTGTTGTATAACAGACCGGAGGTTTGGGTGAGGCTAGTAGGGGTTGGAGGAGGCCTCACAGGGGATCAACTCCAGCCCTGAGAGGGGGCGGTGAGGAGCCCCAGTGTGGGGGCAGTGATAGTGAGTCCCAGTGTGAGGAGCCCCAATGCGGGCATGGTGCACCCCAGTGTGAGGAGTGCAGAAGCCCCGAGAGGGGGTGGTGAGGAGCCCGAGAGAGGGGGTGCAAACCTCCGGTGCCAGTGAGGCACAACCTTAAACTTGGGGAGCTCTGGTGCGCCTGTGGTGCAGCATCATTCTCAGGCTCGGGGTCATCCCCTGGTTTGGGGCTTGCGGCCCTCCGGCGGTGGGGTTGGTGCCTCCGCCCTCTGGACCGGGCTCCAGATTGGAGCAGGAAAAGGGGCCCTGGGCCTCAAGACAGTGGAAAAGGCTAGAGCCTCGAAGTCAAACACTGTTTAGTGGGTTTAGATGGGGAGGCCTAGCTAGAGAAAATCAGGGCCCAACATGTCCAATACAATTGGCAGCCTCCCGCTCGCAAGAACATCATCCTAATTTTCATCAAGACATGGCAGGCGAGTATAGGGCAGGGCATAAGAACCCCAAAGAAGGATCCAAGGGTGCCCATGCAAGGCGCAGAGTATTAGGAAGATGGTGCTGGGAGGTGCGACCTGTTACACCTCTCTTCTCCTTATAACCCCCGCCCCTGGGGTATTTGCAGACTACCATCCAATTCCCCTCTGTGTCTTCTCCGGACCAGACATTCCCAGTTCTTTCAGCCCTTCCACACAAGTCGTGCTTCCCGGGCCTCTGGTCATTTCTGTCGCTTTCCACTAGTCCTTTTATAATCCGCCCCCATCTTTCAGGAAGTGAGGGGCCCAAACCTGGAGGCAAATTTGCTAAGTGCACACTCAGTCCCATCATCCAAATCACTGATGAAGATGCTAACCAGACATGGGACACGCTGCTGGGAACTCCCACTCAATACCCGCTCCAGCTAGGCATTGAGCCATGGATGATGGCACACAGTGAGAATCCAACCACTGTGCAGTACTTCCATCTAGAGTCTCTTTCCTTCACTTATTAATGGTCCTGCCTGGAGCAGGGGGTCGGACTAGATGCGACTTCCTGAGGTCCTTTCCACCCTCCTTTTCTGTGATTAATGAGAATGTCATGGGAGACGGTATCAAAACCTTTTCTAAAAAGACAAGGTACCGTATTTTCTCACATACAACATACCCTTGAATATGATACATGCTGTGTTTTTGAATGGCCAAGTAAAGAAAACAAGTAACTAAGTTGCAGCAAGTAACTAAATAGCGGCAGGTAAGGGCTAAGCCTGCTCCCTGTTCTGCTCTGTGGATCACTGTAGATTTTATTTTTAGTTTCACCTGATAAGTGGCAGAACTTGCTCTTTCTTGCATATATTGCACGCTGATTTCCAGGAGCAGGTTTTTAAGGGAAAGGCGCATGCTGTATGTAATAAAATATGGTATATCACATCCTCTGCTCTCCCTGTCACCTTATCACCGAAGGAAATCAAGCTGGTCCTGACGTGTTCTTCATGAATCCATGCTGGCTGTCCCTGATCACCTTGTTCTCCTCCAAGTGCTTAGAGGCACATTTGCCAATGACTTGCTCCATGATTTGTCCAAGTATCAAGGTCAGTCTGACTGGTCTGTAATTACCTGGATCCTTCTTCCTCCCCTTCTTAAAGACGGATGCTGTATTTGGCCTTTTCAGTCATCCAGAACCTCCCCTGACTTCCACAAGTCCTCAGGGATGGTAGCCTGTGACTCGTCAAGTATCTCAGCTAATTCCTTTAGCACTCCAGGGCACTGTTCCTGAACATTTGATACCAGGGGCACAAATTTTTATCTGGATTAAGATGGGTGGCACACTTCACTCTTACACCTAAACAGGCTTGTACGTGTGTGTTTGTGTGTAAGACTCACAGAGTGGCCCCCAACATTTTGGCCCCAGGGATCAGATGAGTGGTCTTGTGTCAGATTCAGTCTGTGGGCCTGCTCCCCCCACAGTGGGGCTAGCAAGGCTAAGGCCTGACTCCTCTGCACAGAGCTTGGAAATTCGTTGGTGGGAGAAAGGTGGCAGTGCTAATTGCCATTGTTCCCCCACTACCAAATTTCTGGACCTGTGGGGAGATCTGCAAGCCAATACTTTATACTGATCAGGTATTATTTTTCGTGGCACACTTCTGCCGCTCTTGTGGTGCACAATTGTGCCATGGCACACTCTTGGGGTATATCCTATTCAGTCCTGTGGACCTGAAATCATCTAGTGTCTCTATGCAAACCCTAACCTCCAGACTGCTCATCTCCTTCCTTCTCTTCGCTGCCAACTGCGCTTGTCATCTACTGGCTGACTTTATTTGTGAAAACTGAAGTAAAAATGGCATTTAATACTTCAGTCTTCTCTGCATCATCAGTAACTAAATTGCCTTCTGCACTTCCCTTGGTCTTCCTCTTAATCCTGACAGATTTGTAGAATCCGTTTTTATTGTTTCATACAGTTCGTGCCAGTTGTGTCTTAAATCGTGCCATTGCCCTCCTGATATTCTCCGCGAATGTCTGTGGATATGCTTATGCTCTTCCCTTAGTAATATGACCAAGTTTTCACTTTTGTAGGATTCCTGTTTTAATTTCAACTCACTGAAGAGACTGCTGTCTAGCCAGGCCAGTATCCCATTGCACTCCCATTCTTTCGGTGCATTGGGATCACTTGTTTCTATGCCATTAATATGGTTTCCTTAAAGTACAGTCAGCTCTCCTGGACTCCCGTCCCCTCCAGACTCCTCAAGTCTGTTAAAGTCTGCCTTTCGGGAGTCCTGTGTCTTTACTCTGTTACTCTCTTCCCTTCCTTCCTCCCTGCAGGATCTTTAACGCCATCGTTTTGTGGTCACTGGCTGTGTCTACACAAGATGCTTTACTGCACAGTAAATTAATCTGCTGTGCAGTAAAGTGTCACCATCTACATGTGCAGGTGCTTACTGCGTGGTAAATTAGTCTACTGAGCAGTAAATTTACTATCTGCACATGCAGGTAGTAAATTTACTGCCCAGTAAATTGATTGTGCAATAAAGCCAAATAGCATTCATTGCACATGTAAACACGCTCAGGGGCTGCATCTACATGAGACTCTGACTGCAAAAAAGCTCATTACTCCCGCACAGTAGCATTGTGTGGCATGAAGCGTGACACGATGCTGCTGCACAGGAGTAATGAGCTACTGCACGGTCAGCATCACCAAAAAACAGTTTGGGGATGCTACTGCACAGTAACTCCAGGTATTGTGCAGCCATCTGGTACTTGTGCACACACGTACCAAATGCCTGTGCAGTAACAACTGCACAGACAGTGTCTTGCGTAGATGCAGCCACTGTCACCCAATCTACCTTCCACCTTCACAGTCCCAACCAATTCACAACCTTTGCGCCAGAAACATCGTCTATGCATTTGGTCCAATAAAGAAAGTATTACCAAACAATTCCTGCCGGTCACCTACCCTCTGTCCCCACATGGGTACGACAACATGACAATGCTGCTACATACAATAAAAAGCCACAACACCCGTTATTTGCATGTGGGCCACCACGATGGAGCCACTGCAAGAGGAGGCAGTGACTGCTGGCTTGTTTTCACAATTTTGCATAATACTTTAAGTGTCATCCTGGCATATTTGTAGGGTACACATTTCAAGAGTAATCCTTTGCCATCTGTAATCCTGTTCATTCTTCACTGACACCATAATCTCCATCTTCGAGACTCATCATGGAAGTTTTGCCCATAAATTTATAAATCTTTTGAAAAAGGAAACTGCTGACGGCAAACGCCTCTTACAACGTCAAGCGTGTCTTGGATCCTAAACTCTTTTCTTTTCTTGTATTTTAATCCATGAACTCGTTTTTAAATATCTTTCATATGCTGGCATCAGCTAAATGCCCCTCATGGAAGGAACTGCGGATTCCAGTAGCTCATATTTGTGCCACTGACTTATGTGCCAATTCGGGAAGAAATCCCAGCTCAGGATGGCATTTGTGCACGTGTTTTTAAGCATACGCATAAAAGTGCTTCCTTAAATCTTCCGGTTTGTGCAAGTTGCATCGCGGCGCAATCAAGCTGAGTGCAGCTGTACATGGGAAAGGCTTATGTTTTCACTGAGGGTCCAGGAAGGTTTTTTTCGGAGCATTTCCCTGGCAGCTCCATGCATCTGTGGGGGTTTGATCCTCTATACTCCATCCTCCCCCCATCTGTCCCTTTCCCGACAAAAACCCAGAGATGCTGCCAAAAAAGGGCAAAACACAGGCCTTTTGCACCATGTGAGGGGAAATTGGTATTTTCCCAGCCGAAGCAATGCTGCTGAGAGCCTGCAGCGGGAGAAGCCGCAAAGCCACGCTGGGCCGCGACACCGAGAGTCCTCGCACTGTCGCTTCTGCCCAGCTTGCACAGAGGTTGTGCCTTCTTGGGCATGATGCCGTGTCACCCCCGGCCCATCAGTCTGCCCAGCCTGGCAGCTCTCACGCCCATCTGGAAACCAGGTCACAGCAGCACCCGTGACTTTTTTCTTTATATGACTATGAAAGAGACCTCAGCAGAAATATCGGCCCGCGTGCTACTGATCTCATTGCAAAAGTGCTGCCTTAACCAAACAATACAGCACCGGCGTGATATAATGGATATAGTATTTCTTCCCACAAGAAGGGCAGAGTTGTATTGCTTCTCAAGCACAGCCATGCTGATCCCGAAGGATCCTGAAACCTTGCCCAAGACTTGATCTAAGCTCCCTTTGGCTTTTGCCCTTCCTGGCAGCTCCGCGGCAGAGGAGCATCCTTCACACGACAGGACTCGAAGCAAGGAGCACCAGCACGAAAGCTGTCTGAGCCCAGCTCCCCAGGCAGGACCTGAAGACACGTGGATACCAAGCAGCCCCCAGGAAAACGCATCGCTGGCTATTATGCTTTGCACACAACCAAATACACCAGAGTAATCCCATCAAGAACATCTCTTGTTGGGACTCAATCTCGCTGTTGCGCTTCCTGCAGCAGGGCCATCTGTCTGCTTTTCCTCCCACCAAAACATTCCTCCGTGAATCACAATTAAGGACAAGTACGACACGAGCTCCTGCCAGACTGGGAAACTGAACACCATTCAGATATTCAGAACGGATTAACTACAGAGGGGTCTTGTTTTTTAACGGGGGGGAAAAGAGTCTTCGAGGCAAAAAAAATGTATTTGTTGCATTTTAAAAATAATCCTCTCCACCACCCTGTAGTCCCTCGCAGCTTCCAGACGGCCTCCTATAAAGCAAGCAAGGTAATCAGTGTGGGGCCAGGGAAGCTGGACATCACACACCAAGTCCGTGGATAAGAAACTTGCCAAGGAAGAAGTACAAAGGGCCGACTTCTCCATTACAGCGCACAGGGTGCGGCATGTCTCTGGTTCGGGCAGCACCTCCATAATGAGACTGATATCACGCGGGCCGATGTCTCTGCATGGGTCTATTGCACCGCCAGTTGAAAGAAAATGATGTAAAAGAGATGAAGACAAATGTTTCAGCAGAGGAAGTCCAAACTGTAATTTAGCTCTTCAGCAGTCTTGCTTCTGAAAAGGAAACCTGGATCACGGAAATCTCATTATAGCAAAAAGCGGAGTTAGTAATAGATGCAAAAGAAGTGGGAAGGCTCATACCGAGTAATGGAAATCCAGGCCCCACATGACAGAGACAAGTCTTGAAGCTGTATTTAATTTTTAAATGGAAACTTCATTGTTATTTTTACTTATTTTTAGCACGATCTAGACAAGCTGCATTAACAGCTAAAATATGCAACAAATGCACTCTCATTACAAGTCCTCACCGGGGGGCTGTCTGTAGCTAGTGCAGCACTGCGCACCCGGCTGGAAGCCGTGATCCACATAGAGGACGTGGATATAGGCTTCCACCACAACGCAGCACTTGAGAGCTCAAATCGCGGCTCCGGTCTCTCGGCGGGCTAGCACGAGACGGGAGCGGGCAGGAAGGCGTATGAGGTACGGCACCAGCAAGTTCCCCCTGAATCAGCGCCCGTCCTCTGGGACTTGAAGGATGATGGTCGCAACACGGAAAAGGAAGAGGTCCTCAGGGACCTCTGACAGAGAAGCTTCTCGCCCAGGAGCCGCACCGAGCTGCGTGAGCGCGCACGTGGCCGAGGGACCGAAGGTCCCGGGTGCAGGCTATGGAGCAGACGCTGCCCAGGACAAGTCCTGAATGCAACGCCCCTCAGACCACTCTGCTAAAGCAGCAGGGCTTGGGCATCTTGGCGCTCGCTTCCTGCTCGCTCCTCTTTCCAATGCCATCTGGCAAAGATGCACCTGAAATAGCCTGCAATAAAGACACCTGCCAGCCAGATGCCTCTGCTACCAAGGTGGACTTAACCTGATGTACTCGGCCTGCTGAGAAAGCCGGAAAACAGGAACCGGCCCCTGCCTGCTAGGGTGAAAACTCACCGGCGGGACTCTCCCCGGCTTGCACTTTCTCAAGCAATCACAATCCCTAGTTTTGTGTCACCGGAGTGTGCTTCTGTGGGAAACGGGGGTGGAAAAGTGCCTTTTACCATGGGAAGAGATTGGTTCGGTGCATCTTGCCTGAGCTGCTTCTTTTGAAAGTCTTTAGACAACACAGATTTGGGGAGAAGCTACAGGAGAAGAGTCCGATTCCTCCGCTGCCCTCCTTCCACACCTCTGCTGCAGCAGTGCATACTTCGAATGGACCATTATGTTTTGGGATCTTGCATTAAACCCAAAGCCCTAAGAGGGAAGAGACTGAAAAAAGGCACTTAACATTTCAGCTGAGGGATCAGGAAAAGCACTGTTGTCTCCTTATGTGTCTGGGGCAGAGAAGTAGCTTTCAGAGGCCAGGTCAGCCCATGCAGAGGAGCCAGCACAAGCCACCATGCCAACTTCAGAAGGCCTGTGTACTCCAAAACCACGAGGGGTGCAGCAGACCTGCACGTAGTGCCCCAGCTTTCTGCTGGTCAGGGGCGACGGCCATGCGCAGATGCCGATTCAGTAGCCAACCTAGGGAAAACTCAAGGGAGCTTTGCCCGATGAAGAGCTGCCGGGTGTGCTGAGCTCCGGCGGCGTGGCACGGCGCAGCACGGCACGGTCGTTGCTGCAGCAGGAGGCACGGCTCAGACTGTCACTGCATTGCAGCGTGCAGATTACAATCCCCATCACAGCAAAACTGCCCGTCCAGCCCGGCTGCCACGTGCAAAGAGAAACCCCGACGCTGAGGTCCTGGTCCACGCCAGATCTGCCTCGACAGACATGCATGGTAAGGGCAGACGTCTAGTTTCTCCCCGCAGACTTGGGGCGTCACACCAGGGCTCCAAGACCTGCCCTTCACTTCTGGCCATAATGACAATCTGTTTTAAAAACAAACCATGCGTGCTGTTTTCTGCACGTGCTGATCGATGCAGCGCACAATGCGACTATTTATCAATTATGGCCCGTGGCCTTGTGCCGAGATCCTGCAGACGCCAGGATCCGTCCGTCCGGCTCTGTCTGCAGAACAGGCACGGATGAGCACTGCACAAATGCTTGCTTTAGGCCTTTGTTTGGCGCCCTGGCTCTCCGCCTCCACCCTACCCCATTACAAGTCCTGCCAGGGATGACATGTCACCTTCCATTTTGTGACTTCTTGCTACCATACAGCTTTTATGAATTAAATTTAGACTTTATATTTCTGCAATTTGGGGAACAGCTCTCCAGGAAAGTGTCAGTTTATGCCTTCACGGAGATCCTGCAGTTCAAACTCACTCTCTTTCATTCCCACCAGCTTGGAGTGGCTCCATATTTCCCCGTGTTTAAATTGGCACGCTGCATTTTCATTAGGGTGCAATAGATCCTCGATGCCTCTAATTCAAGTATCCATTACTTAGAGGTCTGCAAACATGTCCATGCTAGTCATGGTTAGGTGAGGGGGAACTGTTTTGCCAAGGAGTAGGCTCAGCTTGCAACATGCAAAGAAGATGGATTTTTAATTTACATTATTTTGATTGTTTAAAACAAGCTGCAAATCACTGTGCTAGCTCCAGCTTTCCATGTGGCACTGAGTGGACCTCAGAGCTGCAGCAGCATCGGGTTTTCCCAGTGCAAAGCAGCAGCCAGGGGGGTCACACTTGGAAGCTGAAACAAGGAACAACTGAGTTCACAGAGATGCACACGCTTGTGGACACATGCTGGTCTGATATGGGATAGAAAAGACGAGGAGTACTTAAGTGCTGCTCTCCTGCAGGGAGCTCATACCTGCAGTCTGCCACAAGCCAGCCCCAATCCCTTGGAGCTGAGCACCCCTGGACTGATCCAGCTCTCACTGCTGTCTTTGGGAGTCTTGCATGACTGAGAAGGGCCTTAATGAAAAAATGAAAAAATTGCTGCAATCACAGGAGTAAGTATCCTGAGGTCTGGGAATAACCAGAGTGATAGAAAACGAGGGTTGGGAGAGACCTCAGGAGTTAGGTTAGGGTTAGTCCAAAGCCTGCCCCAAGCAGGACCAGCCCCAACTACATCATCCCAGCCAAGGCTTTGTCTAGCTGGGTCTTCAATACCTCTGAGGATGGAGACCCCACCACCTCTCTGGGGAGCCTGTCCCAGTGTTTCACCGCCCTCCTAATGAGAAAGTTTTTCCTAATATCCAACCTCAACTTCCCCGGCTGCAGCTGGAGCCCATTGCTCCTTGCTCTGTGCCCTGCCACCGCTGAGAACCAACGTGAGCGAGAGAGGAGCAGGCACAGGCCAGTCTAAAGGACCAAAGACATTTTAATTGCTACCAGCCCTGAACTTCCCCGTCCTCCTGGAAAGTGCCATTTCCCTGCAGGGATCTTCAGGGGCATTTGCAAAGTCTGGCAGGGGATCTCCATTATAAGGCGGTGTCTCTGCAGAGCCTGCAGGAGACAGCTCTGTGCCTTGGGGTTGCTGCTGCTGCTACTTCACGCACAGCTGATTAAAAAGAAATGACAAAGCAGGGTGGATTACTTACAACCCCAGAAATCGGCACCTTGCTTAGGTGTTCTTGGCAGCTCGCTTGCTTCTAGCAACTGAATTCAGCAGAAAACTAAATGGTGGGAGGGGAGGAAGAAATGTATAAATGGTTGATAAAATATTTACTTTTCCAGTACGTGGAGTGAAAACGGAGCAGCAAAAGTACAAAACGGCTTAGCAAAGGCAAAGTTTTGCTTGTGTTACACAGCAGCGCTATTCAGGAAAAAGCCCCGCTATTGGCGGTAATGCCATATAAATCCCAGAGCATTTAGCTGCCCCGGTAAACACGCAGCAATATGGGTCTCTGCTAATCTGCAGCACTGCTGAAGATCCAGGCTGGGGATTAGCTGCATTTTTATTGACGTGGAGCTTGGTCAGTCTCCCTTTTATGTTTCTGAAATGTTCATGTAATGGGATTTCTAATGATGGGAGGGCACAGCTTGTAATGTGAAAACCCCCATCCTCAGTGGGGCTGGCTGTATCAGGTGATTTGGGGAGCTTCTTTTGTTTCTTTCTAAGGGGTTGTACTTTGAGTTCCTTGATTGCACCTTGATGCGAAGGGGCTGCACCTTGTAGCTACCTATCCACATATCCCTTTGTCCTATATTTATACATGTAGATAATAACACGTTGCATGTATAGATGACATCTTATCCCTGCATCCCAGAGCCATCTATGCTGCTGCAGAAGTCTCAGTCCTATTCCCGGACGCATGCAGAGACACAAAGGGGTGATTTGCCCATGGGTGCACAGAGAGTCAGTGGCAGAGAGTAGAGGAGTTTTCTCTCTGCTTGCTGTGCACAATCCCTCTCCTGCTAACACGGCGCGTTTACAATGTGCTCTGAAGAGCAGGAGGTTTCTGGGAGTTGCCTCCCCCTTTCCAGGGGACAAGAAATTCCAATTAACATTCATGAGTCGCTAATTACACATCATTAACATGTAATTAACCATTAACATTTCCTCTCTCCAAGCCCTTTCTGCAAGGATTTCACTCCTCTGCTGACTGCTATATCTGGCGTGGGGGGATTTTTTGGTACTTTTGGGGGGGGGGGCGTTATCTTCAGGTTTGCTGTCACGTAAACGGTTTGCAATGCATGGTGCAGGGGAGCAGCCCCGGCAGCCGGCGTGCTCTTGACACTGCAAGGATGCATTTCACATGTTGGGGGTAGCTATTCCAAATCCGCGTGGCCTTCACCCTCAACAGATGGGATAAAATTCTGCTCCAAAGCCACCAGCTCTCTCCAGCTGAAGAGGGAAGCCCAATAGCTGGTTGCAGCATCAAGAGACTATCAATCCTGCCGGCCAAGCAGCAGAGTTCAAGGCGAGTAGGAGCCATCTCCATCACTTGGTTGCCTGATGTTGTACCTCTCTGGACCGATGCCTGCTATCTGTCTGCTTCAGTCACAAGCTCCTGGGGTATCCTCTGCCCAGGTGACCCCCGTCCCTGCATGCTTTTGGGGCTCACTGGTGCTCACTGCACGCCGAGACCTGTTCAAACCCCACTGCCCGGAGAAGGGGCTAAAAACAGCCATCAGCATCAAAACATGCTTGCGACGATGAAACCAGCCATTTAATTTGCTTTAATGCACTTCAAGCGCCCACTTGATACTGTATTGTATAAGTCTTTGAAATAATTCAATAGGAGACATTAGGTAAAACAGCCCAGGGCAAAAATCTTTGCTAGGATGTATGACTAAGCGGAGAAAAAACTGTAAATGGAGCAATATTCTCCTCATCCCCAATCCTCTCTAAATAATAAATGCCCACATTGATGACTTTTCTAGAATTATTTTCAAGCAAAAAGTTACACCTCAGTCATCTCCACACTGCTCGTCCTTTGCACAGAAGCGTGGAGTAGGGAAGCTAACGCATTTATGGAATAACAAGTTAGAAATATGATGCATAGGTAAAACCTGAGACAAAAGGTGTTTCAGTGGATAAGCAAACTGACCCCGCATCCAAGAAAACAGCTAACCCAAAAGCTGAATATTATTGAGGCCTTCCTGAACTCTGGTTCAGGAATAAAAGCTGGAAGAAAGGCAAATGACAAGTATTGGTCTTGTGGGAAAGACAAAACAGGGTTAATGGACATTACACCACTGTCCCGATCTGCACGCCCCTTGGGGAGAAAGCGACCGGTGGGATTAACACGAGCGATCCTAATGTCTCCCTCCTCGGAGACTCGCACTTCTCACTGAATGTGAACAAAGAAAGAGAAATCTTTGCAGAGAGCGTCGGCAGATTGCAGAATCGCTAATCCTCCGGAAAGCATCTCTGGCGGGAGAACTGAAAACAGCAGAGAAATACAAAGACTCAAGTGACCCAGCTAGTCAGGGAAAGGCAATATTCACAGTGACCGGGGAAGGGAGCAGGAGACATCTCAACAAATCTGGGATTGGGGTTAGGTTTTTTTAAAATCCACATACACAGAAGTGACGAATGCTGCGAGTCTTTGCGACTGCAACAGCGTTTTACTGCTAGGAGGGAGTAGCCAGGACATGGGAAATCTGCCCTGGGAAGCACGTGAGCCTCGACTGGGGTCCTCCCCCTCTGGAAATGCCTCTGTGTGGCCTTTCCAAGCAGAATCAACCTTCCCCTGCTGTCAGAGGTGCCAGCTTCAGCACTGCATTTCTCACGGTGCTCACCGACACCACGTCAGACACCTCTCCCCACGCTGGCGGGGCCAAGCTCGGCAGCAGAGATGGGGAGGGCAGGTAGGCGAGGACGGGAGAAGGGAGGGTGACCAGCCGGTGCTGGGAGGAGAGTCTGGCACAACCGGGAGAGGACTTGCTCGGGCTTCCAGACTGGGGCCGTCTCCAGTGAGATGCACAGACGGGAAGGTCCTTGCCTCTGAGTTTGCCCTCCTTTATCCAAGTCATTGGGCCAGCAACACCAATGATGGAAGAGGGACGCTTGAAACAGCAACGGCAACTGCAAACTGGGAGAGGGAATGCCTGTGACACTGCACGAGACGGGGCGCCAGCACTGCTTTCCAAAATGCATTTGCCTTATCCAGATGTTGATCTCACAGGGGTTTGGGGAGCTGGGTGGACCAGAAGCAGCTGCTGCTCTTCCAGCTGAAACCAAGGGAGAACGTGCACCGAGGTCAGGGAGCGCGCCCAGGCTCTGAGATGCCCACACGCACCAGAGAGAGTAACGGGGCCCAAGGGGACAGGGCGGCAGCCTCTGAAAAGCCCGCTGTGCAGGGCTGGGCTGAGCTGGAGGACGCTCAATCAGCCTCTCGCTCTGGGAATCATTGTTTTAAAAAATCCCAAACAAAAGAAAAGCTGGAGCCGAATCTGCTCTCCCTCCAGCTTGGAGATGGCAGGCTTGAAAGGTCGCATAACCGAAGTGTGAGGAGTGCGCCAGGTGACGTTCGCACCAATGCCATCTCCCCTCATGCCATGGGCAGTGTCTCTCATGGTTGAGTCTCATGTCAAAATGCAGGTGATGTCTCTCTGATGGCCAGACGCAGCAAGGATCAGTGTTCCTATAGGTCCCCACACCCACTCTGAGTAGTATCCCCCTCCATGCATAGAAGAAGATTGGACAATACCATATATCCTGGCATACAATGCACCCCAGAATATCATGTGCACCTCGTTTTTGAAAGGGAAATGAAGAAAAAAGATTTTTCCGGAGTGATGGCTGCAAGGAAGGAGCAGCGATAGAGCCTAATCTTCAGCTGACTCCGTTTCCTCGTCCTGTGTAGGCTGTGAAACAGGGGGAGCGAGACCAGGAGCAGTTAGCAGACAGCCTAAGAAAGGCAGGCTTGATTAGTGAAACATCAGGGCCATTAAAAGGGTCTTTTTTAATACCTGTGGAGTGAAGACCAATGAGCCAGTAAGTGAACGGACTCCCTGAGCTGCCTGAGTAGTAACGCTGCAGCTGCCGCGCTGTGGAGCAGGAATCAAGCCAGGGGGTTTCTATCCCAGGCAAATACTCATCTCCCCACTTAATGCATGCACCCCAATTTTGTAGGGCTCATTTTGGGGAAATGGTGAATGTTGTTTTAAAAAAACCAATATGTGGAATAAGTGGCTGGCAATCTGACCCCAGTAAGCAGCCATTCCTGGAGCGGAGGGTGCCGATCCAGAGTGGCCCATACCGGGTGGCCAAAAGCCTCAGAGAACAGAGGGTGCATTAAAGCAATGTTATGTAACTGGGCCCACCCGTCCCTCCCCACTCCTTGCAAGAGCGACTGGCGTTTTGTGCAGTTAACACAGTTGTGGATTTAAAGCGAAAGAAGCAAATCCTCCAAGTCGAGGGCTTGCAGCTGATGTCCTTAGCACAGAGGCTGAGGAGCTGCTTCAGGAGTTAGGAGCGAGGAAAGCAGCTGAAGCTAATGCAGATATTTTTGGACAGCAGCTGAATATAAAAAAGGCAAAGGTGATGGATCTCCGGAGGTGGAATATTCCAGCAGCGCTCGCTCCCAGACGGCTGGGAATACATTTAGCCAGGAAAGTAGCTCTGGCCGCAAAGGTCCCAGGATGTGCAGAGATGAGGGCTCCTACATCCCTAGCTGGGATAGAGGTGAAAGGACGCCAGCCCAAAATTAGACTGATTTGAAAGGAAAGGGGCATCAAGGATAAAGCCAGCCCAGCACGGACTGGCTTACATCAGTTAAATCAATGGACCGGCCCTGGAGGCAGCAGATGAGGAAAGGAAAGGAAAGGAGAGGGCGCTTTCCAGCACAGCATCAGCAGCAGGTTGCAACTGCGCGCCAACCCGCAGAGCCACAAAGCAGGGGGGAGCTTTGTGAGCAGCGAATATTACAGATGCGAGCTGCTCCAATATTTGGGTTGCACAGGAACAAAGGACCATCTTCTTCGAAACCAGAAGCCGTGAGCGTGGTGCAGCAATGACCGGCTGAGGTTTCACAGCCTGCTCTAGGCAGGAGAAGGACTAGATGATCCTAGCAGGCCCTCCCAGCCTTCGAAGTGATGAGTATGTGAAGCCAGGGAAATACATGGCTCCTGTTTCCTTACACCTGTCTGAGGTGCCCACGAGCTGGACGTGCCTCTGGAGAAGAAGCTGAAGGTCCTGGAAACCGGGTGGGTGCAGGGAGGCATCAGAGTGGGACAAGTGCCGCAACCTGCACAGGTGTCCAGCAAACAGGTGCTGGGCTAGCTCACCCACCCCTGAAAGACCAAACTGGTCTGCTCCTTAGGCACACTGGTTGTGTGGCTGCCCCCCAAACCAAAACCAGGAGCTTCACCCAGCTTTGCAAAACGCACTGCTCACCAACCAGGCACACACCCATCTGTGTGTCTGTCTCGGGCCGTTGCGTGCACACAGGGATGCAACCTGAACCGCTAATAAAAGATCCAGATTGCACAGCCTGGATCACTGGCAACTTGAATCATTGCTATTGAATCATTTCAAGTGAAAGTGCACTGCTTTCACTTATTACCACCACTGGCAGCCCAGAGGAAAGGTCAAGGACACTGAGATTCAATCAACTAGCAGTTAATGCAGAGAGATTCAGGCATTTTCCATCTTAATGAGAGCTGAGGTGTTAAAACAAATAAGTGCGATGGCATCCCCTGAAGACAAGGGATTCCAGCTGTGGTTCATTTTTGCTTTGCGCAGCTTTATGCTGCTGCTCCAACCGGCAGCTTTTCTCCCCTGTCTCAAGAAGCCTCTCTCCTGGTCTTGGCAGTTCCTACGCTGTGTTTCTCATCGACTGCTCATCTTACAATGCTCCCACTTTTCTGCGGCGGCTCTAGTTGAACTCGGGCCACCTGTTGAATACCTTTTCAGGGAAGTGCATGAAGGGGAGGCAGGAGGCGCGTTTGATCGCAGCTCTGTTCTCAGACCTAAAGCCTTTAACAAGCTTTTTGAGCAGCTGGTTTTCTACATCAGAGCGTAGCAGAGAGCAGTTGTTTTATTCATCAAGAGTCTGCAGTGAAAACATGCCAGGATGACAGCCCTTAACCGTGAGGGGGGGAGAAGTGCTGGAAGTATTTACTAGATGCTGCCCGTCTCCCAGGGGACCTCAAAACTGGTAGACGGCTAGGACCCAACAGCTCTGCTCTGCGCACACAAAGCCCGCCGTACTCCTGTTCGCTTGATCTAGTGTAAGGTCTAGTCCCCAGGTAGGGGGAAAACATGGTGATTTAGTCTGGGCTTACACAAGACAACTTTGCAGCCTCCGCAGACTTAAAGGTCAGCACCGGTCTCAGCACGCACTCACGAGCATCAATGGAGCCACATGTGACGACGAAGAGAAGAAATGACTTGGCTTGCAAAACCTGTTCCGAGATTCCTCCAAAGAGAGACCAGTCAATTAGAGGCCAGATCCCGAACACGGCTCTGATTACAATGGGGTGCACTCACCGCCAAGCAAGCCTGGGCAGGCGAGAGGCAGCGCTGGAGCTCCCACTGCTGCCTTCTGCACTCCCATCTTGTGGTCAGGAGCTCCTTCGCTAGACTCGACTGAGCCCAGGACTTGATACCCTGCCCTAAGCCGACTCCCAGACCGACCCATCACATAGCAGAGCGGAGTTCAACAAAAGTCATCGTCTCATCTGGTATTTAGTTTAAGGGGTTGACAACCTTTTACCACCGCTGGCTGCTACCCCCCGCACCTCCTGACAATCAGCAGATTTCCCAGACCATCCCGGCTATGACAGCACTGCAACCCTGCTCATATTATAAATACCATTTCTTAGCTCTATTGCACTTTTTATCAGAGCATCTCACAGTAAGGCTTCAAAAAGAGAACCACCACACAGGGAGTCACCGGAGTGGTCTTCTACGGCCAGTAAAACAGGACCAAGGCACTGAAGCCAAAGTCAACATATTTCAGATGGGGGAGCTGCAAGCCAAGCTCCTAAATTCATGTTGAGGGGGATGCATTCAGCACGTTGATTCGCAAGGGCTGGGCATCCAGAACTCCCCTGAAACCAGCTGTCATCCCCCAGCTGCTGCTCCAGTCCCCAGCGACAGCAGTCTCTAGCTATTGGGTTTGTCAGCAAAAGCCTGGAAGCAGACACTTCACCTTGACACAGAGGATAGCTTGGAAGACATCGCTGAGGAGAGGATGCTGTTGGCAAGCGAGCTGCCCTTGACAAGAGACAGACACAGTTCCCACCTTGCCTTGCTCCCCATGATGGATGATGACCCTGAATAAAGTGGTGGAACACTTTGTCACCCTAAAACAGTTCATCCCATTGCCACCTGGGAAATCTGCGTTTCCCTGCTTGTGTTTTCCATGTATCATTGGGCACCCTTTGGAAAACCATCCACTCCCATCCCCAAATAACCTCAGCATCGCAAGACCCACTGAGGAGACAGCAGGGAGGAAGAGAGTGGCTGGTAGTTTCATTTTTGCCCCAGGTGCAGGTGACTTTCTGCAATGTGAGAAATGGGGGGACACCTTAAAATCAGAGATGCAGGAAGTTACTGACCTAGCCACTGTGAAGGGAAGGGAGGCTGGGGGGGCGGGAAGGTGGACACGTCATGATCTGGACCTACCGGGCTGTACTGTGCAACACAGGGTTGCAAAACGTAATGGGTTCAGAGACATTTCATTGGATGCCGAGCAGCCCCTGATGGGATGGAGCTGTCTGAGCCTTGCATAAGACAGTGACATTTGGAAAGCACTTTGGGACTTGTCAGAATACAGGACTTCATGTAATGATGGGGAAGCTTGAGGGGAAGAGCTGCTCCTGTGAAGAAGGAGCTGCAGCAGAATAAAAAGAAACAGTCTGGTGCTGAAAGCAACCTCTTCGTTTCCATAAAACTTCTCCCTTGCCCAAAGGTTTGGTAGGGTTACTGTAAATCCAGGCAAGGCCTGGTGTCACCTCTCCTGCAGCAACGGTGGTCTTACGGCCAGGGGGAGACGATGCCCTGAGTGACACAGACCCAAAGGTGCGGGCTCAGTTTGGGAGATTTAGGCGCGCCCTTCGCAAGGAGCTGTGAGCACCACTGTTCCTCAAACCACCCAGCAATCGCCTGCAAAGGTGTCTGTGGAAAGTGGGGCAATGACCAATACTTTTGCTCCTCCTGTTTTATCAGGATTCAGCATTCATGAGACCTGGGTTGCCTTCCAAGGCCTAAAAAAGTCTTGGTGGAAAGAAGGCTGCTGCAGACAACACCTGGTGGGGAAACGTGCTGCCTAGGGAGTAACCACCACCATTTTCTCAAAAGGTCCCTGTGGCAGCGCCCCCTACCTACCATGCCAAATCGGGTTTAATGCACCCTTGCTATCTCGCCCGCCACGTCTTTGTTGGTAATTATTGGTAAAGGAAGGCTGCCTTTTTAACCCTCCTTGGCACGGTGCCTTGATGTATCTTGACTCTGTCTAGTTGCCTGGTGCACTCCAACCTCTGGGGCTGCACGTGAGTCCCACAGTCACCCGTGCCCTCACAGGTCCCCAGACTCATCTTTGTTGCCCGCCTGTGCCCTCGCGGGCACCTCCTGACTTCTCCCGCGCCCTGGCCCCCACCAGGGCCCGTCTCCCCACAGCTTTCGTAGCCCGCACCGGGGCCCGTCTCCCCGCGACTCTTGTAGCCCACACTGGGGCCTTGCCTCATGATCCCCTGCCCACACCCGGGCCTTGCCTCGCGATTCCCTGCCCGCACCGGAGCCTGTCTCCGCGATCACGCCACCCGCACTAGGGCCTTGCCTCGGGGCTCCCGCAATTGAGGCTTAGGTGGCCATAGCCATGCCTGGCCTCCAGACCCCCTTTTCGGATCCTACGCCCCACTGGGGTTTCCCACAATTGGGGCTCAGGTGGCCATAGCCGTGCCTGGCCCCCCAGACCCTCTTTTCGGGTCCTACGCCCTACTGGGGCTTCCCACCTGTGCCCACACTGGGCTCCTCCCAATACTGCCCACACTGGGGCTGGGGTAGAGACACCCCAAAACGCAGCGCCCTCTCTGGCACCAGGAACCCCCACACTACTGGGGAGCTCCTATGAGGCCTCCTCCACCCCTACAGCCTCACCCGGTCCTCCGGTCTTATGCAACAACCAAAACCGAAAACTCACACCCCTGCGTTCCACCGTGAATTCCACGCCAAACTGGCTAACCTTCCTTCCTCTCCCTGCCAGGGCTTCCTCCACCCAGTATCCTCACACCGCAACTGCTCAGGCCGTCCGGCTTCCCTGCTACGGTTGCCCTGCTTGCTCCTAGAGCTCCACCTTCCTTGGCTCCCAGAGGGGAACTGACCTACCTGCCTCAGCCTCGCTGTTTATAAAGGCCTAGGCCCTGCCCCCTTCCGGTCAGCTGACCAGACTGGTTGTCTCGGCAACCCACACCTGTGCTGCCCTGGTGACTGGCAGCTGAGCCCATATTACTGTTGTCAGTAGCAGGCATCCTAGTGCCCTGCTACAGGCCCGCATCCAAGTATTGACCTGGCACCACATTGCCTGGCTTGTCACACCTGAAGGGAAAATGGGGCAGCTCCAGCAATAGACTGAAAGCTGTTTAATACCTTGCTGTATGTGTGTTTCTGGATCAAGGAAGAACTGACCCTGGAATAGCGATATTCCAGCGGCAACGTGCTAATGATCTCTGTATTGCACAAAGACGTCATAATCCAGCATTTCTCTTATTTTTCCACTTAATGGGCTGATCGCTCCGTTCCAGACAGAATAAAGTCCTCACTACAGGCTTGGGGTTTTTGGGGGGGAGGAAAAAACCTATTTGATGTGAGGGCATGGCTGGTTGGTCTAATACCAGGAAAACACACAAAGCGCTATGTTTGTCGGTTCAGCAAGGTCTTTATTTTGCCTGTAGGGTTTAATGTTTCAAAATATGTATTCATTTAAATGCAAATTCCTGCTTCCACCTGGGACCCAACAAAAGCTCTTGCCAGAGCAAATGTTGAACTTTCACATTTATTCCCCACTTCCCCATGTTTTTTTTCTATAACATTTGAGCCTTTAAAGCTGACCCATCGTTTCACACATGAAAACTGAAAGGAAAGGGAGGGAAAAAGAGAAAGAAAGAAACCTCAAAGGCTTTCACCTAATGCTGGTTTTTCCTCGTTGGTACGCCACATACCAATCTGCCATGGTAAAAGGCAATAATATCCTGCCCTGCAGAGACTCGGTGGTCATTTCTTTCAGAGTCGCACCGTGCACAGACTACCGATATGTCTGAGCTGGTAACTTTTTGCAGTTAAAACCATGCATCCAACCATCAGGGGCAAGGGGGAGGTTGGTGTCTCATCCCACAGTCGAGGCTGAAAGCCACTGGCTGAAAATGGAGAACGAAGCCAAGTCTACTCCCAGGTGCGCAACTCCTTCTCCATCTTGCACGCCTTGCCTTCTGCACCGGCCCAAAGAAACCCCGCCGATCTCAACCGGGACGAACGACGTGGTTCACGAATTACACTTCTCCCCCTGGGAAAGCGTCAGACCCTCTTCCTATCAAACAGGATGGTTTTGGATAGGGCTGATCCTGACTTGAGCGGGGGCTTGGACTAGACCAGTGGTTCACAACCTTTTTTGTACCAGGACCCACTTGTAAACGCTGATGGCCAGTCCCAGGCCAGTAAATAGTTTAAGTGGTAAACACACAAGGATTTTGGCTGCAAAATATGTATTACACACTACAAGTTAAAGCAGCTCAACAGTCTTAATTTTCAAGACAGAAATCAATATCAACAAGAAAACATTAACAGCAATAGCGACGTGTGGCCCTCCGCTACTCCCAAGTGACGTTCATGTTTTTCCATGATTGTTCGTGACCCTTTCACATATTCTTGCAACCCGCTTTTGGGTCGTGGCCCATGGGGTGAGAAATGGTGGACTAGATCTCCCGAGGGCCCTGCCAGCCCGACTTTGCTTTGACTCTGTGATTCAACGCAGTCTGGGCTGATTCACAGCTCACAATCCAAACACGCCTCTACGCTTCAGGAAAGTCTGGATGCAAAATGAACCTTTTGTGTTAGACCCGCTACTGGTCCAACCCCCAACACGGCAGCGCCTGCCTTCGGCCTCCTCTGGTGCGGTCCCTCCACGACCCGGTGAGAAGAAAACGCCGGGCTTCCCTTTGAGGGTTATGAAAACGTGCCAAAAAAGAGAAAGAAAGTGCTAGAGTAGCGCCAAGCGGGTAAGCGTGGACTCCTGCCTCTGAAACAGATGCAGGTGTGCAGGAGAGAACTTCACACATCCCCGGATCGCCTCATTAAGAGCCTCAGCTGTCATGTTCATTAATTGCATTCAAAATGTTAATGAGCTCGCTGCCGAGGCACCGCTGCGAGACGGCCCGGGGAGCGCAGGCCCGTGCGTCATGTCTGCTGGGTCAGCGCTTCGCCTCTGCCGCCGCTCCTCAAAGCCCCGAGCTGGCCACCAAACGCCGGCCCTTGCTGACGGAGGAGAAAGCCAGGCCAGCGCCGATGCTGCAGGCGCTTCCTCGATTGCAGAAAACCCCGGGACGGAGCAGCTGAGCACAGCCGCTGTGATGGCCAGAACCAAAAAAATGAACAAGCAATAAATCTGGGCTTCTTGGAGGCGTTTGGAACTTTTTTCCAATATGAAGCGTGTATTTTTGTAACCCGCAAATGTAACTTGTAACTGTCTGTGGGACCGACTAGCCTCAAAGACAAAGCCAAAGCTGTGAAATTAGCTGACCTCATAGTTCTGTCTTGCTCAGATTTTAGCCTTGATGATGATAAAACTGGATTCAACTGTTTTTCAGCACATTTCAAGAAAGGACATCTCAAAAAAAGCACAGTCAGAGAGTGCTGAAGGGGCTGGATTTGGGCGAGGTAATGTGAATTTCAAACCTGAAGATGCTGTGTTGCCATTTGCTTACTGGATAAACCCAAGCTTGGGCAGTAACTTGTTATAATGATTTCTAACACCTTTTAACCCCATAGGATAACAGCTATAAATTAATATCACTAATGGCTATATAACTAAAAATGTATTATATAATTAGGATATAAAAGAACACGCACTTCATAGTAACCCTGGGGAAGGACGGAGCAGAAAGGTCATTGCTGTCCCGTACCCCACGGATATCCCTTACTCCCTGTGAGAGCGAGGACCAGATCCTGACCGAGGGGCTTCCACCGGTTCTCCTTCGGGCAGCCCAGTTCAGAGACGTCTGACCTCGCTGACTCAGCTCGACGTGCATCTTCTAACCGAGGGACGATCGATAAGTCACTAACCACGTGGGAACTCTTGGTTAATTTCTTTACCCGTTTTATTATCGCTGTCAATTTTAATCTGTATTGTTATGCTGTCTGTTTATTGGCTTCACCTTTTTATTAACTATTATATATGCAAACTGTATCTTTTGTTGTTGTAAGTAAAATTAATTCCTTTTGGTAAGTCAAACTTGTCATTTCTTTCCTTTCCAACATCACCTCCTCGATCCCGAACCAAAAAGCCCAGTGACTAATAAAGCTGCAGTGCTCAGTCAGTCTGCAACTAAATTGATATACTCCCAGTGCCCAGCTGGCCTGTGACTAACCGGCCCTTTATTACATGGCGTTTGCAAAGTGCCGCGTCCCTACTCGGAGCTGGACCCTGTCTGATCTGCTGCTCTGCTTCCTGTTCCTTGCCCTGTGCTCCCTGCCTGATCTGCTGCTCTTCTTTCTGCTGCCTCTGTTGCCTGCCCTTTTCCTGATTTGCCATATGCTACACGCAGAGGCTGCCTATGCCGCATGTGTCGTGCATGATGATAAGTTGACCCCCCTGCCCCAGGCAGGGTAAGGCAGGGCTGGGTTATGTCTGTGGGAATACAAAAAAACCCTCCTTACTGCAAAAGTACAACAGTTGCCCTTTAAGTCTGAAGCCCCTTCTACACATTACAAGTATGGTGCAATTAACTGGTTAATTGTGCAATTACCTGGAGACTGACTACAAATGCAAAATAGCTCTCACCCGATAAAAAGCTCCAACCAGATACACAGTTAGGCCTCAAAAAGTTCTGCTGACTTGATAGCTGGTTGCTATCAATCTTAAATTCGCACACATAGCAGAGTCTCCCCTGCGGCTGGGAGCCCCATCAGCTGTCAGGGACCCCAGCTGCAGGGGTGCAGCGTGCCCAGCGTGAAACCCCTGAGCGCTGGGGATCATGGCTGCCATGACCCCCAAGGCTTGAGGATGCATGAGACCCCCAGCCCCATGGGACCAAGGGACCGAGGACCTTGCAACCGATGGGAATATTGACCCCTGTTTCATGACCTTCAAAAAGATCAGTTCATATCAGGGAAATCGGACGCATCACAGACAGGAGTTAGTCTACAAGACGCAGGGTGACATCTTCCCCCATCAATCACACTAAGCCAACGGGCCTCATCCAGCTCAGCTAGCAAGTCACTTTCCCCAGTGCAGTCTGGGGCTCAGTCTCCATCCCCACCACTGACCCCAGGAATTGGCCTGCGCATTTATCGACCTGCAGCTGATACAGGTCTCGATAAAAGCACCGCTTGAGAAGCAGCAGCTGGAAGCAGGGATGAGGCCGAACTGATCTCTCAGCCCACTGTCATCAGGACGGTTCAATGGCAGCGAGGCTTTTTTTCTTGCTTTCATTAAAAAGAGGGGGGGAGGGATGTCATCTCTCCAGCTGGCAATCGCATGCGAGTGACACACGTGACCTTTCCGACTGACCCCAGAGGGCAACGCACATTTCCCTAATCAGATGCACGCATCCCGAAGAGGCACTGAGTCACAGCGCTTCCCGCAGCCCCTGGTGCTGGACCGCAGGGCACCCGGCAAAAAGGGCCTTGCAAAATCCCGGGGGTGGACCGCTATGTTTCTGCAACGTGAGGCTCCCGGCTGCTCCTCTGGCGCGCTGTCCCCATGCCCCCAGCCTGATGAGCTGGTTTATGCTGCGGTGCACGTCCGCCTTGCAGCTCCCATAACAGCACACGGCCTCAGAGACTGAGCTCAGACAGGAACGGACAAGGCAAGTGACCCGCCAGCCTAGAAACAGGGGGATAAAGCAGGCAGGGAGTCGACAGCTACCTGAGGTCAGCAACGTGACACCCATTGCCACACTTCAGCCAAAACCCTTCAAACACCAACCTGAACACAACCGAGGAGCACGAAACCATCCGCAGACTGGGTTAGGGTAACCGGGGTCTCAAAACGGCCTCTGGCTTCTTCTCTCATCGCCTGTGGACTAGCTGTTCACACGGTGTCCCTCAAGGTAGTAACTGCCCTGTCCACTGCGCTGGATCTAATCATTTCCACCTCTTGCAGCAGTATCCCCTCCCCAGCCCCTTCCCTTTCCAAACCAAACCCTTTCCTTCCGCCCACCTTTGCATGGCCTCTGCTCTCAGTGGTGCAAGGCACAGTCTTTCCCCACGGTTCGGCGTGGATCTAACACGCGGATGAGCTCCAGGCGTCGTGAGTACGGTTCCCTATTCTGCCACAGACAGCCAACTGTCCAGAGGGGCCTTAGCCCCCCTTCACTCCTGCTTCTCCTTCTCCAGAGTGGGGATAACCTCCGGGGCTGCTGCCACAGTCAGCTGTCCATCAGCGTTGGCACAACACATTGCCTTCCCCAGCTGGAAGATGTTGAATGGTTAAAACAAAGGCACAGGCCCTGGGCTGGGAGGCAGACACGAGCCGGCTGGTGCAGAGCTGTGTCTCGGGATCCTAATCAACCCCTGGATGCTCCAGCCCAGTGCAGAGCTGCCTACAGGCCCACTACATTCAGGCATGACTGTACTCTTGGGAACGGACCACGCTCAGTAATGAGCCAAGGGGACTTTCATCTCTACGGCCCTCTCCCGCGGGCCAGAATCGAGAGCTGGTTACTGTCCTCCAGGATACTGGTCTAGTGCTACCAGACAAGCATCCCTCTCAAACCAAATGGAAACAAACTGGGATCCTTGGGGAATCCAAGAGCTGCACTGGGGACAGAGACTGCAGCTGTCTTTTCTTCTTTGACATCCCTCCAGGGCAAGACTTGGATTCACAAGTGAAGCAGCACTTTTGCTTTCCCGGGTCTGTAGCTAAATAAAGCCCTGGAGCCTCCAGGGCCATCAATCGAGCACCTTGCAGAAGCTCGGCATTCGCTGCTGGACTGCACGTTGCACCACTCACCTGAGAACGTGGGCATGTTTTGCAAACAGAAACAAAGGCTCGGCGCACCCCTGAGGGTCAGGGCAGCAGTAGCCCCGTTTTGACTGATGGCAAAAAGGGCTCAGCAGCATCTGCCAGCTCCAGATGCTTCCGTGCCTAGGTGCAAAAGCTGGACACTTGGGTCAGATCTGAAGACCTTGCTCGTTTCAATGTTACTAGAGCAGGGGCAGGAAATTATTTTGGTTGGAGGGCCAGTTACTGAGTTTTGGCAAGCCATCAAGGGCTGAATGACAGGCAGCCAGGGGCAGATAAACATTACTTTTCTACATTTTTTAGGGGCCCTGTGGGCTGGATAGAATGGCCTGGCGGGCTGCGTCCCGCCCGCAGGCTGCATTTTGTCCACCCCTGTACTAGAGGCACAACAGGATGAGCCCAGAGTGGAGTAGCAGTCTGAGCACCAAAAGGTCCTGCAGATACAGCCCTGATCTTTGTGCTTGTTACAGAGCACAGGGTGTGCTCTGTTACTCCTAGGGGCATGGGCAGCAACACAGCAGCCTGCAGCTGGCTATTCTCCCGAATCAGGCCTAATGACCTGATTTGGAACAGGGCCCAGCTGTTCACTGTAAGAGCAGGGCCCCGAACTGCAAGGACAGCAGTTTGTTGCTAGCAGCTAGAAGGACACCATCGGCTGGAGCTGCTGTTCACAACAGCTTAGCGGTCTGGAGGGGCCTATAGGGATGGTACAAGGTTCCCTGTCCTGGGCCATGACACAAAACTACACCCTGCTCTGGTGGGGCTGCCTGTGGAGCGGTAGTCCCTGGAAATGCCAGGCCAGTCACGTCCCCAGGGAAAGGTGAGTATGCCTTATAACTCCAGCCCTCCACAACCCTGGCGGGTAATAACAAGGCAGAAGTCCAGGTGAGGAAAGGACCTGTGGCAGCCCCCAGACTCACACAAGATCTGAGGCTGCACTAAGGGAGCCGGGAGTGAGGCTCTAGGGGGTGGGGCTCTGAGCTTTTGGGGAGTTATGCGAGAAGCTCCTGGGGCAAAAGGATAAAGGAATTATAGCCCAGTGTAGGACAGGGATGGGACTTGGAGCCTGCTGTTGAGAGGGGTTTGGCCAGCGTTAGGGCACAGGGACTACGAGCTCCCGTGGGTAGTGAGAGTCCCATATGAGACTATGGAGCTCAGGTCCCAATGTGAGGCACTGGGGGAACATGGGTGCCATCTGTGAGGCATGGGATACAGTATAGGGAAGGTCAGAGCCGTGTACATAGGCCCTAAGCATAAAGGCAAGTAAATGGGCAGCCTCCCACCTGATTGACATCTCATAATCATTATCATCAAGGCGTGGCAGGTAAGGAAGGTGGCCAGTTAGCCCAGAGACAAGTGGGAGGGTCAACGACTGGACCAGTCCTGGGACGCCCACTTGTTACACTGCTATTGAAAGGACATGAGCTCATTTGCTTTATTTCCCTCCATTTTATACAGTATACATGAGTACTGTCTACTATGCTCTAAAAAAGGATACAAGGATGAAAAACGCTCTAAGAAAACATCATCTAACATGCAATGTGCCATAAAGACAGAGGCCACATCTACACATTCAATTAATGTGCTTTAGGTAATGCACATTAAATCTAGTACCTCCATTACTAGAAAAATGTGTGTTAACTTATTTTAACGCACATTAGCTAAAGAACACTAATTTTTTGTTCTTTTATATGTAATGTTAGTTCTTGTTAGCTCTTGGTTTTGTTGTGTGTATGCATGTGTATTGTGTACACACACACACACACAAATATATATAATTTTTTGTTCTTGCATATAGAGTTTTTATGCTTAGTTGTGTTGTGTGCGTGTGCGTGCGCGCAATGACTGTTTCCAGCACAGGGCTGGAGGACCTGACACCACTTTAAAGAGAAGTTAAAGATCATATCCCTGCCTCAACAGATTACATGCAGGGCCCAGTGATGCAAAGACGTACACCCGTGAGAAACGTTAGTCGTCTCAGCAAACCCACCAGTGTCGGGTACTTGTGAGATGTCCACCTGGGCCCTACCAGGGCTTTCCATGCGGTTACACCCACTGACTGTGCTAACACAGCCTCTCTCGACCACGGGGACAGGCTGTCCAGGCACAGGCCGATAGGAAACTTGTCACAGGCAGGCATCAATCTGTAGATGAGAGACCAGCCCCACAGAAAGGCCGAGCAGAGAGACCTTCTCTGCAGCCGAGGACTCCGGCGCTTTTCCAAACACGTCCTGCTGCTGTAACCACCAGCTTGGTTCCCTGGGGGCTGGGGAGGGTGGGAAGGGTCAGGCAGACCGACCTAGTGTAGACACAACCTGCCGCCTGACCATCCAGGAAGCGCAGTGTCTAGGGAAGCTGCCCAAAAGGGACAGAGCTAAAGAGCAAATCTCAGTCCGCTGAGCAGAGCAAGGTCACCCTTAATTACCGCAATGTTTTTAGCAAGACGACCAAACCTCACAGCAAAATGACAGGGATGTCACGCAAACCTTCACTGCATAAATTGCAATAATTCTCCTGACAAACTTCAGAGCCAAGCTGCCGAGCCTGTGTGCTGCCTGACAGGGCCTGTCTGAACAAAGAGATACTGGGGGAAAATAAATGGGATCTAATGTCCACCCAGTGTGAGTAGAGGGAGAGTGACTTTGGTGGAGCCCTACTGCTGTGTCGTGTACGGGGATCAAAGCCGTGCCTTTGAGCGACTGCCTTTGTCGTGTTCAATAAACAAGTGGATTTTTAACAACACATAACGAAGAGGGTGATTAAAATAAGCATCATGGCAGCTGAGTACAGAATGACTGCAGGGATACGGCACTCTTATCACGCCACCCAGCCAATGCCCGATCACAACCTTTGCATGTTATACGGACCCACAAACGATCAGGCAGAGTCGCACACAACCGCTGGCCCAAAGCCCTGGCATGTTAAACACAGCAGGAGTCAAAACTCGTGGCAGAGGTGATATCTTTTATTGGACCAACTAGATAGTTGCAAAAAAAATTCTAAAGCCATTTTTTTGCAAATATCTAGTTGGTCTAATAAAAGATATCACCTCTGCCACGAGTTTTGATTCCTTCTGCCTCTAGACCAACACGGCTACAACCGGGATACCTTGCACGTTAAATATAGTTCAATTCTCCAGCGCAACTCTGGGCTCTGACCGTCTCTCGGTCCCTTCCCACGACGTCTTCGAACAGGCCTTGCTCTTAGCAAGTCACTTGTACCGTTTAACCTGCAACTCCTGAATCTCGCTGGCTCTTTTTGTGAGCATAACCCAGATGACAATCTTCCCAGGAACCGTTTTGTCAGCAGGTGAGCAGACGCTGCGTGGTACAATGCTCCGTTCCCAGGGGGGCACCCGGCCGTCTGGGAAGCCGCGTGTTTGCAACGAAGCTGGTTCATGCTGGGTGCTGTCATCACACCTGCCATGTAGCTGGCTCCCTTCTTCCAGTGATCCCAAGCTGCACAACCAGCTTTTCAAGTCACCTGCAAACGATTTTCCCAGCGACAGCCTCCAAGATCCTTCCTCAGAGATGTTGAGCAAGCAGAATTAAGCACACATGCCTGAGGACAAAATTTGGTCTCACTGCGGGTCTTTTCACACACAACTGAAATGCAGCCACTTCTGCGGCACAAATTGGCAGCCGCTGAAGATCAGAGAACAGCACACCATATGGCGCCGGGCTGGGGGGAAGGAATATTTTCTCTTAGTGAAACAACTGGGGGGCGTTTTCGGCAAACAGAACGTGATTCTCCAGCTAGAGTCAGGCCGTGATACTAATGGGAGCCATGCCGCTATCACAGTGAGGCCGTTCTCAGCCTAAATGCCGCAGAGACTAATTCTGGAGACTACAAACAAATGACAGAGCCATGTCCCTTGGGATACAGTAAAACCCTTACCTTTAGGAAACCAAGACGCCAGGATGAATTTCAGCTGACAGGGCTGCTTCACAAGGTCGAGAGGCCTGTGATGAGAAGTGCACGCCACAGGATGGGGTGAAATGGTGGGTTTTGAGGTGTGATGTTACTTCTATTCCTCTTCAGTGGGTGCATCTACACATGCAAGTAATGTGGCTGAATAAACTGCAGCAAAGTTTGCACCAGAGTTTATTGCTCGCAGGCGCTGTGTATGCAGGTGTGTCCGGGACCACAGCAAGTCGTGCCGGGTTGGAAAAGCCAAAGCTGACCCAGCTCAGTGTGCTGCGGTGGGGCTGGCTGGGGAACGAGGGTGCTTCAATGCGGGGCTAGATGGCCCCCACAGAGAAAATAATTCCACTGTAGGATAGTACTTGTGTCAGGCAGTACTAACCTAGGGTAGAGTTAATTAATTTAGTCTGTCCTGCCTGCACTCTGTGGGGAAGGGCTCTGGGCACCCCCCCACTACCACTTGGCAGACCCTCAGAAGACAAACATCTGGACAGCTGTGGTGAAGTGCAATGGGAGTGCCAAAAGACCAGCTAGTTAAAATGCCTGCGTTGCACAGACTGTCGACTCCTCGACATCACTCATTTATATAATGCAGGGGTGCAGGCGACCTGCTCCCCTCGCTGCCGTCCACGCGGTGCAAACGCCCCAGACATCAGGTGAGCCGGCCACGCCATCAGCCTTTCAGAGCAGAAGCAGCCGGTGAAAAATCAAAATTCTGCCCATGACCACTGGCATTTAATCAATATTGTATCTGAAAACATATTAAATTATATTAGGTGGAAAGAGTATTCAAGTTAATGTTATCTCCTTCAAAAACTTGTTTAAAAGCGCAGGCAGACGTGGGGGCTTTCCACCAGCTGAGATCAGTGGATTAGGATTTCACATCAAAATGGAAGGAAACTTCAGATAAAGCGGCTGACTGAAGTTAATATAGACCGAATATGTAAATATGACACACTAAATTACTCCATTTGCAACAAGTCAATGGTAAATAAGTATCTTTGCTTTTTCCTTCCCATTACGCTTGGCATGTGATTTATATTCGTTTCCCGCAGCACAGCTGCCGCAACGGAAGACACAGCATCCACCAGCCTCATCAGCAGAAAGGCGGTGGGAGGAAGGCTTTTGGTTTGATTAGAGTCCCCAAAGGGCCAACTGGGCAATGAATTGCTCCCCGAGGAACTTGATGGGAGATCACATGTGCAAGACTATGGCCAAAAGCTCGCCGCCAGCCTATAAATCCAGTCCAGGAAAAAACAGGGGGCTGTTATATTGCTAGACATTTGGCCTGCAGAAGCTTTGTGTTGGTGTTTAATAAAGCACAGGGCTGACTTGCTTTTGCAAAATAAAACCACAGATCGGGAGGCAAAGCAAAACACACCTGTGTGCAACCGATGCGTGGGGAAGTTCGGGGGGAAACGTGCACAAACAATGCAGCGCAGCACGTCCGTCTGTGCAGGTCGCCACGAGCACCAGCCTGCCAGCTAAGCACCTCACTTGGTCACAGTCTGAACATACTCTCCACCATAAGCCCTGGATTCAGACCTGCTCGCCAGATCCCTTCCCGTCCTAACGCCTGAACCTGTGAGCGGCTGAGGACCAGCAGATTTCAACACAGACCTAAGTCTCCTGGGAACACTGATGCTGCAGGGCTGTGTCTCGTGGCCGGGAGTCAATGCACGGCCTGAGCAAAGAGACTGAAAGCAAAGCAGGCACGTGAGGGCTGCAGGATGCACAGTCCATATACCCTCCCTGTCTGTCTGTCTCCCCTTGCCTGGGAAGACGAGGCGAAAAAAGAACACCCGGTATTGCTCTGTGCAGGCAGTTACTGGGCGCACGGAAGGAGGAAGAGACATAATGCTCTAATCCAAAATCTACAGTCTGGAAAGCATCCGCCACCGATCAGCACAGGCACAGGGGCCAGGCTAGGAGGGTTCCCAGTTTTCCCACCGACTTGCTCCTTGACTTTGGGCAAGGCAATGACAGCCAAATTTTGCACATGACCTAAACCTTGCCTCTGCCTGTGAGCATCATGTGCTTCGAGGGCACCATTGTGCAGCTATGGCTGGCACTTGGGTGTCTACATCTGATCAACCCAACAAAAGCCACATCCAACAGGGAATCACTCTTTACTGAAAAGCTCGTGGTTTTACGTCTCCGCTTTGTACACAAAAACCTGCATATCAAGGAATTGTACATGCAAGGTGCGTACGTGCAACAAAAGGGCACCTTGACAAACAAATGCCTCATCAACGTGCCTGGGCCTGTAGCCAGGGTGGGATAGGGGGGCGAGGCAAAGCTGGAAGTTGCTTGACAGCTCATCCTTTTTGTTTGCTCTCTGTCTGATCCTTGACCCCTTAAAAAAAAAATTTAAAAAAATCACATTTTGCTCCCATTAATAACCAATGGTTCAAATCCCAAACTTTCTTCAAAACGCAGGCCCAGCGGAAGATACAAAAATAATTACAGACATGAAATCTGCATGCCTTTGCCCATCACATCCAATTATTGTGAGGCTGGGAAAAAGCAAGGCCCCCAGGATGATAGTGTCCCTTTAAATAACTCAGCCAGGAAGGCTGCCAAGATAGCCCCAACATTTTTAAGCAGTTCTGCACGGATCCCATCAGGTCCCAGAGCCACGGCTGGCGGCACATCTGCAGCAGCTATTTTTACTTCCTCTGCCATGATCTGAGCATTAAGAAGATTCCTGCTTGCTCACCGGGGGTCAGGAAAAGCTATGCTCAGAAGGCAGATGTCCAACTTTTGCCTGAAAAACGGAGCAATATGATGTACCGTAATAGGATCTTAAAAAAGGTCACCCATCTCCTCCGGAGGCACGCGGCTCACCCATTTTTTACAGTACAGAAATCTGCCCTTTCATAGTCTGCAGGTCACTGCTGTGGGGCTAGCAGGACAGCTGGACTGTCGCCACATTCAAGGACTCTCAGCTTTATTATCTCTGAAAAGCTGCTTTATCTTTGCTGCCCAGATCAGGGCTAATTTTGGCCCAGGGTCTCCTACAATTTAATAAGCAGAGTCTTTTCTTTCCAAAATTAATCTTCTCTTTCCGACCTGAATGCAGATGCAACAGCTGTAGCATGCTAATGTCCTGAATGAGACGAACCTCCTGCCTTAATCTGGTTTGCTCGTCACAGCAATGAGAGCAGGGCTCTCTGCAATATCTCAACAAATTGTTCTTGGGAAGACAAACAAACCCCGTGCACCTCAGACCCGAGCTGTTTAACTACAGGCTCTTTGGCCCAAAATGAAACATTAGAGAGTGAGCTGCTGTCAGGTTTCTTTGGAGCAAAGAAAGGAATAGGAAGAGGGGGCTGCACGGAGCTCCCACGTACTCTTAGCAAAGCATCACCAGCGACTGCTGCAGAAAGGAAGAAGCGACAAGAAAAAAAATCAGACCTGGGAAGCAGAGGAGGAGAAAGGGAAAAGGGAATCATGGGCAAGGAGGCAACCACTTCAGAAACCTGCTGGAAACCCTTGACTCTGCTAGGAGGAGACAGGCCTCTCTGGAAGGGCACGCAACTGAATTCCTGCCCAAGTAATTCACCTCCACGGGCAGTTCATCTCCGGGCAGCCGGAAGAGTCAAAAAGGCAGCGGATGCTTTGCTGCTCCCATCGCCATCCGTTTGGACTCCCGGGGCCAGGACACGTCCCACTCTGCCAGCACCGGGGAGGTCTGGAGGACCTGGGGCTCGCTACGCCGCCCCTCTTCCTCTACCCCGTGCCTGGCTTGCACACGTGGGCCAGGGATGCAGCATCCACTGCGAAAAGCCCAACTCATTCTTTGTGTTGTGCAAAGCAAAAGGCTCCTGGTTCCTCTCTCTCCCCTCCTTTGACATTTGCAAAATAGCAGAGATCACAGTGCTGAGAGCCACGGAAAGGCCTGAAATAGCAAAGGAGAGCACTAAAAGGGTTTCATCCTCAAATGCCACCACTTCCATCCTCCAGAATTGCCGGTTATTGAGCAAAGAGCTCAACCAGAGAAACCAGAACACCATAAAGGTCATCCATAGGGCCCCAACCTGCAATCCTGCCCCTAGCTGAGCTGAAGATACAGAGGCTGAGAAACTCCTGTACCACTGCCAGTCGGATGGAGCTATTTACGCTCCAGTAATTGCCAAGGTATTTTAGACCTACGTGGAAAACAGACCTTGGTATCCACTCAGAAGAGGCTGAAAGGTTTTTCACGATGACATAATGCACCAGCCTTTGCAACACGCACGTAGAAAGTATTCCTTCATTGCAAGATTGCTTCCCTAAATTCCTAATCGAGAGAGAGGCAAAGGCCACGTCAGGTGCACAGATACCATGGTGATGCACGCGCAGCACGGGAGCCTTCAGGAGCTCTCTGTCGCTTGGGATCTGAAGAGAAACACAGCACGTGCCCTCAAGGCTGGACCCTCCGATCAGATCTGTGCGAGCCTAACGTCTTGTGCAAAGAAGGGCACATGCACGGTCCACAACCTTTGTCTGGACGCCCGCATCTTTCACCCGTGTGCCCAGCTGAGTGCTTCTTGGTGCACGTGGTTACCACGAGTGCACACGTCAGCCAGGGCTGTGCTTTGTCATAAGCTAGCTGCATGTGCAATGAGGTGATGGGCCCGTGCAGTGCTGGGGGGCAACGCTCAGGTGTCCACCAGGCCAGCGCGGCTCAGGCACCCGGGCAGCAGAACGCGAGGGAGCGATGCAACCAGGCACCGTGTCCAGACGCCTTGGACTCCCCCAGCCCGACTGACCAGGTGCCCATGCCGTGCTGGGTACAAGCCCAGTGCACAGCTCCAACTCCTACCCGCGGAGCTGAAGCAATACCCCTCGGGCACCCTCCCCTTTTGTCCCTGCGGCGCAGCCGCGGCGTGCACACCAGGCGGTGGCACGTGCCTTTGCGGGGCTGCCCTTGTCTGCAAGCGGGGGCCAAACATGGTTCAGCCCGAAAGGAGACTGAGCCAGCCCTGGACCAGCCCGCTTTTGATCCAGCCATTCCCCGTCTCCTGAGCCACCTCTGCTGCTTCACACCAGCCAGCAGGCCCAGTCTGCAGGACGGGGAACAATACGAGGCGTCCCCCCTTAGGGACCGTCTCCGAATACGACTGCAAAAGAGCCGCTGCTCCCGAGGAAATGTCTGACGATTCCTGTACCTCGTGCAAAATGCCCCGCGAGAGCCGTATTATAAATCTGCACGAGCTCCCAAGGTGTCTTCTGTTGATAACGGCAGCAAACCTTCGAAACGGGGAAGAGCTGCTTGATTGTGTGTTGACCTTTTCTTAACCCTCCCTGGCCACAATATCATTATCCCTTTCTAAAGATGGATTAAACCTAATTGTGGGGTTTTCATGTGCTTAACAGCTTGACTTCTACAGTTTAAGGACTGAATGACACACGCGGGACTTTCGTTTGGGCTGACCACAAAGGCATCTCCTAAAAAGGGGCCTGTTCACGTTTGCCACGCAAAGAGCTGCATGTGCTGAATACAGAGAAAAACCTTTGTCCAGCCCCAGACAGGTATTCACTTTGCATGCCCTTTTGTGCCGCCAGAATTTGCACTTCCCGTTTAGGAAGCCAGCTTTCATAACCAGGAGCGCTGGCCCCGATTCACTCTTGGTGAAAACCCGGCAAAGCCAGGAGGGTTACACCAAGTCTGTATTTGGCCCATAAAGGGCTGTGTACAGAATCACAACGTCATGGCTTCAGCAATGAGACTCCGAAGCCCATGGTGCTTTTATGCCAAGACTCAGGCTAGCCGCCCAGGTCCTGCATTCATGCAATCACACGACAATTTCTTCTTTCATTTTCCTTAAAAGTGCATTTCTAGCCCAGGCAATTGTGGCTAAATTGTGGGGAAAATGTGACCCAAGCACCATCTAATAGCTCCGGACCCAGAGGACAAATCCCAGGAAGGCAGCAGGCATTCTGTCTTCTTAAAATGTCACATTTTAAACACTCTCCTGAGCTTTTGCAGCCCTGACTCCTGATTTTGTGAACACTTTAGCTCCATGATTCAAAGTGGTACCAGAGAGATGCTCTTGGCTTGACTAAGCAGCAGAATCCTTCTTTACCTGTCCTGGCTTTTAGATGCATCTCTATCAACAACAAAGTGATTCAGTCACTAGCCTAAAATCCACCCACAGCCAAAAAGAATTAAAGAGAAACACCAACGGAGCAAAAAAAAGTCCTGGAAGTAAAACTCTATTTGCAAACGGTCTCTTACTCTCAGCTTGGATGTTTGTAATCGTCTCCCATCTTCTCTCTCTCTCGTGTATGTCTCAGCTATTTAGACTGATTCTCCTTCACTTCTCAGCCACCTCCATGAGTGTGGCAACCCTGCCCAAACCCCTGGAAATCCAGAACGCATCTGTTTTTGCAACACGGTCTCATCTGAGCTTTAAGGTTAAGTTTCAAGGAGGCAGCAAGAAAAGCAAAGACCCATCCACCTTTTTATTTGCAGTGTTTCGGGGACTTTGGCAGAGTGGAACAAGGTCACACTTAGACACGTGGTCTGTCTAAGTGCCAGGGAAGTCAGCTGGTGACACCACCGCGGAGGGGCTCTTTCCAGTCCCCTCCATCAGTTTTTGTACCATGCTTATCCCTTCTAGGTGCATGGCCACAAACAAAGGAAAGGGCATGTGTGGGCTGCTACAGCCTCCCCGCTGTGCCAGCATCCCCGGTCCTCTCCTATCACGGGGTTCTGGTACAGAAGTTCAACAGAGTGGTCTAACCTAAACCAGGTCAATCTGATACCACATAACTCCAGGCCTCTCTCAGTTCAGGATCTGTCATTTTTAAACTAATCTCAAGTGCCCTAAACTGTTCTGTTATGGGTGCAGACCAGTTTTGGGTCACTTACACCAGTTTATGTGTAATGTCTATACCTGGCCCTACTAGGCAAAAGAGGCTTTGGACTACGGATCTTGCTTGCAGCAGCCCGGTGCTGCCAGTGGATAAGTCAGTGCCATTGTCTATACCAAAAAAAATTTAAACTATGCTATTAGCCTTCACCAAAAGATGTGGCAGGGTCCATGCCATTATAGATGACCACAGTAACTAGCTATGATTTTCATGCCAGGAGAAAAGTAAGGCCTGCTGACTGTCAGAGGAGCCCTGCTTATTGAAGCGGGCGTGCTTTCCCTTCAGCCCACAACCGGGTAAACCCGCTTTTGAAGACAGAAATCAATTTTAGCCTCTTCTCGGCAACAAAAAGGCACCTAACCTGCAGAACAGCCTTTTCAGCAGAGAACGCTTTAGCCCGCTCTGCAGAAGTGGCACCTCAGGGTCAGCCCAGCCCTGGAAGCTGCTAAACAACATCAACTCCTATTGTCTTCCCCAGTTCTCTACTTGTGTCACCTGCAAACCTCTGAAAAGAACAGCTCTGGGGAACAAAAAGCTCCATCAGTGACAAAGGATGCAAACAGCTGGCAGAATTGGGCAGACAGAGAGAACAGCAGAGCCCCTCTAAACTCGCAACACGTCAGAACAGAAGTGCTTTAAAACGCAGCAGCTTGCTACCCTCCGAATGAATGGTTTCCCTCCATTGACTCACGTTAAATCTCTCGGTTTGCAGAAATGTAGTTACATTTGGCAAAATGCGAGAATAATTGAAAAGATGCATCTTATTAAAAGATAACCTAGCAATAAAAATGCATGGGAATGGTTTGTCCTGATTACTGATGCGGGTATCGGATACACCATTACCATACGAATGAAACTCCAGAGGATAACTCTTTAAAGGAAACAAAGCCTGGTGGCCTCGGTGACAAAGGCTGGATGGGCAAACCAGTTAAATCACAGGGGTGATAGGAGAGGACTGGGGATGCTGGCACAGCAGGGAGGCTGTAGCAGCCCACACATGCCCTTTACTCCTTTGTTTGTGCCTGTGCACGTAGAAGGGATGAGCATGGTACTAAAATTGATGGAGGGGACTGGAAAGAGCCCCTCCGTGGTGGTGTCACCAGCTGACTTCCCTGGCACTTCAGTAGACTGCATAGCCACGAGTTTGGCTCTCAGAAGAAATGGCAAGAGCTGAGATTTTCTTCCTCGATTTTAATTAACTGCTTTGAAACAAAACGACAGCCATTATAGCACGGCTGCTCCAAACCCCGGCTGTCAGCATCTCCGTGGGACGCTCCCCACCGCTAGCCCCATTTAAATGGAAATGAAACCCTTCTCATGTGTTGTTTCGCGCACCCAGGGACATGCCTGTCAGAAGTGAGCCCCAAGCCCAGCCCTTCTAGCTTTCGTGTCTCCTGCAATAAGGCAGTGCAAGGGGAAAGCATATGAGGCTGTCCTTGGGAAGCAGCACAGGTGAAAGGCAACAGCTCGAGAGAGCTGTCAGGGCAGGTCTGCCTGTGCAAAGACCCCGGTGAAAAGGGCTGGGGCTACCCCTTGGTCACTTTACTCCAACTCCAGGGACTGCCTGAGGAGCCTCCAATGAAAAGGATCTGGCCTTGGGGACCTTTCCACCTTGCTCCAAAACCTTTATTTTTAATTTGACCTTGAGTTACTAGCTACAGAGTTTATGGAATAGACCAATTTCCCTCCCGAGCTGTCCTGTTGGGTTGCAGAGAGAGGTCACTAATAAGGCCTGACAGTTCCTCTTCCCCTTCTGGGTGCATCTTGTAGTACTGAATACACTTCAAAATGATTCACACTAAAAAGACCACTCAAACCACATCAGCGCTATTTACCTCCCTTAATTAAATATGGCAATAATAAACGTGAAATATGTGAGAAAACAAGATTTTAATAAATGCTGCCTCGGGGAGCTTGTATATCTTTGTGAATTGAGCTGGAAACACTTAATATTGGATCCCATATTGTTATGAAATTAAAAAAAATATATCACTGCATAAAAGCAATATTAAAAAATAGAATGAGCAGCATTAATTAGATTTGGGTGTGATCAAGATTGCTATGTGTGTCAGCCCTGGGGAGAGGAGATGTACCTCCGACCGGGGAGAGGGAAGGAAACACAACAGGCAAAGACCCCCTGCCTCCCATCCCTGTGTGCAGGGAGGGGAGGAGAGGGGAGAGAGGAGGATGGAAGGCAGCAACACAGGGAAAGAAAAGGAAGAGAAGAGTCGGACAACGAGGGAGAGGAGGAAAGACAAAGCTCTCAACTGTAGCATCTTGGGGGCCACTTGCCTATGAGCAAAACGAAGCATTTCCCCAAGGAAGAACACACTGGCTGCCTGGAGAAGAGGAGCGCCTGTACACACCACGGCATTTAATCCTCATTAAATTAAATAGGTTTATAAAATTTAAACTTGGCAAAACTTAACTATGTCTGAGGAGTTTTACTTTAACATGCCAGAAAGACTTCTAAAGGATACGGAAAACCCGCCCATGCAAACAGTCACACCATTGCAGTGCAAGAAAGGGCAAAAAACACTGCGTGTACAAACGCCCGAGGGGCTGAGGTCCCAACAACCAGGGCAGCACAACCCCTCAAGAACAGAGCAGGGGATAAGGCAGCAGCTGGGAGAAGCAGCCCCAGTTCAGCTTTGGGAAGGGTAGAAGAGACCCTGGAACAGTCACAGGCCGAGTCAGGCTCCAAAAGCAAGTGCATGGCAGCTCCAGGGGTTAGCGTGGCTGATCCAACCCAGCCACCAATGATGTGCAGAGCTCACTGCTCCGAAGAAACTATTAGCAAGGAAGGGCTGAAGCTATCCGGGATGTTTGCCCAGCCACCCCTTTGGGTTAACCCCCTCATACGGGGAAGGAGAATGGGTGAAGCATGCAAGAATGGCCATGTCTTTGGCGCTAGAGAGGGCGGCATCTGCTGCTTCCAAGCACTTGCTCCCACTGGGAACTGGGCCCAGGGACTCCCACGGGTGCTTAAGGCATGAAGACACAAGAGCAGCCCCACTCCAACCAGTGGCAAATCTTATGGATGCAAAGCCTCATGGATGCAAAATAAGCCCGTGCGTGATTCTGCAGGTTCAAGGCCTCCATGTTTCTTCTGAGGAGTGAAAGCAGAGGAGGCCAGGTGGACCCCACTTGCTGTGTGAGCTTGAAGGACAGGGCCACCAAGCTCCCTCTCTGAGAGGCATTTGCCCCCCAGGCCCCGAGCTCTGAATACAGGCTGCAGCTCCACTACAGGAACTGCACTGTGCAAGCAAAAGAGGTTTCAGCTGCTTCATCGGGGAAGAGGTAGGTACACGGCACAGCTGTTTGTTGGAGGATAACTTCCCTGGTCCTTCTAGCATTGCCCTGGTGATCCGTCCTGCAACAGCTTGCCTAGGATAGAGGCCAAGACATCACTCTGCCTTACAGCGCCCGGTGTTTTGTGCAAGGAAGAACACAGGAACCCAGACGGATGGATGAGCTCCTCTCTCCAGAAGCTGCCATTTAAGTTGCTTCAGGAAATGGCCTTTACTCTGCTTTGCCTTTCTGTTTTCAGAGCATTTCCTAACCCTGAGGAGTACACAAGTTGGACATGGCTAGCTGGCTTCCGTAAATGCTTCAAAGAACATTCTTAGGAGCTTCACTTCAATACCCGTTTTTTTTTTTTTAAAAAAAAAAGATCTTGGTTACTTTTTCTTTCAAGCTATTTTCTTTTAAGTCTATATTTAGGCAGTAAATCACAGCCTTCTTTTCCCAATTACCTGGCAGCTCTCACTGGACCTAATTTTCATTTCCACGGCTCCCACTTTGTACCACTATACAGCGTGGAAGGGCAGGAAAGTCAGTGCTAATGTTATTTGTGTCCACTTTAAAACCCAATTAAATGGCCAGAGCAGGGCAAAGTAGCCTGTCTGTGAAGGAAATGAAGGCACACGGACTTCTTAAGTGCCTTGGATGTTATTAGGTATCCAGGTTGCAGCTGTATTGGTCCAGAGGAAAAATCATTCAAGGCTCTTAGTAGAGGTGATATCATTTATTAGGCCAAGATTTTTGCAAAAAAATTTCTTTGGCAAAGTCTTGCTGGTGTAATAAAAATATCACCTCTACTACAAGCCCTGATTGGATGTTATTGACTTCAGTGGGGAACTGATGAGTGCACAGCGCTTCTGAAGTCGGGTAGATGTTGGTGCCCGAGGCTGTGTCTGAGCTATGAATTTCTGCCAGCACAGCACCGTCAGTCAGGGTGAGAAGTGCTGCGACCTTGACCAACACAACTGGGTCACTGGACGCTCCTATTGTGGCAAAACTGTGCGTATACCGGCAAAATCTTGCTAGAAGTGCAGGTTTGTCCCTGCTAGGAGCATCCAATCATGACAGCATAACAGCACCCGTCCAGCACAGCCTGCAGACATGGACCAAAGCAGCAAATTTTAGGCCCCCGTGTTTACAGATCTTGGCTACTTATAAAAGAATCCAGCTCCTTCCCTGTGTCGTGAACAGGGCTTTCAGAGGATCAGCACTGAAAGAGTGTTTAACCCTTTATTGATTTTCCCCTGATCTGAGCAGAGCCTCAAACCTGCCAATTTACAGGCTCAGACTTGGAGTGCAATGAGATGACAGTATAATCCACTCACCGGCACCCCGGAGAGAGAGGTGTCCCTTGCTCACCTGTGTAACACAGCCCGCTCCCAAAGCGTCGCCTCTTGCTCAAAACGTAAGAGGCTCCAGTTCTCTACATACGACTTAAGTGTATAAACTACTGAAGTGTATAGTCTCCGCCAGCCATGCCAGCTACTCTAATTTAACCATACCCTGGTTAACTGCATGCCTACTGTAACTGCCTGCGCTCCCTTTAACTACACCAGGTGGTGGATACTGGGATGACCTTCAGGTCAGTAAGGATAATGACCTGCAAAGAAAGTAGGGGTAACTCCAATGAACAAGTAACCGTGGACCAAGAAGTGGCAGCACCACCCGGCTGTCATGGGCACAGCAGATAGCAATGGTTTCCCTCCTGAAAAGCCACATATATCCTTTGACGATGCCGTGACATGGTGAGTACAGGCTGCCACTGCAATAAGCCGGCCCAGTCCAGAGCCACGGGTCTACAAGTGCTCAACAGTGGAGCAGGTGGAAGAAGACGTTAGGATCTCAGTGGCTACAAAGGTGGAAGAAGGCTGCAGCTGAATGAGATCTCCAAACGTCTGGACCTCCTTGCCATTGGATCAGGGTCCCGTTCTGTCAAGAACCGCGTGGAAAGTGATGTGCAGCAGCTTCTCCATGAAAAAAGCAATCACACGCAGGTGTCTTCCATGAAAATGGCTTTTCCAGAGCAAACGTGCATAAGTCTTTGCATGACCCAGGTCTAAATATCTACACTGTGGATCAGGGGTCACCAACCTTTTACTATTGCAGGCTGAAGCTTATGACCCAGTTAGCACCACAGGCCACCTTTCCCCTGTGCCTGCCCCAGCAATGGTGAGCAGCGGCTGCTCAGCAAGAGGCCATTAGCAAAACACAGACTGGATCAAATGCCTTAGTAAAACCAGATCTTCACAGGCCAGATCTAATCCCTTTGTGGGCCAGACCCAGCCTGTGGGCCCTAGGTTGCCAACCAACCCCTGCTGCGATTCCCCGAGCGAGGGATTAGCTGGTACAACGGGGCGCTGGTCTTGGTGATGCACTGATCTCATACAGCTGCGAGGAAACACTTTCTGTTCCAACACGATCTTGGAAGGAGGCTAGAAAGCAGGTACTCAAGGCTACAAAACCCCTCAGAAGATGCATTCTTGACCCAGGAAGTCTGGATAAACTCCGTCAGGGAGTCCTAGAAGAGCTGTCCAAGGTGCTCGCTGGAGTGTAATGCTGACCCTCAATGAGTTGTAGAAGACCAAACAAATTCCAGAAGACTAAAAGGAAACGACTGTGGTATCTAAAAAAGCCCAACTAATGATGGTCCTTTCAACCCGACTTTGCTCTTAAGAAAAATAAAAGAATTTGTGACATAGACTTTATTACTAAAGATTAAAGGCAGGTAATGTAATGAATATCAGACAACACGGGTTGATGGAAAACAGGTCTTGTCAACTTGCCGTATTTTTATTAGATTCAAAGTACGGTTGAGAAAGGTTGTAATGTGGATGTAACAGTTAGACTTTGGTAAGGCAGCTGCCCTACTCTTATGTGCCATTTTGATTAAGAAATCAGAACTGTACAACATCAGATTGAAAACTGGATAAAAGAGCAGGTGTGAAATGTAATGCTAAAAGGGGACCGTTGCTGAGCTGCCAGTGGGGTCTGAAAACAGGACAGTTCTGGGCTATTTCACATTTTTAGCAATGGCTGGACAGACTCTTACTAATGAGGTTTGCTGATGACACGAAGAGCATGATAAACAGCGAGGAAGACGGATGACGGGGACACAGCAACGGGCAATGGCCAAACACGAGCTCCCAGTGCGAGGCTGTGGCCAAAAGGGCTAGTGTCTCCCTTGGACAAGCTACAAAACAATGCGCTGTCACTTCTGGATTTGGGGCTGATGCCATCGCTTCTGGGATACGGGCCCATCCCCGCATCCCCATTCGGGGATGATGCATCAGTGAGCATCACGGAAGAGCCAGAAGAATTGTTACAAAATAGGAAAATACGTCTTGTGGTAGCAGACATTATACATAGCTTTGACACAGGTCCTGGGTGACTTGATCAGTCAGTAAGTATTCACACCGTGATCTAAAACCGAAGGCCCCCTAGGCAAGGGTACAACAGGTTAGGGGTTGAAGCTAGAAGATTCAGGCTATAGATAAGGCACTTTTTGTAGCAGCGAGAATAAGGATCCATTAGGGAAACCCGCTACGGCGCGAATCCAAACAAGCATTCATTCAAGAGACTCTTACAGTTGGCATTGCATACCGGGTTCAGACTAAATGATCTGGATTGTTCTGTAGGGTCTTTATGGGTCTATGCAAAAAATAGCAACGTAAAAATTAATAGGCAAAAAAACAAGCAAAAAGAGAACCATCCGAGAAAGGACAAAGTCAGAGCAGGGCAGCTGGAGTCAGGGACCTGGGGTAGGGCTGTGAGCTGCCCTTTTATTTTTCCTTTCGAAAAAGCCTGAAGCGGAGAGCCAGGAGCCAAACACGAGGATCTCGCCGATTCTCTCCCAGCCGGTGCTGCTGAGGCACCGAGCGCACGTGGGGCAAAGGCAGCAGATGGGGCTGCTATGCCAGGGTGGCCAGCCCTGCAGGAGGAGGGTTAACTGCAAGGAAAACGTGTTTTCATCGACTCTCAGAACTACACGGATACATTCCTAGCCGCATTTGGATTCCTAAATCTTCACCCAAACTTGACAGCCAACAGGAACCTGCCAAGGGGCCAACTTCTATCACAGGACGCACCTCTGTGACCATCTTGGGAGGAAGGACTTCCCCCAGGTTTGGTTGCCCCCATTTCTTTATAATGGATGTTGTCTTCTATGAGTGCTGGCGCTCTGCTAGCAGAGATCATTTTGTAGCTGCGTTCTGGGGTGCGCAACAAAGCCAAGTCGGTGAAATGCACAGAAACAGGGTCAGAGCACCTGAAAGAGCATGAAAAAGCCAAAGGTGATGGGCTACCAGTGTCTGGCACCTGCGGACCAAGAAAACGGAGCATTTGGGGATGTGGGTAAACAGCATTGCTGACACGCTGCTGCCAGCACAACCCTGCAGCTCCCCTTCTCACTGCAGCCCACATCGCTTACCCAGGCCGGGGACTTCACCAGGCAGGCCAAGAGGCAGGGGAAACCCTTGCAGAGCTCAATATAACCGAGTGCAAGTGGGAAGCATTTGCATTTGCCTGTTCATCTCCTCCTCCCACGTCTCCGTGCGGAGTCAGGCGTTCGTCTTGGCTCAGAACAATGGGATCAAAGGTGAACGTGAGCGAAAAGGAAACCCGAGCGTGCGGCGCGACACGCCAAGGGAACACCACTTGCACAGCCCGCCAGAGAGCGGTTCTGGAGGCGGAGGGGTCCCGGGCCTATTTTTAGCTGCACCAAAACTGATTCAGCATCGAAGTGTGTCCTGCAGACAGACTGCAAAACCAGTGCTCCGCACGCGCTCTGCGAGGTTTCCAGCCACTATTAATAACCGCCCTGCCTTCGCCAAGCCACGAAGCAGGGAAAGGACCCAGCAGCGAGAGCCCCAGCATGCAAAGCTGGTGGGCAGGAGGGCAAAGGGGGAAATGCCATTCTCAGCATGAGATAGCCCTAGGTCATGAGTCTGGATCTGGATTCAGGCTTCCTCGCCCAAACCAGAGGTGTGACAGGTTATCCCACCACAGGTCCAGCAACTGAGAGTGGGTCCAGGGATCGAGAGCAGCTCCCTTATGCAGATCTAAGACTGCAGCCAGGACCCTCTCTGGTTTGTCAGCCCGAGAAGGAAAGACTGCTTTGACCTCTGAGGAGCAAATGCAAGAATATTTGCATCCGCTTTCTCCTTATTTCACTAGTTTTCCACATCTTCCTTGCTAGTGGGAGACTTGTCTGCAGGTCACCCTTGCAGGACACTGATAGCGGGGGCTGTACGAGAGGCTGCAGGGGTGCGTGGATCTGTCAGGGCTGGGGAAGGCTAAAGCTCGAGGGGGTTGACTTGCCAGCTTTCCCATAGTAAGGACCAGAAGCTGAAAGGTCAGGTCCTGCTGGCTCCTTCTAGCTGAAAAGCCAAGCGATTTGTAGGGAGGACGGCTAGCTAAGCTCTACGACTGGGAGACGTGGGCCTTCAGGGACAGAGAAGAGACCAGTCCCAAGTGCAGACCCTCGGACACTTCTATGGGGAGAAGCAGGCTGGGCTGGATGACAAGAGGAGCAGCGCAGGACATTGGGATTAAGATAATATTGAGGAAAGGTCCTAAAGACTGGAGATGGGCTGGACACTGGGTGGGGAGACATACTTCTACGGGGCTATCCCGGGGGCTCGGAGTCACCAGTCCCCACCATGCAGCTCCACGCACATCACAACTACCCCTTGCACCGAGCAATTAGCATATCGCCACATTTTACACACCTCGGACCCCAATCCCCTTTGCCGACCCCTGAAAGGGGGGCAGGTTTTCCCTGAGATCTCCCACCGGGACCAGTCCCTTCTCTCGCTCAAAAGGGGCTCCTTTGCAGATTGGCAGCGTGGACCCGCACGCTCCCCTTCCTGCCTGGAGCAAACCGTACCCCTGCAGTTGGCCGACGTCTGCTGGTTTCAGCGCAGTTTCCATTTCGACCTTCCCCATCGACCAGTCTCAGAACTGCAAATATTCAGCCAAGGTTTTATTTACGGGTTCCTTGGGACACCGGTTGCAGGAGTCAGCAAGGCATACGCCAATTCACGATTCATTTTTACATGTATAAATACCATAAGCACCAGAAACCGCCACGCTTGGCATACAAATGGAAGCTCTTTTGGGAAGCGGGGAGATAGAAATCCATGCTAGATTTCCTCACGTCGCGTAGCTCCGACTCTGGAGCCCTGCTCGTGGCATCAGTGCTGCTACATTCCCACACTCCCGTTTCATTTTAAACGTGACAGTGTCACCCAAATAGTAACTCTGTGCTGACTTGCATGACCCAAAACCTCCACGAAACCATGGGCTGACTCCTAATCGAATAACCCTAACGAAAACCGGGGTAAGTCCAGGACAGACAGCGGTGAGCTGGCATAGCGGATCATCTCTGAGCAGTCGCTGGTCAGGCCGAAGCTGCTTTACACACTGCTTATGTAGGAAGCACTTCACACCCCTCACCACTTCTGGGCTGGGACGCAGCAGCTATTTTACTCACTAGCAGAATGCAAATATTTCGGGCAGAAACCAAGCAACAAACAGCAGCGTTGAATTCAGTCTCAAATGCTGAATTCAGTCTCAAATGCTCCAAAGGCCCGTTGCCACTGCAGCATCACACAACAACCACTCATCCCAGGGCACATGTTTGCAATAGATACCTTCACCTTAACGCGGGGCTGGTTCTCAGCAATGCAATCAAATGGGAGGGAGAAGGGACTCCCTGACTCATTTCCAAGTCTTAGCCAAATCTTAATCAGTCCATTTATACTTCCATCGTGGTGTACTGAGAGGGAACTATTTTAAGAACTTCAGTGGCTCCCTATTACCATGTGGCCTGAGATGAAATTGAGTGTTTGAAGCCTTGAAGGAACAATGCTGTAGGAAGAATCAGGGTCTCAGTTTACACATCTCTAAAATGGGGACAATATTTCTTACCCTACTTCACAAGAGGGTGCTGAAGGTCAGCTTTGAAAATGTCGAGCTTGGTGCTAAATACTGTTTGCCATAACTGCTTTTGTTTTAGCAGCATGAGCTGTTGCTGGTTTAAGCAGCTCTCCGCTCTCTGTACATCTACCAACATGGAGAGACAGCACCAGAGGCTCAGAAAGCCTGCGCTTCCAGCAGCCAAGGTGATGATATTTGCCAATCATTTATACAGAGCACAACATATGGCGGATGGCAATAATTGCATATTAAGCAGTATTTTTTAAACAACTGTCATCCATCTAAATGAGACCTTTACAATGCAGCAGCAGCAACACAGAGCATATTATTTATGCTTTTTGAAATTCTTTTTTAACAGCCATCATTTACATAGGAATTCTGGGAAATGTGGTTCAGAGACAAATCTCTTACGGTAATTGGTCTAATTAGTAACCAGCATTTCTGTATAATTATTGTTACTTAGCATACGCGGTGTCTCTCGTATGTCTGCAGACAGAAGGCAAGATCCACAGCTGGTCTCGGTGGCTGCAGTTTCACTGACTTCAGCAGAGCGAGGCCCCATCTACCGCCCGCCCAATTTACCAAATAGCCCCTCCTAGAAACGAACGGTTCGTTGGCATCTCATCAGTTGCACGTGAGTATGAAGCAATGGAAAACTAAGGCCCCATTTTGTAGATGAAAATAGAACACAAATAAGTTTTTCATATGTAAATACCATCATTTGCATGGGCACGGGTTTGCAGGCTGAGCGCTGCACATGCATAAATGGAGGTCGAGATGACTGGAAAGTGTGTTGACATATGTATGTAACCAGGGTGTTGCCATGTGCATCGTGTCATCAGCCCGCACCACTATCAAACCCATTAAATCCGTGTGCATTTTTAATTAAAACAGTCAAACAATAAAGACTTGTTCCAGCCAGCACGCAAGGTCTCGTTTCACAGCTGGGATCATCTGCCTCTCCTCGGTTTTGAGGAAAGACAGACAAATCCCATTTCCATTCCTTTAATAGCACCTGCTGTTACACAAGGGCGGAGGAGACTGCATGTTGAAAAGCAGCATTGGCAGGTTGACTCATGTGCATACGTGAAAACTCAAGCTTTTTGCTGCTGCTCTGAGTTAAAGGGAGAGAAGTTCTCAAATACCAAAATCATCGCAAATTGGCATGCATAAAAAGCGATAAATTGACTGCAGTAAGATGAATTAATTCTACAATGAAAGTAAGCTTCACACGGACTCCTACAGCCCAAGGGTCAGAAGAGACCACGGTGACCATCAAGGGTTGCATTTCTGCAGAAGAGTGGCCAAAAAATCAACGTTATCCAGCGACATGCATCGAGCCCGACAGCCCATGGGGAAGCTAGGACGTGTCTTGATGTATAAACTAAGTGAGAATTCACCATATCCTCAGCAATTTTTCCCAAAAGTTAATTAACCTCATTGCTAAAAGCGTGCACTTTATTTCTAGTCTGACGCTGTCTGATTCCAGCTGCCAGGTCTTGTTATGCCTTTGTCTGCTGGATCAAAAACCCATTAGTACCTGCCACTTTCTCCATGCATACAGCATTGATCAAATTGCTTCTTAACCTCCTTTGTTAAATTAACAGAAAGCTATACCTGTCTGGCTCTCAGACGAGTCCTGCCACGACTTTCAGTGGGTTATGATGCTTCCAGAGTCATCCAGTCCCACAGGATCCCCTCCCTTAAAGAATTGGAGAATCACCAAATTGCAGGACTGGAAGAGACCTTGGGAATCGTCTGGTCCAACCCCCTGCACGAGGCAGGAATATTAATCCTGAATCACCCTGCCCAAAGCTTATGCCGCCTGCTTTTGCAAACTGCTAATAAAAGAGATACCACCGCTTCCCTGGGCCGTCTGCTCCGCTGCCTCACTGCTCCAACGGAAAGAAAGTTTTTGCTGAGATCTAATTTAAAAGTATTTTGCTGTAATTTCAGATATCAATGCAAATAAATAGAACTATATTGCCAACTGGAATGAAAACCGAATACACAACTGGCAGCAAACGGCACAGGATTTGGAAGCAACGACGCCCAATTCCCTTCGGCAAAGACAGCACTTAGCTTCCAACGCCAAGTTTTTTGGGAAGTCCTTCAATGCCACAGAGTTAGAAATAACCTGGTTATAATATTTACCTGTGAGATAGATGTGGGAGATGCTGGTCGCTGTGACCCAGGCTGCAGGAGTGTTTGAATCGGCCCAGAAATACGGGCTGTCTTAGCCCATGCTGCAGCGAACAGCATCAGAAACAAGAAGAAACTTCCCATCCTCAAGCACAACATGAGTCTGCGGGCCGTGAAATGCGTGAAACCATTTGGGGACGTCTGCAGGAGGTTAATGGAAGGGCTTGTAAGGAGGGCATAACCGATAATTGCGATCTTGCGGAAGCCCGTTTCCTTCCGAGATGACGAGCACCCGCTCGGTTGGACACGCTTATCCTGCCCGCATCTCCTCGGCTCCCGTAGCACAACGGTTTCTTTAAAAACTTGGCATTTTTTACAATTCTTTGGATCAATTAACAAGGTGGCTCCTATTGTGTTAGGGCCGATCCTATCCTCACACCGGCATTTCAGCATGACACACGCAGGGAAATCTAAATGTCATCTTTCCCGTAAGTCGCCAGAAAGCTGCTAGGAAGCCGCCGATGCAGCAAGCGCCGATCCTGCGACGGAAGGAGATGCTGTTCTCTTACAGCTTTCTTCTCCTTGCTGTGCCCCAGGCAGCTGTGGGCCACAAGATTTAAAAGGCAACAGCGGTGACCCATGAATACGGAGCTCTGCCTTTTTTAGGTTGAATAATATCACTACTTTTGCCATTTTCTATGACTCGAGAAAGCAACCTGTCCCCTTCACCTGGAGCATTTTTCCTGCTAATGCCATCAGCACACCTCCCTAAGTCAACGCTGCAATAAAGCTCCCAAGATGGGCATCAAATGCTCAAACAAAGTAAATGCACGAGCAACAAGCTGATAATAACACCGCTATGGGAGGCTGGTGCATGTAAAGCCAACAGCATCACTGTTTGCCCTTCACTCCTGGCGTGCGGTCTTCCTCCAGCGATCCACCTCCTGATTAGTCAGAAACATGAAACACCAGTGGTAGAAACACGCTAACACAACTCGCCCCAACAGCTGTTTTTCAACTTGGTGCCTAATTTACTGCTGTGAAGAGCCACAAACAGGAAAAACTGTCTTTGGCGATGATTCAGGTTTTGCAAGGACAGCACCGAGATACAAATAACAATGCTTGCAGCTTCTCCAGTGTCTTGCAATGGGCCTTGTTGCGCCTGTTGGAGTAACCATCGTTCACATCCATTGTTAAATGAATATGGGGAGGGATGGGACAGTCAGACGGGACGTAGAGTTGTGACGGCAGAGAAACGAGTGGCAGACAAAGCACCCTGTCTCCAAGGCCTCAAGGCAGCTGTAAACCAAATGCTACTGGTTTTACAGTAGTATAAAACCTGAGTCTTTGTTCCAGGTACATTGATAGTTTTTCAGTCCAGTGCAACCTCACTGCCTTCAGGGAAGATGCCCCTGATTCAGACAAGGTGAGAATAAGGAGACTTTTAAACCCAGAGCCCCAAGCTCCACATACGCCTGGAGCACAAGAAGTCGTGTAACCCTCCTCCTCACACCCGCTGTCGAGAAACATCTTCCTACAAAGCTGCGGATAAAGCTTAAAGCTGAAACCAAGCACACAGAGCCAGCCAGAAATATGCCTTTCTGCCATCTTTTCAGAAACAGACTCTGCAGCAAAATGTGAACAGCTTTAATACCTCCCAAAGTTGCCTGCTAGTAGCCATCCCAGCATGGAAAGCAAAGAGGAAAAAATAAGCACATTGTGTAAACCTCAGCATGGATTTACCACTGGCATTTATAAGCTTTCAAAGTATGCGCTGTGGAGAGGGGCTCTGAAAGGAATATAGCGGATGGAAAGCAGACCTAAAACCCACTTTTTACCAGGTGAAATACCCACTCCCTTTTCCTGAGAATTGATAAAATACAATTTGAGTCTAGATCTCATAAAGAAGGTAATCTCTGCATTTCACAATGATTCCCAATCGCAATTATAAAAGTGATGGGTGATTTTGCAAGCTCAGGACACTTTTTTTTAGCCTTTGCAGCAATTTGGGGTTGACGTATATTGGCTATTATGGTTCTGTATTTACAGAGGAAGCCAGGTCAGCTCCACAGCAGCCTTCACCCAGAAAGCCAAGGTGGACGAGAGTCTCCTCCTGGGTGCAGATCTGGGACAGGCCCTGGGCTGGCTGGACGTGTAGCTGAAATAAAGGAATGGAGCTAGGCTCGTGCGGTCCTTGCTCTCCATCCTTTGCTGCCTGACCCCTCAAGCCAGCCCACTCGTCTGGCTGCTCATGACCTCCACGGAAAATCAGACCATTTCCCTTCGAGCTGTATCTGAACACAACGTGGGAAGGGAAGCAGATCTGCTGGAGAGCAAAAACCATGCAGAACTGGTGAGCTGCTCTCTCTGCCCGGTACCGGCCAGTACATCAAGCGGGGAAAGTTCGCAGTCTGCCTCGGTCCGCACGGCAGGGCTGTGGGGATGCTCTGAGCAAGGCTGCCTTTGCCACTATCCATGTACCAGCCCGTGCAATTTGCTGCCAGAAACCTACCTGGGCTAAATACCTTTGTACAGACTAGCTGGCAAAGAAAACGCCTGCAAACCAGCCCACGTTACCCCTACCCCGGGCAGGCGGGTTTGATTTCTCCAGCGATGTGTGGGCCCCTCGACCAGAACGGAAGGCTTTCTCCTTTGCACTGTATTAGTGTTGGCTCAGAGCTGCCAAAAATAATGCTAATACAATGAAGAAAGGTTGGGGTGTTGCTGTAAAGAGTCATCCTGCTATTATTATCCCTTTTATTGTACCCATGATGAAAAAAATTACAGGGAAAATAATTTTGCTCATAGAGGATGAATCCAGAGATGTTTCTCCTTCCCAGGTTAGCTCATCTGCCCCAGGGCCTGTGCACACATTATATGCACAATTTCCATTTAAAATTCCCATTAGCTTCTGCCTGTAATTGGCCCATGAGTTTGCTCTAGGGTGAAAGTTGACAAAAACCAAATCTGAATTCTTCTGGGTCACTTTTTTCTTTTGGAAGTGGTGAGCGAGGGTTGGGGGTGCTTTTCTATGAGACACATAACCCAGAAGATGCAATGTGGTGGAGGGAAGTGGTATGTGATGTGCGCCCAAGGGTGCACACGGCGCTGCCTGGACCACGTGCGAGCCTCTGCACAGGCATGAGCTTCATCCTCAGAGGATTACCCCGAAAGGGGAGGAAACATCATCCTGTCCATCCCAGCACATCTCTGCCATCCCGAGAATGCAACCCGTGGTCCTCTTCTCTGCGCGCTGCCCTGCCTGTCCCCACAGCATCGAGCCAGAACCATCATTATTTATATGACCACAGCATGAAGTCATGAGACCAGGGCCCCAATGTACAACTGCAGATGGAGACACTGGTCCCTTCCCAAGAGAGTCTACCACCTACGTGTGAGAGGGGAGACAGAGGGCATTTACAGAAAGACAGGGAGCACCAGGCGATATGGGTCAGATCATGAACAGTGTCCTCAGTGCAACACCTGTGGTCAGCAGAGGAGAGCTCTACGGAGGGAGGAAGAGGAGGAGGAGGATGCAGTAGTCAGAGGCTGTTTGCCAGGGCGCACCTGCCAAGTGCGAGTGGCCACGTGGAGGGAAGCACAAAGTGCCTGCTCGAGAGCACTAGCGAGCAAGGGAGCGTGGCATCACTGTCCGCTGGCAAGGAAGAGCCTGTGCTGGGGATAAGCAAGGTGGGGAACGGCAAGAAAAAGCCTCAAAAGCAAAAACAGGCAACTGTAAGGGAGTTTGAAGGGGTTCATTGTCCTTCATCAGGCAATGTCACCTTGAAGCCGCCTAGAGCTGGCCGCCCCATCCTCATCCCAACCACTGCTGTGGACAAACCAGACCAGAACAGCTTTACTGACCTAAAAATGACTCTAAAAATACCTGCAACTAATTATTTCCTGCTATAATTAAATTGCAATTTGTCCAAGTAAGATAAGAATAAGGAGCAGGCAGAGCTTCCAGGCGCTGGCCTGTCGGGTCGGGAGCAGTCTGAGGCTACCTGGGGAAGGCGCTGGCTGTATCGGGTCTCCGGTAGTCTTCCCCTTGATCCAGACTCCAGCGCTTTGCTCCTGTCCATTTGTGTCACCACTGGCACAGGAGGTGGTGACGCTCCTAAACAAGGCCCCTGGCCTTCAAAAGGAAGAAGACCCTTACGCCACACACTTGTCACCCCTATGCCCTGGACCGGGGCAGGCCGTTTGCAAATGGCAGCAGCCCTACCGCTTCCCCGCCCGGGGGCTTTCTACATCAGATGCCTCGCCGGCTTCCCCGTGTTCATTCCTCTTCCTTGCACAAAACATTACTTTGAGGTCTTTTTCTTCTCAGACACACAATTATCAACCCTTCCCTTTCCCACGGCTGTTTCCTGGCCGGTCTTGCTTCCCGCTGCACCGTGTAGCCCTCTCCAGTCGTCCTTGCCCCCTGCCCACTGTACTCTGATACACTTCCACGTCCATTGTCCCCACTGTTCCCCCTTCCTGCCACAAAGGGATCGCTCCTGCGCCACGTTAGACCGTCACAGCCCGATCCCCGTCTGAAGAACTGCCGATTTTGCTTGGTCCCTGCCTTGCGCCTCTCCCAGAACGGCCCCTGTCATCGGGAGGTGCTTGCGTGAGCCTTCAGGATCACTGCAATACCTTCCGAGGAAGGGATCATATCCTTTCTCAGCTAAGGAGGCCTTGCAAAGGCGCCTTAGAGATGCTACGTAGAACTCAGCACAGCCCCAGTTGGCCAGAACTTTTCAGGAACCAAACACGGGGGCAAACGGGGACAGGTCACTAACAGAGAAGTTGCTGGGAAGCGAGTCACAGGTTCATAGTAAGATTTGGCAACGAGCAGTTTCAGTCAAAAGGGTTGTACACCCTGCTCAGCCTGGTACGCAGAGTTGCTTTCTGAAGTGTGCAGGCACACAGGTGTGCTTACACACACGTGCACATGACCGCTCAAAAGGCCCCGGCTGAATTTGTCTCTCTTACTCTGCTATTTTTCACGACCCCTCACAGGTTACACACCAGCCCCCATTGCACACGCATGCTGCTTTGTTGCTGGGAGCTGGTTCCCAAAGCCCGGACAGCTAGCCATGCTGCTTGTACGTAGCCAGCTTTCGACAAAGACAATAAGAAAGACCAAGGCGCTGGTTAGGACCCACCGCCCCGAAGAGGGTCCTTTTTGTAAGGTGACCCCGATAGGTAACGGTTTGCAATATGACGCCAAGCGGCCAGAACAGCGGTTTCACCGTCATCCTCTCTCCTTACTGACTGGAGATCCCGCTGGATAGTATTTGGATGGCCTCTCTCGTGGCTGTCCCAGCTTGCCACCCAAAAATAATCTTTATTAAACGGTCAAGGCTTAAAACACGAAGCTCATCTCCCCTCCATTTCCCTTCTGGGGGAGGTGGGCGGCGTCTGCATTATTAACCGCACACGACGATATGGAAATTCACTGCCACGGGCAGCTCCGCGGCAGAGCGCCCCAGATACATCTGCGCTCGCTGCCGCTGTACGAATATCACAGTGGACAGCTCTGGGTATTTTTATCTTGCCGTGACATCATGCTCAGATGTGTCGCACCAGGTTGTGTCACACAAACGTCCGTGAATAAGCCCCTATTGCACCCAAGGTCAAGCAGCCTGTTTCATCGGTTCGAGTTAAGTGTGGTTTGAAAAAGCCAGCCCAATGTGGGGGGGTCTTTGTGTGCATGTGAAATTGCGCAGGCTGGGGGGCTACGTGGATATGGGAGGGTGCTTTGCTTTTCTGGCAACTTCTGTGAGCCTCTTTTTACTCGCTGATGTGCTGAAGTCCTAGCATCAGCTAAAAACCCCTCTCTGCTAGAGAAATGCCAGGTGCCAGATGCCGTCCCTTGGAAGACGAAGCTGCTGAACCTGAACATTTCAGTGGCTCTGTGCAGCAAAACGCCTGGCCTTACTGTTCATCCCCCTCCAGCTGGAACGAAACCCCACATTGCCCCGGCTTGGCAAAAAAACCCAGTCCCGTTCCCACCCAGCCACATCCTTCCGCTCTCCATCACTTGGATCCAACTAAGGACGGGGTTTGCACATCTGCACCTGAGAAACGACTGGCCGGGGCTTGCCTGGTTTCACACACGAGGCCACCAGTAAACGCACCTCACTCCCGTTGCAAAACAAAAAGTGGGTTCCTCTTATCTACCTAGGAAGACACGGACCCTATTCCCCTACCCAGAAATATAGTTGCATGATGGAACAGCCCACAGATTGCTTACGAAGACATCAAACATTTCAAGAGCTCATGGCACGTGATGGAAACCCCCATCGCAGAATATGACCACTAAGGAAATCCACAAAGCTCTTTGCCACTGTGGACAATGCTCCAAAGGAGTACGGCGTCTTTTGAATGTGCCAGATAGAAAGATCATGAGACTGCATCTGAAGTCTGCGGTACGCTTAGCGCTGCCTCGCAGTCCGACCCGCGTTACACCTGTGGGACCACCCGTGCACGCTGCAGCAGCAGGCCTTGGAAGCGAGCATCGTGAGCATCGCTCAAGTAACAGCCACTTTGCAGCTGGGCCACGGGACTACCGGATTGCAACGTGGCACAGTGCATGCCACGCCATCTATGTAAGACCGTACGGACTGGTGTAGCGGGCCAGCCGAAGGTCCATCTAACCAGACGCCACCATCAAAGGCAGTCTAAGCAAGTTGCTTCAATGACCTCCAGGTGACAAAACAGCCTCCCATGTTTTTAAATAAGCAACTACTATCCACTTTGCTGTTTGTTCACAAAAGGGGTCCAGTAAGGATTGCCATTAAAATGCATTTTGCCCATATAGTAGCTTAGGGTGCCTCTACACAAGCAGCAAGGTTGCTCCAATGTGTTGTAATTACAGCACGTCACAGCCAACTCCATTAACCGAGTCTGCTGGAGCAGGGTAATTACCGCGCTCCAGCAGCATCCAGCGTCTTGTGTATCAGCGTCCCCGCACTTCAAAATGATGCGGGGGCGCCTTAGCTAAAGTGCGTTCAACGAGCTGCAGTTCAAGCACCCCCATCACTATTTTGAAGTGTGGGGCCGCTGATACATGAGATGCTCCGGGTTGCTTTAATCAGAGCGGAGCTTGGGGCTGCTCTAATTAAAGCCCCCTGCTCCCGGAGCATGTGTATTAACACCTTTAGTCTGTGATAGGGTGGTAACATATATCCTTCAGTTTACTGATGCCAAGAGATTCTTCCCTTCTTCTAAAGTTTCAGAGGACTTGGCTCGGGAACATGCTTGTGAACATCCTTTAAATAACATGAAAAGACTAGAACAAGACGTAAGCACAACAGAGATCCCTGCTATCCATTCATTACGTTTCTAGTCCAAGCTCCTCACTAGGCCACCTTCCCTGCATGATGCCCCCAAACATCGGGTTGTTTTTTGTAAATAAAGTTAAATAGTGCTGTATAAAGATGCCTTTTTAATGGGCACTGTGAGCAAGCAAGGTCCTCTGGCTTTACAAAAGAGCAGCACAAACTATGCAGCACGGGAAATTGGAGATTTTTAACGTAACCCGATAAATCCCCCCATCCACCCAACTGGCCACGCATCCGGAGAAACCCAGAAGGGTGGGCTGTTACACTTGCTGCCACCTCTTTCAGATGGCATCACCAGAACTGAATTTTTTTGACTCACTTCAATCACTTTTAGCCCATTTTATTCATGGAGCCACATCAGTGCAAACCTGGAGAAGTGCAGCATCCTTGACGAGCGCAAAGCCTGCTGCAGGCCCTTCAATATAGCCAAACAGCCAAGTGCTGGGAACCCCCAGTGCAGAGCTGATCGCAGCAACTGGCTCTACTACACCAAAATCCTAAAATAAAGTGACAACTGCCTGTGGACTTTCATGTGCCTGTTTGGCACGATTTTCTCCACGAGAAGATTTGCTTCAGGTTGTACATCGCTACTGGGACATATATTGTTTGCAAATTGAAGCGGCTTTTGCCATGATTTTGCCCTGTGATGAGCTCTCTCCTGCTCTCTCTGCTATGATGTTCCCCTGCAGAGCTCTCTGGGCAAGGTGGACAGGTTATGACAGCATTCATCATCTACAACAACGGCTAACTGGAGGGCACCGGAGATGTCCTGCAAAAAACTACGACAGCCGAGATGCAAAAGTACACACGCTTGCAGCTTTATTTTCTATTTTTCCCCCCCTGAAAGCAATAATTCTGCCCCGTACTTGACAAGAGATGGCCCGAAGGTGCTAAGACTTAATTAAAAGGTGGGAGGAGGAGAAGGACGGTTTCCCTTTCCAGGGAAACATTATACTTGCACGGTTAAATGAACAGACCTTAAAACGATGATGCGGTGCCGATTTTCCAACGTGATCGGGGTCCCACAGTTTGGCAATGAATCATGTCCAGTCAACGGTAACAAGGAGATCGTTGTTCTGCGTCTGGCTGGTTTCCAGCCAAATATAAAGAACCGTCTTGCAGGCGGTAAACCTCGGCTTTGCAGGTCTCCAGTGAAGCAGCATCAAGTGCCTCTTTTGACAGGAAGACGTGCTATCACTAGCCCTCCTTCTCTCTATGACGCCCCCAAATAGTGGGGCAGGGGGGTTGTAAATAAAGTTAGATAGTGTGGTAAAGAGATGCCCTTTTAATGGGCACTGTGGAAGCTTGATAGGAAGATATAGGAGAAGAGCCAGTTTCCTCTGTCCTGGAGGGCACTACCCACCCCCCAGGCACGGTCACTACTGGATGCATCAGAGAGGAAATAAAGATAAGGAAGAAGAGGCTGGAGAAACCGCCCAGTCCATAGGCATCCTCGGCGCTCGAACTGTACCCATGTGTGAACGCGGCCCCCAGGCAGGTGCAGACAGCTGACACGCTGGCAGACTGCACGGGCCGCCATGACCTTGGCTGCATCTCTGAGGTCATATTTTCACATGGATGAACTGTTCCCAAGCGTTTTCCCCAGTGTATTATGCACAAAAGCAGGCTTTTCTTCTTCAGTGAGGATCTAGGTTATCTTCAAACCAACTTTGCTTCCCCATCTGTGTTACAGCCATTACAAGGGAAGCCACTCATTCTTTCTCATTTACATTTTTATTGCCATTTAGAAGCATCTCCCTGCTAAGACACCTGTGAGAAGTAATTAATAAATAAATAATTATTAGCACTGAGCACACTCACGCTCTGTCATCGGTTGTACACCAGGGCTGGGATACCACCGCTGGTACGGTATCGCCAAATACAGAAAGCTCAAAAGCTTCCAAAAATCTGGAGCGAGGCTGAGACACTTAACGGCACCGAGCTCAGACTCTCCAGAGATTGCTTTCGCAGTAGCTAACAAATCCCCAGGCTGGGCCCAGGAAGAGGGTCATCTACTGAGACCGAATTTCATCCGAACATTTTCATTGTCAATGAAGTCCAGGTGCAAGCTCCTGTGCTTAACCCCAAAACGTTTCTACAAACTGGGAGGGATAAGCTGGGGAGAGTTGGGCCAACCTGCACCATATTTTCTCATGTGCGTTAAGCAAGAAAGCTATTTTTTTTTTTTGCTCAACATAGGAGCACCTTGGGCTCTGCTCCACAGCGCAGCAGCTTTGCTATTTCTCTTCAGGCAGCTGAGGGAGCTTTTGGCACCCCCAAATATCTGCAAAGCCTGGGGATTTCCCGTAGAGGCGCCTCTACCCCTTCCTGCATCCAGATCCCTGGCACTCCTGGGGGGCTTCAAGTGAGACCCTACGAGGCCAGGCTCCCTGCCTCGACTCGGGTAGGGTGCAGCCGCGTACAGCCCGAGCACCGCAGCTGGGCCAACACAGGTGGATCACAAAGCCTTGCTCAGGCTGGCCTCCCACCAAGACTTGGATAGGAATCTTGCCCCTGCCCCTTGAGAGGAGATGAAAGACTGAGTTGGAGGAAGGCACCTCCCCAAAACGGCGACACTCGGGATGAAGCATCACTCGGCGGTGGAGGAAGCTGCGCTGACTGGCGCTGCTCCCAGGCCGCCATGAAGCGTGCGTCCTTCTGCCTGCGGGTAAAGCAATCAGCTGAACAAGGCGTCACAGCCCGGGGATGGCTCAGGTCATTTATCAAAGGCCGTTTTGTGACCAGAATTTGCTGGAGCCCACTGCCTCGAAAGCTCAGGAGGGATAATATGGGGGCCAGCACGCAGTTTTCCAGCAGCAAAACCTGGGTTTCCTCCATGCTGCGGAGAGCACGGCCGATCCCTCTGCATCCAGTAAGAGCCACATGGCCCAGACCACGCGCAGCTCCTCACGGACGCACGCTTTTGTGTTTTCCTGAGCTGTCCTGTGGAAACAAAGAAATGCTACCTTTAGCATACTCCTTTTCCCCGCTTTGCCACTTCGTGCACGTTGGGGATCTGTTCTCGGTTCCAGTTACATTTGGACCGTTTTCCAGTGGGTTTGTTCTCCTTGCGCTTTCTTGTTTCTAATTTTCACCTTTCCTGCCTTGCTGAACAAAAACCTTAAGATGAGAGAGTGTCTGCACAGTATGTCAAGGCTTATCATATCAGAGTCATGGAAATGAGGGTTGCAGGGACCTGAGGGGGTCACATCCAGACCAACCCCTGCTCCAAGCAGGACCAGCCCCGACTACATCGTCCCAGCCAAGGCTTTGTCTACCCAGGTCTTAAACACCTCCAGCTGGGCCCTAAAGACCTCGTGCGAGTCGGCCTGAGCAGGGCTGTAGTAAACCTACTGCCATTAGTTTTATTTAAAACTATGATTGACTGTAGATTGTCAGAAGTAGAGGAGGCTCAAGATCCAAAAGAGGGAGGTGACTGACCGTGATCTGAGATTCTGCACCGTTTCAAATACTATTCTTACAGCCGCATCGCAAGGCACTAAACAGATGATGGTGAATTAATACGGTGTTGATACAGGGCAAACTTGATAGGAATAAGGAGATCTTCTCCACCGCACATCCTGCTATATCACTCATAGATTTCCTTGGAGAATACTGTACACATCCAAAATCAGCTGTCTTATTTGCTCCCTTGTTGCTATGTCTGGGAAAAATGCAGGCTAATATTTCAGTAAGCATTGAACAAGGTAACCTTCTCCCCCGCAAGGATTCAAAACTCTGATCTCTGCAGCTAGAATCAACTCGACTCCATGCTTGCAATGAAATCCCAGAGCAAAGCCTTTACAGGTGACACTACAGAAAGCCTCTCACAATACAGCTTTAATATGCGCGAACTATTTTCTGCAGGTGAGGCTGGACGTACTAGAAACGCATGCAAGGCACACTCTGGGTTCCCACAGATAAATGCGATATGCAAATAGACTTCAGCTGACTGCAAAGATGATAACCGTCATGAACACGGTGATCCAGATGACTGCAGCTATACACTGTATAATTGACTGCGCTGCACTGAGTTGTGCGCCTTGCTGTAGGGCCTCCAGCTGTGCCGCCTGCGGGGAGAAGCTCGGTCTCAAGTGATATGCAGCTGACAGCAAACCACAGCGTTGTTCCGATTTCCAACAACTTCTGCTACAGCATCTCAGCCCAGTCCTTTATTTCCACGTGGCACACGTCCGCCAGGGAGCATATCTTCAATTTCCAATGGCATAGAAATGCAGCCAGTGTGTCCCTAACCCCAGTGGAAGTGTGCACCTTTTAAGCAAGGAGACACACGGCTGAACAGGACCGCAGGAACGGGCTACGTAATCACCGCTGTAAGGCGAAAATGGCAATGGACTCTATCGGACAGTTTTGTAAATTTTGCTCTGCCCACGTGGCCGCAGCGGTAGGAATGAGTGAAGCACAGGTGTGCGCACCAGCGGTGAGGTGCTGGGCACCTGACTGCCTTGCAGACACTCTCCCCTTGGCAAGAAGAGAGGGACTGCACTAGCACGGATGGCATTCGCACAGCCCAAGGACGACGGCTCCATCTGTGCCGCTTAGGAGCCAGAGCGTGAATCACTGTGGAGGCCGCCGCGATGCTTGGATTTGTAATGTCCTGGATGCCAAGTGGTCAAGCAGCACTGGGCTCCAGGACTGGGCTTCAGGGACAGAGAAAAGACGAGGCAGGCACAGGTGCGATTTCTGTACAGAAGGAACGTGCTTGAATGGATAGAAAAAGATGGCAAAAGCTAAGAGCGCTTCCTAATTCACAGCAGTGCCCTGCCTCTTCCTGGAAGCCTCCGCGTGGGCTGGTCAAGTCACGCCTAGCATGGATGTAGTCATGAATAAGCATGTCCCCACTCAGAATCACGCCCCATACCAAACAGATCAGGAGGCCTCCAGGTTTGTCTATCACTTACTCCTGGTGACCTTTCTTTCTAACAGCGGGGCTTGCCCACGTGCTGTTAAGGTGCCAGTCCAACCTACAGCTGCCCATTCATTAATTACTCGCTTCATTAGGGAGCTAGGTACCCTATTTCTTCACACACAGCACACGCCTTTACCCCAAAAACCAGCTCCTGGAAATTGCAGTGCACACTGTATGTGAGAAATACGGTAAGAGCAGTTTCTGCTGCTCACCGAGAAAAAGCAAGACAATCTGCAGGTGATGCACGGCGAGCAGAACAAGGAGCAGGCTGCTCAGGTATTTCTTGCAAGGAAAGAGCTTTTGTCCCTCATCCCAATTTTCAAAACCAAGGTTTAGACCTTGTTCTGCGGTGTGTTGTGGGCGAGGGAATAGGATCGGTCTTGCCATGAGGACTCAGTCAGTCTTAATTTCCACAACCAGCTCTGTGGTCTCAGACCACTTTCTGTCTTACTGAAGCAATCGGTGATTATTACCAAATTTGACATACAGAAAGAAGAAGAGAGGCAGGAGGATTTTTAGGTGAAAACTTTTGCTGGGCTGGAATAATGTTAGAACAGGCAAGACTTGAAAAGACAACAGATCCATCAAAACCCTGGGAAGCATCGAAGTTAAGAATACAATGCTTGGGATCAATAATTGGGATGGGGTGTTAGTTCAAGATCCTCTCACAGACTGCAATTTGGAAAGAGCGGGATACTGCACTAACACAGAAGGAGCCCTCCGACATTTCTGCATCTGAGGCTGTACTTTACCGTGGGCTTGCGGCCGTATTTTCACATTCTAGAAGGTTCTTTAATTTGCAATTTATTTTTATTTGTATTACTTACACATGAATTGGGGCACAGTGCTTGCCTCTGCCTCACATGGCTACCAGTTTGTAGCAGCATGCACAATCATTTTGGCAGGGTATTGCCATGCATAGATTTACCCATGGAAATCAAATATGGCCACAGGGAAATACTCCCGTCTGCTCGTACTATACTCAGCAGCTGGCGCTTACACAGATTCTTATTTAATAGAAATAACAGTAGCCATTTTTGCGCAGCCTTCTTAAAATAAAACCAGCTAACGAACGCAAGGGACGGCTTCTGCACCGGAGTACGGGACCCTCCCGCTTGTGCAGTGAGGGGTGCCCGAGCTATTTGGACAGAGAGAAACTTATTAATAAAAAGCTTGAATAGCAATTTGGGAAGAAAGGGGAAAGCAGCATTTCTCTGCCAAGTCTTACAAGTTAGCGGGGGTCTTAGAAACGTTCTCGTGAGCAGAGAGCTGCAGAAAGGATGCAGAGAAGAAGAAGGAGAGAGCTGTAACCTGGCAGATCAGTCCAGAGAAAATGATTCAGGCCTAAAGGGCAAGAAGGAAGATCGCATGGGCACCGGTGGGTGAGAAGCTGGCAGCTGGGCAGGAAAGCCTGGCATCATCACAGATGGAGCGGTGAGCAGGGATCTTGGATTTCTCTGATAAAAAATAAATCACTATTTTCATGTTAAAAAAGGGAACCCAAAACCCACATTTTTCCATGATCAAAATGAAACACCACTACATCTACCTATATCTATAGTTATACAGATATAGATTTGCAAGGGCACGGGCATAGCCTTTGCCTAACTATGGAGATAGCTATAGATATCTCTAAATCTATCTATCGATAGATAGAGAGATAGAGAGATATAGTGGTGTTTCATTTTGATCATGGAAAAATGTTTGGGGTTCCTTTTTTTAACACAAAAATTAGGGATTTATTTTTTATCAATCTCCAGTATAGATACAGATATCGATACCTCTATCTATAGATATCTTATCTTTCTATTTATCTATAGATAAGATATAGATATAGATAAGATATAGATATATTTTACTGGTGTTTCATTTTAATCATAGACAAATGTGGATTTTGGGTTACTTTTTTTTACCCAAAAATAGGGGATTTTTTTTTTTAAATCAGAGAAAACCAGGATCCCTGGTTGGGAGGTAGAGACAGGAGACAAGAAGGGAGGCTGGGAGCCTGGGAAGTGAGGACCAGGAGCCTGACCTGGTGCAGAAAAATGGGGAGTCCACGGAGAAAGGCTGGGAGGAAGGTGGCGTGGGGAGATAAATAGACGAGGGACGACGTTGTGCGCCGAGGCGGTTAATATGGACTCGGCCACTGACCTGCTGCAGGGAACTTCGGACCTGTCTCTGCCCCCTCCGAGCCTCCATCCGCCTCCTGACCCTTGTCTCTTTAGGTCGTCTCGTCTTTGGGGCAGGTGCTGCCTCTAATGCTGCGTGCAGACTGCCCCCGTTTCCCACGAGGCCTTCAGGCACCACCACTCCCCAAACACCCAGCGATGAATGAACCAGGAGGGACACGGTAATGGGAGGCCACGGCGATGGAGGCAGGGCCCTCTGACAGAGGGAAAGGACAGGAGGAGGAAGCAAGAAGATGTGGAAGCAAGAGCAAGAAGGGCAGAAGTTGAGAAATAGTCCCCAGCTTACAGTCGTGGGGCCATGCTGCCCCCGCTGCCATCGGGGACACGTCCTCCCTGACCCTGGATCCCTTATCCTGTCACCTTTGCAGCTGAATACAGGACTCCTTTCCATAGTCCATTGCCATGAGACGCGAATGCTAATTTATCAGCACTCCTGCTACACAGCTAAGCTGTCAGTTAGATCCCTTAATAAACCAGTGACATCCCGTTATTTAAATTTCCCGTTACATGACACATATGCACTGGATCTGACGAGAGCTATTACAGCTACTCTGAACAAAGGAGAAGAAAATCAAAGTAAACAGACACCTTCCACAGATGATTCAAAGGTCTGGGGAAACTGAAGCGCTGTTTGCCATTGTTAAATGGTTCCCAATAGGTTTTTGTTGCTGATGTTTTAGGATCAGGCCAAAGGCATCACTCAGGTAACCCCCGTGAAGTCAACGGGACTTGACCAGAGATGTCTTTGGCCCACTCCATTCATCTATTTGATTTAAATGTTGCCAGAGGGAAGATGTACTGGAGCAGGGTATCAGGCAATACAGCAGATCGGCCAGTAAAGTATTCGAGTTGAGAGCCGCAGAAAACCCAGAACAGTAACTATGATGTGGCAGGTGCCTTAGGCCCGTGCCTTTGCTAATCGAATGCTTACTGATATTCAACCACATGCTGTAGGAAATCTGCCCCAATATCGATGATGGGATAAGTGCATGCCATGTCCCAAACAGGATAATGGAGTCTGGCTACACATAAATGTGCAGCAAGAAGGTGGTAGGACAAAGTCTGTATATCCATCAGTAGAGCTAGTCCTGCTGCGGCTACAAATCAGCGCAACTTCACTACCTCGGTTCACATCACCTGCTGGCCCAGCCCATACAATTTGCATCCATGCTTTCAAATGATTACTTGTAAAGCCTAAGTGTGGCCTTGTTGCTGGGCCTTGTTTTAAAGAAAAAAAGTGTGAAGAAAAGACTGGTCGTTTTATGCCTACCAGGCACTAGCCAAACCATTAAACCATGAGGCTGTAGATTTACGTGAATACGTTTCTGATGCAGGGACTGTTCCTCTGGTTGCCTAAAATAAGCCATTTATTTCAGTTTAAAAAATGGTACTTAATGCAGAGTATTGTTACAAGCCTGTAGCCCCTGCATCTGTCCCCAGCCTAAAGCCCATGGTGCTGTAACTGCACAGAGGTGGAAGCACTGGGGTACCATGTGGCATGGCTACCCCTTACCCAGCTGTCTGCAATGCGACTGACATCAAATGAGCGGCAAGCAATGATGGCAACAGTCAGAGAGCGTGATCTGGACTGGTTCTGGAGCTACTCAAACAAATTGTGTTTTTAATAAAAGCTAAATGCAAGACTATACACCCAGGAACAAGGAACACAGGGTTGACTTAAAGAATGGCAGGCTGCAGCGGGGCAGATCCAGGCCAGGGGTGCAGTAGTGCAGTTGCACCCTCCTCTGATTCCCACTGTATCCAAAATCTAAAACCAACTGCCTGGAAGAGGCTGTGGCATTTCTAGTCAGGCAGAGCCGAGTCAATTGACTCGGTGGGTCATTATCATCTACCTGATTCCTTCTAAACTCTTCAATCCACAGGTGTTAACCTCCCACTCTCCTTTCTAATGGTATTGCTGTTCCACTAAATAAATCATTCTTTCTTCTGCCATTCTGCTGTCTGCCAGCTGCTCCTGGTCATGTAGCTCCCATTTCACAGCCCTGCAGCTAAAAACATAACTCAGGTGTGGAAATAACTTTCAAAGAGGTGCTGGATGAATTGTCAAGATGTTCATGAAAGCTAAATTTTGTCTTATGAATCTGAAAGAGAGATGCTTTTTATTCTAATAACTATAGGAATGAAACAATATATTTTGAGTATTTTTGCCTAGTTTGTTGTGTTCTTATAGATACGATGTAGCAAATGAATGCATATTCCAATAAAGTTATATTTGTTTTTACTTCAATTTTAAACTGAATTATATAGCCCTATGCACCTAGCTTTATAGTGAAGCTCCTGGTTTCCTTTTTTAATTGGAGAAAAATCTGTGTTGTGTTGTACGTAATGATGCCCCACACCATCTGCACCCCCTTTTCAAAATCCTTCATCCACCCAGGGGATGCACCTTGGAGAATAGCGGCTCCTCGTGCCATGTTGAGGCAAAGAGGGGTGACATGACCTTGGATGCAGAAACGGGGACACAGTAAGTCAGTGGGGAGACAATTTCACCTCTGTATAGCTTGGAGAATCCGATGCTGGACTGTGCACCTTTCTACTGTCCACTACTTGAGAGATGCTGATAATTTGGAAAACATGCAGAAAATAGCCAAAAACTGTACTCAAGAACTGGAGAAAAAGCATTACAGCAAGAAACATGCAGGGGGCAATCAGTTAAATTTAGCAATAAGGTGGTAGAGAGGTGACTTGATTACGATGTGTAAGTGCCTCTATCAGGAGAGCGAAAAACCAGGTTCTAAAGGACTCTTCAATTCGGGAAGAGAAGCCTAACAAGAATCAAAGGCTGGCAGCAAGAGCCAAACAAATTCAAATTAGAAATAAAGCCGAAATGTTGAAAAGAGGAGATGATTACCCACTGCAACAAACAGCAGAGGAAAGTGGTGGATTGTCCTCTTCACATCAAAGCAAGACTGACCTGCTGTAAAGACAGACTTCAAAACCCAAGCACGAGTCACGGAGCTCTGCACAAAGCTGGTGGGTGAGATGCAATGGCCTATGAGTCATGGGAATTCAGATGAGATAATCTAATCTCTGTGGATTTACAATTGGTAACAATCAGAGCTTGCAAAACCGTCCACAATGTGTTTGCCAGTTTTTTCACCGTGTTTCCCATCATAGAAATAGCTGTGGCAAGTCCCCTGCAAACATTTGATTTCCAACGTCTAAATCCGCCGTGTGTTGATGAGCCACATGAGGCACGTGGGATTGCTGCAGTGCCTTCACTACATGACTTAGGCAGCCAGCCAACAGTGAAACCTCTCAATATAAATGCAGATACACTGTGGGAATATATATATATATCATGGGAAACATCATGGGAAACAGAGCCTACCAGCAAAATTATCCTGCAACCTCGCTCTCAACATTTTCTAGACTCAAGAGCCCCCTGTTAGACTCAAGGTCCTTTCTATAACTTTTGCAAATAAAGCAGCACCCCATTGCAAAAACGAATTCACTTATTGCAGAGTTTACCGCCTTGCCAAGGGTCCAGACAGCGGGGCGGAGGAGGGGAGAACAGCCAGGTTCAACGGACCCCACGGCACCCCAGGGTGCAAGGGCCCCGGTTGAGAATCGCTTCTTGAAAGCAGGCGGATATTTTGACAAAGGAACGAGCTCCAAGTTCTGCAAATTTTCACTGGTGAGAAAAGAAGCCACGACCCGTGTTGTTCTCTCCTTTGCAAGGCATCCTGCTAGCGTGTAATCTGGGCAGTAATTAACCAGAATAGTTCATCAACATAAAGACGTGGGTTGTGGCCCCACTGCCTGTTCAAGCCTTTCTGGCGGTTTAATGTGCAAACTCACCAACCGGAGAAAACGGTCCGTCTGAGCTGTGTCTAACTGGACCAGCTGGGGATCCTGCTCAAAGGGTCCCGTAACCATGGAAACATTAGGAAATATAATTACAACGTAAATCAAGGACACGATTCCATTGTCCGAGCACCGGGTTTTGGACATCTGTTTCGGGGATGTATGTTAATAATAGTTGCCTTCTATTTACCATGCATCTTTATTGTCTCTTTAATCAGCTCTCGAGGAAAACCTAAAGTGCATTTCCTCAGAGAATGAATGCTTAAAATGAAACTCTGAGTTAAGTGGTTTGTTCTCCAAGCAATTCCCCCATTTACCCACACACACTCAAACACAGAGTAGCTTGATTAACTATTAATAACAGGGCATTTACAAACACCACATTATGGGCTATTTTTGTACCGTTTCTTTCTTAATGCATCTACGACTTAGGCTTAATAGGGTCCGCCAGCAAAGGCAACGGTGTATAAGATAATACCATGGATGCAGTATCTCATGAACTGTGTGGTAATGAGTGAGTTTTACAATCCTGAACGTCAAGATCACAAGATTTTTCTCATCCTCCAACACCTCCTCGCCGGCATCCTCGTTATGCCATTTGCACATGAAGAGGTTTGTAAACATTCATACTGTGGTCCATCCCGTGCCATACATCAGCCCAGGACCACAGCGCCACAGTGCCAGTGAAACTGCGCTGCAAGCAGAGCCGCGCCGACGACGCAGTCGGCATCAGACTCCAGCTCTTTGGGCATGAGTCGGTTCACACACCCTTGCAAAGAGCAGGATCGTTAGGTAGTAAATGTGTAATTAAACAATGCACACCCGGCATGATGATGCAACAACATCTATAACAACAGGGAAGGCTGAAATCTTTCTAAGCATGGCAGCAATATTCACCATGCCATTAAATATTTCGTCTGACAAAGGAGTTCCAGAGTCTCATTCATTTCTCCACTGCATCTGAACCCAAATTAAGTCCATCACCTGTAGCACTGTGGCTGTGTTCTCAGGGGTGCTTTATTCAGGTGTTGCATTAGGCAAAAAATAAGAAATCATGTTGCATCTATAATTCAACCACTTCACTTGCTTGGCATAACTAGAAACCCACAATTTCCTAAATCTCTTGCCATGAAATCACTGACTTCTCATGCAACGTTTTCTCAAGGATTCAGAAATAATCCCATGGACCAGAGAGGTAATGAGCTCACAGTTCCCGTCCGCTCCCCGATTCACAGACCTCAAGCACACATTCATCGCTGGCTCGGTGGCCAAGGATCAGCAATGCCACCAAACTGACTCTTTCAAAAAAAAGGTTCCCAGCTAAGACCCTGGATGAACGATGCTGGTAACAGCTGCTCAGTTTGCAGGGGATATGTGATAAATGCAAACATTTCCAACATAATGTGCCCCAACAGGCCATTTTCTGCTCACGAAGAGTGCAGTTAATCACAAGAGGGTAGCTAGATTGCAGTGGGCTGTAATCAGGTTAGTACGTCTCTGTGGGTGGACAGCAGATTGCAGAGAGATGGAGAACGGGCACCCAACTCCTCCATCTGCATCTGAGCATCATCGTGTACCTGCACGGTCACAGGGGAAAGGAGCTAGTGACACAGCCCCGCTCCACGGACAGCCGAAGTGCTACTCACCACTGCTCCCTGCAGACATACCAACCACCAGATACACACGGAGCCACTCAAAGATACCCACGTACCAGCTCACCAGTGCCGTGGACGCTATGCACCATAAAGATGCCACGGATACAATGACGGATGGTCTCCAGGAGCCAACCAAGATCAACAATAAATGCACGTAACACCTGCATCTCCTCACTCTCTGGGGGTGGGAAAAGCTGCTCTTTCTACACACAGAGCCCACCTGGACATTTCCACCTCTGCAAGAAGCATTTTCTTCATTACGGTAAAATCAATACCAAAGGCTCTACACGAGCTGCACGACATGAGCTGCCAGATCTCAGGAAGCCTGTCACTGAGCGTGGCATCTCCCTCCCAAGCGCTAAAGTCAGTCTCCCAATTCTTCCTCCGGCCACGCACCGCTCCATGGATCCGTTCTGATTTACAGATTTTAACTGAGCTTTCTTCAAGAACTGATACCACAAAAAACTAAAAACAAGAGAGAGAAACAGGAAGTTATCTTCAAGGCAAATGTGTTTTGGGCTGAATCTGTCATAATCTGTAGCAAATGTAATCTCGTAGAGACCCTAATACAGGACAGTGGGTCTGTCTAGCACGGAGCACAGGATTCACCACATATTCTCACATCTGGGAGTGAGAAACCTTCGAGAAGGAGAAGGAAAAGGAGAAGGAGACAGTAACGACGACCCCACCATGCATCTCTGCTGTGCCTTGCCAAAATCTGAAAACGTTCAAGTCTCCCCACACCTATAGAGAGAGGTCAGTATTGTTACCTCCAATTTCCACTGTATGGACCAGAAAAATGAGACAGAAATAGGTCAAGTGTTTTCCCAAGATCAAACTGTTCAAGTGCGGCAGATACAGGGACTGAACTTGGCTCTTTTGACCCCCCTTCTCGCTCTGGGTAGGTCTGTCCCCCCGTGCATGCTTGGCTTACGTTAGCCACACAAAAACGGTGCAACGCCCGCCTTCCCAAGGTGCGTTTGAGTGAAAGAGCTGCAACCTGGTCAACTATTAGCTAAACCATCTCCAGTCATCTGGATTTATGCTACGGCTTTGTCAATTTGCAAAATTCAGTCACCTTAAAACCTGTTTGGGCTTCAGTGCAAATGAGGGAGAAGTGGTTTTGCATTACGTGTATGTACGTGACAGCCCAGCTGATGGAGAGGCCGTTCTCTGCGTTAGTCTGAAGGCAGGCAGGAGGCAGGGGCGAGCTGCACCTTATAGATTAAGTCGGAAATGCATAAGCCTTCATGAGTCAGCGCTCCCTTCATCCGACGCTATAAACCTAAGCGATGGTTATGCAGGAACTGAACGAGCCAGAGTATTTCTGATGGATCTTAGCTCCGTCTCACCTCTCCGCAGCTCACGCACAGCCAGTGGCGGCTGCACAAAAACTACGGCACTTTACTTGCCTCCGGGAGTGTAAAAACATACCTAGAAATGAAGCAACCCCCCCCAACGAGGTATAACCCTCGCCGCCTGCATCCAGTGCTGGTGCTCAATCATAATTTCCTGCACCCAAACCAGCGGCCAGCTTAAAGAGGTTTGTTCCCTTAGTTCACCCATACATCTTGGAGTAAAATGTTCCAGTAACTTGCAGCCTCCCCCAGGAAGTGCTTGTTCTGCAGCGAAGCCCACTTCAACATAATTATCAAAGCCTGGAAGTATGGCCTGCCTCCCTGTCTTCTCAGAGCTCCTCACCTGTCAGCAAGCGGGTGTCAAGCCGGGGAAGAAAACTTGACGCCTGCCTCACGCATGAGCAGCCGCCGCTGCTGCGACCAGGCGCTCTGCCGCGGCCCCGTAAGGTGAAGGCAAGGGAGCATCTGCATATCGCATCCTCTCCAAGCGAGCGGTCCAGCAAGTGCAGATTTTCTCATGAGGTTCATGGATCCGCTCTAACGGCCCAGAACAAGAGCTCCGATGGGTGCCTGGCTCGTCACAGCCCTACCCCCGGCACCGACCTGCACTGGCTGTTTTTACACTATTTTTAAACAAAAGTTCGTACTCCAGATACATCCTTTGCCGTTAAAGGAAACAAAAGCCCATGCTACATCCTCTCCATGCTCCAAGGATTCCCCTGAGAAAGGCTCGTCTTAGCTTCCTTTCCAAACCCCTTCGCACCAAGACTGCTTTAAACAAATGGGTCTCGAGACTTAATTCTTTCACTGATTTCAGCAATGCACCAGTAGAGTAACTGCTTTTCAAGGGGTCACGGGGTTTGTAAAATGTATCAACAATACCCAGTAAGAGTCAGAAAAGTAGGGCCAGAAGGGACCTCAGGAGGTCACATTTAGTCCATCCCCCTGCTCAAGGCAGGATCAGCCCCAACTGCATTATCCCAGCCAGGGCTTTATCCAACCTGCTTTTGAAAATGTCCAAGGATGGGGATGCCACAGCCTCGCTGCCTAATCTTTTTAGGAACTACCTTCAGCCTAAAATTTTCCCCCTAATATCCAACCAATATTTCCCCTGCTGCAGTTTGAGACGCTACTCCTAGTCCCGTCCCCTGCAGCCCCAGAGACGAGTCTATCCCCTCCTCTTTATAACCACCCTTCAGGTCGGTGAAAACTGTTATGAAATCCACCCTCAGCCTTTTCTCCCGCAGACTAAATAATCCCATTTCTTCCAGCCTTTCCTCGTAAGTCGTGATTCTCAGACATCTAAACATTTTTGCTGCTCTCTGCTGAACACTTTCTAATTTGTCCACGTCTTTTTTGAAGTGCAGCACCCAAAACTGGATGCAGCAATCCAAGGGAGGCCTGGCTAGAGAGCAGATGAATCACTTCCCTTGACTTGCAGGTGATGCTCCTATTAATGCAAGTCAGTATGCTATTGATTTTTTTCCCTTGCAACTAGATCACGCTGTCGGCTCATATTCAGCTTATGGTCCACTGTAACCCCAGCTCCTTCTCTGCAGTATCGCAGCTTCGCCACTCACCCCAGTCTCTGTGTGTGCATACAGTTGTTCTGCCCCAGGTACAGGATTTGCCATTTGTCCTTGCTGAACATCATTTGATTCATTTCAGCCAATTCCTCCACGTTCTTCTAAATCCTAGCCCTGCCCTTCAGAGCACCTGCAACTCCATCTAACTTGGCGTCCCCCAAAAATTTGCCAAGTGTGCACTCAGTCCCATAGTCCAAATAATGAATGAAAATATTAAGCAATACCAGACACAGGACAGACCCCTGGAAAACTACACTCAATACCTCCAGCCAATAAAACATCGAACTATTGGTGATTACCTGCTGAGTAGGAGTATACCGAGGGGGGATTGAACAGCAGCCTTCAGCTCCCTGCAGGGGGGCTGCAAAGAGGATGGAGCTGGGCTGGTCTCAGTGGGGGCAGATGACAGAAGGAGCAACGGGCTTAAGCTGCAACAAGGGAAGTTGAGGTTGGATATTAGGAACAACTTTCTCACGAGGAGGGTGGTGAAGCACTGAAACGGGTTACCCAGAGAGGTGGTGCAGCCTCCATCCTTGGAGGTTTTGAAGACTTGAGTAGACAAAGCCTTGTCTGGGATGATGTAGTTGGGGCTGGTCCTGCTTGGAGCAGGGGGTGGGACTAGATGGGACCTCCTGCAGCCCCTTCCCACCCTCGTTTCTATGATCCAACCAGTTACACATCCACATTACAGTACTTTCACCTGTAAGGTGAACAACAGCTACTTTCCATCAAATATTTTGGATTTTCTTCCCAAAAGTGACAAGGACACGAGGCATGCCAAAATACTTTGCCAGGATTAACTACGTTTCTTCAAAAAGGAGGCAAGTGCATGACATGAAAAGGAAAAAGAAGAAAATCCAACTCCCGTTTTGACTATTTGTTGCCATAATGAAAAATCAAACAGGTCGGTGTAAATCATGTCACAAACGTTATGCACAGTTTGCAGCTTAAAAGCACCGAACACCTAGGGGGCAAAACAGTTGATTTGAGTTTTTATGTTGTTTCTAGGATTTTTGTTAATGGATGAACATCATAGGACCTCAAGCTTTGAAGATTTCAGGCGTGGGTACAAATTTCTCTCTAAGCGAGTAATGGCCCTTAAACACGGCAGAGCAATAAAAATAAGCTCTCAGCTGCAAATGTGGTTTCTCTGCACATGGATTGACTGCACTGCATAAACCTTCCCTATGCTTAGTAGTCCACGAAAGCTGGCCAGGCTTGGCACGAGGATTTTCTTCTTTTCCTCCTTCAAATCAGGATGAGAAGGAAGGTTAAGTGAAGCTAAAATGTCTCTGTCTCCAGTTATTTTTGTTCCCATATTTTACATCCTAATGATTGCTCTAACATGCGGGGAGCGTGCCGTTGATTCGGCAAACACAGCAGCAGCAGGAGCTTTCAAATCTGGTTTCAACAAACAGAAATCCCACGTTTCGTTTGGCTCCATAAGCACAATACTACTTGCTGACCCTAGGCACGGTCATCCTGCTAGGTAGCCACCCTCAGCGGGTGTCATGCCTCTTATTCGGTGGCTTTCCATACAGCCAGCGCAAACTGCTGCTTATCTGTATTAGTCTCTGGTTCCTCATCATTAGGGGCATCAATTAACCAAGGCAAAGCAGGAGAAATGCCGGGACACCTGGAATACAACATCACGATCTGGCTCGGGTGTGCTGTCCCAGTGGAGGAAGTGCAGCGCCCCGTCAGAAATGCCATCGTGGAAGCAGCTTACAGCGAGGTCCCCCATACGTGCTGCCCGCTGGAGGCACCATATCTGAGTCAGGATTTGCTCCCCTGCTACCACAGATCCATCGATGGCAACCATCTCAGCGCTACTCAGGGCTGACCCTGCACCAGGTGCCGGACAGCATAAAATTCAACTGGCTACAGCAATGTCTTTCCAGGGTTCACAAAGCAGGTTGGCCCATGTGCCTGCAAGGCACCTAAGGTCGCTGCCCGAGGAAAGATTCGCACCGTGCAATGGTTGACAGAACAAGGAGCAATGAGCTCAAGTTGCAGCAAGGGAGGTTGGATATTAGGAAAAAGATTTCTCACTGGGAGGACAGTGAAGCACTGGAAGAGGTCACCCAGAGAGGTGGTGCAGTCGCCATCCTTAGAGGTGTTTAAGACCCGGGTAGACAAAGCCTTGTCTGGGTTGATGCAGTTGGGGCTGGTCCTGCTTGGAGCAGGGGGTTGGACTAGATGCGACACCATCCAACCCTCATTTTCTATGATTGTATGCAGAAAACCACCAGCCAATATTGCAAGATGTTTTAAAACACTGGAGAATCTGCTCCTCTAGTGCAGAGTACCCAAGGCAGAGCCCATTATGCAAGCTGAGTGGACTGGGTTTGGATGAGAAGTCCTGGTGCTGAGCTACGCATATCAAAAACAGCCATAAGCAAAAGCTGAAGACAGGAACCATATTTCTGGATTTGATGGTTGCCTATAGTAGCGTTTCTCAACCCGTGGGTCATGACCAAAAGTGGGTTACAAGACTATATGAAAGCATTGCAAACAATCTTTAAAAATAGATTCCCCTTTAAAGGAGAAAAACATGGGATGCCGTGGCTTTTCTCTTGCAGGCTGGCAGAGCTCCAGCTTGCAAAAGGCTGCCTGGAGCTGCTTGGGGCCCCCCATGCCCCACACACTGGGGGGCTGGGGCCTGGGGATTGTGGGTCGCAACTGGCCATTGACTTTTACAAATGGATCCAGGTACAAAAAAGTTGAGAACCACTGGCCTAAAGCACAGTTTAATACATGGGTCTTTTGGTCAACATGTCCAAAGTTTTATCAAATGGATGGCAGGTGCTGCAGAACTGATTCTTCATGACAGGCAAGCTAGGGGACACATAGGGAACATCCCATAAAACATACATGAAAGCATGGAGAGGACAGGTCAGTGGCCTTCTGGAGATAGGACTCGTATCCTGTGTTCAGCCTGTACATCAGTGGCCTTTCCCAACAACACACACCTGTGGACACACGCCAGTTCACTGATGCAGGTAACCTCTGCCTCGGTACCCAAACTCTGTCACGCTCTGACCTAGGTGCCACCTTGACATGTGCGAGTCGGCTGAACACTGGAGCAGGTGACATGCTCAGCCCCATGCAATGAAAACGGTGGCAAATGCATTGCACTTGCACACATGCCTCTGCTGCCCGTGATCTAGATGTCACCATAACTGGACAGTACCTGAAATCCTAGCTGCATCCTCTTTACCCCGGTGTAATTTCAGATTAAACTCTGATCTTCTGTGATGCACACAACATCTGCCACAATTAAAGCATCCTCTGTCAATCAGCTGACTGACCTGGGGTTCAGGCACACGGCACATCCTCACACGCCATCTGCTACTCAGCGGTAGAGTATTGTGTGCCAGTCTGGTGCCACTCACCACTCACGGAGCTCGCTGACGTGCAATTACAGCTGATTATATTCAATCGCACCGAATCAGGACTGCGGCCTCCTACCCCACTACCTCGGCTGCCAGGGCTCAGCAGCAAAGCCCCATCGCAGATCCGCTGCACGAAGGCGACTCTTGATCTGTCAGAGACCCAAGGCATCCTAAGCAGCCACAGCACATGGACCAATTCAACCCACCTGCAGTTTGCTCATCACTGAGATGACATCCGGCCATGCCAAAACAGCACAGAGTCATGCTGGCAAGAGGACTGTTTTTTTTAAATCGACAGCAACAAATGCATTCCTCATCACCGGTCCTGCCATCCATCCTCCTGGCTTTGACCTTCTGCTCCATCAACGGGCCCTACTGAATGGACCCCACATTGACCACGGTCCACATGTAGCCAACACGGCCAAGGTGACAACCCCTGCTGCAGTACCGACAAGGATGCATACCGTTGATGAGGGCCCTCTGTCTGCAAGGCAATGGGGTGTGGGTGGTCTGCCCTAATAGTTAGACCACTGAGGAAAGCAGGGGCCAGAGGGCAGGAGCCATAATATTAAAACAAGAGAGAAATCCAGAAGTAGAGTCTGCAACACAGCCCAGGGTCAGGATCTGGGGATCGATCAATGCCAAGTAGGGACAATCTACAGGGCAAAGTCCTAGAACAGCCAAACAGGGGCCAGGAGACGGATCCCCAGGGAAACCCAAAGCTGAAAACCAGAAATAAGCCAAAACCAGGGTTAGGAACCAGGAAAACCAGAGTGCAGGAACCAGAAGGCTCGTCACCGCCGAACCGTCGCTGTCGAGACTTGGCGGCAACATGATGACACCGACTGCAGCCAAGGAAGCAGCACATGCCTGGTCTGGCAAGATGCACCTTTGCTAGACAGAGAGACGGACCGCAAGAGAGACGCCGTGGTTTGCAGGGCCCTGCAGGCCTGAGCCCGGGACCAAGAGCCAGATGGTCGCAGTGACCATTCCCGGGCAGACTTGAACAAAACATAACAGAATCTCCTTGCCTCGCTGCCGCAGCTATGACACAAGGCAAGGCAGTGGGAAGTAAAATCTGATCTTGGAATGTATTTGCACAGATCTCTTGAATATATATAACAACCGAATGTAGGGACTAACATTTCCTGGACTATCCGATGTTCTGGAAAACTGCAGACAGAAGAAACATAAAACACAGGCAACTTCAAACACGTGGAATAAAACAAACAAGGCTATAAATGGGTCTTTTTGGTCATCACAGAGGGGTGCTGGGAGGATTAACTAGCTAATGCGTGCAAAGCGCTTTAGAGAGATGAAAGCGCTAGGTTTAAACACGAGCAGCATTTTCATTAATGATGATCGTTATCGTCATCGTGCTCTTCCTGCTATTACCAATCTAGACCATCGTCAGAGAAACAAGAACCCGAGTCCGCTGGCACGGAAAGCCGTGTTCCCATTAACCCCTTTCACGACGCGCGCTTTGCTTTGCTCCTATCGCCGCCCTGGGTGGCTCCACGTTCCCTAGCGGCCCTGGAACCGTCCCGGGCGGTTTGGGGATGGGGAGACCTGCACGTGCAGCCTTTACAGCTAAGAGCTTCCAAAACTAAGAGCATCCACACTTATAGTGAATCAGATGGCGAAGTCTCTGGGGAAAGGGCGGCTCTCGCAGGGCGCGTACGCTGCTCTTACAAGACGAATCGAGAGTCCCCGGCGCTGCCGCAATGTGAATATTACAGCAAGGGCATGAGCTGTATTTTTATTTCACTGTGTGCTGTGAAGGAACAAAACCCCATTTAAATCCCTGCTGCCCCCTGAAGCACCTAGTTCAAAATGTAGGCCTGGACGCTGGTCACGTCCCGCTCAAGTCAGTGGGAGTTTTGCCAGTGACGGGGCCTGGCACCCAGATCCCATCAGCACAGCAGACCATTAGCTGGCTTCACGGAGGAGAGAAAGCCAATGGTGCACAAGGTCCTCGTGTTGATTTTCCCCCTGCAACTTGCCTCTGCTCTGCAGTTGTCAGCAAAGCATTATAGTCGCAAGAGGCAAGACAAAGGACATCGTCTGCCTGTTTGCCTCTTTTCAGGCATTCACAGGGAAAAAAAGTCACCTAACCGCCCAAAGGACAGAAGAACTGAGTCAGGCAGAAAGTCGCCGAATGCCAAGGGCTGTTGTAGGGAACCGGGGTTCTTAGCAAGGGCGGCGTAAGCAGCAACGCTGCGTTTGCATCAAGGCCCTGCCGTGCATCCCCAGCCTCGAAGGTTGTTGCAGTGACTTTGGGGAACTCCAGCTTGAATGGAGAGCAAGGTTTTCCTTCCAGAAGAAAAAGCCTAGCTGGAACAAGTGGACGTGCCTGCCTACGGATGAAGAAAAGCCCTTTTGTGCCTACTACATTGCGAGCATTGTCCCCCACCCCGTCACCCTTGCCGGAGGATTGCCCCTGTCACGCTGCCACGGTTTATGTCAGCCTGGGTCATCGGTTGCATAAGATCTCGTCCCATTTACCCAACTGATCTCTCTTCTTCGGGGTTTCGCAGTGCTCCACTTAAATGAGATCGGCCCTTTTGCTTCCCCCTCTTACAACGGCCCGGTCTGGGAGTGAAGAGATGCCGAGAGCTCTGCTCCCAGGGCTGACGTTAATGAGACTGGTGTGGAAACCAGCACATGCATCCTGAAATGCTGAGAGGAGTAGAAGAGGGGGACGTTGCAGGTTTGTAAAACCAACCAGAAACTGGCGTGACCTGGACTGGGCTCCCAGTTTATCGTGAATCCCTAAGGTCTGGAGAGAGGCGCAGTCACATCTGTCTTCTTTCGCTGTGGTGCAAGAGCACTGGTGACCGGCGCAAAGGGCTAGAAATTCAGTCACACGGGGGTGCAAATATGTACCCACTCCAGTGATGCCACGGGAATTGCTCTAGATTTGCAACGGTGCCACCCAGTCCACAGCCTATATGTGTCCTGGCTCGGACGGGGGGAAAAAGTGTGAGCAATTAGTGACTCCCGGGTGTCTGCTTTCTGTTCCAGCGCCTGCAGCCTGAAACACCCAGGCCAGCCGGCTGCTGTCATCCTGCCTCTTCCTCTGCGCCCCCGACAACATTTCAAGTAAAGCTGTTAGGAGCATTGTGCACACTTTATCACACCATAGCTGCTAAGCTGTTGCTTGCACTCCTGGTTGTGTCACACACTATTCTCCAAGGGAACCCCAGGCATTCCCTGGGTCTCTCGCAAAGCAAATTTTCCCATACAGGTGAGAATGGGTAAACTCTGAGCCTTGCTTTATACTTTTTAATGGAAAACTAGTGGCTGATTTCTGAGAGATCTGCCCATTTGCTGCCTTTGTGAGTTTGTTTTTCCTTCATTTCTCCATGCTTGCTCTCCCTGCAGTATTTACCACCGCGCCGCGCGGTCGTTGCCCGTTTAGCTGGAGGGAGGAGTTTCCCGTGCTATGCAAGTGGTGCTTGTGATGTCCATTAGCCGTAATGTGAAGCTACAGCCCCATTATTTCCTATTAGAGCTAAATGGACATTGCACGTAACTTCGTTACTCTCCCAGAGACACGACAACTTCCCTCCCAAGCGAGCGGCCGGCCAGGGTCAACAGCCACAGCTTAATTCTGTTTTCTACGAGAACCAAATGAGCCCTTGCCTGGACTGACAACGAAGTTAATTAAAGCAGTGCAGTGCAGCGGGGTCTCGCGCAGCGCCCTTCATCCAAGCTGCTTGGGAACAGAGATGAATATCATGGGACAAAGGGGAAGGGGAAATGGAGCAAGATGGGCTTCGATCCTTGAATGCATTCCTCTCCCGACCCTCCTGAAGGGCAATGAGTGCGGATCAAGCCTGTCGACGTTTCAGAAAGCGGTCAGGGTCTTTGGGTGGATGAGTGACCTCCCCACTGACCCGCGCGTGGAAAGCAACGTGGAGATGTGGTTTGCAGCTGCCGTTTTGAGGGGCAGGATTGCTCTCGGGGGGTTTGGCTTTCACTGTCAGTCAGGCTGAGATCAAGTGTCTCTGGCTAGCAGCTCCAGGGCAAGGGTCCTACTACCTCCAGCATGAAAGTCTCTCCAGAGAGAGCATCCCTACGGGGAGAGTAGCTGTCCTGGAGGGACAGGAGTGGAGAAGATAGGAAGGAGCAGGCCATTTATTAATCCCGATGGGTACATACAGAGGGGCAGCATCAGGACTGCGTCGATGCTGAAAAGCGCATTGGAGAGAGCTGCCGGGCACGGCCGTGACGGACAGGTTAGGGGGTCGCTTTTCTTACTTGCTTTTCTCTGACTCCCAAAAAGACTGTCTGGAAGAGGAAGGCGCATGGCACACGAACCAGAGAGGTATCGGGGGGCTGGCACCACACAGTCTTCCCATTTTAAAATGCAGCAATGGGTTGATGAGCTACGTCTTCAGGATGCTGGGGGATTTCTGCCCAGTGATATTTCTTAGTCATGGAGAAGTAAGGCTGGAAGGGACCTCCAGTCCAACCTGGGAATCAAACCTGCTGCCTTGGTGTCATTAGCGCCATGCTTTGACCAGCTGAGCTGCCACTGTTAACCCCTCGCCTGCTGCAAGCTAGTCAGGAAGTCCCATGAGGATGGTGGAAATATTTGTGGTTTAAAATCCAGATTAAACCCTGACTGGCTTCCGGCTGTCAGGCAGGGCAAGCGGGGACAACAGGCGGCCTTTCTTCCTCCTTGAAACTCCCCAGCCTGCTTTCTGGAGCAGTCTGCCTCACGGGAGCCGCGCGCCACTGCAAACATCTTGGCTTCTCGATCGTTTTGGGGGCTGCCCTGATGTTATGTTTCCACCACGAAGCCATCTGCGGCGTGAGAGTTGGGGCCGTGCAAGGATTTGGTATGGAGCAAATGGCTTGGCAGGAGCCGCTAACTAAACGCACGTGCGCCGAGATGAAACGTGACGCAGACTCTCAGCCCGGGGAATCTCGTTACACAGCAATTTACCAGAACATTGCTGTAAGTTACATAAGCATTGAAAAGATTTACTGACTTGACAATTTGATTTGTGCTTATAACTCTGAAAGACGTCTCTGATTTAAGTAATTAAATCTGGAAGGCCGATTACGGATTAGCATGCAGGCTTGTCACTTCCAGTATTTTGGGGAAGGAAAAAAAAACCCCCAAACCCAGGAAATATTTAATTTCCTTCCTTCCACCGGGGAGGAATTCAGTCTCGGAAGCTGGATTATCAGCTCCAACTATTCACACAGCTGCTGACAAGACACAACAACTGTCTGAAAAGAAAAAGTCCAAGCACGCACTGTCTACTTTCCAAATGCGTCACAAAATTAGAGTCCAGAACCACCGAGAAGAGGCCAGGCAACAGTGTCACCCTGCCCTTGTGTTGTTCAGAGATCACTCAGAGCCAAGGAGCTTCGACTGAGATGTGTTTTGCTACCTGGTCACCCCAACGATGTGCTAAGCCAAGGTGGAAACGTGGATATCTGCATCTTTTGTTCTTTCTGATACTTAACTGGGGCGGGGAGGTGTTGTTCTGCGAATATGAATTCACTTGATCTTTGCCAGCTCTCTCGTTTCCAAAGATAATCACGATGTCAATGCGTGATGAGACTGGGAAACAAAATGCAAAGGGTCGTTGCCAAAGTCACACATTTTCAGAAGGAATTCAGAAGGAAAAAAAGTTTTGCTACCAGTTTTAATAGCAAGTGTCACATTAAACAGCCTGGTCATGTTGTATATGAATCTTGTAGGGCTAAAGCAAGGCCTTGTAATGCTAAAAGTGAGGCCGTTTCTTTCTCCTTTCACCTCCATTTCATAAAAGCGGATGCAGCACTTACAAGACGGCGGGGAGGGAAAAGGGGTACTGTGTGAGGGTTACTGATAAGATATGAAGCTGGCTGAATCCAGTCAACTCCCCTGAGTCTCATCAACAGGAGAACCTTGAAAGTCGGGCATGATTTGTTTTTGTTAGATAAAGAAACATCCTGAGACAAAATCTAGGGGGCATGTAATTCACCAGAGTTAAACTTCGGTGTTCACGCCCACAGTGCCACTTGATTGGACAGAATAGTGATTTAGTTAATAGACGATCGGGGTATTTTTACGAGCATGAGCTAATCACGAACTAACACTTTTGCCTTTAGAAAGTATTATAACAAGTAGGCGGGGTCCCTCTCTGTAGAGGCACCTCGCTCGAGCGAATAAAGATTCTGTATTTGATTTTCGATACTTGCTCTGCGTGATCATTGCCCCAGCCTAGAGCGAACTGCACGTGGCTTTAAGAGCGTAATTCGTAACAGTCACCAACACAGTAAAAACACCCCCAAGTCCCTTGTGACAATCTCAAACAGAAGCTTATGGGAGCTATGCTGCAAGGGCTTATTAACCCCGGGGCAGATAGAGAGGCAGCTAATAAATTCTGGAACATCTTGGCCTTCTCATGGTATATCTGAAAGGAGCTTGTATCTGATAGAAGGAGCTTCACTTCGATTTTCTTAGAAACGCTCTTATCAGGTAGCTCCACAAGTTACATATCACTCGTTACAGGGATGCCGCAGCAGCTGTAATCAGATGGCATGGAGGAAACCAGTGCCACCCAGGTCAGCCACTGCAAATATTTCACAGGGATGAAATACTCTGTAAGTCTTTACAGACATCAGCAGCACTGAGCCCCCAAAAATCAATCCAGGCTTGATTTATTAGCCCTGGCTCTTTGATCTCTGTCGCCATACGTAAGTGAGCACTTGGCGGCTGGGGGAGTCGGTGAGACATGAGCTACCGGATAAGCACGGCCTTTCCAGTCCTGCCCTAACAGGCCTCGGACCTGGTTCCTAAAGACACTTAGCTGCATCTCTAATGAAATGCATGGCCTAATGACCCCCTTTATGCATGGCCTCCATCCTCAACGGGGACATATATTTACGTGGCCAAGGTGGGAGTCCTACTGCGTAAAGCAGACCTAGTTATTGGAATCGGCAAATTCTCTCCTCTCTGTCTTCACCCCAAGCCCCAGCACGAACCTCCTTGATCTGGAGGTGTTCCCGAGCGCTCAGCATGCTGCTATCCCAGCGCTTCGCCAACACCGGTCCATTCAGGTCCTATTTCCCAAAACTATCTACTGACACTGGGGGCTTAGTGCGAGACTGCCTGTGCTACCATCTCAGAAGTGCAGAGCTCGTGTTAACCTGAGCCAGGTGGAGAGAGCACTCATGATGGAGTTAAAAGGTGCTCCAAAAACAACACTCCAAGTCAGGAAACCTTTCAGAAAGTTACAGGCCTGGGCTCTCAGCCCCTCCCCGAGGCAGGCAATCCTCCCTCTCATCAGCACACTTTTCACATAAAGGAATGGCAGACAGCTCCAGCAATTTGCTCAAGGTCCCAGCAGGACATGGAGCAAAGCAAAAACCACCCCCATCCTCCAAGACGTGGCTCTGTGACCTAATCACAAGGTCGCCCTTCTCTTCCGTCACCCTTACCCACACGAACAGGAGGTCATCTTCACATTACCCCACAGAAAACCCAAATTCACATCCTTGATGCCCAAGTCCTGTGAAGCTACGGAGCATCTCCCTGTCCCACCTGCCTCTCAGTTCACTTGCTGAGAGCTCGCACCAGCAGAAGCAGCATCACGGGCAAGGCTCATGGGCTAACGCCGCTTGGAAATCCCTGAGGACAGCCACGGCTCATCTATTACAAGCTTGTATGATCTTGGAAGATCTTACAAGGACTAAAAAACCTGATCTAAAAAATTCATGCAGAGCATTGAACTGGCTCAAACTAATAATTATGAATAAAAATAGGATTGGAGCGTCTGGCATGCAGAACGACGATAAGCTAAAAGCACACGTCCCGGGTATCCAGCCTTGAGGAAGCTCTGGTTTTTTTAAACGACTCCTTACAGCTCCCGCGTGGTTCGTATTCTGTTTTGCTGCCAGAAAGGAGACCTCTGCTGAGTTGCAATTTGATCCTGAAACGGGGGAAAGAAAAAGCTGCCACCTTCCAAAATGTTGCAGAGAGCCCACAGCAGAAATGTGCTAGAGCGACGATTTTCTCATGGCTTAAGTTCAGCTGCAGAAAGCACGGAGTTGATTAGCTGGGCTATAAACTGTAGCTGTCTACAGACCCAACTGGGAAAGCAGCAAAACGATTGCAGGGGGCACGGGCTCAGCAGAGTGGCACAAACCCATATGTTCAAGAACAGCCCAGAAAGGAAAGTGGCTGATGAAGGAGGCAGGAGCCATCGTAAGCGTGAAGTCGACAAACCAAGCATGGTACCAGCAAAGGAAAAAAAAAGTAGGCTCCTAAGTGTTTCCTCTGAAATGTGTACCATGCTGAGTGTGCCCTAAAAACCTAAGGGCCAAAAGCTTGCAATTAAAGAATCTTTTTTGCAAAAAAACTTGTTGGTCTAATACAAGGTATCATCTCTACTACGAGTCCCGATTGCCCTAAAAACCTAAGCACATGAGACAGACCAGAGGCAGCTTTGTGAAGAGTCAACATCCACTTTAAACCCATGATTTATTTAGCGGATGCGGTTTCGGCATATTGTTTCAGCCATCCGAAGGCAATGTTGTCACCAGCGTGAAGAGTTTGAAAGCCACCAGGTTGCATCATGAACGGGCACAAGTCAACAGGGTGGGACATGGCTTGAAGTCGTCCACAAGGACATTTGCAGTCATTGGTACTCCAGCAAGGGAGGCCAGGCTTTTTCATCCATTTCACCAACTGCTGGGATTTCAGCTCTTTTAAACCCTCAGCCGATGCAACCCAGCAGAGCTCCCGTAACTGGAGGGAAGCTAAACCACGCTGTTCCCAGTCTGCGCAGGGAGGCCAGCACCGGCACGAGCTACGGGGCAATTCAGAGGGATCTCACAAATGGTGGAGCCCAGCAGGCAGATTTTGATCTCTTTGACCTGGACAAAGGTGGGATAACGCAGTTGGCTTCAGACAAAGAGTGCAAAATACTGCATTCACTGCAAGGCCCAAACAGGCACCGGCAACCTGGAACGAGAAAAGCAAACGAACGGGGGCTGGAGGGGCTGCATCGCAAAGACAGGCTAAAGGACAGGAAAACCTATAGCTCGGATAAGCTGCGACTTGTGGGATGTAATACGAATCGACAAGGAAGCGGATGGGTTTTTGTGCCAACAATGGGAAGCAATCAGTGGTGTGTGGTACGTTCAGGCTATCCAGAGGATACTCCCCGAGGAGCGGTGGCAACCACGTCACTTCTAAAACCAGATTCGGCACAACCTAGAAAAACGCACCACTGGGAACGACTGTAAACTGGGACAGGGCTCCAACGTGCTCGGCTACGTCTCACGCCTCTGTTCCTAAAGCAGTGCAGCGGGAAAGCTTTGCAAACAAAACCACTCGTCTGCCTTCGCCGCCGGGGCACGGCACTGCGTGGGGGCCAGGAGAGATGAAGGCAGCATCACTTATACGTCAATATGAGAAAAGGAGAGGGCAAGGCAGCAGCGGAGGAGACCCGGTTTGGAAGCAGCCTCACGGCCTTTCTGTTTTGGGCGACTGGGGCTTTGAAGAGGTACTTTTAATTTGAGCCTTGAGCGAACAAGCAGCAAACACTCAAGATGAAACCACTGCACCGGGCCATAGTCTCGTTAGCATCCATTGAAGAAAAGCTCTCTCACGCTGGGTGGGTTGGAGAGAGGTAGCTAGCCACGTCAGGCAGAGGGGCACCTCCACCTTCCTTCTCTAGGCCAGCGGAAGAGAACAGTTGCAGAAGTCAGAGCTAAGAAAAGACCTCCTGGATTAGGGATATAAAATGCATTCTTGCACAATAAAAGGAAAAGACGTCTTGCAGCTCCCCACTTGGGCTGAACGGGCCTTCGTGCAGAGAATTAGCTGATAAAATGAAGCCGTGTGGTATCCTCGAGGCAGGCACCGGGAAAGCTGGAGTAGAGAAGCGCTCTTGGCCACTTTCAAAGACGTTATCAGAACAAATGGGACGGGTCGGCTGGGTCCGTGTTTGCGGTAGGCTTTTTGCTGTAGACAGGAGCTTACAACAACTCAGCGGATGTCTTTGTTGATCTACGACCCGTCTAAAAATTCTTTGCCAATAGCTTTATACGCATGCTGTGAGCAAGGATTGATTGTTAGCAGCAACAAAAGGTTACCAACAGGAAGACGGATGGGGAACTTGCGATAGACCCGCAGTCCTCTTCTCCTGGCAAACCATTTTCCCTCTTACTGGCCTGAGGGTAGCACCGAAGAGGCTAATATTGACAGGAAGAAGGCATCACGTCCTACTTAATCTCTGAACTTGATGAGCTCGAGCCGTTAATGCTCGGATGCAGACCGAGCACGAGTTGGAGGAGACTTGGCTGCCAGACAGCTGTAAAAAGCAAATCTCGTGATGAAGCAGGCCACTTGGAAAAGGTTAATTTCGATGGTAAAGGGCGGCAGGATAACGGCCTGAGAGCATATTCGCGTACAAACGAAGGACAAAGAGCAAGACTATTCAAGGCAGCTTGCTTTTCCAGAGACCTTCTCAGGAGCAGGCTGACAAAACAACAGCCTGCCATGACAAGGACCTGGCGGTGGAGGGAACCCACCAAAATTTGCCCTTTTTCTACCCAAGACTGCCTAGCATGCTATTTATAGCCTGCCTACCTGTGAAACAGGGATCCCCCTGGAGATCTGCTGGGTGCCAGCCGCAGAATATCGTGCACGTGTGTTTCTGTGTGAAAACTAGTGCATTTGCCAATGACCTCGGCAGAAGGACCTCACAGCATCCTGGACATGCAGACCATAATTAACAACTGTGGTGAAAACTGGTTGCACTTAACCCTACCATTTCTCCTTCCCAGGACGCACTGAAAACTTGCCTGCCAAGTGAAGGGGTTTTATTGGGTTGGAAGGAACGTCTCATGCCGACGACGGGGGAAACACTCGCACAAGCGGAAGAACGTTTTTGAGCGTCTACTGTAGTCCCCCCAAGCATGACTTTTATTGCTTTAGACACTGAATTAGGACCAAAGATGGGATGCATTTCACTTTTAAATGAGTTAAATTCTGCACGACTTGAATAGGGCACAGAGCTTATAGCAATATGTCTGCCCAGGGGAAGCACTGTCCTGTAATTAGTCCCATTCATGTAAGGCACCTGGAGTATACGGCAGCCGCGCACAGTGCAGGGTGGCAGCATCAAGCCCTGGGGGAGCTCTGTTTCTCAGGATTTATTTTTAGGTTTTCTTTAAAAGAAAAAAAATCTGTCTGATGAACTCCAATATTGGGTTTCACTTTTGAGGACCTCTGTCCTTGGTGAGCGTGGAGTCGACAGAGGAGCAGCGAGGAGGCTGCTTGATGCCATCCCTGCAGCTTCGCTGGGAGCCTCGTGCTGGCCGGAAAACTCGGCTCTTTGGACTCGGCCAACAATTCCCCAGAGAAATCTCCGACCCCAAACTTTTCATCGGTCATCATGTCCTTCTTCCCGAAGGCAGGGGCTGCCCCCTCCCGTGCTCTGAGACAGAGCGGTCTCTTCCCTCTCCGGCACTTGTCACCAAGAAGAAGCGTCACTTCCCCAAAAGGTGGCCGCACTTCTTTCTCTGCGCCCCACCTGGACCGGTCCCAGTATCACCAACCCCAGACGTTTAAAAATTCATGAACCAAGCCTCAGAAAATCACGATATTTCAAAAACACATTTTTTTTAACTTGCCTTCTAGCATTGCAACATTTAGGCTGACATTTCCATGGGTTTCATGGCAGCTAGGAGGGCTAGACGCTTCCCTTTTCCAAACCCAAGACTCCCAAGCGCTAACCCAACTCTAGCAGCTGAGACTCCGACAAGACACCGACTCCGGCAGGACACGAGATAAATATGATGGGAGCAGACAAATACCGCAACCCAAAAAGGCAGCGGTGCTGCTACCTGGGAACAGGCGGTCTCCTCCTCCTTCTCTGCCGCAGCAGAAGGAAGCCCACGTCGTACCATGCCCGTCCCCAAGGCAGACAGCGTTCATAGTAGCCAACGAGTGATGAAATATTTAAGCATCTTGTAAAACATTTAAATTGAGGGTGAACAAACGGCACCACAACCGACGTGCGGCAGGGCAGAAAACAATGAACGTCAGCAACAAAACGCCAAGCAGTCAAAACCCGCGTGGAAGAATCATCTCGGCCTTTTGGCTTCAAGGCAGTGCTGGTGTCACTGGGTTTCCTACACAGATTTGGGACGGGGGCCTCCAGGACCTCAAGCGTTTCCGATTCAGGGGGTGAAACCGGAGCAGGTTTTAGGACTCCCTTTGCATCCGTGCTGGCCCCTGCATCCGATGCCTCTGCTCAGGAGCGGGTATCAGCCTCGCTAGAGCCCAGTGCCACTCGGTCCCCTCCTCCTGACCGGGCTCCCGGAGAAGTGATTTCTTGCCGCACATAGAAGGGTGCAATAGGCTACAAGCTGACCTTGACAGGTTGCAACGGTGGGCGGATGAGAATAGGATGGGGTTTAACACTGATAAGTGCAAGGTGTTGCACATGGGGAGGAAGAACCGGCACCACACTTACAGGTTGGGGAACTCCCCTCTTGCCAGCACGGAGACGGAAAAGGATCTTGGAGTCGTCATTGACTCCACGATGAACATGGGCCGGCAGTGTGGGGAGGCAGTCAAGAAGGCCAACCGTACCCTGTCATGCATCCACAGATGCATCTCGAGCAGGTCCAGGGGGGTGATCCTCCCCCTCTATGCGGCACTGGTCAGGCCGCAGCTGGAGTACTGCGTCCAGTTCTGGGCGCCACACTTCAGGAGGGACGTGGACGATATGGAAAGAGTTCAGAGGAGGCCAGTCGTATGATCAGGGGTCAGCAGGGCAGGCCTTATGAGGAGAGGCTACGGGACCTGAACCTGTTTAGCCTCCACAAGAGAAGGTTAAGGGGGGACCTTGTGGCCTGCTACAAACTGGTCAGGGGGGATCAGCGGGTATTGGGGGAGTCCCTGTTCCCCCGTGCGCTGCCAGGAGTGACCAGGAATAACGGTCACAAACTGGCGGAGGGTAAGTTTAGATTAGATATCAGGAGGCGCTACTTCACAGTCAGGGCGGCTAGGGCCTGGAACCGGCTTCCAGGGGAAGTGGTGCAGGCTCCTAGCCTGGGGATTTTTAAAAGGAAGTTAGATGAGCACCTTGCCGGGGTCATCTGACCCCGGTGCTCTTTCCTGCCAAGGCAGGGGGTCGGACTAGATGATCTACCTAGGTCCCTTCCGACTCTAGCTACTATGATACTATGATACTATAAGCGACGGCCTCCCCATTCCGTTCCTGACTTTGCTTAGGTGCATTTGAAGGCTGGCCCTGGGGATTTGCCCTTGGGAGCCATCCCCTCCCCGGCTGCACCGGTAAGCCACAAACAGGGACCCGCCAGCCCTCACGTGGGGACTCCCTGCTCAGCCGTTACTGTGCACACTGCTCTATGAAACAGCTAGTAGCACCGATTTGCCTGTACGAGCTCACTCTCAGCCCCGACACCAGGCTGTCTGGGGAAGAAACTATCCCGATAGTTGCAGGGGAAAAGACACTAAACTCCTGAGGGGCTGGTTAGGCTGAATTTGAAGACCGCATCTGTGCGCACGTTCCCCACCCAGACCTGCAGAGCAGCCACCCAGTCCCCACTGCTCTCAGCCCCAGCTCTCCTCCTCCAAAACTAGCTTAAAGCCCACTTTCAGACCAGGAATCCTTTCTACATTGATCACCTCAGCAATAATCTACCTGCTTTCCTTTCCCCTCCCTGCCAAATGATGTCGGGCCCTGCACCTGGTCCAGTTTGCCTTAGATTTTAATCTTCACATGTTGCAAGGTGCCTTGTCCCATGCTTGTCAGCACTGTACTTTTTACAAAAGAGTATTACATGACTACTACACAAACTTGGGGGGAGTAGTAGATAAACTGGAGGGTCGGGCTAGGAACCGAAGATGGGCATTTGAGGCTAGGATTCAGAGTGACCTGGACAAATTGGAGGACTGGGCCAAAAGAAAATCTCCTGAGATTCAGCAAGGACAAGTGCAAAGTCCTGCACTGAGGAAGGAGCAGTCCCCTGCACCGGGGCAGGCGGGGGTGATGGGCTGGGCAGCAGCTCTGCAGGAAAGGACCTGGGGGGACAGGGGACAAGAAGCTGGATATGAGCCAGCAGCGTGCCCTTGGTGCCAAGAAGGCGACCGGCATCCTGGGCTGCACTGGGAGGAGCGCTGCCAGCAGGTCGAGGGCCGTGATGCTTCCCTCTGTTCAGCAGTGGGGAGGCCACAACTGGAGTCCAGCTGTGGGCCCCACTACAGAAAGGATGCGGACACATTGGAGAGAATCCAGTGGAGGGCAACAAAAATGGCTGTGGGGTTGGGGGACAGGACTAGTGGCAAGAGGCTGAGGGAAATGGGCTGATTTAAACTGCAGAAGAGAAGACCGAGGGGGACTGAATAGCAGCCTCCACCTCCCTGCAGGGGGGTGCAAAGAGAATGGAGCTGGGTTGTTCTCAGTGGGAGCAGATGACAGGACAAGGAGCAATGGGCTCAAGTTGCAGCAAGGGAAGTTGAGGTTGGATATTAGGAAAAACTCTCTCACAAGGAAGTTAGTAAAGCACTGAAACGGGCTCCCCAGGGAGGTGGTGCAGTCTCCATCCTTGGAGGGGTAAGCAAAGCCGTGGCTGGGATGATGTAGCTGGGGCTGGTCCTGCTTGAAGCAGGGGGCTGCACTAGGTGCGGCCTCCTGAGGTCTCCTCCAGGCCTCCTTGTCTGTGATTACGGCAGAATTGCAAGAACAAGAAGAGGTCTCTGGAAATCCCAAGTGTTGCAGGAACGACGCGCCTCTCTCAAATCTCGGTTCCCTGAGACTCTTCCACGTGTGTTTTAAAACATCTCTTGATGATCCCACACGGAGAAGTAAAGCATCTCAAACCTTGTTCACTTCAGAGTACTTCCACGTTCACACCTCTCCTGGTAAAACTCCGGTTTAAATTGCTTTGTACAGCACAGGGTTTTCATCCAACAAGTTTTTGTCACTTATTCTGCGGATTTTAGTTTCTCAAAGCAAGTAACAACATCTTGACACTTCCAAATCAGTCCATTTTTAACACTATTTTGGTGAACATCAGAGAGCTTTGCCATCTCTGGCATCATGAAAGTGCAGTGACTTTATGCAGGCAGGCAGCTAAGCACCTTCTCTGCGCTGCATGGTTTGGGGCTCGTTTTATTTTTATTGATTTGTAAGACGACAGAAGAAATAAGATAGGCACGCCCAATATAATTTCAGCGTTTAATTCCCCTTGCTACTTATCAGCAGGAATGCAGGCACCTGAACCAGAGTCTCCTTCCATTCAGACCGCATCGTTTGTCACAGATGCTGAGAGACCTCGTAAGTCTCCTGCAGGAAAATGCTGCCGCAGCAGTGAGCCTATTGGGCACCTTCCTCCTGCCTTCACTACGACTCGGAAACCACGTGCAAGAACCTGCACCCAGGCACCGATACCAATTCACCAATTGCTTCTTCTAGGCTTGCCCCACAAGTGCTGAGGGCACAAGTCTGCCGTGTGCTCCTAATGGATCCTTAATCTGCGAGCCAAGGGACTGCAGAGACTGCTACCAGGCCTGGGTTTTTAAAAGGGTCTCAGTCCAGCTTCCCATGTTATACCTGCCCTTTGTGCACCAGCAAATAACTGCGGTCACAATCGGTCACGGCCGCAAGTGATACCTTATGGATGCAAGTAGGTAGGTGTCTGCCCACGGTGATTTGCACCTGCAATTGCTGTTGTAAAGTTGAGGGAAGCTGGTTCAGCAGCTCCAGCCCAAGCATCTTCACTGTGTCTTAGGTACGATGAACAGTATCGGGGTTGGTGTCTCACGTGAGATGCGCGTGAGCAGAGCCCACCATCCTTGCTGAAGCTCGGTCCACAGAAAGGCCGGCTGACAACTGGGACTACACCCAGGATACGTTTCTACTCGACACGTAGAGAAGTGGGAGAGTCCAGCCCAGGGACCAGTACATGGAGCCAGAACCTGTGGGTAGCGCTTTTTCCAAAAAAAAAAAAATCCAAAAAACAAAGCAGCAATTCTTGCACTCGGAAGAAACCCGACTCGGCAAGCTTCTCTCATTCAGCATTACATCTGGCACCGAGATTTATCCTCCTTCTACAAAGCTTTATTTCACAAGGTGGGGAACCAAAATCTTCTGCTGTGCAAATATGATTTTGAAAACACAACCGTATAGTGGGAAAGTGTGGTTTCTTTCTTAAACTTCATGGCACTCCTGAATTCCAGTACACTAATTCATTGCTGTCTTCCCGGTGCATTGAAGAATGCAAAACCTTTCATCACCTGTTAGGTAGAGAAAAATTACATCGTGTCCTGCAAATTTCTTTAGGCCAATTTGTTTTGATGGAAGTTTTAAATATTTACTGTTTCCCCTTTCCAGGTAGTCTGCACACTGAATCATCACTGTTTGATTAAAACCCTATTTATTTTTTTAAAAAGCAAATCCAGTGCAGACGTGCCTTACCTACAAATGAAATGTGTGGGGAGTTACTGATCTGACATTCAATTTGCAAAGACCTCATTTTTAATTGGCTCGTGCAGAAAGTTTAATTGAAATTTTATCTTTTCTGCACATACACAAACCAATCCCAGAAGAATCTGCAGGTATTCTCCTTTGCACGGATAAACATCTGTCACCAGTGTGACTAGCGCGTTGGGAGAATTAAACTACAGCAGCTCTTAAAGGGACCACGGCGTGCAGCGTGGTCCAAATTGCAGAGGTTTTAAAAGCTGCCCTTTATAGACTAAAGGAAACAAAATTCATGACATGGTTGTCTCTTAATGAAATGGAAACATCTGTAAAAATCTGAATTTTGCTACTATGCTGAAAATTCACAAATAGTAAATGCATGACTAAAGAAATCAAAAGTAATTCAGACCATCTCCCTACGTGCCTCTTCCACCCCGATTGCTGTGATATTAGAGCACCTAGTCGAGCTGTGCAACAAAAGCAAGAGCAAGGAAGAAAAGGGAAACAAAAGCTTCTGCAGTGAATTATGAATCTCATTATTAAAAGTATTTCGGATTTAATAATTCAAGGTGCTAGAAATGAGAGGACAAGAAGGACAGATCTTAATGGAAATTTCCTGTTTTTATGGTATTCCTTTAAAATATGAGGCAGCCTCCCACACCCCCCCCTCCAAATAATCAATTTCGTAGAGACCTAGGGTGTTGCAGGATTGGATCCTTGGTAGCGGGGAAAGTGCACGACTGCATTTTTATTTCAAAGAAGAACTACTAAGAGCAAATCCTCAGTCTTGGCTTCTGATTGTGGGAGGCCCCCTCGAGAGTGATCCCTAAATGCACGGAGTGGGCATGAACAACAGGCCATCGGGCACAAACACATAACCACGATACCAGTGTGCACCAGCCACATGACCGAAGGAGCAGTATTGATGCTGGGGAGCAGCACTGATGCTCTGGTCCCATTAGGCAGCTCCTGCTACCCATCAGCGGATGTTCATAATTTTAGGGCAATTGATTCATGGGTCCTAACCAGGAAGTGGAGCTGGGGAGTCGCATGTTCCAGCTGCACGTGATTTATGCTCTGCCGTTTTCACCTGACCGCTTTACAAAAGACAACTTCACCCTAAGGACAGATGCGCGGAGTCACGATGCATGCAAGCACGCCCACCGTTTCAGATCAGCTATCAAACACACTAAGAAAAGGGTATGCAGGGCACCAGTGAGTAACTAAGCAAATCCTGCGTGGCTTCCAAGCAAAACCCTCCCACGCCTCACACGAGGGATCTTAGGTCGGCTCTGAACATAGAGCCCCAGCCCTCTCTCCAGGACCCCAAGTTGCATTTGTTGACTCCACGGGTCCGTTTCCTCCGAGCTCCAGGTCAGAGACCCCCATCGAATGCTAGATTCACTCTTGTTCCTCTGTCTCTCCTACTCCCACCGACCGGAGCAGCCCCGCACATCTGGAAGGGCAGCGCTCCATGGCAATGGGGAGTTTGCCATGACGAACCCCTGGGGCCACGCGCTGCTCTGACATTTCCTCACACCCCGATGCCTTCCCAAAGGCAAGCCAGACTTTTTCTTGCTTAAGCACAATCAGATTTAAGTCAAAGGCTCTTGAGCACAGTCCCGAGGGCTCTACAAATTGTAGCGCACACTCTCTCTCTCCTTCTTTCTTTGTCTCCTTTGCCGTCTTAATATTTATTCAGGCTGACAGTTTCTCACCCTTCAGGAGCTCCAGCAAACATGCTGCCCAGAGCTCTTAAACCTTAAAGACACCACTGAGCCAGCACGAACAAATGTTACCGAGACCCGCAGCTCTCCTTTCTCAGCACGGGCTCTGCTGGGACCTGGAGGATAGTTTGCAGACTCAGCCATCAAAGGGTGAAACGACTTAATTTTTGCTGTTGCATGCGTCAAGGGCTGTGTTTTCACAAAGCTAGCTCCAAAGAACATGCACCTAAACCTTGGATTTACATGTGCAAGTGACAAACTGTGGGTGCATTTATACGTGCAGTTAGTGTGACTGAATAAACTCCAGCGCAATTTGAGCTGGGATAAATTAATCCGAACATCACCATCTACATGTGCATTTAAGGGCAGTAATTTACTCCACCATCAGAAGAACTTGCATCTGACAACTCAGTAATTAGTCTCCACCAGCCTAACTGTCAAGCATGTGTAGATGGTGATGCTTTACTGCGCAGCAAATTAATCTACTGTGCAGTAAAGTGCACATGTAGACATACCCGCTATATCCAGATTGGGTAGTTACAGTCCGGTTTCACTATTCATCCAGGGAAAATAAGTGCCACTAGAATGAACCCACCTAGATTCTGGTTAAACCCCCGCGGCATTGGAGAATGATCCCAGCCCCTTCTGTTTCCTCTTCATTTTTGGAATGTCCATTTTTAAGGCACAAAATGTCACAGCAACCATTTTACACTGAAATTCAAATGAAAAGTAATTTTGTTTGAGAAAAAGCAGGACATGGGGGTTCTGAGTGGGTGAGTGGAGGAATGACTATGTTGTCCGGCCCTCTAATCACTACTCTATGCTCCTTATCCATGTGGGTACGAATGACACAGCTTGGAGCAATCCCAGCTGGGTCATGAGAGGGTACAGGGCTCTGGGAGCAGGGCTTAGGGGGTTGGGGGCACAGGTAGGTGGTGTCTTCCGCACTCTTCCTGGTTGTGGGTCATGGCCTGAGGAGGGAGAGCTGTGTCGAGGTAGTCAAACAAAGACTGTGGCGCTGGTGTCATCGTGAGGGCTTCGGCTTCCATGACCACAGCCCGCTCTTTGGTGAGAGAGGCAGTGGTCAGCTGGGGAGAGATGGCCTCCACCTCTTTCTGCTGGGAAGGAGGCTCTTCTCGGCCAGGCTGGCTGACCTGCTCGACCAGCCTTTAAACTGAGCCCGCTGGGAGGTGGGGGGATTACCGCCACTGCAAACCCACCAGGCAACCTTTCTAAATCCAGCAGGCCAAGGCACTTAAGGGAACCCACCCCTACCCTAGCCCTGGATCAATCTGTGGGGAAGGCAAGAGCCCCTAAGGGCACACTTGCCTGCCTGTACACCACTGCCAGGAGCTTGGGGAACAAATAGGAGGAACTGGTCCTCCTGCTAAGCAAAAATGATTATGACCTCATAGGGATAATGGAGACCTGGTGGGACTCCACCTATGACTGGGCCACAGGTATAGATGGGTATACCCTGTACAGAAGGGATCGAGTAGATAAAAGGGGTGGGGTGTAGCGCTCTATGTCAAGGACAGCTACACATCCCTGCAAATTGACATTGTTACCCAGAAAAGACGACAGGAGTCCCTCTGGGTTAAAATATGTGGGGAACATGGCACAGGGGACATCATGGTGGGAGTCTACTACAGACCACCTAACCAGAAACAAGAGCTGGACAAGGAATTCTCCAGGGAAGTGGCTGAGGCGGCACGCTCTCAGTGCATGGTTGTCACAGGAGACTTTAACTACCCAGACATCACATGAGAAAAGAGCACTTAGCCAAATCCAATTGGTCGCAAAGCTTCCTCACGTGTGTGGATGAGCTCTACCTGACTCAAGAAGACTATGGGCCAACAAGAGGTAAAGTGTTGCTGGACCTGGTACTGGCCAAAGGAGATGACCTAGTCAGTGACCTAAGAATCAATGGGAAGCTGGGTGATAGTGACCATGAGCTGATCAGCTTTACTATCCAGTGCAAAGTTGGCAAGTCAGTCAGCAATACAGAAGTCCTTGACTTCAGGAAAGCTGACTTTGACAAGCTCAGAAGGCTCACTGTCGAGGCCCTAAGGGACCACAACTCAACTGGAAGAGGAGTCCAAGAGGAGTGGTTGCTTCTCAAGGAAGCAATCCTGACAGCACAAGGGATGGCCACCCCATCTCGGAGGAAGGGTAGCAAAAGGGCACAGAAGCCCCCTTGGGTCAGCAGGGAACCTGAGGACCTCCTACGCCTCAAAAGAGAGACTTACAAAGGATGAAAGGCTGGAATTACCACCCAGGAGGAGTACTCAGCACTGATCCGTACCTGCAAGGAACGGATCAGGAAAGCCAAGTCTGCAACCGAGCTCCATCTGGCTTCACATATCAAAGATAACAAAAAGTCCTTTTTCAGAGATATAAGGAGTCAGAAAAAAGCAGGGGTAACATTGGACCCCTGCTGAACCAAGTGGGACTGCTGATAACTGACACCCAGGAAAAGGCCAACCTGCACCAGTCTTTCATCAGTCCAGTAGGACTTCCCCACCTAGCAAGACGCAGGATGGCCAGGGTGAGGGCGTATTTATACCCACATCAGTGTAGACCTTGTAAAGGATCACCTTGACAGGCTGGACACCTTCAAGTCACCTAGTCCAGAAAGAGTATACCCTCGAGTACTCAAAGAGCTGGCAGGTGACATAGCCCAAACATTAGCAAAAATATTTGAAAACTCGTGGTGCTCAGGTGAAGTACCTGAAGACTGGAAGAAGGCCAGTGTGGTACCCATCTTCAAGAAAGAGTGGAAAGTAGATCTCGGGAATTACAGGCCAGTCAGCTTGACCTCAATTCCCGGTAAGATTCTAGAGAAAATGATCAAGGAGACCCTTCTGGATAAGCTGGCTGAGGGCAGCATCCTGAGGGACAGCCAGCATGCGTTTGTCTTGCCTGACCAATCTCATCTCCTTCTATGATCAGGTGGCATATCACGTGGACAAGGGAGAAGAGATTTACGCCATATAACTGGACTTTAAAAAAGCCTTTGATCTGGTGTCACATGACCTCCTCATGGAAAAATTGGACAACTGTGGCCTCAGCTATACCACAGTCCGATGGCTGGGAAATTGGCTCCAAGGTTGGACCCAGAGAGTAGTGGTTGATGGCAGCAAGTCATTATGGAGCTCCATGACCAGTGGTTTCCCCCGAGGCTCTGTCCTTGGACCAATTCTCTTCGATAGCTGACTGGAAGATAGCTAACGTGGTCCCCATCTTCAAAAAAGGGAAGAGAGAGGTCCCGGGCAACTATAGGCCCGTCAGTCTTACCTCTATCCTTGGGAAACTCTTTGAGAAGATCCTCAAGGAGCACATCTGTGATAGGCCGGCTTCAGGGATGATGCTCAAGGGCAACCAGCATGGTTTCATTAGGGGCAGGTCATGTCAGACCAACCTGATTGACTTTTATGATCAGGTCACAAAGGTAATGGATGCAGGTGTCACCGTGGACGTAGTCTTTCTGGACTTCAGCAAGGCCTTTGACACCGTCTCCCACCCCATCCTCATTAAAAAACTAGGTGACTGTGGCATTGATGCCTACACAGTCAGATGGATTGCAGATTGGCTCAAGGGTCACATTCAGAGGGTGGTAGTGGATGGGTCATATTCAACCTGGGGAGGAAGTGAGCAGTGGAGTCCCCCAGGTCTCGGTCCTGGGGCCTGCGCTGTTCAATTTCTTCATCAGCGATTTGGATTATAGGGTGAAATGCAACCTGTTTAAATTTGCTGATGATACCAAAATTTGGGGTGAGGTGAGCACGCTAGTAGGGAGGGAAAGATTGCAGCAAGATCTGGATAGGTTACAGGAGTGGGCTAACAAAAACAAGATGCATTTCAATACTGACAAGTGCAGGGTGCTGCATGTGGGCAGTAGTAACCAGCAGCACACTTATAGAATGGGAAACTCCCTTCTTGAGAGCACGGAGGCAGAAAGGGATCTTGGAGTCATTATTGACTCCAAGATGAACATGGGCCGACAATGCGAGGTCACGGTTGGCAGGGCTAACCGCACCTTGTTGTGCATCCACAGATGCATCTCAAGCAGGGCCAAGGAGGTGATCCTCCCCCTCTGTGCGACACTGGTCAGGCCACAGCTAGAGTACTGCGTCCAGTTCTGTGTGCCCCATTTCAGGAGGGATGTGGACAACATTGAAAGGGTCCAGAGGAGGGCCACCCACATGATCCAGGGACAACAGGACAGACCCTACAATGAGAGACTGCGGGACCTGAACCTGTTCAGCCTTCACAAGAGAAGGCTGAGGGGGGAGTTGGTGACTGTCTATAAACTCACTAGGGGGGACCAGAAGGGTTTTCATAGATTTCATAGATATCAGGGCTGGAAGGGACCTCGAGAGATCATCGAGTCCAGCCCCCTGCCCAAAGGGCAGGGAGTCAGCTGGGGTCATAGGATCCCAGCAAGATAAGCATCCAATTTACTCTTGAAGGTGTTCAATGTAGGTGCTTGAACCACCTCCGCTGGCAGGCTGCTCCAGACCTTGGGGGCTCGGACAGTAAAGAAATTCTTCCTTATGCCCAGCCTGAAATGGTCTTGCAGGAGTTTGTGACCGTTCGACCTCGTCATCCCTTGGGGCGCTCTGGTGAACAGACGTTCCCCCAGATCCTGGTGGTCACCCTTGATAAACTTGTAGGTGGCCATCAGATCACCCCTGAGCCTGCGCTTTTCCAGGCTAAGGAGTCCCGTGGCTCTCAGCCTGTCATCATAAGGTCTGTTTTTCTGACCTCTGATCATGCGCGTGGCTCTCCTCTGGACCCTGTCAAGCTTCTCCACATCCTTTTTGAATTGTGGAGCCCAAAACTGGACACAGTACTCCAGCTGCGGCCTCACCAAGGCCGAGTACAAGGGGAGAATGACGTCCCGGGATTTGCTCGAGAAGCATCTATGGATGCACGCCAGCGTTTTGGTCGCTTTATTAGTCGCAGCATCGCATTGCAGGCTCATGTTCATCTTGTGGTCAGTGATGACCCCCAAGTCTCTTTCTTCTGTAGTGCTAACCAACGTAGCACTGCCGAGCCTATAAGGATGCTGCAGGTTTTTCCTCCCAAGGTGGAGAACCTTGCATTTTTCGGTGTTAAACACCATCAGGTTCTCGTCTGCCCATTTGCTGAGCTTGTCCAGGTCAGCCTGGATCACCCGCCTATCTTCTGGCGGGGATGCTTTGCCCCAAAGTTTGGTGTCATCGGCGAACTTGGCCAGTCCACTCCTGACTCCAATGTCCACATTGTTAATGAAGATGTTGAACAGGATGGGTCCCAGGACAGAGCCTTGAGGGACCCCACTGGTCACAGGGCACTACGATGAGTGACTGCCATCAATCACAACTCTCTGGGTCCGACCACAGAGCCAATTTCCCAGCCAGCGGATCGTGGTGGAGCCAAGGCCACAACTGGGCAGTTTGGCCAAGAGGTGATCGTGGGATACCAGATCAAAAGCTTTTTTGAAGTCAAGATATATGACATCAATCTCTTCTCCCTCGTCCAGGTGATAGGTCACCTGGTCATAGAAGGAAATGAGATTGGTCAAACAAGACCTACCCGCAACAAACCCATGCTGGCTGTCCCTTAGGATGTTAGCCTGGGCCAGTCCCTCAAGGATGGCCTCCTTAATAAACTTTTCTAGGATCTTCCCCAGGATAGAAGTCAGGCTAATGGGCCTGTAGTTAGCCGGATCCACTCTCCTCCCTTTCTTGAAGATCGGCACCACATTGGCCTTCTTCCAGTCTTCGGGCACTACACCAGAGTGCCAGGAGCTCTCGAAGACCCGTGCCAGGGGCTGGGCTATGACGCTCGCCAGCTCCTTGAGTACCCTGGGGTGCAGGTTGTCAGGGCCGGCTGACTTGAAGGTATCCAGCTTCTCAAGGTGTTCCTTCACGAGGTCAGCATTGATGGAGGGTAGGGGATCCCCATCACCCAGATCTCCCTGTCCCATAGCAGGCATGGGCATCCCGTGTGACTGATGAAAGACTGACGCAAAGTACCTATTTAATAGGTTGGCTTTTTCCTGGGCGTCAGTTGTCAACTGTCCCATGTGGTTCAGCAGGGGCCCAACGTTGCCCTTGCTTTTCCCCACATATCTGAAAAAGGACTTTTTATTGTCCTTGATGCTCGAAGCTAGTTGGAGTTCAGTTGCAGCCTTGGCTTTGCTGGTTTGCTCCCTGCAGGACCGGACTAGCACAGAATAATCCTCCTTGGAGGTGAATCCTGTCCTCCATCCTTTGTAGGCTTTCCTTTTTAGCCGCAGGAGATCCGCTAGGTCCCTGGAGAGCCAGGGGGGCTGCTGTGCCTTCTTGCTCCCTTTCCTCCGTGTTGGAATAGATTTAGCTTGTGCATTGAGGATCGCTTCCTTGAGAAGCAACCACTCTTCTTGAACTCCCATCTCCCTGGGGTCATGGTCCCTAAGGGCCTGACCGACAAGTTTGGGAGAAACCTTGTTTCCCCTAGTGCCCCCCCGCATAACAAGGAATAACGGCTACAAGTTGTTGGAGAGTAGGTTTAGATTAGACATCTGTAAGAACTACTTCACAGCCAGGGCAGCTAGGAGCTGGAACCAACTTCCAGGGGAAGTGGTGCTGGCTCCTACCCTGGGGATCTTTAAGAAGAGGACTGATGCCTACCTGGCTGGACTCATTTGAGTCCAGTCTTTTCTCCCGCCCAGGCGGGGGGTCGGGCTTGAAGATCTACAAGGTCCCTTTGACCTGACTTCTGTGATTTTATGATTCTATGAATATCTTTATCAGCGATGTGGACATTGGTGCCAGAAGTGCACTGGCTACATTCGCCGATGACACTAAACTTTGGAGCATAGCATCCACACCGGAGGACAGGCTGGTGATCCCTGCTGACCTGGATAAACTTATTAAGTTTATGATCCGATGATGTTCAATACCAGTAAATGTAAGGTATTACACCTTGGGGGGGAAAACCTGCAGCATACTTATAGGCTCGGCAGTGCTACACTTGCTAGCACCATGGCCGAAAGAGACTTGGGGGTCATGACTGACCACAAGATGATCATGAGCCACCAATGTGATGTCGCAGCTGGCAAAGCAAACCAAACTCTGGCTTGCATACATAGATGCTTCTCAAGCAAATCCCAGGATGTCATCCTCCTGCTGTACTCAGCCTTGGTGAGGCCGCAACTGAAGTACTGAATTCAATTCTGGGCTCCGTAATTCAACAAGGATGTGAAAAAACTTGAGAGAGTCCAGAGGAGAGACACACACATGATCAGAGGGCAAAAGAACAGGCCTTATAAAGAGAGGCTGAGAGCCACGGGACTCTTCAGCCTGGAAAAGCGCAGGCTCAGGGGTGACCTGGTGGCTGCCCATAAGTACATAAGGGGTGTACATCAGCATCTGGGGGAACTTCTGTTCACCAGAGCGCCCCAAGGAAAAGCAAGGACCAATGGCCATAAACTCCTACAAGACCATTTTAGGCTGGACATGAGAAAAAAATTCTTTATGGTCCCAGCCCCCAAGACCTGGAACAGACTCCCTCCAGAAGTGGTGCAGGCACCTACTCTGGACTCATTCAAGAAATGTTTGGAAGTTTATCTTGTTGGGATCCTATGTCCCCGGCTGACTTCCTGCCCCTGGGGCTTGATAATCTTTGAGGTCCCTTCCAGCCGTAACGTCTATGAATTATAAATCTCACACCTGATTTCTAAACCCTGCTCGCTGGTCATCAACATCAACTCAAGGGGGTAGGCCTTCCAAGTCTATGCCTTCTTGGCCATTGTACTGGGTTCCAGATGCCTTTCCTATATGAGGAATGCCAGAAGCCTTTCCCACCTGCCCTCCCTCCTATGCTCCCTCTCCTAAGAGGTCAAAAATGTTATTTTACCTTGGGGTGAACTTCCTGAACCACAATCTAAAACCACCTGGATGGAATAAACAAGATTTATTAGGAACAGAGGGAACATGCAAATTAAATCCAAAGCAAAGGTTGCTGAGATCTAGCAGATTCTTGCAAAAGCTACCGGGGTGAGGAGAATGTGTCCGGAGGATGTTGCTCCATCTTCTCCCTTTCTCTGGGATGCTCTGGTGAATACTCTCCTGCAAACCCAACCTGTGGTATCAGATACTGCTGTCTTTCCACTTCTGGACATCCTATGGAAAGTTGGATGGCCAGAAGCCAGAAGCTAGAGAAACCAGGGATTTCGGGGAGATAATTAAAGAGTCCACATATGGTTCTGAAGCATTGTTTCAGCACGGAGTCAGAAAGTAGATCATATCCCTTTCCTGAGCAAGGGTTGAATCCTGTCCGGTTACAGACCACACTCAGCTCTGCTCAGCCCGCAGGAGCTTGCAGTATCACGTCAGAAAGGCTTTAGGCAAAGGAGATGCAGTCGGAAACAAGGCAAGTACAGCAGTTTCTTTACAGTTTCCCGGATGGAAAACTATGGCTCAGCCAATGGTGTTTGAAATTCCCTACTCGTCAAAGTCCCCCGCCCCCAGTATTTTTGTATTTAATGACCTTGAACATGTCTTTATAAATGTGCCCAACTGATTCTTCATTAAAATAATGATTAATGGGAACATCTACCCATTCATTAACGCGTGGTAAGATGCATTTAGTATTTGTACAATCAAGTGTTAAACGAATGCGTAGTAACCAGCATTATTACTCGATACGTTAGGAGAATCAATTGGGAGAGCATGAGATGAATGGGAGATTTCACTGGTTCTCCAGCCCACGGTAGATGGACACAAAATAAAAATTTTTGGCAAATGGTTCTCAATAACTTTAACACAGCAACACCTTCCAGAGAGCTACCCAGCTTGAGGTGGAAAGCAATATGCCCAGACCACAAGTACAGCCAGGGCTACGGGGTCTGTTTAGCTGATATTTATCTGCCAAGGTGTGTACAGACACACTCTGCTATTCAAGAGTCATACAAAAAATGTTCTGTTCCAGTTACTTTCATCGGACTGTGTTTCCACATATCATTTGAGAGTTTCTCTCTTCAAGGAAAGTGATTTCATAAGAGCTTGCAAAAAGGATATTTAAAATACACCCAGACACCATTCTCACAGGCTGCAATGCCCTAATTTAGCATCAGGAACAAGCAACAGGAATCACCATCATTCATGTAGCACAAATAAAATAACAATATTAATACAAGCAAAGGTGATGCACAAGGGAAAGAAGAACCCAAGAGGCACACGCGTGGTGATGGTCTCTACAACAACTGTTACTACCCAAAAAAGAGGTCTTGAAGTTATTGCGAGTTCTCCAAAAACTTTAGCCTGGGGTTTGGTAGCAGTCCAAGAGGTAAGCAGATTGTTAGGAATTATTAAGGGAACTGAAAATAAAACCAGAAACTGCCATCGTGCCATTGTATCGTGCCTTAACTTCTGGGTGCAGTTCTGGTCTCTGCACCTCAGAAAGGATGACGTGAAGTGCCAAAAGGCAGAGAGAAGGGGCAAAAAGGACAATCAGGGGCACTGGGAGGTTTCTGTACAAGGAAAGTCTGATTTGGGACTTTTCAGCTTGGAGAAAAGATGACTGAGACTGGCGTGGAGAAAGGGAACAGGGATTTGCTCTTTACCATCGCTTTTGATGCCTGGATTAGGGGACATAGAAGGAAATCACTAGGAAGCAGGCTGAAACCTAATAAGAAGATGTTCTTTTTCATGGCGCATGTAATTAACTTGTGCAACTGCTGGAAGATGTTGTGGAGGCTGGCAATTTAACAAGGTTCAAGAGAGGACTAGACAAATGCATGCAGGATAAGCCCAGCAGTGGCCATTAAAACACAGTAGTAGGGTTGCAATCTCCAAACTGGAAGGCTTTCGACCTCTAAATCAGTGTTGCTGAACCTTTTAAGTAGCAAGTACCCCCTAACTTCTGAAAATTTTAGTAAGTACCCCAACATTCAATTTTCCAGGGAATTTTATATTTACAGACTAATGTGTGCCATATGTTGGGAGAACAGCTGTGTATGTAAGGCTGTGATATGACAGATGTCTGATCTGGTGTGGATAGGGTTGCCACCTTTTCTACCGGGGTGCACAACTCAAGTATGTACCTGGGCTAGAGGTGATGTTGGCCAAACCTAGGAGAGCTGAACACCAAATTATTACTGGGGAATTTTTTTTTTTAATTGCATCAATTTTTTTGCCATAGTTTTGAGAGGACAGAGGGTGAGAGGGAGTGTTGGGGTACCCGCATACCCCCTGCCTGTGTCTCGCGTACCCCCAGGGGTACACGTACCACAGGTTGAGAAACTATGCTCTAAATCAGTGGTCTCCAAACTTTTTGATCGCACACCCCTATCAGTAAAAAATTTTTGAGCACACGCCCCCCAATATATGTATATTTATATAAATATAAATAGAAGTTCTAATATTTTCTTCCCGCACCCCAATGGATTGTCTTGTGCGCACCCCACTTTGGAGACCACTGCTCTAAATGAAGGAAGAAAGCATTGTGGGAAGAGGGCAGAGGACAAATCAGTCTGGACAGGCCCTTTATAAATACTTTTCCTGTAGCATCCACACTGTCATTGTGACATACAGAAGCCTGGTCTAGGTGGACTTGCGGTCTGACCCAGTCTGGCATCTCTTATGTCCTTAACAACACTTTGCCTCTTGTGCTACCTTGCCCTACAGATCTCAAAGCACTGCGTAGTCTAAATAAGTAAGACATAATGGTGTTCTTACTCCTCTTTGTACAGGTAATTTTAGCATTTCTTATTCCTCTTTGTACAGGTAAGGAAGTGATGCACATGGGCTAAGCAACCTACATAAAGTCGCAAAGAAAGTCTATGAAAAAACGCACGCGCTCACCCTCGATGTTATCTTAACTAGAACTGCGAGGTCTCCACCTGTGTGATCTGGAAGCATCTCACAAGCATTAAATAATTTACTCTGCCAACCTCTCTGAAAGCCCAGAAAGTGTCATTTTTCATTTTACCAAGTAGGAACGGAGTCACGAAGGGAGCAAGTGACCTGCTCATCTGCCGCAGACTGGCCTGGACAAGCTCTCAGGCCCACGTCTGCGCTGCTGGAGGTGACTCCACCAGGGAAATTTAAACTATTAGTAATATTCACCCAACTGCAATGCTCACCCATTTGTTTTGGAAACTCCAATATCAGCTTCAGGGGCATCGATTCTTTCTGGCAGCTCCAGTTCTGCAAAATGAGAACATTTCTGGACGTGGAAAGGCAGAAAATGAACTTACTGCTATTACGCGTGGCTGAATAAGTCAGCAGACAGAGAGAGTTTTTGGGACAACAGGCTGATTCCTGCTGATGAATAGCAGGAGCCTTCTTCCACTCAGACGCTGGGATGCAACATGCACTACAATGGAGGGGAGGGGAAGGACTGAGGTTTAAATACTTAGGGCGAAGCTGAGGGGAGATCTAACACTGACTTCATGGGGCTGGAAATCCCTCTTTTCTGTGTCGGCACAGATGCGCACTCTCTTACATATACGTAAGCCAGGAATGACTCCACAGAGGTGAAAGGACTTTAACTGGAGCAATGAGAGAAGGATCCAGGCCACGTGTCTACCCCATTATCCAGCTTCTCCCGACGGGAAACTCTCTACCCGGGAAAGAAGGACGAGACTCCAAAGACAACTGACAGCCTGCCATTACCGTGTAGAAACAAGCCGATAACAACTTTCCGTAAGCTCTTATAACACAGATCAATAAAGGGAAGAATGCTTTTATCCAAAGAAATATCAGCTGTTTGAAGCAAGAGGCAGAGCCCGGGATGAATTTCAGCCTATTTATGTGCTGAGAAAACTGCAGCAGCAAGCTAAAGTCACGCAATTATATCTGCTTGTACGACAAAAGAAACCCAGCTTATTTAAAACTAGTGGCCGCCGGGAAGGCATCACAGATGACACTTCTGTACAACGTGCCTCACAACCAGGGTGCTGCAGTTCGGGGCCAGCTTCACACAGTCAACATACCTAGAGTGTATCTAGTTCAAATGTTCTTAAAAGGACTCCCTTCACCTTCTTGAGGATCCTCTGCTGAGCAGATGATATTAAAATGGATGTTAAAAGGGCCACAGCTTCCTGACGAGTCCTGCACAAAATGCACCTCTATAAACAGAGCTGAGACTACCGCTGCTGGCTGCAAGCCCTCGTCACGCTGACACGTCACCGCGGCAGGAGCAACTGCGCTTTCAGAGGTCTACAAGCAATTAATATTGCTCCATTCAAACCCCTCTAGCAAAGTTATACTCAAGTGTTACTTAGAGACAGCTGAAATTCAGGGCTAGATGATCCTGGATTCTCCTTTCTGCCCTGCACGAAGAGCACGGCTTTCTCCTAAAGGCCCTGCACAGGCTGCCCGAATCTTGCAGTCTGACCCAGCTTGCCACGCGGACTTACCAAAGCATGACGGGGACAAATGGGGATTGCACTGATGTGAATGGCAAAATTCCCACTGATGTCAATGAGAGCAGGGCTCAGCACTTCTCGCGTCCAAACGCTCGCGGAAGCAGTTGGCCATCCATCCTATTGAGATGTCTTTGTTTGACAAGGTGCCCCATGGTGCAACATGCCACATCTCCTGTCACACAGCCTGCTTCATTTCCACCCTGTGGTGAAGAGCCTGGTGGTATCCGGGCGGCACGGCCAGGGGTAGCTTTGCTACATCGGCTGGTTCGGTGCAAGATGAGCGGTTGGAAGACGAGGCGTCAGCCAGAAACCACAGCCACCCGAAGGAACCAATTCCTTACCCACATCCATGCCACTGCACCAGAAGCCTGATGCCTTGTCGTCACGGGTCAGTTTTTCACACAGCATAAATGTGCCGCCTGCTTTTGCATGGGCGGTTGACTGGACCGGGTGATGCCATGCCTCACGCTTGCTTTGTGTAATGCACTCCTTAGTGTGGATGTGCAAAATGGGTGTGCGCCCATCAGTTACCTAGGGAAATGCAAGCCAAATCATCCCCTCCCATCATGGTCCCCAGTCACCCTTCTGAGTCAGAGAAGCACTGGGCTGAGCTGAGTCACGGGGGAACAAAACCATGCCCCTCCAGTGCACAAGGCAGCAAAACTATGAACAGCAGCTGGTTCAAGGGGTAAGAAACCCTGAGGGAAGAGGGGCTGGATGGCAACAGAGTCAGAAATGCCCTTTCTGGGAGACAGAGGGTGCAAAATAGAAACCAAGAGGAAAAGGGAGGGGTGGGTGTTCACTTCCTCTCCCCCACATTTGCTAAAAGGCCCAGCTGCAGCTCACGTACATGAACCCAAGCTTACTTTCAACTAGCTAGAAAACCATGTTGCAGAGGCAGCAAGGAGCTCAGCACAGGCTTCAAAAACCACCCAAGACCCCAAGGAGATGCTCAGGTATCTGGCCACGCTGCCTCGGCTACACTGTGGTACCCAGGCTAGGTAGTCTGAAGCCAGTGAGCTGAAGTCGTACCTCTGATGTCCTCAAACTCAACACCCAAGCAGAGAGCACTGGATCAGTCATTTACAATAAATTATTGGGCAAGCAGCAATCATTAAAAAACTGAAAGATTTATTAAATCACTATCAATTAATATTAAATAGCCAGCTCTGAAAACAGAAATAAGAGAGAGTACGCCATTGGCACCATAAAAATAAAATAAATACAAATAAACACCTGGGGGGCAGGGGCCTATACCCTCCTGGAGTAGAACGTCTATCACGTTGCAGTTATAAGATTCTTTTTTTTTTTTTTTTGGAAATCCCTTGAAAGGCAGATGAATTAATCATGGGGGGACTGAAAGGGACTCTTGCCTATTCATGTACATGGTGCTGTTTAAATTTTCTGCATGAGCAAGAGACCCTGGAAAGAAAAAGATGGTCCCAGTTCACAGTCAGAAGGGCTTCTTCAGGGTCTAAAAGGAAGAAGAATTGTAGTAGCCTCCCCCAGCAACACCTGATAGCAGCATTCGTTGCAGGTCACAGGCTCACCTGCTACATTGTTCCTTCACCTTCCTCCGCTCTCACTACCAAAGGAAAATGTGTGCTCCCTTCAGACGTCGTCTGTCTTCAGGTCATTTTCCAAATCACATTCCTGATGTGGCTCACCATGATTGCTTTTAGTAAACCTGGAAACTTTGTAGCACCATGCCATTGAACCATGCTGAGATCAGGTCCTACAGACCCAGACCCAAAAGAGGCCCAACTCTTCTAACCAAGGATTTCTAGCATCGCTCACAGAGTGAGCAGGGGGGTATACAAGGCTTCTGTGTGCTGCCTGTTGACTTTGTGTTCAATGACACGTAAGTTCCTAGCCAGAATGCAGGACCTCCATCTAACCCAGGAGGTGCACAGCTCCTCCAGGGGAGACGCCTTGTTGGATCTGGTGCTGGCCATAGGTGACAACCTGGTGAGGGGGCTGTGGGTGCTCAACCACCGGGGTGACAGCGATCATTGCCTGCTGGAATTCACCATCCAGCGCAAGGTGGCAAAGTCTTGCAGCAAGGCAGCAGCCCTGGACTTGAGGAGGGCAGACTTCGATGAGCTAAAGAGAATAGTCGGGGAGGCACTGAGGTCCTGGAGGGGAAGGTAGGGGAGCCGGGTGTCCAAGGAGAGTGGTCGCTTCTTAAGGAGACGATCCTCCAAGCCCAAAGGGAGGTAATCCCAACAAGGATCAAAGGAAGCAGGAAGGCACATAAGCCCCCATGGCTCACCAAAAGCATCTGGGAGTGTCTCCTGGCAAAAAGGGAGGTGTACACCCAATGGAAGGGAGGGGCCATCACCAGGGAGGACTATACTGCAGTTGCTTGGGGATGTAGGGGGGCAGTCAGGAAGGCCAAGGCGGAGATGGGACTGGGACTAGCTTCCCAGATCAAGGACAACAAGAAGTCCTTTTTTAAATACACAGGGGGCAAAAAGAAGGTTCCGGGTAATGTGGGGCCCCTGCAGGACACGCTAGGACATTTGGTCATCACACCAGATGACAAAGCCAACATGTTTAATGATTTCTTTGCCTCCATTTACTGAGCAGGGACCGGAACAGTAACCCCACGGCTGGGCCTCCCTCAGGCCCCAGGGGAGGCGCACCTAGGCCAACGGTTAGTGAGGATCTAGTTAGGGAACTTCTGGAAGGACTGGATGTATTCAAATCAGCTGGTCTGGACGATCTCCGCCCTAGAATACTGAGGGAATTGGCTGAGGTCATTGCAGGACCCCTGGCACGGCTTTACGAGCACTCGTGGTGCTCTGGTGTGGTGCCAGAGGACTGGAAGAGGGCCAACGTGGTTCCCCTCTTTAAAAAGGGGAGGAAGGAGGACCCAGGAACTATAGACCAGTTAGTCTTACCTCGGTCCTGGATAAGCTTTTTGAGAGTTATCCTGGGGCATGTCTGTGAGGGGTAAGCAGGGAGGATTATGCTTAGGGGCAACCAACACGGGTTCATCAGTGGCAGGTCCTGTCAGACCAACCTGGTGGCCTTCTACGACCAGGTCACCAAATCCTTAGATGCAGGGGTAGCAGTGGGCATCGTCTTCCTGGACTTTCGGAAGGCCTTCGACACTGTCTCTCACCCCGTTCTCATTAAGAAACTGGGGGGTTGTGGTATCGACACCCACACAGTCAATTGGGTCGCCAACTGGCTGGAGGGCCGCACCCAGAGAGTGGTGGTAGACGGGTCATTGTCGACCTGGAGGGATGTGGGCAGTGGGGTCCCCCAGGGCTCAGTCCTCATGCCCGCACTGTTCAACATCTTCATCAGTGACTTGGACGAGGGGGTAAAAAGCACCTGTTCAAATTCGCTGATGACACTAAGATGTGAGGGGATGTGGGCAAGCTAGAAGGGAGGAATAGGCTGCAATTGGACCTGGACAGGTTACCGGGGTGGGTGGATGAGAATAGGATGGGATTCAACACTGACAAGTGCAAGGTGCTGCACCTGGGGAGGAAGAACCAGCACCATACCTACAGGCTGGGGAACTCCCTTCTCGTCAGGGCAGAGGCAGAAAAGGATCTTGGAGTCATCATTGATGCCAAGATGAACCTGGGCCGGCAGTGTGGGGACGCGGTCAGGAAGGCCAACCGCACCTTGGCATGCATCCACAGATGCATCTCGAGCAGGTCCAGGGAGGTGACCCTCCCCCTCTATGCGGCACTGGTCAGGCCGCAGCTGGAGTACTGCGTCCAGGTCTGGGCACTGCACTTCAGGGGGGATGTGGACAGCATGGAGAGGGGCCAGAGGAGGCCACTCGCATGGTCAGGGGGCAGCAGGGCAGGCCCTACGAGGAGAGGCTACAGGACCTGAACCTGTTCAGCCTCCATAAGAGAAGGCCGAGGGGGATCTAGTGGCCTGTTATAAACTAGTCAGGGGGGATCAGCAGGCACTGGGGGGTCCCTGTTCCCCGAGCACCGCCAGGAGTGACCAGGAATACCGGTCACAAGCTGGCAGAGGGGAGATTCAGACTAGACATCAGGAGGCGCGACTTCACGGTCAGGGCGGCTAGGGTCTGGAACCAACTTCCAAGAGAAGTGGTGCAGGCTCCTACCCTGGGGGGCTTTAAGAGGAGGTTAGATGTACACCTCGCCGGGGTCGTTTGACCCCAGTACTCTTTCCTGCCATGGCAGGGGGTTGGACTAGATGATCTGCTCAGGTCCCTTCCGACCCTAGAAACTATGAAACTATGACTGCTCAGTGAACAGCTGAACAATGTCCAAGTCCTTTATTTTTCTGGGCCAGAAATGGGCCTGAATCAGCTACATGGCTCTAAAGCCCCCCACTCTTCCAGAAGGTTTAGCTCCAAACCTGAGCTTGGCATCCAACCCCCATCTTTATTTTCTTTCTCCCAGTGTTGCCTGGCAGTCTTGCAGATGACACAGCTAAGTCAGGCTCCACACACTGGGGAAGTTTTGCAAAGCACGCATCCACACAACATACCTACTGAGACGCCGCTTATTTTATGGCGTGCTGTCTGGAGGCACTGGGCCGGCCGCTAAGGAACAGCCATAATGCTGTGCTGTGTGCACTAGTTATGTTGCAGAGCTAAATCCCACACTCACTAAAACCAAACAAAGAATTTATTTCAAAATCTCACAAGGCATCAATTTACTTTACACAGTAAGTGCCTTTATAATTGGAGCTTTTAATTACAGCAGACCAGAAAAGCATCAGGAGTTTTATCAAAGAACTATTAACTATTTAACAGTGCTTGAGTTATTATTGTTTTTTTTAACAGAACCAAGCTGAATGTGCACAATACAGAAGTCAAATAATTCCAAGCTGCAACGTGCCAGAAGCCTGAAGAGCCAACGCAACATTAAAACGAGGGGTGCACCAATATCTTGGCCAATACTAACTGTTGATTATTAAATAGCCATATTGGCCGATACCAATATGATAACCAATATTAACTGTGGGGTGGGTCACGCTGGGATGGACTGGGGCAGGTCAGCTCCACCCACCCCAGTGACGTCTGTGGCATTTGGCGCATTCCCTGGTGCCCGCCCCGGGCGCAGCCTGCAGTCAGTGATGCACCGCGCCAGCGCCCAGGACGCTGTGCTGGCTCCGCTCCAGCCCAGCTCACCGGTGAGGGGGTGGCGGGGTGTGCGGGGTCGCCCCGGGTCACAGGAGGGAACCCAGGCATCCGGGGGCCCAAGCGCTGCAGGCAAGAAGGAACCCAGGCGTCCAGAAGGCATAGTTATCAGAAAGCATTATCCGCTACAACGGCCAAAAAAAGCCGATAACTGATAACAGAAATTTCCCTTTTATCGGTGCCGATCCGACAGGCAACCGATACATCGGTGCACCTCTAATTAAAACAGCATCTTAGGTATTAAAAGCTTGAAAAGGACACTGCCTTCAGCCACCCGGTGTCGTTAATCGAGCCAGTCCTGGTCACCGAGTTTGTCTCCATAACCGCTCAGAACTAAGTTCAAGCCTCGTTAGCAGCCCACTTGACTGAAAAGCAGGAAGAACCAGGGACCTTCTCCAAACGACCACTGCTGCTCAGTGAAAAAACAATAATAACTCAAGCACTGTTAAATAGTTAATAGTTCTCTGATAAAACTCCTGATGCTTTTCTGGTCTGCTGTAATTAAAAACTCCAATTATAAAGGCACTTACTGTGTAAAGTAAATTGATGCCTTGTGAGATTTTGAAATAAATTCTTTGTTTGGTTTTTGTGAGTGTGGGATTTAGGTCTGTGAAAGTGAGGCTGCTCAGCCAGGCCCACATCAAGCACCCTCTTCCCACGAAGGTTTCTCACGTAGGAGCCCAGCATCTTACAGTAATGCCGTACAGCAAAGGCTCGCTCCTCCCGCTCCAACGTGCCAGCTCTCCTTGGGATTGCCGCATCAGTAAGGCCTGCGGAGCCCGGGCCCCGGGAGCAGAAACAAAGATGCCTAACTTCAGTTAATTGGCAGTACAGGTAACTCCACGCGAATGTTATTAGCTGTTAAGTCTGCTATGCTTCTGCAAAACTGCTGCTGGGTTTTCATGCGTCTCACAGTTTTTCTGTAAATCATTCAGAGACATTTGGTTATGTGAAAGGCTCCATAGATCTCCAAATTGTTACTGCAGCCTCTGCTGTTACAACTGCACCCTGCAGGCACCGGCTCACAGTTGTTATTTTCATTAATATCGTCTTCTCTATTCTACCAAAAAATAAAAACACACAGAACTGCGACTGCTAGAGGACATCCAACATGAGCTGTTTAGCCGTTTGTCTTAACCAGGGCTGCCCTCACCACAACCTTCATTCACAATCCCGTATTCAGCACCAGGAGGAAGGGCGTTTTTGTACCTGAACAGCTCTCCAAATCATAATGTTGGTCCAATAAAAGATATCATCAAGAAAATCCTGCCTCTTGCCTTTTTCCTGGGCTGTCAGACCAACAGCGCGAAGGCACCGCTGGGACAGACGTTTGCAGCAAACTTCACCTGTCTTTACCAAGGCAAGTACCCGGCTGTTGTTTTTTATGGATGGATCTTAAACCTTAGGACTCTGTCTGTGAAAGGAGGACCAGCTCGTCCTTGCCAATGTTTATGCTGGAGAACGCAGGGAAAACTTCACATTTAACGACGATTACTGTACGGGCTCCAGCAGCCGTCCTCCGCCCATACAGGAGCCCCGCGAGGGGGCTGCCGCCCAGCTCCTCGTCTGGCGAGACTTCAGTGGACTTCAGCAGCATCTTCCTGAAGCAAGGGCAGACCTTGAAAGTGTTTCATGGGCAAAGCTGCTCTAGTGCCACACTCATGACGTGTGACGTGTACTCGAGAGAGACACAAATCCAGCTATTTCTCAGAGATGTCATTTGCATTCAAACCTGTAAATCTGAAACCCGGCCCACACTGCCAGTTCTAAGCTGCTAATTTAGTTTCATTTCATTTTAAATTACAAGGAGCTATTGTATGCTGCACAGTCTTTTCTTCCCCCCAAACGCACTTACTCATTCTTCGGTAGTTCTCAATTTATTGCAAGTCCTCCCCCCAGGCAATAAAATATCCTTTTAACCTCACCACGCTGCAAATCCCAGACAAAGAGCTGAGAAAGATTTCAGATACACCCTAAAAAATACCGATTCCATTGTCATTTGCTGCTTTGTACCGTGATGGGGAGAAGGGAGAAAGTCCTCAAGTGGACAATCTTGCGACTCCAGAAGGGGCTGGAGAGCCCAGCTCAGCGTGGGCCTGCGTCGTGCTGATTACAGAGCTCACATTTCTGACCTTTCAGAAGAAAAAAAAAGCCCTCGAGATCTTTTCAGATTTGCCATTTGCTTGCTTGATTAGACACTTGATTCGTGTTTCCCTTAACTGTCGAGGAGATTGGGGGGCGGGGGGCGAGAGTCCTGCAGTTACGAAAATGACCCCGATGTTCGTGCAGCAGAAACGGAGCCAAGTCAGGCAGACGCCCCCTCCTTGGCCGAGCGATAGGTTTGACGGGATTGCTGGTGGCTTGCTAAGGATTTGGTTTCGGTCCTGGAAACTGATGCCAACTTTTCCTTAAAAAAGCTTTGAGCCGAGGCACCCCATGAGCTCTGGAGCACAGCGAAGCCAACCCCATCCCGGTGCGAATGCACCCACCCCACTGAAACCCCATCCAGATGCATTTGGTTGCATCTGGAAACAGGGGGAGTCTTCCCTCTTTTGGCTTCTAGCTGGGCACAGGGAAGCCAACGGAGGGATTCGCTGCAAGTCTGGCAGGAGAGGGAGCAACCGTAGTCACGCAACCTGCCCCGGCAGACAGCAGCCATCACGGCTCCCCGGCCACCGCGTGCAAGCCTCCACGTGCTCCTGGTGGCGTCCCCGGAGCAGGACATCCCGCCTGGGAAGGCACCAGCTACTGAAGAGACCTCAGCACCCGGCAAAGGGCAGGATGTGCGAATGGCACTCCCCCCGGCCAGAAGCTGTGGGCAGACCTCTCTCCCCGAGTGCAAGGAGGGGTGTCGCAGGAAAGAGTCAGGATGGGAATAAAATGCCAAAAATCCACAAAATGCTCGCACCCTGGCGTTTCAGCCCTACCCCTCAGGGCTGTTAGCTGAATCAGGATCCTCTCTGGACGGATGCATACAGCTCTCTCTGCAGAATATTAGTAGTGCTACCCGGGCACTGCCACTGCACCACAAATACAGCTGAAAATAAAATAAAAATCATAGACTCTGTGCTCCAGCTTTACAAACTCTGACCTCACTTTGCTTCCCCTGAACCACGGACACGTCCTTTCCTTCAAGGAAGTGTTCATATCAGCCCTGATACGGCAACGCAATTTCGACCGGTTGCTATCTCTCTGATCCACCGCTCGCTATCTACCACTCAGCCAGAGTTCCTGGAGTTTAGAAAAGGAAATAGAGGCTCAGGACTGTCTGAAACTCAATTTTATACCCATGGGAAAACACATCTATCTAGACAGTCTTGTGAAACATCACCCAGACTTCATAACGATGCGATGGCAGGATGGACCGGCATCCCAACGAGCTCATTTGTGTGATGACTACCTGACTTCCTCACAAAAACACATCCTTCTCAGTGCCTCCCTGTGCACTCGCCTGCCATAGTACATAACGGGACGTAACAAGTCATAAAAGGCAAAGGGAAACCCTGACAATTCCCAAGACCCAGCTCCTCGGGCTTCAAGTGACACGGGGCAGTGATGCCAGCGCACCGATCCCTTCTTCGTCCCGTCTGCTCCCCGGGCGCCGCGCGGCCTGGCCCCGTGACCTGTCCCCTCTACCGCAGACTGCTTATACCCGCATCGGCCCTCCTGCACAGAGCACCACTCTTAGGCAAACTTAACAATTAAGGCTTCCAATTACTGCTCACGTTTGCATGGAGAGTAGGGCACCAATTGAGGCTGTGGGATGGAGAGGGGCAGCGGTAGCCTGGAAAACAGAGAAGGCAGCAGTGCAAGGGGGGTGCTCCTGCTCCTCTTCCTGCTCCTAGCAGGGCAAAAAAGGGAGAAGCAGGGAAAGCCCTGGAAGACGAGCTATTCCTTCGCCCTGTGCTGCTGGCTGCACGGCGCTGAAGAGCTCTCGAGCCTGGCGCTGCGCTGGCTCAGCTCACCTTAGGCAGAAAGCTGGCAGCACTCCAGTGAAGCCAGGGGAGCTACAGCCAGTAAAATTAATTTACCGGCAATTAATTAACCTCTCGGTGCCAGGGGACTCAGAAATAGGTTGCAGGGGCCGGACGGTGCTGTGGCAGTTGTGTGGCACGCAGGGCAGGTCGCCGAGGGGCGAGAAGCTGGCCAGACTGGCACACACCTCCCGAGCTCCACCCTGCCATGGCAGCACCGAGGGTCTCCGAGGGCCCGGAGGCGAAGGCATCCCTTTCAACAGAAGTGGCAGCGGTGGTCCCTGCCCAACAGCTTCCCGAGACACCCCGAGATGTCAAGCATCTTGCTGCAAAGCCTTTAGGACCAACTTGCTCAGTTCACTGGGTAAGAGGAAGCTTTTTCCCCACCGGAGCCTGCGCCAGGCTAGCAAACCTGCACAACCATGGGTCACGGGGCTGCAAGTCCCGGCGTGGCCTGGGTACCTGTGCATCGCACCAGGCCCCGTGCTCCCTGGTCACACCATCGTGCTTGCCCTTTTCCTTCACAACCAGAGATGCCGGGCAGGCGTGTGCAAGAGGGTGAGCCCAGCAGAAGCAGGAGCGGACAAGGACTCGCTGGAGTGGGAAGATTAGAGGGATGTTTCTGGGAAACCCCTTCTCCTGCATGGGGGTGCTCACTGGACTATCGGGGCAGACAGCGGTTCGCTTGTCTAGCAAGGTTGGGAACTGCTACCGTGGGGCATCTTTCAGGACAAGGGCATCTCGGCCAGGAGCCGGGAAGGGTCCTGCAACCCCCACCACCTCCGGGGAGCTGAAGGAGAGGAGCGCAGCCCACAAACCGTGCGGCGCTCGTCCCCGAAGCAGAGACGACAAAGCGGCTGGCCTTCGCTGGCTGGCGTTGCTGTAACGGGGCTGTGCCAGACCAGCAACACGTTCAGGAAAAGCCCACGCAGAGGGTTAAAGTCTGACCACCACCTGCTCCTCGCAGCATGCTCGTTAGCGTTAATCAGCCCGTTGTCCTGCTCCAACCAAGCTGGTCAAACACAACGCTAAGGCATGCAAATAAAAAGGCCTCCAGCTTTGGCCCGTCACCAAATTATTCCCAACCCTTTGAAGCCAGCAGGTACTATTACCACATACTTATAACCGCTACTAGCATCCTTATTTTTATCATCACACTTTGCTTGTGTTGATACCGCACTACGTGTGTCGCTGGCAAGCCGTACAGAAGTGAGTCCGACCTGATCGAAACGATGATACATTTATATTCTGGAGCAGTTGCTCTGACTGCACAAAAGCACCTCAGTCATCCTCCCTCCGCCCACCTCCGCCCCAGCTTCGGGAAGTGCCACGGCTTGATGAATCTCCTACAACCTGAATTGGATTTGGGAACTGGACCTGGCAACCGAGATCTGCTGGTCTGCAACCAGCCTGCTGATGCCGTGAGACCACAGCTTCTTGGCATGGGCAGAGGAGCGTGGGCAGGCACCTCCACCTCCTTGCCCTCGTTGCGGTGGGAGATTTCCATTAAACGCTGTACACATCATTTTTTCTGCTCTTCAGCTTTCCCCGTCAGCCTGTCTACTAATTCCCATCATTTTGATGACTGCATCAAGAACTTCAGAGGACGGAGAGAAAAGGGCTTAGATTTCTTTTCCCTTTGCCAAGATTATGTAACCAGCACGCCGTTGTCCCTACAGCACGGGAGCCAGCACAGACAGGCAGGACAAACTTCCCTTGTTCTCCTTTGACAGACTGTGCCTGGAGACGGCTCGACAGGCAGAATAAAGCTACTGAGTTTACTTTCTACTTCTGGCTTTCATTTTAACTTGAGTTGTTTGAAACCGTCCGCACCATGCGCAGACCTGGCACCAAAAAGTCCGGTCCGGTTTTGGTCCCCCACTACAGAAAGGATGTGGACAACTTGGAGAGTCCAGAGGAGTCCAGTGAAAATGGTTGTGGGGTTGGGGGACAGGACTGGTGAGGAGAGGAAGAGGGAAATGGGCTGCTTTAGTCTGCAGAAGAGAAGACCGAGGGGGATTGAATAGCAGCCTTCACCTCCCTGCAGGGGGGCTGCAAAGAGGATGGCGCTGGGCTGGTCTCAGTGGGGGCAGACGACAGGACAAGGAGCAATGGGCTCAAGCTGCAGCAAGGGAAGTTGAGGTTGGATAGTAGGCAGAATTTTCTCGCGAGGAGGGTGATGAAGCACTGGACCAGGGTGCCTAGCGAGGTGGTGCAGTCTCCATCCTTGGAGGTGTTTAAGACCCAAGTAGACAAAGCCTTGTCCGGGGTGATGGAGTTGGGGCTGGTCCTGCTTGGAGCAGGGGTTGCACTAGATGCGACCTCCCAAGGTCCCTTCCCACCTGAATTTTCTATGACTCAATGGATCTTACACTTGCTGGACAAGGGCAGAGCACAAAAAGGTGGCACCTGGGAGCTTCTCTGACTGCACGAGGCCACGTTCATCATGTGTCCTATGCAGCAGCCCATTGCTTGGAAAGCACTGCACAGCTCAGCCTCCAGGGATGACAAGCCTGGGCCAAAAGATGCATTTTGAAAAGTGTCTCCTGGCATCCCCTTGCATCCCACTGAGGAAACAACCCTGCACGGGCACAGTGTGGGACGGAGCCAGGGTCACATCCCGGTGAGACTATCAGCAAGTCTGCTGCTTTTCAGGACAGAAATGTTTTCTTCTACTTGCCAGCCTCACAAATCCAGCCTGGGATCTCTGGCTCCTCGCCAGGACAGGTAATGATTCTGCACTTGGAAGTTAGTTAACCATTACATTAGCGACACACAAGCTGCAAATGAGACCTCTCTTCGCCTCGGCTGCGTGCTTTATGTGGGGCTAGCAGGAGAGCAGCAGCAGACGCAGTTCAAAGCTGGTTGAAGTCAACAAGATCTTTTCATCAGACGCTGGATTAGACGGCGTGGGTCGTCTCTCGGTTAAACAGCTCTGACCTGCAGCGGCTCTGCTCAGGAAGGATGTGCCATTTTTTACAGTCATTTTACTGACCGTAGACACCCTTAATAAAACGTGACTGTGAAGGAAATGCTAACTGTGTAAAGCATGAACTATATTATAAGGCTTTTACAGCTACAGTGAGACAGATAACCAGGCACTTGGGACTACTGTAGAGGCCTGTGACCTGCAAAACTTATAACCCAGCATCCTAATGCACAAGTCGAACAAGGAAATTGCAAATCTATCACCTGGGAGAATATAGTGGGGACTAGTATAAAAAAAGCCTGTAGATTTACAAAGTATTGGAAAATGCGTTGCTTCGTAAGATTAGCACCCCTAATCTATAAAAGGAAACCTGTGTCGTACAAACCTCGTCTACATTTTTAATCATCATCAAATTTGGTTGCGGCAGTGAAACAGCAATAAGGCATAAATTATGTGCGTTTCAGGCAAGCATTAGATACTGTTCAACATGGTAAATTGATTACAGTGTTGGACGGCAAAATCATAGTGGGAAGAACAACTGAAATGGATTAAACATTGGCCCAGGGTCAAGAAACAGCCAGTCTGATGCACAGAGCGGTACAGAAGAATAATAGAGTAATGCCAATAAATTGTTCGAGATAGCAAGTGACTAACTAATGAGGAGACAAGAAAGCGCAGACCGAGGCAGGGGAAGAAATCAGCACGTACGGCGCTGCCCGGAGGTGTCCGCATCGCGCGTATCTGGATTACGGAGCAAGGGCCACGGTCAGCGGCTGAAGCAAGGGGAGCTCGATGCCCCGGCTGTCACATTAGGTGTTGCTGCCATGCCTGCCCTCTTTCCAGGGGTCAGATCCTCTGCTCGTAGGAGCATTTGTGCTCGAGGGAAGTTTCCCAAAGTGACACCAGACTCCCTCTTGTCACCTTTTCTGTTGGGTTTAATTGTGAGGCCTTTAGGAGGGGAAGACAGGCTGGAGCACATTGCATTATACAGGTGATGCTCAGCTCTGGACCATGCAGCTCCACAGCTGCGTGCTTTCCATGGGGCTAGCCGGAGAGCAGCAGCAGAGACGTGACTCAAAGCTGGTTGAAGTCACTTGGCATTATACAGGTGATGTTCAGCTCCGGATCCATGTCTTCCAACCAGACCCTGGCAGGTAAGCGAACATCAGTTTATGAGCAGGATCAGATCTCAGATGAGACATGGGTAGCAGGGGCTCCGGGAAGATGGGTATGCAGAGATTTAGCTCCATCTCTGTCTGTGGGTTTCCTAGCCTGCTCAGCGGGCGGCTGTGCTCCCCCACGAGCACCCAGCCCGTCCTCACCAGCAATACAGTCCTTCGGTAACAAGCAAAGCAATGAATAAGCATGCACCTGCAGTCACCACTTGCTGCCTCCCCTCGAGCTGTCCCTTCACAGTCTTCTCTCAGCCCTCTCCTCTGCCAGCGAGACATCCCTCAGGAGGAGACAGCCCACAGCTGAACAGGCTTATCAGGGCTGGCCAAAATCATGGATTGGAGAGTTAGCAGAAATCACAAGTATTACCAGCTATCACTTGAGGGGGTCACGATGTGAACACTTCTGCTGCGGCTCTGGAAACGACGTGTTTCATCGACGCAGACGACCTGTGCATAACAGCCCAAAACGCTGGCTTTGACCACACTGAAGGATCCCTAGACAAGGCACTAACCTTGTATTATATTGCAGACCGATGACGAGCTAACGCTAACCCAGTGAAAACACAAGTACGTGCCCTTCCGTCAGAAAAACCACGAGGCCAACCATCAGCTCGTCGTTGCATGGTTCGGGACCCCACCAGTCACTGTCCAAACCCTGCTTACCCGGTGTTGCCTTTGATCGAACCCTCTCATACAAAGGACACGTCACGAAGACAAAAGCAAAGGTGAGCACTTGGAACAACATTTTATATGAGCTCACCAACACGAAACGCGGAGCTAGCCCCTTGACTATCCAAACCACTGCTCTGGCTCTCAGCTTCTCCTCTGCCGAGTGTGCATGCCCTGCATGGAGAGATCCAGATGTGCTAAGCGCCTAGCCCCCGTGCCGCACGATAGCTCCTGGTGCATCACAGGATGTCTGACCAGCGCGTACCTGCCGGCTGGCGTCACTCCACCCGACATCAGAAGGGCAGTGCCAGCAGGATAAAACAATCGAGACAAATCGAAGATGTGAGACGCCCTCTATACGACCACCCCGCGGCCCACAAATGACTGAAGTCACGCAGGGGCATCCTTGCTTGATGCCACACTCAAGGAGACACGACTACAGATGTGGAACAAGAGGCTGGGGGAGGAAAAAACATCTGAGGACGAAGAAATGGATATTCCAGCAGCTGAGTCTTTTCTACCGGGGGCTGAGGAACGACGGCAAAGGTGGCGATGGTCAGTCTCGACCCCCGACGTACCGGTCAGTGTTAGATGCTCCTAGGAACTAGTGAAGAAGCGGGCTACACCGCTGCTTCCATCACCCGCGGCTGCGGCGCACAGCCTAGGACTACGCGACGCCTGCTGCAACCCTCGCCGCTTGAAGGCACGCGCACAATGAAAGGTCTCACCAGCTACAATGAACGTGCACGAGCACACGTAACGAAAGGGTCAAATGCAGTGTGCAGACACAAACAGAGGACTGGGCACGTCCTTGTCTTGAGCTGCAAAGTCCTAAACAATTTGGACCCGGTTCACAAGCTCTGCCTGTCTTCTCACAGGATGTGCATTGCTGCAGAGACCAGCTGAGGCCCCAGGGCCCTGGCTACGAGGGTGCCCTGGACTCAAACTTACTTCCCGACCACGGCCGATGAGCTGAGCTTCCAGACACTGCAAGGCCCGCTGAGTCTCACGGGCACCCGGGGATTAGCTGAGTAAGAGGCTGGATGGCCAGATGGAGGCAAAGTCATTTTTAGGGTATCTTCTCAAAGAGGTGGATGTCGATAAGACAGGGGACGTCTTTTCATGAGGACTCTCGCTCTTTTGATGGCGCATATTTTAGGTTGTGTGGAAAGCACCATGGAAAACATACAACTATGAAAAAATACAAACTTCATAAAGAAATGTTTTGAAGATGGAAGGCCACAGCCAAGGATCAGATTCTCACGTAGCTAAAAGGTTTGTGTTGAGCCTTTTGATCTTGCCTTGGCGCGGAGGGCTTTGTGCACCGCCTCAGAAGCAGGACACTTGACCCACGGCATGCGAGCGCACCAGCCCTAGTGTAGACAGCACCGAGGGCTTTCCGTAACAAATGGGAAGCGAAAGAAAGGCCATCGTTACTTGATACGTTTAGTCCTTTGGCCCCAAAAGTCAGGGAGAGGCCAAGGCCACACAACCTGGGATTGCTGTTGCTGTCTTGCGGTCTCCAAGCAGACCTGCTGCACACACAGCACGGCCGGCATCCCTGCCTTCCGGCGTCAGCACAGAACTGGTGGGGCTTTCTGAAAAACCTTTTACAAAAGAAAGACAGAGACTCACACACACGCGCCTTATTTGCAGCTCTTCACCACAGAAAAGGTAATTACCTTAAGAGCTCATTATGAATGCAGGATGTGCAATTACTGCCTGGAAAGAATGCACTATTTTTAGTACCGGAGAGGGAAAGGTGGCAGGTTGACAAGACGTATCCCTCAAGCAGCAAGACAACTGACTTCTTAAATCTGATTTTTTTTCAGTTGGAAGATCAGTTCCCTTCCTTTCAGAGAAGCTAGTGCACGCAGCACACCAACAGTACGTCACTAAGACAGCACGTCCCGCACGGAGGCACTTATCCAGGCCGCACAAAGGCTCGCCTGCCTTGAAAGGATCCAAAAGGCTCACATTCACTTGGGGGATTTTCTTAGTTTTTAATTAAAGTCTTGCTTCTGTGCAATGCAATTCTTTTTTAAAACGATCTGGCCACACTTTGCAAAACAAACTACGCGTCCGGAAAGCTTCAGGATGAGTTAGTCCAAAGAACAGTTCACGGGGGCCCGTCTGAATTTCGAGTGAAGTCCTTCTCCGGAGCCAGGTGTGCCTCGTTCACAAGGACACGCTCCAGGACTGCTCCTCGCTAGTGTTATAACATGTGCTTTGTAGGACCCAAGCAGATTTTTCTTGAGATCTGAGGAAAGTGGACAATGCAGTCCTACTTTCAAAGCAGTCACCGGTTCCCCCTGATTTATGGCTGCAAGTCAAAGCAAAAGATGGAGAGGGCCACCCTGAGGACAAGGGAAGGAGCTCCCGCAGACATCCTAAAAACATAAAGCATAGTGAGGAAGGCACGAGACCGCCAGAAAGGTTCCCAGCGCCTGCCTCTGCTACCAGTGCTGGACGGGATCGGCCAGGAGGCCACCACCAAACCCCAGGGCTTTGCTGTAAGAGACGGCAGGATGGAGCAGAGCTCCAAAGAGGGGATTTCTTTGGACGTCTTCCCCACAGGAGCCTGAGGCAGACCCGAAGCAAGAGACAGATCCCAGACGCAAGAGAGACTCAGCGCAGCGGGGCAGAGGAGGGATCCTTCTCCCATCAGACATCACGTTATAGCACAAAGCAGCTGTCCGGGGGGCTCTCCGCGCTGCGTGCCCTGAAGCTGGGGTGCATGCAAGCCAGGAGCCTTTCCAAGCCTGCTCGGCTGCTCTCGGCCCCCTTCCCTCCCCGGCACTATGAACAGCATCACTGCCGGAGCACAGCTACGCCAATGGACTTGCACCCCTGCTTCGCTCTCCCTCCACTGCCCGCACACTCAACCTCATGCTGGGCCATTCGTGACCTACACAGGCCTCCCCCACCCCCTATCAGAAAAAGCATTAAAAATTGTCCCCGTTCCCTGCCAATTGCCTGCTGTTCCCCACACCCCACGGGTGCAGGAGTTAAAGAAAACACACACTGCAATGCAGCCACATTTACGAAATGTCAGATACAAAAAAGAGAAAATGCAGTACAGCAAGTACTTTGCTTCACAGTTTGAGCAACGCCAGTAGCTTTCAGTTACCCTAGGTTTTTATGAGATGAATTTCCCAAAGAGAGACACTTAAAATGCACAGATGAGGCACTTGGTGAGCTTTGATCAGACGCTAAGTATTGTTAACCCCTTGGCTTCTGAACAAGTGCCACACAAGACTATTTTGCAGTGCCCTTTGCACAGATCTCCAAACGCTGCAACAGGGAATTTCAGGAAAAGATAGTGTTTTGGCATATAAACTGCAAGGTAATACGGTCTTTTCTGGGGCTGCCTGTACAGACAGCATTTTCCTTTCAGCTAGTCTGAGCAGGCATTTTGGGTGAATAGTGTTAAAGCATCTCTTGCTGCTATGTCTACTGCTCTCTTTGAACGAGCTTGGTGACATGCCTCGGGGTAACAACAATCCGGAGAGAGGCAACCTGTTGTGGCCTGCTGCTCTCCATAATCCTCCACCCTGACACCAATCCAAGCTGGGTGTATGCATCCCATGCAAAGGGGAAGCAAGGCTGGAAAAGGACTACGGGGAATGCTATTCCAAACTCAGGGAACAGCAGCATTGTAGTGGGGTTGCTACAGAAACTGGAACTAGTGCAAACAAAATGGTTTGCTCTTGGCTCCCCCAGGCCCCCACAGAGAGGAACAGTGGCAAGAGCAGGAAAGCAACACATCTCTGGGCCAGGAAGAAAAAAGAGAAAGAGCTGAAATGTTTGGGGATTTCATGTCTGAGTTCTGGAAGAGGAGGGCAGCACCCAGACCCAGACAGAAACGGTTCCCAAAAGCTTGCACTTTTGTTGCGGGTCATGTTCTGTTGGCTTGGCGTTTGCTCCTCTGTGCAATAAAGGTGTTTTCCATGCCGAGTAGGTTCTGAGCATGGTTTCATACAATCACACCCATGCCACGTCTGTAATAAAAGCCCTTTCATAAAATGGCCGGATGTAGCCTTAAAAGTCATAACCAAAAGCTCACGTTAACATTCAGGTCCGAGTGTCCGAGTAGAAGCATGCTGCAATCCCGGCCACGTGGCCCCAGTGATTTACTGCAGCTCTTGTGCAAGCGCACGCCCCTTCCCCACCTGCCCATTAGTGAGGCCCTAAGTACACCAAGATCATTTTGATACAAGGCGGACATTGCTTCACCGCCGCCAGCCTCCATCATCTCCCTGCCTCTTTCCATTGCACACGATCATCCTTGTGCAATGACCCGGGGTGCATTTCAGTAGGCACTTCCCCCTATCCTGCTGCCTAGTAAAAGGCTCACAAGTCTGGGAAGCAGAGGGTTTCCCAGCATGACAGTGGGCATCATGACACCATTAAATGATTAGTGTGGTCTTGGGGACAAAAGTTCCTGGAGTTTCTAAGGATTTCCACATTGGGGTCCTATCCAGATCTCTCCCAGTTATTGGTGAGCTTTCTACAGCTACCCAGAGGTCCTTCCAGCCCGTATTTCTATGTTCTTTATTACCCACTGGGGCTGGGAGCACCCTGAAGAAATACCCTAATGTCTGATGAACTCTGCCTTCCCATACCAGGACTCAAGGAACGGGCATACGGGTCCCTTCAGTGGCCCCGGTGCAGCTTGAGAATCTCAAATGACCTGTAACCTCCTTGGCCCATGCCCAGCACATGAGCATCCTCCTTATGACACCACACACCTCCTTAATAGTGGCCCCAACCACCAGTATACCAGCATTTAAGTGCCACCGGTAACAAACCAAGCAATGGGGCAGTGGGCATCCAGATGGCAATGGCCCCTTGGGGCTCCGCTGGTTATCCTCACCTGCCTCGCTGCTCCATCCCACCACTTTCCCCGAGCCCAGAAACCAACGTCCAAGAAGAGCTGCTCCAGAAAAGTTTTGTGCACAAGAAGTCACTTGATTATAGCTGCTGCCGCCCCCCAAATCATCTTAGCAGCTGGTTCCCAACCACACATACTCATCGAGATAGCCTCCCAGAGGTAAGAGTTTTCCCTCGAAGCTGGCTGACAGCTCATCAAAGACACAGCCACCGTGAGACCCCAGACCTGGAGCTAGAGGAGTTTGCTAGCTCAAGTCCGGGTTATTCCCCACGTGCCCCAAGAGGGACTGCCCGGCAGAGCTCCTCCATACCGCAGGAGAAGCGTTTAGCCTTGGCACCGACGCAGAACACAAAACTTGTATTGACTTTCAGCGACTTTCCTTGCAGCAAAACAGCACAACAGCAGAAGAGATTTGTACAATTTGGACGTGTTTTGATATCTTCCATGCAAACCGAAGGTCTCCCAGCAATGCTCAAGTTAAACATCTTTAAAATCAGAGCCTTCTGATCCGACAGTCTGCGGAGACCTGGAGACCTGGCGCTTAGATGCCTCCGCGATAGATGCCTAGGCGCACACGTGGGCACGTTGTGCATCCAATACAGGCAGGCACGGCAAAGACAGAGGGAGGTTACTTGAAAACACAGTAAACTAGCAAGCAGCTTTGTGCCATTGAAGAAAAGGAGGAGGCATCTTTTTGTCCTCAGGCTGTTTCACTTCCCTGAGGGCGACAGGGAAAACTCAGAGAAAGAGGAGGCTGGATTAGGAGCTGGCATGGAAAGAGGGCAGCAGTCGGCAGCTGGAGAAAAGCAGTAAAACCACCACAGCCCCATCGTCCAGTCCCCAGGCTCTGTCTCAAGGGTCCCGTAAAACCCACCTTTGTACTACAAAACATCTCTCTACCGGCACTTAACAGCTCGTTTCTAATTTTGGTTGTGAAAATGCACATGCTCCCCAGAGTCAACAATGAAGGGTACAAGCACAGTGTATGACTATCATGTAGCTAATGTGTACAGATTCCCCACCAGGTCTCAAATATTTTAAGGATGTGAGTGAGCCTCAGACCCCCCACCCCAATGCTTTATTCAGGATTAGATTTGGCAACAACTCCAAATTGCCCCACTGAACCATCCTTGCATCCAGCTACAGCTCTCAACATGCTGGCCAGAATAAACGGAGGCACAGCAGCCTTTTGGTTTTGGTTCTGTAGCAGATATGCTTGCGTTTTTCTAATAATACCTAAGAGACATTAATACTCTGAGGGCAGCAGGCTGTGACATTTGCACTCCGGACAGATTCTGTGTGGTCCCCTTACATGACAAATTTCTATACTGGTAACTTTCTCCCTTTGGAGAACAGTATTACAAATTGGTAGCATACTTCCCTTGCTTGTCCATCGAGAAAACAGCAGGAAAGGAAGCTGCGTAGTTACTTCAGGGATACTGTTTTGCTACCAGCACACCAAGACTACCACACATCAGCACAGGGCTGCCTGGGAAGGTGTCACGGGTCTTAAATAATCTTAGGATTTTCAGACGAGTTGCTGCAGTCATCAGGAATGAGCAGGGTCAAATTTTGCTCAGCGCAGGGAAAATACAGCCTCCCCTTCTGAACGGACACACGCATGCCCTGCGTCGTGGATGTTCGCACAACCACCATGCATGGGATCCACGGACTCATCCTTTACCCCCATTCCTATATGTCTAGAGGTAGGTCTGAGTCCCACTTCTTTGATTTCCTAACGCAGGATTGGCCATGTGATCTCAGGGTATGGATGAGACCCAGCACTGGGGAAGAGCCCTTGTCAGGGGGAGCTGAATACCTGCAGCAAGCAGCAAACAACCCAACAAGACTGGTGCCTTGCTGAGACCAGTAGATGTGCCTGGACACTTTGTGTGGCAGTACAGCTGCATTAAAACATTAGCACACAATCATACAACGTGGTATGAAGCAGTCATGCCAGGTCCTTGGAAGGCGGTCAGCACAGGCTGAGCCAGCACTCGTAAAACTGTACAAACCAAAAGACGGCATTTTAAACGACGGAGCACTGTCAAATGCACATACCACAGTCTCCCGGCGCTGTACGACCAGCAGCCACCTCCCAACCTTGCCTCGGAGCTAAGAGCAATCTTGTTCTGGCTAGTAATGGGAAACGCACCAAGGGTGTGGACAGATGGATGCCCTAAACACCCTTTAAACCCCAAAAAGCCAGATTCCAGCAGTCGGGCCGTTACACCCTGCAGCAAGATGCAAATGTGGACCTGCACCGCCGCAGCAAAAGGGGAGAGAAGCAGAGCATCTTAATCAGTACAGGTCCAGCCCTACTCTTGGTTGCACAAGTGCAAATTTTGTGAACTCAGGCTTCTGGGTATAACAGATGCAAAGGAACTCAAGGTAATCTGTTTAATATTCATTTTATTGGTATTACTGTGACACTCCAACAGAATCTGAAATGAGTAGAGAGTATTAAAAAAGGCAGAGAGAGAAGGAGACAGAAATATTGACTGCTGTTTGCATTCCCTAATGATTTCTAATATTCAGAATCAACTGAAGGGCCATTTCAGCAAGGAAGGCAGGCCTAAAAAAAGACACAAAATAAACCAACACGTACTGACAAAGCATCTGTAATTCAAACCAGGTTCCAGAGGCAGCGAGGGACAAGTCGGCACCGCAAAAGTAGCCCGACAACACGAGGCGGCCCGCTGCCCCCAGACCGTCTGCCGGTGAAACCAAGGTGTGACCGTGATGCAGAGCATGCACCGAGTGGCTCGGAGAGCCCTGCACAGACATCACTGCCCACCCATGAGAAAGCTTCCCTAATGCTCAGCTCATTTACCGCACGATGTTGAAGTTGATTGTGGAGTTTCTGCTCAGATGCAGGCGTAATGAGCAGCCAGTCACAAATACTTGGTTTCATGTTTTTTAGCAGACTCCTTGGCGGCAGGCGTGTTCCTCACCGGGCTGCGAAGGGAGCGTAGGAGCGCAACCTCCGTAAGGAAGAACGAGGAGCTCACGAATGGTTGTGATGACGGTCACCTCAACTGCAGGGAACCACAGCTCAGTGCCCTGCGCCACAACCTGCTGGGTTCAGGGACTCTCGTGGGAAATCAGTGAAGCCCGTGGGAAGTGAGAGCTTCACACCTTTGGGGATCTCACTCTGTGCCTCAGTTTCCCCATCTGTAAAAGCAGGATTAATACCTCATGCAGCTGCTGGAAGAATAATCGAGCTAAGGGCTGTGGACCGCGGCAATGCAACTGGAAGTGCCTTGGACAGACACAAGACCAGAGGACGCCGAGGAGCGGGGGCGATGCAGGTTTTGAGTTACTACAAGTCAATTTTCTTATTCCAAAAGCAACAGCAATGTGTGTGTGTGTAGGGGGAGGGGGTTAATCCTCAATCTTTGTTACTCTATCACAGGAGCCACCTGGTCTCGTCTGTCTTCATGATTTCGTCCTTTCTAAGCAGGGTCATTTGCTGAGAAGGCATAGGCTGGAGTTTGCCCCCTCGTAGAGTACCTATCATCCAAAGTGAGACTAAACGATGCCTTGATTTTTGTCTGTTCTCCGTCCAGACAATGACGTTTTCACCAACCATGGAGAAAACGTGTCGAGCCGCACCCGCAGGATGGCTGAGTAGGTTTCTCTCTCTGTGTACTAATTTCAGCAGATCAGGGCATCTTCCTAAGACCACTGTACCTGGAACAGGATGGATATCATCCTGAAACACCATACAGGTGGGCACTCTCAGACCACAACTCCTCCTTTGAAGAGGGCTTGAAAACCCAAACTACGTTAGGGAACCGAGTTTCAAGGAACAATTAATCCAGCTAAAGAAGGAGACTCGCCCTGCCCAGCTTTTAGTTTTCCTCGCATCAATACCTTACCGCAGCGGTTCGCAACCTCATCAGACTCGAGGCACCTCTTACGAAAGGCCAGCTCTTAGCTTGCACTCATTTTTTTTATGATGGAGAGAATAACACAACGATTCTTCCATGGCCAAGACCTCAGAAAGACCACGAGAGGCCCAAATGCACGGATCCCTAGTGGAAGGGCTTCTGGGTTTATACTGTGAATTATGCAATAATTTTGCACACTTAATTACGTCAGCATTGCGCCCAGCTCCCCGCATCACCTGTAAGAGGACCTCCTGGCACCCCGGTTGAGAATCACTGCCCTACCGAGATAACTTTGCTTTCGGTGGTGGCCTACCCAATTCAGGCAGCAGCCTTGGGGTAAGGGGCAGAAAGGTCCCAAGTAGCTTACTTGGAAGCACGTGCCGTAAACGCGCGACTCAATTAGTGACAACGCCACTGATGAACAGCTCTGGGTTCTTCCTTGACGCTGAGGAAAAGCATTTTCCCTTTCAATAAAAACCCTGCACATTCCCGCTGGAGGAACCGAGGCACGACACGGTCCTGGGGCCGTGAGCCCCCCCACCCCCAGCCCTGTGATGGACAAGATTATTAAGCCATTTTTCACATAGGAGTGAAATGAAGTACAAAAAGCTCCTACTCCACCCACTACACAGCATCTCGTGTACCCAGCTGCCTATCCGGAGCCGGGCGCCTCCCAGCGATGCGCGTCTCAAATCCCTTCCTGCTCGGCGCGAGACCTGCGCCGACCTCCCTATCGCACAACGCTGGTTTCCATCCGAGGGGACCCTTTCATCTGTCTTGTGACCCTTATCATCTCTGCTGTGGGTTAAGACGCTGTCCCCTTCGTGGAATATTCCTCGCCGCCGCGAAGGAAATTCCAGCTACTCCTGACGAGCAACAAGTACTTTTTGTTCCCGAACGTCACGATGCTAAAACATGCCCTCCCTGACCTGCCCTCCTGTTCTCTGAAATCACCACCTCATTAATCACAGCTTTATTCTTGTTCACTGGACACAGTGACCTGCATCGAGGTCCAAGGCAGCGTTTGGCAGGAGGGGATGCCATGCTCCTCGTTCTTCCCTAAGCCCCATCCAAAAATCATGTAATGCCAACACGACTCCAGCCACGAAACAGAGGCAGGGTACATCTGGGCACACAGGCAGACTCTGCTCCTGTATACAAGTCGGCAGAACAGCAGCCAGCACTTTCTGATGACCGAAATCCAGGCTGGATGAGTTGGTTTAAATTAGGCGGGTGAATGCATTTCCTCTTCCAGCGCTCCTCCCTTTGCACATGTAAGTGCTGGGGCCGGACTCGTCCCCCACGACCATCGCTGCATCTCTGACGGGGCCCTCTGCGCTGCCGTGCACTCACCGAGCAAAGTCTGATCCTGACAAAATGTTGACCCTGTTTGACACGGGCAAAACGCTGCAGGAAGAGATGAGAGCAAGACGGATGCAAACTTCATACGGGCTCCAATTCACTTGGCTGTTTGAGAGCCTGCCCAGGCACGTGTCTGAGCAAAAAAGTGTCCCCTCAGCGTTGGTTTTTGTTTGGTTGGTTTTTTTAATTAAAACACTTATTTTAACCATAGGCAGGTAGAAGCCAATTCTGTCCTGGCCTCTGCCTTATCCAATTAGCTCCACAAACGAGACTGTTGGCTGTGTCAGCAAAGCTCTGGCTCTTTTATTTTTCTTTGCAGCTGTAGCGAGTACCCCGATTCCTTCCTTCTTCAGACTAGGTGGCTGGGAGAAAGGGAGGAAAGTCCCGGGTTTTATTCCTCAAGACGTCTGCTTTGCACCCTCAGGTAGCGGCTGTCCGAGCTGCTTGCGACTGAATGTTGCCTTTGCTGTGTTGGGTCGTTAGGCACCTGATGAACACGGGTTTTGTAAGGCAGGCGCCTGAACCCGTGACTCGATGCTGGCATCCGAGGACGGGCACAGCGGGACACTGAGCTTGTGCAATAGGCTCATGTCACAGAGCAGCCATACGAACAGTGTGGCGTGCCCCACAGTTTGCACCTCCTCTTCCCTCTCCCGGGTGCTGTTATCCAGACATCCTCATTGCTCCCAGGCTCTTGCTTCTGCCACTGACCATGCCTGCGTTTCACCCCGGTCCAGAGGCCCGTCCCCTGCCAGCTGTCTGGTGTATGGGCTCTTTCTGCTCCAGGAGACATCACTGCCTCGAACGTTCGGCACGTAACAAATACCAAAAGGTGCAAGCGGCACCTTCGGGGGAAGGTTCCCCGCATCCTAAATGATGGCTCGCAGCTTTAGTCGAAGGTTTGTCCGAAACGAGCCTCGCAGGTGCAGACACCGCGTTATTACTCCCCTTGGCTGGAAGTGAAACTCCTGACTTGAAGTTTTAGCACAAAGTCCCACGAAGTGAGCAGCATCACAGTCTCCACAGAGGGCATCTCCTAGGCAATGGCAGCATTCGGGAGACATCCACCGTTGTATTTCCTCTGTTCCCATGGCAATCACGGGCCCAGCCAGCCACATGAGCATGCTGACTCCCCCCCTTAGAAACCCATGGAACAAAATTCGACTCAAACAATTCGGCAGTGTGTATCGGGGTCAAACTACAGTCACTGCTTTCAAACAGATTTACAAGCTCCCAAGTTTCATTGAAAAGCCAGCCTGAAGACCACCATCCCCCACATCTTCCTTTTTATCCCACACTTGTGGACATGTTATACAGTGCAAAGCAGTAGTATGGGGGGCTGGACCCGATGATCTGTAAGGACCCTTCCAGCCCCTAACAGCTAGGAAGCTATGACTTACCTTCGTTCCCCACTCCCGTTTAGGCAACAAGCACTACTGCAAACACCCAGTTCCTAAAGTTACCACTAAGCCCCCTACCCCCGACTGCAGCTCTAGTGAATACATGGGTATTGCCATTATCCAGGTGTGAAGAATAAAGATCACCAACAGGGAAGCAGATCCTGGCATGACATGAACTTAAAAAGAACTGCAATTAAAGAGGAAAGCCATCCCATGGCTTTGCTCAGCAGAAAGGATGCCAAACCTGGAGCGCGGAGCCGAGAGCGCCAGTAGCGTTGCTGTAGGCCAGCTTTGCAAGAGCTGCTCTCAAGGGCTGGGGACACCAGCCAGCAGCCTCCTCCGGCGTGTCAATCCTAGTGGGCATGCCCACATTTTGACAAGCCAGGAGTTTGGTCAGCCAGAGTTCAGCGAGCTCGAACGGAAATGAAGTTGTGGAAGAAGGCGTGCAGATCTAGCATTGGGCCGCAGGTTTGCTCCCCTGGGGCAGGAAGGATTAGACTCCATAACCAGCGTCCGGTCGGGCTCTTCCTTCAGGGAACAAATTAACCTGTCAATAAAGATCTCACCAACCACAACAAAGCCACTCCCTGAACAAAGCTGGTTTCGAGGGCCCGGACACATTTTCCTTTATACCTCTCCCTGCCCCGCTCCAGAGCTAGTCACCAGTTCCCACATCTCTGTCACCTGAGGTCTTGCAGCCTTCTTGTAGCAACCCCCAGCCCTTCCCCACCTGGGCCTGGACCAGACCCAGACCCCCTGGGTCTGCACACAGGGTTATGGCTTTCCGCATTCCCCGGGGCGCATCGCTTGCTCACACCCCATCTCAGTTTGTTTAAATGCCTTACAGATGCAAGGCACGTTTACGCCAGAGAAATCCTCCTCTGCTATCAGTAACATAATGATTACTGTGGGCCGCTTGAGTGGTGCAATGAGGAATTCAAAAAAACAACTTCCCAAAAGGCAAATTACCCCCTAGGTTTCCAGTTGTGGTCTGCCCAGTGCTGTCGGCCTTGACTACGACACCAGGACACTGCAGCCTTGTGACCCCGCCAGCTGGAGGGTCGCTAGGGAGTCCCGTGGCACAGCTGGCCCTTATGGATAACGGGGATCTGACCCTACTCCTCAAGCCAAGACCAAGCACCTTATTATATCCCAAGACTAGACTGTACCCACTCAAGCTTCCCTCGCTTCATCTTAGAAACCATACAAGTAAATCTGTCAGCTACAGGAGACCACAGGTCCAGTCACAACATCAACATTTAATACCAAGCGCATCTGTCAATGGAGGAACATGCAACAGCCTCCACTAATGCCCTTCAAAGCATTACCCCGATCACAGGTCAAGGGTGCTCAGGTTGACAACTGTCGCCCTGTGAGGTCCTGGTTTCCAGAGGTTACAGAAACCTCCCCGATGGATGTAAATCAACCATCTTTATTTGCAGCGTCCTTGCCTTGGCAAGTGTAAGGCTCCTGCCACTAGACTTGTCATAGTTTCATAGTTTCATAGTAGCTAGAGTCGGAAGGGACCTAGAAAGATCATCTAGTCCGACCCCCTGCCTTAGCAGGAAAGAGCACCGGGGTCAGATGACCCCGGCAAGGTGCTCATCTAACTTCCTTTTAAAAATCCCCAGGCTAGGAGCCTGCACCACTTCCCCTGGAAGCCGGTTCCAGGCCCTAGCCGCCCTGACTGTGAAGTAGCGCCTCCTAATATCTAATCTAAACTTACCCTCCGCCAGCTTGTGACCGTTATTCCTGGTCACTCCTGGCAGCGCACGGGGGAACAGGGACTCCCCCAATACCTGCTGATCCCCCCTGACCAGTTTGTAGCAGGCCACAAGGTCCCCCCTTAACCTTCTCTTGTGGAGGCTAAACAGGTTCAGGGCCCGTAGCCTCTCCTCGTAAGGCCTGCCCTGCTGACCCCTGATCATACGAGTGGCCTCCTCTGAACTCTTTCCATATCGTCCACGTCCCTCCTGAAGTGTGGTGCCCAGAACTGGACGCAGTACTCCAGCTGCGGCCTGACCAGTGCCGCATAGAGGGGGAGGATCACCTCCCTGGACCTGCTCGAGATGCATCTGTGGATGCATGACAGGGTACGGTTGGCCTTCTTGACTGCCTCCCCACACTGCCGGCCCACGTTCATCGTGGAGTCAATGACGACTCCAAGATCCTTTTCCGTCTCCGTGCTGGCAAGAGGAGAGTTCCCCAACCTGTAAGTGTGGTGCCGGTTCTTCCTCCCCATGTGCAACACCTTGCACTTATCAGTGTTAAACCCCATCCTATTCTCATCCGCCCACCGTTGCAACCTGTCAAGGTCAGCTTGTAGCCTATTGCACCCTTCTAGTGCACCCACATCCCCCCACATCTTAGTGTCATCAGCAAACTTGAACAGGGTGCTTTCTACCCCCTCATCCAAGTCACTGATGAAGATGTTGAACAGTGCGGGCCCGAGGACCGAGCCCTGGGGGACCCCACTGCCCACATCCTTCCAGGTCGAGAAGAACCCATCCACTACCACCCTCTGGGTGCGGCCCTCCAACCAGTTGGCGACCCATTTGACCATGTGGGCATCGACACCACAGTCTCCCAGCTTTTTGATGAGGACAGGGTGAGAGACAGTGTCGAAAGCCTTCCGGAAGTCCAGAAAGACTACATCCACAGCAACCCCTGCATCTAATGATTTGGTGACCTGATCGTAAAAGGCCACCAGGTTGGTCTGACAAGACCTGCCACTGATGAACCCATGTTGGTTGCCCCTGAGCATGCATTCCCCCGCAAGGCCCTCCTGGATGTGTGCCAGGATCATTTTTTCAAAGAGCTTACCCGGGACTGAGGTAAGACTAACTGGCCTGTAATTTCCCGGGTCCTCTTTTTTTCCCTTTTTGAAGATAGGGACCACATTGGCCCTCTTCCAGTCCTCCGGCACCTCGCCAGAGCACCACGAGTGCTCATAGAGCCGCGCCAGGGGTCCCGCAATGACCTCGGCCAGTTCCTGTAGAGCCCTAGGGTGAAGATCGTCCGGACCAGCGGACTTGACCACGTCCAGCCTCTCCAGAAGTACCCTACCTAACTCCTCGCTAACCCCTGGCCCAGGCGTGTCTCTCCCGGGGCCCGAGAGACAAATGGTGCGACTCCGTCTAAACGGCTCCCATCACCTTTGCATCCAGATTCCTTCACAGTCTTTAAAGGCTTGAGCTCCCTGGGGAAACGAAGAAGGGCTGCTATCTTCATTGAAAAGATGAGGAACTGAAACACAAACTACAGCTTGGATCCCAATCAACTGAAATTAGTGGGAATTAGGCACCTGGGGGGAGCAGGGCCATGGACATTTGCCATACAAAATGTTATATGAGAGGTAGAGCAACCTCTCGGTTCCTCGGTCAGGGTCCTCACTGTCTTTCACCAAGCAGTGCCACCCAAGGGAAAGAAGGCAGGTGACAGTGGCGAGTTATTTTGATGTATATATTAATCATGGTACAGAGCTGCTTCCCTTATGGGCAGGCCCTATACAATTGACTCAATATCCTTTCCGCTGAATTTTTAAAACTGGCCCACGGTACTTTAAAATGCTTCTAGATATAACTCTCCATCCAATGCAATTATATTTCCACTACAGAACACTATAGGGCAGTTTAAAAATGTCTGTAGAAAGTTTAGCATTCTCTATTCATTTTTGCAAGGATTTTGCTGAGTAAGGTTTAAAAAACACGGTTTGGTTTCTAGAAAACTTGGACTCTCTACCGAGTCATACTGCAAAGGATGAGCATGGAAAGCACCAGTATTGGGAGGAATGGAAAGTGACCACCGCTACTTAAATTACAGACCTTTTAATGTGAAAGGCCGTTCTTATTTCCTAATTTTGCATTCGCACCTTATTTATAGATCTAACAAAAAACCTGTGCCTCTCTGCTATCGAGCCGCAGGACACAACACCCAATTACTACCACAGCACTGCGAAAGGAAGGTGAAAGATCAACCTCAAACCAAGGAAGCAAAGAACAATATTCGGAGCAAGGGCTGCCGTACAGCCGGCAGCTGCCCCGAGACGCCCGTTTCAAGTGCCGAACGCAAGACCAGGAGGAGTTAACGCCCTTTCGGTTTGACAACAAATACAAGGTTCTTCATCTTCAGATAAAACGAGGCAATACAACAATTTAGGCAGGAAGAAGTTCAAGAGAAAGCTACCTTCAGAAGTAAAAGGGGCGTGATTTGGAAATGGCATGGTGGAAGATGAACGTGCAAGAGCCCGTCTGACTCTCAAAACTCATCTCACCACTACTGTCATTTCCACTGCACTGAGCAGCTCCTTCTCCAGAACGGTACGGCTTCCTAATGCTCTCCCAGTTTCCTCTGCTGCTCTTATCAGCTTGCATTTCACCTGCAGCCCCTGATCCTGCCTCCGGTCCCTTCTCCCTCCTCCAGATTGCCCATTACACTCAACTTTTCTTTCATCAATTCCCAGTAGCTCCAGGACTTCCTGAATGTCAGGTCCCCGATGCACTCCATTCTCATTACACGTTTCCTGAGGAAATCCATTGATGTTTGCAAGCCAGAAATATTACTCAGCATGATATATAGTACTATGTTAATAAGAATTAAATTGATTCATGAAAAACACCTGCTCAGCAGGGTCATTAACTGTTTCTCAAACGTTAGTACAATGGACTCGGGGGCTTTTAAGCCCAGAATGCAGTCCATATTACGGCCTAACTATGTGGATAACATAGAGACAGGCGCACCTCAAACTCCCGTTTTTTAAAGTCTCTCCCTTGCTGCAAAATGGCTTAATCGATTTTTATAATTTTGTACGTACAAAAATTTCATATAGGTAGCTAGACAGATATTGCCTTTGGGATCACAGCTTACAAGGAAAACTTCAGACCAATATGATTTGAAGCAGACAAGTCATAAACCCTCTGCAAAAAAAGGACACTTTGATAGACACGATAGATGTGCCACTATAATTAAAGCCTTTGGTAAATGACATTGTGCAGCCAAAATATTCTATTTCCAGCTGTAGCATTGATCAAATTTTGACATCCAAGATGAACTGGTTAAGAATCTATCTGGACTGATGAGAAGAGTATGCCACAAAGCTTCTGTTACTCTTCACATATAAATATGCATGATGTATTTGATGAGCTGTATGCATCGAGTGAGTATTGACATAAGTATTTTAGCCATATGCTGCTGAGCAAGGCAATAACCTCCTTCCACATCCCAGATTATCATAAGATTTTTCTCTATGCTCAAGAGTCCGGTGATTATATTCCTTCTTGCCAGATATGAAAGATTAAAATATGTGCCAACCTTGAATTTCCAATGAGATGTTCAGTCAAAGAAGAAAACTGGCTCTCTCTGGGCAGAAAAATGGATTTCAACATAATGTGCTGTTCCAAAGAGAGCCGTACTCATCAGGAATGGAACGAGGTGCAGGGAGATAATAAAAACCGTCGCACTCCAAACCCAGGAATAAAATATTTTCAAATAAAGCAGACGTGTCCTCCTGTCCTATTTACCACGCGATTTCAATGCTCTTGCATACGATGCACAATCCTGGCAAGCTACGAGGCAGTTAAGTGGTTCTGCTAGATAACAAGACTTTCAGGGAGTGAGTCACAACACACTCATAGCTTTGGAGAGTATTTTCCAATCTTTCCTCTCCCCTTTTAATTTCTCACTCCCCTCCATTTGATATTTCAAACTAAATCATATTTCAAGACTGGAGGATTTTTAAACAACAGACCAGTTCTGAAGTTAAGATCTCGGTTCAAAACACCCCAAAAATTTAGGTTTGGGATGGGGGGCGGAAATCAGATGTTGAGCTCAGATCTTAGCACTGAGGAAACTACAAAGGTCCTCAAGTTATTTGAAACACACACATTACAATAAAAAACGAAGGTTCAGACAAGATGATCAAATCGATGCAGCTAAAGCATCCTACTGTCGATAGCCGCTCGTCACCACACCACAGCGGCGGGGTCTGCTCTCACCTACGTCCCCACAGCTGACAACGCCGGGGGGCCGGTGCCAGAGCGGTTCACCGACAACTGAGGGCTGAAACGTGCTAGCTAAACTTAGGTGCCACACAGGGAAACAGGATAGAGGCACTACTTCTAAATCCATTAAAATATACTCGTGGAGACCTGGCAGTTACATAGCAAAAGTCTGATTTTGCAGTGATATCAGCAGGCTGCAATATCAAATGATGAGAAAAGGAAACTATGGCATTTTCATATACTAATGTACGTGTTACAGTGGATTAGGGGACAACTTTTTAGTTCACTCCTGTGTCTGTGAAGGAACAACTTGTGTTAGAAACATAGAAACAGAGGGTTGAAGGGACTCAGGAGGTCACCTCTAATCCAACCCCTGCTCCAAGCAGGACCAGCCCTAACTACATCATCTCAGCCAGGGCTTTGTCTACCGGGTCTTAAACACCTCCAAGGATGGAGACCGCACCACCTCTCTGGGTGACCTGGTTCAGTGTTGTACTACCCTCCTAATGACAAAATGTTTTCTCATATCCAACCTCAACTTCCCTTGCTGCAGCTTGAGCCCATTGCTCCTTGTTCTGCCATCTGCCCCCACTGAGACCAGCCCAGCTCCATCCTCTTTGCAGCCCCCCGGCAGGGAGGTGAAGGCTGCTATTCAGTCCAGACTAAATAACCCAGTGGCAATGCGTAGGGGGTGCACATGCACCCCCTGAGTGTGCCGGTACAACCCCTGTCAGGCCATGTTTCCCACTCAGGTGACAGGCAGGGGGCAGGTAGGAGCACCAGTGCCCCCCCCCGTAAGTGTTGGCAGGGAACTCCCCCCCCAGTTAGTGGGATCAGCTGCCAAGGACCCCCCCCAGTTGCTCAAGAGTCACCCATGAAATAACATCAATAGCCTCAGCCCCCAACCATTTTCATTGCCCTCCACTGAACTCTCTCCAACGTGTCCAAATCCTTTCTGTGGTGGGGGGCCACAGCTGGACACAGGACTCAGATGTGGCCTCCCCAGTGCAGAATAGAGGGGGAGAATCACTGTCCTCGATCTACCGGCACCGCTCCTACCGATGCAGCCCAGGATGCCGGTTGCCTTGTTGGCACAAGGGCACACTGCTGGCTCATAGACTTCATAGACATTCGGGCTGGAAGGGGCCTCAGATCAGAGTCCAGCCCCACGCCCCAGGGGCAGGAAGTCAGCTGGGGTCACAGGATCCCAGCAAGATAAGCATCCAATTTGTTCTTGAAGGTGTTCAATGTAGGTGCTTGAACCACCTCCGGCGGCAGGCTGTTCCAGACCTTGGGGGCTCGGACAGTAAAGAAATTGTTTCTTATGTCCAGCCTGAAACGGTCTTGCAGGAGTTCAGCGTATTCAGCTTCTTGTCCCCTGTGCCCCCAGGTCCTTTTCTGCAAGCTGCTGCCCAGCCCGTCAGCCCCTGCCCGCACTGGTGCAGGGGATTTCTCCACCCTACGTGCAGGACTTTGTACTTGTCCTTGCTGAATCTCATGATATGACTTTTGTGCCAGTCCTCCAATTTGTCGAGGTCACACTGAATCCTAGCCCTATCTATTATCCCCCCATCTCTACTGTTCCCCCCAGCTCGGTGTCATGTGCAAACTTGCTGAGGGCGCGCTGCATCCCATCTTCCAGGTCGCTGCTGAGGACACTGAACAAAACTGGCCCCAGCACCGATCCCTGGGGCACTGCACTTGCTACCGCCTGCCAAGCAGACATCGAGCCGTTGCTTACTACCCTTTGAGCCCAATGCTCCAGCCAGTTTCCTATCCACCTCACAGTCCATTCACCCAACCCGGACTTCCCCAGCTTGCTTGCAACGATGTTGGTTGGTCAGGCATGACCTGCCCTTGGTGACTCCATACTCACTCTTCCTAAACACCTTCTTCTCCTCCTCCAAGTACTTGGAAATGGATTCCTTGAGGACCTGCTCCATGATTTTTCCAGGAACTGAAATGAGACTGACCAGTCTGCAGTTCCCTGGGTCCTTCTTCCCGTGGTCCCAAAGAGAAGGATTGCTAGGAAGAGATGGGATCCAAAGCCAGGGAAGAGCATCTTTGCAGACAGGCTTGCTAACCTTGTGAAGAAGGCCTTTAAAGTAGGTTTCCTGGGGGATGGAATCAAAACCCCTGAGCTAAGTGGGGAAGGGGGTGACCTGAAGGAAGCAAAAACAGGAGGGGGCAACAACATTCACACAAATATTATTTCTATATTCTCTATCAAGGCCAAAGGGAACTAGACAATGCAATACACTCAAACGCTCTCCACTCCATACAGAAAAGTAGGTTTTTCCTGTAGTGTTGCTCAGAGACAAGATAACTTAAAGCATGGCTTTAAGCTGCAAACAGATCATGTAAAAATGGCACCTTATTACTAAGCAGCTCTGCTCTTGTACACCTCAGACACAGCTGCTTTTATTGATGAAATAAGATTTTGTCGTTTGCCTTACATTTATTGTTTTCTTTTTCCCATTAAAATACTTGATTTCTAAATTCCAGCTACGGGGTTGTGTGAGTACAGCTTTGCATGCCCACTGAAGGCAATGGGGGACTTTAGTCTGGGAACATTGTGGTTGAATAACTGTGGGGGAGAGCAGAGTATGTATGGCCTGCAGAAGCTTTATGCTGGGCAATGATGCAGAAGCAGTTACTCTCCAATCCCAAGACTGCATCACTGGCAGCCAGAAAAGCCATTTCTTTGCTTGGAAAAACGAATAAACTATAAAATGGGGGTCACTGAGATGTGCTAATCGTGGTCCCCCATGTCATGGGGGCTACTGAGATGCGCTACTCATGGCCCCCCCATCTCATAGCCTTGCCTTTCAGAACAGACCCATGCTTTAATCCAAGATATTTCTGCAGATGTCGATGTGTTGCTTTCACTCTTGAACATCGCTGAGGGTGCTCGGCAATGCACCACGGTGGCGCACACCAGCTTGAAGTAACAAACAATGGGTCGGCACGCCCTGATCCACGGTACCCAATTAGGTAGTTGAAAAGCTTTGCACAACAATACCGCGTGGGAGACAACAAGCAACAACGAGAGAAGAGCAAACAACCCAGGGGCAGAGACGATGCTCTCGGGCCATGCCCCTCATGCACTATAGCAATTTGCTTTGCTTGGCCTCTAAAGGCAGATTCATACCAGGAGCAAGAAGAAAACCTGCTCCTTCCTTTTAGCGAGAGGAGGGTTATAAGAAAATAAGGGCAGGGGAAGGCCAATGGCCACCCCAGTCACTAGGGAAGTTTCTCCACCCTTTCCAAATTGCTCAGGACATGAAGCACATACAATGCAACAGCATGGCACGAGGTTGCATATGACAGAGCAGTTCTCCACTCTGATTCAACATTAAGGCTTTTGATAGTAGTCATGATCTGCTCTTTATACTTTTTTTCCCCCAGACATGCTACTTTCTTGCACTCGGAGGTCACCAACGTGTGGAACAGCTGTTAGACACATCGCAGTGCAGCACACTCAACAGTGGCACCAATGCACAGACAGAGCACAGCCAAACAGAAAGGATGCGCTTGCCCTTCCTTTACCAGCTTCCTAGGTATACACCCGATGGAAGAAATAGCTATTCTCCAGCGAGCATGGGTCAGCTCTGCATCTCATCTGTTCCCGGACACCACCGCCGTCGATGTGAAGGATGGAACTTACTCCTCTGGGTAGAGAAGACGGTGCCTTGAGAGTTATTCAATACCTACCTCTTACTTATGGGAATGCCTATGTTGTAGTCACAAAGAAACACACAAAATTGCAGCCCGGTATTGAAAAGTGATCCCATTTTCAAGGCAGTCAGCTGATCCATTCAGACAGAGCCTACTTTTGGATGCTTAAAATGGCAGCTTTGCAGTTCAAAGCAATATGAGTGGGGCTTAAATGCAGTGATGTTATGCAGGCACAAAACTCATGCTGCGCTATCAGACTACATGCATAAGCCAGGGGGTCAGAAGAGACCCCTTATCACCCAGGTCCTCTATGACTTCCCTATTATTGCAACCCTAATTCCTGCGCTCTCATGCAGACGTGCTCTGAATTTTGAAAGTGAATTTACTCTGAAAAATTCCTTTCTTGGAGATTACAATTAAGGGACTAATTTTTTTGATTTTTTACAAAGAACCTGCCATTCATCTTGACCAATGTTCCTCCTGGGCTTATAATACTACCACCTGCTTCCCTTGCAGCCTTCCAATACACATGTCCAATTCAGCACAGTTTTAGGATAGCAGGCAGATTAATCTAATCAGCTTTTGCTTTCAATTTTGGTCATCTCCATGAAACGTTTTAAAAAATAAATTAATAATAGCCATGTCAATACTGTAAGTGCTGCCAGAGTCTAGATGTCAGGATGGTTTATGGACCTGATCGTGATACCCAGAGACTACAGCCTCGAAGGTGCTGTTTAGGCCCAGCCCACGTCACCATCAGCCGTGATCAAACCATATGCCCCCAAAACTAGCACTATACCAGTACTATACCAGTGACCAGCTGAAAGGCTCATTGACAGTCTCAGCACAGGACCCAAGGACTGAATGAGCATGGAGACTGAATTACTCTCTCATTCATAGATGACCCTCTAAATTAGGGTTGAATCACAGTAATAAGCGTGTTGAGAAAGAATGTGCTGTGCTGCCCAGTGCCTTTTCAAGGTATAAAAGGACTCCCATCTATAGTGCTTTTTACTCATACTTCCGTTTTGCATTTTTTTTTCCTTAAGTGCCTTCTCTGCCTTAGAGAATCAGCTCCAGCAGTGGGAGGAGCACACGTGTGCACAATCACAACTTCACCCATTGTGTTATCTCTGCCTGTAGCGAAGAGCAAAAGATAAAAATTCCTGAGATGATCTACCATCCAGCGTCAGGATCCAGTATCAACGGGACGGGAAGCTTTTCAATCTTGGGCACTTCCAGGCAAAAACAAAACTCACCACCAAGGACATCCACGACCTTCAGTTTGCAGACGATTGCTATGTGACGGCTCACTCTGCACAGGATGTGCAAGTGACCCTAGGCCTCTTCAATGCTTCCTATAAGAGACTTTGCCTGTCCCTGAACGTTGCCAAGACAAAGGTTCTCCACCAGCCCCACCCCAGGCCAGCTGAACACCCCTCGCACTACCTACGTAGACGGGGAGGCTCTGGAGTATGTGGAGCACCTTCCGCATCTCGGCAGCTGCCTCTCTCAACCGACTACCATCAGTGAAGAAGTCCAGCACTGGGTCAACTGCATCAGTGCCGCCTTCTTCGAGCTGAGACAACGAGTCTTCAAAGACAGAGACCTCTGGAAGTAGACAAAGGTCCTGGTTGACAAGCCTGTCATGCTGACCATCCTCCACTACTGCAGTGAAACCTGGACCATCTACCGATGCCACTTTAAGACCCTCGAGAGCTTTCACCAGCGGTGCTTGTGTTGAATCCTGGGGATCAAATGGGAGGACCGCTGGACCAGTGCGAGCGCCCTCCATGAAGCTGTGCCCACCCGCATCAAAGCCTTGCTCTTGAGAAATCAACTCCGATGGATGGGCCGCTGCATAAGGACATCCAAGAACTGCCTCCCTAGCCAGATTCTCTTCTCCCAGCTCTCCGTTGGCCAACGCTCAAAGGGCAGCCAGAGGAAATGGTACAAAGACACGCTCAAGGTTGCCCTCAAGCATGGATGCATCAACACCAACGGCTGGGAGGAGCAAGCTGCTAACCACTGGGTATGGCGGTACCTGGTCCACCAAGGGGTGTGCCACTGTGAGGCCCAACAACTCGATACGGAGGTGGAACGGCGGCGGCGGCAGCAGGAGAAAACCAACCCAGGGCTGCAAATCCCACTCCTCCACTCAACAACATGCCCCCATTGCTGAAGAACGTGTGCATCCAGAATCGGGCTCCCCAATCACCTGAGGACCCATCAAGCCTGACAGACATCGTCCTCGACTCCGAGGGATGGCTGACAACGACAATCATGGGCAAAAGATAAAAATTCCTGAGATGCAGCTTGTGCAACATCTGATGGTCCCCACAGCATAATTTAAAATGGCACTTGTCTAGCCATCACTGTAATTTGTGTGATAGTTTAACTTAGGACATCAGCTAGACTGTAATAAAGTTATCATGTCATTCTGCAAACTTTATAATTTGTTTGACAAATCATTATCTCCTAAAGGAAAACATGAACTGTGCCTTATGCTTAAAGGATGCCCCTTTTTTTCCCCCCCACACACACCTGGAGGACCATATAATGTGCACACAGGACCCAATACCCCTCTGAAAACTTACCACTTGGGTCTTTCAAATTTCCTCCAAGAGTAATCTAGTTGGTAGAGCTGGGATCTTTTGCTTTTGTCCAGGCTCTGCGACCTTGAGCTAGCCTGTCCCTTAGTTTATCTCCTTGTATAAAGAATATAAGAAAAATGGACTGCAAACTGTCCAAGGTTGTTGAGAGCATTCTTGTTTGGAAAGATTTTGGGAAGTTTGGATGCAAGGTGCAAGGAAAGTTCAAAGCATCATTATTACTAGGTCATAATGAATAAAGACAGTGTTTTTGCTTTCTGCTTTCTTTGCTATCTATCACAGACTATTGTGGGAGCTGTGCTGACAAGGTGAGAGTATGCAAGCAAGGATGTCTCTTGGGATTAAAAGGCGCCACGCAAGTTTAAGTAGTGGGTAAAAAAAGTCACAAACAGCCATGTCAGTTTTAATTCCATTCAAAATACAGGGGAGAAGAACCCACCGGGTTTCTCAAATGAAAAAATAAATATGTAAGGGGATTTTTTTTTCAAATTTCTGAAAAATTATTACAGACAGTGAAGGGGGAAACCGAGCTATAACCAAGCATTTAACAGCAGTCTTTCAAACCTTCGCTCTCAGTCACGCAGCCCAAATTTGTTTTCACATATGTGCATACGTAAGCAAGGGAACTGCACCATATTACAACCGTTTCACAGACTCTCTTGGTCACAAAAGAGGGAACTAACAAAGCCACGCTCTCCGCAGTCACACACGCAGCAGATTCACAAGTCTTACAAGCAATTCGGGAATTATCAATATGAAATTGTTTTCATGCTGCTTGGAAAATTTTCTCTGGAAAAAGTTCAAAGAGCATTTGACTCCAAGCCTCCTTATTGTACAAACAACTGCAAAGCTCTCTGCAATCAAACAATGCTGATTATTTTGACCATAATCAAACATCTGATGGCAAGAGAATAGCTCATTTTTGTTATTACTATAACAGCAGCATTTTTGCACTCATATATCGATGAGCTATTGCTTATGCTTGACAAAATCAATACCAAATAAAATATAATGCAGTTTTTTCAACAGCAAATCCTGACTTGCTCCCTCGCCTACTTCTATAATGTATTGTCATTTATAACAAGTGACAACTATGCCATGTTTCCTTGGCTGTTTGGAAACTGCAGGCGTGGTGATTTCAGAGATTTTTCTACAATCATTTCATCTCCTAGTCTGAGAAGGCAGCTATAGTGAGCAAACCAAAGGGGACTCCTCCTGTTTGGATGGGGGCTAGACCCTGTATCAGCTCTACATTTTGAAGCAAGGCTCCCATCACTCCTCGGTGGTACAGTCCACATTGCTCAACATTTTTATCATGTGCACGCTGGGAAGATATAAATGTTGAGCTGTGAAGGTGTCAGGAAGGCTGCTTAGCCTCCTTAGGGCTTTGTTTCCGTTTCTGCACGCTCTGCCATCCTGCAGATGGTTATCAAGGCAAAATTCTGCCATCAGTTAAACTTGGTGTGACTGCTGGCTGCAAGACACCACAAAGATAGGGCTCAAGGCACAGTCTGATCCCTACATATTCATGCCTTTGGGGGCGCCACCCCTTCCGCTCTTCTGATTGTTTTACTAGTGCCAGGTTTGTCTAGCCGCCGATTTGCGTTGCATTGTGAGCATTCAAGAGCAGGCATTGTTTTCTATGACTTGCCTGCACAATGCATGGCTCCTAGGGACCTCCATCCTTGAATGATCTTAACATACCGTAGTCATAATTTTCTAGCTCAGTCATTTACAAGACACCGAGAGAACCGTATTCAACATTTTTCACCCAGACAAATGCCTGCTGATTTCAGTGGGATGTAGACCTCTGTACAGGGGCCCGAGGAAGGCCATATGTCATCCCTGTGCTGCCACCTTGCTCATATGTCAAATGTGAAATAGCTGGCACATAAATGCCACAGTGATTTTTAGTTCTTCATGGATGACCAAGCCATGCAAACACTATGGAGGCAAATCCTATCCACGGTGACTCCAGGCGCACGGATGAACAGACCTAGCCAGGCAGAGCGATGAAGTCCTGGCCCCGTTGGAAGCACAGGAGCCTTGCCATCGACTGCTCTGGGGCTGCGATTTCACCCCACGGACAGGCAATTGTTCTAGCTCTATCCAGCTGCCTCCAAAGTAAGGACACAAGTGGAGCTCAAGTTAAGAAATGTCTCTGAGGGGACTCCCCAGTCAGCCTGTGTTGGAGATGAGAGCCCCTCGCATGGGGCTCTCACTGGAGTCAAGTACATCGCTGTGCAAGGTAGGGCCCCAGTAAGCACTGCTCCTGTCACTGCTGTGTGCAACAGGACCATTACTGAGGGGCATTAAAAAAACTAGGGGCCTACAAAACTGCTTAAATGCATGAGGTGTGTCAGACAAGCTAAAAATCAGCCATCTACCTGACAGCAGCTCTTCTTCCACAAGAAACGGGAGCTACCGTGGGCAAGGTGCTCTATGATGGCATTCACCCACGTGTTTGCCTTTTAAAAAAGGGTGAATCCTTGAGATCTGGTGGAGGAAATGTGCATAATAATCAAAGTATGTACTTAGGCAAACTGGCACTTAACAAGAGGATGGTGGGGATGTTCTCCATTTGTTTCACAAGCCCAGCTCCTGTGCAGCTGAGCGCATACGGGCATTAGAAATCTTCTCACCCAGTAGCCATAACATTTCCAATGATGCTGATGCCAAAGAAAATGAAAGTAAATTTAGCATCCTCAGCCGCAGTGAGGGGTTCTGCCTTAACCTCTTCATCAGCTACCTTTTGCATGATGACTATTTAAAAATACTTAACAAAATACAAAGAAAGAAAGGAGATTAAACTCAGTTAATGGCTGCTATTGTGTCCTGAGCACTTGTTTGCTGCGTATCTCAGGACACGTGCACACGGCTTTCCTCTTGGAAGCGCCATAATTTTTTGCGAGCTCACATACCTTAAGTATTTGACTGCCTGGGCACTGAATTCAGAACGCTGTATACACAAAATCCATTTTTACAGAGGCTTAGCTAGGCATGAATTATAGGTTTCTCTTACAAATACATTTCTGTTACTGTGAATAAGAGCACTGCCTTGTCTTCAACACTTTTAACAGAAACACAGGAGTAAGAGGTATCTTTTACCACTGCTAAGATAAGATCCCTATACTGGACATGAATGAAATCCTCGGCTCACTGCTGTCAGCGGGAGTTTTGCAAGGATTTCAATGCGGCCAGAATCTCCTCTGTATTCACCTTGCTATATGTATTTTTATGCTGATCCGATGACGCAACTTTAATCTTACAGGCAGTTTTCTGTAACATTATGGAAAACCCAGCGAGAGGTGCATCTGCCATGCAGACAAGCAACCACGTCAGCGTGGATCCCTCAAACGTATTTTTACTCGGTGTTTCCAAAGACAGGTTTGCTGTTTTGCACTGCTCCGTCTCGATCACCTGAAGTCAGGTTTCAGGCTGAGAAGAGACGGATGTTTCTGCGTTTACAAGAAAGCTCGAAGATCAGGCATCAGCTTTGCACCGTGAAGCCCCACGGTTTCTTGAGTTCACAGCAGTAGGCAAAGAACGATAATCCTCAAATGCAGAATTCATCACCTTGGCTGTGGAAGTCATCCCATGGTGAAAGCAACAGTTTGCCCACCTCCTCCCCGGCACAAGCAATTGGAAACTATCAGAAGATAAAAAGAGAGTGAACAAGTGACCCTCCCATGGCCAGAGCTGCAAGAAATAGAGGCTCCCCTCTTGTGCTGGCTGACTGCCTGCTAGTAAGGACTTCTGATACAATTTTGGTCCAAAGGAGCTTAATTTTTAAATGCCCTGATTTTCGGTAGTAACTATTACATATTCGTTCCATGAAACCTTACTTTTTTATGTCCCTCTTCCCAAGCCTTTACATTTTTGCAGTATGACTGTATTTCTGCAATACAATACTTCTTTTCCAGGAAAACAGTTGGTGCTTTTGTATAATAAATCATTCATTGTTTTAGGTCCTTTATATTGCCAATTGTACCAAGGCTGCCATGAAAAAAAAGACAGTTTTTCCTTGGACAAGTAGAACAGTAAGGTGAAAGCCACAAGGCCAAAAGCATTTTTGCTATTTCATCAATACAATTATTTTTTTTTTTGCAAGTTTTATTAGATGACCGTGCTGGTTAATTATTACTCCATGATTTGCTTTTGGTGGGGAGGGAAGGAAAATGTGGGCTTACATTACTCATATCACTGCACTAAAGTCAAAATTATGGAGATGAACAAAGAAACTCGGGGAAATTTCCCAGGTGCTCGCAGTGACATCGCCCCCACCGGGAACTGCATGAGCGCTGAGGCATAAAACAAAGGGCTGAGGTTCAGGACTGGCGGGTGTCAAGGCTCAGAGAATAACTGACCCTTGACAACTCCCCAGACCTCACGATGGCTTAGTCGCCACCTGCGCTAGAAGAAGGAGTCGTAAAAGGGGCCTCTCCTGCTAAAAAACAAGCTTTTTTAAGTCATAAAAACTTAATAGTGTTATGTTCCTCTATGCCTATAAAGTCATCGTTAGAAACCGGCACTCCTTGTGAGTTATGAAATCCTCTTTATATTCGGGAACTGAACTCAGCGCTACACATCAAGGTGCCACGCAAAGAAAAGGCAGAGTGCTGGAGCACGGGAAGAAAACGCGCCGTCAATGTTTATATAGGCCTGCTCCCACGCTCGCTGAAGTCGCCGTACGGATTCCCACCGACCTCCCCAGGCCCGGCCACTTGGGTCGGGAAAGACCTTTTTGGGGCAAGGAGCTCAATTCAGACTGGCTCTCCTGGAGTGGGAATTTAGGACAAGATAAAGGATTTATCATAGCTTTGATGGTGACCTGCTAATTTAGTGTTGGAATATTAATAAGTGGGATGCTTTATAATCAGGTTATAAAGATGTTGTTACGCAAAGGAACATCCAGGTCAGCTAACTGTGTAACAGCAGCCTTTAGATGTTCTTTGCTGAGCACAACCAGAGGTTTATTTTCTTGGCAGGTTTATCTTTTGCTCTTATTTGAGACACACTTCTCTTAAAATCAAATCCATTTTTTAAATGAGTCTCTTTCCCAAGCAATATAAAAGCCGGCTGACAAGTCAAACTAGTCAAAATGCAGAAAAATATATGCGTCGTTGATATAAACTACTATAAATTATCTTTTTGGCGAACTTGGGAATAGCGGTGCACACAGATTTACAAACTTCTGCTGACTGAGTATCCTAAATGCATTACAACATGAAAGAGGTTATCACGTTTCAAGCTCCCACATATTAAAATTATCATTTCTATTTTGCATATTTTTTCCCTATCTAACAAAATACAGAAATATACATAAAAAACCCCAACTGATTTATATTCAGGTTGGATGAACAAGTACCATAGATCTGTGCAAGATATAAGAAATATCTGCATTTGTAAGGGAATGACCTTCAAAACTCATTCACTGTTTCCCAGCTGGTATATTGACAGTGATATTCTCACTTGTGCGATATTTATTATATTTTCCCCCACTATGTGTGCTTCAATTTCACGCGAACTATAAATACTTTTGCAATAAGGCAGCATGAAAGCAACAGAAAAAAAATGTTAATGTGGTAACCTTGGTTGTGAAGGGTAATGTGAGCTAATTCTTTCTACCTTAAGCCATGCATATTAAATACCCATATTCACTTGTTTACTACTCCAGCAATAAAATAAACCACCGAAATACACAATCAAGGGGCATGTCACCTCAAAATGACATCCAGGCCAAGAATTCTTATTTTAATGCTACTACCTATTAAATGAAGGAACAAAAACCCAGCATTTTTTAAACTGGTGACCCATGCTTTCTTGTCAAATAATTCTTGGCTACTGCATTTTTATTAAAAGCAATCGCTGAAAGATTAATTAGTTTTGTTTAGGCAAAATAAGCAAAGTTGTCAGGACAGTGTCTCCAACTCATCGCTGAAGTGGAGGGAAGACAAATGGGGAAAGTCGGTAACAGGGACATCCCTGAGTTCTTATTTGCACAGAACAACTTTGTTTAAACACACGTATTTATTCTACTTTACTTCAGCAAAAGTAATGAAGTCTCGTATAGCCTGCAGCATTTGTTTGCAGCTGAATATAATGCAATGCATGTTTCTGCATACATTTGATGCCTTTGCCCCAAAATTACAAAGCAGTCAGGATTATCAGCTTCCACAGAGACGTGCGGAGAGGTGGAAGCTGTGGCTATTTATATGTTGCATCCTATTTGCCCTAAAATCAAGCCTGAATTTTCCACTGCTGAGAAGGTGGTATGGTCCCAGCTGACAGTGGTTTGAGACAGGTACCGTGCTATGGTGCACGGTGAGCACTCAGGCTCTCCTCTGGATGTGCCTGACAGTTAATACCATAATTAAAGCATCAAGATTAAAGCTGTCTGTACAAAATGGAAGCCCCTTCTACTTAGGTCAAGCTTTCAGTCATAACGCTGCGCCTTCCCCAACTCGCTGCAAAGAAAACACAGGGTGCTGTCATCATGCTGTGCACAACTCCTGCCATCCCAGTGATCTCACCACGGGATCCTTAACAGTAGATCATTTGTGTGCAGACTGGGGGGGAACAATGAATTTTGCAGAGAGTAAATGTCACTGAATCACAGAAGAACAACTCCATACTTATCCAGCCCAGAACATGCTGAAAAGGGATCCAGACTCTTTTAAAATGAGATCAGCGGAGCAGAGCCGAGGAGGCAGCAACAGATAAGAAGTCAAAATCCAGCGTGGCTCTGAAACACCTCCTGGTACTTGCATTTAGCTCTAGCACCATTCACTATTCTTCACTTTGCATCAGAGTCGTTCTTAAAAGCTCTGGCCAGCCCCCACCCCCCGCTCAGGGAAAGCCATCAGCTGAATTGCCCGAGTGCCATTTGTGCTCAGCAAGGGGCGCAAATTAAGCTTTTCTTCCAGCCTCGAACAATATTTATGCGATTTGATTATACCCTATCAATGCAAGAGCCGCCGCGTGAATGCTGTGCCGCAATCACTCGGGCACTACAGACCTCAGGGAAAGTGGTGGGTTTGGGTTTGCAACACAAGAAGCAGGAGTTTCTGCAGGGCTGGCTGGAGCGGGCCATGTTCTGGGGGACAGGGATGGCCAGGGCGGGCGGGCGGGCGGGGGAGGCAGGAGCCGAGCCCCCGACACAGCCGGGACGCACCAGACTGCGGGGAGAGCGGGGGGAGAAGGGCAAGCAGCTCGCTGCAGGCTGGAGCCAGCCCTCGGCCTGCCCGAAGCGGCCCTTGTCGAGCGCCCAAGACTGAGGCTCGCGGGAGCGAGTGTGTGTGTGTGAGACTGAAGCATGCGTGAGCACTGGAGCGTGTGTTTGTGAGGCTGTCAGTGTGTGAGAGCATATCAGCATGTGCGTGACTGAGCCTCTAAGCATGTGCGAGTGTGTGAGTGTGCATTGCTGAGGCTGTCAGTGTGTGAGAGCATGTGAGCCTGCAGGCATGTGTGAGCATGTGTGTTTGTGAGGCTGTCAGTGTGTGAGAGCATATCAGCATGTGCGTGACTGAGCCTCTAAGCATGTGCGAGTGTGTGAGTGTGCATTGCTGAGGCTGTCAGTGTGTGAGAGCATGTGAGCCTGCAGGCATGTGTGAGCATGTGTGTTTGTGAGGCTGTCAGTGTGTGAGCATGCATGTGTGTGACTGAGCCTCTAAGCATGTGCGAGTGTGCATTGCTGAGGCTGTCAGTGCGTGTGACATGAGCAGGCGTTTCTGGGGCTGTCTGCGTGTGAGCGTGCGAGCATGTGTGTGAGGGCACAGGCGGGAGCATGCGTCTGTGAGGCTGTCAAGTGTGCGGGCAGGAGGGTGCACGAGCGCACAAAGGGCAGCCTGTGCGCGCAGCCCGGCCGTGCCGTCCCGCGCCCGCGCAACTTCCCCGGGGGGCACCTTGCACGCGCGCCCGCACTCCTGTGACGCGCCCCCCGCGGCGGGCCCACCTGGAGGCTGCAGGTGTACTCGCTGTCGTCCAGCAGCCGCACGGTGCAGCTGTACTCGCGCTCCAGGCTCCGGCTGCTGCCGCTCATCAGCCGGCTCAGCATCTTCCCCGGCCGGCGGCGCGGGGCCGGGCCGGGCCGGGCCGGGCAGCAGCGACCGCGCAAAGCCCAACTCCCGCCCGCCGCCCGCCCGCGCCCGCAGCCGGGCGGGGCGGAGCCGCAGCCGCAGCCCGAGCCGCAGCCCGAGCCCGAGCCCGAGCCGGAGCCGGAGCCGCGGAGCGAGCGACGCCGCCCGCCCGGGCCAATCGCGCAGCGCGGGCTCTGACGGGCTCCGCGCCGAGCCAATGCGCCGGGCTCCAGCCCCTCCGTGGGCGGCCCCGGGAGGCGCGCGCCGCGCCCGGATCGGGGCCGCCGCCCGGCTCGGGGCGGCCCGGGGCGCCGGGGCTTGGGCGTCCGCTGCGAGCCCAGGGACATCGCGGGGGCAACACGGCGGGCTGGGGCAGCTTGTCAGACCTGGGGAATAGCTGGGGGCTTGCGAAGAGAGCGTGGGGTATCCGTTACTAGCCCAGAGAAGTGCTTGGGGACATGCAGACACAAGGCCAGGGCTTGGGGCAGCTTGTCAGACCTGGGGAAATGCAGAGATAAGACAGGGGGTTGGGGTATTTGTTACGAGCCCAGAGAAATCGCTGGGCAGGGCAGAGACAAGGCAAGCTTTGGGGCATCTTGTCAGACCTGGGGAAGAGCTGGGGAAATGCAGAGGCAACACGGGGGGCTGGGGCATCTTGTCAGACCTGGGGAATAGCTGGGGGCTTGCGAAGAGAGCGTGGGGTATCCGTTACTAGCCCAGAGAAGTGCTTGGGGACATGCAGACACAAGGCCAGGGCTCGGGGCAGCTTGTCAGACCTGGGGAATAGCTGGGGGCTTGTGAAGAGAGTGTGGGGTATCTGTTACTAGCCCAGAGAAGTAGTTGGGGACATGCAGAGACAAGGCAAGCTTTGGGGCATCTTGTCAGACCAGGGGAAGAGCTGGGGAAATGCAGAGACAAGACAGGGGTCTTGGCGTCTCTGTTATCAGCCCAGAGAAATCGTTGGGGAGAGGGCGCTTTGCTGGCTTTCGGGCACAGCCGCCCTTCTTGAGGCACAGGCAGGAGTGAGGCGGGTGAGGGGAGGTGCTCTCCAATGGGCAAAATGCAGGGCTGTGGGCAACGAGGGGCATGTCCAGAGGAGCCAAGCGGGACGGGGGCGCCTGCTCATGGGCGTGGGGAGATGGGGCTGCCCACATCCCCTCTGCCCCTGCCCCATGTCCCCGCGCAGCTGGGGAGCGACGTGTGCGCAGGCCCAGCTGCGGACCGGCCGTGCCCAAAGGTTGTTGATCCTGCAAAGGATGCGGGACAGCCTCAGGTGTACGTGAGCATCTCTGGAGTACCAGAGGGCAGGGGGGATGCATTTTCTGTCCCCTCCCATGGGGAATCGGGAGCACCCACACAGCGCAGCTCCCCGCAGTGGGGCCTGCATTGCAGCTGGAAGAGGTAGTCGCCCGTCTCCCCCTCTCGACACATCTGAGTTAATAGGTTGAACTTCCAAGTTAGGGGGCGGATCGCCTTGACCTCCAAACCCGCACAGTCCTTAAATCCCAATGCTGAAGTAATCCCAGCGGCATCTGTGTCTGGCAGCAGCACTTTACTAGGGCAGCAGCAGGTTTCAAAATAACTCTTAAAATTACCCAGAATGTGGTCGTTTCAGCATGCGTTCAGAGGTGGCCGTTGTCTGTGCAGCAGGCGCTGCCGTCACGCGTGGACGTAACGCTGGGTATGATAATGGTCCTGTTACGCCTGTCGCGGGGCGGCGGTAGTTTTTGCTGCCGATCTAACCGGCCCCCCGTCACTCCTCCAGGCACTTCTCGCTCCCCCGACCCGTGCCCACCTCGGAGAGAGAGGCTCCCTCCCAAGGACTTCATTGCAATGTTACCAGTTTCTGCCCCAAACTCGTGGAGTATCTGCCGTCTCCTGATCTCCTCCTTCCCAGCAGAGACCCACCGCCTACTGCTGTGGAAGAACTGCTCCCTGGGGCGGGGGGCTGTTGCGGGCAGGTCTGTTGTTCACATCCCACCTCGCTCGCTAGGTCCCTGGGTTGTGCCTTGAGCTCCCCACCGTCCTCTGAACTTCACGTCGCAGGATTTGCCTGCTCTGAAGCAGGTGTGGAGCTGTCCTGCCTCACATTGCTCCTCGTGAGAGGATCACCTGCTAGCAGGTCTCTAACGGGGCCTGCATCCCCCTCCTCAGCAGTCTTTGCCTCCGCTCAGGCCTCCTGCCCCTCCGCTCAAGTCCTCCTTCCCTTCGCACCGCGCCAGTCCTGCTCCTCGGCTCTTTCTTCTCCATGCCCACATCAGTCACGCTCTCAGCGGCTTCGGGAGAGAGTGCGCAAAGGACTTGGATCCAACTGCTGGCATTGACGACTTTGGGTGCGAGCGTTTAATGATCCCTGCGCTCGTCACAGCCCTCGATGCTTTTCTCTGGGGTTGTAAAATTTAGGCCAGTGAGTACATCAAAAATCTTCAGAAGACTATAACCTGCCTTTTGTAGGCTCTGCATAGGGGGGGATCTGCTCTAGTGACTACATTTTAACAAAATTGTAAGATGAAAACAAGATGAGGAAATGCTACCGCCACTGAAACACGCACAGTTCGGAGGAGTTTGCCCACAAAACGGAGAGTTGTAGGATTTTGTTCTTGGAGAAAAGGCTGGAGCTGCGTGCACTGCCGGAAACAGTTGCCCCTCCGTGCACCCTACGTGCTCATAGGGGCCAGAACGGAAAACACAAATGCTAATTGGGAAAAATAATATCACAGCAACAGCCTCTGCATCTACCTGGTGTCTGCTGGGACAGCATGCATCTCTTGACACCTTAGAAGAGGTTTTGCCCAAGATATTGCCATGATGTGTGGGTGCATATACACATGCGTTTTAATGTGCATTAAAGCGTCACATAAAAACCGTGGGCATTTTTACACATGCAAGTGCTGCAGTGCTGAGAAAATGGTGGCGGCGCACTTTTGAACTAAAACACGTCGAAGGTGATGTAGTTCAAAAGTGCACTGCCGACATTTTCTGCGCACTGACATGCATTTTGCCGCTCATTCAACTGCGTCCAGAGCAGACTCATTTAACTGAGCCTGGTCTCAAGCGGTGGATCTCCAGCACCTCGTGGGACAGAAAAGTATATGTATAAATGCCCCATGCTTTTTACTTAATGTGCATTAAAATAGGCTAATGCGCACTAAGTATCACTTAAAAGCATGCGCTTTGGTTAATGTGTATTAAACCAACCCAATGCGCATCTTCCTAGTACCTCACGATAGAGATATTAGATTTAATGCGCATTAGCTAAAGTGCGTGAATGCATGTGTAGCTGCACCCACTATGATGCTAATGGATTAAGAGCATTGACAACGCAGTGGCTCCTTTCACAAGGGATGAGAACCACTTCTGGGTTATCTGGGCACTTTCACAAAGATCCCAGTATTCGTCCAAGAAGCCTTTTCTTCGTTTCCTCGCTCTGCCCTGCACAAATGGTTCACCTGGCTCATAGCTTCTGAACTGAACTGTGAATGAGGAACAGGGTCTTCAGCCTGAGTAGTTGCTGCTTGCAAAAGACCAGGAGTTCTTGGGGCAGGCGAATAGTTTAAAAAAGAGCAAAATTCATAAGTCAGCAGTCACTGCTTTGTCAAATGCCCTGTTCTTGTCACTGTGCAGTCACTGATTAGCTTTCTCCTAAACGGTTTTGCTGACATCCTGGCCTTTGAGTAGCTATTATTTTTTTTGAAGCAATGCAGAAGCCCCTTGACTATCCAGATAATTCCTTATCCACTTTCTACACCCCAGTTTTGGGAGCAGGAAACTTTACTAGGGGCCTGTGTCTATAGGGAGGTTTATAGTTCTCTCCCAAACTACTTAGAAAGGTTTCCACGTCAGAGAGCAGGTGTTAGCAATGCAGGAAACATTCTCCATGACACAACTAGGTAGGGTACGTAAGAATTTCGTTTGGATGAATAAAGTCTTTTTTTATCTTTCTAGTGATAGTCACAGTAATTCCATGACCTGGGAGAGCCTTGCAAACTCTTCCAATACACACGTTTTGACTCCACACTTTGAAAAATGATAGCAGAACTCCCCCTTGGAGGAAAAAAGAGAACCTAACTTTAACTGCCCATCTTCCCATTAGAAAATATCAGGAAATTATTTAGCCAAGCTGTACCCAAGCAAAAAATTGTCCAAGAATAATCAGAAATGTTTGTGTGTATCCACATCTGCTTCACGCAAGCTGACCTAGCCCATTTTCACGTCATGCACTCCGGCAGGAAAAGCTCCGTATCTGTTCATACCACCGGCGGGCTGACTGTCATCATCCCGATCAATAGCTTTATCAACAGAATGCCTCACAGTCTACATTAAACCAGCTTTTCCATCCATCATATTCATTTTTGATACACTTTATAATATGAAGAGCATAGCAGCCAAGTATTAACAGTTTTGTATTTATTCGGAAACAGTAATATGCATGGGATGTCAATGAAAACAGCAGCGTGATCCAGTCTGGTGGGCTTTGCTGGTGCTCAGACAGTGCTCCAGCTGTTTCTCCAGCTGTCTTGTATGTCAACATTAACCAAACCAGTGATTCAGCCACTCCCCGAGATGCAGAGTGGGATGTTTATGATCTTTATTTATTAAGGATTTATCACCAGAAAATATGCTACACAATATTTTTATCAATATCATGAACATCTAACCTGACAAGGAAAATGGATCTGATTGCAAACAAAGCTTGGAGAACAGAAGCCTCCCTGTTCCTGCAGAAGAATCTGGCACCGAGGAGAGCTTTCTGCTCATCAGTCTGCACATTTTCCACTCGGGGGGTGGGATTCATCTGTTCGGAAAGGGCTCTGTGTTTACTCACTCGCAGCTCTCCTGAAGGGTTGGTCTGGCATAATTTTAAAAGCTTGCTGCTAACTTAAAAGTCATGTTTTTAAACATCCTAACATTTGTCAGAGGCAAAAACATTTTTTCATGTGATATATTTTATTGGACCAACTGTGTGCTTGGGATAGAATTAGTTGAGATTTTGAGTGTCGCAGTGCCCTTCTTTGAGTAATACCATCTTATTTTAGTAAAGCTGAACATATGGATGACTTGGTTTCCAGCCTTTGTTTAAAAAAAAGGTGAACGTTTCTGTTTGTTAGCTGTCTCTATTACGCCCCTTCCAGGCAAGGAGGCTATGTTGGTCACCTTCATTTTAGCTCCCAGTAGAAGTCGAGCACCCACGGTACAAGAGCAGCCATACGTTCTTCCAGTGCCCGAGCACAGCTCAGCAGCTGCCCAGCTCACATGCCCAAGGAAGGTGCCACGCACAGATTTTGTGGTGCTTCGTACTTTTGTTCCTCACTTAAGCAGTTAGCAATGTTGATGTTTCTATTATTATCTAATAATAGGGGAATACACCATCCTGAATGCACATCTGACACGGGCCACGGTGCCGGAGAGTCTAGTCATCAGTGCCGGTGTCCATCAGTGTTTCTTTCTGAAGGACTCAAGGTCTTACGTCGAGCCAATTCCTTCTTGTTCTTGTTGTTCTACTTCTGAGTTAACATGCCATTGGGATGAATGAGAATATTTCATGTCCCCCTGAGCTATTCTTCCAGAGCGCCTTCAGAAAATGTTTCACTGGTTTTCTTCTGCCTTATGTCCCAAAGGGGTTATTTTTTGCAATGCGAAGGGCTCAGAACTTGAGCTGAAATTGTCTGTAGGCTCCTAAATATATCTGTCTTTAACAAAAGATGCTGAAGGACAACACTTGCGGCCTGCAGGAAGAAGTTGCAGTGCACCACGGTGCTATAAACCAGCCAGGTCCGACCCCTGCTATCCACTCATTTCCACTTGTAATAGGTCTAGAACAAATGCTTGTGCCCTTCATAATGTTTCTACTGGGTTTTTTTGACAGTAATGAATAATTATAAATACTATGATACTCAACAAGGGACCTAGCCTTACCTTGATCCCAATTTTAAAATTGTATCTGAGCTGCAGAGGGGATTTTTTTATTTTGGCGGATACAGAGGAGAGAGCATTCTGGTATCCCATCTGGAGTCTCTGCAGTGTGTAGAAACCCTTCAGCTAGTGTTTGCTCATCTGCCATCCTCAGAGGAACATGAACGGCCTAGTGGCATATTTGCTCCAGCGACTGAGTTACTACTTGCAGCGAAATTACAATGGGTCAGAAAATCCCACTCCTTTAGGGTCAGATTTGCCCTTGAGATGTAGTCCTGAGCAGCAGGTGGGCGCTGGCAGATTACACGAGGAAGCATTCGCCTCCAAGAAGCCCCTCCAAGCTACCAGCTTGTCCTCCCAAAGGAAGGATTTCCCACCTCTGTCCAGCTGTAACATCCTTTCACCAGGCAGCCGGTCAGCTGGGTGGGCAATGCCTCGTGTGGCTTTGCAGTGGGCCCCCTTACTCTCCTCCCTCCTTGAACAGCTCCTCCCTGGGTGAGGTGGGTGTCCGGCAGCCGGCTGCGTACCCCTGCGGAGGTCCTGCAGGCTGTCTTAAATGTGGCAATGCTGCGAGCATCCTTATTTCCCCACTTCCCTGCACAGCCCTGTCATGGCTTGACGCTGTCTCACCCGTCCTGCCGCCGTCCTGCAGCTTCCAAGAGGTCTCAGGCTGAGGTGCCCAAAGCTGCAGGGAAAGGTCAACATCGTCATTGCACAGGAAGGCAGGCAAACTTTGTCCTCTCCTTCTGAGTTCACTAAACATAGGTACACACACGCAAGCACACACGCACACCGAGTAAATATATGTCCTCGCCTGACCTGAGAAAATCCCTTCCCTGAAGAGTCCTTGACATAGCCAAGCAAAAGTCATCTTTGGCAGCCCTTGGTCGCAGGAGGTCGTGGAGATTGCGCCTTTGGTGGGTTACCGGGTACCACCACAGCTTCTTGAGTCACTACAAGCAAAAGTAAAGTTTGGGCAAATAACATTCACAAGCAGGTCTGCTGGCAAGAGGTCTGCACCTCTGCCTGAGGTCTCGAAGGCCCATCCTCCTCCCTGCCTTACCAGCACAAAACACAATCCACAACAAAGGAGGCAGCAGCGAGAGTCGGGCTGTGCGTTGCTGAGCATCAACCAGGCAAAACAACGGTGCCCGCTGAGCTGCAGGGTTATGTCCGGCCTGCTCTTCTTGTGTGTCGCCGCATGCCAGAACTGCACTTCTCGTTCCTTCGTGCCTGGCTGAGTAACCTGTGAAGCAGGGATCGTGAGAAATCAAATCGCCAGCCCTGCTAGCGAGGGTTAGACACTGATGTGCCGAGGCTCCTGGATTATACGCGGTGGTGACTAAGGAAAACAAACCTTTTCCATGCAAGAAGATGTGTCGGGTCTGGCTAGGATCCAAGGTGGACAAGGCAGTGGCTCAGATGTGGGGGTGGGAGTTGTATTCACCTCTCTCACCACCGGCAGAGGAAGAAGCAGGGGCTGCTCTGTTGTGCAGTGGCTTGACTTGTCACTAGGGCAAGTCGTTTCAGGAGACTTTCCTTGTTATGAAGGTTGTTCCTCATGATTTTCCTTGATGTCTTGAACTAAAAGAAAAGGTGAAGAGGGAGAGAGAAGGAAGAAAGCCAGTGAGGGCAAAGAGAAGGGAGGAAAAGCTGCAGACTCAAAGAGACGGAGGGAAAATGGGGGGGAAGCGGAAGGGATGGGGGAGCCTGAAAAAAACTGGAGGGCCTGAAAGAGCAAGAAAGCAGGGGCAGAAAGCCTACTCAAACAGTGTACTACCCGCCTGCCAGGCTTTTACCTTCCAGCTGCAGCTTGCAGCAGTCACCAGAGCGCAGGATTTTACCTTTAGGAGCATGCGGGATGCTGCAGACTAACTACAGTTCAGGGTGAAGTTACACATTACACTTACACCAGACCAAGGGCATGTAAAACACAAGCAGCTAGCGCATTAATTCACGCTAAGTGCCCTCCGAGCGTTTCAAAGCTATGCCACTTCAGGAAAGGGAGGGTTAACTCTGGGCTGTGCAACCTCGCGCATGCTAGGGTAACTTCAACCAGCTCCACAGAGATCAAACAAACCGTCTGCAGTCCTCCAGCACCCCAGGATGCACCATTCCCGGTCCCCCCAGCAGGGATAGACCCTGGGTGTCCCGGCTTCTAGCCACGGTCCCTGCTCACCAGCCCAACCGGAGCTGTGCGGGCAAGTGTTAACCCTTGAGGTGGGACTGCTCACAGCAGCTTCCAGTTAACACCACGTAACATCCCGCAGGTCGAGTACGGGCTTCGTGTCACATGGAACGTCACCCACCCTGAGACCAGCTCACTAGACTCCCGTCTCCCCCAGGTCCGGCGCAGGGGAGTGGGTGTAATGATGTGGCCCGTCTAGTTGGGCTGGAGCTCAGATGCAAGGGTGGCAGCAGTCCCATCTCCTGGTGCACCAGGGAAGCGGGGTAGTCCTGGGAAGAGCCGGGACCGGTTAAGGCCTGGGAGGGTGAGGGTCCCTACAGAGTGATTATGGGACCACCTTTTTGCTAATAAGAGCAGCCTCCAGGTATGGCAAGATTTTGGCTTTGCTGCAAGCACACGGCTCTGGTTGCTGCGGTGAGGGAAGAAGGGATCGCTCCCAGAGCAGCATCGGGAAGGGAAGGTTGCTCCAATCTGTTTTGAGGAAGGTAAGCTGTTATTAAGCACTTTCTGCTCAGTGGGAGCTGCGACAAGAGCATACAAACAACCACATCCTTCCTACACCAACAGCACTTACAAGCCTCAGCCTCACGCCAGGGCATGTCCTGCTCTGCCCCCTCCTCTTGATCTGCTACCAAGGGGCAGACGCTTGTCTCCGCAGAGAGGGCTCGGGGCCAAACTGCCTAGCAATGTATGGGCTCGAGGGACCTCTCTATCCGCAGCGCTCCTGAGCTGAGTCCTGAGCTCCTGTGCTCCTGAGCTTTTGCCACAGCTGGCTATTACAGGGCTGAGCTGCCGGGAAGTATTCTGGTGACTCTCTTCTCCTCTGCCAGCTGTGTCCTTCTCGATCCCAGCTTTGGGGCCTTGCCCCAGGCTGCCCGGAAGACCGTGCCGTGATTCATACAGCATGCAACCTGCCAGGCATCCTTCCCCACCTCCACGCCAGCATGCATACGAGATTTCTGTCTCCTCGGAAGACCGTTCCCTGCCTCTCCTTAGCTGTAGACTTAAAGTTAATTTTTAGCCTCTCATGCACTTTCTCTGTCCCTCCCAACAAAAGCCTCATAGATAAACGTCTTTGCGATGTGCAGTTAAACTTCGTCCCTTCCAGATCACAGCTCAGCCCCAGGTACTCTCCCATGCCAGGGGTGCGAGGGACATGAGTGCATCATGCAGAGCAAACAATTCACAGAAAACAACGCACTTGAGAATGTCATGGTCTATGCTGGATCCACAACCCTTTCCAAAAGGGCCCCAAAAATATCTCATAAAATATTTTACTTTGCAGCAACTATTCTCTTTGGAGTTCTGCAGCTCTGTTGCAATCGGCAAGATGGGCAAACCCTTATGTTACACGTTCTTGAGAGTGCAACTTTAAAATGTGGTTTCCAAAAAATTAAAAAAACCCCAAACCTCTAAAGTTGTCATTAAATTCTGTTTTTTGCAAACTTTTTTTTTTCCTGGCCAGCAAAACTCAATAGTTTACCTGCATGTGTGGAACACAGATGGGAAATGGCCATGGCCCCATCCCAACTGTTTTTTTAAAAATTAAAGCAGTATCCTTTCCAGATTGGCTTTGCATTATTTTTCTAGATCTCTCATGTGTGCATCTGTGGCACATGTGAACATTCAGCCAACTGCGTGTTAAAAAGAAATGAGACCTTGTCCTGTAGACTATTAACATGTTTGAGCCAAGTCCAGATTAGCTGGGTAGGCCCCCCCGTTTAGGCTTCGGTGCACCTAAAAAGTAGGGGTCCAGTCCAGGGGACTGCCCAGATAGACAGGGTGAGATGCCTGGGAATCAGTGGAGAGAGTCGGGCATCTATGCAGGACAAGGATGGTACCTCGGTGTTGCACAGGGTGGTGTCTAGAGCTGGCCAGAAGGGAACTCGGCACTGACGCCCCTCCCATGGGGGAGAAAGCCCAGGGTGCGTCTGTATGTGCATTTACCGTGTAGTAACTTACTGCGCAGCAAGCAGCTTTTAGACCGGTATCTACACGTGCAGGAGTTACTGCGCAGTAACGCTGTGCGTGGTCCGACTTGGGAGTAAAGTCACTCCCAAGTCGGAGCACACACGCAGTGTCATTGTGCAGTAAGGCGTCTTTACACCTGCCTTACTGCACAGTAACCAAGTGGGTGTAAATTTGCTACCTGCATCATGCAGGTGTAAGTCACCATAATTATTGCGCAGGATGGGCGCGCACATGTAGACATGCGCTCGTACTGTGCAGTAACCATGCGTGTGGAGAAGTGCCCATAGATTATCATCAGGCTGGCAGGGATCTCAAGAGATCATCTCGCCCAACCAAGGATCAACCTACCCCACCAGTGGTGATGCTACCCACCTTCTGCATGACACCCTAGTGGCTAGAGACCTCACCCAGGACCTTGGAGCCCAGTGGGTCCAAACCCGCACTTCCCACCTCCCAGGAGTGTGCCCATCCCGGGCCAGCCAACAGATAGGAATGCAAGACTCACCGGGCCGTGAAGACAGCAAGCAAGAGGGAGCCTGGCTGCGCGGTGCGGTGATGAGGGCACCATGCTGAGAGTCCTGGTTCTGGTCCCCCCTGCCAGGCCTGTCCATGCATGGTACATTACAGCCATTGGATAAAAGACAGAGGCTGCCCAGGTAGCACATACTTGTGCCAAGACCTCTAACAACCAGGCTGTTGTACAAAAGAGATGCCCACATCAGCCCTGCTCCCGAGCGACAGTGGCCATGGGTGCTGCACTTTGCACGGAGGCGGTGCTGCTAGGGTGAGACAGGTGTGCCGTGGGGGTGTCTATGGGGTCAGGCCTCCCCTGCGCCAGTCTGGGATGCAATGGGCCTTAGGCCAGAGCCAGTCATGTAACTGCTCAGACTGGATCACTTTGGAGAAAGCCTATGCTCCAGGGAGCCTTTGCAGGCTAAAGCAGACATGCTGAATGAATGCAGCCGCTGGGATGGGATGGAGTTGGGTAACTTTTTGCAGCTCAGCCACCTAAATTCCACTGAAGCCTCTTTTAGGTGCCTGCTTGGCTGATTTGGATCCAGTCCTCTCATCCCAAATACTCTTTGGATCACTTGCCCACAGGTAACTAGACCAGCTGATAGGTCAGAGCACCGCATCATGTAGCCCTTATCCTTCAAACACATTCACATGTGCTTAACTTCACTGCCATGCCTAGTCCCATTGGTTTCAGGGGGTGTGAGCATATGTCTGTGACCACAGAAATAAGATAAGCTTTGTAAAGGAGCCATATATCTTGGGGTAGACATTGTGAGGATGTGTGCAGTGGTGTGACACGACATAAAGGTTTTCTGGCATTGTATGGGGTATATAGAAATGCAGATGCTATGGAGAAACAGCTGTGTCCAAATGTACAGGTGTGTGTTGAAGCCCTGTGACAAAAATATCATCTTCATGAAAAGGGGAGAGTGAGACAGGAAGAGGAGGCTGGCAGGCCCTGCAGGGCCAGCTGAGCTGCTGGCAGGAGCAGGTAAAATAAATCCGGTTGCAGGTGAGATGGAGAAACAGTAATGGGAGTTTGCAGAAATTGGTTTCTTTTCTGGTGGGGTGGAAAAGATGCTTGTGATGCGCTCAAGACCGGTGCCCGGTGCAGGATGACGGGTGGGGAATGATGCACAGCGCAAGGGATAAACCCTCCCAGGAGCAGGTGGGAACATCTCCCGTGACTCTCAGACAGGAGCGGGACTAACTGCGCAGTCCTGCACAGGGCCCCATTGACAGCACTGGTTGGAAATGCTGGAACTGGGCAAGCTGGGAGGTTACTCTTGGCAGTGCCCTGCTACCCCAGCCCTAAGCCATGACAGTCGCATTGGCCATCTGATGGGGGCTGAACTGATGCTGCGGCTTGTGGTTTGTCATTTATGCTTGTAGCTTGCTGCCCTGTTTTCAGTACAAGCCTGGAGCCTGCACTGGGAAAGCGCAGGAGCTCCACGTTGTTCTGCAAACCCCAGCTCGGGCTTTCTGGTTAGCTTCAGTGGCACAGCGTGTCTGTCCTCCCTTGCTGGCCAGTCCATGCTCCCATTCATCCCACTGAAGCTCGGCCATGCCCAGGCCCAGCAAAACCTTCCCCGCTTGCCACGACACCTGCGCTGCTGCAGCGTTGGCCGCTCCGGGGTTTTTAACACAGGGGGCCTGAGATGGGAGGTTTGCTCTCCGAGCCTTTCCGTGGCAAACGAGCTCAGCCTCCCTTAAAACAAAAGGAAACGGGGTCCCTCGCTTACACAACCGGCTCCGAACAGAAGGCCGATACAAGACACCCCCAGCCTTTCCTGTTTGCAAACTCATGGTTTATTAGTCAGTCTCTTGATTTAGGTGTGTGGAGGGGGAAGAGTGCTGCGTGTGAGTGATGCTGCCACCAATGCATATAAATACTCAAGGAAAAATAAAGAACGAGGGAGGGGATTTTCAAAGGGACACTCAAGCAGTGTATCACACCACCTGGTGGGATTTGGGCACCCCACTCTGTTAGTCCTCGCTGAAAATCCCCTCCCCAAAGCGCCTGTGGGAGCTACGTGCTTGGTAAGGTCCTCCTACCACCTCTGGCTCACCCGGGATGGACTTCATGGAGTTGCAGCAAGGGCTGAGAGCAATGCCGGGAACCGCCTGCCTGCGCGGAGCTAGTACCGGATACAGGAACAAAAGGAGTGGGAGGGAGCATATTAGGGAAGGAGATAAGCACCAGAGGAACTGAGGTTGGTGTTTCGCTACCCCGCAAAACACTGATATAGGAAAGGAGCTGCCAGCAGCAGACTCACAAGGAACCCACATATAATATCCTCCTTAAAAGGGGGCTAAAGTCTATGGGTAACTCGGAGCGTTAACTCTCCTTGTCCTTCTCCGTGCACAAACGCCCTAACGCAGCCCGTTGCCTGTCCTCTTGTGAAGCCTGCAACAAGGGGCTGAATAAGAGCACCAAAAACTCATCGCACGGGCAAGCCACCGCAGCGGGGAAGAGGGAGCGTGCAGCACAGCCCGGGAGAAGAAAGCAGTGTGCTGCAAGGGAAAGCCAGGCTGAATATCAGGGGGAAAAATCTCTCCATTAAGATTTCTCAGGCAGGGAAATAGCCTTTCCAAATCCGCTCCGCTGGACTCGTTTCAGCAAATCAGTCAAAATACATGGTGGAGGAAATAAAACAGTCCTGCACCGACCGGGCACAGATGCGATTATCTAACGGGCTCCTTCCGTCTCTAATGACTCGAGGCCTGTGCCCACTTTAATTGTCCTTCATCTAGCCTCAGCCTGAGAGGCAGAGACCCCTTGGCCAAAGGCAGCGGTGATGGGCATGCTGGTGCAGCAGTGAGGGGAGGGGAGGGGAGAAGCGAAGTGGCGGGGAGAAGAGCAGCTAAAAGCACAGGACGAGAAGCTGGGGGATACAGGCGGGGAGGCGAGCCCTCTAGGACCCCTGCTGCAACCCTGTCTTTCTGAGAACGTATCCTGCCCTCGCCCCGGCCCGCTGTCGCGCAAGGCTCGAGGATGCGTGTCCCTGGGGCTGGCCCCTGTCAAAGCCTGGACGCCTGTCTACGCTCCGTCAGGCAAATCCTAATTTCCCCTCTAATCATCTCAACCGTGATGGCCCAGAGGAAGGTCCAGGACGCGGCACAGGTCCCACAACCGGCGGGTAACTCTGTGGCAGGATTTGGAAACAAGCCCGTGGCGTAAAAATATCCCCCTGCCTGAACTGAGTGTTATGCATGACCACGCAGCGGCCGTCACCGGGCCCATCCGTCAGCCTCCGCTCTGAGCTGACCCATGCGCGAAGCTCTCGGTGCTGCAGAGGTGAACGTGTCGGCACACTTCCCACAGACGGAGCCGCAGATCGCTCCCCATTGCTGACGCACGCCGGCACCCCCTTTTCCACGAGGAAGGGTGCCAGCACTAGGGTCCAGAGGAGCCCTAAAAACACCTCTTTCCGTGGGGCAGGAGATGGGGAGAGCTGCCCTTAGCAAGGATCAGCATGTTCAGCTGCAGTCTTAGCCTATTAATAGCAGAAAGCCCATCCACTAGTGGTACTATCACAAGGTTTGACAAGCATTGGATTTAATTTGGGTTTAATCTAAACAACTCGTGGCATTTCTGCTTTGAGCTCTGCCAGCTTCTTCCCGCGACCGAGGTGGGAGATGCAGCCGGAGCGCGCGTCGCGTACAGGACTCCCCGTACAGGGAAAACGTGCCCTCTGCCTCACCGGGGGACAAACCACCCCGGGGTGAGGGCTTCCTCAGGCAGTTTCAAATGGCAAAACCAGGAGACAGCCCTAAAAGGTGGACTGTGTGTCTACCCCTTCTAGCTCACCGTGTGGAAGGGGCTTGCCCTCTTCCTCAGTTTCCCCTGGATGTGAAGTGGGGGTGACGGTAGAGACCAGCCTACATACAGCACCGGCATGTCCTTGGAGGGGAGGGGATGGTGTCTAATCATGTATTCCTTGCGCGAGGCGACGGGCATGCCTGGCTCTTTACAGACAAATGCAGGGTGACAAGCTTCCTGCCCTGCAGTGTTTTCTAAGGGTCTGACTCCACCGCCCTTAGTCATGTTGAGAAGCCCGGTATCATGCTCTGCAAGGTTTACAGGACCGTAGATTTAAAGGACACTCAAATTAGGCATTCGTGTCTAGCCAAAGGAGGGGGAGAGGAACGTAACCAGTCGTAGGAGCGTGTCATGTAGCACTGGGGCTTGAGACTCACCTCCTAGGAGCTATTTTTAAACGATAAAATAATGTTTATTCAGGCAAGAGAGCAGGAGAGGCTAGTTAACAACAGAGGTAGCCAGAAGGGACAAGTATTTTTTGGGAGGGGAGGACATGGCATGGCCGGTGTGCCAGGTCAGATGAGGCACTCTGGGCTTCGGGGGGAAAAAACCCAGAGAGAGGGGCAAAGTTTACATTACCAACGTCATTAACCCTCTTTGTCGGGGACAGGCTCCATCTCAAACTCATTTAAAATGTGCTTGCTGCAAAACGCTTCTGGTCCGATGCTGCCGTGTGCGGACGACGTGCTCCGGCGCTTTGACCTCTGAGCAGTCGACATTTTGGGCTGAATATGCCCTGAGTCCCATTAGCCGTTCTGCATGCAGCACTTGGGCGCGCGAGCTGCTACAGAGCAGTCAAGACATTTTCCACATTTCATAGATTTCATCGACATCAGTGCTGGAAGGGACCTTGCCAGATCATCAGGTCCAGCCCCCTGCACCGGGGGCAGGAAATCAGCTGGGGTCAGATGACCCCAGAAAAATAAGCATCCAAATGCAACTTGAACATGTCCAGAGTAGGAGCTTGCACCACTTCCGGGGGGAGTCTCTGGGGAGATCCATTTCCATGGGATCTCTTGTGCTTCTGCGAAGCAAACGCTGGCCCAGCGTCTGCCGGGCGTGGGGAGGCTTCAGGGGTGCCTGGCTGAGCAGGGGGGATCGCTTAGCAGCGTTCCCAGGCACTGTTCACCCAGCCGCATTATCTTCAGACCGTGCAGCCTTTGATAACAGAAGCACCCGGGCAGCCTCCGACTGCACACGGGCAAGGAGCCCCGGCCTGCCCCGGGGTGCTGACAAGGGGAGCGAGGGGGGTGCTTCTAGCGTGCATCTCGCCTGACCTTGCTGCGCTTTCCCCCCCTCCGTCCTGCCCTCTTTGGAAACGTAAGGCCTCGTGGAGCTCCGTTGGCTCTATTAGAGTCCAACAAGGGACCTGCAGCGTGTTCCTCCACGCGTGCAAGCCTGTTGTGAGGATGCGTAACATCATTTGTATTGATATCAGCCTGAAAAATCAATGCGGTGATGAGGTCCGCTTGTGACTCAATAGAGGGCTTTTTCTCTAAGAGTTCACATCGTAGACGTGAATGAGTTTGCTGGGAGAAAGGACAGATTTCAAAAGACGAAAGACAAGGGTTGTCATGGGAGGGGGGTGTATTTGCAAGAAGCGTCTGTGTCTATTATACAATAGCAGTAAACAGCCCTGCCCTGGCTGCATTGGGCTAGGGCTGCCGTTCCACCCCGCCAAGCTCCCCTGTTTTATTTCGTGTGAAATTGCCCCTTCCCTCAGTGTCAGGATGCTCTCTTGTCCCTTTTGGATGCTGTCTGGAGGCCAGGGATTTGTTCCAAGGCACAGATGAAAGGGGAAAAAAGAGGTTTAATTTATTGCTCAGGCAGGTATTTTGCATGGGGAAAAAAATGAATTTGTTATCTCCAGGAAAATACCCAAGTGTAATTGTATTTAAGAAATCAGTCCTCAGCTAAGTATTTGTATCAGGTTCCAAAATGCAAGCAAGCAATTTATCCTCCCGTCAGCACCCAGGGGACCTGAGCGGGTAAGTCCTTCCCATGTAAATTCTCCATATACCAGTGGGAACCCGAGCTCCCTTTCTGGATCAGAGTAATGCCTTCCCTCAGGCCACCACGCATGGCTGATCAGAGAGAATTTCAAATGGCGTGCAGGGAGGCGGGGGGTGGGGATAGTTTTCTTGAATTAGAGGCATTACAGCAAATTGCTCCTCTTTTGATTTCCTAAACAACGTGAACATGTTGCCCCTCGGTGCAAACGGTCAGAGGCCTCACGTCAAGTGAAACGGTTCCCCGGGCTGGCAGCTTCCCAGGAGAGCGTTTGTAGCGTATCCTAAATCCACCCCCATCACCAGCTGTTTTAGTCTGGCGGTACAGAAAGCATTTCCATCCTCTGCAAAGACCGCTTGCATGGGGCCTTTACATAGTCAAGGCAAAAAGGGCCATGTCCTGCTTAGCAGTGCTCAGCTCAACTAATTGGACTGTGTGCTCAGGTAATTGCACGCTGCAGGTGTGGGGCCAGGAGGGGAATTGGTAAGGCCCGACAAGCACCTGAAGCATTGTACCTCTATTTTGGACCTTATTATGATGGTTAAAGATGAAGTGATCACTGGACTGGAAGTAGGTGGTTGCCTCCAGGGAAATGATTGTGACCTGATTACTTTTAGCACGAGTAAAAAAAAAGGAGTGTCCCAACCAGCAATATGTGCGTCTGTATATATGCAACAATCTGTGTATTTGTACGTATGCAGGCATATACATACTTGGCTCTATATATATCTATATCTATATATAGATATAGATATATATAGAGAAGTGTGTATATGTGTGTGTGTGTGTATGTGGGTGTATATATATGTCAAGCAGCACAAAAATTTCTTGACTGCATCTACATGGTGACATGTAATGTATCACATTTAACAACAGTTATGTATTATTGATTTTTATACACTTGGTGCTTCAGAAGAGCTAAATTCCCCCAAATTACGAACACAACTGATTGTGAGGGGTAGAATATAGAAAAAACTTGAATGAAAATTTGAGAGTATTGTAAGAAGGGTTCATTAATTGGTCAAAAAGCCATTATCCTGGAATCAACCAAGAAAACAACTTTGCATAAAAACCCAACCTTGTTAAGAGGCGACAGTTAGAAAGGTATATGTATATGACAAATTGAAAAGGGAAGGCAGGCAGCAGTCAATTTAAATTAGGAGTTATGAAGTGCAGCAAATTGACAAGGGAAGCTAAAGTCATCAGAGAAAAATCCAGATCTGTGAGGGCTAACCACAACAAAAAAAGGGTTTTTTAAAGTATAAAAAGAACAAAAGAAATCCTAACAATGGCACAGAACCAAGACTAAAAATAGATGTTAAAATAGTTAAGAGTGATGCAGAGAGAGCCGAGGTGTTCAAGAAATGTTCTGTTCTGCATTTGGAAAGAAGTAGGATGATGTATCATGAGAGGTTGATGAAATACCTTCCAATTCACTAGTAACTAAGGAGGATGTTAAACACCATCTCCTGGGGTAAATATTTTTAAAGCAGAAGGCTGGGATAACTTACATTCAAGAGACTGAGGAAGTATCAGCTGAGGCCATCTCCCGTCCACTGGTTTTAATTTTTAATAGATCAGTGAATAGCAGGAAAATGTCAGAAACATGATGTGCTGATGTCTTACCGATATTCAAAAAGGGTAAGCTATATAGGCCACTTACCCCGAGACAGGCAAGTTAATGGAAAAACTGAAACAGCGTCCAGCTGACAAATTATTAAAGGAAAGGAATTTAATTAGCGCCAATCAACACTGTTTTATGGGACATAGACTGTGTTGGACACATTCGGTCTCATTCTTGGATGAGCTCTAGAAGCTTGTAACCATGTAAATATAATGTACTTTTGTTTTCTGCTAGGTGCTGGACTAACACACAACATTTTTATTACAAATTAGCCCTCTCCCATATCAGGGAAGCACATGTGAGTAGATTTAGACCTGGCTACTCAACAGTTCTCTAAAGTAGTCGTCGGGGCAGACTTATTATCCCACAGGTATGCTTCGAGCGGGCTTTGCAAGTACTAGTACCAGGCCAGACACTAGACCATCGTTTTACTGATGATCTAGGAGGAAATGTAAAATTGCTGCTGATAAATTTCTGGATGAAGCAGATTGGCAAATACTGAAGAAGACAAAGCGTCATTCAGCATGACCGGGATCCGCTTGATAAGCTGGCCTATTTAAACAAAATGCACTTGAATACAGTGATGTGCAAGGTCATACATCTCTGTCCAAAAACTACGGGCTTGCACTCTGTCTTGGAGAACAGGTCTTAGGTTCATAGCCTGCAAGCAACTCCACCTCTCTCTTTTGCATGGTGCCAGATACCAATTTCCAAATCTACGAGCCGCTGTCTGGTATTATCGCTCGACGTGCACAGAAGCACCTGGACTTTTTTTTTAAGTATAAAAAATGTGTAGACTCCATCTGCCCTGTCTGGAAACTTGTAAAGATCACAGCTTTCGATGACGTGCTGGCCTGGTTGTTGGACACCACAGTCGCACGAGGGGCCAGCCGAGTTGTTCATCTTGTGAAATGTTGTTCTGAAGCATCCATATCCAGACCAACCTAAGCTTGATAAGCTTTGGGAGAGATATAATGATCCTGCTGCATCTGTTCAGGGGAATAAGAAATTTCTAACGTTTTACCTGGGGCCAAACTTTCAAGACAGGCTTCAAATCAAGGCAGTGGAATAAAAGATATTGTTCACTGAGGGCTGATACCCACAAATCCCTCTGGAGTTGCTGGGTCCAGGCCCTGTGTTTTTTTACAGGGAATTGCATTTGCATTTATAGTTTCATAGTTTCATAGTTGGTAGGGTCAGAAGGGACCTGAGCAGATCATCAAAATGAGGATGAGCAGAAGTGTACAAGAAAATTGGGGATGAGCAGAAGAAGTGTACGAGAACCAGTCTGATGGGGGTTGGCCTGCATTACCCAGCTGAACAGCACTTCACGCCATCGGGGCTTTTTCAAATGGGCTTTTAAAGTCAGTGGCCAGGAGGCCATTAATTTTTAGGCTCCTTTGAAGGTCTGGATACCATGGAAGTAGCGGGATGGCAGGCGATTCCCAGTGCGTGGTGGTGTGGTCCAGCTTGGAGGCCAGCAGGCACTCCTCTGTTTGCTCGGTACACACACGGACGCCTCCAGCAGAGAAGCCTTTTCACATTTTAATTCCCGTTCTTGCCGAACCCCCGTCTATTCTGGAACGGCGAGCTATGAATTTCTAAAGCCTGCTCTTCAGAAAAGCAAAAAGGGAACATGAAAGTCTGAGGGATTTGAGAAGGAAACAGTGGGCTTAAAAAAAAAGCAAACATTAATTAACCTTCTTGTTTTGAAAATCTGGCTTCTTAGAGCATAGCCGAACCACTTCTCAGAGGGGGAGCCAGATGTCTCCTGCTTCAGCACAAGTTGTCCTCAAACAAGGGAGGCAAGCAATGCTTGGGAAGGGAACGTCGTGCTTGGCTTGGGCACGACTGATGCTGCGGTGATGATGGGTGTCAGAATACACCTGCCAGGGGTGTTATGGTGCCATGTCTGTGCCTATGCCCGGTGCTGTGGCGAGAGCGGTCGAAACAGCAGTTGCTTTATTGACAGGGCAGGCACAGAGGCAACTCCGCGTGGCTCCACTTACGCCCTCAAGAAAGAGGCCAGGAAGATAGAGGTGCAATCTTGGCGCCTGTTCAACCTTTGGTCTCTCGGAGTGAGAGCCCATGGGAATGGGAGATCCTGTCTGCAAGAAACTAGAGTGGGTCCATCAGATCGCTGTATGAGCTCTGAAGGGCGTGAGCAGTCTCAGCATCCCGAACAGAGCTGGGCTGGTAGGGCCAACGTGTGAGAGCAAGACCAGGATAGCGATGCTTGCAATGTCGGTCCATCCTGGCCGCTGCTTTTCGGAAGAATAAGTCTGATGAGGAGTCGGGAGGTGGACACGTGTACTTTCAAGACACTTGCTCAAGGGAGCCACTGTCCCAGAGCACACATCTGCAGTGGTGACGTAAAGGCGACATGGGCATGAGTCTGTGGAGATAGGAGGTAGCTGCCTAAATCATGCGGCAGTAACAGCTGCATCCTAGTAACTTGTGTTGGCATGGTTTGCTATTGCAGCAACTGCTGCACCTAGATGCAGCGTTGGCATGTGTGTGTGCTTGTCCTACCCTGATTCCTGGGCAACAAGCAGGCAGGCAGAGCTCGCTGATCTGTAGTGGGCAAGGTTTGCAAGAGCCCTGGACACTCAGCTGCATCATGGCGAAGGGCTTTTCCCCGTAACAACACCAGGAGAAGCTGGGCTGCAGTCTCCCTTGCTTCCTCTGTCGTAGCCTCTCTCCACTGCCGTGGGTAACACTTCTCCGGGATTTCACCGCTGGTGCTGGTCTCTGCAGCACGACAGGAGAGGCTTTATTATGCAGTGCTGTGTTTTATTAGTCAGTCGAAATGATTGCATTATGCCCTTGCATAATAAAATCATTACTGTACCACTGCAGGAAACCCACACAGCAGCTCAGCATACAGAAAGAGCCTCAGCGGAGGAGCATTACAGCAGCAAAAAAATGCCACAATCAACGGCCGGAGCAAATCCAAAGGGGATCTGTGGGGAGCCAGGAGCTAGGCCTCCCATGTCAGAAGAAGCATTTGATTTGGAAACACGATGCTGGGATGCCAAGGACCTAGGGGTGTCTGACTATTCCCTAGCCTTCTTGTGCCCGTGGGAGAGGAGATGAGTCAAGGAAGGGAGAGCAAACACACGGAAACCAGCCAAAGTGACCACACGAACGGCAGCCACGGCCATGCAGCATGGGAAACCCTCAGTTCTTCACTGGAAGTGCAGGGACATGAAGAGTCCTCGCCTCTGGGGCTGCATGAGCGATGAGGGCCTGCAGGAACATCCTACCCTGCCTTGGGCCGGGCCAGGTAGAAGGAAGAACAGGGATTGCAGGGTGGGTTTCTTTGGAGAGGACTGAAGTGTTGATATGCCAAGGATGCATTCCCCCTTGAGAAGCAGAGATAAAGCCTGCTGTCCAGACCGTCCTTATCCTTTCTGAGAGGAGCTGCAGGGTGCCCATCTCCCTTAGCGTGACCCATCATCAACATTAGGAGCTCCCCAGACCTGCTAAGCTGATGCCTTGGCCTGCCTGCTTGTTACCCAGGAATCAGGGCAGGACAAGCACACATGCATGCCAACGCTGCATCTAAGTGCAGCAATTGCTGGCTGTGCTGGACCCTGACCAGCTGCACCAGCACATCTGAAGCTGCAAGCGTGATCGGAGCACTGCAGCTCTTTGCCCTGAGTAGGGGCACGGATCCCAGCTCTTCCACCCACGCCCACGCTGAGCATCCTCGGAGACATGTGCCTCGCCCACTGCAGCTTCTAGTGCTCGCAGGTTCAGGAAGTTTTGCTTTCCTTCCTGCACCTCTGTCTACCATGTTCGGTACCTCCTACCAGGCCTTCCCTCCTTGAGTTTGTCCAAACCCTTTTCCAGCTGGGGTAAGCTACCGGTCCCTGCAACGTCTTGGAGCAATGAGTTCCACAAGTGAACTACATGCTATGTGAATAGTTGTAAAACTGCTATTGAATAATTTCATTGTATTATGTGATAGGAAATAATAAATCCCTCTTATCTTTCTCTGCACCATTTAATATTTTGTAAACTGTGATCACGGCCCTCCCCCCAAAGTGTCTCTTTCTTAAGCTGAAAAGTCCTTGCCTATTTGGATTAGTGGCTGGAGCTGCCAGCGCTAAAGGGTGAAGCAGCATCTGATGGTGCCTGTTGCCATAATCTCTCTCAGGAGCTCCTAGCTTCCGTTCAGATGGCCTGCTGCTCTGAGATGATCTGCTGGAAAAATTAGGACTTAAATAGGTCACCAAAAAGATGCATGTTCTTAGCCTCCCAACGCTACCGACTAAACCTCGTGGGCTCACGGCGTGCTCGGTGAATTGCTTTTCGTGCTGTCAGGTATCATCTCAGGCAAAGACTTGTTGCTGAGTGCAGTCCCTCCTCTCACAATCTAGCCAGGGGCCGACCACTAACACTTCGTTATAGCACGCCACGCAGGGATAATGACGTTCCCGGACAAGGGAGCCGTTCTTACTGCTAGGGAAATCAAGGGACTTTTGCCACTGAACTGACTGTAAACAGGTCTTTTATGTCATGAAAATACAATCTTCGGGTATCAGAACAACATCCCACCGTGGCACCCGCCAGGTGCCCCATGGAGGCTGAATTGGGGTCTCTGCGGACTTCTGTGGAGGATGGAGAACCCAGCCCTCAACCCTTTGCAAGCCACTTTGGACGCATTTCTCACCATCGTCTTTGCAGAACTTTGCTCTGCAAGTTAAAAGCCATTAGATTTGGGCTCCCCTTAGCTGTGGATACTAAGGGTAGCCAAGACAAAAAATGCCTTTTGATGCAAGCTGTGCCTTCAGGTTCACCAAGTCCCAAGCATGTTAGCTCAGAGCTCTCTGTTGGCCAAGAAGCCAATAATAATATAATAGACATAAACTGCAAAGAAGCCCACAGCTACTACACTCCCCGTGTCTCTAAGCAGGATGTGTTGTTGGCAACAGGAAGGAGGAGGTTCCCATGGGAACCGAGAGTGCTGACAACTCTCAACTAAAAAAAGAAAGCATGTGGTCTGCCGCTCTACGTGGACATGGCTGTACAGGTGCGTTCCCTCTTCCCAATAAGGAGCTTTTCTGCCACTGACGGTAAGACGCCTTTAAAATAATTCATGCTTTAAGGTACTGGCATATTTTATCTCTAGGGCACGAGGCAAGCACAGTTTATATTTATCTATTTTTGCCACACTTATTTCAGGCAGGTTTCCTGGAAACTTAATTTTGATGTGAGAATGCATTGTGCAGGCTTCACCTGTAACTACAGCGAAGAAGCCAAAGTCCCCACGTAAAACTATGCCAAGCCATTTATCTCCCTCATGCAAAATGAGTGAGATCAATAAGACAAATTAAAATGCCATATTGCTGTAGTTGAATTATGTGCAAGAGGCAATCCAGAACTGTACTTCCAGTCACTCGCTGCTTGCTAATTAAAAGCCTTAAAGAGTTTTAAATGGAAATACCGGCTATTGCCTATATGAAGAGAGCCACCTGCCTGGAGTGAGAGAGTGGGGACAAGCTAAAAGAGGCCCCCTCCCTTACACTGTGGGCTCTAATTCAGACTGCAACTGCTAATGCCAGCTCTGCTGCCTGGGCAAATGCAGACCACATGCTGCAGACGATGCCTAGGGACGCTTTACCCTCCTACAACTATGTGCTGATGCAGTGACCATGTGTGGGGTCCTGTTTCTCTATTAACTCTACCATGCCCACATGCAGACTTGAATTTTAACATTTCCTTAATACAGTTTTTAATTCCATGAGTGCAAAACACAGTGTAAAGCTCAGCCTGAGAGCGATCCCAGCACAAGGCCACCTCCTGAATAGCCTCGTTATTTAAAGTGCAATAAACATTTCCGCACAGACGTGGCAGGGTGAGTCCGCATCTGCTCATCTCTAGCCGAGGTCCGGGCAAATGCATTTTATGAGAAGTGGGAGAGGATTTTAAGAGTGCCACAGCAACATCCTAGGGCAGGAAAAGAAAAGAAGGGGAACAAAGCAGAGAAAGGCATCGCCTGTCGTGAGTCTGGGCTCTGAAGTGTTACGGGCCTGACAGATTTATAGACAGGACTTGGAGGCAGTGAACAGCCACCGCCAGCTCCTGCAAATGTTGCAAGCATTTCAGTAGGCTGCTAATAGATCTACAATGGCCAGAAAGGTCATTGCCTTAATGGGAGGCAGGGAAACAAACCTGATGGAAAATTTCCCTCCGTATGTGCTGTACAGCAAAGACAAAGACTTTCTGCCTGGTGGGAGGCACAGGCTGAGCTGGCAGCCAAACTGGGTAGGAGAATCAAAGATGCTGCAACTGAGCTGGACATAAAAAACCCCAGGAGAGAGCCTGGGGACCCCATGCTGAGTATCAGCTCTCGAGGTGATGACAGCTGTGGAGAGCTCACAAAGCTGGCTGCAGGGAAGAAACACAACCAAGGTAAAGAGCCAGAGGAAGCCACAGGGATAGCAGGCAAGAGCAAACAACCCTGAAGCTGGAGTGCCTTGCCTTGAACCTGGAGTCATGAGAAAGACCCAGGCCCACGGAGGAAGGGGAAGAGCGCCAGCCAGACCTCGTCTTGGGAGTGCTCCAAGACTAGCACAAAAGGCAGGACCCTCGGGGCAAAGAGCCGGTTCCCTAAAGTGTGTGTTTATGATTTATACTGCAGGAGCATCTCGGTGTCCCAGCCAGACTGCGAGCTAGACACACTTGCGGAGAGCTGTCATGCCCAAAGACCAGGGCGTCTACAAGGCAGGATGGAAGAGGCGCCCACGTGAGCACAAGCACGCGTCACTTGTGCCTAACTGGCACGTGCAATAAGCTGATCACTGCCAGCGCCGGGCTGGTAGCAGGTGGCAGCAACGTGGAAAGTCAATGGCCACGATTGAAATGGGGGTGACAAGAGGAGGGGGGTTCCCTGCCGTACGTAAGGCAAAGGGAAGGAAGCACGGTGGAGGGAGCACTGATTGTCCGAGCCTCGGAGAGCAAGGAGAGCAGAGCCCCACGCTGCTCCCAGTTCACCCGATGCCCTTGGAGAGCGTGGAGCCCAGCTCTGCCACGGCTCCTTGTGCCCCAGAGTGGCCAGGGTAGGGGGAGCCCCGGGAAACGCCGGCAGACAAAACCTCCGCTCGTGGCCGTGCAGAGGCAGATGTCTTCCCCCTACCCCAGCAGGACCCTGCCAGGCTGGGGAGCAAGGCAGGACTTAACCCCCAGCCTCCTGGTGCTCTGGTGACAGGAGCAGGAAGACCAGTGGAAAGGTCAGGCCTCTCGGCACCAAGAGCTCATCCAGGTTGCTCTGAATTTTCTTATAACTACAGCGTACTATTCCACCAGGCAACCCTTCCCAGACCCAAACTTCCCTCCAACCACATCAAAAATAGCAGGACATTCGTTCAAGCAAGACAGGTGGATTTGTCACTGGTCGTAGAGACAAAAAAGACACAAGGCCTCCAACCCGAGCTCATGCCGGTCTCGGCGGCTCCCCACTCCCAGAGCGGATGAAGAGTTCCCCGTTTTATCAGAAAGTCACTCCAATTCGCCACACAGTGAAGTCGAGGGTTTGCTGCTTTCCCCTTGTTGGGAGTTTTCCTCATAGATTTCATAGATTTCATAGACATCAGGGCTGGAAGGGACCTCGGGAGATCATCGAGTCCAGCCCCCTGCCCAAAGGGCAGGAAGTCAGCTGGGGTCATAGGATCCCAGCAAGATAAGCATCCAGTTTACTCTTGAAGGTGTTCAGTGTAGGTGCTTGAACTGCCTCCGCTGGCAGACTGTTCCAGACCTTGGGGGCTCGGACAGGAAAGAAATTCTTCCTTATGTCCAGCCTGAAACGGTCTTGCAGGAGTTTGTGACCGTTCGACCTCGTCATCCCTTGGGGCGCTCTGGTGAACAGACGTTCCCCCAGATCCTGGTGGTCACCCCTCATAAACTTATAGGTGGCCATCAGATCACCCCTGAGCCTGCGCTTTTCCAGGCTAAAGAGTCCCATGGCTCTCAGCCTGTCATCGTAAGATCTGTTTTCCTGACCTCTGATCATGCGCGTGGCTCTCCTCTGGACTCTCTCAAGCTTCTCCACATCCTTTTTGAATTGTGGAGCCCACGACTGGACGCAGTACTCCAGCTGCGGCCTCACCAAGGCCGAGTACAAGGGGAGAATGACGTCCCGGGATTTGCTCGAGAAGCATCTATGGATGCACGCCAGCGTTTTGGTCGCTTTACTAGCCGCAGCATCGCATTGCAGGCTCATGTTCATCTTGTGGTCAATGAAGTCACTTTCCCAAAGGAAGCTGATTGCCATTTCTAACTCGTTTGGTACGTGCGAGAGAGACCAAGAGACTTGTTTGAGACACGGGGGGAATGTGCTTAGCATTGAGAAGCACGGGGTAATTTTGGAGGGGAGAATGGCTGGTGTTGTTTAGGAGAAGGAAACTTCACTGGAGCATGCAGACGGAGCCAGGCCCACCCACAGTCCAAAATGCAAAGGGCATTTTACAACAAGCTCCTTTTGAACATTTATGCCTTTATTGCTGGAGGTGGGGGAGGAAACTCGTCGCTCATGGACTGTCTATGGATAGGGCAGCAAAACCCAGTGCTACCCCAGGCTGGCAGGCCATCACATTGTATTTTTTAAGGGAGGTTTAACAACTTTTTTAATTGTTATTTTAAGAAAATAATAAATGAGAAGGGCCCTGGACTCTCCCTGCTCCCCCAAGATATGCAGCTTCCCAAGCTGCACAAAACATCACTGGCAGAGACATGGCGCTGCGGTAGAGAAAAGCCCATCTCACAAGGTTTCTTCCCTGCTTCAGGAGAGGCAGAGCCTCTCTTCATCATCGCAGCTGAAGGAGGATTTGTAAGGAGCGTGCGTGAGCGTGTAACACTGCAAGCCCACTCTTTTGTTCCCATTAGTGCAGAACCGCAGCAAGATCAGACCAGCTCCTTTCAGCTCCCCGCTGGCAAAAGGCACAGCCAGAGGAGCCAGGAGTTCCTCTACATCTCTCCTTCCCAATAAAGGAGCAACTTCTCACCTCAGTCACAGCAGAGAACGGGGTGGGGGTGGTATAAGTTCACAGGCTCAGCATTTACTATTAGCCCCTGCTGTGAAACTACCAGTACATTCTGCATCCTGGCGAGGATCAGAAGGAGGAGAGGTGCACACTGTGAGCAAAGTTTCACGGCAAGCGGAGGAAAGTTGCAATGGAAAAGAAGGAGTGAAAGTCCCGCGAAAGGCACCGAAGCCCATCAGGACTCTGACTCTGTTTCCTTGCAAGGGTTCTGCTCCAAGCAGCACTCAGGACTCATGGGAGAGGTGATATCTTTTATTAGACCGACTCGATTTTTGCCAAAAAAATTTCTTTAATTGCAAGCTTTCAGGCACAAACTCCACGCATGCATCTTGAAAGCATTTCATAGCCTGCCCCACACGAGGAGCAGGTAAGCACTTGCAAGGGGAGACTAAGGCAGAGAAGTCACTGAGCTGCCCAAGGCTTGCAGCTGAGGGCAGGATGGGAACTCACCCCTCTTCACCTCACCCTTTCCAGGCCCTCAGGGCAAATCCAGGCCCTGCAGAGATGATGGAAGAGTTTGCTGGGGCCTGAGCTCCACCCGCAGCGGTGGGCACACTCCAGCCCGGGAATTTCTTGCAGCTTGCCCTCTCTTTCCTTTCCTCGAAGTACATCAACTTGCGTGTTTCTAAATATTGGTTCTCCGACACGCCCGGGGAATATTCCGAGCTGCGCGGGTTTTCCCACGCCTGCCTTTTTTCTCAAGATACCCCACGGTCAAATGGGTCGCCAACTGGTTGGAGGGCCGCACCCAGAGGGTGGTAGTGGATGGGTTCTTCTCGACCTGGAAGGACGTGGGCAGTGGGGTCCCGCAGGGCTCGGTCCTCGGGCCCGCACTGTTCAACATCTTCATCAGTGACTTGGATGAGGGGGTAGAAAGCACCCTGTTCAAGTTTGCTGATGACACTAAGATGTGGGGGGATGTGGGGGCACTAGAAGGGTGCAATAGGCTACAAGCTGACCTTGACAGGTTGCAACGGTGGGCGGATGAGAATAGGATGGGGTTTAACACTGATAAGTGCAAGGTGTTGCACATGGGGAGGAAGAACCGGCACCACACTTACAGGTTGGGGAACTCCCCTCTTGCCAGCACGGAGACGGAAAAGGATCTTGGAGTCGTCATTGACTCCACGATGAACATGGGCCGGCAGTGTGGGGAGGCAGTCAAGAAGGCCAACCGTACCCTGTCATGCATCCACAGATGCATCTCGAGCAGGTCCAGGGAGGTGATCCTCCCCCTCGATGCGGCACTGGTCAGGCCGCAGCTGGAGTACTGCGTCCAGTTCTGGGCGCCACACTTCAAGAGGGACGTGGACGATATGGAGAGAGTTCAGAGGAGGGCCACTCGTATGATCAGGGGTCAGCAGGGCAGGCCTTATGAGGAGAGGCTACGGGACCTGAACCTGTTTAGCCTCCACAAGAGAAGGTTAAGGGGGGACCTTGTGGCCTGCTACAAACTGGTCAGGGGGGATCAGCAGGCACTGGGGGAGTCCCTGTTCCCCCGTGCGCTGCCAGGAGTGACCAGGAATAACGGTCACAAACTGGCGGAGGGTAAGTTTAGATTAGATATTAGGAGGCGCTACTTCACAGTCAGGGCGGCTAGGGCCTGGAACCAGCTTCCAGGGGAAGTGGTGCAGGCTCCTAGCCTGGGGATTTTTAAAAGGAAGTTAGATGAGCACCTTGCCGGGGTCATCTGACCCCGGTGCTCTTTCCTGCCAAGGCAGGGGGTCGGACTAGATGATCTACCTAGGTCCCTTCCGACTCTAGCTACTATGCTGTGGGACTGCCTTTTGGGGGGGAAGAAGTATGATACTGAACGCACGGATGCCAAGGGAGTGGTTTCCCAAGCAACTGTGACCAGGCGAATTGAGCGAACGTCCTCTCTCGGCTGCGTCCTGCCGTAAAGCCTCCAGCCCCAGGTAGCGGGCACTCGGGTTAGAGAGCTCCGGGGATTGAAGCAGGGGTGGCAAACTGCTCATCCTGCTCGCTGCCCCGTGGGTGGCATCTGACAACTTACTGTAGTCACCTAAGTCAGCGCACCCGTAATTAGAACAGGGCTGCCTACAATCACGGCACTTTATTTTGCCCCAAGGAGGCACGGGCGGTTTCAGAAATGCATGCTGCTCAATGCCACGGAGCTTATTTTCTAAATCAGCTTATGCTGCTCTCCCAGCCTCCTTTCAGAGCCGGCTTCCGCCGCGCTCAGTGTCACAGTGCTCCTGCAAAGTGACGGCTGCTGCTTTATCAATGCAATGCAGAACTCACCTAAAAATAAGCCTTCTTGAGGAGGAATGGGCATTTCCCAGCTCCGGGTAGCCATGGTTTGAACACAGCCACAACTGGCTCTCACTACAGGGGTGAGACCAGGGGTAAGGTGGCCAGCAGCATCTCCCTGCACACGTCACCCCAGCACCCTCAGAGGCAGCGATGTGCTGCCTTCACAGCCAAGCGCGCTCTGCCCAGCCCAGCCCAAGAGCTCCTGCCTCGTGGCTGCTCCCCTTCATCCTGGAGGGACAGACTGCCTGGCTGCTATCCCCTGGAGGACACGCTCCTGGCCACCTCCAGGAAGGGCCTGCCTGCAATGGGCAGATCTAGGATATTGGAAAGGGCTGTGGCACACCCTCACGTATAACACAACAAGACGTGCAAAACTCTCAGACTCTTGGTTCAGAGATGATACCTTTCATTAGACCAACTAAGAAAATCTTTCTTTGCATGCTTTCAGGCACACATGCCCTTCTTCAGCCTGAGGGAAAATTAAAAATGGTCAAAGCCCCCTTAGGTAGAAAATAAACTTCATTTTGCACAGAGGAAGCTGAAGGTGGAAGGATGGATATTCCTTTGGGCCCATGAGAGTCTCTTCGTGTGAGTTGCTCTTTGATGTGCAGATCAGGCAGTTTTCCTTCCCTGGTGATAGAAAGGCAGGGAGGTGTAGAAATCTTTCTTTGTTTGTTTAGCAATTAAGTTTATCATTCCAAAATTGGCTAACATATGGCATTTTCTATGTTTCAGGGATATATTTAGTAGCCATGTTGGTCTGAGACAAAAAGAAATGCATTTCATTTGGCTACCAAATACATCCGTATAACACAACACATATTTTTCTCCAACACAAGGAAAACTAGAAGCTTTACTAATGTGGTAACAGGGTGGCAGGGCTGAGGTGGTGCAGGTGTTACAGTTCATGACTGGCACCCTAGAGACTGCAAGTTTACAGCCAGGGCAGAAGCGCTCACAGCGCAGCCCTGTCAGAGTCCAGTGAAGCTGTGAATTCTGCCAAATACCCTGTCGCAAGGAAGGAAGTTGGCTGTCCCTGTGTTAGTCACTTTAAGATCAAAGCAACAGCAAATATAACTATTGCAATGTGCATCAATTTGCTAGGTTATCTATAAAGTTAAAAAAAACCCCACAACAAACTCTAAAATAGCAAAAAATAGCCAAAAGCTCCTGTGTCATTCATCATGCAGTCATTAGAGTCAAATGTACATCTCTTACTCAGAGTCACAAAATAAAATCTAGGGTTTTTAAGTGTCTTGACAGCTCCTTTGATACTTCACTATCAGTCATTTCTACACCTGAGGTAACATGACCACACCTGAGTTAAGGATTTTAGCTAGAGCTAAAAATAGTTTGCAGGGCTGTGAAACAGAAGAGAGATGTTACCAGGAAGGCCTAACAGACAGCGGCATTGCAGAAGAAAGGATAGTTTGAATAGTGGGACATCAAGACCTTTTAAAAAGGAGAGAGGGCCATTAACACCTGTGTGGTGGAGAGAGATTAGCAGGAATCAGGGAGCTGATAATGAGCCATGAAATCAGTTGACTCTCAGCACTGCCTGAGTAGAAATGCTGCAGCCCCTTCCAGGCAGTTGGTTTTAAGGTTTGGATGGACCAAGAATCAGAGCTGCACCGCTGCACCCCCCTGGATCCACCCCTGCCGCAGTGTGCTGGTACCAACTGGTGAAACGGGATCTTGGACGCTCTTTGCTGGCAAGATCTCACGGGAAGAGGAGAGCAGCACGCTGTGGTAAGAGAGGACTTGGTGTTTCTGTTCAGCCACCAGAGAAAGGCTGGCTTCTATTTGCAAGGAGGGTGCAAGGGACTGGGTGGAGTTGGATGTACCCAGAGGCCCTTTGCAGAAGGTTTTGTTGTTGCAAAAAAAAAAGGGAAACGTAAGAAACATTCTGCCCCTTCCAGGGTCATGCACATCCTGGCTGGAAGGCCAGGGAAATCCAAGCCAGGCAACGATGGTCTTTGGAGAGAAAACTCCCCTCTTCCCTCCCAGGCTCTGCATGGGACCTACCAGCAGCACCCCAGGGCTAACCAACTACTTGCCACTTACATGTTACAATGGTCTTAACCCAGCCTTCCCCATATGTTCCTGCACAATCACATGGCACCAAAATGGCAAAGAGGCAATAAGCAGGAACCCCTTTTCACGGCACCATTAAAGCAGCCACAGAGCAGTGGATACACAGCGAGGAATTTGCTGCTGTTGCTGAAGCAGAGGCAAAACCAGAAGTCCCTGCCACCTACCAAACCACGGTAAAATCAGGTGAGGCCACGCCTGCTAGGACCTCTCCATTTTCTACTGATGGGCATACAAACTCACCAGCAGGATCATCCTATGGCACAGGGAAACTTTTGGAGGACAGGCTTAATTATTTTCATTGAAGCTGGAAAAGTTTTGTTTACACCTGCCAAGAGGCACAATTTTTTGCTCCCTTGCTTTTCTGCCAGCTCGTGTGGTTGTCAACCTGCTGCTGGGTCTCGAAGGGGGCCAGATGCAGCAGGGAAGTCACTTTCTAAATGCCCTGAAATCCTCCCCTCGGTAAGAAGTGTGCCAGCTGCCCTGGGGCATGGCTGCACAGTAGTGTGCCCGGTACACAGTGGCTGCACAGCTGCATGGTGCTGTGCCCACTGTGAGCCCACTGCAACCAGCCCAGCGGGCTGAAGGATAGTCCTGTGCTCTTAGCATGGAGCACAGCCATAAGCCAGCATTGCATCTGCAGCTGGGGCACTTGTACACATGACGATTTCCCCATGTACACGTGATGAAAATCGCTATTTGGCTAGCAAAATGGTATCACCATGTACATGTGGTTGTTCTGTGCCTGGTGCTACCTGAGGAAATTGTGGGGTGACGGCGATGCAGGAGGGGATTTCTTTTCTGTAAGGCGCTAAGAGCCAGATTTGGAGCTGGGTGGGCCTGGCCTAGCCCTGTCTGAGCCCAGGAGTCACCATGGAGCAAGAAAGATCAGAGCTCGGCCCTGAGTCGGGTTTCTTTTTACTCCTCACAGATACTAGAACCTGCCTGTCCCTCCTTTCCGGCTGGAAGAAAAGAAGGGAGCTCGTTCATATTCAGAAGGCTACTCCAGTACCTGAATTACCCTTAAAAGGAAAGCTTCGGCTCTTAGAAAGACAACATCATTTCACACCTATAATGTATTCCTGCAATAAATCCAAACACAGTGAAAATTAGATTAGCTTTCTCCATTGAGATGTCAGATTCCTGCAGCAGATGCTGGTAGACATAGTGAAAAGAAACTGAGAAAGTGACAATGTGAGTAAAATATTGGAACAAGCATCCTGACAGGGGATGATGGGATAGATTACCAGCAGGAGTGGTGAGACCCTGTTGGATTGGGATATTCCATACCAAATCAGTAAGGTCACAGGTGCTGTTCACCCAACCTTGCCAAGGCAAAGGACTTTTCCACTTCCCTGTTTCTGTGATTCACAAAATGCCACTTACTATTTCTCAAGCTCACAGAGACTTTTGTGCTCAAGCACACAAAGCCATTTCATTGTCAACATGGGTCATAGCTGTCAGAAAAAATCAGCATTGCTCGGCTGTGAGCCAGTATTTATGGGGTCAGAGAGAATTTGTCTCTGTGTGAATGCTGGGGACTTTGTCCTACTGCCTGCGCATGTACCTCCAGAGCTTTCCCAAGGCCCCCTCTGATAGCTCCCCCCAGCATGGGCCTGGGCTGGCCCTGCTCAGATAGAAGCACAGCTGCATTGTTGACAGTGGTGCCCATTCCCAGGGTCATTTTCTGGCCATGGTGCGGGGCAGGGCAAGAGGGCTGTTTCAGGGGTGGGTGAGTCTGCCAACGCACCCGTCACGGCATTCTGCAGCTGGACACTCACTGCACCACCGGGGCCCTCACTCGGCCTGCTCTCGGGGTGCATCCTCCCTTCCCTGTAAGCTGTCTGGGTCCCTGGGCCTAGCACTGGCCCCCAGACAGGCTCAGCACCCCTTCTCCCATGACGCCAGCCATGTAGGGGCATGTTCAGAGGCTGCAGTTTGTTTCTGCAGGAGCCTTGATGCGTGCAAGCAGACAGGCAGAGGAATGCTTTGCACACAGATGTTGAACCCGCCATTGCTGTTGACTTAACTGCATGGGCAATTACAGATCTGACACAATTAGGACACCCAACGTGCATTTTCCTGCCTCATCCCTCCTTGGGCTAGGTCAGGGTCCTCAGGGTGGGGTGTTGAGGGGGGGACCTTTGTTGCTGCTCATGGTTTCATCTTGAACCCGAATTCTGCTCTGCCCTTAGCAAGTCCTAAGCTAGGAAGCATGGGCCTCTTTGTCTTCCTCCTGTCCCACACCCTGCACTGGAGAGAGGTTTCCCTCCAGATCAGGCCCTTTCCAGGCCCTGGTTGCTTTGTTCTGCCTCTGATGACTTCCCCCTGCTCCAGCCACAGCCTCTACAGGCAGGACAGAAACATCTGGTTCTCCAGAGCAGAAGCCTGCTTTGGTCCCAAGCTGCTTTCCCCTCAGCATTTAAAAGATTTTAACAGATTTAAAAGCATTTAAGTTTTTTTAAAAACCTGGTATTGTTCTGATGGTGGGGGGAGGGAGGGAGATAAGGAAACATGACAGAAGTCTTGTCTACTCAGGTGGATGTACAGCAGGTTTTCTAGCTGCAGAGCTCCCCTTGGGAATCCACATGTCCTATGTAGGTTCCCCGTCTTGTCAGAGCGCCACATCAGCTCGTTGGTCTCCAAGCAATAAATGCTTCTTATCCCTGAGATGCCATACTGCCAAGGGCAACATGCTTGCCTTGGTCTTTGACGGTGCATCTCCACATGTGCTCTAATGCACATTAACCTATTTTAATGTGCGTTAAAGTGCCACAGAAAACCTGTGCTGTCTAGCTAATGTGCATTAAAATAGGCTGATGCAAATTTTTCTAGTGCTTCACAATGGAGGTACTAGATTTAATGCACATTACCTAAAGCACATTAATTGAATGTGTAGATGCCCCCTGCTGTGTGTTATTGAGCTTCCCCAGGTCAGCTGATACATTTCCTGCTCGTGCTGGAGCTGTGGAGAGAGGCTGTAGCGATGGGTTTTTAAAACAAAACCAAACTCCAAATTGCTCATTTGCAACAGAAGGTCTTTGCTCCTGGCAGAACTTTCTGAACATAAACAGTAACGGTTGGGAGAAGCCGTCGTGGTAATGACTTGCCAGCCCCTCCTTGGTCCTCACGGGATAAACAGGGCAGTAAAACAGACAGATTAAGCCTGTATGAGCTCTTGACATTCTTCCTGGGATGCTCATATCCAAGTGATAGCTTCTACTTAATAAACTGACCCACCTGTTAATATTAAGAAGATCAGACTATAACTGTGGCTATTAGCATAAACATTAAGAGCATCTTATAACCATCTGAGATGAGGCCTGCACTTTGAAGTCATCGTCTAGCTTAGATGGGATTTTGCCCATGTGCTGAGGTTGTTTACCCATGGCACACATGGCCTCACATGCTAACCACGTTGCAGAGACCCAAAACAGTGGCGGGGCCCCTGGTCCCCCTTGTTCCTTTCCCATGTCTCATTGTACTTCAGGTTTCTGCACTGGAGATCTAGCCTATTACAGGTGCTAGCAGGGGCTTTGGGGCCTGGGATATGTAGGAGGGGCTAGAGCAGGTGCTTATGTGGACACTTTTATACTAAATAACTAGTCCCTGATTGTGTGTGAGTACAAAAGACAGAGCTTAAGGACCCAGCCAGTCCTGTCCAGTCCAATGGTTCCCCCAGCGCTCTGACTACCTGGTGGGACTAGCAGCAAACACATTCAATCCCTATGAAAGGACCAAAAAATACACCAAGAAGATGTCCTGAATGTTTTTTTCTTCTTGTAACATGCAGAATAGACTTCCATTTTACCACTGAGATTTGTCATAGCTCCTCATGTAGCTTAATTGCTCTGGTGTCTTGAAAAATAAGTTGGCCAAGATATGAAACTTTTAATGAGGACTTTTGGCATATATTCAGGCCTCCAAATGTATAATTATGTGCTAGACCTGAACAGAACTTTCAGAGTCAATATGGTCTACAAAGGAAGCGATGCATCTTTTTTAAAACTATCTAATTAAGTATTGATGTGATAAATGATAACTGCTGTGATGTAGCTATTACATTCTACTGGGGAAGTAATATGCATTTTTTAAAATGTGTTAAATACAGATTTATGATGGCCCATGCAGCTATGAACAGCGAATAACCAGGACTGGATTCCCACATCACTTGCATTGGAGAACAGCTACGTGCCATGGAAACATGCTTATATTATTTCCCTTCTTTTCAGCCCATCATTTGTTTGTCTTATCCCCTGGTACATCTGATCCCTGGCCAAGAATGCAAGTTATCTGCAAAGGGGCTGTTTTTATTAGTGTTATAAAGCAAGCCTGGTCCCTTTTTGTGGCCTCTGATCACTACAGCCAAATGAATAGCAATTGTCAAAGAATTTACACCTATGCTATTTTTCACCCATGCATTGCAAAGCACGAAACTGATGTTGTGAAAGAGGGAATTATTGATTCTTGAGCTATTGCTTATTTAATAGTTCACCTTTTGTACAGTAATTTGATAAATGCACATAAACCTGAAGAAAGAGAGCATGGTTGCCAGAGTATTTGGAGCCCACCATGGCCAGTGCCAAAACCTCTATATCTCTGAGTCTTGAAGGTGAGTCTCCATTACCTCTCTCCCCAGTGGTCTGACATACCATTTTTGTGCATTAGTCACTAAAGTGCAATGGAGTCATGTGCATATTGCAATCAAAGACTCTTTAAAGAGAAAAAAAACCCTCTTAGCTGATGCTAGCTTATCTCTCTGCTCATGCAGGGACCCAGCAGAAGGATTCAGGTGAGGAAGGCAAGCAGGATTCAGCCCTTAGCCAGTGCATTAAAGCAGAGAGGTACAGAGAGTTTCTAATGTCCTCAGATGCACCTGGCATGACTATCGCACAGCTGGGACCAGACCCTGTGAGTCCCAACTTCCAGTCCCCTGCACTATGTGCGAATACTTTATACCTCAGCAAAATAGAAATGCAAAACCACCCTATGTGTCAAAGACCTTGGCTTGATATGGGCACCATCGTGTAGAGGGTTATAAAGGGATCTTTGTCTTTTGTAATCTCACCCTTTACCCTGAATGCTCTGTTTTGTCTAAGTTTCAAGGTGATGAGTAATGCCATTTTGATGGGCTTTTTAAGTTTAAGTTTTTAGGTTATCTAGGCAAATGGGTTAGCTTTGTTCCTTCAAAGGCACAATAAGGAATGAAGATCCGCATTGCCTGAGGCTTTTCTGGACAAAGCCATTATGACTTTGTTCTGCATTGAGAGGCAGTTTGCTGTGTTAGCCTGAAGTCAGGCAGGGTAGATTTGCACCTTAAATCAGAGGCACATAGGCTTTCATAAACAACAGTTTGCTTCATCAGACACTGGGCACGTCTACATGTGCATTTGATCCAGAATCAGTTTACTTGCAAGTAAACTACTCATAGTAAACGCTCCCGGGCAGGCATCTACACATGCAGGGAAGCGGGAACAGATTTGCTGCTAATTGCAGCAAACTGCTCCCGCTTCCTGGGGCCCTGCAATGGGTTTCCAGGGGCTGGGAGGGAGCACTGAGCTAGGACATTACCCTCTAGTCCCTCAAAGGGGTTTCCAGCACCTGTGTGTGAGCAGGAACAGTGGTGAAATGGGTCTAGTGTGATCAGGGCCATTTGAAGTTATTTACTGCGCTTCTGGGCCTTGCATCTGGGGGGGACTATGTGCAATCCACAACCACATTTACAACAATTGTGTCGCATCACATTCATTCACTGCTGTTGTCATATCACCAATCAGGGTTATTTATCAGGGTCTCATACAGGTGGGGAAGGGCACATGCCACTGACCCAAATTCACCCATCGATGAGCCAATGGAGGTCCTTCCAGAAGTGTTAATCTGGTGCATGGCCTTTACTCAGGCACAGCCCCACACCATACACCATTCAACCATCCAAGCACTGTACAAATATACAGCAATGCCACAGCTAGGCCTGCAAGCCTATTCCCATGCAAACCCCACAAATATTCTGACATACTGTCTCGTTGTACAGCAAACTCCAGTTAAAAAATAACAGGGTTTAAAACAGCATCACAAACTATGATTGAAATTGGCAATCAGGACTCCAAATTAAATGGTATCATAGCAGTAGGAGGACATATTTTTATGATTTTATGATTTATTTTTGATTTTCATATTTATGCGTCAGTAAAGACAAAAAGATGTCTGGCTCAAGTTACAGAGACTGTATGCAAGGCATCATTACATACTGCATGATGCTGATATGGAAATGAATCCATGAAAGGCACACGCGCAGGTTCGGTTGTAACCCTGTGCATTTACATCCTTTTCCTGGGAAGTCTCTGAAATGCCCTGCAAACAGAGCTCAGTGCTGCGCACAGCAATACAGCAAGACGCTATGCAGAGAGATGCATCTTGTGCACTGAAGCCCACAGGAGTGGAGGGTGCTCAGGAACTGACAGAATCAGGCCCAGGAACAGCAGCGAGCATCAGTGCTGAGTCTCAGGCTAGTCACGCAAGAGAGGTTTATATTTGGAAGTCCTGGTCATAAAAGAGGTCTTGCCATGACTCATCTGGAGATCAGGACCGCAGCTCCTCCAGCAGCAGCTCAGCTGCAGGGCTACAAGGAGATTTCCTGCCAATGCCTGAAGTAGGAGGGACTGAGCTCTCTCCAAGCAGTAGCAAATTAAGCACTTCTTGATTATCTGTGGATCCAGGTCCTCAGTGGTAGGGGCTGTCCCTGTTGTAATGTTCACAATAGAATAGAAAATGAGGGCTAGGAGGGACCTCAGGAGGTCACATCTAGTCCAACTCCCTGCTTCAAGCAGGACCAGCCCCACCTACATCATCCTAGCCCATGGGCTCAATCCTGTAAGGTGCTGAGTGCTGGCCACAGTCCAGCAAAGCCCAGGGGCTAAACACTGAGCACATCCTTAAGTGCTTTCCCAGCACTGCAGCCCTTGAAAGATCAAGTCCTATGAAGTGAAAACCTCATCAGTGGACCTCATCTCAGCTCATGATGGGGGCGTTGAATTAGATGACCTCCTTCCAACCCTCACTTTCTATGACTTCCTATGATTCTCAGGTCCAGCACTGCAGGTGCTGATCTAATGACACAGGCAGGGAGCGAATTCATAGACTCATAGAAGTCGGGTCGGAAGGGACCTAAGTAGATCATCAAGTCTGATCCCCCACCCTGGGCAGGAGAGAAAGCTGGGTTCATATGACCCCAGCTAGGTAATCATCAAGCTTCCTCTTAAAGACCCCCAGGGTAGGAACCAGCACCACTTCCCTTGGAAGTTGGCTCCAGATCCTAGCCACCTTGGCTGTGAAATAGTGTCTTCTAATGTCCAGCCTGAACCTATTCTCAGACAACTTATGGTCATTGTTCCTTGTTACTCCTGGTCGTGCTCGGGGAAACAGGGACTCCCACAGTGCCTGCTGGTCCCCCTTGGCCAGTTTATAGACGGCCACTAGATCCCCCTTCAGCCTTCTCTTGTGGAGGCTGAACAGGTTCAGGTCCCGTCGCCTCTCCTCGTAGGGCCTGCCCTGCTGCCCCCTGACCATGCGAGTGGCCTCCTCTGGACCCTCTCCATGCTGTCCACATCCCTCTTGAAGTGCAGCGCCCAGAACTGGACGCAGGACTCCAGCTGCAGCCTGACCAGTGCCGCATAGAGGGGGAGGATCACCTCCCTGGACCTGCTCGAGATGCATCTGGGGATGCACGACAAGGTGCGGTTGGCCTTCCTGACCGCGTCCCCACACTGCCGGCCCATGTTCATCTTGGAGTCAACGATGACTCCAAGATCCTTTTCTGCCTCTGCCCTGACGAGAAGGGAGTTCACCAGCCTGTAGGTATGGTGGCGGCTCTTTCTCCCCAGGTGCAGCACCCTGCACTTGTCAGTATTGAATCCCATCCCATTCTCATTTGCCCACCCCTGTAACCTGTCTAGGTCCAGCTGTATCCTGTCCCTCCCTTCTAGCATGCCCACCTTGCCCCAGATCTTGGTGTCAACAGCAGGTTTGAACAGGGTGCTTTTCACCCCCTCGTTCAAGTCGCTAATAAAGAGATTGAACAGTGCGGGCCCAAGGACCGAGCCCTCGGGGGACCCCACTGCCCACATCCCTCCAGGCCAAACATGACCTGTCCACCACCACTCTCTTGGTGCGGTCCCTCAGCCAATTTGTGACCCATCTGACTGTGTAGGCATCAATGCCACAGTTGCCTAGCTTTTTAATGAGAATGGGGTGAGAGACAGTGTCAAAGGCCTTCCTAAAGTCCAGAAAGACTACGTCCACCGTGACACCTGAATCCAAGGATTTTGTGACCTGGTCATAGAAGGCCACCAGGTTGGTCTGACAGGACCTGCCCCTAATGAGCCCTGCAGGTTCACTGCAGGAGGCTTGAGAGTTCCCACAGGAGGGGGAAAGTGAAATCCAAACAGGAGGAGGAGGAAGTGAACTGGGGGAGAGGGAAGGGGCAGAGAACAGGAAAACAGCTGGAAAAGAAAAAAGAAAGAAGGCTGGAAAGTGACTCCAGAAGGCAGAATGTAGCATGGCTGGGCAGAGAAGTGCCCGGCAGGTATGTAAGCCCAGGGTTGTTGGCCAGGAGTGGCCAGAGGGACAGGACTGTAATGAGAGCCTGCAGTCTGCAAGTAAATGGTTCCCTCGGTGCATGGTCACAGGGGGGAAATCAAAGATGAACAGGAGACGTTTGACCTTGAAATCTCAACCCAATGCAGCTGTTTAGCCATTTATTTGGTGTCAGACTGAACTTCAGTGGCTGCAAGTTGAAGTGAAGTTTCTATGACTACTGGTTTAAAAGGCATTTAACCAATGACTGAGTTTGAAAATGCTAATGTTAAAATGAATCTTGCTATGTAGCAATTGGATTCCAAATAGCTTAGACATCAGCGATCAACTACAAGCAAAGTCTAACAAGGGAGTGCACTTATCTGTTTGTTTGAGGCAGCCAGAAAGCAGTTGAACGGCAAAAACATCTTCATTGTTACTCCACTATACTGATTCACTCTTCTAATAACCACAACTGAAATGACTGATAGTTGAGACCAGAAATTGGCAGGGTTGAGAGAAAAATACTTGCTATCCACACATAGGTGAGCCCATTCATGTTCAGAAGCTGCTGTAATCTAGCAGTAACCATTTGCAAAGAATTAATGGTTTAGGGGTAATTTTATGGTCTGCTGTGCTTTTGATATGCATTCATAACTACAATGTTACTAGGAGTTAGGCATGAACAGGAAAATAGACCCAGTCATGTACAGCTTTGCTGAAGAAATCATGAGTCACAGTATGTGCATTGCCTCTCAGGAGGACACAGAAACCAGAGAATGAAAGACTTGTGGAGTGTGGGCTAATGCATAGCAGACCTTGTGTGGCGGGCCAGCAGGAGGCAGTCCTGCACTAAGCCACCCACCTCACTGCACCCGACTGCCTACCAGGCTCTGAGTGCCTCCCTGGGGCACCTCACGTCCGGCCGACCCCCTTCCTGGAGCATACCCGCGAGCCTGGGGTCACCGTTGCCACCACCCACGAATCCCGGTCTGTCTGCGGCCCTGTGCCCCCGGGATACACAGGCCTTGTAGACCTCGAGGGTGCTCGACCCACTGCAAGAACTTGGGGTGCTTCCCTTGGCCTGGAGCACAAATAGTAGCCTCCCTTAGTCAGCCAGACCAAGGGGACATGAAGGCATGCCTCTTGTCCCTCTCCCAACTAATCCACCACACTAAGTACAGTGGAGAACTGTATTGGTTACAGACAGGAGGCTTGGGGGAGGATTCAGGATAGGGAGAAATCACAGGATAACTTTAGAGCAGCCAGTGTGGCCAGGTAGCCGTTGATTACGCGTCTGCTGTACTGCAAGCTATCGCTCTAGATAGGTTTCAAGCAGCTTACTCACAAGTACCACCCAGAGCCTGGTTGAGCTTTCCTCTGGAGGCAGCCAGTTCAATGTGTGTCCAGTTTCAAGAGAGAGAGGGAGAGATCCCCCTCCCTCTGTCTGGTGATGCTGTCCAAAGTGGCTCAGCCTTCTGGAGCCCAGAAGATCATCAAGTCTCCCACCTGGGTGCTCCTTTCATGCTTTCCAAAAAAATGACTCTCCAAGATGGCTCTGCCCCTTCCAAGAAGAAGGGACCTTATAAATCCCTGTCGTGACCTCATCACGAAGTTGCCACCAGAAGCAGCCCCGTTGGCTGATGCCTGGTGCTTTCAAGTCACCTCACCTTCCAGGTCCAATCAGGCAGGTGTTTCTGATGCCAACCAATTTAAAAAGCAATACTGGTCGCCTGGTGGCGTGGGGCCCCCGCCCCCGTGCCAGGAGGTAAGTGCCCAAACAGTAGGGGCTAGGGCAACCAGGGTGACAGACAGGTGAGAGAACTAGTCACATGACCTGCAGAGGCAGGAAAGGGAACAACGGGAGCAGGTTCCCCGACCTCAGGAGTTTACCTGCCCAGGTCACATAGGCAGAGCTGGTTGCTTAGCAATCGGAGTGATAGACAGGTAAGAAAATAATAGCAAGGAAAAACCTAATAGAAGGGTCTGGGGAGATGCCGGCAGGGCATTGTGCCACACCCTGTCTCCCCACGCTCCCCATCTTACAGCATCCTGTCAAGGCCAGTCACTGGGCATGGACCGTGTCCGGGACATCCTGCTCGTCAGTAAATCAATGCAAAGGGTCGGGCACTATGAAGGCCTTCAACCTGGCCTTCTTTGTTGCACTTGGGAAGGAGGACATCTGCAGATCTAACTATCTGGTTGACAAGGGCACATAGATACTTGGATTTCTTTGCAACTGGGAAAAAGCAAGCTGGATTAAAAAAAACAAAACAAAATATTACACACTGGCAATCTCAAAACCAGAAGATATAGTACTTTTGTGGAGCGAGCCATCAACGACTTGCAACTCTCAGAGCTTCTCATTAGATTTATGGAGAAACACAAGTATCATAAATTCAGAATAAGAGTAGTTAATGCTGTATTGGTGCTCTTGCGCTGGCGTTATTCCACCATGCACCAGACAAGGGCTAACAAGAACCTCAGAGTCAGCTTAAAAACAGAGTGCTGGAGCTCGAGACCACAACATACAGTAAGCTTTTAAAAATAAATGCCCGTAAAATGTTTTAAAGTGTGATAGTACTAGACCTAAATACCTTCCAAGGGACCACTGCATCTTATCTCCTAATCGTTTTTGTCATACTATGATATTTGCATTTCCATCTAGGATTTAGTATGAAATATGCAGCACCCATCACTGTCCTCCACTTTTACACACTGTTCATATACTGTATATGTCTAGTTATATATCCAAGTACACGGCTTGCAGTGGAAGTGTATTTGTGTTCAGGTGTACATCTAGATAAATGTATTTTGGGGGAGCTGCAGGGGAAAAAGATCTCTTTTAGATTCTGGCTCTGTGAGTAGAGCAGGCAACTCCTTCTGGGTATCTATGAGTTGGGTGGGGAACCTCCTATGGAATTGCATGCATTAATAAACGTGTTCCTGCCGCCCTGATCCCTATATCTGCTGACAATAAACTCTAGTTTAAAAATAACAGGGTTGAAAAGAAGCAATGGGTAGACTGAACTGGAGACAGTAGGAATGCAGCCCAGGATCGTGCATGCTCCCTTAGACTAGCTGCTGATGTCCCATGGCTCTGACTTGGCGGGATCTCCTTTAGCAGAGCCTCCGGGGCAATGCAGCCCTTGGTCCACTCTGCTAGGACAGCAAACGGTGTCAGCCCACAATGGAGGGTGGAGGCTTGTGGCGTGTGGTCTACTCAGAATTGGATCCAAACAACCCATTCCACGTGCACCAAAGATGTTGGGGGTGGCCAAAGCCTTGTTAGATGTCAGCCAAAATCCAGACTTTACAGCTTGGGAGCTTTAAGTCTTTCCTTCCAAACTAAAAGTGTCCACAGAAAGCAAACACTTCTCAGGAAGAGCTTTGTTTACTCAAAAAGCCCTTTGATGGAATTTTTTTGACCAGCTGTTAGGACTATGGAGGACGGTGCTTTCAAACCCTTTAATCTTATTTTAAGAGTCAACATTCTCAGCTACAGTAGACAAGCATCCTCCTCCTTTTACGTCTCATTTGTAGCAAAATGCGTGCATCTGCCTGCATCCCTTCGTGCTCTTTGTATTCATTTACTTCCTAAAATTTACCAAGCCTGTCTGTGAACTGGGCCCAGTTTCACATCCCTCTATAGCTAATACATTGCCAGCAAAATGCCAGTTAAACCCCCCCTCAAAACTCTAGACTATAGGGAGCACGAGACAGAGATAAGTCTGACTAGGAAAACATACCATTAATAGCAATTGGGGTTTAATTACTGACTTAATCCTATTGCAGCAGTGATTTCTAGCATGTCTTTTACCAGGCAAAAAGCTTAACATTTCTGGATTTTCGGTCCAATGGGCTGAAGTAAAACGTAAAGCTGCAGAACACATCCAGAGGATTTACTAATAACTGGGCTTAGAAATGATTTTAGATAATCTTCTGTTACAGTCCAACACAGAGCAGGAAAAACTCAAAACCAGGAAGGAGTAACAATCCTGAATGATGAGTGTGGCTGTAAGACTCTTGCTCTATCTTATATCTAACAGATTCCCGGAGATATTTCTTCAGCACCGATGTAACGTGCTCCTGGTTCACAGTTCTGGGCTCAGTAAAGATCATTACAATCCTTGCAAAGGAAGTAATGTGAAATGTTCAAGACAAAGTGGAAGAGCGTCTGTTACTGTTGATGAGAAACAGATTGCAACCTGCAGCAGTGGCTGAGATCATGCAATGTTATTACCTGTCCGATGCAGGTCTCAAAGGAAAAGTCTCAATCAAAATATAGCAATTAAAGTTCATTTTTACTTTGTCCCTTCAAGTAATAATATGGTTGGTCTATCAAACCAAAGACATCTTAGTCTACAGCTCAGTCAGACCCTGAATTATAGCTGGCGGTCGTGGTCCCTTGAAGTTGAGGATGATGTCTATCAGGCTTGATGTGTCCTCAGGTGACTGAGGAGCCCAATTCTGTATGCACATGTTTTTCAGCAATGGGGGCATGTTGTTGAGCGGGGGAGTGGGATTCACAGCCCCAGGTTGGTCTCCTCCTTCCTCTGCTGCCGCCGTTCCACCTCAGTATTTAGTCATTGGGCCTCGAAGTGGCATGTGACTTGGTGGACCAAGTGGCGCCACGCCAAACAGTCAACAGCTTGCTCCTCCCAGCCATTGGTGTCAATGCCTCTGTGCTTGAGGGTGACCTTGAGCGTGTCTTTGTACCATTTCCTTTGACCGCCCTTTGAGCGTTAGCCAACGAGAACTGGGAGAAGAGAATCTGGTGAGGGAGGTGGTTCTCAGACAACCGGACACAGTGGCCCATCCATCGGAGTTGATTTCTCAAGAGCAAGTCTTCGATGCTGGTGGACGCAGCTTCATGGAGGACATTCGCACTGGTCCAGTGGTCCTCCCATTTGATCCCCAGGATTCAACACAAGCACCCCTGGTGAAAGCTCTCGAGGATCTTAATGTGGCATCGGTAGATGGTCTAGATTTCACTGCAGTAGAGGAGGGTGGTCAGCATGACAGCCTTATAAAGCAGGACCTTCGTTGACTTCCGAAGATCTCTGTTTTTGAAGACACATTGTCACAGCTTGAAGAAGGCGGCACTGGCACAGTTGACCCATTGCTGGACTTCTTCATTAATGGAAGCCCATTGAGAGAGGTGGCTTCTGAGATATGGAAAGTGCTCCACATACCCCAGAGCCTCCCCGTCTATGTTCAGCTGGCCTGGGGAGGGTTGGTGGAGAACCTTTGTCTTGGCGACATTCAAGGACAGGCCAAGTCTGTTATATGAAGCATTGAAGAGACCTAGGGTCACTTGCACATCCTGGGCAGAGTGAGCCATCACACAGCAATCATCTACAAACTGAAAGTCGTGAATGTCCTTGGTGGTGAGTTTCATTTTTACCCAGAAGAGCCCTGTGGTGAGCCAGTAGGGGTGCTCCTGTGCTGAGCCACCCACCCCAGTGCGCCCAACCACCTTCCAGGCTCTGAGTGCCTCCCTGGGGGTGCCTCACATCTGGCCGACCCCCTTCCTGGAGCACACCCGCTAGCCTGGGGGTATTGCTGCCACCACCCAGGGACGGGCTTGATCCTGGTACAGTGCCCCCTGAGAAACATAGACCTAGTAGCCCACGAGGGTATGTGGTTGACTTCAAGAACTTGGGATGCTCCCCTTAGTTGGAAGCACAAGTAGTGGTCTCCCTTAGTCAGCTGAACCAAGGGGACCCCAAGGCATAATCTAGACCCACTCCCAATAAGTTTCCCATGCTAGGTACAAAGGAGAACTTTATTAGTTACAAGGAGTAGGGTTGGAATAGGGTACAGAGTTGAGTAGTATCAGAGAAATCCCATAGAGCAAACAGGGTAGCTGGGGTAGCCTTTGATCACACATCTGAGTTACTGCAAGCTATACATCTAGTTAGATCTCTGGCAGCTTACTCACGAGTATCATCCAGGGGCAGGTGGAGATTCCCTCTGCAGGCAGGCAGTTCCTTGATCATGAGTTTCCAGAGGGAGAAAGTATCAGATGGTCCAGGTTTTCTCTCTGAGTTTTCATCATGTCTACTGCCCCTCCTCCTGGGCAGTCCTTAACTTATATAGCTCTTATGACCTCATTTACCTGGTCCAATGGAGGCTAGCACCTGTTGGCTGCCAGCCAACCAATTTGAAATGCCTTACTGGTTGCTGGGCAGACTGGCAGTCTCTAGCTTACCAGGGTGCCCAAGCCCCTCACCCAGGTATGTGATGCCAGTCATGTGGGCAGAGGGAGCAGGTTTCCCCCTCCCTCAGGAATGTATCCAGCTCATGGTACCTAAAGAGATCGGGTAGGGTATGTACCCTCTGCAGGGCCCATACTAACCACACTGTCAGAGCAGTTTTGGGGGAGAAACAGAGGTGTCCTTCTGCCACATGCCCAAGGTTAAAAAGCTGCCAGTCTAGTCAATACTGGATACTGATGCCGGATGGTAGATTATCTTGGATGAGGTGGATGATGACAGTCAGGTAGGTAGTGAAAAGGGTGGGGGCGATCACGCAACCTTGTTTGACCCTGGTCCAGCTGTGGAAGGCATCAGTTTCAGATCTTTCACTCAGGACGGTGGCGGTCGTATCATCATGCAGGAGTCTCAGCCTGGTGACAAGCTTCAGTGGGCAACCAAGGAGCTGGAGGATGGTCCAGAGCTTCACTATTTAAGGAACTGAATGCCTTGGTCAGGTCAATGAAGATGAGGAACAGTTCTTGATTTTGCTTCTGACACTTTTTTCTGGATCTGCCTGGCAACGAAAACCATGTCCACAGTGCCCCGGGATGGTCGGAAGCCACACTGAGTTTCTGGAAGGAATTATAGCCCACTGATGTCAATGGCACCCTTTTCTCATTGACTTCAGTGGGCATTGAATCAGCACATGTCATATGTGTCACCAATTAAAAAGCTGCACCTGTGACCCAGGTAGGAATGGAGGTGACAATTAACCTGTTAGACTTTATTACAGTCACAACATAATTATATTAATCGACATAAAAGTCCCCAGCAAGAAATCATGACATTTTCTAGTATAACTTCATCTATTCGATGCAACTCTTATAGGTACCTTAACCTGTTCCAGTGCTGTTTTATTCCCCTTACACTGGTAGTATACATTTTACATTGATGATTTAAAAATATATATATTTCAATTGCAAAAGCAGGCAGGCTTGCAGACGAGAACATTGCATTTGGAACAATTTTCCAGTCCTGCAGATAGATGTAATGCTGAATTTTGTGTTTATAGAGTATGATTTTCTAAAATGCTCTTTGTTTTTATAATCTGCCTTCACTGAAATCCAACCATCAAAAAGTGTCTCATGTAATACTAAAAATGAAACCCCTTTCAAATTTGAATAGGCAATCCTATCAAGCCATGATTGAACAATTGACCTTTACTGTGTAATTATCCATAAATCCAAGATATAAAAGTGAGACTAAGTGGTATATCTCAGAGCTTTGTATCTTCCAAAATATGAAATGCCTGATTCAAATCAAAGAGACCCCATGGTCAAATTTGAAATGAGCTTGATAAATGAAATCCTGAAAAATCTATTTTGGGCCCTGGGCAGGGGGCTGGACCCGATGATCTTGTGAGGTCCCTTTGAGCCCTAATGTCCATGAATCTATTTGAAAGGAGTTTTGCTTTAGAAATAATTAAGCATTGTCCTTGAGATGTTTGCAAACATAACACTGCAGCAGATAGGGTACTTGTGCTGCTAACTATGACCTCCACTAATTGTCCCTTTTACTGAGTCAAATTCTGCCTTCAGACTTGTATGCAGCGAAGTTTCTCCAGAAGGAAGTGAGAGCAGAATATGGCCTTTAACATTTTGTTTAATTTTCCCTGCAGCTGCTTAATGACTTTTGCACTTGTCAGCAGAGCAGACTAAATTTTCCAAGGAAAAGACATTTATAGCTCGGTTATGATACTCATCCTCTCTTGAACTGCAAATGTCACCATGAAGCAGAGAAAGCTGTAAGAGAATAGGGAAACAGGTGGCACAAGTTATAGCAAATAATGCTGGTTGTTAAGGAGGAATAATTTTCTTTTGATTAAGAGTGGTTATAACATGGCACGGGGTATGCATGCTACTAACTGGCCAGCAGCAATGCATGTCTCTGCTCTGAGTGTTCTGGATTTGCCTGAAAGTTTCACATGCATTCAAGTTTCCTTGAATCTTGCATTTGCAGTCTGACAGGACAGAAGCTTTTCTAGCTGCTCCATTCAGTACAGAGAGGGGGCTCCCAGCACTCAGGAATTCACTGCTGGAATAAAAGTGGCAGTTCAGTTGGGTCCAGTCTCAGCAACAGAGGATGGAAAATGAAAGAGAGAGACCATTATTTTCTCCCCTTTTCTGTTGAAACGTACCACACTGTGGCAATTATTAGCATGTTAGAAGTATTAGGAAGGGCAGCAGGATCTCTCAGCAGAAATCTCAGCTTTACTCCTCCTAGGAAGACTTCATTGTGCAGAATTTGCAAACAGCTGATTCCTGGCACTTCATCTCCTTCAACCCCACAAAGCTACTCCCAGTACACACAGAGCCCTTCTACGTGGTGGGCCCTGAATGATCTTTGCGGTTTGGGAAGGGCATGCTGTTGAGTAAAGGTTTCCTGTCTTCCATTGATTTGTGGCACATTTTTCTCCACACTGTAGGGTATGAAGTAAAGAAGCATGCAACACCTCATCAGCACATTAAGTCTAGTACCTGCACATTAGCTTATTTTAATGTACATTTTTTGTGATGCTTTAATGTGCATTAAAATAGGCTAATGCACATTAAGGCGCATGTGTAGATGTGCCTTCTTATTCCTATTCAGGCTAAGCATAAATGAGCATAATATTTTAAATTAAACTTCAAGATTATAGAATGGTCAGAAGAAAAAGCTGATATTTGGGTGACTGGACTAAAGTCAGGAGAAAGTTCCCCACGTGTGTTTCTGCTGACAGGTCAATGAAGTCCCCTTGGGCAGAGTGTTCAATGCTGCTGCGGAGGGGTGGGGGGAGGAAGGGGGATTGCAACGTGCACGGCAAGATCAGTGATGCTGGGACCTGAACTTGAGAAGCCTCTGTAATGGGATCCAGCCGTAAAAAAAGAATCTGCTGAAGAAGTGCATTAGGGGAAATGCAGCTTTCCATCTCACAGCATGCAGTGTAACTGAAGGCAGCCCATGTGAAGAACAGCTCACACAATGGTGCGACTGTGAAATAACTACACATCTGAAGCATGTTGTTCAGCCCAGGGGCTCAGGCCCTCCTTTCACATCATAGAAAGGAGCCGTGGTGGCAGTGTGAGGGGCTGAGCGCCTTCAGCCACCCATGGAGAGCACTGTGGAGAAGCTAGGAGGCTTGGAAGTGAGAGGGGCTGTCCCCAGGGTGAATGTCAGGCACGGTCCCATTTCCATGCAAAGAAAATTTCCAGGGGAACAGCTGGATGAGGTTAGCTAGCGCAGGCCTTACTGGAGTACTGGTTAATACAACCATTGATCAGTACATATGCAGTATATATCAGTACACACAGGGACTCTGCTAAAAGCATTAACCAATGCAGGCTTCAGTGGGTGCGTCTACACGTGCACATTTACTGCACAGTAAACAAAATTATTGCACAGTACAGGCGCATGTCTAAACATGCACACCTGCACAGTGCAGTAAATATGGCAACTTATGCTGACTTCAGCATAAATATGATACCTGCAACTACCTATTAGTTACTGCGCAGTAATGCACGCATAGACACCTTACTGCGCAGTAACAGTGTGTGTGTGTGTGTGTGTGTGTGTGTGTGTGTGTGTGTGACTGTCCACACACAGGGTTAATGTGCTTTAACACCTGCACGTGTAGATGCCAGCCTATTCCCACTTACTGTGCAGTAAATTTAAGCTGGCATAAATGCATGTGTAGACACGCCCACTGAGAATGCAGCTAGGCATCACCATGCATTGTATACATAGGGCTTAGATTAGTAAATCCTAGGAAAGTTTGGTTATGCAGACTTCTCACAAGGCTAGTGGATAAGGGTGATTGGTAAGACTGGACAGGCACCAAAATCAGGATGGGATATACAGAGGATTAAATAAGTTGGTAAACATTTAACAAGCTGTTCATTTAAATGAGCTTTTCACTGGGAATACTGCATTATTTGGTGAGAACTAGGGTCTGTAAGATCCTAGTGTGGACAAAGGCTGTTCCAGTGTGTGGTGAGAATTAGGATGCATGTGCTATAACAAGCTTTGCTTTGACTGGCATCTAAAGGGAGTTCTGGGAAACCCATGGCACTTTGTGCAAGGCTCAGCGGATACCGTGTGTGAATTATGCCCATGCCTCACCACAAGCATCTTGGATAAGACCTTGTAACCAGCTGGCCACATACGTTAGTGAGCTATTATTGCTGGTGATGCAGATAATAAACCTGGCTGAGCTTTATCCACATAGCTGAGCCTTGGGTCATTCTTTTCACAGCAATGGGGTCTTCAGAGGGCACATGCTGCAGCATGCATGCAGACCACCTGAACAGAAAGATCCACAGCTAGATCCTGTACCATCTTCCCTGAAAAAAGCATAGGTCACTATGACCTGAACAGCCCTGATGGCTTAGGGTGCTGTTTTGAAACCGTCCCATGAAGACCCTCAGCGCCAGGCCAGGCCACCACAGAGCTACTCAGATTGTTCCCGCGGTCCTGCCCAGGCATACCATACAACTGCTTTTCAATTGTACCAATGTCAGACAATAGCATTGTAAGCTACTGCGATGGGATGGGGGCGTCTGCATGACACATGTACCAAAACTGCAGACACTGTTCCATTCAGGGTCAAAGTTGGGGTGATTTTAGGTCTTTTATAACAGTCAGACAGAAACAGCTGGTGTACACTCTCGAACAGTAACTCCCCTCCCCTTTTTTAACCCATGAAGCCGTATGTTTCTCTATGCCCTGAACCCTCTTGTCCAAAGCAGGGTGGTGTTCCCTCTCTACCAATTTCAGCGCAGGCTCCCTTAGGTATATGACTATCCTCAGGGCCTCCCATGACACTAAGTAAGTAAAGTCCCTCTGTGTGCATAGCTTTGGCCCATGTTCAGTGTCCTACCCATCTCTGCATGCCAAACACCCTTCTGCCGCTAAATCTCAGGGTTTCTTTCTTATTCAGTACAAATTGCTCCAGAGTAAATAAACCCTCAGAATTATCTGAGTTTTAGTTAAAGCCAATTAACTGATACAACACATGACTGCAGATTTCCTGAGTGAAGACGAATGTCTCACACTCTACTCATGCTTGGCTATGAGGGTAATTAAAAAAAAAATGTTTAATTAAATGAACTTTTTGAGACAGAGAAACTGTTGGAGTGTCTGTGACAAGGGCTGCCACTTGCTGTGAAGTGGCAAGACTCCTTTGCGTGCTCTGGTACTCAGGAAGCAAGAGCTGAAGAGATGTGACAGGAGAACACTTAGAAAAACAAGAAGGGTGTTTGTGCCCAAAAACTTGCAAAGAACTATTCAGTTGATCTAATAAAAGATATCACATCTACCCAAAGAACCTTGTCAGCATATGTCCTTAGACCAACACGACTACAACCAATACCCTAGAAACACTAAGAGCACGAACAGATTTTAGCAGGGTAGGTCTGGCTTAGCCAACCTGGTGCAATTTTTTGAAAATATACCTGGCAAGACAAGGGAGGCATCAGGTGTTCCTTTCGGGCAACTGTTTGAGAGTAGGCAGTAGTAGGCATCTGTCTGTCTTGCGAGTGAGGCATCAGCTTGCTGAACATCTGCAGGTACACCTGTAGAGCCCAGTCCTTGAGCAGCAGTCCCTTCTGCACCTGTCACATATGAAGTTGCATAAAGTGCCTCATAGGACACATGACTGGCGAGGAGAGGCTAAGGGAACTGGGCTGATTTAGTCTGGAGAAGAAAAGACCGAGGGGGATGTAATAGCAGCCTTCACCTCCCTGCAGGGGGGCTGCAAAGAGGATGGAGCTGGGCTGGTCTCATTGGGGGCAGATGACAGGACAAGGGGCAATGGGCTCAAGTTGCAGCAAGGGAGGTTTAGGTTGGATATTAGGAAAATAATTCTCACAAGGAGAGTAGTAAAATACTGGAACAGGATCCCCAGAGCAGTGGTGGAGTCTGTACCCTTGGAGGTGTTTAAGACCCGGCTAGACAAAGCCTTGACCGGGATGATATAATTGGGGCTGGTCCTGCTTGGAGCAGGAGGTTGGACTGGATGCGACTCCTGACGTCCCTTCCCACCCTCATCTTCTATGATTCTAAGTTTGTACTGAACAATCCTGAATGTGGTGCAGAAAGAAGAAACTCAAAGTGAGGTTTCTTCTTTCATCTGCATATTGGGCTCCTCTTTCCTGAAAAGCCTTCGTTCCAGGCTCAATAGATTGTTTCCAAGTGCTTCAGTCCTTGGCAGTCTTCTCCCAATCATTTGGCTCAATGTTCATTGCCTTCATATCTCTTGCAAGCATCTTTGAACCAGAGATAAGGATGTCCGTGTGGTCATCTTCCTGTGAAGAGTTCTCCATACAAGAGATCCTCGGGCATCCAGCCTTCATCCATTCTCCATAGATGACCAAGCCACCAGTGTCGACCCGACTAAGAGCATAGAGGCTCAGAAAATTGGCACTGGAGATTAACGACTTGGGTAAAAGAGACGTGTTGTTCGTGTGTATCTGAGATGGTAGAAAAATACATGCTACGCTCATGGGCTGCATGAGACCTTCCAGGTGGAGACGGCATGGAGAGCTGCTGCATTGCTTCTCCTCTTCCGAGATCAGGAGGGGATGGAGGCATGCCAAGAAAAAAACAACTCCTACTATGTGCCCAGGCAGGGGGAGAACAGAGCTGGACAAGGCCATGCTTGCTTCTGCTTCACAGGAAGAAGTGAATGGCCCAGGAGAAGCAGCACCTGATCCCATGGCACAGGAGGGCAGGAAGGGAGAAGGCAGAGCCATGAGGGGCCACTTGTGTTTACCCTGCTCCAGCGAGAGAAAGTAAGGGCAGCTGGGGGTGTTGCTTGGAAAAGCATGTCACACATGCCACCGGCAGCCTGGGTTAAATCCTGCTGCCTGGCAGGGAGGGAAGATGGACTCTACTCACCTGTCTTCTCCCCCCTTCTCAAAGCAGATCCTGATGGTGTGTCACATCTCTTTCACAACGGGGCTCTCAGGGATGTCACCCCTGTGCGTAGGACCGGTGCCGCACTGCGGATTTGCCTCGGCCCTTCCCAGGCCACATAACAGCATCATAAAGCAAAGTTCCTTATGCTAACTGACCGTTTCAGTGGCTCTTTTGATCCTCCGGAGTGGTTGTATCAGCAGACCCTTGATACACAGGCTATCCTCCGTGCCGCTAACTGTTGGAGTTGTGATAAAAAAATTACCCGGTGCTCTTTTTAATTTCCCTGCTGAGGCAGCTCTTGAGAGCGAGGAGATGCAGCAGATAGTACATGTGATTTCAGCTCTTGCACCTCCATATATTGAAGGCTGCAGACTACCGAGTTCTCCTGTAATTGCCTTTATTTAACTCCTTTTGTACAATTTAAATGATTCAATTACTCTTTACATCCATTTGTGTTCCTGAAAGTGCAGCACTGGGTTCGTTACTGGCAAAATGAGTCACTAGCTCGGTTCATTTGGAAACTGAAACAAAAAAGGGAAGAGGGTGCCTGTCTTCAGCCCCTGACTCCCTGCCGAGTCTAACACCCCTCTGAGTGGTGTAGAGAAAGACTCCGCATTTGATGTGTCCCTGCTCTGTCTTATAGACCGAGCATACCCATTGCATACGTTATACCAGCACAGATGGAGACACAGTTCTCTCCCCAAGGACTTAGTCTATCCAGACACACCACAGATTTTCTTGCGTACACCTTCCCCACCCCCCAAAAAAGCTCTTGGAGATTGGTCTGCATATTTAAGCGAGGAAATATGGTAAGAGCAGTTTCTGCAATGATAGAAAGCAAAAGTAACTCTGCAAATGACACCAAGGAGCAGAACGAGGAGCAGGCCCAGCTCCCTCCCTGCTGCTACAAGGAAAGATCCTTTTTCTTCATTCTGCCTTTCAAAACCAAGGTCCAACTCTCATTTGAGGGTGGGGGGAATGTGAGAAAATACGGTACTAGAGCAGAGATGCAATGGTCCAAGAGGAGAAGCATCCCAAGCTCTGGTGTTTGGTTCATTTCTCTTTGAGGCAGAGACTGGCCCAAACTCTACTCCTGGTAAATCCAGGGCAATTCCTCGGATGCCATTGGTGTTCCTCCAGATTTACATCACTGTACTCAATGGAGTTTACAGCACGAGGGTGGGAGCTGAGTTTGCGCCCCTTCCCCATCCATTCATTCAGTGGATTATCACTGCAAAGCTTCTGTTGGGCTTCGTTTTGGTGGAGGATTTGAGCAGAAGGAGAAGGGAGGTCATTTGGCCCCTAAGAACACTACACAGGGCAGGAGGGAAGCGTGTGGGCCCTGGGGTTTCTCTCAGCGTCCCTCTGAGAGTTGGATTACTTGCTCCCCTGAGAGCTGAATAAGTTTTATGAACCAGCACATGTAGGAAATGGCCCCGGGAGGCCCATACGCGGCAGACCAGTTACCTGGCTCTGGCCCCATCCCTTGCCACAGATGCAACATGGCGCTAAAAGAGAGCTGCATCTTAAACACCCCCGATGTCATTCCTTCACTTCCCATGCAGGCTCCGGGTGAGCTTGCTCCAGTGATCCCGTGCACGTGTGGATGGGAGGGCAGAAACTAATGATGTGGGGAGCTGTCTCCAAGGGAGTGTCTCTGCGGGAGCGCATTCTGCACTGGGCAAGGGTTTGTGTGCCCCTGCTCCACAAGGGAAGATGCACACAAGTGATGTAAACCTGACTGAATGGCATGGGCAAGGGCCAGATAACGCTTATCAGTCCATCTCTTATGTGACCTTCTCAGAGGTGCCTACTATTGAAGCCCAGAGATGAAGGGTCTTGGGACATAAATAGGATACAAAGCGTATAGGGTATATATCTCTGTACCAGGTGGCAGTTCTGTAGCTGAAGCCACGTGACAGAATCCAGGCTCTCAGTCCATTTCCTCGAGGACTCCAACCAGGGGTGGAAGATGACAGGACAAGGAGCAATGGGCTCAGATTGCAGCAAGGCAAGCTGAGGTTGGATATTAGAAAACTCTCTCACTCAGAGAGTGGTGGAGCACTGGAACAGGTCACCCAGAGAGGTGGTGGCATCTCCATCCTTGGAGGTGTTGAAGACCTGGGTAGACAAAGCCCTGGCTTGGAAGATGTAGTTGGGGCTGGTCCTACCTGGAGCAGGGGGTTGGACTAGATGTGCCCTCCTGAGCTCCCTTCCCACCCTCATTTTCTATGAGTCTATGATATAATCCTATGACCTTGGTGTTATTAGCACCATGCTCCAACCAACGGGATAAGAATCTATCATCCATGTTTAAACCAGATTTAATGCAATCCAGTTGGCAGATGATTTCTTGTTCCACGATTTCCCAGTCCAACTGGTTTAAAATAATTCACTGCCTGATAAAGCATTCCTGAGGCCAGCGATGAAGCGTCTGGGGAGGTTAAAGTGTTCTGCCACTTTCTGCATCCAGGCCTTTTGCCTACTTGCTGGTCAGGGCAGCGGGAGCTAAAACTCTTAGATCAGGTGCCAGTTCTGTGACTGAAGCCATGTGACAGAGCCCATGCGCTGAATCCATTTCCTGGAGGACTCTTACCATGAACATCGCTGCCGTGATTTAGCAACCTCTAAAAGCCAAGGCGTAAAGTGGGCCAGGAGACCGTCTCACATGCCCATGCGGCTCCTCGAGGTCCGGGTTCCAGCACAGTGGTGGGGAAGTGCCACGGGGAAGCCAGAATTGCTTCTCTCAGCGTTTGACTTGCCTGCTGTAGAGAAGCCCTCACTCTCCAGGACCTTTCATAAGTAATAACACGATAATGTTACAAAGCTATTTTTCACACAGCCCTAGCTCTGGGGGCTTTGCTTAGTGACTTTATAACCCAGATCAATTCCTCTGAGATTGCTTAATGGACATGATCTGCAGCGACAAAGTGCTTTTGTCCATCCTTGATGCTGAGCCATGGACTTAGTGGAAGCACTCACACTCCGAAACAACTTGCAGAATCGGGGCCTCAGCGAGGGCTCCAAAGCCGCTGCAGCAGATGGCTGCCCCCGCTTTCCCTCCATGCTGTTCAGAGCCACTTTTTCTTTTGAATGAGCAGCAACCCAATAACTGCACATCTGCTTCTGCTTCCTTAAAGGTCAGAGCTCCAGTTTCTGTTTCCCCAAAGTGCAGATCAGCAGTTGCCCCAGTTGATCTTCCCTGCAGCAACTACAGGGGATCCAACACCAAGGTTATAAGAAATTCCCATGCGTAGGAAGATCAGAGACATTGGGACACATCGGGGGCTGGCGCATGCAGGCTCCCAGATGCACATGCTGGAGCCCTGGTTGGCAGCCTGGCTGGAAAGGGGTCCCTGGCGATATCATGCATAGCAAGTTCTCCTTGTGACTGAGGCGAGAGACGAGCCAGCTACACTGATTGCAGTGACTGATCTGAGCGCACATGCTGTTAATCACTGACTTTTGATGGTGATGTTCTTTTTCTTTAAGGTACCTGGGGCCTGACTCTCCCTCTCTGAAGTATGAGCGACTCTCTCCAACTTCACCAGCAAATGGTGCGGTTAGCTCAGCTGCACAGTGCGCTGGTTAATGTACCTGAGGGGTTCATATGCCCAATTCTCCATCCCTCTGAGGCTTGCAGCTGCAGAGTACCCACCAGGGTCTGGTACATGTCTCTGGAGATCTGCATGGTCAATGTCCCACACTTCCCACCCCCCATCTCCTCTTGGTCTACACTTTGTTCCTTTAATCTGGAAAAACAGCATTGACTTAGTGATGTCCAGTGATGCAAAGACCCCTTTTCTCCAGGTTTCAGGGCTGAACTGAACTCTGCCTGCAGCCGGTATCTAAAAATCCAGAAACCATAGCTTGGTACAGCCACATCCTCACCACTCTCATCTTCTGCATGGGTGTGTGCAGGAAGGAGCCAGAGGAGTGGGCTCTGCCCACAGGAGACTCTCCCCGCCAGAGATCCCCGGGACGGAAGAGCTGACCACTTTCCGCTCCTTTGCACAGTGTAACCGGCACAGAGGAGCAGGTCTCTGGGTCTGTTTTATCATGCACCATGCACAGTGACAGCTTTGCAGGCACAATAAATTATTGTTGCCTTAACAGCTACTATTTTTGCAGTAAATTAATGAAATTAGAGGTGGGAAAGGTTGGAATGATTAAGCATCAACCTGCTGTCAATATATGTCAATAGTCCTCCTCAGCCTTGGTTCAACAGGATGTTGCTTTTCCCTTATTAACACAACAGTTCCTATTTTCAGTTAACAAATGCCTGTCAAAACTGTTGTATGGGCGTTCTTTAAAATCCCTCTTTTCCGGCTGTGAGCAAGGAATGAAATGTTTGATACTCAGATCTAGCAAAATATATTGCAGGGTCTTCTTCATTTCCTTTTTGAGCTGGGCTAGAGAGAAATGTCACATCCAGCATGTTTTAGAGTCCATTTAAGACGCTGAAAGTGCATTATAGATTCAGTCTATGATGCTCAGGTTGTGGCTTTTTCAGAGTACAAGAAAAACCAAAGCAATCAGAAATCAAAACCACAAGCTCCAGAGAGTGCCCAGATCAGGAGGAACGTGGCGATTCCAGTAACTGTGCCCCTGGACTAATGTTTCTCATCTCCTGTTTGCTGCACAGTGCTTCAAATCATTAGAGGCATGCTGTAGGATTGGATTTCACCTCTGCCTTCCTAATACCAGTAATTAACCCCTGCGCAGTCGGCCTCTCTTGCAGCTTATGGGGACTCTGCCATCCTGGCACATTCAGCAGTTGGGTCTGGCGACAGGAGTAAGGTGTTTAGCAAAGCAAGAAGGCGACCAAGGAAGTAAGTAACTGCACTGGGCATTCACGCAGAAATAAATGTGGTCCAGATAATACCTCTGACAATGCGGATCTCAGTTCTTACCTTCAAAGCAAGGGTTTTGCCAAAGCATAAGACAAACCTCCTATTCTGCAGTCCTTCCTCTGCAACTTGCTCATAGGCCTAAGCTTGCTGCTTTCTATGTACAGGAAGAAGTTGGTTTTTTACACATGGCATAATGGTGTCGCTCTAAACAAAAATGGCATGGGGTTGGCTCTTTTGCCTGTTTTTTCCTTTAGAGAAATTTCAGGCCTGTAAAAGTTTGTAGCCTGACAATGGTAGCACAGACAGAAACTTTCTTTTATTCATGGCATGGAAAGTAGTGTTGCATTCTCTCCCCCACCTTAAAACTATCGCAGCCTTGACCTGAGACCATTGGCCTGTCTTGGTACAACTGCTTACAAGGATTCCCGTTCATGCCAGTCAAGAAGGACACCTGCTAGTTAGGTACCAGAGGTGATGAAGTCTCTGTATCGGACTGGGAGTCCTAGCATGTTTCACAGGGGCAGTCATACTGTCAAAGCCCTTAGGGGTGAGGGGTCCTCACACTATGGCGCGTCTTCTTCCTTGGATCATCTGAATAGACATTAATCCAACAAATCCTCCGTCGCTGCAGTGCTAGGGCATTGGCACTACCCTTCCCTCCCTCTCCTGCATCCTTTGGATAAATAGACAGCCCAGCCCCACGTTCAAAATAGTGACAATTTTGCTCACTGAGGACCATCAGGAGGGCAGTTAAAGGCCATGGTGCCATTCCCTTACACATCTGCCATCCCTGTACTGTTCAAAGCCGAAGCAGTAAATAACTGAGGCTATTAACATACAGGTTGGGAGAAGTGAAAGAATCAGCAAGGTTTCAGCATGATTCCTTATAGCCTCAGGTGCTCTCATTGAATCTCTTAATCCTTAATAAGCATTTGCTCTTAATTGCTGATTTTATCTCAACCTAATACTTGTGCTGTAATTGATGGATGCCATTTGCTGGAGTTATATATTTTATTTTATACAATAAAAGTCTTGCTCCAGTGCTTGTGCAATTGGATCTGGGCTCACGAAGGCAGGGCGGTAGCGAGCACCACCTAGTGCTCAGATGCTGGACAGAGATAATTGCAAAAAAAGCATCACGGGAGAGATTAATACCTAATCCCCTGCTTTAGTCAGTCACACAAATTATTGTCTTTGGAAAATTATGATAGCAAAAAATAAATTACAGCAGTAAACTACTTGAGTAGCCTTAGTTTTGCCTATCATGCAAATGATTTTTTTTTTAATCCTATATAGATACATGGAGTCAGATAGCACAGTGCCATTCTGCCCTCAGAGGAATTCTGGGATTAGACAAATTTGGCTAAAACCTGACAATTGGATAGTGTAATCTTATCAGGTGTTGAGTGCACTCGGCTTCTGCTGGCTTTCGCAGGAGTGAAGTGTGCCACAGGTCTCCTACAACTGGTCCCAAAGGCAATAAAAGGAAGAGTCACGCTTTGAGACCTGACTGTATTAACTTCTCTAACTTGCATTATGGACTTTATGTAGGTTCACAGGAGCAGGTAGTACATGCTTTTCATTAGTCCAAAGCTGATTTCAATTAATAAAAGTCCTTGATTTGCTAAAACAAGCATGGTTTAGCAACAAGGGCCACGTCTACACGAGGTGCTGACTGTGCAGTCGCTCGTTACTACCGTGCAGTAGCATAGTGTGGCATGAAGAGTGATGCGACACTACTGCGCAGTAGTAACGAGCTCCTGAGCAGTCAACGTTGTCAAAAAGCCGTTCGGAGATGCTACTGTGCAGTAACGCACCGCAGTCATTCAGTCCTTGTGTATCCTGCACAACTGCACAGTCAGCATCTCGTGTAGACGCAGCCAAAAAGTCTAACTTAAGTGAACTGGTCAACGCTAGAGAAGACATGATCAATTAACAGGAAGTCGAGACTGGGCACATTCAGAGTTGTACATTTTAGTCCTACCTGGACCTGACATCAGCTTCCTGGATCAGGGATTTTGGGAGGTGACCGACAGCAAATACACACGTGGCTGAGTTAGCAGAAGTCTGCCTCAGTCAGCAGCCTTGAAGTTGCCAATTTTTGGTGCTTTATCATAAGATTCATGATACCTGATTGCTAATTTCAAGACCCAGTTCTCTTTTTACAGTTTTTATATTGGATAGTTAATTGTAGGCTGAACTTGTTCGACTGGACGGTGGTTTTACAGACTTTCTGGTATTTGTGAATGTGTGCGCTAACATTATAACAATTTGTTTTGCAGTATCGTTTGCAAAGTGCAAGATCGTTCCAATACTCGCAAGATGCAGGCTCTGCTCCAAAGAGCCAGCGGTAGTCCGCTTTCTTTTCTTTCCACCTTCTTACGAAGCACCAGAGATTGACTATGGCTGCAGACAGGACACCAAGGAGGACGGAGTGATACTGGTACAGAGTATGCTGTATGTGCCTTGCATATGGGGCAAAGTGGTTGCCAGATCTGGTTCAAAGAGGGCATTCTTCCCCCGGTCAAATTAGCAGGGCTCTTAGGGATTATTCACTTTCCTCTGCAGTCTGGCTATGGTTGTCCTGGGGGTCATCTGGATGCTTTGCACACAGTCAATTTCCTGCCATTGCAGAGGCCTTAGCACCTCAGTCTCTTTTCTTCTTTGACTGTGGCACAACATTTTGACTCGAGGTTTAGCAAAACCCATTTGGCTCAATACAAGGGCGATTGTGTAAGACGTAATGACCCACAGGAGGTCAGACTACATGATCCGTTGGTTTCTCTTGGCCCTAAACCTGACGGAACATTTAGTCCCTGTCACGGAGTCACGTAGGTGCCCCGTGATTGTGAGGGTGATTGGCAGAGCTGCCAATCACCCAGGCAGCTCAGGTGCCGGGTTACCAGGGCAACCAGGTGGGTCACATGGCCAGAAGGGGGCAGGGCCCGGCCTTTATAAACAGCTTAGGCTGGAGCCTGACTCACAGTTCCCTTCTGGCTGCCGCCGGTTATTCTGTCTCGCTCTGGGTCCTCGCCCCCTTTTGGGGCCTGTACTGCACCCTCTGTGCTTCGCCCTCTGGGACCTTGCCCACTCTGGGCTGACACCGTGCGCCTCGCGCCGTGTCTCTGCCCCACTCTGGGGCCTTGCCCTCTCTAGTGCTGACACCGCGCGCCTCGCGCCCTGCCTCTGCCCCGCTCCGGGGCCTTGCCCTCTCTAGGGCTGACACCGCGCGCCTCGCACTAGGGGCACAGGCACTCGCAGCCGTGCCTGTCTCCTTGACCCTTCTCTGGGTCTGGTTGCCTCGCTAGGCCTAACACCACCCTGATGGGCCGGGGTCTGTAACCCCACACACCGTGCCTCCCTGGCGCAATACGGTGCCTCCCTGGCACCGACAATAGTGCCCCTGGCACTGTGCCCCTACTGGGCACCGGGAACCCCCAAGCTGTTGGGGAGCTCCCGTGAGGCCTCCTCGCTCCCCTACAGCCTCACCCGGTCCTCCGGTGTAAACTGTAACGTAAACTCAAGCCCTCTGGCTACAACATAATCAGAGGCTCCACACGCCTAACAATAACTCCAAACCCCGCCAGGGCTCTCAGTCCTACCTTCCGTCAGGGTGATCTTGTTCCCCGCATCATCGCAGCCGGTTAGTGTGGTAAAGCAGCAACCACTAACTCAGGCCACTCAGCTCAGCCGCAGAGCTCCTGCTCCTGCGGCAGCCAGAAGGGAACTGTGAGTCAGGCTCCAGCCTAAGCTGTTTATAAAGGCCGGGCCCTGCCCCCTTCTGGCCATGTGACCCACCTGGTTGCCCTGGTAACCCGGCACCTGAGCTGCCTGGGTGATTGGCAGCTCTGCCAATCACCCTCACAATCACGGGGCACCTACGTGACTCCGTGACAGGGACTAAATGTTCCGTCAGGTTTAGGGCCAAGAGAAACCAACGGATCATGTAGTCTGACCTCCTGTGGGTCATTACGTCTTACACAATCGCCCTTGTATTGAGCCAAATGGGTTTTGCTAAACCTCGAGTCAAAATGTTGTGCCACAGTCAAAGAAGAAAAGAGACTGAGGTGCTAAGGCCTCTGCAATGGCAGGAAATTGACTGTGTGCAAAGCATCCAGATGACCCCCAGGACAACCATATCCAGACTGCAGAGGAAAGTGAATAATCCCTAAGAGCCCTGCTAATTTGACCGGGGGAAGAATGCCCTCTTTGAACCAGATCTGGCAACCACTTTGCCCCATATGCAAGGCACATACAGCATACTCTGTACCAGTATCACTCCGTCCTCCTTGGTGTCCTGTCTGCAGCCATAGTCAATCTCTGGTGCTTCGTAAGAAGGTGGAAAGAAAAGAAAGCGGACTACCGCTGGCTCTTTGGAGCAGAGCCTGCATCTTGCGAGTATTGGAACGATCTTGCACTTTGCAAACGATACTGCAAAACAAATTGTTATAATGTTAGCGCACACATTCACAAATACCAGAAAGTCTGTAAAACCACCGTCCAGTCGAACAAGTTCAGCCTACAATTAACTATCCAATATAAAAACTGTAAAAAGAGAACTGGGTCTTGAAATTAGCAATCAGGTATCATGAATCTTATGATAAAGCACCAAAAATTGGCAACTTCAAGGCTGCTGACTGAGGCAGACTTCTGCTAACTCAGCCACGTGTGTATTTGCTGTCGGTCACCTCCCAAAATCCCTGATCACAACTTAGAAAATGTTAAAGTGCTCTCAGGCAACAACACAACATGACACATGACAGAACAAGGAGCAATGATCTCAAGTTGCAGCAGAGGAAGTTCAAGTTGGATATTAGGAAAAATTTGCTCATAAAGAGGGTGCCATTTGGTGAAGCACTGGAAAAGGTTACCCAGAGGGGTGGTTGAGCCTCCATCCTTGGAGATTTTGAAGACCCAGCTAGACGAAGCCTTGGCTGGGATGATGTAGTTGGGGCTGGTCCTGCTTGGAGCAAGGGGGTTGGACTAGATGTGACCTCCTGAGCTCCCTTCAACCCTCATTTTCTATTATTCTAATATGCCCAAGAGGGTAAAAAGTCATAGCATATGCAGCAACACGTGAGTCACTGTGTTCTGAAGAGCCAAGTGGCTCACCTGGCCATCCCTTAGAGCTCAGTGCACATATACAGTAGAATTAGATGTTTGAAAATGATTAACTCTTTCACCGTAATGAATTGCAACTGCAGGGGTTTACTGACATCTCTCACTAGCTTCCACTGGAGTTGTGGCACCCTCAAAGATCAGACCTGTGCCAATATGAAAGTTTATACAGGTTACCCTAAGTATGTACCTGCCATCGTTCTGGCTACCTCCTGAGATGATCATATCTGCAGTCCCTACACTACCCACTTCTCTTTTTAGAAGTTCTCTGTGTGTTTTGCTGAAATGAACCTGTGTTACAGGAGCAAACCTCAACTGTGGGTCCAGCACTTTGTGTGTCCAGGTTATAAACAATTAAAATCACTCTTTCTCTCTTCTCATGCTTGTACATTGCATGAAAATGTTGGCAACATGCGGAAATAACAATGGAGCACAACAAGGTGCTGGGCATCACAACCTACCCAACAGCAGCAGCACGGGATGAGCACATGCCGCTTGGGCTCCCTGGGCCAGATCAAACCTCCCAAACCCAGTTCCTTGTGGCGAAATGCCGGGCTAGCGGCTCCGGCACTGCTTAGGGGAGCCGCGGGCTTTGCGGAGTTGTGCGAGTGCGCGGCTTGTGGGGCGGGATTGAGGTAGCTCTTAGCCGCCCTCGAGGTTCGCCGAGTTGGCACAAGTAGACGACTTAGAGTAAGTAGTTAGTGTCTCTTAATCTATAGGGTGTCCGTTGGTTCACGAGGTTCCAGAGCCAGCCCTTGCGTTCCAACAGTGGAGCTGGTCCAAAGCTAGGTGCGGCTGCCGGCTCCTTAAGTCCCAGAACTGGTCAACGGCTCATGAATGGGAAATACAAAGCAATACTGTAACACAGTGAATCGTTGTCAGTTGTTGGATTTCTGAGGCCTTTATCTTCACTGGGATGCGCCCAGGCGGGGAGGCTGAGAACCGGTCTGCGGGGTGATCAGGCCCACAGAGTTTTCCAGTTGTCGTCTCTGCTGCTTCCTGCTTTTTTGCCTCTTTTATAGATGTTTGTTGGACTGCCTCTGTGACACTAACTATAGTATACAGATAGGATAATTTTCTTTTACATAATTATTGCTAGGCAGATTTTCTACATAAGTTTCATTTCTGTAGAAATGACACTTTTAGATAAGAAATGAAATTTACAGAATGCGCATGTGTAGCTTAATGCCAGTGGAGAAAAGTACAAAGTGTTCATTTTGATTAACAGTCGACTTCAAGGTTACATAAATGTGAGAGTGCCGCGCGGCAGTTATACAGAAAAGGGAAAATAATATAAAGTCTTTGTTAAAAACTATAAGATAGTTACATTCTTCAGGAGTACTAGATAGGGCAGTGCAATCCCCCTCCTCTGGGAAGCAGAAAAGTCTCTTGGATCCAGTCCATGACACCAGTGGCCTGCCTCTGCTTTCTTCTGCTTCAAGTCAACATAGCTAAGTCCGTTCTCATCTTATATACCCACATGGTAGAAATCTGAGCTGCACTGCTGCCAATCTGGGGTTAAAATCCTGAGGAGGATGATGGAAGATGCAAAGTCAAACTTTCAAAACTAGGAAATACCTGATTTACAGTTGTGTTTGTCACCTTAATCTTTGCATATGTACATTGTGTGCCAGTGCTTCGTTATGTGAACCCCTGCTATTCCTCCACGGATTGTGTGTCTCATTTAAAAGCACAGGTATAAAGGGGGACAGATTTTATGTTGCACAGATAACCATAAGTGTGGCATTTCCTGCAGATGAATGTTCTTTTAAAGTAATTTTTGCCAGTTCTTTATGTACTTGCAACTAGAGAGAGACAATCATATAACATATCCATACTAAATCAATGCGCTGTGCATGAAACCAATGTCCTCTTCCATGGCCATTTACCACAGGCTCTTCTTTCTTCATCAGTAATTACACCTCTAAATCCATGCCACCCTGAGGGTATTCCTTGTGCACATTCATTTCAGTAGCAGTGAGTATTAATGAAAGAGGAATATATTACCAGTAGATAACAGGATTTAAATAGGTTCCTGTATTTGACATATCTAATGCCTAATATTTCTATATGCTGGACAAGTCCCATTGTATTATGCTTCAAACGGCTGGTATCTGGTTCACTGACAGCTGCTGCCTCAGTTTCCCTGACTGGCTCTCCAGCTCAGTTCAGTCCTCTGGCCCAACAAAAGTTCCTGACACACCAAAACCACAGCTCTTGGCCCTCCCTGGTCCACTGTTCCTCCCTCAAGGTCCCTTTAGATTGAAGCGGGGGTTCCTGAAAGTCTTACTCTTGCTGGCAAAGGTCAAAACTGGACAGTACCTGGCCCGCTCTCCAATCATTCTGGTCCCAGGCTCTCTGCTGGGATCACAACCAGCTTACCAGACAGTGCAGTATAAACTGGGTGCTTCCTTCTTCTCTTCCAAACCACGCGCTCTACCAAGGAAGACGACACTCACCCTCCAGTTTCTGGAAGCTGCACTGCAGGCTCCAGAGTTTGGTCTGCCACTTGCTTCTGCAGCCCGTCCCTGGGCCTTCTCCTCGTTTGCTTTCCCTGCTGTGCGCTACAGCACCTCCCTGTCTGACCCAGGCCTTAACTGGGCAGATCTGGCAGCAGCCCAGCTCTCTCCAAATCTGTCTGTGCTCACCAGAAAATCCACATCAGGGCTTTCCTCTTCTATAGCCCCTTTCTCCAGGGAAAAGTGAGAGCTCTTACCTCTGAGTCCTTTCCACGTGTGCAGTACTGCCCCTCCTGCCGCTCACACGTGTCCCCTGGACTGTGCCCTCCAGAAAGCACTTGTTCGAGGCCGCGCAGAGGCTTCAGCCTCCCGCGCAGGAGCCCAGCACACCCAGTGATACACGTTTTCCCAGTGCCTCTTTCTACTTCTGTTTTCACATGGGCAACCTGCTAGTAAAACAGATATACTGTTGCAAATACCAAGGCTTCATGCCTTTCTTTTTAAGAGCTCTTCACAATATTCTGGAGTGGTTTCTTCCAGATCTTCTCATCCTTTGTCCTCACTGTAAATCTCATTTGTTGTCAAAGGGTTTCACTGGCCCATTAAAACCTAAAGACCCTACGGTAACTGCTTCCTTTCCAAAAAACCAAAACTCCTTAAACAAACTTTAAGGAAGTCAGCTTCTCACAACAGGCTGGTATCTGCTGAAGCTCCCCAGCCATTCTTCACGAACAGATGTGTCTCCGTTTCCTCACCAACCACTTTTCTCTGGACCCAAGGGTGTCTTTTAGATCCTCTCTCTCCCCAGTTGCTGCTAATTCCACGATTCAGCTCTCTTATCACCCCCCAGGCTTGTTTTCCTAATGCAACATGTATCAGCAACAATCTCCTATAATAATCCTCAAAGCCACTTATCCTCAAAACCCTGCTTTCCATAAATAAACTTAGTGGGGCTTCATTTACATAAAGAAGTGCATTGATTTCACTGTGGTCTTCTTCCAAAGCTGTTCCATGTGTAATTTTTATCCCTGGAGGTAGAAATCATCTGTTTTCCCCTAGTGGTAAACATGATTTAACAATGCCTTTTTGCAGCCAAAAACACATCTTACCTCAGAGACTGAAAAATGGTTACTCATCTGCTTTTGAACCAAAGCCAGAGCTTGGTGTGTTGGTTCAAAGCCTGGAGGGTTTGCTGCTCTTGTGCTCTCTCCCACTGCAGCATCCATTCATAACCCTGCGCTCTGGTCATTCATTGCTTGTTGGTTGCTGGTTGCCAGCAGGGCCAGGAAGGATTTTTTCCCTCTCCCTTGCTCTGAAGCCCTGGGATGCTGGCCACAGCTGAGGCTCAGGGTGTCTGGTGCCCGCTGGTACTTGCAAAACACAGAGGAGGTTCCTTGCTGGAAGGCCTTACTCCTCCACTCAGAGCTGTGCCTACCACCAAATGTCAGGTCAAGAAGGAATATTTTCCTCAGCCTTGGCAAGCTCAGTAGGGATTTTGCCTTCCTCTGCAGCCTGGAACAGGATCCTTGTTCTAACATCTCCTGAGCAACTATGCACCAGCCCCTTCCCTGTGCTGCAGTGGCAGGACGTGGACAGCGCCCTGGTCTCTCCTGCGTTTATCTGTGGCGTGGGATAGGGTGGTCTTGCTGTTCTTAGCGCGCTGCATAGGAGAGTTTGAAGTGGTGACTTTGGGAATTGCTTGGATCAATGACTGCCTGCAAATGCAGGGGACTGGACGTGAAGGCCAAGGCAGCCCCTTCCAATCTGATGGTCTTATGCACTCCCTTGACATGACCAACACCACTTTTTTTCTATCCATTTTCTCTCTCTCTCCCCCCTTTGCTACTGAGTTTTCCTTCTGCGCTTTTACTAGTATTTTTCTGAACTCATTTCCTCCCCGTACCTTTCATTTCTGCCCCACTGGAAGCTAATATCTCTTGGTATATCTGTTAGCGCCACATAAGGATGGGCTGAGAAGAGAAGCCTGGGCCAAAGGGTAGCTTACTACAAGTGAATTGCTCCCTCCAGCAGTCACTAACAGCTGCCAAGGGAGCAGGGAAGAAATCAGAGAAGCATCAAGTCATCTGTTTTGTGTGTGTGTGTCTAATTAAAAATATATTGAGGTCTTTCCGCATTCTCCAGCCATGCTGCCCATTTCTCAAGGCTCTCTCATATCAGGAACCCTCTGCAATCCGCACCCTTTCCCCGGGCTGGGAGAAAAAGGAATTAGTTCATGAGTTTTGGAAAGTTTCTGAGGACTGAAGACATTTTTTACTTTGACAAGACAGATTGCTTTTTACTCTCACAAGACATGAAATCTCTTCCAAGACAGATGCTACTAATAAACCCTGGGCATGTTGTTTAATTCATTTGTTGTTATAATGAGCTTTGATAAAATCACAAAATGCAGGAAGAGCTGTCAGACAAGTTTACAATTATTCTACTACAGTGCTGAATGGCAAAGAGTGAAAGCCGCCTGCTACACCCGTAAGCGTATCCATGATGTCCTTCTGGGTACGTATCTATGTACTCCAGGCTCACTGTATCACCAGGCTTTGCTTCCCTTAAATTGTGAAGTTTTTGGAGCAGAGGAAATGTCACGTCCTATTTTCATAGTGCCATGTCAATGTATAGTGCTAGATGCATGTGTCTGAACATATGTTCACAGATTTCTTTTTGAGTAGTAACCAAACTGCACAGGGGGGGCTGTAATGAAATGGTTTGGATGCGCCCAAAATTGTAGTAAATGTGTGAGTTCCTCTTGAAAGAGTCGGTGCTCTGAGACCTGAACGGAAATCGTCTCGGGGTTTATGATCTTAACCCATTGTAACAGAAGACAAGCTGTGGTCTGTCTGTCTGTGTCTGTAACACCTTATTCACACTCTGACTGGTCATCTCGGCAGCCAGTTACAACGCGGACTGAGACAACCAATCAGAGTGCTCCCAAGTGATCCACACAGGAGGCGGTGGCGACGGCGCGGCGGAGCGCCGCCATGACAGCAGGGATGGAGGGGATGGAGCAGGGGGGCGAGGCATGCTGCCCTTGCTCCCCACTTCTCCCCCCAGCCCCGTTCCCTGGAGGTGGTGGTGGCACGGGGTGCTGCCTAAGGGGGGCGGAGGGGACAGTGGGGCAGGCTTCCCGGCTCCCGGGAAGTGGTGGTGGCATGGGGTGGTGGGTGGCAGCACTCCTCCCCCCCGCATAATTCCTGACAGGCAATTGGCTAATCATCTTACAATTATAAATGGCAAATGGCAAAATGCTTAGTTTGACAGTTGCTGAGCTTACCAACAGATGGACGATGTTATTCAGTTTTACAAACAAGCTAAAAAATGAAGGGTAATTTAGGTGTGCTACTTTTTGTAAAGAAGACAAACTTGTGGTCATATTTATGTAATAAAGAGACTTACTGATCTGGCTGGAAGAAACCAGTAACTTGGAATATCCAATTGAATGCTTTGTAATAGCCCAATTTCTCTGCGATCCTAAACAAGGTTTTAAAATGAGTGCATTTTTCTTTATAATCCTGACCACATGCATATATAACTATATATAACCACTGACAGCTTAAAACAGGAAATAAGGATGGAGCTAATCATGGTGTGAATCAGCAGGAAAATAGCCCAGGCTGGAACAGTAAAATGAACTCTGCCAGGCCAAGGCAGCTTCTCAGGGCTCACTTTACTAACGTGAAAAGAAAATTGGACCCAAGAACAAAGCACCTCAGATTACCTGGTTGGAGCTAGTTTTACTTTACAACAAGTCGGAGGGGAGAAGGAGAAGAGAGGGAGAGGTTTCTTCCCCAAGCACTAGGTTGTCCTCAGGGACTTTTCTGTCTCCTTCTCCACACCTCTTCATTTGAGCTATGGCCCCAAATCAAACCTCCCATTCACCAGGCCGCTGCTCGTCTGACCTTCTATACACCAAGCACTGTCGTTTCCCATCTCTTCCTTGCTGAGCTCCTCTCTCTCTCTGACCAATACTTGACCTCTTTCAACATCACCCATCCTATGCCCTTCCTTCCTAATCACTCCTTCAGCATTTCATCCAGCGGATCTTCTTCACCCCCTGTCCACCTTTCTGTGGGGGTTGCACAGGGCCTGATCCTCGGTGCCCTTCTTGCCTGGTCTTTGGTTGATGCCACTTACCGTCAAAACTTCAACCGCTGTCTCTGCACTGACAACCCACTGATCTCCCTCTTCATTCTGGTCCTGCATCTCCCCAAGCTAAAACTCCAGTCTCTCTTGCTGAAATATCCAGGCATTGGATCATCTTCCATGGAGGCTTGATCTTGGACTCCATTGAGAACAAACTACTTGACCACTGGAATAGCTCTGAGTTTCTTGTTTGCTTGATTTAAGTGGCTAAACATCTTGCCAGTGGTGGAATACAAGACATTATAGTCACATCAGAATTGCATGTGGGGTTTCTATTTTGCCAACTCTAGAGTGAAAAATGAAGGGCTGAAAAACAGCTACAAATCCCAGATGAGGGGAAGGAAGGAAAATAATGCCAAATATGTGTAGCAGGCTTACCTTTTCGGAGCTTGGGTTAAGTCCCAGGATCGAGGGTCTGCTGTTTGATTGGTGGAGCCCACCCACCAATCCAGAGGCAGCACAAGGGAAGCAATGCTCCGCCCTTTTCCAAAGGGAGGGGGCAAGGAGCAGCTGGACCTGAATCGGAACTGTGCCAGCCAGGTCTGGAGAACTTCGGGGGTGGAGCCCCTGAAGAGTATAAAAGGGGGGCGTGAGAGGAGCTCCAGCGATGGCCATCCTCAGGACCCTGCTTGAGCTTCAGTGGTGTGCAAATCAGAGCATGGGGATCAGGCTCTAGGAGCCGCTCGAGGTGGCTTGAGCCTGTGAACCCAGCAAGTGGCTGGGCAGTTGGTGTGAAGATCAGCACACAGAGAGCTGGCCCTGGGAGCAGCTCATGGCTGCTCGGGCCTCACCCAGTGCGCAGGTCAGCACACAGAAAACCACCTTGGAAGCAGCTTACAGCTGCTCACATTAGCCCCAACCCTAGGCCAAGTGACTGGAGCCCCACAGTACGGCTCCACTTTTAACTAAAAGAGCCCCGGTGCCCAGAGCAGAGCCTGGGAAAGGGGAGAACCCCCAGTGTGAGACCAGGGAGCTGGAGCATGCAAGGGCTTGGCTCCCAGAAGAGAGAGAGGGACAGCCCTGGGTGCCCAGTGCAGGGTGCCAGGCCATCGAGGAGAGCCGAAGGCGCCACTGGGGAGAGGCTCTTAAGGCATCGGCCTCCAGGGGATGAGCCTTGACTTCTCCAGAGAGGATGCATGACTTACTGGGGAAACAGGCCCTGCAGGGGAGGCTGACATGGGTGAAGAGGGTCTGTTGCCTCCACCCTCCATTACGGGACAGGTGTGTCCACATCCCAGGACCCTAAAGGGGAGGATCTTCAGGGAAACCCCTTGGGGAGGTGCTGAGTGCAGTCCCTATTTTGAGGTTGTCATGTTAAGGGCTATATAGCTAGGGGTATTCTTTAAGGGGGGTTATATGGTTTATGTGTTTTAATGTCTCAATATGTATATTGGTATAGTTATTTGTGAAGGTTTAAAGAATATCCAAAAAATGCAAGGTTCTCCACCTTGGGAATAAAAACCAGCAGCATCCCTATAGGCTCAACGGTGCTATGCTGGCTAGCAGTACAGATGAAAGCGACTTGGGAGTCATGACTGACGACAAGATGAACATGAACCTGCAATGTGATGCTGTGGCCAGTAAGGCGAGCAAAATGGTGGCCTGCATCCATAGATGCTTCTCAAGCAAATCCCAGGACATCATTCTCCCCTTGTACTTGGCCTTGGTGAGGCTGCAGCTGGAGTACTGAATTCAGTTTTGGGCTCCACAATTCAAAAAGGATGTGGAGAAGCTTGAGAGAGTGCAGAGGAGAGCCACGCGCATGATCAGAGGTCAGGAAAATAGACCTTATCATGACCCCAGCAAGGTGTTCATCTAGCCTCCTCTTAAAGACCCCCAGGGTAGGAGCCAGCACCACTTCTCTTGGAAGTTGGTTCCAGATCCTAGCCACCCCGACCATGAAGTCGCGCCTCCTGATATCTAGCCTAACTCTACTCTCTGCCAGCTTGTGACCGTTATTCCTGGTCACTCCTGGCAGTGCTCAGGGAAACAGTGACTTCCCCAATGCCTGCTGGTCCCCCCTGACTAGTTTTTAACAGGCCACTAGATCCCCCCTCAGCCGTCTCTTGTGGAGGCTGAACAGGTTCAGGTCCCATCACCTCTCCTCGTAGGGCCTGTCCTGCTGCCCTCAATCATGCGAGTGGCCTCCTCTGGACCCTCTCCATGTTGTCCACATCCCTCTTGAAGTGCAGCGCCCAAAACTGGACGCAGTACTCCAACTGCGGCCTGACCAGTGCTGCATAGAGGGATTTCATAGATATTAGGGCTGGAAGGGACCTCGGGAGATCATCGAGTCCAGCCCCCTGCCCAAAGGGCAGAAAGTCAGCTGGGGTCATAGGATCCCAGCAAGATAAGCATCCAATTTACTCTTGAAGGTGTTCAATGTAGGTGCTTGAACTGCCTCCGCTGGCAGACTGTTCCAGACCTTGGGGGCTCGGACAGGAAAGAAATTCTTCCTTATGTCCAGCCTGAAACGGTCTTGCAGGAGTTTATGACCGTTCGACCTCGTCATCCCTTGGGGCGCTCTGGTGAACAGACGTTCCCCCAGATCCTGGTGGTCACCCCTGATAAACTTATAGGTGGCCATCAGATCACCCCTGAGCCTGCGCTTTTCCAGGCTAAAGAGTCCCGTGGCTCTCAGCCTGTCATCGTAAGATCTGTTTTCCTGACCTCTGATCATGCGCGTGGCTCTCCTCTGGAGAGGATCACCTCCCTGGACCTGCTCGAGATGCATCTGTGGATGCATGACAAGGTGCGGTTGGCCTTCCTGACTGCATCCCCACACTGCCGGCCCATGTTCATCTTGGCATCAGCGATGACTCCAAGATCCTTTTCTGCCTCTGCACTGACGAGAAGGGAGTTCCCCAGCCTGTAGGTATGGTGCTGGTTCTTCCTCCCCAGGTGCAGCACCTTGCACTTGTCAGTGTTGAATCCCATCCTATTCACATCCGCCCACCCCTGTAACGTGTCTAGGTCCGATGGTAGCCTATCCCTCCCTTCTAGCGTGCCCACATCCCCCCACATCTTACTGTCATCAGCAAATTTGAATAGGGTGCTTTTTACCCCCTTGTCCAAGTTACTGATGAAGATGTTGAACAGTGTGGGCATGAGGACCGAGCCCTGGGGGACCCAACTGCCCACATCCCTCCAGGCAGAAAACGACCCATCCACCACCACTCTCTGGGTGCGGCCCTCCAGCCAGTTGGCGACCCAACTGACTGTGTTGGTGTCGACACCACAGCCCCCCAGTTTCTTAATGAGAACGGGGTGAGAGACAGTGTCGAAGGCCTTCCGAAAGTCCAGGAAGACGATGCCCACTGCTACCTCTGCATCTAAGGATTTGGTGACCTGGTCGTAGAAGGCCACCAGGTTGGTCTGACAGGACCTGCCACTAATGAACCCATGTTGGTTGCCTCTAAGCATAATCTCCCCTGCTGGCCCCTCATGGACATGCACCAGGATAACTCTCTCAAAAAGCTTACCCAGGATTGAGGTAAGACTAACTGGCCTATAGTTCCCCGGGTCCTCCTTCCTCCCTTTTTTGAAGATGGGAACCACATTGGCCCTCTTCCAGTCCTCTGGCACCACACCAGAGCACCACGAGTGCTCGTACAGCCATGCCGGGGTCCTGCAATGACCTCAGCTAATTCCCTCAGCACTCAGGGCTGGAGATCATCTGGACCGGCTGATTTGAATACATCCAGTCCCTCCAGACATTCTCTGACTAGATCCTCCCTGACCCATGGCCTAGGTGAGCCTCCCCTCGGGCCTGAGAGGGATCTGGTGTGGGGGCTGATCCGGTCCCTGCTCAGGAAAATGGAGACAAAGAAGTCGTTAAATAGGTTAGCTTTGTCGTCTGGTGTGATGATCAAATTTCCTAGTGTGTCTTGCAGGGGCCCCACGTTACCTGGAACCTTCTTTTTGCCCCCTATGTATTTAAAAAAGGACTTCTTGTTGTCCTTGATCTGGGAAGCTAGTCCCAGTTCCATCTGCACCTTGGCCTTCCTGTCTGCACCCCTGTATCCCTCAGCAACCATAGTATAATCCTCCCTGGTGACGGCCCCTCCCTGCCATTGGGTGTGCACCTCCCTTTTAGCTAGAAGACATTCCTGGATGCTTTTGGTGAGCCATGGGGGCTTGCGTGCCCTCCTGCTCCCTTTGATCTGTTATATCTAATTCCTGGAGGCTCCAGGGCAATCCTGGAGGGTTGGCAACCCTTGTCTTGCCATAAGTATTAGCACCTGACATGATGGAGATCCTCAGAAACAGAAGCAAGTCAGCAGCATTTAAAAACTTTGGAGGTTTTGAAGACCTGACCAGACAGCTTTGGCTGGAATGATCTAGCTGGGGCTGGGGCTGGTCCTGCTTTGAGCAGGGGTTTGGACTAGATGTGACCTCCTAAGGTCCCTTCCAACCTGAATTTCTTATAATTCTGTGAATTTGCCAGTCATCTTTAAGAAGAAATTCCCCTTTGTGTCTATAAGACAGGCTCCAGTTTTGGAGCAGTAATGGTGGCAACCTCTGGGGGATCATGGAATACAAATGTTTCATCAAGATGCTTTGTTGATTCCTGCTGCAGAGATGCAGGTCCACCCCTTCTCTCAGAGCCCAAGTGACCTGCTTTGCTCCATCTCTTAGATGCCAAGGTATTAACAAGAGTCTCAGAGCAGAAACAGGTTGCAGGGATGTAGTCTGCTAGCTAGGCTGTCTAAAAGCTTAGGAAGTCTCCATCTATTGTTAAATCTAAACTGACTCAGGTCCTTTATTGGCTACAGGAAATTGCAGGTAGCATCTCTGTGGGCTGTCAGCCAAACAGCTGTACCAGGCAACCTCCTTGCATCCTAAGAATTCAGGGATGCTTATCTGTACATTTCCTTTGCCCTTTATGATCTAAAGAACCTGTTTCATGCTGGAACAAGATAATTTCAGACTCAGCTCCCAAAACTTTCATGAAGATCATGGTTTTGACAGAAGCTGCTCTCCAGTGTCAAAAGTGTCACAATCTACCTCAATGATTGGCTGGCTCACGAAAACCTCAGGGAAGCAGAAGCATTAAAGATGGAACAGAAACAGCATGCTTGCTAGCTGGAATTTATAATGAACTATGAAAAGTTACTCCCCTCTCAGACTTTAGCCTGTCTTGGGGCATCTTTTAACACAAGAGACAGAAAGATCCTTCTCAGGAGAGGTCATCTCTCTTTAAGAAAAGGAATTTATAAGGTGTGACCAAAATCTTCCTCTCTTCATGAAAAATTACGTAGCAAAAGACATAAAATATTACCCTGTTACTACCCTGCTAGCTTCCTGAGAGGACAAGGCTATAATTAATCTCAGTTCTGTCCAGGAACATCATATCGCTTTTGTCCACATTCAGCACTGACTGCTTTGTTACAGAAGGCAGATGATTTTTAACTCACATTACAAGCAGAGTAATGCATAGACCAGCAAAAGCTGCTGTCTTTTTTTCCTTGGCCATTTAAAAATCATTCATTCATTTCAAGTTCAGTCAGACCCAGCACAGGATAAAAGGCATTGTCTTCAAATAGATAAGGAGCTACAATAGTGAAGTGGTTAAGCTCTTGTTTACACTGTATGGTAACCACAGGGCAAGTAATCACATGCTTGCCAGCTGCACTACTGTGTGACTATGTTGTTGATGGTAGCATGCTGCTGTCATGTCCTGCATCCACAGGGTGCTACATACAGGATGTGACAAGTAATACAGCTATTGCAGCTCCTTTTCTTAGATTCCCAGGTCCACATAAATTATTTCATTAAACTACACTACACTTATAGGGGGCCTTCGATACGGTATCCCACCCCGTACTGGTGAACAAGTTAAAAAGCTGTGACTTGGATGATTACACAGTCCGGTGGGTGGCAAATTGGCTAGAGGGTTGTACCCAGAGCGTGGTATTGGATGGGTCGGTATCGACCAGGAAGAGAGTGGGCAGTGGGGTCCCACAGGACTCGGTCCTTGGACCAATACTTTTCAATGTCGGATTCTGAGGCAAATTGCCTGATCATCACCTCAAATACTGGAGGAAAAACTGGTCCAAGTTAACTTTAAACTAGCTAGCTCAGGTAAGGGTAACCGTCTACCTGCCACAGTACAGAATTAAGTGTGGGCTAGCTTTCAGCAAGGTAAATTAGCCCACTGATTTTGGCTTGCATATATGGGATTCCCACCATACGTGTAATTGCAACATACTGTGCATTTCACAATGGGCATAAGAAAGAGTATGGTGAAGGCAGTGGGCTGCCAACCCTTCTGGCTGGAATGTGTTATACCCCTAAATAAACCTGTTGTTCCTCCAGAGAACATTAGGACACAGGGCATGAAGGCTGCTGCTTGTCCTTCTGTATTTAAGCCACCTGTCAAACACTGTGGGATTGAATAAAGGCATTACAAGGTACATTTGGGCTATACACTGAGGTTGCTGCCATGAATCTAAATGTGGTGTTTACAGAAATAATCCTTCAACTTCACTGAAATGCCCTGATGCTAAAAAGGTGGATATATGAGTTACTACAATTTGGGGAAAGATGTAACATTGCCACTCAAAACCACCGCAACAATTGGTAGCAAATCTTTCCCTTTCTGGAGCATTGGATCAGGCACAGAGCGAAGCAGCTGCTGACCACTGGTCAGTGTATTTTGTAATCTCTAGTAAGGTGGAGGTGATTTTGTGGATGTTCTGAGTGCTGGGGGTTGATTTGCACAGGTCATGACTCCAAAAAGCTTTTCAAATGTCCATCTGAAACACTTCACGTCTCAATTTCTGAGCTCATAATTATGACATACTCAGGCAGCAACTCTTTGAAAAGATTATTAAGGCTCATATATGTAAGGGCCCAGCAGGAAAAATGATGCTGAGGGGAAACCAGCATGGGTTCATAGCAGGTAGATCATGCCTGACTAATCCAGTCTCTTACTATGACCAGGTTACAAAACACCTGGACCCAGGAGTAGGGATTAACATCATTTACTTATACTTCAGGAAGGCTTTCGATACAGTATCCCACCCCGTACTGGTGAACAAGTTAAAAAGCTGTGACTTGGATGATTACACAGTCCGGTGGGTGGCAAATTGGCTAGAGGGTTGTACCCAGAGCGTGGTATTGGATGGGTCGGTATTGACCAGGAAGAGAGTGGGCAGTGGGGTCCCGCAGGACTCGGTCCTTGGACCAATACTTTTCAATGTCTTCATTGGTGACTTGGACAAGGGAGTGAAGTGTACTCTGTCCAAGTGTGTGGATAATATAAAACTATGGGGAGAAGTGGACACACTGGAGGGCAGGGAACAACTACAGGCAGACATGGACAGGTTGGACAAATGGGCAGAAAACAATAGAATGCAATTTAACAAGGAGAAATGCAAAGTGATGCATCTAGGGAGGAAAAATGTCCAGCACACCTACTACCTAGGAAATGACCTGCTCGGTAGCACAGAAGTGGAAAGGGATCTCGGAGTCCTAGTGGACTCCAAGATGAACATGAGTTGTCAGTGCGACGAAGTCATCAGAAAAGCTGATGCATGACAAACAGAACCAAGGAGGTGATACTTCCCCTCTATTGGATGCTGGTCAGACCACAGTTGGAATACTGCATGCAGTTTTGGGCGCCACATTTCAAGAGGGATGTGGATAACCTGGAGAGGGTCCAGAGAAGGGCCACTCATATGGTTAAGGGCTTGCAGGCCAAGCCCTACAAGGAGAGGCTAGGGCACCTGGACCTCTTCAGCTTTCGCAAGAGAAGGTTGAGAGGTGACCTTGTGGCTGCCTATAAATTCATCATGGGGGCACAGAAGGGAATTGGTGAGGCCCTACTCAACAAGGCGCCCCTGGGGGTCACAAGAAATAATGGCCATAAGCTAGCAGAGATCAGATTTAGACTGGACATTAGGAGGAACTTCTTCACAGTTAGAGTGGCCAAAATCTGGAATGGGCTCCCAAGCGAGGTGGTGCTCTCCCCTACCCTGGGGGTCTTCAAGAGGAGGTTGGATGGGCATCTGGCTGGGGTCATCTGAACCCAGCACTAATTCTGCCTATGCAGGGGGTTGGACTCGAAGAGCTATAGGGGTCTTTTTCGACTCTAACATCTATGAATCTTTCTCCTCCTTTGATTCTCCAGACTCCTTTTCTTCCATCCCTCATTTCTCCTAAGCTGCTTTGTCATCCAGCACCCACTACTTCTTCAGCTTTCTGTGCTGCCTGGAGCACTCTCCTTCCATTATTGACACGTCCCTGCTCCTTTGCTACTTTGCCCTCAAATTCTGAACCCTCACTGACACTGAGTGGTGTTCTAGTTGTCAGGCCTTTTATTCTTGAGTTGAATGCTGTTGCACTTTTTCCTGATAGGCAGATGAAAAAAAATTGGTGAGTGCCCTTTATTTCATACAATTTTATTCTCAGGTTATGCAGCTGCAAGTCAAAAAGGAACAATTTTTGTCTCAAAAGAAAGCTAGGCCCTTGTTTTTTTCACTCTGGTATCCAACTTCAGCCTATTGAAGTTTTTTCTCAAGAAATAATTCCAAGAAAAAAAAGGGTAATTCATTGTATGTTCTAACTCAGTGATCTCCAAAGTGGGGTGCATGCACCCTAGGGGGTGCACAAGATGATCCACTGGGCAGTGGGAAGAAAATATTAAAACTTCTATTTATATTTATTTTTTATCTAAAAAAATAAGAAATTAAGCTTTACTTAATATAATTAATTATAATATAATTATAATATAATTTAATATACGGATTGACACTGGCGCCCTTACTCGGCCTGTATGTCAGACTGTCACGTGTCACATACAGTACACGAAGTATCCTGAGGGAAGAGTGGAAGTTCCACAATGTGGAGGTACAGTAGTAGTGTATGGTAGTCTCCAAACTTTGTACAGTGTTACACTGAGTAGTACATGTATATAATTTATAAATAAATAAATATACATATATTGGGGGGGGGGTGCTCAAAAATTTTTTACTGACAGGGGTGTGCGATCAAAAAAGTTTGGAGACCGCTGTTCTAACTAACCATTCAGCCTTTTTATTTGTGGGGGGAAAGGGAGCAGAGGAGAAGAAGAAAAGTTGAGCTGGAGGGAAGTGATCACAAAACACAGCAGGAATTTATAGCTTGCTGCAATGATATACGTTGTGCAGCTTTACATACCAGAATGCAAGAAAAAATGAGTTACTCAAAGGGTCAGGATGAGACCCTTCACTGATGCCAAGAAACCTTTATGCATCTTGTGACAGATCAACTCATAAATGACTGAAGAGGGACTGTACATTTGGCAGATTTGCCCTACCATAGAATTTTAGAAACAGCTTGAATTTTTACTGACTAAAAAACTCTATTTTTTTCTAATCTTCATAAATGCTGACACTCAGATCAGCAGTAAATTAGATGTCAAAGTATCTTGCCGTACAGGAGGCTCCTAGGTAGAAAAGAAACTTCATGTTGCACATGAAGGGTGTGTGTGCTTAAAAGCTTGAAAAGACAGAATTTTTTTTGTTACTATTTAGTTGGTCTAATACAGGGGCGGGCACTTATTTCGGGTGGAGGTCCACTTACTGAATTTTTGGCAAGCCACCAAGGGCTGCATGAGAGGAGCCAGGGACAGATAAATATTAATTTTCTAAATTGTTTAGAGGCCACGCGGGCCGGATAGAATGGCCTGATGGGCCACATTTTGCCCACCCCGGTCTAATAAAACATATCGTCTGTGACACAAGAGTTTGTTTATCTTTGCTTCTTAGACCAACACGGCTACAACATATAACCCTGCTTCACCACATGGCAATCAGAGTTGTGCATGAATGTGTAAAAGCAATACCGTGTTAAAGAGGAAAAAAAGGGCTGAACCTGAAGTCAGCATGCAGCAGACTATACAGCGCAAACCATTACATAAAAGATTACGGTTCAGGAAGTATATGAGTGAGAAAGCAGAGATAGGTACTGAGCTGATACTTATCACTCTCAACATACAGCATATTGCTTAAACAAACACAGTTCTCAACACACCGTTCAAGTTTACAGAGACCAAGTAAACAGAACCAGAAAGGAACTGAATCTAAAGAAACCTAGCGCAACAGGTTCAGAAAACTGTCACTGTCTAGCTTTTTAATGAACTGAAATCTGTAACAGTGAGTTTAGACTGGGAGTGTACAACACCATCTGTAGAATGTAGATTGGGAAATTGAGATTAATTGGCCACCAGTGGAGCAATTAAAGGAAATAAGATTCAAATAATCAGACAACATTGCACAAAATCTGATGCACAGGAACAGAAAGGATATATATGCTACCGATACTGGTATTGAGTGGTGGATCCTACCCGCTAGATGGAAGCTGGAACTCATGAGTGTGGTGTACTGGTTCCTTCTGCCCTATTGAACTATTCCTTTGCTTTGCCCTGTAGTTCTCAATCCCTCTCCCATGCCATTTTGCAATGCCAGCCGCTTGAAGATGCTTACACGGCTTTGCATCCACACTGCAAGCCATTCCCACAGAATTCCCTTTGAATAGCACTCCATCTGATTATGGGATGTACGCTTTTAGTTTTTATAATGTTAGAAAAGTTGTGGATATTGAATAAATGTATGTAAACAATGACGTTATCTGTGTAACAAAACCAGAATCACTGGTACAACAAAAAACAGCATGCCTCTTTGATCCTCTCAATTCTTGTACTTGGAAAATAATTTGGTCCAGTGGTCTAAGCCCAGCTAACTCCACAATGCTAATCCTACCCGTGAATTGTGCCCTGCAGCAAGTCACTTTTACCCTTCCATCTAGGAAGCAGATTTCATAGGTACATTGTGCATTATTTGTAAAGCATTTTGAGTGTGCGAATGCTAAATTTTACATGTAGTAGACATGTAGAACCTCATTCCTTATTTCATAAGGAAGGAAAGCTCACATTTTAACAAGAATCTAATCTTTCATAGTATCTTGCTAGAGCAATCAGCTCTTGCAATTCTGTCATTGACTTTTCTGAGATGTGAAGATACATTGTGGGACTGGAATTAGAAACCTGACTTGTACTTCTTATGACCACACAGAGCCTAAAAAACAAAAAAGAACGGCTAATTTTAAAATGAGTAAATAATGCCATCTAAATACATTTCAAATGCGGTACTCTGTTGCTTGTAATATGCTTTATAAAAGTACTATTAACCATTGACCCTGTAAATATCAAGGTTCAAACCCTGAAGCAGGTTTGTTAGTGCTGTCATAAACCTGCATTCTTGTTATCCTTACAAATCCCAATCTTTATTCTGAATCTTAAATTCTTTGCTTCAGTGATGCCCTACAGCAATGAGTTGCACCAATTAGTTGCTCCATGTGTGGGGAGGAAAAAAAATCAACGTTGCCACTGTTAAATTCAACTGAACATCCCTTATCTTGTGTTAGAGGACAGGGAGAACTGAAATCCCAAGTCAACTTCTCTACAGCACTTAGTTTATTACATTCGTCATGTTACCTTATTCATCTCCTTTCTAAGGCAAATAATCCCAGTCTTTTCAATCTATCTGTGTTGAGTTTCTCCAGGCCTCTAATTCTGCTCATCATTCTCCTATTTCTTCCAAGTTTATTTTTGATATGGAGCCACCAGTGCTCCAGAGAATATTCCAGGAGGCTATGTTAGGGTGCTCATCCATGTTATACCTCTCCTGTTACGTTATAAAAATTTCCATTGAGCTAGCTAAATCGCATCCATGTATCCACGTTATCAGCTGATTTTATAATTTTTTTCTTCGTATTAATTTAAAACACCACGTTTTATTTTTAGCTCCTAAATTTCTTCCATGGGGGTTTATTTTTATCATTTTAAATTTGTAACGTGGATCTGACTTATGCCCTAAAACATGATTTTTTCCCCTCCTTTGTAACTATTGCACCACCAGGTTCTGCTTGGGTTCACTTGTATATCCATGGAAATTCATCTAATTTTTATATAACCTTAGACCCTCAAAGTCATCCTGATTTTCACTATTATTGTTCACCCTGTTTCTCATGCAGTCTAACTTTCTGTGCGTTCTTGTGACCCACGCTCCTCTCCGGGAATCTCTCAATTATCCCTGAAATCTCTCGCTATACTCAGTGGCCTCCACGATGGAGGCAGGCTTACAGGAAAACCTCGTTAGTTTGATATCAGATTGCTTGAAACATTGAATACTTTGAAGCTACCATCAACAGGAAGGATAGGTTTTTGTATGCCTTATGATATGGATCATTCTAAAGACAGCTATTTTGAAACTCAGAGCCATTTTCTAGTACTTTGAACCATAAACCCATGAAAACTTGTCTGGTTTACTTTCAAGTCTCAGAAGCACTTTGGGATCCGAGCAAGCACGTGTGCCACGGGAGGAGGCGCAGGCGGTGTTCGCAGGTCTTGGTCGAGTGCCAAAAGACACTGCTGCTGCTGCGGACAAGCGGTTCACAAAAGCCATGGGATGAATCGAAGAATTTGCGCACAACCGACGTAAGATGGTCAAGCTGACCACAAAAAATTCTCTTTCTTGAAGAAATGGTGAGAAAGATTTTGCTGTGCAGTGGTTTTATGTAATAAATACAGTTATTTGGGTTATTCAAACCCAATTTCCGAGTCAGTGTGTTTTGGCGCCGTGTTTGGCACGAAGGAGGTTTTCCCATACGTTTTTCTCAGTGGGCTGGGGCCTGGCATTCTCCTATATGCCTGTTGGCTCTTCCGCCTCTGGCGACGTTGCACTGAGGTACACCAGGGCTTTGTATCCACAGCAGGAAGGGCTAATTTGCTATCCTGCTCTGTGCGCCAGCCTCCAAAAGTGCCACACTGTGCCCAGATCGAAGCTGAACATTGTTGGCACCCCCAGGGCCCAGTGACCCCTCTCCAAAGGGCAGGGCTGGGGGCCAGGAGCTCCCCCTTCTCCCAGATCAGTGTCTAGCCCCAGGGGCAAGGCACAGGCGGCTGCTCTCCTGTTGCCATGGTATCAGCTTCTTGGGAGCTTCTGGGTGCAAAACCTGTCACAGCCCACGCTGCTGAAGGGAGGGGGGGAGGTCCAACTCGCTGCTTTGCCCCACACCTCTGCACACCCAAGATAGCCCGCCCAGCCCGGGGCTGCCGCTCCCCTCCGGTCTAAGAGAACGGCTACAATAAGAATCCCACCCTCGCCTCCCCTCAGCCCTCCCGCTAAAACGGCAGCTGCCGAGCAGAAGGACGAGATCTCACGGGAACACCCAGCAGTTCTCGCGAGAGGACGGCACGCGGAAGTGCCCGGGAGTGATGTAGAAGAGGACAGCTTCCCCCAACAGTGATTTGAGGGCCGAGATCTCGCGAGAACGAATCCGGAAGTGGCTTGGAGTGAGGTGAAAGCCAACGGTTACTGAGACGAGATCTCGCGAGAACATCTGGCAGCTCTCGCGAGAGATCGGAATGCGGAAGAGTGAGGTAGAAACCAACTGCTCTCCCAACGGTGACTGAGGGCCGCGATCTCGCGAGAGACCGAAACGCGGAAGTGGCGCCGAGTGAGGTAGCAACCAACCGCTCTCCCAACGGTGACGAGATCTCGCGAGAACATCCGGCACCTCTCGCGAGAGGCCGGAACGCGGAAGTGGCCGGTTGTGAGGTGGACGCGGCTGAGGGGGAGTGAGCGGGGCGGCTGTTGGGCTGGGCTGGGTCCCCCCCCCGCCTCCGCGAGCTCCGCCGCCCCCCGGCCGCCCCCATGGTGGGCTTCGGGGCCAACCGCCGGGGCGGCCGCCTGCCCTCCCTCGTGTTCGTGGCGCTGCTGGGGCTGGTGGCGCTGCTGTCTTTCAACGCTTGGAGCGCGTCGTCCCGCCAGGCCGCGCTGCTGGAGGAGGTGGCGACACTGCAGGGGCAGGCGCAGCGGGGCGAGGCGGCCCGCGGGCGGCTGGAGCAGCGCAAAACCGAGCTGCTGGGCGCCCTGGAGTCGCACAAGCAGCAGCTGGAGCAAAAGGAGGCGGAGTGCGGGCGCCTGGGTGGGCAGTTGCAGGGCAAGGACGGGCAGCTCCGCAAGTGCGAGGACGGCAAGGTAAGGGTGGCAGCGGCGGGGGAGGCCTCCTTGTCTCACCCCCTGTACACTGCCCAAGGGAGAGGGGGGAAATCTTATGTCTCCCTCCCCCTGCAAGTATCTTCCTTTTGTCGCCTCGTCAGCCTCTCCTCATAGGGAAGCATTTTTCTCCCATGAATTGTGCTCGTTGCCCTTTTCTGGACTGCCTCGAGCTTTTCTGTGTCCTTCTCCAGGTATGGAGACCAGTGCTGGGTACAGCATTCAAGGTGTGGATGCCCCATGGGGCATCACGACATGTTCAGTCCGGATGCCAGCCGGCTTTACGCTGTGACCACCTTTGCTTGCCTGCCTGTCAGGAGGTCTTTGCTTCAGGGTTGCACCTTATTTAAGGGCATCACAGGTGAAACCCTTGAGGTGGCATTATGAATAAGGACCAACAAAGTCAGGACTGAGAGAACCTGTGTCACTGTCTTGAAAGTTGGTGTAAACTGACTCCTGGACTGTACCCTGGCAGTACATGGGTGCAAGGGCTATACTGAATACAGGTGATTGTTAATATGGCAATGAAAACCTTGGAAGCTGTCCTAGGTAGGTAGGGCTGGGAGTCCTGTCCATGGTGTTCATAGGCACTTCTACCCAAGGGACATCCTTCCCACCCCGCATCCTCTCTTCCGCCCTCCCACCCCCCTACAACTAAGAGGGAAAGTCTGAGGTGCCAGAAATGCCCTATAAAATGGCACAAGTTAAAAGCAAGAGTAATGAGGATGCTGCACCAGCAGGGAAGTTGCTGGGTAGCTGTTGCAGATGAGTTTGCTTCACTTCAGCTTTCTTCCATGACCTCCCACAACCATGATGGCAATACACCAGCATTATCGCAGGAATCAGTATGAGTCATGTCCTGTCCTGTCCTCTTCCCCCCCAGCTTTTCCCATAATGGAAAGAAAAGAAGAGAGCTTTCCTTTTTTGTATCTGGTCTGTTTGAACAGCTCCCGTAGCAGTGGGACACAAACAGCTCTACTTCTTCCCTTTGACCTGTGGCAAGTTAGGGCATCCTTGATGTTTTGGGGGAATGTTCCTAAAACTATACCAAAGGCACAGGCACTTGCTTGTATGGGATGGTTTGGATAGGGATGGTTTCTGTGCGCAGGCGCTTGGGCTAGATGACCTCCTGAGGTCCCTGCCAGCCCTACTCTTCTGTGGTTCCATGGTCTGTTTTGGCTAATCAAAAATTCATCCAAAACTTTAAAATTACAAGGAATTAGCCTCACTTCCTGGATAGTGTGTGTGGTAAATATTTTTGTGCAGCACAGGTGCTACCTGTACTTCTCCTTTTTGACCATATGACCTAAGGGGATTTAAATTATCCTGCACATGTGGAGTTTTTTAAGCTCAAAAATGCCTTTTTTAATTTTATGGTTAAAGTTAGCCATGGGTAGTGCTAGCCATCTTGTGAAGGAAATCTTATTTATCCTTTTGCATATGGCAGTTTCTATTTATTGTGGGAAAAGGTGAGCAAATAGATTTTGTGCCAGCATCGGTATACTTTTGTGACAGTTTAGCAAGGTTAGGTTAAGCAAGCAGTCTTTTCATAGTGAGAAGTGAAGAGTATGTATTAATATGGTTACGTTTGACAGACTCTATGTATGGTAACAGATGTAGTGCTTCTTGGATGTGGTTGGCAATTGTGTACTTCTAGTTGAACATTTAATTTTAGTTACTGCCCTCATAATAGAATTGATGAAGTATCACTGTGCAACTACCTTATTGCTTTTCCTTGAGCTTCCTCCTGCCTGTCATTTAATCATATTTTGCTGTAGTGTTATTTAATAGCAGTATTTGTGATGACACAGTTTTACAAGTGGAACTGATAGTTAACTTCATTAAATGGGAACTATTCAGGTTCTTGTTTTTAGAAACTGCCCAAGTTTTTTAAATGAAAATTATCTTGAGTCCAAATAAAAATATATATACTTTATTCCCTGTAGCAGAAATAAATTGGGGAAGTCCACAAATTCTTCCTTTTAAGTAGAAGTGCCACACATTGATCTGTTTATGGTAAACTTTGGTTCATTTTCCACTGCAGCAATACATGAACCATTTGCATCTTGCAGTTGAAGTGAAAAGTGGTATTTGGTAGGGATTAACTTTTGAGAGCCTAGAAAGTAGAGGTACACACATATGCAAAATTGCCATCAAGTCCATAGCCTAGTCCATGCACTTTTCTGAAAAATCAAGTATCAGCAGAAAATAAAAGAATTATTATACCACACTTTGATTTAACAGTTCACATTTGATAAATGTCAATGAAAACCTGTAGTTAACATGTAATTGCACAATGCTAAAATAAAAAAAAAAATGTGCCTCGTTAAAGAAGCTGAAAATTATGCTAAACTAGATGCATTTCATTGTTACATACCATATATCTGTCTTATTGCTTTGTGAATAGAATGCATTGGATTTTTTTCAAAATTTTTTTTGTTTTTTGGATGACTTTGTTTGAAATTTTGATTTTAAAAAAAAAAATCCTGCTGTATTACCAGCTCCTCCTTCCTGACTATAAATGACTTTGACTATGAAAGTTTCTAAAATTATTGACTCTGTCTGTGTGTGTGTGTGTGTGTGTGTGTGTGTGTGTGTGTGTGGTGTTTCGAAGCCAAGAAATAGCACTTGCATTAAATAAGCAAATATAAGTTCCTTTAGAGCTATTTGATCTTAACTCTGAAATTGGAATATCAGATTAATAAAATACTGTAAGATTTGAGCATTTAGAGGGAAAAAATCCTACTCTTCATTGCATTTGTTTTTACACCAAATTGACTATAGAATCAAATTTACCTAACTATAGTAGCTTTTTGTATCCTGTTTATTGCTTTAAACAGAAAATGGCGCAAGTCACAGGTCAGGCCTACTAATGTTGAAATGTTGCCATCTAGTAAATTGTGGTTAGACTGCTTAGCATAGTTGCATTATTCTGCCTTTATTAGAATGTGAGAAGCAAGGATTTCTGACCTGTCATGGTTACAACATCATTCTTGTGCTACTGTATATGAGAGTGCATATTTCTTGCTTGAAGGAGCACATTAAAGAATTTTTTTTTTTATTTTTTTTTTTAGTATTGCAGGACATGCAGAAATGAGAACCCAAAAGAACCCACTAGGGACTTCGGTAGCACCTTTTTAACATTTCCTGAGGTGTCATTTTAACTGAAAATAGTAAATAAAACGGACAATAACTGTTTAATTGTCCAGTGTTAATTTTCCTTGAGGGTTTTACTGTAATGAGAAATGTCTTTGTTTTGTTTCTCACTGGCTAAAACAGTGTCTGTTATGACTGTTTAAAGCCCTCATAGAAGGTGTGCATGGTAGAAACTGGCTGTGATCATTTGATTCCTCTCCTTCAATTTAAGACTATCTTAAACAGTTCTAATAATTATCATTAGCAAATACAGGCCACAGAATGACAGGAATGCAGAATAACTTGAAAGCCAAGCGCTGCAAAACTGCAGTGCTTAGCTGCAGAGGAATAGCCTGGATGCTAGCAAATGCTATAAAACACAATCAAGTTTTGACTTCTTGCAGATGCACTTGAAATGGCACCCATGTAAACTATCAGCAGGTCTTGTACCATAGACTGGTAATATGCAAGACTTCAGACTCTACCATAGGCACTGATTTGGAAATATCGCTAGTTTATAGAATACTTGGTTTCAAATTCTGGCTGATTAGACAGTAAAAGGCATTTATAACCTCATGTCTAAAGTATCACCGGAGAAAGCAAGAGGGACTAATGCAGTGGGTTAATTGCATTGTCTGTCTTCTCCCCAGAATAAAAATGATACCAAGGACTGTAGCAAAGCTGTACACAGTTATTTGGCATGTTTCTAAATTGCTTGGAATATTGCAAGATTAAGGACTTGTTTGCACAGGGGGTAGCTACCTGATTAGCCTGAGTTGCTGCATACTGTGTCCATGTGATGCGATTTCTTACGGAGTAGTAACTAGATACGTACAGCATAGTCTGTCCTCCCATTCCAAGCAGCAGTATTTTCACCTTGTAGCAAGCTGCTGGATATTCAGGTGCCTGGATCTTTCCTGTGTGTGCAGTGTTGATGGTTTTTTGGCTGTCTTCCCGTATTACTTTGCACACCACCCAGACTAGCTATTTCTGTCTTACTTCTGTATCCTCTAATTCGCACAAGTTATACTGATTGAAGTGACTTGTTTTTTCCTCCTTTAAATGACTGGTGTGCAGCCAGATTTGATACTTTGTGCTTTTGTACATTTGCACTTGCCTGCTTCTGGAGTTGCACACTAACGTTTTATTTTAGCCTTGTGCGTTTCCTTAGAATGTGTTCAGAGGTTTTGGATTTTCTCACCCTGTAGGATGAGGTGAAGTTTTGGAGTTTTAATCTTGCAACATGGGTATTTTTGAGGCTGTCAAAAGACGCCTACATGGGATCATAACTGGATGCCATGCACAGTGTTTTGAAACTGAGGGTATGCAAAGGCTTTCGAGGGGGCAGAGGACAAAAAGTCTCCAGCAGTGTTTGAGGCACCTCTCCGGATGGCAAGGAGCTGAGGATTTTGGGATGGAACACAAGTGTTTATGATGTTGCTAATGAAGCAAAGAAGTGGAGGATTCCAGGACCAACAGCAGCTCTGGGTAAAGAGGTATCTGGAAGTCGGGACTGGACATGCTAGCAGACCCTCCAGAAACGGAACTGCGCTCCACCTCCTTACCCATCAGCCTTTCAGCTGTAGAAGAACCTAGTCTCCTAGCACCACTGTGGAGGAGACTGGTAAGCACTGCTATGTTAACCTTTATTCTAAGTACTGGGTATAGCATGCCATGGGCTACACCTGATATTCTTATTGCTGGTGCTCAGAGCTGACATCTTGGCTGCCTGTAGCCTAACTTGCTCTTTTCCCTCCTCCAGTTGCTCCAAATAGGGATGGTGCCATTGTCAGTAGAAAGCAGTAGGCTGCTCCGCCAGAGTCAACTTGCCACTGTGTTCCTCTGTCTGTGCTACACACTCAGAGGAGGCATCTTGCCAATTCAGAGAAGAAAGCATTATCACACAAATATTTGTTGATGGTAGGGTAATCCACAGTTCCATTGTGAGGACATAATGTACTCTGTGCATTGTGTTTTGATTTGAGCAAGAAATGATTTGGGTTCATTGGGATTTATCGGCACAGAACTTTAACAAAGGTATTTCTCAGAACAAGATGACTTACTATCAGTAAGCAAATATCACTTAGGAAAGAGGGGGGCTACCCAGCAGTAGTAATGTACTAATACGGGGAGCCCAGCGTACCGATGATAATTCACTGCAATATTGCATGTGCATGATAGAGGACTTTGATCAAGCTTGCTGGGGATATAAAAGGGGCATAGAAACTGTTCCGTCTGTGCCCTAGTGTTACAAGATAAGACTGCCTGCTGCCTTGTTCCTCTGTGCCCTCCATTGACACAGAGTGTTAGAAAGGTCCATACTGGTAAATCTCAGCAGCAATTGTGGCTGGGTTTTCCTTAGCCTTTGCTTTTTGGCTGTCTGTATTGGGGGTATGCCCTTAGTGTCAGAACTGTCGGCCTCAGTGCAAACACCATCTAATCCACCTGCCAACTCCCCAGAATAATTCGTTTCTGAGATGTGGAGATTTAAGGTTCCTAACAGTGTGCAAATGTAATAACCTCTCTTTTTCTGCACAGTCTCAGACCTGCATGTTTTGAATACAGTCTCCTGTCAATTAGGAGAGTTTCTCCTATGGGGGGGTGGGTATTGAAGTCGTAGGGGAGGAGAAGTAAAAAGTGACTTGCCATCTCCAGAGTTTTTCCAAGACTGGGCATGGACCCTGAAGATGGCATCTCAGAATTGGGTGAGGGTGAAAACTTGTTTTTTTGGGGGAGAGAGGGGGGAACTGAACAAAGACAACTGAACACTGGTTGTAACTTTTTCTCACCTTACAGAGGCTGAACCTGAAATGCTTGCCATTGCCTTTATCAGCTGCTTCATGTCATGTTGTGTAAAGAAAAGAAGAAATGCTGGACATTGTAGAAGTGTGAGATATTGCCTGACACACTCAGTCTTATAAGGGAGTTGTTGAAGAATGAGAGAGGGGAAGGCCTCTCCAAAGCCAGATGTCTGAGAGAGAGGCCTTTCCCTGATCCAAGAGACTGAAATGGGGAGCTGCAGAGCCAGTCGATGGGGGCTTGTGAACAGACCAACACGAATGCAAAGCATGCTCCATGAAAACTTCCACTTCCCCTCTACTATCATGCACCAAAGGAAGCGGTGGTGGTCACATCAGCCTGACTCTTCCATCCTACAGATCCTAAATAATTTGCTTGGAGAACCATAAGAACCCCCATCCATGGGTTGTTCCCACGTGAGAGTGAAAGCGGCAGCTTCTGGGAGTGGACTACTTTGTTCCCTTTCTGTTCAAACATAGGTTATTGCTATGCCATTTCAGCCTTGGAGTCCTGAATGGAAAAGCCAGAGCAGTGAGTGGCTACATGAACTGATAACTTCCTTTGTTATAGATTTCAAACCCCTTCACTCATGCACTGTTTGTACAATGTTACAGTATTTGCATCTTTGGAAAAATTAAAGAATGGTTCTATTTAAATATGGTCATCTCTAATCAAAACATCTTATGATCTAAAATCTGAAAGGATCCAGTACTATGAAAGTACAGCTTCCAACTTTAAAAATTCATAAAGTAAGAAAGACATAGAAAAAACTAGAATTCTTGTTTCCAAAATGATACCTTTTATTAGACCAACTGGAAAATGGCAAGAAAATTGTCCTTTTTCCTTTTCTTGCCGTTTTCCAGTTGGTCTAATAAAAGGTATCGTTTTGGAACCAAGAGTTCTAGTTTTTTCCATGTCTTTTTGTTTCAGACCAACACAGCTATCAGGTATACCCCTAAAGTAAGAAAGAACACTAATGAAAACATGCTTTTTTTTTTTTTTTTTTTTTTTTTTTTATGGCCTGGCAAATCACAAAACTACTGCTGATGCCCTACACTGGCATGGCCTTTTCATGGCCTTTTTCCTGTATGATGTATGTATAGTACAAAGTAAACATTGCATTTTTGAAAAAACAAACAAAAAACCTCCAAGCAATAGTTTTTCCTTAAACAGGATTGCAAGAAATTCCTTATGATATATTTCTGCCAGGTCTCATTTAGAAATATGTGCCTTAGTAGCTGTCTGAAATGCCCTGAAAGCTTCTTGCTATTCACCTTCCAGTTGTGTGAGGGCCTTGATGGACATTGCACAATCAACACATTAATCGCACGATAAATCCATAATATGTCACGTGTTCGGCCGTGATAAAATGGCAAACTAGCTACAAAGCTGTTCCATACTTAGTGTGGAACATCCTTGTGGCTGATTTGCATCCTGCTTGAATTTGAATTTGTGGCATGTTTAGCATCAGGCTGCACAATGGTGGATGGGCTCCCTGAGTGTCAGCAAGCTGAAAGCTTGTATAGTGTAGACCTGCTCCCTTGATGCCAACCAACTGAAAGGGTGCTGTGAGGGACCTATTCAGTGTCTGGATCTCCATGTACACAGCTGTGCAATATGGATCTGACATTTTACCCCAGATCCTAAGAATTACACATCCTGCCATGCATGTCTGGCATGGCAGGATGCATCATTTTTTGGGGTCCAGGATAAAATTAATCAGATATCAATTGCATGGCTAAACTCACATCTGCCTGGGGCCTGAAATGCCTGTACTTGCTTTCAGATGTTGGGCAGAGTACAGAATTCAGTTATAATTCAAAGCAGGTACTGTCTGGCAGCTTCTAGCCTTTCTGTTAGCAATTGCTTTCTACTCTTCATTCTCCCAAAGGCACACTTTACTGTCAGTGTGGTAGTTACAGTTTTCTATTTTATACAGATATCCATTCTGTTATACGGAAGCTTCATCATCAGTGGTGGTAGAAGATAAGCAGAATCTCCCTAGATAACAGGGACACTGTCATACCACAAAAGTTCACAGTGTAGCTGTGGGAACAAATTTACCCTTTTTTTGGTTTTAGTTAAAGGGAAGAGGCATGACTTTTAGAGCACTCTGCCATCACAAATTCTTTCCAAACAGCTTGCATTAATTTGGTAAACCTACCACAGTTGTTAAGTGGGCCTTGGAACACATCAGAATCCCCCTTTCTATTTATAAATTTGTGCCTTGCATGGAGAGCAAATGAGAATATCCTCTAGTTTCCCGGTATTTATGTAGAACTCCAGTCATGCAAAGTTATAAATAACCCCAGGACTCGCAAGCTTTACAGCACAGGATCATGGTCTTCCTTGAATAGTAGTACATCCCTCCATCCCAGTGGCTGATCTGCTTGCTTCAAATCAGTTAGCTACTGAACGGTAGTTATTTGGTATGAGAAGCTTCCAGGTGACAATTTCCACAGGCTTCTAGATGGATAGGGGAGCCTTTGTATTGGTGCGCTACTGCAGCTCTAAGATCTCTGTAGATCTCCACATAAGTGCCTTTTCTCATCCTAGGTCTACAGCACGGTCCTTTGCAAGCAGTTGATGCCTGTTTCACTAGCCCAGAAATGGTGCTGCCCAGAGTGAAGCTGTTCCATCAAAAGTCCTTCCAGAAACAGCACTGTCTTCATTCTCATTCACCTATTGGTATGATGGTGGGTGGGAGGTAGCTTAGCTGCTGTTGGAAAAACTATTGCTAAAGTTGCTTGGTAATATACTGGTGGCTTGCAAAGCTGCCTCTGCTGGCATCATATAAAATAAGTCTGTACAATCTGCATATTTCTGAATAGTAGCTTTGCAGCACGGAGAGCTGTTCTGTCCTTAAGTGGTCTGGTGATGGTTTGAATACAATGATGCCTAAGAAAAAAGAGTTGGATTAGGGGATAGTGGCAGAATGATCACAGCCAATTTGATGTTTGATCCCTAGACCAACTCCAGGTTTTCCTAGATACCCCAAAATGTGATATGGGCATAATCGAACATGCTATAGGTCCCTGTAGCAGCATGGAGGAGCATGGCATGTTCATCCATAACATTTTGATGTATAACTCAGGAGAAATTCTGCTGGATAGCAGCAGTGCCTTATAGGAAAGTTAAAGCTGACTGTCCTTTTGGATGCAGTTACCATCTGCCCTCTATTAGGCATCACTGCAAAGCAACCCTTTGCATGTAAGGGGCTTGCAGTTCTCTTTTCTTATCCTACTGTCTTTCATGTGAAGGAGAACTGTTGTAATTGCTATTTAGGCAGCATCAGTGATGGAAACCTATGTCGACCATACTATAGAAAGTCCTAGAACTGACTTCCTCACTTTCATATTTTATCTTTGAGTAACAAAAACGAGAGCCAAGGAGAATTTTGTGCCCCTTCACTATAGCTCTTGAGGAAAATCCTTTTTTTTTTCCCTTATCCATATTAGTAGTTATCAAGAACAGTGCAATAGCTCTATATTCTAGGAGGGCTGTGGGGAACTGGATTCTCTCCATATTTTCCTTCATGAGCATAGGTGGGAGGCTCCGTGAACTAGAGACGAGCTTCTCTTCTCTTCGCTACCCTCCCACAAATTACTGGTTTCATAGATGTTAGGAGCTGGAAGGGCCCTCTCAAGATCATCAGGTCCAGCCCCTCTGTGCTTGGGCAGGAAAGACCACTGGGGTCAGATGACCTCAGCAGGCTGAATGTCCAGGTGTTTTTTGAAGACATTTAGAGTAGGTGGTTGTACTGCTCTGGGTGGAGTCTATTCCAGACTCCAGACACTGGAGTCGTAAAGAAGTTTTTCCTTATGTCTAATCTAAAGTGGTCTTCTAGCAATGTATGACTTGGTTCTGGTTTGAAGGATATTTGCCTTCAGCTAAGCCGTCTTGATTATGAGTGATGGTTCTGTTTATTAGCTTTGGTTCTGGTGCCTTAAGTTCTGAAGGAAAATATAGTAGAAATATTTATATATCTCTCAAAGTATCTTCCAGTATCAGAGAAGATTCCCTTTTCAAAATCAAATGTGTTACAAAAGGTAGAAATGGGTAGGTCAGGAACAGGAAAGACCAGAGATCTAAGAAGGCTTCCGCTGTCAGGAGCTCCAGTGAATTGCTTCTGAAGAAGGTTAAAACTGTATCTCCTGAATTTTGAATAGTATAAATTATAGAGAAATAACCTGTGTATTCAGCATGCAAATTGTAAGACAATTCATTTTAAATACAAAAATAAACATATTTAAAAGGATTGAGTCTAGGTTCCCATATAGGGGATGAGTAAAGGAAGCAAATGTTTTGTTTTGTTTTGTTTTTTTAATAGGGCTGTCAAACTCTTTAAAAATTTGATTGTGATTAGTTGTGTGTTTAAAAAAATTAGTCACAATTAATTGCTATTTTAATCGCGCAACTAAAAATTTCAAAATTATGCACAGAGAAATGCAAAATTATGGAGGGGGTGTGTGTACCGGCAAAATTTGTGAAGGTGTGGGTGTGTGGGGGGTTGGAGCCTGGGGAAGCAGGTCCCCGCATGCCCTGGCAGGATGCGAGGTGCGGTGTGTCAGGAGTGAGGAGCAGCAGTAAGGCTAGGGGGGCTGTGGCTTGGGAGTGAGGGGCAGAACACTGCATATCACTGTCCCTGCCAATCGTATACCCCCCCCCCCCCCCCACACGTGTCCTCTTTTTTGAAACTGGAAATACGGTAACTGTACTGGAATGCAGCCCAGCGGTGTGTAGAGCAGCGCCCCTATGGAGGGGAGGGGCGGAGGATGCTGACCAAGGCCCCCATGGTGAGGGAGGGAGTGGGGCAGGGGTGAATGGCGTCCTGGGTCTGAGGTGGGTTGTGGGACAGACCTGCTGGAGGCTCGTCCAAGGGTGCTGGGTGGGGGGGTGGCGCAGCTCCCTACTGGGGCGCATGCCCTTGGGGGAGGCATGTGAGGCATGTGCCCCCCAGATTTGTGTGGGGCAGAGACGGGCTGCCTGCATCGGGCTGGGGCTCTGTACCCTGCTGCCTTTGCCCCAAGAGCCACATGACACTTATGCCTGTTGCTGCTGCGGGGGGGACAGGGGAAGTGCGGAGCAGCCAGTGTGTGGTGCCGGGGGCAAAAACAGCAGGGCACAGAGCCACAGTGGGCAGCCTGCCTCTGCCGCATGCGCATATCTGGGGGGGCACATGCCCCCCATTCCTCCGGGGGTGTGCACAGCAGTGGGAAGGTGCACCCCTGCATGAGCCACCTGTAGCTCCATCCCACAACCTGCCCCAGTCCCTCCCTCACCATGGGGACCTCGATCTGCACCCCCGCCCCTTCCTCTCAACAGACCTACCTGCCAGGCACCACTCTACACACTGCCGGGCTGTGTTCCTGGCTGCCTACATGCGGTTGCTTGAGTGTGTGTCTGTCTGTGTCCGCCTCTGTTTCTGCTGTAGCAGCCTGGAGCCTGTACCTGGGCTGCCCTGCACTGCTGTTGCTGCCCCATGTTCTGCTGCACTGCCACTGATGCTCCTAGATCAACACAAGAACCAATTAATGTGTTTAATCATGCACGTTAACTGTGATTAATTGACAGCCCTATTTTTTAAGTTTCTGGGTATAAGTAAAGTTGGTATTTATACAAAATTGATGGCTTATAATGGAGATAATTTTGCTTTGCAGTTTTTGCCATATATAGTTGGAGTTACTGTTCTGTGTTTTGACTGTATATAAAAGTGCTAACTATAGGGAACGGAACTCTTGAAATTTTATGTTTTTAAAAGAACAACTGGGTGCAAAGCTCTGAAATTGCCCGTGATTTGATCACCATTCCTGTGGGCAAGTACATCTTACGCTCCTCGTTATGCTTTTCTGTGGGGCAGAAGTCCCACCCTTAGCTGCCTCAGACTTTCTCACTGGCTGCTGAAATAGGTGGAATTTACAAAGCACTCAGAGGGGTTCCCTTTAGGAACAAGTATTACAAATAAGATGACCAGTATCTTTTGGGAAATTACTCCCTCCTCCCATCTCTCCCATCCACTGGCTGCTTGAAGGAGAGGTGTAGGATAGTATTTCTCCTTCCACTGGGACCAGAGTAGTTGAAAGTGCCTCTCAACCTACCACGTCGTTCAGTTCCTTTCCTTTGTTGTGGGCACGTGCTTTAGTGCTGATACCACCACATTGGGTATCGATGGTGTAAGCTAGGACATCATAATCTGTCACAAGCAGAAGAGCGCTAATGAGTTTGTAAAGCATGACTAGAACGGTTGGCTTCATGCCATTGTGTACGTAGTATTTTTCATGATTTGGATAATTCTTGAATGTTAATAGTTTAAGGGTCCTCTATTGGGCAAACAGAATTTTAGTATCAGTCAGATGCTGAGTGTTCTCTTTCAAACAGAAAGCTAAAGATGCACTGTGAAGCCTTTTTAAGGGGATGAGTAATCTGGTCAAAAATGTGGGGAGATGATTTTGGTGCTTTTTAAGAGACTGAGGTCATGATTTTTCAGCAGAAAATCTTACCTGACTCTCAGACTTTAAAACTTCAGGAACTGGGTGCAAATTGAAACAGCCAATGTCCTTCCTTCCCAAAGTGTTGGATATGTGGGGGTCTTGAAACATTTGCTTTTAAAAGTAGCTATAAGATTGTAGAAGCATTAAAGGAGAAGAGGAGTTGAATTCCAATATTGAATAATGCTGAAGCCATAGCAGGGGGTCACTTTTGACATGACCTCTGCTAACCTTGGAGGACATTAATGTTGTAATAGATACAAAAATAACAGAACTAAAAAATCCTGTCCTGCAAAGTCACTGCTTATATGAGGTGGGCCTAGGACTATCACAAATAGATCTCTCTGTTGCGTGAGAATTGCCATGCAAAGTCAAGGGAGTTTTTGATCAGGTACAGTATGTTTTGTGTCTCCATCTTTTCCTCTTTATTTTTGTTCTCCCTTATTAAGTGAAGAAACGTAAAACATTTTGATATGATGGCTTTTTATTATATATTTTTTATGTACTGCAATTGTCAGTGGTGTTTTTAAATGACATAATAAGCTTATCTAATCAAAAAGGCCCTTTAAAAGTCTGCATACATCAGTACTGACACAGGCTCCTTAAAATGATGCATTTAGATTATCAGTATTATTTAAAGCACAGGTTCTCAACTGTTTTGCCACAGCATCCTACTTCAGTAAAACTCAAAAACTGTAAAATAATTTTTCATTATGAATAGTTTGTATTTATTTCTGTGCATTTAGGTGCGAGCAATGAAAATCAACTATTATGCTGCAATTTGTGGTCCTCCTTCAGTAAAAAGCTGCTGCAATTTTTTGTAATCTAGATGAACCTGTACTTCTGTTTTAATTTCCAGAGAATACATCTGTTAGAATTAGGTTTAGCTGAACCTAAAGTGGCACTGAGCTTGGGGATGTCATTTTGTTATGTTTAATTGGTATTTTGTACTTCCAGCACCTTTCATCTGGGATTTCTGAAAGCCCATTACAAAGTTTTTAAGATTGTTTCTGATTTTATTGTGAGATCAAAATGCATTCAGATGCACCTGGCTTAATCAGCTCCAAAAATGCATTTTAACTTATTTAGAATGATGATTTTTTTTTTCTTTCAGATCAAGCTGCAGAACAATATATCATATCAAATGGCAGACATACATCGTTTAAAGGGTAAGGAACGTCCAGTTCGAGTGTGATATGGCATATTTTGGAATTCTCTGGGTGTTGAGGAATGGGCCTGAAATACAATATTTAAAGAATATCTGGTGCTAAAGAATTAACAAACGGTAGCTCATCTCCTTCGTGTAAACTCAGGATTTATGAAATACTGCATTACGTTCTCAGGCTTAGATGAATGTTGGGGTGGACTTTCATAGCGGTCTTTGTTATGAAGTGGCAAAGACAGCATGCTTCTTAGAAAACAGCTTGGAGCATATCTAAAGTCTTTGTCATGATAAAGATGATATGTGATATTACATGGGCTAATAATATGAAATGTATATTAAACATTTAGTGTAAAAACTATCAATACAGCAGAGGGAGAAAAAAATCTTCTGAATTTTGCAAAGCTTAGAGACCTGTGGAATTAGAAATGGGCCTGAAAACTTCACTTACAGTTGGTTGGATTTTCCGTGTGTGCACTAGGAAGATTGCAGCTCTGTGCTCCATATGTTGTAATGTTGACTTCTGTCTTTCTGAAGATCTTGAGCTTATGTTTAAAGCAGTTGAGAGGAGCTATTGCCAAAAATTCATACCTGCCTGCAGGCCAAATAGATTTAATTACTGAGTGTATATAAATAGATGTAACTTAATAATAAAATAGTAGGCAGCTTCACAAATATTTCACATTTGCAGCTTGCACAAGAAGGGAAATTTCTAGAGCAGCTGCTTATAAAATTAAAAACGTATGTCAAATATTAATATAGATAAGTACAAAAGTATGATATTTGTTTGAATTTCACTCTTTTCAGTAAAAAAAAAAAAAAAAAAAAAAAAAAAAAAAAAGCATAGAACATGCCTGCTGTATTTTAAAAGCGGTTTTTAACTAATGTAAAGTGCTGGCCTCTCTTGAAGCTTCCAGTTATTGCCACGTGTCAGAAAATCAGCTTGAATATTACTTCCCACAAATAGGTACATCATTTTAATGAAGATGTAGCAATAGTTAAAATTTCCCCTTCCTTCCTTAGCATGGAAGGTCACAGGTACTGTTCTTAAAGTTTTAAAATAAACTTTGCTATTGGCTTCTAGTCTACATAATACCTTGATGCATCAGGCAAATATGCAATGCATATTAAAGATTTTGTCAACAGTTAATCAAGAAATATATTGTAGGAAAGTAAACTGACCTATCTGAGGGGATGCTCCTATATGAGGCACCAATAGTAAAAAATATGCATGTTGGGAGGACTACTTCCTACTCACTTTGATTTGTATTATTTGGCTTAGAACAACTAGCAGAGTTACGTCAGGAATTCATCCGTCAAGAGGACCAGCTTCATGAGTACAAGAAGAACAATACTTACCTTATGAGGAGGTTGGAGTATGATAGGTATGACTTGGAATGTTTGTAGCAACTATAGACTTATGTACTGTTTTCATAAAAGTAAACCTGTGTTAAAGTGCAAACTGGGAACATAGAGATTGCTCTTTAATCCTCAGACATAAGTGTCTCCAGTGGGAAGCTGTCAAATCAAAGGTGGTATCAGCACTGTATTTGAAGCCCCGTTTTCTGGTGCTCAAGGCTGGCTGAGAATGGAAAAGTGTCTGGAGATTATAATTTGTCAAGATTTGTGCCAATTTTTTTTTAAGTTTGACTTTAAATTCTCCATTTCTGGAACATCAACAATTGACTTGATGGAAGAGCTGTTATATTTAGCCTGCGGCTTTTTGAAGCGTTGAGGCTATGTTCATCAAAGTCTCCCTGACAAATTTATTTTGTTGGAATGAAAGTGAAAATGTTGTGGATAGTTAAAACTTCAAGTCATTTTCAGCCTTTCGTAGTAATATTTGATCCGTGGTCTAAAAGAACATCAAGGTGACAAAGTCAAGCGCTGAGAACTTAAGATACACCAAAAGCAATGTTGCCTCTGCAGTCTTACATGATTCCCTTTGCTCGCTTTTTTCTGACTGTAGTGAAGCCTTGATATTTTATAGTAATATGTTTGTATTCAGTTTTGTGTGTTTAAAGGAGAAAAGACCACTGCACAAAAATATAGTCCATCTTGCTGCATCTTGTCAACAACCACATAGTTTATCATCAGCGTTGTATCGTTAGATCTGCCCCACAGATTCTGCTGCTTACACTAAGAGTGACTCATGATGATGGTTGGCAGTCATTCTCTCTCTGAGTGGTTGCCACACTTTTTTTGGTGCACATACCCCTTTTTAAGATTATTATAATGCTTTGTACTCCTATTATTTTGTATCATGGATTTTAAAAAATTAAAGTATAGCACTTACAACCATACTGTAAGCTCTTCAGGACCCTAACAGATATTGTAGACAACTTCATTTTTTTTCTTTTCATCCTTTTTCTCTGCTTATAATTTTGCTTTTCCTTCTGCTTTCCCATTCTTTCCACACATACCCTTTAGAAATGTGTTGCATACCCAGGTTTGAGAAACACAGCTGTATGTGATGAACAAGCACTAGAGGAGGGTGAAACAGTTTGCCAGAAGGTTTCATAGATATTTGCTGACAGCAGAATAATGACAAGACTTGGGGATTTGGGGTTCCTTTCCCACTTCTGGAGAGAGATGTGCTTAGACCTTCAGTCCAGTTCCCTTCTCCAGTCCTCAGGCTTCTCACTCCAGGCCCAGATTTCTTGTCCCGCTGTCCTGCCAGCTTCTGTTTGTGCCAGTTCATTTTTTTCTTGAGGTGGTTATGGGAAAACTGGTATAATGCAAACCATATGTGACTGTAAATATGCTTCCTGTTAGTTTGCAGTGTGGACAGCAGATCAAAGAAATGCGAATTCAACACGAAGAAAATATAAAGAGGTTGGTGGAGCAAGCTGTACGGGAACAAAAGGTAAATGGTTAAAAATAATCTCATCTTTGAAACGGGGATTTTTTGTTTCAATGCCCTTCATTATTAATTGCAGTCAGTTGGGACTAATTTAGAAGTCTGGGGCATTAGCTGTGGCTTGCCAAATGGTTAAACTTTTAATTAATTATGTTTTTACATGTTCTGTGCTGTACTAAAAAACTCTTTTTTTTTAGAGAAAAATGGATTGTGTAGTATTATAATGTTGGGCTGTATTGTGGCAGGTGCAGCAAGATAAACATTACCTTGCTATTTAATAACTTACATAAGCAGCAGCCTAAACAATTATGCATTATGCATATTTCTGTCAGTGTTGCATAGATGTTAGTAGCTGCCACTACAGTAATTCCTCTGCCTTTTAAATAAAGTGCCATTTATTCTCCAGTAAGTACTTCAAAATACCAGTTTTTTTTAAGGAAAGATTCTTGCCTTACATTCTTGTCAGTATTTGCAGAAAGGGGTAAGAACAATATCATAACTTCACAGTGAAAAGAATTTCCTTTGCTGTAATTTAAGCCCATTTTTTTTTCTATTTGCAATAATTACGGAAGGGAGTTCATGACCTTCCTTTTTACAGTCCCCTTTTGCATTTTGGAGGATGATTCTCACATCCCCCTCAGGCTTCTCTAGGCCAAGCAAACTTAGTTCTTTCAGCCTGTTCTGCTACACCAGAGCTGGTTTTGTTCAGAGTGTCTGGGGGCCACGCCAGCCACGGCCCCAGGCCACTCACCAAGCAGACCATACATTACAGGGGCTAAACACTGCGGGGGCAGCATAACTGGACAAACACCTCCCTGGAGTCATCTGTCCCCAGCACTCTTTCCTGCCCAGGGCAGGGGGTCGGACTCGATGATCTACTGAGGTCCCTTCCCATCCTAAAACCTCTGAAATCTGTAGAGCCCTGAGCAATGTCACGGGAAGGTCCCCAGGAGACGACAAGGACTTAGCCATCACCACCTTCTGGAACCTTCTTGATAGGAAAGAGGAGAATTTATTTAGAGTGCTCCTGTGACTGCACCAGGTCAGGGAAATGCTTTACTAGGACGTCAAAGTCTCCACTATGTTAAAGGCCACAGAAAGATCTAGTAAGGTCAAAAAGACACCATTTGCCCTGTTGATCTCCAAGCGAAGATTGCTGACCCAAGGCCACAAGCACAGGCTCTGTGCTTATACCCAGAATGAAGGCCAGACTGATGTAGGTTCAGGAATTGGATGGCATGCAGATGTGGCTGGAGCTGTTCTTCTATCTGGTAAATGCTCTGTACAACCCCACCCATTTTATGTTCTTTTCCTCTAAATAAAAATGTAATATTTTACTTATAGCCAGGCTGCAGGTTAGCAGCCTGTTTTAGTGCTGACCTTAATATCTGTAAAATAAATTGCAGATACACAGCTGAGCAGCTGCACGTTTATTTAATATGTACCAGGTAAAACTGTAACTACTCTGGCATATCCATTCTGGGGACATGTGTTATTTCTACAAATGGCTGCTACCTTTCTCCAAATTGATAATATCAGATACCTTGCTGAAATTTCTCTCTTGCAGTAAATGGGAGACAATGCTTTGGTAGAAGGCCTTCAGGAGTGCTTAATGATAGTAATGCTCTTGGTGGGGAAAGATGTGGCCAGAGCAGTCTGTCTCTGCTGATTGGCTGCTGCAGTTGAGAAGCCTCAAACTGAAGAGTAAGAAAATCACCTTTTTTTCCTTTTGAAGGTTGTGTCTGTTAATGTCCGTTTAATCTGTTTTGACAGCAGGGTACACAGAAAACCCAGCCCAGTAAAGACACGGAACTGGGTTTGACTGAAGATGATCAGGCCATGTCAAAGAACGTTCAAGAGACAGAAGCAAAAACTGTAGTAAAAAATGAGGAACCCTCAGATCGCCTTGCAAATGACAAAGGTACTTCCTTTTGGTGTCACTTTGCGTAAACATAAAATAATAGTGTTATTCCTCTGGATTAAGCAAAATGATGAGTTTTCTTTTTTATTGTAGGACAGTGAGGTGTCTGCCTTTGCTCTTTAGTAGGTAGTTACATATCCTGATTGCAGAAACCATCATGTTGGTGCCCTTCTCTCTCCTCGTAGGGCAGATCAGTCCCTGAATCCAATCAAGGTGGTTTTGATCCCTCCAGAACAGTTGAGGCACGCTGGCAGGAGGCTTCTGTGGGAAAGGTTGGGAGATTGTTACCAGCGTTGCTTGTTCTGTAGCTAAAGAACTTGGCTCAAGTGGTGCCAGCCTAACACCCTGCAAATGTTAAATTTACTCTTTTAAACTGTAAAAGGACAGTAAAGAAGCACTTTGTATGTTTATTTTGACAGAGAAAATCAAACCAGGAGGTGATGCAGGCATGCCTGAAATAGAAGAGAATGACCCTGCTAAAGTTGAAGACACACCTACTGGTTAGAAAAAAAAAAAATCACATTCTAATAATTATTCAAGTTTTTTCTATTTTATGCATTCTCATTTAAATGTAGCTTTGTGCCACTGGTTGGTGTTAGCTAATTTGATCTAGACAGCTTAAAATCCATGTAGTAGAACTAAAACTGTGTTAATCTGATCAAAAATATTAAAGGAAAAATTTTGCAAGGTGCTTGTGAGAGCAGAAATTAAGATATTTTAATGTTTCCATTGTCTCACTGGATTTTTAAAAAAATGGAATTAAGTAATAGACTGCTAAATTAAAGACTAGTAGATACTGGTGCTTGCATTGAACAGAATTTTTAATGCAAATCCATTTATTTCATTTAGCTTTAAAGAAGCCGCATATTTCATCGCTTCAAAATGAAGGCCATCAACCCAATCTCAATCTTCCCACTGCACCGCCCCATGTACCAAACGTGGCTCCAGGTATGGTTCACCAGCTAGTATCAGGTCTCATAAGAGGCTCACCAGCTAAAATCCCACCAAGCTGTAAATTAGTTAGCTTGGGGTTGCAATTGGGTAAATTCTGTTACTGACAATATTGGGGGGAAAAAGTAAGCTGCAGCATATGTTGTTATGGAGGTGTATTTGTTCTTTGGTGGAAAGCTGGGTTGTTTCTTGGACAGTGCTTCCAGCTGGTGGATAGTCAAATGCTGGTTTTGTTCGAGTGGTGAAACACAACTTAAATGTGCATGTGCAACATGACCAAACAGCTGTTTATAAGGTGTGCCTTTTTGGGATATACATCTTGGGTGCCAGTAGGACTAGCAGTGAGCAAAAGGAAAACGTCCTCTATAGGGCACTGCAGTCCCTTAAAATTAAATTAAACAAATGGATTTTTTTTACTCAGCGTTTACATAGGTCTAAATGTAAATATTAATACTTCCAAATCACATCTTTCAATAACAATCTCTTCCTACATTAGGTTTTCAAAAACAGACCATGGCTCTGGATTTGCTGAGTAAAATGTGTTTTTCCTGCCTTCATAAGAAAAGCAAGTAGACCCTCTCAGTGAAAGAGGGTCCCTTAAGTAATAGGAGTTTGGTGTCCAATTTCAGAGAACAGGATTTCCCCCGCTGAAAGGATTCTGTGTATTCCCTAGTCATGTACCTCTCTACCTGCCTGCCTTATACACTATTACAGGTTATTTGCAGTGGCTTTCTGTTTAAGCCACTGCTCTAGAACCTGTGGGCACTTTTACGTGTGCTCTGGCAGCGGAGCGTGGGGCAGTACTTAATTAAAGTGACTCTGACAGTCGCTCTAAAGTGCTGCAGCATCTCGTGTACCAGCGTCCCTGCGCTTCAAAATGGTGGCGGGGGCACTTAAACTAGAGCTCATTCGTCGAGCTTGTTCCACAGCCATTTGGAAGCATGGGGATGCTGATACACGAGATGTGAAGGCTGGCTGGTGCGCAGTAATTACCATGCTCCAGCACACTGAGTTAATCAAGTTTGCTCCAATGTGCTGTAATTACAGCGTGCCAGAGCAGCTTCTGTACTTGTGTACAGGCACCCTGTAAGTGTCCTGTATTAAGTTTTGGTTGAAATCGCAGGCAGAATCCATAGGAAAAAAGAACTGCTTAGAACTGGTACACTTGGGAAGGTCACGTGTTTTGTTACATACTGGAAAAATATATCTGAAAACATTAGCCCTTCATGGAAGTCCAGAATGTTCTGTTTGGAATCAGCTTTGGAGTGGCCTTTTTCTTCTGTACTGCATAAGAAACTAAAGACATTTCTTTGTTTTAGCTTTAGATGCTTACAATGATGGGGAGACTGATGCAGTGAAAAAGATGCCTCCAAATCCTCTTCGGCACTTGATTCCTGAACAAAGTATGCAAAATCATAAAGAACAGAAAATAGAAATGGACCATGAAAAATTTCCAAAGGGTCGAGCTGCTGAATTCCAGAAGATGAAGCAAAGTAAGTTGGTCATCATCATATACTTGTGTACTACTGTGTATTTTTGCATATTGTGCCAGTAGCAATAAGCTGCTTGAAAATAGAAAATCAAATATATGGGTGGCCTTATGAATATTAAGCCATTAGAAAATTTAAATACATTTAAGATCTTACTGCATAGAGCACATTCCTTAACCTTAAGAAATTAGTATGTCATTTTTTAGAGATTAGTTTAAATTGTTAAATGATCCCTATCACTTTCAGAAATATATGCTATTCTCACAAAACTGCTCCACTCCAAGTATACCATTAAATATAGAATTTCAATAAAAAAAACCCTAACATGTATCTGCTGGGGTACATAAATTGCTGCTTGTATCACATGGATGATTTGACTAAATAGGAAAAAAATAAAAGTTAAGGGTTATTTCTTGAGTGCTCCTGTAAAAAGTTTGGTTCTTTAGTCAGAAGATATCAACTTGCTTTGACTACTTTATGCATATTGTTCAGAAACTTCAGAATGGGAGGGCCTTTAGGTTGTCTTGGGAATTTTTTTTCTTTTGACAACAGCAAATTCAGCTTGGTATGTAGCATGTAACAGTCCTGCCAAGTGACTTTAGCAGAATGGAGGTGACACAAGAGATGCGTTAAATGCAGTTTCCTGTAGGTCGGCTGTTTTATTATGCAGGTTGTGTGTATTGGGCATAATACTCCGTGCTGTACTATTGTTTTGTTTTTTTTTATTTATGCCTTGAGTCTTCAAAAAGTTGGGTTTCTTCTGGTGGCAGTGAGGATTGTCACCAACTGGTCTAACTATATGAAAAGTATTTTCCAAGCCCTAGATTCAGTTGCCTGGGAATGATTTGTTTAGTTCCGTGGGATGAGAACAGGATGCTTGGAAGACTCATTTTTAGCACTGTCTGATTGTTGTGGTGTTCAAAACAGTGTTTTTTTTCCAGTTTTAATTCTGTTTATTAAATATAGCAGCCTCTGAAGCTGAAGTTAGAGCTAACGTATCAATATTTATTGGTAAGCAGGTTTCATCTAGGTCTTTTTATGTGAAAAAAGCTGTTCATATTTTTCAGATGAAAAGTTCATCTGAAAAGAAGTAAAGTGAAGAGAACTAGAGGGAGGCTTTTGTGTTTTTAAAATCCTAGAATTCTGTTCTTAAAAAATTCTTCTGTTTAGCTATATCTGATTATTCCTGATATGTCTGCAATTAAAAATAATTGCATTAAAACAGTTGTAAAATTGACTTATGTGGACAGTCAGGTCTGGTTTACTGTTGCCTTTTGAAAAGCACATTATCAAATTGAGTGTGGATTTGGGCACTTCAATATATTTTTTTACATTTAGAAGTAAATTTTAAACTTGTCTAGTAAGGTTGAAGCTGTTTGGCTGCTGCTTTCGTGCAAGAAATCTAAAACAATACAACGGGTCTGGGTTTTTTTGTTTTTTGTTTTTGTTTTTTTTCTTTAAAGCAAGGCTGAATTGGCAAAATGCATTCAACCTGAAGCCCCCAAAGACCAGTTAATTATATTAGACTAACATGGTTGCTCATGTGTTTTCTGCTTTGGTGTGTGGGCCCCCCTTGTGTGTATGATCAGATGGTCTTGAGTACAGGTTTCCAAGTGCTATGCCTGTAGAGTGCAGGGTGTCCAGCAGCGCCTTGTAAGGGTAGGTAAGGTAGCTGCACTGTTTTTTTTTTTTGCTCAAACAGAATCTAGGGGATGAAGGACTTTGTAGCAGCTGGGGAAAAATTCAGCTGTACAATGCGTATGGACAGCACCTCCGAAAGAATCACAGGTATTGTAGGGATAAGTAACTACTCTCTTCTTTAAGCTGTTACCCTAATACAGGGGTGGTCAGCCTGTGGCATGGGCAGTCTGTGTGGCACGCAGCGGATTGGAAGGGGACAGGCAGCACAGTGACAGATAAGGCAGGAAGCAAAAAGCTGAGCAGCAGATCAGGTAAGGGAAAGGGATCAGGGTGACATTTGGGGAGGGTGTGGGACTAATTGATGGCACATTCTGACAAAAAAAGGTTGGTTCCCACTGCCCTTATGCTTTCCATTTCTGGTGCTGTGCAAGCTGCGAACTAGTAAATCCAGTGACTTTAGCACAGCTTTGTCTAAGTGGGTATTGGAGCTTGGGCCTGTCACCGAAACTATCTCATCTAGGAATCCTAGGTAAAAATTTGAACTGAATTCCAGGGACTGCAGTGCCTTGTATCAGAGTTGTGCAGTGGTCTGCGCACGTCAAAAACTACTACTTCATAGCACCTTGCAGCACACACCAAAACTCATTCAGAAAGATGGCAAGCTGACCTCTCATTTTGTCAGCAAAGACGACAACCACAGCAAACTCCTGAATGGTCTCCTTCTCGGAATGACGGGAGAGAATCCTTACTGTCACTTAAATATAGGGGCTAGTTTCCCTTTGACTGGGCTGAAGAAGAAAACTAGCAGAGGGCGCGCTTGATTTTGGTTAAATTCTGTAACTACGTTAGGTGAGGCCTCATCCAGTTATTAATGTCATCTTGTCCTGGAATGGTATATGTGGTGGTTGTGCCATGAGGGACTGGATCTCTGGTGTTCCTCTGGCTAAGGCTCTAGCCACCAAGAAGACTCTCTTTGCGGATAGGGTGGACAATAAACAGTTCAAAGGAAGGCCCTAGTAGCACTGTCAATGCTGTGCTGATGTCCCATGAACATGGGGTATTTCTGATGAAAAGCCAAAAGTGAGATATTTGAGGAACCTAGCCACCATGGACTGTGCAAAGACTTTTGTGACCATTTGGGAGGATGCTAGCAAGCAGAATTTGCTGCCAAATGAATGCTTTTTACATTAATGGAGAATCCTGAGTGCTTTGGGGCTACCACGCAACTTAAGGTAACTTCTTTGGAAGTCTCTAATGACAGTGGATGCTTCTGCATTGGTCACAAAGAAAATCTCTTTCATTTTCTGAATAAATCAACCTCATGCTGTCCTTCTGATTAGAACCCAGAATGTATGTTAATATGACTACTAGACAGCCATGTTCAGGCTGTGAGATGTAACAAAGTTTGGGGTTGGGATTTGACCTGCACTTTGTGTGATCACATTGGCTTGAGGTAGAGCTGTGATCAGGGGCCAAGTTGAGGGAGTCACTGGATTTAAGCACAAAATCTGCTTTGACTGTGTTGGGGCTGTCATTAGCATTGGGACTCCGTTGCATCTAAATGTTCTCAGATGAGAGTCCTGATGTCCAGGGAATGAGAGAGACAAGTCCGATTCTAGTCTGAAACCTCCTTGGTACAGAACATCTGGTCTCTCTTGTTCTGATACGTGGCAAGCAGATCTGTGCCTGGGAGTGGAATCGAGCCCCTTGATCAATTACTTGCAATTCCAAACATTGTCTGCTGCCAAAGGTTTTTGTATGGTCATCGATATGAAGCTCTGGCTAATTCACAAGATCCAGAGATGGATTGCTGTGTGCTGGAGGAGTGATCACTGATGAGCATACTCCTTCCACATTGCTTTGTAGATGTTGTAATTGCTCTAGTTTGTCTTAGAACCTGGACTCTGGTTCCTAGGAATATGGGTAGGGGTGCTGTGCATGTGGAGACAGAAGGCGCACGCTCTGTGTTGCAGGGTCTTCCCCACCGTAGCTCAAATGGAGAGTAAAATATAGCTGTTTGAACTGTGGGTGAAGATGGTAAGCTAAAGGAACAACATGTCCGAGGGGTGTTCAGAAGGCTTCTCACCTAAAAGGGAGCACCATTTGTGCTCTTTTGCTTTCCACCATACTTTCCCTTGACATTGGTGCATTTAATCTAGTGCAGCTGCAACATGGTTGTAGAAGCCATTGTCCTACATGTCCAGAAACTTCTGGTCTTCTGTGATCACACCTCATTGTTATCAGTACTGAAACTCTTCAACAAAGGTCTTCCTTCAACTTGGGGAACAGAGGCAGGTCTAAAGGAATCAAACCAAATCTGGTGACCAGGCCGGGTAGAAGCAGTGCAAAGCCTCATTTGGTCACTGCAGCCTGGGATGTGTAGAACGATCCACTGTCCTGGAGAAGCAGCGCTCCTCCACTCAAAATCTTGACAGCTCTTGTTCTGATGGATTGTCACAAGACGGTTCACTAGCATGTTCTCCTGTTGGTGGTCTTGCCTGTTGACAGGTAGTCGATCATAATCGTTACTTCGCTCTCGTAAAAATACGGTGGCCATAAGCCTATCATCTGATGCCATCTTTTTAAAATTTCTTGGGAGGTGGAGACTGTATGCACTTCTATTGCATGTTGTGCTGTTTCTTGGAAACAAAGTTATGAGCCAATACTTCATCTAGAGTCACAGTTCTGGAAATGCATCTTGTATGCTAGTGGGTAGCCACATCTAGGAGCTATGTTTTCAGTACCTGTAAGTCATACACCCGTTCATGAAATAGTGCCAAGACAACCTTGGTAGCCTGTCTGAGCCTGTTTCTGATTAGTTGCTTGAAGGCTTAAGTAGTGTATTTGCCATATTTTCTAAGTTGTTTTTTTTAAACTTTAATTTAGAATCAAATTAACAGTGTAGTCAAAGCAACACCAGGATCAGTCTCTTTCCTTCTCAAGTTAGTGTTAGCAGGATCCATCCCATCACCCTGAAAACAGTGCTCTTTTCCTCCCTTATTACAAAAGACTGCATCAGGGAAGACTTGGTGTTTGTTGCTGATCCTTTAGTGGGTGAATGAGATTTTCCTGACAAGGCCTGAGGTCTGGAGTTTCTGGTACACTCCAGGTGTACTGGGGTGCTGGCTGCAGTTTAGGGGCTTTCTTCTCAAGTAGTTCAGACAATGTGCTTATGAACCTCTCACAAAGAAGAGTTGCAAGAGGGATTCCTTCTCCTTGTCTTTTTTTTGAAAAAAGAGCACATTATACTGTTTTATATATTTCCCTGAGGCAGAAGAGGCCCTTCAAGTGTCTGTCATTTATAAGAACCACCACCTTGCAAGAAAAACAAGATTTTTAAAACCTTGAATTTTATCCCTAGCAAGTCTAGGTGGGCCAGAGAGCCATAGTAATGCCATGTAGAAAATGTTTTTATTGTGCCAGTGGGTTTAAGAACGGTAACAAAATGAAGAACTGTAACATGAACTTCAAGTAAAAACTAGCTAAAGAGAAAGCTGTTTCAGTGCACAAAAATATAGGTCAGTCATGGGTTTCATCTCATGGTCACCAACAGAAAGAAGGAACTGAAAAGTAGTGTAGGAAGCAAGGAACTGAAAGGGTGCCCTGCCCTGTAGCTGAGGACATAAAGAGCACCAGGAGGTAGACAAGGTGCAGGCACAGCCTGAGGGGATGCTCCTGTTTAAAAGAATTTCCTCTTGAACGCTGGGGCACCTCTGCAGAAGGTCATTCTGACACTAGTGTGTTTGTAAGAGTACTTAGTAGGGGTGTGCAAAGGGGGTCCTATTTGCTTTGGATTCGGCCCAAATCAGGGACAGTGATTCTATTAGTTTATTTGGATTGCTGTCCCTGATTCAATTTGCCCGAATCCGAATCTTCAGATTCGATGCTGATTCAATTTGGACATACATGCAGCTTTATAAGTTTTTTTGTTTTTTGTTTTTTTTGTTTTTTTCTACATACCTTGAAGTACCAGAAAAAACTTTTAAAGCTGTGTGTATGTCCGATGGTGGGGTGCATGAAGTGTCCCATAGGACTGCGGGGGGCCCTTCCACATGCTCAGCGGTGAACCTGGAAGTAGTTCCAGTCCACTTCCGGGTCTGCCAGGGAGCCTGCTGGGTTCTCTGATTCGATTCAGAGATTCAGCCACCGTATCGGGCTGAATCTCCAACGAATCAAATTGGGAACTGAAGCTTCACACAACCCTAGTACTTAGTTACTTTGTTTTTATATCTGATTGTAATCAAGTCCTTCAGGAGCAGGTGATATATCATATACATATAATTAGCTCTTGGGACTTCTGCATTCAAATCATATTACACATATTAACATAACTAAATCTCAGCCTTTCAGGGCACAGAGCAAAGAGATTTTGAATAAGGTAAAATCTCAAGGAAATGCTTTTAATTTTTTAATTAACATGATTATGACTACAAGCTTAGAGAGATGAAGCCTGTGCCTAAATCAAGCAAATGCATGATTTCTGTAACATATTTCTGTAACAGATTTTAAAGCTTTCATACTGGTGTATGTCAGCAGTAGCTCTGACACCACTCTAAATGGTTCCTGCTGTTTTCTCTCTAATCTCTTCACTGCTTATTCTTCAATGATAAACTGCTAAACTGTCCTTTATTTAGGACTGCTTTGTGTGCAGACAGCACTAGCATAGTGGGGCTTTGATCTTGTTCCTGTCCTCTAGATTTCTTGAGATCTGACTAAGTAACTGTACGTACACAGGTGCATGACGCAATTCCCACGTCTCATCCAGAACTGTAGTGTCAGACACAATATACGTACACTGAGGTTTTTAACAATATACTACAAATCTATCATTATAAAATATGGGCAAATATTATGTCCATATTTTCAACTGTTGAAGACCTTGGTGCATGATATCAATGCAATTCACTTTTAATGTTTCATATAGCAAAGATTTAAAATGCCTTTTTATCCATATTTCATTTTCTTGGTTCTTCTTAACTTCATTACTTACCTGTTAAGCTACACTTGGACCGCTGACTTGTTTTGAAACACTAGAACAGTGTTTCAACCAGGGTGCTGCAGCACCAGAGGTGCCCAGAGATCCTCTCAAGAGTACCATGGGGGTGCCATGCAGTGTTAGCATTGTTAGGCATGCAAACATGATTCAGATAAACACAGGGATTTCAAATAGGAATCCACAATGTTAAAAACATTCTGACCTATTTGGGGCTTTCTGGGTTCTTCCCTGTAGAAAATGTGTTATTTTTCTACATAAAAAACAAGTTAAACCAAGAGTTGGCATTTTCCAAGGGGTGCCTTGAGTCTGAAAAGGTTGCGAGCCACTGTACTAGAAATTCGTCCAGTCACTTGATCTTCTTCTTTCATGTTTTAAGGTGAACATCACGTAATAAAGTGTACTTTTATTATTATTTATTTATTTATTTATTTTTACAAAGTCTGAAAGGATTGGCATTTTTTGGCAGAAGTTTCAACAGTTTGACTGACACCTGTCCACATTCTCACCCTGTTAGCTCTTCAGAGATCTTATTATTGTGATGGGTTGCAACTTGTAGCTGAAGTACATACCAGTCTACCCACAGCATAGGGGTCTTAAAATGTCCTACGCTGTGTTTCAGATATGCCCTTGAACAATATAGGTGCAAAGCTGAGAATACAATGAAGCAATGAAAAATCCCAGAACCTACCATTTTATTACATCTGTAATATTTTAATATTCCTTCGGTGGTCGTAGATTCTCTCCCACGGAGGGATATCTTATTCAGAAGCGCAGGAAGAGGATGCCTCTGACATGACATTGTTACAGGTGTATACCACAACCAGCTGTGTCGGCAGTGGCTACAGTCAGTCTTCAAGGATTATTGCTCTTCATTGTAGCATAGTGGATTTAATTATTCTTCATCCGTAACACATATTCGTCTGTTCTTGTCTTCGTTACCAAGTGTAGCAGTTTCACGGCTGCCTGACAGCTCATTCTGTTTCTTACTGCTTTTTAACCTAAATCCCTGTACCACAGCTTAAACAAACTTCCTACTCGTTCTGTTACCATTGGCTGCCTAAAATGGGTCAGTTCTGTGCAAAATGAGACTTCATCCCTGTTTGTAGACTGACCACGTTCAGTTTTTTCCTCATAGTTCTTAAGTTCTTAGTTTATAAAACTTAATAATAATTTAGTTTCATTAGTACCAATTAAAAAGCATAACTACTCCATTTTTTGGGCACATGACTCAAATCGCTTTTTGTGCAAAAATTTAAATTTTACTTGTTAGACTCAGGTATGGAAATGAATCTTTTGAACATGGGCTACATTTGATCAGTTCAGACAGCACATTATGCAATATTTTCTCACATACAACGTGCCCCAGAATGTAATACACACTTTGCTCTTGAAAGGCAGAACGAAGAAGAGATCATTCCTTGTAATGAATGACTGAGTAGCAGCAGCTAAGAAGCAGTCTGCTCATTGTTCTGCTCCCAGTTGTGAGCTGCATGCAGATTTGACTTGACTTCTGCCTATAACTACCAGGAACTGCTCTTACCGTATTTCTCACATATAATGCACTCCGCAATTTCCAGCAGCTGTTTTTGGGGGACAAGTGTATGTTGTATATGAGAAAATATGGTATGTTTGAGTGGATTTGCAGTTGTAACTTTAACCACGGTTTGCCTTCTCTAATTCTTATACGCTACTATGAAAATAACATAGGATGAACCAGTTCATCCTAAGAAGTTTTTGATTGTAGCCTCAGTCTGTCTTGTCTTACTGCTGAAATTGTATTCTCCTATTCTTTTATTCTGCTGTTGTTTCTTATATATTAGTCACTTGATATCTCCCGATTTTTCTTTTTAGCCTGTCTTCAGTTTAAACTAAAAGACCGTATTCTGTTTTTCAGTTAGTTGCAGTTCCTCTAGGTTCACTTCATATATATGCAGATTGTATTAGCATACTGCTACCTGTTTTTGGAGAAATTGATAAATATATTGCATTGTGTTAGGCTCAGACCTCCAGACGCTCCATGAAACACTTTCTTGCTCATTGACCCTATAGCTTTAATCTTTGCTCATATACTTTTTATTACTATGTATCCATTTTGAAGTTCTAGCTAATTCACATTTTTCTAATACTGTACTGCATTGTGTGGAACTGTTTCTGATTAGTTACTTGAAGGCATACATACTGTATTTGCCATATTTTATAAGCTTTTTAATCATAATAGGGAAGGTTATATAGAATCAAATTAACAGTGTCGTTCAACACAAATCATTCCAAAGACATCAAACTGATCTTTTTTTGTTAGATGGGGCCACAAAGAAGTATAGTACACTCAAGAGAAGAGCTGATTCCTATAAAATATTTATACTGCAATACCACAAGTAGAAGACTGCCAGTCTTGCTTCTAAGAAGAACGTTTTGAATTTTTGCCAATCCGATACCAAAAATCATGAAAAATCTAGTTCAGAAATCTTTATTGTGAATAACTTCTACACTTAAAGGAAAACATGAATAATGTTTTTAGAATAACATATATGAAGCCTTTTCTCAGCTGTTTTCTTCAAAGAATTTAGCTCATAGTAAACAGACACCATTAGATCAGACTGACACACACTACTTATGGCTAACAAATCTCAAAAATCCTTTTAAATAGCCAAGTTGATTTCCTCCCCCCCCCCCCCAAAAGTATTTAATAAAACATTGATTTTCTACAACTGCCATGGCTACAAGGACTGAAGATTTGAACCTGCAGGTCTCCTTTCATTTAGAATCCATTCTTTCTTTTCTTTCCTCTTTGCTTCTGACTTAATCCTTTGCCTACTTCACAGGCCGATTCTTTGATGAGAATGAATCCCCTGTTGATCCGCAGCATGGCTCTAAACTGGCGGATTATAATGGGGATGATGGTAACGTGGGTGAGTATGAGGCAGACAAGCAGGCTGAACTGGCTTACAATGAGGAAGAGGATGGTGATGGTGGAGAAGAAGACGTCCAAGGTGAGCTTGGGCCTTATCTCCATCCAATTTAAAGTGAAATTCACACTGAATTTACTTGTTGAATTTGTGTGCAGCCTCACTAATGTTAGCTTTCAAAATTGCCTTAACATGAAATAAATGTTCTTTTGGTCATCTCTCAATTCTGTTTATGCTTGTCATTGCAAAACCAACATGAGTATCGTTTTCCATGCAGAATCTTTAGAATTAAACGTACAAGTCTTTGAAACAGTCTGCTTTGTTATGCTCGTAAACTGAAGATGATTGAAATTTCACAAATAGTATTGTCTGAGCCTCTAATTACCAGGGATCCCAAGACCTAGCTCATTGGAACATAAACCTGCTTCTGGCATTCATCATGCAATTTTCAAATATATAAACATATGATCTGAACCTAATCTTTGTACAAGTAGTCACACCTATCTTAGAGTGCTCTGCGATTGTGATAAAATTAGCAGCACTTACCACTATGAATTGTACAAAATACTTTTTGCATAATACACAGATTCAACAAACCTTCAGTTTTCCTATTTACTAAACTGCAGAACTTGGGTAACTTGGTGAGGGTCTAATATTTCTACACGCATGCCTCTTGTCTTCTGTTCTGCATGCATTTTAGTGTGTTTATTGATGATAATCCATTGCTGGTCATCCAGTACAGTGTCCACGTTCATATGGTGGTTTGGGCATGTGTTGTGGAAGGCTTGCACATTTGTATGGTAAAACTGTTGAGAAGTTCCACGTGTGCTCTTCCTGACCATCTTACTGTACTTGGATATTCTTTTTCCTTGAAAAAAAATCCTAAATAACAATGTGTGAACAACAAGAAACAGACTTTTGTGAAGCACTTTTTCTAAGTATAGTTAAATAAAAAAACTAGGTAAGATTAGAACCCACTGACTTCCTTCCATAGGCAAGGATTTAAACATGCAGTATAAATTCTCTATGGTTGGGTTAGTATGGGGAAATGAATGACCACATGAGAGGAAGTACAGAAGTGTAGATCTGAACTTTAGGAAGTGAATGAACTTCCTGACAAATAGTCTGCTGGGCTTTTAGCAGAGCAGCAGTGACTAGTAAAGTTCTGACCTCTCTTGCTATCCGCTTTCTTCTGAAAGGGAGGGAATTTCTTCAGTTTTCATTTGTCTGGTTTTCTGGGTATCATAGTGGGTGCGTCTACACAAAAAACCCATGCTATTTAGTTAGTGTGCATTAAAATAGGCTAATGCACATTAAGCATCACTTAAAACCCCTGGGATCCTATACATGTGGAGGGAGGCTGCTCCAACATGCTAGAATTCCAGCACGTCGGAGCAGACTTGATTAATCGAGTTTGCTGGAGCATGGTAATTACCGCGCTCCATCAGACTCCAGAGTCACATGTATCAGCGTTCCTGCACTGAAAAATGGCAGCGGGGCACTTTAAACTTATGCTCATTCAACAAGCCGCCATTTTTCAGCATGGGGAGGCTGTTACATGCGACACTCTGGGTGCTTTTAATTAGTATGGCTCTCAGAGCTGTGCTAATTAAAGTGCCCTCCCTCCCCCAGCCCGCACATGTAGAAATGCCCCGTGCTCTTCAGTTAATGCGCATTGAGGATAGACTACTGCACATTTTTCTACTAGTTCACAATAGAAGTACTATACTTAATATGCATTAACTGAAGTGTGCTAATGCACATGTAGACATGCCTAGTTCCTTCCTTGGCTTGTCTAAGTCTATTCCAATCATATAGTTGGTCCAGTAAAAGGTACCACCCAAAAAAATCCTTCTTGCATATTTTGTGGAGCAGCATGACTACAAAATCACTACCTATCTGCCTGCCTATCAAAACTAATTGATCATTATAGCAGGTTGTATATGACAGAGCCAGTTATGGGTTTAAGTAATAAGAATAATTATCATTTGTGATGTAAACTATTATAAATCAACATATTTCACTATTTTGTACACTGATTCCTGAGGTTTCTTGTTTTATAGGAAAACCAGGTGGAAAATTCAAACTTGAGAGGAACAGAGAGATTAGTAAATTAGTTGTTCAAAATGCCTTGGATTGTAAATTGTTATAATTTATTTGTGCTGAATATTTATTTGGGTCTACTAGTAGCAAAGAGATCTGAATTTAAAATGGATTTGTAAAGGGCTTTTGCACTTACAAACATGATACCTGCTGGTCAGTAATTGGAGAGATTTTACTTTTGACTTAGTAAAGTTTAGTGTGATATGTGAGCAGCTTATGAGTAGCAGATATGAGCACTATGGGACTGACACAGAAATGAGGGTGCTGGAATTGAAGTGTAAAAGAGAGGCAAATAGGTACAATCTACTTTCCCCTCGCTTGCTAATTATTTGTTGCCTCATTTTGATGTAAAAGCCAAATGGCTGGGAAGAGGTAGCATACTCTTTAGAGCTTCTCCTGAACTGTCATGTTAGTGTATCTGTATTTTTGGTGAAAAAAGTCCTTGTTTGAATATTTGTCAAGAAAATGTACAAATCTCTGACTGAAGTAAAAATTTTTTTCAAAAAAATGCATGGCTTTGGATTAGAGCAGAAAGTGCAAACGAACTAAGTTGTGCTTTTTTTTTTCCTTCCTTTTAGCAGTGTTTTTAAGTACAATGTTTGCAAATTTGATGTTCACATAAAAGGTAACCCCAGGAATGCACTCGTGAATGGTAGTAACACACTTAAAGTATCATAGATTCATAGATGCTAGGGTCGGAAGGGACCTCAATAGATCATCGAATCCGACCCCCTGCATAAGCAGGAAAGAGTGCTGGGCCTACATTACCCCAGCTAGATACACATCTAACCTTCGCTTGAAGACCCCCAGGGTAGGGGAGAGCACCACCTCCTTTGGGAGCCCGTTCCAGACCTTGGCCGCTCGAACTGTGAAGAAGTTCCTCCTAATATCCAATCTAAATCTGCTCTCTTCTAGCTTGTGGCCATTATTTCTTGTAACCCCCAGGGGCGCCTTGGTGAATAAATACTCACCAATTCCCTTCTGTGCCCCCCTGATGAACTTATAGGCAGCCACCAGGTCGCCTCTCAACCTTCTCTTGCGGAGGCTGAAAAGGTCCAGTTTCTCTAGTCTCTCCTCATAGGGCTTGGCCTGCAGGCCCTTAACCATACGAGTGGCCCTTCTCTGGACCCTCTCCAGGTTATCCGCATCCTTCGTGAAGTGCGGCGCCCAGAATTGCACGCAGTACTCCAGCTGCGGTCTGACCAGCGCCCGATAGAGGGGAAGTATCACCTCCTTGGACCTATTTGTCATGCATCTGCTGATGCACGATAAAGTGCCATTGGCTTTTCTGATGGTTTCGTCACACTGCCGACTCATGTTCATCTTGGAGTCCACTAGGACTCCAAGATCCCTTTCCACCTCCGTGCCACCCAGCAGGTCATTTCCTAGGCTGTAGGTGTGCTGGACATTTTTCCTCCCTAGATGCAGCACGTTGCATTTCTCCTTGTTGAACTGCATTCTGTTGTTTTCTGCCCACTTGTCTAACCTGTCCAGGTCTGCTTGCAGCTGCTCCCTGCCCTCCGGCGTGTCCACTTCGCCCCATAGCTTAGTGTCATCTGCAAACTTGGACAGAGTACATTTCACCCCCTCGTCCAAGTCGCTGATGAAGACATTAAAGAGTATCGGTCCAAGGACCGAGCCCTGCGGGACCCCGCTGCCCACACCCCTCCAGGTCGAAACCGACCCATCCACCACGACTCTCTGGGTGCGACCCTCCAGCCAATTCTCCACCCACCGGACTGTGCAGTCATCCAAGTCACAGCCCCTTAACTTGTCCACCAGTATGGGGTGGGATACCGTATCAAAGGCCTTCCTGAAGTCCAAGTATATGACATCCACCCCTCCTCCTGCGTCGAGGCGTTTTGTAACCTGGTCATAAAAAGAGACTAGATTGGTCAGGCACGATCTGCCTGCCACGAACCCGTGCTGGTTTCCCCTCAGCATAACTTGCCCTGCCGGGCTCTCACAAATGTGAGCCTTGATAATTTTTTCAAAGACTTTGCCAAGGATGGAGGTGAGACTAACTGGCCTATAGTTGCCTGGGTCCTCCTTCCTCCCCTTCTTGAAAATGGGAACCACATTGGCCCTTTTCCAGTCCTCCGGGACTTGACCCGTGCGCCACGAGCGTTCAAATATTCCCGCCAGTGGCTCTGCAATGATGTCGGCCAGTGCCTTCAGTACCCTCGGATGGAGCTCCTCCGGGCCTGCCGACTTAAAGGCATCCAGTTCTTCCAAGTGACCCTGCACCACCTCAGGGTCCACGCATGGGAGTCTGGTGCCTTGCTGCTGCCTCCCTACACTCCCAGTGAGAGACTTGTCCTGCCTCTCGCTTAGGAACACTGAGGCGAAGAACTCGTTGAGGAGTTCAGCCTTGTCCCCTCTGTCCGTCACCAATTGTTTCTGCCCATTTAGCAGGGGTCCTATTCCTCCCTGGGCCTTCCTTTTACTCCCTATATATCTAAAAAACAATTTCTTATTGTCTTTTACTTGGGTTGCCATCCTCAGCTCCATGGTAGCTTTGGCCTGTCTAACTGCCTCCCTACAAGCATGAGCAGAAGAGGTATATTCCTCTTTGGTGATCTCTCCCTGTTTCCACTTTTTATGTGCTCCCCTTTTGGCCCTTAGTCTGCCCTGGATTTCTCTGGTCAGGCATCATTCTTGCCTCTCATATTACAGTCTGTAGCTTAATTGAAGTATCTTAAAACTATGGCAACCTGGTCCAGAAGCATATCCTGTGATTTTGATTGAAACCCAGTATGAACTTAGTATGTTTGAAATCTCACTTTCAATTAAGATGTTAGCCCCAAAATCCTTTCTGTCTACCTATGGTGAGAGGGTGGAGAAAAGAAGTTGTTATAGTGTTCAAGTTGTAACAGTTATTTGATAGTTGCCTGGTTGACTACTTTCAGTATAAAAATAAGGCTTTCCAATGCCTAAACCATGAAAGATTGTATGAATCAATTCTCTTTTTCTTGCCCATGTACTATATATCAAGTACCTATCAAGTAAATTTAGCCTCTGTGAAGTGTGGTTTGGTTTCTGAAGTCCTTGCTTTTATTGCAGTATGTAATATTGGGCTGAGTCTTATCATCAGTAGGAAGCCTATTACAAGGATTTGATACTAACCTTCAAAAAATTACTTTCCAGCCCGCAAATAAGTGTGTTAACAGGGTAGGTATGAGTATACATGTAAAATGTCTGAAGATTTAGAAGTATTAACTTCCTCTACATTGCTTTCCTTCCATTCCTGACAACACACACCTTTACTGAGCTGCAAAGAACGGTGCTACAAACTTCAAAACACGGCAGCAGCAAATTCTGGAACTTCATCTTGAGATTACAAGGCTCAAGACCCCCAGGAAGGAAAGGGCAGGGAGGGAGACCAGACAGAATAGAAGTGAGACAGGACAGCAAGGGGAGAAGCCTTTGACCCTCCGTGCACCTCCGTACATGGCAGTTCCCAGCTGCATTTTTGACACTTCCACCTTCTGTTACCCCTGCACTGGGGATACGTAAGCCTGCACTTAGTGAGCATATACACACCAGCCGGGCAGGTTATCCACTATGGGTATGGGTACCCGAGTGTAAGCCCTGAAGAAAAACCATACTGGGAATGGAGTGGGTTTCTTCAGTTAATTAAGAAATAGCTAATGAGGTAAGAAACAAAGCATGCGAGTTAGGGAAGGAAGAGTAGAGTGGTTTAAAGAGAGACCCCTTCCTGTGTCCCCATGGTGGGCGATGAGGTTGCACGGCTGTTGGACTAACTGATGCGACGTCCTGCCACTTCTTAGCATCGGGGTTGGGCAGTGGTTCTGAGCTGCTTGCCAGAAAATCTCCTTTGGAGCTCATTCTGCAAAGGAAAAGTGTTTTTCTCTACATCTAGGTCATAATCTGTTTTAAAATATTAATTTCATCACCCCAACATCTCGTTGGTTAAGACATTTATTGTGTGAGAGCCTTTCTAGACTTCATTTAACTTCTCAGTAGAAAGGAGGTAGCTTTCAATAATTTATTTTAGACCTCATATTGATGTTGAATATGAGCACAAAATGAAGATTAGACTGAATTATTTAAAAAACTGTTAAGTTTAAACACTAATATTTTTGTGAGGGTTTGTTAATAAAGACTTCATAAATCATATTCTTTTATAATTTTGATAAGACACAGGAATGGTAATATCTGAAATGAAGTATCGAGTGAAGATCCCACCTCTGCACTGTAACAAAGAAATCAGAAGATTCTTAGAGAAATGCATTGGATGTAGAGAAGAATGAGTTTGGCTCATTCACAATTTCTAGAATTTACCAGAAAAACCTAGTAACTTTGCTGCACAAGCCTCTCAAAATATGTGGTCTTGTATGGAATATTTTTGTAACACATTTCTAGAGGAGAGGGAAAAGTAAAGAAGTTCCAAGAATGCCTTTCTGGAAAGTGGTTGGTTTAATAGGGCAGTGTAACAGGTGCAAAAGGATGTTCCCCTGTGACAAGAAGTAAAATAAATAGTCCTATACTCTGGTGATTTAAACACATCTCTGAAGTTAAGCTGTAAGTGATCGAGTGGTATTCAGGTTTAGAAGATCTCAGTTGCTTCACCAGAAACAGACAGAAGATGCAGGCAGCTAAAACTGTACCTGTGTGCCCATGGTGTCATCTTTGCATTTTTCCCATGTGCTCCTTTCTTGTAAACAGACAGGAGAATGAAGTGTCGATGCAGGTATCACGAAAGCTCCATCCTGGTAAACTAAATCATTTTAAGCAGTGATCACTCCGTTGTATATTAATGTTGGTGTGCATATTTCAATTGCAGATGATGAGGAGAGAGAACTTCAAATGGAGCTTGCGGATTATGGAAAGCCACGCTTTCAGTGATGCACTTTGAATGCTGAATTTTAACTTCATCTAAGGAAAGAGAAGAACTGAAGTGCTGTAAAACTGAACTCTTTTTTGCTTCAGTGTTTCTTAACTTACAAGAAGCTGGTAATAAACAGTGGTGATAGATTACTTAAAATAAGTATACTTGATATTAGTGAAGTAATGGAAGGAGAAATAGAATTCTGTATATACATGTACATAGTTGTACTATTGCAAATTGTATTATCTAAACCACATTCTGTTAAAAAGTGAGCCAGTTAAACTTAAGACTGTTCCTTACCTGTAATCTTTGCATTTAAAACCACAAATTCAGACTGAATTGTTTCTGCAAATTAGGGAAACTTTGTAAACTGGGGAATTTGTACAGTTTGTATCTTACATATGTAATGAATCCATTATGGAAACAGTTGTACAGCTGAAGGACTCCTTTTCTACAGTAATACCTGTATGAGCAAAAATACCTTCTCTGTTTGTTCATGAGTGCTGTGTTTTGTATTTTGCAGGTAAGCTTTCAGTTGAGGTTGAGAATTGAATGAAAACATGTAAAAAATACTTGGTGTTATACCTTCCTTAATGTAACTAAGGAAAGATACGAGTGACAGTGAAACATTATATTAATTCTGAAATGTCAGAACAATTCAATTCTAGTACGCGGTGACCAAAGCTCATATTCAGAGCTGGAAGTCAGTGCTATTAGAAGAGTAATAATTTGATATGTTCTGGAAGAGGTCTAGGTAGCTGATTTCACGAAGTAAATTAAAAACTGAATCAGTATTTTAAAACTTGTAACAGAGCAGTGGGAAACTTATTTGCCTACACTTTAAAGGGTGCAAGTGTTTCTTCAGTTAGAAGTAAAGAGAAGTATGCAGCAGCTTTGTTACAGAGACCACATTACAGAGAACTTAAGCAGAGTACAGCCTTTGCAGTCGCTGAATATAATGTATGAACCCTCCAATTCATGAACATCTGATGTCTCAGTTCCTTGCGTTACTTTACAGTTGAATATTTTGATATAGATCTCTGCAAACATTTGGCATGTTCCACATTATTGCTTAGAAGAGTTTGTAAGTTAGATACTTGTTTTATTCTAGGTTTAAGACACTTTCTGAATTTTACAGAAATAGTTCTGTTCATGTGCAGTAAGTGGAAATCTAAGGTTAATAACCCTACCTGCTTCTCAAAAGGGCTACTGTGAATAGAATTTATAGGGCCTATGACAGGGCTGATTGTACTTTACTATCTCTGTACTCAGGTTCAAATTTAAAACTACATTATTACACTTAGTCCATTGCAGTCATTCAGTAAGCCTTTTTAATAAATTTGAAAGGCGATACCAATTTTGACTAGAAAGATCTTCCAGTAAACAACTCTTAAACATACAGTTTCTCTGTGAAATGAAAAATGAGAAGATTCTGCTTATGCACCTTTAAGTGGTCTGTTTTGTTTTTTAAGACTTGAACTTTGTATACATAAACCAGGACCATTTATGACACCGTTTTAAAAAAAAACAAACCTTTGCATGATGTGACCAAATGTAGTTTAACTAGAAAATAAAATGCTGATCCTGCTCAGAATGAGATGACATATTAACAGTGGGGTGGACAAAATGCAGCCCAGGGGCTGGATGCGGCCTGCGGGACCCCTAAAAATTTTAGAAAATTAATATCAATTTGCCCTGGGCTGCCTGTCATGTAGCCCTCAACGGCTTGCCCAAACTCAGTAAGCGGCCCTCTGCCCAAAATAATTGCCGCCCCTGTATTAACACCACAAAGTAATATACAACAATTTCAAAATTATAAAATTTAGAAATTTTCAGTAGATAATACCGTATTTGTGCAGTACAAAGTTTTATTTCAAACTTAAGAAACTTTTAAAATGCAATTTCACCCCGAATTAGATGTTAACTTGAAGTTTGTCCTACTGAAACCAACACTTAATGGGTTCTAATAAAATTGTTTTAAGATCTGTTTGTTGTTGCTGGCTCTGTTTTGGGTCCTCTCGTTTGTTTTTTTTACTTTAGGCAAACCATATGTTTATTTGAGGTAATTCTTTTTACCTTGACTTCAGTATATTTTTTTTTTCTGGGTTAAATTAAGGTTTGTTGTTTTTTGTTTTTTTGTTTTTTTTTAAATCAAGAATCAGTAACAATCAAGAACAATGCTGAAGTGCTGTGAAAACTGCTTTGTGTGAGCCAACTATTATGGTTGTATTTTTGGGATCAGGCCACAAGATACATTTTCACTTGTGAAAGATGGACCACTGCAGGACTTGGCTCGCTTCTGGGTTGGCTGTAAAGGGAAATTACTGCGTTTAAGTGCTAAGTCCCAGAGAGAAGTACGCACATGTTTCTTATAGGCTGTAGAAAGAGTAATTCAGGTGGTAAACAAATTGGTCGTTCTGCAGTAGCTATGAGAATAATCCAGGTGTATTTGTTATAGCCTGGTCTCAAAAATATCAATTCAGAATAACTTTACCAACAAATCTGTTACTTCTGTGGTGGAAAAGTTCTGTATTTATTTTACTTACTATGTGTAGATCGTGCTTAACTGTCATTATATACTGTAATGCTTTCCAAAATATTTTTTTTACAGGTGCATTTGACTCCTGGGTTTCAGACCTTGTGGACTTTATTGTAGGCTGCCTTGAGCCTTCTTCAGATATGGTGGCATATAAATCCAAACAAACAGGTTTTGTGGTACATGTGGTTCCATGCGAATCAAGAACGTTGTCACCACAACGATCTCCTAACCAGCATATGGGCATCTTGGGTTCTTTGCCTGTTTCATGGTTTCTTAAAACTATTGTTTATGTAAGTTTAGATTTTAAAAAATGCTTTAATTTTTTTTTTCTTCAAAAGCAGAACATTCTGCTACGCACTGATACCATTTTGCTATGTGCCACTGTCACTTCTGTTGTAATGTCCCAATATCCTCTTTGGAATAAATCTCTTAATAGGTGTGTTATCATTCTGAGTAGCCTCTGTCTATCATTTTTAGACCATGCTAAAATCACTGAAGTGGATAATTCAGATTGTACTGTTGGTGTCCTTATAATTCAGTGATAATGCTCTTGCTATGAATTGTATGACAGTTATAAGCATTATCAAACTCTGCTTATTGCATAACATTTTCCTCATGGTTTTTGTGTGCAACATCTGCTTTTCTTGTCTTATATTTAGAATGTAAATTCAGGGTCCCCGTTAGACTTTAGTCACTGGAGTAGTCACCAAGTACTGTGCACGTCTTAACACTCACCAGTATGTACATAGCTAAGATCAACTTTATTAAGCAGAAGAAACCAACATGCCTTTATTCATTCTGCTTGGAAAGGAATGTAGTGGCATAAGTGTGTTTGGACTGGTGGACTAGCCAGTGGGACTCACTCCTACCAGTAATTCAGTTCTTCCTTCAAACAAGAACCTCTGTTAAGAAGTAAATTTGGATTCTAATGACAGCATGGTAGATTTAGATTCCAGCGACAATGTAATAGATAATTTCTGGGATTATTTTATACTTACCTGTAAAATCCTTAGAATTGAAAATTAAAAACATGATTCTCAATGGTCTTCCAACTGTTGGGGAAGAGTCCAGAAAAAATAGTGCTTCAGTATTGTTTCATTGATTTTTTTTTTGTTTTGTTTTGTTTTGTTTTGTTTTTTACATGGAAGACAATTAAGCTTCTTGAAGTCTTTGGCAGGAGGGAAGCGCTATAATGATAATGTACATTCAGGAAATGCAACCCGTCTTCCAGTTTGAAAATACTTAGTAGCTTTGTAGCAAACTTTATGTGCACAAACGGTAGTCTTATTTTTAGACCCTAGGGGCGGCACACCTTCTGGGCCCCCTTTAGACTCCAGGGGAGGTGCAACTATGCCAAGGGTTAGTGAGGAACTAGTTAAGGAACATCTGGAAGGACTGGATGTATTCAAATCAGCTGGTCCAGACGATCTCCACCCTAGAGTACTGAGGGAATTCGCAGAGGTCACTGCGGGACCCCTGGCACAGCTGTACGAGCACTCGTGGTGCTTTGGTGTGGTGCCAGAGGCCTGGAAGAGGGCCAGTGATTTGGACGAGGGGGCAAATAGCACCCTGTTCAAATTTGCTGATGACACTAAGATGGGAGATGTGGGCATGCTAGAAGGGAGGAATAGGCTGCAATCGGACCTAGGTTACAGGGGAGGGCGGATGGGATTCAACACAGACAAGTGCAAGGTGCTGCACCTGGGGAGGAACAACTGGCACCATACCTACAAGCTGGGGAACTCCCTTCTCGTCAGTGCAGAGGCAGAAAAGGATCTTGGAGTCGTCATTGATGCCAAGATGAACATGGGCCAGCAGTGTGGGGATGCAGTCAGGAAGGCCAACCGCACCTTGTCACGCATCCGTAGATGCATCTCAGGCAGGTCCAGGGAGGTGACCCTCCCCCTCTGTGCGGCACTGGTCGGGTCACAGCTGAAGTATTGCGTCCAGTTCTGGGCGCCGCGCTTCAGGAGGGATGTGGACAGCATGGAGAGGGTCCAGAGGAGGCCACTCACATGATCTGGGGGCAGCAGGGCAGGCCCTACGAGGAGAGGCGACGGGACCTGAACCTGTTCAGCCTCCACAAGAGAAGGCTGAGGGGGATCTAGTGGCCTGTTACAAACTAGTCAGAGGGGATCAGCAGGCACTGGGGGAGTCCCTGTTCCCCCGAGCACTACCAGGAGTGACCAGGAATAACGGTCACAAACTGGCAGAGGGTAGATTTAGGCTAAATATCAGGAGGCGCTGCTTCACGGTCGGCAGCTAGGAGCTGGAACCAACTTCCAAGAGAAGTGGTGCTGGCTTCTACCCTGGGGGTCTTTAAGAGGAAGCTGGATGTACACCTTGCTGGGGTTGTTTGATCCCAGTACTCTTTCCTGCCATGGCAGGGGGTCGGACTTGAAGATCTATAAGGTCCCTTCCGACCCTACTTCTATGATTCTATGAAAACAAAGCACACAAAGGATGTCCCTGTTGTGTTTTCTCTTTCATGGAAATAAAATAATAAAATGGTTGAACTACTCCAGATCTGTGTATTTGGATGATTGTCTCAGCTAGAATACTGTTCATTTAATCCTTGTTTTAAAGCCCGTTCTATATAAACAACATAATCAATTGGATGATGTTTTAACAAGAAAGTAGTAATCTCTCAAACAAGCAGCAGACAGGGCCAACTGCCCATCCTTTACCAAGCATTTCTAAACATAGGTTTCTCATGTGCAGAACATTCATAAAAGCCACATTCTTCCTTTTAAGCTTGCATTACCTTGGCTGTGTCTACACTGTGAAAAATATTAACTGTGCCAAAAAATGACTATTTACTTCGTCTATATTACAACCCAAGCTACTGGTAGAAGTACAGTTTATTTGATAATATCTGTTATTGGATCAACTGCATAGCTGACAGAGATACAGCCTAAGCTAAACACCATTTAGAACAATTACTTTTGTTTAACTCCATTTTGTTAATGAACTAGATCACTAAGCTATTGGTAACACTGGTACTCAAAATAATTTACAAATGTTCCTACTGAAATTTGTATTAAGGCTTCATTTACCCTGGATTTTTCCCCCATTAGGGAAGAAAGTTTCAGTTAGAAACCATTTTAATACATTTTGGCCAGCCAGAATTTAATGAGACTAGTGTTTAAAGTAAAGCTTAAACTATATCCATCTTTAAATTCATATTTGGGCTCCGTTGTTAATTAGTTAAAACATTGTAAACATTGTTTTAGTTGAAAACATTTTAACTGAAATTTAAACACAGTTCTCCTAAACTGGACAGAAAGCCTTCAAAGGACAGCAGTATATTCATTGCCCCTTTAGTTGCTCCTTCCCTTATATAGATTGCAATAGTTTTAAATCGCACAGTTCCTATCTGGTGAGATAAAAGGGACAAAAAGTATGAAGTATTTTTACTTTATTTTTAGGTCAGTAATTTCAACTACTTTTAATTTTTTTCCATAAGGTCTTCTGAATTTTTTCCTCTCTCTCTGCACTTACTCATTACAAACAATAAAGGAAAACAAGATGCAAGAACCATTTTTTTCCTAGTCTAAATATCTCTATTATAAATGTGTTTTTTATTGACTGTAGTTGCCTCTACATAAATGAACAAACAATATTATGTCCCTCTAGCCTGGACATGTCCCTGGCCCCAATCTTGTAATAAAAAAACAACCTAGCTGAAGGCAAAAGTAAATGAACTGCACAAGCTTTACTCTTCTCCCTGAAGCTCAGCAATTTGAGACTCTGTGGGTGCGTCTACATGAGACAATAACTGCAGTAGCGCAGTAACACTGCGCAGTAGCATGCCAGGCAAAACCTGTGCAAATACGCTACTGCGCAGTTAACATCACTAAAAAGTTGTGCACCAGTGCTACTGCGTGGTAGTGCCAGTTACTACGCCTTGATTCAGTAATTGGTTATGCAAGTCCTAAACCTAAAGTGCAGTAACTATGGCGCATTAATGGCCGTGTAGACACACCCTATTAGACTGCTAGGGAGGGTGGGTGGCAGCTGAAAGAGCTGTATGCTGAAAAAGCCCCTTCACCAAAACCAGAAATTCACATCCACTGTACAGGGAAGAGAGAGCATTTCAACAGCGGTGGCAGTATGCATCAAGAACAGGTCTCTCCGAGCGAGGACCAAATGATAGAAGTTTGTAAACCTCAATATGAACACAGGACACTGCACCGAGAATAGGAACACCGGGCAGTTCACTTCAGCTCATCTCACAGTAAATTCTGTGCGCGCCTGTGTCCCAATTGCTAGGGGTGCGCTGACAAAAATTTTCTTGGCCAATACTGATAGCTGATTATTAACCAAGCATATTGGCCGATGCTGATCTGATAACCAATTTACTGCGGTTAAATTGGTGGGGTGGGGCAGGGAGCAGGACGAAGCCATAGGTGGCTCTAGGTGGTGCAGGGGGGAGGAAGGAGGAGCAGCTCCCTACTACTGTGTGCACTCTTTGGGGGAGGCATGAGGGGCATGTATCCCCCCAAACACATTTTTGCATGGGGTGGATGTAGGCTGGTTGCTGCAGGCTTGGGGCTCTCTACCCTGCTGTCTTTCCCTTGGGAGCCCCACGCCCCATGCCTGGTTGCATTGGAGGCAGTGGGTTGTGCCTCCTGCTGCTGGGTTGGGAGGGGGCACAAGGCTAGCATAGGGCTCTCAGGGCAAAGGCAGCAGGGTGGAGAGCCCAGAGCCCACAGTGAGCAGCCTGCATCCACTCTTGCCTTGCTCGACTGCTCCACTTAAAAGTGTCCCTGTGCTTAAGAATGATGGCAGAAGCGCTTGAGCCAAATAAAGCTCATTAGCTGCAGGCTTGCGGGGGCTTGGCAGTGGAAGACACAACTTGCCTCCCCCACTGCTGCTGGGCAGGGAGGGGACGTGGCTGGTGTGGGGCTCCTGAGGGAAAGGCAGCAGAGCAAAGAGCCCCGAGCCCACAGCAAACAACCCACATCCACTCAACACACATCTGTGGGGGGGGACATGCTCCCCCATGCCTCCCCTGGCGGGGGTGCACAGCAGTGGGGAGCTGTGCACTGCCTGGATGAGCTACCTGTGGCTCTGTCCTGCTCCCTGCCCCAGCCCCAGGTCCCATGCACCACCCTGGCTGGGCAGCACCCCTGGCCTCAGCCCCTACCCCACTCCCTCCCTCACCGTGGGTACCTCAATCTGCACCCCGCCATGCCCCTTCCCTCCCCTCCATAAACTTACCTGCAGGAACCACTCTCCATGCTGCCCAGCTGTGTTGCTCGCCATGTGCATACATGCAGCTGTGCACAAGTACATGACGTTCCCTGTGTCCTGCTCCCAGGAGTTCCAAGCAGGACCCCTTGCAGGCTAAAATGCTGCCTGCCTGCAAGGGGAAACCCACTGTTGCCCAAGGGAACCCAGGCATCCAGAGGCCCTGGCCCCAAGGGGGAGAGGGAATCCAGGTGTCCAGGGCCCTGGCTGGAAGGCATAATTATTGCTAAACATTATTGGCTACAGCACCCAAAAAAAGCCATTAGCCAATAATGTATATTTCCTTTTATCAGGACTGATCTGATAGGCAACAGATATATTGGTGTACCTCTACTAATTGCTCAATAAGTATTAATGTATATGGACAGTAAGACCTACCATATTTACTCAAATATTAAAAAAAAAGATTTTTTTCCCCAGTCTGCATGAGGAAAAGAGCCCCTTGCCTTATATTCGCATACAAGAAAGCATCCCTCATTAAATAGATTGTCTATCATTAAACTTGCCAGAAGCAGCATGTGTTCAGTAATGGAAACCAACTATGAAATTGATTAAATGCAGCCAACACTTAGCAGGACCATAAAACACATGGCCCATACTGGGCAAACATACTGATTGGAAATGTTTTTTGTATGATCTTGAAAAAAAATGGGCGGTTGCTCCCCTGGAGTGAACGAGCACCAAGCCTGGAAGTTATGCAATAACAGCCCGGGACTTGGAGAGGCCAGAACAAGCTGCAACACCCTCCCCTGGTGCCAAAAATGCTGATGGGAACTGTTTCTGGGTTTTTTTTGTTGGTTTTTCTTTGGAGGGGGGTGTTAATCAAAAAAATAAGGTAGTTGGTCCCCCAGAAGGGAATAAGCACTGGGCCTGGAGGTACTGCAATAACCAGGTCTCCCTGGTGCCAAAATGGGATAGGCTGGTGCAGGCCACGTAAGAGCTAATGCCCATTGTGCTTAATTTTGCTCAGTACTGAGTCTTCCAAGTCATGGTGAACCACTACATTAAAGACATTTTGACTTCCTTTTCACTCCCACACCTAAACAGCACCTTTCTTTCTCATTTCTAATTATTCCTGTTTCCTCACCAGCCTGAAATATCTGGCAAACATCACCAAACATCTCTGCAGCTGAGCAGCTGTTGCCCTCTCTCTCAGCCTATCATGTGATTACTGTGGCCCCATCCTCCATGAGGTGGAACTGGTCCAGGCAGCCCCATGCCTTAACTGAATATACATTTTTAAAGGATCCCAGAACTCATGACAAAAACATCTGGTTCCAGTCCTAAGTGGGGCACCAATTAGTACATGGATCCTTTGTGGGGGGTATCTGGTGTACAAGCACATACTGAATAGTGTTCGGCTATGTGGTCACCATGGCTTGAAATGTTATTGACTTTGTTGAGGCCCAGCCCAATTAACTATATCAACATTTCTCAACCCATGGGTTGTGACCCAAAGCAGGTTGCAAACAAACTTTAAAAATGGATTCTCCTTTAAAGGAAAAAACATGGGAAACTGTGGCTTTTCCCTTGCAGTCTGTCAGAGCCCCAGCCTGCAAGGGACTGCTTAGGGCCCCCCATGCCCCACACACTGGGAGGTGGGGGACTAGGGGCAGTGAGCCAGGACTGGCCATTGATGTTTATAAATGGGTCCTGGTACGAGAGGTAGAGAACCAGTGAACTATCAAAGATAACAAAAATAATAAAAAAACCAGTGAACTATCAAACATAATAAAAAGTCCTTTTTCAAGTATATAGGGAGGATGAAGATGGCACCGGGAAATGTGGGGCCCCTGCAAGATTCTCTGGGCAATCTGGTAGTTGCACCAGAGGAGAAAGCAGACCTCTTTAAACAATTCTTCACCTCCGTTTTCTTGTGCAGGGACCAGGACTCCCCCACCGTGATGCAAGATGGACTTGAGGGGAACGTCTCCAGACCTCGGGTTGGGGAGGACAGGGTTAGAGAGCATCTGGAGGGGCTGGACGTGTTCAAATCAGCGGGTCCAAATGCTCTCCACACCAGGGTGTTGAAGGAGCTAGCAGGGGTTATTGCAGGGCCTTTGGCACGGCTTTATGAGCACTCATGGTGCTCGGGCCAGGTGCCAGATGATTGGAAGATAGCCAATGTGGTCCCCATCTTTAAAAAAGGGAGGAGGGAGGACCCAGGCAACTATAGGCCCACCAGTCTTACCTCAATCCTAGAGAAACTCTTTGAGAAGATCATCAAGCAGCACACGTGCGATGGGCCGGCTTCAGGGATGATGCTCAAGTGCAACCAGCATGGTTTCATTAGGGGCAGGTCATGTCATGTCAGACCAACCTGATTGCCTTTTATGATCAGGTCACAAAAGCATTGGATGCAGCTATAGCCGTGGATGTAGTCTTTCTGGACTTCAGCAAGGCCTTTGACACTGTCTCCCACCCCATCCTCATTAAAAAATTAGGAGACTGTTGCATTGATGCCTATGCAGTCAAATGGACTGCAGATTGGCTCAAGGGTCATACTCAGAGGGTGGTGATGGATGGGTCATATTCGACCTGGGGGGAAGTGGGTAGTGGAGTCCCCCAGGGCTCGGTCCCGGGGCCTGCGCTGTTCAATTTTTCATCAGCAATTTGGACAACGGGGTGAAATGCAACCTGTTTAAATTCGCTGATGATACCAAAATTTGGGGTGAGGTGAGCATGCTAGTAGGGAGGGAAAGATTGCAGCAAGATCTGGATAGGTTACAGGAGTGGGCTAACATTAACAGGATGCGTTTCAATACTGACAAGTGCAGGGTGCTGCACTTAGGCAGTAGAAACCAGCAGCACACTTATAAAATGGGAAACTCCTTTCTTGAGAGCACGGAGGCAGAAAGGGATCTTGGAATCTTGGAGTCATTACTGACTGCAAGATGAACATGGGCCGACAATGCGAGGTCATGGTTGGCAGGGCTAACCGGACCTTGTCGTGCATCCACAGGTGCATCTCAAGCAGGGCCAAAGAGATGATCCTCCCCCTCTACGCAACACTGGTCAGGCCACAGCTGGAGTACTGTGTCCAGGTCTGTGCGCCGCACTTCAGGAGGGATGTGGACAGCATGGAGAGGGTCCAGAGGAGGCCACCCACATGATCTGGGGACAACAGGGCAGACCCTACAATGAGAGACTGCGGGACCTGAACTTGTTCAGCCTTCACAAGAGAAGGCTGAGGGGGGACCTGGTGACCGTCTATAAACTCACTTGGGGGGACCAGAAGGGTTTGGGAGAGACCTTGTTTCCCCTGGCATAACAAGGAATAAAGGCTGTAAGTTGTTGGAGAGGAGGTTTAGATTAGACGTCCATAAGAACTACCCCACAGTTAGGGCGGCTAGGATCTGGAACCAACTTCCAAGGGAAGTGGTGCTGGGTCCTACCCTGGGGGTCTTTAAGAAGAGGCTTGATGCCTACCTGGCTAGAGTCATTTGAGCCGTTTTTCTCCTGCCTGGGCAGGGGGGTTGGACTTGAAGATCTACAAGGCCCCTTCTGATCCTACTTCTATGATTCTATGAATTACATGATAAATCATGCGCCTTTTGGTTTTGGAATAATATCATGGATTTATAGATAGTTAGGGGCTGGAAGGGACCATATAGATCACTGGGTCCAGTTCCCCTGCACTAGGCAGGAAAAGACATCTGGGAATCAAGTGACCCCAGCGAAGTGACTGTCCAGTCTCCTTTTGAAGATTTCCAGGGTAGCTGACTGCACCATCACTGGAGGAAGTTTATTCCAGTCTGGACACCCTGACTGTAAAGGAGTTTTTCCTGGAATTGAGCTTGAAGCAGCCTTCCAGGAGTTTGTATCCATTGCTCCTGGTCTTCCCCAAGGGTGCCCCAGTGAACAGCCCATTCACCGAGCTGTTGATGTTCTCCCTTGATGTAGTGGCAAGCCACTACCAAGTCCCCTCTCAGCCTTCTCTTCTGTAGGCTGAAGAGGCCCGAGTCCCTCAGCCACTCCTCGTATTGCAAGTCCCTGATCACACAGGGGGCTCTTCTGGACCCTCTCGAGTTTTTCCACATCCTTGTGATTTGTACTATGTATAAGTATGTACAAGAATGCTGAATAAAAGTGTGTTTATAGAATACCTGTGCTAATATTTGCAACAATTTGCAAAAAAAAGGTAAAATGCATCAATTTTAAATGATGTAAGTCTATGGGTACCTGTAGGAATTTGCCTATATGCAAATTGCTACAGGTGTGTTTATTTCAGCATCAGTGGGCATGTGCAATTAATTTGAAGCAATAAACTCCAGCACTTACTGCACCAGAGTTTATTGTTCCTCAGTGAGTGGTTTGAACATGCCCAAGAAACCAGAGTACACTGAGCTGGGTCAGAGCAGCCCTGGCTGGCAGAGGGCCTGTGGGGTCAGCCTGTCAGCCCAGGGCTGTTCCAGCCCACCTCAACATGCGGAGGGGTTGGCTGGGGAAAGGGTGCTCCAGTGCAGGGCCAACAGGCAGCCCTCGCACTGAAGCACCCTTTTGCCCCAACCAGCCACATCAGCATCTACATGTGGAGTAAAAATCTTTATAACAAGATAGTACATACATTTACAAGCACTACCCTGCTGCAGAGTTAATTAGTTTACTCCAGCCTAATAAGGCCAATGTGTAGATGCTATACATTTACTGTGGAGCTAATTAGTCTACTCCACAGTAAATGTCTCATACAGATGGCCAGTGTCTTCAGATTTGCTCTTCACTTCCATATGCTCATGGAGAGCAAGGTCTGACAGCCAAGGGGGAAAAGTTACTGCATGGAGAAGTTGGGGGGCAAAAGTCAAAGGGGGCCACCTGACCCCCCTCCCTTGGCGAATTTTTCCTGCTGTAGCAGTGTGAGAATGATAAATTTAAGGCAGACCTCTACTCATTAGATTCCATACCTGTAAAGTTATAACAAATTTATAAATTTTTGATATATAGAATCTAATTATAAGGCGGGGTCATCTTCATAGAATCATAGAAGTTGGGTCAGAAGGGACGTTGTAGATCTTCAAATCCGACCTCCTGCCTGGGCAGGAGAAAAACCGGGCCCAAGTGACTCCAGCCAGGTAGGCATCAAGTCTCTTCTTAAAGACCCCCAGGGTAGGAGCCAGCACTACTTCCCTTGGAAGCTGGTTCCAGATCCTAGCCGCCCTAACTCTGAAGTAGTTCTTATGGATGTCTAATCTAAACCTACTCTCCAACAACTTATGGCCGTTATTCCTTGTTATGCCAAGGGGTGCTCGGAGAAACAAGGTTTCTCCCAAACCCTTCTGGTCCCCCCTAGTGAGTTTAGATGGTCACCAGGTCCCCCCTCAGCCTTCTCTTGCGAAGGCTGAACAGGTTAACTTAGCAGGACTTATAGTTAAATCTTATAGCTGAATAAATAATGGTATTCATTAGGAATATCAAATCATGCAATGGAGAATAAACTGTATCCCAGGGCAGTGTCTAGTGAGATCCTTGTAATATGATTTTTTTTTTTTAATATTAACCTTCTGCCAGTTGTAAGGCATGACATCGCATGAGTTAAAGTAGGACGGAAGAGCTTCTTGGGTGGCTTACATAAATCTCATGCCTTTAAAACACAAGGCATATCCTAACATGATAAACCTGCCTCTTAGTTTAAATTAGCATAACAAATTCCAGCTCACATCTGAATCATCAGCACAGCTAGCAGTCACTAAACAGATCACTTGATCTGTCCAAAGTACTGTGCACTTAGAACAGAGAGCCAAGAAAAGTTTCCCCTATGTGTTTTCCACCAGAGACATTGTTTTTACTCTTCTCACTGCTGCTGCCTTTTTCAATTCACTGGAAAAAAATTGGTATTCTGAAAATCAAGCTGCATTCTTTCTTCAGATATCAACAATACAGATTTGGGAACTGTAATAACACTGGCAAATCTACTGATCTGGAAAAGAACGTGACATGACATGCTTTTTGTAGTGCTGGCAGAATAAGGTGATTTCTGGCACAAAGTGAATGAGTAAAACTATAAGGACTGGAGATACATACAATAAAAATAAATTTGGTTTTTACAAGGTTGCTTCCCTAACCATGGTTTATTTAAAAACAGAAGATCACTTAGCAAGACAATCCACTATGGAAAGATTTCTTTTTAAGCTATTTGCTCATCATTTAAAAGCAGAGGGATTAGAAATCTGTGTGCAGTATCTGTACAAATCTCTGGATGTTTCCTACAGATCTAAATCTTTCATTGTTGCTCTCCTCTTCTTGTTTCAGAAAAAAAACTGCATTATTTATCAACCTGCTGGGTCACTGAAGGTGAAGGGGACAAACAGCCATAGCACACAGACATTATGCTGGAAATGCCAACCTGGGAATTTGGGGGTTGATACTCTGCAACAGAGCAACTCCCAGAACATATTTCTCATCTGGAAACTTCCCAAACTGCGAGATAGGGGCCACAGAGAGACCACAGGATAATGGGATACAAAAAAATATCTTTGTGGAGATGATTTAGTATAAAAATATAAAGACAGCAGTGTCAAAAACAATATCACTATTTGGATGTCTTCTGTTATAAAAGAGACATCTAAATTCAAAGTGCTTTTTTGTTTGACTTTTTGATTTAACTGACTTAACAGAATTATCTGAGGCCATTACAATATTTAGTGTAGATTTTGACAGAATAAACACTGTTGAAATGTCAGTTTTAAATGCGTTGTGAATTATCTGAATTCATCATGTGGTCTAAATAAATTAAATAATAGTACTTATTCACCTTACAGCCACAAAGCACAGTACAAATATTAACTATTTAACAATTTGTAAGAAAAATCTATTGTACTATATGGATTCCCAAACATATAGAGCATCTGACCCCATTCAAAACCAAGGAAAATTCTGCAAGTACCCCATTGCTTCAAGATCTCAAACCCCAAATACAAGCAGGCATAATGTTACGATTATATCCATTGCGTAAATAACTAATAACGTTTTGAAAAAAGCAAAATAAGTATAAAAAGTGACATTTTAAATGCGCTTACAATTCAAATGAATGTACCAAATGAACTTGTTTCACTGCAAAACCTGTTCCATAGAAGTTTATCTTGGTAAATATATATTCTTAAGCCGTTTTTGATTAACAGGTGAAGCATCGACACCTGAGGATAGGTTGGTGATCCAGGCCAACTGTGACAGGCTCAGAAAACGGGCGGATAAAAACCTAATGGCATTCGACACTGAAGGGAAGACAAGGGCTAATGGTCGCAAACTCCTCCAAGACCGTTTCAGGCTGGACATAAGGAAAAACTTCTTTACTGTCTCAGCCTCCAAGGCCTGAAATAGACTCCCTGCAGTGGTGGTGCAGGCACCTACTCTGGACACCACACTTCGATGCTTATCTTACTGGGATCCTTTGCCCCTAGCTGACTTCCTGCCCCTGGGGAAGGGGGCTGGATTCAATGATCTTCTGAGGTCCCTTCCAGCCCTAATGTCTATGAAGTCTATAAAGAAATACTTTGCTTTTATGCCCACCAGTCAAGATTCACCTGACTTGCAAATACAGTACTAGTATGAAAATGGGATAAAAACTTTCAAGACTTATGCAACTACTACTAGATATTCCTCCACTGCAGACAGCTCAATTCACTTTGATTGTGAAAAATTAGGAATACCTTTTAGTTGATTTCTAAATATTCTCTGCCAAAATTATTTTGTATCTATCTATATCTATTTAATATCTATTTATAGATATTAAATAGATATAGATATATATTTATTTATTTTTACCAAAAAGTAGTGAAGGGAGTAAATTAAACGATCCTCTGCCTAAGACTTGTGTTAAAATGGGTACTAGATTTAACCACTTAAAAGTGAAATAGAGCGATTTTAATTCTGGTTGATGGGCTAATCTCAGCACAATCCTGACTAAAGAGCTACTGAGGTTCCTCCACAATGTGCAGAAGGCAAATGAACAGTGAGCCATAGATTTTGCCACCACGACTGTAGAATGATCTTTTTCATTGCCTTGAACAACAGAACATACAGATGTATATGACAACAGTGTGTCTGTATAACACACAAAAGTTAGAGCCATTGTTAATCACTGGTGTGCTGAACAGCATAAAAATACTGTTAAATGAATCTCCATCTGTTATTCCCAGCAGAGTTCATACATTTTACTGAGTAACATGGCTTAGCCAAATTCAAAGACATAATGAGTCACCTGTCTCTTGCTACCAGACCCCACAAGGTACAAGATTCCCTGAGAAATGTATTACACTCTAAGTACAGAGAGGAAAATAAAACCTTGAAGTGAGCCTCTGGAAGCATCTTGCTGAATTTCAAGATCATGTTTAGCTCCAGCCGTACAGGAAATGAATGGAAAGTCCTTCTATAAGGTTGTTAGCTATTTTCATAACTGCAAAAAGACCACTGTTTAAACTTTTACCTTCAAACAAAATGTCTATCAAAAATCACAAATTAAAATATATACCAAAAAACCTAATACCATACCCTGTTTCAATAAAAATTGAAACATTTTGCTTCTTCTGGTATCACCTACTCTTTCTTTACACTGGTTCACATGCACAAAATCCTAGTGAGAAGTCAAGGTCTACAGCACAATCTCCTCTAGGTAAGCATACTACAAAAGAATTTCAGTAAGTTAGGCAAAAGTTTAGCCAGTGTACTATGCAAAATTAACTTCAGATTATGTAGTCATGTAACATGGGTTACTTCTGCAGCATACAGCTGAACATCCAAAAATATTTTGGGTGGGTCCAAGAGGATAACTTTGCTTTGTTTTCTTACTTGAATTGACATTTAAAAAAACCCATTCTATAATGGAAGTAGAGTGAAGAGGTATCTTCCAGGGCTACATTCCTATGAAGCTTGGAGACAGATTCAGAAACCTTTTACCTTTTTGATTGTATTTGGTCAGGTTTCATCCTGGCAACAAGTTCTCTACACCATAGAACACTGCTTTGCACTTGCATAGTACTGTTCATCCAAAGATCACAATGGTCTTCATAAATAACGATCCTCATGATGCCTTTAAATACCAATTTTAAAGAAATGGAAATGGAATTGCATACAGTTGTGTGGCTTCCCTGAGGTTAGACAGATAAAGTGAGTAACAGAATCCGAGTCTTCTACCTCAACATTTACGCAGACACCCTTGTTAACGGTGTGTTTCAAAACCTGATCAATGTGTTCAGAATCCTAGATATGTGTATGCTTGTATGCATAGACCACAGCCTCCACTCTAAAAGTCTAACGAATGAGTATCTTAAACATGTGTACTTACAATTTTAAGCTTATCATTATACAGAAAATGATCGCTTTGTCTCCTCTGTGCCACAGAGAATACATCTATTCTACTTTCTAACAGAAAACTTTGCCACTGCCAAGTGTATTTGTTTTCTTAATTTTGAAAACTTTGAAGTACAATGAAATCTGACATTTTTAAAAATGCCTTAGCAGTGTCCCATCTAACGCTGCATTTTTCATGAATTTACTGGTTACCAAAAAAGCCATCCAGGTCTAGTTCTTAATGTCTGTCATAATAGTAAACAAATTATTTCAAATTGGGCATTGAGCAAAGTACCTGACATCTGTCATGTTTGTTCTCATATCTTTTCTTTGAGGTCTGCCAAGGAGTGTACAGGGGGACCTGACACCCCCCCCCCCCCAATGCTGCCCCATCTCAGCAACTAGTATCTCCTGGGTTTCGGGGGGTACCCAAACTGGGAGGGTGTGTGTGTGTGTGGGGGGGGGGGGTTCAGCACACTCCCCAACGGACCCAGAAGTACTTCCAGTCCACTTCCAGATTTGCCGCTGAGCACATGGAAAGCCCCTGCACTCCTGTGGGATGCTCCATCCACCCCAGCATCGCAGCATTCACAAGCCATGCTGGTACCTCCAGATATGTAGAAAAAACATTTAAAGCTGTGTCTATGGCTGAATCGCTGATTCTCTGAATCAGCATCAAATCTTCAGACTTGTTCGAATTGCATCAGGGACAGTGATCCAAATTAACAAATCGAATCACTATCCCTGATTCAGGCTGAACCTGAATCCAAATAGAATAGGGCCTGCTTCACACACCCTGATAGGCAGTGCAGCAGGAGGTAGAGCAAAAAGCAGAGCAGCAGATCTGGAAGGGAACATAGGGCAAGAAAGCAGAAAGCAAGGCAGAAGATGAAGCAGAGAGCATAGGGAAAAGAAAAGAACAGTATAGCAGTAGGTCAGGCAGGGGAAAGGATTGAAGTGGCACTCTGGGAGAGTGGGGGCTAATTTGTAGCATGCCTGCAAAAAAGATTGGCCCCCATTGTCCTAGACTTTCGGTCATAGAGAGCTTTGAAAAAGACTAAAGTTGATTCAGGATTCTGTTAAAGGCAAGGTACAAGGTAAAGGAAAGGTTTGATATGCCTGTAAGTCACAGCTGCTAAGGAGACATGATACAGTATTCTGTACCAGTGTAAAAGTTCATACGTCCAGATATACTGCATTATTGTAATCCTGCAGAAGAAATGAAGGCATGTGTCGCAGGGAGAATACAGGGGACAGACCCCGAGGGGCCAATGGGGAACCCCAGGGGCCAGAATATACCAGGGAAGGTGAGGAAAGAGAGAGAAAAATGAAGAATCTCCTACCTGCAGCTGACGTCGCGGCGAAATCGGAAGTGGTGATGGGACCCGCGCAGCTTGTTAGCCGCGTCTTTTTAAAACTGCGGCCAGGTGTGGGGAGGAGCAAGCGGAGCTGGCACGGGAGGATAAAAGGCGGGCTAGGCAAAGGGGAAGAGGGAAGACCAGGAGAAGAGTCGACGGGGAAGGTACCCCTGGAACCCCAATTAGGGGTAAGAAGAGTCAGGACTGCTTTCCATGGGGCAGAAGGCTGCCTTGAAGACTGCCGAAGGGGGGACGCCAGCATCAGCATGGAGGGAGAGAAGGCAGATGTACCTCATCCAGACTAAGGAGTAGAGGGAGAGGATCCAAGGTTTCAGGGCAAAGAAGCCGACAGCAGGGACTGTCCCGAAGAGAGAGCAAAGGAATGAGTCATCGACCCAGGTGGGATCAGTATGGGTTTGGGAAGGCTCCAGGAGCAAACCCAGATGGGGTACGGAGAGCCTAAGCAGCGAGAGGGGCTGCAGAAGACAAGCTCCTACTATATAGAGCTGCCCAGCGGGGGACAGAGTGGGCGGAACTAGAGGGACCATCACAGGTCCAGCTGACAGGCAAGGGGTTTGAAGTGTGGAAAGGAGGGTGTGATAACTACCAGGTGTATGTGTACTCAGGACCGGGCCAGCTACAAATTCTAGGGGCTAGGTTAGATCATTTTGTGTGTAGTCAGGAATTTACTGGCATTGTTTTTCCTTTGGTTTCTTTCTGTTTGCCACTTTTGGAGGGGTTAGAAGGCCGTTCGCATAGGGCCGTAGAGTTGGCTCAATCAGGGGTTGGGTTAGACCTCGTACATCTCTACTAAAGTGCCCATAACACCAATAGGTGAGGGTCGGGCCAAGAGACATCAGCAACTTGTTGAGGCTTGGTATCAGGTGAGGTGTAGGGGAGGTTGGAGCCTTGTGGAAGACTGCCATCTAGAGATTCCAGGCACCGGATAAACCCCAGTAGTCAGACCCCACCACTGAAGGAACAAGCAAAGTCGTGGCAGGCGGGATTGGGATGGAGGCTACCTCAGGGCGGCACGTCTGTGCAGTACCATCACAGGCACAGAGTGATGAGCAGTCCTACACACCCAAAGCCACGCGGCACAGGACCGGATGATCAAAGCCCAACGCTTGCAGCATGTATAACCATAGATTTCATAGACATTACAGCTGGAAGGCACCTCCGAAGATCATGGAGTCCAGCCCCCCCACCTGAAGGGCAGGAAGTCAGCTGGGTTCATAGGATCCCAGCAAGATAAGCATCCAATTTGCTCTTGAAGGTGTTCAGTGTAGGTGCTTGAACCACCTCTGATGGCAGGCTGTTCCATACCTTGGGGGCTCGGACAGTGAAGAAATTCTTCCTTATATCCAGCCTGAAACGGTCTTGCTACAGTTTATAACCATTTGACCTCGTCATCCCTTGGGGCGCTCTGGTGAACAATCTTTCCCTCAGATCCTAATGAACACCCCTGATAAACTTATAGGTGGCCATCAGATTACTCCTGAGCCTGCACTTTTCCAACCTAAAGAGCCCTATGGCTCTCCACCTGTTGTCATAAGGTCTGTTCTCCTGACCTCTGATCAAGCGCATGACTGTTCTCTGGACTCTCTCAAGCTTCTCCACATCCTTTTTGAATTGTGGAGCCCAAAACTGGACACATTACTCCAGCTGTGGCCTCACCAATGCTGAGTACAAGGGGAGAATGACATCCTGGGATTTACTTGAGAAGCATCTATGGATGCAAGCCATCATTTTGCTCGCTTTACTAGCCACAGCATTGCATTGCAGGCTCATGTTCATCTTGTGGTCAATTGTGCCCCCCAAGTCCCTTTCATCCGTAGTGCTAACCAGCATAGCATTGCCAAGCCTATAAGGATGCTGCAGGTTTTTCCTCCCAAGGTGGAGAACCTTGCATTTTTTGGTGTTAAACACCATCAGGTTCTCATCAGCCCAATTCTTCAGCCTGTCAAGGTCAGCCTGGATCGCCCTCCTGTCCTCAGGTGTGGATGCTTTACCTCAGAGTTTGGTATCATCGGCAAACTTGGCCAGTCCGCTTCTGACTCCAGTGTCCACATCATTAATGAAGATGTTGAACAATATGGGTCCAAGGACAGAGCCTTGGGGGACCCACTGGTCACAGGGCACCATGATGATTGACTTCCATCAACCACCACCCTCTGGGTTTGACCATGGAGCCAATTCCCCAGCCAGTGAATCGTGGTGGACCAGAGGCCACAGTTGGCCAGTTTTGCCAGGAGGTGATCATGGGATACCAGATCAAAGGCTTTTTTGAAGTCAAGATATATGATGTCAATCTCCTTTCCAACCATAATCAGATCAACATCTACTAGTATGGCATGGATGGTCCTGGCTAACTGGACATGACAGAAAGCTTTCCTTGTAAATGCTGCTAAGACCATTGCGTCTGCAAGGAACCCAAAAGTATTCCTAAGCTACAGTGAACTGAACAACGGCATGTGTGCTATCAACCATGGAAGACTACATTGACTGTGAACTCTTCAAAATGCATTGTGATGACACTAATCCACTCTGTGCTAAACCAGTCATCCTATAGTCTCAGTTTGAATTTGAGCTTACTTGTTTTTTCACACACAGAATTTACATCTTTCCTCATTTTCAAGTTCTTGTTAAGTTAGAGTGAGCTGTTACAGGAAAAAACATTAGCTAGAGTGGGGTTTAGCTGTTCCCAAGAAAGCAGTTTAGATCATAGCAACCTGGACAAAAATAAGCGGGCACAGCAAAGTAGCAGCATTTTATCCATGTCAAGTGCAGAAGGTATTGAACCACTCAAATAAAAGTTATTTCTTTCCATATCCAAAGGAACAATGAAAATTGGTAAGTCTTCATCTGGTTAAGCCAATATAATGATTGTTTTTATTGTTTCCATGAAGAATGACTTATCTGCATATCAGCTTTTCCCCATTTTAGCAAGTGAAACTACACTTCAGGAATGCCCAAAATACTAGAAAGAGTTCAAAGGAAGAACACAAAAGCAATCTAAGAGCTGGAAAGTAAGTCCTACGCATCATCTTCTGGAGCTCAGTACATTCAGCTTCATGAATTCTGAGAAGTGACTTGGAAAGTATTTAATTGCGGAGATATTTTATGTCTTGATGGCAAAGGTAATGGTTGTAACCAACAGTCAGAGAAATGCAACCTTTAAATAAAATTCAATTTCTCAATTCTGAGGCTAATTAAAAGTCAAACAACTTACTAGAGAAGGTGGTGGATTCACTATCACTTAATTATTTAAAATAAGATCTCTTTATAAGAGCTGTTTTAATGCAGGTTCTGGGATCAGGAAAAAGGTACACAGAAAGAACTTCTCTCAAAAGCGAGAGTTTGGGGAGTTGTTTGTTTCCCCCAGGTTTATTTAATGCATTCTGTGGAGAGGTGAAAATAACTGATACTGCTTAAATGTCAGATATTTTAAAATATATAAGAAAAAACTTCATGGTTATGTATAGCTTAAAATTATTACAAGTGTAAAAGGTGTATCACCTTTATATAGTTTGCTTTTTGTTCTTTGCTTAGCTTGGACAATAAAAATAGATTACTGATCAGTTTACTTTCTTGTTTTGATGCAATTCTGATGTTACAAAACTGGATGAAAAACACTTAATGCAGCTGTTTTAAACAAAAAGCTGTTGCCTTTGTGTTTTAAATCTGTAAAAATATGTTTAATATTTGTTCCCTCCACTTTTTATTCATTTCCTCCCCATGTATTAATAGGGGACACAGTTGCAACAAAATTCTGTTGTTGTTTTTTTAAAGTGTCAACTCCATCAGTGATTTTAACATGTTCACTTCAACATCAGCCTTTCATGTTTCTTATTTCCTGTTTATTCTTATAATTTTCTTACCTAGATGACTGCTATTCATATAAAACATTCATTTTAAAAGTTTCTTTACGTTGGACTGATGTGAATGTGCCCTTGTCAAAATATTTGATTTGCCTGAGATTTTTCAAATCAGTCTATGACCCACGTTATCTCTTCATTTGAATGTGTCTTAAAATCCCTTTGACTGCTTTGAAAAGCTCAACTCTACAGGTATTGTAAACAGCTTTGGTTTTCTGGTTAACTGGTTAGTAACCACCAGGAAGACAGTTTGTTTATATTGTGCAACTTACATAGGCACAAATTTCCTCAGCAAAGCCAGAGACAGTGGCAAGTGATGTTTAGTAGAGTTTTCTGTTGATACTTTTATCCCATTTCCTTCTCTTGGCAGAAAAGACAATTTGATCTTCTCAGACTTCCTACAGACAGATAATACTCTTTAAATCAACACAAAGTTGAAGGAAATAATAAAAAAATACAAACACTGTGAGGTTTTGTCTATATCAGGCAAAAAAGCTAAACATATTTCTCATTATTAATGACACTGTGCATGCTCTGTTTAATACTACCATTAAATTTCAGCAAGGTGCTTTAAACACTTGTGGCTACTTAAGTCTTCTTTTATGGTAGCTATCCTGTTATTATGAGACCTGTATGCAATTAAAAATTCTGGATTGAAAACGACTAAGCTGCAATTACTTTAGTTACAGTTGTACAACATGTGATCTTACTGAAAAAACTATTATATTAACATGTAACACATATCAGAACATATCAACAGAACAAGAAAGTAAGTTATAATTAGTAGGAGTGCACCAATAAAGATTTTTTTGGCCGATATTAGTGGCTGATTATTAACCAGACATATGGGATGACACCAGTCCGATAGCTGATATGTAGTCTGGCAGCTTGGAGAGCAGCATCCGGCTGGTCAGTCTGTAAGGGGGAAGGAGTGTGTGGGAGGGAAGAGGCATGAGGGGGACAGATTGAGGCCCCCACAGTGAGGGAAGGAGTGAGGCTGAGGCAGGGGCAGGCCAAGGGAGGCTATAGGGTTGACTACAGCCACCCCAAGATTCCCCATAGCCCCCCTCCCAGCGCTGCCCCCACCTATCCTGACTGCAGCCCTGGCCCAGCCCCCCTGCTGAGAAAAGGCCAGCACAGCCCCTGGCCCCAAGTCCAGAGGGCAGCCCACCTTGGTCCTGTGCACATATCCAGGGGGCACATGCCCCCCATGCCTTCCCTGGGGGTGCGCACAGCAGCAGAAGCCACCCCATCCCCCACATGAGCCATTCACGGCTATGTCCCATGCCCTGCCTCGCCCTCGTTGGGCAGCACCTGCCCCTGCCCCAGCCCCATTCCCTCCCTCCCTCATCTTGATCAGGGGGGACGCCTTGTTGGACCTAGTGCTGGCCACGGGTGATGACCTGGTGAGAGGGCTGCGGGTGCTCGACCACCTGGGCGACAGCGATCATCACCCTTGATAAACTTATAGGTGGCTATCAGATCACCCCTGAGCCTGCGCTTTTCCAGGCTAAAGAGTCCCGTGGCTCTCAGCCTGTCATTGTAAGATCTGTTTTCCTGACCTCTGATCATGCACGTGGCTCTCCTCTGGACTCTCTCAAGCTTCTCCACATCCTTTTTGAATTGTGGAGCCCAAAACTGGATGCAGTACTCCAGCCGCGGCCTCACCAAGGCCGAGTACAAGGGGAGAATGACGTCCCGGGATTTGCTCGAGAAGCATCTATGGATGCACGCCAGCATTTTGGTCGCTTTACTAGCCGCAGCATCGCATCGCAGGCTCATGTTCATCTTGTGGTCAATGATGACCCCCAAGTCTCTTTCTTCTGTAGTGCTAACCAACGTAGCACTGCCGAGCCTATAAGGGTGCTGCAGGTTTTTCCTCCCAAGGTGGAGAACCTTGCATTTATCGGTGTTAAACACCATCAGGTTCTCGTCTGCCCATTTGCTGAGCTTGTCCAGGTCAGCCTGGATCACCTGCCTATCTTCTGGCGTGGTTGCTTTGATCATTAGATGCAGGGGTAGCAGTGGACATAGTATTCCTGGACTTCCAGAAGGCTTTTGACACTGTCTCTCACCCCGTTCTCATTAAGAAACTGGGGGCCGTGGTGTAGACACCCACACAGTCAGATGGGTCGCCAACTGGCTGGAGGGCCGCACCCAGAGGGTGGTAGTGGATGGGTCCTTCTTAGCCTGGAAGGACGTGGGCAGTGGGGTCCCCCAGGGCTCGGTCCTTGGGCCTGCACTGTTCAACATCTTCATCAGTGATTTGGATGAGGGGATAAAAAGCACCCTGTTCAAATTTGCTGATGACACCAAGATGTGGGGGGACGTGGGCACACTAGAAGGAAGCAACAGGATACAATCAGACCTAGACAGGTTACAAGGGTGGGCAGATGAGAACAGGATGGGATTCAACACAGACAAGTGCAAGGTGCTGCACCTGGGGAGGAACAACCGACACCATACCTACAGGTTAGGGAACTCCCCTCTTGTCAGCATGGAGGCGGAAAAGGATCTTGGAGTCATCGGCTCCAAGATGAACATGGGCCGGCAGTGTGCGGAGGCAGTAAGGAAGGCCAACCGCACCTTGGCATGCATCCACAGATGCATTTCAAGCAGGTCAAAAGAGGTGACCCTCCCCCTCTATGCGGCACTGGTCAGGCCACAGTTGGAGTACTGTGCCCAGTTCTGGGTGCCGCATTTCAAGAGGGATGTGGACAGCATGGAGAGGGTCCAGAGGAGGGCCACTCGTATGATCAGGGGACAACAGGGCAGGCCCTATGAGGAGAGGTTACGGGACCTGAACCTGTTCAGCCTCCACAAGAGAAGGCTGAGGGGGGATCTTGTGGCCTGTTATTAACTAGTCAGGGGGGATCAGCAGGCATTGGGGGAGTCCCTGTTGCCCCGAGCACCGCCAGGAATGACCAGGAATAACGGTCACAAGCTGGCAGAGGGTAGGTTTAGGCTAGATACCAGGAGGCGCGACTTCACGGTCAGGGCAGCTAGGATCTGGAACCAGCTTTCAAGGGATGTGGTGCAGGCTCCTACCCTGAAGGTTTTTAAGAGCAGGTTAGATGAACACCTTGCTGGGGTCGTTTGACCCCAGTACTCTTTCCTGCCATGGCAGGGGGTCAGACTAGATGATCTGTTCAGGTCCCTTCCGACCCTAGAAACTATCTGCCCTCCCTCCATGCCCCTTCTGTCCCATAGACTTACTAGCTGTCCAGCTATATTCCTGGGCACAGCATGCTGTGGCTGTGCACGGGGCGTTTATCAATGACATTAGTGGCTACACTGGCCAAAAAAAGCCGATTGCCGACAACATCAATTTTTCTTTTATCAGTGCTGATAAGATATGGACTGATATATTGGTGAACCTCTAATAATTAGGCTTGGCAGGATTCAATTTTTATTGGTAAATACTGATAAATGTCAATTTCACCTCATCCTCACAGACTGACAAAAAAATATTTCCTTTGTTAATAATCAAAATTTATAGAAAGGGGACATAAGAAAAATCATGGCTGATGGAGTACATGATGACAGGGGGAACAGTCCTATAGAACCGTGCTGACTGTAGTTTGAACTGCAACTCCCTGAAACCCCAAGGGACTGGGAACAAAAGGAAAAGGAAGTGACAAAGCGGACGATGGAGCTATGGGCAAGTGGAGCCAGGACTGATGACAGCTCTGCTGCTCACCTGGCGCAGTCCTATAGTAGTTACATTTGTCATTAATAAATGGTCTGCCCCCCCATACCCACAATTACAGGGCAAGCCATTTTAAGCAGCATGCAGATAGAAGGATATTAGAATGTGAGGAATCCAGTCTATTCTATCTCCTATATTTTATTAGATTATGGTATTGAAAATGGCCACTTAAAAGGGTTCACTCAAAATCACATGAGTATGGTATTTCAAACAATAAATTCTGTTAACTACATTTTTGCCTCCTGTTTTTCTACAAACTGAGATGGATGTGCATGTCAAATACTATATAGAATAGTTCCAGGGCAGGGTCAATAGAAATCCACAGACAAAAGGAAAAAAATTATTATCCTTGGAACCCATGGGTCTCCTGCTGTTTCAGCACGGACTTTTCTGGTTTGTACAGAATGTCTTGTCTACACTAGAAACAGTTCACTTGTACAGCTGTTAGCAAACCCTTATTGGTACAAGTTCTTTTGCTGCTATAACTCATGTTTGCATGTTTACAACAAGGTTTTCCCTGCATTGTTAACTATGACATGGTTTTATTCACATCCTAACCAAACACCGCTACGTGAGCTAAACTCTTAAATATAAATTCAACCTTAGCCTTCGTTTAAAAAATAATCTAATTCCTCTGACTGCATCCACATTAGATTTTTGTAATGTAGTGTTACTTCTGAACAAGTGTAGGCAAAGCATTGGCATTTCTAACAGGGATCACACAGGGGTACTTCTTGTTCTTGGTCAGAACCAGCTTTATAGGATAGCTCACAAAAGCTGTAGTAGATTTAATAGATTTCATAGACATCAGGGCTGGAAGGGACCTTGGAAGATCAGAGTCCAGCTCCCCACCCAAAGGGCAGGAAGTCAGCTGGGGTCATAGGATCCCAGCAAGATAAGCATCCAAATTACTCTTGAAGGCGTTCAATGTAGGCGCTCGAACAACCTCCGATGGCAGGCTGTTCCAGACCTTGGGGGCTCAGACAGTAAAGAAATTCTTTCTTATGTCCAACCTGAAATGGTCTTGCAGTAGTTTATAACCATTCAACCTTGTCATCCCTTAGGGTGCTCTGGTGAACAAATGTTCCCCCAGATACTGGTGGTCACCCCTGATAAACTTATAGGTGGCCATCAGATCACCCCTGAGCCTGCGCTTTTCCAGGCTAAAGAGCCCCATGGCTCTCAGCCTGTCGTCGTAAGCTCTGTTTTCCTGACCTCTGATCATGCACGTGGCTCTTCGCTACACTCTCTCAAGCTTTTCCACATCCTTTTTGAATCGTGGGGCCCAGAACTGGACGCAGTACTCCAGCTGCGGCCTCTCTAAGGCCGAGTACAAGGGGAGAATGATGTCCCGAGATTTGCTTGAGGAGCATCTATGGATGCAAGCCAGCATTTTGGTCACTTTACTAGCCTCAGCATTGCACGCATCAAGTAATATGTACCCTGATCCTGATCTCTAATCAAGATTGCTTTATGCCCTGAAACACAAGATTTAATATCCCTTCCAAGTGGTCATTAATTATGAAAACCCTGGATATTTTTCAGATCTATATAAATATCTGTGCCTTTTAAAATATTTATTGCTACCTGTGGCAATGAGCAGCACTGTTAGTCATGTGTTGTATGACCAAGTATTTCCTTTCTTCATGTTTAATGTCCTGATTTTTAAATTTAATTGAATATTACCTTCATCTTACAACACTGGATAAAACCATGTTGTCCAGCCCAGTTAATTTGTATTAACCGACTGCCAGTTATCTTAAGTAAGTTTCAAAGTGTCTGCTATATTTTTCACTGCTGATCACACAAGAAGTAGCCAATTAATGTGCTTCATGTGGCTGGTGACAGTCTCATGTTTTACAAGAATAAGATTATAAGTTTTGAATATGCAGGGGATTATATTACTTCCATTGTTTTTATAATTAACCATCTATTATCCTTGAAAATTGGAGCAAAACTGATTTTATGTCTTCTGTTAAGGAACTATTACACTTCTATGGTGCAAATTCTATAAAGCTTGGCTCTACAGCAGCAAAGCAGTTCAATTTAATAAGCCAATAAATATTTTTAAATGACTCTCCCTTTCCCTTTATAATAGTGTCCAAATTTAAATAAAAAAAGAGTAAATCCAAGTGGAATAAAATGTAGAAAAAAAGAAACAACAACATTTTTTCCTCTTCCTTTGCTGTCAAAGGTCTTCTGCAGAAACATTCCAATTTCTGCCACACTAAAAATATTTTTTGCTTCCATGAAATGCATTAGTCTGAGAATTTGAGATGAAGATTTCTCTTAATAGAAGCTTGCCAATAAAACAATAACCACTAATGGAAAGAAACATCAGGCAGACGCACAGTTTGTAATTGTAAATTCCTCACAAACTAGTGTTTACTGTACACTTATTTTTGTCTGTAAGATGTTGATGAGGCACTCCTTAACCAATGCAAATACTGTTTGCAGTGTCTGCAGCTCTTCGTAAGAAGAGGCACTCCAGAAAGCTGCGATTAACACTTTCCATTTTTATGGAATCTTTTATGAGAGGATCTATTCTTAAAACAATTCAAACACCACAACAACTAAAGGTAGAAAAGTATCACAACAACTATTTTACAACTTGGAACGATATGGTACCTCCGTGTAATATAAGGTGCCGAAAGATACACAGCTCAAATCAGAGGGCAGAAACAGAAGGAGATATCCTACTATGCTCTTTGACATGTCACTGTCTTGCTTGCTGGGTAGCAATTTGTTAATAAGTCTTAGGAATCCCAGGAAACAAGGAAGATAGTCTGTCAAAATGAGTGTCATATTGTACACTGGTACAGTTCGAGATTGTATGACAGGATGCATCTCTTATCCACCCCACCTGCAAGGCTTTCAAAGACAATTACAGCACATCAATACTCTGTTGAGGTTTTTTCTACTCCCGACCTAGACGCAGAAATGCAGTCAGTGCTTATTTCAAGCCCTGACAACCCCATGTGTAGGGGTAAGCCCCAACAGCCAATGCATGCTCCGACAGAAACCCCACTGGAGAAGTGCTCGTGGTGCAGCCCTGTCAGATTCCAATGAATCTGTGAATTCTGCATGAAGACCTTGTCCCAGGTTTGCTGCTTCAGACCTGTGAATGCCTTGTCACTACAAGGACAAGAGAAGGAAGGAATGAAGGATGGGAACCTCAGTACTGAACAGTTCTTCCTTTTGCTCCCACTGTGTGCCAGAGCCAATAGCATACATTCTTTTTTCTCCCTAATAACAATGCAGAAAATAGGTTTTCTGGTCAAACTCGCTCAGTAACCTAAACCCCAGACATGCAGAGACCCCTTTCCTGCCACGAGAATTTCTATGCTACAATTCCCAACCCACACAATTTCTCCACACAGAATCAATGGTAAAGGACTGTCTTCCCCCTACAAAATCTTTCCCAAGATTTGCAGGGGAAGGTGTATCGACAGCAAAATAGCAGTCCTCCCCATAGTTTTCTCAATACTCCGAGATCTCTCACTTTACCTAATAAGTCTCTTCCAACAAAATCCCCTGCACTTCTTTCAATTTGTATTCAAGAAAAAGGGTGGGTTCTTCATTCATATTAAATAATGTTCTACTGCAAATTGCTTTGTTTCCAGTGTTCAGACTAGTTGGCCACTTGAGTTAAAGCCCATAGCTTCACTACCCAAAGCTGAGGGAGGGGAGAATGGGGTTCATTAAGACAGTCAATTCCTGTCAGTTGTCATACTACAAGACTCTCGAGGAAACAAGACACCAGTAGTGTTTGCCCTGAAGTGGGAAGGCAAGATTAATGCAATCCCCACTGCCAGGACTGACATCAGTGAGCTACATTAAGGTAAGAATGATAGAACCCCACTGCTGTGGGATTTTACAGCGAGATACCTAACAGCTGTAAAAATGCACGGCACCTTTTTGGTCATAGGCACACAGCCGAAGCCTACGGGATAGTCCAGCCTGCTGACATGAAAAATATGAAATTCTGTGTCTTCAGGAGGGTTTTCTCTACCAACAGCTACCTCCCAAACACAACCCACCACCCTCCCAGGGAAGGCACACTTCAGTCCTGCACCCGAGCTGCTCACTTTCACCGCCTGGTCCATCTGCTCAGCGCTGCCTTCTCCACTTCACTGCCTGCTTCTGCCTGACCACAGTTTTTCTCCAAAATTTGTCCCTTTCACTTGCACTTGGGGCCACTCTGTGGGGGAGGCCTGTGGGGTTCCTACTCGCCAGCAGCAGCCGATAGGAGCGCCTGGACCAGAGCTGTGCCTCCCTGGCAATGCCCCTGGAAACTGTGGGCAAAGGGAGGCGGAGGCTGGAGGGCAAGAGTCAGCTGACATTTACAACCTCCCACCCTGTCCTCACAGCACCCGACCCCCACTTCTCACCTCGCCCCCCACACAGCGACACAGCACCCTGCAGCAACACCCCCCCGGCCACATGGGGCACCCGCCTTCCCTGCCACGACACAGCTCCCCCTTCACACCCCAGCCCATGCACCCTGCACCGCTCCCCCAACCCCTCACCCTGTGAGCCCCCACCACACCGGTGAGCTGCCCTGTGAGGCGCTACCCCAACCCCATGAGTCCCCTCAGCCCCGCACGCCCCATGAGGTGCTCCCTCTCCGCTCCCCACGCCTATGAGACCCCCCCACACCCAATGAGGAGTCCCCTCAGCTCCCCCCACACCCCATAAGCTTCCTCCACACCTCATAAGACCCCCACACCCCACGAGGTGCCCCCTCAGCTCCCCCACACCCCGTGAGGAGCCCCACACACCTCAGGAAGTAGTCCCTCACTGCCCCCCACACTCCGTGAGGCGCCCCCTCACCCCGTCAGCCGCCCGCCCGCGGCCCCACAGCACCGCCCCCCCGGGCGGTGTGCGCGTGCGCGGGCCCCGCCCCCATCCGGGTCCCCGGTGCGGTGCAGCAGGTCGGTAGGCGGGAAATGGCGCCTGGCTGCTGAGCGGCTGCGGAGCGCCGAGCCCCGGCGGCGGCGGCGGCGGCGTCAACACAGCGGCGCTCGCCCGCCCCCCCCGGCCCCCGGCGCCCGCCCGCCCCCGCGCCCGCCGCCCCGCGCCCTCAGGTGAGTGTCGCCGCCTCCCTCCCTCCCTCCCTCCCGGCACCGGCTCCAGGTGGCCGCGCTCGGGGCCTCCCCGGCGTGAGGGGACGCGCCTCCCGGCCGCCTTCCCCCTCTCCCGCCACCCGCCGCCGGCCTGTCACCCCGGCAGGCCGAGGCCTGCGGGCATCCCCCCCGGTGGTGCGCGGGCCTCCCCACCCCCCACAGCAACGGCTTGTTTTGGGGGGAGCTGCGCGCCGCCACCCCCCCTCCCCGCGAGTGCCCTTCCCCGCCTCGCAACATGTGGCCCCGCGACCCCCCTCCTCCTCGCAGCCACGACCCCTCGATCGAGGGCAGGTTTGGGAAACCCGCTCCTCTTCCCCCTCCTCCTGGGGGACCGCCGCCTCATCTCGTCGGTTTGTAACAACCGCGCCTCCCCAGATTGTGCGTTTAAAAAATAACAGTGAGGCTCACAGTGTAGGATACGTCCGTCTTTCCTTTTTCTGTTGTTGTTGCTGCCGCCGTTACGGTGAAGCGTTTACGCTGCCTCGGGCAAGTCACTTAACCTCTAATGCCGTTTCCCCCATCCGCAAAATGGGAGGATAACTGCCCCTCACAGGGGTGCTGCAGAGATGAGTTAATGTTTCCGAAGGGTCGCGCGCACTAGCGTGAAGTGTTGTTCGTTAACTCTCACTACACGCTGACAGGAGAGTTCGGGACCTTTTACACACGCACGGATGAACAGACATAGGCATGGAGAGATTATGGCTGACCCTAAGTGACACATAGAGTCCATGACAGTCAGCAGCAGGGGGGGGCTTACAGCACCCCACATTTTATTCTTGTGGTATGTTCTCACTAATACATGCTCCTGTGTTTACACCTGTAAAACCAATATCTTTTCCCCAAAGATCATTGACCCCCCCCCCCCCCCCAGTTATGATTGTGCTTTCTAGTTGGATGGTTAGAAATGCTGAGAGCACAGCCAACCTGCACTTCTTGCCTACCTGTAGATACTCAAGATACTATAAACACTCCTTGCAAGACAGCGCAGCAGCTCCCAAGTCCGGGCCAAATTCAGGCAGATTACATAACTCATTCTTCACTTATTTCTCCCGCCTCAAAATATATAGTGTGGTATTGTGGTTGAAACTTAATCCTTTTCCCACCGGCCTCAGGATAGGGGCCGAAAAACTACTACATTTCATTCCCCCCCCCCCCCCATTCCTACAGCAATTTTGTGAGGCTTAGCATCAAATTATTAGACATTTTTTAAAGTTATTATAATGAGTTTAAAGTGTAGTATTGTGATTTTATTATCTTAAAAATGCCCATACAAAGTGATGAATACTTTCCATCTTGAAACCTACTCAGCCTAAGGGGAGAAGAAGCATGGCTATGCAAGAGGTCTTGTTCTGTTCATAGAAAAGCAGGGCTGGAAGGGACCTCCAGAGCTCTAGTCCAACCCCCATATTCTCTAAAATGACATGACAAGACAAACTGTACTGCTTATTTTCAGGTAGGCAAGCTGACTAATGTTCTCCATTCCCTTTTTAATAATGGTAATTCAAATATATAATGAACAATGCTGCGAGGCTGAAGAGTATATATTTCCCCCCCCACAGTAGGTTTTTTTTGTTTTGTTTTTTTCAAATGATGTCCATAGATGTTTGTCTTTGCTTGATCCATTGTTTAGTGAAAACAGGCAAATATTAGAATAGCAGGATAATCTCTGACTCGTAGGAATAAATTTTTTTTTTTTTTTTTTTTTTTTACATGAAGCTGTTGGGAGCTGGGTACACAATACAGAGGAAGACCACCACAACATGCCTTTGTAATACGAAGAAAAAACCAAAAACAAAAAACCCCCAAACATGCATGTAGAGGTGGAGTAACAGCAAAAGATGAAACAAAAAGGGTTTGAGCACTAGCTGTTGTAATTAGTTACCTTGAAAGAGCATTAAACTCTTATTCAAAATAGCTCTTCAAGTTTTAAGAGGAAGAAAAAAGGAGAATCCCAAATAAGGATGATTGAAATTTTTCTCTACCTAGAACTTTTGTCACATAACAACACACTCATATTTTTTTTAAAAGTGATTTCATGCACACTTATATAGGACTTGGGTATTTTCTGAGCAGTAACGGGTCCTTTGGATTGTTTGAGGTTTTCAGGAATAGCCAGTTTGCAGAGCAGTCTGTCTGTAGGTGCAAAGCAGAAGATAACTGGTTACTTTGGTTTTTACTTATCCCTCAGCCACATAAAAGTGACCTGTCATCTAGCTAGAAATTCGTTGTGGCATGCTTTAGGACTCGTCTAGTGACTTAATAGAAGTGTACCATTTGCCCTGTTCTGGCTGGTGTTCTAAACCTAAAAGGTATCTTGGTCTCTGTTTCCATATGGCAAGGAAAACAAAAATATCTGCCTCAAAGCTATCCCATTAGTAGGGCAGTGCTTTTTGATAGCACCAATTATGTCTAGTAATGGCAAACAGATTTGAGCTTCTGTTTCTTGGCACTTAAAAGGGATGTTAGGTATGGTTACTTACCTTGTGGGGGGGAGGGAAGAAGAGGTTTATAGAAGTCAAGAGTTTGTCTTTTAGCAGTGTATTAAAATAGTAGCAATTAAAAACAAAACTGGTTTTATATAGTCTAAACTCAACCTTACTGCATAGGATTTGAATTGTTCCCAAACCCTCAGTCTGCTCATTCTTTGGACTATCCCTAACCACCTACTGCCTGCATGTTTATTGTTTTTACATTTTACTCCCTGTCAGGCCCCAAGTACAAGAGTCAATACTAGTAGGATCTTAACTCATAATTTATGAAAAGCTATCCCAAAGCTGTCTCCTCTTTGAATTCCATATTCCCATTTTCCCCTTCTTCCCCCCCCCCCCCCCGCCCGCCTGCGCTCCCCAGCATTTTACTCAACTACTTCTAGTTCATTAGTATTAAAGAGGTAGGGCAATCAGTATGACCTGTTATCAACTTAGGAAGTAAAGGACTAAGTGTGAGCCAAGTTCTTGCTTCACTCAGTAGCAGCTTGCACTTGCAGATGCATCTTCTGAAGAGGCAACATTAGGAGGTTACTTTTTCTTCTATGTTAGAGTAGCACAAGTATCTCATTGCAAATTACAATTTAGGATGGAAGAGACTTGTTGCTCTTATGCAGTGGAGGACTGACAAGCTCTTTACACATTCTAGTTCATCTCATCTTTGAGAGGTCTAACCTGGCAGGGCATTTTAAATATTGTATGTTATTACACTAAAGTGCAGTTCCTATTGCAGAGACTAATGTATCTGTATGTAGTACTGTTATGAAAGCTTGATCCATTTGAGGTCTAATTAAGTCAGTAAATCTATTGAGAATGTTAAGTTTCAGATACCATTATTTACAGTTTTAAAAACAAAACTAATACATTTTATATTTGCAGGTGGAAAGTTTTAATAGTGGAAAGATTAAGAGCAAAACCCTATACTGTGATCACCTGAAGAGATGGAATAGAGGATCTTCTGTTGAAATATTGTTTTTTAAGTTGGTATTACTAAACAATTAGTCTGATCCAAAAAGTCTTTAAAAAAAACCAAAAAAACCAAAAAAACCCAAAACAAAACACACACAAAAACAAAACAATCCCACACACCTCTCCTTTCTTATCTTCTGTATGTGATCAGATACAAATTAGGGGGAAAGGACTGTTTTTAAAACAGTAAGTTAGGATGCAAGACACCAAAACCATATTCCCAGTCTGCCTAAAACCCATAGGATGACTAGGGCAAGTCACTTTCTTGCTAACAGTTTCCTCACCAGTAATTGATTCAGTCTCCTTTGTAAAATACCAAGATCTATGACTAAACCTGTGGTAAGCAGCAGTGTATCTGTTGGTGAACAATATTAAGCTTAAGCACTTGGCTAAAAATAATACTGAAGGCAATATATAGTAATATATTAAATCTAGTGCAACAGGTAGGCTATAAGAATCCAGCCTACTAAGTGCCATAGAACAGTAGTTCAGCATTTTTGATCTTATGACCCAGTCTTCTTATCCCTCAGGTGTTCACAGCCTCTTTGCATTTGTGCAGGGCTTATTCTCTCTGCAGGCAACCTAACTACCACTACAATCTCAGGCAGAGTAGCACCATTTGGAAGTTAGCATGTGCAGAGCCACCCATCATCTTAGCACTAATCTGTACAACCTTGCTAAATTATTTCTCTTTTGGGCAGAGGGAGGAGGATGAAGGGGAAGTGACCATCCTTGCTCTTCCATATGCCTTTACAGGTTATCTGGTTGAGAATCACTAGAGTAGGTAGTTGAACAGTATTTTAAATAAGTATCACATACGAATGTTTAGGCCTACCAGAGAAAACTATCAGAGTCCTAACTTACATTTTCTGTTGAAGTGATAAGAAAAAAAAATTCAAGCAAAGCTATATAGCCTAAAGAAAGTCTGTCTCTCTCAGCTTCACATCAATTGGATACTAACATTCTCAAACAGGAACTTATGCCTCAGTTGAAGCCAGTTAGAGTGGAGAATGAACTGTGGGACAGTGCCAGATGTTACCATAATCATGTCTAGTGTAGGCAATTAAGTAGTGGTACAAGATCATTCACAGGTCTGTTTTGGACTTTGCTACAATTTTCAATTCACAACATTTAAAATTTCATAAATGTAATTTAAGAATAAGCTTCTTGTGGTGGGGGGGGTGGAAGGAGTTCCTGCATAATGATTATTCAGTACACTTGGAAGTAGGCTTCAGAAGTCCCACAAAATGAAAAAAAAAAAATCCCTGTGAATTAGCACCTCCCATTTGATTCAGTATTCCAACATGCATTCTACTGTCTAATTATCCATTTTGTCCCCAAAGCCATGGCATAAGGAGTGTAAGGGTGTATTCATTCCAAAACTGTTTGGCCTTTCTTAATAGTTAGGCCTCCACAGCATGTGCTTTGGGAGTGTGGCATATCTCCTCAGTAGCTGGGGACATAGAACAATTTGAGAGAGGCAAGTTTAGCTTTGTTTTGGACTGCGCTTTAAAGATAGTTAACTCAAATTGACATCTTGTAAACCTCAAGTCAAATTGGAATAATTGTTCTTTGGCCCAAGTTGTACTGATCACAGTAAGAGTTGTAGCTGAACAAGTTTAGCATGTTATTAAGTACAGTTACTATGATTTGACCCATATTTTAAGACTTACTACTCAGAGTAAAGTAGTTAACTTAATCTAAAGTTTGCTTATCCTGGAGGCTTTGCTGGTATGCTAAAGCAGCATAGCAGCACTGTCAGATTCCCCAGGGAAGAGGTACAAAAGGAATTCTGTTGCCAGCTTCTGCACAGGAAGGGGTTCGCCTATATTTACATCACTAGATCAGTTGAGTATAGGGACACATGTTCTTCTACCACTGCAAAGAGACATAACTAAGCTGGCAAAAGTTAATAGTTCAAGTTTAGCTCAACATCACACTCTTAAAAGTTTGTACACATAAGTCCTTAGGCAATCTCTAAGTGGTGAATGGCAGATGCCGGTACTAAGCACTACATTTTTTTTTTTTTTTTGGCATGTTGCGTAGTGGGGCCTTACCTCATCTAGTGTTGGAGCCTGCTGATATCTCCATACTCCCTTCTGCAATCCAGCAGGCACAGCTTGTTAAACAGAAGTATTTTCATATTCTTTTCTTGAGAGAAGAGGGCTTTCTTGGTTTATTAACACAAAGTAACAGTAATGTAGACTTAATAATTCATATGCCCTCCCCAGCATATTGACTCTCTCTTAAAGTCTTTTTTACCTCAGACTAGCTTTTCCCTGTACCTGGTAGAGAGGGCTTTTTTCTTTAGAGCTATTGTAGATTTCACTCCCCTTCAGCATCATCTTGCAAGGACAGCTAACCAAGTTTCTCCTGCCCCCTAGCATTATCATGCCAAACAAAACAGGCTCCATCTTACAGGAAAAACCTGCTTTGGGGCTATCATGTGATACCTGGTCACCTGGCTCATCACCTGGGAGAGAGGTGGGGTTGAGTGCATCCCCTTAGAAAGGTGGTCAGCTCTGTTACCCTAGCTGTTTAGAGAAATGTGTGCATGTACACATTTAAAAATAATTAATTCTTTCAAATCATGAAACAGTTGGAAAGTAGTTGTATTGTTTATGCATTTACTGATGAAAAGGGTAGAGCTGCCTGTGGCTCTCAGATCAGTTTTCTAGAAATGACAGGAAGTTTCACTAGGGGTATAGACCTATAGATACCAGGAATAGCCATTAAAAAGCTAAATGTACTTAGAGGCCTGGTCTAGACTGGATTTAAATGTGTGATGTTAGATTGAATTACCTACCTCAATCTAATTAACACCTTTAAAACTCTAGTTAGGATAAAGCAATTGTGCTTTAGCACTAGCTAAACTGATTTAACTTAAACATGACTGAAAAAACCCCCCACACTTTTTTGGCTATCAAGACAGAACTTGTGGTTGTTAATGGAAGGGAGCAAAGTAATTAGTTAAATCTTAATATTTTCTTACAGCTATTCTTAAAATATGTAAGGTTTTGAAAGTGGTACGCATGATTGTATCATTTAAAAAAAATCATTTGGGTTTTGAGCTCCCTACCTTATTATTGGTTGTGAGGCAAAAATCTTAGAAGCTGTTTTAAGGGACTATATCTACAGCACACCTGGAAGAAATATATGTTAAATATAACCAGATGGAGTCAAACAAGCGGTGTCATGATTAACTAAGCTGTTGGAGTTATTTGAAGATATTTCTACCTTGATGGGGGATATACATATATTTCAGAAACTATTTGATAATCAACCTCAAAAGCATAAACATGCTTTAGATCATTGTATAAAGAGGTTTTAAAATCATAAACTGGTTTCAGACCAGGAAATAAAGGTCTCCTGTGGATGGTTTCCTACTTTTCAAAATAAAAAGAGATTACAAGTAGAATGCTCTGATGCCCTTTTATTTCTGTATATTTTTTTCTTCCCCATTTTATTTCAGGGGGCAGTAACATCAGGGGAGAAGGTATGACTACATATGTTCCTGCATATGCACTCTTTCCCAGTAGTATTCACCATTTGAAAATAACTATAGTTTTGTATATGCATAGAGTTTCTGCCTTTATAATTATTTAGCTGGAGAGAAGGGTGATTACTGAATTAGTTACATTATTAGAACCGCTAGTCTGGATGCAATTAAGCTAGTTGAGTTTTTTTTTTTTTCATCTTTCCGTATGGGAATAAGTCCTATTTTGTATCCTACTAAAACTGCACCTGTGCTTGGATGAGAGTGTAGTGGTTTAATTACATCAGTAGAGCTATAGCAGTATTTGTTTTTTTGTGCATCTATAGATTTATAGATGGCAGGAGACCAGTTGTGCTCATGTTGCTTTTGTGCTTCCCATTAGGATACTGTGTGACTATTCTGTGAGATTCACAGGTATGTAGCAAAGCAACTAGCAGGTTGGAGGAACAGTCACAGTTGCTCCATTTTCATGTTAAGGAAAGGTTATGCTGGGTGTAGAGCAGCTGAAATAAAGTGTTTCACTTTTACAGTCACTTTAGAGATTAAAAATTTGAGAGTCTTGCTAAGATGTTCAAATCTAAAGTTCTTCATTGGTGACACATCAATCCGATACTAAAGATGTGGGTAAGGCCTCAATCACAGCTCTAGTAATTTGATTAATGCAATCCTCAGACTGTTTCTGTCTTTCACTTACAAAAATAATATCTTTGTAAGTAGTAGAGTCAGAGTGCTGTAGCTGTGGTGGTCCAGGAAATATGTGAGAAGCAAGATTTACCGATGAACTTCTATTGGACCAACTGTATATTTGGGAGAGATGTAGATAAATGTTTGGGCACAAAGTGCCGTTTTCAAGTCTGGGGCTTTTATTGATATTGATACCTTTTTAAAACATTCTATTATAGTTATCTATAATTATTATTATTAATGATGTGTATTATGGCAGTGCCTAAAAGCCAACCAGGAATGCACCCCCATTATACTAGGCACTGTAAAAATGCAGAATAATAGAAGGTCCCTACCTGAAAGATCTTACAATCTGGACAGAAACAGGAGGTGTGGAAGGAATATTTCATACAGACACAGTGATCAGAGCACAACTAACTGTTTTGTTCATTCTGCTTTTTTGGTGGTGAGTTTACTTAGGAAGAGATGAAACGACTTGGAGGGGGGAGCATGGGGAAAAGGTCAGGAGAGAAAAATGTAAGAGGGACAGGTGTGGAATGAAGCTGATGTAAAGAGATTTTGAAAGGGACTGGGAAAGTGTGGGAGTAAATAGCTAGTTGGCACAGGACACAGTAAATCCAGTCAAAGCAGTAGAAAGTTCTCTGAATGTCCAGAGGTGCAAAGGGATGTTTGGTTCCTGCTATTCCTACAACTGGTGTCCTTGGATGGCTTCTCTCTGGTTTTCTCCCAGGCCAAATGGCAGGGGGGCACGACCTCCTTTGGATCTCTTAAAAGAGGGAAAAGTGGGGGGAAAGTGTTAAATAAGATTGCCTGTTAACTTTTTTGCTTTAGTGCTAATGCATAATGTAAAAGGGCTGGGGGTGGGGCATTATTACTCTTATTTACATTAGACGTACTAGGAATTTCAAGAATGGTTTTCCAAATATTTCAATATTTGGCTGGAATATTTGTTTCCAAGTTTTCAGGGATGTGATAGCTCACATTATACACCTTAAATGAAGGGATGAATGTGATGACCAACTTTCTTTCAAGTATTTGTTTGGCATTGAAGTTAATAGTTAATAAAAATGAACAAAACCTAGAATCTTAAGCAGTCTAAGTCTCTTCCTATCTCATTTACGCAGGTCTTGGTTTCTTGTTTCTGGTACCATCACAATTTTGCTAGTTCTCTAGCCGCCATAGTCTTTGGTGGTGGAAAATATTTAATATAAAAGTGTGTCTCCATTTTCTTTTCCTGAATTGGTCTCCTTCTTCCCCTGATTCCCCCGGCCAAAAAAACCCCAAACAAATCCAAAACAAAACAGAACTTCAAATAAAATAACACCTGCTAGCTAGGTTAGGTTTGAATCCTTTAGGAATGTGGTATCTTCATCTCCCTATTTAGCTAGTGGAGTTGCAGGTGAGGGAAGGTAGGAATTCTCTTGCTTTGGGTAGATCTTGCTTCCACAATGGTGAAGGATTTGCAAGATCCAAGGACCACATAAATTCATAACTGCTGCAGCTTTTAGTTCTGCCAGTCTGACTCTTCTAAAATCATAACACAAAAATCCAACGAGTTGTCAGTCATAATAAGATACTAGCTTATGTTTATATTTTCAGCCCTTGAGAACATGGATCTGCGCTGCATACAATCAATACTAGCAATATTTAATAGTCTATAGCTCCTCTGTTTTGAGGAACTTGAGAAACTTTTTTAAACTTTACAACAGACAAGGGTTTTCTCTGATATCTTTATTGGACAATTGGGAGAAAAGTTTGATGAGCTTTCATGTGCAAAGCCCCTTTCTTCAGGTCTTCACCCTTCCCAGACCTGAAGAATGGTGTTGTGTGCCCTAAAGCTCATCCAACTTCTCTTCCCAGCTAGACAGTTAGTCCAGTAAAAAACATAATACAAAAATTCTTGCCTGTTGTACATTTCCTGGACCATAACAGCTACAAAAATACTCCAACTCTACATTGTCAAACATTAACTTCTCAATCTCAAGAACAGAAAATATGGTAAGTTGTAGTGTTTCATGTTGTTTAAAATGCAGTTCTAGCCTGAAAAGTGACAACATAAAAATGACATCTTCTCACTCAACAGACGTGGTTTACAGAGTCGCATCTGCTTTCCTTACAGTGACAAAAATACCATTTCACTATATTTTGCACATGTTGAAACAGCAGTTGTTGGAGACTAGCAAACTAGAGCCTGTTATATTAGATAGACATAAGTTAAGTGGAATTCAGGGTGGAACTAAGGACATGGAAACATAAAGGTATATAAAGTCTTTATCGCTGATTTTCATTTTTAGCACATTTGAAAAGCCTTGGGAATTAATGTTACAGTAACACACAGGCACCTCTTACATATTGCCTCTTTCCTCTTCATTAGTTAATATGTTTGCCATCTTGTTTGAGTAACAGTGGAGGAACAATATTTAACCGAACAGGAAAATAAATTTGTAAAATCAGGTGGTAGGGGAACTTGAGCAGGTCTGCTATCTGAAACTACTTTTAAGTCATTTTGAATAATTCAGCTAGAATTTAGGTTTGTGATGTAACAGTTTACTATTAATGTCTTTAAAGCTACAGGAACATAAATAGGCTAAACAACACGAACGAGACAATATAAACTAAGCTCCAGAAGACTGGAGCTTAGATTAGCTTCTGGGATTAAAGATAACAAAAAATCCTTCTTCAAGTATACAGGTAGCAAGAAGAAGTCTTGGGGTAACATTGGACCCCTACGAGGCAGGGCAGGGCAGTTGGTGATGGACACGTGGGAGAAGGCAGAACTCTTTAACAGAACTCTTCATCAGCAATTTGGATGACGGGGTAAAAAGCACCCTGCTTAAATTTGCTGATGATACCAAAATTTGGGGTGAGGTGAGCACGCTAGTAGGGAGGGAAAGATTGCAGCAAGATCTGGATAGGTTACAGGAGTGGGCTAATATAAACAGGATGCGTTTCAATACTGACAAGTGCAGGGTGCTGCACTTGGGCAGTAGTAACCAGCAGCACACTTATAGAATGGGAAACTCCCTTCTTGAGAGCACGGAGGCAGAAAGGGATCTTGGAGTCATTATTGACTGCAAGATGAACATGGGCTGACAATGTGAGGTCACGGTTGGCAGGGCTAATCGCACCTTGTCATGCATCCACAGGTGCATCTCAAGTAGAGCCAGGGACGTGATCCTCCCCCTCTGTGCGATGCTGGTCAGGCCACAGCTGGAGTACCGTGTCCAGTTCTGTGCGCCCCACTTCAGGAGGGATGTGGACAACACTGAGAGGGTCCAGAGGAGGGCCACACGCATGATCCGGGGACAACAGGGCAGAACCTACATTGAAAGACTGCGGAACCTAAACCTGTTCAGCCTTCACAAGAGAAGGCTGAGGGGGGACCTGGTGACTGTCTATAAACTCACTAGGGGGGACCAGAAGGGTTTAGGGGAGACGCTGTTTCCCCTAGCGCCCCCTGGCATGACAAGGAGCAATGGACACAAATTATTAGAGAGTAGATTTAGATTAGACATCCGCAAGAACTACTTCACAGTTAGGGTGGCTAGGAGCTGGAACCAGCTTCCTAGGGAAGTGGTGCTGGCTCCTACCCTGGGGGTCTTTAAGAAGAGGCTTGATGCCTACCTGGCTGGACTCATTTGAGTCCAGTTTTTGTTTTTTGTTTTTTTTTTTCTCACACCCAGGAGGGGGGGTTGGACTTGAAGATCTACAGGGTCCCTTCTGACCCTGCTTCTATGATTCTATAAGTTCTTTGCCTCCGTATTCCTGTCTGCTAACAATGGGGTGCTCTCAGGTGATAGTGTAGAGAGGCCCGGGAAGGATGCGAGTCCCCTGACTGTTAGTTCAGACCTTGTTAAGGATTACCTGGAGGGCTTAGATGTGTCCAAATCAGCGGGCCCGGATGACCTTCATCCGCGGGTGCTGAGGGAATTGGCTGGTGTCATTGTGGAGCCATTGGCATGGCTGTTTGAGGACTCCTGGTTGCTCAGGTCAAGTCCCTGAGGACTGGAAAAGGGCCAATGTGGTCCCTATTTTGAAGAAGGGGAGGAAGGAAGAGCCCAGCAACTACAGGCCAGTCAGCCTCACTTCTATCCTGGGGAAGGTCTTTGAAAAAGTTATCAAGGGCCACATTTGTGAGAGGCCTGCAGGGGAAGTGATGTTGAGAGGTAACCAACATGGGTTCTTGCCAGGCCAATCCTGCCTGACTAACCTGGTCTCTTTCTATGACCAGGTAACAAAGAGCTTAGATGTGAAGGAGGAAGTCAGTGTCATCTTTTTGGACTTCCAGAAGGCCTTCGACACAGTGTCCCACCCAATTCTGGTGGGCAAGCTGAGGGACTGTGGCATTGACAAATGCACAGTCACATGGATGGCAAACTGGCTCCAGGGGCGCACCCAGAGGGTGGTGGTGGATGGGTCGATGTTGACCTGGGAGTGTGTGGGCAGCGGAGTCCCCCAGGGCTCAGTCCCTGGGCCGGTGCTGTTCAACATCTTCATTAGCGACCTGGACGAGGGGGTGGAGAGCACCCTGTTCTATTTTGCTGATGACACCAAGCTGTGGGGTAAAGTGAATACACCGGCAGGCAGGGACCGCATCCAGGCTGACCTGGATAGGTTGGAGAAGTGGGTGGATCTGAACAGGATGCGGTTCAGCAAAGACAAGTGCAGGGTGCTGCACCTGGGGAGAGGGAACCAGCATGATGGTGATAGGTTAGGGGCTGACCCTCTTGGCAGCACAGAGGCAGAGAGGGATCTTGGAGTCAGGATTGACTCCGGGATGAATGTGAGTTGCCAATGCGACGAAGCAATAGGCAGAGCCAACTGCACCCTGTCCTGCATCAACAGGGGCATCACTAACAGGTCCAGAGAGGTCTTGCTCCCCCTCTATGCGGCACTGGTCAGGCCGCAGCTGGAGTACTGGGTCCAGTTCTGGGCGCTGCACTTCAAGAGGGATGTGGAGACCCTGGAGAGGGTCCAGAGGAGGCCACTCGCATGGTCGGGGGCCTCCATGGCCAGCCCTATGAGGAGAGGCTGAGGAACCTGAATCTCTTCAGTCTCTGCAAGAGGAGACTGAGGGGGGATCTTGTGGCTGCCTACAACCTTATCGGGGCCACCAGCAGGGACTCGGGGGAAGTCTGTTCACCCGGACCCCCCTTGGAGTCACCAGGAACAATGGCCACAAGCTGAGGGAGGAGAGGTTTAGGTTGGATATTAGGAAGAACTACTTCACTGTCAGGGTGGCCAGAGCCTGGAATAGGCTCCCCAGAGAGGTGGTGCTCTCACCTTCCCTGGAAATCTTCAAGAGGAGACTGGATAGGCACCTGGCTGGGGTCTTACGACCTTGGCAGGGGGTCGGACTCCATGATCTGTCTAGGTCCCTTCTGACTCATTGATTCTATGATTAGAACCTTAATTCTCTTTTTTAATTGTTTTTAACTGGGCATCCTCAATAATCAGTTAATATCACATGCTTAAAAATAAATATATTAAATGTACTGTGAATTGAGGCTGAAAAACTTGCCATATTTTATCCATCAAGGCATAAAATTTGAATGTGGTGGCATCTTGGGGTTTGTCACAGTGAAGCTGATAGAGTTTGTTACTTGAGCAGGAAAACTGAGTGCAAAGAATATTCTGAATAGCTCCCAAATGAGGAGAGAATACAATTAAAATTAGTTAAAAAATATCTGTAGTATTACACTTTGTACAGGGATTATATGGGTTGGGTGCCAGTGCTGGCAGAGAACTAGAGTCAGTGACTCATGAAGTCCCTTCAAATCCTGTGTTGCTGAATATATTTTGTAGGAGGGTATAGAATAAAAAGTGTATGTGTATGTGTTGTGCACATGCACTTGACACTTTAATAAACTTTGAAATATCCAATTTGAAGGAAATTATAATGTTCATTTCTTCAGTACTCTCACACTTGAAAATCTTTCCTACTTATGAGGTATTGTTATGATTTTTGGTTTTATATTTGCAGTTTTGGAACAGTTAGAAGCTGTTGCTTTTCACACTGCACCTTCCCATCTCAGCAGTTTCTCTTTTCAGTATCTTTAAATAAACTGCATTTTTCATAGACAGCTAACATCCCCTTTAAGACTTTCTCACACCTGTGTTTTAGTATAGTGAGTATAAAATTAGGGGTGCACCCTGATATATTGGTTGGCTATCGGATCAGCACCGATAAAAGGAGGAATTCCATTATCAGCTATCAGGTTTTTTGGTCATTGTAGCCGATAATTATGATAATGTGCCCAGAGCACCCTGTCAAGCATAATCCAGTCCCTGTGCCCCACTGCTGGCCTGAGCCCATAGTGGACTACAGGTCCCAGCAGGGACGGGGAGGGCGCTCCGGGGAGCAGTCACAGGGTGCTGCGCTCAGCAACAAAGGGACCGTTACCAGCTCCTGCTGCTGCTGTTGCTGCCGTGGCAATGCCGCGCACGCAGCAGGGGCCTGAGTGCCAGGGCTGCTGCAGAGACACTGGGCTGCAGGTGGGCAGGGTAAGGCAACCTGCGGGAGATGTTCTGCTCACCAGGCACCTTTGCAAAAGTGGCTTCTCCCTGGCAGCTGTGGGAGCTCGGTTGTGCAGGGCCTGCCAGTGCCAAGGCAGCGGTGTGCTCTGGGGCTCCAAACGCACTTGGCACTGGTGTCTGCCTGAGGGTCCGTCCCACCCCTCCAGGAGGGCTGCACAGGGAACAGGGCTGCGGGTAGGAGCCGTGGGTGAGGGGGTGACGTGTGGGGAAAAAGGTGGTTGCCACCCTCCTCATCGAGGGCCGGAGCAAGCAGGAGGCATTCGTATGTGTGTGTAAGTGCAAAACAAACAAAAAAGGGTTTATTGATGTCAGGAGTTTAAAATGCTTTGTGCTATTACTAAGTAAGCATTGGCTATCGGTATCAGCCAAGAAAATCTTTATCGGTGAACCCCTATATAAAATTTTCTTTCTGGTGCTTGAGATTTTTGTTGGCCAGTTCTGAGATAATGTGATTCTTCTAGAATGAATTCAGCTCAACTTTTCTTTGTTGTTCAGTACTGTTGCCCAAAATGTATCATTGAGTATACCTACTTTGTCACAAAGAATAATACTGTCATACAGAAAAATAAAGTGTAAGAAGAACATTTTCATGATTTTACTTCTAATAAAGGGGATTGTACATTATTAATGAAGAAATGAGCAGTGACAAATAGCAGCAGAAGCAGAACAAATCGATATGGGGAAAGCAAGGGCCAGTGCATTAAAAATGTTTCAGATTAAAAAAAGAAAAACAAATATAATAATAGGATCTTTAAACAGATTCCAGCTATAAACTACCCTCTTCATTTATGAGAGAAACTTTAGGGCATGTTAACAGCATTGATCCCAGCAGTCTCCTGCCCGTGGCAGGGGGTTGGACTTGATGATCTGCTCAGGTCCCTTCCGACCCTAACAACTATGAAACTATGAACACATTATTGGGACAAACAGGGAGTTTTTTGTAATAGTGTCATGAAGAGTGATATGTAATACTTCTGTAAACGCTGTATGTGACCTGAACTTTTAAGGAAAATTACCATGATTTGGGTCCTTAGAATTTTCTGTGTGACTATTTATCTAATTTTTATTCCAGCTACTGGAATGTTGATTATATGCCCATAATGCAGAGTTTTATAGGGCCCTTGCATGTCATGTAGGCAACACAGTGGCTTCCAGGCAGGGTATACTGATTTAAAGTGATTAAAATCACTGATTTTAATAGGGATTAAATGAACAGGCAAGAAAACTGTATTTAAATCTCAATTTTAGTCATGTTTTGCATTTTACTTTTTAATTATTTTCCTAAAGAAATATTAATCTTCATCGGATACAAACAATTAAGTTAATGTCAATTTGCAACTAAATGTAACCTTTATTTGAGTTATATGCCACGCTTCTCAGCAAAGGCTCAGGATGACTTGTAGTAGAAAATTTGATTTTTAAAATGTATTTACTTATTTACTTATTTTTTGCTAACTAAGATTTGTTATAGACACAGTCAAACAATTATATCTTAGATTACATTTATTTATATTCCTTATTTTATGTGGTGTTATGCTAGAAAATGAAGAATGACATTTCTTATTCACTAGATGATTAATTTTTTTGTTCATAATTTGTGTGAGCTGCATTTGGATGGAAATTACAGAAAGCCACCATTCTGAAATATTTTTTATCAGTTATAAAACGTGTTAAATGTTTTGTCTATGTAAAAAAAGGTTTATCAAAACATGTTTTGCATTTAAAACTAACTGATGTTACTAAACAATGGAAGTGTTCTTTGTAGTTAGTGATTTCAACAGATTGTTTTTGGTCAATGTGTCCTTCAAAAATTTTGAAGTAGCGAATAGCGGATAGCGAATCCGGTGGGCGGATGAGAATAGGATGGGATTCAACACAGACAAGTGCAAGGTGCTGCACCTGGGGAGGAACAACCGGCACCATACCTACAGGTTAGGGAACTCCCCTCTTGTCAGCACGGAGGCGGAAAAGGATCTTGGAGTCATCGGCTCCAAGATGAACATGGGCCGGCAGTGTGGGTAGGCAGTTAGGAAGGCCAACCGCACCTTGTCATGCATGCAGAGATGCATCTCGAGCAGGTCCAGGGAGGTGTTCCTCCCCCTCTATGCAGCACTGGTCAGGCCGCAGCTGGAGTACTGCGTCCAGTTCTGGGCGTTGCACTTCAAGAGGGATGTGGACAGCATGGAGAGGGTCCAGAGGAGGCCACTCGTGTGGTCAGGGGACAGCAGGGCAGGCCCTACGAGGAGAGGCGACGGGACCTGAACCTGTTCAGCCTCCAAAAGAGAAGGCTGAGGGGGATCTAGTGGCCTGTTACAAACTAGTCAGGGAGGATCAGCAGGCATTGGGAAGTCACTGTTTCCCTGAGCACCGCCAGGAGTGACCAGGAATAACGGTCACAAGCTGGCAGAGGGTAGGTTTAGGTTAGATATCAGGAGGCGCTACTTCGCGGTCAGGGCGGCTAGGGTCTGGAACCAGCTTCCAAGAGAAGTGGTGCAGGCTCCTACCCTGGGGGTGTTTTAAGAGGAGGTTAGATGAACACCTTGCTGGGGTTGTTTGACCCCATGCTCTTTCCTGCCATGGCAGGGGGTTGGACTTGATGATCTGCTCAGGTCCCTTCCGACCCATGAAACTATGAAACTATCTTAGTCCCTCACACAGTTTTTCAGTTTCCAGTAGGTTTCTCTGCTTTGCTGCACGAAACAAAATTGAATAATTTGGAATGAAGAAAATATCCACTATGCACCTGTAAAAGAGGGTAAAATTTATACAGACTAGTTTATAACTTCAGAAAACTCTGGTTCTGTTTGGTTAGCCTGTGACTTTCCTTGATTCAGTTGTTTGATTTTCTTTAAGACTTTGTCAGTGAGTGTGTACTGTTAACAATATTTTTTATTTAATTAGATGGTTTAGTAGATTACAGTAAATTGAGAGCTTAATACAGGCTCTCATACATTCAAATTTAAATGTGAATAGATATATTTTTAAAAAGAAAAATGGGTTTGGGCATAAAAAAAATCCACTCTAAACCAGAAGAATCTGATCTGTAAATTTTTTTTAGATACTCTGATGCACCAAAGCACCCATGTATATACCTGAAAGACAACGGGGCAGGGATCAAGGATCCTGTCTCCAAAGGTGCAAACTTGTTTCTACCAGTGCTGGAAGTTCCTACATGAAAGGGCTATTAACAGTTGAAATGTAACTTGATTCTTGCAAGAGGAGTGTTAAAAGGACTGGACTGTAAACTGAGTGAATTCTGATAGGGAGACTAAGTGAGACAGAAAGGGGCTTTTTGGAAGGCTCTTTCAGGAGTTAGTCTTTCCATGTCCACTGTATTTAAACACCTGGTAAACTGTGCATGCATGTGGTCACTTTTGTTGTTTTTAAGATACATTTTCTCTGAAATACTCCTAAATAAATAGGACTTTGTTCTGTGAAGGCTGTGAGATCACTTAGCCACTGTCACTGCTCTCAGGGAAAATGGAACTGCAATGTGCAGTGGTCTAAGGCAGATCTGCTAAGGTAATAACCCAAGTACTGCAGCCCAGAGCCAGTTTTAAGAATGGAAGAATCAACTGATTGTACTTTTGAGTTATGTGGCTGTTAGATGTTTGAGGTGCACTTAATGGGCATTTATAGACATGCTCTGGGAGTGTGTGGGGTGGGGGCGGGGAGAAGGTACTTTAATTAGAGTGGCTCCAAGAGCTGTTCTGATTAAAATGTTCAGAGTGTCACGTGTATAAGCGTCCCTGTGCTGAAAAATTATGGCAGCTGCGCTTTAACTAAAGCTCGTCGAACAAGCTTTAGTTAAAGTGCCCCCACTGCTATTTTTCAGAACGGGGACACTGATACACATGAGGCTGGAGTCTGCTGGAGTGTGGTAATTACCAGTGTACTGTAGTTACAGAGTTTCGAGCAGCCTTACTGCACATGCATAGGAGCCCAGGGGCAGTAGAAGGCATCTTGTGTAGTCCACCAGGTAACTGTGACAGTTATAAATAATTGTTATTTTGAAAAAGGACTGTATTTCTTTGGAGTTGGCAATAGTTCATAGCCTCATCTCACATTCTGAGAATATAGGTTGTAGTTTGTTGTCTTCAAAGGGGAACACCACTATTGCCAAGAAGGGCGATGGGATCAAGAGTGGTGAGTGAGCCAGGGGGGAGGGATGGAAGCAGGGAGACTCCCCCCCACGAATCAGCACCTTTTCTGCTTGTCATAGGGCAAGACACATGCAGGTGGCAAGCAGTGCTCCTGCTGCTGGCCATTGCGCCCTGCCCTGCCTCCCCCACTCCGCCTCTCTTCATCCAGGAAGAAGGCTGGCTCGGCTAGACTCCACCGCCTCCCCGACAAACCCTGGCCCCCCCCCTTTGATTTATGTGGCACGAACTGCTGGTGGAAGTGGCAGGCAGCATACAAAGGCGAGCTAATTTAAATTTTAACTGTAATATATTAACCATATAAATAGAATTATTGTTTAACCATTTAACCTTTCACATCCCTGGTTTAAATCTGCACCCCAAGAGTGGTAAGGCAGAGTACCTGCTAGTAGCAGCTCCGCTGAGCACTGTTGATTATTTGTTTCCTAGTACCTTCTCTGCCTCCAGGGATGGGAGGCCTACCAGTTACAGTGGTATAAACTATTCCAGTAGAACTCTTAGGCCTGTCTCTTCATGTTCCAGAATAAGTGGTTAAACTGTTGTAACTTTAAACCTTTCCTTCACTTACAGTTAATTGGTAACAGCTGATGCATGCTCCCAGGTGGCAATCTCCCCCTCTTTTAAAATGGCTTAAAGTTACCTATGTCTACAGCCTACGACAACAATTGTAACAAACACATCTGTCAATTTTAAGAAAGGTATTTCCTCTGAAATATGGCAGAAGTGGTAAATGGATGGAACTATATCAGCAGGATTGAGATATGGCTACAGTCTCCTAGGGAAATTAAAGAAGGACCCAAGGTTTCTGAGAGAGTAAAATCTTGAGCTCTTTGAGCTGAGAGAAGTGGAGAAAACATTTCCTTAAAGCTTATAAAATGCTTTGGGATCTGGCTGGGTGAGACCCTACATTCAAGTCATTTTCCCAGAGCTCATTGTCAGTCCAGACGAGATCATTCTTTCATTCTCAGGATACTCCCTGTCCCGTATTTCTACCTCCTCACCCAGGGACAGCTTTATTTATTTATTATGACCTTTTTGGTGGTATTCCTGGAATTTCTGAGGATTTCTCCAGAGCTGTATGGACAATGCTGTCCTGCTTAGCATTTCTCAAATGTATTGTCCTTGAGGCCTTTGAACTACATTACCTGAAGAAGTAAAGTTCTGGTTGAATTATTTTAATTTTTAAATCTTGGGTCACCACACAGTGGTGAAACTTGTAATCTGACCTGGATGATTTCCCCAGAAGGAATCTAAAAACTTTTGTTCTAAATTTCTTTCTCTTTCTCTGAATTTCTCTACCAGGCATTCACTTGGTAGATGGGAGTTACATGTTTGAATCTCCTCAGGCTGAGTATGTGGTAGAACCCTAGTTTCCAATTTTCTGGATGACTGATTTATAACCACTAGAGTTTTATGTAAAGAATAGGTATGACTAGACCACCTTGCCTATGGCAAAAAAAATGAACCTCTGTGGATGAGATCTCTAACCTCAGAAGAGGACTCTGGGCTACAGGATTCCAAGAGGATGGAGGTGCTTAAGCTCTAGAGGCGAGCAGGAATTCACACCTTCCCTGGGTGTTTTTGGTTTTCATTGGTTAACTTTCAGGGGCTCCCTGCTCAGCGTGCCGACTCTCTGTCACCTTTTAGAAGTGCCTGTTTTCCATGCTGACTGTACAGAGTCTAGGTACCTAAACCTTTTTCTTTGAATCTACCACCTGGGGCCAGGTACCTACATTTTAAGTAGGCCAAAGCCAAAGTTGGAGGTGCTGAAGGGAGCTGACCTGGGTTTTGCACTGAGACAGGTAATCACAGGAAATTGCTGGCATTTAATGACAGTTCACTGCTCTGTATGAAGTGACTTGATCACAGACACATGCCTAGAAGTCTATAACATAAATAATTGACATCTTTGTTAGTTAATCTTACTAGAAAGCACATGAAGACTAAACCACGGTTTTATCCTTGGGAACATGGTTGCAGAAACGATGACTGAGCAAAGCAGAGAAAGGTTACCTTTAGAGGTTAAAGGTAGTTTCTTTCTAAACTCTTTCCTATACTGTATGCTTCTTCCCTTTTAGAAGCAGCAGCTCAAATAATGCTTCAGCCCACCTCAGAAAGCCATCCAGGGCCCAGCAGACTACTCTGTTTGGCAGAATGAAGGAGTGGGAAAGAGACTGAAATCCATCCAAGGCTGAGGGTATCTGACCAGGCTTGGGAATGCTTGGATTCCTACACTGATTGGTTGTGCAGAAAATGCTTAAGATAGAAAAAAGATTCTCCTGCTACTTATTAACTCATTTTAGCCACATTCCTGAAGATGCTTTACTTTAAAGTACTGTATGTACATTGATTTTCTGTAGCTCATACCATAGATATCTTCTGAATAGGTAGATCTTCCAGTCTTCAGTGGTGGCAATCTAGCATTATTACTGAGCACTAGATTCATTGTACAAAAGTCTTAGCTTTTGTTAATGTCCTTAGCAATCATAGTGTACTGCTATTCCACACCAGCATGTGCATTGTGGTTCTTGTTTTTTTACCTTCAGACAGATTTCCGAGTTACCTTTATTTCTTTAGTTAATCATATGTGCCACACAGCTCTCCTTTTAGTAGTTTTATAGAAAAGCAAGGTCCTTTCCAGGTGTGGCAAGAAAATGTAAGGAAAATGCATGCATCCCTGGGTGAAAATTGTGCAGAAATACGTTCTACATGTAGAACTCAGGCTATTATTTCCTCTATACACACTGTATCTAAACCAGGGAACAGAAATAATATTTGCAGGGTAGTAAATCTCATAACTAAGTTTGTAAAAACTAAATGTCAGTAACACTTACACTGTCAGGTGTAACTCATTCAGCTTTTGGTTTTAATTACTGCTTTTCTACTTGATTTCCGCCCCCCCCCCCCACTCTCAAAAATTGCTTAATCACAGTTGCATTTTTATTGTGTTTTACCTTTAAAGCTGAGTTTCAGATATTATGAATTCTTATTTTCAAACATCAACCTGAACTCTTATATTCAAAAACCATCAGATGTTTATTTTGCTGCTATTTGATTTAAAAAATTGGACAAGGAAATAGAGGAGGCAGAAGGAAGCAATGTTGATTTTTAGCTGTTTAGTGTCAGGCGTACTTGCAGGTAATGCGTTTGTTTGGCTTGAGGTTCATTGTGCTATGTTAACACCTTGATACCAACATTTCATAATAGCACGTGCACGCACACACACACGTGTACATGAATGTGTGCATGCACACAGACACGGTAAGAATTCCAGATGGCCAGGCTGACGGATCTTGAAAAACGTTCTTCTGCAAATTCTTTCTTCTATTTTATATTATCTACTAAAACCTCAAATGCAGTTAATTGTATAAATATTTTTGTTTTGTTTTTATTTTCTAGGCATCCTTTGTGATGCAAACACCATACAATAGACGAGCAAGTCCTTGCTTCGCTGAACGTGGTTGAAGTGCAGTTTTGTACAGTACATTTGTTAAGTACTAGTGAATGGGATGCCGTGGTAAACAACTGAGCAGTATGTCTGCGAGCAAGGAAATCCATATATATATGGGTTCATTTATGAGCATTCTGTGAAGTCTACTAGTTTTGTATTCTGCTTGTTTAAGAGCTACAAGTAAAAGCGCTACACTGCCAACTGCATGTAGCGTTAGGAAAGCAAATTTCTGTCATCAGGAGGATTGTAGGTAACTGTTGCTAAGTCTATTAGAGATATTTATAACCTGAGGCTTGATACCCAGGATATGAAATAAGCCAAGGATCTCTCCAGCACTAATATAGAGAGGAGTTGATCAACTCTGCTAGATAATTGTATACAAACCATGCAGAAACTAACTCAGTTCATATTTTACTGCTTAACTTTTGCTTCTTTTCTATAGAAGGGTAGGAAACTTGTACTTCTAGCACATTTAAAAAGAAATTTCCTTTCACGTCTTCTATAATTACATATAATTTATGTTTATTTTATCTTAGTGTTCTTTCTAGAACCTAAATTTTACAAATATTTGTATAAACTTATATAGACAGAAGGCTTTTCTGCAATATCTTTTACTGAAGCAGCATTATATCTGGAAGAGTTGTTGGACAAGCTTTTGGGCATCCCATATTACCAGAACTAGGGCACCTGATGCTCAAATGCTTGTCCAGCAGCTCTTCCAACTATAACAACGGTCCAATAAAAGATATCACAAAAAGCCTTGCTTCTTGACATTTCCTGGACCATCACAACTACAACACTCCAGCCCCACTATAAATTTATACACAGGTACAAATGCACAGGTTTGGTTGTAGCAGTACAATTTTGTGAATTCAGAGGCAGTCATTCTACATGTCCAGTAGCTGTTTTAGAAGACTGCTGTAGGATTATTTTTATTTTTACCAAGTATATAACAATGTCCACTCAAGTTTAAGCAAAGGGTATTCATTTATTTTAAGAACTGTAGTTTAAATTCCAAGATGCATTAAACTGTACCATATTTTATTGTTTGTTCACTTGATTTCTAATTCATAATAGTCAGTAATTAATTAAAGAGTTCATGGCTTATTTCATTGGGAAGAAAATTTCTCTGGGTTGATCAGTTTGTGTACTCATGATCACCATCGCTGGAGAGCCTCAGAAACATTAGCGAACTTATCTGCATAACATCCATGTGAGGAAGACTAATATTATTCCATTTTCCAGAGGGAGAGCTAACAACAGAAAGCTAGTGACATTCCGGTGTTCAGACAGGAAGTCTGTGGCAGGAGTAGGAAATGAATGTAGATATATCTCCAGTTTCAGTCTAGTGCCTTAATCACAAGCCTATCCTTACTACCTTCTTGATGTGCAATATTATCTTGGATATAACTTTTTCACAGTAATGTAATCAATAATATACATACAGGCACCAGTATTTGTCATTCTGATATTTTATAGTCCTATACCAGTTTGCATACCAAAGATCCTAAACAGACTTGTCCCCCCACTTTGTCTGTGGCAGGTTAGGGTGTTAAGTCAGGGTTGGCCGTGTGATTTTTGCTAACAGGTTAGACGAGGATTTGTCTGGGATGATTTGGCTAGGATCCTGCCTCAGGTAGGAGGTTGGACTAGATGACCTCTGGTGATCCCCTTCAGCCCTGCTTCTCTGTGATTCTGACTTTGAATCTTTAGGAGCCGTAACAACCACATCTGGCATAGTGGTAGTAATCATGTCATAGGACCTGCAACACTGTATAACCATTGAGAAATACTGTGCTACCTGGAAGGAGGGGAGAAGTTTAGATTTTTTTTAATTATTAATCTAATTAGAAGCTAGTTATCTGTTCTAATACTAGGTTAGGATGCTGTGGTTAACATTATAACCACTTTTATGTATTTATTTTATTTTTTTACACAATGAAAACACAGGATGGGAATAGTTGCCCAGGTTTGCTTGATTGTGCACTATATATCTCTGTTGATGTGATGTTTTAGAGCTTACAACACTCATTAGCATGATGTAATTAATTAATTCAAATAAGTTACATTAAAAGAATGGTAAAATTGCAAAGTCAAACACTCTAAAGGTTAAGAAATGTCAGAATTAAGGTTGCCCATGCAACATCAGTTTGGGTGTGGGCGTGTGTGTGATTAAAGGCTATATCATATTGCTCCCATATATAGGGACCAAAATAAGGTTGTACAGGCAAACTTAATTCTTTTCTTTCCTAACTTCTGAGTACTTGATTTTTTTCAAATTTTTGTTGTTGTTTTCATTATGTAGAATGATATTGGGTGCATCTACACATGCACTTTACTTTGGAGTAAACTAATTAGCTCCACAGTAAAGCATCGGTATTGGGGTAGAATAAACGCTACTGATTAACTCCGCTGTAGGATAGTGTGACAGTACTATCTTACAGCCGAGTACTTTCCTGCTCTTAATCATATGTGTAGACCAGGGGTGGGCAAAATGCAGCCTGGGGGCCGGATGCAGCCTGCCATGCCATTGTATCCAGCCCATGAGGCCCCTAAAAAATCTAGAAAATTAATATTAATCTGCCCTCGGCTGCCTGTCCTGCAGCCCTCAATGGCTTGCCAAAACTCAGTAAGTGGTCCTCTACGCAAAATAATTGCCCGCCCCGGTGTAGACAGTGACACGGGGCCTAAATTGCACCTTCTCAGCCCAGCCACCAGGGGCCTACTCCACCCTGGCTCAGATTGCTGCTGTCCTGGGCACACATGTAGATGATGCGTCCGGGAGCGGTTTACTCTGGCTTGAACTACTCTGGAGTTTATTGTGTTGCATTAATTGCACATGTAGATACACCCACTGACTCCCAGTGTGGGTCGTTGGCAGCGCAGCGGTCTATAATAGAACTAATGAAGTAACTTAAAGCAATTCATATCATAGAATCATAGAAGCAGGGTCGGAATGGACTATGTAGAACTTCAAGCCCGACCCCCGCCTGGGCAGGAGAAAAGACTGGACTCAAATGAGTCCAGCCAGGTAGGCATCAAGCCTCTTCTTAAAGATCCCCAGGGTAGGAGCCAGCACCACTTCCCTAGGAAGTTGGTTCCAGCTCCTAGCTGCCCTAACTGTGAAGTAGTTCTTGCGGATGTCTAATCTAAATCTACTCTCTAATAATTTGTGTCCATTGCTCCTTGTCATGCCAGGGGGCGGGAGGGGAAACAGTGTCTCCCCTAAACCCTTCTGGTCCCCCCTAGTGAGTTTATAGACAGTCACCAAGTCCCCCCTCAGCCTTCTCTTGTAAAGGCTGAACAGGTTTAGGTCCTGCAGTCTCTCATTGTAGGGTCTGCCCTGTTGTCCCTGGATCATGTGGGTGGCCCTCCTCTGGACCCTTTCTATGTTGTCCACATCCCTCCTGAAATGGGGCACACAGAACTGGACGCAGGACTCCAGCTGTGGCCTGACCAGTGTTGCATAGAGGGGGAGGATCACCTCCCTGGACCTGCCCGAGATGCATCTGTGGATGCACGACAAGGTGCGGTTAGCCCTGCCAACCGTGACCTCGCATTGTCGGCCCATGTTCATCTTGGAGTCAGTAATGACTCCAAGATCCCTTTCTGCCTCCGTGCTCTCAAGAAGGGAGTTTCCCATTCTATAAGTGTGCTGCTGGTTTTTACTGCCTAAGTGCAGCACCCTGCACTTGTCAGTATTGAAACGCATCCTGTTTATGTCAGTCCACTCCTGTAACCTATCCAGGTCTTGTTGTAGTCTTTCCCTCCCCACTAGCGTGCTCACCTCACCCCAAATTTTGGTATCATCAGCGAATTTAAACAGGTTGCATTTCACCCCGTTGTCCAAATCGCTGATGAAGAAATTGAACAGTGCAGGCCCCGGGACCGAGCCCTGGGGGACTCCGCTGCCCACTTCCCCCCAGGTCGAATATGACCCATCCACCACCATCCTCTGAGTATGACCCTGGAGCCAATCTGCAATCCATCTGACTGTGTAGGCATCAATGCCACAGTCGCCTAGTTTTATAATGAGGATGGGGTGGGAGATGGTGTCAAGGGCCTTGCTGAAGTCAAGAAAGACTACGTCCACGGCGACACCTGCATCCATTGCCTTTGTGACCTGATCATAAAAGGCAATCAGGTTGGTCTGACATGACCTGCCCCTAATGAAACCATGCTGGTTGCCCCTGAGCATCATCCCTGAAGCCGGCCTATCACAGATGTGCTCCTTGAGGATCTTCTCAAAGAGTTTCCCAAGGATAGAGGTAAGACTGACAGGCCTATAGTTGCCCGGGTCCTCTCTCATCCCTTTTTTTTTTTTTTGATGGCTCTTATTTTTTATGTGGACTTGCCTTTGGAGGGAATGCAGGCATACTTTTGCTGGTTGTTTCACAGGTACATTGAAACCGAAGATGAAACCTGCATAAGCCAAGAACCTGCTCTTGCCAGAAAATGTCTATGGTCCTGGCATGCCTTTGCAGCTGGAAAGCTCCCGCTATAAGATGGAAAGCTGTCTAAACCAAAACATTTTCCCAATCCCATGTGATTCTGTTTTAGATTTCACTATATTTGCTAGATAGCAAAAGAATATTATGAGTTGGAAATAATGTGTTCAAGACTAGGTTTTTTATGGAGGGGCACTCTCAATAAATCCTCCAGCCCTTCTTAGTCCTCTTCTGTTCTTTCCTGCCCATGTTACTCCCCGTCATATGGCTTTAGTGCCGGTTCTTGTCTCCCAACCTTCTCCCTTTGCATGCATGTCAGACTATTCCTTCCTTTTTCCATGATTGTCTGCTTGCTCTCAGTTTTGGTGCCTGGCACCACAGAGACTATTAAAAGTTGGGAGAAAGTTAGCAATTAAGGGAGAATCCTTGACAGGCCTCACAGTCCTAGGATGCAGAGTACTCAGTTAATTCCCGGGATGTTGTGTCTGGTGCCTGGTCAGGTATGCAGGTTGAGGGAGTGAAGCACACTCAGTGCCAGGGGAATCTTTAGAAAATGTAGGCCTGAACTCTACTGAGAGTTTACTGAAATGTGGAAGGTGCAGTCTTGCAGAGTCTTATAACTAGACCACATTTCAGTAGTTTGTATGGGAACAGCACTGGGTAAATCCCTGACAACAAAAGCAGTCCTGCCAGATTTCCAGTGCCTGTTTGAAAGTATGGAAGTGCTAGAGCAGAGGTTCCTAACCACTGGGCCATGGCCCGGTACTGGGCCGCAAAGGGCTGGCTGCTGGGTCGTGGCATGAGCTTTAACCACTGCCAGCAACAGGTCTATGCCCAGGCCATGCCCACACCATGCTGATTGGCTGGGTGAAAATGTCCTCGCTTGGCCAATGATACTGGGTTTAGCTTTTGAAATTGAACCATGGTAACTGTGGCTAGTTACTTCCATATCAGCACAACTGCCGTAGCTACTAGCGTCTGGCTTGTCTCCTCCTGGTATCCTTGGCAGCTAGCTAGCTAACGTTAGCCAGCTAGTGATATGTATGTATGATTTTTAGCTATTGTCTCTTCCTTTATTGATGATGTTCCTTGCAACACCCCCCACGTGAAAATTTAATTTAAATATGTAAATTAGATTGTTTCTATACCCCATCTGCTAAAATTCTTTGAGTGAGTTTGCCAGGCCTCAGTATAAAAGAAGTTGGGAACCACTGCACTAGAGCTTGTCAGTGAAACAATGAATTATAAAAGTGGCAAAACATACTTCTGCCACCTCATTTTTGGATACAGTGGGACCATTTGAGTTTGCCAAAAACTAAAGCTTGGGGCAGATAGCAACAACTGCCACTTTTTGGCCTAACATCTTAAGTTGGGCAAACCTATCAACTCCTAAACAGGAGAGTACTGGGAAACTGCTTCCATCACCTATAAAATCATAGAATCATAGAAGTTGCGTTGGGAGGGACCTTGTAGATCTTCAAGTCTGACCCCCTGCCTGGGCAGGAGAAAAAACTGGGCTCAAATGATCCCAGCTAGGTAGGCATCAAGCTTCCTCTTAAAGACCCCCAGGGTAGGAACCAGCACCACTTCCCTTGGAAGCTGGTTCCAGATCCTAGCCGCCCTAACTGTGAAGTAGTTCTTACAGATGTCTAATCTAAACCTCCTCTCCAACAACTTGTAGCCGTTATTCCTTGTTATGCCGGGGGGCGCTAGGGGAAACAAGGTCTCTCCCAAACCCTTCTGGTCCCCCCTAGTAAGTTTATAGATGGTCACCAGGTCTCCCCTCAGCCTTCTCTTGTGGAGGCTGAACAGGTTCAGGTCCCGCAATCTCTCATTGTAGGGCCTGCCCTGCTGCCCCCGTTCATGCGAATGGCCTTCCTCTGGACCCTCTCAATGTTCTCCACATCCCTCCTGAAGTGGGGCACACAGAACTGGACACAGTACTCCAGCTGTGGCCTGACCAGTGTTGCGTAGAGGGGGAGGATCACCCCCTTGGCCCTAATTTAGATGCACCTGTGGATGCCCTGCCAACCATGACCTTGCATTGTCGGCCCATGTTCATCTTGGAGCCAGTAATGACTCCAAGATCCCTTTCTGCCTCCGTGCTCTTAAGAAGGGAGTTTCCCATCTTAAAAATGTGCTGCTGGTTACTACTGCCCAAGTGCAGGGTGCTGCACTTGGGCACCAGAAGCACACTTATAAGATGGGAAAGCTAAACTATAAACCAAAAAATATATTTTTGGTTTATGGTTTAGCTTTAAATCTGCTATTATATCATAGAGAGTGGAGAAAAGATATTCTTCCTAAGTTTGTATATTTCTAATGTGAAATGAATAGAATTTGTGTCTCATCTTCTAACAAATATTTTTCCTTTACATCTTTATGTAAGTAAATTACTTCTAACTTTCATTGTTCTGGTAGCATTATGTAAGAAAAATTGGGTTCAAACTGATTTACTGTTTCCTTACCTTCTCTGCCTTATTCTTTCCATATGCGTTGCTTCATAACAAAGTGCCTTTAATTGTAAATGTTCACATGATGAAGAAAACACGGACCCTGGGCTTTAATGCTTCCTTTGCTTGATATGCACAAAAATACAAAAGGCTAATTGTGTTAAATATTTGGTCGCAGTTTCTGTTTCCCTTCTTTAAATTATGGAAGTCATTAGTTTTCTTCATATTTAATCTAATCATTTTAAAATTAAAACTCCTGTTGCTCTCTGTTAGGATCGTTGGTGAATTTGGTGCTTATAAAAAGTGGAAGAATTATATATATGGAAAATGAAGTCCTGTTTTTGTCAATAGGTATAGCAAGTCTGACAGCAGTGGCACTGATCATGCCATTATAGAGCAGCCTGGTTTTGTTGAAAGGTCTGAGATTAATCAACAGTCTGCATATTTTATACATTTTGGTCAGTGCTAACTTGGGTTGGTTTGATGAGAAGTATCACTGTGCTGTTATGCCTTTAGCCATTCACTCACAAACTTCTGCTGTTTTTCAAAATCTTCAAGGCAACTGTTGTTTCATATTACCTAAATGTACTTATTATAGGTTATTTTTTCTACCTGTTCAACTATTAGAATTGGATGGGCACTAAAGACATTTCTGAAAGCAGATACTGAATCCTGCTGTGTGATTGGGGCATCTATAGTCTTTCATAACTTTGACTTGTGTTATGAAGTGGGTTAGGAAGTATATGAGTCTGACCAGTATTCCTCTGTATAACACCCACCCATATAAAGTTGTTGGCTGCTTCATTTGTCTGGCCTTGAGTAGTCCCATTCAAGTCATTCTGAATATGCACGTTGCTACATGCCCAATCAGCCAGTGGAGGCGTAGCTTTGATTTAGAAATGCAATTATTTAAGTGCATGGGTAGTTCTAGTTGATGCTCATATGTGGAAGCTGCAGCTGGTGCAGAATGCAGAGGCCTGTCTTCTCTAACAAGGATAGGTCACCTGGAGCGGTAACTCCAGGAGAGTCTGCACTGGCTTCCAGTAGTTTTCCAGGCACAATTGTGTGTCCTAGGTTTGATCTAGAAAGGCCGAAGTGGCCTGGAAGTGACATTCCTAAGGGACTGCTGTCTCTTCTCAGCCCCACTGTGATCCCTTGAGTCAGCTGGGAGCAACCTCCTGCTAGTACCGTCAGTCCATCATACCAAGGTGGCTTGGCCTGACCCTGGACATCTTGTCTAAGCACAGCAAGACCTTTCTCTTTGGGCAGGCATTTAGCAACCAGACTAAGCCAAGATATTGTTTAGTGGATCTCTGCTATACTTTGTTTTATTTTGTTATTTTATTTTTCCTAAATAACATTATTCTGTTTTCTCTTGCAAAAATATCCTTGCCCCTCTTCATCATTTTCGCATGTTTGAGAGTCAGGAAACTGCTTAAGCTACACGTTCTTAGTAGATACAAGAAGTTGCAGGAGTTCGGTGAGGTCTAAGTCATGCTACTGGGTACAGTAGTACAGCAGATTAGTTTTAAGTCGTCTCAGTTTAGCAGAAGAGACACAAAACATTAATCCACACTAGTAGACAGTTTATGCCATCATTTCTACTTCCGTGCAAAGCTTGACACCAATGTAGACAGAGAGAGGTCTTAAATTTTGATACACAGCCTTAAAATGTAGCGTTATTTAAATTTTTAAGGGACATACCTACAGAGTTAAAAATTAACCAGAACAGGAGAACAGCGTTTGTAAATATTACAGAACAGTTGTGGATTCACACTTTGAGGATTAACGTATTTCTTCAATAACATAGGGGTTTTTTTCTTATAGTTTTACATGTGGTACGCACAAAAATGAGGCTGAGAACGCGGAAGGCTTCTCAGCAGTCAAATCAAATTCACACACAGCGTGCTTTGAGGACAAAGAGGAAACATTCAGAGGTAGAAGAAAGCTTACCTGTTGGAGGAGGAAAACCACAGAAAAATGAAACTGGCTTGTTGTCTTCAATCAAAAAGTTCATTAAAGGAAGCACAACCAAGGTATGAGCTCTTTTTTTTCCTAAAAATCTTAATTGCCTCATACTGAGTTTTTCTTAAAAGTTGTTGGGTTTACTATCAAGATATTCCTTTGGAAAAGTGAGAAATGTTACCTTATTAAATACTAAAGAACAAATTTTGCTGTGGAGTTTATGGGCTGTATTCAGACGTGGTATCTCAGGGCTAAACCACTGAATTTCTATCTTTATCTAGCCAGAAATCTTAAACATACTGATCTCCAGACTTAAAATTTGCTCAGTGCAGATTTTTTTGGGGGGTGGGAGCAATTACCTATTAACAGCTTGAACGCAGCCATAAAATAGTTTTCAAAACTTATTCTAATTATTTGAGAGTCATTTATAATAAAACTTTTAATCTGTCTGTGTCATCAGTCCAGAAGTTCTGATAATACAATTCTTCAGCAGCAAGAAATGTATAAAAAATCAGTTAACAGAAACGTATGTGCTTGTAAATTTTTTTTCTGTTATTAAAATTGAGTTAAAAGGCTGGTTTAGAATTTTAACTTTTAGTCAATACATTAAGAAGCAGTGTTCTGTTTAAAAATGTCATATAACACCATGCATTCCAGTCTGAATTTATTTGTTCAGCACCCATTGTGTTAAAAGGCAGGCACTCACTTAAAGGAAGACTAATTTAAATTAGATGGATAGCTAGCTAGATAATTTCTTCTGTGGTAAAGGTTGGATTGTTAGAAATGATTCATTTTTTAATTTACATTCGACTAAGCTTGCACAATGAATTGATCCCAACTTCTGGTTCCTAGCCCAGTGATTTAATATTTTAGCTGCAACATACTTTAAGAAAGTAGTTGAATCAAAATAATAATTTTCATTGAATTTAAAAGCAAACTGAAAGATTTGTGATTATTTCAGATTTTGTTAACCTCCTCCCTGCTCATTTTAAAGTAACTTAAATTTTGGTCCTAAATTTACCTTAACATAAAACATAAAATTGCACCTTTTCTTTCTCCTGTGTGCATGTGGGCTGTGAAACAGCATTAGGATGCGATATTTATGTGGCTGGGCTCTGATGATTTCACAAAATAGTTGTGGTTACCGTGGTAACGTCAGAAGTCTGAGGTGGATTGTGCTCATTACTTTATATAGTCATTCAGTTACCTGGATGTTATGCTGTAAATGGAGAGAGAGATTACATACATCTGTAGTAATGAGCGTATATAAGGGAGTCTTTTAAGTATATTGAAGCTAACATTACAGTCAAAGGCTATTACTTTAATATCACAATGATGGCTTTTGCTGTCCCTTAAAAATCAGCTTATGTAGATATGCAAGTAGCTAAAATATGCCCATTAGAATTCAAATGTCTGTGGGCCTTACCTGGTGGCCTGTGTGATGCCTCCAGCTCCTGTCTGAGTCAATGCATAACTTTAAAACAATCATACTAATTCTTACATCAGAGATATTGTCCATAAATCTAGTTTCACAGTAGCACTAATGGAGATGTAGAGATATAGTTCAAATGAGGTGCCTTGCATGACAGGGACCACTTTTACTAACTTTTAACAGTTTTTAAAATGTTTAGCCTAGCCTTTCAGTGATAAAGACGTAAAGTGCTATTTTTCAAAGTTCAAAAATACTGACTGTGGTAAGTTACACTGATCTTTCTTATTTGGGGATTATAATAACTGTGTAAATGATATTAGCTTTTTTCTGTGTCTTGTGTCTGGTTTTGTGTGTTTTTATGTCTTACAATGGGTTGTCTCTTCTGGATTCATTGCAGTCCATTCATTAACTTTTATTTTTATTACAGAGTATCTGAAAAGAAAACAGCATATTGATATTGAAGTGGTTTCCATACTAGCTTTAGTCTGCCACAACCTGTATTGGTTAAATTTGGAGCACTGACTGTGAACAATAATCTTTACAATAGAAATTTTCTACTGTAAAGCAATTACAGCAACACTATCAGATGTAATTTCATCTTTAAATACTATTGACAAGCCACTTGAACACTGCTTTTATGATTTGTAATACTAGACCCCCTTGTGTCCATTAGTTTATCTTACTACCTATATATTTCAATATTGCTTTTGCCCATTTTTTCTTTTTCTTTTTTTTCCTAAGTGGTAATTTGCTTTACTTCATTTCCAACAAACATATAACTTTCAGAAGTAGTCGAGTTGTGTTTGGTTTGTGTAACAGGAAAAGAAAATATATCTACGGTTTGGTTTTTAACTCTTAACGTAAATGTACTGCTCCTGAAAGGTGCAAGATTGACTGTCCTGGAGACCTGAAGTCGTTTTCACAGAACATGTGCAGTGCGGGTGGGAGCTGTGCAGGTTTCCCCACATCTCCTCGTTATGTTCTTCTGGAGGGTCCAGCTCAGTCTTCAGACTCGTGCGGTTCTTTGTCTCTGTCCTGATGAACTCCACAAGAGCTCCTAGAGGTGCCAGTCATGACTGTGGTTTTGGGGACGATTCTACATCTGTATGGCAGCACCAGCTCAATTCACATCTACCAATGAGCAGCCTGAACGTGTTAATGACGTTCTGTCACTTCTTACCTGAACTGAATTTGAATTAGTGATCTGCAGGTCAAGAGGCCTTACCATCCTTTTCCCAATCCAGGGAGCCTTCTGTTTGCTGTAGTAGTTATCTTTCCCAAATACTTAGTTTGCCTGTTGATGCAATAATGTTAATTGAAGAATGCAAGATCTTGCTACAGCAGTGATTGTTGGGAGGTTTGCACTTTTTCATTTTGATACTGCTGCTACTGCTGCTCTTGATTTTTCACTATACTTATACTTTAGACTGAACAAGGGCTTTAGATTTTTATACGCCCACTAATTTTAAATAGCCTATTTTTTGCCAGGTTTTAATTCTGAATTTTGTCACTTGCCTGATGTAGGAGTATTTAGTTCAGAGATGTGTTGTAGGCTAGGCCCCATATACTTTGCAGCAAACTACGTCTGATTTAGCCGTCACATTCTACAGTTATGTGGAAATTCTGCAGTAGTTTCAACCTCTTTTTTTATTTTAAAATTTCTAATTGGACTAAATATGAACATGAATAATACAAGGAGCGCTGCAACTTTTTTGTTTGAGATTTAAATGAATTTATTTTACACTATCTGCACAACTTTTCAGCATATTGTAGAGGGTCATCTTCAGATTTCATATATAGCATTTTTTTAAGACATGGGGCAGTTTGCATATGTTGAGAGAGAACAGGATACGAAATGCAACACAACAGAGCACAACACAACATGCACATAGGGCAAATGTATAAAAAAAAATGTTTTGGGAGAACCAAAGCATATTTGAGCATCTAAAAGGAAGCCACCTTACCCAAAAGTAGGAGAAAACAAAAGTAGGACTTAACCTCTTCTTTTAATAATTTGCCCTCTGGTTTTTTGTTTTTGTCCCATAAAAGTCTGACACAAACCCTGTACTATGACTAACTTTACAGCATTTCTATATTCTGTACTGTAGCAGAAATTATTTCTGTACAGTTTGTCAATACCACATTTTATAAAGGGGGCACATATAAAGGATTTAATATTGGCTTTTGTGATGCACTTTGCTTCCCAGGTATTCCGATAGTGAAAGAAAGCAGGTTGCAGATAATTGTAATCATCAGGTTATCCATTACTTCAAGCATCATTGCAGTATCCCGTGCTGTTTCATTAATGCCAAAACACTTGATGTTTACAGATGTGTTGTGCATCAAAAAAGGAGTTTAACTTATTCTTTTCTACAAAAGAATATGTGTATACAGCTTTCTTTCCTAATACTACCTTCTGTACCTTGATTTTTGACAGTTTGGCTGAGTTATACCTTGCCATCTGGAATTTCTACATTATTTTTTTCTTACCTAGAAGCAGGGAGAAGTTTTTGATTGGTGGAGTATCCAGTAGTATTTACTAGAAGAAAAGATAGTATTTGTAAGATGTATTTTTACTTTTTCTCTTTTAAGGAAGAAAGAGAACATCCTGCAAAGAGAAGTAGAATTGAGCGTGACATAGATAACAACTTGATTACATCCACACCTCAAACAGGAGAAAAGCCTAACAAACAGATCTCTCGAGTGAGACGGAAAAGTCAAGTAAATGGAGGTTTGTAATTATTCTAGTCATCTACAAATAAGACCTAATACACTGACACCAGTACATTAATATAGTTGATCCTGCCTACTTGGAGTAATGTAGAGTTTTGCCATTGATTTCAGAGAGGGCAGGGCAGGGCCCACAGCATCTCATGCGTGCCCTTGGTATCAAAAAGGCTACTGGCATCCTGGGCTGTATTGGTAGGAGTGTTGCCAGCAGATGGAGGGCAGTGATTCTTCCCCTCTATTCAGCACTGGGGAGGCCACATCTGAAGTCCCATGTCCAGCTGTGAACCCCTACTACAGAAGGGATGTGGACACATTAGAGAGAGTCCAGTGGAGGGCAGTGAAAATAGTTTGGAGGCTGGGGGACAGGACTGGTGAGGAGAGGCTGAAGGAACTGGGCTGATTTAGTCTGGAGAAAAGAATACCGAGGGGGATTGACGAGCAGCCTTCACCTCCCTGCAGGGGGTTGCAAAGTGGATGGAGATGGACTGTCCTCAGTGGGGGCAGATGACAGGACAAGGAGCAATGGGCTCAAGTTGCAGCAAGGGAAGTTGAGGTTGCATATTAGGAAAAACTCATGAGGAGGGTGGTGAACCACTGGAACAGGCTCCCCAGAGAGGTGGCGGGGTCTCCATCCTTGGAGATGTTTAAGACCCACCTAGACATAAGCCTTGCCTGGGATGATGTAGTGGGGGTTGGTCCTGCTTTGAGCAGGGCGTTGGACTAGATGTGACCTCATGAGCTCCCTTCCGGCCCTCCTTGTCTGTGATTTATGTTCTTTTTTGGATTGTAATTAAAAATATAGCAGTTGTGACTGAGAAACAGTGTGGATAATGTTTTATCTTTCTCAAAATCAAGTGATTTTGAGAAGCATCTTGGAACTCTTTAGCGATTATATTTTGCATTCAAAAGGCAATGACAATAGTTCTTTGAAATTACTCATCTTCCAAGTGTTTTACAATCAAAGGAGATTTCACTGTACATTGTGTGTCCTTTGAGAACAACCATCATTCCAAGGTGCTAAAACACTTGGTCAGACATTTAGGGTACTAAGTTTTTTCATAAATATATATACTAGCATGTATTGTTCTACTTATGATAATTATGTTAATATTTTTAACTTCCTGAATCATATTTACACTTCTGGCTGTCACCCCATCACTTTGTCATCACTACAACTTTAAAGTGTAGAATTTTTAATAAGTACTTTTAAGTGTTACATAAAAGGAACAGCAACTATAACTTGTACTGGTGACTTTCTTTTGATGGTTACTTTTTATTGACAAGGAAAACCAAAAATGTCTGATTCTTTGAACTTTGGGAAATAATTTTAAATTTTTATAATGGCTTGTAGAAAAGCTCAGTGATCTGGTTAATATATAGGTTTTCTGTTTCCAGCATGTGTGTTTATCAAGTGATAATGATTTGACTCAGACTTATTTTTCAACCAGTCTGACTGCAGCTTTTGAGCTGTTTTGTAATTTGTCATGGCTTGCTTGGTGCAGTAACAAAGGCATGTTTTATTTTCAAAGAACTGTATGGAATAGTTAGTGCAAAATTCCATAACAGACCATTTCATATAAAATACATTCTTGTATTTAACAAGAAAAAAGTGTTTTCTTAATTGCATAAGGAAGTTATAATTCCATCTTTGAACTCTGGATAATGAAACCTGGCAAAGTCTGTCTGTCACCAGCTTCCCATAATGAGGTGGCTTTATTGGGCTTTAGATTAAGCCTATGATAAATAGTTTTAGGAGAATGGTTTCCTTCATATTTGTGTTTCATGGCCAGGGCCATCCCTGGGGAGGGGGGGCGAATTGGGGTGATCGCCCCAGGCCCTGTGCTTTGGGGGGGCCCCATGGAGCTGGGCAGAGCAGAGTGGCGCGGTGACTCCGCACTGCCGCTGGCTTCATGTCTGACTGCTTGGCACCCCCTCGCCTCTGCATCTGCTGCTGAAATCCAGCACATCTGGCGCTCCCCACCCCCACTGCCAAATCTGCTGCCAGCTTCCTCGTGTCCAGGGGCAGGGCCCCACACACGCTGATTTGCTCAGATCATCTCTGCCCATTGCCCTGGCTTGATCTTCTCTCTTCACTTCTGTTTTCTAGAATGTGCACTTAGACTTTTTCATGTGTTCACGTGTGATATATTTGAAGTGCACATGACACCAGTTTTTACAAGTTGGTTGTCAGATAAGGTTTCATTGTTTTTGCTGTAAACCTTGGACAAAAATATTAATAGGGGATAAAGCTTCAGACGCCTAGAAATAGCGGAAGTATTTACAACTTCTCAAGGGTATAAAAACTAATAAAAAGGTTGCACTTCTTAAAGAAGATGCCCAACCATCTTAGCTTTGCCCCATAATGATATTCTGAGCAAATCAGAAATTCTTGTTACTTCACCCATTACATTTTCATTTTATCTGTCACCTCCATCTAACCCAGGAGGTGCACAGCCCCACCAGGGGAGACGCCTTGTTGGACCTAGTGCTGGCCACGGGTGATGACCTGGTGAGGGGGCTGTGGGTGCTCGACCACCTGGGCGACAGCGATCATCGCCTGCTGGGAGTCACCATCCAGCGCAAGGCGGCAATGGCCTGCAGTAAGGCAGTGGCCCTAGGCAGTGGCCCTAGATTTCAGGAGGGCAAACTTCAACGAGCTAAGGAGGATAGTTGGAGAAGCACTGAGGTCCCAGAGGGGAGGGGAGCCAGGTGTCCAAGGAGAGTGGTCGCTCCTTAAGGAGACGATCCTCCAAGCCCAAAGGAAGGTAATCCCAACGAGGATCAAAGGGAGCAGGAGGGCACACAAGCCTCCATGGCTCACCAAAAGCATCTGGGATTGTCTCCTTGCTAAAAGGGAGGCGTACACCCAATGGAAAGAAGGGGGCATCACCAGGGAGGACTATACTGCAGTCGCTCGGGGATGTAGGGGGGCAGTCAGGAAGGCCAAGGCAGAGATGGAATTAGGACTAACTTTCCAGATTAAGGACAATAAGTCCTTCTTTAAATACATAGGGGGTAAAAAGAAGGTCCCGGGTAATGTGGGGCCCCTGCAGGACGCATTGGGAAATTTGGTCGTCACACCAGACGGCAAAGCTAACATGTTTAATGATTTCTTTGCCTCTGTCTTCCTAAGTAGGGACCAGAACAGCCACCTCCCTGCTGGGCCCCCCTTGGACCCCGGGGGAGGCACACCTGGGCCACGGGTTAGCGAGGAACTAGTGAGGGAGCTTCTGGAGGGACTGGACGTATTCAAGTCAGCCGGCCTGGATGATCTCCACCCTAGAGTTCTAAAGGAACTGGCCAAGGTCATTGCAGGACCCCTGACACAGCTTTACGAGCACTCATGGTGCTCTGGTGTGGTGCCGGAGGACTGGAAGAGGGCCAGCGTAGTTCCCATCTTCAAAAAAGGGAAGAAGGAGGACCCAGGAAACTATAGGCCAGTTAGTCTTACCTTGATCCTAGGCAAGGTGTTCGAGAAAATTATGCTGGCACACATCCAGGAGGGGCCAGCGGGGGACTGCATGCTTAGGGGCAACCAGCACGGGTTCATCAGTGGCAGGTCCTGTCAGACCAACCTGGTGGCCTTTTACGATCAGATCACCAGATCATTAGATGCAGGGGTAGCAGCGGACATCGTCTTCCTGGACTTCCGGAAGGCTTTTGACACTCTCACCTCGTTCTCATTAAGAAACTGGGGGGCTGTGGTGTCGACACCCACACAGTCAAATGTGTCGCCAGCTGGCTGGAGGGCTGCACCCAGAGGGTGGTAGTGGATGGGTCCTTCTCAAACTGGAAGGACATGGGCATTGGGGTTCTGCAGGGCTCTGTCATCATTGACTCCACGATGAACATGGGCCGGCAGTGTGGGGACGCGGTCAGGAAGGCCAACTGCACCTTGTCGTGCATCCACAGATGCATCTCGAGCAGGTCCAAGGAGGTGATCCTCCCCCTCTACGCGGCACTGGTCAGGCCGCAGCTGGAGCACTGCGTCCAGTTCTGGGCGCCGCACTGCAGGAGGGATGTGGACAGCATGGAGAGGGTCCAGAGGAGGCCACTCGTATGATCAGGGGACAACAGGGCAGGCCCTATGAGGAGAGGCTACGGGACCTGAACTTGTTCAGCCTCCACAAGAGAAGGCTGAGGGGGATCTAGTGGCCCATTATAAACTAGTCAGGGGGACCAGCAGGCACTGGGGGAGTCCCTGTTCTCCCGAGCACCGCCAGGAATGACCAGGAATAACGGTCACAAGCTGGCAGAGGGTAGGTTTAGGCTAGATACCAGGAGGCGCGACTTTACGGTCAGGGCGGCTAGGGTCTGGAACCAGCTTCCAAGAGAAGTGCAGGCTCCTACCCTGGGGGTTTTTAAGAGGAGGTTAGACAATCACCTTGCTGGGGTCGTTTGACCCCAGTACTCTTTCCTGCCATGGCAGGGGGTCGGACTAGATGATCTACTCGGGTCCCTTCCGACCCTAGAAACTATGAAACTACTGTAAATGCCTCACACTTAATTGTCTTACAACTTCCTGATCACGTGCAGGACACACACAAACATACAGAAGGGAGTGATCAGATTATGGGAGATGCTGCAAGCATTTGTAACATTTCAGATGTTAAGCATTTTCCACAACTGGGTCTCATGCTCGCTTAAGGCAGCTGGTTATCCAAGAGTTATTAGACATAGAGCTAACCTGGCCCTGTATGGAAACTTAGGCTGCTTACAAACCTAAGCCTTCCCCCAAAAAAATGGCACTTCAAACTCCACGTTCCTCCGTCCAGAGCCCAGCACTTGCCCAGAAGAGGCAACACTTAGTTGGACCTGGCTCACACAGCGTCTGTATAGATGGGGTGCTTTAGTGGGGCTTTTTGGGTGATTGAATCAGCTTTAGATTAAAGCACCAAAAAATCCTGCTGTACAGACACTGCAGAGCTGGATCGAACTAACACGCTGCTGCTTCCAGTAAAGCGTGTTTCTTCACGTCTGTCGGCAGCTGCATATGCTGAAGTCATGCTGTTAAAGTTCTCCTGGGAAGGAGTTAGTCCTGCGTCTGTAGCAGATGCCGTCACTTCGGTTTGCAAAGTGAGCAAGATACGATCTCTGATGTCTGGCCTTCCACAGGCCACATTTCCAAGGACAGAATCCTTCTCAAGCCACCTCTGAATTTTTGGTCACAGATGACTTCAAGAATGCCACGTGAACCAGGTCATATACTTACTTACCTACCTGTATCTTTCCTTGAACCTCATAACTCTCCTGAGGATGCTAAGCTCCACATACCAGACATTTTTTAAGCTGTATCTTTCTTTCTATCTAGGAAAAGGCAAATTTATAAATCAGCTCCATTTATGACTTAGCAACTCTCTCAAGGGTAAACCCAGGTATTCTGTAAATGGGTCTTGGCTTTCATTATGGCTCCCTGTTCATTAAATAAATATCTCTTCCCTCTCAAGATAGGAGACATTCCACTAGGGCTCAACCAATGTCTTGTAGCTTGTCTCAGACAAGTCCTTATTCCTAAGACACTAGGGTAGCTTTTGGGAGGTCAGTCCAGATGTCGACCAACCACTAATCCAGATAAGTGTCAGGTCCCATGCTCAATTTTGTGGAGCTGTCCTGTGGTTGAGAGCTAAGATTTCTGTTTCTCATCTCCTTGAAAGGTAGCTGCTAAGCACTCACTCATGGTGGTTAAACACTGAAGAAGAAAGGTTTTCCTGTCTTTCTCTGACTGGAGTTTTTCAACATGTCTTTGTGCATGTGGAATGCCTCCATCTCTCCCGGCGCACAGACACGCACGTCCTCACTGTTCGAATCCTTGCTTGGATGTTTGGTGCTAGTGAAGGAACGGAGGCACGTAGGGATTTTCCACCATGTACAGCCCTTTACTTTAGGGAGCACGAGGGCATTCAGGGCATATGCGCAGCCCCCAACAGGTACCGTTGACTAAAAGATCCCAAGCTCATATGTACTAAATGCATGTACCTACAGCAGAAACCATGTGACTCCAGTTTCTGTAAGGCCATGGTGCTCAACCTTTGGGCCCCACAGCCCAGATGAGGGGTGCAGGGCCAGTCCATGGGCCAGATTGGACACTGCACACTAGGTTTGGGCCTTGCGCCACCTCTGCCTGCCAGCATGGGGCTTCAGGGGACCTGTGCTGTCCTGGTCCAGTCCCACATTCCAGGATGGGGCTCCTGAGGCCCAGCACCACCTCCGCCTGGTCCAGTCTGCCAGGATCTGGCTCCAGAGCCCAGCTCCAGCATCTAGGGCCACAGAGCTCCCCATGGACTGGATGGCACAGTGCCAGGAGCCTTTTTTCTTCGGCAGAAATTGCACATTTTGGAATTCATCCAGACCACTTATGAGACGGCATTTTTCAGCTGAGGGATGCGTATGAGGAGATACGCATATTCATAAAAAGCCTCATTTAAAACAGAGATGTTTAATTAAATTCCATGCCTCTTGTCATCTGCGATTATGAAGACTAATTCTAGCATTAATTTTTTTAGAATAAAATTGACATAAGGACTATCTAAGTAAGGGATGTTGGGGAACTAGTGGAGTCGCGCTGACCCTAGAATCAATGGATTTTAGGGAACTTAGCACTTCATATGTCTTTCAGGATAGAGCCCCAAATGTTTAAAGTATTTAAACTTTTATGCATCATTCATTTATAATCTTTTTTACAGTAACTGGTACTTGCTAACTTCTTATTTTTATGCTGAGATAATGATTTTAGCGAGTGATAATGCTTTTATTAAAAAAAATCCTCATGTTATCTTACATGACCCTTGATTAAGAGGGAGGCAAGTTCACTGTGGCTTTTATTCAATGGAAATGGCAACAACAGAAGAATGTAGACATGAGCAGCAGAATCACTTCAATGCCATTTTCTGTGTTTTATTTTAATCTACAGAAGCTGGAAGTTATGAAGTGACAAACCAACATGTAAAGCAGAATGGAAAATTAGAAGATAATCCCACCACTGGCAGTCCCCCACGGACTACGTTACTGGGGACCATATTTTCTCCTGTTTTCAATTTTTTCTCACCAGCAAATAAAAATGGTAATTATTATCTAAAGTGGCCCAATTTTACCTGCTTATTACATTAATAAGATAATATCTTAGTATGATTGCTATTTAATTTTTTTAAAGGTTGTCAGGTGAGCCTTAATGTTGACTAACCAAGCATAGGTTACAGCTGCTATAAGGAAAACTGTACCTAACCCTTTAAAGAGTTGCTTTAGCAGTATAAGAGGAAAAATGCTTAGATGCATTGAAATATTTGTTTCCTAGTCATGACTGTCTAATATTTTACATTGAGTTATGTAGTCTAAAAAATCATTTGACATTAAGTTCTTTAACTTACTACCATCTAAAATGAGTTTGTCTCTTTCTCTATTCTTGGTTTGTTTTCAGTAGCTTGAATTAATAGGGCCATCTTCAGTTGTTCCATTTTTTCCTGCGTCTGTCAGTGAATACTAATACTTTGTTGGGTAATGGCAGTGAGTACCAAACCTTAATTTCAGGAACATCAGGATCAGATTCCCCCGGGCAAGCTGTTGAAGCTGAAGAGATAGTCAAACAGCTTGATATGGAACAGGTGGATGAAATCACTACAAGTACTGCAACGTCGACCAATGGAGCAGCTTATACTAGCCAAGCAGTGCAAGTCAGATCTACTATCAACAATGGTTTAGAAGAAGTGGAGGAAACAAGTGATCGTGATCTACCACCACTGACAGGTAGGAAATGTGAATTTTCCTGAGATACCCATGTTAAATGTTCAGTTAGAAAAATGTGTTTCATACAGACTCTTTGTCTAACGGAGCATGCAAAAGTATTTACTTGCATCTCGATTTCTGTGAGCATGAGGCACTGGGGATACTCCCTTGTTAGTCACCAGGATAAAATCTTAACTTTCTGTGCCAGATCCATTTCTGATGTAACGCTGACTTCCACAGAAACCCCAAGTCAGATGAATTTTATGATTGAGGGGGTCCAGATTTTACCTCTTAGTGAAAAATGAAATTAAAAGAAAAACTGTTTAACTGCCTGTTGTCAAAGAGAAGTTCCAAGTCCTTTGATCGCTGTCACCTAAGAAAGTATCACATCGTAGCAATATAGATGATGAATGTTTCCATAATTATCACCATAATTTCCAAAGAGAAAATCCACACATTTTTCTACAAGAGAAATCTACCTTGGTTTTGGACAGTTATTTTTTTTTAGTCTTTAAAAGATGAGATCTACTACAATGCAGAAGGCCAGTGCAAGTTTATGTCCTGTTGTGTGAGTCTTACTTAAATCTTCAAAATAATGCTATTTTAAGCAACACAAAAGCTTATGTGGGCTACTTGCATAGGAGGTGACTCTCACCCAAAGAAAGTGAGGGGTGGAAGGGAAATAAAGCATAAATGTATTAAGTACAAATTTTTCACCTTTTAAAACCATGCACTAATAAGACTAGCTCTTGTGGTTTTTTGTTTTATTTTTTTTGGTTGGTTATTTTAATTGAATTTTAGCACCAGTATCTCCAGACAGTGGTTATTCATCAGCTCATGCAGAAGCCACCTATGAAGAAGACTGGGAAGTCTTTGATCCGTAAGTATTAACATTTGTAGCGAAACATTAAAATTATAATTTTGAATACTAGATTAAATATCATTAGCTGGTTTGTTTTTAACAGTAGAGCTTATTTGTGATGTATGGTTTTTTGTTGTTGTTTTTTAAACAGGCTGTCTTTAAAACTAATAGTACATATTGACCACTTACCGTTTATTTGTTCAGTTTAAATGACTGAGTTCTTATGTTTGTCCTTATGACTCTTGTCTTACTAAATTGCCAGTTAGAGTAATGTGAATGTAGTTATACAACACGGTCTTTTCCTTTTTAGGTATTATTTCATCAAGCATGTTCCACCACTAACAGAAGAACAACTCAATAGGAAGCCAGCTCTTCCACTGAAAACAAGAAGCACACCAGAATTCTCTTTAGTTCTAGACTTGGTAAATATATTTTTAGACATAAAAGGCAGCATTTGCATAAGTAAAAAGAGCTCTGGTGGGATATAGGATTTACAGGGTATTTGCAAAGGTTTTACAAATTTAAAAATAGACCAAGTTGGAAAAAAAGAAGTTGAAGGTGCTAAGAAACTATCACTGAATCACAGGAATATGATTTTACTGCATTTGTTGTGTGATTCATTGTTTTTCTTTAAAAAAAACCAGTCATCGAAACATTAATCTTTTTGAGCAGAGTGTTAGCTGACTCTCTCTAGGGAGCCTTTGTAAGGATTTATGGGGAAAATTCAGTATCACCTGTACTTGAGCAAGTACTGATAGAGAATGATCTCAGTGCATGTCATTTAATTCATAGAGGACTCGTCTTATCAACAGTACAAAAAATCCATTTAAAGATGTTTATGAAGCATATTCTTTAGAATTATTTGTTTTTTCTCTCTCTCAATCGTAGAATCATAGAAAAATAGGGCTGGAAGCACCCTGTGGAGGTCTTGTAGTCCAGCCCCCTGCTCTGGCAGGATCATCCCTATCCAAACCATCTCATACAAATCCTCGTCTAACCTAGTCCTAAAACTACACCGTCCACCTTGTCACCCAGCTACAAGGCATAGCAGCTTAACCGGCCACAGGATTAGCCTTACTGCTGCAAGGGTTGTTAAAATATACTCAGTAGATCCAAGGAAAAGGGCCATGCCCCCTACCACCTGAAGAAGGCAAAATCTTCCACAAGCTCTACTAATCCCGCCATGGGGTAAACTTCCTTCCTGACCCCAAATGTGGCAATCAGTCTGACCCTGAGCAGAGGGGCAAGACCCTCTAGCCAGGAACTTCCAGGTATTAGTTCATTTTGATATAGTTAAGTGATATAATTGGATAATTCAGTCATTGTGTATATCCATGTTTAATTCATATATCGAAATTCAAGTCTTTTAACAAATGGAAGAAAGCAAGAAAGAACTTTAGGGAAAGTAATGGGATACTGTATACCAAATGAAAGTTGTGGTTCCGACATTATTGATGATTCCTGTCAACCGTGTGAATTGACTGAGAGGAACAGCATGAATTGAATGAGAGGGTTGTAGTCATCTACAGAACCAAACGTTCTCTCTCGGGATTCCTTCTGTCTGTCCAATAGCTCCAATTACAACAGAAATAAATTCTATAATGAGCTACAATCAGAATTCAGTTTGCCAAATATGAGTGTATTTTGCCCTTCAAAAAACGTAAAGAAGCAAACAATTACTTATCACCAAAACTTTTCATGTTAGCATTATCATCTTTTTTATCTTTTCTAGGATGAAACATTAGTGCACTGTAGTCTAAACGAGCTAGAAGATGCTGCACTCACTTTTCCAGTTCTTTTTCAAGATGTCATTTACCAGGTAATTAGACATATGTAAGCTGTGTGTGTGTGCTTCTTTGTTTGAATAACTGAACAGTTACTATGCATACTTATATTCTTGTCTAAGGAGAGAAACATTGTTTGGCATCTGTAAACAGCTTTCTGGGTTATATGCTGCAGTTTCGAAATTTTAAAAGGCAGGTCATGGTGCATTAGAAATGGAATATTGTCTACATGGTATTCTTGATTAGGAATAACAATCTCTGTAATCATTTATACAATAAAAATCCCTTTTCGCAGCAGTCTTCTATTGCAGACTTTCTCCTTACCAGCAGGTGGAGGCAGGAACATTGAAAGTTTAGGCACTGCCATTTCCCAGGTAACAGCTTGCCACAAACTGTTAACTTTCTTCCTTGCTTGGGGCAGTCAGTCTATGCTGGCTGATCAGTTCTTACTGTGAAAAAGGCTGATTGTCAGAGCCTGTTAGCCAGCTTCTGTTTGAGTAGTTAGCTTTGCTACCTCCTTTGCCTGTAATGGTTCTACCTCTTCAGGCCCAGCTAGATTCTGCTTGGTGATTAGAGTGACTTGACTATCTTGTGGAGACTGCCAGATTGCCATTTGTCCTGCTTCAGGAAGTATTGTTAGCTTTAAATGTTTTACGTTGACATACCGTAGAGGAGCAAGCGTGGGAAGGAGATCTGTTCCAGCAACTGCCAAAGATGCTGCACTGACCCAGGCTGTTGTTCTCAGGTCCTTTTGTGTGATGTACCTGGGAGTAGCAACAGCTTCCCCTCCATGTAGTTCGCACGATATTGGACCCCTCTGTAGTAGCTTTGGAGAATGAGCCAGTCATCAGACACCTTAAAAGGACACTTGTCCAGGTATTTTTCCTAATTTTAAAAATGTTTTTCTTCATTGTTGCATATAAAAACCCTTGAAATTTTGAAGCTGATTTTTTTTTTAAATGGTTTTCTAAACTTATCTCTTTGGTGACTGACGAGCTCAGTTTCCTCCTGGATGAGTGGGGAAGGAACCTTCGAGTTAATTCTTTAGAGGTTCTTGCCATTGATGTTAGAAGCAAATAGATTATTAAAACCTATTTTCTTCCTCCCCTCTCTCAGGGGATCTTAATCAGATGTGATTATTTTCTGGCTATAACCATGGTCTTTTGGTGGTATGTTTAACTGAGAGTAGCTGTTCGGCAACTAGGATCTGGTTCAAAGGCAGTTGAAATCAATGTAAGGCTATATTACAAGTTTTCTGAATATAACAACATTGTACTTCGTTTTTATCTAATAAAGTGGTGATGCAGTTTCTTAACCCAGGATTTATTTTATATCAGTTGCTTCCTAAGTTTAGAACTATAGCTTCAGAAGATAGATTTGAAAAGGACAGCCAGTGTCTACCTCAAATTTATCCTTCAGGTTTTCTGGATATCTTTTTATTTTATTGTGCTGCTTACACATTTGACCTGGCAAGTCGGAAACATCCACCTCTTACAGAAAAGTAGGGCTGGACGGGACCTCAACCCCCCCCGTGTTTGAGGTCACAGACAGTAAGCAGAAGATGTAAGCTGTCAGGGGTTTAGCTCTAACCAGAAATTGTTTAATTAATTAAGGCTGTGAATAAAAAATGTTATACTCTTCAGAAAACCACTGAATGGAAGCTGACTGTTGCATACCGTGTTGGGTTTTCTGTATAGACAGTAGTTATTTCATCTGCTTTTGAAAAGCCTTTCTTCCAGTTCTCAATTTGGTCATCTTGTCTGGGACAGGATTTATCTGAATTTCATCTATAGACGCCCTCATTGTGTTGGCTAGGCTCTCCCTAGTATGTCCTCCTGCTGGCAAGTAGGAAGTAGACACAAAGTGAGCAAAGTAGGAGAATGCACATTTATTACACATGTATTTTATCAACTACAGCACAATATAATACTTCAGGTTGTCAGAATGTTTTTCTATTGGTCTCTGAACATCCAACACCCTCCATTAAACACTTCCAGAAATACTGTGAAATGATTAATCAAAATCTCACATTTTTTTCTATGACTCAAACCTGACTTGGTGCTGCTTCTGGTACAGAATGACTTTGTTCTCTCATATCCGACCTGAATAATAATTCTGCAGATGAGTTCCATACCATTACAACATCCCTGGGCACTAGAAGCCCAGGAACCAGTATTTTTGCAGTAGTTGTAAGGGCAGGTGTGCCCTTTGAAGGATATTGCAAAACTGGCTACCACCATGTGCTGTAGCAGCAAGGAACTAGTTTGCTTAGACTCTAAGGGTGTGTCCAGACAAGTGTGCATGTGCAGTTTGCGATGCTGCAGACCTGTTTGTGGGACCACAAACATGAAGGTGTTCACCGCATTGCTAATTTGCAGCACGGCGGGTTTTCTTGACACTGGGAGATCCTGGTGCCAAAAACAAACGTGCCAGAAAAAGGCAGTGCAGTGTGTGTGGTTGCAGCATATGCCACCCGAAATCGGAGCCTGGCCAGCCAGAGCCATGCTTCACTGCTGGTCAGGCTCTGCATGCTGGGATTACTGCTGCTGAAGCCCTGGGAGGCCCCCAGGACCCAAGTAAGGGTGCTGGCCCCCAGCCTCCCCTACCCCACCTGGGGCAACTTGCCACACAACAGAGCACATGCAGGGGAGTTCCCGGGGATCGTTCTTCCCAGGGAAGGTATGTTCCCACTTGTACGGATGCGTCCTAGGTGTCTGATCTTAAATGTACCTAGAGTTCCACTGACATCTGCCATAATACGCTTTCAAGCCCGGTGGCTCAGTTCAGCCCATGGTCACATCAGTAATTATAAGTAACAAAGGGCTGTTTTAAATAAATCTCTCTAAAAGTAGTACGTTTTAAATGAATGTTTGCACCTCAACATTGACAGCACAGACAAAAAGTGTTGTTCAGTGGTTTGAGCACAGGACAGTGCTTAGAAAATTTCTACCTTATATAAATCCTGGTCTGGCAGAGACTCTTTGTATCCTGCCTTAGTTTCTGCATCTGTAGAATGGAGATATTAATACTAGCCTACTTCACACAGGTGTTGAGTGGGTTGGTTGGCTTGCAAAATGTTTTCTTAGTTTAAGTTTCCTGCATACTCATGTTAGGTTGCATTCCTTTAGTTCGTGTTGGCTGTGTTCATTGAGGTGTTTTGAGTAGAAATGTTAAATAAAGTGATCTTAAAAATACTGTGTTGAATGTTACAGTGCATCCATCTGCAGAACAGGAGTAAACGGGGTAAATTTTTAGCACTAGCCTGTGGGGGCATTTATCTTGTAGCTTGGTTAACAGCAGTAAGTTTTGGTTGGCACAGAGCCACCCGTCCTAGAAATGAAGTGATCTCACTCCCTCTTCCATCCAGAGGATGTCTCCATCAAAAGGCAGGGTTTTCACTCTGTTCCTGTGCTCAACGGTTTTCTTGCTGATCATTCTGTTTCTGTCAGTACTCCGGCCTTTGTGACTCTTGGAAGATCTGATAAAACTAGTTGATAATAGCTGATCAAAAGATAGTATTTTACATATTTCATCCCACTTTAGCCAAACATAAATGGGCTAAGTCCATACTCTTTGAAGTGTGGCAGAGGTACCTGGCATCCAAACTCTCGAGGAAGAGGCAATCATCTTTTCTTAGACCAACGAGATAGTGAGGAAGAGGCGAAATCTTGCTTCCCTTTCTGGTGAAAGTGTTGCCCATCGGCTCCTCTAAAAGAGCAGCAAAACCAGGAGCCTTTCAGCCACTTGTCTCGGTCTTTGTCTATGATGGGCATCCACTAAGAGATCAGGAAGCAGACAGGTCGCTCTTCACTAGTCTCTGTAGACTCGCCCGTGAATTAGCGCCTGTGTGTTTCTGTCACTGTGGCGGTGTCAAACCTGAGATGAGTCCACATTATTTACCTTGCAAGCCCAGGGCTGCCGATGTCCACTGGGCTGCTGCTCTCAGCATTTCCTTACCAAACTTCAGAGCAAAGGTGATTTCTTTCAGTAAGAAATATTCATCTGAAGTTCAGCTGACACTGGATGTTCTTATTAATATTTAACCTGTTCGCGTCTATAGGACAAATCTAGCTCTTTATATAGCCAGGTTTCTGCTACATATGTTTGTTACGGTCTGTTTTCCAGGTAATTAAATAGATAAAAATATGGAAATGAGAAAGAAAATGAGGAAGAGAGTAAGTGGTTTGCTCTGTGTTCCAGCTAATTATAGAATTTTATTTAGGACAGGCTCCAGTATTTACGAACTTGCAGGATATTTTCTCTTACTCTTGTTATTTGTAATAACTCTCTAGAACTTTTTTTTTAACTGAAATCCATGTCCTTACCAGTTTTCTGCAAATCTTGCGTGTACATAATTGTTGCTGTTCAGTTGCTATCATTGCTTTTTCTATTAACAAAAATGACAGGAAGGCTTTGTGGGAGAATTTTAAAGTATTTTGATGGGGTAAGTGGATTTACACAGTTACATGACTTGTATCCAAGAAAAATGTATGAATTGCATAGCTCAGATATTAGTCTCCTTTTTGCCATTACTGGCTCCATTAGCTTACTAAAAGCATGTCCCATTCTTTAAAGAGAAATGTTAAGGATGTAACGATAACTAGGTAATAGCCTCTTTTTTCTGTATATACTTAAAATGTACTGGATATTGTTATTTCACAATGTCTGCTCTTTCCATCCTGTTTCCATTTGGAGTTTTGTAATAGAGTATTTGTGTCTTAAAAAATGTAACATATTCATTCTGCAAGTCCCCATAAAATATTTTCTTGAGTTCCGTAAGTTTTTTCAGTTGATTTATTTTCGTAAGGGTGATTTGTTTCAAATTGCTGTGTCAGGTAAAATAGATGTTTCATATATGCTTTTTTCCAAATTTGAGAAAAAGTTTAGACTAGATATATGGAAAAACTTCCTTTCCATATGGGTAACCAAAATCTGGAACACACTCCCAGCAGGGGTGCGGCAGTCGCCGTCGCTGGTGGTGTTCAGGAGGAGGCTGGACAAGCACCTCATTGAGCTCGTTTGAGCCAATGACCTCCTGCCCATGGCAGGGGACTAGACTTGATGATCTTACAGGTCCCTTCCAGTCCGTCTTTCTATGAGTGTATGAAATTAATCATTTGATGACATTTTCAATTGCCTTTGAATATAGTTTTTTTCCTTTAACCAAGAGTATCAAGTCTGACATCTGGTTTGAAAAATTCTAGTATAAATTGTCAAAAATTTGGTCTGCTCGTGAGTCTTCTTAAGTTATGGCACTAGCTGGAGGAGTACAAAGTAGCTATGCTGCTCTTTTTCACAGAAACATTTTTTCCATAATTATCTAAGTAATGGGTTAATATAGGCTCTTCATACTTCCTACGCAGTTGAAATTCATTCCAACCCTGTGCGTATGTTACAGGTCAGCATTTTTTTTTAGGACTAGTGGTATTTTTTTCTGCTTTCTTCACAGACTACACAAAGATTGAAGAATAATATTCTACAGCAAAGACTTCCATGCAAAGTAGTTCTCTTTCAAAATTGCTGCCTTCTGCCATTGTTCTCACTGAGACTACCCGTTCTCTTTTTACGCACAACCCCTGGGGGCACTTTGATGGAGCATTTGGAGGCGATGGCCATTTTGAAAGAGCATTTAAATTGAGCACGGTGCCTGTTTTGAAAGCATGCAATTCATTTGAGCCTCTCTAAAGTAGAGGATGTCATGCACCAGTGTCTGTTAACAAATACAGTAATGAAAAATAATGGCAGAGATTACTTTTAGCCATAAACGTTTCTTTCTCAGACTCAGCTGTTACATAAGACCTTCTCAGAGGAGGCAGGAGTCAAAGGGGAAACTAGATTGTGTGTGTGTGTATGCACATGTGCATACACAAAGAAAGGAAGTGGTATGGAAAGACGCTGAAGGTGGTGCGATGGGAGAGCAAATGTACACACGTTTCTGTGTTTTGGGAATCTTGAAGCAGGAAAGGGAGAATCTAAGATGTTAGCGGGAGAATGGAAAGGCAGGAAGGAAGAGAACTATGGGCTGAGTAGAGAAGGATATTGTTGGGATACAAAATATAGGGGCAGGTGTAAGACACAGAAAAGGAGAGATTAGACTGTGCAATCCATCTTTTTCGCTATGTTCTGATAGGAATTTCATACAAGATCATCTCAGCTGGCCCTTATGCTGTGACCACTTTATCCTGTACCAGGGTAGTGCAAAGCAGTAGCAACACATCAGTGAATCTGACCAAAACTCGTTAGAAACAATAGTTGCTAATGTTCTCTTTGGATTTCTTGTTCAATGTTCACATGTGAGATTTTAATGGAAAAAAACAAGAAAATACTTGTATAAAATCTATGTTAATATTAAGATAAAGTTAAGAGTACATATAGGAGTAAATTTGTGGTAACACATAAGGATGTTGCAGTTATCTCAAATCCAAGCAAGTAGACAATTAAAAGACATCCAAAGCCATGAAAGCATGGAAATGAATACTCAGGACAACCTAAACACTTAGCTGACAGTAGACTGGAGAAAATTATGATATGTTTTAATCTGCTTAATCTGGGTTCACAATCACTAAAAAGCCTTAATCATAAATTTAATTATATGGTCATTGTAATCACCACAGAGCAGAATTGGGGGTGTTTGGGGGTGCTCTGGCAGCATTTTCATGCTTGAATTTGAATTTCCTGTATGTTTAGCTGAATGCCCTTGTTTTAAAACTCCTGGGTCTCAGATAAACAAAACATCCCTGTAATGTATTGGTTACCATTTTTAGGATAAGTGAAACAGCAGCAACTAAGCTAGAAATGTGTGTAGAAATGTACAGTCTGTATTTTACTGGATCAGTAATTAATGAAGTTTCTTGCTTGTCATGGCTGGCTCTTAGTGCAGGCATGGGCATTATCGTATATTCGACTGGAGATCGTTTTCTTCTTAGTAGGCACTCCTGGAGCATTGGCAGATGCGTTGCAGCTTTGCCAGGAGAGTTTTGTAGCTGAGGGCTTGAGATGGTGACTGCACGTTCTGAAATAATACGTAAGCTCTCTCCACTAAGGAGAAAAGGCTTGTTGCTGGCTGTGACTTGAAGCCAAAGCCCTCAAAGAAGCCTTAGATCCAGACAGTGCCACTTCTGTCCCTTCAATGTTAACAATTTATGGGTATCATTAACAACGTCTCTTATCACCTTTTTATTGTAAGAAATCAAGATGAAAGTCCCAGCAAAATGAGTATTTACCTAGGAAGGACTAATCCTTTAGGCCAGAGGTGTCAGACTCATCTGGCCTCACATGCAGTACACGCCTGTGCCAACCCCCAGGTCGTGAGCAGTGCCAGTGGTGCTGGGTGTAGCCCACATGCCACAGGCACCACAAGACCCGGAGCAGGGCCAGCACAGGACACGTACTGCATGTGGCATCCCGTGGGATCACCCCTTTTGCTACAGCACTAGGTCCAGCCCACGAGACCGGCTCCACATGCCACAGACAGTGCAGGGCTGGTCTGAGCCGTGAGCCAGATCACGCAGCTCCACGGGCTGGATTCAGCCCACACACCCCTGCTTCAAGCAACCACAAAGAAAATCCTCTTGTAGTGCACACTACTTTCCTTCTGAGAGGAATGGTTAGACAACAGAGGTCATGCAGATCTTAGTGGGAAAAAACAATTAAAACGTGTATGATTAACAGTATAAATGATGCTCAGGAACTGCCTTCCCAACAAACTATAGGTTTCACACTCAGAAAGATGCCAGCTTTACTGGTTGAACGGTCCCACAGAAGATAAACAGTTCAAAACGAGTATGTTTAAATCTATCGGTAGCAACAGGTGACTTGAGTGCCACTTAATACCTCATTGCATGCAGGCTGTGAACTGACCTGCTCAACCAAAATAAGAGTTCCCAGGTTGCTTTTCTGTACCGTTTTTAATGAAATCTATTCAAAGCAACACCTTTCCACAAACGAGAACGACTTTGCACACAGCTAGGTTAGCTGATAAAGAAGGTAAGTAGAGGGTGTGATCATCCTTCTAGCCTGTTGTTGGCCTCAGTGAGCCTGGGGTCTGGTTTTCACACCTACTCATCTGTACTCCAGCCTTCCTTTTTCCACTGAAACTCCAATATCACATGGTCAGTGTGTGTGTGTAGGACCTCTCTGAAACGGTACCATGTTTCTAGGAGTCTCTTCTCTGGATTCAGTTCTAGATCTTCAGGGGTCAAGATGCTGCACTTGAGGTTATAATGGGTATTAACTTCAGTGAGATCTTTTTTTGCCTGTGTTCTGAAATAAACTGCAGACTCCTAAACCTCAAACTATACATTTCTCCTTAGGTTTCAATTGGATCCTGTGGATATCATTTCTCCCTTTCAAATGGTGGTCTGTGTCAATGAGATGGCAGGGCAGAGCGGCTCTTCCAGTTTGACCCCCCGTTCTTATTTCAGAATGCCTACGGGTCTTTGTCATCCAGGGGCACCTGAATTAATGGCATTTCGGCAAATGGCCAGGCCACTTAGCCGGACACTGACAGACACTAGCTTGTAACTGGATGGGGCAGCCTGAGTGGTGCAACCTGCAGTAGATTAGTTGGATCAAAATTGAAAAATTCAGTGTTTAGTTAAAAAATGATCTGGTTCCCATTTTTTAATTTAAGAGCTTTCTGTCTGGATCCAGTTTTCCAGTGAAATTGGTTACAAGAGGACTTTACCATTTTACATATAGAAGATGTTATTGATGTCACTTGCAAAGTATTTTAAATATCCGTCATAACTCAAATATTACTGTATCCTTATTATTCATGGTTTTCAGAATGAACATGTTATTTAATAATCCGTGCAGACTGTCTTAGTTAAACTGTCCCTTCTGAACTGCTGTATATTTTGAACCTTTAAATATTTATTTAACTCCATCTTTGCTTTAGGTTTATGTGCGGTTAAGGCCATTCTTCAGAGAATTTCTGGAACGTATGTCTCAGATTTATGAGGTAACGATACTTGGATATCTCCCTTAAAGTTCTTCTTGTATTATGTATACACATATTTATATCTTGAAAAGTAATTATTTTCTTCTTTAATTTATAGATCATTCTTTTTACTGCTTCTAAGAAGGTATATGCAGACAAGTTATTGAACATACTTGACCCTAAAAAGCAACTGGTCAGGTAAACTTGATTAAAAACTATTGGAACTATCTATATTTAGGTTAAGCAGTTTATATTTCATATTAGATCTGGAGATATTCCTCTTACCTTTTTAAAAAAGGTCCTTCCATGGAGATTCACTACGATGGTATTCACCTTGTCAGTGCCCACCTCCTTCAGTTAACATTTGTAAAAATAATCCCTTAGGCAGATCCAGACAAGCGTGGGTGTTTGTTTCTCCAGCACACCTTGAGCACCTGCTGCGCGTCCTCAGGGAACGTGCGTGCCACAAGCGCTCGGACGTGCTGGGTGGGGTAGGGGCCTGGGGCCAGCAAGGGAGCCGCATGGGGAATGCCTGGATGTGCGGTGTGTGGCACTGCAGACCCATCTCTGGTGCCACATACCGCATGGCCGTGCTTGGCTGGATGCGGCCCTAGATTTGTTTAGGAAACATAAACAGATGCTTTTAGATGCATGTGCCTATTGTTTTTAATCAACATTTGAATTTGTTATGATGAAAGTCTCTAAGAATCTTAATGTGCATACTGTGTGCAGGAATTAAAAATGTTGGTGCAATCTTTTCCACAAATCTGTGGGAGACGATGTGGTTACTCACTTTTAATGACTTACATAATCTTTCAGTGAATTAATGGGAGAGAAACACCATTTTAAACAACTTTTCTGGCATGTATTTTTGTCAAACTAATAGGAGTATTTGCTCATCCTCATAGAGAAGAGACCTTAAACTCTGCAAGGAACAGTGCCGTACTGTCAAGGCAGAGGAAAGCTGACAGCATAGACCAGAATTGCCAAGTTAGGAATGCACAATTGTGTGAATATATCTATTGGTGTCTGTTGTAAATGCAGATGCAGGAGATGTGTGCACAAAAAGATACTTGCATGTATACAAAACAAGAATAATAATGCACTCCTAACATCGGTCTTCTCTAGCTCAAATATTTATGAGCCAGGAGCATAATTTTAAGTTTTGTTTGTGGAACAGGGTATATATAATGAAATGGCTGGTGCAGCCAGACTGTATTCTACAAGCCTGTGAGTGGATTCATGTGATACATGAATTCACTTATGATTCGTGTGCCACCAAAAAGCTGATATGAAGGCATGATTTGTTTTGCTATTATCCTAAAGATAAACTTATTGGACACTCCACACACACGACTCAGAATCTAAATATAAAATCATTTGTCACTGAGCCATTCGTTTATTTTCCTCCAGAGCAACAGCAAAAACTCTGCCCCTTTGTGAAATGAAACATTTAAACAATTTCACAATTAAGCATGCAGCTTTTAAAAATGTTTACTTAAGAATCAATTTCTTACGTCCTTTGAAACACCCTCGGAGTATTTGCATCTTCATGAGAACATTTACAACTCAGATCGGTTTTGATTGTAACATCATTTTAGCGTGATTTCTGTTGGAAAAATTAATTCATGCTGTAGGTGACATACTAATGAAGCTTTGGTTGTATTTTAATATTGTTTTAATCAAACTGAATAATTTTATTCTATCCAAATGTTTCTTCTTCTTATATGCTCTCTCCATAATATATTGAAGGGAAGCAGGTTAATTGGAAAAAAGGCAGCTGATGGGATAATTTGGCCTTATGGCTTTTTTCTGAAGCTGTAATATGTAAAATAGGTTAATTGGCAATTCAGGTAACATCCATTTAACATTCCTTCTGTTCTGGCTTGTATGGGCTAGGGAAGCGGCGTGCCGTGCTGGCTAGAGCACAGAACCAGGAGCTGCCAGTGAGAGCTAACGGCGGACTTTGGGAAGTCACTGAGCTCCATTTGTGCCTCTGTGAACCCAGGCAGAAAAGTAGTAAAAAGTAGGAGCCTCCTGACAACCAGATGCTGCATCTGAGCATAGCTTTCCTAGCTATGGGAAAAGAATTGTTTTTGACCTCTTTTTAACGTTTTAAGCATTACATTCTCAGATAAACACATCCAAGTATTACTACGACTCCAACAGAAAGTTTTGTAAGATTGGCCTAACTGCTAGGTATTTTGATAGCATAAAAATAGACAAAATGGGCAGTTTTAAAGGAAACCCAAGTGTGCAAGAAGGAAAAATTAAGACTTTTTTGATTTGCACAACACTGAACAAAATTTGCTTTTCTCTGTGCAAAGTATTATTTTAAAACTTTACAAATTTTTTTTTCCCCTTTAACGTAGGCATCGACTTTTCCGTGAGCATTGTGTTTGTGTACAAGGAAACTACATAAAGGATTTAAATATTCTTGGTAGAGATCTTTCAAAAACTATCATAATAGACAATTCACCACAAGCCTTTGCCTATCAGGTAAGCTTTTTGCAGTAGCCAAGCCTTTTATATTTGGGAAAAGTCTTCTCTGAAGAAACAGATGATCAGATTAATAAAACCTGCTAATTTAACTTGTAAATTAAGAAAACAGTAGGTATAAACATGTGCCTAATGCCCTGGTACTATTTGCCACATTGTGAATGTTTTTCTAGCTTTTCTTAATCATTTCGTTCCAGAAAATCATAGAAATTTCAGTCTGTTAATCTGTCCTGGGCTGAATTCACAAAATACATCTTTCAGCATTAGTAGAATGGTTTTGAACAAACCTTCAGCTGACATGAGATGCATCATTTTCAAATGCTTATAGTAGAGATGTTCAGGTTATTCCCCAGGATTTCAGGATGATATTTGGTGCCTGGACTAATCGCACAGAATATTACCGTTACATGGATGTGGAGATGTGCAGGCCTCAATCTCTGACATCCTGTCTGTAATACAAGATATAACTGGTGTTGGCAGCCAATCTCTCTCAACTCTTTCCAGCACTAATTCAAAAGCTAGTGATGACAGTTTTGTCCTGCTTGTGTTTTTACCCTTAATTCAGGGGACCTACCGCTGACAGCTGATGTCAGTAGGATTCAGTTTCACGGAGTAAGTGGGATTTACAAATCAAGGTCCTGATTCAGCTTATCCTGATAGACATCTGTGGAAGGAAAGAAATTTCACAGATTTCAAAAGGGATTGGATCTGGACTCCTAATAAATGCATGACTCTGCTGTCCAAGAGAAGCCCTGGATTTCATGTGTCTGGTCCGGTGGTAGCATTCTTGTTTGCCACACAGGAGACTTGGGTTCAGTTCCTGGACACGGATGTTTTCCCTGCCTCAGGCAGGGCGTTGGACTAGATGACCTCTGGAGCTCCCTCCAGCTCTGTGACTCCGATAACTCAGTCCTCTAGGATGACTTGAGTATCTGGTTCAAGTAGCAACACTCAGGTGTGCAGCTAGAAACTGCCGTCTAGGCGCACAAAGGGGATTGAATTCCCCCTCAGGCACCCGGGAAATCTGTAGGCACCTCTGCTTTGGCCAGAGAAGTTACTTAAGCACCTGAAGTCCCAGTACTGTGCGTGCCCAGACTACTGCTTGGCTGAACTGAGTGTTTCACTGTGTATCTGATATCTCTAGGATTCAGTGTGCATCTCTGCACTGAAGTCTGCTGTGTGGCCTGATCCAGTTAGCACGCTTAGGGAGCACCTCTCGCACACCAGCAGTATGGAGTTCTGCCACTAGTATAGCAGCTGTGCTTTGTGGTTTCAGAAATATGGCATCCCCCTGTTACCTAACTGTCTCCTGGGTACAGTACTTACCCAGGAAGGTAGGAGATCTGGTTCCTAGGCCCGATTCTGTTTGAGGATGAATCTAGATCTCCTAGAAAAGTGCCCTAAGCACCAAGCTATAGGAGAGGCTGAGTGCATTCATCACCTGTCCTGTGGATCTATACCCCTGTACCTAAAGAAGGAAAGGTTCCTGGGATAGGAAAGTGAACACACAAGGAAGCATGACTTCCCAACTCAGTGATTATTTGAGAGCTTTGGGTTAGAGCCTGTGCTGCCAGTATTGTTGGCATATTTTTATCTGGTGACTAGTAATGCAAAATGCAAAAATAATCCCCACACCCTGCATAGAGGACTCAGGCACTCAACTGTCCCACATCCAAGTGCCCTTTTAGATCTGGGCACAACTACAGATTCATTTCCTTCATAGTTTATCTTTTAACCCAACCTTACCTAGCCACAGTATGAGAAGTAGTGTGATTGGATCCTAGATATTGTGAATTAAAAGGATAGTTGTTGCTCTTTAGACTAGTCTATTTGGTTTTGAATAATTTTTATTCAATTTGATTCAAATTCAGTAAGCAATTGCCAAAATACAGATTTTTATCACATTTGTATCTCATTCATGGAAGTGGAAAAGGAGAGTAGTGGTTAGACTCAGGGTTGCTGCAGTTCGCAGTGGTTTTAGGAAGGTGCAGTGTTTGGACATAGATTTTTCTGAATACTTCTGCGCCTTTCAGTCCAGCAGAATTAATTGTAGATTTTGACTAGCCTTCCGTTTACACTAGAACCAAATGATTTGCAAGTAGATTTTAAAATACATTTTAGAGTAAGCGTACCATATTTTCTTACGTACAACACGCATCCTTCCCCCCAAAACCAGCTGCTGGAAATGAGCATGCATTGGATGTGGGAAACGCAGTAAGAGCAGATTTCATAGTTTCTAGGGTCGGAAGGGACCTGAACAGATCATCTAGTCCGACCCCCTGCCGTGGCAGGAAAGAGTACTGGGGTCAAACGACCCCAGCAAGGTGTTCATCTAACCTCCTCTTAAACACCCCCAGGGTAGGGGCCTGCACCACTTCTCTTGGAAGCTGGTTCCAGACCCTAGCCGCCCTGACTGTGAAGTCACGCCTCCTGATATCTAACCTAAACCTGCCCTCTGCCAGCTTGTGACCGTTATTCCTGGTCACTCCTGGCGGTGCTTGGGGGACAGGGACTCCCCCAATGCCTACTGGTCCCCCCTGACTAGTTTGTAACAGGCCACAAGATCCCCTCTCAGCCGTCTCTTGTGGAGGCTGAACAGGTTCAGGTCCCGTAGCCTCTCCTTGTAGGGCCTGCCCTGCTGCCCCCTGATCATGCGAGTGGCCTCCTCTGGCCCCTCTCCATGCTGTCCACATCCCTCCTGCAGTGCGGCGCCCAGACCTGGATGCAGTACTCCAGCTGTGGCCTGACCAGTGTCGCATAGAGGGGGAGGATCACCTCCTTGGACCTGCTCGAGATGCATCTGTGGATGCACGACGAGGTGTGGTTGGCCTTCCTGACCGCTTCCCCCACACTGCCAGCCCATGTTCATCTTGGCATCAGTGATGACTCCAAGATCCTTTTCTGCCTCTGCCCTGACGAGAAGGGAGTTCCCCAGCCTGTAGGTATGGTGCCGGTTGTTCCTCCCCAGGTGCAGCACCTTGCACTTGTTGGTGTTGAAACCCATCCTGTTCTCATCCGCCCACCCCTGTAACCTGTCTAGGTCTGACTGCAGCCTATTCCTCCCTTCTGGCGTGCCCACATTCCCCCACATCTTGGTGTCATCAGAAAATTTGAACAGGGTGCTATTTATCCCTCGTCCAAGTCACTGATGAAGATGTTGAATGAACAGTGCGGGCCCGAGGACCGAGCCCTGGGGGACCCCACTGCCCACGTCCCTCCAGGTCGAAAATGACCCATCCACCACCACTCTCTGGGTGTCGCCAGTTGGCGACATGTCTGATTGTGTGGGTGTCGACACCACAGCCCCCAGTTTCTTAATAAGAACAGGGTGAGACACAGTGTAGAAGGCCTTCTGAAAGTCCAGGAAGACGATGTCCCTGCATCTAAGGATTTGGTGATCTGGCCACCAGGTTGGTCTGACAGGACCTGCCCCTAATGAACCCGTGTTGGTTGCCCTTAAGCATGATCTACCCCGCTGGCCCTTCATGGACATGCGCCAGAATAATTCTCTCAAAAAGCTTGCCCAGGATCAAGGTAAAACTAACTGGCCTGGTTCTCCCACTTACTGGTGAAACTGGAAGTAAAATCTGTAGCAGTCCCCAGGGAGCAGAACAAGGAGGATCTGCTTCGTGCCTGCTGCTAGTCACTTAGGTCCCACAGGGTGAGAGCTTGTATTTTTCATTGTGCCCTCTGAAAAGCAGGTATGGCAGGGCATGCTGTCCTGCACGTTAGAGAGCACAGTGCTCAGTGATAGGCTCTGCTTTGCATAAAGGGTGCCAGAGCTCCAGTCATCTTTTTCAAGAAATTAAACGATTAAAATGAACAACATATCTGTAATTTTACTTTAGCTTTCAAATGGAATTCCTATAGAGAGCTGGTTCATGGATAAAAATGACAATGAACTCCTAAAATTGATTCCTTTTCTGGAGAAACTTGTAGAGCTGGTGAGTATTTCATTTATTCACCTTTTTTCAAATGCATTCTAGGTAACATTTTCACAAGTGCCTAAGTGATTTAAGATGCCAACTCACCGGGATGCTAACTCACTTAGGCTCTCATACCAGTTCTGTCACTGACTGTCTGCGGAGCCTGTCCGTGACTGTCTCCTCTTCTGTGCAATGGGGATAAGTTACCTCACAGATTTGTGGCGAAAGTTAATTAATGTCAGACTCAAAATATAAATCCCTGTGTAAGTGTTACTATTTTATACTACCCCTTTTTGCATATTGGCCACTTACAGTCTGAATGGTAACTTGAGCTCATTGTGTTAAAACTTGTTGTTTTATTTTCCTCTCCAGAATGAAGATGTTCGACCTCACATCAGAGACAGATTTCGCTTGCATGACTTGCTACCCCCAGACTAAAGCCTTTTGTCAAGTTGCTGAAGGGGGAGAAAATGCAGGACCCTTTTGGACTAAAACAAAAAACATTGCCATTACTGTTGAAATTTTGCATTTTTGTACCCCGTCTTGCTTTTCTTATCTTTGGTGCCCAACAGTAATCAAGGGTTACAGAAAGAGACTTTATATATCTGAGGTCGAATACATAACAGTACAATACAGTAGGTAGGCTAGAACAGAAAAAGTCTTTAGAACTAGTGCGACTCCAACAAAATTTTTTTTATGTACAGGACATCTGCAGTTTATAAAGAATTCTGTTTCTGCCACCAGCAGTTTGACCTGTAGAAACACAGGATTTAATGATATAACAGAGATTGAAAATGGACTCTAATTTTCTCTCTGTTTGGTGCTCTAAGTGGGTTTGTAGCCACTTTTCTGTTACTTTAAGATTCTCATTTCAACAGGAATGGCCAGTAAAAGTTGTTTTATTTTCCTGTTAAGGTTTATAACCTTTTTACATTTTTGACCTGTATTAGATTTAGCATTTCATTATGCATTCCTTTTAGTTGAGGCGCTTCATAGTTTTTTCTGGAAATAGCCAAATTTTATTAGTTTTTTTTATTATCCAGTTGAATGGCGGTTTCCCTGCTTTGTCTGCCTGCACACTGTATATTTGTTTAAAAATATTCTCTAGTTTTAGTCCATGTAAGTTTCATTTAGAAAAACCTGCATTTATATTTTGTTTCTGTAATATTCTACTGTAGTTGAAATCTTTTCAAAAATCAAGAGACTGGCTAGATAAGAAAAAATATAAAAATTACTAATATTCAGAATATTTAAACCATTGTGATGGCATGGCTCTGGAAAGACAATACCTTGCAGTGGCACACACAGCTGATGGACAAGGAATACCTCAGACCACACTGTGCATGCAAATCTTGAAGGAGAATTGGTTTGGTCATCTGCTGGGTTTGATGCAGTTTCAAATACCGCTGCCTTCACTTTCCTCCAGGAATGAAGTATTCTGCACAGTTGCTCAGTATTTTAAGATGTTTTGCATGGGCTGACGGTGCCTCTGTTACACTGCTCGTTACAATCAGTTTCAAACTCTGTGTAGCAGCGTAGGTACCCGACAGTAACTATGCACAATCCTGTGGTACAGCACACTCCCATGCCACCCATGCAGTTCATATGCTATCATAGTGGTTTTCTATGCTATATAGAAATAGTCTTCAAGCCTTGGTTCTCTAATGCAGCTACCGCAAGAGGTTGATATTTTTATAATGGTGTGTAATCTCCTTTTCAGGAGGCTTTTTATGGAAGGTATAATTTGTAAAAGTTAGGATGCTTTGCCTCTCGACTGCATTAACATGCCACAGGCTCGGACTGTTTTTGTGTAAAAGATGTCACAGAACGGCACTTTTTCTAAAGAGAAGTTTGATATTTTGTATGCTTGTTAAGAAAGTACAGTATTGGAAATTAAAGGTGGACAACTGATAATTGAGAAGTATGTCAATTAATTTTTTATGTATATTACCTGTTTACTTGTACAATTTTATTGTACAAATTACATGCAGCTTCATTTTCAAATGAGTCCTTAAAATAAGGAAAAATCTTTTTAGGAAAACATTTAATTTTTGTATTTTTGATTTTAAAAGGCATGAGTTATGTCAACTTTTTCCAGTGTATTAATGAAGATTTTAACTTTTCATCAGGTTGAGTGTTTTCTTACTATATTATCTGTTGTGTATGTAGCTAGCACATTGTGTCACTGAACTGTTAAAAAATAGCATGTAGAGCAAGCCTGTTTCGTGGAAAATCCTTATTCATTAAAAAAAATCATCATGGCAGATTTTCTGCAAAAAAGTGAAAGCATTTGCAATTCAGAATACTGATTTTTTTTGTATTTAAAGAAAGGTATTTTGCTTGCAGGAAAGAAATACTACAGATTCATTTTAATGAGAATCTTTTAAATGTATTTATCTTTAGGGCATCTGGGCATCTTTACGCTGTTTGTCTTATGTCTTTATTGAAATAAAATGTACATAACATTACCTTTATATATGCTTTTGCGCAGACGTGTGAGCGCTGTAACCATCCCTGTTCCCTCCTGTTTTTTGTTAATGGGATCTGAAAATATTTATATATTTGAAAATGGCAAGCTTGTACTTGAGTTGCTATGAGGTTATCCAACAATTTTTAAATTAATTTTTTAAAATCTCGAACACAAATTAAGAGAGATTTTTTTAATGTAGTTTAACAATGAATCCCTGTTTAGAGTGGAATTTCTTCCAAATTGCTATAAATAATATATTGTAAAATATAAGGATTTTTTTTAATTCACTGCTGAATCTAACATAATGGAACTAGTTTGAATAAATAATTCATGGACATTCTCTATGATTCAAGATGGTGGCAAATGATTGCCATCTATTCGAATAGTTTCCCTAAGTGTTTGCATTCTAATTTATGACGTTTTTGAGTAAAACCATTACAAAATTGTTCTTTTTATTTAAGCCAAAGCATGCATTGCATTTTACAGACCTATCTGTGATTTCATATCACTGAGGAAAATTAGAATGTGATATTTTACAGTCTGGCTTCTAGTAAACGTAGGGAAAATGGGTGATTTAGTACTACCTAGATGCACAACAAAAATAATCTATACAGACTGCTCTGTAATACATATTAAATATTGATATTTTACTGTGCTGCGTCTGATCTTTATAATTTTGATTGTTTTTGCAGAGAGAATTACATTTTTTAATTTGTTTATAATGTCAAATATTTCTTTTCTAAATAATCTTTTATCTAGTCAGACTTTTTTGTTTCTTGTTTTTTATTTTACTGGATTCAAGGGGTGGAATAACAAGGCTTAAGTGCTACTCTGAATCGAGACTGCTGTTATACCTAGTTAATAGGTTTGACCCAGGATGTCAAATTTATCCAGGCCCCCACCCAGATCTGGACCGCAGGGCTGCTTATGACCCAGATGCACATTCAGGCCATGGACCATGTGTATGACACCTGTGGCTAGGCCAGTCATTTATTCTATGACAACCAAAAGTGACAGTGACACCAAGGGGCAGGGGGACGTTCAGTTTGGGCCCTCTTAATATTACCTCAGTGTTAAATTAACTTTACAGCTGTATCACTTATTCAAATTAAAAATGTTTAGATAATCTTTATGCACATTACACATGTAGACCCAGTATGGGTTGGGGGCTGACTGGCTGGGCAGCAGCTCTGCAGAAAAGGACCTGGGGGGTGACAGCGGGCAATAAGCTGAATATGACTCAGCAGTGTGCCCTGGTTGCCGCAAAGGCTATCAGCATCCTGGGTGCATTGGTCAGAGCGTTGCCAGTAGATCAAGGACAGTGATTCTTCCCCTCTATTCTGCACTGGGGAGGCCACATCTGGAGTCCTGTGTCCAGCTGTGGGCCCCCATTACAGAAAGGATGTGGACACATTGGAGAGAGTCCAGCGAAGGGCAAGATAAATGGTTCATGGGCTGGGGGACAGGACTGGTGAGGAGAGGCTGAGGGAACTGGGCTGATTTAGTCTGCAAAAGAGAAGACTCGGGGATTGACTAGCAGCCTTCAGCTCCCTGCGGCAGGGCTGCAAAGAGGATGGAGCTGGGCTGGTCTCAGTGGTGGCAGACGACAGGACAAGGAGCAATGGGCTCAAGCTGCAGCAAGGGAAGTCGAGGTTGGATATTAGGAAGACCTCTCATGAGGGTAGTAAAGCACTGGAACGAGTTACCTAGGGAAGAGGTGGAGTCTCCACCCTTGGAGATTTTTAAAACCCTGGTAGAGAAAGCTTTGGCTGGGATGTAGTTGGGGCTGGTCTTGTTCAGAACGGGTTGGACTAGATATGACCTCCTGAGGTCCCTTCAGCCCTTGTTTTCTCTGATTCTAGTTCCAAAGTAAAATCTTGGTGATTTCATTTGAAGTTTTGAATTAAATTTATAGTAGTAACAGTAGTTTATTTACAGCTTTCACTAAAGCATTATGGTAAAATAAACAATATTTAACGCTTACACTTTTTAGTGAAAGCATAAAATAAGATGATCCATTCTACCAGCCTACACCAAAATTAAAACAGCATGGTACATGATGATGGTGATACAAAAAATAAACTGAAGCAGTGGAAAAGCCAGCAGAGTTCCTATTTGATTTTGGCCCTTATTCTTCGTGCAAGTCTTGCAAATACATCTAAGGAGTATAGGACAGGCTACTAACTACTTGAATTGGATTTGTAATCCTTTTACATACTCTATACATGTTCTATTCTAGGTATGATTGTTCTTGCTTGCAACAGCAGAACTGGGAAGAATTTTTATAGCTGGAAATACATCACATACTTTTTGAATAATGCTTATACAGAAGGGTACCTGCCTTGCTTTTAATCTTTTGTTGGCAGTTTGCATTCAGTGCTTTCACCGTGTAGCTACAAGGAACAGGTACTCAAGCACTTCTGAAGGTCTGAATTCATGCAAACTGTGATCAGACATCCGCCAAAGACATGATCCTATCACAGTCCTATACCGTCAACCAAACATGCTAAGGACGCTCACTTCTTGGAGTCTGCAAGTCGGCAAAGCTCTAAGTAAGCGACTAAATGCTTGAAACATCAAATTTGTTTGGGATCTGACAAACATGCCCAAAGAAAGCATTGCTACCGTGGTCAGTCTGCATCCATGTCGCTTTATTTTTCATTCTGGTCCCAGCCTTCCTTGTAGCTTTGTATTGCTAATCACACTCTTTTACTGTTCTTTCTCTAAGCCCTTTTTATTTTGGTGAACTCCATTTGGTTACTGTAATTGCTCAGTTCCCCACAGGCACAGGCATGGAGCGGGAGCCAATGGGGGTGTGCACTGTGAGGGCAGCAACAGGGCTGAGGGGATGGGGAAGCTCTCAGTCTGCAGCCTGGCACTGTGGGGACAGAGAGCTCCCCCCATCACTTCAGCAAGGGGAGATGCTTCTCAGCCACAGGGCATCGCCCCAAGTCAGTGCTACTGAGTCAAGCTGTGATCCCAAGCTCCACGTGACCGGAAGCTGTCTCCCACTCTGGGACAACTCCCCAGAGCCCAGGCCTGACCCCTGGGGCTAGCACCAGGGGAACCTGGAGCTCCCCCTGGTTGCTGTAGGAGGGCAGAGAAGAGCAGGAGCAGACCATTGGGAGTAAATTTGCTCTTGATGTGGGTGCACAAGTTCCTGGGTGCAGTTTAACTTTATAGTGCATTAATTGCACATGTAGATGCACCCAGTGTAATGTAACTTTAAGATCTTAAAGATTACAGTAGTCCTGGCATGGGGCAGTACACTGCTCTGTTTCATCCCTCCATTCATGCAAAGCATTCCTACATCCAGTCAACAGTGGATCTTGCCTTCCGGCCTCCGGGTAGGATAGAGCCATCTGGCTTCCCTGCAGCCAGGTTAGGTGATGTGGTTGTAGCGCACTTATGCCTTGGTGATCTGTGCTGCTGCAGCTCCTCTGGCCTGTATCTGAGGACTGGGCCTAATAGTGAGGAGGCGCACCCTTCACTTTGTGCCATATTCCTTGTGAGTAAATGGGGCACCGTCTGGTAATCCCTGTTATAGAAGTTGGTCCTTGTTTAACTAGTAATGGGTTTTTTCATATAATGTTATTTTCCAAATTATTGTAATACAAAATAGTTAATCAAACTCTCATACGTAATGAGATGGAAGCCAAACACTAACACTCCTGCTACCAATTAAAAGACAAGTGACTAGCTATTTGTTGTTTTCCTGTATCTGTTCAGAGTGACACGGTGTGCTCCTGCATTCCCATCATGCCTCTAATTATAACTAAGACTTTGAAAGCTGTATTATTTGCCTAGTGCAGAGATTGCGTATATGTTTGTAGCAGAGGGGAGAGTCATCCACCTATTCTAAAATCAGTGCTGGGTATATGAAAACAATCACCCCCTTAACAATTCTTCAGCTAATTAACAAAGACAAGCTCAGAGGTGGATTATCGAAGGAGCTTTGGATCTTGACCCCATGCTCAACTAGGCTCCAAACAGTAAGGGAAGCAGAGGAGCAGCAAGCTGATTGCTCTTGGCCAACTACCTTCCAGGCTGGCTCCATTTCCTGCAGTAGAAGACGACAGACAAATATCTGTCTGGAGGAGAAGAATGTCAAAGCTTATTTATTTATTCAGAGGGAGGAGGATCATTTTTATACATTAGGTCTTTTATCTTAATCCATCTGACCATACAGTATTAGGAGAATCACTTGTATGGCACCATACGTTTGAATGATGTTTTATTACCTAGATATAAAACGTGGCACTTATAAAGCAAAGAAAAGATTCATGGCAAACAATTTCTTCCTTAACAAGGAATAATTGGAAGTCCAACCATTCTGGCCTACCTGGAAGAAGTGACACAGATCCCCTCTAGGTTTGCCCAAGAGCAAAAAATGCATCATTCCACTTGCTTCTGATATTGACATTTTTTTTTACAAAACTATATACGAGTCAGCATGTCTGATGGCAAACAGCTGGGTGCGCCACTGTGTACTGTATTACCAGTTATCTCTAGGGAGGAGGGGGTTTCTAGCATTAATAGCCATCTTTTTTTGGTGTTGAGGCAATGTGGATGGTGGAGATTTCTAGCTCTGGTCCACTGTTAAAGTCCATTGGTGTTTAGTAATCTGAATGATGCCACGCAAGCAGTCTTCATCTTGTTGGGTCCTATGGCACCTGTCCTGTGGTACAGAAGGGAACTGAGCACGGCACACAAAGTCTGCTGAAAGAGAAGTGATGCTCAGAACTGCCGCGTGGCTTCTACATACACTGCCCATCTGAAACATCACACGCCCTGTATTAAATACGGATACGTTTAACTGTTGTATCAGGGTTTTTAGTCTGTAGTAATTTTTCCAACTGATACTGAACAGTCAAAGCATTTCCTGGGTCTTCTTCCTGCAGAAGCCATTTTCTTCCAGGTATGCATTTCAAGTCACTTTTCAGGCTCTAAGGATCAGAGGACAAGAAGTTTGGCATGCAGTTTTATTTTAAGATGAGGTAATCTTGGAGAGCAAATAAGAAAAAACAAACATTTACTTTACCTGTTGAAATGGGGAAAGCTGGTCCCTGTAAATACACTGTGCACTGGAACACATTTATCTTTTATCAAACTGCCATGGGAAGGTTATGTAAGCTGTTCTGATTGTTCTAGTTTTCCAAACCAGTTTCAAATTAGGAAAGCATTAGTTCAACCTGAGACATAGTTGGGTCTACCAGACAGATTCAGTCTGTGCACCTTAGTTGCCTTTTCTGTAAGACAGGAATAACACTTAATTTTTCAAAATCAATTCGAAGCCCTTGGATGACATGTACTATATAAGTATTCATATTTTTCTAATAATTTCCCTCTGTATTTCATGGTGCTAAAATAAAACATGAGTATAGGTTAGGAGATGTCATAGCCAGCCCAATGGCTGAAAGGGACCTTGGGGTTATGGTTAATCACAAGATGAACGCAAGCCACCAGTGCGACACTGCAGCTAATAGCACACAAGGATGCATTAGTTGATGCATCGTGAGCAGGGCTAAAGAAGTGATACTTCCTCTCTGCTCAGCACTGGTGAGAGCCCAGCTAGAGTCCTGTGTCCAGCTCTGGGTGCTGCACTTCAGAAACAACGTGGAGAACCTTAAAAGGGTCCAGAGAAGGGCCACAAGAACCGTTAAGGGCCTGGAGGACAAACCTTATGAGGAAAGACTAAGGGATCTGGGACCATCCGGCCTGAGGAGAAGACTGGGGGGAGACTTGGTGGCCATCTCTAAGTAAGCAAGGGGTGAATATCAGGAGCTGGGAGAAAGCCTGTTCACTAGGGCACCCCCAAGGGAAGACAAGGAACAATGGCCATAAATTGTTAGAGCATGGTTTTAGGTTGGAGGCAAGGAAGAACTTCTTTATGGTAAGGGTGACCTGAATCTGGACTAGACTTCCCAAGGAGATGGTGCAGTGCCCAACCTTAGAAGTCTTCAAGAGGACACTGGACAGACACCTTGCTGGGATTATTTGACCTCAGCAGTACTCCTGCCCAGAGCAGGGGGGTTGGACTCAATCTTTCAAAGTCCTTCCAGCCCTGCGTTTCAATGATTCTATGTGGTCTCATACAGCTAACACCAGATAAAGCTTATGGCAGTGTATTTAAACTTGGTGGTGGCATAATTTAGTTTACATTGTACTTTTACTTCTCTTCCAGAGTACATAAACAGGCAACAGAAGAACATATGTATATTGACATCTTTTTTTCCTCCAGCTAATCAATCAGATCTTCACAGGATCCGCCAGTTGTTAAATAGAAGAATGATGGTTATCTCTGATTTTTTTTTTTTTTTACTTCAAAGGAAGAAGAGATTTTCTAGGTCTTCATTGTGTAAGAATTTTTGGTTATTTTTCATTCAATCTCTTGCTTCAAGTGATGCCAGGGAGGAAGCAGTAGTAAAACCATACATCTTTCTTCTTTAAAGCGCTATCAAAGAGCCATTATCTTTTCAAAAGCCTGGCAAGGAAAGTGAGGGCAAACATGATGTTTTCCTACACTCACACAACTATATTCAAGGAGAATCAGCCCCTTTAATGCAGCATTTATTTAAATGGCAGCCATGGGTTCAGTGCTATATAGCTGGTGCTTTAGGTCAGTGTTTGGCCTCTATTGGGCAGGAATTCAGGCCATACAGTTATAAGGGTTCCTTTAGTCCTTAAAGTTGGTTTAGAGCAGGGCTGTTGATTTGAAGAGAAGCTTGAGAGAGTCCAGAGAAGAGCCATGTGCATGATCAGAGGTCAGGAAAACAGACCTTACGACAACAGGCTGAGAGCCACGGAGCTCTTTAGCCTGGAAAAGCGTAGGCTCAGGGGTGATCTGGTGGCCACCTATAAGTTTATCGGGGTGACCACCAGGATCCGGGGGAACGTCTGCTCACCAGAGCGCCCCAGGGGATGACGAGGTTGAACAGTCATAAACTACTACAAGACCATTTTAGGCTGGACATAAGGAAGAACTTCTTTACTGTCCGAGCCCCCAAGGTCTGGAACGGCCTGCCATCGGAGGTGGTTCAAGCACCTACATTGAACACCTTTAAGAGAAAATTGGATGCTTATCTTGCTGGGATCCTACAACCCCAGCTGACTTCCTGCCCTTTGGGTGGGGCTGGACTCGATGATCTTCTGAGGTCCCATGTCTATGAATCTATGAATCTCACGGGGCTCCTGGGGGAGCCAAGATTTTAGTAGTGGAGCAAGTAGCAGCAGTAGCTAAACCCCATGGCTCCAGAGCCAACATCTGCTTAGGGAGTATGTGGGTTAATACTTCATTAGTTCACCCCGCTGCTGAAATCCCAGGTAAGGATCTCTGTTGGGGACTTGCTTCAGCAGTCACAGGGCAAGCATTGGCAGCATTAACCCATTCAACTCCCTAACCCAACATAGTGCCTCAGGCAGCCGCAGGCACTAACATCACTGCCACTGGAAGTGGGTCTGATCCAGCCCCAAGGATCTCTGTGGTCCTGATCTGTCCTGTGGGACCAAGTAAATGTGACACCCACCCCGGTCTAGGGTCTGCATGGAGATGCTCCGAACCTTTCAGCACTGCATGTGATAGAGGGATAGTGCCTGTAACTATGCAGGCAACGTGAATATTTGAGGGATCCGAGTAACAGCAGGACACACTGAGACTAGGAAATAGCCATAGCAGGGGGGTGGGGAGGGGTTTGTCTCTCTCAGAAGCCCTGGGTGTTGGCTGCAGCCAAGACTGGGAAGTTTGACAGAGGTGTGCTGATGCTTCTGCTGAGACAATCCACTGAAGTCAATCCACTAAAACTGGAGAAGATGTTTAGTGGGCATACTTAAATCGCTTCAACCTTGACCTCATCAATTAGCCTAATTCAGCAGTTTACTTACAGAAGCTACATTTATTTGAGGGATAAACTGGCGCATCATACCTACGCACCGGTTTAAATGTATTGATTTAGATTATTACACCTGTTTAGGGACTTAAAAGCAGTAAGTAATTTGAAAAAAAAAAAAAAAGGAAGATGATTTTCAACTGGTTCACAGGAAATCAATATAAGATTTACACATGAATTAAGCAAACAGAACTGAAGGCTTACAATTTTCACCAAGCAGTGTTACTTGTATAAACTAATGCTCAGTTAATTCCTGCTCTAATAAATACAAGTATTTCTTTCTCGGAAAAGCAAAGTCTGTCTGTTTATATCTTTTATTGGACCAACTATATAGACAGAAGAGAGATTAGACAAGCTTCTCTGCACAGAATACCCTCTCTTGGGTCTGGGAAAGAAGCAGACCTGAGAAATCTCTTGGGGTGTCAGCACTATAAACTATATTGAGACAATGGGCAGATTTCAGATGTGGAGTATTACTGGCAGCCATTAGCAATTTCCTTCATTCAGAGAAGTGAATGAAGCTCCCGAGTCAGCTACCCAGATGCAAGGATCTCTATCTGTCCTCACCCTCCTCACTCACCATTTCTCTTTTCTGGCTTCTTTGTTTTTCACCAATTAATATTCCTTGAAGTTTTGGAACTCATGATGGGGGGGTTCAAAAGTTGCGTCAAATACTGGTATAAGACCTGACAGATATCCACTTAAAGGCGCGATGGGATCTCACTTCCAATCCCAACAGTCATGCCTCCTGCTATGCTGATGGCACTATTGGGAATCAGAGTCCAATCATGCCATATTGCCAAGGGAGGGGGAGCACAGGATCATGATCCTAGGCCCTGTCTGTACTAGCAGGTTGGGTGCCCGACAATCTGATTATCTGCTGGATCCAGTGACCCTTGGGACCATTCGAACCCCACTGTGGTTCCTGGAGCCAGCTGATTGTCAGCAGACCAGGACTGCCCTACCAGGACAGTCCCAATCTGCAGTCAGCTGGCAGGGAAGTTTGAGATCCAGAGTGGTCCCTGCTGGCCGATGATCAGCGGATTAGGATGGCGCTGTGCTTTGAGCCCTGGGCTGTGCTGAGCTCCCATCCACTGTCAGGGACTGGGATTCAAGTCCCAGGCCATCCTTGCCAGCCAACGATCAGCTGATCAGGACTGCTCTGGGGTTACCAGCCACAAAGATATTACACATTTTTTTTCAAGTAATATCTTTGTGGCTAGTTTGCGATTGTATAGCACCATCAATTCTGTGAATGTGTGGCCAATTGCTATTCCTGGTGCAATTCACACCTTAATCCTGCCACTAATACAATGTGTGCCAGAGGTGTAACTGTGCACAGTAAGGATTTAAATAGCACTACTATCCATCTCAGTTAAAAAAAAAAAACACACACATAAAACCCCCCTCAAAAAACCACACTTCTCACTGAAAACTGTAAACAAGTAAACACCAAAGCACAAAATAAGGCTTTAAGCTATCTCTGGCCACCACAGGCCACTATTTCTGCTTGCCAGAGCCAAGAGTTTAAGAGTAGCAAGCTGATTAAATCACTCCTTATTTCTTCCTCCATAAAAGCTCAGAATTTCCTTTCACTGTAATCCAGCATAAACAAACTGCAGCTGGTGCTAAAATTTGCAATGATACCAGTTCACATCTTTGCAAAAGCTGTCTGTCATCATCTTTGGGAAACTCAGAACAATTTAGGCAGCTGTAATTAAAAATGACAGTATGTATCCAGCATACTTGTCATATTGCATGGCTCCCTTTATGTAAATATTTCCCGTCTTCATCACTGGTTATTAAATATGAACAAACAACTTTCTCTGTAAGGATCTTTCTGTTAGCACAGATATTATAATAGTATCATGCTATTATTTAAGGGATTACCAGAGATAAACTACTCAAATATTCTGAAAACAACATATTAAATCACTTTCTCGCTAGCGGCCACATAATCACTCTATGTAATTACTTATCTAACCAATTTCCAGCAGGACTGTAGATAAGCATTTCCAGCTGCAGCCAGCATGAAAGCCTCTGCATATTGCCTCCTAGATTGCTGTAAGGAGATATTGCAAGTATTGCTCCCTGCCTAGGGATCCGACTTATCAACTTTACAGTAAGCACAATCATTTCTGCCAGAGGCCTTTAGAGGTGAACAGGCTACTGTAAATACACCTTCCTATGAAACAATACAGCATTGCTTTAAGCCAAGTATTTTAATCTTTTCCACTACCACCTTTAAGTAGAATATACTTTCCACCAACATCTTCATCAGTATGTCGTTAGACCACAGTTTAGATAATTTAATAACACAGTCAGTATTCATATCAGGTTCTTTTGTGACAGCCTTGGAAACTGAAATCTCTGTTTATCCATATTATACACACCTAATAAACAGCAACTGGACAAAATTTCTCCATGCTGGTTTGCCAAATGCCCCCTGAAAGTACGTGAGCCTTCCCGAGTCTTCATTTGTGGTCTCTATTTGGAGACTGTCCATGGCAGTGCTTGATGGTGCTGGTCTGTCTGTCATGAACTGCACTGAGAAAGAAGCCAACTGAGGGACCAGAACAGCCACCTCCCTGCTGGGCCCCGGGGGAGGCACACCTGGGCCACGGGTTAGCAAGGATTTAGTTAGGGAGCTTCTGGAGGGGTTGGACGTATTCAAGTCAGCCAGCCCGGATGATCTCCACCCTAGAGTTCTAAAGGAACTGGCCGAGGTCATTGCAAGTCCCCTGGCACGGCTTTACAAGCACTCGTGGGGCTCTGGTGAGGTACCGGAGGACTGGAAGAGGGCCAACGTGGTCCCCATCTTCAAAAAAGGGAGGAAGGAGGACCGGGGAAACTATAGGCTGGTTAGTATTACCTCGATCCTAGGCAACCTGTTCCTAAGCAAGCTGTTCGAGAAAATTATGCTGGCACACATCCAGGAGGGGCCAGCAGGGGACTGCATGCTTAGGGGCAACCAACACAGGTTCATCAGTGGCAGGTCCTGTCAGATCAACCTGGTGGCCTTTTACAATCAGATCACCAGATCATTAGATGCAGGGGTAGCAGTGGACATAGTATTCCTGGACTTCCAGAAGGCTTTTGACACCGTCTCTCACCCCATTCTCATTAAGAAACTGGGGGGCTGTGGTGTAGACACCCACACAGTCAAATGGGTCACCAACTGGGTGGAGGGCCGCACCCAGAGAGCAGTGGTGGACGGGTCATGTCCGACCTGGAGGGACGTGGGCAGTGGGGTCCCCCAGGGCTCGGTCCTCGGGCCCGCACTGTTCAGTCAACATCTTCATCAGTGACTTGGATGAGGGGGTAAAAAGCACCCTGTTCAAATTTGGTGATGACACTAAGATGTGGGGGGACGTGGGCACACTGGAAGGATGCAACAGGATACAATCAGACCTAGACCGGTTACAAGGGTGGGCGGACGAGAATAGGATGGGTTTCAACACAGACAAGTGCAAGGTGATGCACCTTGGGAGGAACAACTGGCACCATACCTACAGGTTAGGGAACTCCCCTCTTGTCAGCACGGAGGCAGAAAGGGATCTGGGGCTCATCATTGACTCCAAGATGAACATGGGCCGGCAGTGTGGGGATGCGGTCAGGAAGGCCAACCGCACCCTGTCGTGCATCCACAGATGCATCTCGAGCAGGTCCAAAGAGGTGATCCTCCCCCTCTATGCGGCACTGGTCAGGCCGCAGCTGGAGTATTGCATCCAGTGCTGGGTGCCGCACTTCAAGAGGGATGTGGACAGCATGGAGAGGGTCCAGAGGAGGCCACTCACATGATCAGGGGACAACAGGGCAGGCCCTATGAGGAGAGGCGACAGGACCTGAACCTGTTCAGCCTCCACAAGAGAAGGCTGAGGGGGATCTAGTGGCCTGTTACAAACTAGTCAGGGAGGATCAGCAGGCACTGGGGGAGTCCCTGTTCCCCCGAGCACAGCCAGGAGTGACCAGGAATAACGGTCACAAGCTGGCAGAGGGAAGGTTTAGGTTAGATATCAGGAGGCGCGATTTCACGGTCAGGGCGGCTAGGGTCTGGACCCAACTTCCAAGAGAAGTGGTGCTGGCTCCTACCCTGGGGGGCTTTAAGAGGAGGTTGGATAAACACCTTGCTGGGGTCGTTTGACCCCAGTACTCTTTCCTGCCATGGCAGGGGGTCCGACTTGATGATCTGCTCAGGTCCCTTCCGACCCTAGAAACTATGAAACATAATTCCCTCTTCCCCAAGACAGAAAAAAAATAACACCCTCAAAACGATTCTGGATGATGAATACAGAATGCTTTGATTCAATCTGGAACCTATTAACAAGGAATAATTATCAACCTGCCTAAAAGGTAGGAGATTTGCAGGCAGCAAGAATAATGAACAAAAGTTAATATTCCCTGTTTCCAAAATTTTCACTCACTTATATAAGGAATCACATTTAATATGGTTCTCAGCCACTGCATAAAAAAAAAAAAAATCTAATCTCACCCCCCTGGTAGGGGAAAAGAACTGGGACCTTCTTGCATACTTTCTGACAGAAACAGTCAACGGCTCCTCCAAGAAATGAATCAGACCTTCAGAGTATGCAATAGTTCAGATAGCATTAAAGAAATCAGTCACTGGCATGAGTAATCTAGGTAGATGTCACCTTTGTGGAAACTCTTTGCCAAGTCAGTCAATTGAAAAGCAACTGAATGGTCTCCAGGTGACATCTTTTATTTGCTAATATCCATGAGCCATCTCAACTGGTGTATGAAAACTCCTTAAAATGACTCAGTTCCTCCCTCTCAGACCAAACACTGCATGGTTATTATGGAGGATGATCAAGGTACAAGCCTAAAGTTTAGGATATCCAGGGCCACACTCCTGTACTTGACTTCCTGCGCATCTTTGGAAAGCCACCAAGGTTTTTTTTAAAGGTGCCTCATTTCCATTAAAACCCATGTTGAGGTAGAAAGAGACTTGGGGGTCATCATTGATCACAAGACGAACATGAGCCTGCAATCTGATGCTGCGGCTAGTAAAGCGACCAAAACGCTGGCTTGCATAGATAGATGCTTCTCAAGCAAATCCCGGGAAGCCATTCTCCCCTTGTACTCAGCCTTGGTGAGGCCGCAGCTGGAGTACTGCGTCCAATTCTGGGCTCCACAATTCAAAAAGGATGTGGAGAAGCTTGAGAGAGTCCAGGGAAGAGCCACGCACATGATCAGAGGTCAGGAAAACAGACCTTATGACAACAGGCTGAAAGCCATGGGGCTCTTTAGCCTGGAAAAGCACAGGCTCAGGGGTGATCTGGTGGCCACCTATAAGTTTATCGGGGTGACCACCAGGATCCGGGGGAACGTTTGTTCACCAGAGCACCCCAAGGGATGACGAGGTCGAACAGTTATAAACTCCTGCAAGACCATTTCAGGCTGGACATAAGGAAGAATTTCTTTACTGTCCGAGCCCCCAAGGTCTGGAAGAGCCTGCCATCGGAGGTGGTTCAAGCACCTACATTGAACGCCTTCAAGAGTAAATTGGATGCTTATCTTGCCGGGATCCTATGACCCCAGCTGACTTCCTGCCCTTCGGGACTCGATGATCTTCAGAGGTCCCTTCCAGCCATAATGTCTATGAAATCTATGAAATATTTGCCCCTTAGTTGCTCTGTGCTTCACTGGGATGTTGGAAGATGACTACATTAGAGACCATGAGTCACTGAGATTCCATGAAAATTAGTACTTGAAAGAATTTCTAGGTGGATGAGCAATTTCCTTCTCTGCCCCTGCAAGGCTCTATCCTTTTCCCATCTTATTGACCATCTATAGGAAATCTCTGGGGAAACCTCAGTGGACAAGAGAGTCCAAACAATTAGTAATATTTAGCTCCTTACCTTACTCTACATGATATTCTCTACATGAAATGGAAGAAAAATCTCTCCCAAGGTCAACTGACACCAGGCAACTCTTATGTGATGGTGGCAGAAAGATGGATGGAAGCTCTTTGTGAATTTCTCTGCATCCAAGCTACCAGTAGTTTCTTTTTAAAATAGATTTCTAACCTCTTCAGGATTGAATGACACAACAGTCCAAGTAGATCAGTTTGTGCAGTACTTCTCATTATTGCTCCCTTTGACAGGTCAATGGGTGGAAATACGTTATCAGCCTAACCCTGGTTATCTGTTAGGGTTCCACTTTTGCAATAAGCTATCAATATAACTGGAGCGCAAACCTCCTACCCATTCTTCTGTGAAAGAAACTGCCCTCTCCCCAGCCTAGCCTGTGAGAATAAGGGACATCCTGGGATAAAATATTCTCTTTCTTTTTCCCCTAATCCTTGCAGAGAAGGCCCAATCAAGTTGAGTGGATTATAAGCTTCTGATTTAATAAAGAAACCAGTCATTCGTTTGAAATATTCTGGAAAATGCAGAGTTCCCACTACAAATCTGTTAGTAACAGGAAAGCTAAGAGGCCTCTAGACAAATATCCATGTGCAACTTTTGATCTGACATAAGGCCAGTCTCCCAGGGAAAAAACATAATGAATTTTTTTCCAGGAAAAAGTGCTATGAAAAACCTATGACTAATTGCTGAACTATCTAAAGCTATTTACAACTATTTAGACATCAGAAGAAGATTTAGCAGCTTACTCAAACTCATAGCTTACTCAAAGCAAAAGCTGGCAAGAAGGAAAAAAAAAGGGACTGCCCTGCCCTTTACAATTTTGGGGGGGGAGGCATGAGAAACCCCACCAGACACACTGGCTAAAATAAATAAATAAATAATCAGCACTCCAGCTCAAGGGTTATGGTCACATCAGTGGGGAAACAAATTTAGACAAAACTTGAAGAATAATCCATTTTTTTCTGTTTCACAGGAAATTCTGTCAGTTCAGATTTTTCTTTCACACCCAATTCTAGCCATAGTTAAACTTGTCATCATTTCCCCCCACATTTGTTTGGTTTATTTTGAAACATTTAGATTTTTCAAATCAGCATTTTCTCATAGGACAGCTTCTGTCAAACTGTCAATCTGCTCTGTTCACAAAAATCACACAAATAAGCTCTGGCCAACCATTTCTTTCTACATTAGTTGTGATTTCATTAGATTGGAACTACTGTTTTTAAATGGTGCACAAATTTAATATGCCGACTTTAACTCATTAAAAGCAGAAAGGATATGCAACCTGGTCCTATGGTATGTGAAAATACCATGATAGGATATGGCCATATGGTGCGTTATACTCCCTGAAAGGATTCTAAAGTTATGATAAAGATTTGGTATGCTCATTACCCTGTATCTCATTTGTATCACCTGTGAAAGAAAGCATCAAGAAGTGTGTAAAGATGTACGCAGCATAAGGAGCAATTTCCATGAGTCATTCCATGCTCTGACAGTGTCTGGGGCAACCATTTGATTAGACTGTTTTGTGGAATGTTTCCAAGGTTTTCCAGATTAATAAGTCTTGGTTTCAGACTGGTTTTCTAGCCTCACACTGAGGTTAAAAGACGGCCCTGATGGGGTGCTTACACAGAGCTTGTCACAGAAAGCTATTTCCAACTTCAAAACCAAAGAAAGTGAAAACAGGTGGTCAATAATAGTGTCCTCTAGGAATCATTATTTTATAAGCCCCAGCAGGTACACTGTGATGAGCAGAAAAAAACCCCAACACTTAATTTCTTCATTATTTACTACTTTATTATAGGGACTAGTTGGCTATTGCCATTAGCCCTTGCCCCTAGGACATTTGATTCTGTTTAAAATTAAGCTAAAAATTACTCCTTGTCATTTCAACCTAATCAGGCTGCTTAAAATATATATAATCCCACACAAAAAAACCTCATCAAAACAACATTATTAAATATTGCAAAGGCAAGCACCTGTGTTGTGAAATGCCAGAATCAAGGCAAATGTATAGGTAGCCTTCTTTGTGCACATGCATTATAGAACAGTTTTTGAATACACAATCAAACACTATTTCCCCCTCCCCCTCCTACAGGATCCCTGGTCAGCCAGTACACATGGTGGATGGTGCTCAATTGACATGCAACCATTCAATATTTTATTTTCTTCCTGTTCAGTAGATATCCAAAACTATTCAGACCTGGGTATGGAAGATGGAATTATTAGTGAATTTTCTATGGGATTCATCATCATAATATGAATACTTCATAAATATTAATGAAATTATTTTTACAACAGCCTGCAAGATGAAGATGCGTTACTTCACCCCATTTTACAGATGGAGAACTGATACCTTGAGATCTGAGGGGTAAAAGTAGCCACTAACTTTGGGTGCCCAGTTTAAGATATCTAGAACCAAATCTTTCAGAGCATATGGATTTCATAGACATTAAGGCTGGAAGGGACCTTGGAAGATCATCGAGTCCAGCCCCCCGCCCAAAGGGCAGGAAGTCAGCTGGAGTCATAGGATCCCAGCAAGATAAGCATCCAATTTACTCTTGAAGGTGTTCAATGTAGGTGCTTAAACCACCTCCGATGGCAGGCTCTTCCAGACCTTGGGGGCTTGGACAGGAAAGAAATTCTTCCTTATGTCCAGCCTGAAATGGTATTGTAGTAGTTTGTGACCGTTCGACCTCGTCATCCCTTGGGGCGCTCTGGTACAAACATTCCTCCAGATCCTGGTGAACACCCCGATAAACTTATAGATGGCCATCAGATCACCCCTGAGCCTGCGCTTTTCCAGGCTAAAGAGCCCCGTAGCTCTCGGCCTGTCGTCGTAAGATCTGTTTTCCTGACCCCTGATCCTGCGCGTGGCTCTTCTCTGGACTCTCTCAAGCTTCTCCACATCCTTTTTGAATTGTGGAGCCCAGAACTGGACGCAGTACTCCAGTTGTGGTCTCACCAAGGCTGAGTACAAGGGGAGAATGACAGCCTGGATTTTGCTTTGAATACACAATTATAGTGTAAAGCACAGCTCCAACTGGCTTCAGTTACAGGTATGACTGTTCAACCCTTCTGCAAATCAGACCCTAGGGTCTTTTAAGCAGGATACCAAGAAAATGAGGAACACATCATTAGTGATCACCCACTAAGTATTACTTAAGCAATCTGCCCATTGTGTAGCAACTGCCTTAACCATAAGACAGTCCCCTTCTCTGCCTACAGTGCACAGCCTCTTTTATTAGAGACTGAAGAGTCAAAGTTGCACAGACACTAATTCTGGCATTTCCTTACTTTTGACAGCTTGAAATTACAACCTTAATTTTATTTAATGTCATTTTATATAATTTCCAAGTTAAAAAAGGAATAAAAAACAAAACAGAAACACAACTGTGACAATGTAACAGTGTAGCAATCTTTCCCTCCACAGCTCATTCTCCTGTCACTTGTGCTAACACAGTTAATATTAATAGAAAACTGTCATTTCCTAAGTTGACCAGCACTAGAATGGCAGTGGGTTTGGCAGACACTTTGCAGTTACTAACTGAAAGAAGGACCTTGGAGTGGGACATCAGGCAGCCATAGATATAGGCATACCTGTTAGGACTGCCAATCATAACATCCTGAAACTGCATATGATATTTTCCTCAAATAACAGGTTCATGATTATAACACCCATGCCCTAAGAAGGAAAAAAAAAAATTAGCTTGGAGTACAGATAAATACCAGAGGTTTGAGCTCCCTGGGAGCCGCGTACTGGGGATACAGCAGGGCCTGATATGGAATGATGGGGCCCAATTCAGTATACCAGCACCAAGGTGGCATGGGGCAGCAGGGCCCAACCTGTCCCACAGACACTGGGGCTGCATGCTGGGTCCAGCCTTGTGCACTGCCTTCAGGGCTATGGGCCAAGTCCAGGTCTAGAGCCATGTGCTGGGCCCAGGGCCATTTGCTGGCAGACCAACCCTGTGCTCCATCCTGAGCTGATGCACAGCTAGGGCAAGGGGCTCCCCATGGGTCTAGAAATTTCTCTCTCCAGTTAACAACTAGGAACCATAAAAGACTTATCCTCACAAAAGTTCTGAGACACTGGAAGAAAATACAGACTTTTTTTTGGCCAATTTTAAACTCGAGAACAGCAATATTCCTCAACCGGAACCATGCATTTGGCTGTCATGAAACTTTGAGAGAGTCTATTTTGCAGCTGGTCCTTAATTCCGCTACACAAGAGGGCAAAGTGAAAGACTGGGTAGAAAGTCTTCTAAGCTTTGGGGGAACTAAGTGAGCAGCTGGAAAAAAAAAGTCCAAATTCTGGACCAAATTCAAATTTCGAAGCTATACGACAGCATAGTGCTCTGGAGAAACCTTTTCTTTTTCGCTGAACGCTCAGCATACTTTGTTTAAGCGCAGTCTCAGCACTGACTTCCGCTAGCAGCCCTTTGCCACTGCTTTCCCTATACTGCTTCAGGCACATAAAATTGGTTACACAATATACACTGACCAGTTGGTACGTGATTAACTGAGTTACAAAGTAGTTAGCAGGGATGAAAGATGCTATGCACTTAACCAAGATGTAAATAAAAGGTAATTGTAATGACGTGAGCAATAGGCAACAAAATTGGGGTTGCCATTGTGTTATGCAGTTAAGTAAACGGTACACTTAAGCATATCCAATCCATATATACACATATCTGCATAGGTAAGTGGAATAGACTATTATTTTATTTTAGGGACATAACTCTCCACCCCAACTACTAAGAATAATATTTGGTACTTCTATTTTAAAAGGCTCAGGGCAGCTTATGGTAGAAAACAAAATAACTTATAAAAACAGAAAAAGACAATAAAACAAAGTAGTATAATTACAATTCCCTGGACATGATGTTCAAAGATTTCAGAGGACATTACAAATATGAAATCCCTCCATGACACTGAGAGGTACTTTTCCTTTCAACTTTCAATAACTTTAACTTTCAAAGAAAAAAAAAATCTGGCAGTATATGCTGCCAAACTGTAATTGCAGATATTTTTTTTAATGGATATCCAGATGCTTCTATACACTACTTCTAGGACTTGGTAAAGAATATAGTTAATTTTTTGCTACTATTAAAGGATGTTTTGCTTGCTAATTGGCTTAAGTCATATTTAGCCATACTTCAATATTTACTAAATTTAGTAAAAAACAAAACAAAACCCCATAATGACTCATAGCATAGTTTAAACCAGAATTCAAGGTCAATGTGTTTAAAACTAAATTTACATATTTAGAAAATTTAAAAAATTATTGAGAAAAAACATCACTTTACACACCCCTTACCAATTATTAGGCACAAGCATCTAATGCCCGTGAAACCTCATGCTTCTCTGAACCAGCTAGTTTGTAAGGTGCCAGCCTCCCCTGCCTTCTGCCTGACTTCAGACTTACACAGCTAACATTATTATTTATGTACATTATTTATGATACTCTTGATTATTAAATACCATCTTACATTTATAATTTTCTTGATATTTTGCTAGGGTTCAGCAGGCTAGCTTTAGGTCCAAGCAACTTTAGGTCACTGCAACAACCATTTATCAACACACATCAACATGCTGCCATCAATTTAAAATGGAAAATAATAAAAATCTGCACTACAAGAGACAATTGAAACTCATGGAATTTAGGAAAGCAGATATCCCACTGTTTGAAGTCAGTCAAGACATGAGACCTTGCCTCAAGTCCTATGCCACTTCAAATACCATGTCACACAAATGACAGCGCCTACAGAAGCGCAGCAGCGTTATGAGTCAGTACTGAACTCATGGTCTAGGACAGGGGTTGGCAACCCCACAAAACCACTGGATCCAGCCCATGGATATGGGGCTTCGGTGGCATTCAGCAGTGCAAAGCTCTGCCTGCAAGTGCTCCCCATGTGCTGCCACAAAAGAAGGACAACAAGCGGTGGTAGCCAGTCCTAGCACCTGCCCACGCACCTCTGACATGGGGCATGTTGTTCCACCCCACAGCGAGCCAGAAAGTTGCATACCTCTGGCTTAGGAAAAATAACGGCTACTTAATAACCAACACAACTTCCCACAGTACCCATGTATTCACTGGCTGTCTTTCATCCAAGTATCGGTAATAATCCAGCTCAGCCCTGCTCAGTTAAAGGAACTGACTAGATGACAGCACAAGCTGGTACGAAAACAAACATTTTAAGTCACCATCAATGCCATTGGCTCTTCTCAACACCTTGCCCTGTTTGAAAGCCGTATTAATGTGCTCAGTGGAAAAGAACATTCAAAATGGGTATGGTTTGTGTTTCCATGTTTCTTTCCTACGAAGAGAGGAGAAAGGACAATAGTGACAAGGGAACAAATTTCAGTCTAATGTGCCATAAATTGGTGGGACTCCTGGGAAAGATGACTCAAGATACAGCTGCTTGCACTACGGGTGAATTTGCCCGTATGAATTTAAATCTGATCACTTGCCTACTCTTTCCATGCATTTAAGGGCTATATATTTTTTAAAATTATAATTTGTACCTTTTTCATAGATTTCATAGACATCAGGGCTGGAAGGGACCTCGGAAGATCATCGAGTCCAGCACCCGCCCAAAGGGCAGGAAGTCAGCTGGGGTCATAGGATCCCAGCAAGATAAGCATCCAATTTACTCTTGAAGGTGTTCAATGTAGGCGCTTGAACCACCTCCGCTGGCAGGCTGTTCCAGACCTTGGGGGCTCGGACAGGAAAGAAATTCTTCCTCATGTCCAGCCTGAAACGGTCTTGTAGTAGTTTATGACCGTTTAACCTCGTCATTCCTCGTCAACCCGTATCCTACTACATCCCATATCTAGCACTTCTTCCTTTGATTCTGTGTTCATTTCTTTTAGGTTTAGATAATCCAGCATATACAATCTCAATAAAACATTGTCTGATGGTGCCCTGAATGACATTTGCATCTCTATACCGTTCTAATTGCAGGCGTATACTGCCAACATATTTACAGTTAAGGAAACTTGCATTTGAGAGAGCAAGGGTAAGAGTGAAATGGCTGACTAGCACTTTACTGTTTTACTTCCTAGAAGTTCATTTATGTATGTATTATATTAAGGTATTTGACCTTTACCTCTGTCTTTTTCAGAGGACAGGAGGAACCAGCACAGACTCAGAGATCTTGTCTTCATTAAGAAGTTTATTATTCATGTGTACACCATATATTACTGACCAAGGCTGTAATAGTGTTCAAATGTTAGATGATCAGCCTTGCCTCTCTCTGAACACACGTGAGAATGACCAACAGTATTGTCCATGCAAAATATGTCACTTTAACCAGGCCTGCAAAGTTAAAACACTGCAACGCGCCCAATATGGATGCAACTGTTTACCCCCAGGTTTACCCCTTGCTGTAAAGGTGCACATTCAAAGGGCACCCGGGTAAAAACAGTGTGTTTTCATAGTGTTAGCTCATACACCCCGGTCAGTACAGCACCGCTGGAAAGGCCCAGCCAGGTGCAGGTGCAGGTGAATGAAGCCATGTCGTAGCTAAAGCTACGCATTAGACTGCAACCACAGCAGCTTCACATGGGACAAAGCAGAACGCTGCGTCTACACTGAACTTTTTGGTTACATTAGGCAGGAGATTCATGGTTGAACACCGCGTCTTTTATTTTAGCCTAGGCAAACCCCCCCTGCCCTGAAAGAACTGATTCTCCCACCCACCACCCTCCTCACCGCCACCATCAGTGCCAATTATGACGGAGCTCCCAGCCATGGACCCCAGACTGCACCCGGAGACGAAAGGACTTAAAATAACAGGTTGCTTGGAGCGGGCCGGTCGAGACTTCACACCACAAACAAGGGCTGCTCACCCAGATGCCCAAAACAGGCGAGCCAACCCCATTTCATCTCAGGCCAACGGATTCCCTACCTGGATGATGTGATGCAAACTTTCGACCTGGGAAGCAAGCGCAGGATTTGGCAAATTGCGGTCCAACCTCTCCGGCAGGGCAGCCTGTCCTCTCTTCTCCCGATGGGCTGCTCCTGTCCCGAGCCCTCTCCGCGGCTCCGCTGGCATCCCCCCAGCTGGCCCCAGCCCGGCAAGGGCAAGGGCAGCTGTCCTGTGGTGACCGCCTGCACCTCCCACAGGGATGTTCAACGTAGGTGGCAAGCTCCAAACTGAGGGAAGGAACGGGGGTCCCCGCCCCAGCCCCTACTCTGCATAACTACCAGAAAACCAGGATCCCTCTGATTAAAAAAGAAAAAATCCCAATGTTTTGGAATAAAACAACCAAATTAACCCCCCCAAAATCCACATTTTCCCACGCTTAAAATGAAACGCGGCTATATATGCATCTCTGTATTACTGGTGATTTATTTTAAATCATAGAAAGTGTGGATTTAGGGTTACTTTTTTTAATCTAAAAACTTTGGGGGGCTCAGCTCACTAATGGCTATGAGCTGTCCCAGCCCCACAGACCCCCTCGTGGGTGCGGGTCAGCCCCAGGTCTCCCCTCAGGGGAGGTCGCCTCAGCCACGCAGAGGGGGAGGGCCCTAGAGACGAGACCGCCCCGCCCCCCGGCGGCCATTCCGCCGCGATCCCGGCATGCCCCGCGCGGCGAGTCACCGTCCGGCGCGGCGCTCCCTCCTCCCCTCCCTCCGTCCGCGAGGCAAGATGGCGGCCGAGGCGGACTCGTGGGGTAGGTGCCGCTCCTGCCGCCACCCCCTCCCCGCGGCCCCTCGCGTTCCCCGCCCGCCCCCGCTCACCTGCTCTCTCCCCTCACAGACGCCGACACTTTCGAGGCGGCGGATCCGGCCGTTAAACCGCTGGTGCCGGGCGTGGGCGTCGACCGCTGGGCCGGCGAGGATGAGGAGGACGACGTGAAGGTGCGGGGGGGGGGGCGTGGGGACGGACGGAGGGACACGCGTGTCCTCGAACGCGGTCCGGCCTGTCTTGTCCCGCGGGGCCGCTGCCGGCTCACCTGCCTGGAGTGGGGGCCGGGCCGCGCTCGGGGCCGTGTGTGTGTAGGTGTGCATACGTGTGACTATAGTTGCATACGTGTGTGTATAGGCGTGTCTGGGGGGTGTGTATAGGCGTGTCTAGGGGTGTAGGGTTGCATACATGCAAGTAGTTGCATATGTGTGTGTCTAGGGGTGTAGGTATGCATGGGTTGTGTGTAGGTGCGCATTTGTGTGTGTGTCATGGGGTGTAGGTGTGCATACGTGTGTCTAGGTGTATTGGGGGGGTAGTGTGTGTATAGTGTGTCTAGGGGGCGTGTCCAGTGTGTGTGTGTGAGAGAACAGAAGTCGGCGCGCGCAGACCGGTTTCCAGGCGGCAGGACCGGGTGCGAGATCTGCCCCCACCCGGGGCGATCGTGCACACTGTTCGCTACCGCTCCGAACCACGCGGCTCATGGACAACTGCAGCGCAGCAGGGTTGGGTTCGCTCTGCTGTCCTGCGTGTCTGTACGTGGGTGCAGGGGGTTGACGCTGGACCGTCCGGGCGGGTTTGGACTGGGGCGACCCTGTCTCGGGCGGGGGTTTGGACTAGAAGCGAGCCCCGCTCCCCTTGCTATCTTTGTTTAGTGCTTTGGACGCTTGCACATGAGATGTCAAGCAAAACTGTGCAAGGCTATTTTTGGGGGCAGATGTCCATGAACTTTCTTTTTTCTCTCCTATTTCTACCTTCCTGCCTTGGAGCCAGTGCCTGGGTGTTGACATCTCTGAAAGTGTCTCGTTTTCCAGCGTACAGAGAAACGCTGTCTGTTCTCAGTTTTTTGTGGGTCTCCCCATAGTGAGTTGCTTTATGGTTTTCCAGCTGGCGTTAATCTTGTGTTCCCCACTGAAGTGCGCGTTGCGATCTGTTGGCCAGGACTTTGGCCTAGAGAAGCAGTGAGATGGGGATGATGGCCAAAGGGAGATGTAAGCGGCTTGGTGCTGAGAAGGGACTATCTGGAGCCACTGTGTGCTGATTAGAAACGGTTCCTGCCCTTGCAGATGTCTTCTAGCCCTAAGACCCCCCCTTCTCCAGGAAACCAGACAGCCCTTCAGTGCTACATAGGATTAGGTGATGAGATGCAACATAGTGACTTGAGGTGGTTCTTGGAGCTGATTTCACTGTTTCCTGTGTTTGAGTGTGACCTGTCACAGATTTCCAAGCTGTAGGAGGGGACAGTCTGTATTTGAAGTTGAGGCCGCTTTGTTTTGTGCATGTTGGTGAATGAATGCAGGTAACTTAATACGTAGAATTAAACACTGAATTTAGGTTACTGAGAGGTTGCTGTAGGCAGTCTTATTATTAGTGACTAGATGATGAAAAGTGCGTTCCTCCTTTCTGGTTTGCCCAGACATGGGTGCAAGTAGGAGTCCTACTCTAAACTTGATTAAGGTAATTTGTTCTTGCTAGTTGTGGGCTTCATTTCTTTTGCTGTTCAGGTTGCAGCCAGGGAAGCAGGCGATAGGGGCATACTTTGGCTTTTATGGAGGTGGGGCCTCTGGGTGGGGTGGAGAGAAGCATCTTGCAGGGTGGTGCCAGGTGAGTGGAGCACCTTGCTATTAGGGTGTGCCAGGTTGGGGAGCATATTGCACAGCCTGGGGCATTCACCCCTCCTGCCTCCCTACTGTGCCCCACCATTGTCTGCGCTAACTGCTGGAGCTTGTGTACAAAGCATATGATTGTGTTGGAGTTGCCTATAGCTTGGGTTAGGTATTGCTTGTAATGAAGACATTAAAAAAACCAAAGTGAATGGTCTCTACTATCTTCATTAGGGGTGCACCGATAGATTTTTTTGGGCTGATAGCAACGGCCGATTTTTAAGAAGCCATATCGGCTGATACCAGTCCGATTCCAAAATGCATCCCAGCAGCTTGGCGACCAGCATCAGGCTGGTAAGTCGGGTGCGGGGAGGGAAGGATCACTGGGGGGGGTGCCCCCACAATGAGAGAGGGAGTGGGGCAAGGGCAGGCGCTGTTCAGCCAGGGTGGGGCATGGGATGGAGCCTTGAGCAGCTCCTGCAGGAGGGATGGCTCCCACCACTGTGTGCACCCCAGGAGCACATGGGGAGCATGTGTTCCCAGATCTGTGTCAGGTGGGCCAGGCTGCAGCTGTGGGCTGTGGCCAGGTAGTGCTAGGCTCTCGGCAAAGGAGGCTGGGCCAGGCGGCTCTTGGGGCGGGCGATGGTGGTGCTGGAGGTAGATTGGGGTGGGGGGCGATGAGAAACTTTGGGGTTGCTGCAGCCCCCCCATAGCCCCATGCAGATCTGGGGATACTCCTCCCATGGCCTTCCAGGGTGTATGCAGAGTGGGAACTGCCCCAGAACCACCCCCCGGATGAGCCATTCACAGCTCTGTCCCATGCTCCAACCCAGTTGTGCAGTGCCTGCCCTGGCCTCAATCTGCACCCCCCCGCAACAGATTTACAAGCCAATGCTGCTCTCCAAGCTTCCGGGCTGCGCTTCTGGCCGCATGCATGCTGTGGTTGCATGTGTGCACAAGACTTTTTTTTGGCCACATCAAGCGAAAAAAGCCAACTTCCAATAGTCATTTTTCTCTATATCAGTGCCATTTCAGTATGGGACCAATGTATCAATGCACCTCATATCTTAATGAAGTTAAATGCATCTGAAGGACAAATAGACTTTGAACAGTTTGTACCTTTTGGATGCGCTTGTTCTCCTATGTGCATAACCTACACTCTGTGTTGGTGCACAGTGGTTAGGCTGTTTTTTAACAGAGGGGTAACAGCCTGAATTGGCATTTTACAGCCCCCAAACCTGTTCTGGCAAGCAAGGCTTTGCTGCCATGTTTTCCCTGAAACACTCAACAGCTTCCTGCTTATGCCAAAATGTCTGTCAGATAGATGTGTAGCCACCTAGCTGCTTCCCAGCTGTCTGCTTCTTTTTAAAGGGCTGTAACCGGATGCAATCATGGTCTCAGAATGTGAAAACTGCTATGCCATGTATGGTTATTTTAATATAACTCTAGATTCTCTTCTGGTTGGTTTGGTATTTTTTAGGTTTTCTTACTGGTGATTTAAGTGGGTTTTTAAAAAACATTTAAGTTGAATAAAAACTTAATGGTAGTAGCAAGCTGAGGAAACTTAAGAGTTACAGACCCTTAATAACTAAGGTCTTCCTAAGGTAGCAAGAAGTTACTCTGAAATGTTACCTGGAATATGAAATTATATGGAAGACAGGTCTAGTGCCAAGACACTTCTGTTTACTTGTGGGCAGTCCTGTGCTTAACAAAGCCTAAACTAAGAAACATGTTTGTCACAGTACAGGGGGGCAGCTTCCAGGCTGCTTTGATGACTTTTGTGTGAAATGGAGCCATCAAGAATGTTAGCTGGAGATTCGGACAGTGCGATAACTTGTTCTTACGGCCTGATGGTGGAATAACAAAGGATGATTCTTGGTGGTTTTTTGCAACCTGAATTTTCATGCATTAGAGACTTATAGAAGAGTCACTGTGGATCTGTAACAAGCAGCAGTGACTAGCAGCTTTGGCCTGGGATCATGTATGTGGAAAGGGAAGCATCAGTTTTATAACTGAACAGTCAGCTATATATAAACAAGCCCTTGAAATAGTTTCAGATTTCAGCGAAGCTGTTGTAGTGTCAACATTGGAAAGGTATCACTTCTGGAGTGCTTAGTTAGGGTACCAATGAAAAAAATAAGACTCTAGAAGAAATGACACTGCTTTCATGAAAGTTACTCAGGTTTTTAAAATGTATCTTGGGCTTCTGTCCTGTACAGTAAGAGCTGTTAAAAGACTATCCTTAAATGTATAGACCATAGTCCTGCTCTGTCAACAGCTTTGGAGAAGAGCTGGGGGGAAATGAGGGGTTTGTTGCCTCACTGGAAGACTGATATCTGAGTTCTGGCAGACAACGCTAGGGAGTGTCCTGCCAGCAGCAGTGTCTTATTTGTATTGGGCTGCTCCAGCTTGTGCTTCTGCAGATCTCCACTGTGACAGCCTGTAAAGGGCGGGGGGAGGAAGGAAGGTGCTGACTCGTGAGCTAGGCACCAAGTCATTGCCAGCTTCATAGATTAAAGCAACATGTGGAATTCTACCCAGAAGCTGACTGGAGGCCCGTGCAAATTATGGGACACTGGGAGCATGCTAGACCAGTGCTCCAGTTCCACTTAGGTGTGCTGTATTAGGCTGTTCCAGCTTCATCTTCTAAGTGATCTTAAGGGAGAAGCCCATGTGGAATGTGTTGTAACAGGTTAATTTTGTGAATCCACAATGGTCCATGCTTGTGTTGAGGTGTGCATTGGAGAGAGAAGATTGTACTCTCTGGACAATTACAGATGGAAAAAGGCACTCCTTGCTGCAGCTCTTCCCAGGGCATCCAGGACTGCCCATAGTTTAACTGCCCAGCCTGCTTGTCTTGGAAATGACCTTCCGAGGTCCACAAAGTTGTCAGTTCTCTCTGAATTAAACCGTGGTCATCCAGCTCTTGGGTAAGTAGAAGGAAACTCATTCTGTCTTTCTGGCTGAAGCAGATGTAATGGAGACGTAGGTCTGTGCAGTACACTGAGGCCCATGTTTCTTAGGCATGTTGAATTGAATTTGGTAAGCATGAGAGAGAGATCCCTGGCAGAGAAACAATTGTCCATAATTACAGAGTTTGAGCAGAGTGGAACTGCTTGAAAGGGGTGTGGACACAGGAGTAGTGAATGGATATGAATCCGCTGTACCCATTAATGCTTGCTGATGAGTTAACAATCTTAAGGGTCACAGCACCCTGTTTTACAAGAGATGTCTTGGAAGGATAGGGGATCAAATGAGGAAGCAGCCTATAAACAGCAGTGCCTACAATAGTAATAAAAGTGCTATCTAAGGAAAAGTTGGAGCTGAGATTGCTGTGAGCCAAGGCAGTGATTATTACTGAAAATTCAGGCCAGCATTTTGGAGTGTGGAGAAGAAGTTTAAATTGGAGGTGCACTGAGAACAAGGAACAATTGTCTCAAGTTGCAGCAAGGGAAGTTTAGGTTAGATATTAGGAAGAATTTTCTCACTAGGAGGGTAGTAAAAGACTGGAACAGGTTACCCAGAGAGGTGGTGGAGTCTCCATCCTTGGAAGTTTTAAGACCTGGCTAGACAAAGCCTTGGCTAGGATGATGTAGTTGGGGCTGGTCCTGCTTTGAGCAGGGGTTGGACTAGATGTGACCTCCTGAGGTCCCTTCCAACCCTAACTCTTTATGATATATTGGTTCCATATTGTATCAGCACTGCTAAAAGGAAAATTAACATTATTTTTTGGCTGGTATAGCCAGTAATTTCAGCAATAAATGCTGTGTGTATGTGCAGTGCTGCAGCATGCATGCAGCCATGAATGCAGCTGGGCAGCTTGGAGAGCAGCATCCTGCTGGTAGGTCTGTAGGGGGGAATGGGTGTAGGGGCAGTGCAGATTGAGGCCCCCATGGTGAGGAAGGGAGTGGGGCTGGGACAGGGGTAGATGCTGCCCAGCCAGGGCAGTAAATGCAACCCTAGGGCTGGGAGCAGGACAAAGCCATGGGTGGCTTGTCTGGGGGGGTGCGGGGGTGGATGCCAGCTGTGTGAACCCCCAGGGGGAAACATGGGGGCATGTGGCCTCTGGATTTGTGCGCAGGGCAGAGGTGGGCTGCTTACTGGGCTCAGGGCCAGGGGCTGTAAGTGGAGTGGGCTCAGCTGTGTGGGGTGAGGGGTGGCTACGGGGAATTTTGGGGTGGCTGGAGCTCCCCAAGGCCCCCCACCTCTGCTCGAGACATTCTGCTCTGCTGTCTTTCCCTTGGGAGGAACAGGCAGGGTTCCCAAGGGAAGGGCAGCAGGGGTGGGCGCCCAAGCAGGGGTGATGCTTGGAAAGGCTTTTGGGATAGCCACAGGCCACCCCCCAATTCCTTTCCAGCACCCCTTCCAGTAGCCACCCCTTCCAGCATCGCTGCTGCCATGTATCTCGCACAGCTGATCCTGCCCAGCTCCCAGCTGTGTCCCTGCTGGGACGAGGCTGGTGCTGCCCCTGGCCCTGAGCCCGCTGTGGGCAGCCTACCCTCACCCCATCCACAAACACAGCTGATCACATGGCCTAATGGATAAGGCATCTGACTTTGGATCAAGAGATTGAAGGTTCAAGTTCCTCTGTGGGTAGTTTTTGATTGCACACTTTGCTGGGGTTATTTGACCCTTGCAGTCTTTCCTGCCCAGAGCAGGGGGGCTGGACCCGATGATCTCAAGAGGTCCCTTCCAGCCCTAAACTTCTGTGAATCTGTAATAATCTGGGGGCACATGAACCCCATGCCTCCTCACAGGGTGCGTGCAGTGGCAGGGAGCTACCCCCTCCTCGTGCAACCCAGATGAGCTGCCTACGGCTCCATCTTGCTCTCAGCCCTGGGGTTGCATTGATTGCCCAGGCTGGGCAGCACCCCAGTCCCTACCCTGCTCCCTCCCTCACCACCAGGGCCTCTGTCTGCCCGCCCCCCCCCCCCCATGCCCCTTCTCCCCACTTCCCCACAGACTTACCAGGAGGACACTGCTCTCCAAGCTGCCAGGCTGCATTCCTGTAAATCGGTTATGGGATTGGTATTGGCTGATATAGCTGGTTAATATAATGGCTATCGGTATCGGCCAAGAAAATCTTTATTGGTGTGCCCTCTTTTGAGTCTCTTGCCTAGATCAGTGTGAAATGTGTGTAAGTGAATTTGGGTATGTTGGCTGCTACTCTAACTAGCAAATCACAGTTAAAACTAGAAGTCTTAGTTTTTGCGTATACTAATAGTGTGCCGCTGATTGATGTTAGTTATTCATTTTCATGCTGAATTGCACTGCTGTCAGATCATATAATTGTAAAATTAAAAGGGTTGCTGTTTTTGCAAGTCCACCTGTGCTTCAGGCAAAATCAGAACGAACCAGTGAAGATCTAAAATGGGGCATTCTGACAACTAACATGGTTTTATGGAAAACAGATCCTGTCAGACTTGGGAGTACAAGTTTGGCTAATAAAATAACTGCTCTACTTAGATTTTGTGAAGCATTGGAGTTTATGAAGTGCTTTTATTTTTTTGGTCTTTATGTCATGTAGTATAAATCAAAAAAGTGTACTACTGTCAGAGCATTTAATTGTAAAGACATTATCCCCAGTGGGTTTTTATTAACAATCATGAAATAATATCACTTCTGGCTGCAGATGACACTCACAGGTCTGTTCTATCGAGCAGTTTGGATCACTGGGTAAGATAAGTTTGCTTGAACAATATAGCATTTTACTCTGAGCCATCTAGCAACAGACTGTTCATACTTGCAGAATAAGGGACAGTGTCTTGGAAAGCAGCGACAGAACAGAACAAGAGCTCACGGGTTACCAGATGAATGTGAGCTAATGCGGTGCAATGGCTGAGAGCCAACATGAACCCTGGATGATAAGTAAGTAGGTGAACGTCCAGTAGAGGTGAAGGTAGAGCTGCAGACAGCATTATTGTAAGTGTTTCTAGAGCTTCAATAAAAAAATGGTAAAGGTTTGGGAGACAGTGACATGAATTTTTGTCACATTCTGGAACATGTGATTTATATGGTGAGGCTTACTGTCTCTTGGATAAAACAGTTTGACAAGAGATTACTTGATTATGGGGAAGAGATTTTTGAGTAGGCAGCTCTTTAGCCTAACTGAAAAAGGCATAATAAAGCTGTGAAATCTGGAAACTTTGAAGCTGAAGCTAGACACATTCAGACTAGAGCAGCTGGAGGTTTTTAACGATGAGGGAAGAAATTAACCCCAGGAATGACTTAAATAGGAATGCAGTGATATCATTCTGACTCAGGTCCCTACACCAAGACAGGAATGCCTTGCTTAAAAGATGAGCTTTACTTCAGTTTAGGGCTATGGGCTTGATACAGGAACTATTGGGAAATGTAATTCCAAAGCTGCCTTTTATGATGGATACTTGTTAGTGAAGCAGTTCAGTACATTCACCAAAAAAACTCCTTATTTTATACCTGCCTTGCATTGGAGATTAGGATTTTCTACCTGTCGACCCAAATCTATGGAAGATGTGAGTGGATTGTGGAGAGGGGAATAAGAAATAGATGTGAATTAGCCCCATTTGGCTTTTTCCTTGAAATCAATGATAATCTTTTCTGCACAGATACCTTTTGATGGTTTAAGATTCTGATTCTGATTATAATATCCTTTCTCCTTTGGTAGGATAACTGGGATGATGAGGAGGAGGAGGAGGAAGAGGAAGTAAAAGAGACTGAGGTAAAACAAGGTGAGAACTTTTGGGAGGAGTCTATTTCATGATATGTAGGATGGGGAAGAGTTCTTGATGCATCTGGTGGTACATAAAGCTGGATTAATGGGACAGAGCCACCAAAATATGTTTGGTTTATTAGTGCCAGAAAAAAAAAGCTTTTTATATTGGGCACCTCTGGATTTTGAATTGGAAGGTTACTCATGACGCTTTTCTTCCCTGTTGTGCAATGTTGTTCCTGTTACCTTCAGTGTTGGGGAGAACTTTTAAAGATCTCCTGTTTTACAGAAACCAAAGTTTCAGAAAAGAAGAAAATAGCAGAAAAAATAAAAGAAAAAGAAAAGCAACTGAAGAAAAAGCAAGAGGAGATTAAAAAAAGGGTAAGGTATTCTTCTCGGCATCCAGATCCTACCTTCCTGTGGGAAATAGGTGACCAGCTTTCGTGGAGTAGTGAAACAACTTTTGTTGTTTTGTCCCTGGGATGTGTAGTCGGTGGTCCTCTGGGGGACCTTTGCCCTGATGCATCCTCCCTGAGGCCTGAACCATCTGGATTCTTAGCAATAAAGGGTGCATTTCAAGTGGATCCGCTTCAAACAGAAGTACACTGCTCAGTTAGCTACAAGAAATACCAGCATGGAAAAATCCATTGCAGTTTCCCATAGCAGTACTCATATAAAACATAAATGACATGCCTCCAGTGTGAACTGACATACAGAGCCCCTCAGTTCTGTAGATCGGTTTTGGTAACTGTCTGTAATGAATCATTTGTAAGCACAAGATTGCCAGGAGTTTTGAATGACAGTCTATTTTTGTACATATATGTGCATATTTAGTTAGAGGTACCAGAGGAACCTAAAGAACTTACACCAGAAGAACAGGTAGCAGATAAACTACGGCTAAAGAAATTGCAAGAGGAGGCGGATCTGGAATTAGCAAAAGAAACATTTGGTAAGTGTGCATACAGCTGAACCCACCCAAGAAAGTTGCTTGTGTGGTATAATACCACAAGTAGTATCTGCTGCTAGGAATTTTCAGCAGGCCCCACCGACTGACTGAACTTTCCAGTCAGTAGCTGCATTGCATAGAGTAACACATGAAAGAACTACTGATTTCTAATCATTTGGGTTGCTCTTCAGAAATGTTGTCGGTTTGGGTGTGGCTCAGCATTATATATGTTAATAAGCTAGGTGCTGAAAAAGCAGGTACAGTTGCAGAACAGGCAGATACGGAAGAACAGTAGGCATAATTAGGTTGGGGAACTCGTGTTTGCCAATTCTCTCAGTGAAGCACAAGGTACAGATTGTTTTAGCTGTGCTGGTTTATGGCTGAGGAATAAACTTGTTTGAAAAATACACATTCAAATTTATTTAACTGAACCCTTGTTTTTTGAGATGGCAGGACTCTTCCCTGTGTCATTTCAGCTGGTGTCTGCAGAAACCATCCAGTGGGTGTTTGGCTTGAGGATGGAGACCACAGTCCAGATACTAATTGTCAGTTAGAGGGGAAGTGACCAACTAATTTAGCGCTGAGCTTGAGGCCTGCAGTTCCTTACTTAAGGGGAGAGACAATACACTGAATACTACAGTGGATAGTTCAGATTACATGTAGGATAAAGTTTTGCCCCAGAATCACATACAGATCCCACGTAGCTTAATGACTGTGGTTGTTTAAGTGAGTCTTGCATGGCAGAGCCAAACAATAAATGAGTTGGCAGGCGCAGCTTAAGTTTCAGTGGTGCTGCTTCAGTAGGGATAAGAAGTGGAGTGCGAGTGGCAATTGCTTACCTTGTGGCTAAAGAATTTGCCGAGCGTGGCCTCGCAGTTCTTGCAAAGAGTCACAGCTAAATGCACTAGACCTTCCCTTGATTCTTTTGTCTTTCTTTGCAGGTGTAAATAACACTTGTGGAATAGATGCCATGAATCCATCTTCAAAAGACGACTTTACGGAATTTGGCAAACTGTTAAAAGAGAAAATTACACAGTATGAAAAATCATTACATTATGCCAGTTTTTTGGAAACATTAGTTCGAGACTTATGTATTTCATGTAAGTTTAATTTGAGAGGGATTTCCTAGCACATGGCTCCATTTCTCCAGGAAACAGAATAGGGCCAAATTTGAAAACATGCTAATCGAGCAAAACATGAAATGTGATTTACGTGGTATAATATTAAATAACGTACCCATCTGATTGACCATGCTTTTGACTAGTTAAGAATCAGGTCTCATATATCTTTTTAAAGGAGGTTTCTATTAATCGCTTACCTGTGGTGGTACCAATTTGGGACCACATTTTAAACACAGGTGAATTCTGTTTTGATCTAAACCTTGTACAGACCCACAAATGTCTTTTAAGAGTGGCAAAACATTTCCCTGAGTTGTATAATGCAAGTAGGTCAGCGGGAAAGGCAAATGACATTTCCAGTGTTACGTGAAGTCAGTTTGGGAGCAGTTTGTGTTCTGGAATTCAAGAGTTAACTACATTAAAACAAAGCTATATAGTTTGCTTTACAGTTGACTCATAAAATGGATGGTAAACTTGGCTTCTATTTGCATTTCTGATTGGCCGAGATATTTGGTCCAGGAGTGTTTTGAGATGTCTTTTCTTCCTATGTTTATGTGTGTACTGTCCTTCATACCGAATGAAAGCTTGATCCTGTTTTGTTCAATATACATTTATGGTGGTTGGATAACTTGCAGAACGTGGTGATATACTATGTACTACAGACGATCCAGTCCTCCATCATGAAGGACTACCTGGTGCTGGATCTTTAAGTGCCTAAAAACGTCCACTTCTCCTGGGTGCCTCCATTTCCCAAAAGCCTTCAAACACTCTGCCCCATTACAGACCTCTGGTAAAGGCTTAAAGTGCTCCTCAGGCTGTGCTCCAGTGTTAGACTCCCATATTAAGTAATTCTTTTAAACAAAATTTTAACAACTTTACATTTCAGTACATATAAGTTGTGTGTCAGGGGATTATGAACTACTGGACTTTGGTTCTGAGGATCAAGATTGCCCATGGGGGAACTCCACCATTATCTGTTCAATTTTGGGATCAAAATCTGCAATTATCCTACCTTTTTGGCGATATGATGATTTTCTGAAAACTATTGGTTTTAAAAAAAACCCTCTCTCTCTTCCTAATGTAGTGGAAGTTGACGATTTGAAAAAGATCACAAATTCTTTGACAGTGCTATGCAGTGAAAAACAAAAACAAGAAAAGGTAAGACATCTGCTTCTTCCTAACCATATGATTTTTGTGTAACTTGTTTAATCCCCATATACACTGTACAGTGTGGCCTTTGTAAAAAATGGGGGTGAGATGAGGAGGGGGAGGAGTCCCATATTTGAATTAAAATAAATTAGATATTAATGAGACATGAACTGGAAGTTACACATTTGGGTCCTAGGTCTAAATTTGAATCTCATAAACTTAAAAAGTACATCTTTAAAGTGAACAGTATTTTGCCTGTATCTTGCCATCTCTCATCTCTGCACTAATTCTGGAGTATAGATTGTTTGTCAGTGCTCAGGAATGGTGGGGAAGCCCCAGATCTTCAGTTAATGTTTTTGTAGAAATAATTAAAAACCTTTGAAATTAGTTTTTAGCAAAAACTAAGATCAGCATGGTCAGTGATATAAGCAGCAGGTAACAGCTACCTAGTTCTTTTAAATTGTGGTGTTTCTCCAAAGAACCACGTGTCTTGTGAAAAAGGTATTGCAAAGAAGTGACAGTGTTGTACCGAAACATAATTGTTTCCTTCTGCGATTCATAAATTGTAGAGAAATATTTTATGTACAGAAGTTTACAAGGAGTGGTATAGCCAGGTACCAGTGGGATAACGACTTGTAAAATCCACTTAAATGCTGGGTAAGCAAACACTTTAATTGTCAAATCCAAGCCATGCTGTCTAGGATACAACTGAAATTACACGATTTCAATACCTGTACGGGGGAGTCTGAGAAGGAAACCACTGTGTGCCAGCTGTAATGCATATTCTGTAAACATGCCGCTGTTTTTGCATGTGATCCAATAAACCAAGTCATTGTTGCATGTGATCCAAATCTGGTAGGCGATTGGAGAAAGGGAAACTTTTTGGGCACAACCTATTTTAATAGCAACTTTGCATGTTCATAAACATATCCTCCACTGACAGTTGGTAGCTTGCCAGGGAAAATTAACAGTACATAGTTTGCCATAAAAATCTTTTAACAGAAGACTAAACCTTCTCATGCCTCAAGTTGATATTTTGAGTCTGGAGCTTGAGGTCTGTGATATTGAAGTGACTGCACATTTCTAACAGAAGTAGACTTTAGAAATACAAGCTTTTTTCTACGTACAAAGCTGATGCAGTGGTGTTCTGAATGTAGTTTCTTGTGCTTTACTACCATGTTTTTTAGCATTTGTAGCTGCATTTCATCCAATCTTCAGTCTTTAAATTTTGTTCTTAAAAATGTGGACTCTGGATATCTTTGGATCCAAAACTTTCTCTGTACCAGTTCTGGCGTCTCTGCTGTTGTATCCATTCAAAAAGAATTTCCCAAAGCTGTTCAAAGTAGTATGCAAGAAACTGCCTGTGCCTCAGTTTAGTAATATACAGTACTGTCATCTGACTACTCAGAGCATCTTCAGAAAACATATTTACAGTGTTACAAACTTGCCTCTAATACATTATTTCTGCAAATTATCAGACTTGAATTTCAGGTTAGCTTACCTTATAACCAAAAAGAGTGCACACAGGCAGAATTATTAATGGGTAAAGGACAAGAGCCTGTGACTAAGATTTCACCACCTTTTCCCCTGGAAGGTTTTAGACAACTCTGCCTGGCAGCCATATAAAAGCCCTAAGAAAATGATTCCCTCTTATTAGTTCAGTAACAGTACAACATTTAGACACCTTACACTTGCATTTACTTAGTATGTCTCCTTAGCTCCAGCCATGTTGTGCTGAACAGCAGATACATGCTGCTATTTTGATTAATGAGGCCACTCTTCGGGAAGGCAGAGGAGACCCAGAAATAGCATGGCTTTGCTGTGAGTAAGTTACTGGGAACTGAGATGCAGTTGCTTCTGTGGTAGGAGTCAGCAGCACCATTGTATGAAATGCAGGGCAGTTGACAACAGTGTTCACCTTCTATCAGATCAGAGTTGGGGAACTGAAATAAGTTAAATCCAGTTACCCAGGTACTTCATCATCTCTTAGAAATATTTTATGCTGTTAATGCGAACTCTTAAGTAAATCAAAACATTTCTGGTCTTTCCTCAGCAAAGTAAAGCCAGAAAGAAGAAAAAAGGAGTTGTGCCTGGAGGTGGTTTGAAGGCTACTATGAAAGATGACCTGGCAGATTATGGAGGATATGATGGAGAATATGTACAAGACTTTGAAGACTTCATGTGACATTTATCTTCCCTTACATCTTTCTGTTGCCCGTAATCCCTTAAACATGTAGCATAATTTCTTTTCCTTTAAATTCTGCCAAATGCTACAATCAAAAGTGCAGTATCTCTGTGCTGGTTATTTAACCCTTTGACACATTGGTGCTAAAGCATTGGGATACCCGTCTGCCAGGGGGTTAAAAGGAAGAAACTCAATGTCTACATAAATCACAGTATAATTAAATTCTGATAATGTTTTACTTGTTACTATCTGGTTTCATAGTAACAGCCACTAAATTGGAAACGAATTTCAACACAGCAAAAGTTGTATTATTACCAGCACAGTTCAGTAACGCAGCCTTAACTGTACCTCCTTGAATGATTTATCTTGTGAACAAAAGCAGTTTGCAGCAAGGGCGTGGTGTGCACTTAGTATTAAAAATGCTTTGTCTATTGAGTTAAGAGCTTGAGGTTTTTAATAGGTTTGTGAAGGGGCCTGCTAACTTCAGAGTGAGGATACTGCACCTGAAAACACATCACCCACTGTTATTTCAAAGCCTGACATCTAGAACAGAACAAGGAAACAGTTCCTTAATTACATTTGAAAAATGACTTGTATCTCGAGTATAAGCAATTTCGTTTACATTCATCTGAATATTTCTACTAATACAGCTGTACAGGTTCTTTAATAGTTAACTGCCTGGTTTAAGTGCGAGAGAGATTTCCTTTGTTCTCATGGGTTGTGTGAATCTTTTCACGACTGCCATTTTCTTTCATTTACAAAAAAACCAAACTGCTTAGCAAACTGCAACAGTTACTACAGTTGGGCAAATTGTTATGTTAACAATTATGACATCTGCAATGTTTTATAAAGCAACTAATTTAATAAAATCACTATTGTGAGGACTTCACAGCCTGTGTTATAGGAGCACTTATATGAGTCCATGCTGGAGGGCACAGCTCCATTGGTCCAAGTGAAATGTTCTCACAGGATGAGCCGATTTGCTTGATTTAGGCGACTCGTAATACTGTCACTATTTCTAAATGCTTAATGGTCCATGATGGCTAATTTCCAGCGCAGGTGGTGTCTGTCAGATAGACAAGAGAGGTGAGTGGCAATATTAAATATATTTTTTTGTAATCATATGACACATGTACCTGTGTTTGCTATGCTTTATTCAGGGGAGTTATCCAGAAAGAAAGTCTTGAGATGCAGCCTTGGCTTGTAGCCTCAGTATCTGTAGTGGCTGCCAGATATGGAACAGCCACAGTCTAGATTTTGAGGAAGCATGCTCTTAATGAGTAACCTGCTCATGGGGGACTCTTATGGTCATTAAATCTGACCATGATGACAAGCTGAAGATGTTAACAGAGTAATTTCTGCGATGAAAAGAATTCTTCCTGTGGCATTGAATGTTGAGTCAAGTGAACTAGAATATTGCTGGAAGAGAAGCTGGTGCATGTTCCTTGATATTGAATCATGACAGTCAAAGCAAGTGAGGAGTGCTGGGCACATTCATGACTCTAAAAATACAAGTTTAGACCCACAAATGGACATTGCTTATCATTCCCTGTCAAGGACAACAAAAAGTCCTTTTTCAGATATGTGGGGAGCCAGAGGAAAAGCAAGGGCAATGTTGGACCCCTGCTAAACCAGATGGGATAACTGACGCCCAGGAAAAAGCCAACCTATTAAATAGGTACTTTGCGTCGGTCTTTCATCAGTCACACGGGACGCCCATGCCTGCTATGGGACAGGGAGATCCGGGTGATGGGGATCCCCTGCCCTCCATCAATGCTGACCTTGTGAAGGAACACCTTGAGAAGCTGGATACCTTCAAGTCAGCCGGCCCTGACAATCTGCACCCCAGGGTACTCAAGGAGCTGGCGAGCGTCATAGCCCAGCCCCTGGCACGGATCTTTGAAAACTCCTGGCACTCTGGTGTAGTGCCCGAAGACTGGAAGAAGGCCAATGTGGTGCCGATCTTCAAGAAAGGGAGGAGAGTGGATCCGGCTAACTACAGGCCCATTAGCGTGACTTCTATCCTGGGGAAGATCTTAGAAAAGTTTATTAAGGAGGCCATCCTTGAGGGACTGGCCCAGGCTAACATCCTAAGGGATAGCCAGCACGGGTTTGTTGTGGGTAGGTCTTGTTTGACCAATCTCATTTCCTTCTATGACCAGGTGACCTATCACCTGGACGAGGGAGAAGAGATTGATGTCATATATCTTGACTTCAAAAAACCTTTTGATCTGGTATCCCACGATCACCTCTTGGCCAAACTGGCCAGTTGTGGCCTTGGCTCCACCACGATCCACTGGCTCCGTGGTCGGATCCAGAGGGTTGTAATCGATGGCAGTCACTCATCGTGGTGCCCTGTGACCAGTGGGGTCTCTCAAGGCTCTGTCCTGGGACCCATCCTGTTCAACATCTTCATTAATGATGTGGACATTGGAGTCAGGAGTGGACTGGCCAGGTTTGCCGATGACACCAAACTTTGGGGCAAAGCATCCATGCCAGAAGATAGGCGGGTGATCCAGGCTGACCTGGACAAGTTCTCATCCGCCCATTTGCTGAGCCTGATGGTGTTTAACACCGATAAATGCAAGGTTCTCCATCTTGGGAGGAAAAACCTGCAGCATCCTTATAGGCTTGGCAGTGCTACGTTGGTTAGCACTACAGAAGAAAGAGACTTGGGGGTCATCATTGACCACAAGATGAACATGAGCCTCCAATGCGATGCTGCGGCTAGTAAAGCGACCAAAACGCTGGCGTGCATCCATAGATGCTTCTTGAGCAAATCCCGGGGCGTCATTCTCCCCTTGTACTCGGCCTTGGTGAGGCCGCAGCTGGAGTACTGCGTCCAGTTTTGGGCTCCACAATTCAAAAAGGATGTGGAAAAGCTTGAGAGAGTCCAGAGGAGAGCCACGCGCATGATCAGAGGTCAGGAAAACAGATCTTACAATGACAGGCTGAGAGCCACAGGACTCTTTAGCCTGGAAAAGCGCAGGCTCAGGGGTGATCTGATGGCCACCTATAAGTTTATCGGGGTGAACACCAGAATCTGGGGGGACAATTGTTCACCAGAGCGCCCCAAGGGATGACGAGGTCGAACGGTCACAAACTACTACAAGACCGTTTCAGGCTGGACATAAGGAAGAATTTCTTTCCTGTCCGAGCCCCCAAGGTCTGGAACAGTCTGCCAGCGGAGGTGGTTCAAGCACCTACATTGAACACCTTCAGGAGTAAATTGGATGCTTATCTTGCTGGGATCCTATGACCCCAGCTGACTTCCTGCCCTTTGGGCAGGGGGCTGGACTTGATGATCTCCCGAGGTCCCTTCCAGCCCTAATGTCTATGAAATCTATGAAATTCCACACACTTGACTTGTTAGACACTTTGTCTCTATTCTAGCTCCACCTACGATCTTTTTAGTTAAACTGGTCCCTTTTTAAGCTTGAGTGAGTTTTGAATAAGGGATGGCTTCTCTTAATCGCTTTAATTTTTTTGTTCTTTGAATTTATCGGTTTATTAGTTTTAATGAGTGTCTGGTTTTACTGTTGTGCAGTACTTAGCAAGTAGCTGGTTCTAAAAACTGAATGAATTTTGTGTTTTACAACTAAGACCAACTCACTGAACTGCATGAAGTGACTGACAGTTGAGGCTGTTAATTTACACTTTTTCAATTTTATTTTCACAATAAAAGCCAAATAAAGCTTAGCCAGGCCTTACCGATGAAGCCAACAACTCCTTGTTGCAAAATTATGCTCAGGAACCTGAATTCTTACTAATTACTTTTACCATTCATGGTACAGGTACGGGTTCTGCTCCAAAAAGTTGACCTCTTAAAAAAAATCGCGCAGTAAAGAAAGTGTGAAATAATGTCCTGTGTTCACAAGCCTGCCATCACCACTTATTTCAGTTAGAAAAACAGCTAAAGACTACACTCCTTTTTCACCACTGTCCGTTATAGCAGGAACAGCTGGCTGTGTTTTGCAATCAGTTTGATAGTGTGGTTTTTGGGTTTGTTTTTTTTTTTAATCTATGGTGTGTCAAACTACAGGATTACTCCTCTCTTTACATTCATCTCTACTGAAGTCCATGGGGAGTACTCACAAACTTAGTTAAATCCATGGGCTGCAAGACTTAACAACTCTGTCAAACCAAGATGCTGTTGTAGTGAAGGTAATGCACATCCTAGAGCCACAGTTTTCCCCAATGCGTTAAAGGAAGTAGCAGATATCCAGTGTGCTGGATATAGGACTTTCAAGAAAGTATCTTCTTTGCCAGTGTCTTGTGTCTGGTGGACTGCCCAAGTTGGAACTCCCAGTTGGCCAATTGCTGAAGTTGTCACTTGCACGCTGGGTTGGTTGGAAGCTTTTCTGTTTGTGTTGAGACAAATATCACTAGATGCTGGTCTTCCAAGGTAAATAGCAGCATTCAATCTAAGTCACACCCTCCACACCCCTGTTCTCTTTGATCACAAAAATTATCCCCCTTCTTAATTATCATTTTTAAAAGGGCTTGCAGTTTTCTAACCAAAGCTTTGTTCTAGATTTAGATGCCCCAGTTCCTTAAGAACACTGAGCTGTCCCCTAGCAATTGTTAGAGATTCACATCTCTGCTCTACATTCACTGTTTTGTTTTTTTTTTGGAAAATATGGGCAGTAGTAGCAGGTAATGGCAATCCTTTATACCCAAGAAACCAGTGATTACATTTATGTTGGAAATCTCGGTAGAAATCCTTTGCCTGCCTGAGGAACTCTTACCCATCAGGGCCTCCTGACAGAGGATTCTTTGTCAAACTCTTCCACTTTGCAAGTACTGTCAAAATTCAGGGGCTGTGGGATATGACAACCAGACATTTGACCATCTTCAGGAGTTGTTTAGGTACATAGTGCCTATGCCAGAAGGTTGAAAATTATTCATTTTACAATTCAAAACAACTATATACTAGGAATAGAAAATTTATTAGAGTTCAATACTGTGCCTGCACAAATACAAGTTTCACTTTATGTAATGAAACAAAAGAGAATTTACTACATTAGAGTGCCCAGGACCAACACTGACCCCTGGTAAATACTGATCTGATTGGGAATATAAACAGTCCATTCTTGCCACCGGCTGTGGTACAGCACTGCTGCAGACCTTACATCAGATTGACATTAACTCACTTGTGTGTAGCAATGGAGGAATGTCCTTTGAAGGTTTTAGAGCAAGCCAAGAGACTAGCATGAACACTGAGTTTGGCTGGCATTCCAGGGCCCAGGAAGATCATTTTGATCATAAATAAAAAGCAGTTATAAATGTTTGATCGTGTGCTCAGTTCAAGCATACCATCCAAACAACAATTCTATGACAGGACAAATCCTTCTTAGCATTTGTGAATTTTTTTTCATGTGAGGCTTGGATGTTGTTCCCACTCAAGTCAAACTCCCTACATCTCTGTTAGCCAAACGAGTCATTTTGGACTGACTGGCAATTAAAAGCCCAGCAGGTATTTTGAGAATACAGCTTCAGGGACAGTCAAAATAAGGCTGAGATTCTTCTGGTAACCCACATGTAGCAAAATCACAATCTTATCCCACATACTGTGTTAACTAAACAGGTGATCTAAAGATAAGTTAGTCAGACATTATTAGTCTGTTAAAGAAAGGTAACCAGCACAAGTCATGGGACTGCTGCCAGGTAGATTCTTCATCTCTCAGCATGGAATCTAATTTGCCAGCATGTCATTTAGACAGCAGCCAGTCTGGGCATCCTTCAGAAGCATATTTACCACATCATAGAACTTGTTATCGTATGCCAATTTGTAGTACAGATAGATGTCTTCGCAGTAGGTCAGTAATTTCTTCAGGTTTTTCAGAGCAGCCTCAGTAGGCTGGTGCTGTTTGAGCCTGAAACAGAATTTCACGTTGCATTAGAAGGAGAGAAGTCAGTCCTTGTAGAGAGAGAATTTCGGCGCTCTCATGGGATCCTAGGGAAGTAGGGCGGGAAGGGGCCTCATGAAGCCATCTAGTTTAGCCCCTGCTCAGGGCAAAACCATCCCTGACTACACCATCCCAGTCGAGTGTCTTGGGACTAGGGAGCAGAAAAACTCATTGGGAAGGTAGGAAACAGCCTGGGTGCATTCTTAGGGATCAGGTTTTGCTTCACCATCACCTAGAGCAGTGGTCTCCAAAGTGGAGTGCGCAAGACAATCCACTGGGGTGCAGGAAGAAAATATTAGAACTTCTATTTATATTTATATAAATATACATATATTGGAGGTAAGTGCTCAAAAAATCTTACTGATGGGGTGCATGAATATAAATATATATATATTGGGGGGGGTGTGCTCAAAAAATTTTTACTGATAGGGGTGCGCGATCAAAAAAGTTTGGAGACCACTGACCTAGAGGGTCAGTTGTTTGAAAATAAGGCACTTTATTAAAGAATGCAAACTGACCAGTATCTAGAGCAGTGATTCTCAACCAGGGTGCCCATGGATCTTTTGAAAGGTGCCATAAACGTGTGAGGAGAGAAGCTAAGTAGATAAATGCAGGATCAGGCTTGAGCCCTACCTGAATGATTGCCCAGCCCCTCTGCAAGGGGGTAAGCACTGCAATATATACACTTGTTTTTGAATTTGGTGCTGTAGGATTCACAAAAGTTATGCAGGGGTGCCTTGAGTCCAAAAAGGTTAAGAACCACTGATCTAAAAAGTCCCAAGCTCTGCTGGATTTTCTCTCTATCACATTAACAGTCTGGACTGAAGAGCAGTACCACCTCTTATCTGTGCCCATGTGTAGAAAGTACCTCAGTGCCACACACACCACATAGATCCTTCCCCCAGGAGCACAGAGGGGTCTGGAGAACTCTGATGTTGCTGCCACCCCAACACTGCTTTTAAGCCACAGCCAAAGTCCTTCACATCCCAAACTCATCTGATGTCCTATGCTAGGTTTAGTAATGCTATCACTTTTACTGATGGGGAAAACAGAGACTTCACGTAGCTTGCTGACCCTCCTGCAGAAAGTCTGTGGCACAGGAATCCAACTTCAAGCAGCACACAACCCACCTGACATACCTTCCCCTCTTGCAGTTTCTCAACAGTTCTGAGTTGTTCTAATCTTACAGAAGGTAGGTGCAGACTGGACTAGACTCTACCAACATACCCTTGAGGTGCAGTGCAAAGAATACAGATGAAGATCTAAGCCAGGTTTAAACATGCAGTTCTGAAAAGCTGTGGGCATGTGAACGTCTTCAGCACTGTTGCAATAAATAAAGTCTGTACCTGCAACTAGAGCTGTTGGAGGCTGCTCTTCCCCAATGAAGCCCAAGGAGTTATTGTCTCTAAGCAGTATTTGTCTATACTGACAGATACTGACAAGTGCAGGGTGCTGCAATTGGGCAGTAGTAACCAGCAGCACACTTATAAGATGGGAAACTCCCTTCTTGAGAGCACGGAGGCAGAAAGGGATCTTGGAGTCATTATTGACTCCAAGATGAATGATGGGCCGACAATGCGAGGTCATGGTTGGCAGGGCTAACTGGACCTTGTCGTGCATCCACAGGTGCATCTCAAGTAGAGCCCAGGAGGTGATCCTCCCCCTCTGTGCGACACTGGTCAGGCCGCAGCTGGAGTACTGCGTCCAGTTCTGTGTGCCCCACTTCAGGAGGGATGTGGACAACATGGAGAGGGTCCAGAGGAGGCCACCCGCATGATCCGGGGACAACAGGGCAGACCGTACAGTGAGACACTGCGGGACCTGAACCTGTTCAGCCTTCACAAGAGTAGGCTGAGTGGGGACCTGATGACCATCTATAAACTCACTAGGGGGGACCAGAAGGGTTTGGGAGAGACCTTGTTTCCCCTGGTGCCCCCCGGCATAACAAGGAATAACGGCCACAAGTTGTTGGAGAGGAGGTTTAGATTAGACTTCCATAAGAACTACTTCAGCGTTAGGGTGGCTAGGATCTGGAACCAACTTCCAAGGGAAGCGGTGCTGGCTCCTACCCTGGGGGTGTTTAAGAAGAGGCTTGATGCCTACCTGGCTGGACTCATTTGAGCCCAGTTTTTCTCCTGCCCAGGCAGGAGGTCAGACTTGAAGATCTACAAGGTCCCTTCCAACCCTACTTCTATGATTCTATGAAGTATTTTAGAATTTAAAACCACGCTTTCTGAAGATGGAAAGGAATTTGGGCTGTAGAAATACTTACTTTTTAGCAATCTCCTCAAACACATTAGCTTTGAGTAACCTTTGTTGTTTGAATTCTTCTAGATAATTGAAGTCACCTTTAATAATCACTTGTTGATACAGAACTTCAGCCCAGTCTGGAACAAAGTCATAAGCCTCAGCCACGATAGCAGCCTAGGAGAAAGAAAGATTGCCAGAAATTACTGACTAGGTTGGGTTGTAATTAAGCTGTTTGCACTGGTAAAAGCTTTTCAGCCACAAGGGTTCTTCCTGCTTTTATATGTTCTCTGGCAAAAAATGCAGTCACAGCTTTGAGTCCTGCCCCTGTATTGTGTTTTCCCCCTAAGTCATCCTTCAAGAGAAATGCAGGGGGCACTATGAAGTATAAGAAAATAAGGTAGGAAATACTTGTGATGGGCAGTAAAGAAACAGAGGACCGAAAATTAAGGCCTAGAAAATCTGATTTGAATAGGAACTTTGAGCAGTTTGGGGCCCTAAGAGTAGGGAGAGGAGAGGAAGGAGGTGGCCCCGACACGTAACAGGCTGCCAGGACAAGACCTAACGACAAAGACCAGGTGCCATACAAAAGAACACTTTGTTGGGAGAACTGATCTTTGAATCTGAAAGCCAAAGACGTGGACTTTAAGATGTTGCTGTGGCTGCAGTAATAAAGAAGCCATTTGTTCTCTGTAACTAAAGTCCCCCTTTGTTTCTGTGGAGCTGCTTTCTCTGAATGAACTGCTTCAAGTGAGTCAGAGGAGCTGAGAAAACACCTGTTCCCACTGCCTGCCTGTCCTGGTGCTGCAGGTGGTGATCTTGCTTGCCTGTAACTTAGTCACCACCAACATCTGGCTTTATTCTCAGTACCTGAAGCAGCATTTCACCTTGGGAGTCTTGGCAGTGTCCACACGACAGCAGGAGCACGCAGCTTCTCTCACTCAGCTACTTTACCTGGTAGAACCTAGGCAAGGACATGATGCAATCCATGAGGTGCTGTCGGTTCAGGTTGATTAGCATCGTGCTCTGATTTGTGTTCAGAAAATGAAGCTGGAGAGTTATCAATTTTGTCAGTCTGTTGCAGCGTAAGGACTGGCGGACACAGGAATCCTAGAGTCAAAAAGAAGCAAAACCTAGCTCCTGAAATAATGTTCCTACAAGGAAGCCAGGATGCCAGTCCCTGAGCATGGCTCTGCAGGCTTTGGAGCCTGTCAGTACTTTGCCTTGTAAACCACTGCAGCTTCTCTGATCACTCAGTCCACCTGGCTGTATTCTTATAAGAAGCTCCACCTATCAAATGACGTTCACCATAAAAATCAGAAGCCAGTCTGCAACACTGTCACCACTCCTACTTTAAAGCTACTAGCTCAGCACCAAGTCAACTCCTCCTCCCCTCTCCTCCTCCATTCCACCCAAGATGTTAAGAACTGATCAGGGAGCAGTGCGCAGTCCGTGACTGAGTGATCATTTTGTCAGCCAGGTTGAGAGAACTGCCGCCTCTTCATCAGGATCTTTTGCTGCTGCACTGCAACATGGCACATCCCAGGTGCTGTTTCAGGTCAGGATGGCTCCTCACGGGTCACCCCCGAGGAGATGCTACTGGCCGTTTCCGTTCAACCTAAAGCCACTTCTGACCCCTCCTTGGGTGGCACTGAAAGCGAACACATTACAAAGCTTGAATTCCATGCCAGCTCACCTTGGAATAACTTTCTGCTGCATCAATAAAGAGAGTCAGAGCTTTCATCAACAGTTTCTTTAAATTTGGCACATCTTGGAGAGACTCTTCTGAAATGGAAAGAGATGTGAAACAAGGACCCAAGGCATGTGTAGCTACAGGGCACAGCACACCCAAAACAAGTTTTGTAGTGCATTTGAAATCTGAAACTAGTCACTTCTAGCCATAACAGACCACAATGCACCAATTCTAGCCTGACACAAGAAGCTGCTCTGCAATGCACAGACAAAACACAAAGCCACTGTAGGAACCCGATCAAAAGTTCTGAAGGCAAGTTTGTAACTTCCATGTGCTTTGGTCAGCTAACCAAGTCAAGAAAAACATTCAGCATAACTTGTCTTTGATTCCTTAATGACATTAGTTTGTGTTCCAGAGCAACTCTTGAGTGTATATTAACAACCTTTGCAGCAGCAGGACAGTTGCTGCCACCGTCCCCCTGCAGGTTCAGGTGTTATGTCTTGTGTCAACCTGTATAGGATGGTTTGGACAGGGCTGATCCTGCCTCAGGCAGAGATTGGACTAGATGTGACCTCTGGAGCTCCCTGCTGGCCTCACGGCTCTATGATTTTATGAACTCCCAACACGCACCATTCACTGTGGCATTAGGGGCAGAAGTAAAGAACCCTTTAGGCATTCATGCAGCCTGCTTAGGGAGGTTTACTGTTGCACCACAAAAGTTCAATTTTTTGAACACTGCATAAATGCAGATCAGCATGTCTGTAGCTACATCAGTGGTGGTAAGGGGTGTTCCAACAGCACAGGTACCAGGAACCACCAGGGCTTTTTGGAAGAGGAAAGCAGCCAGACAATGTGCTGTCAGAGAAGAGCCCAGCACTTAGCTAGTGTGATCACGCAATGCACCTTGCTGAAGTGGAAGGGACTTTTAACGCTGCAGCCACTAGGACAAGCCATCAGAAGGGTATCTCCCAGCCATACCTCTATGTATGCAATGATCTGTGATGCCTTCAAAGAAAAATGTTGAATTTGGCCAATTTCCGATCATGCACAGCAATCCAATGTGTTCCTAGAAGCTACGCGCAAACATTCACATAGTCTTGGTTCCAGAACTTCCACTCACCCCAAGGCTGAGATTCAATGAGTTTCAGCTGTATACAGGCAGCTGCTTCATGATTCTCTCCAATTTCTCGACACATGCTGAAGCACAGGGCTATCATGTTGTGCTTTTCGCTGTCCCCCGGGCGACAACGCTTTATGTAGTCCAGCAGAGCTGTCTTCAGCGTTCCACTCTGTTAGGAAGGACCAATATCAGGACAGATACTTGAAGAGTTTATATTTGCTTTGCATTTTGGAGCTTGCAAACAAAACAAAATCCTGTACAATTTTCAAGCAAGATCACCATGCTACCTTGAGTCTCTTTTATACACTTCAAAACATAATGGGAATATAACTGGTGTATTACAGACATAAAATAAGCTATTGATTAGTTTTCATAAATTTGCTGCTATCTGGCAGGTAAGAGTCACCAATTTTAAAGTCAGCAACCTCTGATATTAAATGTCCAATCACACACACAATATAAGGAGGCCTCCAAGTTTCTGCTGCCAAGTGAAATGGTTGCAATTTTTTTGTCAGAAAATGATCATTAAGGAGCATGGCCTGTTTTGAGACAGTCCAAACTGTTAAACTAACTATAGGAATCTCTTTATAATCTTATTAGGAGAAAGAAAAATAAATGGTAAAAAGATTTCATTAATAAATGGTGGTTGAAAACAAATCACAACTGAAGACATGCAGTATAGATTATAATTTGAGTATAGGTAAAAATAAAAGCTTCCTAGTTACTGTCAATGACAGATTAAAGTTTACCTGTCTAACACATGAATGCACATATGTGTGTGTGCATGCACATGTGCACACCGTCCCCACCCTTTGTTGTTTCCCCTCCACCATCAGACCTACCGGGTCTAATTTTTTTCTCATCAGCACTTCAAAATAATGTTTCTCATGCAGCAGATCAAATATGTATGTCATTTCATTATATCTGCCAATGCCAGTGAGGAGCCGGACCTTTAGAGAGAAAAATACGAAGATCAGAGTGATGTGGGAAAACCTGCCTTTGCTGTAGGGTTAGTCTATGCCAGTTTAAATACAGCTAAAAGGATCACCATTTCTAAAACAAAGATTTCCAGCAAACACTAACCATGCAGGGAGCTTTTTAGCCCTCTCTAGCGATTCCAGTCTGGAAGGACATTTCATGTCATTAGCATGGTCATCTTCACTCTGGTAGGCCTTCTGCGGGCAGTGATAGGAGGTGCCTGTTGGCTTTGTAACGTGAACTACTGAATAGAGCAATATGTGATCACTAAACTCCACAAGCTAGATCTCCTCGTCAGTCTGCTACAGCTTCTGCCATTTCTCCGGCAAGCTTCGTCAACTGGCCAAAGGGTGTGGACAGCTGGCCACTTGCAGCTGACTATCAAACCAAAGAGCCATCATACATAAGGATAGCTACTTTAAGGAGCTTGGCCTGTTTTGAGACAGTCCAAACTGTTAAACTAACTATAGGAATCTCTTTATAATCTTATTACGAGAAAGAAAAATAAATGGTAAAAAGATTTCAAATTCCAGAAGCCACCTAGGCCCCTTGATCTTTTATGCTGTATCATTTTGTGCCACTGTTACATGAAGAGCCTTTTACTGAGTTGGGGAGGAAATGGGGTGGGGGGGGGAATTAGGGTATGACAGCTACGTACCACAAGGCTGTACTCCTCATTAGGCGCCAAGTGTTCATCAGTGAGAAGCCGAGCAGCTTGCAGGACTCTAGTAATTCCTTCCATATGACACGTCAGACTAAAGCAATTATGGGCCAAAATCAGCAGCTCTGTAGCTAAAGAACAAGAGAATCCAAGTGCTTCAATAAGATGAAGAAGCAAGTGGCTGCATTTTTAAAGGTGGTGCCAACTCTGCAAATGATTTGGAACTTTTCTAGTCACAGACAGTAAGACTGAACTGAACATGTCAGGCATTAAACCTGAGCAGCTTGATAGGTCACAGGTTCTGTAACTGCACACAGAGTCAAGTCTGGTCTTCCACTCTGCATTAGAATCTGGTCCCCTGGATTATTTTCTGCAAGGTTAATACCATGCATGAAAGGAAAAGAAACTGCCTGACAAATACACAATCAATTGCCTCCTTCTACCCTCCAACACCAACCATCATGCCAAATCAGATCTGTTTTAAAATACAAAGCCTGAAACTCCACATCTACGTTCTAAGACCCCTCTCCTAACTTTGATCTACTGAGTGATGTTTAGGATGGACTGAGTTCTCAGAGCCAGAATGAATGGATTAAATGCAGTGAATGCGTTTGTAGATCTCAGAACAAGCAGGTGTTTTGCTGATTAGTGTGGCAGGATCCCGAAGCAGAATGCAGCGTGCTTTACACTGGGGCCAAGGTCCTCTCTATGCATTCAGTACTGTAGGACAATGCTCATCACTATTGCAGTCTCTGAAAGTGGGAGGCAAAGGAATTCACCATATTTTCAAGGGTGTGGGGATACAAAGAGATGGCAGGGATGGGGATGCTCTCTCATTCCAGACCTGAGCAGACAGGATGAGGTAGGAAGCCAACTGTCCTTTACATGCTGCAATTACACAGCTAACCCAATTTCAATGTTGCTTCTCAACCAGTTACGCAGTGAAATTACTATCAAATTTACAAAATCTTTTAAAAATAAAAATCAGTTTGAATATACAATACACATCAGGGTATTGGTCCAAGAATAACTGCTGTGCATTTCCATAGTGCAACCAGTGAACCACCTGCTGAACTGTAACTCACTCAAGGCTACATACACTGTTTATTATGTAGTATAAAATGGACAGAAACACAGCATTGTCAGAGGCATCACAAACTCAAACAAACCTGTCCCATCATGCAACTAGCACAGTTTAAAACTTTGAGTGACTGTTCACATTTGAAGCATTGCTCTGCTCCAACACACTCTAGAAAGTTACAGAACTGACAGAACGTTCCCTGGAACTTTTCATCAGTGATGAAATTCAGTTATCAGCATGAAAACATCAGTGCTTCTATATCAAGCCTTCTGTAACACAACAGAATTGGGGCTACGCTAGGGTTGGGTCCCAGCACAAATCCAGCAGGATGAGAAGGCTAATGAAAAGTTGTACAGAAGTGGGGAAATGGCTTAATTTTTGGTAGCTTACCCTGACTTTGTTTTTTTAAGAATTTTAGGAAAAGGCAATTTTGGTGTGTACGCTTGACTATGGTATTACACTGGCAATCTTAACTTTACCCAAGTGTGTGTTCCCAAATAACATTATCTCAGCTACGTATAATCCCTACTCAGTGTACTTGAAGTTAGATATTAGGAAAAACTGCCACAAGGAGGGTAGTAAAGCACTAAAACAGGCTCCCCAGAGAGGTGGTGCAGTCTCCATCCTTGGAGGTGTTTAAGACCTAGCTAGACAAAGCCTTAGCTGGGATGATGTAGCTGGGGCTGGTCCTGCTTTGAGCAGGAGGTTGGACCAATCCTCATTTTCTGTGATTCTAAAAATAAACAGGTCATCTCTGGCTAAAACCTTTGTCTCTTATATTGTGTAGCTCTTCATTCATGGAGATGATATAATTAAGCTTCAAAATGCAGCCAAGATATTTTTCAGTAACCAGCCAGTAGTGAGCAAAGAAGGTTCTTCATAAATAATGGATGCCCCTCTGAGAAAAATGGATAAATACAGGTTGTGTAACCTTAACCCTAGCTTTTCTTCTTCTTCTGTCATCTGCCCCCACTGAGAAAAGTTCAGCTCCATCCTCTCTGCAACCCCCTGCAGGGAAATGAAGGCTGGTATCAAATCCCACCTTGGTCTTCTCTTCTCCAGACTCAAGCCCAGTTCCCTCAGCCTCTCCTCACCAGTCATGTCCCCTAGCCCCCCAACCATTTTCGTTACCTTCCACTGGACTCTCTCCAATGTGTCCACATCCCTTCTGTTATGGGGGGCCCAAAACTGGACGCAGGACTCCAGATGTGGCCTCCCCAGTGCAGAATAGAGGGGAAGAATCACTGCCCTCTATCTGCTGGCAACGCTCCTACCAATGCAGCCCAGGATGCTGTTAGCCTTCTTGGCAACAAGGGCCCACAATATTCATGTATTGTTTATAATGTATTGATGCATGGATGCACTGAGCTCTTACACTAGGGTTGATTCATGGTCATACATTTTTAAATATCTATTTAATACATTTTGGGATTTTCAGAAATAAATCAGTAATGGATAATTGGCAGTGGGTCCAAACTCTACATGATGTGTCATGCAGCCCCAAACTCCTGTCAGTGTGAGTGCATTAGGCGAACTAGTAGAGCTGCCTGTACAGTTACAAAAATTATTGTTTGCTATTTACTTACTGCCTGATAGCTCCCCACGTGGCACAGATGAAACTTTATCCAGCAATTTCATGCCAACCAATGTGCGATCCTGGCACAACTTGGCCAACTGTAGGAATGCCTGACTCTCATCTGCTGGGTTCAGAAGCTGCTTTTGCCCTGTGCATACACAGAGAGTTGTCATAAGCAGAAGTTGCTCTTGGACGAAAGGTTAACAATGTTATGAAAAACTTAGTGCAGTGTCTTCCTGATGCAGGGGTCGAAATTATGTGATCCAAAGAGACTCTCTCAGTCCAATCTTTAATGCTTAAGACTCAGCTCTTCTCTTTGCCAGATCATAAAATTAAGGCTGGCTGTCATTCATGGCAAAGATGGAAAATCCTGTGACTGTCACAGCAAAAACTAACCCAGCTGCAGAAAACAATTCAAGACAAGTCACAGTACTTAGCAAAATAACCCTGTTATTCATTAAAAAACCTTTTAAAAATGCAGGCCACCCTCCCATATTTGGCTATGTAAAAATAATAACAACAACAACAACTACCATCATCATAATCATAACAACGGAGGAATCTTCCTTGAAATCAGCCTGCTGGGGGTTACAAAGAGCATGACTTGCCAATTAAAAAAAATAAATAAATAAAACAGGACCTTTTTTTGCCATTGTAAATTATGGTTTTTTATTATCTTAAAAAAACCTTGATTAAATCAACAAAACACGGGATTAAAAGCAGAAGAAAACAGACACCATCACCTTTTCCTTCAGAAGATGCCAGTAATTCTTGTGTGATTTCTTCAGCCACAAGTTCTGCCACAGTTTCGGCCTGGAGACCCTGCGTTGTGATGAACACCTGGGCCTTCTTGCATCTGTCAGGCTGCTGGGATGACAGGATTGCTCGAAGCACCTTTTCAGAATCCTGGGCTGATATTTCACTGTAGGAGCAATTCAGTTCCTAAGCAGCACAGAAGATATTTAAACATGGTACATAGAGAAAAACGCCAGTGCCAGGTGGGGTAGAGTACTACTGTCCTCCATTTGCAGAACCCTCTTATCTGAACAGCAACATTTTTTTACTAACTTGTAACTATTGCTGTTGTGTAACAAACTGTTCCTTTTTATGTTTCATTTCATGCAGCAGCTCTGTTCTTAACTTTGATATATAACTTGTAACTGTTTCACTTACCAACAGGAAAACCGGTGCTTTCCAAAGGGATTTGGATAACTTAGGATGTACACTAACAACACACTGTCGTGTAGAAGAGTCAATGCGAGGCAGATGAAATTCAGTTTTGAAAACTGGTATAGATGGATTAGTTACATTTAACAGTACCATGATTTGTAGATGTATTAAGGGTCTGATTCAGGAAAGCAATTAAGCCATGCAAACACACAATTAAACACAAGCTGAGCAACGGCTACAAACTTGTTAGGGGAGATCAGCAGCAAATAGGAAGGGTCCTATATTCCCCCCAGCAGCACCTAGGGTGACAAGGAACAATGGCCAGAAGCTGCTCGAGAATAGGTTCAGGTTAGAGATTAGGATGCACTATTTCACTGTTAGGGTGGCTAGGGAAGTGGTCCTCACTCCTACCTTGGGTAAATTCAAAAAGAGGTTGGATGATCACCTGTCTGGGGTTGTGTGATCCCAGCATGTGCTCCGGCCAGTGGCGGGGGGTCAGACAGATGATCAACTTAGGTCCCTTCTGACCCCTAACTACTATGAAACTATGGGGATTCAACGTAATGACACACCAAAATGATCAAGGAAACCTTACTGCCTTCCAAAAAACTGGACTTCGTTTTGTTTGACTAAGATCCGTGCAGATGTTTTCACTTCACCTATCAGATTTACTCTCCACCCCCAAAACCCTATAGGCACAGCCAAAGCAATGACTGAGCTGGCTACAACTGGTGAAGGTCATATGAAAAGAAGCAGAGCCTTCTATTTCTGCCACACATGGTTTTGGTCCAGCTGATCAGCAGAGCACATGGACTTACTGCCTTTCCCCCTAGAATTGGCACCTTTTGCAGATGTGCTGGAGCAGAAAGAGCATAGAGGGTGTTTCTGTGCTAGGCCTCAAGCACTGCTGCTATCTCCTCAAGCTTTGAATGCTTTTGAGCCTTTTGCAGGTGTGGAGGACAACACCGAATTTGGGCCTAGAAATCTCTAACTGAGAAGCACTTTACATTCAAGATACCAATCAGACAGAGGCAGATCAAAACCAAGTTTAATGATGTCAGACAGGGAATCTACATGGCTTGGTTTAGTTCCATGCTTTACAGCACCCAGGATTCACCCGAGCACTGGACCATGCTACCAATCAGTAATTTTTGCCTGGTATTTTGCTGCAATATGCAGCAGCTTGCAGGTAAATCATTCTGTGGGCTCACAAGAGATTTATCCTCCATACACCTCTGGGACAGCTTGAGGCAAACCACTGCAGTCCCAGTAAAACATTACTGAACACATACCTTGGAAAGTTCATACAAGCAGAGGACTTGTCTGCAGTAGTTTCTGCCATGAACGCATTCATCTATTATAGTCTTCAGATTGAGAATAACTTGATCGTCTGGAGATGGGACCACAACAAATGACCAATTTTCTAAGCTTGAGGCTAGAAACAATGAACATTAACAAGGACATCTCTCAAAGCACATAAGCAGACACTAGTAAAAACAGTCTTACACCTGGCATGAACATGTAAACGCAAGCACGGAAATCGGCCTAGACACTGTTCAGCTGTCTTTTTGCTGACCTTACACAGGAGATCAATACATTTTATTTCTAACAAAAAAATTCTGTCAATCTGATAGAATTTTCTTACTGAGATTCTAAATACAAAAGTACAAACACACACTGTATGCAATATGCCATCAATTCTCACCCTCTCGTTAATAGTAAACACTGACCCTTCTTATAGTTTCATAGTACCTAGGGTCAGGAGGCACCTCATCAGATCATCTAGCCTGACCCCGCCACAGGCAGGAATGAATGCTGGGTTCACAAGACCCCACACAGGTGATCCTCTTTTTGAATTTGCCCAAGGTAGGGGTGAGGACCACTTCCCTAGGAAGTTGGTTCCAGATCTTGGCCACCTTAACTGTAAAATATTGCCTCCTGATCTCTAACCTAAACCTATTCTCCATCAGCTTATTACCATTGCTCCTCATCACCCCAGGTGGTGCTGGGGAGAAAAGGGCTCTACCTATTTGCTGACGATCTCCCCTGATGAGTTTGTAGGCAGCCACCAGGTCCCCCCTCTGCCTCCTTTTGCTGAGGCTGAACAGGTTCAGGTCCCTCAGTCTCTGCTTGTAGGACCTGTCCTGCTGCCCTCTCACTGAACGGGTGGCCCTCCTCTGACCCCTCCCCATGCTGGCCACATTCTTTTTCATAGTTTCATAGTTTCTAGGGTCGGAAGGGACCTGAGCGGATCATCTAGTCTGACCCCCTGCCATGGCAGGAAAGAGTGTTGGGGTCAAACGACCCCAGCAAGATGTTCACCTAACCTCCTCTTAAAGACCCCCAGGGTAGGAGCCTGCACCACTTCTCTTGGAAGTTGGTTCCAGACCCTAGCCGCCCTGACCGTGAAGTTGCGCCTCCTGATATCTAACCTAAACCTACCCTCTGCCAGCTTGCGACTGTTATTCCTGGTCACTCCTGGCAGTGCTCGGGGGAACAGTGACTCCCCCAGTGCCTGCTGATCCCCCCTGACTAGTTTATAACAGGCCACTAGATCCCCCTCAGCCTTCTCTTGTGAAGGCTGAACAGGTTCAGGTCCCGTAGCCTCTTCTCATAGGGCCTGCCCTGCTGCCCCCTGACCATGCGAGTGGCCTCCTCTGGACCCTCTCCATGCTGTCCACATGCCTCTTCAAGTGTGGCGCCCAGAACTGGACGCAGTCCTCCACCTGCAGCCTGACCAGTGCCGCATAGAGGGGGAGGATCACCTCCTTGGACCTGCCTGAGATGCATCTGTGGATGCACTGCAAGGTGCGGTTGGCCTTCCTGACCGCGTCCCCACACTGCCGGCCCGTGTTCATCTTGGCATCAGTGATGACTCCAAGATCCCTTTCCGCCTCCATGCTGACAAGAGGGGAGTTCCCTAACCTGTAGGTATGGTGCCGGTTGTTCCTCCCGAGGTGCATCGCCTTGCACTTGTCTGTGTTGAAACCCATCCTATTCTCGTCCGCCCACCCTTGTAACCTGTCTAGGTCTGATTGTAGCCTGTTGCATCCTTCCAGTGTGCCCACGTCCCCCCAACATTTTAGTGTCATCAGCAAATCTGAACAGGGTACTTTTTACCCCCTCGTCCAAATCACTGATGAAAATGTTGAACAGCGCGGGCCCGAGCTCTGCGGAACCCCACTGCCCAGTACTGGACTCTGTACTCTAACTGAAGCCTGATCAATGTCGCATACAGGGGGAGGATCACCTCTCTGGACTGGCCTGAGATGCACCTTTGGATGCATGACAAGGTATGGCTGGCCTTGCTGGCTGCGGTCTGGTGTTGGCGGCTCATGTTCATCTTGGAGTCAATAATGACTCCAAGATCCCTTTCTGCCTCTGTGCTTTCAAGAGGCGAACTCCCTAGCCTGTATGTTTGCTGTGGATTTCTCCTCCCTGCGCATCACCCTGTATTCATCTACATTAAACCCCATCCTATTGTCGTCTGCCCACTTTTGTAGTCTGTCTAAATCTAGTTCCAGCCTCTCTCTCTCTTCAAGTGTATCTACCTCGCCCCACATCTTAGTGTCATCAGCAAACTTGGACAGCTGTTTTCCACCCCCTTGTCCAAGTCACTGATGAAGATGTTAAACAGTACAGGCCAACGACCAAGCCCTGGGGGACCCCACTGCTCACATCTTGCCAGGTTGAGTACAACCTGTCCACCAATACTCTCTGGGTGCGCCCCATCAGCTAGTTTTTTACCCATCCAACTGTGGAGGCATCAATGCCACAGTCGCCTAATTTATCGATGAGAATGGGGTGAAAGACAGTTTCAAAGGCCTTCTTAAAGTCTAGAAAGACTATGTCCACGGTGACACCATCATCCAAGGATTTAGTTACTTGGTCATAAAAGGCAATCAGGTTGGTCAGGCAGGACCTGCCTTTGATGTACCCATGCTGATTGCCCCCAAGCATGATCTCCCCTGCTGGGCCCCACAGATGTGCTCCCTGAGCACATCAACTGCATCTTCACAGGATGCACTTAATGAACATAAATATATACTAATTTAAAGAAAATCTGGCCTTACCCTAGAATTGTAGAAGCTTCATTGAAGCCTAACTAAAACGTATATTCCAAGAACAGGAACACAGGGACAGTTACTGAATTGTACAATGCTAATTTTTACCTGAACCAACCTGCACACACAGGTTTCCCTTGATTTATGCTGTACATGCATTCTCATAGAATGGTGCATAAATTGAAGTCACATAAATTGAAGAGTAAGGAAGGGGGAGGGGGAGAAGTCCTGCTCCCAGGGCTGCACAAGGCAGCAAAGCAGATGGAACAGAGTGGCACTCACCCCAGCTCTGGCTGCAGCAGCCCTGGGAGCGGTCAGTGCCAGCTGCCTGCAGCCGCTGGGCTGCACCATGCTCCGCTTGTCCCCACTCACCTCTGCTCTGGGGCTGTGCCATGCCCTGGTGCAGACAGCTGATGTCCGCTGCTCCTGGGGCTGCTGCAGCTGGGGTGAGTGCTGCACCCTGTGCTGCATGGGGCTCTGCTTGTCTGTGCTCACCCCAGCCCATGCTGGAGTAGCCCTGGGAGCAGCTGTCACCAGCTGCCTGCACCACGGCACAGTGCAGCCCAGGAAGTGGGGTGAGCCCAAGCGCAGGAGCAGGCAGGTAGCGCCGGCCACTCCCAGGGCCGCTGCAGCTGGGACTGGGGTGAGAGGGGCCATGGCCCTTTCCCCTCCTACCACAGACTTACTTGCTTGGGTGGGGGGCATCTACACTGATCGCATAAGAGTGAATTGACTTCACATATAACGAATTATGGGTCTAAATATGTTCATCGCATAAGAGCAAATGTGCATATAAAGAACATGCATAAATCAAGGGAAACCTGTATCTATTCAGAATGGATGAGTACAAGAGGACAAATAATTGCACTGGGAGAATTTTGTTTGTATATGATGTTGGAAAATTCAGATTCTTTAGACCTGAAGATAACTGACAACACTGGTGGTTTTGTCCAATCTCCACATCCTCCTAAAACTGCAGGTAAGTTAACTTTGTTATAACAGAGGAAGACCGTAGAAACCTGACAGCAGAACTTGTCGAAAGACTGCAACTGATATGCTGGTGTTACTTACTACTTTGTAATCTTCTGGGCTGTGGAGCCTCATATTCATCTGAGCTCTCTTCTGCTATAAGAAGAGCTTGAATGTCTGGGTGTAAATTGTTTTGGTCGGCTTCACCAGCAGCCAATGCTCTGCAGTGCAATACCAGAGAAACATCCTGGTTATAGAAGTGAAAATAGTGGCAAACGCGGCTGGCTTCATGCACGCTTCCTTCATCCAGAAGATGTCCAATCAGAAAATTAAGCGACTCCACCTCAGTCCTATCTAGAGTATGTGGAGATGCATCTTTGAATACAAGACCATCAAGCTTCAAATATTTTGGTGTGTTCAGAGTAGCTAGCTTAGAGAAGGAAAACTCTTTGGCTAAGTTCTCAAAGGAAAGTTCATTACCCATCGAAGCCTGGCAAGACGATCTCGGCTTCTCCAATCCACTGTCTCTAATCAAGGTTTGTTGTGCAATGCGACAAAGCCAGATCTGCTTCTCCATTTCTTCCAGCTTCTCCAGCGGCACCGAGTCATCCTGGGCTAACCAGTGGCCAGCCAAAGTAAGCAGCAAATGTTTCTCTATGTTGCTGTTTATCTTATCAGCTGACGATTCAAACACCACGTTTGCCTGAGCTGAAAAAAAGTCAGATGCAGCTTTGTTGGAGACTGAATTTTTTGTAAAACTATCATGACACTTTTTCCAGAAGTCAGTTCTAGTTTGTTTTTGATGCCACTGTCCAGTCTGCTTGAGAAGATGCAAATCTTGAAGTACCTGCAAAATGCACGAAAGGCTGAGAGGACTTAACTTTCAGCATCAATTTTCAGTTCTCCGTAAATAAAATATGCACCAATATTAATTAATTTGATTACCGAAAAGAGAACTTAGGGCACTTTTACAGATGGTCTGGGGGCTGATGCTTTAATTAGAGTGGCTCCAAGAGCTGATCTAATTGAAGCGCCACCCCACCATCTATAATCAGTGTCCCTGCGCCTAAAAATGGCAATGGGGGTGCTTGAACTAAGGCTCGCTGGACAAGCTTCATTTCAAGTGGCCCCACGATCATTTTTGAGTGTGGGGACACTGATACATAAGATGCAGGAGGCTGCTAGAGCAACTGCCACACTCCGCAGACTATTAATTCCAGTGCATCGGAGCAGGCTCGGTGCTCATGTATAGGTGCTCTTAGAGTCAACATGTCTGAGAGTAGTGACTCCAGCTCAAACCAGTAAAGCACCAAGTACACCTGTTTTGCTGGATAAATAAAATGAACAGATGTACCAAGTAAAAATACAGTGGCAAAAAGGAAAGTGGCATTATTTTATTCACTTGAAGGCTCTGAAAATTAAGATGCTTGGCAGGTTCAACTTAATTGTAGTTCAAACTAAAATAATTCAGGGAACATTTTTCTAAATCCTACAGAGGGGCTGAAAAAGTCATTCTTGATATCATTAAAGTATGTGAGCACCTGTTAAGAGCTTAACAGCCCAAAAAGACATTTGACTATGTGAATATTTCACTTTTAAGTATCACACAACTTCAAACAGCTATACTGTACCTCTTGAATAACCACGCTGTCCACAGACAGTTCTGCTAATTCTGCTACCTTCCTAGCCAGTGAGAACATCCCTCCGTCTTGCAGCTGCTCTAAAATTGATCTGCATTCATTCTGAAAAGTCTCTGTGTTGTAGTTGGTTAGGATGGCACGATTAATAGATATGGACGAATCCTTCAAGATCTGACTAAGGACACACAATTTCTTCACATCTGGGCCTGTTTCAGAATAGAGTATAGTTATTATTAAAGGAATTTTCTTTATAAACGAAGTCATCAGTGGTACATGCATTCCAACACGTCACTAGGAAAGGAGCCTCGCTTCAGCAGCTGAACACATTATAATGTTCCAAAACATACTCTCATTCTAAAGCTGGACTGTTCCCATTCATCCCTCACTACACACAACTGCAATCAACCATTCCCCTTAACAGGTTAAAGCCTGCTTAAGATTTTCTTTCATGACTATCTGCATAAAACACTTCTGGTAAAAAAATTCTGATACTTCGTAGTATCAAATTGTTAGTCTATTCAAAGTAACATTCTATCATGTTTTTTCTCTCCATAAAAATAAACAGTGATGCAATCCAAGCTCCAGTACTTAATTATTCCATGGAGACTTCTCCCACCTGGAACAGGCATTTTTCAAACTTTGCTACATATTTTAAATTCATACTAGCTTAAATCAACCAGATTACCTAAACAAATAAATTATCCTTACCATCAGGTAGAAGATTATTTGCATCTGCAAAGAGCTGCAACAGTTTTCCTAATTCATACTGTGTTCTACACTGCTGCAACATCAATTCAAGAAGAAACGATGCGTGAGACTCCACCCATGGTAGAGGTATAACTGAAGGCGTCTTCTCATCTGAAGTTTTAAGCTGTGTACATAAAATGAATTTCTAAGATTTTTTTTACATTCATATGCAGCAGTAAATTTATAATTTTATTTCTTGTACGGTGAAGTCACACTGGAAACAAATATAAAGCAATACCTATTCCAAAACTTGACTCCAAAAAGAGGCACTATATTTACTGTTAAATTGGAAATAGTGAATTTATTTATAGATAAGAATTCTGTAAATTTCCCCTAAAAACAGTACTTGTGGAGCTGATAAATTTCAGGGATGACACCTGGGTAGAGAAGACCCCTTCTTTAGATGTTAGTAACCTGGCCTATATCCTGTTTGTTTTATATACTTACCCATGATATAGAGTTAGCATAGTTTTCTGAGTAAAGAAACCCCTGACCTAAGCCTTGACTTGAATCAAATGGAAAAAGCCATCAGAAATAATGACACAGAACATTAGTTACTGGGATGCCCAGGGAGACAGAAAAACAGAGATGAAAGGAGAGAAGAATTTGTGACGTGTCTACCTGGGATAAGTAAAGAAAACAGGACAGAAAATTATTCCAAATATGCCCTTGCTGCATTTCAGTCTCAGCCACTGCTGGGCCAAATTCTTGCCCTCTGTTAGACCCTGACCTAGAAGAGCACTTAAGCACATGGCTCCTATCTCACCGAAGCCAACTGCTAAATCTGGGCCTTGAGGGGGCTGCTCATGTGCAACTTGGCCCTCTCAGAGGTTTACAGAAGCCAAGTCTACATAGTCTTTGCAACTGCTAAAAATATTCACAGAGCAGCCCCTTGTCAGAAATGCACTCTTCAGAAAACTGCCAGAAGTATTCAAGAGCACCTGTTGACCTAGAGATTTTCTGTGTAAGCTGCTATTTTATCAGTACCCTCATATTTGCTGTACTGTGATAATTAACACTACTTATGAGTGACCAGGAACTGCAATTCTTTTCCTCCCACGAACAGTTGTGTACACTACTAGCAGTCTCACTCATGTAACAGAACTGGTCATGGGGCAAGGTGTTCCTCTTTTGTAAGTGAGGGTATCAGTTTCTGGCCCCATGTCACAAATAATGATTTAGAGAAATGCATGCAATTTATTAAAGCAACAGTCCCTTTTACTCCAACCCCACAAAACCCCAAAACCCAGTTTTTCCACCTAGTATCAGTGATGAAGAAGTTGTTTGAAACCTTTACTCCAATGGTTCTCAACCTCTTTTTGTAGCAGGACCCATTTGTAAACATCGATGGCCAGGCCCAACCCACTGTGCCTCACTCCTGACCCGCACTCCTCCCACCCCCATCTCCAGGCCCCAACCCACCCAGTTTGTGGAACTGGGAGGTGGGGGGGTGGGGACAGACACAGGGAACATGTAGGGGCCCTAAGAAGCTCCTTGCAGGCTGGAACTCTGCCAGCCCGCAAGGGAAACACCATGGTTTGCCACATTTTTCTCCTTTAAAAGACAATCTATTTTTAAAGTTTGTTGATCCATTTTTAAAAGTTTGTTCATGACCCTTTCATATATTCTTGTGACTCACTTTTGGATTGCAACCCATGGGTTAAGAAATGCTGCTTTACTACAAAATCCTCTCCTAAATTATTTTGATTGGTTTCTTTATCTTTGTTTTAACTTTAATGTTAGAAAGACATCCAGATGCAATATGATACTTAGGCAAAGGCATTTATAAAGTAAAATGAATGCTGCTTACTTTTTCAAGACTCATCTGGAGGTTGCAGAGTTTGGTTTTAGCTTCACTGTACTTTTTACAGTCCATACATAATTCATAGATTTCAAGCATTTGCAATAGTGGGGAATCCTTTAAGACAGACAAAAAGGTTATAAATATCTCTGAAAGTGCAGTCCTTTAATTAATGAAGAGGGGATTTTTTTAAACTGTGTGACAGAACAATAATTATGATCTGCATTTGTTTATAAAGCTGTATATAGATCTGAAAAAATATTTGCAAGTTTGTAGCTGTTCAAAGAACATCTATTTTAACATTTTTGATAGGGTCAGGTACCTCAGAGGATCAAGCAATAGTTATTTTCCAAAAAATCTGAAACATGGCGTAGAAAATCTTCTGGCAACCAGAGGATGGTCTATTTGCAGAAGTGAAGTACATACAAAATGTAGGCTTTAAACACTTGTTAACTACCTTTAGAAAGAGAGAGAAACCATTCAGAAGAGTTTTACTTTTCCGCTTTCTTAAAAACATCTTCCAGAGATTGGAAAGGTCCTGAAGATCCCATTCATGATTTTCCACGGAGCCTTGAACATGGCTTGTTGCTTCAGCAGCAGTAGCATTATCCACAGAGGTAACGATCCAAACACAGAGACACTGAATAATATCGGCCTCCTATCAAATGGACAAAAGTGGTTGATTTTTAAAAACCAAGGAGGTAAAAGATCCTGCTTAATCAGCTAATAACTATGTGGACAGCTGTCAAGCTACCCATAAAACATCATGGAGTGTCTTATGTATCCAATTATTTTGACAGCTGAGGAATACTTACAGAATGTCCCTATACAGTTGTCTTTGACGTACGCATGTGAGGTAATTGTCTACCTCATCCCCAGAACAAGAAGAATTTTCCTTATTTTGCAACAAACATCAAAATTAAAATAGTTTGGAATAATCTTTACCTGAAAACATGCCGCTAACACACTCAGGAACGGGGTATGGTGCTTCATTCCTTCCATCAGAAGGTAGCATGAAGGGTTAGGCTTCTCTTGGCACCAAAACAGAATCTGGAAGAGATCACCTGGATGCCCCCTCTGCCTCTGTTTGGTTGGGATGGGTCTGGTACTGTCACTGTGATGACTTCCTAGGCTAGGGTGAGAGAGCTCTATGCTCTCAAAGGCTAGCATCAAGTGATCTTGTAAAATGGGAGTGAAATCTTGAAGGATACAAATGACCTAGAAAAATAATCAAAAGGCATCTATAAATAGAAAGTATTCAAAGAGACTGGGAGAGTATTGCATATTTACAGTAAAACCCAGCAAACAAAATGAAGGCATGTCAGCAAAGTGATTTTAAACAGTACACTTCTGAAGAGCTACAAATGAAAAAGCATTCTATCAAAGCAAAGTCAAATATCAAAATCCCTCTTTCTTATGTAAAACAAAACTCAAAAAAACACGCATGCATTTTTAGCTTCTGCAACATCCTTGGCATTAATGGTGCCTTGTGAAAAGGAATTTTTCAGTAAACTGACACGGTGCCTTGTTTTCAGGCAATTTCACATTTAATTACCTTTTTTTTAATTTTGAAAATATTACAAGTGGGCTTTTCAAAGTAGCTCAAGTCCCCACACTCTCTGAACTTAATTTTAGTTGGATTTGGGACCAGCACTCTCTTAGGACACTTTGAAAATTCTAGCCTAAAACTGAACGGAAATGCAATATTATAGTAATTGTAGAAAGAAACTTTTTGGGGCCAAAATGCCAGATGTATACGCTCAAATAGCATTGATCTCAATGGGAATTACCTAAAATTGTTCTCATTATACAGGTGGACTGCCAAAGATTGTCACTGCAACACTGTACAAAGTATGTAACATAACAAAATATAAAATGTTTACAGTAAACATCTTTACTCACATAATAGATGAGCTGCAAATACAGTTTGCTGTAGTTACAAGGGATATATTCATAGATCCAATTCTCTATATTTTTAAGTTTGATTTTATATTAAATAGTTCTAAATTTGAAATGTACCCATGGTTTCCAACTGGTTTGTAAAAGGACTAAACCTCAAAATTCTTAATGAATAAGCTAGTGAGATCTATAATTAACATGGAAGTAAACCCACCTTTAGACAGGATTTCACTTTAAAGGCCATTCGGGGGGGGGGGGGCAGAGAAACCACATCTGCCTGAAAATATTTTACCTATTGCTAGAATCAACACCAAATTAGTACCATTAAGGGAATTAAAACATTAAAAGAAAAACCTTCCATTTGACCAGTTTGTTCATGTGGAACTGACAGAATTTTGGGTACAGCCTTTGCTTTTTATTAACAGAACAAGGTTTGTATCAATTATTCACACAACAATAGGAAAGGGAGAAGAATATTAAAGAAAAAAAATATGAAAATTTGGCTGTAAAACAAGAAGGGTTAAGAATACATCCATCTGAAAAGCCTGAAAATTTCTAACTCATTGTCTGAAACTGATTAGATGTAGGACATTTCAACTTGAAGCTGTCTTTTTAAAGGGAAACGAATATTAAAGAAAATCATCTTCAAAAATACCCCCTACAACTGCTGATAATGCCTATAGCACCTCTTCTTATTTTATATCACTCTTAGGAACTCACCTCATCTGGCTGGTAACTGTACATCTGGGCTTGGATGATGAACTGCAGCCAGTCATTGGATTTAGCACATTCCTTTAGATAACATGTGCTCAGTCTGATATTATGGAGCTTACAGAACTGCATCACCAGAGACCACTGCCTTCTAGAGTCACTGGATGTCCTGTGTGAAATTGAAAAGTAGTTTTAACTCAATTATAGTTTCATAGTTTCTAGGGTCAGAAGGGACCTGAGCAGATCATCTAGTCCGACCCCCTGCCATGACAGGAAAGATGTGCATCTAACCTCCTCTTAAACACCCCCAGGGTAGGAGCCAGCACCACTTCTCTTCGAAGCTGGTTCCAGACCCTAGCCGCCCTGACTGTGAAGTAGTGCCCCCTGATATCTAACCTAAACCTACCCTCTGTTAGCTTGTGACCGTTATTCCTGGTCACTCCAGGCAGTGCTCGGGGGAACAGGGACTCCCCCAATGCCTGCTGGTCCCCCCTGACTAGTTTGTAACAGGCCACTAGATCCCCCTCAGCCTTCTCTTTTGGAGGCTGAACAGGTTCAGGTCCCGTAGCCTCTTCTCATAGGACCTGCCCTGCTGTCCCCTGATCATACGAGTGGCCCTCCTCTGGACCCTCTCCATGCTGTCCACATCCCTCTTGAAGTGCGGCACCCAGAACTGGATGCAGTACTCCAGCTGTGGCCTGACCAGTGCTGCATAGAGGGGGAGGATCACCTCCTTGGACCTGCTCGAGATGCATCTGTGGATGCATGACAAGGTGCGGTTGGCCTTCCTAACTGCCTCCCCACACTGCCGGCCCATGTTCATCTTGGAGATAATGATGACTCCCAGATCCTTTTTCTCCTCTGTGCTGATGTTAACATTTGATTTAAAAACCGATCCAAAAACCTGCACTCCACTGTGTGGTGCAACTGATAGGAGTCCTTTGAATTCAGCAACTACTGAATTAGATTGTATCTTGGGAGTCTAGCCCTACTTTTTTGTACATTCAAAACGTCCACCATAGTTCTGGCTTTGGCAATGAGCTTTGCATTTAGTGAAGAACTGTAGAGGCAGCTGATGTAGGTCTATTGCATCTGGGACTGTATTCTTACATGGCAACTGTTGCTTATAAATTTTGTTTAGTGCACTTGCACACAGCACATGCCTGACCACAGAGGCCGCAACTAGACAAACGGCGTCTTGTGATAAGTGGCACCGCAGACATACCTGCAGTGCCACATACAGCACATTCAGTTGTTCTCTGCCCTTCAAGGAAGCAGCAAGATATCCAGGGGTCAACAACAAAAAAAAAAACCATGGAAAAAAAAAAGTGGAGTGGTGCACACAGTGGCAGTGTGCCAGAGTCTGGCTAGCCAGAGCTACACTCTGCTGTTGGCCAGGCTCTGCATGGCTGCTGCAGCCCTGGAAGGCCCCCAATGTAAGGCTGCTGGGGCCAGGCCAGTGCCGGCCCCAGCCTCCCCTACCCCACCCAGGGTAACTCGCTGCATGCTAGACTGCGCATGGCACAGGCATTCCCTGGGGAATCAAGCAACCATGCACATCTGGATGTGGCCAGAAAAGCTAAAATTTGGTGCTTTACCTCAGTTTGCCAATATAAAGGACATCAAAAGCATAGTTCACTCACTTCTTTATTCCTTGACGTTCAATTGTATCCCAAAAAGCTTCTTCCAAACAAATCAGCATTTCTTCTGCTGCTGTTTTTTCACCATCAGCCAATTTTGTCAGTTTTTCAACTATTCATAAAAATAAAATGTTACCACTGGAGCTCTAGTTTGGTATTAGACTAAAACATTTTTGAAAAAGGATCCTAATTCATTTACAGAAAAAAGAGCTCCACTTTCAAAAGTGATGCTAAACACTCAGACTCTTAAGTCCCATCATCTTTTTTTTTTTTTTTTTTTTTTTAATACAAGCCTTGGCATTTCTAAAAAAGCTGCTGTAAATCTCAAGTAAATGTGTTTTAAAGAGCTTTTTCAGAAAGAGAGCAAAAGAAAAAACCCAATACCTTCCCTGAATAGAAGCGAAAACAGCCTGGACCTAGAGTTAAAAAGGCTGTTTCCTAAAGGTATTCCTAGAAAAAAAAAGTTACTATGAAGTTTAAATGCACAATTTTTTCTGTAATTTTCAGACAAAAACTAAAGTACAAAAGAAAAAGAAATCTGTCAATTTTCTTCTATCTAGTCCTTTTATCACATCATAATATTAAGCAAACAAGGTAATCACTTTGAAAGGTTATTTCACTTTGTACTAGGAGGCTATTCTAGTTCTGGCTGCTCTTCTGACACACAGCCACCCATATTCCTGAGTCAGACCTCCCTCGCAGAGTAGTGAGAACAGGGCACCTAAGAATGGCAAAGCTGTTAACTTCTCAAAGGAAATATGCTATCCCTACTCATTTTAGAGATTACTCAGTCCGGGAACAATTCCCTCTGCCATTCCCTAATACCTATTTATACCACTCAGTTTTAAAAGGTGGACAAAGAAACTTTACCCAAGGATTCTCTTATTGTGCTGTGCTGAGACTCTTCATTTTTACTCTTGAAGCTCAAAATTAGGTTTGCAGCTTTAATATCAACTCGGAGTTTTAGGCTATCAAGCCCAAGTAATTCTAGAAAGCAGACACAGGCTGCCCCTATGGATGGTACATAAAAGAAAGAAAGGGCTAAAGCATAGGCTTCACTTCCTGCTTGCTGAATCCTGAAACAAAGGAAAAGTCAGAGTCATTGCAATGCAGTTTTTAACTGAAATTTCAGGCACAAAAATTCACATTGCATGTTAGCATTTATCATTCTGTAAAAATATCACCAGTGGAACTTCTGATTTTGGTAGTGTCAGAAAACATTTACCAGTTGGGAGTCACCATTTTAGGACAAAACTGAACCCAGGTAGGAAAATAAATGTCCTACATCAAAATATTAAATTTTACTTGAAATTTGCAATTTATTTAAATAAAACTTTTATAAAACTAATGAGCAATGCAAATTTCATAGTATTTGTTAAATAAGGTCTAATGTAAACACATTAAAAATTATTTTGCAAAGTTTACAATCAAAACCCTGCATTATGAGGAACCTGAAACAAAGGCCACAGGTTTACAGTGTCCAAGATGGATAAAAGTGCAAGAGAGACAAAAAAGACATAAATAGCAACTGGCAAATAAGAGTTTTAGATTATTAACATGGAAGAACTCTCACTTGTTTAGTTAAAGAAATTTGTTTCTGGCACGACTTCAGTTGACTGTTCCTTTAAATGTTAGCTGTGTCATCCACCCTAAGGCTGCCCTGCTTTATAATCCAAGGCCCACCGGGTCCCTCCATGTTGGAGGGAGGGTTCTAGGAGCTACTGCTGGAAGAGCAGTTCTGTCCGTGCAGTTCAAATGGATCCACGCTGACAAGGAACTGGGGTGGGAGAACACCTCTGAGGGCAAGAGGCAGAACAGCAGCCTGGCTCTCTCCTTCGGCACACGAGAAAGACCTCCATAGGCTTGAAGATGGAGGACATTCTCACTGTGCTTGTACACAGAAGTAATTATCAAGAATGGTCTTCCAACATGCTGGAAGTTTGAACTACAGCTCATTTCAGACACAAAAGTTGTTATATACAGGGTACCAACAGACAGAACAATTACACCAATTCAAAAGGCAGGGTGGCTTAATTGCATGTCACCATACATCAAGCTGAACCTCTACAACTCTTTCATGTGTCCACTCTATCCTCTACGCAGAAACTAAACTACAATAAATGTGTATCTCTGGTTTCATTCAGGGGTAAATTACTACAGTTTAGCTTCCATCTGTAGGACAGAAGAGATGTATGGAGCAGTTACAACACATCAGCCTGAAGCACAGTTAATCCTTCTTCCCCCTCCTCCTTTAAACTGGTACAATTGTTTCATCTCTCTCTACTCACAATGCATCTATATTTTAATTGTAGTGGTCATGGGTACATAGGATACTTGAAGACTATAAGAAAATAGTCGCTAAGCAAATCCCCTTCTATTAGCATTCTGCACTAAAACCCAGGCCCAGGTAAATGGTACTATCATAATTGCTTTGACACTGTACTCTACCAAATGGAGGGACTGCACTACTTGCCAACAGTGAACAGAAAATCCTGTGCAAAATACAAATAACCTAGAAACTTGTAAGACTTAAGCATCACTTTTCTGGAACTCCTTCTAATCTCATAGTTTCATAGCCCAGTGGAAATTAAAACCGATCACAGTGGGAACTTCACCTTGATTTACATAAATAAAAAGTCACAGTGAAGGCTGAGAATGAAAAGCCTTATATTCCTACTACACTCAGGTAGGATTTTTTTCCTCGGAAATGTCCTGAACCCCTGTATATTGTTACATTTTCTATATAGGGAAAAAATGCTCCTTTTCCTTTAAAGTTCGCCTGCTAATGTAACTCTTCCAGGTAAAATACTAGGAAAAAAAGCAGCTAGAACCTTGGATCATATAAGGTGGCTGAAGAAATTAACACCTATATATCATCAAAGCATAATTCAAATTTAAAGGGATACAGTCAACACGTGCTTCTAGTTGATATGAAACCTCATTTCTAAGAAAAAAAAATAGACAACCAAACCAAAATGATCAGGAAATAAAAATGTGTTTCTCTAGCTCATGTTTAGAAGCTGTCTTCTGATAGTCATTTTCTATCATTTCCCTTAATGGAAACTTTTACCATTTGCTCATGTGAATCCTTCACAGAGTAACAGGGCAAAAAAACCACATTAAAAGCAGGAAGAGGTTTTTTGTTTTTTTTTAAAGAAAGCAGAGGCAGATTTAATAACTGCAATTACTGTTAACTCTTTTTGCAGATGGCAGACTTCAATTAATTATATCCTCTCTTTTCTGTAGTTAAAACAGGGAAATTACAGTTCACAGGGAAAGAAAAAAGGGGGAAAACAGCTCTCTCCTTTTTATCTATAACTGGTTTTCAAGTTAGAGCTTAGTCCTGCAATCGTAAATCCTCAGAGTACTCCCCCTCGAATTGACTTTGGCAGATGCATGAGGATACCGTGTACCCTTGGTTTACAAACCCAGACCTAACATACTAGTTAAACAGCAAATCTTAATGTTATCAACCACAGACCCAACTATCTACAAAAACAAAGACACCCAATTCTACATTCTAGCCTTGTGTACATAAAGCTATTTAAAAAATGAACTTCATTGGTCTTAACTCGACAAGCCAACTATTTTATCTGTATTTTTCATTTTCACTATTCTTTACCTTCCTTTTTATTTTTTTGATGAACACACATTTGTTTTTAAATACAATACAATAAATGAGAATTTAAATTTTGAAAGCTGGAACTATTTACAGAATGACAGTCCCGTGTCTCATCTTAAACTGTGTTCTAGTATGGGGATATGCCACATTATTACCTATATTTCAATACTTACAACTGCTTTGGGGATTTGCTCTTTGCTAGCTGCTGTACTAAAAAAGTGCCAAAAGCAAACGATGGCCGTCCATGGTGCAAGTAGTAGGAAAAGTCTAGTCGTTCCATTATAGCATACTTGTTTACCAGTTCAGGAGATGAGAAATGAGGAAAGTCACATGAGGTGTCTAGAAACAAAGCATTACAACTGCATATAAACTTAGTTTCAAAAAGGAAGGTGCATTTCTGCTACTCAACAACTTCTACTGAAGAGGAAATCAAGCATCAAGTTAGCTCTGCTTTAAACTATAGAGGTTCCCAGTATGACTGGACTTTCAGTACAACTAGAGACACTATTTTAGTAGGTCACCCAACCTCATAGTCTCTTATCTTCCTTCTGTGAGAATTTGGAATATATTGCTCAGTTATCAGTACATTTCAAAGAGGATTGCTTTTAAAGATGTTTTTAGAAGAGAAAAGCACTTCAGTTATATTCATGTGCTCCCAACTTTCTCTTTCAAAAAAGTGCTGTTATAGCTAGACCACCATGATGTTCCTTTAAAATACAACCTTTAAACATAAGAAACGTTCCAAAAAGAAATGCTTATTGGACTAAGTGATCTATTGGGCATTCCCACTACAAACTACCTCATACAAAACAGCCTAAAAAAACCATTTTAAATTGCAACATTACATACCTGCAATGGCAAGAGTATTTGTTGACTGCCAGCCAAAGAGCTTGGTGGGATCAAATGGTGCTAATGACTGAAAAAGTAGATACAAATAACACTCAGAAACAGTTTAAAGTGTTTGTTGTTGTTTAAAAAAAAATTTTAAGATGTTTTTAAGGAGTTATAACAGGTGAGAGTAAAGCTGTTGAAGAGGCTACAGTGTCAATACCCCTGACAGTTGTTTTTAGAAAGTACCTATTCTTAATTCATGCAGGACCAGCGTGATTGTACTTTTAAGCATAAAATTAAGTCTCTCTGAAATAAATGGAAAGGTGAGTACACAAGTACTATGCTAAATTGCAGCTTTACTGGGACTAATGATTTTCTAGAACACAGTGGTTCAAACTATCAATGGGCCATTTCACCATCCAGTGTAAGCCCTGAATATGCAACAAAGGCAACCTAGTTAAGTGTTTAAACAAAGACTTCAGGAGTCTAACCTTACACGCCATTTCTTTTTTAAGAAGAAAACTTGTATTGGGCTTAATGCCTTAAAGCCCTGTCAGTCCGAAACCCAAGCTCCCATGAAGTAATAAATGATAGAACACTATTGTGTATTTTGTTGTGTAATCAGGCCAGCCTAAAAGATGCTAAAGGTAGTAGTTTTTCCACCCCCAAAAAATGAACCTGCTTCATCTTCTCTATGAAACATTTAAAAAATAAGCTACAAAATACAAAACAGATAGAAAATTTAAGTTTAATTAGTCTTAAACTAAGTCAGAAAAACACATTCAAACTGTCCACAGATCAAAATAGAACTTCACTCACATTCTGATTTCTACTGTATCATGCAGCTTTGTTTGCAATGCATTACATGTACCTGAACAAGATGATAGAGTGAGATATCTGATGGAAGAATTCCATGAGAAGTGTACTGGGGAAAGAGAGCAGCCCTAAGTTTGGGGTAAGGAGCCAGTGCCATTTTTAAGAGTTGTGGATCCACCTTCTTCAGAGGCTTTTCAGCATCTTCATTCTGAAGAACCTATATTGAAAAAGGAAAAGAAACAGATTATTTCACAAATAAAAGTACTTGCACACAGACACAATTTAAAATAAGATTTGAGAGCCAATTCCCATGGCTACTGTATTTTGTTATTTACTTCTAAACCATAACATTTTTTAAACAGATATTATAAACCATTATTTTTAAATATACTCTAATATTTGGTCTATTTTTCATAATGTAGTGCATCTTTGCTCCTGGGGCAACTGTGTGGTGCCAGTGTGATCAGCTGCCATTGTGGCACTGCTTGTTTTTGCCTCCCCTCTCCACAAATGCAGTGTCTGGCGCTGCTGCCTCACTTGTGCCCTCCTCAGTTATGCTACAGTTAATGAAGGATATTATACTAAAGGTATATTTTCAAGCTATGTATCAAGAAACAATTCAGTGGCATTTCCCTGTTAGTCTGAATCATGTTAAGACAACATCCCCTTTCATTTTGCATATCATAGCAGTAGATTTCCAGAGACAAGTAGCATAAGGTTAGTTAGCCATTATAGACATTACCTGATCAATACCTCCAGGTGCATACATTGTAGTTGCAAGAGCTAAAAGCGTACGACCTTCCAGCAGCATGCTGCTGACGCTGGCTTGATTACTAGGAATCAAGATCTGAGCATTTGCAAGACTAGCCTGAAAAATCATCTTTGGATCTAGAAAAAAGAAGTGAGGTTTTTGTCCAACAAAAGCAATGATTTAATGACATTATTAAATTATAACTTTAAAATCATTTCATATTTAAGAAAAAAGGTTAAGGTTTATTTAAGTCAAGCAATTTTCTTCTTAGTTTTATGCACATGTCAACAGATGGAATTATAGACTCTTCTTAATTTATGTAAAATTCTCATTGTGCTCAAACAGGAATTTAGTCTACATAGGGGGTTGGACTTGATCTGCTGGGGTACCTTCCAACCCTGAAATCTATGAAATCTATGAAAATCAGGTCTAGTATTTTACTTTGTGTCATAAATCAGTTTTTTTTTTTAACTCTACAGCAGAGACATTTTTGAAAAAATAAACCTTGAATAAAGGGTTTATTTGCATTTATTCACAATTGGTTAAACACTGATAAAATGCTTGGTGCTATAAAAGATGGATGGGATTTTTAGAAATACGTGAATAAGTCAAGAACTTTCTTAGTGATATTGACTGATTAATGTTGATATTCCTGGATAAGGAATGTATAACGTAAAAGATTGCAGGTAAGTTAACTCACAGTGAACACATCTTTGTTCTGTTGCTATTTAGACTTCTACTAAGGTATTCATCAGCATTTTCAATGGTACATAATCTCTCTCAGGTACTTACAAGACTCTCACCACTGCAGCATTTGAATCCCTCATATCTTTATCCTGGACACCCTTTGTGAAACATTGTATTCCTCATTTTACTGATAAAGGACTCGCGCAGAGAGGCTACTTGACTTGCTCAAGGTCCCACAAGGAGCAGAAAATTAATCTTAGCTCCCCCAAGTGTTTAGCTAACACCCTCCCACTTGACAGTCACTTAACAAGGCCAGGCTCCTACCTCTTGGGTTACTGGCAACCCCTCGACACTGCACTAGAAATTCAAACCAGGGGTGAGCTTCATGCAGTTCCTTGTTATCCAAAATAGGGCAATTCGAAGGAGTTAAACTGAAAATAAGACAAAAATAGTAGCATTGTGAATATAACAAACTGAACAGTCTCTAGGGCTGTCAACCCAGCACCAATCATAGAAGTAGAGCTCTGTACCTGAAGCTTTTAATATAACCTGAATTTTTATGAAAACCTTGTTTCATTGAATTGATTTGCAGAGTTTTCTCTATCCCACCCTTACCCAAAAATTTAAAATGTGTTAAATCTATACTGACTGAAGTGGAGCTACAGTAGCATTGTAATTGTTTAAACAAAGGTGTAAGCAACAATCCCTGAATCTTACAATTTACATTACCATTGTAAATACCTGACTAACTTTCATTCATATGTCAGAATGTATCATTCAAACTGAACAGCTTTTGTTGAAAGGATTTTCAATAACTTATCTTTGATTACGTTTGCCCTCATCCCACTGTTTGCTTCATCCCACACATTAACTTGCTTTCCACCCTCAATGTCTTCTTCTCATTTGTTTCATCAACCATTCTCTCCAAGAACTGCTAGAAAATATTTGTTCTGTCAGAACAGCATCTGTTGCCAAGATACTATTTGCTTCCTACATCAAAAGTGATGGCTGGGAGAATAATCCTAAAGCAAATAGCCTTCTCTCTTCTCAAAACACAACTAACCTTGACATGCAATTCTGCAGCAAATTCACTAATTAACATGTCAAAATTTTAGTCATAGCTGGGCCCAAACTGGACAGGTTCTAAATAGCACTGCTATTTAGTTCCATATTAAGATTCTATTACTTAAATCATTGCAGTGTTTCAAATGGTCACAGTAATAATGCTCTTCCTTAAATATTAAGGAACATGCAAACCGTCACCATATCAATCATAACACAAAGAAAGCTTCAACATCAGACAGCAAGAGATACTCAAGTGTCAGAGTTGAGCTTTCAAGGGCCACGCTAATTACTGTCAAGGCATTACAGTACCTGCCATGGGACAAAGCTTCAGTTCAAAGCACAATACACCTCCTTCCAAATTTTTCTTGAAGTCATTACTGCTCTGACAATCTTTAAATCGTTCTTTTTGTCAGATAACAAGAACTGTTATTCTTGAAAATTTCATCACTTGCTATCTAAATTGTATTTTACTAGCTTTCATTTTTAAAAATTATCAGAATATAAACACTTTTTTTCTGGCAAATATATCAAATAATTGTACCTGTAATAGTCTAAATAAGTGTACAGCAGATATTGCAGACTATACTCTAAACAGTAAAGGATGAAACAGGTATGGAAGTCCAAACCACTTGCAGTACTGTATTTTGGAACAGGGTGTGGATTTTGCATTATTCCTCCAGTGTGGGTCAATCTTAGGAGGAGCAGTTCAAAATCATCTTGCTCAGATGGGACAAAAATTCCATTTCTATCAAGGAAAAAGAAACATTACATACAAACATATATTATTAAGCACTTGTAGCTTTCACAGATGTGGAGGCTGAACACAACAGGAATTCTAATTATATTGTATAGTGTATTGCAGAAGCAACTATAACATGCAAAATACATTTGCTTACAATGCTTTCACAGCACCACATAGGGGTGTTATTATTCATTGTGGGAGGGACATGAAATATTGCATATTTCTGGATTTCCTCAGCACAGATAAAATGGACAACAGAAACATCTTTTATGCATAAGATCCGTGCATTGGTTGTGTATTTCTTGTGCTCCCAAAACTCCTACTGCATTCAGTGAGAAGTCTGGGTGTGCAGAGACTATGGGATTGAACCCATACTTTTCAGCTGATTCATACCATCTAAATAAATATATTTCTTTTTTTTGTATGGCATTGTACATCTTAAACTTCACACAATTATGCTTTTATATCCCAAGAGTCTGGTTCTCCAGGAATGTAAGCCTAGTGTGAACGCCATGGGGACACTTACCTCGCCAGCTTGTCTAATATTTCATTCCTTACGTAGCTGCTGCATAGTGTGTTCTGGTCAATGATATCTGGTGTCAGAGGAGGCCAGTTAGCTTGTTGACATAAGGTCTGCCTGTTGTGTGGAAGTGACTCTTCAATCCATGAGCAAATGCTAAGCCAGTCATGCTGGGCTGTTATGTGCATCCAAAGAACTTCAGGATCACAGGACTTGAAGTCTGAATTTTAAACACACAATGACAACTTGCTGAGGCAATACTGAAACTTGTAGCTAATATACATACCTTGTAAATAGGTAACTTTCTTTGAGTTAAAGGCAGTGCCATAACTATGTAAAACTTTACTAGTGAAAGTACTGCAATGTAATAGGCTGCAGAGAACACTAATACATGTCATTTGCTATAAATAGCAAACTATTTTGGGAAGCCCTTTTAACCCTTTCCTTGCCCTCTGATCCTCCTGAGTATATTTTTATGGTTGGATGAACTCTAAAATTTATTGGAGTTTTTGCCCTGACACTCATAAACATGTCTTTACTTTGCAACAGCAAAAAATAAGTAAACCTCACTCGTAATGTGTTACATCTACACCCATGTCACATATGGCTGCAAAGTCACCTCAGTTTTCAATGTGCAGTTCACTCATGTTGGAATACTTGCCTTCTGGTGATTTTTTAGGAAGAAGTATCATCTCTTGAGTGAGTGGATCCCACCACTGAGCCCAGTTTAACATAACCCTGTGATCTTTGTTGTTAATCCGATGCTTGTCAAAATTTAAAAATGTGCTCAGAACAGCTGTGTGACTGGAGAGATCTTCTTCCTTTCTCCAGTTCCTAAAACTGACAGCAATATTCACTCATTAATATGTTTTCATATTAAACCACAGTTTATAACACCAGTAATGTTAACAAGAGAGTTAATCAACTTTGTGTTTGAAAAGTGTCCATAGAAATTAGATTTTATATCTTCAATCAAAATTTTGCTAGTGCCTTGAATAAAGTAGCGTAAAGGGGAAAGAAGGCTGGTTAACTCCACTAGGTATAGCAGTAAGTATTCAGTATAGTAACAACTGATACAACAGGCACATGAACCATAACAGGAATATTTTATAATGAATCAGATATTTAAAAGCCTCTTAATGTGCGTTATTTCAGGGAAAAAGTAAGGTAACGATGATTAACTGCCACTGATTGTGTCCAACAAAAATAAGCTGAAATACCATACTGCATGTGCCGTAAGGCTTTAACATTTTTACATTTTAGCACAATTCCCTAGTTATTTAAGGTAGTACGCATTGCTGTTACTATTTTATTTACATTTACATGTATTTATCTTATTGTTGTGACATTGGCAAAAGCCCTCATAAAGTTGAAAATATTTAGCCATGCGCAGTATGCAAAGATTTTACACTATAGTCACAATTCTTGCATTCCTGAGAGCAGCAATCAGCTTTCAATCTCATGTAGTACTTTCCACAGTACTGACGAACCCACATGATATTGCACTTGGACAATCCCAAGAGTCTACGTTTGTCAGCATAGCAAAGCATGCCGAATACAAGCCTGATTCATAGTTCTTAGCATGTTTAAAAGCTTAACAATACTGTTAATTTGCAATAATAAAGTGAAGCTGCATTACCTGGAAAGAGAGTGCCTCTCTCTATTTTCCTGGAAGGATCCTGAATAAAAGCTTTCAACCTGATGAACAAAATCTATCATTTTCTTTTCTTTTTCAGAAAAATAGTTTTCTTCTTGCAGTACTCCCACCTTGAAGGCAAATTTAACAAGTTACCTGTGACTGCAATTCTACTTTACAAGTTAGTGCTCACATAAAAAGGAGTTGGGTGCTATTGAGATAGAAATAATCTATGGGAAAAAAACTTGCAGGGGTGTAAATAAATGTAAGAAAAAAAAGCATGGCACCTATCAAATCAATGAGAGTTCCAAAACTGACTTCACTAGGGCCAGGATTTCAACTTGTGAAGAAGAAAACTACACCAGGGTAAAGAAACATCACTTCAACTGCAGATGTAAAAAAGAGACAGAAAAGACACGGCAATGGCAAATTTCTAAGGCTGTTCCATGGAAATGGGGCAAAAACAGAAGTGTTTGTATCAGGCCAGCCCGGGGATAGGAAACAGCATTTATTCTACACAGAGTCTCTTAAGCGCTAATAATTTAGTGGACGAGCGAAAAAATTATTCTTTCACTTACCAGCAAATCCCGTATATTTTTATCAATAGTGTGCAGACATATCTTATGCAACTGCTCCTTCACATCAAAACCCTATAAGAGAGAGAGAGAGAGATTTCCTTCACAGGCTAATATAAATTCTGCACATGGATACAATTGTTCCAATCAAGACAAAGCACTTGTATAGAAGGTGCCGTGCTTGGGCAGGAAAACATGCGCTTGTATTTTCCTTCAATGATGTGAACAGGCAAATCCAGTAATTCTATCCCCTGGTCCATACAAATCCAAAAGGAAGCATCATAGGCACTCATTTCTTATAATTTTCACTAAAGGGTTAGTGTCCCCACCACCTGTGGAATTCAGTGGTGCGACAATGTTGTTTGCTGGACACTTCATATCTAAACTCTACCTAATAGTTCTTCAAAGACAGAGAAACACTCCTGTATGTTGTTGCTCGAATACCAGCTACAGCAACTGACATTAGCTAACTTTTATGTATTTATGTGTCTCCATCTTACTTTAGAGAAAAAATTAATTTGATTAAAATAGGGCTCTAGTCACTAGCCAGACTATCTTGAGACAAATGAGAGAAACTGCTAGCAGAAAGACTATTATCAGCTACAGTTTCTTATTCTTTTATAGCTTTTGTCCTTATTCATCGCCATCAGGAAGTAACAAGCAGTAAAGCACCAAGAGAAGAACATGCAAAACTTCTAGTAGGAAAAAAAAAAGAGAGATGTTAGTCCCCTCCCATCATATAAAATAAAATTTAAGGAATTGTGTGAGAACTAGCTAATGATTGTCAAAAAATTTCTGACAGATCATTTTGAAACAAGAGCATAATGTATGCTAGCTCTCAGCATGCTAGGACAAATAGCCCAATTGTGAGTTAGCCAGCAACAGTATTAATTCATCTCTAAATTTCACAGGTCATTTGTCTAGTTTACAAAGTATCTGTCCCTCAAGAGCTCTTATTTCTTACACTTCTCTAGAAATTCTTACAGTAGCTTCAAAATACAAACCCAAACAAAATTAAAGAACCCCCCCCACTAAAATATCCACTTTCTTTACTCACCATATTCATTAAAAGTTTTGAGGCCTCTTTAATATCGCCTTTCAGAAGACAGCTATAAACCAGATCCAAACCTATTCGAATCAGCTCCTGAAGACTCTGAGCAGGATGGTGATGCACTCGGAAAAAAGTCTGAGCTTCTGGTATCAAGTTGTTTAAAATGGCCTCAGCAATTACTTGCTAAAAAGGAAAAAAAAATATAGATCTCTTTTAGAATAAGATACTGCAAATCCATGCAACTTACCAGCCTTGTGTTCCCTTTAAGACCTGAGCTTTTATCAGTTCTTTAGAGAGAAATGTTGATCATCCCCTTGAATACATTTAATAAGAATGTTCTAAACTTGATTTATTTTTACCTCAGGAGTCAGTTTTTCCCATGCTGGACTCTGTTCTATTTGGGGCATATCTTCATCAAAATCACAACTTATGTTATTTGCCTGCCTTCGAGGAAACTTGATCATAAATGTTCTCAGTTCATTAATGTAGGTGGTTAAAATATCCACGCACTTCTGCAAGCAGTTGTCAAGTTCTGTAGAAAAAAACAATGGATCACTGATGAAAATAAATGAATGCTACAAAGTTCACATTTACTGCTCAATGTTTAGCATATTATCTTTTGATCTCAAATGCAAAGCACACTGGAACAAATATGGGCCTTAATCCAGCAACTGCATCTGAATGAGTTAGGCCTCTGACATCACTGACAGTCCACAAAGACCTGCCTTCACTGATATGCTTGCAAGATCAGGGCCCTAGTTAATGACATTAAGCTTAAACTAAGTCAGCCAACAATTAGTTATACAACTTATCTTTGGCAAGACAGATCGTGATATATGGTGTATAACCTGACAAGTGGGTAAATGGGGAAGTCTTTCAGAGAGGAAGGTAAGTGGCAAGGGAAATAATAAAGGCTTCTTTTGGAATTCAGTCGTCTTAAGCGTTCAGTCAGATCAACTCGTATTCCTATCTCTGGTACTTCACAGTCTGATGCTGGCATCCCTAAACACGTGGAAGTCCCACAACCTTTGGTGGGCTGCATGACTAATCCAGTGACCTCCTTGACCAGACAGTTTGGTCAGTTATTCTCTTATTTAGCATGTGTATTGTATCCAGGTAAATTGTGCGTGGCGTTATCCAAGTGAATATGATATTTTCAACAGTCAACTCTCCAGCCCAAATTAATTTCTGCAAACTTCAGAAGCAGAGTTTTGGAAAAACCTAATGTCTGTGTAAAGAGTTTGGGATACCTAAATATTAAGATACACTATTTAGGTTCTTACTAAAAAGGGCAAAAGGGCCAAGCATGGCATTAATGCCCGTAAAACACGCTAATCATTTTACCTTCTGTGTGGATAAATACTTCTCGGATTTGCTTGTTAAGGAAAGCCAGGGTAAGATTCAGCAGTTGCTCAGAGAAGTGTTTGCTCTGAGCTTCCATATCATTTTCTCTGATTGATGAGCAAAGCAAGTCCAAGGCAGGCCTCAGTTCTTCTACACCTGCAATATGTATAAGATTAAAAACACAGGCACAATACATTACACAACAAAAATTAAACTAATGATAAGCCATAAAAGATGTCACCCAAGTCAAAGAAACTTATGCAATTATACCACTTTGCGTTCACATCAATAATGTGTAAAGAAGCATAGTATTAGAATACAGACGAAAAATTAATAATCGAATATCTTGGGTAAGTTATCTCTCACTCATTTATTATGTAAAAGCTTAAGGAGCATCATCATTCAAACATGAACCACAAGGTTGTTAAATAAACTGGAAACTGTCCTGTTTTACAGGAAAAAAAATGAATATCCACAAACAAAATCAAGACAATTAAGCATTAGTGAAATTTAAAATAATATAATGCTTACTTCTTAAGTAAAACTGTGATGTGATATTGGTAGACTGCTCATCCACAGAGCAGGCTGTAGAGAGACTGAAAATATTCTCTTTACTTTTTAAAAAGAAGTCCACTGTGTCCAGCTGACGGTTCTCCAAACCAGCCTAAAGAAACATATAAAAAAACCCTAGTCATATGTATTCTAAAAAAGGCATACATTTTCCCTTTCAATTTAGCTTTAATAAACTAATTATAGATAGCAATAAACACACTCATAGCACATATTCAGGCAGACACTGTATATTCAAACCAGAACTGCAGCCAAGAGCATGGAGCTAGCCAACCTTCCATCCCACGCCCAGGAAACGCTTCTGGACTAGGGAACCAGCATGGGCAATCTGAAGTCCCCACACTTTGATGGCTGCCAAGACTTTTAAACAATGTTCTTTATTTTCTACAAAAAATGTAAACTGGGCCCACTGTATGTCACAAGTGGTTTTACTATCTGTAACAAAGATGTTGATTTTTTTTATCTTTGTGGTAGCATATAGATTTCATAGACATCAGGGCTGGAAGGGACCTCGGGAGATCATCGAGTCCAGCCCCCTGCCCAAAGGGCAGGAAGTCAGCTGGGGTCATAGGATCCCAGCAAGATAAGCATCCAATTTACTCTTGAAGGTGTTCAGTGTAGGTGCTTGAACCACCTCCGCTGGCAGACTGTTCCAGACCTTGGGGGCTCAGACAGGAAAGAAATTCTTCCTTATGTCCAGCCTGAAACGGTCTTGCAGGAGTTTGTGACCGTTTGACCTAGTCATCCCTTGGGGTGCTCTGGTGAACAAACTTTCCCCCAGATAAACTTATAGGCAGCCATCAGATCACCCCTGAGCCTACGCTTTTCCAGGCTAAAGAGTCCCATGTCTCTCAGTCTATCATCGTAAGATCTGTTTTCCTGACCGCTGATCATGCGTGTGGCTCTCCTCTGGACTCTCTCAAGCTTCTCCACATCCTTTTTGAATTGTGGAGCCCAAAACTGGACGCAGTACTCCAGCTGCGGCCTCACCAAGGCCGAGTATAAGGGGAGAACGACGTCCCGGGATTTGCTCGAGAAGCATCTATGGATGCAAGCCAGCGTTTTGGTCGCTTTATTAGCCGCAGCATCGCATTGCAGGCTCATGTTCATCTTTTGGTCAATGATGACCCCCAAGTCTCTTTCTTCTGTAGTGCTATTCAACGTAGCACTGCCGAGCCTATAAGGATGCTGCAGGTTTTTCCTCCCAAGGTGGAGAACCTTGCATTTTTCGGTGTTAAACACCATCAGGTTCTCGTCCGCCCATTTGCTGAGCTTGTCCAGGTCAGCCTGGATCACCCGCCTGTCTTCTGGCGTGGATGCTTTGCCCCAAAGTTTGGTGTCATCGACGAACTTGGCCAGTCCACTCCTGACTCCAATGTCCACATCATTAATGAAGATGTTGAACAGTATGGGTCCAAGGACAGAGCCTTGAGGGACCCCACTGGTCACAGGGCACTACGATGAGTGACTGCCATCAATTACAACCCTCTGGGTCCGACCACGGAGCCAATTTCCCAGCCAGCGGATCGTGGTGGACCCAAGGCCACAACTGGCCATTCTGGCCAAGAGGTGATCGTGGGATACCAGATCAAAAGCTTTTTTGAAGTCAAGATACATGACATCAATCTCTTCTCCCTCGTCCAGGTGATAGGTCACCCGATCATAGAAGGAAATGAGATTGGTCAAACAAGACCTACCCACAACAAACCCGTGCTGACTATCCCTTAGGATGTTAGCCTGGGCCAGTCCCTCAAGGATGGCCTCCTTAATAAACTTTTCTAAGATCTTCCCCAGGATAGAAGTCAGGCTAATGGGCTTGTAGTTTGCTGGATCCACTCTCTTCCCTTTCTTGAAGATCGGCACCACATTGGCCTTCTTCCAGTCTTCGGGCACTACACCAGAGTGCCAGGAGTTTTCAAAGACCCGTGCCAGGGGCTGGGCTATGACGCTCGCCAGCTCCTTGAGTACCCTGGGGTGCAGATTGTCAGGGCCGGCTGACTTGAAGGTATCCAGCTTCTCAAGATTTTCCTTCACGAGGTCAGCATTTATGGAGGGTAGGGGATCCCCATCACCCAGATCTCCCTGTCCCATAGCAGGCATGGGCATCCCATGGGACTGATGAAAGACTGCAAAGTCAGTGATGGGCATAGGCTTGTAAAGTTTGTTTTGGCTTTGCAAGGCAGAGATGATAAAACTTGGCTCTAATCATATTATTTAAAATATCATCTGTAAAACCCTAGAAAACAGGCTACTGAAAAAACAGCACAAAGGCTTTCAAAATAATGTAATTTTCCATGTACTGTTCCAGGCTCTTGATTAAGGGGGAGGGGGACCATTCCTTATAAAATGCATCATATTTAGTTTTGCTTTTTTGCTATCATTTCCTTATTTGGGGGGTTTCTTGTATTCTTTTCCTACCCTTAAATTACTGACGCATACTCTGACCTATAACTCTAGGCTAAGGGAGCATTTGGGGTGCTGGAAACAACATTATTTCTAATGAAATATTAAAGCCAGTTCCTTTTGCTACTTTGCAGAAATATTTTCTTGATCTGCAATAAATGAACAATATTTATTTTTACCTCTAATGCATGTATGGGAATTGAACATCTTCCCCACCCATTGAGATGACAAAGCGAATCTACAATTCCAGCACTGCCATAGATTATCAGTCTGTTCAAAAACTCTTCTTGAGTTAAACCAAACAGAATCAAGGAGAGACCATGATCTAAACAAAAGAACCAAAGAGTCACTACACTTTTAAAAAATAGTAACTTTAAACAAAGCAAGAGACTTTCTACTGTTTTTTTACATAAATGTATAAAGCCAGCTTCCCCTTTCCTTATGAAGAAAACATCTGTACATGCTTATATAACATATATCAACAAATATAAAATTATAAGATGGTATATCTTCTCACAGGACCTATGTAACTTAGAACGGTAAACAAAAATGAAAGCACACGTGACATTCTGAGAGGTATTTATATGCCTAGTAGACAAAACCCCATATTAACTAAAAGGAAATCTTTATCAAATGAAAAAGCCTAATCCACTAAAATACTCCCCTACATGTGTTCATGTCCAGGAAAGGCAAAATGGAAAAAAACATGTTAGACACTCACATGACACTGAAGGAGACCATTACTTGGAAGAGTAAGAAGAAATGTGAAATAAGCATCCATGGAACCTGTGTTTTACTACTTGGGATTTAGTTAGTCAAAGGTATATAAGGCTTTTCAACAACACTGGGTGCATCTATGAGCTGCTTAATGTGCAGTAGACAAACTACATATTACAGCATCATGGCAAAAAGCCATGCTATTAGGCTAATGCACAGCAGCATTTCTCTACTGCACATTAACTGTCACGGAAAAAGCGTACGATCGCACTTATGCGCAGTAGGGCATCTCACTGAGAATTTTAGTGCTACCTTTTCCAAGTACTAAATTCAATGCACAATAGGCACTGGACATTAATGAATGTGTAGATGCGCCCACTGCCCTACAACAAAATACTAACTGCTTTAAGTTCAAGTTTACTGTACTTCAGGTATCCAGCATATAAGATTCTCTAGCAAAGAAAAGTTAAGGAGCATGTTTAAAAAATGATTACCAATGCAACATGTATTTACACTACAGTGAAAATATCAGCTAATGTGACAGGATTCAGGTTTCATAATGGGGGTTAGGGTGATGCTGCTGCTAAGCCCAGAGGTTGACAGCCCAAAGGTTACAAGTTCAAGGCCACAGCAGAAGTGCTCATGGAGTGGCCTGTCAAAGTTCAACAAATCTGCAAATTCTGCCAAGTACCTCGTCGCAAGAACATGAAAAAGGAAAGGAAAGAATTTAATAATGAAGTTGACAAAGGCAAGGCAACTAAGTGCTACTTAAAACACATGATTTAGAAGGAAAGTGTGGGCAAACTCTCTCAAGAACAACAACATAAATTTCATTTCCAGGTCACTTGCTTATTTCCCAGCCAAAGGAAACTACTGGAGTGACAGGAATATGATGAGAAAAAATGAGGAAATATTTTTAAGTGAAAAAACAGGATAAATGAAGTGACCAAGTTAAACAGCCAAAAGGATGCAGTAAATGGAAGAACCACAATCTGATTCAAGGTTACTTTAAGGCCACATTCTCCTTTTAGATCGGGGTAGGCAAAATGTGGCCCGGGGGCTGGATATGGCCCGCAAGGCCATTGTAATCATCCCGCGGAGCCCCTAAAAATTTTAGAAAAATTAATATTTATCTGTCCCTGGCTGCCTATTATGCGACCATCGATGGCTTGCCAAAACTCAGTAAGCAGCCCTCCGCTCAAAATAGTTGCCTGCACCTGTTTTAGATGCATATCATCAGCTTCTAGGATTGTCAACAAAAATGACATAAAGGTAACCCCACAAGACAGGACATGATAAAACTCAATTTATGAGACACAGGATGAATTACTGACTTAGAAAAAGTCATGTTCCAAAATAAAGCAAAGATTTAGCAAATGCATCTGTATTTGTCAGGTAACCCCCAAAATAAGATCAGATGATTACAGATTTTCAGTTGCACTATAATTATTCATATGTTTTTAGCAAGATCAATCAAGTCAATACATCAAAGATTATATAAACAAACAAGTCCATAGTTTAATTTATATGAACTGAATTTCCATCAAAACTGGGTCACAAAGTTATTGTAGGCCCCAGTAAAACATTCAGCATACCAGAAAAGTACTTAAATTATGGAGAACCAGATCAGTAGAAGGGAAGCATAGTATGATATAAACCAGAAGTCTTCACCCTGGATCAGTTTAATCTAAACAAACTCACCTGTCAGAATGAGACATAACTGCTCCTCTCCGCTACAATCCACATAAACACAGTCCTTCCCAAGGTGATAATGTGTCACATCTTGACTCTCTAAATCCCACAGAGCAACAGTCAATCCTTTGGTACTCTCTGACAATGCAAACAGTGCACTAAATCCTGTCACAGATTTACATTCAAATTTCATTATATCTTCTAATTCTTCCATGTGGATTTTTTTCCACTGTCTTCCTGTATCATTATTTGCATAATCCTTCTGTGTTGACTTGGAAAGGGTACAAGCAATATCTTCTGGAATGGAAGCCAAAGTCTCCTCTGATGTCTCATATGTTTTAGAACCATAATGTTCAAGATGCGGAAAGTACTGGTACCAAGGTACATTAATATTAGGTACAAAATTTGGAAACTCTGGTCTCTTTGACATGTTATATAGTGAGAATAAGTGTGCCTTCCATGACCTATTTTAACACAGAGAGATTTAGAAAAATCAGCCTGGTAGCAAGTCATTTACATTTCAATTTTAAAAGCCTATCTTGACAAAAAAATTAATAGTAATTAAGATTTACAGATGACACTCAAAATCCTGCATTTTACCCTCAAACTATTACTCAAGTGTTGTAATCCAAACTATTTTAATACCAATTACTTATTTGGTGCAAATGAGTTGTGTATTTAAAGCTACATTAGCTCATATATTTCACTTAGTATTTTATATTGATTTTTTTTTGGCTTTTCTCATAAATTGCCCAAGGATGTCACTACTGACTGATTTTTAAACTGTATTTTTAGCCAGAGATTAACTTTATGAGTTCACAGAATTGGTATAGCTTTAGCTTCAGGAAATTAAGATCTTTAGTAAGCTGTGTTCATCTCCAAGAATAGCTAAAGATAACATAAAATGCTATGTTTGAACAAGAAATATTTAAGAGCATATGTATTCATGTATGTTGAACTCACAAAAAGTTCAAGAAGAATTGTAGCATGATGCAAAGTCTACAGGCACTGGTTTAAGTGTAAACCAAAGAAATATAAAAAAGTTGTTGGTGTCCAAAGATTAGTTTGGAGCTTAAAGAAAGTAAGTTATGATTTCAGACCATTTTCTAGCAGTAGTCCAAGAATCATGTACATTTTTAAACTAAGGTGAACGTATGAGCTTTCATGATAATTTCACTTGCATCATTTGCAGATAAAAAAATAAATAAATCAGTCACGCAGTAATAAACAAATTCCCTAGATTACTTTGCAAGAGGTAATGCAACAGTTTGCTACAAAAAGTTTTTTGTTTGAGGGTTATTTATTTATGTACCTGTCTGTCCGGAATGGAAACTTCATAAATTGCATGCTATAGTCAGAGCTAACAAGCTCATCTTCATCAATTCCCTCCAGTTGTTTAACAGGGAGATTTTCAAAACGTCTCTTGCAAAGTAGATGCCCAGGAAACTGTCTGGAAATGAAGAAATAACATCATTCAAGGTTCACTTCCTCCAAAAAGTGTTTTTTTTAAGATACAAGTGTGTAGACTGTAGCCGTGTTGATCTAAGGGCATAGGCAGACAAGGTTCTTTGGGTGAATTTGATCTCTTTTATTAGACCATCTTAAATAGTTGGACAAAAAATGTTTAAGCAAGTTTTCAGGTTCAAAAACCCTTCGCCATCCAGGAAGAGCACACAGCAACTGCTGAAACTTCCTCAGCCTGACGAAGGGTTTTTGAACCTGAAAGCTTGCTTAAATTTTTTTTTCCAGCTATTTAAGTTGGTCTAATAAAAGATATCAGATTCACCCAAAGAACCTTGTCTTTTTAAGGTACTATTTTTCTGTGTACTTTTCTATTAACAAAGCCAAGAAATCCTTTTGATAATAATAAAACATTAAATAATAGCAGAGAGAAATGGACCCTCTCAAGGTGAGAACGTTCTAAGTAAATGATTCATGTCATACAAACCCAAAAAAGGACCTGTAATCCTCTTTCATACAAGCAACACTTGCAGGGTCAGGCACTTGGTTACCAGGTCTTTGCTTAACAGTACTAATATCATACGTCTAGAGACTTCTACAAGATGCTACTACCCAGCACTGTCTAATAATTCACAATAAATCTACTGAGTCTCTTGCTGCAAGAGTACATTATTCCTATTTACTCAGGTGGCAAAACATATTCTGAAACAAATTAACCTATGAAATTGAAAGAAATCTGATTTGTTAGCAGTCTTCTGATATACTTCCCGGCTCATTCCTACCATAAAAAAACTAATGGATATTTGGCTTTTGTCTACAACAGGATCAAAATTAAGCAATAATTAATTTAACCAACCTATTAAAATCCATTTTGTAATTTTGTGACAAACATACCTGAAGTACAAATTTAAATCAACAGCAATGGCATAATGAGAGGAATTGATTATCACAGCAGTGCTGAGATCAGGTGACACCTTTACTGACTCGAGAGATGATACAATGGACTCCTCTGCTTTCTCATCCTGAGCATCCCTTTGGTAGAGTGCAACATTAATGTTTGCTAATAATGCACCATCAACTGTGTCAAATACATCTTTGTTCCAATGTCAAAGAAAGTGATGGATTCCAAATTGCCCAACAGACAAAGAATACATAGAAAATGAGATAATTACGTGGTTTTATCTGACAGTCCATGACAATATATTCTAGATATTTAGAATTATTATACATTTGTTTTGCTGTTGTACTCAAAGAAATAAAAGAACCTAATCAGGATCAGAGGTCTATTGTGCTAGGTGCTGTACAGATACAAAATGACCCACACAATGCATCAGAGCTGACAGTTATATTTCAGAGGAGGCAATGGGTCACAATTGCAGGTACTGAACTTCCTTTTTAGAGCCACCTTTCCCATCCCTGAATTTTGCACTAGGACAAAATGTATTTTCCTTATGAATGTAGAACCTGTGCAAAACAGGTTTTAATAAACTGTCATTTAGAACACAGAACAGCTTAAATTTTGGCAATACAAATTCCAAACAGAGTTTTAGATTGACAGGTTTAAAGTTGAATCAAACACTGTTTCAAAGGACTGACATAAGACTACTTGAAAAGTGCTCACACTTTTCTTTTGGATGCAGCTATGTTTTGTTTTTAAACTTCAATTTAAGCAATTCCACATAGGAAATTTTACCCTGGACAGAAGTCCAGTTAGCAGGAAAAACTGCTACAGAATTTGATCAACTTCAAACAATACAGTCGGGGTGTGTTGGAAAATACAACCTATAGCTTAACTTCAAAAAACATTTTGAAATTATTTTTTATAATCAAGACAATTATTTTTTATAATCAAGACAATTATTAGGAAAATAGTTTTAGTGATAAATTAGAAACTGAATATTAATATAAAAACCCTGAACACTTCTGAATCTGCTTTGATTTTTGTGTGTACGTGCATGCATGTTACTATTTACAGTCAACTATACTCAGAGGAAAAGGAGAAAACAACATACACAATGCAAGAAAAAACTGGCTAGGAATAGATTGTAGCAGAACAGTTTGTGAAGCAAATGGTTGTTATCCATCAAAATGAAGAAAGTCAAACTTGAAGAAACTTGGACTTAATCCTGATTGTGTTTTACTTTTGTAGCAGTATGATTTCACACTTTCAAATGATTTATATTGGGAGACAGCTGCTATTACAAAGGATACATATCCAGCCAGAATTATCTAATAAAAACAGAATGCCTCTACAAAGGTTCACATCTGCTACTCTTTCCAAGGCTTGAGAAGGCAATTTAAGGGTAATGCAGTCACGTGCCTCTAATTCTGAATTTTCTCCAGGAAAAGCAAGGTACACAAGAATAAAGTTGTTGACAAACAGTAACGATGTGTTGTTTTTAAACAATAATATCTTCATAGATGATATTGAAGAAAGATCTGCAAAAGTAAACATAAAAATATAAAACCTATACACTTCTGGATGCTAAGATATCCAAAAGGATAGTTTTGATGACAGTACATAATCCCAGTTCTTCTAATATTTCTCATGTGATGTTTTCTATACTTCTAATAATTTCTGTTACTCTTTTTGGGGGTGTTGGTTGTAGTTGTGTTGGTCTAAAGACATAGGCAGACGAGGTTCTTTGGCAAGTGTGATATCTTTTATTAGAACTAAATAGTAGAAAAAATTGTTCTTTCCAAGCTTTCAGGTACAAACACCCTTCTTCAGGTGTAGGGAGAGTCTGCAGGTGTTGTGTGTTCTCCTGGCTACGATAGAAACCAGTATGTAAAAACACAAGTCTATTTAGTTGGTCTAAAAAAAAAAGATACCACATTTACCCAAAGATCCTCATCTGCTTGTTACTCTTCTCTATACTCAAATTGATCCACATTTTTCTTGAACTGAAGTGTCCAAAACTGGACAAAGTGCTCTTTATATATGAGAGTTCACCAACTCTGAACACAGTGAAAGAAAAACATTATGCGACTATCATGGGATGCGCCTATTCAAGATAATTACCAAAATTGCAAGATTGGGCTTTGGTAATCTTTTTTTTTTTTTTTTTTTTCATACTTTGACCTAGAGGTGCACCAATACATCGGTCCCATATCAGATTGGCACCAATATAAGGAAAATTAACAGTGTCGACAATCTGGTTTTTGGCTGATGCGGCTGATAATGTGGCTGATAAATGTCTCGTGCATGCGTGCAGCTGCAGCACAGCACGCAAGCAGCCAGCACAGCTCCTCAGTGTGGAGAACAGCTAGGTCTGGCTGGTAAGTCTGTTGTGGGGGAACAGGTAGGGGGAGGGAAGGGGCATGGGGGAGGTGCAGATTGAGGCCCTACTGTGGGGGAAGGAGTGGGGCTGGGGCTGGGGCAGGCACTGCACAGCCGGGGCAGGACACGGGACGGAGCCATGAGCAAATCGTCCAGGGGTGCAGGGAGGGGGTGGCGGCTCCTGCTGCTCCATATACCCCAGGAGGGCATGGGGCATGCACCCCTGGATCTATGTGTGGGATGAGGATGGGCTGTGCTGGGCTCTTCCTGGCAGGGGGGCTGGGGCGAGTGGCAGCAGTGCTGGGAGTGGGGGGCTACAGATTGGTATTGGCCAATATGGTTATTAACAACTGGCCATTGTTATCAGCCCAAAAAATCTCTACCAGTGCACCCCTACTTTGAACCACTCATTACTTTGTACCACTTTGCTTCCCAGTAGTTTCTTACTTCAGGCCTGTCCATTTGGACAACTGATAAGTAAGCACATACCTCATGAATACAGAGTTGAAAACCCAAACGTTATAGACAGCATGAAAATATTTCACACACTCCTAAATGCCAGCCCTGTATCCCCTAATTATTTTAAAAGCTACTGGAAAAAAACCCAAAAAACTGGGCCCCAAAATTGCCAGAATTTTAAAAATATGGAAAATAGACTGAATGTACTCACAAATATTTTTAATTTCAAGGAGCTTTTTAAGCATATCTTCCTTACAGCTGTACAGGCAATTCATGTCCGAGTTGCCATCCTCTGTACTGAATTCATAGACAAGTAATTCACAGTTTTCGCTAAGAACCAGTAGTTTTGGCTCGTTTGCAGGGGGACCATCCTCAAGGTCGCTGTCCTCCCACAGGAAGCTAAGGGCACAATGTGCAACGCATGTTATTTGTGTGCGGGACCTTCTTTCCAGCCGCAGCCTACTCCCCAAGCACTGGACGCCTACCAAACAGCTGAGAAGTGTACACACGCACTGTGCACATACACAAGTCTACACGCACATGCATACACACCCCCTTACACACACACAGAAACACATGTATACGCGTACACACACACACAGATGCATGTCCACATAGGAACACATGCATATGCATACACAGAGACCTACACACACGTACACTTACATGCAGAAACACGTGTGTATGCACGCACACCCACAAACCCTTACATACACCCAGAAACAAACCCAGAAACACATGTACGTGTGTGCACATATACAGACACCCTTACACACACAAACATGCACATACGCATACCCAGACCCTTACACACGCAGAGAAACACATGTACATGTACACACACACATAACCCCTTACACACACGCAAACACACATACACACCCTTACACATGTGCGTACACACACTGGCACACACACAGACCCTTACACACAGAAATACATGTGTACCCATACACACGTGTACACGTACGCAGACCCTTACACACACACAGAAATACACGCATACACACTCTTACACAGGAACGCACGTGTACACGTACACACACGCACACGTGCACCCCCAGCCCGGGCTGCCCCTCACGCCGAGCGCTTACTCGGTGCAGGCTCCGGACCCGGCGCTGCCATGGCCACGGCCGGCTCTGCCCGGCGCCAGCCCCCGGACGTGCAGCCCGCCCGAGGCGAGGAGGCTGCACAGCGCGTCCTGGCCCTGGTTGAGCTTGGCCCGCACCGCGTCCCGCGGGGGGCCCGCGCCCGCCTCGCCCAGGGCCACCAGCAACACCCGCAGCCCCGCCATGGCTATGCCCTAGCGGCGCCCGGCCGCCTCACGACCCCCACTTCCGGCCCAGGCTGAGGCAGCCGCGGGCGCCACCATCTTGGAAGAGACCCTCGCTTCCGGTCAGCTGAGAACCCTCCGCCCGACGGCTGGGAGGCTGTCAGCCCCGCCCCCTCGGACGCCCGGCCCCCGGCGGCCAGCCCCGCCCCCTCCGACCAGGAAGTTGCCGGCGCTGAGGCTGGAGCGGCGGGACGGTGGCCGCGCGGGACCGGTGCCCTCCGATGGCGGAGCGGGAGGATGGCGCTGCTGGGCGGGTTACTGGGTCGGCTGCTGTGGTTCTCCGGGCTCCGTAGGGGCCGTCATGCCCCGGGGACCCAGGCCATGGAGCAGGAGCGAGCGCTCGAGGTGTATGGTGACTATCCCTGCCGCCGCTCGCGCGCGTTCGGCCTGGGGCGGGGAGGGGGGTCCCGGGTGGCCCTAAGGGGCAGGGGGAATGCCCCCGCCTCTCGTCAGGACAGGCGTGCTGTGGAGAAATAAGGTAATTGGAGGGAAATACGGTAATAGGGAAGGGAAGGTCTGGGAGCTTTTTCACCTCCTCCCTTCCCCTCCCCCTAGCTAGAGGTAGGTTTCCTCCGCGGGGTGCGGGAGTCTCTGGGTGGAAAGGGTTGAATGCCCTGAAGGTGGTGGAAATTTCTCCCCTTCCTGCTCAGGGGTGCCCCCCTCCCCCTTTCTGGAAGGGAGAGAGCGTTTGCACCAGCTTTAGGGACTTCTGGATGGGTCCTGCAGCCCAGTGCACCCCCTCTGGGTCCACTCCTGCTTGCCTCCCCCCTACAGCAGTGCCTGGAGAGTCTCCGGTTCCTCTCTCAGTCTCATTTCCATCTCACCAGTGTGAGCCTTCCCTCCAAAACCAGGAATGAGTCGCATCCCAGTCAGGGGATGGGAGCATTCAAGGCGCTCCTTGCAGTGCAAGCACTGAGCTGGCTGAGCTTCCTGAGGCAGAGTGGCAGGGGAGGAGTGTTTCTGCCTTGTTTCGGTAGTGGTTTTGAGGATTTCCCAACTCCCTCCAGGGGTCGGTCCTAAATGTGACTTTTTGTTAAGTGATCTCCATGGAGGGGCTGATTGCTGGGAAAGATCAGCTTTTTATACCAACAAGTCAGTCTGCCATGAGGCACAGCCTTCACAGAAGAGCCTGGGTCAAGCTGAGCAGACTGAGACCTGGATATGGCCGCATCTTGGGCAGCCCCATGTGCGAATGTGGTGTCCAACAGACATCGTTCTTCCAACTCTTTAGTTGGTCTAATAAAAGATATCACCTTTGCCTAGAGAACCTTGTCTGCCGATGTCCTTAGACCACCATGGCTACGATCAACAAACGTCACAGCACTTCAAAAGCTGTACAACTGCTCCTCACTTAATGTCAAGTTGAAAAACACAACTTGAAGCAAAGCAATATTAAGTGTATCCAGTTATGTCACAGTAATTAACCTACTAGCAGGCGGCGGGCAAACAATGTTATCACTAAACATTGTGCAACTTTAAATGAGTCTGTTATCTAATAGATCAGAGACATAATAATGAAACAGCATTTGCCAGGAGGACGTTAAGTAAGGAGTACCTGTAATCTTTACAAATGCCCAGACGGGGCAGATGGGACCTGCACATTGAACAATAATACTGTACAGTGGCTTATAGATTTGGAAGCTGATATCTGGCAGCATATGAAAAAAGAAGCATTTATTTGGGCAAGAATGCACAAAAAGATTCACTCATCTGTTGTATTTTTAAAGCAACTAAACACAAGGCTCCTCTCAGTACTGGGGGTTGTGGCTGCGTCATGGGACAGAGAGTCAGAAGTTGCACCCTCTGACCTGTTTTGCCACTGAATTACTGAGTAACCTTCAGTAAAGAACTTTGTCTGGCTTTCCTGTTCTGTTAAATACTAAACCGCCTCGGTAGGTGAATCTTGCAACATACTTCTGCTTGTAAAGTGCTGTGGAAGCCTTGAATTTCAAGTGCCATAAATTTGTAGGCTGCTATAGGTAGGATCTTATGTTGGGCAATTTTAAAGAAACTGCTCTTCTTTAAATCTGGTGCGCTCCAAAAAAAAAATTAAATAGTGTGGGAAGGAGTGGTAAAGGGACGTGGAAGAACTTACTTGGGTACTTGTTGTCAATTTAAATAGCTTGTAATTATTTTTTTGACTTAATGCAATCTTGTACTCTCTTAAGTACTTTAGGAATTCTGGGAATATTAATGGCAGGCAAGGTTCTTTGAGTAAATGTGATATCTTTTTATTAGACCAACTGGGCAGTTGGAAAATGGTTCTTTGCAAGCTTTCTGATACAAACACTCTTCTTCAGGCATAGGGAGAGCCTGCTGGTATTTGTGTGCTCTCTAGGGTCGAATAGACGCTTAAGCCAATATGCAAAATACAGGTCAGTGAAAGTGAAAGTGAAAATGCAAATGCATGGCAGTGAAGATCAGAGGAGATGGGAGTTTATGGGTGTGAGACGGGTGGGACACGAGAGGAATGTTGCTGGGTTTTCGGTTGTAGCCGTGTTGTGATGTCTTTTTATTAGACCAACTGAGTAGTTGGAAAAAAGTTCTTAACAAGCTTTTGGGAGCAGTCACCCTTCATCAGGCATAGGGAGTCTCTGGCCAGCTGGTAGAAATGAGAGGTTACCTGGGGTTATCAGATGGCAGGCATGTTATCATGTGCCATAAATCCATAATTTTTTGTATCCAGTAGATACATCAAGTCGATGAGAGTAGGTGCTTGGATATCTCAGCTCAGCAGGAACAAGCAAGTAAATAATAGCTGTTTCCTAAGCCCCTGCTGGTGTGAGGATAATTTTGGTAGACTGAAAGGCACCTAGATTCAGCTGAACTGGATTGAGGTGACTTGTCCCAGTGGGATTAGTTGGGTATAGAATCAAGATGCTGTGATTCCCAGTCATGCCAGATGTCATATAGCTGTGAGAAATATAGGACTGGACAGTGTATATAAGGTCACTGAGTTCAGTCCCCTGTGATTGCAGGTATCCATGCAATAAATGTTTGCCTAAAGGGGTCTGTTGGAGCATTTTGTTGAAGTGTGTTCTCCCTCCTTCCCCTCCCCATCACTCAAATCTTGCTGAATCCATGTAGAAGGTAATGTGTCTTTAGGGAACACCCACTAAAACACATTCTAAATCTTGCTTTGGGATTCATCTTTAAAACTTTGTGAGCTAAATAAAACTACTACTAGTAAAACTCCTTCTATTTGCTTGTACAATGAAATGTGTTTAAATTATTACAGGGTACAAGAAAAGTGCCCTGCAAGGATTAATGCTCTTTAACATCGCACATAACAAATGAAATATAATTGGTTCCCACGTTTTATATGACAAAGAAAATTATTCCATCTGAGGCTTATTTTTAGCTGGTATGGATAAATATGGATTAGTGCATTATTTTTGTATTGGCCTCCTTAAGATGGTTACAAAATCGTCCATGTGAGCCCATGCCTAGGAGTCTAAAGGGAGTGGGGGAGAAACAGGAATGGAAAATACACTCTTTCACACATACTTTCACTCAGGCTTGCTTTTGCTATCTGAAATAGTACTGAATAAAGTACTTGGCAAAAAAGGAAGCATTTTGTCTCATTTTAAATGGATCATCTCCCCTTGTCACAATATGATTATGAGTCTTCCCTCTGGAAAAAATGCAAAATTTTATCAGTCTCCTAACTTGGAAAAAAATGTTCTTAGAAATGGTGGTGTGGTTGCAGTCTTGTGGTGCCTTTAACTACTGTGGCACAAATCAGTGGATTCCTGTTATCATGCCAACAGCACCATGCCCCAATGTGTAGAGAAACGTGTATGGGAGCCCACCATTCACTTGTGCAGCTGTTCAGTTATGTACCATTGGAGGCCATAGTAAAAGGATTCCTTACTAAGCTAGTTGACCTTCAGCTTGTGCCCTAAACCTTAGATTTGATAAGCCTTTCTTGTCCTAGCTCAGTGGGGGGCAGCCTTGTTGGTAGCTGTGACACATATTAGCCCTGCATCCTTCCCAAGCGGCACTCATCCCTTTTCCCTGCCCAGTCTGCTGCTCAGCTTTCCGCTCCCTGGTCTGTATGCCCTTTCTGATCTCCTGCTCACAGACTTCAGCTCCTTTGAAAATGTCCTCCTTAATCTCCAGCTTCACAATAACTGTCAAGTAATTTAAAAATAAAACTATTAGTAGCTTCCTACAAGCACACGAGCTGCTCAAAACCTCAACTTGTGCTTTTTATGCTTCAGATATTTAAAACCAGAGCTGTTGGTTAAAAGGGTTTCTTCTCTACTAACGGATAAATTGAATTTGGGCTTAATGTCCCATAGAGCATCAAGACTAGCATGCCCAGGGACTATGTTTCTAATATTAAGGACTATTCTAGTTCTTGGTGTCAGATAGGTGCACAATCCCTTTGAAAGTTGTAAGTTGGGTGTTTTATCTCATGGGGCCTGTTTGAAAATCCCAGCTTTCACCACAATAATGGCACATGTTTAATGACTTTTGAATCCAACCAAGATTCTCGCTTCCAAAGAGGCATTAATAGTCGGCATTTTATAGGACTTGTGAGGACAGGAAAACATTTTACAAATATGAATTTGTTTAAATCTGAGCCACCTAAAATCATAAAGACAGATGCATTATTTTCATTTATTACCATGTGGTCTATAAATGACCCTGTAGAAATGCTGCTCATAAAATTGGAGGTCAGATGCAAGCTGTGGCTTATGTGTTCCTTGAAGCACTCTAGTCTGTAAACAGCAGTGATTTATTATGCCAATAGAGTGAGGCTTCAGCTGCATGCTTTTTCACTAACATTAATTCAGTTGGATTATTAGCTATACTTCAAGTACTCAGTAATTGGATCTCATACACTGTCTAAAACACAAGCACTCATATACAAACTTTATAATTTAGACACTCACATGATAACTGAAATCTTAACACTGTCTGGCGGTTAATTTTACTAGAAAGTAAAACATTTTGGTTTGATCCCTCTCTTTAATGCAGCAGTACGTTCTAGACCTGTATGTAACCAGTGCATCGTATAGTCTAGTGATTCTCAACCAGGGTGCCGTGGCATCGCGGGGTGCCTTGAGATCCTTTCAAGGGCACCACGCAGTGTTAGCACCATTAGGTGTGCAAACATGATTCACATGATGATAAACCCAGAGATTTCAAATAGGAATCTGTAATGTTAAATGTGTTCTGAGCTCTTATGGGTTTTCTGAGTTCTTTGCAACAGAAGAATTGCTCTGTTAATTTTCTGTGGTCAAAAAATAAGTGAAAACTAAGTTGGCAACTTCTCTGGGATGCCTTGTGTCAAAAAAGGTTGAGTATAGACTATAGTCTTAATGGCTGTTGGTAAAACTCCTGAGGCAAGAAACTTCAATGGGTTAGTTTCTGGACTGTTAAAACCTGAGTAACTTTAATTGAAGTCTCTGAAAGAACTGAATTTTTATAGAATCAGAGAGAAGTAGGGCTGGAAGAGACCTCCATAGGTCATCTAGTACCATGCCCTACCTGAGACAGGGCAAAATGGTTTGGATAGGGATGATCTTTTTAAAAAAAAAAAAACTTGAGAAGTTGCTGACAACTTTGAGTTCAAAGTTAGCTTTTATGGCAGGGGTGGGCAAAATATGGCCTGCTGGCTAGATCTGGCCTGGCGAGGCATTTTGTCTGGCCTAAAGCAAGTCTGTTGACCCTACTGAGCCCTGGCATGGGTGACAGCCTGGGCTATGGCTCTTGTAGGGCTGGTGTGGCATGGTGGCTGGACTAGGTTTTTTGGCAGCCCCAGCAGTGGCTCCTTCTGGCTGCTGCTGCCGGACCAGCCCCACTATCCAGGCACTCCAGCCTGTCTGGGAGTGGGGTCTGCACAGGTAGGCAGTGCTGCAGGCAGGAGGATGGGTTGGGGCCACAGGTGGGCAGGGAGCTGCTTCCAGAAGCAGCTGGGGCCGGGATTACAGGGTGGTGATGCCCTGGCCCCATGCCGAGAGCCATGATCCGCTCCCTGCATGTCCCTGTGATGACTGCTGGTTCCATGGGCAGGGACGAATGGGGAGCAGATTGTGTCTCTGCCCCAGGCCCCAGCTCCATGCTGTCATCAGTCTGCGATCCCAATTCCTGGTCCTGCCTGACCATGCTGCTCCCCAATTTGGCTCTCCATCTGCTTGCAGCCCCAACCCATCTGCCCAGCCACGTGCCCTGCCCACGCGGGTCCCGGCAAGTCTCTGTGGAGACCCCAAGATCAGCAGGCGGTGACAGCATGGGGCTGGGGCCAGGGCAGAGCTGTGATCCACTCCCCGCATGCCCCTGCCTGTGGAACCAGCACCTGTTGCACGGACATATGGGCAGCAAATAGTGGCTCTGCCCCAGGCCCCAGCCCCGTGCTGTCACCGTCCTACAATCCTGATCCCAGTCTCAGCTTTACCTGCCCATCCCACTCCCAGGTGCTGCTCCCTGCCCACCCACAGCCCCATCCCAACTGCTTGGCCGTGCACAGGAGCCACTTACGGAGTTTTGGTGAGGTGCTGTGAGGGGAAAAGGGTACTGACCTGGCCTGCGACAGCTCACTAAAACTTCCTAAGTGGCCCTCTGACCAAAATAATTTCCCACCCCTGTTTTACAGTCTGTATTAAATACAGTAGTAGTTGTAGAATGAATAATTATTTGAGACTTTGACTCTCTTGCTCCCAAATAAGTAAACTTAAACTGGAGGCACTTAGCAATCTTCAGGATGTCCTAAATTAGATTATAATGAGAAATACTGAAAATAACAGAAGCCTACAAGGCTTCCTGAGCCAAATCTTATGAAGTGCTTTTATAAGCTGTGCAAGATAAAGACTTTTTATTTTTTGCTTTCAATACGTAAAGTACTATGCACACAATTGGAACTGTTACCTTTTCAATAAGGTAGGCATGGACAGCCACAGAGACTGTTTAAAAAGGGCTTGATATAGTCACAGGATAAGCTAGAATTCACATGAGTTCTGTGTAAGGTCTGTGTTTTGACTATCAGACCAGAGCAGAATTGATGCTTCTAATGTTAAGTGTCACGGACATAGAAATATTCTTAGCATTTTTTGGCTTCTGTTACTCTTGGGTAAACTGAGCAGAAAGAGGTTTCAGTAACCAGGCGTTTTCTGGGAATGAACAACAAGAACTGCTAGGAAGACAACTTCTTAAAACCCTGTGAATTTTTCAAATGTTTCTACTTATAAAAGTTCCTTCATTTCTGGTGTATTCTCTTCTGTTTTAGATATAATTCGAACTATTCGGGACCCAGAGAAGCCCAACACTTTAGAAGAACTGGAAGTGGTAACAGAAAGCTGTGTTGAAGTACATGAGATAAATGAAGAGGAATATCTGGTTATAATCAGGTTTACTCCAACAGTACCTCATTGTTCTTTGGCTACTCTCATTGGTAAGATTTGTATTTTATTCAGGCACCCTTTATTGTTTTTTGTTAACTCTATAGCCTTTGCTTTTACTAAAGGTTTTTCACCTATTTAACTTGGAATTGTATATTGGAAACTGTTAACAAAGCTGAGAAATACTATAATATTTTTAATTTAGTCTCTTGATAAACCAAATAAATCTTCTAGTTTGTGTTTAGGGGGATTATTCTCCAGAGTTCTTTGTATCAGTGTTTCTTGCAACAGCCATACCCAAAAATAATGGAGAGAGGCCTGGGGCTGCATGTGCATGATTTCATGACTTCTGCCTGTTAGGCCCAAGCTGCACTATAGTTTGGATAATTTTTGGCTTTACAGCAACCTTTTAAAAATAACTCTTCCTAATAAGGATCTTGCAGTGTTTTGCAATTCAGTATAAGTATTCATTTTTAAGTAGTGTACTGCAAATGCACAAGTAGCAATAATTCAGTATCAATCCACAGGAACGTTTCCAGATGGACTGCAAGATGGCTTGGTGCAGAAGTAAACCAAGTAACAACCTAATCTTGCTTTAAGCGGTCTAAGTATTTACCAACCATGGTAAAGACGTCTTACAACTTCAATGGCCAGATTATTTTAAAAATAAATGAGACTGAAGCGGTAATGTATTACTGAGACTTATCTATGCGTACTTCAGCAATACCATGATAGTGTGTAGTGACCAGAGACTATCATAAGGTGCATTGTGTTTCCTTCAGAGAGTAACCATCAGGGACTTAAAAAAAAAAATAAAGCAGAAAACCCCAAAAAACTTGTGAGGTGAGCTTCTGAAGTTATTACACTCACAAAACTCCCATTAAAGACCAAAAACCCCCCAAAGATTAGCTCTTTAATAGCTTCTGTATCCAGATGTGTCATATATTTCAAATATATATATTTTAGTTTTAATGATCTGGGATTCACCCCCCTGATATTCGTCTGAAGGAAGGTAGTTGATAGGAGACCATGTTTAGGCGGGATATTTGGATTTCATACGTGATTCCTTCATTTTGCCACTGGTAAAGAAGTTTAGAGCAAAATAGTCTCTCAGATCTTCAGAATTATGTGAGAGGCCTTTGTTTTTATTTTTAAGAGATCTTGGACTAAAATAAAGCTCTGTTTTGCTTATTCTCTTTAACTTCACGTTGAGGGGGTGGAGGATTGGCTATACCTGTAACATAACTAGGCTTCAGTTCTGTAAAGACCTTATGTTGGAATGCATCAGGTCTGGCTCATTTTACAGTCAAGAGGTTACCAGAGGCAAAGATTCCCAATTGACATATTTTAAATACTTTCCTTAAAAGAAAACCAGTGTTTGAATTTGAATGAGAGAAATCGGATTTGAATGGAAATCGGGTTTCCATTATTGGCTGGAATAATGGAAAAGCAAAGGTACACGTAAAACATTAACTTACAAAATAAATACTAAATAATTTACTTACAAAAAACGTGATGCCCAGAAGTGTCAGATACCTCAACATCAGCAGGGCTGCTCGCATTTGCAACATGTGTAGGACTTTTGCTGCTACAGAAGAGTGAAATAGTTGGCTAACCAAAGTGGATGTGATTCCTGGGGTTTGATTTCTGTTGTGTTGCACAGCCTAAGTCACAATTCCTTATTCTGTCAAAGAAAAGGGCTACAATAACCATTTAAACCCATGTAGCATGTGGAAATAGGCTGTAAACTTCCTGTCACCTGCACAGCTACTTGATTTCAAGTTGCTAATTTTTCTTCTTTCTTACTAGGGATCTCTCAACTTGGCAGTACCCTTAACGAGAATCGGTGTAGTTGCTGATGTTAAATCCTCTTTGATACAGTGAAAAGGGGAATAACTAATAGCATGGTGTCCATAGAGGATTTTGAATCCCCACCTCTTCTCTGTCTGAAGTAGACAGGATTTTTATTGACCTACAGGGCATTTTGCAGGGCCTGTATATTTTAAGTGACTGTTGGGGCAGAGCAGTATACTTAGGTGTTGGTATTACATGCTGCTGTTTGATAAAGAGGGGAGTTGTTTGTTCAGTTTGTTTTGATAGATTTTATTTTAACTAACTAGCAGGATATGCAGAGCCTATGTGTGAGTGATTTTAATTTATTCAAAATTTTAGAAGGGCATTTTTTTAAAAGTCTAGGCAGATAGCAAACATCAGGCAGAAAGGAACAGGTAGATGAGAGAGATGAAATATCTTTTTTTCTGTAACTGTTAAGGCAGAAAGTAGGGCAGGGTAGCACTGTAGGGACTAACTGGTTCAGAGGAACATGAGTTTCACAGGCAATGACTTACCTTGTGCATGACTTCAGATTAACATGGCTAATAACATCTGGGATTATTAAAAGATTAGTCCTATGGGGACTAATAAAGCCAGGTGACTGTAAAGTTGGCCAGATATCCGTAAGACTCTTCTCTTGTAAGGAACACCTGGACAATGATCTGACCTGTGCAATGAATTAAAAGAACTTCTTCATCTTTCTGTGCTGGTTTTGATGCCTAAGGAAGTGAACACTTTACATTTTTATATAGTTTTCTCTAGGTTAATTGTATGCAATCTAGTAACCTGTCACTACAAGAGTTCAACTGGTGCAGTAATACATTTAAATAATGCTGCATTTAAATGCTTATAGGTAATGTGCAGTGTTCACTGTTGCATCAGTAGTTAGTTTAATGTATTAAGCCAGATTTAAATTGTAAACTCGCCACACCAGATTCTTCTGTGGCTTATATAGTACTGTACACATGACCAGCATTTAACAAATATAATAATGTACAATAGAAACCAGTTAACTGCTGATTAGCTTGGGTGTACAGCAAGCTCTGGAGGTTGAGAAGGATTCCACTGGATTGTTCCAGCTTTGTAAAACATTTGAAACTAATGCTAGCTTGCTAACTAGGGAAAGTCTTTCAGAAGAAATGTGTTTAACTGCAGTTGGCAGGATAGTAGTAGAATCTAACCTCCAGTGGAAGAATGTAGAGAGTGGAGAAAAATGAGTGTGCAACTCAAATGAGGTACAGCACTGGCTTTCCTATTAATATGCTGCCTTGTTGACGGGGGGGAAAAAGCATCTCTTGGTCAGAGTGGTGTTCATTTTTGTTGTCATGTATTAATTGGGCGTTCTGTTGAAGATGCTAAAGAGTGACAGTTGTCAACTGTATTGGCATTCTTGTGGATGCAAATAGTCATCTTTTTTTTTTTTTACTTTTTTGATGCAGGGCTTTGTTTACGAATAAAACTTCAGAGATGTTTGCCTTTTAAACACAAGGTAAAGAATTTTTATATTCTCTTATCAGACCACGTACAAGGGTGTCAAATAACAGGTTTTGTTTTTTGGCTTTTTGTGTAAAAATACCCCTTGGGATTGCTTACTTATATCTTTGACAATAATTTAAAAGCTGTCTTTCTAAATATTGCGTATGTATATTTCCTGGACCTTAACAGCTACAACATGCCAACCCTATCAAATAGTGCGCAATCACAGCATATAAAGGAAGTTTGTAGTAACAGTGACTTTGGCAAATGCTTTGAGAAAAAGGAAGTTGAGAGAAACTTCCTTTTGAGAGACACGGCACTTGGTGCTCTAAGTTTCAGAAGTCTAGCAATAAAGAGAACCTGATTACCATCAGTTTTCTGAACACAAATGACAACCAATGAACTATGAAAGACAGGACACTTTAACTATGACTGTTTTAAGTTCTGTTGATGCCTTACCAGAAAGAACTGTGGGCCATTAAAATGCTTCAGAGCATCCAGGCATTGTGACTATCATTGATGTTTAACTACTTACTGGATTTTTCAGTCCCTGAGAGAGACTGTGGGCAACCACAGTTCATCCTGATTGAGGAAGTAAGCTGACTTGAGGGCAAGATAGCTAATATGCAATCTGCTATCTTTTTAAATGTTTGACTTTAGACAGAACTTGATAATGCAGACTCCACTGGCAGTGTAAAGGTAATCTGTGAAACAAAAAACTGAGATAGACTGTTAGTGGTTTTGCTAGAAGAGTGTAGAAAAACTGCAGTGATTTACTTATGGAACTAGGTATGGAAATGAGATTTGTTTTCCTAAACTGAAGAACTGCTATATTTCATAGTTTCTAGGGTTGGAAGGGACCTGAGTAGATCATCTAGTCCAACCCCCTGCCATGGCAGAAAAGATTTCTGGGGTCAAACGACCCCAGCAAGGTGTTCATCTAACCTCCTCTTAAAGACCCCCAGGGTAGGAGCCTGCACCACTTCTCTTGGAAGCTGGTTCCAGATCCTAGCCGCCCTGACCGTGAAGTAGCGCTTCCTAATATCTAGCCTAACTCTACCCTCTGCCAGCTTGTGACTGTTATTCCTGGTCACTCCTGGCAGTGCTCGGGGGAACAGGGACTTCCCCGGTGCCTGCTGGTTCCCCCCCCCGGCTTGTTTGTAACAGGCCACTAGATCCCCCTCAGCCTTCTCTTGTGGAGGCTGAACAGGTTCAGGTCCCGTAGCCTCTCCTCGTAGGGCCTGCCCTGCTGTCCCCTGATCATGCGAGTGGCCTCCTCTGGACCCTCTCCATGTTGTCCACGTTCCTCTTGAAGTGTGGCACCCAGACCCGGACACAGTACTCCAGCTGTGGCCTGACCAGTGCCACATAGAGGGGGAGTTATCGCCTCCTTGGACCTGCTCAAGATGCATCTCTGGATGCATGACAAGGTACTGTTGGCCTTCCTGACCGTGTCCTCACACTGTCGGCCCATGTTCATCTTGGAGTCAGTGATGACTCCAAGATCCTTTTCTGCGTCTGTACTGACGAGAAGGGAGTTCCCCAGCCTGTAGGTATGGTGCCGGTTGTTCCTCCCCTGGTGCATCACCTTGTACTTGTCAGTGTTGAATCCCATCCTGTTCTCATCTGCCCACCCCTGTAACCTGTCTAGGTCTGATTGCAGCCTATTCCTCCCTTCTAGCGTGCCCACATCCCCCCACATCTTAGTGTCATCAGCAAATTTGAACAGGGTGCTGTTTGACTATATCTGATTAGGCTAGTGGTCACCCTAATCCCAAGTAGCATTTCTGCTCTACCTACTTTATTGGAAGGTTTAAGAAATCATGTAGTAGGGAATTTTTGGGACAAACCAGCCCTAGGAAAAGCTTATTTTAACCCCATTAGTTAAAAGTTGACTTTGACCTTCCAAAACTCACATGTATTTACAACCAAAGTAACTTCAGGTTTTGGATTTCTAAGAGTTTTCACTCCCAAAGGACAGGATTATAACAAAATAACTAATGCGCATTTGCCATCTCTTAAAAACACGGTAGAGATATGATGGAGACTGTAATAAAATTGGGCACGTCTATACCTCTCCATACGGTGATGTTGTTACTGTGCTGTGCTTTAGTACCTCCTTTTGGCAGTACTAAAACACAGCAGTTACAGCTGTACTGCACTGTATGGGTGGCGCATTCTTAAATTTTCCCTGCTACATCACCATAGCAGCGTGCTATGAGCAGGGAGTGATGGCAATAGCTAGCGATCGCATGTAGACCTGTGTCATCTACAGCCATAGTGCTCTGCACAGAGACATAGTGCATCTCTGCATCGCCCTAGAGCGATGTGTAGATGCACCCACTGAGTAGCCAAGGGAACTTGACTGCAGATGAACAATGCAGTGTTGAGGTCACTTAGTTAAAAATACACCTGTTTCTTGGGTCTCCTCGGGTTTTAGGATGAGTTAACTAGTACTGATCTATTAATTATTTGGTACTGAAGATATTGAATTATATTAGCAGTTAAACTGTTGTAAAGGATATCCTAAAGCAGTGTGTGATGCAGCAGATATATAACAGTGTTGATTCATAACAAATCACTTTTATTACACTGCTGAAATGAAAGCTAATTAGGATCTGTGGTATTTTAATTACATTTGTAGTTCAGTCTTTTAATTTTACAGCAAAAACAGTATTACAGTAAAGTCACTACAGTAATTTAGCCTTTGCAGAGAGTTGGGGTTCAGTCTATGGATATCATTCATATGCTGTATGAGAATAGCCTTTAGTTGAGAGCTGTTACCTTGATGGCAAGGCAACACAGTTATGAAATAGTAAGGTGCTGTTGTGACAGAGTCTGTCCTAGCCTTATACATTTTGACTTGGATGCTTTAGCTCTTCAGGCTTTTAAAAGATGAAGCATTATTAGCTTGTAGGAGCTCCTCCTAGAAGGCTTTTTTCTCAGATGTGTTTTATCTGTTTATGAAAGTAACCGTTGCAGTGTCTCTTGGGCCACCACCTCCTGCACTGTGGTCCAGAGGGCTGGCTGGAAAGATAGTGCTAGCTCTTTGCCCAATTTCCAGCCGTTTCACTACATTACTTGTCTATGTGAACAAATTTCCAGCCGTTTCACTACATTACTTGTCTATGTGAACAACTGATAAAGTTATCACTGCAATGCTTTGTTACTCGTGGAAGGAACATTGGCCTGTGCAATTGCAAGATGGAGGGGAGATGTCTGTAAGGTGGTGAAGATGTCATCCAGAGTATGAAAAAGTCTCACACAGTTATTGAAATAGTGAAATAGCATCGTTAACACACACACTGCTCAAGTAAGTGTTCTTTGGACAAGATGTCTACCTTTTAGCAGTGTAGGAGTATAACTATTCATATTTGCTACTAACATTACTTATCTCTTACCTAGCTGGAAATCTATATATCAGAAGGTACACATTCCACTGAGGAAGACAGTAAGTGAATCTTGTAAATTAAATGAATGTAGCTTCTGATTCTGTGGTTGGGAGGGTTGAGGACAGAGGGGAGGTGGAGAGTGCAGTGGCAAAACCGTATGATAAAACATGCTGTTTTAAGAAACCTTGGAAGTTGGTTCAGCTTGTTTATGTTGCACGTAGATATATCTTTGAGGCATACTTTTAAGGGAAAATAAATAACGTGCTGTAGATATGCCAGTGAATAAACTTCTGGAATTTACTGAGAGTGTTTGATCTTGCAATTTTTTAACATCCACTGAGATAAATTTAGGGCTGTGTGAAACTGGCGTGTTTCAATTCGGTTTTGGGTTTGGCCATTTCGCAGGACTGTGATTTGTTTTGGTGCTTCAGATCACTGTCCTGTTTTGTTTCAGTCAAATCTGTTTCAGAGATTCGGCTGAAATCTCTGATTGGGGCCAGGGGTTGCAGGGCCCTAGCAGGGAGCAGGATGGGGCTGTGAGTAGCTTGTCCTGGGGAGGGGAAAGGCCACTGCCCTCTGTGCAGGCAAGGAGATCCCTGCACATATCTCTGATCCCTTTCATGACGTGGGGCTGCACAGGGCGGGCAGCGGTGGTGAACGTACCCCGGGGCGGATCTGCTCCCTGTGGAGCCAGGTTGCGCGGCAGGGATTCCCCAGCCCTAGGTTTGATTCCCCAGCTCTCTGATCATTCCCCCAACTCTTTCTGCGGGGCTCAGGCCCCTGGATCCACGTGCTGGGTTTCAGCAGGCTGCCGCTGCAGGCTGGGGCCACAGTCTTTTTGGCACGGGCTGTGCCAAGCACTTGCCGCTAGCCCCAGCCTGCAGCGGCAGCCTTCTGAAACTGTGTGAACAGAGTGGGGGCTTGCACCCCCCAGGAAGAGCTGGGGAAATGATCAGCGAGCTGGAGAATTGAACTGGGAGCTAGATGTCAGTCCTTCCCCCCCACCCTCTTTCCCCTCCCTCTTCTTAGTTTTTGTTTCCCTGAAAGCCTGGCTCTGAAACTCTGAAATTCTCCGAAACGTTTTGGAGCCTTCCAGTTTGTTTTGGAGCCTTCTGTTTCAATTTGGACTCGGTGTTTCGGGTGCTGAAATGGTCCAAAACACCTCCAAAATGAAACGGCTGCTGAAATTTCACACAACCCTAATGAATATTTTTTAGCATTTTTTAAAGAACCTACAGGACCTTGATACTGTCTCTTGCATGTTCAGTTTAAAAACTTCTGCCTCTGTTTTGAGAGAGAGATTTTTAAATAAAAAGCCAATAAAGACTGTATCCATGCCATGTTTCAAATTTTTGTTCTTTTTTCATTTTTTGCCTTAGTATGTCTAAAAAATTTTTGACCAGGGAAAATTTGTGTTTTGTTCTTCTTCTCCCCCCTGCCCCCAGACTCTTTTTCTTAATCATATCGCTAGAAACTGCAGTAAGATAAATTCAAACTATACAAATGCACTTTTTTTTAATAAGTGAAAACGATTGATCATAGGAACAACTTATCTAGGGATGTGGTGGCTGTTGTCTCACTTTTAATCGGGTGCGGGGAGTGGATGTCTTTCTAAATTATCAGCTCTAGCTTAACCAGAAATCATGAGCTTGTTGATGGAATCAGTTGGTGACAGTCTGTGATCAGTATTATGCAAAAGGTGAGACTAGGAACCTACTGGCTTGAACTGCAAAAGTTCAGGGAAACTTGGATTGGTAAAATGCCTGACTTGACTTTTCATCTGATATTTTGCAGTCAACAAGCAAATAAATGATAAGGAGAGAGTAGCGGCTGCAATGGAGAATCCAAACTTGCGTGAAATTGTGGAGCAGTGTGTCACAGAACCTGATTAGCGGCTACAGAAACCACAGAGCTATGATTGTTTTGATACATTTGTTTTAATATCTTTGTAAAACCTTAAGGCCTTGTGTTTAATACTTGAGTTCTTTATATCTGCTGCATGTTTTTTTTTAAGGGAAATCATTTATAAAACAGATTTAAATTATAAGGAGGTAGGTTGCAGGATATAAAATTAAATGAAGTGTGTAATTTTAAGAATTTGTAATATTTGGTGTTAACAGATAAATATTTTATTGCGTTATTAAGAGCCAGCTGTGTTGCCTTCTGATGCGCATCGTGATATAAAACAAGTTTTGCAGGTTAAGTTTCCACTTTGTTCAAGTGGAACATCTCAATCACTACGCTGTAAAAACCCATAAATAAATATAGATTCTTATAATGAAAAGCTAGTTCTTGTTTTGAATCTTCTTGCTCTAATCTCACAAATTTCTCTTGCTATATTAAACAGAGAAGTAAATGTCTTCATGTGTCTTCACATATCATGTATTTCCACACTGTGAGTCATAGAAGCTGAAAGACATGTAAAACTTTATTTGTTATTTTAAATTTCAAAATACTGTTGATTATTCAACAAATTCAAAATATTGTTGATTATACAACCTCAGTGGTGATGTTTTTTGTGTCCTTAAAAATGGAGAACTCCTAGATTTCAAATGCTTTTTAACCAGGAATCTTGTGCAAAAAAGCACTTCCTGTGCTGTTTTTGATACCTCAATAATTAAATGATTGTGAATGAATAGGCAGAAACTAGAATGACATGTTCTTTTCTTTCTTGATGAAAGCTACTTGCAGTATGCTGACTTAAAATCTAGTCAAGTACAGTCATGGAGCCAGGAACATATTGCTAATAATTTCATGCAATAGGAATTCTATAGTTTCACTTAGGACCAGTTTTCATGACTGACAGAACGGAAAACCTAGCCAATTACAGTCAGATCTGATAAGTTAAACTTTTAATTTAATGAAAATGTGACCCACTTTTCTAGTATTATGTCAAAGCTTCATTTTCTGAGTCTCTCTAGACTTTTGGTGCTTGAGATTAGCCACAGCATATAAGAGTGCAGATTTAGAAAAAAATCTCTTGGGCTAAAAGTACAGCATATTGGGAATGAATATACAGGAAACCAGTGCAGAAAAGAGGTAGCTAAAGAGTGTGTGCACTTTTAATTCTTCAGCCTTGTTTTAAGTTCTGAGCACATCAATCAGCAGGTTCTGCAGAAGCCAATGCAGGGTACAGATAGATGCAACAAATATAGCAATACAAGAGGTATAGTGTTACCTCTGCAGGATTATAGTGACATAAATGTAGCAAAACTTCTACATTCAATCCTGCTCTGTTCCAGGTCAAAGTTAGGGTGTTTTTAGTCAACTTGCACTGCTACAGTATCATGCAGATGGAAATTACAGCTGATGCATGCTCCAAAGCAGCAGCTGCTCCCCTCCTCCTTTCTAAAACACCTCAAACCTGTCTGTTCGTACTCACCGTATATCTGGTCTTTTTGCACAAAATGACAGTATCTCAGTTCAAAAAAGCTAGATCTTTTCCAATTTATGTATTCTTTTGATAGGTCTTAGAAAACTCCACCAAATGGTTATGATTGATCTCTTGGAAATAGTATGTGGCTTATGTTTGTTTAATTCCTTCACAGCTTGCAAACTTTGTTCCTGTAGCTGGTGTGTTTTCTTTTTTTTAAACATCTGTTTTGTATTGTTAGGTTCTTCTGTAGAACTACTTTGGAGGTATTTATACTGTGCTAAATGCTGTAGTGTTTGAGAGTAAGTATGCAGGTTTTAACAAACAAATGTATTTGTGTACCTGGGGTTACCTCAGAAATATCTGATGTTCAAGTAACTTGAGAGAACAGTAACAAACTTAGTTTTTCATATTTATTTTTAGATAGAACTAAGTTTTTTGTTTTCTAGTTACCTGTTGGAGTCCAAAAGCAATCAGAAATGGCTTGTGTGGTTAATAGGGGTGTGCAAAGAGGGCCCTATTCGATTTGGATTTGGCCCAGATCAGGGGCAGTGATTCAATTTGTTGATTTGGATCACTGTCCCTGATTCAATTTGGCCGAATCCAAATCTGAAGATTTAATGCTAATCCTGAAATTCAGCAATTTGGACACAGGCACAACTTTAAAAGTTTTTTTCTACATACCTTGAAGTAGCAGGCGCAGCTTGTGAGCGCTGCAATGCTGGGGTGCATGGAGCGTCCCACAGGAGTGCGGGGGGGCCCTCCATGTGCTCGGCGGTGAACCCAGAAGTAGACAAGAAGTATTTCCAGTTCTCTTCTGGGTCTGCCATGGAGCTTGCTTTCCACCCCCCCCACCCCCCACACACCCTTGAGCAAAGCAATCGGCCGCAGGGGGACCCCGGGTGCCCCTCCAGACCCAGGAGACACCAGTCACCGAGCGGGGGGGTTTCCCAGCATACTTCCTGGCAAACCTGGAAGTGGACCAGAAGTGCTTCTGGTTCACTTTCAGGTCTGCTGCCGAGCATGCTGGGGAGCCCCCCATGCTTCTGTGGGATGCTCCATCCGCCCCAGCATTGTAGCACTCATGAGCTGCCTGGTACCTAGAAGTCTGTAGAAAAAACGTTTAAAGCTGTCTCTCTATGTCCGAATCTTTCCGAATTGATTCAGAGAGATTAAAGGGTCCTTTGATTCGATTTGAATTTGGATATTCAGCCACTGAATCAGGCCAAATCTCCACCAAATTGAATTGGAGACCAGAGCTTCGCAGAGCCCTAGTGGTTAAGATCATCCTCCTTCCTTTCTCTAAATAGCTACTATACAGTCAATTAATATTTTAACATTTGACATACTCTATGCTGTTTCCTTCTTCTTAGAAATGGTGCAATATATGTTTAAGATAACTTTTGTAACTCCTCTGAGCAGTATCTAGACATTAAATTTGTTAACTTGAGCCCCTGTAAAATTATTACAAGGGAATTAGAAAACTTCACAAATTCTGATGCTTTCAAGCCTGTTTCTCAGTATGGGTTTGAGTTGAAATATGTGATATGCATAGAAAATACCTTTCAAATCACTACTTCAAACATGAGTTCTCACTGCATGCCTGCTAGTTATGTCTGGAGCCAGTTGGGTACCTTGGCCTGAAGTGCAATATGAAAGGAGCAATTAGTGACTGACAGGGGAGACAAGGCTGAGCTAGTCAATGAGTTTTTTGCCTCAGTGTTCCTGACCAGGGGTCAAGATAAGTCTCTGATTGGGTTCTTGGAGGGGCATCAGAGGGTCACCAGCCCACCTACTGTTGATGGTGACTTGAATGAACTGGATGTGTTCAAGTCAGCAGGCCTGGATAAGCTGCATCCAAGGGTACTGAAGAAGTTGGCTGGTGTCATAGCAGAACCACTGGCACAGCTGCTTGAGCACTTATGGCACTCGGGTCAGGTCCCAAAGGACTGGAAAAGGGCCAATGTGGTCCCTATTTTCAAGAAGGGGAAGAAGGAGGATCTGAGTAATTATAGGCCAGTCAGTCACACCTCCATCCTTGGAAAGGTCTTTGAAAAGATTCTGAAGGATCATATTTGTGGGAGTCCAGCAGGAAAAATAATGCAGCAGGGAAACCAGCATGGATTCGTAGCAGGTAGATCTTGCCTGGCCAATCTGGTTTCATTTTATGACAGGGTCACAAAACACTTAGACGCAAGAGTAGAGGTGGATGTTGTTTTCTTGGATTTTAGCAAGGCCTTTGATACAGTATCTCATCCCATTCTCATAAATAAATTAAGAGGCTGTGACAGATGTTTACATGGTCTGGTGGGTGGCAAATTGGCTTGAGGCTCATACTCGGAGAGTGGTAGTAGATGGGTCGGTACTGACTTGGAAGGATGTGGGTAGTGAGGTTCCACAGGATTTGGTCCTTGGCCCTGTACTCTTCAATATCTTCAGCAGTGACTTGGATGTGGGTGTGAAGTATACTGTGTCCAGGTTTGCAGATGATACTAAATTGTGGGGTGAAGTGCACACACTGGAGGGTAGGGAACGATTGTAGGCGGACCTGCACAGGTTGGAAAAGTGGGCAATACACAAGAGGGTGCCATACAACAAGGACAAGTGCAGAGTGCTGCACCTAGGGTGCAAAAATATCCAGCACATCGACTGGCTGGGAAGTGACCCTCTCAGCAGCACAGAAGTGGAAAGGGATCTTGGAGTCATCATGGACTCCAAGGTGAATGTGAGTCGTCAGCATGATGAAATCATCAGCAAGGCTAACTGTACTTTATTGTGCATCAACAGATGCATGACAAATAGATCCAAGGAGATACTTCCTCTCTATGCAGCATTGGTCAGGCCGCAGTTGGAGTACTGCGTCCAGTTTTGGGCACCGTACTTCAAGAAGGATGTTGATAGACTCAAGAGGGTCCAGAGGAGGCTACTGGTATGGTTAGGGGCTTACAGGACAAGCCCTGTGAGGAGGGACTGAGGGACCTGAACCTCTTCAACCTCCACAAGAGAAAGCTGCAAGGTGATCTTGTGGTTGCCTACAGATTCATTAGGGGGACGCAGCCAGGGATTGGAGATGCTCATTCACCAGGGTGCCTCTTGGGGTAACAAGGAACAATGGTCAGAAACTGACAGAGAGCAGATTTAGGCTGGATATCAGGAAAAACTTCTTCATGGTAAGGGTGGCCAAAATTTGGAAGGGGCTCCAAGGGAGGTGGTGCTCTCCCGTACCTTGGAGGTCTTTAAAAGAAGGCTGGATAGGCATCTGGCTGGGGTCATGTGACCCCAGCACTTTTTCCTGCCTAGGCAGGGTGTTGGACTCAATGATCTGTTGAAGTTCCTTCCGACCCTTGTATCTGTGAATCTATGAATAAAATTGCCTATACGAATGCCTAGGATAAAGTTGAAACAAGTTAATTAAAGGCCTTCTACAGGGAAGCTGGCAACAGAACAGCTTTGAACCTTGGGTTGGGTGTTCTGCACTCAAGTGGTATTCTCATCCTCTTGTTTACACTGTAAGTAGAGTGTTTTGGGTGATGGCTTTAACAGTGGATGGACTAGAATGCTGCAGTCAGAAACTTCCTTGGTGGCTTGGTGTTACGGTTGTGGGATGCTGAAATAGGAAGATTATGGGATAGTTGGGTGGGATGGAATGTGAGAATCATAAGGCAGCTGTCAATGATACAGGAGGAAGAGGAGCCTTTTGAGGAGAGAAACAGGATAGAAGCAGGGCAGCGTGCATGCGAGAACAGCAACATCAGGCACCTGAGAACTGAAGGAATGAATTTAAGATGGCATAAGAGACTGAAAAGTCCTGCTTTGCTTCCTTGCTACGTGGAGTACATAACAGTTTAGAATTGCTGCCTTTAGGCTCTTTCTGGAACTAGCTTTGTTTCTCATTTGTGAGAGAACTCTGCCCTATGGGGCATGTTTTCCCTTTTACAAAACTTCTGTTGCTGTCCCTGCAACTTTGTAAGGTGATAGATTATGGCCCAAAGGCAGGAATTGAGTGAAGGATGCCTGGTTAACAAGTGATTGGAAGAAGAATGCACTGTATTTGCAAGCTTGTCTAGGTCTATCCCAGCCATGCAGGTGGTCCAATACGGCATCTCCCACACAAATCCTTACCTCTCATACTGCCATCCATCCCATGTAGCACAACCATTTTAAGGTTGAAGTCAGTTGTTTGTTTGTTTTTAACTAGGGAATTCTTGGTTACTTTCTTTAAGGTATACTTGTCTTTTTTAGATCAGCAACATGTAACTGCCTTTTTGGGGTCTGTAGCTGGGCACTGGGCTGTTCCAGCTCCTTTCAGGGAGCAAGCAGCCAAAGAGGCCACTTGCAGGTGGCAAAGGGAGGTAATTAAGGATTCACCTGGCCGGCAACAGACTGGGCTGGAGCTTTATAAGCCCTGAGCCTGAGCTGACCAGGCAGTCCAGCCCTGGGAGCCACAAAGCAAGGAGCTCCTAGTAGCAGAGAAGTAGGGCTCCTGAATTATGGAAGAAAGCAACACAGGAAACAAGGGAAGGTACCTGGGGCAGAGCAGCACCTTGTATGGGCAGGTGGCCCTGGCTTATGTTAAGCCTAGAGCAGGCTTGAGTGCCTGCCAGAAGGCAGGTGCTCACTATTAAGTTGTGCTAGCAGTTTAGCTTGGAGCTCTGCAGAGGCAGACAAGGCTTACTGAGAGGGTCATCAGCCCAGTAGAGGTTAAGTGGGACCAGCAGGGTCCAGCAGCTCAGTGAGGGGCTGAGACTAAGGTAGTGGAACCAGCAGGGTCCAGCGACCCACCCATGGGCTAGGAGTAGTGGTGTGGGATGAGCAGAGTCCAGAGGCCCAGAGAGGGGCCATGTGAGAGACCAGAGGGTCTGACAGCCCAGAGGGGAGTCAAATGGCAGCCTAAACAGCGGCTGAGTGAGGGGCCTGGAGACTTGGGGCTGTGTGAGAGACTGAGCGGTCTGAGGGTCTGGAGGAGGGTTGCGTGCGACAAAGAATGTCCATGATGATGCTACCTGTGAGGTTTGGGGCATGGTGTAGGGGAGGTATGGAGCCACACAATTAACTCTTAAGGCTACCAGTGCCTTGCAGAGGAATGGTCAGACCAAGAGGGCCTATTGAGCCTGAGGGCATTGAGACTAGTGGGGGTGCAGGGTAGGCCCACTGGAGATTTAGTAGGACTGGGGCTCACTCTAAGGCCTGTGGGCAGCCTCCCTTATTCAAGCTTTAACAAGATCAGGGCATGGCAGGCGAGCAAAGTGAGGGAGGGCAGTATTAGAGTCAGAACTGGGTAGGAGTTGCACAGCCACTGGGGGCATCATGGCCGCTCCCCTGGGGCTCAGACCTGCTACAGGGGTGAAAGTAGGATTTTGGTTTTCCCCTTAGCCTGCTGGCCAGTAGTATTTTTTTTTTTTTTTCTTCCTTGTGTTCTAAAATGAAACATCCTAAAATTGAATAAAAATATGTTTGATGTATACAAATCCTTTTAGAGGCATAGCTGCCCTCAAACTACTAAGAAATTAGGACTGCTGCTTTTTATATGGTTTTAATTTTGCCTTGTAAATACATTGCGAGAGGTGACCTTTTGATAGCTTGTCCTGTAAATCCTGGCTTGTTTGAAGAAAACTTGAAGAGGTTTATAATTTAATATAACCTTTTGAGCACTGAATTCAGTTGGTTTCTTATGACTCTTGTAGGTCAGTGGTAAACAAGAAATATAACTTTCTGTCATCTGCACTGAACTAAGAGCTATGGATCTGAATTGCGGAGGCTCTGAACACCTGAGGTTCCTCTGGGATTGTAAGAAATGCCCTGAGCATGTTTATTCAATGATTTAAAGAATTTGTCCTTTTGGAACAATTTTTGAACCTTGTTTCAGAAATGGAAAATGCCGATTTCCTTTTTAAAAAGGTGATAATTCTTCAGACAATTTTAATTACTAACTAAATGTACAGAGAGATATTACTGTACATAGTCCACATTCAGGGATGTAGGAAGGTAAGATTCTGGAGTCCCTAAGCATTCACCTTTCCTCTGGTTAGGGAGGAGAGAGCTTCCAGCAGATGTGGGCAAAATGTGGCCCGGGGACCAGATGTGGCCTGCCAGGCCATTCTATCTGGCCTACAGGGCCCCTAAAAAAATTTAGAAAATTAATATTAATCTGCCCTGGGCTGCCTGTCATGTGGCCCTTGATGTCTTGCCGAAACTCAGTAAGCGGCCCTCTGCCCAAAATAATTGCCTGCCCCTGGCTTACAGGTATGGACACATGCATTCAGAGCCTTTCTAAAAAGGGACCATTTCAAAAGGGCAGCAACTGTTGGATTTTATTGCTACCTGTGGACAAGCAGGGAATGATACAGATATAGCCAAACAGCTCCAACTTTAAGGCTGGGTGAACAGTGTAGACGTTAGAGTGGTTTTGCTCTGTATCGTTCACAGCTTTGAATGGAACAGCTGCTGCCCTCTTGAGACCACTCGAATGTCTTTGTCCAGGGGTGGATCCAGGATTTGGCAAAGGGGGCGTGGGAGCAGCCACCCTCACTTCGGGGTAACTTCCCAAAGCAGGTAAGCATCCCCATCTTCCCCTCTGTGCTCAGAAGTGTCCTGCCCTCTCCTCCTCCAGTCCCTGCTGCCTTCCCCACTGTCCTGAGCTGGGGGAAGCTTCAGAGCTTGTCCTGCTCACTTGAGCGAGGCTGCATGAGGGCTGGGCTCCACTGGAAACAGCAGCAATGGAGAGGGAGTGGGTTCCCCCAGGAGCAGGCATGGAAAGGTGCTCCTGCTGCTGTCATGGCCCTAGGTGAGCACAGCAGGAGCAGGAAGGAGCAGCTCTGAGGATCTGGGCTCTGAGCCTTTGAGAAATTAGCCATGACAGGTGGGGGGGAAGGGGAGGGGATGTGCCTGTTAGCATAGAGGGGAAAGGAGAGGTTCCCTTCTGCTCTGGGGACTTATTTGTTTTAAAGACCCCTGAGGCCTGAGCAGCACGGTTCAGTCTGAAAGGAGGGTGCAGTCGTGGCACTGGAGTCCCTCTGGATCTGCCTCTGTGTGTCCACACTCTAAGATGCTTTTCCACAAGAGCAGTAGTGTCATTCTTCATAGTGGCATTAGAGGGCACTCCTGTACAGGCCAGCATGCCTTATGCCTATAGGATGGGCTATATTGTGGGCTTTGAGGGAGTTGGAGACTTCTGAGACGGTTGCAATGTTTTTACTGTTAAGGCGTAAAAGATAAGCAACTTGTCTGCTTTTGGGTGTGAGACTTTGTAGGCAACAGGCACTAATTCAAATATCAAATCCTTCCTCACTCCTCCAAAATTAACGTGGCCTTTGTGTATGGGTGTAACAACTTAGGGGTGTAAAACTTTCTTTCAGTAGCAGTTATGTTAAAACCAAAAAGGCATGGATTATATTGAGAGGTTCTTTGACATATGGCATTGGATTATAAAACGCTCACCTCTCCTTTAAATAATAAGCACATCCTGAGGTTTGGGTTTTTCCAGCCACACAAGGCGATAGTTTCAGGCTGCTAATACCCCTGCATACTTAGAACGATAGAGAAATGGGGCTGGAAGGGACCGCTGGAGGTAATCTAGTTTGTTCTTGTTCTCCACTGGCCATGGAGAAGAATTGATCAATTATCTCTTGGTTCACTTCTTATATATCAGATTATGTCCCTCCCCGCCCTTCCTCACCTCTTCTCTGTATTAAACCCAGTACCTTCAGTCATAGTTTGTAGGTCATGCATTGGAAGAGGTTTAAAATCTCTTTGCTGGTCTCTGGGTTCTCCAGTTTGTCTTAACATTTGTCCAGAACTGGATGTAGTACTGCAGCAAAGGTCTTGCTGGTTTCATGAGGAGCAGAATCTAAATCCTTAATGGCTTTTTTCCCTTCCCTCTCAAGATGTTATCCCTGCCTTATGAATAGGAAGGGAGGAAATTAATCCAGGCCTTGAGACCCAGTTCAATGTTCCTGCCACTAGAGACCATCCTTACCCATATCCTGTGTGGTGTATGTGTATTTATAGGATGGCTGCCATTTGGCTCTGCTATGGCTACAGCTAAATCAAATACTTCAGTGTGTAAACTGTGAAACTGCTATAAAACTGCTAATTACAACAAGCTAACATATCTTTACCTCTCTGCAAAATCACTTTTGTCATGTCCCAAGAGTGAATTACCCAGACTTGCTCTACATTTTCTATTTCTGTAAAACAAACTGATTGGACAACACTTGTTGTACTTGAGATAATCCAAAGCCTTTTGCAGTAATGAGTTAATTAAAATTGTTACTTAACAATTGCCTCTCTCTGAACCCTACAGCACAGAAAGATGTGCTGCATCTAAATGCTGCAAGACTGTCAAAATTTCTGGCTGGGTGAGGATTCAGTGTAATTGTTCTTTATCTATGTTAGATGGATTTTTTTGGCCTACATCAGGCATGGGGTCATACTGGCTTCAAAACCCGAGAGCGTGACTTACAACATCCTCACATTGCAGTGCCCATACTGGAGTACAGCAGTAACTCTTGTGCAACGTGGTGGGTGTCTGGCAATCCCACGCTTCAGGGATTTCGCTGGTTGCCTGCAGGAGCTAAGAAGGATTCCCCCCTGCTTAAAAATGCTGCTGGCTTCTATTTTAGGTTTTCTTTTTCACTTTCTTCTGAAACATTAGGACATTAGTCATAGCTAATGCTGCAGGTTCTTGTCTGGGGTGGGCTGATGCTTCTGCTGGTACTTGCCAAACTCAGAGGTTTCTGATGAAAAGGTCTTCATCTTTTGCTTGAGGCCATGCCCATCACCAAATCTGGGGTCAAGAAGGTGGCGGTGTTTTGGGGGGTTTTTGGGGTTTTTTTGTCTAGGTCAAATTAGACACCATTTGTAGGGTTTCTCTGTAGTATAGGGTGCGAGATCCTTCTCATGGAGTCCTCTGACCTTATACAAACAAATTGGTTTTCTGCCACTGCCATGTTAAATGGCTGCCTGTGAACATGGGACACTGGATACTGCAGCCTAGCAAGGCCCTTCCCTATGTTCCTGCTTATCCAATGTGTATCAACAGACCCTTTCTAATCTGCACCAACCAGGAAGCCTATTAAGTAGCACTAAATATTGTGAGTTAGCAACAAAGCAAGTAAATGGTATTAAACTGTACAAAACTTAGTTTCCTGATTTGTCTGGTGTAGTTGGATTTAATTGTAATGCTTACAGCTTTTGGGGGCTGTTTCTGCAGATTCAGTGATAAGCAGTGGCCTGTACCACACACGTGTTCGTGGTCCCTCAACACATTAATTGCTTTTCTATAACACTTAAGAGAACAGAGTCTGGCAGGATACAGACTGCCAAGCCACAGCAGGTTCATAGATTTCATAGACATTAGGGCTGGAAGGGACCTCGGGAGATCATTGGGTCCAGCCCTCTGCCCAAGGGGCAGGAAGTCAGATCACCCCAGCAAGATAAACATCCAAGTATTTCTTAAAGGTATCCAGAGTAGGAGCTTGCACCACTTCTGGGGGAAGTCTATTCCAGACTCTGAAGACTTGGACAGTAAAGAAGTTTTTTCTTATGTCCAGCCTAAAACGGTCTTCCCGGAGTTTGTTCCCCCTATTCTCCTGCCTTCTGATTATGCATGTGGCTCTCCTCTGGACTCTCAAGCTTCTCCACATCCTTCCTGAATTGTGGAGCCCAGAACTGGATGCAGTACTCCAGCTGCAGCCTCACAAAAATCATAACTCCTAGATAGGATCTCCAGAGTTATTCCTTCCATTTTTTCCCCCTCCCCTTCAGAGAATGTGCAATTGGCAAACCAACTTTCAGCAAGATGAATTGTCAAAAAGCCTCTTGTGTCTCTGCAAGAAAGAGATGTCAACACTGAATTAAACCAGAAAGGGGCTCAAGGAGTATGTGTGTGGGGAGGGCATAGGAGAAATGTACCTGCATTTTCTTAGGAGACTTGCAGAAAACGTACTACCAAATAGCAGTTCATATGGTATAAAATGATCTTCTTCACTTTCTAGCTCAGCTGGTAGCTCCCACTCCAGCCAAAGTTAGTCCCTTGTTAATACGTGCCAGTGTCTCCTAGGGTTTGTCCACCTGGGAACACATACAAAATTGAATCTGAGTTAAATGCATGCTATTAGTTAAAGTGGATTAATTAAGTGTCTGGGGCATCTGTGTTGGATACTCCTCTTCCAAATTAAAGGGCTTTAAGTTGGATTAGCTTGATTTGCTTCCAAACTGACCAGACTAGTTATGGGGGGAAGATTTTTTTTTCTTGTGTCTGTAATTGTCAGTACCCGTACTTCGAATCTGACTCATCCCTTGGAACAGCAGAATACAAGCAAAGAAATATCATCTTGGAGTGCTTGATTATCTTCAAAATAGGTGATTGAAGGTATTATTTAGGTTCACCTCAAAACAGGCTGCTATAGATTATAGACTTAGAAATGGTAAGAATTCTGACTTCTTTGTGGCTGAGAGTTTAAGTTATCCAAAGACCCAAATTAGACAAGAGCAAGCTGAAAAATGGGATTTCTTTTGATGTGTGAGAAAATATATATAAACTATTCAGCTTCTCACCTTGGCTGCTTCTATTTACAGTTGAGGTTAAATCCTTCAAGGGAGGAGACATGTCACAGCCTGAACCTGTTGCTTGCACATCTGCAATATAAAAATGCTAGTCCCCAATCCACTCATGCCTGGATAGCTACGAGCTTCCACTTTCTGCACTGCTTCCTACCCATCCTTGTCTGACATGCTTAGCAACATGCCCAGCTGCTGCGGTCTCCAAGTGAATGAGGATTATGTTGGGAATTCACCTCTTCCAAAGACTGATGCTTTGCACAGCTGTCTTCCTGTACCCTCCCATTCATGTTGTGTAACCATAGCAGAGCCTCCACAATTAATGTATATGTGACCCATCAGTTCACTGTATATCATAAGGGTGCCACTGAGAAACCAGAGTAAGTTTAGTTTGTCTGGTCAATACTTAATATTTTATTTTCCCCTCGCATTGAGGGAGTACAAGAGAACTGTTCTTAAGGGAAGGGGCCTGTATTTGGTTGTACCCTGATGCACATTTTTGGAGTGCAGTGCAAACATTTGTTGAGCAGGGCTTTGTAACCATTTTAAATTAAAAGTCTCATAAAGCCAACCTGAAGCCACAAAATGATTGACTGGATTCCAGTTAGTCTACCAGCTACAAGGGAGGGCCTGGGCTTCTGTAAGAGCATGATGGCATAACCATAACTGTAGTATAGTTGTAGTGTCATAGTTTCATAGTAGCTAGAGTCGGAAGGGACCTAGGTAGATCATCTAGTCCGACCCCCTGCCTTGGCAGGAAAGAGCACCGGGGTCAGATGACCCCGGCAAGGTGCTCATCTAACTTCCTTTTAAAAATCCCCAGGCTAGGAGCCTGCACCACTTCCCCTGGAAGCCGGTTCCAGGCCCTAGCTGCCCTGACTGTGAAGTAGCGCCTCCTAATATCTAATCTAAACTTACCCTCTGCCAGCTTGTGACCATTATTCCTGGTCACTCCTGGCAGCACACGGGGGAACAGGGACTCCCCCAATACCTGCTGATCCCCCCTGACCAGTTTGTAGCAGGCCACAAGGTCCCCCCTTAACCTTCTCTTGTGGAGGCTAAACAGGTTCAGGTCCCGTAGCCTCTCCTCATAAGGCCTGCCCTGCTGACCCCTGATCATACGAGTGGCCTCCTCTGAACTCTTTCCATATCGTCCACGTCCCTCTTGAAGTGTGGCGCCCAGAACTGGACGCAGTACTCCAGCTGCGGCCTGACCAGTGCCGCATAGAGGGGGAGGATCACCCCCCTGGACCTGCTCGAGATGCATCTGTGGATGCATGACAGGGTACGGTTGGCCTTCTTGACTGCCTCCCCACACTGCCGGCCCATGTTCATCGTGGAGTCAATGACGACTCCAAGATCCTTTTCCGTCTCCGTGCTGGCAAGAGGGGAGTTCCCCAACCTGTAAGTGTGGTGCCGGTTCTTCCTCCCCATGTGCAACACCTTGCACTTATCAGTGTTAAACCCCATCTTATTCTCATCCGCCCACTGTTGCAACCTGTCAAGGTCAGCTTGTAGCCTATTGCACCCTTCTAGTGCACCCACATCCCCCCACATCTTAGTGTCATCAGCAAACTTGAACAGGGTGCTTTCTACCCCATCATCCAAGTCACTGATGAAGATGTTGAACAGTGCGGGCCCGAGGACCGAGCCCTGCGGACCCCACTGCCCACATCCTTCCAGGTCGAGAAGAACCCATCCACTACCACCCTCTGGGTGTCACTGTAGCCTTAATCTTCATGATTATGACTGTAGATCCTGGGCTATATCAATAGCAGCACCACTTACAAATCAAAGGAAGTGATTCTTCCACTTGATTCAGAACAGGTGAGGCCTTACCTGGACTGGAGTGCTGTGTCCAGTTTTGGGTAATGCACTTCAGGAAAGATGTGGATTAATTAGAATGGGTTCAGCCAAGAGTGAAATAATTATTAGAGGCCTGGAAAATGAGATTTCTGAGAATAGGCTGAAAGAGCTAGGATTATTTATTGTGGAGAAGGGAAGAAGGGGATTTTATAACAGTCTTCAAATACCTGAAGGCTGAGTTATAGAGAGGATAGGCATGGATTTTGTCCTGTGGCCGCAGGGGACAGAACAAGGAGGAACTGTCTTAAACTGTAGCAAGGGAATTAAGATTGGATATTGTGAAGAACTTTCTTGCTAAGAGGGTGGTCAAACGTTGACACAGGCTGCCCAGAGAAGCTGTGGTATCTCCATTTTCCACAAGTTTTAAGAGCAGGTTAGACAGACACTTGGCTGCAATGGTTTAGATGGGAATGACCCTGTCCTGAGCAGAAGGATGGACTAGAGGTGAACTCCTGAGGTCTCTTCCAGCCCAGCTGTTCTGTGATTTTATACTTAGTAGACAAGAGCTCATAATTTTCTCAATACAACATCAAGGACACAAACATTTGGGGAAAATTATGCCTACTATTTTTTATATTAGTCAAACCCTCTCTCCATTTCAAGGTGGGCTACGTTGAGGCACACAAACTTAAGACATTTTCAAGAGCTGCTTCTATTTTGGCTTGACTTTCCAAGGGGCCTAGCACTCTCCATTCCCACCGGCCTCAACTGGAGGGGACCATGTGCCTTTAGACAGCTTTCTCCAAACATTTATTATGAAGTGTAATTAGGGGAAAAACACAAAGTAGGTACTTGGGAACTTATTTAAGTTTTTAATAACATGTGAAGGGACTGTGTCTGGTATTATCCTGTGAAACGAATAGCTTCATGTCACCTCCAAAGGAAATAAGGGACTTATGGGGGTAAAAGCCAAAAAAGAAAAAAATTGGCAACTTTACATAGTACTAATATTGTAAAGTTCTGTGCATAGGGGAGATGAATCTATACGTGTATGTGTTAAGCTCCTGGAAATATTTCCTTCTGGTTCATGGCATATATCCAAAGGAAGACCTTCCGGACAAGGTTGCACTATTAAGAATCCTTAAATAGTGGAGGGAGTGGGTTTTTTTGCTCAGATGGACAGACCCACTAAATACCAACTGTGGAAATCATTTCCTCTATCTGAAAAGCAGATGGAGCTGTTTTCTTAGGAAGAGAGAGATTTTTGTTCTTTGCCACACCATGCCATTTTGAAGCACAACAATGATGTACAGCACAAGAGTAACTTCCCCCCCCTTCCCCGTGGGCTTCAGATTAGCTTAGTAAAAGTTGTTTTATTAACCAAACTGGTAATAAATGGTTACATCATATTTTTCATTTTACTGGTTGTCATGCGATTTCATTCTAAGCGATGGGTGGCTCATCGCTCTACTGGATACTATGTAATATGTCGATTCTCTAATGCTGCTATCTTATCCTCCAAATTGTCCTAGCGATGGAGTGATTGTCCAGGGGCAAGGCTTTTGGGGGGTGACATCTTTATTCAACCAACTGTATAGTTGGGAGAGATCTTGGATGAGTTTTTGAGCACCCTTCCTCCAGTCAGTTACTCCAATAGAAGACATCACTCCAAAAAATCCTTCCCTCTTCCACTTGTCCCGTTTAATTTTTTTGTGCTCACAGGCTGCTATGAAGCATCACATCTGGTTTTACAGGCCTTTTAGCAGCAGAACTTCTCTTTGCTGATTTTTTTTTTTTTTTTTTCCCTCCAAATCCCAACATCTTTTGATGCTACTAAGTACAAGAGATATTGGCCAACCTGCTAGATTGGGTGACCTGGGATGACTGTTGACTGGTTCTGTTCCTTTCTCCTAGGGAGGTGCTGGGGTGTGGTACTGGGTCATTCACCTGCCTTGTGGACTCTGGCAGGGTTGTCACTGGACTTGAACTAGCAAGGAAGAGGTCATACTTTGAGGCTATGGTCCCAACAGCATATAGGTAGCAAGCTGTTCAGTCTTTCAGTAAACCCAAGGTTGCTTTTACAAAAATCATAGAAAATTAAAGTTGGAAGGGACCTCAGGAGGTGACCTACTCCATCTTTTGTTCCCCCAGAGCCCATGTGAGATTTGAAAGAGGGGGATGGGGCTGGGGAGACTTGTAAAGAGGCAAAAAATTTAAGGTTGCTTTTGGCTCCCTGGTAGTTTCCAAATTCTTTGACAAATGATCTTTTCTCCACGTGTGCCTGGACAGGCTACTATAATCCTCTTTCTTTAGAGACTATATCATAGTTGTCTTTGCTTCTGTGACCACCAGTGTGCTTTACACAGGCTTACCCTGAAAGATCGTAGAAAAGTATTCATCATAGTTGGTTGGCAGTGGGCGGCAGCAAGTAGTACAACTCTCCAGCTTCTGCAGTGGTTCTCTGAGATGAGCTGGGGCTTTGTATTTTACTGTGTTGGATGATGAAATGCATCAGAACAAAATGTACTAGTATTAATATGAAAAGTAACTTGGCCTGCGGTTAATACATTTGATTAATTTTAGAGCAACTCCATGAAAAAATGGGACATTCATCAAGAGAGGATCTGTTCTTTCAGAAAAGGAAGATTTAGGAATTGGAGAAGTTTGAATTTTAACAGGTCCAAATGTGTGATGCCTTTTCAGGATGCCTTATCCCCCCGTAATTGGGGTTTAGTAGGATTACTGTAAAAACCTGTGCAGTTTATTGGCGGGGCAGTATGCTTTTTTTAAGAAATGTCTAAAGAATTCCAGAGCAGGAAAATTATTTATTGTGGTAGTCCCTGGGAGGACTGAACTAGAAGCAGGGCTCCATTTTGCTGGGCTTTGTAAAAGCCACAAAGGAGATGCCGTCTCTCTTGTATTGTATAAAAACGAATCCAACAACTTTCCATCAAAGAACCAAAAGGTTCAACACAAAACTATGCCAGATACATAAAATGCACATTGCCAAGGAGCATCATCATTATCAGATAAGCAGTCTTCACCTTACTGAACATAAGGAACTTCTCAAGCTGGGTAGTTAACGTTTTCTTCATTAATTAGCTCTTTTAATATACATCTCTTGTGCCAGCCTTTTCCATTTTATGTAATTACCATGATCTACTGTGACACTTCAATTACTTCTTGAGACTTCCAGTTTTTTGCTTATGGGGTTGCAAGGTCTGCCTAATACATCATGCTCTGATTGTGTTCAAAGCAATTTCTACAAGAGAAGATAAAGTCAATTAAAAAGAAGACTATCTCTGGTTGCAGGAGCTAACCTAATTCCTCCCATTACTCACTTTTTCTAATCTTACATGCCTTTGTTTCCATTAAATAGAAACCATTTGTCACTTCTTTACCATGTAACTACTTGAGAGGAAGAAGCAGCCCAAAAGAATTCCTAAATGGTGTTAATGACAGCTGAAGAGAGAGAAAGAAAACTGATCAAGGGTGAAGAAAAGGGATGATGTTCTTTGTGTGGCTCTACCAGGGTGCAGCACCGGTATAGAAAAGCCAGCAAGAGTTTATCCTCTTCAGGCTGCTCTGAGCAAAAGTGTAGTTTTGGCTTTCCTGACACCCATTCTGTCAAGCCAAAAGCAGTCCTGCCTCTTACCTTATTCAATAGTTGGATGCAGGAGTAGATTTCAGGTGCCTTGCAAACTACTTGTTTAAAGCGTCTCTATGAATACATCTAGGTCCCAGCAAAGGACTGGTCAACCATGGCTTTTTCAGGCTAGTATTTGCTATTTCCCATCTTGTTGACTTTATTGTAAAGGCCACAGAGGCAAACTGTCTTTGGCTCCCAATATTTTCCTCAAGGTAACAGGAATCAGAACTCATGGATGAGATGATATCTTTTATTCGATCAACTAGATTTTTGCACAAAAAATGTCTTTAATTGCAAGTTTTCAGGCACAAGTACCCTTCCTCAGACACAGGAGAAAAGATTGTAAAAGTTCTCCTGGGTAGAAATGAAAGTTCATATTTCATAGGGGAGTTAAAAGTGGGTCCTCAAGGTAACTACATTCACATAAATTTAAGTCGCTCTTAAAGTAGAGAGGGGAGATCTGTCCCTTGGGAGAATTCCTGTCTGAATTCATGCTATAGTTGACATTGCTCTGGCCACAGGCAAATCTCTCCCAGAAAGCATCTGCCCCTCCAAACACTGGCAGTGCTACCAGTAGGCATCAGTGACTAGATCTCCCTGTAAGCCCGTTTCTTACCATGTGCTTCATCAAGTTTTTATTTTCCGTGCAGGTGTTTGGTGGGCCTGCTAGCAAGGGTGGGAGGTAGCCCACAGGCTGGAGTAAAAGAGAAAAAAACCCTCACTAATGTTAAGTTAGGTGGGCATAAGTTATATGTTGACTGCAGCTCACAGTTTCATATGTGCCAAATTTCAGAGCAGCTTGGTTGGGGGTCCAGCCCACTCCAAAATAGGGGCTATTTGCAAGATGCTAATGTAAGGATGTGTTCTGTACACCACAAAACCTCATGGGTGTTGAGTTGTGGCCTCTTATTCCAACACCTGTCATGTAAAGATGAGCATTGGCCATTTAGAAAGCAATTTACTTTGTCTGAACTAAGCACCCTGACCCCAGGTGTGACTTTTTAAATAGGTCCTGCTGTAACTTAAAACATTATCAGGACAAGAAATGTGAACCTGCCTGTTGTATGCCCAGAGGCGCACACACCTCTACCTTAACATTTATTAGAAGAGTCTGGATTTGTTATCCAATACAGGAGCTAATGAAAACACCTCTGAAAATCTCTAAAGACAATATTACCTAGTGATCATCCTTGATCAAGAGGTATCACCAGTGATGATAACTATCTAAAAATGATTTTTTTTTGACCACCTTAGTTTAGCTGACTGGCTTTCTTGCATACATACTGGCTTCTGGCTGCTTTACTTCTCCATCCAGGAAGAGCACAGACCATCTATAGATGCTTCCTCAGCCTGACAAAGGGTGTTCGTGCCCAAAACTTGCTACAAAGAATTTTTCCAACTATTTGAGTTGGTCTAATAAAAGATATCAGATTTACCCAAAGACCCTTGTCTTCCTATGTTCTTGGACCAACATGGCTACACCCCACACCCCTAAAGATGAATTTGACTTCTGTTGCACTATTTTTTATGTTTAAAAGTAATTTTCTGACCTCTAGATTTATGTATGAAATGAGTGAGCAAACTTTGTTTCTATCCGCTTGAAGGAAACCCTCAGAAAAGCAGTAAACAAACCCAAAAACTTGTGAGCTAAATGAATTTCTGGTTCATGTTTTCCTGAGTTCCTAATGCATCTTTTTGCTAAATCATCTCCTGTGGGAAAGAGCTGAAACATCTTTTTTATTCTGATGCATTAAATCTGACTTCCTTCATGCAACAATTAAAAAATTGTTTTGCAAGCAATTGTTGAAAATTCATAAGAGGCAAGACAACTGAAGTCTTGAAAGGCTTCGCCTCAGGTCGACACGGTGCATTGTCTGAACATGGAGGTTCTCCACCTTTTTAGATCATGGCATCCCTCCACAACTTTTCCTTTAATTCGGCAGCACCCCAGTTGAGGACTGCTGTAGTGCTGCCTCAGCTTGTGATACCACCAAAGGGAATTACCCCGTGCACCTCATCCAGCTGGGCAAGCCTAAAGCAGGCAGGAGCGTCCCCTTTTGCTACAGCCCTTCCAAGTCCAGCCCCTCCATGCTCCTCCCGGGAAGAGGCACACGGAATAATTTCCCTGCTCTACACTACTGTCTGGGAGGAACATGGAGGGCTCGGCTGGGAATGGCTACAGCAAGAGCAGGCCTGCCTGCTTTAGACTTACCTGGCTGTGTGCAAGAAATGCGGGGCAGTCTCTGCCACAACACCCCTGAAAGAGTCTCCCAGTTGAAAGCCACTGCTGGAACCAAATGACAGCATAGACCAAGAAAAGCAAAAGTAGCACCAGAGCAGGGAAAGCTGTTTGTCCTTGAAGGCAGTTACTGAGGTCTGGTTTTTAAAAGTCTGCCCAGATCATACTCAGGAACCTGCTACAGTCCACCCCTGCATATGCAAAGCCCCAGCTGGGGGCATGTGCTCCTGGCATTGCTCACGTGCCTACAAAAAGGTGCATATCGACTTGAAAATGTGGGACTGGATGTTCAAAGATGTGGGCCTCACTTTGGATTTTCACCAGTGTAATTGCATGGATTCCAGGAGCTGCCTGGTGTCCATCATCAGAGATGTGAGCAGGGCTTCAACTAGAGCTTGACATTTCCCTCTGCATTGTGACAGAGCAGAGAGCCCAAAACGAGCAACTCTGTTTAGTGCTAACTCCACAGCACGTTTCTTCTGACCTTTCTGCCCCCTCCGCAAACACGCGGGACCTCCTGGACACCATTGTGCTACTTCCGTGGGGAGAGAGAAGGCTGGACAGAGCTGGGGAACAGCAGAGACTGCTGTGTCATGCCCAGGCCACCTTGCTGGAAATATGACTGGGTGTCAAGGTCAATTCTTCTGCAGCTGCTACCGGGCCGGGTCAGGAGAGCCCATCAGAAGGGCTCTTTCTGTAGCTGTTGCTGGAAAGAGGTGGCTACTGCTGAAGGCAGGGCCCAGAAACCCTGCCATCTCAGTGGGGCTGACCACATCACAACTCACTGCCCACTCTATGGGTAAAGCCTGCGTAGGGGAGAGCATGGACTGGAGATCAAATAAGGATTCACCTACTAAACTGAATATGCAGCATGCATTTGGGGAAAGGAAGGGCTGCAGTTTCACCCGTGCATCCACCACCAGAATTGCTCTGGGTGGGGTGGAGCTCAAGGGCCTCTAGATCCACATGCCCTGGGCATGCACAGATCCATGGGCCAGCCACTGGAGATAGCAAAGGAAAACCTGGCCAGCTCCTTTTCCTCACTAGTCCAGGGTCACTGCGCGGATGAGGGCAGAGACTACAACTCTGCAGAGATATAGATTTGCTGCTCCACACAAAGTGCCTTGTGGCCGATTTGTTTTGCCAACTTGTGAGGAAGGGATTGTTTTCTCCCCCTGCCCCAGCCCCTCCGCCGCACACCCCTTTCTTCTTCCCCTCTGTTGCACGTGTAGTTCTGCCAGCCTCCAGAAACAGCTGCTCGATATATCCATTTGGATTCAAACACTTGGTCCCAGAAGCTGCTGGTGGTAAACTAGTTGTAAGGAGCCAAAGTGAGTTTGCAGAGCAGGGAGCTCAGCTTCCTCCATTATTCTAGAATAAGGGCCCTACTTTTCCGATACTTAAAGCCTATCTATCATTATTACAAAGCCTCTTGAAAAAACAGCTGGTGTTAGAGTAATCACTGCTCAGTTTACACTGGCTCTATTCTAATTTAAATGCAAGTGTATCTAATTCCTTAAAGACACCATAACAAAGCCCCAAATCTTTTGGAAAGGGAACACTGGGGTTGTTTTTTGTTTTGTTTCTTTTGCAGGTTGTATCACATCTGCTTTATTTCTCTAGATATGCAATGCAGTTTCTCTGTTCAGTTTTCGTATCCAGTATCGAGGTGTTCCAAACTCAAGGCTTCCCTCCTCCACTATTTGTCAGTCTACATCAAATAACCTTTAATTTAATTAAACAGCTTCTGGATTGTGATAAGGTATACATTTCCCATTCACTCACATAAATGAGTCAGGGCAGTAGGTGGGCGTTTCATGCACCGCATCATTTCCTTGGTACCCGGCCTCACATATGTGGTGTGGTACCTGGCTGTGGTGAGCAGCTTCTAACGAAATAGCAGATATGGCTACCTAATACTTTTGATTTTACTCAGACAGATGTTTCTAGATCAGCCAAAATGGGGAAAATTGGTATTTTGGTGGAAAAAGAACAAACCTCAGAGCAACCACAGGTTCTCATTGTTCACATAACACTTGACACTTAGCTTTTCTCCTGCAGACAGCTTCAAGAATGTGTCCAATTACTGCAAGCCTCATTTCAAGTACAGAGAACCAAGGCAAGACAAGGAGGGGATTATGTGATGTCTCTAAAGTGACACCACAAAGTTGGTTGCAAAGTAAAGAATCTGGGATCTCCTGAAGTTTGAGCACAGCGCATGGTCTGCTGCAATCGTCCATAGGCCTGGAGGATGCCTCCAAACCCTGCTGTACTTCTGGAGTCCAAATACTGAATTAGAAATAAAGCTGCCTGCAAAGTGTCAGCATTTTCCAATTGAAATAAAGGTTGGGGGGGATCTGAAACAATAGTTAACTATTTAGTCAGGTTTGTTTTTTTAATAGGATTTTTTTGTGTTACATATGGATCGGAAATCCCCCAAGACTAGCCTTTTAAATTATATTTTGATGCATTTACTTCTGGATGAAAATCAAGAAAAGTGGAATGATTTCAAAAAGAGATAAGTTTCCAAAAGCTGGTTGGAGTTTTGAGCAAAAGCCTGGACTTGTTCATATTTTAATTGAAACAATTATTGCCCTGAAATAGTCATCCCCAAGAACGGGTGAGCTGATTAGGAGGTATAATGTTACTTTTACAAAATGGACAAAATTCTTCTCTGAATGAAAGTCCTTTGTTCTTCCTGAACCTCTTCATGAAGGGATGTTTGAGGTTCACGTTGTCCCAGGAAAGTGAAAAGCCCGAGATTCTGTGCTGGAAACAAAGCCAGGTTATCTTTTCTCAACTCATGCACTGTTCTGCTGCTTTAAGAAGAGACAAATTAGTTCAACAGAGTAAAATTAATTTTGTAAATTATAGTTTGGTATCCAGTATTAATACTGGTGCATATTATTTCATGGAAACCTAGCATAACTATGCTTGCATATGTAGCTATGATAAGACATCATTTAGAAGAGATAATGACATGTTAATAGCTTTGCTGTCTACCGGATTTCACTAACGGCCGGCAGGACTGACATTACTGAGCTGCACCAGCAGAATACAAACATCAGCTTGTTCCAAGTATTCATAGCAGTTACTTGGATCTAGTTTTGTTAAGAGGACCTTTCTATACTGCTAGAAAATGAAGCAGCAACAAATTGCAAACCACATTAGAAGAAAGCAGCAATGCTTTTCCTCAAGTAATCAAGTTCAGTTACAGAAAATAATGAAAAATTATTAGAAGGCGGTGTGCAGGGATTGCTATCCTGCATTAACAGCACGTGAAAGGCTTTCAAAGCAGAGACTAACCAAAAAAACCCCTGTTTAAGGGTTGAGGGTGACTAAATTTAACTAATTCGACTGGAGTTGCCTTAAGGGCATCCACTTCTGTTTATGGTCCTTAGAGAGGAAAGGGGTAAATATGAGGTCTCTGCAGATTTTCCACTTGCCCTGCATCAGGATTTCTGTCCAACTTCTTTAAAGCCTTCTGGAAAACCTCCTACATAAATGGACTCGTGCCCTAGTACGTCAAAGATGTGTCCAGTAACATTTTTATTCTTTTGGAGGAAAAATTCTTATTGACAAATAACCAAAAGGGGCATATGAATTGAAGCCCAATGCACGTCAAATTAAAGGACTGTTCTTCTAATATATGGAAAGTTTTCTTCTTTTTTCCCCCCAGGAGGACAATATGCATTCTCTCTCCAGAATGAAGACTTTTGATGGGGACAGTGAAATTATTCGAGCTGCAGTGCTGCTGGAATGACTTGCTGGGGAATTTACCAGGTGCGGCGCCTCGGGTTACAGCCCTGCAAGAGAAACGGGTGGGTTTCGGCTCCCACCCCCACCACCTCACAAGGAGTCTGTCTGGTAGGACATCTGATTTATTCCAGACCATTTGCGCTGTTGGAAGAGTCTCCAGAAAAAGAAAATCAAGTTTGATTTAATCTCTCCCTGAGAGGGGCTGGTTATACAGATCTTCCACAGACCTGCTTTGTCAAGTCCTGGATGGTTCAAATGCAGTCTTGGTTTTCTCCAAACCAGCTTGGAAGGTGGATGTTTTGGAGAAAAAACCCTTGTTAGCCTTACCCACCTCATCAGTCCTATTCCTTTCATTAGTATGGGGTATTATATGTATAATAAAGTTCAAAAGGCAGTATGCTTTCCTGCCAATTTTCCACCCCCATGGTACATCACAATACATCTTTTTACCATACCTGTGACCTCCTGTCTGTACACACATGCGAGTGGTCCCTCTGTGACAGGAGGATGCTTTTCAGATCAACATGCAATTCCAGCTCCAGGAGCGGTCAGATTATCCAACACTGAAATCACTCGTGGGTTTAAACTGCTGTCATTTCGAGTACCTTGTTTAAGAGCCAGGGAAAACATCTCATCAATTCACAGGAGGAAACTCTTCCTTTCTAGAGAAGAACCAGAACAGTTCAATGCCAGTCATGCTTATTTACTGTTTTTTTCTCCATATATGACCCAAGGTAAGTAGTTTACTACCAACTTTTTTACACTGTAAGAGAGAAGCTAATTTTTATATGTAGGCAGACTACTAGCTAAAAATGAGCCATCTCCAAAATATTCACAATTTCTCATTTTTCAAAAAGTGAGCCAGCATTAGGGCAGGGTCTTATTTTTAAATTTAAATTCTTCAGTTGTTAGCAAAGCTGAAATCTTACACAGCCGTTGTCTATGCTCTGTTCTTTACAGTCACAAAAGAATTGCAACACAAGCCACTGCACCTGGAAGAAGCTCTGATGGAGTAAATCTTCTCATTCAGACACATGCACACGGCTAGTCACAAGTGCTTGCACAACAGCATCTGTGTGCTAGGTACTGCGATGGGACACAGGTCCAGCTCCTACTTATAGACACTCTGGGAGCATCTACACATGCAAGTTTACTGTGCAGTAACCAAAATTACTGCACAGTACAGGCATGCATCTACACATGCACGCTTGTACTGCGCAGTAAATATTACAACTTACACTAACTTGAGTGTAAATTTGATACCAGCATCATGTATGTATCAAATTTATCCCCAATTAGTTACTGCACAGTAAAGCATGTGTAGATACCTTACTGCGCAGTAACATTGTGTGAACTGACTTTAGTCCCAAGTCAGTCCACATGCAGTGTTAATGCACTTTAATGTCTGCGTGCGTAGATGCTGGCCTATTCCCACTGACTGAGCAGCAATTTACTGCACAGTAAATTTAAGCTGATGTAAATGCACATGTAGACGCACCCTCTAGTTAGCAGTGGGCTTCACATTCTGCAAATGAGATCACAGTTTGTCCCAAGACCTCTGCTTACCTCTAAATGGAAAGGGCAAAGGAGGATGGGAGAGGACTGAAAGCAAAGCAACTGAGCAGTGAAGTTTAGCTCCTTATCTCCAGGTCTTGCTTAGTGTTTCCCCCTCTATCAAACAACATCTCTTTTGCTTTCTCTGTAAACATGGCAGCACAGGGGAGGCTTGCTCTTCAGACCTTCTGGAAGATTGCATTTGAAGGGAAGATCTGGCAGAGACTGCGCCAGGGAAGGGACTCCAGGCAGACCAGACAGTGTGAAATACTTCAAACTTACAAAAAATCAATCATACTGGGCGCATCTACAAGTCACTCTATGGGGACCTAATGACATGCTAGGTCACCATGCAGCATGCTGTAGTGACGTAGCAATTATGGGGATCTACATGCGATCGCCAGCTACCTTGCCGCAGCGACACTCCCCTGGTATAGCGTCCCACTACAGCGACATAGTGGCAAAATCTAACTGTGCACCGCTTGCATGGTGCACTAGTCACCCATACTGCGTCTTGCTTTAGTACTTCCAAAAGGAAGTGCTAAAGCATGGCACCATAGCAATGTTGCTGTATAGCAGAGTGTTGACACCCCTATTGTTTCCCATCCTCACAAGTTCCCCCGCCTTTTGAGTAGGACTGCTTTGCTCCCAGCGTTTCACCTTTGGGATCAAGAAGCAGAATGAAAGCCAACTGCGGAGGGCACTAGTGAGCTATGGAGCCCCATGCACTCAACCGCAACCGCAGTAATTGCACTTGGACTCCTTTACTAATGGCTTGCTGGGTTTTGGGCACACAGGATAATTATAATACTTAGGGACTCCGTTTGCTCTGTAAATTGTTCAGACTCAATAGCAGGGTTTATATGTGGGCTGCAAGGGCTGACCTATTTCTCATGCAGCAATTCCCACAGCAGGCTCCCAGTTTGCCTTTAGAGAGAGGAACCAAGGATGTCTGTTTTCAAGTGTTTTGCATGACGGCGCAGCCTGGAAGGGTGAGCCATGGTTACACTGGTGCAAGTCTGCTCTGCACAGGGAGCGCGACTGCAACAAGTGACCCCACCAAATAAGTCAATCCGCCACATCTCAGACGCTCTCCCTTCTCCTGGTGTTGTCAGCCTAGGCAGCAGCAACACAGACAAGCTGCTGGAAGAAAAATAGTCTGCAAGCAGTAACTTTTGCAGGGTTACTAACTAATCTCATTACTTGACTAAAAAAATGCCCTTGCAGGTAGCAGAAAGACAGACTTTGGATGGCAGTCTTTGACCAAGAAAGCCTTTTTGAACACAGAGACAAGGCTTGCATCAGCTAAGGAAAAGCCAGGCATTTGCGTAGCTCTGCCTTTACCCAGCCTTCTCCACAGTGCCCAGAAATGGCCTTATGCAGCCAGGGTACCAGGCAGGCTGCTTCCACCCCGCACTCTCCTCTTACAAGCCAATGCCTCCCCTTGTCTCATTAACTTTGGAGTTAGGAGGCATCTCTCCACAGCCACAGCAGCGGTACAAGCTACAGCATCCCTGCACTAAGTGCACACACCTGTAGGCTCCTCTCTCAGCAGGGAGGTAGCATTAGGGCTCTCCCTGAGCCAGGTTTGAACATCACATTTTAAGGCCAGCAAGAGAGTCACTTGGCTCAGCTAGGTGTGAGCTCATCTCCAGCATGAGCTGCTCCTACGCTTGTCCAGCAACAAGTGCTTTTCCCAGAGGCTTACCTCATTTTCAAGCAAGAATTATGTTCAGTGAGCTGATGTCTCACCTGACCTAATTTTATTGTTTTACAATACAGAGAGATATAACACTTGATCTTGGCCCACAAGAGGCCAAGAAGCAACCTCCACCTCTGCAACTAGTAGAAACCTAATTACTTCTCCAAAGCTTGGAGTGGCTGTCTGCTGCCTGTCTTATAGGCTGCACCTGGAAGACAAGGCATGTGCCCAGATGAGGTGGAGCTATAAAATGAGTCACGGGGCTTCATTTAGGGAAATGCATGATAAAATGCAGGGGCTGGGAGCAATGCCTGGGGAAGTTAATGGGTAGCAGGCTAGGAAGAGAGTAGGGTATCTAGGGAGATTAGTTGTTCTAGGAGGAATAAAATTAGTTGGTGAGAGCTGCAAAATCAGGGATTCTCAATGCTTATATACATCCCTTCATAACCCCTTCTCCACAGCTTGAGCTGTGCCCTGTTTCAGAAATTACTTACTTGTTATAGTGCTTGGAGAGGAGCTAGGCAAAGAGGGCCTGAGCCTGCTCTTATCTGCTCATTGCCTCCCGCTTCTTGTGAGACTCTCCAAAGGATCTTTGGCTGAGAATCACTGTGTTAGGCAAACTTTAGGTCCAACAGCTGCTAGGACTCAGCAGAACAGTACAGCTTTAGGAAGTGTGATACTTTGAATCTAAGTCCCGCTGGAAATGTGGGCCCTATGAGACTTGAATGCTGTGTTTGAATGACCCTCTTTTCTTTTGCATGTAGGGAGGGTATCAAAGTTTCTTTTGCTTTCAATGTAGAGTTGCTGGGGCGAGCTTGCTGACCCCCTCATGGTATATCTTTGCATGCACAACTTTGTTTCTTCATTAAACAACCAGAACACTTCAGGTGGGCAGCCCCAGGGAGGCCCTGTTTCAGGCTGTATAGCTAAAAACACATGCTTTATTTTCCCCTTTGTGTTTCTTATTTAGTTTGTGGGGTAGAGGGCAGGGGCAAGAACATTTCCTGTATGTGTCTCTGAAATCAGATGGTTGGAACATTGTATGTGCAAAACGACTGGGTCCAGCCATGGAGCCCCAGGCTAGTATACATGGGTGCTTAGCAGACATCACACTTACCAGAGACTGCAGCATATTAGGACTGCTCCCCTGAAGCATCCGGACATTGGGTAGCAGGACCCCAGCAGCCCTGAGATTTAAAAAAATAAATAAATTCATGTTTTTTTCCTGATACTTCATGATCTTTGAGATTCTCAGGGATACGCAGGTCATGCCCCCGGCCTTTTCTGCAACCACTATGGCTAAAACCTTTAAAAACAAATCCCCTGCGCTCCAGCATGGATATTCTTCTCGAGAGCAGCTGAAGCAAGGGAAGTAAAGGTTAGATGTTAGGAAAAACTTTCTAACAAAGAGGGTGGTGAAGCACTGCAACAGGCTACCCAAAGAGGTGGTAGGATCTCCATCCTTGGAGGTTTTTAAGTCCTGGTTAGACAAAGCCATGGCTGGGATAACGTAGTTGGGGTTGGTCCTGCTCTGAGCAGGGGTTGGACTAGATGTGACTTCCTGAGGTCCCTTCAACCCTCATTTGCTATGAGACTGAATCCAGGAGCTGGGGCTTTAAACATGCCAAATAAATACCACATAAGTATTTATTTGCCTTGCAGAAGTAAGGAAGTTGCTTTAGTTTTAGTTTTAAGTTAGTTTTAGAGGCCTCAAGCCAGCAGGGGCTGATGTGAGATGGGACTGCTGACAGGGTGAAATGTGGTGCTGTGTTGGGACCTGCCAGGGGTTTGCAGTGCCAGGTGTCAAAATATTCTTCAAGTACCCATGTGTAGAGGCTCAGCAACAAATATTAGCATGGTGTTAACCAGACCGGTAGTAAATTCATAGATGTAGGATTGGAAGGGATCTTGCAGATCTTCTAGTCCAACCCCCTGCCCTGGGCAGGAGAGAAAACTGGGCTCAAATGACCCCAGCTAGGTAATCATCCAGCCTCCTCTTAAAGCCCCCCAGGGTAGGAGCCTGCACCACTTCTCTTGGAAGCAGGTCCCAGCTCCTAGCCGCCCTGACCGTGAAGTCGCACCTCCTGATATCTAACCTAAATCTCCCCTCTGCCAGCTTGTGACCGTTATTCCTTGTTACTCTGGGAGGTGCTTGGGGGAACAAGGTCTCCCCCATTCCCCTCTGGTCCCCCTGGTAAGTTTGTAGACAGCCACTAGATCCCCCTCAGCCTTCTCTTGTGGAGGCTGAACAGGTTCAGGTCCCGTCGCCTCTCCTCGTAGGGCCTGCCCTGCTGCCTCCTGACCATGCGAGTGGCCTCCTCTGGACCCTCTCCATGCTGTCCACATCCCTCCTGAAGTGCGGCGCCCAGACCTGGACGCAGTCCTCCCGCTGCGGCCTGACCAGTGCCGCACAGAGGGGGAGGATCACCCCCCTGGACCTGCCCGAGATGCATCTGTGGATGCAGGATAAGGTGCGGTCGGCCTTCCTGACCGCGTCCCCGCACTGCCGGCCCGTATTCATCTTGGCATCAATGATGACTCCAAGTTCCTTTTCTGCCACCGTGCTTTCAAGAAGGGAGTTCCCCAGCTTGTAGGTATGGTGCTGGTTCTTCCTGCCCAAGTGCAGCATCCGTCCGCCACCACTCTCTGAGTACAACCCCTCAGCCAATTTGCGATCCATCTGACTGTGTAGGCATCTATGTCACAGTTGCCTAGCTTTTTAATGAAATGGGGTGAGAGACAGTGTCGAAGGCTTTCCTAAAGTCCAGAAAGACTATGTCCACCTGCGTCCAGGGCTTTTGTGACCTGATCATAGAAGGCCACCAGGTTGGTCTGACAGGACCTGCCCTTAATGAACCCATGTTGGTTGCCCCTGAGCATCGTCCCTGCTGCTGGTCCTTCACACATGTGCTCCTGGATAATTTTCTCAAAGAGCTTCCCCAGGATCGAAGTAAGACTACTGGGCCTATAGTTGCCCGGGTCCTCCCTCCCCACTTTTTTGAAAATGGGGACCACGTTGGCCTTCTTCCGGTTGTCCAGTACCTGGCCAGAGCACCACAAGTGCTCATAAAGCCGTGCCAGGGGCCCCACGATGGCCTTTGCCAATTCCCGCAGCACCCTGGGGTGGAGAGCATCTAGACCTGCTGATCCGAACACGTCCAGCCCCTCTAGAAGCTCCCTGACTCGGTCTTCCCTGACCCTAGGCCTGGCCGAGTCGCTCCTGAATCCGTCCTGAATCCTGGTGGGGGAGATGTCCCAGTCCCTGCTCAGAAAAATGGAGGCAAAGAATTTGTTAAAAAGGTCTGCTTTTTCCTCTGGTGCAGCCACCAGATTGCCAAGCGTTTCCCGCAGGGACCCCACATTACCCGGTGCTCTTATACTCCCTATGTGTTTAAAAAAGGACTTTTTGTTGTCCTTGATCCTTGCCCTAGTTCCATATCTGCCTTAGCTTTCCTAACAGCCCCCCCACAGACCTGAGCGATGGAGGTATACTCCTCTTTGGTGATAGCCCCCCCTCCACTGGGTGTATGCCTCCTTTTTGGCAATCAGGCAGTACTTTTATCTTGCTTCTGTAGTTACACCCTCATGAGTAACTTATTCCTTCACTGTCTCCTGCCCTGAGTTTGTGCGGTCCCCTTCCCTTCTTACTGGCTCTCTCTCATCTCTGCCCCTTTAGCTCCTTGCCAGTCGGGCTTTTTGGGTAGAGAGGTGGTCTTTGGGCTAGCAGACTGCCTCTCGTAGCTTGGGCTGAGGGGTCGGGGGACTGGAGGGCAGCGGCTTCCAGGAACACAGAAGCTGATTTTTCTGATGAGTGTGACACTTGAGTGTGAATATTCACCATGTGAATGAATATGAGGCATCTATAACAGAGAAAAGCTGTTTGGAGTCGCAATTTTTCAATACAGCAGGTCGTTCGTCCCCTTCTCTCCAGGAACTTGGGCTGATTTCGCCCCTTTTTTCTGTAGGGAGTAGGAGAAGTATCACACAACCTCTGTGGTCCTGCAACCCTATTATTTCTATCACTGAGGAATGCGAAGCCAGCGTGGGGCTCAAGTGATTACACAGCAAGATTAGTATACCTCAAATTAGACAAACTTATCTGGTGTAACCTTGCTTGTGTCTTACTGGGATATGAAAACCAAATGTTCCTCCTTATAATATTAAGATATAAAAATACCAGCAAGTCCCCACAAAAGTCTAATCAAGTCTTTTTTTATTTATCTGAGAAACCATTTTGTGCCAGGCTGTCGTCTTGTAAAACCCAGCTGAGTCAAAACACTTGAGCCCATAAATCAAACAACTCAGATGGTTTTTATCTTGTCCATAAATGTTAACTTTTTCTATGCAGTTTCCAACTTCTGCATCAGAGGGATGAATATGGTCCTGCTGAGCAGTCTTGAAAGCAAATACTGATGGCTGAACTGATACGGTGGGAACAAAGCTGGGAGCTGCTGTAGAGAACGGCACGGAGATGTGAAAATGCTAAAACAACGGTGGGATGTGGGAATCGGGAGGGAGTAGAAATGCTTACACACCAGCAGGGTCACAGTGAGCGCAGCTTGTTGGAACAAGGCTTCTAACTTTATGAACAACGGGGGTACCTACGTGTGTGTGTCTGCACGCGTATGCAAGTGCTTGTGATTGTAGGGGATGCGGTGGCTGCCCCACGTATAGGTAGGGCTGGGGACCAAATCCTGAATTCCTGGGAAATAGCTTGCAGAAACAAGCTATCACCGAGGAAATCTTGCTCGAGAGGCAAGCAGGTGGGGGAGTCGATCCTCAGCCTCAACCTGCCGTGGTAAGCAAGTGGGTTAACCACTGATGTCAGGTAGCAGAGGAAGGCAAGTGACTGCAGCTCAGCAACCGGGGGGGTCTTCCCCAGTGGCAGAGACCGTTATCCTGGGCACATTGCACTGCAGAGAGCCACCGCAGTGCCCTTGGAAACCTGCGTGACACGGGACACGGCACCGGTGTTTCATATTATGGGGGAGCACACAGGGGATGTCCACACACAAAACTGTTTCTCCTGAGGACATCAGCAGGGCTCTGGCTGCTGCAGGTCCCCTGCTTTCAGGTGTCAGGTCTGTGCTGCGTCCGGGCTGAGAGTCGTCTTATGCAGAGCTTACGGGATAGTTCGGATTAGGATGATCCTGCCTCAGGCAGGGGGTTGGAGTAGATGTGACCTCTGGAGGTCCCTTCCAGCCCCACTTCCCTCTGACTCTACCCAGCCAGCAGGGCACAACGAAGCATTCGGACATAACGACAGCGGCCCGCGGCAGCTGCAACAGCGTCTTGCTGTAGCACCTGGGATGGTTGCTTTTTAAATTTATTATTTAATAAAGGCAGCTTCCCCTTTAACACACAGAAACAATTCCACCCTCTCTGTGCAAAGGAGAGTGCTATAAGCCGGCACCACGCGGGCATAGCTCAGCCAGCGTGGACGTGGAGGATGCCACTCCGGTTAGGTTGCTGTCCATACAGACTATTTCCGTGGTCCCGGCCCTTCCAAATCAGTCCGACCTGGAGCAAGTCAGAAATGTGCTGTCTGCCTTTGTTCGGCAGGCCTGCTGCTTCGAGGCTCTTGCAGCATGATTTTGCTCAAGGGGACTTTCTATTAACTAGGCACAAGTTCTTCTCTCCCCGTCCCCTCCCTGCCCTCCACCAGGATGGATGTGACAGACTAAAGCAGTAACTGGTTGTCTTTTTGTTCTCTAAATAATAAGGCATTGGCATCCCAGCCTGCATCTCTGTGTCTCGTGACTGTAACTGTGGAAAGACCACACGTGTTTTTTGGCATTCAGCTGTCCTGGAGAGGGTCTGGCTTGAAATGAGCAGTCCAGAAACAAGGCCCTTTCAGCCTTTTGGTTCCATCCGATCTTTGTGGAAAAAGTATGTGGCACCGGGTTATTTTAACAGGGAAAGCTCGGTTTCTCAGTGGGAACTGAAAAATTCAACTGATTTCTATTTTTGTTAATGGTTCAAAGACTATTTCTTTGACGAACCTCGGCTTAGATCAGAAATCTGGTTTAATCCCTGCTCTGGGAAGGTACAACTCCAGAGATCAGCCCTACAACGTGCAGCAGGCAACTTTACCGTTTGTCTGGTCAGTAAATTCACCAGTATGATTAAAAGGCCTCATTTGTTCCTCACATCACCTGCATCATCCCAAGCATAAAGCTGAGACCTGCTGTAATCAGGTGCAACTCTGCAAAAGGCCTGGCCTCCCTCTCTCTAGCCATGACGAAGTTATAGTCCTAGTCCCACAGCATGGAGATGCTGCTACTCGCTGAAGACTGTGGTTGATAACCAAGTATTTTGTTTGCTAGAACTGCACCTATTTAAAATGACCACCCTGATTGCAGGGGGAGTTGGCTGAATGCATTGAGCTTTTTGCGCACAAGGTTTAAATGTCAGTGTCTTCCCCTCGGTCCTGGGTGCCTGCCCCTTTTCTGGTCCTGCTCTGGTGAGTGAATGTCCTGGCAAGATTGCTCACCGAGACGTCATGTAGGAAGGAAATGCTGCAGCAAAACTCGGAGCTAGTGGATTCTGCATTTCTCATGCGTAGCCGTGACGGCTTGGGCAAAGGAGCCGAGTCTATGCAATATGCGCACCCACCTACAGCAAAGACTGGAATTACAAATATTGGCTGCTTCCCTGAGAGGGAAGAAATCTACCCTCAGGGAAAGGGATCTCCTAAGTAGATGGGACCCTAGCCTTTCTCACTTTGGGTCTTCCTATGTATAGTCCAAGCTGAAGCCCAAGAGCTGCTCTCAGGAGCATTCACCAAGCGCCTGTGAGAACCAGAAATACTCAGACAAATTGATGTGCTTTGCAAACCATTCAGCAGCTGACTTAGGTGCAATTCATTGATAAAATGCTTACAGATCGTTCATTAAAGTCCACTTGTGCACTGGGCGTGAGAGAGACAGCTGCATACATTTCAGATACTCTTGCTCCTTCACATAACATCCCTGCTCTAATTGGTTTGTACCAATAGACTCCCATCTAAGGAAGGGGGAAAGGATGCATTTTGATAGTGCTGGCCTAATGTATTTTTTAAATCCAGATGTGTGTGTGTGTGCTTGTGTAGAGCAAGGCGGAAGGGTGGGTGCAGGGCTGGGAGAGGTACACCCAGCTGTGAAACTCTGATTGGCTTCACGCTTTGTGTCTTACAACCTGAGCTCTTTTTCCTGTGCTGTTTTTATTAGTGTTTTCTCAATGGAGACTAATGAATCGCACCAACCTCCTTTTCCTGGCTAGGAGGGAAACCCCATGCTCTGTTCCAGGATGAGGAGATCTCACCCTAAGCGAAGCTGACCAAGCAAGCGCCTTCTGTGGACTTAATATTTCATTCAACCATTTTTTTTCTCCGCCTCGTCTCACGTTCGATTAACCAGGGACCTGTTAAACACGCAACACAAACTACTTGAACCAAGAGTGTCCAAGTAAGCGTGACCGTTCCTGCAAAAGAAGTTTTAGAAAGTGATGGCTCAGGCTCCTCTGTTTCCCTAGAGCTGCTTATGGTCTCTGGGAGTGGGGCTGTTGGGGGATTTTCTTCCTTTGCTCCAACCTGTGGGCCTTCCCCTTCCTGCCATGGGAGTGGCCCAGAGAACAGAGTCTGCATAAAACATGCTGAGCAGGCAGGGAGGAAATGGGGAACACCTGCCCATGCAATGCTTTGCACCAGGGCCTGGTCTCAGCCCAGATGGTCTCCTGCAGGTGCTGGAGGGCTGGCGGCAGGCACTTCCCGTGGCCCTCTTTCTGTCAACAGGCCAAATCCAGCAGTCCTAACTCTCCCGCTGCTTCCGTGGGAACTGGGGGCTGCAGGACTGAGTCATAATTTAGTATCCATGCAAAACAAACAGATAACCTGAGGAGTTACCATAGCATCCGATACGGGGCCTCTGGTGTTGTCATGAGAAAGCTCCTGGATGCTGCAAAATCCAATGGTAGGGAATTGAAGTAGGACAAATTCAACCCTGAAATCAAATGCCAATTCATAAAAGTTGATTAAACACTTGAACAGTCCTCCAAAGGGGGAAGTGGGGAGGTCATCATTGCTGGAGCCTTTGCTTGACAGTAACTGTCTTTCTAAACACATGCATGTAGGGCATACACAGGGTTGGGCTGGATGGTTGTGGCGATCCTGGCTGGTCATGGATTCTGAAACTTGCTAACTGATGTGAACACAAGTTCAGGGTCAAACTGATTGTGGCAGTGCACCTTTGGGTGCCTGCCACTTTAAGCGCAGAGTCAGGTAGCTAGTAGGTGCCTGATGGAGTTGGGGCAGAATCAGCCCAGGGTTTGGCACAAGGCTGGGCCACATAGAGTAGGGGAACTCGCGGGCACCGAAGGACTGCGTGGTGAGGCCAGTATGCAAGTAGCGAAGCCTGATGGCCCAAGAGGGGATGCTCAAGAGGAGCAAGGGCAGTGGAGTGTGGCCTAGTAATGGGTGGTATACCAGAGGCCTCCTGTGAGAGGGGAGGCGGAGTGAGTGTGGGGATGAATGGAGCCCAACTTTGGACTGGGTTGACTCCAGTCTCAGACCAGAGAATAAACCTAATCTGGATGCCATCTGCAAGGCATGGGCTGCGGGTTAGGGAAGGTTCGGAGCCACAGATAGTGCCCCCTGGCATCAAGGCTGGGGATGGGCAGCCTCCCACCAGCTTATGGGAACAGCAAAGTCGTGGCAGACAAGGCTGGACAGCTTGCCCCATAGAGACAGGTGGGCAGGCCGGCATGAGACCCGGTGCCAAGCATGCCCCCGTCACACTGATCCATCCCCAGACTCAGGGCTGCAGAGGAATTTGCCCTCTCAGCCCTCTGTGGTCAGATTGGCAGGTGTGATCTAGTTAAAGTCTTTCTGCTCTATAAAGTACATGGGTATACGTGACTAGCCTGCGATACAAAGGAGGTGAGATTAACTAGTCCAGCAGTCCCTTCTGGTCTTTAACTGTGACACATGAAGTGCTTTATGCATTAATAAAAACCCAGCAGACCACCTCATAACGGGCTTATTCAGACTCCATAGAATTAATTCACTTTGCTTCTCCATCAGTCAGGTTTCACTTCCTTGTTATCACTAGTTCTTCAGTCATGTATCAAGTCTTCTAGGAGAGTTGAGAGCTGCATTTCTAAAGGAAAATCAATCTGAAAATAAACCCTTGTTTCTGCAAAAGCCCTGACAGGCCTTCTTTTTATATCAAATAGAAGCAACCACAAAACCAGCCCAGAAGGTGAGAGGCAAAGCATGTGTTTCTGCACAGGTCCCCTATAAATCTGCAATCAACTCACACCATTATGCTCAGTGGACTTGCTGTGATTTAAATGTCACGTGATCTGCACTGCTGGGCCAGGAGGCCCTTGATTTGCAGTCCTTCTATCTCTTCACCTAGCACATTTTCCAGGCTTCCCACTGGGGCAGTGTCTAGCTGCATCTTTGTTTTGGGGATTCTCTATTGCAGAGATTTCTTTGTGCTGTCTTGTTGTTCCTCTCTCAGGCTGATAGCAAGACATGTATGAAGCAGGAGGGCAATGATGTGCTTACTGACAGGCCAGTAAAAGCTGGTTCAGCAGGAGTCTTGCATAAGGTTATGTGGGTTTGATTGGATCTGGGGTGCCCATTCCCCTGGCTGCTCCAGGTTTCATTTACCTATGAAGATAGCCTTGAATTTTGAAACTTCCTTCAGGTGCAGGAAATATCTCTCTCTCTCTCTCTCTCGCTCTCTCTCTCTATCTGTATTCCTTTTTAAAATTAACTTGAAGTTTCTTACTGCCCAGACTCAGCAGCCCTGACTACCTGCCATGACTCAGGATAGCTAGAAGCCTTGAAATAATGGCCAGTTGGAAAATTTCCCTGAAAAATATTGCTTCTCTTACATCTAGACAGGTAAACTTGACTTCAGAAGCTTTTCTAATACACTGGGGCCCAGGGCTGTTCAGTTTAAGACTGAAGCAAAACCAGCTCATTGGAATGAGTTAAAAACAATCTGCAGGGATGTGGAATAGGAGTTTCATTACCAGGAACAGCCCATAGACAGCAGCATTGCAGAGAGGAGGCTAGCTTGATTGGTGGAACATCAACCCTTTAGAAAGGAGAGAGGATCATTAACACCTGTGGAGTGAAGAGCTGAGAAGGGATGAGAGAGGTTTGAATGAGCCATGAAGTCAAGGGACTCCCTCAGCACTGCCTGAGTAGAAATGCTGCTGCTACTGCCAGGCAGTTGCTTTTACATTCTGGGGGGGGGGCAGAAAAGAAAGGAGGGTGCAATCGTACCAATGTACCCCTGGGTCCAGCCCTGTGGAGTGCACACAGTCAGTGTGGACATTTGAGAGCATCACTGAGCAATAATAAGGTCCGTCTTGGGTGGCTGAATGCCTCTTGTCCCTCTACGAATGTGGATGGCAACTGCTCAGGGAGACGCAAGATGAGTGAGCATGGCAGGCTCCTGTTTTATCAGAATTAAGCAGACAAATCTTTCTATCAAGGACAGCCAGGTGTTATCACAGAGCTACAAAAGCTCCATCGATTTCTTTTGCACCCCACATCCAGGTGGGCTTCAGGCGGGACTCTGGAGGCCGTCAGGACCTTGGGAGGAAGTGACTGTGCTGTAGCAGCATTCATGATCCGAAAGAAAGTAAGTAAAGTAAAATCACCGCTCCCTAAGGCATCATAGCTTTAGGCACGAAAGGAAGGCACGAGAACAGGAAAATAAGGAGACTGGGTTTTGGGAAGGCAGCTTTCAACCAACTCGGAGAAACAGGTGATTAGAGCCATGACCCGGCAAATTAAGAGCTCAGGAGAGCTGGCATTTTAAAGGGGCATAACATTGGAGGCTCAACTATTCCAGTGCAGAGGAAATGAAAGAAGAACTGCTGCGTTGATGTTTGAAATCCGGGTAGACATGTAGGCAGTGAGAGAAAGGCGGGTGTCACGAAGGAAGCATGCCAAGAAATAGCATGCACACGCAAAAGGCAAAATCAAGAAAGCAAAGGCCCAAAATGTTGTTACAAACATTGAGAGATGTTAGAGACATCATGGCAGGCTTCCACTTCACCGTCAGATGGGAAAGAAAAATCAGGGACGGGGGCTCTGCTGCTTGGCAGAGATGGGTAGCGAGTCACAGAAGGCTCGAAGGAGATGGAGTTGCCCAAGACTTGCTTTGCTTGTGTCCTCCACGCACAAAATAAACCGCTCCTGGACAGTGAGCACAGCTGGCACAAGCACAGAGGAGCGCAGACTGTGATAAGAAAAGAGCATTTCAGACCCCAACCCATTCTGAATGAATTTCAGTCAGCAGGGCCTGATGGCATTTCCCCAGGGCAGCTGGCACATTTCTTTCCTTGTTCACTGGACTTCTTATTAGCCTCCTCTGAGAAACCAGCTCGAAGCCGGCCAGCTGCATGAGGGGCTCATTAATGGCGTGTCTGCTTTGGGGAGGCGGCACAGAGCAGAGCAGACGGGGCACGCTGGTGTGTGGCGTGTGCTGGACGTGGTTCAGTCTCCTACGTGCCCCATCGCTGCCTTGACAGCTTGGGACTGTCCCTTGGCATAGAGGCGAGCATCAGTTAACTCAGGAAAATGTACATATTCACTTAATTAGCAATTTTGTGGGAGGTGGGAACAAATCACCTGGTTCATCGATGGCATTCTCAGGCATGGAGAGCAGTTCTCTGGGGTTTTACTCTTCAGGCTCTCCGGGGGCTTCACAATAAACGAGCAAACAACAAGGAACCTGGCCGGGTACCTCCCCCTTGTGCCGATCTTCTCCCATCTAACGAGACGGCTTTTGCAGCAGTTCTTGAATGTCCCCAGGAGGCTGGTTGGTCTCCAGCCTTGCTTGAGTTTTCAGTCCTGCAGGCCACACATTAGCAGAGGGGTTTCCATCACGGGCTCTGAATGGTCTTCTAAAAAAATTCTTTCTCTCTTTCCATGCAGTTCCCAGCCTGGCCTTTTATGAGCAAGGAGCAGCCTGGGTTTGTGCCCAGAGTAGGGGGTAATTTAAAAATGTATTATTCCTACTTGTTGCTCAAGGACCATAGAGGCCCTTTGTGCTCAGTGTTGGACCGATGTCAGGGGAAAGATGGAGGAAAGCTAGGGCAAGAGCACCCCAACACAGCAGCGCACCGCAACTGCAAGGGCAAGGAAGGTCTTTAACTTGGCTGCTTTGGACCATAACAGGCTGCAAAGTGTCCCCTGGGCCCGGCCTTCCTCTTTGTTTGGCCTTCAGGCTGCAATAGCCAGGCTTGTTCTGGGGAGCCTGCTCTCTGGTATTCCCTGAACGTGGCCCAGGCAAGGTCATCTCCTCACCAGCCCCATGTGCACAGCTCTCAGGAACTGCGCTCACACCTGCTTTGCTCTGCGTCTGCTGGGCAGACATCCACACTGAAAACTGCTGGACTCCTCTTGAGCACGGCCTGGAAGAGCTGCAAAGGTGGCGTCTCACCTCTGCTCCTCGGGAGGAGGAAGTCTGCATCCGATTGCTTTGTTTAAAGCCCAGCAGGCAGAGTGGCCTGTTTTTCCGGAGGCCTCTGCCCTGTGGAAATATCAGTGTGAAAGCCTCTGAACTGGAGAGAGGAAGAGTCCAATACTTGATCCATTTTTACTGTTTAAAAGTTTTCATTCCTGCCACTTCACTGGAAAAACAAACCCCGCTGTGCAATATGAGACCCTGGCTGGCCACCCCGCAGGAGCAGCATCCTGCCGGTACGGCCTGGGGGACATCCAGCACCGTCTGCTACCCCCATTACGGAGGTGGCTGTGATGCTGCCAGCCCGCTTCTGCTTCCAGAGCGCTGCACGGCTCTGCTTGGTCACCTGCTTTCTTCTGCAGCCCCAGGCTTCGGTGTTCCTCTGTTGCCCATCCCTGATAAACTAATCTTATCATGTCCAAACTTCATGTGGCTTTCCAGTCTTTTCCATGCTTTGCAGGTAAATGCTCTGGCAGGGGGGGTTGTGTTCAGCCAGAGCCTGAAGTCACTTCCCCTGATGAATGCTCCATTCAGGATGGGCAGCTTCCTTCAACGAGCCATTTGATGACAGCCATGACCTTGGCCTCCGCTTGCTTTAGCAGGGCCCGGTTATTTTAAGTCTCATCTGACAATCCTGCCTGATACGTGCCCCCCCAAACCTGTCCTGTGTCCCTCTCCTCAAGCTGGAGCAGAGCAGCCACGAAGATCAGAGCTGTGAATGATCCTGATTGCAGGCCCTTGACTTGGAGGCGCACCCTGTCGCTGTCTCAGGAGCTCGCTCGGACGGGGCTGACATCCCTGATGGGCCCAGCAGCACTTTGGATCCGTGCACACGGGCCAGGATCATCCATCAGCATTCCTGACTGGGGCATCCCCGCTGCTTTTTGTGTTCAGGGAGAGACGCAGGCTCAGCTTTATGCTCTTACACAGTCACCAAGAAAGTCACAAGGGCAGAATCTGGCTCCGACACCGCCACGACAACCACCGCTGCGTTAGCAGAACCCCCCAGTTTTCTCACGCCTTGCAAAGCGATTTTCAGGGGGCACAGGTCCCAGCGCCCGAGGGATCCCCACGCCCCATCGAGAGGTGCTCAATATTGCCCAGGCAAAACGGAGACCCATGGAGCTTGCCCCGTTCCCCAGACGTCTCCATGCCGCTCTGCCCTGGCGTTTCCGTGTTTCTGGAGAGCTGCTCTTATTGTGAACCCTTGGTGCTGCTCTGAGCCGTTAACAAGTCTTGTGCAGCCTCCTCTCGGAGGCCAGAGCCTTGCTCAGTGGGCCAGCATCTGCCACAGCAGCCCCTTCTTGGGGCCAGGATTTAGTGAGGCCTGTAAGTACCTCATTAGTGGGTACACTAATTGTAAAAATGAGCCAGTCTCCCCCTGCCTTCCAGAGCCACCTTTATAGAATTGCTTGTACAGAAATGCTGTCACCAGCCGGGAGAGCATGGGCCTAGCTGGGTCTCTTGCCAGATCTGAATTATGCCAGGGCCAAGCTTTCAAGGGACAAAGTGTGCTGTCCCTTTGCTCTCACTCCCTTATTTCTTCCTCTCATTGTGGCAATCTGCAGAGCAGGCCTGCTTTCCTCCTGGCTCAGGTCTCCGGTCTCTTGCTCAGAGCTGGTATGGGAAAAATGCCCCTTGGCTAAGGACTTTTGCTACACTCACCCAAGAGAAAACAATGGGAAAAGCCAAGGAGAAATTCCCACAGTCTCCAAACTAGGCATAGCTGGAGTGGTTCTTCTGTTGGAAGAGCCTGGTTACCCCTTTCCCGGATGCACAGACCCTTGTTATAGAAAGCAAAAGGTTCTTTGGGTAAATGTGATCTCTTTTATTAGACCAACTAAATAGTTGGAAAAATTGTTCTTTGCAAGCTTTTGGGCACAAACAGCCTCCCTCAGGCAGAAGGAGAGTCTGCAGGTGTTTTGCGCTCACTTGGATGGCAGCCAGTATGCAAAAATGCAGTTGTGTGAAACTGCAAATGCATGGAAGTGAGGATCGGGGGGGGGGGGAGGCGGTAGGTGTGAGACAGCTGGAGGGGGTCTGCCTAAAGTGCGTATGGCTACAACCTACGCCCCTACATTGATAGGGACACGGTGAGCTTGCTGCCCCTTGGTGCAAAACCTAGTATAAGCCCAAGTGTTACCTGCTTAGACAGATCAGCGCATTACTGGAATTGCCTTATCGCATCTACCCATACAAGCTGCTCAAGGAGCCAACCAGTGCATGATCAATAAATCCGGTTCTCAGCAAATTATTCCAATTATTCCACTCCTTTATGATGGATTTACTTCAGAGCCCAAATACTCTCTGGAATAAGCTCTCGGAGTGGTTCTTCAATATTAACAGTTCCACGGAGTCCAGAATATGAAAGCATTTCTCTTGTGCTTTTACTGCTGTCCTTAATGCCCAGTCGGCTGGATGTGTGTATTCACTAGGCTGTGGGATTGTGAACTCTGCTTTGTGCAAGGCAGTTGCCCCAAGCCTGGGGAATTGTCCTATTGCGAAGGCAACAAAGAGAGCACAGACTGCCCAATCTGATCCATCCCGCTCTAAATCCAACAGACCCTCCTGCAGGGATTTCTCAATAGATCTGGCAGAAATGGGAGGGTTTCTTTTTGTGAAGCTATTGTTAACACAGTGATTTTTCTCTGTGCGGGGTCTGTTTTTAGTTTATGATGTGATACCCCAAAGCAAATGGTGAGTGAAGCCCTTGTGTCATTCTTTCCACATGTGGTAATTAATTAGCTGCCACTGAGTGCAACTGATTTCAGGAAACATTGCTGAAACACGGTTGCAAATGCAAACCATTCTGTTTTGTTCTGCTTCCTCTGTGAGAAATATAGGAAGAGACCTCTGATGAATGCCTCTTTCAAAAGGCAATGCTCAGCATATGCTAATGGTCTTAAGGTCAGAGAGATGCCATGTGGGACAGCAAGAAGAAGAAGGTCAATAGAAGGATACCACAAGCCCACTCAGGTGTCTGTATTTGAGGGGTGATTGGGAGCACAGGTGGCGTCTCTAAAAGCTGGGATAAAATCTGGGATCTGGACTCACACTCTGAGTGTGGAGGGTGAAGAAAGCCCACTGTTTTACGTTGCTCCCAGTTCTACAGGTTATTTTGGGGTTGGGGTACAATGGCGGTGATACAAGTAAGGCCTAGATCCTAAACTCAGGAAATAACTGGACTTCTGCCTGACTTCAGAGAGGGCATTTGGTGATTGGGATGTCCTGCTTTGAGCAGGGGGTTGCAACCTCCTGATTTCCCTTCTAACCTTCATTTTCTATGATTCTGGGTCAGCCTTTGGGGAATGCACCCCTCCTGCTTCTCTTCTTACTAATTTCTATCTGCATTTGTGGATAGGATCATAGGAATGTCAGGCTGGAAGGGACTTCACAAGGTTGTCTGGTCCAGCCCCCCTGCTCAAAGTGGGATCATCCCATGGTAGTATCAGTGGAGTTTGGGTTTTCTCAGTCTCTTTCCCAGGTGTGTGCAATGCCCCTCCTTCACAAGGAAAAATTCCCCCAAGTCAGCCATTTAAAACTTTTTTTATTGCTTCTAACAATTAAAGTACCAAAAGGCAAATTAAGGACACGGTGGGAGTAGAATATTGAGAGGTTCCCCCTGTCCCTTACGGGTGTGCATACACATGCATTTAAATGCGTCTAAATTTAATGTGCATTAGCTTAATGTGCATTAAGCGGGTTTGAGCAGGCATCTACTCCTGCAGGCATTACAGTGCATTAACACTGTGTGTGGACTGACTTGGGACTAAAGGATTGCAGGTAACAAATTTAGGTGTGAATAACCTAAATTCACCATTTTAAATGAACATTAATGGCATGCACATGTAGACGCGCACCCTTAATGTGCATTAATTTAGGCTAATGCACATTAAAGCGTCATGTGTAGACGCACCCTATATGTATCAAAAACCCTATGTGCCTTTCCTTATTATGATTTAATATTATGGGATGCATTTTCACAGTCATGAGCAGGTTTCAGATTTACACAGAAACAAAGAAATGGCCCCATGAAATCCTCGTTAGCCTCTGCTAGTTTTCATTCATCTGAATAGATTTGTGAACCTTGAATGGACTTGGCAGTAAACCCCAGCCTGACGTACACTGACCCCTTGCTGTTTCTATTAGCATTTGTTCCACAGAGTTGTCTTCCCAAGAGTTCAGCTTCCTGGGATACTGCCCCATCCTTTCAGCCATGGAGGTTGCTTCATGTGCTACTTTTTGACACAGTCAGTTTTTAGCTTGTATTTTTTTTATTGAAGCTACATAATTGGAGCCCGGCGCTTCATTAGAACATGTAATGTAAAACTAGACACAATCCCCCAGTCCCCTATAAGTTGCATCTCAGTTTCTTCACAATGAAACCTCAAAATTGTACTGGTTAAAACACTTTGTTAAAACAAGAGGGATGGAGAAGGATAGATTTGTCCTTAGAGGATCATCAGTGTCAATCTAGCTGGCCACATTCACTCCAGCTACAACTAAAGCCTGTAGCATAGATTTAATGTGCAGACATCCTTTACAAGTCTGCTTTTACAATTAACCAGCTTTCCATTGTGCATCAATGTTGCCAGACCATTGTAACTGCACAGGCTCTCAGCAGTGGCTCACATCTCAAGTTTTTTGTGTGTGCAAGATGAGACCAGGAATTTAGCATCTGGGCTACAGAAGGAAAAAAGACCTATGTGTAGGAAGGGGCAAGTGTAATGGAAATCAGAGCAAACTGTGCTTATGTACTTTCCTGAATGGAGACAATTGCCTAAATCAGGGCCTTACTCAGGAGGCTGAGGATGATAAAATGAAGGTAGTGTGCCTTTATCAACAGCACGGCCATTTATCCAATCAACCATGGCCACACGTGCAAGACAGATCCCCAAAATGAGGGACCCAGTTCACACCGCTTGGTGCATCTTCTCTCCTACGCCTGTGGTTGGATGCTGATCATGTGGGCCTCCGTTTTCTATCTGTTCATGCAATGCACTCTGGTTTTATAGCATGGACACTGGCTTGGTTGTACCATCAAAAATAAAACAGTGTTTGCACAGCATTAGGCTTGAGGTTTGTACTTGTAAAATTATCTTGATTAAGTGATGATGAAACTCTTTGTTTTGGGAACCTGTAGCTGCACTGTGATTTAAGGCTTCTGTGTGATAGGGATGTCGTCCACTGTCGTAAATAGTCTAGGACTGCAAGATCATTTCCTATAGATCACCATGTTGTTGGATGATAGCTTTCTGTCCCTTCCAGCCAGGGGCAGCTGAACTGCTGACCTAGACATTAAAGGCTGCAAACTCTATATCACCTCCTGAGCCAAGTAACACCCACAACTCTATTGAAAATATTAGAGATCATCGAACCCAAGCCCACTTCTGCATCCATAACCACAGAACTGGGCATCTACCAGGTTCAAAGAACTTCGTTACTTGTGCCTGAATCTGATTTTAAATCCTTGTGGTCAGCCTGCAAAATTAAACCGCATTTTTGGAGTCTCTTGTCTGGGAGTTTTCTAACATCAAATGATTAATTAAGTTAATATTTCAGTTGGGTAGTGTAAGGATTAAAAACAAAAGTGGCATGCCTAGCTGTACATTTGCCCACATCATATGTTCAAAGAGCTGAAGTCACACCAAGGCCAGACAGGACTAATGATGTTTTAAACGAGAACAGAATGAGACGAACAAGGAACTAGCTGAGAGAGTTGGGGCGAATTCATAGAGGAACATCATCTTGACACCCTGCTTAATATGAAAATGTAGTCAAAGCAGTTCCAGGCTTTGCACCCACCCCTAATTCCCCTCATCAGTGCTCCTGGTGTAGCTCACATTTTCCTCCTTTTCAAGATGTTTCTTTCCCTGTGGATGTGTGAAAGGCCTGGACAAATAACTAGAAAAAATGCCTTTGCACAAAGTCCCATCCAATGCTCAAAGCAAGCTAGCTGGAATAAAAATAGGGCTAAGTCCCCTTTCCCCTCCCTTCCCTGTAGCTCTTAACCGCTCTGCAGGACCTGGCTACCTGGTTGCTCGCTCTTTGTGCTGGGGCCAGGGTTTGAGTTGAGCCAGTTGAAAAATTAACACTCGTCCACCTGCATTTGCTGGTGAGTTTGGTGTTTGGTGTCCTGCAAAATAGTTGCACCTTTCTTTGCCTGAGGACTTGCCAGTCTTGATCTGTGGTTCAAGACCTGCCCCATTCAGGGCAAGGGGGCTGTTTTGGTTTTTCTACATGGGTCGAAACCCTTGGGAGATGCCAACACTGTATTCATGAAGACATGGTTGCCCCTGAGAAAAGGCAATGAATCTCACCTTGGGGCCCACTTTCAACAGGGGTTTACTGGGCTTCCCATGAAATCTGTATTCCAGATTTGATACCTCCTGTGATAATTATTCCCTTGAAGGGAAAAACCAAGAGCATATATGATCATCAGAAGTGGGCTAGTTTGATGATGTTGCCTCAAAACAGCCCCTGAACTCAATGAAAACTAAGTGTTGTAGACATAGCCAAAAACACATGAGTCCAGGAAAGGTTCGGCTTTCCCCAACAGGCAGCTCTTGAGATGATGCTTGGGGAAATACTGAGCTCAACTCTGTCTCATGAGCATTATAATGTACCTTTAACATCTGCATTTTTGGTCATTAGGATTAATCCGAGGAAGCCTTTAAGGGCCACGTGTCCTTTTGTTTCCTCTAGTTGCTGTATTTTCTGTTTCCTGGAGCAGCCATGTGCAGTTTGAACTCCTTAAGAGCCTTTTCCATCTGTTATTTTCCATCTCATCTCATGTTTCCTTGCTGGCAACATGCCATAAGTATTTCAGTCATCCCAAGGTTCGTAGGTACGGCAAGCAGGAGGGGAGGGAGAGGTAGTGTAGGGACCTGATCCAAAGGTCTTTGAAGTTAATGGGTCTCTTTGGGTTGAGTTGGATGGGTTTGGGCTCAGGCCCTACATGAGTAATGAGTTGTTTTTTGCTGCTTAGTGACATTTTGGCACATTGCTATTAATATAACAATGCAGCATCACCACTGTACTGGGAACAATGGTCAGAGTCTTCACAGAGCAGAGGAGGGAAGAGGCAGGTCCCTTAAGACATAATAGGAAGCCTAAATTTATCACTGAAAAGAGCTGGGAATGTCTCAGTGGCCCTGGACACTTGCTGTTGGACTTCCTCTGCTCTACAGGAAACTGGAGGATGGCGCATTTACCACTGCACTGGGAAGACTGAGCAAACATACTGGTTAAATAATACCGACTTCCCACCTCCATCTGCCACCCTCCAAAGCTGTCTTACTGCGTCTCTGCATCTATTGGGTAGATTGCATTGTTCTCTAATGCCCCATCAACTTGCTATTGAAGTTGGGGAGATTCTCCCATTACTTTCAGACAGAAGTGGGGCAGGTGCTAATCATTTTAGGCGAGGTCCTGGTGGGATCAAAGTCACAGACATTTTGCTTTTGACTTTCCCTGAGGCCTGGATTTCACCCTTTTCAGCTTCCCTAGAAAGTATCGAGCATTCAAGGTGGTTGAAGAGTCACTTCTCCTTAGTTCCTGCTCTACCCAGCTCCAGGCATCTACGTGGGGGTTCCTGGGGACATGGCTATTCCAGATCAGCTGTTTTGATAAATTGTCTAGACTAGAAGCTCAAAGGATGAAAGCCTAGTTCAAATGTGGCTTCTGGGTTTGTTTGCCTCCATCCTCTGGTGAAACATCAGAGGTGGGTCATAGCTGGAGTGAGCAGTGGGGCAGGTGCTAAGAGATGGTATGGAGAGCCCTCTTGCTATGTGACAGGTTGTGGTGCATCTTGCTCATAGGCTCCGTGTACTATTGATCCTTAGATTTTGGGTAGAGAAAGAATGTGCCCCCCCGAGTTAGACTAGGAGGGGCTTTGCAGAAATTTAATGTTTCTTGGTAGCAGTGGGGCAGTTCACTTGCTGGGAGCATCTGTGCATCTTTAACCCAGCCAATTTTCTGTCCCTGCAAAGGCCGAGGCACTGACAGCACCTTGGCTTCTCCTGTTCTCTGCCAGGGGCACAAGTTTGCTTTTCTGGGGACTTAAATGAATGACCTCAGGAAACTCTTGATCGAGGGGTTTGGTATAAGACAGTAGTGCCCAGCTTTTCTGGCCCCATGGGCTAGATGAATGGCTCAGGTCAATCCACGGAATGGATACCATGTGAGAGGTGTGCAAATGGGCTTAACTCAGCCCAGCCTGGTGTACCCGGATTCAACCAAGTGCCAGCCCAGCACTACCTGACCTTGCACACTTGTTTCAGCCACATACTGGAGCAATCTGCAGAAGAGAAGACCGAGGGGGATTGAATAGCAGCCTTCACCTCCCTGCAGGGGGGCTGCAAAGAGGATGGAGCTGGACTGGTCTCAGTGGGGGCAGATGGCAGGACAAGGAGCAATGGGCTCAAGATGCAGCAAGGGAAGTTGAGGTGGGATATTAGGAAAAACTTTCTTGCCAGAAGGGTGGTGAAGCGCTGGAACGGGCTGCCCAGAGAGGTGGTGCAGTCTCCATCGTTGGAGGTTTTTAAGACCTGGCTAGACAAAGCCTTGCCTGGGATGCTCTATTGGGATGTGTGACAGGAGTATCAATATCGGAGCTTTTCCAGGAGTGGCTCTGCCCTCCTGTAATGGGCCAACTGCCTGCTTACTCGCCTGCCATGCCTTGATCTTACTTGTTTAGAAGATGGTTGTAATCAGTGGGAGGCTGCCCACTTTTCCTGGCCCCAGTGACAGGGGGCGCTACCTGTGGCTGCTTTTCCTTCCTACACCACAGCCCAAGCCTCACAGATGGAGTTGACGTGATTTGACCTGGGCCCTGTTATGTTCTGGCCCTCCTCTTTACTCCCGGGGCTCCTTGCTGCCCCTCTCGCTCTGGAGCTAGGGCCACTGCACCCCACAAATGCTGCACCCTCTCAGGTGCCAGGAACCCCCATGCTACTGGGGAGTCCCTGTGAGGCCTCCTCCAACCCCCAACAGCCTCACCCGGTCCTCCGGTAAAACAGTAAACATAAAACATAAAGTCCCTGGGCTACAACATAAAAACTAGACTGTATGGTTGAACAAAATCTACTCCCTACTAGAGAGTGAGGGAGTGGGGGGGAAGGAGAGCTCCCTAACCCCTGCAGCGACCGGGGGATGCTGTCACTGCCAGAGTCTTCCCCTCTGTCTGTCCGTGCTGAGCCCCTACTCCCACAGCTGTTGGAGAGGGACTGCCCTCCTGGCCTCCTACCTGGGCTTAAGAAGGGATAAGCCCTGCCCCTTCCTGTCAGCTGGTCTTACCAGTTGGCCCGGCAACCAGCACCTGTGCAGCCCTGGTGACTGGCAGCTGAGCCTCCCCCTTTCTGCCACTAGGGCTCTCCCCAGAGCAGTCTCCGCTCTCAGGCTCAGGGCACCTGAGTGCTCTGCGACAGGATGGTCCTGCTTGGAGCAGGGGGTTGGACTAGATGTGGCCTCCCAAGGTCCCTTCCAGCCCCCCTTGTCTATGATTTCTATGATGATCAAACAGACCCTTCTGGCAGAAAGTCTGTGAAACCATGAACTAGCATAAAAATGGTTTGGGCCTATTTAAAAGACCTGATGATCTGAGAGTCCATCATATTGTTTGGATGCATTTGCAAACCATTCTCAGAGACACAAGACCAATGTTTCCTCAGGACTTTACAACAACTTCCAGCAACTGGCTCTACCACAAAAATATTATTTAAGGAGCTTCTTGGTATGAGAAATGACATCTCAGGGCTCCCTATATTGGGAAGAATTGCCTCTCCTATAAGGCAGGTGGAGAACAAATGGGAGCAAATACAGCAAAGCTCTTTGATAACGGTTCTAATTTACATTTGCCATTTTGCAAGGGAAGGCTTTTGACACAACCAACCCATGTTTTGTTACGTCCCCTGCGTTGGGCATTTGGACCTAAAACAAGAGAGCCTTTATTCTCAGTCAGCCACAACGAAGCAGAATAAGCGTCCATTATGAGTTGTTGTATGCAAGAAACTTCGTGAAGTGGTTTACCGAGAAGCAAATGGGTTGAACATGCAGAGAGGTAGCCAAAGTCAATGGCTACCTAGTGGCCTGTCGGACTGGCACGGGTTAAGGCAGGCCAGTTTTTCTAGGCCAGTGATGTGACTAGCATTGCAATTCCCTTGTCTGCAGCTGAGCTGACTCGGGGTGGCCTTTGGTGCAAGGCCAGAGTGAGGTGCATGCTCGAGTTGCTAGATCCCCAGTGAGACCCTGTAACCATTCTGCCCCTCCCAGAGAGGCAGCGAGCCCATAGTATTAAGGCTTTTCAGCACAAAAGTGGACAGCTGTATCACAGAATGGAAAAGTTATTCATCTTGGAGCCTGAGAAGAGCTGACCAGCTCGACTACCCTTTTCAGGGCCCTGGGAGGGGCTTTTACAGTCACCTCCGTTGGCTATAAAGGTTTCTCAACCTAGGAGCTGTCTTTCAACAACTTTTTATGGAGGCTGGAGACAGCAAAGCTGGCATCTCACCATTCCAGACAGGATGGGTCCCTGGGCTGCCTCTGTTCCTCCTTTGTTATGTAAGGGACATGCAGTCCATTTCCAATCCGGAAGGAAAAATGGCTTCCGCCCTTTCCCTTTCAGGCCACTGGTGAAGAGCTGTACAAAAGAGCCACTAGCCCCAAATCAGCCCTGAAATCCTGCTACAGGAGGAGTCTGTGCACAGAAGTGAGTGCGAATTCACACATGAGCAAGGGTAACCCCAATGGATTCGCAGTGTTTTAATGCTTTGCAACAGCAGTTGCATGCATATGTATAAAAGGTCGTTCATCCCCACCTACACCCACCACCTTTCAGCCCAGGAAGGCTGGAAGGAAAAGGGAGTTTGTTGTATTAGGCTATTGATTGCAAGGGAAGCAGGGTCTGTGCTTGTCAGTGCACTAGGGACTCTGCGGGTAGTGCTTGCTGTAGGCCCTTCCTTTTCCTGGCAGGCAAGTTTTTTGGGTAAATCTGATCTCTTTTACTAGACCGACTAACCAAGTTGGAAAAATGCTTCTTTGCAAGCTTTGGGTACAACCTCCCTTCTCCAGGCGGAGGAAGCGTCTGCAGTTGTTTTGTGCTCTTACCCAAAGATCCTCGTCTGCCTATGTCCTTAGACCAGCACGGCTACAACCAACACGGATGGTATTGTATCTTACTTTTCCTGGGCACTTTGCGGAGGCTTTGCTAATGAAAGGGCAGCCAGTTTGGGCCAACATTGTTCTCAGAGATGTGGACCAGACCCAACCCACCTGAACACAGACTCGCCCAGTATCTCTCCCCTTTGATTTGTGGATTATTGATCAGATAAGTGTTAAACCTTTGATCCAGCACATTCTTCTTTTCCCAGGAGCTGCTCTTGCTTAGGGTAAAAAGAAACCCTCACCCTTAGGCTTAGATTCACAGGACTGAACCCCAGTGGCTCATCTCCAATGACTTCCCATGCAAGTTTCTACCCCATCTGACATGAAAGGATGCTGCTTAGTGACTTGTCTTTCCCCTGCTGTAAATGCTTTGGCAAGGATTCGCATGTGGGATTTGACAGACTTCTTTTTGCACATCGATCTTTGGTTTTGTGTGAGCCCTGAAGCTCAGAGGTTTTGTTTTTTTTTTCTTCCAGGGAGTAGTATTAAAACGGTCAAAGTTTAAAATGCTTTCGAAGTGCTGCAGAAGCCAAGACTGTGTTGGCTTTGGCTTGGACTGGATAATTTCCTCTCCGGAGCTGCTTAGTGTGAAATGACTGCAACATACCGAAGTACTGAACTGTGCCCACATTGCAAGGAATAAGCAGAGCCCAGTGGCAGCGGAGGCCATTTCTGTGGCTTTCTTCTCCTGCAGTCTTCATCTGTAGATGGACCACTGCTATTTCCACGCCGGGCCCCAGGCTGCCAAGACGGGCTGCCTGAACTGGCGGCTCCCCAGCTAAATCCTCATCACAGCACTTGTGGCAGCTCCCGCTAGCTGGAAGCTTTGCAGAGGGACCATCGCCCTGCCTCTAAGCCGGCGGGTGAAGCCTCCTCTGTGCAGCTGCAGCCACCGCTCCCAAGACATTCGCCAGCCTTGGATTTGCTGTACCGAGCATGTTGTTCTTCACACGTTGTGAGCGGTCGGGGAAAGCATGTGGGTAGAGCTGGGTTTCAAATAACTGTGCTTATTAATTCTATATGAATACACAGGAGTTAAAGGGTCAGAGCAGCTAGAGCATCGTGCTAGCTCCAGAGGCACGGGTTCGAGCTCCGGGGTGGATACTTCGGTGCTTAGAGAGTCAAAGGCGGGGGACGTGATGCTGGCCACCTCACTCGCTTATGCGCGGCTGTCTGGACCATGTTAGTCTGATGGCCTAGCTGGGCTCCAGTGGACCGTGACCTTGACTTTGCTTAGGATGGATCTGGGGGCTGCCGCCACAGACGAGAGCATTCCGGCTATTAACAGGGATAGGTATGCTGCCGCGCACCCCAGGAAACGGTGACCATGCATCCAATATGGGATGGAGGGGAAAAGCTACATCGGAGGTGCAAGTTCAGTTCATTTAGAAAAGAAATGCCAGGAAAAAATGCCCAGGAGAGAATCAGTCCATCTGAAACTGCCCAGAAAGTCCAGCTGCAGCAGTGAAGGGCTGAACAGAGCACAGCTTTATGGGCTGTTTGCTCAGCAGTTTTACTGCTTCGTGCAAGAGGAGGGGTGAAAAGACTAGGTTTCAAAACAGGTTTTTTTTTTCTCGCAAGTGGCTGAGAGATGAAATGCATGCCCCGGAGCTGAGAGGGAAATTCAGGCAGCATTATGGACGCATGAACATCTCCAATTTTGGGCTTGTTGCGATTCAGGAATGCTTCGGTTCGAAGGAGTCTGGCTCCGGGATTGCTGGGACGGCCGTGGGCAGGCTGCGGAGCTGTATTTTAAGCAACTTCCAAGAACAGCTCACTCTCGTCCTATCTGCTAATGGAGCTGTTTAAGCTGGAGGGATTAAATGTCAGTTGTTTAAACTTCGCTGTGGCTACATAACTGGCAAGGATTTGGCTGGTTATGGAAATGGTATTTCAATAGTTTTTAGGGCCCAGTTGAGCTGGGTACATCAGGACCTGCTTATGTGTAAACAGGGAGGATGCCCTTGAGTTTCAGGGAGCTTCCCAGCTCTTTATTTACAAAGGACAAGGAAGGAAGAAGAGAGAAGCAAATAAATCACATTTTCCCTGCTCTGCTGCTGAGATGTCTTGTGGCTCATCCTTGCAAATCTCAATGTGGAGGTTTTTAAGACCCAACAAGACAAAGCCCTGGCTGGGATGATGCAGTTGGGGCAGGTCCTGCTTGGAGCAGGGGTTTGGACTAGATGCGACCTCCTGAGGTCTCTTCAACCCTCATTTTCTATGATTTTATGATTCAGATGTACACTAGAGTTAGTATTCTTGTATCAAAAGCTTTCAGAGAAGAGTCTTGTTGCTGCTGCAGCATACATGAGCGATAAATTAATCATCTGGGATCACCAGCAGGAGAAGAGGCTGCTTAGCACTTGCGTGCGCTGGCTGAAATGCAGTGAGATACCCTGCGCTGCACCGCGCCGCAGACTGCATGAAGGCTGCCAGTTGGTCTGTCTCTCCGTCTTCAGGCATCCTTTCCCCTCTCTTGTAGCATATCCCCCTTTTCTCTTCTGTTCATGCACACAGGAGAGCTGCTCCCAGACGGCATATCAGTATGCCATACTGTTATCCTTCTCTCTCTTGCACTCACGCTCACACTCATACACACCGAACCATTCACCCGCTCCACTTCTGCATTACATCTACCATGCACTTTCTGCCTTTACCCCCTACTTAATTCTTATTCGATATTTATAGTGCAGCAATTGCACCCAAAGGTCTCCGTCCGCATGGCTCGTCTGTGGTGCCCTGTACTGGCTGGTCCACGTTCCTCTTCTCCTGAGAGCTTTTAAGAGCTGAGGACCACATATGCCAGATAGAAACAACCCGCGTCTGGTCCTGTATTACTTCAACACCGGTGGCTCAAGTCCGCTTCCAGTTAACTAGACTTTCTGAAGATGCTCTTGCCTTGAAAGACCAGAAGCTTGCTCTGTCCTGGCATTATTTGCAGCAATAAATAACTCATGAGGACACCCGAACAAATTCTGACTGCCCAAATCCTCCCACAGCACCCAACAGTTGGTCAGAAAACCCAAACACTTCCAAAGTGCTAAATAAAACCAAGTGAACAAAGGTCAGAGGGATGCACTTGGACTCTTGCATTGCAAAGACTCACAATTAGCGGGAATATTCATTGTGGCCAGTGAAGCATGCACGGTTTGTAGAGCTGGCCTTCAAATGAGCCTTTCTGAAGTAATGAACCAAAAGAGTCTTGGAATGACAAATTGAATGCATCCTTGTAACCACATATCCTGTATCTTTAATGAAAAGAAATACCATACGGGGTCTTTGTTTTCTATAAACTATTAATAGCCCCCGTCCTTCTGGAGGTGCTGAGAGAAAACAGTTGCTACCGAGAGACCAAGGAGAGCCTTGTCTGAGCACAGCCACTGCCAGAGCCCCCGAGGCGCTCAGATCCCCGTGCAAAGCCCACTGCGATCAATGTAGTCCCCAGCCTCTGAGCCACCCGGGCCTTGTCGAGAGCACGGTCTAGTTCGAGCCGTAATGGAAACCCTCCATGCATGCAGCCTCTTCTCAATGGGGCTCCTGGTTGGGAAGAGGAGGGCACAGGGCCGGTGGAGTCGGGGGATCTGCAAGCCCCTGGCGCTCTCACGGTGACCGAGCAGAGCTGCAGCCACACCTTCCCCCAGCGTGAACGTAACGCGAATGGTGCCAGGGAAGCAAGCCAAGACTTTTAAGAAATCTTTGAAAATATTTTGTTATAAGCCAAGCTAGCCAAAGCACCGCGAGGAACTCGTCGTCTGTGCGGTTGGTCATACTGAAGACTAAAGTCCAAATGCTGAAGTCCTTTGGCCAGCAAACCTGCCCTGCACAGGTGCTGTGATTTATAAAGAAATAACTAAGATAGGGTCTGGTTATGTAGCTGGGAGGTCTCGTAACCAGCTCCGAAAGAAAATCCTTCCTGCGGACCTGCGTTGTGACACATGCTCATGGAGAAGAGCTAAAGACTGCTTTAAAACAGCTCTGCAGCAGTGCAATATTTACAGGGACAGCTGTCAAAAACAAGCCCAGGAACTCAAAGGACGCAAAATGGACAGAGCTGGCTTGGAGAGTCAAGTCACGAGGGACACAGAATACGAGCATCTATAACGAAAGCCTCCGTGTCCCAGCCCCCTGCGTCCACGGCCTCTGCAATCATCTGTCCAGCCTGTTCTGGTACATTTTAGGGGAAAATTGGCCTCATTGGTCAGGAGAGAACCCAGCGGCAAATACCTGCCCTGTCCACTGAAACAGCCTCCTTTGACTATGATGGGTGACAGTGATTGTAAGCTATAGATACCCTACCGATCCTGAGCAGGGGACTGGACTCGATGTGACCTCCCGAGATCCCTCCCAGCCCTCGTTTTCGATGATGGTGTGGTTCTGAGTCAGCGATAACAAAGGTTGTGCTCTCAAAAAGTGTCTAATGGCAATGTTTAAAGAAAGCAAGTTCACCTTTATTTCAAGTTCACCTTTATTTCATGTCAAGTTCACATGAGGACAGCAACAGTAATGCAGGCCATTGTATTTTAACACGTAACATTCATTGAGGAGAACAAAATGAGCTTTCTAAAGCTCTCCAAAACTCCTGCTTTTCTGTCTCTTTTCCTGTAATAATCAATTTTTCTTAGCAATAAAGATGAACTCGCTTTCTTTAAAAGTAGACACTTTGAGAGAACATCTTTTGTCATTGCTGACCTAGAATCATACAATCATAGACAAGGAGGGCTGGGAGGGACCTCCAGGAGGTCACATCTAGACCAACCCCCTGCTCCAAGCAGGACCAGCCCCAACTACATTGTCCCTGCCAAGGCTTTATCTAGCCAGGTCTTAAACATCTGCAAGGATGGAGATTCCTTCATCGGTGACTTGGACAAGGGGGTGGAAAGCACGTTGTCCAAATTTGCTGATGACACTAAGATGCGGGGCGAGGTGGACACACTTGGAGGGAGAGAGGGGCTGCAACTAGATTTAGACAGACTACAAAAGTGGGCAGATGACAGTAGGATGGAGTTGGACATAGATAAATACAGGGTGCTGCACCCTGGGAGAAGGAATCCACAGCATACATGCAGGCTGGGGGGCTCCCCTCTTGAAAGCACAGAGGTAGAAAGGGATCTTGGAGTCATGATTGACTCCAAGATGAACATGAGCTGCCAATGCCAGACCGCAGCCAGCAAGGCCAGCCAGACCTTGTCATGCATCCAAAGGTGCATCTCAAGCTGGTCCAGGGAGGTGATCTTCCCCCTTTATGCGACTTTGGTCAGGCCGCAGCTGGAGAACTGCGTCCAGTACTGGGCACCGCACTTCAGGAGGGATGTGGCCAGCATGGAGAGGGGTCAGAGGAGAGCCACCCGTTCGGTGAGAGGGCAGCAGGGCAGGCCCTGCGAGGAGAGACTGAGGGACATGAACCTGTTCAGCCTCAGCAAGAGGAGGCTGAGGGGGGACCTGGTGGCTGCCTACAAACTCATCAGGGGAGATCGTCAGCAAATAGGAAGAGTCCTTTTCTCCCCAGCACCACCTGGGGTGACGAGGAGCAATGGTAATAAGCTGATGGAGAACAGGTTTAGGTTAGAGATCAGGAGGCAATATTTTACAGTTAGGGTGGCCAAAATCTGGAACCAACTTCTTAGGGAAGTGGTCCTCACCCCTGCCTTGGGCAAATTCAAGAGGAGGTTGGATGATCACCTGTCTGGGGTCTTGTGAACCCAGCATTCATTCCTGCCTGTGGCAGGGGGTCAGGCAAGATGATCTGATAAGGTCCCTCCTGACCCCAGCTACTATGAAACTATGACTCCCCCATCTCTCTGGGGAGCCTGTCCCAGTGCTTCACTACCCTCCTCGTAAGAGTTTCCCTAATATCCAACCTCAACTTCCCTTGCTGCAACTTGAGACCATTGCTCCTTGTTCTTTTAAGTTTAATAGTTTCCTATATTCATTTGCAGATTGCCTGTAGCAGTGGTTTTTTTATAATAATGCCCCCATAATAGCTGTGTGTTGGTAAAAACAGGTAAAAATAAGAGGAATTTTAATACCTTTTTTTTTGCTGTAAAGGACTATTCAGCAAATTGCTAGTGAGCTGAGCAAAATGTGTTCAAAATGAATGTTTGGCTCCTCCTCAAGATGTGATGAACTTTGAACTCATAATGAATGAAAATGTTTGTTTCTTACGTTCTATTTTGATAGAAATGTCCCCTAGTTATCATGGAAACTGTAGCCCGGATCAACACAATGCTTGGACACACCTGTAGCTTTTAGCATGGAAGACGGGCCCTGTTACAGCCACGCACTTAATGTGTCATTGTTTGCTTCCCTTTTGCATTGCTCATTAGGTGCTGAAACATGTGAGTCTTCGCAATTAGGGACTGAGCATGGTGGGGGAGGAGAACCTCATGCCTTCGACTGAAAATTATTCTTTAGCAGCAACATCCAACTAAGTCAAGTCTCTGCTCTTGTAAATACATGTAGTTCAATGGACTTCAATGTGGCTCTGCCTGTTGTCTCCAGCAGAGAGTGTAGGTCAAACATTGAGGTATTATGGGGCAATCCCAACAGCCCAGGCTTGTTCCTTCCATGATAAAGCACTGGATTTGCCACACTGTTGGTCCTGCTAGCAAAACAATAGTCCCATCAGAGGAGCAGAGCAGACTCTTGGTACACAGATGAACAGGGACAACTTGGAAGCCTGGATACGAACCATAAGGACTAGTACCCCCTTCCTGAAAACCCTAATCTACCCCCCAAATTCATGACAGTTAGGCCTGCGTGAAGCAGCTAGTACTTGCTTTGGATTCAGATTCAGTCGATTTGGGGCACAGCGTTTCGATTCGGTGATTTGAATCACTGTCCCAGATCAATTTGGCTGAATCTGATTTGGAGATTCAGCTGGTGCCGAACCTCTGAATCAGCCAGGCCTGCCTGCCCCGCCCAGCCATGGCTGCCCTCGCCCGCCCCAGCTCCCGGCTCTTTGGGGGGAAAAAAAAAAGCTCCCACTCACCGGGTGCTGCTAGGCTGGGGGGCAATCCCTGCTGTCCTGTGCCATGTGGGGGACTCTGGACAAGCCCCTGACCCCACTCCCCCAGCCCCTCCACCGGTGCCCCACCTGGGCCAGCTCCAGCCCTTTAAGAAAAAAAATCCCCCCCAAACCTCCAGACTCACTGGTCCTGCTGGTGGAGGCGATCCCCATTGCCCCGTGCCACGTGGGGGACTCTGCACAAGCCCCTGAAGCCCAAGGCTGCTGCAGGAGTGGTGAGTCCTGGGGCTTTTCTCCATTTTTTTTTTTCTTAAAGGGCTGGAGCTGGCCCAGGTGGGGCAGCCACGGGGGGCTGGGGGAGTGGGGGGGGTCGGGGCCTCATGCAGAGCCCCCCCATGCAGTGTGTGGCAGTGGGGGGCAGCAGGGATTGCCCCCCACCCGGCAGCACCCGATGGGTGGGGATTTTCTTTAAAGGGCTGGGAGCTGGGGTGGGTGGGGGCAGCCATGGGGGGGCTGGGGGAGTGGGGAGGGGTCAGGGGGCCTGGCAGGGGTCCCCTCATGGTCCCCCCCCCGGTACTTACCAGCTCTGAGTCCAGCTGCAGCCACCGGGGACTGCCCAAATCATCAAAGCTCTCCGTATCTTTTCTGAAGGTTTGGACAACTTCGAATTGATTCGGACCTTTTAACTGGTCCCCTGATTTGATTCAGATTCGGAGATTTGACCACTGAATTGAGCCGGATCTCCTCCGAATCAAGTCACCACCTGAAGCTTTGCACAGCCCTAATGGCAATAGCTTGCTGAAATCACGGATACGTCCTACAAGAGTAGAGGCTGCTGGGCCGGGCGCTTTCAGCCGGCTCCAGCCCATTTCCCATGTGTATCAGCACACCTGAGAGAGTCATTTGCTAGAACGATGGACTTGGACCACGAGGTCGTTCTAAGAAATGCCACAAGCCAGGGATTTCCTGAGTGTGGCATGGTTAAAGATCCTTTTCATTTTAACATAATTCAGCTGTCTGTCAAAGCTCTCAGGAGAAAACTAGCTTCAGAGTTGACTTCAGAGAGCAACAGAAACCATACATCTGAATTTGTCTCAATTTTCATGACAAGCTGAGGTAAGGAATGATCTAATGGCATTTCAGCCGCAAACAGTAATTGAGTTTCAGGCCAAATCCAAGGGTGAACGTACTCCTCGGAGGCTAGAATTTCCCTAAACAAACAGTGAAACTAATAATTCACGCTATTGCTCCAGCAGGTACGACACAAATCTAGGCACTGCGCGGTGGTCAGGTTTCAAGCTTGGTCTGAAACAATTTACTGCTTTGTTATATCCATTGCAGAGGATTCCAGCTGGGATCACATTTTTGGTGACTGTATTCAGCAAAAGACATTCACGTGCCAATCTGCTTTGGAGGTGGACTCACTGTAAAGGGTGTTATGAAGTTCTCTGTCCATGCCTGCTAGATCAAATGTGGTTGCACTTGAATGATAAAGATGGTTTTTCTATCTCACACCTCTGCCACCTCATCCTCACTGACAACCGTGTCTGCATTGTCTATAAATAAAGGATCCAGAGGCAAACACATTCCTGTAGTCTCCTTGTGCAGCCACATTATCTTCCAATCCGGCCCTCAGAGGCACCAAAAGGATTTGCACAGGAGTCATCGATTTGCTCTGGAATTTGGGACTTGGTAATTCTGTTACTGATGCACAAAGTTGGGGGGGAAAAAAACAGCTTGTGCTTCTTAGTTGTGTTTTGATCTGCAGGAAAACCCTGTTTTTGTCACTACGAGCATGTCTACACATGCATTTATGTCGGCTTAAATTTACTGCGTAGTAAATTACTGCACAGTAATCAGGAATAGGCAGGTGTCTAAACATGTGGGTGTTAAAGCATATTAATGCTGTGTGCGGACTGATTTGGGACTAAAATGAATCCCAAGTCAGTCCCCACACACAGTGTTAATGTACTTAAGTGCGCAATAATGTGTCTACATGTGCATTATTGCACAGTAACTAATTGGGCATAAATTTGATACCTGCATGTTGTGGGTATCAAATTTACACTCAAGTCAGCATAAGGTGCCATATTTACTATGCAGTACAGGTGTGTACGTGTAGATGCATGCCCGTACTGCACAGTAATTTTGATTATTGTGCAGTAACTGTGTATGTGTAGACGTGCCCTATGAGAACTGTATGTCATAGATCAGATGGGAAGGGGCCTCCAGAAACTGCAGTCAAACCTGCTGCCCTGGGGCAGGGTAAATACCCTTAAACTATTCCTGGTAGGCCTCTTCTCCAACGTGTTCTTCACAACCTCCAGGGAAAGAGATTCCAAAATGCCCAGGGCAGCCTGCTCCGCAAGGGTGTTATTTCCAGCCTGAATCTTCCTTGCTGCATATAAAGGTGATGTCTTCTTGTCCTTTTCCAGACTCAGCAGTCCTGCTCATTCCTCCTTTCCTCACAGGAGACACCTTTGAAACCCCTCTTCCTTCTCATTACTCTTTTCTGGACTCCCCCCGGTATCTCTCTCTTTCTTCAAACATGGTACACAAAAGGGACCCCTCCTGGGCCCTGAGTGTTTGTGATGATGCTCTTGCCAATGCATCCCAAAAAATGACATTTGTCTTTTTTGCAACAGCATCACAGTGCTGAGGTATAGCAATATTTCCCGTCAATGAGGTTGATTGCTCTGACTCAGTTCCTGGGGAACAGGTTTGCAACTGTGACCAAGTCATTTTCTAGTTACTTTTTCAAAGTAGGAATGACTATAAGCACCGAAACATAAACAATGAGGGCTGTGAGGGACCTCGGGAGGTCACATCTAGTCCAACCCAGTGTCAAAGCAGGACCAGCCCCAACTACATCATCCCAGCCAAGGCTTTGTCTAGCCGTGCCTTAAAAACCTCCAAGGAGGGAAATGCGACCACCTCTCTGGGGAGCCTCTTCCAGGGCTTCACCACCCTCCTTGTGAGAGTTTTTTTCCTAATATCCCACCTCAACTTCCCTCGCTGGAGCTTAAGACCATTGCTCCTTGTCCTGTCACCTGCCCCCACTGAGACCAGTCCAGCATGAAAACTGTCTTCATGATAGACAGAGGGGGAAATGTTTCAATTTAGGGCCAACAACATTGTCAAATAAGGGTACCAGAGATAAAAAAAATCTAGTTTTAAGTGGTATATTGGAGCCCTTTTAGGGAATAAGTCTCCTGACTTCTCCCAACTTGAGTCGAGCTGTGTGGGACGAGCGTTCCTCTCCAGGTTCGTTTCCTGCTGCAGAATAAAACAAAACACACTCAAATGCAGGCGCCTGTGGCAGGTTGTAAGGTGATGAGTGACTACACCAGGGATACAATATTCCAGCCCCCACATTTGCTAGAGAATATAAGGAATAGCCCCAGACCACCGCGCATGCAGGGAAACAAGAGCGTAGTGTCAAATACCTAACGCAAATGAGCAGCCCATGCCCTGGACAGTCAGGCATTTGAAATACCAAACTGGGGCTTACTTATAAAATAAAAATAAAAATAAAAATCTGTAGCTGTTTTGTGTGATCAGAAAGGTAATAAGCAATTATTAGGAAATTTGAACCCTTTGATTTTTGTCACTTGCTTTATAAAGACATTATACACATCATTAAAGATGAGACTTTTGTGAAAAGCTGATTATTTCTACTGCAATGTATCCCACCATAGAGACTCTAATTATACAGACAAATCACCTGGGGAGTTTCCTAAAGAGACTTTAATATTATATCTGTAAAATGTATGAGTTTGGCCCGATCCATTTCATACTGAAGCCAACTATCTGATTCCTGAGGTTTCAACGGGACTTGAGACAGATGCATACAGTAATCAGCGTTCAGCAAAGCACATAAATGCATCCTTACTTGAAGTGGTGAGTAAACTGGGGAATAACCTGGCAGTGGGAGATCACACGTGTGTGTAAAATGGATGCTGATACTGGACATCTCCAGACTTGGTTAATGCAGGCTTTTAAGAGACAGAATTTCAGTATATCCTGTACTGAGTTTTCCCCTTGCCAATTGCCATTATCTTAGCTTAGCAATAAATGCTCCAGATCCCTAGGAAGAAAAGCATCTTACATGGTTATTTATTATTTATCATTTATAGTGCACTACCTCATTATGTACTCCTGGGAGGTGTCACATAGTTGGAAAATAAATGAAGTGCCTCTTACATATGGCTCCACAGACCAGCACAGCTCACGCAGATAGACTTGTGCAGCATTTTCAGTAACCCCTGTGCCTGCTCGCTGCACCTCTGCCACAATGCTGATCTGCTTAAAGCAGATTTTGAGCCAGACTTTTGGTTTTAAATTAATTCCTCCTGCTCCCGGCTACAGTGCTTGGGAATTCACTTTCCCTGTCTTTTTTTTTCCAGAACTACGCGGGGTTCTCCCAGCTCAGTGTTGTGACAGCTGGAGATGGTTGTGTTTCTAGGGAGCCTGGCTCAGGTTTGGATACACTGGGACTGTGAGGTCTGCCATTCTTCAAGTGTTAAATGCAGTTTACTTGGAGCAGGTTCCCCCTAAGAAGGACACTGGCTTTTGCCCTTGGAGAGAGATGGGGAGGCTGTGTTTACAGCTGGGTTTTGTGGGGATGTGATTGCTACGGCAAGCCCAGAAGCATCACTCCTCCCAGAACAGATCCTCTTTTTCCCTCTCTTCTATAAAATGCTACCTGGGTGGGAGGAAGGAGCGGGAGTCCTCCTAGCAGCTCTAGTCTGAAACTTAGATCTCCCCATCCCTTGGATCATCCATTTAGTGAGGCCCAAGTTCATTGGGCACTGAAACAGCATCCCGATGGCCTGGCTGCAAGGCAGCATCTGGTTAGTAGGCAAGCCTATATGTGCAATTAATGTGACTGAATAAACTCCAGTGCAATTTGAGCTGGAGTAAACTAATCCTAACGTCACTATCTTCACATGGGTTTAAGTGCAGTAATTTACTCTACCATTGGATAGTACCTGTGTCTTAACAGGGCTATCCTATGCCAGAGAAAATTAATCTACTGCACTCTAATTGCAGCACGTGTGTAGTTGGCAATGCTTTACTGTGCAGTAAATTAGTGTAATGTGCAGTAAAGTGCACAGTGAGAGGAAAAGCATGAGAGGCCAGGGGGAAGTGTTCAGTGCTGGGACTGTTCAGTGGGGCTCTGACTGTTCCCCTCTCCTTCCCAAGGGCTTCTGGAAGGGACTGAGGTACGTATATTGCCCTGCCATTTCCTCTTTTTGCTGCTGGGGCCAAGGGGTGTTGCCTTTCACCCCACTTGGCAGCCTTTTAGTGTACAAGTGGAAACTTAAAGCAGTAATGCTTTCAGTTGCCCAAATTTATCACCACTCACCCACTCACTCAGCAGCTGCACTTGTGGAAAGCTGGTGCAAAGAGTGCATTAACTCTCACCAGCTGTGAACTGCCCCATGGTTTCTTTTCTAACCATCTTCATTGCTGTAACACTAATGGACACAGAAAGCAGACCTGTCTTGTGGGGGGGTTATCAATGGACACTTGCTCATTCCTTAGGTTACTTCCATCCACGACCTGTTGCAGAGCACGAATAAGATGGTTAAAGAGTTCACCACACTAATGGAGTTGTGAAATTCTGCCAGGATGTTAAGCACAACGGTGTCCCGATGCCACACATTGTGCATAACGCTCTTGGGGAAAATCCACCTCTTCAGCGGCTCTGATTTAGGGTAAACCCACTTTATCTGTGTGTTCCCCAGGGTTTAGATCTGGCCAGGCTTCAGCATGTGCAGGACTGCAGCTGCCCTTAAGACTGTCACGTGCACACAAGTGTCTTTGCAGTGTTCACAGTATGACTATCCAGGCCAGCAGATCTGCTTGGTTCTCGTGCGAGAGCATTCAGCCATGTCTCTGGTGTAGACCTGACAGGCTACAGTGGCCGTGTCTACATGTTCATTAATGCACCATAGTTACTGCGCACTAAGTTTAGTACTTGCATGGCTTTTTAGTGACACTAACTCTAAGACTGCAAGTAGCCCAATCCTACTGTGCAGTAGTGTATTAGCGTGGTTTATGCCCTGCACACTAATGCACAGTAGAATTCGTGTCTTGTGTAGATGTGTCCACTTAGTGTTAACTGGAGTGAAGGTGTTAGAGACACTTCTTTATTTTCCCCACTGGGCTCTTCTCCTCCCTTTGGACCTGCTGAATAGAGGCATTGATTTCATACGATCTGATCTGTGGCTGCCTTTGTGCACAGCACAAATATTTCCTGTATCAAAGTGCCAAGGTGCTTCTCTGCGATGTTGGAAATCCGTAGTCCATAGGAACATCCATTACGTTTTGTGTCTGCGGAACAAGCCAGCTGAAGCTCTCTGCCTCCGAGTGGTTCCCACTACCTGCTACCACAGATAAGAAACCAAGGTGTCAGGTGTCTTTTTCTGATGGGGAAGGCTCTTCCTTCGCACTGGCAGGCACTAGGCAGGTCCTTCTCAAGCACATGTGATCTTCTGGATACCTGTGGGCTAGCACCTGAGTTCTCAGGCCAAGTTAAACTAACAGGTAGTGCCATTTCTTTTGACAGAAACTTTGATTGGCTGAAAGTGTAAAAGGGATATGTAGCAACAGTGGTTCCACCTTGGAGTGATCGAGAGACACTAAATTGTTCTAGAAATGTGGTTTACTGTCATGAATGTGACCAAAAGGATCATAGAAAATGAGCACTTGAAGGGAGCTCAGGAGGTTGCATCTAGTCCAACCCCCTGCTCCAAGCAGGGCCAGCCCCAACTACATCATCCCAGCCATGGCTTTGTCTACCCAGGTCTTCAACACCTCCAAGGATAGAGATGCCACCACCACTCTGGGGAGCCTGTCCCAGTGCTTTACCACCTCCTTGTGAGAGTTTTTCCTAATATCCAACCTCAACTTCCCTTGCTGCAGCTTGAGCCCATTGCTCCTTGTCCTGTCGTCTGCCCCCACGGTCTTCTCTTCTGCAGACTAAATCAGCCCATTTCCCTCAGCCTCTCCTCACCAGTCCTGTCCCCCAGCCCATGAACCATTTTCATTGCCCTTAGCTGGACTCTCCAACGTGTCCACATCCTTTCTGTAGCGGGGGGCCACAGCTGGACACAGGACTCCAGATGTGGCCTCCCCAGTGCTGAATAGAGGGGAAGAATTGCTGCGCTCCATCTGCTGGCAACGCTCCTACTGAAGCAGCCCAGGATGCGGGTAGCCTTCTTGGCACCAAGGGCACACTGCTGGCTCATATTTAGTTTATTGCCCAGTGTCACCCCCAGGTCCTTTCCTGCAGAGCTGCTGCCCAGCCCACCACCCCCAGCCTGTCCTAGTGCAGGGGATTGTTCCCTCCTCAGTGCAGGACTTTGCACTCGTCCTTGTTGAACCCCATGAGATTTCTTTTGGCCCAGTCCTCCAATTTGTCCAGGTCTCTCTAAGTCCTAGCCCTGCCCTCCAGCATATCTACTATGCTCCCCAGCCTGGTGTCATCCATGAACTTGCTGAGGGTGCACTCTATGCCAGGGGTCAGCAACGTTTTTGGGCAGAGCACCAAAAAAGCTTGCGACCACAGCTTGTAAGATGTTGGTGTGCCAGGGGCGGACGGTTGGGGAGCCACAAGGGGCCTGATCCTTGCTGTGGCAGTGCAACCCCTGCCCCTTCCCTGCCATCCACCCCTAGGCACAAGTGCCAAGAAAAATGCCTTTGAGTACTACACTCTGGCACCCATGCCGAGGCTTACCTACCCCTACGGTACGCCATCTTCCAGATTGTTAATGAAGATAATGAACAAAACCTGCCCTAGGACCAACCCCTGGGGCACTTCCCTTGATACCAGCTGCTAACTAGTCACTGAGTCATTGATTACTACTGATTGAGCCCAACAATCCACAGAGAAGCCCAAATAACTAAGATGTGAACCATGCTGGTGTGCAAATGATTCATCATGGAAGTCTAAACTGCCTCACACCAGAGAAGGCTTCGCTGTTGAGTTGAAACCATTCCTGTGTGGACTCCGCTTCACCCAAATTAAGCATTGTAGCAAAATCTTGTGATATTTTTCTGCCATGCTAGGAGCATGGGGAACACGCAGGAAGAACTCATGCTCCTGCTTGAAAATGAAGAATTTGACCTGGTTGGTCTAACAGAAACCTGGTGGGACCTTACCCACAACAGGGCAGTGGACATTGAGGGCTACAGGCTGTATAGACAGGCTAGAGTGGGGAAAAGGGGCGGGGGGCATTGCTGTCTGTGTTAAGGAGCAATATACATCTTCTGTAGCTAAGTTGGGCCTAGTTGAAGGTCAAATCAAGGTACTATGGGTCAGATTACAGGGGGTTGGTGAGAAAAGGGCTTGGTGGTGGGGGTCTATTACAGACCCCCATACCAGGGGTTTCTAACCTGCTTCCCGGACCTTCACCTATCACAAGAGGTACACGTTCCCACTGGGGAAATGCCTTGCTAGACTTGGTTCTGACTGTGGGGGATAACTTGGTGGGGGATCTGTAGGTACAAGGTCACCTAGGGATAGTGACCACCTATTGATAGGGTTCACTAGTCAGAGAAAGGTGGGAAAGATAACTAGTAGGGCTGAAGTGCTAGATTTCAGGAAGGCCAACTTCAACAAGCTCAGGAGATTAGTTAGGGAGGGACTGACGGGCAAAAGCATCGGAGAGGTGGGAGTCCAGCAGTGAGGAGAGCCAAAGCGGAAGTGGAGCTTAGGCTGGCAGCAAAAGTTAAAGATAACAAAAAGTCATTCTTTAAATACATAGGAGGCAAAAAGAAAGTGCAGGGCAACATAGGGCCCCTTCAAGATGAACTAGGGCAAGTCGTAACAGATAGGATGTCCAGAGTGGAGCTCCTAAATGATTTCTTTGCATCTTTGTTCCTGGACATGGATACAAGCATACGCCCCAATGGGACTTTAGGTAAGCGCAAGACAGATACCAACCCACCAACTGTTAGTGCCAACATAGTAAAGGGGCGCCTGGAGGGGTTGAATGTATTTAAGTCAACAGGCCCATACGATCTTCATCCCAGGGTACTTAGGGAATTAGCTGGAGTCACAGCGGAGCCACTGGTACAACTGTATGAGCCCTCGTGGTGCTCGGGACAGGTCTTGGAGGACTGGAAAAGGGCCACCATGGTCCCTATTTTCAAGAAGGGGAGGAAGGAGGAACCAGGTACCTATAGGCTGGTCACCTCTATCCTTGGCAAGACCTTTGAGAAAATTGTTAAGAATCACATTTGCAGGGGACCAGTGGGTAAAATGATGCTAAGGGGCAACCAGCATGGGTTCATAGCAGACAGATCCTGCCTGACTAACCTGGTTTCTTTTTACAACCAGGTCACAAAATGCTTGGATGAAGGAAGACAGGTTGATGTTATTTTTCTTAGATTTTAAAAAGGCCTTTGACACAGGGTCGCACCCAGTTCCTATAAATAAACTAAGCAGTTGCAATGTAGATTATTACCTGGTCTGGTGGGTGGAAAATTGGCCCATGGGATGCACCCAGAGAGCGGTTGTGGCCAGGTCAGTTTCTACCTGGAGAAATGTGGGCAGCAGAGTCCCCCAGGGCTCTGTGCTGGGACCAGTACTGTTCAATATCTTCATTAGTGACTTGGATGAGGGAGTAGAAAGCATCCTGTCCAAGTTTGCAGATGACATCAAACTATGGGGGGAGGTGAACAAACTAGATGGCAGGGAGCGAATCCAGGTGGATTTGGACAGGCAGGGGAAGTGGGCCGAACAGAATAGGATGCAGTTTAACAAGGACAAGTGTCATGTGTTGCACCTGGGGAGGAGGAATCATCAACACTCCTACAGCCCGGGAGGTACCTTTCTAAGTAACACAACTACGGAAAGGGATCTCGGAGTCATAGTTGACTCCAAAATGAACAATGTGACAAGGTAATAAGTAAAGCTAACTGCACTCTTTCTTGCATAAGTAAGTGCATCACAAACAGGTCTAAGGAGGTGATACTTCCCCTCTATGTGGCATTGGTCAGGCCACAGCTGGAGTACTGCATCCAGTTTTGGGCACTGTACTTCAGGAGGGATGTAGATATCCTGGAAAGGGTTCAGAGGAGGGCCACCTGTCTGGTTAAAGGACTACAAGAAAAACCCTACAAGGTCCAATTGAGGGACCTGAACCTCTTCAGCCTCCATGAGAGAAAGCTGAGAGGTGATCTTGTGGCTGTCTACAAGCTCGTCATGGAGGGGCAGCAGGAAATAGGGGGTACAATGTTTACCAGGGTGCCCATCGGGGTAACTAGAAACAATGGCTACAAACTGAAGAAGAGCAAATTTAGACTGGACATCAGGAAAAAAATTCTTTACAGTGAGGGTTGCCAAAATATGGAATACACTTTCATGGGAGGTGATGCCATCCCCTTCCTTAGAGGTATTTAAGAGGAGGTTGGACAAACACCTGGCTGGGGTCACTTGACCCCAGCACTCATTCCTGCCCAGGGCAGGGGGTCGGACTTGACGATCTAATAGGTCCCTTTTGACCTGAACATCTATGAATCTATGTCTTCATTGATGTTGTCTTGAAGATGGCTGTAAGTGTATTTGTGCAGGGTTCTTACAGCTGCCTGTGCAGACAGGTAAGCTGTACTGTACTGTACTGTATTAAAACCAAGCCAAAGCAAAAAATTAAAAAAAAATCGAAACCTCCCTGTTTAAGTTTCTGGGAGATTCTCAAATGAATCAGCTTCCATCCTGGTCACTTCAGTTGCTAAGGGTCTTCTGTGCTGCCCTGTCTATCCCATGCACAGTGGCTCATGCTATTGCATCTATTTAGATGGTAATTAAACTAGAATCCAGGTTCAATGACCATTTTGCATAGGTATTTAGGTATCAAAAGGCACCAATGTGATGAAGTAGTCAGCAGAACCAATCACACCTTGTCGTGCATCTGTAGGTGCTTCACAAACAGGTCCAGGGCAGTGATTCTCCCCCTCTATGCGGCACTGGTCAGGCCGCAGCTGGAGTACTGCGTCCAGTTCTGGATGCTGCAGTTCAAGCGGGATGCAGACAACCTGGAGAGGGTCCAAAGAAGAGCCACTCATCTGATTAGAGCCCTGCAGGGAAGGCCCTACAAGGAAAGGCTAAGGGACCTTAACCTCTTCAGCGTTTCCAAGAGAAGGCTGAGAGGGGAACTTGTGGTGGTGTACAAATTCATAAGAGGAGAGCAACATGAAGTAGGTGATGATCTGTTCACCAAGGCATCCCTTGGGATGACAAGGAACAATGGCCATAAGCTACTAGAGAGAAGGTTTAGGCTGGACATTAGGGGAACGTTCTTCATGGTCAGGGTTGCCAGAATCTGTAATGGGCTCCCAAGGGAGATGGTGCTCACCCCATCCTTGGGGGTCTTCAAGAGCAGACTGGACAGGCACCTGGCTGGGATCACATGACTCCAGGGTTGGTGACTCTTTTCTTGCCTGCCAGGGGCAGGGGGTTGAACTAGATGGCCCACTGAGGTCCCTTCCGACTCTATGAATCTGTGATGATGATTGTAAGCAAGTGTGGATTTCCATGATTCATAGAAATAGAATAGCTGGGAATGGATCATTTTAGGAGACATGTATGCTACTGAAAACAATTCTTTTTTTACCCTAGATTTCCCTTCTTCATTAGCCATATATCCCTAGCATCTTGCTCACTATCTGAACCATCCCAACTGGTTTCAAACCTTCTTCCCACCTTAAAATGTGTCAAAACCCATAAGCATTTAAAGGAAAACTTTCAAATTTGATGAATGGCCATCTACACATCAAGTAAGGTGCTTGGGCAGGGGCAGGCAAAATACGGTCCACGGGCCAAATACAGCCCACCAGGTCATTCTAACTGTTTTGTGGGACCTCTAAAAATTTTATTAAATTAATATTTATTTGCTCTTGACCGTCTGTCAAAGCTGACAGGAGACAGGGGCAGTAGGACCCAGAGGGAGCCCTCAGCAGGCTTGAGCAGCCCAGCCCTGCCCACCCACAGCCATTCCCTGCTTTTCTGCCCCCGCCTTTCTCCAGCACCGCCTGGCTCCCAGCTGCATCCCCACACTGTGGAGCACGGGATCACACTGGTATGAGGGGGGTGCATTCATAGGGTGAGTCCCACACTCACACTCCACCATACACATGCAACCACACTCCCCCTCACACTGCCATACACAAACCCCAGCCACCCTCCCCCCACACACAACACCCCCACAAACACTACCCATCCACACGCACACCCACATGCTCCCTCACTCCACATACCCACACACCCACAGCCCCCCACCAACCTATACCCACCCCCTAGAACGTACAAGAGTAAGACTTCTTGACCTCTACCTGACTCAAGAAGTCTATGGGCCAACGAGAGGCAATGCGCTGCTTGACCTGGTACTGGCTACGGGGGGACGACCTAATTGGTGACCTAGTGATTGGTGGGAAGTTGGGTGACAGCGACCACGAGCTGATCACCTTCACCATCCGCCGTAAAGCTGGCAAGTCGGTCAGCAACACAGAAGTCCTTGACTTCCGAAAAGCCGACTTTGACAAGCTGAAGAGGCTTGTCGGTCAGGCCCTCAGGGACCATGACCCCAGGGAGATGGGACTTCAAGAAGAGTGGTTGCTTCTCAAGGAAGTGATCCTCAGTGCACAAGCTAAATCTATTCCAACACGGAGGAAAGGCAGCAAGAAGGCACAGCAGCCCCCCTGGCTCTCCAGGGACCTACTGTGGCTAAAAAGGAAAGCCTACAAAGGATGGAGGACGGGATTCACCTCCAAGGAGGATTACTCCGCGCTGGTCCGGTCCTGCAGGGAGCAAACCAGGAAAGCCAAGGCTGCAACTGAACTCCAACTAGCTTCAGGCATCAAGGACAACAAAAAGTCCTTTTTCAGGTATGTGGGGAGCCGGAGGAAAAGCAAGGGCAATGTTGGACCCCTGCTGAACCAGATGGGGCAACTGACAACTGACACCCAGGAAAAAGCTAACCTATTAAATAGGTACTTTGCGTCAGTCTTTCATCAGTCACACGGGATGCCCATGCCTGCTATGGGACAGGGAGATCCGGGTGATGGGGATCCCCTACCCTCCATCAATGCTGACCTCGTGAAGGAACACCTTGAGAAGCTGGATACCTTCAAGTCAGCCGGCCCTGACAACCTGCACCCCAGGGCACTCAAGGAGCTGGCGAGCGTCATAGCCCAGCCCCTGGCACGGGTCTTCGAGAGCTCCTGGCGCTCTGATGTAGTGCCTGGAGACTGGAAGAAGGCCAATGTGGTGCCGATCTTCAAGAAAGGGAGGAGAGTGGATCCGGCTAACTACAGGCCCATTAGCGTGACTTCTATCCTGGGGAAGATCTTAGAAAAGTTTATTAAGGAGGCCATCCTTGAGGGACTGGCCCAGGCTAACATCCTAAGGGATAGCCAGCATGGGTTTGTTGCGGGTAGGTCTTGTTCGACCAATCTCATTTCCTTCTACAACCAGGTGACCTATCACCTGGACAAGGGAGAAGAGATTGATGTCATATATCTTGACTTCAAAAAAGCTTTTGATCTGGTATCCCATGATCACCTCTTGGCCAAACTGGCCAGTTGTGGCCTTGGCTCCACTACGATCCACTGGCTGGGAAATTGGCTTCGTGGTCGGACCCAGAGGGTTGTGATTGATGGCAGTCACTCATCGTGGTGCCCTGTGACCAGTGGGGTCCCTCAAGGCTCTGTCTTGGGACCCATACTGTTCAACATCTTCATTAACGTTGTGGACATTGGAGTCAGGAGTGGACTGGCCAAGTTCGCCGATGACACCAAACTTTGGGGCAAAGCATCCACGTCAGAAGATAGGCGGGTGATCCAGGCTGACCTGGACAAGCTCAGCAAATGGGCAGACGAGAACCTCATGGTGTTTAACACCGAAAAATGCAAGGTTCTCCACCTTGGGAGGAAAAACCTGCAGCATCCTTATAGGCTCAGCAGTGCTACGTTGGTTAGCACTACAGAAGAAAGAGACTTGGGGGTCATCATTGACCACAAGATGAACATGAGCCTCCAATGCGATGCTGCAGCTAGTAAAACGACCAAAATGCTGGCGTGCATCCATAGATGCTTCTCAAGCAAATCCCAGGACGTCATTCTCCCCTTGTACTCGGCCTTGGTGAGGCCGCAGCTGGAGTCCTGCGTCCAGTTTTGGGATCCACAATTCAAAAAGGATGTGGAGAAGCTTGACAGGGTCCAGAGGAGAGCCACGCGCATGATCAGCGGTCAGGAAAACAGATCTTATGATGACAGGCTGAGAGCCATTGGGCTCTTTAGCCTGGAAAAACGCAGGCTCAGGGGTGATCTGATGGCCACCTATAAGTTTATCAGGGGTGACCACCAGGATCCGGGGGAACATTTGTTCACCAGAGCACCCCAAGGGATGACGAGGTCGAACGGTCACAAACTCCTGCAAGACCGTTTCAGGCTGGACATAAGGAAGAATTTCTTTCCTGTCCGAGCCCCCAAGGTCTGGAACAGTCTGCCAACGGAGGTGGTTCAAGCACCTACATTGAACACCTTCAAGAGTAAATTGGATGCTTATCTTGCTGGGATCCTATGACTCCAGGTGACTTCCTGCCCTTTGGGCAGGGGGCTGGACTCGATGATCTCCCGAGGTCCCTTCCAGCCCTAATGTCTATGAAATCTATGACTTCATTTAAGCTATTGTGCAGTCACCTCTGTGTACACTACACTAAACGCATGTAAATCAGGACAAAATATTTTTTGAAATCAAATTAATGAATGTTGTAGATGTTCGCTTTTTAGAATATAAGTTGGTATTTTTTGGTTCTGAGATAGCAAAACCCCTTGCTGAAAGAAATACTTTGGGGGTAGGGGGAAGGACTTCGGGGGGTTAAGGAGTGGGACTTCCAGTCACAAGATGGCAACCCAGGGGATAGGGCACCTGTCAAGGGGTGGAGCTCCCCATGCAGCCCTTGAAAGCTTGCCAAAACTTGGTAAGCGGCCCTCTGCTCGACATAATTGCCCACCCCTGTGCTTGGGTTTGTCAAAGTGTAAAAAATAAAGTGATCAGACATTACTCCTCTGCATTTTGGTCACCCTGGGATGCTTTGAAATTAGGACTAACATGGAAAATAATCAATATGCAACATTAGCAAAAGCCCTTATGTGTTTTAAAATGTTATCTGAACTCTGTAGCTATACAACAGGTCCAAGGAGGTGATCCTCCCCCTCTATGCGGCACTGGTCAGGCCGCAGCTGGAGTACTGCGTCCAGTTTTGGGCTCCGTACTTCAGGAGGGATGTGGACACATGGAGAGGGTCCAGAGGAGGCCACTCGCATGATCGGGGGCAGCAGGGCAGGCCCTACGAGGAGAGGCGACGGGACCTGAACCTGTTCAGCCTCCACAAGAGAAGGCTGAGGGGGATCTAGTGGCCTGTTACAAACTAGTCAGGGGGGACCAGCAGGCACTGGGGGAGTCCCTGTTCCCCCGAGCACTTCCAGGAGTGACCAGGAATAGCGGTCACAAGCTGGCAGAGGGCAGGTTTAGGTTAGATATCAGGAGGCGCGACTTCGCAGTCAGGGTGGCTAGGGTCTGGAACCAGCTTCCAAGAGAAGTGGTGCAGGCTCCTACCCTGGGGGGCTTTAAGAGGAGGCTAGATGTACACCTCGCTGGGATCGTTTGACCCCAGTACTCTTTCCTGCCATGGCAGGGGGTTGGACTAGATCTGCTCAGGTCCCTTCCGACCCTACTAACTATGAAACCCATATTTTAGTCACAAAAATAATCTCTCCAGTCACTAAAGTGCAAGGACATGCAGGAGCACCTTGATTTTTCTACACTAGCATGCATCTATTTGTACCCTGGCACATACGGCTTCTCCAACTGTTGGGTTCTTAATGAAAAAATTTTGAATTTTCACAAAGAGAAGTTTGCAAACACTGAACTTCCTTTTATAGCAATTTAATTTAACAAACTTGTGAGCTACATCCAGTAAAAAAACAAAAAAACCCAACAACCCCAAACCAAGCTCAATGAACTTAGGGACTATTTTTAGTACAATCTTAGAGCCCTGATGAACGCAGTGAAGTTGTATGGGACGGACACTATTGTTGGGAAATAAAACAGGAGCAAATGCAATCCCTTTAAATAGAAAACATTTACATCACATTGGAAAGAAACAAAAATACACGTGGTCAAGGCATGAGCTGCATTTTACATACAATTTATACAAAGGAATTTCCCTTGTCTTCTTGATTGATTGTGTCACACCAGGTGTGTGATCTGGCACATACAAAAAGTGTTCCTATATTGGGAACAATATGCCTGTATTGCACAATATCGTTTAACTGATACTGCGCTCAAGTTCCATTCAAACCAACGGGAAAATCCCATTCACTTGAATGCAAATAAAACTGTTTGCTGTCTCCAATTATGTCATCGTCTTTTGTTTCCTGAGGAGTAATCAACAAAGGAAGCTCTACCCAAAGGTTTCTGACCTTCTTCCAGGAACCAATATAATAGTAAATCCTTCCTGGTACACTGAGGGATTAACACACAGTCATTCCTGGAACCCTGATAAAGAAGAACAATATCTGCCGTAGTATGCATGTACCCTGTCTTTGTACAATATTGGATATTCTAGTTAAAAGAACAGACTAACTCGAACAAAAGTGAATCTATAATAAGCAGAAAGAGTTAAAAATTTGTAGGAACGCAAGCAAAACCTTAATCAACCCTTAAACTCATATAACATATTGGAATGGTGTGCAGAAATCCAGTTGTCATTAACAATCCAGTTTGCCATTTATGCCTTCCTGAGAAATAACAGAGAGAAGGTAAAACAGCAGGCTATGCAATCCAAACGCGCTGTTTGTCACACAGGCTAGAGCAGGACTCTGGACTTTTCATCGATCCCTACTAATGGTCCAGTAGTACTTTTAATTCAACATCCGTTTCCCCCCCTCCATTCTTGGTCTAATATCTCTACCCCTTACCTTCTGCCAAGACATATGCATGCAGACATGCAGCTGCTTTGCACAGAAAACCGCAGCAGTATTAAAAAGTAAAGAGTAATCAGATGTGCTGAGTACTAAGGGATCTGCAAGCCTAATACTTAGGGTGGTAAAGACTAGTTCAGGCATTTATCTCTTCCTTGCACCTTCTGACGGGCCTCAGCTTCTTGAATTATGAAGAATTAAGTTCGATGTGTAAACATACTTCTGCATATTTTGCCAGCGTCAAGTCCGTTGCGGAACAAAACCACTGGCTGCACTGTTTGGAATGACAGATGCTCACTTACACACACATATATAAAATAATAAAAAGACCCTGTTGGTTTTGTGCTGGCCTGCCAACACTTAACAGGAGGCTGAAAGTGTCAGATGATAGCACCATAAACCCCTCTGAGAGAGCTCCCCCAGTTCCTGCTGTTACGTGTTAGGTTTCTGAGGTGTTCCCTGCTAGATCAGCTACTTCTAGGTGTGGCCCAGAGGACGGGAAATTGGAGCTGTTCTCTGCTACTTGCTCAGAAACGGCGCGTTTCTCCATGGTAACCAGCAGGAACGCAAGTGCTACGCAGTGAGAGCCAGATCCTGTTTTCAGACAGATGAGCTGAGCACCATGTACTGTAGAAACCCCCCTCCACAAAACAAAATGAAAAATTAAAACAAATCGAAATGTCCCTGTGTTTTTAAAGAGCACCATATGGATCTGCACAGAGGAACACGGTTGCAACACTGCATCGCTAGAGGAACAGCGATGTCGTGGTCAAAGACTTCCTTTCCTTCGCTGCATAGTTTTTGTTCTCCTGAAGCCTCTCCAATTCTTCTCTGTCTTCCGCTCCCCCTCAAAAAAAAGTACCTTCCCACCAAAACGGTTTCACCTCCTGGAGGCACGTTCGTTGCCCCGGTCGCGGGTGCCGTGCCCGTGCTGGCGGCAGGTTCGGCAACACTGCACGTTGACCGTTGGGAGGTGGCACCTGCCCAGGATCCGTAGGGTTTGGCAGAAACTGAAAGTCAGGCGGTCGCGCTCGCAGACAAAGCCTGAAGGGGAGAAAGCAGAGAGGCGGGGAGGAAACCCCATTAACATCAGTGCAATTACTTGTATTTGGGCAACAGCAGAGAGAACAAAGATGGATTCACCCAGAAACCAGAGTCGCCTTTTCTCCCGGTGCTGGACATGGGGGAGCAACTTGGCAAACTTTGGGTGATAAATAAATGCTAATCAGTGATAAATAAATGCTAATCATTTTTGCCAGCATCCCTAATGAAAGGCTGGTGAGCAAGGAGATAATGAGGTGCTTGCCAGCGGCAGCAGGGGTTGGGTTTCATCCAGACCGTCCTCTCCAGGCTGGAGCCCTAGTTCCCATGTAAAATCTGTACCAGTGACTTTGTGCAGGGGCCTTGCCTAACTCTTCTCTTCTAAACTTCCCAGCCAAAGATCAAGTCAATCCTAGGTACATGACACTGTGCAGCATCATGAATGCGAGTAATGTCTCTTAGCAGGCAAATTCACCCAAATACTGTCAGCTAAACCCCTGTATGGATGCTGTCTGCAGAGCACCTGTCCCAGCAGTAGGTCGCACTCACAAGACAGCTTAGTATCTTACATCGAACGGTCACAAACTCCTGCAAGACCATTTCAGGCTGGATATAAGGAAGAATTTCTTTCCTGTCCGAGCCCCCGAGGTCTGGAGCAGTTTGCCAGCGGAGGTGGTTCAAGCACCTACACTGAACACCTTCAAGAGCAAATTGGATGCTTATCTTGCTGGGATCCTATGACCCCAGCTGACTTCCTGCCCTTTGGGTGGGGGCTGGACTCGATGATCTCCCGAGGTCCCTTCCAGCCCTGATGTCTATGACATCTATGAAATCAGCTCCATGAAATAACTGCGTGGCTTGTAAGGACCATCAGTCGCTGGGCTGGGTGTGAGCCCTGCTCTTCCATCACAGGAACCTTCCCTGACCCTGAAATCGCAAACCCCTGATTTCTAACTACAGTCCTCCTATAATCCTCCTGTCTTCTAGCCCTCTGTTAAACCCCAGGTGGCTCCTCAAACACTTGTTTCAGTCCTGGACCAGCTGCTCATAAATGTGAGGAGCATCCCCCGCTGTGCTTGTGTGCTAATGCTCTGCCTGCCTCCGTCAGAAAAGTAGGTTGTTGCCACTCAGGAAGCAAGCTATCAGCACAGCGAGCAGGGCAGCCTCTGAAATCACCCCAGGTCAGGCAGACTGATGGCCCTCCCGGTGACTTGGAATATACTCATAGAATCACAGGCAAGGAGGGTGGGAGGGACCCCAGGGGTTCCCATCTAGTCCAACCCTGCTCCAAGCAGGACCAGCCCCAGCCCCAGCTACACCATCCCAGCCAAGGCTTTGTCTACCCGGGTCTTAAACACCTCCAAGAATGGAGATCCCACAACTTCTCTAGGTGACCTGTTCCAGTGCTTCACCACCCTCCTAGTGACACAGTTTTTCTTCACAACGTCCCTTGCTGCAGCTTGAGCCCATTGCTCCTTGTCCTGTCACCTGCCCCCACTGAGACCAGCCCAGCTCCATCCTCTTTGCAGCCCCCGTGCGGGGAGGTGACGGCTGCTATGCAATCCCCCTTGGTCTTCTCTTCTCCAAACTACATCAGCCCCACAACCATTTTTGTTGCCCTCCACTGCCGTCTTTGTAACAAAACCACACTGTTGGCTCATATTCAGCTTATTTCCATTCCCCGGCACAAAAACAAGCATACTCCCTTCCACGGCCGTGTTGGGAGGGTAACACTAGCTTTACCAAACAGATTTTGACCTCAGCATTCCCATTTCAGGACCCAAATTAGTCCAAAATATTTCAAAAGTGACAAGCATCCCTGATGAGTTCTAGATGCTTTAAAATAAAGTTTTAGGCCACTTATCTGGAAGTATAAGATAAGGCCCCTGGTGCTGAAAAATCTTACCCTGAGAGTTCATTAAGTGACATATTGCAAGGGTTTCTGTTATTCAGGGCAGTTCTGCTGCTCGGAGGTATTGGGCCTGCTTTGTTTCTTGCACGCGTTTGAACTTGTGGTCTGATCCCGTGAACTTTTGCAACTGGTTTCTCTAGGACAGGATGAGCCCTTAGGATCCAGGGAAAGCTGTTGTCCTGATAGCAATGGAGACCGGAGCCCCTTGTTGCCAGACAAAACAGGTGCAGAACCAACAGCAGCATTTCAGCCCCTTCCAGGGATGCCAAGTCATTCCCTTCTTGTATCCCTGGAACAGCGATATGTGAGCGATCTTCGTTTTGCCAGGGCTTGCTTTCATTTTTCAAAGATGTCCCCGCTGTTTAGGGTTCATGACAGAAACAGCAAGGTCAGTGACACCCTACATTGCTAAGAGTGCAGCTAACTAATAGAGGTGCCCCAGCAGAGAATACTGATGGCCGATTTTTAATGAGTCGTATCGGCCAATACCGATCCCATTGCCGATCCAGTGTCCAGGGTCCTATTGCAAACAGCGTGGGAATCCTGGCTGACTGCTGCCCTGCCCTTCCACCCAGATCTTTAATCCTCTTGGAGACACCTCTTGTTGTTTGTCATTCCCACCTGTTTAACATCAATGACTAACGAACGTTATGGAGTGCTTGAGCACCAACTGAGGCCAGCTGGACCCGCCTCTCTCTTTGTTACTCATCACTTGCTAAGCCGGAGCAGGACTGAAAGTGCTGAGAGTTGGAGGGAAATCCCTGAGAGGCAGCAGGCTGTGGGAAAACCTGAAGTCATGCCTTTTCTGGAGTAGTAAATGACTGGCAACCTTGTAGAGGTGAAATGGTTTACCTGCTTATGTGACTCAGGTAATGGCATTGGCTCGGGCATTCGAATGGAGAGTTTTGAAGTGTTTTTAGCCCTGCCCTTCAAATGCTCTGCTCCTATCTCCATAATCAGCCTTTTCTTTCAGGGGAAAGGGTGGAGTGCTGCCGGCTGAGATGTGGCAAAACTTTGAGGCTTGTGAAGGAGGCTTTGGAGAAATTAGGGTTACCTTGAAAGGCACCCCTGCCTCGTAGCACTTGGAAAGGGGCGCAACCTCGTGCGAGCACACGGCTGTGCTCTAGTACTGGCTGCAAGCGGCACAACCCCTTTGCATTTGAAAGCCCGGTGAAGAAGCCACTTCCCCATGGCACTTCTGGCTTTAAAGGGCTAAGTACCATGAGGCCAGCAGACAGATATTCTGATTCACAAGGAGCTCATTTGGCAAGGGGCTATTGTTAAAGGCTAAACATGCGGTATCACAGTCATAGGTGGCAGCAAAAGGCCAAGACCCAGTGGCTTGGATTTGAAGCTAGACAAATTCACAATGGAAATCTGGTGTGAAAGGGTAACAGTGAGGGGTATTAACCATTCAAAGATGGCACTGTGAACAGGAGCCATTCTCCCCTACTTAGCAGCGTCTGGGTTGAAAGAGGCCCTCTCTCTAAAAGATTTGATCCTGCCCAAGCAGGAGTTACTGTTATGCTAGAGCACAGGCCATAGGATCCTAATCATCCCTTCTCACCTTAAAATCTATCCTACTGTGCACAACGAAGGAGCAAATCACAAGTGGCTTGTTCCCTTTCTGTGAGAGCCCAGCGTCTGCTGAGACAACTGTTGCCCACGGAGGGTGCATCACGGGTGCAGTTATTCTGTCTGCAGGAATCGCTGTGATGCACTCACAGTCTGGTCGGATTAGACGCTGAATACTAACCCGATCTGTTAAAGCGATGCTAAAATGCTGCTCAAGTCCGAGGAAATTCGGAGCGGGGACCAATGGAGAGGACGGAAGTGTTCCCAGGCCAGATGAGCAGCTCTCTGCAGGCGTGGATGCCGTCCCCCTCCGAGGTCAGCTCTGTGAGAAGTGTCCTTGCAAGGGAGATACCAGCTGTCCCAGGGACACACGGTGGGAACAGGCCTGCTGTTCTGCAGCATTCAGGGGCTCGGGACAAGGGCAGAAAGGGACTCCGGGTATTTTGTGCAGAGGCTTGTGTCAGCAGTGAGTGAGAGAGAAGATGCAGCTGAACACAACCCCATCCACCCGGATCCCTGGCCATGTACCAGAGCCAGAGGTTTCCCCATGAGGTTGTCCCAGATACATTCCCAGCACCCAGAGACCACTGGCTTGAAAGCAGCTGCATGGATGACCCTCTGGCTCTGATGCATGTCAGTCGGATTGAATGGGCTCAGTCCTGTCCTCCCCAGGCCATGCTCCTGACACAGCATGGACAAGCCCTCACAGTCCAGCCCTTTGTGCCTGGGCTCACAGCAGGGAGCAGACCTCTCGGTAAGGTCCTGAGACAGTGCGTGCATTAAAAAAAAATCCCAGCTCTGCTTCGCACAGCCAGACTCAGCCCAGTGGAGCAGCTCTGTTTTGGAGGCGTTCGAAGGGATCCCACGACTCTGCTGATGAGGCTGGAAACCATAACAGTGGGAAGCCGGGTCCTGGCTGGGGCACTCCCTTGAAGCAGATACAGGGACAGCAGAGGTGGGGTGTTTGAACAGCCCCACGCCAGCCAGGCAGCAAAGTGAGCTGTGAGATAATGGTTGGCATTTAGGGGCTTAGTCTATTTTAAACAGTTTTTTCAAGGCACAAAGAATTTTTGCCATTCAGGAAGAGCTGTTGTGGGGGGAGCAAGGAAGGGAGAGGAAATATCTCCACTGAAATAGAAAAGGCATTAAAAAAGGCTAGCGGCTTTTGCTAGTGAAAGGCTGGGAGGTGAAGGGTGGGAGCGGGAGTCCGAAATGGGAGAAGCAGGCTCTGTGGCTGGCGTCTCGCAGCGGTCGTTGCACTAACCACTGACGGCTACATTTTGTCTCATGGGAAATGGGGCTTTGGCCCGTCCCTGCACCAAAGCTTTGGTCCATGGAGCTGACACCCCATGAGGTGACGGTCAGCGCCCAGCGTCCCTCCAATTCGGTACCCAAGAGCCTCTCAAAGAGGGACGACTAACGAAGTGTCATCATCTCTGTTCAGACTGATCCAGGCCGGAGGCAGCACAGGCGCACCGGGCTGTTGGCACCACCCAGCAGGCTCAGCCAGGGGCAAGGAGCTCACTTATCATTTTCTGACAGAGATGCAATTTCCCTCGGTCAGTTCGGGGGTGGGAGGGTGCCGGGAAAAGCATCACTAGACAGAGATGCTGCAGCTTAATGGTGTTTAAAACAATCACAAAAAAGACACGGGAGTATGCTTTTGCTTTCACTGAAAGTTGGTTGCCTTCCTCTCAACAGCAAGAAGGATGCAACTAGCCAGCCCAGGAAACTTGTTACTAGCAATCCCGTAATCTCAGGCTGCCTATCCGCGTGCTCAGGGATGGGCGTGTTAATTAGACTCCGTTAATCGAGTGTGCTCTGACGCGCTCTAACTGGAACGCGAGCGAGCACATCTGCCGGCACCCTCAGTTCCTGCCGTCGCTAGCTGCAAAGACTGACGGAGCAACGGGGATCGGCAGTTTGCAGCAGGGTGAACCAGACGCCCTGTTTTTCATGTTGCCTCTGTTTATTTGACCAGGGAAAGAGTTCCTGTCGTGCAGACTCAGCAGGACTGCCCTGCCAGCTCTGTGGTGTGTCGCTTCCCAGATGTGGCAGTCGGGGCTCATCCCTTGCAAGCCTCCAGGCCTCCTATCCCCATCCGGCAATGACCTGGTTCTAGCAGACCGGTCCCCGGAGCTAGTAGTGCTTTGCATCCATACTCAGGTCTTTAGGGCTTAACCTTCTTCGCTGTGCAGGGCGAAGACGCGCGTGGGAGCTGGAACGACAGTGCACAGCTCAGCTCCGTGCTCCCTCACCTCACCCAGAAGATCCTTCAGAGCCATGGCTGTGTGCAGCCTTTGGGCTGCTTGGCGTGCCCTCACTTCACACCCCTTTGCTTCTCCGCATGGGATTGGGTCCTGGGCATGACCATAAACTGCGTCCGACTGGAGGGCCTGGTGGCTACGTGGTGGGGCTAGTCGTGGCGAAGGAGCTTCTATTAAACACCATAACGTTGCAACCTCCAGAGTAAGGCGAGTATCGGGCACCTCAAATCCTAGCCCCCACTCCCTTGGTTGCAGAAAGACTAAGGGTCATCACCCCGATAGAAACCTGCCCTCGCTGAGGATTAGGCAATCAGTAGCAATTCCTGTCTGTTGCTCTCTGGCAGATGCTACCACCGTCGCGGTGCTGAACGTCTGGGCTCAGTCTCAATGGTCTAAAGTGGGAGGTGGGGGATAGTCGGTCTCGAGCAGCCTCCTTTGCTAGGTGTACACACTGGAGGTCTTGGTATGATGGTCACATGGACCACCTGCACATACACCATGATCCCGAGGACTGACGGTTGCTGAGGTGCGATTGGGAGTCTTGCTGGACAAACACCGAAGAGACGCTCCAGCTTTTCACACACAGTCTCCCCCTCTGCACTTTGCATAAGATCATAAGAAGTGCCATACGGATCAGACCAGTGGTCTGCAGCCTGTCTCTGACACAGGCAGATGCTATAGAGGCAGTTGACCCAGGTCTGTCTGTAGTGGTGTATCCCCTCTTCCAGAGGTTCCCAAACTTTTCTTATTGCATACCCCCTTCCAGATTTACCAGCTACCCCTACCAGCATACAGTTTATATTCTAACTCCTTAAATACTAGCTGTTATTATAATGAAAATTAAATTCACCATTACACAATTTCTCCCATGAACCGCCAGGGGCTCGCGTACCACAGTTTGGAAACCCCTGCTCTATTCAGTACGATCTCTAGCATCCACCATCACCCATTTAGAGATGCCAGAGGACACATCTATGACTGTTAAGGGATCTATCATCCATGAACCTGTCCAGTCTCTTTGAATCTGGCTATGCAATTTGTCTTAACCAGCTCCTGCGGTGATGTGCTCCACAAGTTAACTATGCACGATATAAAAAAGTATTTCCTCTCATTAACTTTACAGCTGTTTTCTGTTCGTTTCAGTGGGTGTCCCCTAGTTCTAGTACTCCAGGACACGGTGAATAACTGATCCCTATTCTTTGTCCACACCCTTCATGATCATATAGACCTCTACCATATCCCCCTCAGCCTTCTCCTTTCCAAATCAAAGAGTCCTAGCCATTTCAGTCTCTCCTGGTACAGGAACTGCTCCATAATCCTCCTCATCATAGGGGACTATCAGACCTGCACCCAGAATAGCTCCCCGGCTGTTTGCAGAAGGAAACACCTCTTGCAGGTAACTATCCGTCTCCACGTGATTCACTTGTGCCTGGGCTGTGAGCTACAACGTCCTATGCCATGGCTGTCACTCCCTTGAGCAGATGATGCATCAAAATAGGCATGTTGAGTAAGGCCCAGCCTTGGGAACGCTGTCTCCAATGCAGAATGAGCAGTGGTGCTTTGATGTCTGCAGGACACCTGCAGGAAATGAGCCGCCTCCTTTGTTTTGTTTTCCATCAGCTGCACAATGCACAACAGAATTCCTTACCCCCTTTTTGAGTGCCGTCAGATGGCATTAAAATGCTTGGTTTTAGCATGGGAAAGGAGACGCAGCCTGGAAGCAATTACTCAGTGTTTCAAGGAATGCGTTCCCACCAAAAAATGGCAAAAAAAGAAAAGAAAATGGTTTATTCGAAACCTGCGTACCCTCTTGCCCCAGCTCTTGGACGTCTGCAGGGTTCAGGTTGATTCATCTACTGTTTTTTCTGTGGTGCCCCTGACTGAACTTCACTTCACACCTACAGGAGTGAAGATGGGGCAAGTCACACTCCCAGCCGTGTACATGGGGCCCCTTGGCACGAGGGAGGAGGCAGCTTGTCCAAGGTGACACCAGTCTGAGCAGAGCTGCTGAGTCCCCCATGAAACACCGGCTGACCTTTCCAAGGTGGAGACTTGTTTTCCATTGTAAGGCCAGCGCTGAGCCGTTGGACACCCACCCACGGCGAGCGCAGTTCCTAAGAGTTGAGGTCACAACTGGAGTCCGGTGTCCAGCTGTGGGCCCCTCACTATAGAAAGGATGTAGGCACATTGGAGCAAGTCCAGGGAGGGCAAGGAAAATGGTTCATGGGCTGCGGGACAGGACTGGTGAGGAGAGGCCGAGGGAACTGGGCTGATTTAGTCTGCGGAAGTGAAGACCGAGGGGGACTGAATTGCAGCCGTCACCTCCCTGCAGGGGGGCTGCAACGAGGATGGAGCTGGGCTGTTCCCAGTGGGGGCAGACGACAGGACAAGGAGCAATGCGCTCAAGCTGCAGCAAGGGAAGTTGAGGTTGGATATTAGGAAAAACTCTGTCGTTAGGAGGGTGATGAAGCACTGGAACAGGTTACTCGGAGAGGTGGTGGCGCCTCCATCCTTCAGACCCGGGGAGACAAAGCCGTGGCTGGGATGATGTAGTCGGGGCTGGTCCTGCTTGGAGCAGGGGGTTGGACTGAATGTGACCACTGAGGTCCCTTCAACCCTCATTGTCTGTGAGTCTGTGAAATTTAAGTTCCAGCTCCCTAGAGCAGTGCTCACCCTGCGTATCCCTCCTGTCTGTTAATCTCTTATTACTTCTTTAGAATCCACATGTGCGGCCCAGACACACATACCAATTTGCAGGATTACGCCAAACGTCAGTCCACAGCCCCTGCCTAAGAAACGGCTGCTAAAGCCAGGGCTCTGCTGATGCACGAGAAACTGAAAACACAACCTTGTTCTGGTTTGTTTTTTTAAGTTGGCATGTAGGTCACTTTAAATTTCATTTAAGCTCCTGCCATTCAGACATCAATGCTGACTTTTATGCTGGGAAAAATAAACTGCCTGGTACAGGTTTTGTAAAAACAAGGAAAAGTCGAGCTTGGAGCTGAGTTGGCAAGATGAGAGCATTAAGCTTCTGACCTCTGGCCTTTGCGATGGTCTGAGTGCCCGTCCTGAACTTCCGAAGTATTATCCCAGTCGGCTGCCTCTTTTAAGGCCGACCACAGTCCCTGTGAGAGTTGTGACTGAGAAAGTGATCCAAATGGCAAACTTCATCACAAAAAATATTTGAATGGGTGCGTACCATCAAGCCTGTACCTATATACATCTGCACGTAAATCTGTGTGACCCTCTTATGTCTCACGCACACCATGATGACATTGTGCACAGGTTGGGATTGTGTCCAAATGGTGACACAATCCCAACTCGGGATGCGAGAGCTGCCGCAGCAGGACTTCCAGCCGGCAAGCAGGGGCTTTTCTAAAAAAGGTGATTTCTTGGCTTCCTTTTTGGCACTTGCACAGTGTGAGATTTGCCAGGGCTCATGCAGTGTATCCAGCCTTTGCTTTCTCTCTGGGGGGCACTGAGATGCACATCTCTGCTCTGGTGTTTAGCTCCCTCCCCTCTGGAGCTTAGCAACAGGTATGAACCTCCTGCAGCCGCAGAGCTGCCAGCTCCTTTAGGCAACGCGGGCTCATCCTCAGCTACCATCCCTGCTCGGCCTAAGGCCCCTCGCAGAGTGGTCATTGTGAGAGACTCCATCCTGAGGGGGACCGAGGGACCAGTCTGCCGCCCTGGCCCCTTCACCCAGGGGGTCTGCTGCTTCCTGGGAGCCCATATCCAGGACATAGCCAAGAGGATCCCAAAACTCATCGGGCCCACTGACCACTACCCTATACTCCTTATCCATGTGGGCACAAATGACACAGCTTGGAGGAATCCCAGCCAGATCATGAGAGGCTACAGGGCTTTGCGAGTGGGGCTTAAGGGGTTGGGGGCGCAGGTGGTGTTTTCCTCGCTCCTCCTGGTTGTGGGTCATGGGCTGGGGAGGGAGAGCCGGGTCGAGGTAGTCAACCAAAGACTGTGGTACTGGTGTCTTAAATGCTACAATTTATGTTTGGGGCCAAGTGACCTTTTGGTAAAGTTGAGATTGTTTTCTAGTTTCAGCTTCCATGATCAAAGCCTGCTCTTTGGTGAGGGAGGTCTGGTGGCGAGACGGCTTCCACCTCTCTCCACTGGGGAGGAGGCTCTTCTCGGCCAGGCTGGCTGACCTGCTTGACCAGCCTTTAAACCGAGCCCACCGGGGGGACAGGGGGACTACCGCCACTGCAAGCCCACTGGGCAACCTTTGCAATTCCAGCAGGCCGAGGCACTGAAGGGAATCCACCCCTGCCCTCACCCCAAAACGATGTGTAGGGAAGGCAAGGGCCCGCAAAGGGACACCTGACTGCCTGTATACCAATGCCAGGAGCCTGGGGAACAAACAGGAGGAACTGGTCCTCCTGCTAAACCAAGAGGATTACAATGTCATAGGGATAACGGAGACCTGGTGGGACTCCACCCATGACTGGACCACAGGTATAGATGGCTATAACTTGTACAGGAGAGATCATGTGGACAAAAGGGGCGGGGGTGTAGCTCTCTATGTCAAGGACAGCTACATGTCCCTGCAAGCTGATGTTGGCACCCAGGGTGGACGACTGGAGACCCTCTGGGTTAAAATCAGTGGGGAACATGGCACAGAGGACACAACGGTGGGAGTCTACTACAGACCCCCTACCCAGGGTCAAGACCTTGGCAAGGAGTTCGCCAGGGAGTTGGCTGAGGCTGCACACTCCCGGTGCATGGTGGTCATGGGAGACTTCAACTACCCGGACATCTCGTGGGAAGAGCACTCGGCTAAATCTGAGCGGTTGCAAAGCTTTCTCTCGTATGTGGATGAGCTCTATGTGATGCAAGAAGCCTATGGGCCGATGAGAGGTAAAGCGCTGCTCGACCTGGTACTGGCAATGGGGGATGACTTAATCAGCGACATAACGATCAAAGGGAAGCTGGGTGACAGTGACCACGAGCTGATCACCTTCACCATCCACTGCAAAGCTGGCAAGTCAGTCAGCAACACGAAAGTCCTGGACTTCAGGAAAGCTGACTTTGACAAGCTCGGGAGGCTTGTCGGTGAGGCCCTAAGGGACCACAACCCCAGGGAGAGGGGAGTTCAGCAAAAGTGGTTGCTCTTCAAGGGAGCGATCCTGGATGCACAAGCAGTGTCTATCCCGTCTCAGAGGAAAGGCAGCAAAAGGGCACAGCATCCCCCTTGGCTCAACAGGGAACTCATGGACCTTCTGTGCCTAAAAAGAAAGGCCAACAAAGGATGGAGGACTGGAACTGCCACCAAGGAGAAATACTCTGCACTAGTCCGGACCTGCAGAGAGCAAACCAGGAAAGCCAAAGCTGCAGCTGAGCTTCAACTGGCTACACATATCAAGGACAATAAAAAGTCCTTTTTTAGATATGTGGGGAGCGGGAGGAAAAGCAAGGGCAACATTGGACCCCTGCTGAACCAGACGGGACAACTGACAACTGATGCCCAGGAAAAAGCCAACCTGCTTAATGGGTATTTTGCGTTGGCTTTTCACCAGCCCCGAGGGATGGCCCTGCTCAATACGGTATGGGACAGCCAGGGTGAGGGAGAATTGTTACTGTTCATCAATGTAGACCATGTGAAGGAACACCTTGAGAGGCTGGATACCTTCAGGTCAGCCGGCCCTGACAATCTGCACCCCAGGGTACTCAAGGAGCTGGCGAGCGTCATAGCCCAGCCCCTGGCACGGATCTTTGAGAGCTCCTGGCGCTCTGGTGAAGTGCCTGAAGATTGGAAGAAGGCCAATGTGGTGCCGATCTTCAAGAAAGGGAGGAAAGTGGATCTGGGGAATTATAGGCCCATCAGCCTGACCTCTATCCCAGGGAAGATCTTGGAAAAAAATCATCAAAGAGACAATTCCTGACAAACTGGCAGAAGCATGGGTTTGTTGCAGGTAGGTTTGGCTTGACCAATCTCATCTCCTTCTATGACCAGGTGACCTATCACCTGGACAAGGGAGAAGAGATTGATGTCATATATCCTGACTACAAAAAAGCCTTTGATCTGGTGTCCCACAATCATCTCATAGAAAATCTGGATAACTGTGGCCTCAACCTCACCACTATCTGCTGGCTAGGGAATTGTCTCCATGGTTGGACCCGAAGGTGGTGGTTAACAGAAGTCAATCGTCTTGGTGCACAGTCCTCAGTGGGATCCCCCAAGGCTCCGTTCTTGGACCCATATTGTTCAACATCTTCGTTAATGATGTGGACATTGGTGTCAGAAGTGGACTAGCCAAGTTCGCTGATGACACTAAACTTTGGGGTAAAGTGACCACACCTGAGGACAGGATGGTGATCTGGGCCGACCTTGACAGGCTCAGAAAATGGGTGGATGAAAACCTGATGGTGTTCAACACTGATAAATGCAAGGTACTCCACCTTGGGGAAAAAAACACACAGCATGCTTATAGGCTCAGCAGTGCTACGCTGGTTAGCACCACGGCCAAAGGGACTTGGGGGTCATTTCATAGATTTCATAGACATTTGGGCTGGAAGGGACCCCAGAGTATCATTGAATCCAGGTCGCTACCCCAGGGGCAGGAAGTTAACAGGGATCATAGGATCCCAGCAAGATAAGCGTCCAAATGTCTCTTGAAGGCGTTCAAAGTGGGTGCCTGAACCACCTCCGATGGCAGTCTGTTCCAAACCTTGGGGGCTCAGACAGTAAAGAAGTCCTTCTTATGTCCAGCCTGAATTGGTCATGGTGGAGTTTGTGACCGTTCGACCTCGTCATCCCTTGGGGCGCTCTGGTGAACAGACGTTCCCCCAGATCCTGGTGGTCACCCCTGATAAACGTATACATGGTCATCAGATCACCCCTGAGCCTGTGCTTTTCCAGGCTAAAGAGTCCCATGGCTCTCAGCCTGTCATCATAAGGTCTGTTTTCCTGACCTCTGACCATGCATGTGGCTCTCCTCTGGACTCTCTCAAGCTTCTCCACATCCTTTTTGAATTGTGGAGCCCAAAACTGGACGCAGTACTCCAGCTGCGGCCTCACCAAGGCCAAGTACAAGGGGAGAAGGATGTCCTGGGATTTGCTTGAGAAGTATCTATGGATGCAAGCCAGCATTTTGCTTGCTTTAGTAGCTGCAGCATTGCGTTGCGGCTCATGTTCATCTTGTGGTCAGTCATGACCCCCAAGTCTCTTTCTTCCTTAGTGCTAGCCTACGTAGCACTGCCGAGCCTATATGGATGCTGCTGGTTTTTCTTCCCAGGGTGGAGAACCTTGCATTTTTCAGTACAACACCATCAGGTTTTGATCCACCCATTTTCTGAGCCTGTCAAGGTCAGCCTGAATCACCCTCTTGTCCTCAGGTGTGGATGCTTTACCCCAGGGTTTAGTGTCATTGGCAAACTTGGCCAGTCTGCTTCTGGCACCAACATCCACATCATTAATGAAGATGTTAAACAGTGTAGGCCCGAGGACAGAGCCTTGAGGGACCCCACTGGTCACAGCGCACCAAGACAATTGACTTTTGTCAACCACCACACTCTGGGTCCTACCGCCAATTCCCCAGCCAGCGGATCATGGTGAGGTCAAGGCCACAGTTAGCCAGTTTTGCCAAGATGTGGTCATGGCATACAAGATTGAAGGCTTTTTTAAAGTCAAGATATACGACACCAATCTCTTCTCCCTTCTCCAGGTGATAGGTCACCTGGTCATAGAAGGAAATGAGATTGGTCAAGCAAGACCTACCTGCAACAAACCCATGCTTGGTATCCCTCAGGATATTGCCTTCAGCTAGTCTGTTAAGGCTGGCCTCTTTGATAATCTTTTCCAAGATCTTCCCCAGGATAGAGGTCAGGCTGATGGGACTGTAGTTTGCCAGATCCACTCTCCTCCCTTTCTTGAAGTTCGGCACCACACTGGCCTTCTTCCAATCTTCAGGCACTTCACCAGAGCGCCAGGAGCTCTTGAAGATCGGTGCCAGGGGCTGGGCTATGATGCTTGCCAGCTCCTTGAGTACCCTAGGGTGTAACCCATCAGGGCCGGCTGACTTGAAGGTGTCCAGCCTGTCAAGGTGTTCCTTCACGAGGTCAGCTTCGATGGAGGGCAAGGAATTTCCCTTGATTGACCACAAGATGAGCACGAGCCTTCAGTGTGATGCTGCAGCTAGTAAAGTGAGAAAAACTCTGGCTTGCATCCATAGATGCTTCTCAAGCAACTCCCAGGACGTCATTCTCCCCTTGTACTCGACCTTAGAGAGGCCGCAGCTGGAGTACTGCATCCAATTCTGGGCTCCACAATTTAAAAGAAGCTTGAGAGAGTCCAGAGAAGAGCCAAGCACATGATCAGAGGTCAGGAAAACAGACCTTATGAAGAGAGGCTGTGAGGCATGGGAATCTTCAGCTTGGAAAAGTGTAGGCTCAGGTGGGACCTGGTGGTTGCCTATAAGTACATAAGGGGTGTTCACCAGGATCTGGGGGAACGTCTGTTCACCAGAGCACCCCAGGGGATGACAAAGTCAAACGGTCACAAACTCCTCCAAGACCATTTCAGGCTGGACATAAGGAAAAACTTCTTTACTGTCCGGGCCCCCAATGCCTGGAATAGGCTGCCTCCTGCAGTGGTGCAAGCACCTACTCTGGACTCCTTTAAGAAGCGTTTGAACATTTATCTTGCTGGGATCCTTTGACCCCAGCTGAATTCCTGCCCCTGGGGCAGGGGGCTGGACTCAATGATCTCCCAAGGTCCCTTCCAGCCCTAATGTCTATGAAATCTGTGAAATAAATAAGGCACTTATGGCCCAGATGAAGCAAACACCAAAACTCCTGATAGGTCCTCTGGGTGCAAGGGCACTCCTGTGTTAGCGCTCGGCCCCTTGTGCCAGCTAAGCCACAGTTAATTCAGTGCATTGCATAACTGCAGAGTTGTAAAACTGTTGCAACAAGCAATCAACTTCAGCATTCCCTGTGGGTCCAATCCTGCCAGGAGCGAGCCCCATGGAGAGCCACTGCATGCCCCCAGCTTCCCCTGCCTTGCCAGGCCAGGCAGACTGGTCGCCAATCTGCTTTATGGTGTGCAAGGGGTTTGGGGAGCCCCCATGCCATGCTGAGATAGCAGCCCAGCCTCCTCTTGCTAGAGAGGAGGATGGAGTTCGATGACTGAGTCCACTTCTGAACCCAGTCACACGTGCAGGTATTGGGGTTTGTCATCCCTGGGTTACCCATCGGGTGCATTTAACACAGTCGGTGTGACAATGAGAGGTCAAGAGGCAGGGCTTTCTCTGCAGTTGTCATCAGCAGGATAGAGGTAGCTCCTTCCTCCCTGGCTGCTTGTCCCTGCTAATTACCTTCTGGCTCTGGTTGCCACCAGTGTTTCCCCAGCATGGGGATCTGGAAGCTGTGTTACAGTTCTCAAGCTTGCCCATGAAAACTGGTGGCTAGCTCCTCTCTTATTCCCACCTCCTTCAGGAAAAGGGGACACATCCTCAGTGCAGGCCTCTCACCACTGAATCACGCAACACAATTAAATTATACCACCAGTCCCTGATTATTAGGGGGACACATCTCTCTGGGTCCAAAACAGCCGTGGAAATTCATCAGAGCTTGCCAAGTGCTGCCCCAGGTCTAAATACCCCCAATTAAAGTACAGTGGGTGCCTGCCTGCCTTGCTGTTCTGCCCAGCCCCTGAGATTCCTACCTGGTGATCGTTTCCTGAAAACAGTTGTCAAAAGATACTCAGGGGTGGATATAATGAAGTTTTCTTTTAAAGAAGAATTTAACGTCTTAAAGTCCAACCATCTGCTGATGAGCAGATAGGATTAATCCTATCAGAATAACAACCTGGTTGTTCACCGAGAGGATGTGCAGATGTTTTTTTCTTTTGGGCTCAGACTTCAGCACAATAAAGTCCTTCTCTTGGAGCTGATGCTGGGTGGACAGACCCCCTAAGTCACCTGGAACCCTATTAATGTCATGGGAGCAGCCCACTCCGACTCCAAGCCTGCAAGCGTCACTGATGTGCTCCAAAGGTAACTCCTGTTTTAAAAGCACATTAGAGAGCAAAGAAGGCATAAATGTTTAGCAGCCCTAGAAGTGCTCTTTCTCTCTGAGGGGCAGTAGATCACACAGACGGGCACAACTCCATTTAACATTTGACAGGAAATAGTCACCTCGTAATATCTTTCATCAACTGAGCCTCTCCGTGTTGTCTGCTTTGGCAAATGTGTATCTCTGTGCATATGCATGTGTGTGTGGGGGAGAAGATACCCATTTTTGTTTATTGTTTTCTAATACTTTTTAAAATCAGCCTGGTCTTTGGGTTCTGTAGTGGAAGTCTGGAAACCAGAAGAAGGTACAGCTTGCACCGCTGAATAATGAACTGTGAAAACCAAGTGACATAAGCCTGCTGCACTATTACCCATTCTCCTAGATCTTTGTCCCCGTAATACTGGTGTATTGACTCTATCCCAGCGAACTCCTGCATTCCTGACTCTGGTTACATCCTTGGGTAAACAGCACCAAGGCCAAAGGGCAACCAGGAAAACAGCTTCTCTTGTGGGGTCTTATTAAGAAAACAGTTTAACACCTTTGCTATGGGTGACTTTCCAGCACAACTGTTATTACAGTCCCCTCTTGCTTTGTCTGTGTTCCTAAACGGTTTGTCACCACAGGAGTCAAGAACCGTCACAGAAGCGTGGGCTAAGACAGGCTGAGATGTTTCAGGGTAAATGCACTTTGTTTGTGAGAGTCACCTGGATCCTTGGAAAGCAGAGAGAGAAAAATGAAAAGATAAGGCTTCCATTTCTTTTGAGGCAGATCTTTGCTTCTCAGCCTGCTGGTATTCTCCATAAGGTGCCAGTAAGTCTAGACTACATTGCAACCCCCCCCCCCCCAAACCCCTCACACATGTAAACTGTAACACAGCTAAATTGCAAAAAAGGGCAATTTTTGTCATCTGTACAAGTGCTCCTTAATTTGGAGCTAGGGACCAAAGGTCAGTGACGCTGGTCTCTGAGGTGTAGGTATAGGTGGTAGAAGGCCAGGGCTAATGGGGCTTGGCCCCCCCAGACTAATTTCAGGGGGGCGAAGGTAAGTGGTGCTAGCCTGTTCTTGGCGGGGGAGCTGGGCTGGGGCTGGGCTCAGAACGGGGGGGAGCGGGGCGGGATTAGCTGGGTGGGCAGGTGGGTGGTGGCAGCGTTGCTGAGAGGTCTGGAGGCTCCCAGTCTGGCTGAGCCCAGCTCCCCTACTGGGAAGAGGCTGGGGCTGTTTCTGGGAGTAGGGATAATGGCTAGCCATAGTACAATCAAGTCCTGGTTTTGGCTGGAGCCTCTATCTGCTACTGTAATACAGACAGCAATATCAAATATATTATATATCATCTATCTAGACAGTAATATGAGATACTATATATACACACACACATGTATATACAGACATCTGTCTGTACATGTATACACACACAGTGGCTAATGGATGACCTATCGATAGTCTCAGCCCAGTCCCTACTGTCCATATGACCCAAATGCCCCACAAAAGCTCCATCACAAGTGACACAAATTGGCACTCTGCCTGTCTGGATGAAGAAGCCATGACCTGCAGATGCAGAAGCAGGACAGAACTACCCTCTCATTGCTCAGTGTGGGCAAGTCCCCTGGCAAGCAGAGCAGAGCCAGCGGGAATTCGCCCAGTCGTTCACCAGCACTACCTCCCTGCTAAAACATGGATGAGTATTGGACTGGGTCTTGTAGCCCATGAACCATTTTGTTGGGAACACACCTAGCCACAATGCTATTACACTGATCCCTCTTCTTCTTCTGGTGCCTGTTCTCATGCAAGGGTTTACTGGCCTGTCGTATAAATGGAAAACCCCATTGATTTAGGACCTGTAGAAACAGCTCAGTCTTCCCACTAGCTTTTTACAAGCATCTTGGACTGCACACTTCACACAGGAGCCTAAGACCTGCCACATTTAATAGGCGTGACAGTCCAATGAATTTACTGCCACTCCAGTGTTTTGCATCTGTGAGCTGTGCATTATGTCTCATGTGGGGTGCGCACACAGTACTTTCTTTGTGAGTGTGCAAAGGAATGGTGTGTAGCTGTGGGGTCCGAGCTGCTCTGGCAAGGAATTGCATGTCACAGGAAAATAGGAACTGTTTTGGGAAAGAAGCCAATCAAAGAGGTTTCGAAAGACCTGGTAGCATTCCCTGCCAGAGAGCTTTAAGAGACGGTTCACGGAGTCTCGTGGATACATTGCAGATGAAATGAGTTTCTGTTCCTAATCAAAAGATCTATGGTGAGCACTGCTACTCAACGAGCGCTCAGCACATCTGAAAACCAGGCAGTTATCTGAATGCTCAAATATCAAATTAGGAGAATGGAAATGAGGTTAATTTACAACCATCTTTGCCATAATGTTCTACAAATCCATATGACTATACGGGAGCTGCTATTAATCCACATTACATTCATGGAACCGTACTGTCGACATGTCAAGCATCTATTTTACCAGGCATCATTTTAGGCAGTTCTACTTCTGGAGATGATTATTTTAAAGCGGACATGACAGCTATAAAGTTCCCATGGATGTGAGGGGCTGGCGGAAGAAGCATGTTCTAAATCTGCCATTGTGCGTAACGATTCTTTGGCCGGCTTTTAAATTGGGTAACACATTGAAAGAGTTCAGCTTTGGCTTCTTCAATCCCAGCTTTTTCGCCTGTCAGAGGAAGGAGAAAGAAGAGGGTGGGGGGAGGGGGAGGATGTCACACGTTGTACCCTGGAGAGAATAGCTCTGGTTCTCAATGAAGTGCCCTGTGCCGGTCTCTAGCAAGCGATGACATCCACAGGTCATAGGTGACAGCAGTCCCATTCTCCAGCTAGTGCTGAACTAAGGCACAGTGCAATTATATAGCTGGCATCTAACACCCCCTAAGTGTCTGACTTGGAGAATTAGGGACAAAGGGGAAAACAAGCCAGTGCCTTTTAAGAGGCTAAGAAGGATTATCCATTTTCAGACTCCATGGATCTAAAGACAGAGAGAAATTCTCCTTTCCCAAGAGCGTGGCTGGGCCAGAACTAAAGGACTTTTCTTAAACTCATGAAAAATGAATGCCCTCTCTTTCACTCCATTCCCTATGAATAATAGGGGGAGAAAAGCCAACGACGTTCACATGAGTCACTGAATACGACCCTAAGGCTACGACCCTGCCACCCAAAATATGAAACCAATTTAAATCTTGTACAAAAGGCTCCTCACAGACTCTGGCATGTTGCATTAACTCCACCCTAAGCGAATAATCTCATCCTTCGTGAGCAGGCATTTTGCACGTGAAACATTTTAAACCTCACAAAGGTGACGGGGAGGGTAGTAACAAGGCCAGTGAGCACCTCTGGATTGCTCTGCTTTGCCCTCTGGAGATGTGGGCCCGCAGCATGGCTGCAGGGAGCGCGACTGTTTGATGGGAGGGGGAAGCGTTCATGGAAGTTGCCTGAGTTCAACCCATGCTCAAGCCTTACTGAAGTCTGATTTCTGAAAATGCAAGTGCGCGTGTGTGCGTCCGCGCGCGCGCGTGTGTGTATGGGGGTGGGGAGATGGGATGGAGAAATTCAAGTGCTTTCAAGGAGCATGCCAGTGTCCTACCAGTTAAAGGAAAGGTCCAGTGAGGGTGGGATTTCCTCGGTGACCATAGTCTTAGCCAGTCTCCCCTGCTGTTTTCTTCAACGCTGGATGGCTGTGATTAGGAAATAACCCACGAGGTCCAGATCAGCACACACCGTTGATGAGTGCTGCTTTGAAGGTGCAATCACATACTTGTGTTTTCTGGCCTTGGCTTTCACCATTGCCAAAGACCCTTTATTTTTTCCCCAAATCATTGAGAATCAAGTAGGAATTGGAGCTGACTGTCGATACGCCTTTCTGTCTTGCCCCTCTGGAGGGGGATCTGGTCAACCCCTTCTGAGGTGTGCCTGGCACACATCGACTCCCCCTCCCACAGCACAGGGGGTCTCTTGATCGTGGCTACAGCTGGAAACGTTGTTAGGGGTCCGCCAGGAGGTACAGCAACCCCGGCCCTTTCGGCAACAGCTCTTATCTCATGTCTTGTGCATCTCTGAAAATGCCACAAAAGGGGAGTAAGAAAAATGTCTTTGATGTGTCTGGGAATGTTTTCCAAACAGTTAAGTAAGGGTTAAGCTTTTGTTGTTCAGATTAGGCCTCACTTCCTCATTGAAAGGCCCCTTATCAAAGGCTTTCAAGAGAGGCTCCTTTACAAAGCTATTTAAATAGCCAGCCATAGAGCTCTATCATTTTAACAAACTAGGACTCCTTTCAGGATGAGACTCCAGAACACTAAATCTCCTTATGCATTCATGGCTGGGGGAAGGCGACACATAAGATAAACACAGCCAGTCTTTCAACCTCCTAATTGGTTGCACTGGGCAGTTATGGCCCCTGGGGATTTAGTTTTTAGAAAGTTATCTGCTCCCAGATTGCTGGGAGATGGGGGGAAAGCATCTTCTGCAGCAGTTGATCCAAAAGCATCCTTGTTTAAATAAAAGCTACACAGAGCATTTGCCCTTGTGATATGCAAAATCTACTCTTCCCATTTGGGAAGTGAAATGAGGCGTTGCTACTTCCTCTGCATGATGCATCGTGCCGCTGCCCAAGGCCGAGTTCTTGACAAGGATGCTGCTGTGCTGCTTGCTGTGGAAGACCAGTTGCTACGCTGAGGACATGCTGTAGTCAGAAGGGTGCCTGTGTCTATTCCCCAAAATATAAACTCATTTGGTGTCTGGGAGAGATACCAGATACCAAAAAGAGAGGCAGATTGGTGAGTTGATAGCCCAGGGGAGCCCAGCACTTGCAGCTGCAGATGTTATCCCATATCCCTCCATCAATACACCGCGCAGAGCAAGAAGGATAAACACAAGCGGTGTTTGAGCCAGAGAGCCCAGCCATCATGCTGAGTCTTTTACTGAAGGCTTGTTTGCAAATACATCTGAAGTGTCCAGCAGGTATGACTCCTACACTGGATCAAGGAAGATGTCCGTTGGGTATAGGTTTCAAGACTGCATATTCCTGGGAATTTGCAAGAAATAAAAGAATGACTTGTTTATCTCTGCTTCCCAGTCTGTGGAAATAGGATGCACAAACCATACGAAAAATAAGAATGTGTTGCAATGATTGCTAATGGTCGCATTTACATGTGCGCATTTACTGTGCACTACTGCACAGTACAGGCGCATGTCTACACATGCATGCCTGTACTGCACAGTAAATATGGTGACTTCCACTGACTTGAGCATAAATTTGATACCTGAATCATGCACCCGATTAGTTACTGTGCAGTAACACATGTGTAGGCGCCTTACTCTGCAATAATACTGTGTGGGTGAACTAACCTGGGACTAAGTTTAGTCCCAAGTCAGTCCACACACAGCATTAATGGGCTTTAACACAAGTACATGTAGATGTTGGCCTATTCCAGCTTAATGCACAGTAAATTTAAGCCAGTGTAAATGCACGTGTAGACATACCCAATGTGCCTTTCTCGAGGACAATTTAGTTTTATAGAAAACTCATCAATTATTCTACTGCCTCACTCATACACTACATTTGTATTTGCTTTGCTTGTTCATTAGTACCAAGACCAACCAGACACTGTATATTTTAACTAGCTTGAAGTAGAGGAAAGAATTAAAACAAGAAAATAAACTGCCCTGTCTTTAGCGTAGGAGCAGAGGACTGGAAGAAAGGTCCAGGGTCAGCAAATCCAGTCATCTGTTATCACAGGCAGCTACTTCCTGCAATCCCTTTCATAAACTGGTCAGACTATTTTAAAGCTAGTTAGATTTTTTTTTTATCTCCATGACTCCTACTGGAAGGCTGTTCCAGACTCTAACTCCTCTGATGATTAGAAATCCACTAGTTTCCAGCCTAAATGCATTTATGATCTGAACTGAACTTTAAATGCATTTATGACCAGTTGACAGCCATTTGTTCTTGAGCCAGCAATGCCTTTTTATCTTAAGAAATTCTCCTCCGTCCATGGTGCTCGTTTTCCTAATGCATTTGTAGAGAACAGTCATATCCCTTCTGTGCCTTGGTGTTAGGCTTAAGAGCCTGAGCTCTCCTTGCTTCCTCTCAGATGGTAAGTTCACTGAACTTTGATTCTTTTTCCTTAGTGGCATTTTTCTGCAACTCTTCCAGGTGCAATTTGTAGTTCATGAACACAGCTAAGGAAAACTTTATGCATTGTCATATAATGGCATTAATAGTTCTCCGTCTCTTGGAATGATCTTTCCAGGCATGTCTTAAAATGTGTTGCAATGCCAGTGTGGCCCTAGCAATCCAGGAGCTATGTGAGAAGGAGAATTACTTGAGAGTCCACTGTTTCCATTTGACCAGTAAAAGATTTTCATTTGCTTTTTCCCCAGGTGGATCACATCAGTGACCTGTAGCATCCTGTGATGAAGTAATACACACGGCTTATTTTCCTTCCCTGTTGTTTCCAGCTCATGAGCTCCCAACTTCTAGAAGAAATCTCCTTGCTTCCTAAGTTAATGCCCTTTCACTTAGCACTAGGAAAGTTTATTAAGTTTCTATTGCTGCAGACTTCAAGATCATCCAGTCGTTCTCATATGACATCCCAATCCTCTTCTGTCTGGATGATTTCTCCCATTTTTGAATCCCAGTGTTTCTTCAGTCTCACGCACCGAACCTGATCTGAGCAGCCCTGCGTGGCCTGTTTCTAATTCTGAAAGCTACTCTCGGTACTCAGCGGCTTCTGAAGAAAACCCTCTTGTGCCAGTTCAGATGATCCCAGGATTTGTGGGACCAGTGTACTGGCTACCTCTATCACTCATGGGGGACGGGGGGGGTGGCTGAATCTTTGACAAACCTGAATCAAATTAACAGTCTTTGACAAGCTTGAATCAAACATCCCAAGAGGGACGTTTACTAGGAGAGAGCCAGTGGCAAGGGCTTCAAGGCAGAGGGGAAAGGGACCCAGCACTGGGCAACAGCTCAGAGTAAATGAAGTTTAGGTTTAATGATATAACAGTTGACAAGATACTTTAATGGCACTTAACATGTACGCGCTCCTCGTTAGCCAAGATGTTTGTATACCTGAACAGGGTAATAATGGTGACACATCCCAGCTGCTCAGCTTCCCCCTTGGATGACAGCTGATCTTTCCCTCCTGACATCATTCCTTAACACATTTCAGACTTGGTCCTAATTAGCTTTTTGGCTACCCAGTAGAAACAATTTACTAACAATTCCCCTGTGCAGAAGGTCCACTGCAGAGTCATACGTGTTACAAAGCTACACTTCCAACCATACATCGGAGAAGTGCTTTTGGAGCCCTGTGTGCTAGGTCCATTCAAGGCCGGACTGTAAGCAAAGCATGGAAAGAAATCCTGTCTAATAATCTTGTTTCTCTTCCTACTGCCTGACACATTTTTTGCAATCCCTCACTTCTGTTTTAGAAGGCGGCGGCTCCTAGGATGGGCACAGAAATCATTTAATTCCTACAAAGAGAAAATTCAGTGAAAAGGACTTTCAGGAGGGGAAAACAGAGCTCTAAGCTCTAAAACAGGGAAGGGATTTAACATGCCCTAAAACCGCCATTTTGTGCACTCACTCAGCACTTTCAGGGACAGACGCTGCCCCTCTCTAAATGCCTCGCACACCTTCAACAGTGATGCAAGGCACCCATTTCTCAGGGTAGCAATATACTGCAACTCCTTAACTTTGGCCTCAGAAACATCAGTCTACGTGTGTCAGACATCTGCGCTGGTCAGTTCAATCGCATGTGTTTTCCCAGTGTGGATGTGTAATGGTGGAACTATGGGCCCCTAAGCACGCTTCAGAGCTGCCCTGAGGCTGCCCTAAATTATATCATGAACCAAAATAGCCCTGCCCAACTCCAGTGTACAAACAGAAGCCACCTTTGTACCCTCACCCCTTGGATCCCATAGGAATTGAGTCCTCCCCTGCTTTTTGCAAGTGGTTTAATACTTTGTGGCTTTTAGCAATACCAAAATGCCGGGTCACAGCTCCAAACAGGCTTGCACTGAAGTGTGGCAGTGATATGAAAACCAAATCAGGAACGTTGCAGCTGAAACAGATATGTGCCCACCCTGCTGCCATCATAGTGTCCTCTCTATATTTTTCCCCTGAAGTTTTAACCAGGACCAGGGATATTTTCTTTGCAAGAAAACAAGCTCCCCAAGACTGTTGTCTTTGATAGCTTAACTGGTTAGACACCAGTCCTTAAGGTGCAGAGCACTGCTTTGCTGGTTTACTTTGTGCAGGATGATCACACGTGCCAGGCACCTCAGTGCATCAGTAAATTGTGTATGAGCAGGCAACTGCACTCAGTCAGGTGCATACAGATTTGGTGCCCACAGAAGTCAACAGGAATTTTACCATGGGCTTTTGTAGGAGCCATGTCAAGCCTCCAGTGCAGCAAAAATAGTCTGGGGGCTTCCCTTTCAGAATCCAGAAGGAATAGATCTTATTGTGGTGCCAGCGGGGACTGGCCAGGTTCTGGGATGACACCATGGGGATGGTTCACGAGCTTCCCTCTGCTGCCTCACCCCTCTTTGAAACTGCGTTCAGGGGTTTCTTCCCCATGCGCTCTGTGCATACCGTCACCCGCCGTGCCGGTCGGGGCCAGCTCTGATACGTTTCCAGCAATACAGACCCCTGCCTGCCATGCACTGAACTGACGCTCTGGACATGCTTTGGATTCAGGGGAAGATATTAAAAAAAAAAAAGCCTAATGGAAGGTGAGATGGTAAAATCATGGTTATCTGTGATTTCAGCTTGGCGTGAGATGCCGAGGCAGCCTGATTTCCTTGTAGCAAACACTCTTCCCTCTCCCCCGACCCTGTGAATGATGGGATCTGCAATGCAAGGGGGGCCTCAAACCCCAGCCATCTCCTCTTGCCCTCTCAGGTCTGAGTGACTGAGAGAGGGTGACCGTGGGCAGAGGGGACGGTGCCATCACTCCATGGCAACCTGCACCAAGGTGGTTTAGGGCAGCTGTACAGCTTCCCTCCACCATCCATGTCAGCCAAGTGCAGCCCCTTCCTGGGACCCAGGGGAGCCAGTGGCACTCAGAGCCAGCAGACAGCAGTGCTAAGAGGACCTGGGTGCAGGCTCAGGGGCAGGGCAATGCCCCCAGATAAAATGTGCGGCTGCAACAGAAGCTGACTAGGGACAGTGAAGGAGTTAGAATAGAAAATTCAGGCCGGAGGGGACCTCAGCAGGTCACATCTAGTGCAACCCCCTGCTCCAAGCAGGACCAGCCCCAACTACATCATCCCAGCCACAGCTTTGTCTACTCGAATCTTAAACACCTCCAAGGATGGAGACTGCACCACTTCTCTGCGTAACCTGTTCCGGTATTTTGCAACCTTCTTGTGAGAGTTTTTCCTAACATCCAACCTCAACTTCCCTTGCTGCAACTGGAGCCCATTGCTCCTTGTTCTGTCGTCTGCCATTGCTGAGAAACGTCTAGTTAACAGTTAATCCATCCTTTCGCTGCTATCTCTATGTGATTCCTGCCGCTCCATGGAGCTGTATTAAAGGATCATTTCATCCTTGCCAGACGAAGCCTGAACAGGAGGAATCCCAAGGAGAGCGATTGTGCCTCTCCTGGCATTGAGAGGCACGAGGGCCTGCTTCTCTATCTGCCCATTAACATTCTGCTCTAATGAAAAGTAACTGCTGCCTTTGTGTTTAGACCAGCTTCACCTGCAAGATAAAAGGGCTCCTGTTACTTCAGCCTCCTGCAGTAGGTCTCTCTCCTAATTACCTTCCAGAAAACTAGGTACACTCCACGACCCTTTTCCAATTTTCTGCATAAAAGCTAGGAGTTAATGCATTGCTTGGCGGGGGGATAAGATACCCCTCTGCACTGCCTGCGAGCTCCAGTGGTTGAGGCAGGGGTGCAGGGCACAGAAGCAAGCTCCCCTGAAGCCTTCTCTTATTCCCATTGGCCTTGCTGGTATCCCAGCAAATCTGCTGCTGCCTTATCCAGAAACTGCTGTTGGAGATGGTGACATCCAGATTCTAGTTTTGCAAGTGAACAAGAAATGGGAGGGTTGTCTACTGTGTGGCTTGCTGCTTTAAAAGAGACGTACAGAGTTGAATGCGAGTCTCCCAGCTCAGCAGCAGCAGATGAGCAGCTCTACACACCTACAAATATTGGGGTTTTTTGGGTTTTTTTGGAAAGGGAGTGGATGAAATTTATGGCTGGATGAATCCGGCAGTGGGAAACCAACATTTTTTTTCCATTTATTCCCTGACAGCTGCCGTGTGGGTGCTTTCCAGACTGCCCCCTCCAATTTTTTTGTCAATGGCAGGGTGAAAAATGATTCATTTTTCATACCGCTTTAGTTCCGACCATGCTGAAAGCAGACAACTCACCCAAAAATGAGTACGACAGCACTGCGAATCTCCACGGACAGGGGTTTATTTGCTAAGCTACACAGTGCCTGAGCCAAACGCTGAGTTGAAAATGTTCAAAACAGGCAAGGCTGGACAACATCCCACATGTCTCAATTAGCTTCATCCCTTGCTGTTTTCCACGAGGAGCATTGTGTGCGAGCCATATAGGTCGCTCTCTGAAAGAAGAGTATATACAGAACCTCACAAAAAATCTAACAGGGCTTAACCCTCTTTTCCCCCCACTAATGATGATGTCTTTTGCTGCAATTTCCGGATCCGCTGAGATAATAGAGGTCATCTCTGTGCAAGAGGAAATCCGTGCCAGCGAAGGGGGGCTGCTGGAAGACGGGGGTGTGGGTGTGAACTGGAGAAGGAGCCAACATTCAGATTTTGCCTGGAAGCTCGGGACATTTTTGAGGTTTGCTGTTCCCCCTCCTCTTCCAGCAGTTCTGCTGCTGGCTCCATTTGAAGCATGAAGCTTTGAGACCTTCTGAATATGACCTGATATATTGCTGTTAAAATATAGTCCAGAAAGGACTATGCCAATCTTGTGACCCATTGGGAATGACCCTCTCGTCGGCTTGGGTGGATGAGTGTTAGAAGCTGGTTATGCTCGTCAGGCACCAAACTCAAAGTCAACAGATCTGGGTCCGACTGCAGCCCTGCCATGGACTTCTTGTATGGTGCTGGCCCACACAGCATCTGATGGCCTCAGTTCCCTATCTGCAAAATGGAGATAATAAATCCCCACCCTGCCTTACTGAGGCCTGTGCCCAGAGCCTTTAATGTGAGGAGCCATTTCAGGACACATAGGGAGATCATATTATTTCCACCCCCACAGCTGGATGCAGATGTAAAATCAGAGGGTCACTGAAAAATAACTTATCTGCAAGCATTAATTAATTTATACCATGGCAAAAGGAACAGGGTTCAGGCTTTAATGAATTCTGACCCCCTTTATTTTGCTGAGACCTGATTAAGACTGAGATGCTTGTTTACTTTTGATCTGTTCTCTCTCTTAAAATCAGAGCTATTATGTTTTTAACCTTTCAACTCTGCTGAGTTTATTTGCATTTTTATGGTCAACCTACACAAAATCACTTAAAAAAGAGAAATAAAGGAGCTGGCTGATATCGGAGGAGATTATTTGACAGTAGTATTCTCTCTATCCCTCTAACACAAACACACAAATCACTGCAGCCTTCATTAATCCTGGGCAGTAAAGGCTCTTTAGAGCCCAGGAAGGGAATATAGTTTATGTTCATGCCATTTCTGAGAGCCTTTGCCTGTGGATTTACACATCTGTGACTTCCTGCCATGTGAAAGTTTTCTTACTCTTCAGAGTTTGGCAGGAAATGTTTGTATTTCCCATTGGTGTTTCCTGCCCTGGGCTCTGTCCAACATTCATGCCATTTTTAACCCAAAATTAGTGTTTGCTTTTTTTTGTTTTGAACGGATATTGGTGCGTCACATATGGAACAGATGGATATTCGGGTCAAAATCATGGCCCTAGATCTAAGCATCTGCATGCCTGCTCACTTAAGGAAGCAAACACGAATTCTTTGCCTAGACATGTTCAATGGCAGTGACGTGGAGCTTTTGGAAAGTAGAAGGAAATGACTGCAGAAATGATGTGGACCCATTGGAGACAGTCCAGTGGAGGGCAACAAAAATGGTTTCAGGCCCTTGGGCACATGACTGGTGAGGAGAGGCTGAGGGAAACGGGTTTCCTTAGTCTGCAGAAGAGAAGACCGAGGGGGATTGAATAGCAGCCTTCAGCTCCCTGCAGGAGGTTGCAAAGAGGATGGAGCTGGGCTGTCCTCAGTCGGGGAAGATGACAGGACAAGGAGCAATGGGCTCAAGCTGCAGCAAGGGAAGTTGAGGTTGGATATTAGGAAAAATTTTCTAATGAAGAGGGAGGTGAAGCACTGGAACAGGTTACCCAGAGAGGAGGTGGACTGTCCATCCTTGGAGGTGTTTAAGACTTGAGTAGACAAAGCCGTGGCTGGGATGATGTAGTTGGGACTGGTCTTGCTTGGCACAGGAGGTTGGACTAGGTGTGACCTCCTGATGTCCCTTCAACCCTCATTTTCTATGATACTATCACAATCCTTATTCGAAGCTGGATGGGACAGTACAGCAGCTAGAAAGAAGATCTTTAATGACCCAAAATTGTCAGAGCCATTAGCCTATGTTTCATAAGCAAGGCAGCATGCATCTTCAGTGCCGCAGTGTGGCTTAGTTCTAGCTTGGGCAATTGGTTCAAACCTAACAGGGTTGGATCCAGACTCTAATAAATCAGTGGAGAGAGGTGCACTGACACGAAGAAGGTCTGAGTGGAGCCCTGAGGGGAATTGCAGCCACCAACTAGATCAGAAACACCACGTTTGTGGCACACAGACAGGCAGTCCATGACTTATGGGAAAAACTGTCCTTAAAAGTAAGACCATTCTGTAATAACAAGAGGAGATTTAGAGTGGGAACACATATTACCAGGCCGGGTCATACGGAAGTCGAGAAAAGGCAGCAAAGTAGAACAGAGACACGTGGACTAGGAAGCCATGTAGGCAAGGGCATCCACATATGCATGCATATAATTCAAGTTAAAATGCTGGAGATTTTTACCTAATTTTAAACTCTACTCAGCTTCTATCTGTGGCATGTCTATCTGTGGCAGATACTACGATGACTTCAGAGGCACTTCTATACTACATTCACAGCTGTCGACTTGAACTTTGTGCGACGATGAGGTTTATTTTCATTTTGCAAGCAACTCTGACCTCAGAAAACGGCTCCCATGACTTGAATTATGTTCTCCGTGAAGCATGAAAGCAACTTTGTTAGTGGGTGAAGGAAGCCTAAAATATGTTCCTGGTTTTTCTAGATTTTTTCTTTGTGGCAGATCTGCTAACTATAGGGTGTCCCTTAAAAGATGAAAATGAATAACCAACACAAAACCTAACAGATGGTAAGCCTTTGTGGCTTATAGCCACATCTTTTGCTGAGGCTTCTGTGTCGACTGAGACGGCGGCGTGGGAGCCATTATTTTGGCTGCAGGTATGCCTCCCATTACAGAGCAAAGGCAGAAGACTCTTCTTCAGCTGAACTTCTCAACTGTCAGAACTAGTAGCAGATCTCTGCCCAACTTGCCCGGGATCCCGTTATTAGTCATTCTTTGTTAAACAAACCTCCAAAGGGTTTAATGTTTCTTTCTGTGCAGACAAAAAGCTCTTTTCCAGACACATTAAAGAGATAAGGATGATTAATGATTAACATGCTATTATCTGTGACATCTAATCCACTCATTATATTGCTTCTGCTTTTCAGCGCTGTTAACCCTGCGAGCCCCACAGAGATTGCTAGCAGATAGGAGATTGTCTGGGACCAGGGCGCACGTCTATGTTTCTCTAACAGAAGGGGAAAGCAGCAAGGAACAAAGGGCCTGTAGCATGGAGGAGCATTACGCCTGCAGCCAGGTAGGTAAATAAAGGTGGTAAATAGTCCTCCTCGTTCCAGCCAGAGACAGAAGTAGCTCGTTGGATTACTTAACCCAACGTTTCAAGCCACCTCAGTAGGACTGCACTATGCAGAAAGTGCTGGTGCTAAGTCCGGACTGTTATTAAATATTTGAAGTGAAAGGACTTTCCCACTAAGTCGACATGTTGCTTCATGCACTAACAGATGCTCCCATCAGAAAGCTATTGCGTGATATTTCATTTGCTGTTTTAACAACATCCCGTCACCTCAAGAGCCAATCCCTTCGCACCCCCATAAATAATTCCTCTCTATCCCTTGGACTACCTCCATGCTAGCTCTACGTTGGTGGGCTCCTACCGACTGCAGCGGGGCCAGCCCTGACGGACAATCCGTCCCGGCGGTGCCTGCATGTATCAGACATTTTGCAGACGGTTATCAGGGTCCTGCCTACGTAATGATAGATGCCCCTGGTAGAAAGCGCCCCTTCCAGCCCTCCTCGCGCTCTTGGAATTTCCTCCAATTTCTCTCCCTCTTTCTCTCCACAACCAAATGCAGCGTTTCAGGTGCCATCTGCCAGCCTGTCCCAGAGAGCGGTTACCGCTGCCCTCCCTCGTGGCGCCGGTTCTGAGCTGCGCTGCAAACTCGGAGCTAATTTCCTGCCCCCTCTTGCACTTGGATCTCTTTCAGCATCCTTGCTTTCCAGGCTCTGTCCCCCATGGGTTCCCTGCGTTTCATCGTATATGCCCCCAGATGGATTCATCTGTAGGGCTCTTTCCTGCTGTTATTTCCTGTCTTTCTTTCTAACCTCTCTGTCGCCCTGCTCTCGCTGCTGTTGGGATCACCTCCCGACTCAGCAACTTCCATGCATTTCATTAACACGCTGCTAACCCCTAGCGTGGCGTGCTTTGCGCCTTTATTCTTACCCTTTGTTTGTGGCACGATGTGAAATCCATGTGCCGGTGCCCCTGTCTGAGCCAAACTGATTCCTAATGCAAGTAAGATTTCATGAGATGTTGCATCGAGTGACTTCCTGAACTGGGTGCAGCCTACAGCAGCTGCGTTCCCTTCATACACAAATTCTGAATTTTGATCAGGAAGGAATATCAAGTTGATGAGGCCTTTATAAACTCATACTGCCGGCGTCTTGGTTTTCTAATGAATGCATACATTTGCCCTTGAGCTTCTGTCCCAAGAGGGGTTGAAATGAGATATAGTTACCAAACGATTTCTTTCCTTTTTTTTTTTTTTTAACCTCAAGACTGCACTGGCCTCTTCCACTCCTCTGATACATCCCAGTCCTCCAAGTGATCTAAGAAAATAATTATTCCTTTCCACCGCGCTTAGAAGACTGCAGTCAAGACGGGGACCCTATTGTGCCAGGTACTGTACACACACATCTCAACAACTGAAGGGGCCAAAGCTGATAGCTTTGTATATAGTGATAGGGATCTTATTCCACAAGCAGTCGCATGGAAGTGACAGCAGATCAGCAACCTATGAAGAGTGGGGGGAAGCCACTAAGATAGTTGCTGTAATTATGCACAATATTTTGATGTGCCAGTACAGAGATGGATAACTGACTGCCATACATGAATGCAGCTTCATCAAAGCCAATGGTGCTATGCTGACTTTCACTGGGTATTTCATCCAAATATTTTTGCTCAGGCTGTTGGTTGATTTCTGATGGGTGTCACCACCCTTGGAGGTCCTAGGAAGGGCAGCAAAGGGCACTGCTCTTACTGATCAGTTCTTTCCCTGGTGCCACACAGGGAAAAAAGCACAAAGATAGCTCAGGACAGTGAGCTGCTGGGCATTTGGAGGCTGGGGGGATTGGTGGAGCAGAAAGGTCCAGCAATAAAAGGGACTGTAAACACAGAGCTGTGAGGGGCCTTGGAGGAGAGAAGAAGCAGTGTGAAGTTGATGTGGTGGAAGAGGAGGGAAAATTGGTTGATTCTTTGTCTGCAAATCCTGGACACATTGAGATGATGCACAGGTATTTATTCCAGCGTTGAGGCTCATCCACCTACTTCCAGCCACTCCCAGAGGGACAGCTGCAGTGCCTGGACCTGTGGGATGTTCCCTGACTTGATGGAAGCTACTTTGGGGGTATGGGATTGTCAAAAATTAACTTTACACATGTCCTGGTTGATGGGTAGGCGGGAGATCACATTCCTGGCTCTAGGGGAATTTTCCAAGGATGCTCCCTCCTTGAACTCAGGCACATCTCCAAAGCTGAAACCATGAAGATAATGATTCACATGGGGTTTCACCCTGGCAGGGGAAGAAGCAAAGGCTGCTATGACCTAGTTCAAAAGCACTAGGGAGGTTGAAAGCCTTGAATGGTCTACAATCAATCCCTGGCCTAGGCACTGGAGAGATTTTCTTGGCTCAAGAACCTACAAGGGGAAGACTGACCCTTGCAGGGTGCCTGTGTCCAGATGAGTCTCCTTTCCAGAGCTGGGCATACGCAGAAGCAGCTTCTTCTCCTTCACTTCCTTTTGCTCTGGATACTAATGATTGCCTTAAGGGAGCTGGCTGGTCACTGGGTAGCCCCCACATTGCCCTTGAGGGAACAGAGCTTGTACTGAGCTCAGCCCTACTGGGAAGGTCCCAGGCTGGAGTGGGGTCTGCTCACACCAGGTTGATGGCACGAAGTCTGGATCCTGAGTGTGGAACCCTTGAGGAGCCCACAAAGGGGCTAGAAGCACAGCTAACTTGGGAGCTGTGGGACCTACTGCCCTGTGGATCATCCTGTCCATCATTTAGCCATAATCCTAATTGCCCCAGCTACATTGCCAACCTCTTTGCATTCGTGCACAGCATGCATTGAGTTTATTCACCCTCTGCCTCCTCTGTGGAAGATGGAGATCTTCTCCCTCATTTCTGCATGTTGGAAGCAAACACCAAAGAATTTAGGCTAAAAAGTTGCCCTGTCTCCCCTCTGGGATTGGATTCAGGGATGTTTCAGTAGCAAGAAGAAGTGATACAGAAATCCCAGAGAACGCCGCCCCCCCCCACCAACACTTAAAAGCTGCTGCTAAATGAAAACAGCACTCTCAAGGATGGCCAGATGCCCACTCAGATATAACTTCACAACAAAGATGTTTAACTCTCTTCTTCTTCTTCCAGCAAAACTCTAGTAAGCAGCGTTCTTCTTCTGATCTTTCCTCCTCCCCTTTAAAACTTTGTTTCTCTAGGCCTTTAAGGACTCAGAAGATTAATTCTGATCTGCACCCCAGGATGAGAGACAGCAGAAATTGAAAGAGGCAAAAGAAGCAAATGCACGGGTATCTGCTCGCTGACATTGTCCGATTGCTATCTTGCACAAGCCATACTTCCTCAAATGAAAAACAGTGGCCAAAGAGAGCCCGAATAAAAAGGCAAATTGTGACTCAATAGCTGTGGCTTATCATTTGACCCTAGATGGAGTCAGTTTTGTTAGCACTGGTTTTTTTTATTTGAAATGCTGAGGCAGTGATAGCTTCATTCGCATTACTCCAAAGGAGCACCACAGATTTCAGCGGCACATGTCATAGGGGAAGGTGTTCCTTGCTGTAAGCGTGTCACAGCTGGGCTCAACAGCCCAAACAGTGATTGCTACTGAACACCCCTTCGTGTACATGCGATGGTCTCCGTGAGGTAGCGTTTTTACACGAGGCCTTCAGGCCTTTGAAGTGCATCATCCACAAGAGAGCTCGGAGAGGTCGTTAGCCATGTTAGTTGGAAGTCAGGCAGAAGGCAGGGTAGCAATGCACCTTACTGACTAACTGAAACAGGGTGCAAGAGCTCACTTCATCAGATGCTTCTTCCAGTGCTCCTGATATAATGATGGCACACCAGAGCTAAAGACTGTTTGATCAGGGGGGATATTTCTTGCAAGGTTCGATGTGGGTATGTTGATAACGCAGGGTACTTACGACTGGAAATAGCCAGCTTGCACGTCATGCTCTCCAGCTGTGGACTTTGGAGGGAGCAACGTTCTCCTGTGAATGGCAATGTACCCTGCGGCAAATAGCCAGGAGCTGATAGCAAGTTTTTCATCTAGCCGTCTTGTTACGGCCTAAGTATGTAGCACCAATGCTCATGTGTGACAAGATAATACCTGAAGAGCCAGGGCATGATGGACTCATTATGAGACAGAGCAAGGCTGAATAGGGGAAAAGACTGAGGGACTGGGCCTTATGCCAGCTGTAGCATGGGAAGGAACGAGGTGGTCGCAGCAGCATCCAGATGGGTTCTGAATCCTGCAGCTTCAAACCTTCAGTCTGTCCTTGGGACAAGAGCATTTTCGCTTTCAAACTTGTAGCATGCACAATGATATTATCTGCTCCTTTCTCAAAATCTCACTGAACATTTAAAAACACTGTTTTTTACCCCTCCAGATGTGGGCTGACAACCTGGCAGAGCTGAGTGTACAGAGTCTATCTACTGCATGTCAAGCAGGCAGCATCAGGTGTAACTATTTTGGTGTGAATGGGTGTAAATAAGGACAGGAAATGCATAGGAAGCAAAAAAGTGAAGAAGCCATTTCTTGCATTAATGTGCTGCACAGAATACTTCCTCAGATGCACGGACCACATTGCCTAATCACTTGGTCCCTGCTACAAAAGCCCTTGAAAGTGTCAAAGCCTATTTGTAGGCACCGCAAAGAGCCCTGAAAGTACAAAACCTTCCTGAAACCGAGTCCTTATCTCTGCCTGTCCTTGGTTCCACGCCATTATCGCTCCTCCTGGACTTGCCGTCATGCTGCTGCTTCAAGGCTTCTTCAAAACGCCCCTGGGAATTCAGCCTCCCCCGCTACCAGGGAAGCACAAATCTGCTTCCTCCAGGATTTCGATTGCTATGTAACTGCAATTACAGCAGCCCAGCTGCACAGGGCAACTGGGTAACAACTGCTCTGGGGGCATAGGAGAGGGACACGAACTGGCCTTATAACAAAATAGAAAATCAAAGAGGGTTTTTAGCAAATTGCTCTGATGGAAAAATATGTGGGGAAAACCCTGCAGCTTCTGGGTTGGTGTTTTTTTGTGCCTTTCCAAAGGCTGCTAATCTGTGAGGCACTAATTATCGCAGATAATCTTCACCAGCTGTCATCTCCACAGTGGTTAGCATGCCAGAGCACAGTGCTGGCACATGCTAATTGACTGGCTGTAAATGAAGCTCTCACCAGCCTGAAGTTTTTGGGCTTTGGCTTGGCACCATCCTTACTTGTTGCATGGATCAGGATTGCCTGTAGCCTACGGTGGCACCAACTGACTGGACCCAGGACCACAAACACCACTGAGCAAATTCACCATTAACGTGGGAAGTCTGGAACGAATGGGCTGCAGAAGTAGGAGGTACCTGCAAGGAGAGTTATTAGCTAGAGATGCTCTGGGGGTATATGCACCACAGGGCCTGGGAAACACAGCCCAGACCCTCAGCACCAGAGATTTCTCTCCTCTTCCTACCTGCCTTTCCCAGCTACCAGGTCAATGCAGCCCCCTTTCCTGCCAGCAGCCTGGTCAGTCCCTCCAACCTGGCCACTGCCCCTGGACACACCAGCTGCTCGCTCCTGCCTCTGCAACCTCCCTGCAGACACGGCCTCCCCGGCTTCCTGCCGACCCCCGCAGGCAGCAGCACGGCGCATCCTTCCCCTGCCATCAAGCAGGAAATCAGAGGGCCTGGGAAAGTAAGTGAGGATCTAAAATGAAAACCACAGCAAGATCTAGAAACAAAGCAGATGGGGCCAGGTCAAAACACCCAACACAGTGGGAACTACCGGCAGGGGGGGCCACACTTCAGGGGACCCTTCGAAAAATCCAGCTGCTGCCCCTGCCTCCAACCCAATTCCTTCTTCTCAGTTCCAGATGTGAGTAAGGACCCTCTAGTTGATTGCACCCAGCACCCCACCCCCGTAAAACCATCGGTTCAAGCCTTCGAGCTCTGCCTTAAACCCACTGCATCATTGCACCCCACGGGGCGGCTGTTCCAGACTCACACTCAGCTCTCCCTTCTCATTTCCAGCTCACGTTTATTCATGGCCAGGCCTAGCCAAACCTCATTCCACCTCAGATAAACTGGGGGCTGCTCTGAGCAGCCTTGGTTCAGAGGTGATGGAGTCAAAGGAAGAGCACCAGCTTATTCATTGGAGAGCAAAAATAACAGGCTCCTCTGTGATGGCTGCAGCAAGCCATCAAGTGCAGCCTGTAGAATCATAGAATCAAAAAAATGAGGGTGGAAGGGACCTCGGGAGGTCACGTCTAGTCCAGCCCCCTGCTCCAAGCAGGGCCAGCCCCAGCTACATCATCCCAGCCAGGGCTTTGTCTACCCGGGTCTTAAAATCCTCCAAGGATGGAGAGTCCACCACCTCTCTGGGGAGCCTGTCCCGGTGCTTCATCACCCTCCTCGTGAGAATTTTTCCTAATATCCAATCTCAACTTCCCTTGCTGCAGCTTGAGCCCATTGCTCCTTGTCCTGTCATCTGCTCCCACTGAGAACAGCCCAGCTCCGTCCTCTTTGCAACCTCCTGCAGGGAGGTGAAGGCTGCTATTCAATCCCCCTCGGTCTTCTCTTCTGCAGTCTAAATCAGCCCATTTCCCTCAGCCTCTCCTCACCAGTCCTGTCCCCCAGCCCTCAATCATTTCTGTTGTCTTCCGCTGGACTCTCTCCAATGTGTCCACATCCTTTCTATAGTGGGGGCACGCAGCTGGACACAGGACTCCAGATGTGGCCTCCCCAGTGCTGAAGAGAGGGAAGAATCACTGCCCTCGATCTGCTGGCACTGCTCCTACCAACGCAGCCCAGGATGCAGTTAGCCTTCTTGGCACCTAGGGCATGCTGCTGGTTCCTGTTCAGCTCCTTGTCCCCTGTCACCCCCAGGTCCTTTTCTGCAGAGCTAGTGCCCAGCCCATCACCCCCAGCCTGCACCGGTGCAGGGGATTACTCCCTCCTCAGTGCAGGACTTTGCACTCATCCTTGTTAGACCTCATGAGACTTTTGTTTTGACCCAATCCCCCAATTTGTCCAGGTCACTCGGGAACCCAGCCTTTCCCTCCAGTGCATTTACTACTCCTGCCAGCTTGGTGTCATGATATTTCTCACGCCGCTGGCTGTCAAGGTTGCAAGCAGAGATGAGTCTTGCCTCCCCGGGTCAGTAATGTGACAATATTTAACTTGGCCCAGAGGGCAGACAGTTTGCAGCTACCGCTTCCTTGCTCAGTTCATCTCCCTTCCCTCTCTGTAACTGCAGTTGCTTGACATCAAACTGTGCGTAGGACTTAGAGCCGGCTGGTCCTCCAGATCCTGTGATGTTGCTGCAGAGCCAGCACTTAGATGCTACCTGGGTCTGATGTTGAAGCCAGACCAGGGCTTCACACAATCACAGCATTATCTGCAGGTGCTGCAGGGCTCTGCAGGTTCAAACTGTCCGGAGGGTGGGCCGGACAGATTCCTTCCCACTTCTTGTGATACCACCCTACAGCCTCCCTTGCAGTCTATAAGGAAGCCAACCACTCCTTTTGTGACAAGGAAGTCCCTGGGCCTTTACAACTGCTGCATGGGGGAGGAATTGATGTTTATGATGGGCATTTTCTTGGCTGGACCACAACGTACAGAAAACTTGCACCAGACTTCTAACCTGTCAAGGGAGGCATTAATTTCTTTGGGGGAGTCTTGCTGCATTGCTTCATGTGCTCATTTAATGTAGATTTTTGTGGTAAGGCAGCTGCATAGCATCAGTTTTTGAGCTAGTTTAAAACTGTGCTACAGCCAGAGGTAGACTTGTTTATGTGTGTGTGGCTGGCTGGGGGTGAAGCTGAAGGCAGGATTTCCTCCTTCCTCTGTGGACTGAAGGAGACCGTCCCAGCACTCCTGCTCTCACAAGAAGGAGTTGTTTGTTTCATTTGAAACGAGCTGCTCCATATTCGGTCAGCTGGTGGAGGAGCTAGGGATACGTGGGCACGTCTACATGAGATGCTAAAAGCGCAGTAGACTAATTGTACTGCACGTTAGTGCAACACAGCGAAAGCCATGCTAATGCGCAGCAGAACTAGTCTATTGTGCATTACTGTCACGTAAAAGATGGGCACCTGTGCTAGTGTGCGGCAGTGCTGATTAGGGTGCATTTAGTACCTGTTACCCCAGGTACTAAACTTAATGCACTGTAATTATGGTGCATTAATGCACGTGTAGACATGATCGCTGAGTGTTAGCTTACCACTTCTGGCTTTTTGCTCTGGAGAGCAGGTTTAATCTTCAGTGCAGGCATTGCATCCAGAGTTGGCTGGTTCTGATGTGTTAAACCCCAACTGCCTGCTTGTATTGTAGCTGCGACCCAGTGAAATCCCAGTCACCACTAAGTCTCCTTGTGTTAGCCCTATCACAAGCCTGATTTGAGGCATGAATCCTGGGTTGTTCATTGACCCTTTCAAGATTCCCATGCAGTCTGGATGAAGCTAGAAAGCGATGGATCTGCCTCTCATGCCTGACTACAGTGATGGAGAGAGACAGGCAGCAGTTAAAAGTCACAGAAATCATACAGAAGTAGAGATGTGGGGCTGGAAGGGACCTGCAGAGGTCACATCTAGTCCAATCCCCTGCCTGAGGCAGGTTTATTTCTGTCCAAACCACCCCACACAGTCCACCTCATCTAACCTCTTTGTAAGACTACCATAAACTCTGAGATAACACAAGACTTAACACCCCAACCTAGAATCATAGAAAATGAAGGTGGGAAGGGGCTGCAGGAAGTTACATCTAGTCCCACCCCCTGCTCCAAGCAGGACCAGCCCCAAGACTTTGTCTAGCAGGGTCTTAAACACCCCCAAGGGTACAGACGCCACCACCTCTCTGTGGAACCTGTTCCAGTGCTTTACGACTCTCCTCGTGAGAATTTTTTTTCTAATAGCCAACCTCAACTTCCCTTCCTGCAGCTTGAGCCCATTGCTCCTTGTCCTGTCATCTGCCCCACTGAGAACAGCCCAGCTCCATCCTCTTTGCAGCCCCCCTGCAGGGAGGTGAAGGCTGCTGTTCAACCCCCCTCGGTCTTCTCTTGTGCAAACTAAATCAGCCCAGTTCCTTCAGCCTGCCTCACCAGTCCTGTCCCCCAGCCCCCAACCATTTTCATTGCCCCCTGCTGGACTCTCTCCAATGTGTCCACATCCTTTCTGGACACAGGAGTCTAGATGTGGCCTCTCCAATGCAGAATAGAGGGGAAGAATCACTGCCCTCCATCTGCTGGCAGCACGACCAATGCAGCCCAGGATGCCGGTAGCCAGCAAGGACACACTACTGGGTCATATTCAGCTTCTTGTCCCCTGTCCCCCCAGGTCCTTTTCTGCAGAGCTGCTACCCAGTCTGCACCGGTGCATGGGGTTGCTCCCTCCTAGGTGCAGGACTTTGCACTTGTTCTTGTTGAACCTCATGAGATTCCTTTTGGCCCAATCCTCCAATTCGTCTAGGTCACTCTGAACCCCCCAATTTGTCTAGGTCACAGGAAGAGCAGGGGAAACACAGCAGCTATTTAAATGACATTTAAAGGCATGTATCATGGTACAACCATGGCTCCAGATTCACCGCTGGCTGGAGCTAAGGGCCACCCCATGCCATTCTACTCCTGAATGAGGGGCGTCCTGGAGTCTCCCATAGCCAGGCCCTTTTCCAATGGTTTAAACAGCTTGTTCACACTCGTGTGGGTGCTGGGAGGTCCCAGCCATGGCCAGGTTTGCCCTCAACATACTGCAGGTCCAGGACCGGTGGGATTGAATCCGAACCATGAAAGGGGCCATGCCCTCTCCACAGGATCAAGGAGCAATGACCCTTGTGATAACCAAGGAGGCCGTTGTAGGGGTGAGTTAGTAAAGGGTTTGCTTACACTCTGTGGCCCCCTTGGCACATGTTTCTCATTCTGGTGCCCCTGGGCTGATGCTCTGATGCTCATAAAATCCAGTGAAGTTAATAGGGAAAGAGACTCTGCCAAACACACGCTGGTGCAGTGACATTCAGAGCTGAGAGCAAAGGGGTGAAACGGAAAAGAGCATTTATTGCCCTGCTGGCTCTGTGCTGCTTTATTTGATGCAGCAGTGCCGCTGAGTAGAGGGCTTCAGGTCTACAGCTGTACTGGCTGCTTGCCTTTCCTGAAATAAAATGGCCAGACCTTTGGTGCCACCATTAGATAATCACCGAGGAAGAGCTGCCCCACTGTCGACCCCTCCTCTTGGCTACCCGAGCTGTGAGAGCACAAAAGCATGAGCCGCCCACAAACAGTTTTAACAGCACATACCAAGTCTGCCTATTCAATGGCATGCTGAAAGGCCTGGAACAGAGGCACGCCTTATTAACAGAGAGAAAGTGCCTTTGGCCAAGGGCAATGAACCGGGTATAAAGGGGCATTCGCGCTTTTGGGGAGCAGGCCTCTGCAAGCTCTTGGCCATTGTCAGTGCTGTGTATTGTATCCTTCTCAAGGCAGACCTGTCACCTCTGATCAGGCCAGTGTCTTCTGAAAGCTTTGTTGCTGTCGTTCCCCTCCATGCAAATGCCCATATCACCTCCATTCACCGCACTTCCCCAGCCAGGGCTGGTTCTGCAAGGGACCTGAACGCTAACCCTACGATGCCAGACATGGCCTGCCCCGGGAGGGTGATGGGGCAGAGACTGCAACACAAAGGCTCTGTGAAGGCCCTAGGAAGTCACGGGTATACGACGTCGCTGTGGCCTCTTGTCTAGGGCCCTTCACACCGTTTACACACACTTCCTCTGCAGACGAGGAATTGTGCCTACTGCTTAGGACCCTAATGAAGGAGTAGAGGGTGGAAAGGCCCAAATCCACAGGCTGCCCACCTGAGCAAAGGGGCTATGCTCCACGTAGCTCGGAGGGGCCCGGGAAGAGGAACCTTCCCTGCTTCCACTGCCCTTCTGCGGATGCAGCTGGCACTCAGCGCTCACGGGCATCTTCTGCAGAGCATCCAGGGTAGGATGTCGCAGCACTGCCCCTGCCCGACTGGTCCGAGGTGCCTTGTTGTCTTTGGCCACGTAGGGCACAACCTGCATCAGTGCCAGGCAAAGGATGAAGCTGGGGACAGGGTTGTCCCCAAAAGTTTCACTGGGTTTTCCCACTCTTTCAGCCTTACAAGTTGCTCATTCCCTAGTTACCCCGAGGAGTTCACGAGGACATGGAAGGAAGAGGAAACACACCCGAGGGTGGGGCACTGAAGCATGGCTGGAAAAAATACTGAGCTCGATGACCCACGAAACGCACAGCGTTCCAGCAAGGTGGCTAGTTCTCCTCAGTGCATAGCTCCAGAGGGGTTAAAGAGAATACAGGTGCAATGACGTCCATGGCATAGACCAACCCCATGCAAAACATATAGGGCTACACTGCCCTGCATTCATAATGGGAAAGCTGTGACATCCCAGATCCTCTGACAGCAGCGTGCAGATGCTGAGCTTCTAGTGGGTTAGCACCAGTTAGAGAGGATGTGGGAAGTAGCTGAGGAGCATGCGTGAGGGAGCGGACGTGCAGGCCTAATGGAGCAGACCGATTTTTGCCAATTCAGTTGATGTTTCCTTTGCACATGTGCTTTGAATCCAAGATGGGTTCAGAGGATCCGGTTCATGATCAAAAGCCTACTAAATCAATACAAGGCTTTTAGCTGGCACTGACTTCACTGTTCCTGCTGAGGTCCCCAGTAAAACTCACTCCGGTTTCCTTGGGATCAATTAAACCAATGCTAAGAGCTTCTGCAGACCCTGTCTGCAGAATGCAGTACAATCGCTAGCCTTTTGTTCACTGTGCTTGAAAACACCAGATAAGCTTACGCCCCTTAAAACCACGTTCTCTGTCGAGCCTGGCTTTTAACATTGGCTGAATTACAACATACAGCAAAACACCGGGCTCTTAAATCAGCCTCACTAGGGCTCACCTATGCAATGCACCAGGTACTTCTGCCACAAATGTAGGCATGTGCTTCACTTTAAGCATGTGAGTGGTACCGTTGTGGCAAGTGTTTTGCTGACATGGGCCAGCATGTTCATCAACTTGAAGCACTAAGCTCCAAAGAGCTTAGACTCGTCTAGATCAGAGGGGACCATTTTCCCAAGGACTTTAAACCCATCCCTACTCAGCGCTATAAATACTGTTGGCTCTGAGGCTGAACTGCTGCACTACCCTGATCTGTGTTTACATGCAAAGGTTATAACGGCAGCTAGCAGAAGTCAGCATAGCTCCACTGAAGGCCAAGAAGCTAGTGGTTTGCACAACTAAAGGATCTAGCCCATCTCTTATGCACTGTGGCTGCTAGGGCATCTCCACCAACAAAAGGCCAGCCTGCTGTTGCAGAAGCTGGAGTTCATGCTTATATCCATCTCCTTGGAGATTACCGTTAGGGTTAGGTGACTGGGAATCTAAATCCTGGTGGCAAGAAGTGATTCTTTTTTTTCTTTAACCTTGGTCTCCAAACTGGATGTGGTTTAAATGCATTTCAGTCATGGCACAGTTATAGGTCTGTGAAGTCTTACCGTGCAGGAACAATTTAATGCACATACTCCTTCTCAAGGCAACCTCTCTGGTACAGGTACAGCATCTCAACTTGAAAACAAAATCTCCTTGACTCAACTGTTTCCTTAAATTATAACCTCTTGCAGAGTTCATGAAATGAAGAATTTGTACCACAGAAAGCTTTGCACAAGCCCTTTGGCAGCTCAAAGAAAGAAAACGTATTTAACTTGTAATTCATGGCCGAAAGGTACACCGGGTCCCTCTGAAGCCCTTTGGCCCCATAACAGTTATCAAACACTTACTTGACTCGCTGTGGTCACAGTCCTGAGGATTGCACTTCTGGGTGTTTTCTGGCCACTGCTCGTGGTCACACAGGCTGCTGTCTTCTTCAGCTGCACCTGTTTTAGTGTTCATGCATTTCACCTGCCGCCGCTGGATGCCTCCTCCACAGGTAGCTGTGCACTGCGGGGAGTTAACAGGGCAGGGTGTAAACAGCCGCATCCAGACCCGCCACTGTCTCATGGACGGTGGTGCTGGATGTGAGACTGTACTTCAGTACCTGTATTCAATGTACCCATGTACAAGAACACCCGAGCCAAATTCCTACACTGCCCCCATCAAACGTGTGCAGCTCTTTATCCCCTGGCTGCACCAGCCAGACCTGTTGCTATGGAGCACAAAGGCATTTTTATTGCACATAGCCCAAAGTTTATCTGGTGTAGGTCTGCACAGGATGGCTTTTAGCTAAGTCAGTCAGACCTCAGGCCATCCTGGCAACAGAGCAGGCTTCTTGTTTGGCTGGAAATCAGGAGTGTTTAGCTGCTTGCATCTGTATTATGAACTGTGACCGTATTGTCTTCCAAGCTGGACTCTGCAAGTTCCGATTTCGCAAGTTGTCTAGTCAAATCGGGATGCCTTTGGAGTTCCTCTGCTTACCATGGAGGGCCAGGAGAAACTATTATTTGACTATTCTGTGCTGTTTAGTGATACCAAGTCATTTTTAAAGGCCCAGTGCAGTTCTTGTGGGCTGTGTCAGGGCTTATGGCTGCATCGCACTGGAAGTTTCACCGACCTAGCTAGTTATTGGCCACTGCTCAAGGTCAGTTGTACAGACCAGGTAGCATGGGATGTCTGCTTATCTGAGACTGCCATCAAGTCCTCGGAAAACTGCCTTCCAGAGATGATAAGCACGATTAATTCTATGAGCAAGGCAGCAGAAGGAAATGCTTGTTTCTCTGGGATGTGTTTGCTCACCTGCCCCCAGGATCCCACCACCCAGCTGGTACACGGATGAGCGTTGCAGGGCCTCGTGTTGTTTGGCCTCAGCATTTCCTCACACCGTCCAAACTCTGGGCACGTCACCAGACGCTCCTGTTGTCCTCCTCCACATGACTCGGAGCACTAGGGAAAAACACAATGGCTGTCAAAAACAGGAGATCAATTTGGGATAGTGGATCAGGAGGTACATGGCTCTTTCTGGGTCCTTACAGAAATAGTGTCAAGTGGCTCCAAAAAGTGCTGAATGCTCTTGTTTAAGTACCCAGCTGTTTAAGTACCCAGCTGTGGGTAGTGGGTGGTTTCACTCCGGCTAAACTGGATCACAGTTGGCCCCATCAGCTCATCAGAAGACAGAAGGTCTCAGTTTGGAGGCAGGCCTGCTCTCTACGCTCCAGATACTTAGAGGGTCAAATTCTGCCCACAGCTGAGCTCAGGCAATCCTCCTCCCACTGACTTCTTCCCAAGGAGAGCTCCAGAAGCGAAGGCAGGGCTTCTGGCCCCAGCCTGTTAGGCACTTTTTAAATAGCAGCCATTATACTCTGTGCTGCATGGCTAAGCAAAGCCAGAATGTCAGCTAGTTGTGTCTCCGGAGGAGGAGATGAAGAATAACAACTGGTGTAAAACAGCACATCACAAAGCAGACAAAAAATGTATTTACTGACTGTGCAGCGAAGAAAATGAATAAGGCGTCTCCTGACAAGCTGATCTAAATTTGGAAGGTATTTGATGGCACGACTGCCAAGTAAATGATGGACCCTGGGGCCCCTGGCTTCTCTTTTTCAGCCAATGTGTCATTTTTAAAGCTGATGGCAAAAAAGAAAGAAATGTCATGGGCTAATCGAATGGCACTGTGGGTTATGAAAGCAGGGCTGCTGGGTGAATGTGCCCTGCTCTGGAAGGGAGGAGCAGAGAATTCAAGGCAGAAACAGGCTTGTTTGACCGCTTGAATCTTTTCTCCCCCTATGCAATCCTCTTACTATAAAGACACCCCCGGTGGCATCGTTATACGGCTTCACGAATTCCAGAAGTCCCCTTGTAATCCATCCATCAATGATGTCACCAAAGGATGCATTCTGGGGAGGTCACTGTCATTTAAATGCCATCAGGTCTATTTGGGAACAAGTTTTAAAAACAAAGCAGTGGTTTTCTGAGTCTTCTGAGACGACTGACCCTTCAGCTGAAAACTGGGGATAAGAGCCATGCCTCAGCTGCTGATGAGGATTTCCACTCTGGCAGCCAGAGTATGTCCCAGATTCACCCTGTTTGCATTGTCGCTGGTACCTTTGCATTCCACCACTTACAAAAGAAAAATAAAAAGACTTGTCATAGAATCATAGAGTCATAGAAGTCGGGTCGGAAGGGACCTTGTAGCTGTTCAAGTCCGACCCCCTGCCTGGGCAGGAGAAAAAACTGGGCTCAAATGATCCCAGATAGGTAGGCATCAAGCCTCCTCTTAAAGACCCAGGGTAGGAGCCAGCACTGCTTCCCTTGGACTTAATTCATCATCATCATCATCATTACGGCAAGCCATTGTTCAAGCACATAGAAGAGAACTTGGTCAGTGCGTCTCCATGTTGGCATCTTACAGATGGGTCTGGAACGACGTCCTGGATCAAGACCTTCTGGATTCCAGCAGAGTTTGAATCAACCCTGCTATGAGAACACATTGGGCATGTCTACATGTGCATTCCAGCTTAAACTTACTGTGCAGTAAGTTACTGCGCAGAAAGCTGGAATATCCCGGCATCTACATGTGCAGGCATTAAGGTGCATTAACACTGCGTGTGGACTGATTTGGGACTAAAGTTAGTTCCAAGTCAGTCCACACATAGTGTTACTGCGCAGTAAGATGCCTATAAGTGAATTACTGCATAGTAACTAATCAGGTGTAAATTTGATACCTGCATGATGCAGGTATCAAATTTACATCCAAGTTGGTATAAGTCACTATATATACTGTCCTGTACAGTCACACACGTGTAGATGTGTGCCCATACTGTGCAGTAATTTTGCGCAGTAAATGTGCATGCATGCACCCTCCCGCCCCGGACACCCCCCCTCACCTCTCTCCAGGAGGACGTGTACCAGTCCAGACAAGGCTTGGTTTGACAGGGAGCCTGCACAGGTGGCTTGTAGAGAACAGCCTGACAGTGGAAAGGCCTCAACAGCCTCTGATCTCGGGTGTCGATGCAATGCACGTCCCGGACCTGCAGTCCCCCTCCGCAGTTCTTGGAGCACTGGGTAAACAATATAATGAATCATGCCACTGGAAGGAAGGCAGTAAGAGTCTCCAGGCTGGAATCCCTCTGGCAAAGTGGAGTTCAGCCGGTTATTAAAGTGAATAGTCAAGCTTCATCTTTCACTACCTCTTTGTTTTGTTTCCCTGGCTCTTTGTGGCCCTCTCCATTTCTGAACCTAGGGTGGTCCAAAACCATGTCTGCTCTCTGCCTCGAATGGGTTCTGCTTGCATTTTTAATACTGACAGATTTTTCTAGGGTGTGCAGACAGAGCTGATGCTCCCAGGGCTGAGGATCTCGGGAACGAAGACCAGTTAAGATCAGCAGCAATAATCAGGACTCTCCCCTACCACTTATTCTCCTTTACGCTGGATTTGTCCAGCCTCAGTTGACATGCTCCTAGGAGTCCTTGTCAGTGCTGCAGATGCCACCATCTTGCAGGAGATTGCCCCAGCAGTTCTCCAAAATGTCTCTTTCCTTTATAGCAAGAAACTATTTCCCCGTTTTTGATCTCCCCAAGAGCATTCCCACTGTACCTACTTCTAGTGACTCCCTTCCAGTCAGAGGAGATGGCTATTCCCACTTAGTTACCCATTACCAAGGGGATATATATCAGCTGCTTTAGTCTTCCTGCATATTGTAACTCTGTTTGGCTTAACTAACAAGGCACCTAGAAAGGGCAAGAAGCCCTCACGCCCTCCCCTATGTGTTTACCTTACTCCAGTTGCCAACACGCCACGATGAGCACGGTCTCAGGGAACACCTTCGAGCAGGGACGGGTTTATTTGCAGCAACACAGTTGTCATCGTTGCCTGTGCTGCAGTGCACTGTCCTCCAGATTGCTCCCAAGCCACAGGTGGTGGAACACTGGAATGGGGTAATTGAAACAGAGGAGAAATAAATCCTTTGCTCTTGCTTCACTGCAAGCAAGACCTCAGCAGCTGAGCAGCACAGCGTCTGTGCGAAGACATGCAACCAGGCAGCTGCAAGCCCCTCTGGCCATTCTGGAGGAGTCCTATGAAATGCAACAAGGATGGGACCACCAGGACATGATGGAAATGAAATGGGATTCAGCAGAAAGGCCTCTCCAAACCTTGGAGGTGTGTTTCTCTTGGCTCAGCTGTGAATCAGAAAGGTTACACCAGGGTAGAGCCAGGAGATGGTGATGGAAGATCAGGGGCACAGAAGCTAACAGAGAACAAAAGTGTGGCAGCTGAAAAGTGTGTCTGTGTGATAGAAGTGCTTGCTGAAGGCTCTATGAAGATTAGACCAAGTGTTTTTCTGTATTTGTTTAGATATTAAGCTATAAGTTGTTGCTAAAAGCCTAATTATAGTTTAAGATGTAGTGAGGCCTTGTATCAAGTAAGGCCTAGTAAATTTAGCAAAGCTTAGAAGTAGTAAGGCCCTGTGGCACAGTTAAAATTACCTTATCAAAGGAATGCAAGGCTTGTACTGCTATTGGTCAGTCTAAGGACGGTTGAAGAAAAAGGAATCTAAGTGGTTGTATGTTATTAGTGTCTTTCAGAAGCTATAAATTAGCTGAAATATCTGGAAACCATTCAGAAGAAAGATGCAGCTCTGTGAAAAGGATTAGTTAGCTGTTGCCTGGATCAGTGGGCCTGTGGACCTTGAGGAGCCCAAGAACTACATTCCAGGGTCCTTCCCGGCACCCCTCAGACAGCGTTGTCCGGGGACGCCTGACCTCACTGAACTTTGCGGAAAGAGAAGCTTGCTGTGTATCAGGCATCAGAGGGACTGCTGATAAGTTGCTGGCACAAATTGCTTTTGTCTGTCATCATTTGTCTTGTTACTACATGTAGTTGTGTTTTTCTTAAGTCAATAAATCTTTCTTACTTTTCTACCCCCAACCACACTCTCAATCTAAACCCTCCGCAGGCAGCTGGGACATAAATTGGCCTCATGAACAGGATTGAGAGGCTCTGGTCCAGAGAGAAAGGTCAGAATGGAGGGAGTTGCATGGGCTCCATTAGTGGCTTTGCTTATGGAGGTGACAGGGATGGAGAATCCTGGGTGGGATAAGGATAGATTGAGACCTGCCTGGAGTGACCCAGGAACTGTACCCGATCATTGGGCTAGGTTTGCTGCTGCTGCCCGGGGTAAACCCAGGAAGGGATGCCTGTCATGGCTGCTGGCCACATAGTTTCATAGTTTCTAGGGTCAGAAGGGACCTGAGCAGGTCATCGAGTCCAACCCCCTGCCATGGCAGGAAAGAGTACTGGGGTCAAACGACCCCAGCCAGGTGTACATCCAGCCTCCTCTTAAAGACCCCCAGGGTAGGGGCCAGCACCACTTCGTTTGGAAGTTGGTTCCAGATCTTAGCTGCCCTGACCGTGAAGTGAGGCCTCCTGATAGCTAACCTAAACCTGCCCTCTGCCAGCTTGTGACTGTTATTCCTGGTCACTCCTGGCGGTGCTCGGGGGAACAGGGACTCCCGCAATGCCTGCTGATCCCCCCTGACTAGTTTGTAACAGGCCACTAGATCCCCCTTAGCCTTCTCTTGTGGAGGCTGAACAGGTTCAGGTCCCGTTGCCTCTCCTCATAGGGCCTGCCCTGCTGCCCCCAATCATGTGAATGGCCTCCTCCGGACCCTCTCCATGCTGTCCACATCCCTCTTGAAGTGCGGCGCCCAGAACTGGACGCAGTCCTCCAGCTGCGGCCTGACCAGTGCCGCATAGAGGGGGAGGATCACCTCCCTGGCCCTGCTCGAGATGCATCTGCAGATGCAGGACAAGGTGCAGTTGGCCTTCCTGACCGCGTCCCCACACTGCTGGCCCATGTTCATCTTGGAGTCAATGATAACTCCAAGATCCTTTTCTGCCTCTGCACTGATGAGAAGGGAGTTCCCCAACCTGTAGGTATGGTGCTGGTTCTTCCTCCCCAGGTGCAGCACCTTGCACTTGTCAGTGTTGAATCCCATCCTGTTCTCATTGCCCACCCCTGTAACCTGTCTAGGTCCAATTGTAGCCTATTCCTCCCTTCTAGTGTGCCCACATCCCCCCACATCTTACTCTCATCAGCAGATTTGAACAGGTGCTTTTTACCCCCTCGTCCAAGTTACTGATGAAGATGTTGAACAAGTGCGGGCCCGAGGACCGAGCCCTGGGGGACCCCACTGCCCACATCCTTCCAGGTCAAAAATGATCCATCCACTACCACTCTCTGGGTGCGGCCCTCCAGCCAGTTGGCGACCCAACTGACTGTGTTGGTGTCGACACCACAGCCCCCCAGTTTCTTAATGAGAACGGGGTGAGAGACAGTGTCGAAGGCCTTCCAAAAGTCCAGGAAGACGATGTCCACTGCTACCCCTGCATCTAAGGATTTGGTGACCTGGTCATAGAAGGCCACCAGGTTGGTCTGACAGGACCTGCTGCTAATGAACCTGTCTGCAGTTAGGGGCTGAAGTCACCCAGCTCCAGAAACAGGTCACCTGGCTGAGTAAGGAGTTAGAAGATGTGAGAGATTCCAACAGTGTGGCATGTGAGGCGGCGCAGGCCTCTCAGAGCCGTTTGGAGACTTTGGAGAGGAGGGAGGGAAAAATTATGATCGCGTGCATGGCCGTTTCCCCCAGAAAAGGGCGCAGTTAGCACAGGCTGTGGAGCCATCCTTCCACAAGATCAGACAATGTCTTTATGGGCAGGAACGGGAAGTTGAGCTCTGGGAAGATGGAGAGGAGGAGACTGATGATGAGCCTAGTGTTGAACCGTCCCCTTACCTCCCTGTCCAGAGGGAGGAACCTAGCCAGGTCTTCCTCATGGTAGTAACCTGTTCAGGGCCACAAGGAGGGAATCCCCGAACAGACCTATGTTCATTTACCCGAGCAGAAATAAGAACCGCATAAGTCCAAGCCAGGAGAACCAGTGATAGACTGGCTAGTTTGAATGTATAGTGAAGGAGCTTCTGCAATTTCAGTGAGTAGAGCCGAAGCAGCCCAAATCATTCTGTGCCCTGAGCTCCAGTTAAATCAGTTTGCAGGAGGTGATGAAAATGTTGCTTTGTTTTCTGCTGCGCTCCAAGCCACTGCAGCCAGTTATGGTAATATGGAAGAAGAACTTAGTCCTGCTCCTCCAGCATGGCTCAATTTGGAGGAGGCTGTTCGTTGCTTGTATCAACTGGTGCTAACAGATCATTCGTGCAGCAGTTTGGACTTGCACACCAGATGCAGAAGTTGTGACAGCACCGTTGTGGAGGAGGTTTTGCCGATGAGCACCAACAGAGTGTACCTCAGCCTTGTTGGCCTTGGAGCCAGAGGCAGTAGATCACTCGGTAAGAGATGTGATTCGGTGATTAATGCAGCTTCTACCCATTTTGCAGAAGCCAGGGCTGGCTAAGCCAACAAAAGCTGCCAAGGCCATGGCGATAAAAGACAAACTCCCTGATCCCCCTGAATTGTTGGAAAAAGCTGGAGAAGGCGGCCCAAGACCCCACTAGCAAAACTGTGGAAGGACTTGTTAGCTGCCGGTTTTAATAAGGTGCAAATTGATGGAGTGCCCACCAATTTTTTGCGAGAGCTGTGAGCTAAACACCGCAGTGAAAAAGCAAGCCCAAAAGCAGAGCCATCAGTGCCACCAGCAGGGTCACCAAAGGGATTTTCTGCCCTGAGGGCAGAGCTGTCGACATTGTCCCAGGCACCTGCGGGGCCACCAGCCTCTACCCTGCCTGATCACATGGCCTAGGGAGTCCGGCTGGCCTCAACTCCCAAAGACAGGGGCCACAATGGCGGTGAGTGTCAAGGGCTATAGGCTATACAGGAAGGACAGGATAGGAAGGAAAGGTGGAGGAGTAGCACTCTACATCAAGGAGGAATATACTTCCTCGTTAATTAGCATGGGGGTAGAGGGGGGGCACTCTGAGGTGCTCTGGGTTAGAGTAAAAGGCAGTCCAGGGGAGAGAGACTTAACGGTGGGAGTCTACTATAGACCTCCCAACCAGGGAGAAGAGCTCGACCTGGAATTCTTAGGTCAGCTTACAGAGGCAGTGAGGGCTAAGGATGTGGTCATCATGGGGGACCTAAACTTCCCAGACATCTGCTGGGAGGAGCAGTCAGCCAAGTCTGATCGCTCACGTCGGTTCTTAGCCAGACTGCAGGACCTCCATCTAACCCAGGAGGTGCACAGCCCCACCAGGGGAGACGCCTTGTTGGACCTAGTGCTGGCCACGGGTGATGACCTGGTGAGGGGGCTGCGGGTGATGGGCCACCTGGGAGACAGTGATCATCGCTTGCTGGAATTCACCATCCAGCGTAAGGTGGCAAAGGGCTGCAGCAAGGCAACAGCCCTAGACTTTAGGAGGGCTGACTTCAACAAGCTAAGGAGGATAGTTGGGGAAGCGCTGAGGACCCAGAGGGGAAGGGAATCAGATGTCGAAGGTGAGTGGTTGCTCCTTAAGGAGACGATCCTCCATGCCCAAAGGGAGGTAATCCCAACAAGGGTCAAAGGGAGCAGGAGGGCACATAAACCCCCATGGCTCACTAAGAGCATCCGGGAATGTCTCCTTGCTAAAAGGGAGGCATATACCCAATGGAGAGATGGGGTCATCGCCAAGAAGGACTATGTTATAGTCGCCCGAGGATGTAGGGGGGCAGTCAGGAGGGCCAAGGCAGAGTTGGAGATAGGACTAGCTTCCCGGATTAAGGACAATAAGAAGTCCTTCTTCAAATACATAGGGGGTAAAAAGAGGGTCCCGGGTAATGTGGGGCCCCTGCAGGACACGATGGGCAACTTAGTCATCACGCCAGATGACAAAGCTAACATATTTAACGATTTCTTTGCCTCTGTCTTCCTAAGTAGGGACCAGTTCAGCCACCTCCCTGCTGGGCCCCCCTCGGGCCCCGAGAGAGACACGCCTGGGCCAAGGGTTAGCGAGGAGTTAGTTAGGGTACTTCTGGAGAAGCTGGACGTGTTCAAGTCCGCTGGTCCGGACGATCTTCACCCTAGGGTTCTACAGGAACTGGCTGAGGTCATTGCGGGACCCCTGGCACGGCTCTATGAGCACTCGTGGTGCTCTGGCGAGGTGCCGGAGGACTGGAAGAGGGCCAATGTGGTCCCTATCTTCAAAAAGGGAAAAAAAGAGGACCCGGGAAATTACAGGCCAGTTAGTCTGACCTCAATCCCGGGTAAGCTCTTTGAAAAAATTATCCTGGCACACATCCAGGAGGGCCTTGCGGGGGAATGCATGCTCAGGGGCAACCAACATGGGTTTATCAGTGGCAGGTCTTGTCAGACCAACCTGGTGGCCTTTTACGATCAGGTCACCAAATCATTAGACGCAGGGGTTGCTGTGGATGTAGTCTTTTTGGACTTCCGGAAGGCTTTCGACACTGTCTCTCACCCTGTCCTCATCAAAAAGCTGAGAGACTGTGGTGTCGATGCCCACACGGTCAAATGGGTCGCCAACTGGTTGGAGGGCCGCACCCAGAGGGTGGTAGTGGATGGGTTCTTCTCGACCTGGAAGGATGTGGGCAGTGGGGTTCCGCAGGGCTCGGTCCTCGGGCCTGCACTGTTCAACATCTTCATCAGTGACTTGGATGAGGGGGTAGAAAGCACCCTGTTCAAGTTTGCTGATGACACTAAGATGTGGGGGGATGTGGGTGCACTAGAAGGGTGCAATAGGCTACAAGCTGACCTTGACAGGTTGCAACGGTGGGCGGATGAGAATAGGATGGGGTTTAACACTGATAAGTGCAAGGTGTTGCACATGGGGAGGAAGAACCGGCACCAGGGGCAGTAGCCAGCCGGGGACCGGTATCTAATGTTAATATTGGCCCCTTAATTCGGAAAAGGAAGTACCTGTACAGATTCAATTAGGTAAAAGTAAAAAGTCAATTGATATGCTATTAGACACTGGTGCCCAGATTTGCATTTTAGATTCCGCAGATTGGAAAGGGGAGAAAGGAACCCTTTATCAAGTAATTGGAGTCGGAGGCACCAGACGACCAGGGCATCTGGTCCGAGCAACCTTCACATTACCTAATGGCTCTAAGGTAACAGCGGCATCAGTAATACTTAAAGGGGGACCAAGTTTACTGGGACTTAATGTACTAAGAGGACAGTGATTTGCCCTTGAACAAGAGAATTGGCAGTCTGGGTGTGCAGTGCCTCACCAAGAAACAGAAGAAACTGCTATAACAGCTGTAACTCGATGTAGCATGATCCCACTAACCCTGCCTCCCATGAAAGGAATACACAGACCCCAGTATCGAACTCCCACCGAGGCCACCCAACCTATCCAGTGTATCATAAGTCAGCAGTTGGAAGACAGGACGATTATCCAAACCCACTCTCCGTGTAACAATCCAGTGTGGCCAGTGCACAAGCCAAATGGAGGGTGGTGGCTGACTACTGACTTTCAAGCTTTGAATGTTAATACTGACCCCTCAACAGCTGCTGTCCCATCACTACCAGCCTTGGCAGAAAGCATCTGGTGTTATGGACCTACGTGGATGGGATCCGTTGATATCAAAGACATGTTTTTTGCTATTCCCATCCAGGAGAGCCACTGGCCACTATTTGCTTTCACGTGGATGGGGCAGCAGTATACCTACACCGTGCTGCCCCAGGGGTGGATACACAGTCCCACCCTGGCTCATGGGGTTTTAGTTACAATAGTTCATGAAGTTCAAGAAAAGTACCCTGATGTATGCATGTGGCAGTATATAGATGACGTCATGGTAGGCAGTCAAGACAGAGAGGCTGCCACCAAGGCCTTTGAATCTTTACAAGAAAAAGTGCTTACCTTTGGATTCACACTGTCTGAACAAAACATTCAAAAGGTAGGGCCCTGGTGTGAATTTCTAGGAATAGCATGGCAAAATGGGGGGCCCACAATATCATCTGAGGAGCTGCAAAATATAGCGGAGACCCCGACTCCCACTAATGTGAAAGAACTGCAAGCCCAATTGGAAGCACTCAATTTCTGGCATATGCATGTTCCTGAGTTTAGTGTATTAGCTCATTCCCTGTATAACCTATGTAAGAAGAGAACTAAATGGGAATGGGGTCCTGAGCATAAATATGTTTTACAAGCCCTTAGAGAAGCAATAACTGTCCATGCCTCCCTAGCAGCACGATGTCCAGAAGGAGAGCTTTGGCTCCATATAGGCATCTCGGAAGGAGGACCACACTGGAGCCTGTGGCAGAAGAAGTCCTCGGAAGCAGAAGGAAAACCCCTTGAATTCTGGAGCCGAGGCTGGAGAGGGGAGGAAGCCAGGTACGCTCTCTTAGAGCAGATGTTGTGTGCAGCAGCAGCAGCCCTGGAAGCCACAGAAGCACTGAGAGGAGAATTGCCCACAGTTATCACTACTCCGATACTGATTCTCGAAATGGCTCTGTCAGACCACCAGCTACCCCCTTGGGGGGGAGAGCCCAAGACACCACGGTCCAAAGGTGGATTTATTACATTCTGAGCCAAGTCCAACGAGTAACCCTAAAGGGACGCCCTGCATTAGTCGAAAGAGTCGCAGAAAGTACAATTAATGTTTATCCTGATCAAACTAGCTGCAGTGAACCTTCACCCATCAAAGAAGTACCTCCTTTCTTGCATGAAATGAAGACCTCAGCTGACGTTGGAGTCTGGTTCATAGATGGGTCCGCTCAAGGTCGTGCCTGGAGAGCAGCTCTCTTGAGGATTTGAGATGGCAAGCAAGTAGTATCACAAGGCCTCTGAAAAAGTGCGCAGTATGCAGTGCTCAGCGTAGCTGTGTAGGAATTAACAGAAGGTCCATGTCCTAAAAGGCCCATCTATATTTATAGTGACTCCTGGATGGTAGTAGAAGGATGTACTAAATGGCTACCCCTGTGGCATAAAGAGAACTTCAAAAGGCGAGGACAAGACATTTGGAGCCATGAAGAGTGGAAAGTCTTATGGGAGTTAGCCCAAGATAAGCTTCCTCTGCACATCCGACTTGTGAGTGCAGCACATGGAAATAAAGCAGGGGAAGGCCCGGAGGCAAAGTGGAATAGGCGAGTTGATCAGCTAACACAAGAGGAGAGTGTGGAAACCTTGTATGCTGAAGAAAAAATAAAGCGGCTAGTCCATCGTTACCCAATTCCTCCTCCCACTGCACACCTGGGGAACGAGCCGCAGAATGGCTGCATCGACAACACGGGCACCCCGGGCGTGATGAAACCGCCTGCCTGGCCGCGTCTTGGGCCATTCATGTAACTAAGAAAGAAGCACAAGAAATAGTCGGTGCATGCATCACTTGCTGTGGGGTAAAAATGCGACTAAAACCCTGCCCGACTGTCCCATTGTCATTACGTGAAGGAAAAGCAGTGTGGCAGGTATGGCAATGTGATTTTATAGGGCCCCTCCCTCGGACTTCCCAAAAGTGACCGTACGTGTTTGTAGCTGTAGAAGTTGTCACAGAAATGACGTTTGCCCGTGCCTCAGCGAGAGCTACAGCCCAGGACACTTGTGCAGCACTGGAGACTTTGCTCACTGTGTATCCACCACCTATAGAAATACAGAGTGATAAAGGCCCTCACTTCTGCCACCATCTTGTGTATGACTGGACGGCCAAACACAGCATATTATGGACCTATCACATCCCGTACCATCTGCAGTCTAACGGATTGGTAGAGCGAGCCAATGGCATCCTGAAATGCAGTTTGCGGTTGGCCACTGGCCCAGCTCTTAAAGACTGGGACTTGCACCTGGATCGAGCTATCAATTGGGCCAATAACTGACCCCGACCGGGAAGTAGCCCCATGCAGCAAGCCTTTGGATTGGGTGGTCCCCGCGAGCCGGCAGTAGAGCGACCTAGGGGTGGTGACCCGGGAAAGCTCCAGGCAGGAGATCGGGGAGTAGTGAAGCATCCTCAGGGAGATAAATGGGAGGGGACATTATTAGCCAGAGGTATGCATAATACACGGTGGGTATTTAAGTCAGATTCACCTAATGGGAGCCAAGCTCCTTGTCGTCTTGTTCCTACAGATTGGATCTGTCCACAAGTGCAGCCATAACCATTCCTCATTGAGCCTCCCACTGAAGACGAGTCCTGCTCTGTCAGCGGTCTGAATCGACCAGCACCATGAAGTGGTGGACTGTTATGAATGTACTCTTTTTATTAATTCCTTATTGTGTTTTCTGGGTAGGGCATGTCTACTATCCTTCTTATTACCCAGATATTAATGAACTTGCTCCTGAAGACCTCAGGGAGTGGCCTGACCCTGAAGAGCATTCCCCGGAAACACGCTCAGATGGCCTTCACGTGGTCCAGCTGCAGTATCCATACTAGAAGAAACCCGCCACCCTGGGGCAAGTGAAGTCCTGGTCTCTGAGTAGAAGAAGCAGGATAGTTGACTGGCAAGGTGGTAACTGTCAGTGCACCTGTGGCACCAGTTATTATCTTGGGTTCATTCCCCACCTGAAGGCTGGAATGGCTGACTGCGGGAGGGGAGGTGATTGTTGTAGCTCTGCTTGTTTGGGAATTCATTGTTACCTACTTCCCGAGGGGAACCCCGTTGAGCTCAACGCCCCTGAGTTTGTGTCCCCAATAGCGCATTCTGCATCTGTTCAGCCTCTTGAGCCTCTGCGTTTACGGGAGAGCCTGCCCCCTCCCATCCCTATGGCTGATCGCACTCTCCAGCGGTGGGGTGAGGCCCACCAGGTGGGAGAGCGCATTACAGATTGGAACAAAGTTATTACGTGGTTTGTGAATCATACCTGCACAGAGGCATGGTGGAATGGTACCCACTTTAATACAACCAGAAGGAGGCTGTATGCGCAGGCCTCCACCACTTATCCTCATCCTTTCATACCAGTGGGATTCCTAAAGCAAATCAGTGCTATGATCCTGCCAGGACAATGCTGTTTTATTAACCCAATACAGCATCGTCTCCATGAGCGACAGTGGGAGCTCTTTCGCTCTCTGGGAAGTGAAGCATGGCTACAGGTTCCCCGAGAAGGAAGGATAAATGTGACTTGTGAAAAAATGGGGTGTTCACTACTACCTCTGGCTGTTCTCCCATGAGAGGCCCCGACATCACCTGTGTATAACTCCACACCCTGGTGGAGGTCACAAGTTAAAATCCGAACCCTCCTAAATGCTTCATTGTTCACTGCCTGGGTGTTGTTCAGACCAGAACAATGGTATGGCTGAGCTACTTTTCCAAACTGTTCAGCAGGGGCCCGGGTAGCTGAAGGGTTGCTTAGCTGGGAATGGCCAGTTATTTTCCATTCCATAAGTGCACTTAAGCCCCTCAGACAAAGAGATACTCCAGGTTATCTTTGGGACGGACTTAACTCAGTTATGAATGTATGGAACTTGGATAAACCCCAGAAAAACACTGAAGGAGTAGCCAATCTCCAACAGGCGGTAGGGCTTCTCACCAGAGGAGGCATGCTCAAAGGAAAAACGTTAGAACGCACTGACAAATTGCTAACTGCTGTAGGATTAGAGACAGCTCATCTTGCCCAGGTCATGATGGACACTGGTTTTAAAGCAGACAAAAATCAGACTTAGATTACTGCTTGTGTGCAAGTCCAGTTATCATTGAACATGCATTTTTCCCAGGTAATAAACAAAGTTAAAAATAGAGAATGGCCCCCTGGCTTAGAGCATCATGGGATGCCTGCAACATTTAAAGAGAGACACCCCTATCAAAGTACCTGGGTTACTACTTGGGAAGGCTGTGATAAAGGAAAATGTTCATTCCTGGTGCAGGAGTAAAAGAGGGAAACTGGACCACTGCGTATTTGCTCAACACAGGGCTAGGAGGGACTGGAATTTGCATTGCCCCATATGGGAAATAGTTACCCCCGATGGCCCACGGTATGTGGCACAGTCCCCCTGGTTCAAATTAGTAGCACCTTGATTGGATTAGGGACCCTATGGAGAGGCTAGCCTCTCAGCCCGCCTAACACGATCTGCATATACAAGTTACCTAATGTGTCATGTAACAATAGGGCAACGTGATTGTTGGGAGGGACCAGGTCGTTTGCTGCATGAAAATGGTACCACCTGGACTTTGTGTAATTCGTGTTGCTTAGGAGCTAAAAGTGGAGCCGTTGCTCTACTGCAATTAAGTAACTGCACTATTGCCCTAAAATGGCCAGAAATTTCCTCTGAAACTATATCTTTCAACTTCACGATATCCACTTCATGGGTATCAAATGTAGACATGCTACGGTTAGAAAACTGGAATAACGTGAAAAATAAGCTGCAAAGCCTTGAAGCAAAGGCTCAGTGAGGCACTCAGTTAGCTCTCCTTCCTTGAGAGGGTGGGTGAATCATCAGCCTGGCTGTCAACGTGCCCAAGCCATGTAAATGGTATGATGTAATCTGTGCTAATCATGTGTCACCAAGTGTCACCTCAACTACATGGCTAACCAACTTGAGCATCATAGTATTCTGCATTGCCCTAGTGGCAACCGCTAAATGGTGTTTCAGCCGTTGTTGTTGTAAATCTGTTCATGCTATACAAGTTAAATTTATAGATCCCTCACTCCCCATTTCCTGAAGTAGCGCATGTGGCTTTGGCATCTCAGTTGTAGCTATCATAGTGCTTCAGCAAGCAAGGGGTGGAGTGTGGCAGCTGAAAAGTGTGTCTGTGTGATAAAAGTGCTTGCTGAAGGCTCTATGAAGATTAGATCAAGTGTTTTTCTCTATTTGTTTAGATATTAAGCTATAAATTGTTGCTAAAAGCCTAATTATAGTTTAAGATGTAGTGAGGCCTTGTATAAAGTAAGGCCTAGTAAATTTAGCAAAGCCTAGAAGTAGAACCCCTGTGGCGCAGTTAAAATTACCTTATCAAAGGAATGCAAGGCTTGTACTGCTATTGGTCAGTCTAAGGACAGTTGAAGAAAAAGGAATCTAAGTGGTTGTACATTATCAATGTCTTTCACAAGCTATAAATTCCAGATATTTCAGCTAAATGATTCAGAAGGAAGAGGCAGCTCTGTGAAAAGGATTAGTTAGCTGTTGCCTGGATCAGCGGGCCTGTGGACCTCAAGGAGCCCAAAAACTACATTCCAGGGTCCTTCCCGGCACCCCTCAGACAGCGTTGTCCGGGGACGCCTGACCGCACTGAACTTTGCGGAAAGAGAAGCTTGCTGTGTATCAGGCATCAGAGGGACTGCCGATAAGTTGCCGATGCAAATTGCTTTTGTCTGTCATCATTTGTCTTGTTACTACGTGTAGTTGTGTTTTTCTTAAGTCAATAAATCTTTCTTACTTTTCTACCCCCAACCACACTCTCAATCTAAACCCTCTACAGGTGGCTGGGACAAAAAGCTTTTCTGTGGAGCGCTTGAACCACCCCATACAATTTAACTGAGAACTTGATGTTGGGCTGTTCTCAATGGGGGCAGATGACAGGACAAGGAGCAATGGGCTCAAGCTGCAGCAAGAGAAGTTGAGGTTGGATTTTAGGAAAAACTTTCTAATGCAGAGGGTGGTGAAGCACTGGAACAGGGTCTCCAGAGAGGTGGTGCAGTCTCCAGCCCTGGCGGTGTTTAAGACCCAGGTAGACAAAGCTGTGGCTGGGATGATGTAGCTGGGGTTGGTCCTGCTTGGAGCAGGAGGTTGGACTAGATGTGACCTCCTGAGATCCCCCCCAGCCCTCAATTCCTATGCTTCCATACCTGCTGGAGAATCATCTGAAATCCCTCTTACCTTCTGGTCTAGTCCAGAAGACACCAGGCTTTTGGGAAGAGGATCTCCTATATATTCTCTCCGGTCTCTGCTCTGACTGTGAGCTTGTGCTCCTCATTCCCCCTTCTTCTGAAATATTTTACACAGGTCTCAGACTCACCTATGTGAGACCTATGAACTCTGAACTGGGGTCACCTTCAGCTGGTTTCCCATTGACTAGGCAGCTCTGTGCAGTCCTGTAGTAAATGGGTGAAATATGAGTGACTTCAGCCAGCTGTGGGAGGAGGGGGGGGCACTAGCCTGTTTAATTTTTACAGCTCTGTTTAATTAGCTTTGCTGGCTTTGGTTGTTTAACAGCTCTCTGGTAAACATTTCCTCTCCATCTCCATCTCTATCTCATTTCCTCTGAGGTCAGGACTCCCTTTATTTGCAGTTCCTGTCCTGTCTCATCAAGTGCCACAAGCTCAGATGCACTTCATCTGTTGGTGACCTCTGAAGTGCAGCCCAGTTTTGCTCTCCCTTCTGGGGCTCAGCTCCTGTCTCCTGCACTCTGAACGGCACTTGCTTCCCCATTGCCTCCTTTCTCTCCCTGGAAAGCCTTGTGCAGTGGCTCAGTTACCCCACTGCAAATCTGCATCATGGCACTGAAATGGTACCTGTCCCACTGCACACTGAAGGAGTAACTGGGAACGCAGTTTAGCTCAGTACCCTCCAATATACTCCTCTCGTTCCCTGAGCAGCACTAAAATTAACACCCCGCTCAGTGCCCCTCTGACAAGCTGCCCGTGCTGGATTGTGCTTTGCTGGTATGAGGTGATGTCCCCAAAGCTCTTACGCTTGTCACGGGAATGTCTCCCAAATTTCTCCTAGGGATTAGTCTTTAGTGCTGCATGCCCTTGAGGATTCGGTCTTCATCTGCATTGTGTTAGATACGGGCCTCATTACCTTGCAATGACCTGCATAAGCCAATTCACCCTCATTGCACAGTCTAGCCAAAGAAATAGTCCCAGCAATTATGTCATCCTATAACCAAGCTGTAGCTAATGATTAGTGATGGCATTGCAGGGAGCAGGCTCAGCCTTCTGGGTAAGCCACAGCTTTGTTGCAACCTTAGCACAGGCATTACATTTCCATCATTTTAGCCAGTTTTAAGGCTGCCTCCACAGCTGAGCACTGTAGGGCAGGGTCTGCATCTTACTGGGTGTGCTGGCACATCACCTGTGGTCTGTGATGTGGACTATGTTGGTGAGGGGGCATCATCACTGGACCATATAATGCAGATTATAACATCTGAGGTTTGTTCATATGCTGTCAGATACGCCATCAACTGCTTACTGTGCCCCTCTGCTGTCGACGTTGGGCAGACATAGGGGTTATCCCTACTTGTAGGAGTGAACGAGGGGCAAACTGAAATCGGCTCCAAAAAGACACACAAGCCCACGGCAGAACACTTTGAACACTTCCTCGCTGACCTCCGGGTGCTGGTTGAAAACCAGTTTGACTGGGAAACTGAGGAACCAGAAATCACCCACAGACTGGACTGTGTTAAGTATGGTCTAAACTGAGACGAGGGACTTTTATCCCATTACCTGGATTAGTTTCATTCCCCACCCTATGCCTCTCAGTGAGTTAACTGCTTTGTCTTCCTTTCTCCTTCTCCTGCTCACCTTGCCTGTCTCAGCAGTGCCCCCTCCTTCTCCTGCCCCCTTCCCTACCCTTGGTATTTTAACCACTGCTTTCTGTTCAGCAGCTCCGCTTCCCGCAGCCCCTTTGCAGCATCTGACGAAGCCTGCCGCTGCTTACAAAAGCTTATGCTACTCATCTCTGATTCAGGCAGCCTACAGGGTGCAAATTTGCCCTCTGCCCGACTTCAGGGTGGTGCAGGTAACTACCTCTCTGCCTCAGTAATGGATGCTGGAGATAGTAGTAGGGGAGCTGGGAACTTGGCTGGGACTGGCAGCATGTTCCCTTGTCTGCTGGTGTACTGTTAGCCACAAAGAGAGCAGCTCAGTGGTATCTGGATGGCAGGTGAAGAAGAGGGCAGGGCCACTTCAGACTGCTGGGAGCAGGGGAAGGCACGGCCCCAGGGGGAAAGCAATAGGTCCAGTGGTTGCTGCACGCTGTGTGCACTACAGGGCCGGTGTGTGCACCCAGGAAGGAGGCTGCTCTTGCCCAGCAGAAGTAGTGTGTGTGTGTGCAGGTGTGTGCTCAGGATCCAGAGCCCTGACCCAACTCCCCCCAGCATCCTTTCAAAGAGCAGAGTGATCCCTTTTCTGCTGCCTGCATTTCATTAGCACTAGCCAGCCCCGACGAGGCCTTACTAATGCCTGCAGTTGGAGTCTGGCCAAGGAACTGCACTGACTTGTGAAACCAGCCCAGCTCCCATGGACCAAATGAGAGACCAGCCTGGCTGGTTCAGGTAGCTAATGCCCATGTCCTTGATGAACAGGTCTCAGCGATACTTACCTGACTCCAGTTCCCTACTTCCCAGCTGGCTGTTACTGCGGCTGCTTCCGTAGCTGAGACCCTGAGGACAGACTCCTCCTTCACGACGTTCTCCGCCTCCTCCTGCGGCAGCTCTGGGTGCACTGGGGTTGGGAGAGAGGGCTCAGGTTCTCCGCTGCTGTGGGCAAATGTGGTTTGGGTTCCCTGTGGGGACCCATCCCCTGGGGCTGCACTTCGGCGTATGTCTGCTGGGGTGGTCTCGTGGGCCCTGGCAGCAATGTGCATTGTGGGATAAGTCCTCTTCATTTCCTCTGATTCTCCATCAGCCCATCCTGTAGAGGTTAATGAGGTGGGCAGAGTTGCTGATGGAGCAGCTGTAGGGCTTTGACTGGAGGGTCTCGGCACTGCAGGGGTCTGGGTGCCTGGGTGGGCTGGATTGCTTGGGGTAAGCATTTCAATTACTTGGGTAGATGGGCTGGATGTTAGGGCTGTGGTGGCTGCTAGGACATCCTGGGTGGGCAAAACAATGGTGGAATAGACTGTCTGGTTCTGCGCACCTCCTGCATGGACCAGCTCTTTGTCCAGTGAACTGTTTATTCTCAGAATAGAATCAGCATCTTTTTGGCTGTCTCCCATTTCCTGCTCACCCGTAGGCACGTGGGAGAGGAAAGGGGTGGCATTGGCTACAGGGTACGGTGACTCACTTGTCTGTAGCTGGGGTGGCAGGGTAGATGGTCTCCCACTGGTGCCTATTGTCTCCTCTGTTGCAGCCCTACCTGCCTGTGCATCTTCATCTTTGGTTTCAGAAGCAGCAGCATCACCGTCACCACTGTCATTATCATTGATGACCAAATCCACGTCACTCACATCTCCGTGGCCTTTCTGTGTAATGCCAGCCAAGATGTGGTCTTTCTTGCTGTCGTTATCAGGAGCCTCTGTGCTTTCATGATCCTCTTCCCTGCTTTTAGGCTTTCCTGTGCTTTCAAGAATGGCGTGCGTGTCTTCCCCACCGGTGCTGTTCTTGTCAACGGGCAGCGGTGGAGAGAGAATGGCCAAATAAGGAAACGTGGTAGCGAGGTCGGTGATTGTAGAAATGGTACTTGTCAGCAAGGCTCCTTGGGGGTTATCAGTGGGCGGATTATCATAGCTGTTTATAGAATAATGGCTCGTTGCACTCAGAGTGGGTGGAAGGTCTTTGGAGAGCGGCGTATGCATTTCCTCCTCTTCCTCGTCTGTCGTGTAGTAAGTGGTGTAATCAGCAGGGGTTGTCTTGATAACCTCATGTTGAATTACGCTGAAGAGGGTTTTGTTGACTTGAGCCCCCGCGTCTTCCTGCTCTTCACCATGCACCTTTGCAGAAGGGTTTGTTTCGCTGCCTGTTAAGATTGTTTCGCTGGAGTCTCCTCCTGGTTTCTCCTCATATGAAGTATCGGGAGACACTTCATTGGACTCTTCCAGACTGTTAGCTGTCTTGTCCCTAGGATCTGGTTTAAGCCCATTGCTCTTGATGTCCTTCTCACCAAAATGGTCATAGGACAGGTCTTCATGGAAATTGATGAAATTGTAATCGTAGTAAAAGTCATCAATAAACACGTTTCCCTTTTTGTTGCTGCTGGACGAAAAGTCCTCCTCGGGTATGACGTTCACGTCGTTGGACTCTGGGACATTTGGAATCGAAGGGCTAAATTTAGCAACGTGATTATGGGGCATGTGATGTATCTCATTAAACAGTTCTCTGCTGGAAGACCCACTGCCAGACCAGTCAGCATTGGCATTTTCTATTTTCTTTTGACACGGCTGTAGGGAGCATGTCATTTCTGACCCTGGCTTTTCTGTAGGGTCGCAGGTCATCCGAGTATTGTTACTGCAATAAACAGGGCGTCTCCGTGTCCCATTTCCACATGTTACTGAACACTAGAAAAGGAAGAAAAGAAACCAAGACATTAGTAAAGAGAGTCTGCAGTTTAAGTTGGTAAATTATGCTAAGGATGTGCATCGTCTTGGGAGCATGGGCATCCCTATGCAGATGAGCTGACATCATGACATAATATTGGCAAAGTAGGAATCACAATTTCATCAGAAGTCAAAACAGACTTGAGTTGAGTGAAGTTCCTGTGCCCTTAAGCAAAGCCCAATCACCTGACTCCTGAGTGAGTGCTTGGGTCTTCTGGTTAGATATACAGCACAGAGCAACCTCTATATTGTTTTAAGAGTCTGGTGATGAGGCTTTAATTAAAAGCTGCATCCACTTCTGTCACAAACCACCTTATTGATATATTTATATCACAGGCTGAAGCATGGCCAACATGTTTTTGGAGATAGGGGTAGCAAGGGGCAATGGCTAAGATGATCTAATAGGTCTTTTCCATCTGCAGTTTTCATGAAGGATAGCTCTTCTTTTGAAAGAGGTTGTTAAATAAAGGGGCAATAAAGATGGGTGTTGTCCCATAAAATGAAAAAGGTGAGGATCAAAAGTTTTGCTGAGGGGGAAAAGCACATAATGGACCCATTGATATTTACTCAGCACAGAAGTGTGCCCACAAATCGGAAAGGAGGTCAATGAGATGTCCCTGCTCAGCATGTAGAGTATACTTCCACATATGTTGCATTTGGTCTGAATGAGCCATAGATTGACAGAGCTTTACTTGGAGGTGACACGAGTGCCTTGCTAAATCAAACCTAGCAAAATGATCAATGGGCATTTTTAGACTGAAAAGCCATTACCGTGGCCACAAATGTATTTTTCAGTGACCACAGCACTAAAATCAGAGTATAAGATAAACTGCAAAGATCAAGTTCTCACCGTATTCTCTGAGTCCCTACATAGACTTTGGCCAGTCTTGGCCTGGGCAAGGACTTATAAGTATGCTTACTGCACATATACAGACAAACACACATGGGAAAAGGTCCCTGAAGTCCAGCTTTGTTCCTCTGCATCCCACAGCACTGCTCAGGACTGATGTGGCCTTCAGCATATACGAATGGACCCTGTGGGTCGTTATCACTGAATCATATAAAATTGAGGCTGGCAGGGACCTCAGAAGGTCACTTCTAGTCCAACGCCCTGCTCAAAGCAGGACCAGTACCAACTACATCATCCCAGCCAAGGCTTTGTTGAGTTGTGTCTTCAAAACCTCCAAGGATGGAGATTCCCCTACCTCTTTAGGTAACCTGTTCCAGTGCTTCACCATCCTCCTTGTGAGAGAGTTTTTCCTAATATCCAACCTCAACTTCCCTTGCTGCAGCTGGAGCCCATTGCTCCTTGTCCTGCATCTGCCCCCACTGAGACCAGCCCAGCTCCGTCCTCTTTGCAGACCCCTGCAGGGAGGTGAAGGCTGCTATTCAATCCCCCTCTGTTTTCTCTTCTCCAGACTAAATCAGCCCATTTCCCTCAGCCTCTCCTTCCATTCATGTGCCCCAGCCCCACAACCATTTTCACTGCCCTTCACTGGACTCTCTGCAATGTGTCCACATCCCTTCTGTAGTGGGGGCCCCAAACCTGGACACAGGGCTCCAGATGAGTACTGTGTAGCATGGAAGAGCCCTCTGGCTACACCCCATCTCTTAGGTCCATAACGGGACGGTTGGTGACAAGAGGACCTCACAGGCTGCATGTTGTCTGGGCTTTCTCCCAGGCAGCTTGCCCAGTGGGAGCAGCTCTGTAAACTGTATTACAACCAAGGTATGTGGAAATGAGGCCCTATTTCCTTTGCAGGCTAAGACAGAGTTTCAGATGGTGATCTGCTACTGCAGTTGCTGAGGAAAGAGGAAGGATTATCCACTGGCCAGGCCAGGGGAGAGGAAGGTTCAATTCCCTGCTTCTCTACTTTCCACAAACTTATCCCAGAACGAGCGTTAATTAGCCTGAGGAGGGATTTGACAACAGTCTTGAAGGGTGATGACAGAGAGGATGGAGATGGGCATTTCTGTGTGCCTGTAGGGGACAGGACTAGGAACACTGGCCTCAAGCTACAGCGGGGGATATTCAGGTTGGAGATGAGGAGGAAATCCCTGACTCAGAGGGTGGTCAAGCATGGGAACAGGCTACCTAGAGATGTTGTGGAGTCTCCATCCTTGGAAACTTTCAGAAGTAGGCTGGACAGATGTGTCTGGTGGGGCTTTGTCAGGGATGATCCTGCCAGGAGCAAGGGCTGGACTAGACGACCATCCTGCCTGACGTTCCTATGAGCCCATGATTTCCTGGGTGACCTTAAGTCACTTAGCCTCTTCAGACAGTTTTTGTGCTGGAGGGACCCACGACAGCATCTTCCCCATTGCCCCCACGTGGCCCGGGAGGCCTGAGTGCTTCTGCATTTACCCAGTGCTGACTGTGCTGCTCACCCCATGTGCCTTGGTATCAATGGGCAGGCTGGGGCCTTCATCTATCTTAGCTTAATGCCTCCTTGGATATGTGAAATATGAGTGAAATCAAGACGAAGGAATGTGCGGGCACAAGGGCAACTTGTTGATAGACATACATGCCCCCGCTCAGGCATTTTGTCATGCACAAAACAGGACTGAAGTGAAGGATTTCTACATACAGCCGGTTGCTGACGGGACCCTCGTCCACTGCTTCTCCCCGCCAGGATGCTGTGGTTGAAACCAAGGGAATACAGAGCAATATCCACAGCTTGTCCCTCACGACAACATACACTAATGCCCAGACAGTGTGTAGCAAATTTGGCTGAAAAGCCCCAAGGGAACGGAGTTGTAGAGCAGAACACCTCACCGGATCCTCAGCCCCTCACCACTTCAACTGAGGAGACTGCCTCCCGTGTTGGGAGAGGAAGAGACTGCAACAACTGATGGTCTTAGGAAGGCTCAGCATGTGCAAAGGGTTAAGGAAAGATTGTGTAACACTACTTGATGGGGGCTTGTAGGTCTATACACACACACACACACACACACACACACACACACACACACACATTTAATTAACCTGAACCTCATTTAAGTGCAAAGAGAAGTCATTCAGAGAATCTAGCACGTTTAACACGGATGCGCATTGGAAACCTCCTGAATGAAAGGACCAACGGCTCTCACCAAGCAAAGCACCTAGGCATGTGTTTAAATCCCCTACTTAAAAGCCATGCTTAAATGCTGTGCTTGATAAGGGCCCGTGTGATTATAAGGCTTTCCTATTATAATCGTACAGGCTTAGCTATTATGTCCCTGTCAAGTTTTCTCCCCTTTATTTTCTATCTTTCATTGTGGCTGAGAGAGAAAAGGAAAGAAGACTCTTGATTAGAGATAAGAAAGAATTTGTAGAAAATAATGGGGGATCTTTGGAAAAGCCCCAAAGAATTTTTTTCTGGACTCACTATTGATCGTAAGGCCAAAAGGGACCATTGTGAGCATCTCATCTAATCTCCAGCCTAACGCAGACCATATCACTTCTCTGAATTGGCTGATTATTTCAACCAGGGCAGCCTTCTTTCTCAATCAAGGGATTGTGGCTTCGTCTCAGAAAATTCCCATTTATCATTCACATTTTTTCAGTCGCATCTTCTTCCTCCTGTTATTTTTCAGTCACAAATACTTCCTTTTTTTATTGTTCTACTGATTTTTTAAAAATTAAAACTTATTAATTTCTTCTTTTCTTGGGGGGAATGGAAAGTTTTGGAAATATAAATCTTATCTTGAATTTACAGTTTTTTTGGTTAAGAAAAAAAACACACAGCCTATGATTTAAGCTGAACCATCAATCAACATCCTCTCACCCCTCCCAAAAGCTGAGTAGATTTTCAATAAAAGTGCCCATGGAATATTTCTTATAATATGAGACAATTTGGACATAGGCTTGAATAAAGAATTCAAGATGTTGCTTGTGAGCGAGAGCCACATTTCACAGCAAAAATCATTTTACAGAAAAGTTTTCCTTGACTCCATGCTCACTTTGTTGCCCCACTTTTTGCAAAGCCCCTTAGGTGCTCTGGCCGTGCAGGCTTCAACCTCCAACTTCCAGTGCAGGGTGGGGGAGATGAGGCCAGTAGGATTAGGGAATAATTGCCCTCCGAGGGTGCTGAGCACCAAGCACAAAGAGCCATTTCCTTGCAGAAGCCCCTAGTCCTGACGCAGGCCGGGAGCGGGGCTTTCTCCTAGCCCCATCACAGTGCTATGCTCTTCCTGTTCCAGATGTTAGCCTACGCTGGGGCCCTTGTATGCTGGAGACCCAGGACAAGCCACACTGGTGTGCCACATCTGGATTGGGTTTTGGCATTGCTGCAGATGCACCACTGTTGCCACCCCTGGGTATATATCCCCATATAGACAGGGCCTGGTGTTTAGCCAGAAAGAGCCTTAAAAAAAGACATAACCACACCAAGCCCCTCGGGATCTGCTCTTCCACAGGCGGCTGCAGAGAAATGGTAATAAATTCCATCTGCAAATAGACAGCGCCTGCTTAGATAAATACTGGAGGGGGGAAGCGGGGGCTACTTTTGTAACTTGCTATACTGCACTTTTTGTTTCTGGCTTTAAAACAATGATTGTGGAGATGATCAGTGTGAAGGTTGCGTGGGTCAAGGTCAGTGCTGACACTTAACAAAACCCCCAGTCTTATGAGAATCCCTCTGCTTCCTCGATTCAACCGGTTGACTTATCTGTTGAAATCCATTAATAGCAGGGCATCCCATAAACTAACTGGGGAACAATCTGTGCTGCTCACTCCCCATACAGCCAAGTGGGCTAGGCTGGCCAGAGGGCTTTTTTAGAAGAGAAGAGTTCATTTCCTCCCTGCCATATATTACAAAGAGTAACCAGCTGCTGGCCAACATGCCCACCCGCTGTTTTGGCTTGCCAAAAACACCTTGTTTCAGGAAACTTAAAACACGAGCTGGAGGCTGCCAAAGTTGAGGGTGGAAACTTTCTGAGCTGGAAAACATGCAAAAGGCTTTAACAGCTCTTATTTCTGCGATTCTTGGTGCCAAAACCGGCCTATTTACTTTGCCCTGATGGAGAAAACAGCACAATTCACAGGCAGAGGGAAAGCAAAGATGAAAACTGCCTGGGGCTCATTCTTTCTGTTAAGATCTGTCTGAACCACAAGCCTGCCTTGCATGTGAGCTGGCTGTAGACTTGCAGCTTCTCCAAGAGAAAGAGAGAAGGACATCTGCACTGTTCGGTTTATCCGGAGCCCTGCTGCTTGCTGGGGTGTCTGAGAGCTGGCAGCATGGGAGCTAGACCCTGCACCAACCCCCTGCCCCAAGGATTTTGCCTGTCACTGGAGGGAGCCCGTCAGGGAAAGCCTCTGCGTCTCACTGCCCGGTTCCAAGAGACCTCTTGTTTGCAAGTGCAATGGAAAAGGGCAACCTAATCCCCCTGCACGCCCTGGGAACATTTATCTACATGGGCCCTCAAGCCTCTCCAGGAACGAAGACTAATGTTCTCTCTACCCTCTGACTTTCTCACCTCGGACCAGTTGCCCACAGCCCACCGAGCAGGGCAGGCAATATCCCTATTGCAGGGACCGGCAGCTTCTGGCTTGGAGAGCGGCTGACACTCCTCGGGAGGCAGGGCTCTCTGTTCATCCACCCCCACGCTCTGGATGCAGAGGACCGTCCTCCTCGTGAGCCCCGTTTCGCCGCATGTGGCAGAGCACTTCTGCCACTCGCCAGCCCACCATCTAGGAGAAACACAAGCGAAGATCAGTCAGGTGGTGCTACCCTTTCACGCATCCTGGCTTATTTCTAGACCTCCCCCCCAGCTGAACGGTCCACAGAGAAGGGCCTGAATTTCAAACGCTTTGAAGAGCGCGCAGCAAGCGTTTGCACCCAAGAGCCGGTTGTTTGTGGAGAGCAAAGCCATTTGCAAAGCTCAGGGCTGCACCGGGATGCTCGCTGCCTCTCCAGCAGACAGCTCAGAAGGGCTGTGAGAGAGGCTGGGGTCCCTGGGGAAACTGGGACTTGACTGGGGGGTGCATCTCAACCCTCTAAAAACTCAGATCCAGGCTGCAGGCCTACGATTCGTCTCTGGCTTCGCGTGCGACTTACCCTGCAACATGGTGGGGGTTTCTGGCTTTTTCCAGCTGGGTCCCTCCCAGCGATGCTTCCTGTCACAGGGTTCGACTTGCAAATCCCTACTCACAGGAGAGACCCCTGGGACGTCACTGTGAGCCAAGATTGCCTCACAGGATGGGGGCCACTGCAGGGTGGGGGATGAAAACCATGGTGTCTAATGGTGCTGCTTATGCCCGAACCCAAGCTCAGTGCCATTTCAACAGCACGAGTTTGCCGCACAGCGCCTGGCCCAGGAGAGGAGCAGGGGGAGCAAGGAGAAGCGGACCTGGCGGGGCAGGGCTCCTCGCTGCACGTCCGCTGCCTGTCGTCGGGGCGGCTCAGCGACTCGCAGTACCGCTCCTCCACGATGCCCGCCATCTTTTCAGCACAGTGCACAATCTGTCTCTGGACACCTGGGGAGAGAGACCGCAAACACAGGTTCGCTGGGGCAAGCGGGGCCCTCGGTGAAACTGCCCTGGCATGTCGAGAGCCGAACACCTGCCGGCTGCCGCAACAATCAGCTCCCTTGGCGGGGGGGTCGGAGGCCTGGAATGCTGTAATTAAGCGGCCACTGAATGCAATGATTTGGGCCGGGGGTCAGCAGATGTCAGGTCTGGATTGCAGCTTGCCGAGACGCACACGTACAGTACAGATCATCAAGAATTAACAACCAGCGCCTTTGTCTGCCTTCCCCCTTTGTTGGGCAGCCTGTTGGCAGCAGCTCCCTTGCTCAACTCCCTGTTTTCAATCACCCAGAAGAAAAATGATTGCCTTAGAGAGAGAGAATCCTGACTATGTAGGAGGAATAAAATTAACTCCTTTCAATGGTCCCTTTAAAACAACAAGCTACATAAATGCCAGTCAAGTCCCCACGATGGGGCGGCTTTTCTCCTTCTGTTTCATTTACCCCAAGCTGCTTTAGCCATTGAAAAAAAAATAGCCACTGTTAACAAATAACAGGAGGCCTCCCAGCCACCTGGTAGGAGAGAAGGGAAAGGAAACCCTTGAAGGCTGCAATTTGAAAGCCCCCTCCAGCCCCATGCCCACGGTGCCCACCCAGAAGAGCTCAAGACCATTCCCCAGACTCACAAAGTCTAAACGTTTCTGGTCAGCAGCCACTTCAGGTTGCTGGATCCACAATGGCACAGATTGTGGGGGGAACAATGCTCCCATTGTTGGGCAGAAGTGCAAAGGAGAGTGGGAAACCCAATCCGCGCATGTTATCACGATCAGATTTACAGAGCTTCGCAGTGCTGGAAAAAGGATCCTGGCTACATGTCTCCTGCCGGGCGCTGCAGCCCAGAGGTGAAGGGTTAGAAATAATACCAATCTGTCCAGGGCGCAGACACCGAGTCTCTCAAAGCAAAACACATCACGCACGGGCACGGAGTCCCCGGGGAGGCAGGACATATTATCCGTTTGCCCAGCGTGAGATAAAGATTAGTTAGATGCTAATCCCGGCCAACCCAAACACAGAGCTAGCGCCTGATTACGGAAAGATTTGGATAAATCTTGTAGCTGCCTTTAAAAAACCATATGTCAGGTTGTACTTTCTCGGTTCCCTGTCAGAGCTGGGGGTGGTCAGGAAACGAGGCAGAATACGCAAGGATGTTTTCTGAAGTCTGTGGCCCTGGGAAGAGCATGAGCTGCTTGCATTATGTGTTTCAAGGGAAACAAAATGAACTTTAGAGCCTAATATTCATCTCCCCCTACTTTAACCTTCATCCAGAGAGAAACTGCCCATGCTCCAGGCTCTGCGCCACTCCTAAAGAGCAGAGCTTGCTTTCATGCGACACAGCCTGCACTGCAGCGCAAGGAAAACTGCGAAGGAAGAAAGAGCCAGGAAGAGGTCCCCTAGCCCATGGCAGCACTTTGCATCTGCCTTTGACCCGAGTCGTAGCTGCCTCAGGAACAGGCGGGGGGGCCCCCTGGCACCCGCTTCTCCCCAGCATCCTGCAATGTGCAGGTTTGGTGGGTGGAAAAAGCAGCTGGCAGCGCGGTCCAGCAATCAGGCAAAGTACCCTGGGTCTCGTCTGTCTGGGGGTCCATCAGATGACTCTCTCATGTCTCCGAACAACCGGGACTGAGAAACAATAGAAGGACAATCTTCACCTGCTGCTGTCTCCATCGGGCCCCGGGGGACACGCTGGCCAGACCGGACTTCTGCTGCAATTGGAAGGAGCGCTGGGCGTAGCAGGCTGCAATTATGATAACCGCTCTGCTGGGGAGTGCAGCCCCCCTTGCAGCAAAATCCCACTCCCAGCCAAGTCTTGAGGAGTGTGGCTTGCTCCTTTTCTCTTTTTTTTCTGATCCTCCAAATTATTTTAATGTAATTGTTTGTTGGAATATACAGGTACCTATTAGCTCACTCATAACCAAGCCTGTTTAAAATAGGAAGCATCTGGTGAAGAAATAAGAAGGATCCCCTGCTGACTCCTTCTATAACAGGCGTGTTGCTCATTATTACCTATGACAACATAGCATAGGGCAAACTTGATTTCCTTTCAATTATAAACAGCTGAACCATAAAAACCAGCTGTGAGCCAGTCTCTGCAGGTGGAGAGTCCTGTCCCACATGGGATCTGCAGGGGTTTTCAATCTGGAATGAGGGGCAGCTTTTGAATTGTTGTACTTCTTATTTAATTGCCAGCTCTTTCTCTGGAAAAATGCAAGTGGTAGCAGCCAGCTCTCTTGGCTTTCACAGGTCCCAGCTCAGTGCAGTTAATCCACCTGGGGAGATTGTGAGTGTCTGGCACAGAAAACTGAACCGTCTTTAATGTGCAGGAAGGGGATGGTGATTAATGCTGAACAACAGAGGTGCTAAGCAGCTGTTTCCCTTGTACTCCAGCCCTGGGCACAGGACTGCCCAAGCTCCTTGTCCTATTGCTGTGGCCAGACAAAAGTGAAGCAGCAGTTTGACTGATAAAAGCAGCAAGGCTCCCAATTTCTGAATGGTATTGATGGGGGGGAACCCACCCCTAGCTCAGTGCCTGTCCTTGCCAGGGGGCATACCCGCCCTGCGCATGCCTGCACTTTGCAGCTGTTGACCTTTAAACCGTTGTATTTGTGTGGTGAGGCTGGACACGCGTGTACTTACTCCAGCTCACCGACTGCACCCTCCCTGCGAGAACAAGGTGCGAGACCAGTCCCTGGGAAGTCCACTGGCGTGGTCCCAGGCAGCTCTTCTGCCCTCGCTGCCGGAGCTGCTCCTTGGCTTTACGGCTTGTGCCTGCCTCTCTGCACCCTGCAAGGCTGATGCTGCTTGTATTCTGTAGTGGTGCAGCACAGTTGGGCTGGCAGAGGCCTCGAAAGGTCACATCTAGCCTAGTCCCTGCTCCGGGCAGGGCTATCCCTGTCTAAACCTTCTCCTCAACATCCCAGGATCTAGTGCATTTTACTTACTTTAATTTAAAGGGTTTGAAGTGACTTCTAGTCCCCCCGAGAGCTGAACACAGGCAGTCCATCAGTCTGATGTCCTGCTCTGCACTTGCAGTTCCTGCATCTGCCCCATCCCTCCCAACTGAGCTACAGCAGATCTCAGAGAAACAGCAATTTATGGATTTCAGCCCCTGAGAAACTGCTCTTCAACCCTGTTAGGACTGCAGGGGCCTCCTGGGCCACTGAGCTTGGTCCCTTGCATTCGCAGCAGACACTTGCCAAGGAAACTCCCGAAGTCACCGATTCAAACCCCCGTGCACCTACAAGACCCAAACCAGAAATGCCAAGCCTGTGTCCTGAATGCCCTCAGTAAACCCAGGAAAGGTTTACATATGAGACTGCCAGCTGCCTCCCACTGCAGCAACAAGGAGGAAGTGGTGAACTGATGGCCAGAGGATCCCAAGAAGAGGACTATGCCCCGCTCTCTGGAGGGAGCCTCCCCTGGCTCGCCGGTCTGCCTACAGGAAACATTCCTTCCTGACCCCAAACTGTCTCTACAGCTGCTCAATTAGTACAGGACACATCTACAGGGTGACTCATTTCTTGACAACACTACACATCGGTGTCTGACTTCTGTAGCTTTTTGCTCAGAAACAGCTATCCAGATGTTCAAAGTAGCTTTTTCCCTTAATGCCAGTAGCAAGTTCCCACATTCGTGTCTTTAACCCTTCCCCAGCTGGAGCACGGGGAGCCCATTCTTTTCACACCAGCTAAAAGTCCCTGGTGTTTGCGGCTGCAGCTACGACTTTTCGACTTTTCAGTGAGTTCCCCAGACAGAGACGAGCACCCAACAGGTCAGTGCAGCCGCCGGCTTCTTGCATGCAATAACAATGCATTGCTGTGCATCACATATTGCCCTCTGCTAGAGCAATAGCCAAGGAAGATGTCTCCAGAGAGGGGGGTGCCGGTTTCATGGTCCCAACAACCTTCCAAGCTCTCCAGCACTGGCACAGAGGAGCTTAATCTCCCATGTAGTTGAGGGTAGTTTCCTGGGACTTGACAGATCTCCAGCTATCTCTGAACCAAGCAGTCCATTAGCTTGAGATTAATGTCTTCCCTAGGGGTGTAGAGGACTTGAGATTGCGAAATACATCTCCCAGGGAATGGACTCTGCTGTCGTGTTCAGAAGTCAGTGAGTCAGTGGCCAGAGGGGTTTTGCAGAAGCAAGCTAGGCCTCCATCCAAAAGGCCTTGGGACATGCTTTGCAAGTCACAGCTGGTCAGAGAGGACTCTGACCCCATGAAGGCCTTTAGTCGTGGCCTCCCAATCCAGATGACCATCCCATCCACCCAACAGAGAGGTCCCCAGGTGGCAGCCGTCCGCCGGAGGGGAGTGGACAGGGCTGGAGGCACCTGCCACCCGCCTGTTTTCCCCAGCTGAAGAACGTAGGACTGGAAGGGGCTACTTGGCTCACAATACTGGCATTGCACCCTCCAGCCTGGCTGTGCACCTCCCTCCAATGTTTGCATACTGTTCCCATGCTCCGATGCCTCATTTTTACCCATCAGTGTCTGCTCTTGTGTCAGTCCCCTCCAACACCTGGTCACTTTTGTTGGCCCACTATTGTTCAACCAGTGGGGCACACACGAGGGGACAGGACAGGGCACTCGCAGGGGTCTGTCGAGAGGGTTAACAACATGCCAAGCTGGGCACTGCTGCCTTTACAGCACAGCAGAGAGCCGTAGCAGCTGCTTTTCTTTCAGCCCTCTCACACTTTAAACTCGGCCTTTGTTGCCCCTTTCCTTGAACACGCAGCCTCCTGGCTTCCCAGGCTCTCTCTGGCATCTAGCATGCTCATGCTGGCTTGCTTCCCCTGAACAGACTACCTCCAGGGCTTGTTTCAGTATTCGCCTTTTCTGCCAGTCCTTCTCATTCCTCTCACTTGACCCAGAATCTGCAATCCCCTTCGCTTGTCGGGAAAACCGGCCTTTTTCTCCTTGTGGAAAATCATTGTGAAGAACCCCGGTTCTTGGGAGACAAGCACAGAGCACCCCTCTCTGGCTTGTCACCACGTGCACAGACCTGTGCAAACTCGTGCCATCTACAGCAGGTTTTACAGGCACCTCTGGTCCACGCAGGCCATGACTGTCATGCAAAAGGCTGCTCCTCCCGTGAATTTACAGCTGCATAAAGAGGACAGTGAAAGGAAGCTTGCCTTGTACAGCTCCTTGCTTCATCCCCTGGCAGGCAGCTGAAGGTAACAGAACCTGCCCCGGAACCGCTTTCGTTTCCTGACTGGGCGACATCTGCCCTGCAGAGCAGGGCCAGGGAATTTAATAGGGTCACAAAACGGCGCGATGCCTTTTGCATAACAGTCCCGTTAACAGCAGGGCAGGATGACTTGCTCACCCAAAACCTTTCCCTGATATGGAAAGAAAGTCATTCATTACTATGGGAGAAGCCTTGAAAGGCACGAGCTTCTGACCCGACACACAGGCGACAATATTATTCTCTGTTTCTGAAAGGTCAGTGCCTATTGAAGGCCATTCTCATCGCCACCCTTTTTCCAGGGGCGGCGAGACCTGGCAAAGAACTCAGGGTCTGACCTAAAGATGTCCTCCAAGCTCGTGTTAAAAGAATAAATGGCCTGGCACATCACTATGCTCCCTAAAGCTGACCACAGCCACTGAATCTTTTGTGAGAAAGCCATGCCCTGTGGTATAGCCACCAAGACCAGGAAGGGAGCCAGCATGGGTGGCACTGGTAAAAAGGTGAAAAGATCAATGCACAAGCAGGGAACATGTCCATACCTTGAAGCAGGCTGGGCAGTAAGATCAGGGTCCAGTTTTGGACCCAGGACTCTGGCATCTGAATCAGCATAACCTGAGCATGAGAGATCTGGAAAGCAGAGGGAGAAAAGCAGCACAGGCAGGAACCAGGGTGAGATGTCCATGGGTGGATCTAGGATTTTGAAAAGAAGGGTGCAAATCACAGAAAATGAGGGTGGGAGGAGACTTCAGGAGGTCACACCTAGTTGAATCCCCTGCTCCAAGTGGGACCAGCCACACCTACATCATCCCAGCCAAGGCTTTGTCTACCTGGGATTTAAAAACCTCCAAGAATGGAGAGTCTACAACCTCTCTGGGTAACCTGTCCCAGTGTTTTACTACCCTCCTAGTGGGAAAAATCTTCCTAATATCTAACTTCAACTTCCCTTGCTGCAACTTGAGCCCATTGCTCCTTGTCCTGCCATCTGCCCCCACTGAAAAGAGCCCAGCTCTGTCCTCTTTGAAACCCCCTGCAGGGAGTTGAAGGCTGCTATCAAATCCCCCTTGGCCTTCTCTTCTGCAGACTACATCAGCCCAGTTCCCTTACCAGTCCTGTCCCCCAGCCCCACAACCATATTCATTGCCCTCCACTGGGCTCTCTCCAATGTGTCCATGTCCTTTCTGTAGCGTGGGGCCCAAAACTGGACACAGGACTCCAGATGTGGCCTCCCCAGTGCTGGATAGAAGGGAAGAGTCACTGCTCTTGGTCTGCTGGCGATGCTCCTACCGATGCAGCCCAGGATGCCGTCAGCCTTTTTTGCACCAAGGACATACTTCTGGCTCCTATTCAGCTTATTATCCACTGTAACCTCCAGGTCCTTTTCTGCAGAGCTGCTGCCCAGCCAGTCAGCCCCAGCCTGTCCCGGTGCACAGGATTGTTCCCTCCTAGATGCAGGACTTTGCAGTTGTCCTTGTTGAATCTCATGAGATGACTTTTGGCTCAATCCTTCAATTTTTCTGGGTCACTGTGAATCCTAGCCCTGCCTTCCAGCATATCTACTACTTCCCACAGCTTGGTGTCACCTGCAATCTTGCTAAGGGTGCACTTCATCCCATTCTCTAAGTTGTTGATGAAGATACTGAACGAAGCTGGCCCCAGGACTGACCCCTGGGGCACTCCACTTGATACTGGCTGCCAACTAGACATCAAGCCATTGATTACTACGCTTTGAGCCCAATGCTTCAGCCAGTTTTCTATCCACCTTACTGTCTATTCATTTAGCCCATACTTCCTTAAGTATGGTGAAGTGCATTATCACATATAAAACAACGCATATTTTTCACCCATTAAAAATAAGATAGAAGTTTTACTAACATGCTGGGGGCCTATGGCTGGAAGATTCAGTTTAAGATTGAAGTAAAAATGAAGATAACATCATTGGAATGAGTTTAAAGCAATCTGCAGGGCTGTGAACTAGGAGCTATATGACCAGGAGCAGCCAACAGAGAGCAGAATGGCAGAAGAAAGTTAGCTTGATTAGTGGAACATTGAGATTATTAAAAAGGAGAGAGGGTCGTTAACACCTGTGGAATGAAAGCTTAGAAGGAATCAGGTAGATGATAATGATTCCCTCAGTGAGGCCTGAGTAGAAATGCTGCTGTCACTGCTGGACAGGTGATTTTAATCTTTGGAGGGAGCAGGAATGAAAGGGGGATGGAAGTGCATCAGTGCAACACTCCCTCCCCCAATGCATCCCCGGAGGTGTCAGTGTTGCAGGGACCAGTAAGCCTCATTCCAGCAATGGGGCTGGATGCTGGTGGGCTATGAGGAAGAGTCAGGAGAAAAGGATGGTGTCTGCAGAGCAGAGGTGAAAGCCAGCCAGGACTCGCTGCTAACACCTCTCTGTTTCTGCACCATCTTCCCAGCGGAGGATCTGCAAGCAGCTCACGGGGGCAAGGACATGAAATCTTTCAATGCCTTTTGGTCACGTACAATTTTCTCCATTCCCCATTTGGCAGAGGGAGAAACAGGAATGCAGAGAGGTCCAAGTCTTGCAACATTTGCTTCTGCCCTGGGACCCCAAGCCCATCCTTCCTTTCTTCCGTTCTGAACAACAGGGACAATAATATCATCAAAAATACACCAGCTTGCTAAATCAGCTTAAGGCAGGGTAGATAATGAACCTCATGCAGAACCACTACTGGATTGCAGGAAGCCTTGGACAGGACAGATTACCCAAACCCTTCATCAAACATCATAGGCTCTCTCCTTGCCATTGTGTTGATGCTTTGGCTCTTTGTGCAGAAACAATTCACCATGCCATGACTGGCATAAAAGCAGACTGTTTTCCTCAGCCAGCAAGCTGGCTTCCACTGTCACATGGACTCATTGATATTTGTGGCATCTGGCTGGTCCCTTTTGTCACAAATGATGGATTGTGGTGTGGCGGCATGAATGGGGCTAAGTAGGAAGGGGAACAGCTCCTTTGGGTGAACAAGTGCCTTTATATTCCACGATGGCAGAAAAAGATAGAAAAACGGTATCCCTCCAGCAAGACCCCGCTGGAATGTAAGAGGGGCACAACCAAAGGGGTGCTATAGCAAGACATCCAAAGGCATGCCCTGCCAGGCTGGAAAGAGGCCTGGGTCAACAGGCAGACAATACAGCCAGCCACCACCAGCAGAGACCTCAGCCCTTGAACTTGAATCCAGACTCATGCCGGCTCCTTCCTAAATCCTTGCAACCCGTACTACAAGAAGACCCAGTTTTTAAAGAGATCTTCTCACACCCACCTATCCCAGCTTTTAAACAAGCACTAAACCTCACCAACCTCATCACCAGAAGCAAACTTCCTATGGCCCAAAATACACCGAATGGATCCAGACTATGCTGGGACAAGAAATGTAAAACCTTCCTACGCAAAGCCATCACCATTCCTGGATCTTGCACCTACTTCTCCAGAAATGTAATATAACTCATCCTGTGCACCAAATACCCTGATAGAAAATATGTAGGAGAAACCAAACAACAACTGCATACCAGAATGAAAGCACACCGAAAATCCACTGAAGACAAAAATACCCAATTTTCTGTGGGTGCACACTTCTCACAAGACAACCACTCTATCTCCAATCTCTCAGTTCTAATCCTCAAAGGGAATGCACAAAACACCTTTTGCAGACAAGCCTACGAACTGCACATCATAAATCTCCTGGATACAAAAAATCATGGACTAAATATAGACATTGGATTTATGGCACATTACAACTTCCCGCCATCTGATAACCCCAGGCCTGTATTTTGCATATTGGCGCACAAACACCAACAGACTTTCCACATGCCTGAAGAAGGATTTTTGTGTCTGAAAGCTTTCAGAGAACAATTTTTCCAACTACTCAGTTAGTTTAATAAAAAATATCACATCTACCCAAAGAACCTTGTTTGCCTGGCTCCTTCCTATAGGTTGTAATGCTGTTCTTAATGAGAGAGAGAGAGATTCATTCCATCCCAGTTGCATGGGTCTGCAAACCCTATGGGAAGACCATCATCTTCCACTCTTTTTCTGGGTGGGATGACAGGCTAATGGGGTGCTACTGGTGCTGCTGAAGCATGTGTCACCACACTCGTATGTCGGAAGCATGACAGCCAGAAAGCCAGCAACAGGTAGAATGATCAATGTCCATAAGACCTTGGGTGCCCAAGGGAAGTCCATAAGGGCTCTTGCACATGATGTGGTCAGCTGTCTGAGCTTGAGCACCACAGCTGCAGCCAGCATCATGGGAGAGGCCTCAAGGGTGCATGCTTGCCTAAAACTATCCAGCACCCATTCTGATATGGCTAAAAGCAGTCCAGGCCCAGCGAGGCAGCTGCCAACCTGAGGGGCAGATGCTGGTGTTAGGGATGAAGTCCTCTGGCCGCAGCTCATATGCAATGTATTTCCTGCTTCATCGAGGGGAGGTCCATGCTGTGGGTGAGAGGTTATCTGTAGATTTGACAAACTTATTGGCCTGAGTGGAGAATGGTTTTCAAGACTTCAAGTGGGCGTTGGTTTTCTGGCTTGTGGCTACTAGGCTGGAGTGCAAAAAATGGTCTGGATCTTGGGCTTTGAGGCTTAGGGCCAGGGCAGCAGCTTATCTCCAGAAGTTGTGGGGTGGGAATGCCCGAGAGGACTGGTAAAAGGTCAACCAGGGTTGGCGTAAAGTGTGCTGATGCAATATTATGGGCTAAACAGTGCCCCAGAGGTTCCCCCAGTGATAGGGGTTGTGAAGAGCTGTACCATGCACAACGCCTCTGGGACCGTTTGCTGGCCAGTTCTGTAAGCCCAGGTAGGAAAGAGATCATGGCTTTGCTTTGCCCTGCCCTGGCCCCTCCCTGGGGTGTTTCGGGCTAACGGAGGAGCTGCTGAGCTCTGTCACTTCTGCTACGGTGCCTCCTGGCTTGGGAGAGGGGCTGGTTGTGGGCAGAGGTCAGCTCTGACACAGCAGTGATACTCCAAGGGGCTATTCCTGTGATGACCTGGCCATGTGGATCACAGACCCAGTCCATTCCATCTCAGGCACGTTCGACCAGCCCAGGAGCAAGCAGTGGGTCGTCCAACTTCCAAAACAAACAGTGGTATTGCTCCCTGGGCCCATAAGGGAACCATGTGGAAGCCAGCTGGGTGTCCCTGGGCATGCATGGTGCCAGGACCTGTTGCCAGGCTGGTAGTTTGCTTCTAGGACTGTTTTGTTTTGTTTTGTTTTTTTAAAGCCTTTCTTTACAGTCCCTGATTGGCACGGGGACAGATCGCCAGACAGATCCACCTTTTTGCTTTCGTTCCATGCTGGTTGGAGGGGGACATGTCTCGGGACAACCTCATGTCTCATGACCTGCTTTGCTATCTCCTGCTCCTTCTCACAGCACAGGTTTCAACTCTGACTTTTGACTTTTGCATTATGCTGTGATGGAGTGAACACGTCACTGCAGGTTCCTGCTGAAGTGACAAACCCTCCCAGAGCACCTGGCTGAATTTCATCATCAGGACTCTTGCGTAGGTTTGGTGCTGAAGGTTGGCATTTGGCGAGAGAACCAGTGCTTTGAGTCACCATTTGGTCTCATCTCTGCCTCTGGAGAAATGCTGGCACACGCTGCTCCCTTACACAGGGCAGAGGACAAGGCAGAAATGGAGCCCTCTGGTATAGGAATAGGTGGCTGTGTGCATGCAGCGTGGCACTAACAGCCTCCTGAGATGCGGGCACGCTCCCTGCTGCAGCTGACTGGCCGGATTCTGATCTCTCACCACTTCCCCACCCATGCATCTCCATGGACTTCAGTGGTGTAACTCTTGATTCTCTCTGCTGTAAACGGTGTAGGCTCGGGGTGTGGACAGGTGTCTCTTTTTGGCCACTTTATTTCCCCACCTTTGGTGTCAAATGATGAATGGAAACGTGTAAACGCTCCCCAGTTCAATGCTGGTTTGGGATATGAAGCTCTCCTCCTCCTATTGGACCCTTACCACAGGGAGGTGAGGTTTCAAGCCCCAGTATAAACAGAGTTGAGATCCAATGCCCAGAGTTACAGCAGTAAATACCTGCAAAACTTTGTGAAGAGCATCAAACAGTTGTGTGCCAGGGCAGGAGCCAACCACTAAGTATTGCAAGCTGCAAGGAAACTTCTCCCTGGAAGCAGGTTACTCTGGGATTCCTCAGCGCAGGGTATGTACCAGGGAAGCAGCAGGCACTGGCCACTGGAGCAATTAGGACCCTCATCATTAACAATGGGAGTCTAAGGTGAAGTTCTCTTGTATGGCAAAAGCCCCTTCTGACTGTTGGAAATGCGACTTCACTGTGTGTGTGTGTGTGCATGTGCATGTGCATGCGTGTGCATAGCACAGAGGGAGAGAATGATTGCTTGTGTACACATACACACACAACATATAAATGTACAAACATGCATGTACATTTGTGTGCACATATAAACATACATATACATCTAGCTATTAAAAAATTCTCCAGACTAATGTGATAACAGCAAAAATCTCCCCTTGGCTCCAGTGGGAGTACAGATCAGGCACTTCTGTCTTTATGCACTGGAATCAGATGCTCTTTTTTTTTTGACATTTATTTAAATATAAAATCTGTACCTCTTGGACGTTACAAAAATATGTGCAAGGCATGTGCCTGGTGCTTCCTGAAAGGGTGCTGCCTGGACACCTCGGCATGCTGGACGCCGGGGACCGGTACAAGCCGGCTGTGTAGGCTGCTGAAGTTCTCACAATGAAACTTGAGACCGATCTGGTTACAAATAGATTTCAACCCAGTCCTGCAGGGCAGGAAGAACTGTTCCTCCAGAGAACGAGGGCGCCGGGGAGAGTCCAAAATAATGCACTGAAAAGAATGGACGCGGCAGCTCCCTGCCATAACTCATCACTGCAGCGGGTTTGAATATGTCCCTTCAACATACTGCACCTATGTGAGGCAGTGCTAGGGCTCCAAAGACTCTACACAGGGGTTAGTGGATGCACAAGTGGCCAGTGAGTGTGAGGAACGAGTGGCAAAGCTCCTATGCAGACAGGTAACTCGCTCTGTGTACTATGAAATGCTAAAGCTACTGCAGCATCTTCCACAATGCCTTCAGGATGGATGGAGCTGCAAGCAGGGCAGGACTAGGCATGGGCTGACACTGGTTGCGGTGTCCCTTGAACCAGTCTCACACATTTGCAAACTCGGCACTGAGACATGAGCCTCCTTGCCAGGCAGCTCCCCCAAGCCCAAGTTATACGTTCAGGTCGTGGTTTGTACAAAAACCCAGCGCTGTGCTCTCTGCCACCTCTGATCGAGATGCATCAGAGGTTAGTGAAACACAAAGCCCACAACAAAGCAAGAGGCAGATTCTTCTGATTTCTGTTTATGGAGTAGAATAAAAACCAAAGTTTTCTGTTGATTCAGAGAAGTTGGCAATGAGATAAAGAGGACCACACATGCAAACACACACAAGCATGCGCTCTCTTCAAAGACTTAGCACCCTGAGTAAGCCAGGGGATCATATCCAACAAATTTAAGGTTCAAAGACATGGAAAAATGTTACATGAGCCTGGCTGGGGTATGTGCTCCATCTCAGTAACAGAAACTTCAATGTTCAGCTTTCATCATTTTGGACGGGCAGTTCTGTAAAATCCTCACACAGCTGAACACACATGCATGCACACACATGTGCACACAAACACGCACACAATCACCCACCCCTGCTGAATAAATTGTCTGTATACTGCTGCTGTTTGGGAATTCACTGGGACTGGCCACGTATGCACAGCCTGACACAGCCCAGCAAAACAGCTTTATAATCAGTATTTACCTGCAAAGGACCCCCTTCTCCACCCCCAAGAAATATCTGCCCTATCTGCAGCTGCTGTGACATGTAAAAGGGACATGGCATCCCTCTTTATCAGCATAGAAGAGCAGAGTGGGGAGGAACTGTCACTTTAACGAAACAGTTTGTGAGCAGAAAGTAAATTGATTAATAGCTGTCAGTGTGAATTGACAGCTGCCAACCTGCTGCCCAGCCAACCCCAGATAATGGGTCAGCAAACACATTTGGAGGGCCCTGTTCAGGTGCATGTGGCCACCGGGAACCCCGGGGGCAATGCTGGGGGTGGCCTCAAGACTATGCACCTGACCACAAATCCATCCATCCCATCCAAACAGCATGGTGGAAAAGAGGTGGAAGGAAACCTAGTGGGAAAGCCAGAAAAAAGGGGACCAGGGACCTGGAGAGGGCTTGGGAATATAATGCCTCAGGGAGCAGTGGGGGAATGGCAAAAGCTCTGCCCTGCATGTTCTGCAGATTTGGAGGTGAAAGCAGATGGGAAGTCTCCACTAAACCTCTGGGGTTTGAGCCTCTGCAAAGCAGCTGCACCAGCCTTTTTAAAATGGTGCTGTACAAATCCATGTTGGACTCAGGGGTGCCTGTCTGACTCCCCTAGGACTGATCTGTCTTAAGTCCTGGGAACCTCCGAACAACCAAAGTGGACTCGGGACCTGGCACTGAGCCGCGCAGACTCCCCACGGCGGTGCTCAGCAGGGGTATAGCTGGGCAGATGTGTCTCTCCCTTAGCCCCAGTGAAATGAAAATCCAAAGAGTTTTTAGGACAAACATTGTGCCATTCCTGGATTGCGATGCAAAACGTGGCATGAGCTAAGCACTTTGGTTCCTTTCATGCGACGCATTAGACCGGACTTCTAGATGGCCTGAGTGTTTGAGATGACCACAGGTCGGGAGGTGACACCGGCTCCAGGGAAACCGGAACCCCTTCCTGGTAAATTCCAGTGGTCGTGCCAACTTTTCTGAGGGAGATGCAGATAAAATGGGTGGACGAGCCAGGAAGGCTGCAACGTCAAACAGGATGTGCCGTACCAGTGCTACGCGGATCTCCGGCGGGTCCAACACAGCCTGGGAAAGCAGCATGTGGGAACAGAACTGCCAGCCTACATGGGCCCCCCAGCATGGAAAGACTGACGGACATACCTGTCCCACAGGTCGCAGTGCACTTTGTCCAGGAGCCGTAGTGCCAGAAAAACTCTGCCGGCTGAATCTCGTTCTCATTATCGGACTCCCTGCGGATGGTGTATTGGTAGCGAACCCCCGGGTTGCTCTCCTGAAACAGCAGCTGTGAGCAGACAAAGAAACAACCCAAGTCAAGCTAATTGAGGGAAGAAATGATTTTCTGCCGGCATTTCCCAGGCTTGTCAGCACTTATTAGATGCACAGCTGGGAAACAGCATCAGAGACACCTCTGCTCATGTACAGCCCTGGGACAGAGAGAGCTGCTCAGTAAACGCGGCTCTTAAATGTGGGTTTCTAACTTGGATGTATTGTTGTCTTCAAATGCTGAAAGCCCGGAGCACAGAGACCCTGCACCAGATACAAGGCTATGCGTCTGAATGCAACAACTCCAGATATCGTCTGGTGTAAACGAGATGGCGATCTGTCCTCCTACGTGCTGTCCTGGGGATCAGGGGCAACAAATCTAGCATTTGCTGATGCTCCTGGACTGGTTCCAGCCCAGCAGTGCAGAGGAAGGAACAGGAGAGCTGGATTGGGATGTCCTGCCCACGGTCCCTGCTGGCAAATGCAGCATGACTGCACATGGCTTTGTGCAGCTACTTTTGCAGGCAAGAAAATGCTTTCAAAAGTCCAAGACTATTATGTGTGCATGGACTGGGTTGGGCTGCCCAAAGCCAAAGGCCACTGAGCACCACACCAGCTGAGCTGCATGGGAGTTGCAGACTGGGGCAGGGGGAGACGACCCCCAAAGCCAGCTGAAGCAACAGTGGAATTGGGGGAGGCGCTGCCATTGCCCAGGCTGACCCTTCGTCCAGTCACAGACTCATTGAAACAAGGGCTGGAAGGGACCTCAGGAGGTCACACCTAATCCAACCCCTGTTCCAAGCAGGACCAGCCCCAGCTACATCATCCCAGCCAAGGCTTTGTCTAGTCAGGTCTTCCTCCAAGGATGGAGACTCCACCACCTCTCTGGGTGACCTGGTTCAGTGTTGTACTACCCTCCCAATGACAAAATGTTTTCTCATATCCAACCTCAACTCCCCTTGCTGCAGCTTGAGCCCATTGCTCCTTGTCTTGTCATCTGCCCTCACTGAGAACAGTTCATCTCTGTCCTCTTTCCAGCCCCCCTGCAGGGAGCTGAAGGCTGTTATTCAATCCCCCTTGGTCTTCTCTTCTGCAGACTAAATCAGCCCATTTCCCTCAGCCTCTCCTCACCAGTCATGTCCCCCAGCCCCTGAACTATTTTCATTGCCCTCCACTGGTCTCTCTCCAATTTTTTCTGCATCCTTTCTGTAGTGGGGGACCCACAACTGGACACAGGACTCCAGATGTGGCCTCCCCAGTGCTGAATAGAGGGGAAGAATTGCTGCCCTCGATCTGCTGGCACCGCTCCTACTGAAGCAGCCCGGGATGCCGGTCGCCTTCTTGGCACCAAGGGCACACTGCTGGCTCCTGTTCAGCTTCTTGTCCCCTGTCACCCCCAGTCGAGGAAGCACAGCCTTCTGGGTTGTGAGGAAAACACATTTAAAAACTGCTCTTTGTCCGCTGAAGATTGCCAGACTCCTGGGATTTAAATATAGCCCTTTTGGCAGCACCGGGCCTCTCAGCACTATGCCGACTGGTGAGGAAATCTGCCTTTGCAAGGGGATTCTGGAGAGGGACTAGTTAAAAGATTTCCCTTTTAGTCCAAGCAGAGTCTGAGCTGCCAAGTGTGGGCCCAGAGGAGAGGTTCCCCACTGAGCTCCTGGCAGTCTGGCTTAGGTCTGTATAAATGGCTAAGATGAGAACCAAGCTCCCAGTGTTTGAGGGGAAGGTCTGGGATCAGGCCCTGCTGTGAAAGAGCAGACTCGGGGGGTTAGCGGCAGGCTCAGGGCCTGATCTCTGCTTTGCTGTCCAGAGCAGTGAGTTGGGGGGAGGCACTGAGCACACACATGTGGTTTTCTTGCTCTGAAGTCCAGCATGTGCAAAAAACTTGTCCTGAGCCCCGCAGCGCAGAGCTTTGCTGACACTGGGATTCCCTGCAGCTCCCACTCTTCCTGCACTTGTGCTGGGCAGGCAGCTGCCAGCCCCCCACAGACAGAGGAGGGATGGAGGAAAGTTAAAATACCTGGGGAAGTGCTGGCTGTGAACACTTACACAGTGACCTATCCCCACCCTGCAAGAAGGCAGCCTGGGGAATGCAATTAAAGAGGCAATGTTAACAGGAGAGGAGAGAGGCAGGGAAGGAGCAGGAAGAAAATGTTCTGGCAGCCACCAGCATTGAGCAGGGAGCTGGATGCCTGAGTGCTGCACCTCCCTCCCCACCCTGCCCTTCTACAACCCTATGCTCCAGGCAGGGCTGTCCAACTGGCAGCCTGCAAGGGGTTAATGTGAAGTCCCCAGGTTCCCACCCACTGCCCCTATCACCCCAGCTACAGCAGCAGTTGGGGTGTCTGGGCTCCTCTCCCTCCTCTGCCTTCTGCTCCATGCCCCCCTCCAGGTTTGCAGCCCACGGTGCTGGGGTTTCCATGTGCAACAGTGCAGCAACTGCTTCGAGGTTGGCCAGCCCTGTTCTCAGAGAAGATATGTGGTTGAGATGTCCTTGCTGTGAAGCGTTCATGCCGAGCAGACAGAAAATGCGGCTGTTTGTTTCAAGTTTGGCTGGAAAGGTCAAAATAGGTTTCCCCTCTCCTCTCCTTCCATTACAGTGAAATGAACCTTGCTACCGAGTTGGGCATGACAGTAGCACTTCCCCCCCAGATTGCTCCCTACTCAAAGCCTTCCACCAAGGGGTGCCTGGTTGCAACTCTTCTTAGCAAATGCGCATCCTGGAGGGCAGAGCGCAAGGTGACTTGGCATCATGCACACAGCAGGTGCGTCTACACATGCACTTTAATGTGCATTAGCTAATTTCAATGTGCATTACAGCATGATTAAACAAACATGTTTTAGTTAATGTGCACTAAAATAGGCTAATGCACACTAAGCGTCACTTAAAAACCATGCTCTTTTGTTAATGCACATGATGACAGACTAATGTGCGTTTTTTCAGTTCCTCATAATGGAGGTACTAGATTTAATGTGCATTAACTAAAGCATGTTAATACACGTGTACACACACCCAGGGCAGCATGACATGGGGCAGAGTTAAAATGATCTGTGAGTTGTAGGGGTGTAAAAATAGCTGATGCAGATGGAGGAAAAACATTGAATCTGAGATGAAACAAGAACCCAGCTGGCAAACATGGGCTGGAAGTGAGTCTCTGAGACCCTCCCCCTGTCAAAGGTGGGGCTTGTCCTTCTCAAGATGATTGAAGCAGTCTCACCAGCGGATATAAATTTACTGCGAGCTGCCTCGACTGCCAATCACTCCTGCCGAAAGCTCATGGGCTTAACGTTGTTTTCTTAGCCTAAGCACGTCCATTATCGCCAAAGCTTTGTTGTTCTTGGAACTTTGGCGGAGTCGAGGGCGTCCTTCCAAACCCTTCCTGCCGAATATCAAAATGTCTTTGGCCAAGAGGTTTGAATTACATTACAAATCCCAGAAAGCTTTCCAGAGATTTGCTGGTGGAAGGCATTCCAGACCTTTAACACAAACAAGGAAAACAATTTTGCAAAGGTCAGGACAAGGGGTCTCCAGGCTTTCTTTCTGAATATACCTTAACACTTCTGCTCCCTTGATATTTAGAACTACCCTTTCCAACACAGTGGAGCATGAGACCCAAGTGCCCTGGGTTGCTACTTGTTAATGCCACTTTGGAGACACCCTTGGGCTTTGCCTCTAGCTTGTTCCTTTGGCCTTTTGGCTGGGGCAAGCAAGACTAGGGGGCATCTGAACTCCAAGGCCTCTGGGCCTGGGGTGTGCATATAGGATGCTTGCCATGGATTTGGGCCTGGGGCTTGCATGTGGGATGCCTGTCATGGGTTTGGGAGTACCTGAAACCCCAGGCTGAAGAGCCTGGGAGGGAGGAGACTTGCTGGTGGTAGCACCTTGCAGACTTAAACCATTGAGCTCTGCTCAGCTGATAGACTTCAGGACTGATTTGACGTGAGACACGAAACTTCAAAAAAACAATGCCCTGCTTTGGAGATACTAATCTGTCCTGCTGGGTCCTCTGTGCCAGAAAAGGCACCTGAAGGTAGCATGAAAGGCCATTGCAGGCATGTAAAAAGTCTTCAGACCGTTCCATCAAGCCCTATAAGTGACTGGGAGGGTCACAGCAGCATTACGAGACTTGCTATAGGCCACTTTTTAAGGCAAAGTTAAATCAAATGAAAGCCACTAGTGGCTCTTGCAGGTTTTTGCACTGCCTATGAGTTTTGCCTAATTTATGGCTGTACTTTTGTGCCACAACATGTCAAGCAGACTTCCTGAGCAGCACGACTTGAGAGAGCCTGACCCTTCTGTGGGTGGCTGCCAGGATTTCCCTTCATTGCATCAGTATAACATGGGGCCTTCCAATCACTGGGCACCATGCAACTCGCGCTCAGAGCTCAGAAGGAACAAAGATCTCTGTACCAGGTTGGCTGTAAGGCTGTGGGGTTGGATTGGCCATAACCTCCCCTCCTTCCACAGCTGGGTGTGCCAGTGGTCCAGGGTGCCCCCCATGATGTTTTACACCCTCCTGTGACCTCCTACCCATACGACGCATGAGAGCTATGTCACTGATTTCACAGGAAAAAGAACCAAATGCTGCCTTGGCCCGGGTGAGTGACTGCAGACAGTGCAACCTAGCAGAGGATCGGGACCAAAGACTGTCCCTCCTCTGCACCCTGTCGTGCTCATGGAAGGGAGTGCTTGAAGGCTGGGAGTCTTTTGTGGCCCCAGGGTCCACCTCTCCCTTAGTGTGACACACATGAGTGTGTCCCAGTGAAAGGGTGAAGGCAGTTCCTTGCATCAGCTGCTGCTGTCATTCCCTGGTCACCAAGGCAAAGTGCAAGGGAAGGAAATGCGAACAGAGGGGGAAGATGATGGGGAAGGCAGAACTGCAAAACACAGCCCCCTCAGGACTTCTTCCCCCACCCTTGGGGGTTGGAGAGTGAGCTGCACCTCCAAGGGGCTTCTTCGCTCTCTTCTTCCTCTGCCTCCCTCTGTTTAAAGGACCCCACTCACAGAGCAGATGCAAGCTGCATCTCATGCATTCAGGGGTGGCAAGAGGATCAAAATGATCTGCACACAAGCCCAAATGCAGCTTACTCTGAGGCTTAGCTTGGGTTGATTCCCCAGAAACATCTATGTTTCACTTGGCAGGAACCTCCTCAGTGCTTACTGTTCACCTGTGTAGCTGCAGTGTTCACAGTGAACACACCATGCATCACAAGGGCACGGGAAGATCCTGGGTTTTGAAAAGTAGCGTTGTAGGTGGTGGGGTGGTGCATCATCACATACAATACGTTTTTCTCCAGTTAAAGAGAAACTAGAAGGTTTACTCATATGCTAGGGGCCTGGCGCTATGCTATTCAGTTTAAGATCAAAGCAAAAACCATTGTAACTATTGGACTGTGCATTCATTTACTAGATTATGTATTAAATTTAATAATAAACAAAACGAACTAGGCAAAAAATAGTCAGAAGCAATTGTGTTGTTAGCCTGTAGTCATTACAGTTGCATGCACGTCTCTCATTTAGATTTGTAAAACAAATTCTAGGCTTCTTGTGCATCTTGACAATGCCTCCATTTCACTGTCAGCCATTTCCACACCTGATTTAATATAACTGCACCTGCATGTTTTTAGCTAGAGCTAGAAAGAGTTTGCGGGGCTGTGAAATGGAAGAGACATGCCCAGAAACGGCTGGCAGACTGCAGAAAACAGGATAGTCTGCAGAGTGGAACATCAAGAAAGGAGAGGGGGTTGTTAACACCCACGGAGAGGAGGGAGGTTAGCAGGAATCAGGGAGATTATAGTGACCCATGAAGTCAATCCATAGCCTTAGTTCTGCCTGATTAGAAATGCTGGAGCCCCTCCCAGGCAGTTGGTTTTTGGGCAGAGCAGGAATCAAAGGAGGATGCGACTGCACCATGCATCCCCCTGGATCCGCCCCAGCAGATGTGGGATGAGTCTTGTCCTTCCTGCTGCTAAAGCCAGGGGCCGACCGCCCACGACCCCACGGGAGCAGGACTGGATCTGCAGCCGAGAGCCAGCCCACTCGGAGCTGGCTGGGGTCACAGCAGCAGGCTGCTGTCCGCTGCTCCGGCCAGGGCAGTCCTCCGCCCTGCTACACACCTGCGTGGACTCTAGCAGGGTGGACACGACTTCCTAGAAATCACTCCCTTGTCTTGTTGTGGTTCAGCCTGACTCTGCCTAGAAAGTTATTCTTATCCTCCCTAAAACGAAATGGAAGCAGAAAGCTGGACTGAAATCCGACTCCCGGCAGCACTTTTACATGGAAAGGAGGTGAAAGGCAGGATAGCAGGGGTTGTTTGCTAAACAGAGTGATTTCCAAGTAAGCACGGAGGCTCTGGCTGCTGCAGCTGAGATAGGTTTTACTGGAGCCCAGCCCTGCTCTTGTTAGGTATGTATCGAGGAGGCATCAGACCAACGTAGCTGCAAAGAGGCGGTGAAAACCCCAGTGATTTCAGATGGCCTCGGCCAGTCCCAAGACAGCCCTGCACCCTTGGGAAGTCACTGGGTGTAATGCACCAGCTGGAGGGAACCCCCCAAAGCCCTTTCTCATCCCGCTGGGCAGGGAGGGAGCAGGGGATGTTAAAGTAAAATTCATTAACTGCTCACCCTGCTCCAGGACTGGTTGTCTAAGCAAAGGGGAGACTGCATCTGCAATGCCTGCGACAAGAGACCCCCAGCTGCCCTTCCCTCCCCCATCTCCACCTCCCCACAGACCCCTGTATGCCTGTGGGGCTGGGGTTTTTACACGGGCATTGACTGCACGTTAGCAGGACTCTCTCCTTCCTCTGCTGTTTCCCCTGTTTCTGAATTTCTCCTGCCTCGTCTTGGCACGCTCACCTATGAGCTCAAGCAGAAGGCAGGGTAGAGTTGCACCTTAGAGTACATCTCTCTTTCTCTCTCTATATAGCACAAGCATATAGCATATATATATATATATATATATATATATAAAAAAATGAAGCATTTGTCTGTCTGTCTATTTGCTTACAACTCAAGAATGGCTGGTCCTATCTACTCTAAACCTAACAAAATCACTGAATTACCACCCAAAGAAAATTATAGGTGGGTTATTTTTCACTTGACCCTTTTCAACTCAATTCTCATGATTATATTGATGCTTGCCTTTTTTTGCTCCACATTAAATATTAAATATGTTGTACTATGTTCTTTACAAATAAAATATTTTTGACCTAAATATGTTGTACTTCAGAAATAAACAAACTGCAATTAGAAAAATAACCATCTGGGTGAAGAATGGGTACCTCAGCTAGTATATCTATATATCTATACCTATCTATCTCTCTATCGATATGTGTGTGTATATATCTATATCTATATCTAGATAGATAGATATGTGTGTGTGCGTGTGTATCACATATCAATAGAGAGAGAGATATCTAGAAATATAGACATAGAAAGATAGATATAGGTCTATAGCTAGAGAGATATCAGATGGCATACACACACACGCGTGCACACACACACATCTATAGAGAGATAAATAGCACAAGCTTTCCAGAGCTCACTTCATCGGATGCTGGGAAAGGATGTGCAGCATCTGATGAAGTGAGCTTCAGCTTATGAAAGCTTGTACTATGTATATATGTACTTGGGTTAGTCTCGAAGGTGTAAATCTACCTGCCTTCTACTTGACTTCAGACTAATAGGGCTGGCTATATCTGTCTGATAAAAGCCAACCATATCCCAGCAGTGGTGTCTCTGGCAAAGCTGGCTACGCATTTTTCGTTGAAATGTATGTGTTTTTCTAAACAAAGAAATACTGTTTGTTGGTTTTTTTAAATGGACAAACATCAAGAGAGTGACTTTGCCCTCATCCTGACAGAAACATACTTTGAAATGAAAATACTTTCATTTCTAAAAATTTAGGAATTTGGCCTTTGTTTAAAAGTTTATGCATTTTCAGGTGGATGTTGTAGCTCTTATTTTCTTTCATAGGGTGAGAAAATGATATAATGTAATAATTAAAATATTCTACTCTGTTTATTTTGTTGTAAAGATCATTAAGGACAGATGCTACCTAGTACTGACTTATCTTCTTTACTAGACTCTCTTTCTTTCAGGCTCAAATAAATCATGATTTAACTTACTTGTATTGCTATGGAATCAGGCAGATGTAGCAGTCACCCTGTAACAGCTGCTGCACGTTCCCCCCCTTTCAAAAGGCACATGTTGGTCCTGCTTGGAGCAGGGGTTTGGATTAGATGTGACCTCCTGAGGTCCCTTCCAACCCTCATCTTCTATCATTTTATGATTTATCCACAGCCAAAAAGACATTGAAATTTTGACATAGGCAGACAAGGTGCTTTGGGTAGATATGATATCTTTTATTAGACCAACTAAATAGTTGGGAAAATTGTTCTTTGCAAGCTTTTGGGTGCAAATAGTTGGAAAAGTTTTGGGTGTAAATAGTTGGAAAAATTGTTCTTTGCAAGCTTTTAGTTGGTCTAATAAAAGATATCAGATTTACCCAAAGAACCTTTTCTGCCTATGTCCTTAGACCAACACGGCTACAACCAACACCCCTGAAATTTTGACACACACTTTTGGACGAGTTCCGTATTAGTCCGTGCCTTTTGTAGAACTGCTGAGCTGTGCTGAAGTGTGATAGGCTTTCTCCTACAGTGGAAGTTCATATTTTCAAGGGGAAACAACATAAAATTCACTGGTATGTTCCCCTTTTTCATCAGCAGTTACCTAAGGACTCCTGCAGGCACGAACGCTACAGCATTAGGCAGCAGCAGCCAGATTCAGAACAGAGGACAGGCAGAGCAGCAGAGTGGCTCTGCTCCCCACACTAAATAATCGGGTTGATAGATCTAGGGGACAGGCAAAGCTAAGGCTGTACTCCCCCCTTCTTCCCCACAGCAATTCCTAATGATCCATATTTGAATGGAAGAGCGTTCAAGAGGGGGCCGAATCAGCCACACACAAATCATTTCATCCTCAGCTCCTCAGCGGTCTGACACTGCAGCAGTCCCTGCACAGAGGAAGGGGTAAGACACGGCAGGTTTTTTGGAGCTACTAATTGGAAGGAGGGAAGCCAGATGTTAAATATCTGAGAGGTAGTTTGCCCTGTTAGTGTGAAGTCAGGGTAAATATGCACCTTCTAGACTAACTCAGCAGGCTATATAGAGAGCATAAGTGAACTTGAGCTCATTTCATTGGACGTTAAATATTTATGTTAAATATCTGCCGAAGGACACAAAGCGAGAGCACTCATGGGTGTCTCTGCCTGCTTTCCTATCACCGCTCCCGGTGGGTGACCCTGAGTGTTAGAGGACAGTGTTTCAGTGCGGCTGGCATTGGGTCTGCCCTTGGGTGAGGTCTGGGACATGTGTACCCCCAGGCTGGGCAGTGGGAAAGGGTGCACTGATACACTTGGCACTAACAGCGAAAGCCCGAGTTAGACCCAACTACCCTCTAGAAATCTCCCTCACCCACCCACGCGCACACACACACACACACACACACAAAGATCTTGCACATGCACATGCACGCACACACACACAAAGATCCTACACACACACACACACACACACACACAAAGATGCCTCCCCACACACACATACACAGTCATTTTGAATGGTTCCCACAGTCCCTTTCCCCACTACCACATGAAAATAAAACCCGAAATCTCCCCCCAGCTTGACCCACAGCCCACTTGGGTCACAGCAGCAGGCCTCTGCATGGCTTTCAGCACAAGGATCTGAGATGTACATTTTAAGACTCCTCAGTCCAGCATCTCGGGCTGCACATTGTCACCGCACCCCGACATTTCCCACCAAGACAAATGGCCAGGCAAGCCTGAGCCTGGTGTCTGCGTCAAACATCGTGGAGCCTCTGGGCTTGCACAGGGCCCTTGCTCCTTCCTGGGATGCGATGACCTGCTCAGCCCCAGAAAGCAGCATCAGACTGGCTTGGGCGGTGAAGGAAATGGCAAAGGGCAATTTCCCATCATAACTCAAGCTCCAGCTGGATGGACTCAGAACCACAAATAAGAACCAGCCCCCACAAAAGCCAGGGCCTCCTAGCTCTCTCTTGCAGGCTCAGCAGGAGGGAAAAGCAATCCCATGCATACAGTAAATGCAGATGGGGTCCATGAGGCCACAGCCCGAGGCCACAAGGCAGCTCAGAACAGATTCCTAGGGTGCAGATACAGGGGTTGGAAATCAGAGGCTGGCTGTGTGTGCTGGAGACAAGAGGCCAAGGGAAGGAACTGTAAGCGTGTCCACAAAGAAGGACAGTGTTTCTTGGGTCCTGGGCTCTCAGGAGGGGCAGACGGAGTTTTTGGGCTGCTGCTTGTGTCTCCTTTCCTTGGCAAGCAGGGCTGCGTGATCATGCATCCTTTTGTTAACGGGCAGAATCGCACCAAAGTTAGACTCGAGTCACTTCAGCTACTTGTCCTCCTCCTGGAAGCAGCCCTGCAAGGCTCTACACTTAGCTCAGCCCCCTGGGGCAGCGACTTAACACAAAAGAGAGGCAAATCTGTGTCTGCAAATGTTCCTTTTTGCTGCTCATGCAGAGCAGACAAAAAAAGCCTCTGCATAAATGTGGGACATGATGGATGGGTTGGTTGGTGCTCTGTCCTGATTAACAGAGGCTCCTTGGCACTGGCTTTGCCCTCACGGCCACGACCTACCATTACCCCTGGAAGTGGGAGTTGATTACCAGTGTCTTTGACATCACAGTGCGCGTTACACTTGTCTAGTCAGACACCCCAGGGCAGCCGAGGGCTGAACCTCACTCGCTGCTCTTGGGTTTGGCATGATGCTATCAGGTTGTGATGCTGCACTGCAATGGGGTGGGACGTCACATCCCAGCGCTGTGGCCCTGCGTTGCAATGCAATGAGACAGCACTGTAATGACAGACAACCCTGCCACGTTTTGGAAGTGCAGCCTCGGCCAAAGAGCCTGAGGTCAAAGCCCCGCTTCGACCCTAGGGCTCTGGGCCGTCCATTAGTAACTCTGCGAGTCCCTCTCTCTCTCTAGCCATGAAAAAGTCTTCAGGAAATACACAGGTCTTTTAATACCCTCCTTCCTATGTAAATATTTTGAAGAATCAGATTACTTTCAGCTGGAAAGAATAGAGGCCAGAACCACCCACGGATTTGGAAATACGTGTCTCAGGTCAAACGTCTCCTTTTGGCTGCTAGTTGCATTTGTTCCCAAAGAAACAGGCTTGTTTTTGAGTAGCAATCAAAGCACCAGTTCCCTCCGAAGCCCTGACCTGTCCCCTGGACACAGCACGCTCCTCTGCAGAGAAGTCCCCTCGGTAGCCAGGACCACTCCAGGGAAGGGGGAGAAGCCAGCACAGGACAGCACCATTCCTTGGAAAAGATGGTGGTGCTGGAGATCAGGCTCTGCAGAAGGCAGGTCCAAGTGCTGCTAACCCCAAATGGCATTACCATCTAAGAGCAGGTGCCAGCAAACACACTTGAGATGGAGCAGGGGGCAAGACAGCATCCGTTCCTGGGTTTCACCGTAGTGTCCCCAGCATGGCTCAGAGGCTGGGTAGCCGTGTCCCTGGGGGCAGGCTTGCTCTTGCCGTGCAATGCGTAACTGCACAAAAGCTGATTGACTGGAGCAGCTGCTGCAATTGGATTCAGAAGGGAAAATCCAAATCATTGCACTGGCTGCAGTTACTATGAGCTGAAGATGTTTTGCTCGGCCACACCAATTGGAAACCGTACAGGAAGCAACCGCATCCACCTTGGCTTGGCCTGCTGAGGCATTTGCTCTGCTTTCAAGCTTAAAGCTTCCCTAATTGAGGGGAAGGAGGATGGAAAGAACTGGTAAAACACTGGGACTGTGCAAATCCCTGCTGTGCTGCACGGTCCCTGGGAGTCTGAAATCACAGGGCTGGGGCAGGGATTTGCTCACCGTGCACATGCATATGGCACCAGTGTCCCGATCAGAGCTGGAGGCAGCGTCACAATGTTGTTACTACTACTGATTAAAAAATATGTCACCGATGAAAGAGAATTAGCTGCTGGCATTTTGCGAAGTGTGAGTTTGCACACACATCCATCTCCACCAAGCAGAGCTTTGCACGCACTGTGTGCTGCTACCACAGCAAGACAAAGCACCGCTCAAGTACCTGGATCCAGACCGGCTCCACCGTGGGCCCAGGGGACGTGAGGTTCTCCCAGTTGCCTGTCCTCTCGTAGGTGAAAGTTGTCCCAGCCACTTTGTAGTCCCCGTTCCACTGGATGGTCCAGCCGCCATTAAGGAAGTATTTCTCAGGATCTTCGCTCCTCAAAGCCAGAAAATTCCCAGCTTCTGCCACCTCTTCGATCCTAATCTCACGGGCTCCAGTGGGAATCATCCCGATGTCAACATAACCTAGGGATTTCATCACATGTCAGTCTCAGGCAGTCAAGGAAACACTGGCAGATAAAGCAATTGCTTCTGGTCCAGCTGCTAAAGTAATAACAACCAGGGTGGATTTGAGCTAGTGGCATCAGTACTAAAATGTACTAGAGTCCTGGTGAGATTGCTTTTTCTTTTTAACATGCTGCAAGTTTTATTTTATGTTGAACCAGGCTGGGCTTTTTCTCCGCAGGGATTATAAAATCACAGACAATGAGGACTGGAAGGGACCTCAGGAGGTCACATCTTGTCCAACCCCTGCTCCAGGTGGGACCAGCCCCAGCTGCATCATCCCAGCCAAGGCTGTGTCTACTCAAATCTTCAAAAACTCCAAGGATGGAGACTCCACCACCTCTCTGGGGAAACTGTTCCAGTGCTCTGTGACCCTCCTAGTGAGAGAGCTTTTCTTAATATCTAAACGAAACTAGATTTTCCTTCCTGCAACTTGAGCCCATTGCTCCTTGTGCTGTCACCTGCCCCCACTGAGAGCAGGCCAGCTCCATCCTCTTTGCAGCCCCCCTGCTGCTATTCCACTATATAAGGGTGGATATTTAACTACAGAATGACAAATATCCCTAATGACCCTTGTCAAATGCATTTAGTGTACTTTTGCCTTGTCCCCAATGGAGATGCCAGCCCTCTTACACCTTTGGTTTAGCAGAAGCCATAAGAACAGTCCCAGCACTTTAAAAACAAGTCAGGGCTGTAGGAGCAGGGGGTCTCCAGAGACAGGTTTCCTCGGATAACTCTGAATCAGGAAAGTAACTCCACATCCGTCTGTGCTAGGGGCTGGATCTTGGTCCCATTGAAGTCAATTACAAAGCCACTAATTAATAACTGACTAATCAAGGACCAAGATTAAAAGGCGAGTTCAAGCTTTTTGTCTCTAGCTAATGAAATGGGTGCCATCAAAGGAACTTTTTCTATAGCTTCCTGAATGCCCCAGCCACAGCCCCTGAGAGCAAGAGCATGGGCACCAATTTATTCGGTCTTTCCCCTGCAGCCCTGACTAACAGCCTTATTAACCAGTGCCTGTTTGTAGCCCAATCCCTGACTGTGCTGCTGCTAGAGGGAAAAACTACATTTGCAGATGGTGGGTATTTATTTTAAGAACATTGTTTAAAACTACCCAGCCTGAATCTTTTCCCTTTCATCCTCAAATAGGCAAGATCTTCATCTTTGACTTAACCTCAGTCACTGCCTTGCAGTGAAGGGTCCTGGCACTTCAACAAGACGGTGTCGTTGTGTCCCTGCTTAGAAAGGAAGCACTGTCGTTGTCTGTCTCGTTGCAAAAACCCTCCGCTGAAGGTCTGGTGGTTTCACAGCCTGCACTGCCTGTGTGAATGCTGCTTACAGAGCCCACAGGACCCCCTTTCCTACGAAAAACCATCAGTCCTCTCTCATCCATGTTTGCTCGGTCTTTTGGGTCTCATCCCCCTCTAAAAGAGCCCCGTGGCAGGATGACTGCTTTGCCTTCTCACGCAGGCAGCCTTACCCAGCCCCTCGCTCTCCTCGAATGTCTTCTTCACTGTCTGGCAGGCGGACCCATCACCGTGGCACACACCGCAACGGTCCTCGATGGCGTTGGAGTCAATCTCGTAGTCGCATCCCACATTCTGAAACACAAGAGTGCCTGCGGCTCAGACTCAAGACCCACCCTCTTCACAGGCCCCTGGTTTCTGGCAATGAGAGGCCCATAGTTGTTCTAGCACAAAAACAATATGATAAATGCAAATGGTTTCTAGTTCTTACAGAGTTAGAAAATGCCCAGCAGCCCAGACGGCTCTAATAATGGAAGTGGAAATGCATGGACTAGGATGCTCTCCATGTGCTTGCTTCACTCCCTTTCTGGGCCTGCCTGTGAGCCTTTATCTATACTTGCAATTCTTTCCATTTTCTACATGTTTTGTACAAAAAGGCGGGGGGGATAGGGCCTTGTTTATAAATATCCAGTCTTTCTCTATCCTACTCTTCCATGGGGAATCAGCTTTGTGGCAGAGAAATGTTGAGCTCTGCTGCACATTCATGCCAGAGACCCTACTCCCACTGCTTTCCCGATGCATCTTCTGTGCAATGCCAGAGATCCAGGGCTAATGACACCCTCCTATTCTGGGTGCTGGGGCCAAATGCGTCGCCTTTTGGTACCGCAGGAATCCGTCTGATTCCAGTTCAGGGAAAGCTCTGGACTGAATGCCCAAAGGGGCCCTTCTGTGCTACTAGAGGGCTAGATGCACTTGAGAGCAACAGAGACCCCTTGCCCTTGGCACGTGAGGGAAGGAATGGTGTTATTTTTTTGCTTCCGTGGGAGCTGTTCAGGAAGTTAGTTTAATGCTGGTGTCAAAGACCAACATGGTGCCAGCCGCTGAGACATGAAACAGATAGGACTGTTGTGTGTGCTACAATGGGCTGACGGGTCTTGGCAGGCAGTTTTCAGTTCTCACTTCCACTTCAGTGTGTCACTAAAAGTTTGTGCCCCTTGCGCGCTTGTGTCAGCCTTCAGATGCTGCCCATAAAGCGGACGAGCAGAATGGTGTGACTGCCACACCGCCACTGGGCAACTGGCTCCAGAACAAGGAACAGGGAACGTTTCCATGAATGTCTTTGACATACATGGCTGCAAGGAAACTGGCTGACTTCCCCTGCTCCGGATGGCGGGCATGAGCCCAGCTGCCCACCCGGGCCCGGGGACGCCGTGTAGCGGTGCTGCTATCCTGCACTTGTCGGCTTCCCCCGCGCACAACGAAGTCCGGAGCAGACAGTGCCACGTTTCCTCTGCTGCATTGGGAGCCAGCCTTTTTGGGGGGTGTCTCACTCCCTGAGTGTCATTCTGGTCCCCTTCCCCTGCCCTGCCTGTGATCTGCTTTCTGTTCCCCGCCCTGTGCTCCTTATCTGATCTGCTGCTCTGCTTTTTGCTCCCTGCCCTGTCGGATGCTCTGCTTTTCACTCCCTGCCCTGTACTCCTCGTCCAATCTGATGCTCCACTTTCTGCTCCCTGCTCTGCCTTCTGTTCCCTGCCATATCCACGGCTCTGCTTTTTACTCTCTGCCCTGTACCCCCATCTGATTTGCTGCTCTGCTTTCTGACCTATTTTCTGCTCCCTACCACACACATGGCTCTGCTTTCTGCTCCCTGCCTCTGTCTACTGCTGTGCTGTCTGCCCCTCACTGAGCTGCTGTAAGCCCACACACACAGGCTCTGCCCCTGCCACTGGTGGCACACATGCCACGGATTGCCCCCCCTACTCTGCTGAGTCCCACTTCTCTCTCCAGTCAGCAGCCGTGAAGACCCTCAAGGCCACTCAACGTTTCTGCCGCTGCGCTGCTCCAGGTAGTGCTGGCAAGTAACTCGGCCACCGGCAGGAAGCTGAGCATTTCTTTCCTCCTCCCTGTCCAGGGGAATTCCCCTTCTATGCATTTCCTCCCACACGGGGGTCAGAGCGGGCGGATGAGCAGGTGGCTCGACCCCATTGCTGGCAGCGCACAGGCTAAAGCATCCACCCTCCACCGTGCGGCTTGCACTAATGCAGCATAAACAACACACGCTCCCATTCCCGAGCTCGATCGCTCAGCTCAAGCCGACCCCAGGGCTCCCACCCCTTGCACCCAGGGTGGGAGACAAAGCCGGGTAGGCCAGAGCTGGAACATGGTGCCAGCACAGCAGAGCTGTGGCGCTGCTCTTACACCCAGCACACCCAGGCCGTGAGACGGTAGGCTGAGGAGCAAGAGTGAGCTCACCAGAGGTTTCCCAGTGCTGGGAGGGCAGGACAGCCTGTGCCTGGGTGGTCTGCAGGGTCATGCAGCTGGTTGCCATCCAGGCCTGGAACGAGGTGCGGCAACGGGGCGAGGGCCGGGGAATGAACTCACCAGGCATCCGCCCCACCGCTTGGGGCTCCTGGAGGCAGACACTTGACCCCACGCAGGCGGGGAGCAGCAAGCAGTGCCCGGGCTGGAGCATGGGGGGATTGCCACGTCCCAGCCTCGGGGGACGTGTGCATGGTGCATCTGAAAGTGTCTGCACCCGCAGCTGCTCTGGGGAGTGGCTGGGTCGCAGGCTCCAGGCATTTGTCAAGGGCAGGAGGTGGGAAGGAGCTCAAGCTGAATCATCTATAAGTGCCCTGGCCTTGAGAGCAGGAGCGACTGTCAATGGCAGCCCATGAACTACCAGAGACTAAAGCTATGGCTGAGGTTGGTCCATCCATTGCAAAACCAAGACACCCTGAATGGCTTCCTAGGCCTGCGACTGAGTGCTCATCTGATACCATCGGGATGCTTTCCATTAAATCCAGGGGTGCTGGCCGAGGGCCTATGTCCGTGGGCCAGAGCAGGACTTAAGAGGCTTTGCTCTGTGAAGACACTTTCTGCTAAAATGCAACGGGTATTTACTCTGTCCTGAACCTCGGGATTACCGATCAGGGCATAGGGGCGCTGTGAGAGCAGGATGTAGCCCGACGAAGCCCCATTGCCTTTCACTGAAAACTAAAAAAAAAAGCCCTGTGGGGTGTTCAGAGAGGCTCGATCTGTCTCTAACCAGGTGCATTTTACTAGGAAGATATTTTGTGTAGCAGTTATAATCAGCTCTCCATCAGCCCGGCCTCCCACTGTGTCTGCCCATGCTCTTTCTGGACGGGCTGCTCAGCGAATTGCCTCTTGAGGCTGTCTGTCCTGCCTTCCTCATCATCTCATGGTACACTTCGGACCACAGGAGGTCACATCTAATCCAACCCCCTGCTCCAAGCAGGACCGGCCCCAAATACATCATCCCACCCAGGGCTTTGTCTACCCGGGTCTTCAAATCCTCCAAGGATGGAGACTCCACCACCTCTCTGGGTGACCTGTTCCAGTGCTTCACCACCCTCCTCATAGTTTCATAGTTTGTAGGGTCGGAACGGACCTGACCAGGACATCTAGTCCGACCCCCTGCCATGGCAGGAAAGACTGCTGGGGTCAAACGACCCCAGCAAGATGTTCATCTAACCTCCTCTTAAACACCCCCAGGGTAGGGGCCAGCACCACTTCTCTTGGAAGCTGGTTCCAGCTCCTAGCCGCCCTGACCGTGAAGTCGCGCCTCCTGATATCTAACCTAAACCTGCCCTCTGCCAGCTTGTGACCGCTACTCCTGGTCACTCCTGGCGGTGCTCGGGGGAACAGGGACTCCCCCAGTGCCTGCTGGTCCCCCTGACTAGTTTTTAACAGGCCACAAGATCCCCCTCAGCCTTCTCTTGTGGAGGCTGAACAGGTTCAGGTCCCGTCGCCTCTCCTCGTAGGGCCTGCCCTGCTGCCCCCTGATCATGCGAGTGGCCTCCTCTGGACCCTCTACATGCTGTCCACATCCCTCCTGAAGTGCGGTGCCCAGAACTGGACGCAATACTCCAGCTGCGGCCTGACCAGTGCCGCATAGAGGGGGAGGATCACCTCCCTGGACCTGCTCGAGATGCATCTGTGGATGCAGGACAAGGTGCGGTCGGCCTTCCTGACCGCGTCCCCACACTGCCGGCCCACGTTCATCTTGGAGTCAATGATGACCCCCAGATCCCTTTCCGCCTCCGTGCTGACAAGAGGGGAGTTCCCTAACCTGTAGGTATGGTGTCGGTTGTTCCTCCCCAGGTGCAGCACCTTGCACTTGTCTGTGTTGAATCCCATCCTATTCTCGTCCGCCCACCCCTGTAACCTGTCTAGGTCTGATTGTAGCCTGTTGCATCCTTCTAGTGTGCCCATGTCCCCCCACATCTTACTGTCATCAGCAAATTTGAACAGGGTGCTTTTTACCCCCCTCGTCCAAGTCACTGATGAAGATGTTGAACAGTGCGGGCCCGAGGACCGAGCCCTGGGGGACCCCCCTGCCCACATCCCTCCCATCCACCACCACTCTCCAGCCAGTTGGCGACCCAGTTGACTGTGTGGGTGTCGACACCACAGCCCCCAGTTTCTTAATGAGAACGGGGTGAGAGACAGTGTCGAAAGCCTTCCGGAAGTCCAGGAAGACAATGTCCACTGCTACCCCTGCGTCTAATGATCTGGTGATCTGATCACAAAAGGCCACCAGGTTGGTCTGACAGGACCTGCCACTGATGAACCCGTGTTGGTTGCCCCTAAGCATGCAGTCCCCTGCCGGCCCCTCCTGGATGTGTGCCAGCATAATTTTCTCAAACACCTTGCCTAGGATCGAGGTAAGACTAACCGGCCTATAGTTTCCCGAGTCCTCCTTCCTGCCTTTTTTGAAGATGGGGACTACGTTGGCCCTCTTCCAGTCCTCCGGTACCTCACCAGAGCACCACGAGCGCTCTCTCCTCATGAGAGAGTTTTTCCCAATATCTAACCTCAACTTCCCGTGCTGAAATGTGCTGAAATATTCCCTGCAACCCCGTGTGCTGGATGGGAATCAAGGATGGGAAGTGTCATTTGTGCACATGAAAGCAGTGATGATGTTCATCATTACAACGTGTGTTTTGAGCAGGCAGAGTCTCCACTCTCCCTTCATGCTCAAGAACATGGACCAGAGAGCACTGCCAAGCACCCCCAGCTCTGGCTTCACCTTTATTTAGGAGATCTCTGATGCAGGGACTTTGCTGAGCTAGGTTCCTATCTATCCCTCAACAACTCTTGTCCTCAAAGACTCACCCGGAGGAGAAGCTACAGGCTTCTCTACACCTAATAGTGCGGCACATCTCTGCAGGGTCCCAAAGTCACATTCCCTGAATCCCAAACGTACCTTGCAAATACCATTGATGCAGATGTCCCGGCTGCCGTTCCCGTCATAGCACGGAGTCCCATCAACGACGGCATCGCGGAGCTTTTCCGCAAAGTAGTCGTCTTCCGGGCGGCAGTGCAACTCGCACAGATTCACTGGGGGTCCAAGCAGATGCTGAGCAAACCCAACAGGCCAATAGTATCTGCACCCTTGTGTCCACCTCCTCTTTCCCCCCCACAGAGGCAGGACTCGATCTCTCAGGGCTTCCTATGCTTCCTTGAACATCTCAGTTAAACCTACAGTCATGGCTGTTGATCTCTGTTTAAAATACTTCTAAAGATACCTGAATTGTGATGGCACTGAAAGCTAACCCTACCTGGCACCGAGCATAGACTCTGACCAGGAATAATGAAAACAGTTCATTAATAAAAAAATCCACTTAAAAGAGCCCTCTGGCTCTGGAAGTAATACTACTACTACTACTAATTTAAAAAAAAAAGGCTCAGCAAATGTAAGGTTGACTTACCGTTGTGGAGCACGGGTGTCCACTTGTGCAGCTTCCCCTTGTAGAGCATGGGGTCAAACTGGCTGCACTGGAGCTGACGGAAAGACGGTTTGTCGGTGGGGCACGGCTTGATGTTACAGATACGAAACCGCTTCCTCTCACCGAGACAGTATTTCCCACCGTACTTTGGCCTGAGATCCCACGGGGGGAGAGACAACGGTAAATGAGGGGATGCAGCGCATGAGGATGGAATTTGCTACCATTTCACAGAGTATAAGGGGCGAAGATGAGACCTCATCTTTTAACGGAGCCCTTTGTGGGGCACTAAGATCCACATAGTTTGCCCCACCTGCTATTCATTCCTATTGCATCACTGTAAATCCGGAATAACCTCCCTGGAAGGAATAGGGTTTCCCCAGCACAGCAGAGAGCATGGAGCCCACCCAGCGCTCGGATCCATGAGGGATGTTTTGGAGGGACAGATGCAGACCTGAACATGCCCTTGGGACAAGGGCAGGGGGGAAGGGAGGCTGTTTGGAGCTAGCTATTTTGGAGAGGAGACAAGGCTGGATTTGAGTTTCTACATCCTGGCAGACTGGGGTCTGGGCTTTGGTTCCAGCCTCTTGCTTGTGTCAGTAAATGTGATTTGCTTGCTTCCAACAGACCAAGAAGCAGGAGAGCAGAGGACACATCTTCCTGCAGCTAACAGACCCCAAGAAGAAGCACTGTGGGAGAAGGCTCTTTGTGCTGTGGCAGGCAGGCGCTAACAACGCTGTACTTGTAACCACATCCCTTTCTAAAGACATTTATTTATTCCGGGTCTGAGCCTTGCTGGGGTGCACAGACTTTTGCATTGGGGTCAGTAACTATAGAGCGGGTTCTCCAGTAATAATAAGCCCATGAAAAAAAAGCCAATATTTCAGCTTAAATGCAAAGCCAGGAAACAAGGTCTCTGCAAGATGACCATACCTGGATACATCATTCATTTCTAGATAAATTACCTTGCTGATGAGGTAATCACTACCCTGGCTCAGGGGCCTATTGGGATTAAAACTTGACCTTTGGCTGGCTATTAACACTGCAGATCAAGGTTGGCTCTGGCCAAGGGAAGGCTGTCGGGCTGCATTACTGTGCTGAAAGCCCCAGCTCTCGGGTTGAGAGATGACATCATCCCCCCAAAAAGAGGAAGCATTGTCTGGCCTCTTGGAGGGACCTTTGATCATGGGGAATAAATCCTTTGCTCATCTTTCAGCAGATTCTGTTCACAAATCAGCCCACTGAATGCTGGCTTCTAGGCAGAAATGAGCGGCACCAATTAAAAAATAGCAAAGCCACAAGTTAGTGCAGGGCTCTTTCTTCTTCCCCACCCTGGTCTGCAACAATAGCAGCCTTCAGAAGCAAATTCCCCGATGAGCCGATCTGCACGGACTGCGAGATGACAGGCTGAGGTGCATGGCTGCGTCCCAGCTGCAGGTGCGAGTGCCACGGCCCTTTCTGGCTGAGCCTGGGCACTGCCTGTGATACTTCAGAGAAGACTTGTCATCCCAGTGCCAGCTGGTTGTGGGACAGCCATTTTCCTACGCTGCTGTCACACGCTGCTGCAGCATGGCAGGGCTTTGGGTCCTGGCACTGGAGGAGTGCCCGTGGAAGGTCACTGCTTTCTTGGGCTTTGCTGTAGAAGAGCAAGCGCGAGGAGCAAACATGCAGCTCTGATGGGCAGTCTGGGCTAGGACACATGAAAGGGGATGGTTGTGTTTTCCATTGCCCCAAGAGCTAGCCACAACCCAACTTGAGGCTTAGAGCTGCAGTGTTCACAGCCGGGCCCTGCTGTAAACACGACCCCAGAGGTAGTGGTGCCCGGATCATACAATCACAGACAACAATGGCTGGAAGGGACCTCAGGAGGCCACATCCAGTCCAACCCCCTGCTCCAAGCAGGACCAGCCCCAACTACATCATCCCAGCCAAGCCTTTGTCTACCCGGGTCTTTAAAACCTCCAAGGATGGAGAGTCTACAACCATTGGGGAGCCTATTCCAGTGCTTCACCACTCTCCTAGTGAGAGTTTTACCTAATATCCAACCTCAACTTCCCTTGCTGCAGCTTGAGCCCATTGCTCCTTGTCCTGTCATCTGCCCCCACTGAGACCAGTCCAGCTCCATCCTCTTTGCAACCTCCTGCAGGGAGGTGAAGGCTGCTTTTAAATCCCCCTCGGTCTCCTCTTCTGCAGACTGAATCAACCCACTTCCCTCAGCCTCTCCTCACCAGCCCTGTCCCCCAGCCCCCCAGCTGGACTCTCTCCAATGTGTCCACATCCCTTCTGTAGTGGGGACCCACAGCTGGACACAGCACTCCACATGTGGCATCACCAATGCATAATAAATTGGAATAATTACCTCCCTCAATCTGCTGGCAACACTCCTACCAATGCAGCCCAGGATGCCATTCGCCTTCTTGGCAACCACGGCACACTGCTGGCTCCTGTTCAGCTTCTTGTCCACCGTTATCCCCAGTTCCCGCAGCCTCTCCTAACAAGTCATGTCGTCCAGCCCCACAACCATTTCCACTGGACTCTCTCCAATTTGTCCACATCCTTTCTGCAGTGGGGGGGCCCACAGCTGGACACAGGACTCCAGATGTGTCATCACCAGTACAGAATAGAGGGGAAAAATCACTGCCCTCGATCTGCCGGCAACACTCCTACCGATGCAGCCCAGGATGCTGTTAGCCTTCTCAGCACCAAGGGCACGCTGCTGGCTCCTGTTCAGCTTCTTGTCCCCTGTCACCCCCAGGTCCTTTTCTGCAGGGCTGCTGCCAGCCAGTTGGCCCCAGCCTGCACCGGTGCATGAGATTGTTCCCTCCTAAGTGCGGGACTTTGCACTTCTCCTTGTTGAACCTTGTAAGATTTCTTTTTGGCCCAATCTTCCAATTGTCTAGGTCACTCTGAATCCTAGCCCTACCCTTGGTTCTCCTGCGAAGCCTGGGGGAGCTGCACTGCCCCAGGATCTCCTCCCCAGCCATTGTATGCATGGGAGCTGTGTGCTCTGCACCCCTGCTGATTGCTGCCCCATTGCAGGGGGCCTGTGAGGCAGTGGTAGGGCTGTAGCCCAGGCTCCTTCTTGTCTGCTCGTGGGCTTCTTGCTTTGATGAGCAGGTGATGGGACAGCAAGTGCCTGCTAGCCCAACTAGCTGTGCAGGGAAGAGCAGACTTGTCCCCTGCCTGCCCCAGGCAAGCACTTTCCACCTGGGCCATAATGCCTGGTTGGAACTCTGTGCCCCTTCCCCGGATCCAGCGGGGTCTGCAGTCTCATACCCGGGGGCAGCTAAGACTTCTGATCTGTCAGTCTACAAAGCAAACTTGCAGAGCTGGGGACCGAGCCCACGTGAGCTACCCAACCTGTGCTCCACATGTGTCAGAGAGGAGTCTCTAGGTGCCACACTGCCACTGAGGGCAGTGAGGAAGGATCACAGAGTCACAGAATCACTGAGTCGGGAGGGACCTGGACAGATCATGGAGTCCGACCCCTGCCAAGGGCAGGAAGGAGCGCTGGGGGTGGGAGGGCTCATAAGACCCCAGCCAGGTGCCTATCCAGTCTCCTCTTGAAGATCCCCAGGGAAGGCGAAAGCACCACCTCTCTGGGGAGCCTGTTCCAGGCTCTGGCCACCCTGACAGTGAAGTAGTTCTTCCTAATATCCAACCTAAACCTCTCCTCCCTCAGCTTGTGGCCACTGTTCCTGGTGACTCCAAGGGGGCCGGGTGAACAGACTGTCCCCGAGTCCCTGCTGGTGGCCCCTGATAAGGCTGTAGGCAGCCACAAGATCCCCCCTCAGTCTCCTCTTGCAGAGACTGAAGAGATTCAGGTCCCTCAGCCTCTCCTCATAGGGCTGGCCATGGAGGCCCCCGACCATGCGAGTGGCCTCCTCTGGACCCTCTCCAGGGTCTCCACATCCCTCTTGAAGTGCAGCGCCCAGAACTGGACCCAGTACTCCAGCTGCGGCCTGACCAGTGCCGCATGAGGGGGAGCAAGACCTCTCTGGACCTGTTAGTGATGCCCCTGTTGATGCAGGACAGGGTGCAGTTGGCTCTGCCTGTTGCTTCGTCGCATTGGCAACTCACATTCATCCCGGAGTCAATCCTGACTCCAAGATCCCTCTCTGCCTGAGCTGCCAAGAGGGGCAGCCCCTACCCTATAACCATAATGCTGGTTCCCCCTCCCCAGGTGCAGCACCCTGCACTTGTCCTTGTTGAACTGCATCCTGTTCAGGATGACAGTCCCCACTCAAATGCCAGCATGGTCCATGAAGACTCCCGCAGGTGCAGCTGGTCCTGGGCTTGGATGCTGGGTCTGTCCTGTTCCTGGCACATCACTTGAATCATGTGACAATAGCAATGTGTTTTAAACAAAGCCCTATGGTATTTTATTTTCCAGATGCTATTTTTTCGGAATGACAAAATGACAAAGGGGCATGTCAGCCTCTAAAAAGGGTCAGAAGCAGACGATTTGAATCTAATTAGGTTTTGGGGGAATATGTGGCAATGGATATTGGAATTAAGGGGGCACTAAGAAATCTTTATTTAAAAAAATAAATTTACAAATAGAAGTGATAGAAGCTGCAACGTCTAACGGACTGTCATCAAGGATTCTGCCTGGTTGTACCTTTTACATTTCCCTTTCCTTAGAGGATGCAAACTCCCTCATCCGCTCTGTGGTTGTCCCTAACCAGCTTTCCTTTCCTGTTCTCAGACCGTAGCAAACCACTTCTATACGTTCTTGATGAGGCTTTCAAAAACTTAAGAAAAATCAGGGTTACTACTGAACTCCTTGCATCTTGACAGCACTGTGTCAGTGTTGCCAACATGACCACTTTTGTGGCTTGGCTTACGATACTTTAAAAACAGTTATTAAAGTGAAGCATCAATGATAAGCCTTGAAGTCTGAAGCCTTTCTCCTCTCTGAGATTTCACTCCAGAATCATTATCTGTTGGGGACCCTCTCCTCACCTACATCCACAGAGAGGCTCTTCCTCATTGCTTTCAGTGGCTGACAATATTCTTTACAAGATAACACAGGCAGTTATATTGCACTGAGCCATCTGCTATATCATCCTTGCAGTTAAGGACTGGTGAGAGTGCTTTGGCTAATAGCGGACATAACTGACCATAAGTGTACCTGAAACGGGCCCGAATGAGAGCATTTTAACAGAGGTTTCTTCTTCTTTTAAACCCACTTATGCATAAAAGACACGGGCCTGGATCCTGTTCTGTCATCATGCAGGAATAACTATGGAGCAGCTCCCTGCTCATAGCAAAGCTCTCGCTGGCATGGCTCCAGGGGAGATCAAACCGTGGCCCAGACCAGGACCAGGCTGAAAGGTTCAGCTTTCCCAAGGACAGGTCTCTAGCCCTGGGCCTTTCCCTTCTCCAATTCACATCCATGGCAAAACTGCTGTGGCTGAGCCCCTCCTGCTCCACGTTTTGTGCAAATAGCATCCACAGCTTCGCCTCCTTGAGCCTAACGTCCTGTGACAGGCGACCGAGGCACACAGGGCAATGGTTACTCCCTCCACAATCACACTTCGTTACAGGAGCTGTTTAATTAAGCACACTCCTTTTGTTCTCCTGCGCAGCCATTTCTCACAGCAGAAGAGTCAACGTCCCATTTTTCCTATAAACACATTTCTTCACAGCTACACTTAATGGTGCGTGTGACTATTATGTACACAGTGTTTGTAGCAAGAGAGATTTCCACCAGCCAGAGTACTTTTTCCTCTACAACAGTTGGTTATAATAAGACCTTCATTTGTCTCCATGATTTTCCCACCATCATGGAAAATCAGTAGGACCACTACTGAATGGGCAAAAGCAATTGGTGACAGACAGGGGGGACAAGGCTGAACTCCTCAATGAGTTCTTTGCCTCAGTCTTCCTAAACGAGGGACAAGACAAGTCTCACACTGTAGAGAGGCAACAGCTGGGTGCCAGACTACCAAGCGTTGACCCTGAGATGTTGCAGAGTCACTTGGAAGGACTGGATGTGTTTAAGTCAGCAGGCCCGGACGAGCCCCATCCGGGGGTACTGATGTCATTGCACAGCCACTGCCAAGAATATCTGAGCACTCGTGGCTCACGGGACAGGTCCCAGAGGACTGGAAAAAGGCCAATGTGGTCCCTATTTTCAAGAAAGGGAGGAAGGAGGATCCAGGCAACTACAGACCAGTCAGTCTCACCTCCATCCTTGGCAAAGTCTTTGAAAAGATTATTGAGATAATAATAATCTTATTATTAAGATTATTAATTATTAAGATTATTAAGATCACTCATCATGGTGTCCTGTGACCAGTGGGGTCCCCCAAGGCTCTGTCCTTGGACCCATATTGTTCAACATCTTCATTAATGATGTGGACACTGGAGTCAGGAGTGGACTGGCCAAGTTCGCCGATGACACCAAACTTTGAGGCAAAGCATCCACACCAGAAGATAGGCAGGTGACCTGGACAGGCTCAGCAAATGGGTGGACGAGAACCTGATGGTGTTTGACACCGAAAAATGCAAGGTCCTCCACCTTGGGAGGAAAAACCTGCAACATCCTTATAGGCTCGGCAGTGCTACGCTGGCTAGCACTATGGAAGAAAGAGACTTGGGGGTCATCACTGACCACAAGATGAATGTGAGCCTTCAATGTGATGCTGCGGCTAGTAAAGCGACCAAAACACCGGCTTGTATCCATAGATGCTTCTCAGGCAAATCCCGGGACGTCATTCTCCCCTTGTACTCGGCCTTGGTGAGGCCGCAGCTGGAGTACTGTGTCCAGTTTTGGGCCCCACAATTCAAAAAGGATGTGGAGAAGCTTGACAGGGTCCAGAGGAGAGCCACGCGCATGATCAGAGGTCAGGAAAACAGATCTTACGATGACAGGCTGAGAGCCATGGGGGTCTTTAGCCTGGAAAAGCGCAGGCTCAGGGGTGATCTGATGGCCACCTATAAGTTTATCAGGGGTGACCACCAGGATCTGGGGGAATGTCTGCTCACCAGAGCACCCCAAGGGATGGCGAGGTCGAACGGTCATAAACTACTACAAGACAGTTTCAAGCTGGACATAAGGAAGAATTTCTTTACTGTCCGAGCCACCGAGGTCTGGAACAGCCTTCCATCGGAGGTGGTTCAAGCACCTACATTGAACACCTTTAAGGGCAAATTGGGTGCTTATGTTGCTGGGATCCTGTGACCCCAGCTGACTTCCTGCCCTTTGGGTGGGGAGCTGGACTCGATGATCTCCCGAGGTCCCTTCCAGCCCGAACATCTGTGAAATCCATGAAATCTATGAAATTAAGGCTCATATATGTGAGAGCCCAGCAGGAAAAATTATGCTGAGGGGACACCAGCACGGGTTCATAGCAGGTAGATCATGCCTGACTAATCCAGTCTCTTTCTATGACCAGGTTACGAAACACCTGGACACAGGAGTAGGGGTAGATATCATTTACTTAGACTTCAGGAAGGCCTTCGATACAGTATCCCACTCCATACTGGTGAACAAGCTAAGAGGCAGTGACTTGGATGATTACACAGTCCGGTGGGTGGCAAATTGGCTAGAGGGTCGTACCCAGAGAGTGGTGGTGGACGGGTCGGTGTTGACCAGGAAGAGAGTGGGCAGTGGGGTCCCACAGGGCTTGGTCCTTGGACCGATACTCTTCAATGTCTTCATCAGTGATTTGGACGAAGGAGTGAAGTGTACTCTGTCCAAGTCTGCAGATGATACAAAACTGTAGGGAGAAGTGGACACACTGGAGGGCAGGGAACAACTACAGGCAGACCTGGACAGGTTGGACAAATGGACAGAAAACAATAGGATTCATAGATTCATAGATTCATAGATGCTAGGGTCAGAAGGGACCTCAATAGATCATCGAGTCCGACCCCCTGCATAAGCAGGAAAGAGTGCTGGGCCTACATTACCCCAGCTAGATACACATCTAACCTTCGCTTGAATACCCCCAGGGTAGGGGAGAGCACCACCTCCCTTGGGAGCCCGTTCCAGACCTCGGCCACTCGAACTGTGAAGAAGTTCCTCCTAATATCCAATCTAAATCTGCTCTCTTCTAGCTTGTGGCCATTATTTCTTGTAACCCCCGGGGGCGCCTTGGTGAATAAATACTCACCAATTCCCTTCTGTGCCCCCCTGACGAACTTATAGGCAGCCACCAGGTCGCCTCTCAACCTTCTCTTGCGGAGGCTGAAAAGGTCCAGTTTCTCTAGTCTCTCCTCATAGGGCTTGGCCTGCAGGCCCTTAACCATACGAGTGGCCCTTCTCTGGACCCTCTCCAGGTTATCCGCATCCTTTCGTGAAGTGCGGCGCCCAGAATTGCACGCAGTCCTCCAGCTGCGGTCTGACCAGCGCCCGATAGAGGGGAAGTATCACTTCCTTGGACCTTATTTGTCATGCATCTGCTGATGCACGATAAAGTGCCATTGGCTTTTCTGATGGTTTCGTCACACTGCCGACTCATGTTCATCTTGGAGTCCACTAGGACTCCAAGATCCCTTTCCACCTTCCGTGCCACCCAGCAGGTCATTTCCTAGGCTGTAGGTGTGCTGGACATTTTTCCTCCCTAGATGCAGCACTTTGCATTTCTCCTTGTTGAACTGCATTCTGTTGTTTTCTGCCCACTTGTCTAACCTGTCCAGGTCTGCTTGCAGCTGTTCCCTGCCCTCCGGCGTGTCCACTTCGCCCCATAGCTTAGTGTCATCTGCAAACTTGGACAGAGTACATTTCACCCCCTCGTCCAAGTCGCTGATGAAGACATTAAAGAGTATCGGTCCAAGCACCGAGCCCTGCGGGACCCCACTGCCCACACTCTTCCAGGTCGAAACCGACCCATCCACCACAACTCTCTGGGTGCGACCCTCCAGCCAATTCTCCACCCACCGGACTGTGCAGTCATCCAAGTCACAGCCCCTTAACTTGTTCACCAGTATGGGGTGGGATACCGTGTCAAAGGCCTTCCTGAAGTCCAAGTATACGACATCCACCCCTCCTCCTGCGTCGAGGCGTTTTGTGAATTAACAAGGATGTGATTTAACAAGGAGAAATGCAAAGTGTCAGTGCACCTAGGGACAAAAAATGTCCAGCACACCTACTGCCTAGGAAATGACCTGCTCGGTAGCACAGAAGCAGAAAGGGATCTTGAAGTCCTAGTGGACTCCAAGATGAACATGAGTCGTCAGTGTGATGAAGTCATCGGCAAAGCTAATTGCACTTTATCGTGCATTAGCAGATGCCTGACAAACAGAACCACGGAGGTGATACTTCCCCTCTATCAGGCACTGGTCAGGCTGCAGCTGGAGTACTGTGTCCAGTTTGGGGTGCCACACTTCAAGAGGGATGTGAATAACTTGGAGAGGGTCCAGAGAAGGGCCACTCGTATGGTTACGGTCTTGCAGGCCTAATGTCTATGAAATCTATGAAATCCTATGAGGAGAGGCTAGGGCACCTGGACCTCTTCAGTCTCCACAAGAAAAGGTTGAGAGGCAACTTTGTGGCTGCCTATAAATTCATCATGGGGGCACAGAAGGGAATTGGTGAGACTCTACTCACCAAGGCATCCCTGGGGGTCATAAGAAATAATGGCCATAAGCTAGCAGAGAGCAGATGTAGACTGGACATTAGCAGGAACTTCTTCACAGTTAGAGTGGCCAAGATCTGGAATGGGCTCCCAAGGGAGGTGGTGCTCTCCCCTACCCTGGGGTCTTCAAGAGAAGGTTGGATGGGCATCTGGCTGGGGTCATCTGAACCCAGCGCTCTTTCCTGCCCAGGGCAGGGGGTCGGACTTGATGATCTATTGAGGTCCCTTCCGACCCTAACATCTATGAATCTATGGAAGTCTCCATCACTTCCATACTTCTGTGGTTTGCCTTGGTACAATTTCCTACTGATGGTTGGCCAACAATTGCTAGAACAAGTGTAAGACAACAGCTAGATGGGACTTGCCCTGCAACATTATGAAGCGATAAGGCACAACAACACATTTTACTAGCTGAGACCTACATAGAGCTGTGTATAACCTCGAGTTCACCGTAATTCACATTACCCTAGGATGTGGATAGATGTCACAATTATGCCTGTGTGGAAAGACAGCAATATAAGTTGCTATGATGTACATTTGATGCCTGTGGGCTTCTACTGAGCTAAAAGTCTAGGAAACCATTGCGAATTTAACCTTGTTAAAGCTTTCGTGATTTAGCTCACTTGAGTCGCTATAGGAGTACACACTGGTAAGAGTTCCACATAACACAGGGTACAAACTCCTGGGCTGCTGTTCCCTGTTACAGTGGTTGGAAGTTACCTCTGCCGATACAGCCTTTGAGGGCTCGTTTTCACCCTGGTGTGAAGTTACGTCTGATTTCCATTCTTTAAAAAAGAAATGGAAATGGTGGTGTTGAAAGGCTGGAGGGAGGTTACTAATGGAGTTACTATCTTGAAGCTAATTGTATTTAATGTTTTCCTTCAAGGCCTCTGCACAAGAAGATGAAATTTGAGGATGACACACATTTGCAGGCACTATCAATGCAGAGAAGGGTCATAGCATTGGAGAGGAACAACTAAATGACCCTGAAGGCTGGGGTAATACCAATGGGAAGAAATCCAATTATACCAAGTGCATGATCATGTATTTAGGGACTAATAACAAGAATCGCTGCTCTAAAGTGGGTGTTCATTAGTTAGAAATGAAACATGGAAAATGAGGGCTGGAAGGGACCTCAGGAGGGCACATCTAGTCCAAACCCCTGCTCCAAGCAGGACCAGCCCCAACTACATCATCCCAGCCAAGGCTCTGTCCAGCCGGGTCTTAAAAATCTCTAAGGATGGAGAGTTCACAACCTCTCTGAGTAACCTGTTCCAGTGCTTCACCACCCTCTTAATGAAAGTTTTTCCTAATATCCAACTTAAAATTCCCTTGCTACAATTGGAGCCCATTGCTTCTTCACTTGAGATCGCTGCTCCTTAAAATGATAGAGGAGGGGAAAGATATAGGTGTCTTAATTGATAGCAGGACAACTATGATCCTTCACTTTGGTGTGGCCATGAAAAAAGTTAATGTGATCCAAAAATGTTCCAGGAAAAGTATTTCCAGAAGAGTTAAGGAAGGATTAATGACATTATACAGGGCATTTTCATGACCATCTCTGGAATACTACATGGTATTAGTCACTCAGTTTCAAGAGAGGTGATTCAAACTGGAGTACGTACAGAAAAGGCCAATTAGGATGCTCATGGGAAGGGGAAGCCTGTAGTAGAAGATGCTAAAAAAGCTTGGTGTGTCTAGCTTAGAAAAATAAATGGTGAGAAGGTATCTGATTTCTGTCTACAAACACATCCCAGTAGTTAAGCATCGGGCATGGGAAGGAGCTGCGGAAAATAAGGACCAATGGCAGCACAAAAGCAAATGAGTATAAACCGGCTGTGAGTTGATTTAGGCTGGAAATTAAAAGCAAATGTTCCAGTTGTCACAGCAGGAAGGTCCTGGGTCCCGATCAGGGGAGAAGCAACAAGAACTATTAGCAAATGGAGGCTAATCAGGGTGTGAAAGGGATCGTGTGATGTGGCGTGGCTGTCTGGGTCTGCAGGACATGGGACTTAGTCATCTCAGAGGCTTCTCTGTTCCCATGCTCCTGTCCTTGAGTTGCAGCAAGGGAAGTTGAGGTTGGATATTAGGGAATTTTTCTCACTGGGAGGGTGGTGAACTACTGGAATAGGTAACCCAGAGAGGTGGTGCAGCCTCCGTCCTTGGAGGTGTTTAAGACCTGGGTAGACAAAGCCTTGGCTGGGATGATGTAGTTGGGGCTGGTCCTGCTTGGAGCAGGGGGTTGGACTAGACGTGACCCCCTGAGCTTCCCCCAACCCTCATTGTCTGTGATTTTAAAGTGATCTCACAGCTGGGCACGTGGTCTGGTGTGTAACATGCACAGTGCAAATCACACACCACGGTTAGACACAACACCCACAAGACACTAGCAAGAAGTGCTTCCTAGACCCCTCCAGGGGATAAAATAAGGACATTCATTTTCACCTCTCAGCTACCTGAACTGAATATATACTCCCTGGAGAAGCACTATTTTATAATCATTCAGTGCCCAGCAAAAAACAGGCTACTATCCCCTCATTTGCTGTGCGTGCTAGTTCTCGTATAAGTCAAATTGGGGGTCTGATACTCGTGGCATGAGTGGTCTCATTAGACTGTGTCTGGATGGGTGACAACAGGATTCATGTTATGCATACAGTTCCCAGAAGGGCTGTCAGATGCATTTCAACCTGCTGGCTAGGCAAGGAGGGACACCCAAACACTGCCTGTGTTTTCCACGAAGAACAGATTTTTATGAATAACAGAAATCTTCCAACCAGCTCTCGCCACCACTTGGGCCATGCAAGCCCTGCTCTCGCTCTGGAGGAATGAGCCCTAACGAGCTGGTCTGACAGTGGTCTGACGTGAGAGGTCAAGGCCTGGCTGAGCTGGGGGTCCAGGACCACCTTCCCAAAATGTTCACAAGTGACCATTCTCGCGCCCTCCAGCTCTGGTTCCCACAACAGCTGGTCTCACCCCTATTCACATGAACAAAGACATAACAGAGACACAGGAAATGGTTTTGGGGGGGGCCACTTGTGTGAGCACGAATTTCAGGACCGGATCACAGACCAGCTAGGACGACGTCTAGAGCTGATAAACTATTTGCATAGACGAAGGACGTTTCATTAGGGAGATGAGCCAAGGCCCTGGGGGCTCGACAGGAACCTTCTTGTTGATTTTGGGGGATTTTCGATCAGGGCCTCTGTGCCAGTGGTTTGTAAAGGATGGAAACAATTTCCATCCTGTCCTGAAGGTCTAAGTTCTGCCTTGTTTTCTAGGGGACCATGGGAAAATGTGTCCAAAAGGAAAATAAAAAAGAATTTCTCCAAGGCTTTTTATTAAGTAGAACTCCCCTCCCCCCATCAAAAGCAATTACGTCTTTTTTTCCAATGCCTGGACTCCACCAAACCATCCGCAGCTGTTCCCTGGTCCATCACAGTTTGCCAGGTAAGGATGGCCGTGCGATATTGTTTGATACCCTTCCACATGACCATTAGAAAGTGACATCTCCTCCAATCCATCCCTTTATGTGGAAAATACGCTATGCAGGGAAATGTATATATTTTTTAGCATTATGGAAGCACCAAAAGAAGGAAACATGACACCTATGCAATCTTTCCTCACTTCATTAAGGAGCAAAGCCAAGGGCTATTCAACTCCCAGGAGCTGAAAGCAAGAGTCCCCTTGGGAGAGCTCTGCCATGGCTGCTCTCCATGAGCCAGTGCCCGTGTGTAAAGCTCTCTGCGAACCACCCTGCACTTCTGCTGCAGAACACGTGCCAAACTCACACCTTGCTCTAGGCCTGGGAGCAAGGTCGTGTGCGTTTGTTTTGCACCTCGTTCACTGGTACAGGATAAAATACTGGACTTAATTGGAGAGTTTAGCAGGGAAACAGACTCCGGTTGCATTCTGAAGTTGGGAAAGACTGGATTCCAACCCCCCTCCCATTCCCCCAAATTAATTGAGGTCCATAAAATTGCTGATTGTGTTTTAGACCCACCACTGGCTTTCTCATGACCTCTTGCACATGCAGTCAGTCACAACACTGAGCAAGGGAGTGCTATGGAGTCATGTGAGGTCTACATGGCGAGGGCAGGTTTGCCATGTCTGGGAAAGCACCATGAAGCAGGTCCTGCCTTTTCGCTCCTGCTTTCCATGCCAGCTCCTAGAAAGAAGGCAGTGCACTTTTCTGGGTGCAACAGAGATGGTGCGTCCAGGCACAGCACCATGGGGGCTCAGGCTGCTTCGCCTTGCTCTTTGGAGATGATGTGGGTAGGCCAGGGTCCCCAGGGACCCTCCCTGCCAGGACGCTGACAGCACAGATCTGCCATCAGCTCTGCCATCTGGAAAAGCCCGTGAAAGCACTTCTGGCAGGACAGACCCTTGTGCAAAGTCTCACTGCAAGGGGCTGTGAGGGAGGTCCCTGGTTTCCTGGCCATCGGGTCTAACTGCTGACCTTGGCCCTTTTTCTGGTGGGTGGATAGTGAAAACCTCTCTGTCTTGTGTGCCACTGCCTGGCAAGAATTGCTCCTCTGAGGACTATCACGGCAAGTTCCACTTGCAAACTGGTGGCATGGCATGACCTCATATCCTTCAGAGCCTGGATCATATGCAACCCCTGCTCCTCACTTTGGGACCCAGGGCTTTCCCTACATGCCCGGGGACCTGGGAAGTTCTTGCTTCTCCTACACTACAACAGTCTTGCAGGGGAAGAGGCACATGGGGAGCAGAAGCATCAGCCTGAGTGGGGGACAGCGCAGCGCTATGCCACAGCCTGTTCTCCAGTGGTTTTCATGGCAGAGTTACCTTCCTTATGTCACCTTTGGCTGCTGCCACGATAAAGCCTGAGAGCAGGAAATCCTCTGGCTGGAGCACACACAGTAAAAACTGTGCATAAACTGCTGGGAGCAGACAATGGGCAGCAAACAGCACCAGACATTTTCCAGGTGATTTTTGCTTAAAGGAATATTCTGCTTTTTTTTCTTGTGGGCATTAACAAAGGCCACGGCATGTGGGTAACTTCACAAGGGTCTTCCCGTCATCTCTGAACCACTTCTCTCATGCTTTCTGCCTGGGCTTATCGGATAGACTTGTATACAAAACACACATCAAAACCTCAATCCACCAGCCTTTTACTGCAGCAGTGGGAAATAAACCCATCCCATGAACTGCCTGTATTGCCACGCAGGAAAGCTGCTTAACACGGTGACAAAATAAGAGCCCATGGAAATGCCCTCATGACCCATGGATCACCTCTTGGCTGTTTGTGCAATGCATAATGCATTGCTAAGCCAAGATCCAGGCAGCTTGTGCACGTGAAGGAGCAGGAGGTGTTCGGCCCTGCACGGTGAGCTGGGAACAGCCCCATGGGGACTCTGACTCCATCCGGCCACAGCGAGAGTGCTCACTTACGTGGGGTTGCTGCACTGGCGCTCCGCGTTTTGCACGCCAGTGCCACACGTCCGTGAGCAGCTCGCCCAGGAACTCCAGGCTCCCCAGCTGCCGTCGATGGCGTCGGGACGGAAGCCCACTGGCACGCACTCCCCATTGAAGCACCACTGCGAAGCAACACACAGAGTGAGCACAGTGAAGGGTTAGCAGCTGTACAAGGTGCTCCCTGGACACACTGGGAGCCTGGAGTGAGAAACCTCTCAGAGGGCAACCTGTCTTTGAAATACAGATACTCGCTGAGGATTCATAGCTGTGTTTGCACCCAGTTGTGAGCTGGGCAGCTTGGTGTATCCCAGGGGAGAGGTCTTCTGACCCCAGCTGTGCTCCCATAGCTCACAGGGAAAATAAGAGTGGGGATACATGCTTAGTTTAGGATTTGCTGGCAGGAACAAAGCTCCCTGGTGCCCTGGACCTCTGGGCAGCATCTGGACAGTTTGCATTTCACGCCCAAGACATTAGCTTTGCCTTTGGTTTCTACAGGAAAGCTCCAATGTAGCTTAACTAAGGAGAATGGGTGAGATGGCAGACGTTACAGGCAAATCCTCTGGAGCCCTTCAAAATCAGCAAAGCCTGGACCAGGAGGGGGAGGGGAAGATGCGCTCACAAGATCTTTATGCTGTTTAATGCTACCTGGGGCCGCTGTTCCAGACTCAACGTGCAGCTCAGAGCAGCCCTGGGGGTGCTGGCAGTAGCCTATGAAGGATCGTGGCTCCCTGCTCCTTTGCCTTCGCAGGGCTGCAAACACCAGGAGACGAGGCCAGGCTGCTCCTAAAGCTCCTTGTTTGCTTTGCTGCTGCCCTGGCATCTCAACAGGTGGAACAAGAGCCTCCATCAGGCCTTTTCCTCTCCTTGGGACTTGGCCCAGGAGGGCAACAGCTGCCAGAAAAACCCATCTGAGAGCAGAACAGGCTCTGGCTCTTATGCATCTTAATGAGCTGCTGCTTTATGCATTTAGGTCTCATCTATCTCATTGGTCTGAGGCAATGGGGGCTTTGCCAGGGTTTGGGCTGCCTGCAGTCAGCATTCCCACTCATGCGTGGCTGGGACACGCAGGCTTTTCCTATTCCCCTTTAAAGCCAGGAGCACAACCCCCTGCATCTCTTCTCCCTTTTCCTGGCTGCGCTGACCCGTGTGCACAGAAAGATGGCACACCTGTATGTACATGTCCTTCCACCCTAGCAGAGCAGGGCAGGCAGGAGCAACACAACAGACCCCTGTGGGGCAATAAGCACAGGCTGGTTTAATTATCTCCAGTACAGGACGTATAAGCCATTCTCAGATTAAGCCGACTGGACATGTCCACTCTGCAGCTGCTAACACCTATTCTGTGACTCGCCGCCCCGCTGCTGGCTCTGTGCCCGACAGCCCATTGCCCCTGAGGTCCTCCCAGCTGGAGCGTGAGCCAGGTGATTGCCTGGAGTTACCTTGTTCTCCCCACACTTGGTGCCGTCCACAGCCGCGTCCAGCTTCGAGTGGCACGTGTTGCCCACCGTGCACCAGAGTGTGTTGCAGACGCTCTGCAGAAAGCAAGCGGACATGGGGAGGGGTTAACGACAGCTTCACGCTCCCAGCTCCCATCAGCCCAGTTTGAAACAGCCCACTTCCTCGGACCTCACGGATCAGCAAAGACCTGACCTCAGTGGCTGTTTGGTCTGCAACCCCTGCCCCTTCCCTGTTGCCCTTTCCTCTTCCAGTTTGGACCTTGGCTTCCCCTTTCCCCTTTGCCATGGCTGCAGTGACCCCGGGCTTGAACTTCCAGGAGAATCTGCCATCAGTTTGGCTCTGTGTGCTGCTCCGGGGAGCTGAAGGCTCCACACACAAACCTCCCTTCTGATTCAGCCAAGACAACCAGCCAAGGGTCAGGGAGGATCTAGTCAGGGAACTTCTGGAGGGACTGGATGTCTTTAAATCAGCGGGTCTGGACGATCTCCACCCCCGAGTGCTGAAGGGAATTAGCTGCGGTCATTGCGGGACCCCGGCATGGCTGTACGAGCACTCGTGGTGCTCTGGTGTGGGGCCAGAGGAGTGGAAAAGGGCCAATGTGGTTCCCACCTTCAAAAAGGGGAGGAAGGAGGACCGGGGAACTAAAGGCCAGTTAGTTTTACCTCGATCCTGGGGAAGCTTTTTGAGAGAATTATCCTGGCGCATGTCCCTGAGGGGCCGGGGGAGAGGTCATGCTTACGGGCAACCAACGCGGGTTCATCAGTGGCAGGTCCTGTCAGACCAACCTGGTGGCCTCTACGACCAGGTCACCAAATCCTTAGATGCACGGGGAGCAGTGGATATAGACTTTCTAGATTTTCGGAAGGCCTTTGACACTGTCTCTCACCCTGTTCTCATCAAGAAACTGGGGGCTGTGGTGTCGACACCCACACAATCAGACGTGTCGCCAACTGGCGGGAGGGCCGCTCCCAGAGAGTGGGGGTGGATGGGTCACATTCGACCTGGAGGGAAGTAGGCAGTGGGGTCCCCCAGGCCTCAGTCCTCGGGCCCGCACTGTTCAACATCTTCATCAGTGACTTGGACGAGGGGGTAAAAAGCACCTTGTTCAAATCTGCTGATGACACTAAGATGTGGGGGGATGTGGGCACGCTAGATGGGAGGAATAGGCTGCAATCAGACCTAGACAGGTTACAGGGGTGGGCGGATGAGAACAGGATGGGATTCAACACTGACAAGTGCAAGGTGCTGCAGAACCAGCACCATACCTACAGGCTGGGGAACTCCCTTCTCATCAGTACAGAGGAAGAAAAGGATTTTGGAGTCATCATTGATGCCAAGATGAACATGGGCCGGCAGTGTGGGGACGCGGTCAGGAAGGCCAACCGCACCTTGTCCTGCATCCACAGATGCATCTCGAGCAGGGCCAGGGAGGTGATCCTCCCCCTCTGTGCGGCACTGGTCAGGCCGCAGCTGGAGGACTGCATCCAGTTCTGGGCGCCGCACTGCAGGAGGGATGTGGACAGCATGGAGAGGGTCCAGAGGAGGCCACTCGCATGATTGAGGGCAGCAGGGCAGTCCCTACGAGGAGAGGCGACGGGACCTGAACCTGTTCAGCCTCCACAAGAGAAGGCTGAGGGGAATCTCGTGGCCTGTTACAAACTAGTCAGGGGGGACCAGCAGGCACTGGGGGAGTCCCTGTTCCCCCGAGCACCGCCAGGAGTGACCAGGGATAACGGTCACAAGCTGGCAGAGGGTAGGTTTAGGTTAGATATCGGGAGGCACGACTTCACGGTCAGGGCGGCTAGGATCTGGAACCAACTTCCAAGAGAAGTGGTGCAGGCTCCTACCCTGGGGGGCTTTAAGACACGGCTAGACAATCACCTTGCCGGGGTCATTTGACCCCAGTACTCCTTTCTGCCACGGTAGGGGGTCCGACTTGATGATCTGCTCAGGTCCCTTCCGACCCTAAAAACTATGAAATTATGAACCACAACATTTTGAACAACAATAGTTTATCTGGAAGGACCTGTCCCTCCATCATCTGGGTGGGGGTCTCTGTGCACAGATTTACAACAGCAGCCCAGGAAGACCCAGCCCCTGCTTACATCCATGTCATCACAGAAGGTGGAATATTGTCCGTACTGCAGCCTGCACTGATGGCTAACGTCGTAGAGGACTCCAGGGGGGACTAAGGGGAAGTCAACCACATCCTTGGCTGGTGGGTCATCCAGACACAGACCCCAGCCCCGACTGCAAAAGGAAACAGGCATGTCAGAATCAAACAGATGTGCATCAACAGAGGGCAAGAAGCAAGCAGGTAAAAGAGCCTCTTCTATAATGCTGGAAGAGGTTTTAGAGGAGGAAGCGCCTCGTATCCTTCTACAAGCCCATCAGGGACTGGTGCAATCATTGTTTGCAAACATTTCTAGCAGTGACCGTTCTTCAGGGCTCTTCACATTTTACACACCTGCCTTCAACATCTGATGTTCTCAGCTCACAAATCATCAGGTGCTGCCCGAGCACGCTCCAGAGCAGGGGAGGGCAATTATTTCAGGCGGAGGGCTGCTTACTGAGTTTTGGCAAACTAGTGAGGGCGGCATTTCCCTCTCCGGCACAGGGAAGCAGGAACAGCCCCACGGGCCCAGGCCAGAAGCCTCTGCTAGGCAGGGGTTTCTAGTTGTGGGAGTAGGACTGGGCAGGCCTTGCTTCTGGGTCCTGCCACCAGTTTCCTCTGGGCCCTACTGCCCCTGGCTCCTGCCATCTTTGACAGGGAGCTAGGAGCAAATAAATGTTAATTTTCAAAAATTTTTAGGGGCCCCACGGGCTGGATAGAATGGCTTGGCTGGCCGGATCTGGCCCCTGGGCCATATTTTGCCCACCCCTGCTCTAGAGCAACACATAATGTGAGGGGTGGGCTGCCTGACTTGAAGGAAAGAAAAATAGCAGGCCATTTCCCTTCTTTCCCCAAATCAGCTCTCATTTTGGAGCCCAGCTCGAGCTCAGTCCTATGGTTTTGAATGTGCCCTCATTTCCCACTGGCAAAGGCAGTTCCCAAATGTTGCCATTGGCATGGGAGATCCAAGGAGGACCCAAAATGTTGGGTTGCAAGGTCTCCAGAGGGCACCACCACCCACAGTCTTTCCCAGGTCACATCTGCAGACTCCCCAGACCTGGGGTGTGTATATGACTCAATTTAATCCGTGAAGTTAGAGTCACTTATGCCAAACTGGAATAAGGCCCAAGGCACTTGGACGAGCTCCAAATAAACCTCCAGGCTTCATGGAGTAGAAGACTGAGCTAGGGGTTTGCAAGGTTTACCAGCACTTACAGTTTACCCCCAGTGCACGTCCTGTAATATACTGCCCAGTTAGATAAGACCTACCCCTGCTAGTATCTTCACCTGGTTCCCTTTCTCCCTGTGCCATATATGAGAATATTGCACCTCTATAGCCATTCCGGGGCACGAGACACCATCATCTGAAACACAGCCAAGGAGTTTTTCCCATTCCCAGCTGAATCATCTCTGCCATGAAACATCGACTTGAGGAGTAAAACTGGCTCATGTGTGGGTCTCAGCCAGTCTAACTGGATGAGATCTCCAGCCGGCACCCAGGCACATCATCCCTATGCTGAGCTGAGCAAGACCCCAGGGGAGAGTGACAGTGTCTCATGCTGTCTTCACTTGCCCGAGGGAAAAAGTCTGTTATCAAACTAGATGTCCCGGTGAGAGTTGGTCAGGTTTTCTATCACAGCGGGATAAATCAAGGAGAGCATCTGAACCTCAGGCCCCATCCTTATGCCTAGAAGGGCCCCACACTTGTCCCCTCTACTCTGTTCACCAGACCTGCTCCTTTAGACTTTATCAGGAGACAGAACTAACTATGAAACGATAAGAATTGATGCCCTCAGTCTGCCCTGTAAATTTTTTCCCTGCAAGAACGTATTGAAGGACAGGGCTCTTGACTTGATTCCTCTTCAGAGGAGACACGTTTTAACCTGGTTGCATTATGTCTTTGCCCTCAATGCTGCTGAAGCAGTCGGTCACACCTTATTTGAAAGCTCTCACACGTCCTTTCACAGCATCTGATGAAGAGGACTTCAGCTCAGAAAAACTCAAGCTTACACACACACACACATGCACGCGCACACACACACTTCGGTCAGTTTATAAGGTGCAAATTGATTCCTTAACTCATGAAATCAAGGGGCCTCTATGCAGCCGAACAATGTGTTTGTTAGGAGAAGCAAACCATGGATCTTCTCCTGAGATGCCCTGTAGCACTGCAACACACCCCACAAGATCTGGCAACACCAACGCCAGAACCAGTGGCCTGTGCAGGATATTGGGAGCTGACCGTATAGAAAGGCTAGACTGGAGACATGACAAAGAAGAGTCCTTAACTCAGGAAACCCAGCCCCATCCCAGTCACTGAGCGGTATCGCTTCTGGCCTCTTTCACGGGAAGGTTTCTGAGAAGAGTCATTGCAGTGTGCTGGCTGCTCTAAGTCAGTGAAGAGGTAAAAGCTCGCAGGCTCCTTCTTATCCCCGCTCTGACCAGAGCAAGGGCTGGTGTCAAGAGCTGCAGAATCATTTCAGCTACAGCCGTGGTCTTTCATCTTTCCTGGACGCAGAGCAACAATATTGAGCAAGTACCACACCACTGGCAGCATCGGAGTTTGCTCTTCCTGCTCACCTGCAGGAACCTGTGTGGTTAGAAAGCAAATTTTCCTAAGGATGAAAGGAACATTGTAGGATCTCACAAGCTTCCTCTGTAGCAGGTTTGTGGCCCTCCACCTGGGATCTCTTGAGCACAACCTTTTACAGAAGCAGGCTGTAGGTTGCTGTGGTCCCTCTGCTTTCCCTGTGGCAGGTTTGAGTGTGATGTCTAGGTGGTGTCAGGGTTGACAGCAGTCTTACATAGAGTTTAGAAGATGATGGATGTGTCTGGGATGGTTTGGACAGAGCTGAGCCTGTGTCAGGCAGGGGGTGGGATAGATGTGACCTCTGGAGCTCCCTTCCTGCCCTGCTTCTCAGTGATCTTCACTAGGGGCTTTGCCATGGCTATCCCAGCACAGCTGCAGCAGAAGGGGCTCAGTGATGGAGATAAACCCTCCGGCTCATGGCACATCAAGTATATCACAGATGTGAGTATGTGGAAGAAGTCGTATCCTGCGGTGTTCCCGTCAGTCCAAGGCATCAGTGTTTATGTTCTCCTTGTTTAAAGCAAATTAAGGAAGTCCAGCTGTGGAGCTGGTGAGGATACTCGTGCATGTCGGAGACCAGTCGTAACAGCTGCACATCAAGTTGTGACAGTGTTTATGTCCGCACAACAGCCAGATATAGACAAAAGCAGCAGCGGTTTGATGAGACGCAGGGAAAAAACCCAAACAGGTTTCAAAGCAGCCCAGCAGGAGGGGGCATGAGCAAAATATTTTGAAGCCAATGTTTACAGGCCTTCCACAGAAATCCCGATGGATGTTTATGTTAGAATGGATTTTAATTCCAGCGAGAAGACGAAAAGTCAGAGATAAAAAAAGAGGTAAATAAAATGATCACAGCTGGTTTTTCCTCCTGCCTTGTGCTTTCATGGTATTGGGAGAGTGATGTAGTCAGATGCATCGGGGTCCTCACTTGGCAACAAATGCAAGTGGGGAGGCAGTTTAAGCATCATGGTGCAGTCTTCTCGGGCAGAGACTCCCAGACCGCTGGTCCTATGGCCTTTCCAAGCCCATAGAGACCTGGCTGCTCGCATAGTCATAGAAGCTTAGAAAATGAGGGTTGGAGGGGACCTCAGGAGGTCACATCTAGTCCAAACCCCTGCTCCAAGCATCATCCCAGCCAAGGCTTTGTCTACCCAGGTCTTAAACACCTCCAAGGATGGAGATGCCACCACTACACTGGGTAACCCATTCCAGTGCTTCACCACCCTCCTCGTGAGAAAGCTTTTCCTAATATCCAACCTCAACTTCCCTTGCTGCAGCTTGAGCCCATTGCTCCTTGTCCTGTCATCTGCCCCCACTGAGACCAGCCCAGCTCCATCCTCTCTGCAACCTCCTGCAGGGAGGTGAAGGCTGCTATTTAATCCCCCCTTGGTCTTCTCTTCTCCAGACTAAATCAGCCCAGTTCCCTCAGCCTCTCCTCACCAGTCATGTCCCCCAGCCCCACAACCAGTGTCATTGCCCTCCACTGGACTTTCTCCAGTGTGTCCACATCCTTTCTGTAGTACGGGGCCAAAAACTGGACACAGGACTTCAGAATCAGCCTCACCTAGTGCAAGACTACTATTTGTTTCCAGCTCCTAGATGGCACAGAAACACCCAGAACTTCACTCCATCCCTTCCTAGGGTTGTCCTATGTGTTGGTTTTACCCACCTTAGGCTCACTACTGAGCTGCAAATGGGCCCAGTGAGAGAAGGCATGGGGTAAACGAGCAGTACAAAAGCCATGCCAGTACCAAGACTCTGCAGAACAGATGTGAGGCTGTTTGATTCCCACTCCAAGTGCCCCACGTGCACCAGGGCGCTCTCAAGTGAGTGTCTCACATGCGTGTGGTCCCTGCTGGGATCAGAATCGGCTGTTCCAGGAAGCCATGCTAACACCTAATCACTTGCCTTGCTTGTTAAAGATATCACAGCTTAGTCAGATGGAGGAAATCTGAAGCGTCCTGACTCTTGGAGGATAAAGCACATGGGAACAGAGCAGCCAGCTGAAACCCAGGTTCCTCCTGCTGGTCCTTTTCACAAGACCTCCCCCAGAAACTGTTGCCCTTGACCTGGAGCTAACTGCCCATGCTGGGAGTGTGGATGCTCATGGAAAGGCCAAGGGCAGAGCAGCCATCTATCAGCCTTTTTCATTCAAACACAATTCTTCTAAGCTTAGCCCATGAAGAAGGAGGCTCTGCACAAAGTCTCTGGGTGAGTTTTTAGATGTGTCACATGCAAAATACTTACGGGAAACATCATGTCACATTGCGGGACACAAAAAGACACGAAAAATAGATTGACTGGGAAAAAAACCAAACACGCACGTGTAAAAGCCGCCAGGGACAGCTTAGACTTGGTTCCTGAAAGCCATGCTAATTGACTGAATATGAGGGTAATGTGCCCACATAACAATGTTACGGGGTCTTACAAGATGGGGCTACGTTTGAAAAGAAAACATGACAACACGGCACCAGGGGCTCTCGGGTTCTCCAAAGCATAACAGAATAGAGCAATAGCCAGGAGATCCTCTTTCACATCCTGACATTGCTTCTAACCCTGTTTTGCTTAGGAAATCGGGAACTCCTTCCTTCCCTCCCCAAAAGGAAAATATGGAGCAAAGGATCCTTTCTGGGGTGAGAGGGGCCATCAGCCTGCTTACCCCCACTTTGGCTCTATGGATAGTTCCTTGTTTCGCGGCAAGATGGTTCTGTCTGCAATACTGTTGCTGGCATCTTGTCTGGTCACACAATCCTCTGTAGCCTTGTGGTTTGAAACCAGATCCTTGGATTGCAATAGTACAACAGACATGCATATAGCAAGAGACTGGTGAGAATCAACCTCAAACCTCCTCATAACCTCATTATCCAAGTCCGAATAGGAGCCACAGCGAGCTCCTGCAGGAGCAGTCATAAACCTGCAACCTCTTATTGCTTCATAATCCACGTCTGTTCACAATGCCCTTGACTCCCACCACTGTGCTCATTCACAGGCAGCAACAGCTTTCCTCCCACCACTTGCTTAATGTAGCCTTGTGCTTTTGTTTGAAAATGAATTACAAGTGAATGCCACTGCTGGGCCCCAAAGGTCCAAGTGACGCCCTGAAGCAACGCAAGATGCACTGCAGTTACCAGGAAAAGCCTGGGCTGACTTGTAGCCGTAAAATGAAGTCATGACCTCAGTTTCCCCACTTAAGGTAAAGGGTCTCGTGAATAAGCATGGCTAGAAAGAGACATTCATGCGTCTTTCTGACCCTGTAAAGGTCTCTGTGAGTAGTCCTCAATGACCTACTAATGCAGATAAAACAGACTATCAGCCACCAGACCTATCAACCTGCCTTATTTGCAGCTACAGACTCTGAACCATGAGAGGTGTAGCTTCTAGCTGCTCTGGGGTTGCTCCTACCGGAGGGGTGCAGGAGAGGTGCATTTCTGCGGCTAGGTCCATACACACCCAGTTGCTATTTCTTGGTCTGCGCATATTCCTCACATCTTATGTTTCTTCTCTCTTTGAACCATCCCGGTCTTCTCCAGGGATAAGCACAGTTACTGAGAGCAGTCTGACACACAACAACAATGCTGGAGGCTAGGAAAAGGCATGGCGGTGCAAGAGCATGGTAGCAGGCTATATGTGCACACGTCATGCCTCAACCATCTTGAGCTGCCTTTATCATTACCAGATGCTGGTGTTGTATTGCCAAACAGACTGCTGACAGGGGAAAGTGTCTCTGCTTTCACTTTAAGACAATGATGCCCAATCTTTTGACCCTGCAGGGCCAAATCCATGGGCTGGATCCCTTGTGGGGTTGGCATGATGTGGTGGGCTCCATGCACCTGGATCTGGCCCCATAACACTTCAGCCTGGTCCAGCAGACACTCTGGTTTCAGTCTGTAAGTGGATTGAGTCAGTTCAACATGACAGAAACAGGGTTTCGGGTAACCTGCCATGAGCCACTTTGACGCCGAACGCAGTGTCCCCTCAGGGCTTTACCTAGATCAACCTGGAACCTGGTTTAGGTTAAATCGGCTCAACTCTCTTGTGCTCTGCGGGGCTCCGGTCAGACACAAGCCCTCCCCGCACAGAAGGATGGCAGGATGTGTCCCTGACCCTTGCCGGCTGCATGCTTTCGGAGGCGGCCGCAGGGGCAAATGCCTGCAGAAGTTCCCGAAAGGGCAACGCGTCTCCCCTCCATTGTACCATGCTGCCTGGGCCTCCCAGACGCATCCAGCCCAGGGGGAACGCGACCACTTAAAACTGCATATATCTTTTTCCATAAGCAGCTTTCCCAGCAGGACAGCTGCCAAGTATGTTGCTTTTAACAGGCTGTTGGGCTGAAATCTACTGTTTCCTTCCAGCAACCTGCTTCTGAGTCTAATTATAGCCAGGACCCCCTGGGGTCTACACTGTACTTCTAGTTGGGATGTCTGGCAATCGAGCCGGGTTGAACTGGCACAAAATAAAGAGCCGATCACGTGACCGGTGGGAATATTAGATTCCCACTGAGAATTTATCTCCATTTCAGGCTTCAGCAAAGTTGCTGCCTGGCAGCTCCAGCGTGGGTTTATTGACTCACGTAAGGGGTAACTTCAAAAGGGCCCTGCAGACCCAGGGAAACAATGCGCTCTTTGCAGTGCGCGGTCAAGCTGTAAGAACCGGACACTCGCAGCATCACCGCACCGCTGCTCTCACTGTCTGATAGGAAACTTCAACCGCAAGAACAAGGAGGGAAAAATAAACCCCCTGCTCTTTGATCTCTCCCAGGCATTGGTTAGCGAGTGAGATGTGCCAGGCATTTAGGAGAGAAGAAGTTAGCTTTGCTGCTTGCTTTAGCAACAGCACGTCCAACAATGACTTCTCTTCTGTTTCAGTGCCACATTGTGCAATGCTCTCTATGCTCCCAGCTCCAAGCTGGCCTCCGAGCTTGTGTGTACACCAGGCTGGGCCATTAGAAGATGGCTTGGCTTTCACTTGGGTATTCTCCTGGCCAGGGCTAGATGGCTGGTTGCTCACGTCTCATTTGCAAAACACGATGGCTTATGTTTGCAAAATTTGCAAACCACCTTTGTTTGGGCAAAGGATGGGGTTGGGAACTCCTGGGGCTGGCTAGGAAACCTGGCCCCTAACGTCTTTCGTGGTTTTGCATCCACATCCTGCCTGCTGTTTGCTATCACAGCTGGGCCAGCAGCCTGGCTCAGCGCAGGTCCAGGACTAGGCTGCCCTCTCACAACCAGGGTTCAAGCTACCAGTGGACAGCTTGGAGCTGGGATTCACACAGTCAGAGGTGGGGCTGTCAATGCACAGGCGATCACCGGGGCCAAGGATGCATAGAGACAAGGAAATTGTGTTCAGTCACCTTACTGACAGCCCTGCACGGCGAGCCTTGATGCTGAGCAGAAGCAGTAAATCTGCATCCAGATGCCTGCAGTAAGCAGAGGCAGAGCGAGCCCTTGCTCTTCAAGCTCTGTTTTCGATGCTGTGAGCACCTTCCCTGACACCCAGCCCAGACCCTTTGGTGGTCACAGTGCCAGATACTCACAGCAAGAAATAAGGCTGGCACCCCAAAGAGCCTAACCTCACTGTGATTTGAACCTCCAGCCGCAGGACCTGAACCCAGGACAGTCTCCACCGATGATCTCATTCACCGCTTCTCCCAGCCGCAGGATGGGTTCTGTTGACTTCAAGAGATGCGTCTTAACAAAATGATTCCCTTGCCATTAAAACAAAACTAGTCCCTACCAAGGATGAGGCAGTGCTTCTGCTGGGTTCACCCGACTTGGTGTCTGAGACCCGGCCCAGCTGAGTGCCGCGGACCCCTTGCAGGCCCCAGCCGCTCAGCCCTGCACAGAGTCAGGCCCAAGGGCTCCAGAGCCAGTTACCCAACTCCTCAGCTGCAGCAGCAGATTATTCTCAGATGCTGTCGCGGGTGCCGTGGAGCTCCCCCTCTTTCCTGAACAGACTGACACTGCAGTTTTCAAGGCAAAGGTTGTTCCAAGCCCATCCAGCAACCCCAAGCCATCAGGGTCTCATTTCTTGGTTCACTCCTTCTTGCTCTCCTGCCAAGCAGTTATTATAATATACTCATGTCTGGGCTCACACCAGGCTTTTCCCTTGCCGGAGGGATGTCACACACAATGAAATACTCCTGATGAAGTGTTTTCTCCCTTTGAAAGCAGAGCTGCCACTGTGGGTGCTGGAGTGGGGAGAGTAGAAAGGGAGCAAAACAGCTGGAAAGGCATCCAGATGGTCCTTCTCTTCCTTGCCACACTTAAAGGCAGTTCAAGGTTATGGTGATCAGCAAATTCCTATCTGGAAAGTGAAAGGGGAAATGACAGGGCTAGGCCAGGTCCTCAGCTGGTGATAGTCAGTAGCTCCACACCATGAGATGGATAGCTCTAGACCAGTTGCACCACTCAGGGGTCAAACCCATCTGAGCTGGGGGGGACCACTGGTGTAGCCAGGCCTTGGGCAGGGCTCACACTTGGGTCTTCTGCAGGGCTGCCCAGTTCCCAGCAGCGCTGCTAAGAGCTGGCAGCTGATGGCGTGCAGCTGTGGCTCCAGTCCCAGCTCCCTGGGGGCGTTCTCCTTCATTGCTCATTTTCCTGGAGTTACAAGGATAAGGTCCTAGATAGGCAAGGCATGGAGCGATGGAGGCAAAAAGGGGCAGGGAGTGAGACGTCCCTTTTCCTCCAGCACGCCAACCGCAATGAGGGTAGAGCCCCAGGAAGCAGCCACTGCAGCCTAGTGCATCCCCCGGCCTGGGAGCCGTGGGCACACTGGAGGAGGAGTATGACTTGGGGAGGGGGTCATGACATCCCTCTGGGGCTGCTGCCTGGGTAGCACAGCCAGGCACTGCTGGGCTGGACTCTAAGTGATGACCAGGGATCCTGTTTTTCTCTGATTTTAAAAAATCCCCAATTTTCGGCTTAAAAAAGGTAACCCCAAATCCACATTTTTCCATGATTACAATGAAACACCACTATATATCTATCTATATATTAGTGGCCTTTCATTTAAATCATGGAAAAATGTGGTTTTTGGGTTACTTTTTTAACCAAAAATAGGGTATTTTTTTTAAATCAGAGAATCCCTGGTGATGACTTAGCCAGAGCAAGCAATCACTGTGTCTTTGTGCCTTTGGAAAGCTGCCCCTGTGTTTTCGGGTGCAATGAGGTGCCATGTGTTCAATGAGCAATCATAGAATCATAGAAAATGAGGGTGGGAAGGGGCCTCAGGAGGTCCCATCTAGTCCAGCCCCCTGCTCCAAGCAGGACCAGCCCCGACTACATCACCCCAGCCAAGGTTTTGCCAAGCTGGGTCTTCAAAGCCTCCAAAGTTGGAGATCCCGCCTTCCCTCCAGGTAATCTGTTCCAGTGCTTTACCACCCTCCTAGTGAGAGAGTTTTTCCTAATATCCAATCTCAACCTCCCTTGCTGCAGCTTGAGCCCATTGCTCCTTGTCCTGCCATCTGCCCCCATGGAGAACAGCCCAGCTCCACCCTCTTTGCAACCCTGCTGCAGGGAGATGAAGGCTGCTATTCAATCCTATTAAATCTCAGTGAACCCCTGTGACCTGAAAACTGCTCTCATACTCATGACAAGCAAAGCAGCATCTCTAGGGCCCCTGTCTGCTGCAGCAGAGGGAGGCTCCATCTTTGCCACAGCCGCAGATGTGCTGCCCTTTTTGACTACCCAGACTTCAAGGCAAAGAGAAAACCACTGGGGTGGATATGAGGTGTCCAGGCTGAGAACAACAGCCTCCTGCATCCATTCCACACCATGTCCAGTATGCGTCTGTGGAGTAGGATACAGGGTGTTTCCCTGCGACATAAGGATGTGTGATGCAGAAAGTTTCCTTCAAATCCAAGGTGCATTGGCAAGTTGGGTTAATACTCCATGAGGTAATGAAATGCACACAAAAAGGCAATCAAAGCCTTGCACGGCTCATCACCCGGCCAGTGAGTTCAGAGCAGCCAGCCAGAGGCAGCCGATGCTTGCTGGTTGGGGTAGGAACGAGGATAGAAGGCTGCACCTGATAAAGGAAATCCACGTCTTTGATATTGTGCTCCCCTTTCAGCCAGGGAAGGAATAACCCTGGTCCTGGTGCCATCCATGGCAAAACACCCAGCAACTTCACCCAAGCCAGGATTTCACTCTCTGCGTTTGGTCCAGCCTCCCCGCCTCGATCCAGAGCGCAGCCAGACATACGAACACATTAACATTCCCAGGGCACCTCAGCCAGCGTGATACTGGACTCCAGTGGGTGCTGCTTTCTGCATCTCTCACTCCAAGACCAGCACCTCAGAAGATTTTGGGGTGTGCAACATTTATTCTGCTTGTCTCTACGCTGCTCTCTGTACCATCCTGTGCACTGAGAGCTGGGCAAGCCCACGGGAATGCGTGGGTTGTGGTGCTTGTAATAGGACAACCTGTCCCATGAAGAGGAAACAGTCAGTCCTGTTCAGAGAGCCCAGCTGCAGGGCATTTGGATACCGAGAGAGCTTAAAACCTGGTTGGAGAGAGTGGAAGAGGAAGGCAAGCTGTGGGCTGAGGAGCCAGGCTATTTTGCTGAGTCCAGGGCAGGACAGCAGGATTTTATTTTGCTTTTGTTGGTTTTAAAGCTGCTGTTTGATTTGGGAGGCTGCTCTAGAATACCAGACGCAGCTGCTCCCCATTGCACCAGCCATGACCATGACCTTCCAGTCCCTAGGAGACCTGTGCTGCATTGTGCTCACACGCCCAGGATCTTCCAGTTAAACCTGCTGCTGCCAGGAGTCAGGGCCTTCCTTCCAGCACAGGCAGAAGGAGCCAGCTTTTGCTCCCTTTAGCCAAGCACTTGCCGTTCCCTTTTCCAAGCCCCTAAAATGCAGCAAAATGAAAACCTCAGCTGCACCCCAAGAACGACAACCACACGAAACCAAATGATGAAGCACGTGTCACAGAAAGGCCCACGTCCTCAATGCAGTAAGGGTCACTATGCATGGGTCAGGGTGAAGCCCTTCTCTAGCACAGTTTCTGCCCAACAGATCCTACCCAAGCAAAAATGATCCTATTTCCCCATTTTGATTCTACACAAGTGCTTGGCCTTCCTTTGCTCTCAAATCCTTGCTGAGACAGCCAAGCCAGCCCACCCTCACCCCTGGGGCAGCCGGCAAGAAGAAATTAGGCGCACAGTGTTTTCAGGGACACCCTCGGGCACCCAGATCTCCCGCCCACGTCAGCCATAACATAAGGTCATGGCATTAGCACAGATGTGGAAGGAAGCTTGAAGGAGAGAGAGAGGGTACGGACTTACTCAAGGAACCGTGTGATGTATTCCCTGCTGCAGCGCGACCAGGTGAGTGGAGAGGTGTCATACAGGAGCTGTGGAGACATGACGAAAGGTCTTTTCCCAACTGGCTCACAGTCATTGCCGCTTCCATCATGCTGAATCCCAAAACTGTGTAAGAGCACAGTCCCACAAAGGAGAGGTGAGCCGTACGCCTGCTGCAGCCACCCCTAGCAGATGTACCACCACCCCCAGCCCCGTAATGCTGCGCAGCAGTTCGGGAGACCCCTCGGGCTAAGCTGCTGCTTTGTGAGCTTGAATGCAGCTGGAGCTGATGCCTTGGGCAGTGTAGCTTATGCAGGAGGGCTGAAGACCTGAGTTCAGCCCCTGACCCACTCCCCACAGGGAAGCTGACTTCTCTGCTTCCCCATGCAGACTCACTGGAGACAGGAAGCTTGGGGACACCCCCTCTCACTGGGGGCAGGGCTGGGACCTCTATGCGGTACCGTGATACGGGTGACTAGTCCGTGGTCAGTGCATGGAGGGCAGCGGGCCCCTGGGGGATGTGACAGCCTCCTCCTAGTGCACTTTGCACCAACTTCACCCACATTTCAGGGTGGAGCAGAGTGCTGGGGCAGAGGCTGAGCTATGTCGTGTGTTTGCAGGAAGGAGCCCCGCAGAGCACTGGCTGTGAGTGGTGCTGAGGGACTAGGTTACTAATCAACGTAGCCTCTTCTGCTAGAAAAATCTCTGCGAACAGCTCAGTTTTGGTTGTAATTTAAAATTTGGCAGATTGACTATGGTGTCTTTAACTCCAAGGTTTTTTTTGCAAAGAGTCCTGATACTCTCTAGAGCGGAGTTGTCTGGTTACGATTCGGTTGGTCAGACAGTGTCACTTCTGTCCCTGGCCTGGGCAGGCCTACTGTGTCCTGGAGAGTGCATTCAGCCCTCCAGCTCACTTTCTGTGAACAGTAGTGCCAGTGGAGCGCACTTGATCCCACAAAGCCAACGCAAGCAGGGCCTGAGCCCAGCCGATGGGAAGTCACATATAAGTTTGAGATGATGCTGCCTCACCAGTACTTTTTACCCAGCGCTGCCTGGGTCCTGTAGCAAGAAGCCAGGTCAATAGTGGCAAGGCTGCAAGCACCCAAACAGAGCAGGGTCCCAAGGGCTGGCATGCGCTTAAAGGTGGCTGTCTGAGTGACTGTCCAGCCTCCATGGACACAAGAGAGGCCACAGTAACATATCAGGCATCCACCAAGTGATTTAGGAGCCTGAGTTTTTTAGCTACTGTTGCAAATTGTGCCCACAAACAATGAGGTTATTAGCACCAAGATCTGCTTGTGATGATATCAAGAGCAGGGAAGAGGACGGCTCCATTGTACTCTATGTCCCATGGACACAGAGGCTTGCTTCTCCCCTCAGTTATGCTAGTATAAATCAGGAGGATTTCCACTGGATTCAGTTGAATTACTCTGGCCCCCATCCTAGACAAGTGGATCAGACTGGGGCCTGGAGTGGAAGCTTGTCTGGTGAAGCCTGACTGCCTGGGCGGCACAGTGGAAGTCAGAGGCAATTTCCACCTTGCTCGCTACAAATAAATCTTTGCCTCATAGATTTCATAGATTTCATAGACATTAGGGCTGTAAGGGACCTCAGAAGATCATCTAGTCCAGACCCCCGTGTCAAGCAATTGAGAGTTCATGAGCCAGCTGGAGTGGGCAGAGTCACTATCTGACTCCTTCTCCCTACCTGTGGTTCATTGCTTGCTTTCCCAAATGCACAGACTCCTGGCTTAGCCTAGCCCTGATTGCTGCTTTCTCTCTCATAGAAATGCCTGTGCTCAGAGGCATGTATATTAGCTCCTTCTGGGTGCATCTACATGTTCATTAATGCACTTTTGCCGATCCACATTGAATTTAGTACCTCCATTGTGAGGTACTAGAAAAAGGTGCATTAGCAAAAGTGCACTTTTTGTGATGCTTTAATAAGCATTAAAATAGGCTAATGCGCATTAAAACACATGTGTAGACATGTCCAATGTGTACCAAGAAGGGACTCTGCAGGGTCTTGTTCCAAAGGGGAACACAGAAGATGAACTTCAAAAAGCAAGACCAGGAGCTTAAGCCGAGTTTCTGAAGCCAACATTTAATTCAGGAGATCAGTGAAACAAAAGTTTAACGCAACTTGTCAGTGTATTGTGAGATGGCACTTTTCTTAAGGAACATTTCCATTCAAAAAAATGATGAAGAGTTTTATAATAGGCCTCCTTACTACAAACCCAAGTCAGGAAGAGATTGTGAGAATACTACTTTCATTAAGTGTCAGAAAATGTATCCTTAACCAAAGCCAGGCAAGTAGAACATACAAACGTTGCAAGGAACACTTAAAAACATGTGATGTTTTCCCAGACCTATGCTATTTAAAAGAGCTTTCCAAAGGTCAATTGTACTAAACCCACAGTGAAGTTCAGGAGGACTAACTCTATTTAATTTAATGGAATCTGGGAGACACAGACAGCAAAGTCCCACCGCTCACGCAGGTTTCTAACCTGTGTACAGGACCTCCACCTGACGCAGGAGGTACATGGTCCCACTAGGGGGAATGCCTTACTGGATCTGGTATTGGCAACGGGGGATGACATAGTAGGGGACCTACAGATCGGTAGCCATCTGGGGGACAGTGATCACCTAAAAGTACAATTCAACATAAGGCGTCGAGTGGGTAAGGTAACTAGTAGGGTGAACGTGCTGGACTTTAGGACAGCTGATTTCAGTGAACTCAGGCGATTAGTGAAGGACGCACTGCAGAGTAGTAGTTTTGAAATGATGGGAGCCCAAGAAGGGTGGCTGTGCCTTAAGGAAACTATCCTTCGAGCACAAAGCGAGATGATCCCCGTGAGAGGTAAAAGAGGGAAAGGGGCCAGGAGGCTTCCCTGGCTGACCAGAGAAATCCAGGGCAGACTAAGGGCCAAAAGGGGAGCACATAAAAAGTGGAAACAGGGAGAGATCACCAAAGAGGAATATACCTCTTCTGCTCGTGCTTGTAGGGAGGCAGTTAGACAGGCCAAAGCTACCATGGAGCTGAGGATGGCAACCCAAGTAAAAGACAATAAGAAATTGTTTTTTAGATATATAGGGAGTAAAAGGAAGGCCCAGGGAGGAATAGGACCCCTGCTAAATGGGCAGAAACAATTGGTGACGGACAGAGGGGACAAGGCTGAACTCCTCAACGAGTTCTTCGCCTCAGTGCTCCTAAGCGAGAGGCACGACAAGTCTCTCACGGGGAGTGTAGGGAGGCAGCAGCAAGGCACCAGACTGCCATGCGTGGACCCTGAGGTGGGGCAGGGTCACTTGGAGGAACTGGATGCCTTTAAGTCGGCAGGCCCGGAGGAGCTCCATCCGAGGGTACTGAAGGCACTGGCCGACATCATTGCAGAGCCACTGGCGGGAATATTTGAACGCTCGTGGCGCACGGGTCAAGTCCCGGAGGACTGGAAAAGGGCCAATGTGGTTCCCATTTTCAAGAAGGGGAGGAAGGAGGACCCGGGTAACTATAGGCCAGTCAGTCTCACCTCCATCCTTGGCAAAATCTTTGAGAAAATCATCAAGGCTCACATTTGTGAGAGCCCGGCAGGACAAATTATGCTGAGGGGAAACCAGCACGGGTTCGTGGCAGGTAGATCGTGCCTGACCAATCTAGTCTCTTTTTATGACCAGGTCACAAAACGCCTCGACGCAGGAGGAGGGGTGGATGTCGTATACTTGGACTTCGGGAAGGCCTTTGACACGGTATCCCACCCCATACTGGTGAACAAGTTAAGGGGCTGTGACTTGGATGACTGCACAGTCCGGTGGGTGGAGAATTGGCTGGAGGGTCGCACCCAGAGAGTCGTGGTGGATGGGTCGGTTTCGACCTGGAGGGGTGTGGGCAGTGGGGTCCCGCAGGGCTCGGTCCTTGGACCGATACTCTTTAATGTCTTCATCAGCAGCGACTTGGACGAGGGAGTGAAATGTACTCTGTCCAAGTTTGCAGATGACACTAAGCTATGGGGCGAAGTGGACACGCCGGAGGGCAGGGAACAGCTGCAAGCAGACCTGGACAGGTTAGACAAGTGGGCAGAAAACAACAGAATGCAGTTCAACAAGGAGAAATGCAAAGTGCTGCATCTAGGGAGGAAAAATGTCCAGCACACCTACAGCCTAGGAAATGACCTGCTGGGTGGCACAGAAGTGGAAAGGGATCTTGGAGTCCTAGTGGACTCCAAGATGAACATGAGTCGGCAGTGTGACGAAACCATCAGAAAAGCCAATGGCACTTTATCGTGCATCAGCAGATGCATGACAAATAGGTCCAAGGAGGTGATACTTCCCCTCTATCGGGCGCTGGTCAGACCGCAGCTGGAGTACTGCGTGCAATTCTGGGCGCCGCACTTCACGAAGGATGCGGATAACCTGGAGAGGGTCCAGAGAAGGGCCACTCGTATGGTTAAGGGCCTGCAGGCCAAGCCCTACGAGGAGAGACTAGAGAAACTGGACCTTTTCAGCCTCCGCAAGAGAAGGTTGAGAGGCGACCTGGTGGCTGCCTATAAGTTCATCGGGGGGCACAGAAGGGAATTGGTGAGTATTTATTCACCAAGGCGCCCCCAGGGGTTACAAGAAATAATGGCCACAAGCTGGAGGAGAGCAGATTTAGATTGGATATTAGGAGGAACTTCTTCACAGTTCGAGTGGCCAAGGTCTGGAACGGGCTCCCAAGGGAGGTGGTGCTCTCCCCTACCCTGGGGGTCTTCAAGCGAAGGCTAGATGTGTATCTAGCTGGGGTAATGTAGGCCCGGCACTCTTTCCTGCTTATGCAGGGGGTCGGACTCGATGATCTGTTGAGGTCCCTTCCGACCCTAGCATCTATGAATCTATGAATCTATAAACTGAAATCATTTCTAGGCATCTGTATTCATTTAAATAATTCACCCTCCTTATTCAAAGCCTAGCTTGAACTGGGCCTGTTCATTTCCAGCGCCCATTCAGCTTCTGCAGAAATCAGTGCCACTGAGTAGAAACGGACTCTTGGGAACACATGGTTGTTTTTTAAACTTTGGTACTAAGAAAGTCATAACAACTGCATGCCTTGAGCAAAACTTGCAGGGCAAAATTAGATGTAGCTCCCATTGACTTTGGCTTTTTCCCCATGCCCAGTCCCACTTGCCCTTCTTAAAGCTGTGCAGTGCATCTTTCCCTGCCAGAGGTCCCAAAACAGACTAAAGTAGCCCAGCATACCTGTGTCCAAGTTCGTGTGCCACAGTGAAAGCCAAGGGCAGGCCTGTATCCTCATTGATATTGCAGCTTCGGTGGGGCTGGCACATTCCTGACACATGAGACAGACCCAGAGTCTCACACGGCCGGTTCATGGCTGCACAGATGTCTTTCCTTTTACATCCAGGAATGACAGACAAACACACACACACATGCACACATACACACAGCAGATAGGTGGTTTAAATACACTGTCCTCCAAAGTAGGAAAGTTAACTGAGAGTTGAGACGATGGATTTGTCTGGGGTGGTTTGGACAGGCAGGGGTTGGACTAGGAGGTCCCATCCAGCCCCATGACTCTAGGAGTCCATGAAAATAGAACTGAGCAAAACAAGGCTCTGCACATTATGAAGCTGGGCCAGCCACCAGATCACAAGGGAGAGCCTAATCAGTGGAAACCACATGGGATTTGCATTACGGAGGAAGGAGTGAAGCTCTCTGCACACAAGAGGGGCTCTGTTTCAGCTCAGCAGAGTGGAAACCCCTTGCTGCATAGAGGCTGCATGCAACAGGGACGCTCTATCCAGCAGCTCCTAGGGTGCTTGCATTCCCTGGTGTGACATGACATAACATTGGCCCAGCTGTCACACGTACGTAAACAGTGCAAACGCATTGTCACTAGCTAAACAGTGGCAAAGAACAGCTATAGTTTCATAGTTTCTAGGGTCGGAAGGGACCTGAGCAGATCATCTAGTCTGACCCCCTGCCACGGCAGGAAAGAGTACTGGGGTCAAACAACCCCGGCAAGGTGTCTATCAAGCCTCCTTTTGAAGACCCCCAGGGTAGGAGCCAGCACCACTTCTCTTGGAAGCTGGTTCCAGATCCTAGCCGCCCTGACCGTGAAGTCGCGCCTCCTGATATCTAACCTAAACCTGCCCTCTGCCAGCTTGTGACCGTTATTCCTGGTCACTCCTGGCGGTGCTCGGGGGAACAGGGACTCCCTCAATGCCTGCTGATCCCCCCTGACTAGTTTGTAACAGGCCACGAGATCCCCCCTCAGCCTTCTCTTTTGGAGGCTGAACAGGTTCAGGTCCCGTCGCCTCTCCTCGTAGGGCCTGCCCTGCTGCCCCCTGATCATGCGAGTGGCCTCCTCTGGACCCTCTCCATGCTGTCCACATCCCTCCTGAAGTGCGGCACCCAGAGCTGGATGCAGGACTCCCGCTGCGGCCTGACCAGTGCCGCATAGAGGGGGAGGATCACCTCCCTGGACCTGCTCGAGATGCATCTGTGGATGCAGGACAAGGTGCGGTTGGCCTTCCTGACCGTGTCCCCACACTGCCGGCCCATGGTCATCTTGGAGCAATGATGACCCCAAAATCCTTTTCCGCCTCCGTGCTGACAAGAGGGGAGTTCCCCAACCTGTAGGTATGGTGCTGGTTCTTCCTCCCCAGGTGCAGCACCTTGCACTTGTTTGTGTTGAATCCCATCCTATTCTCATCTGCCCACCCCTGTAACCTGTCTAGGTATGATTGTAACCTGTTGCATCCTTCTAGCATGCCCACGTCCCCCCACATCTTAGTGTCATCAGCAAATTTGAACAGGTGCTTTTTACCCCCTCGTCCAAGTCACTGATGAAGATACTGAACAGCGTGGGCCCGAGGACCGAGCCCTGGGGCACCCCACTGCCCACGTCCTTCCAGGTTGAGAAGGACCCATCCACCACTGCCCTCTGGGTGCGGCCCTCCAGCCAGTTGGCGACCCATTGACTGTGTGGGTGTCTACACCACAGCCCCCCAGTTTCTTAATGAGAACGGGGTGAGAGACGGTGTCAAAAGCCTTCCGGAAGTCCAGGAAGACGATGTCCACTGCTACCCCTGCATCTAATGATCTGGTGATCTGATGGTAAAAGGCCGCCGGGTTGGTCTGACAGGACCTGCCACTGATGAACCCGTGCTGGTTGCCCCTAAGCATGCAGTCCCCTGCTGGCCCCTCCTGGATGTGTGCCAACATAATTTTCTCAAACAGCTTGCCTAGGATCGAGGTAAGACTAACTGGCCTATAGTTTCCCGGGTCCTCCTTCCTGTCTTTTTTGAAGATGGGGACCATGTTGGCCCTCTTCCAGTCCTCCGACACCACTCCTGAGCACCACGAGTGCTCGTAAAGCCGTGCCAGGGGACTTGCAATGACCTTGGCCAGTTCCTTTAGAACTCTAGGGTGGAGATCATCCGGGCCGGCTGACTTGAATACGTCCAACCCCCTATGTCCAGAAGACAGATTTTTTCTATTTAATCTCCTAGTGGCCCAGCTAATGAAAGAGCTTGATTAATTAAAAATCCACAGTCTACATTAGTTCCATCTTCTAAATACAGCTGAGGCTGGAAATAATTAAACAATGAGTGGGCAGCGCATGTCTCAGGGGATTACTACAGCCCCAGGTGTGCTGCCATTGAAGCAGAGCCACTTCAGCCACCCAGGAAGAACAGTAACACCCCGGGAGTGCACAGCTGAGAGCATCTTATTTCTGTTACCAAGCCAATGCCCTGGAGAAGAGGAGGGTGTTGGAGGAGATGCCATGCCTAGGAGTTTACTGGGCATTATTGCAGTGGCTTGACTACTGCCAGTGACCGGAGTGCAGTGGCTCAAAGCCATTGGACTGACTGCCTCGGCTGGGAGTTTCAAAGTCGCCAGAAGGAATTTAGTGGCCCAAACCCTTGCAGCTTTGCTAGGAGTGAGGCCCCTTCCCTGAGGCCCCTTTGCAGATCCCCACCTTTGTTCTTAAGGAAAAATAACAAGTGCAGCACAAAGACAAGTGCAAAGTGCTGCACCTGGGCAAAATGACCCACCAACACATCTCCAGGCTGGGGGATGACCTTCGCAGCAGCACAGCAGCAGAAAGGGATCTCGGAGTCATAGTGGACTCTGAGATGAACATGAGTTGTCAATGTGACAGAGTGATCAGCAAGGCTAACCGCACTTTATCATGCATTAGAAGATGCATGACAAACAGGTCCAGGGAGGCGATACTTCCTCTCTATGCGGCAGTGGTCAGACTGCAGCTGGAGTACTGTGTCCAGTTTTGGGCCCCGCACTTCAAGACGGATGCGGAGAATCTCGAGAGGGTCCAGAGGAGACCACTCGTCTGGTCAGGGGCCTGGAGGCAAGGCCTTACGAGGATAGACTGAGGGACCTGGGTCTCTTCAGCCTCTGCAAGAGAAGGCTGAGAGGTGATCTTGTGGCTGCCTACAAATTCGTCGTGGGGGGCAGTAGGGAATAGGAGATGCTCTGTTTACTAGGGCACCCCCTGGAGTAACTAGGAACAAAGGCCACAAATTGATGGAGAGCAGATTTAGGTTGGACATTAGAAGGAACTTCTTCATGGTAAGGGTTGCCAGAAACTGGAACGGGCTCCAAGGGAGGTGGTGCTCTCCCCTACCCCGGGGGTCTTCAAGAGGAAACTGGACAAGCACCTGGCTGGGTTGTCTTACCCCAGTGCTCTTTTCTGCCCAGGGCAGGGGGTCAGACTCGATGACCTACTGAGGTCCCTTCTGACCCAAACATCTCTGAATCTATGAAAGTGAGCATCCTTTCAAGATGGGTTGGCAGGGTTGGCATTGGGGCTGTGCCGAAACCTGGCACCTGGACACCGTAACACTTGAGTAAATACGGACCTGAGCTCTGAGGCCAGCTCCAGGTATTAATGAGCTTGCCCCAAACCATCATGGTGCATTTTCCAGCTGCCCCAGAGCTGTCCACACAAGACGCAACAAAGGAAAATGCATGGCAAATAGCCCCGCAGGGGACCTAGCAAGTGCCCTGTCCCCTGCCGTTTCCAGCACCTCTCTGGCTCAGCAGAGAAGGGGCCCAAGTGCCACACACCTTGTGAGCAGGACGGCCACGTCGTGATGCTGCGGGTGGGAGTCTCCTTTCACATTGATGCTTTTCTGCCACTTGCAAAAGCTTCTCAGGGTGTTGTCGGCGTGGTGGGTGATTTTCAGCTCCTCCTGCCAACAGCAACAAACACGAGGCTGCTGTCAGACTGTCACCCCTTTTGTCACTTGTGGGAGTGCTGGGGCCAGATTCTGCTCTCCATCACACCAGGGTACGATCAAGAACAACCCCTCCTCCCCTTGTCTAAATTACTCCAGATTCACACTGCACAGTTGGGGCCAGATCTGGCATCTTTTCTGCTTCCACTGGATCTGGGATCAGACTGCAGCATTGAATAGTTTAATAATGCAAGTTAAAGTGATGGTGGGAAAACTGTTTTGCTCAGGCTGATGAACCCATGACCAGGACACAGCTGGGGGAACCAGATCAATCAGCTGAGCAGCTTCAGCTTAGCGGAGAATGAGAACTGCAGCTGGGGGACACAAACAACCAGACAGTCACATTCGCGTGCCACTGCTTCTTGCTGGGTTGGTCCCGGGAGACCTACCCCGTGCTGGAAACCAGAGTCAGAAGAGAAGAACATCTTCTGGCTCCACCCTGATTCCCAGCCGCAGCGGGGCCATTGCTGCTCCTTTTAAAGGAAATGCTGCCAAGAGCCAAACCACATGTCCAGATGCCAGTAGCAATGAGGTAGTTACCATTGGCTGCTGGATGGGGCAGGCATGGGTTGCATTTTGCTGGGAAACCTCTATGAATGACTGAACCAACAGCTCCTAATCACAGCGGGGACCAGATTCTTCCATTTCTCTGCTTGTGGATGTCCCTCTGCCTTTAAGTAGTTCACCCGTGCAGCAGCCACAGTCAAGCAATCAGAGCTCTGGTGTCTGGGCTGAATCAGTGCACGTTCTTTCAGGCTACTGAAATCATAGACTCATAGAAAATGAGGGTGTGAAGGGAGTTCAGGAGGTCACATCTAGTCCACCCCCCTGCTCCAAGCAGGACCAGCCCCAACTACATCATCCCAGCCAAGGCTTGGTCTACCCAGGTCTTAAACACTTCCATGGATGGAGAGTCTGCAACCTCTCAGAAACACTGGAACAGGTTATAGGTTCCAGTGCTTTACTACCCTCCTAGTGAGAGAGTTTTTCCTAAAATCTAACCTCAACTTGCCTTGCTGCAGCTGGAGCCCATTGCTCCTTGCCCTGTCATCTGCCCCCACTGAGACCAGCCCAGCTCCAGCCTCTTTGCAGCCCCCCGGCAGGGAGGTGACGGCTGCTGTTCAATCCCCCTCCGTCTTCTCTTCTGCAGGCTAAATCAGCCCAGTTCCCTCAGCCTCTCCTCACCAGTCCTGTCCCCCAACCATTTTTGTTGCCCTCCACTGGACTCTCTCCAATGTGTCCAAACGACGGGAAAGGGATAATGCCTGGTCATGAGCGACCAGCTCACCATCTCCCATAGGGAAAAGAAGTCAAAACACCCAGGCACAAAAAGACCAGAAATGTCAATCGCTCTGTTTTCTTTTTACCTCGTCATCTTCCAGCAGGATTAGCCGCACAATGGCAATGTTGATAGGGTTTCCGATGCTGGCATCGTGGAATATACCTGCCACCTGCAAAACACCAAGCACACAAGGGCTCAGAGGCAGCAGTCGCCCTGCTGGCAGGATTTCAGGGAAGTGCATCCGGGAGAGAACTGGGGTCCAGAAGGACAGTGCCGAGCACTGCCGGCTCCAAATCAGAAGTTCCTCAAAATTAAGGATGAGATTGATTCCTGGTCCAGATCAGGGCCAAATGATTACACAAGTGTTTTCGCTCTGCTGAAGTCTCAACCTGGGTGACGTGTTGAACTCAACCAAGCACGTGCCTGGGATCAAGTCTCTGCCTTCACTGTACGAGTGTGTGTGGTTTCTTGTGGGAGCTGTTCTCCATCACACAAATACAGCAAATGGCCTTGCACTGGTGTCCCCTGCTCTCTGCTCTCACTGTCACCTTTGCATAACTGTGCTGGTGTAGTCCCAAGGAAATAGCAGGTAAATCGTGCCCAAGGATGCTAAGCTCTGTGATAGAAGCAAATATCCTGAAAGGAATCGTGCCATGACTTTTACTTGATACCCCAGCCAAGCTGCCCTGTCAGTGAAGTGCTTCTTCGTTAACCCCCCAAGTGACCTTGCTTCTGATTTACCCTTTCCTCCCAGCTCTGGAAGTAGTGGCGGCCATGACAGCTGCTGAGGAATTTGAATGCAACGACTGCAACAAGCTTTTGGAGCCTGAAGTCATTTTTATGAGAACCCTGATGGCCCAGAACAGGCAGCCCCATTTTTCAGCGCTGGGAACTCTTCCCAGCTCTTGGGTGCTGCTTCACTTGACTGTCTCCCTGTAACATCTTCCAATGGCATGTTCCCAGGAAAGCAGGCATTTTTGTCCTGCCAGCCAGGCTAGGTCATGGGCGAGTGGGCAGCAGCCCAGCTGGGAGGCGTTAAGGGCAGGCTGCAGGGAGCCACTTGTTGACCCGGTGGCTAAACACACCTGCATCTTCTCTGCAGGTCTTATTTCACAAACCATTCCCTTGGCATCACTGGGAGTTCCCAGAGCCCTTTTGAGCACAGGACAGTCTTCCTATGGATCCCAGTGGATTAAAATCAGACCCAGCAGGATGGCACATGCAGCCTCTACAGGGCTGCCAGCGGCCTTACACGCCTGTATCGGGCAACATGGGGTTTTAGCTTCGTGGGTGCTCCCTCCAGGGCTGGCCAGAGCACAGGCAAAGGGTCTCCGTCCAGCCCACCAGTGCTGATGCAGAAGGAACAGCCATTCTCCCCCAACAGATCTGGGAGCGAGTGGTCAAGCCACACACCACCCATAGTTTAGGGCTGGCAAAAGAGTAATGTCTAGCCCAGCTAGGATAACTGAGTCTAGGTAGCAAGGTAGCAAAAGGAGTTATTGGAGCCAGGAGTTGGAGTCTTGTGGTGCAGAAGAGGTGCACAGGAAAGGGGAGGTAACAAGCAATCAGCACAGGCCAGCAGGGACCCAGGAAGATGAAGAGACGAACCCTGGGAAGTCCAGTGACCATTAGCTCTTACAGTTCGGCCGCCTGAGTCATTAGCAGCTTTCACTGCCAACCCAAACTCACCATGTTCATGACGGTCAGGACGTATTTCTCGATGTTTTCACTCCCATGATATTCCACCATCTTGGTATCTGCTACCACCAGTGTTTCCACCCACTTCTCCTTGCTGATGGAGCGCTGCTTTATTCTCCGCTTCTTCTGCTGTTTCTGCTCCCAGCGTTCCCGCCGTTTCTCAGACTTCTCCAGGCTCTTCTGCGATTCTGAAGGATTGAGGAGAAAAAGGGGTTTCTGGGACACCTGAAAGTAAATGAACTTTTTTCTAAAAGAAGGAATTACCCCGATGCAAGTAAACAGAGCCTCCACAGAGTCTGGAAGCATGGACTACTGGTGTACTCAGAGTTTCATAGTTTCATAGTTGGTCGGGTCAGAAGGGACCTGAGCAGATCATCACGTCCGACCCCCTGCCATGGCAGTAAAGAGTACTGGGGTCCAGGGCTGCATCCAGGGCTTTTGTGACCTAGTCAAAAGACCCTGGCAAGGTGTTCATCCAGCCTCCTCTTAAAGCCCCCCAGGGTAGGAGCCTGCACCACTTCTCTTGGAAGTTGGTTCCAGATCCTAGCTGCTTGACAGTGAAGTAGCGCCTTCTAATATCTAGCCTAAATCTACCCTCTGTCAGCTTATGGCCATTATTCCTTGCTACTCCCAGTACTGCTCGGGGGAACAGGGACTCCCACAATGCCTGCTGGTTTCCCTTGGCCAGTTTACAGATGGCCACCAGATCCCACCTCAGCCTTCTCTTTTGGAGGCTGAACGGGTTCAGGTCCCGTCGCCTCTCCTCGTAGGGCCTGCCCTGCTGTCCCCTGATCATGCGAGTGGCCTCCTCTGGACCCGCTCCATGCTGTCCACATCCCCCCTGAAGTGCGGCGCCCAGACCTGGACGCAGTCCTCCAGCTGTGGCCTGACCAGTGCCGCATAGTGGGGGAGGATCACCTCCTTGGACCTGCTCGAGATGCATCTGTGGATGCACGACAGGGTGCGGTTGGCCTTCCTGACCGCGTCCCCACACTGCCGGCCCAGGTTCATCTTGGAGTCAGTGATGACCCCCAGATCCTTTTCTGCCTCTGCACTGACGAGAAGGGAGTTCCCCAGCCTGTAGGTCTGGTGCTGGTTCTTCCCCCCCAGGTGCAGCACCTTGCACTTGTCGGTGTTGAATCCCATCCTGTTCTCATCCACCCACCCCTGTAACCTCTCCAGATCCAATTGCACCCTGTCCCTCCCTTCTAGCATGCCCACTTCTCCCCACATCTTAGTGTCATCTGGGAATTTGAACAAGGTGCTTTTCACCCCCTCGTCCAAGTCACTGATCAAGATGTTGAACAATGCGGGCCCGGGGACCGAGCCCTGGGGGACCCCCCTGCCCATGTCCCTCCAGGCTGAAAATGACCCATCCACCACCACTCTCTGGGTGCGGCCCTCCAGCCAACTGGTGACCCATCTCACTGTGTAGGCATCAACACCACAATCTCCTAATTTTTTAAATGAGAATGGGGTGAGAGACAGTGTTGAAGGCCTTCCTGAAGTCCAGAAAGACTACGTCCACCGCGACACCTGCATCCAGGGCTTTTGTGACCTGGTCACAGAAGGCCACCAGGTTGGTCTGACAGGACCTGCCCCTAATGAGCCCATGTTGGTTGCCCCTAAGCTTACACTCCCCTGCTTACCCTTCGCAGATGAGCACCTGGATAATTTTCTCAAAGAACTTCCCCAGGACCAAGGTAAGACTAACAGGCCTATAATTTCCTGGGTCCTCCTTCCTCCCTTTTTTGAAGATGGGAACCACACTGGCCCTTTTCCACTCCTCTGGCACCACACCAGAGCACCACGAGTGCTCGTAAAGCCGTGCCAGGGGTCCCACAATGACCTCAGCTAATTCCCTTGGGGGTGGAGATCGTCCAGACCAGCTGATTTGAACACATCCAGTCCCTCCAGTTCCCTGACTAGGTCCTCACTGGCCCTGGGACCATCGGGGATCCCGGTGTGGGAGGATGACCTGGTCCCTGCTCAGAAAAATGGAGGCAAAGAAATTGCCCTCCCCTATCAACGCTTATACTCTTCCCTCCCCTATCTTGACTTATAGAAGAAAGGCCTCTGAACTTCTTTTTATTGGTCACTGCCCTTGCATATTGGAAAGAAACCAGCGCATGGAAAGAAAATGCGCATTTGGCTCAATTTCTTTCACTAGACCTCTGCCCTGGAGTGCCCATGAGGGACATGGAGACCCAAGCAGTCATGGGAAACTATATTTCACAATGCTTAATATTGTTATTGAAATTCTGTCTCTATTTATTATGCAAGCATACAGGCGCCTGTGGGTATATATAAAGCAGATCCATGATACCAATGTCTAGCCAATATTCACCCATCCAGCTCGGGAGGTTTTCATATGGGAAGACCATTCTGTAACGAAATACAGTCCCTGCTTCAAAAGCCTGGGCAGCTGGCTTGCACCCACTCCTAGACGTTGCTGGATATGTCCTGATCATGTTCAAAAGGACCCCACAGCCTAAATCGGGGTTTCCCGGGCTGCAGCAGAGACTTCATTGAGAATTCCCTTGTTTCCCGCCACCCTGGGGAGAGAGAGCAACTGCATTCGTGCAAAACACAGCAGGATGCTGAAGCGAAGACGGGACATACCCAGCACGTTACAGCAGGTTTGCCTTCTCAGGCAAAGCTTTCCCTCTGGTGCTGTTCCAGGCAGCATGAGGGTCAGTCACAGGCTAAATAAGACCTTTATAGGCCACATCATAAACACTTGGAAAGGCTTTTATGGTCAGGTTCTAAAGGTTCAACAAACTTTCAATGGCAATAACCTTCTACATGTTTATGACCTGCATTGTACTTGAGTAGCAAGAGACTTTCCCTCTCTAGCCCTAAAGAATCCTAAGCATCCAGCTAAGTTGATAAAGCCCCACTGCTATGATGCAATCATGACTCTTTAATCAAAATAACTGCCCCGGGACTCATTTCTGTTGTGACCTTGGCAGCCAAAGCTTTGACTTCTGTGACTTTTCCAATGCAGAGCAGTTGGCAAAAGACACCAGGGTAATTTTTGCACTTGTGCATGGCAGTGGCAAACACCTTCCTAAGCTCCTTCCCAGATGTTTGAGTATGGCTGCCCATGCAGCAGATGGCACTGGCAAGAACAAAACCCGTGGCCCATAAACCGTTACTTTGCTGCCCATTGTTTTACAGATGAACGCGCCCACGTGTCAAGGCCACAGGGAAGAAGTGGAGTGATGCCTGTTGTACAGCTTTCCCATAATTTCTTTTCCATATTACACACAGGCTAAACTTCTAGCCCCTCGTTCAGTGGTAATTCAAAGGCCTTATGAGCTGGATGAAGGTGGTCCAGTGGGATCCTTTTTGTGCATTTGTTTTTATATCTTACCAGATTTCTAAGGTCCGAAGGGCCCATTATAGCTGTTTTGATGGATGAGAGGAGCTCTGTTCATTTGGATTAATGAAGAGAAGGATGATAGTTGACTGAGATCACGTCATCTCTAAGTACCTACTTGGGAAAAGATTTCTGGAAGCAGAGGGCTCTTTAGTCCATCAGTCAAAGACATATCAGGACACAGTGATGGCATCCTGTAGCTAGACAAATTCAGACCAAGGGTCAGGTGTGCCAGGGATGGGTGTTGGTCACTGGGACACCTTGCTTAGGGCAGTGGTGGATTCTCCATTAGCTGCAGTCTTTAAATCAAAATCTGAGGGTCTTTTCTGAAAGATTTGCTCTAGCCTAACCAGAGGTCAGGGGCTTGATGACTAGGTGATGGTCTCTGCTTGACTGCAGCAGAGAAGCCATGGTCAGAGCATAAAGGCAACCCTAGGCTCAACCAAACCATGAGCATCTCTCAGTGCTTTCTGTCACTGCAAGTGTTGAGCAGATATTTGCATTCTGGACTATTTCTGTAGTAAACTCCCTTGTTCAGAAGCTGATCCACTGCACCGACCTCCCCAGTGAGTTGGTAACCGATGAGCTGTGCATTTAAAACTGTCCACCTTGGAGAGTGAGCATGGGGTACACACCAACAGCTACATCAGCTCTGGACTTGGTAGGTGTGACAGTGACAGGCTTATACAGATCTTGAGTCTAGCTAGCTCTGGCACCAACAGATGCATCGCTGCAGCAAGACAGGCCTTCCAGAGGCTGTGCAAGCTGACCCGAGCCCCTGGCTATTGGCTAGATGACTGATGGTCCTAATTACTGCTCTATCCTCCTTCTTGGAAAAACCAGCTGTGGCATCCTAGTGGTTGGACTCAGATCTCCATTCCAAGCCTCTGAAAGCCAGTCTGTTTTACTGTCCGAATTGTCAGCAAATGTTTGAGGCATAAGATGTAATTTGGAAAACCACTGATGATACTCTAGTAAAACCCTGGTCCCAGGGGAGGGGGACCATGACTCCTTCTAGGGGCTCTCTTTTGATCTGAGACTCCAGCTCTCCTCGTCTGGGCCACTTCTTCTAAATCAAATAGTCCCCAGAGACATCCAGATGGACTGCAGGAAAACCACTGATCTGGAGGAATCTGCCGTTGCATTTATCTGGGACAGCTTGCTTGTTTTGAACAACGGTTGTCCTTTCTATTGTACCTGCCCCCAAAAATCAGGAGATTGCAGCTGCCTTGGAAAGCACTGTCTATTAGTTCCTACGTACTATCATTGTTGTTTGATAGTACCTACGGGTGTGTGAGCTGCTACAGGGTTGGGTAAATGCCAAATTCCCCTTACACGCATGCATGCGACTGTGGCTGGGTGCCTTGAGAGAAGACTGAGGGTGACGTCCTGGACCCACTGGCATCGGGCGGTTGCTGCTGTTGACTACAGCAGAGTCAGGCTTTCATTTTGATAATCCAGTCAGATGCTGAATTGCAACAATACCGATTTGTTAAATATTTGCTAATACACAGAGCGGCAAGCTGGCTTCTGAGAAAAAGGAAGGACATAGCAATCAGCAGCCTGTGGTTTAAGGCTGCAGTGACTCTGAGCACATGCAGACAAGAAGCCTAAGCAAACACAGAAATGTTGCCAGATGACAGGAAAAATGTTTTGCTTTCAAGTAACCCGCTACTTGAGAGATTCAGTCACAAAAGCTGCCTTATCGCTGCCCGGCGGTGCAAGATGAGCAAAGTGCCACTCACCCAGGAGGAGCAGTGTGAAATGTGGTCCGCCTTCCTGCAACAGAGATGCTTGTGGAAATAACGTGTTTGTTTCTAATCCTGGACCCTGTGCTTACCTGCACATGGTCTATTTTAGATGTGTGCATTATTAAATCCCCTGTCCTTTGGCTCTCCACCAAATGGAAATAAAGCAGATAAAATACCTTGCACACCACATGTTCTCACAGTACTGGGCTGGTTCCTCTCTTGCTTTCTGCTGGACTCCACCATCAAGTCTTCTTGCCCAGGTTCTGGTGCATGGCGCTTATATATCCGGTGGGGTCGGGCTGTGTGGTCCTCATGCATATTTACAGCCAGAGGCTCAATTAAATAGTCTTCGTTAGCAAGCCGAAATGCACCTTTCTGGGAGGGAAGAGAAAGTCAGTGTCATTTGCACAATATGTCAACTTACCATGGAGACAATAACAGGGTTTGCAGAATATTTTGTGCAGAAACAGACATTCTCTGAACCAACTGCTTCTACCTCTTTATCAGAGTGGTGAGCTATAAACTCCCAGACATGGAGGAACAAGCCAAAATGGACAAAAAGTCCCATTCTAGCCTTGAGATTCAGAAAGCAGCATTTTTGCACATGTAGTAAAGTTAAGCTGATCCTATTGCCAAAGTGCAGGTAGAAATGTGGCAGAACAGTGGGGTTATTTGACCCTGAGGCACCCAGTAGCAGCAAAGATGGAGATGGAGCCACATGGGGCCTTCTCCAAATATGCTGGCGTAGAAAATGCTGAGAAGGAAGCAGGCACGTGTTCCAGTATGCTGGGAGAAGCTTTTTTTTCTCCCCTACATCAGTCACACTCTGTCTTCTGCCCTCATTGGAAAGGTTCTTCCGTGTACTACCGTAACAGCCCAAAATCGTACTGCTTACCAAGGAGCATTGGTAAAGTGCCAAGATAATGGAAGCCAGCTGCGGCTGCCTTTCTGCACTGTCCAAGCCACTCGTGGTTCTCAGGCTTCCTTAGCCAGAGGCCATGTATCCTGTCTTCACACATCAGGACATCCTCAGGGAAGCAGAGAAGCAGGAATCTGCAAGAGTACCCGGTCAGGGCAGGATCTCGAGCATCTGAGGCAGCTCGGAGGGCGCTTGTACACGTGACGCCATGGCCATGTACACATGATGAAAATGTCACTTTGTGTGGCTTAATGGCATCACACGGTACATGTGCAAGACTCTGGGGCATTTTAAATGAGTTTGCATCATTGCAAACTAAACTGCATCCTGATGTCGTTTAGTTTGCAACTTTGCAAATTACAGTGATGCAGCTGTCAGCTTGTCCCCCTGACCGCGGGAAAGGTGGGCAGGCTCTGCAAAAAAATGGATCAGCCCCCTCACCGCCTGTAGGTGCCTGCTGAAGACAGCAGTGGTGAGGGGGATGATCCTTTTTTTCTGATACCAGGCAGCCCTGAGGGGTGGCACCACTGTGGAGGAAAGGACTGGGGTCCCCTGCAGCTCAGGGGCTGCTCAGCCTGCTGGCAGCTTTCCCCTTGGCTGTGGGCAGGCTCTGCTGGAAAAAAAAAAGGGGGATTGGACCCCCTTGTCGTAACAGTCCTGGAAACCCCTGAAATTGAAATGGTAGGTTTCAATTAAAAACTCACCATTTTCAATTTAGGGGCATAGAATGCAACCCTATGGACTAAACTCCTGTCCCGTGTACAAGCGCCCAGTTATTAAGTGAGACAAACTGCATTTACTTTCAGCACAATAAGGAGAGGATGTGCTGTTGACATCGGTCCTTTGGTGGGAACTGAAATCCAAAAGCTTCTGTTTGGTTAATAATAAACTCTCTGGTGCCTGACTCACACGGAGCACCCCGGCCTGGCCTCGGACCAAAGAGCCCTTGACAGCAAGCTATCGGAAATGCTTCTGTTCTCCTGACTTTGCTCTGTGCATCCCTTTCATCCGATGGGGAGTTCCCCGGCAGGAGTCGGCAGGTTTATTACACGTGGGTGCTCATGCAGCTATGGGGAGGTATCGCTGCTGGCAATATGTTGTTTAAATGCATTCTCATGCTTTGACATAACTTGGTGGGGTCTTAACTGCGTGAATTGCTGCAGAGGAGCCTTGTCTTGTCTCAAGTTTGTCTGCAACAGTCGGAGGTGCGGTGTGCTGACTCAGAAACCCGTTGGCGCTTGGCTTTGTTTATTATGCTTTATGATCTGACATTTCCACTGTCTGCAGGCCACGAGGAAGAAAAAAAAAAGGGGGAAGATTACAACATGGCACAATAAAGCTGGTTTTCTTAGCCTCTCGTGTTTGTTCCAGGGAGTGTGATCACTAGCTCACTGTGCTGTGTGTGCACTGAGGCCTAAGAGCACTTCAGGCTCCTTGCTCTCCAGGGCTCCTTTCACACGATGGAAATCTTCCTGCCACAGAGCACGCATGCACACTGCAACACACCTTCCAGGAGGCACTCACAATCCCTGTGCTGTGTGCAGATTTAATGGAGTATGGAGAGAGGGAAGTTTCTGGTACTACATGCTCAGATTGTCCATGCCAGAGAAGAGCCAAAATGCCGCTCACTGGCCACAGCTACAAGAGACGCTTGCTGGGCAGTAGCTCATTACTACTGTGCAGTAGCGTTGCAGGGCAATGCCGATTACTAGGCAGTCATTTAGTACTTGGGCATGCATGACTAAATGACTGTGCAATAACAACTGCGCAGTCAGCGTCTCATGTAGACGCGGCCCCTGTACTCCAGCCTCCCATAAACAGGTGGAGATCCTGGGGAGTCCAACATGCAAGGGCAGACTTTTCCCCCAAGTTAGGCCCTGCCCCTGCTCTTGTATCCACAAAGGCAGGTTCTCCTGAATTATATTTTGGGGCTCAATCAGAGGAGCCCAGCTGTATGGATCCAGCCTCAGGGCTGTGGCCTTTGTTAGCCATGCTACCTCAGTGGCTTCCCTTGCACAAGACTGGGGGGTGGGTCTTCATTTTCAGATGCTGAGCACCTGCGGATGTCAGATGGAGCCGTGAAGGCTCAGAGCCTCTGGGGATCCAACCCCTGCCTCTCCCTTATCTCTGCTGCCAGCATCAGCCACAACACCGGCCCTTGCGCCTTTCCCTGCCTGCTATCGTCCTGTTTGCTTCTTGAAAAGAAAATGACCTCCTGCGTCCAGTGTGCTGGGTACTCACCCCATCCTCTCCCACAGCTCAGGAACATGAGCCAAAGACTTGGGGGAGTTTGTCTTTGGAGCAGACCTCCCAGCAAGCCCTACCTCTTCCAGGGATGTTAACAGATCGGGATCTCACAGCAGACCCCATAGCTGGGACTCCTCTGGTCTTTCTGAGCCCCTCCTCAGCCACTCTCCCACTTTTGAGGTGACCGAGCTTTGGTTGGTTCTTTTATGTCCGCTGCTCATGAGAGGCAGCTGCATTTAAGGCACTGAAGCCCCAAAAGCTTAGTTTTCATCACAGAATCACACTGTCCATCTGCTGCCTTCTCATTCACAACCCAGCCAGCCTTTCCTCGACTTGCATTTCTTCAGTGATGCTTTCTATACTCAGATCCAACTAATGATGCTTTCATGCCATGCATGTGATTTGTGGACCTGAAATTGCCCCCTGCTCCCTTTATCCCCCCCAGTGCAGGAAAGCACCTAGTGTGTGTGTGTGTGTGCGCGTGCACGTGCGCGCTTGCACACATTCAGGGGCAGATGACAGCATGCCCTAGAATGTGCTGCAAATGCCTCCAGCCTGTATGTTGGCTGCCCAAAGACCTACACATGCAGTTTAGCCTTCCAAAGGACCAGGGTTCATCACAAGACTTCCTCCTAGATGAATCTTTAAACTAAATGATAATCAGCAATGATTGGGATTTGTTTGGGGTGTCTATATTTAAAGCTAATATTACCAATAATTTAAAGCTAATTTTACCACCATTTTTCAATCCTGATAGTCCATCAGACTAGAGTCCTAACTGTCCTGAACTCGTGTCAGTATTTAACATGCAGTTCCCAAGAGAGACACTACTTTGCCCTACACTGGTTGAGATCACCTAACACAAATCTGGAATGGAAAGCATCCTAAGCAACATAGGGTTATTCTAACTTACATGAATAACATGCTAGAGCAGACGTTGCACAAAAAGAAGAGAAGAGCTCCTTGGCCTCTAGGAATGCTAATTACACTTGATCTTGCCATAAGTAGGAATTTCAGGTCAAGTCATTTGGATAAAACAACTTGGAACTGCAAAGCCGTTTTCTCCACCCCAATTCTTTTTCCTTGGAAGGCTGAAAACAAAAGCTAGAAACCCATCATCATGAGTCCAAGCTGTAAAATTGAGGGTGCGGGGTGGGGAGTGCAAATTAAAGAGCCTAATTCTGCACAGTAATGAGTTGTAATGTGGTGAGAGTTCCCTGAGACCATTCATATCATGCTGGTCTCAGAACAAACCCAAGGTCCTCTGTACCTCTCATCGCTCTTTCTGCAACATATCTCCTGCCAGCGCTAGGAGAGCAAACCTTTCCTGACCCTGATATGATGCACTGACAAGGACCTCCTGCACCTTTCTTTTTACACCCTAAATCATAAATAACACCCAGTGCAATGGCATCGTCACAGTCATCCTACTTCAGCTTTCTGCATGATACACAGGTATCCTTTGCCCCCTGCTTAGATGTCTCTCTTATGGCTTTTACAACTAGACACACTGGAGCTATCACAATTTCCACCAGTTGAGCACCTTCCCCATGCCATCGGTGGTTTCCTCACAGAATCTGGGGGGTGGTAAATGCCTACATTTGGGTATCATTGTGATCTTTCTGGGTCTCTGATTAAAAAGAACATCATATTTCTGCAGACCAAACCCCCACACTAAGCAAACCTTGTTCGTGCTTAAAATAGCTGATGTCCTGGTTCTCAATCAGAGCCGCCTGCTTTGGGACAACAGACAGTCTCATATGCAGGCATCAAACCAAAACCTACTGAACCCTCCTCATCTCTTGAATCACAGACCTCCTCTCTCACTGGGGATAACAGTAGTAGGTCCCTCAGTCTGACTATGGTCAGACACATAAAGGCAACACGACACCTTTCCCTGCCTCCTGGCAATCAGCGTCCTTGCTACCCCAAGACATCTGCACAAGAACAGGGATGTCTAAATCTAACAGCAGGCATCAGGCTCTGGGATCCAGTATTCAAAAGTGCCCAAGCAAATTGGTGGGAGGACAAGAGCTAATCCTGCACCAGGGAGATTTGCCATTAACTTTACTGGGTGCAGAATCCAGCCTGTGGGAGGAAGCTTTGTCCTGAAGAAGGTCAATGGGAGTTTTGTCAGTAAAAGCCTGGATTTCACCCATCATTCAGAACAGATCAATGTAAGAACTACCATTTACTGGATCAGACCATAGATCCATCTTGCCCCATCTCCCGTGGCACACCGTGGCTGACTGTACCCAGGTCACTCTGCCTTTCAGCATGCACAATGTGGGGGTTTCTACCCATTGTACCCATTGCACCGAAGGTCTGGGAAGGTCTGATTCAGAGGCCATGCCCCTCACTCCCATGCTCAATAGCGACTGAGTTATTTAGTGCTTTGATACAGGGTGATTAGTTCAGTGAGCTCCCCGGGAATACTTACCAGCCCATCACAGGTACTCACAGCTGCCAAACCCCCTTTCAGCGCCGGGCTCCGAACCTCTCCGAGCATGTGGCAGGAATTGTGACTGTAGGAGCGGATCTTGGCCTGAGCGATTCCTCCATAGCGCCGCTCGCTCACAAAGCCAGGAGCCAGGAGCCGGCTGTTGAGGCTTAAGTTGAACCTCAGGTGCTGTCCTTTGTAACGCAGTTCATAAAAGGCGGGCGAACCAGTCCTTGGGGAGAGGGCCCTCTTGTGAACCACACGGTGAGAGAGATCATAGGACAGAAATGACCCGCTCTCGTCCACCTTGATGGGATGGACGATGTCGTAGCCAGGGGCCGGCTGGAGAACAGGCTCTGGGGAGACAACATGTGAACTGTCACACACACATAACCATCCCCAAAAAGCACATAGGCATCTTGCTGCAAATCAAATCCGAGAGACTTAGGCACTTATGTAGCAACAAGGAGCCCAAATACTTTGGTGGATGGGAGCCTGTATGTCCCAGAACACAGCGCCTGTCCCGCCCCAGCCCTGCCCTGCAGCCACGGGCGGGATGATAAATGCCGAGCATTCAAGAGAGCGCAGAGATACTCCAAGACAGCGAAGAACAGGAGCAAAGGGCAACAGAGGGAGGTGTCGTGGGAACTGAAGGACGGGAATAAAGATCATTCCTCCTGCTGGAAGGTAGTTGGGACACCTGAGCTAACACCTCCGCCCCTAACAAAGCGCCAAGGAAATATCCCGTGGGCATCTGCAAGTGCCATGAGACAAATGAACGCATGGACACATGCTCAGGCTGCTACAAGGCAGCGCGCTCTCTCGGTGAGCACATGTTCAACCTAAGTGGTGGTTAAATACTTGTCCTGGATCTGACAAGCAAGAAAGCATGTCAAGCTTTGCTTCACAAGGCTTCCCCGGCTGCTGGAAAACCCCTGAGACTTGCCCCAAACATGATACTAAAAACATTTTTGGATCTATTTTCCTCCACTGGAAGTTTGGTGCCCAGCAAAAGACCTTGTCACAACAGAGATACTCCCCCCGCCCGGCCCGGTTTCGGTCACAGCAGGACCTAGCAGGCTTGCCTTGCCTGGGCCCCTGCTGCCCGCTACATACACTAGTAATCATGCAACATAGTCGGACCGGGCGTGAGTGCAGGGGAAGGACCGCGCCAGCCACTGGTGAACTGCGCCGTGCGCTTCCACCGGCCGCTCCTGCAAGTCACAAAACCGGCCGTCCAGACACAAAGAGAGGCAACCAGCCACGGGCCGTGTAATGGCTCTAGGGCTGGTCTCTCTTCACACCAGCCCCGCGGGCAGCGGGCTCAGCGCTCGTCAGGACCAGGACGGGGGAGCTGACCCCCGGCCCGGCGCTCCAGGTGCTCGACCTGCCCGCTGCCAGCCCCGTCCCAGCCCCGGCTGCAGCCCAGAGCTCTCCGCGCAATGAAGCCGGTGAAGATGCCCCGGCGCTACCCACCTGGCTCCGGGCTCGCCTGGCTCCGGCCCCCGCAGCCGCTCAGCGCCAGCGCCGCGGCCAGGAGCCCCAGGGCGGCGGGGCTGCGCGGGGGCCGCATGGGGGGCTGCCCCCCCCGGCCCTGGGCGCCCGGGTCCTCTGTGCGTGACAGCCTGCGCGGCGGTCCCGGTGTGTGCGTGCCTGTATGCGCGCGCGTGTCTGCGGGACGGCGTTTGCGCGCGTCCCGAGTGCCCGCGCGTGTGGGTGTGCGCGCGTGTGCCCGCTGTCAGCCGCTCGCCGCCGGCGGAGGCGCCGCCCCAGCGCCGGCAGCCCGGCCCCGGGGCACGGAGCGTGTGTCCGCCCCGGCCCGGCCCCGCGGCGCCGCCTGCCGGCGGCGAGCGGCTCGGCACGGGGGCCGCCCCCCGGCGCCTCCGCCGCCCCGGCTGCCGCCCCCCGCCCATCCAGGCTTGGGGCCGGCGGCAACAGCAACCCGGGGCCGGCAGCAAGCGTTGTGAAAAACAAAGCCACAGCAAAGGAGGCAGAAGGTGATCAAGATAGCCGGTGCGGTCATGAGGACTTCTCAGGCTTGCAAAGCGACATCCAGCCTTCTCGACAGAGGCCCCCATGCTTCAGACGGCCTAACAATGACCGTCCGGCTATAAAAAGAGGCGACCGGCGATAAAGATAGTGCTTGACAACGCGCAGTGGCTCTGGGCTGGTTTCTATCCTGCTTTCCTTTGAAGGTCTGGCGAGATTCTCGCAGCACAGCACTCGCCGAAGGCCTGAAGCCTGCAGCCGGCCCCGGCAGCAGGCTCAGGACCCGCCAGGACCAGGAGGAGGAGGAAGAGGGAAGAGGCTGAACACCCAGCCTGGGGGGCAAGATGTGAGAGGTGTGAGCCACTGCTCACCGCCCGCGGGCCTGAGGGTAAGTTAGCTGCAGTTAAAAGCCGTCGTGAAACAGAAGCTCCGTGACCAGGACCAGCCGGCAGAAACGCAGAAGAAAGACTGGCTTAATCTGTGCATAACTCAGACCGCTAGAAAGAGAGGGAAGAGAGGGGCGTTAACACCTGTGGAGTGAAGAGCTTCGAAGGAATCAGGTGGGCTAGAACGAGTCATGAAAGACTGACTGCTGCCTGCGAAGAAATGCTGTGGTCACAGCCAGCCAGCTTTCAACTGAAGGAAGGGTTTGCAAACCTGTCATCATCATCAGGCATAATTATCATATCACCATCCTATCAGCATCGTCATCACTCATAATTCAACAATAATAATAAAACCCTAGAAGCCATGACAACCAGTAAAGGCACCTATCCTGAACCCCCTGCCCAACCTATACCTCTTTCCAGTCGGGACTGGAAATAGCTGAAGCCAAACACCTGAGCTCTGTGTCACCTGGGGTTTCTCCGCAAGTGTGAGGAGCTCCTGAAGAATCACAGACTATGAGGGTTGAAGGGACTTCAGGAGGTCACATCTAGTCCAACGCCCTGCTCCAGGCAGGGCCAGCCCCAACTACATCATCCCAGCCAGAAGAGCTGGTTAAGCACACTTTCATCTCTGCAAAGTCCTTGGCCTGGTGTGAAAATACTGGCACAGTGGCAGAACCTTCCAACTGGAGGATGTCAAAGTACTTGGCAAAGGTCAATGAAATGTCATCTGAGTCAGAGATGTGTTATAAGTGACTTGCCCAAGGTCACATGGGACGACGGTAGCGGAGGTGGGACTAGGATGCTGACCTAATTGTCAGACGTGGCAGTTTCATGCAGGGCCCTTCTTCCCCGCTGTGGTCTACCAAAAGCTGCTCAGCAGCTGTAGCATACATGGACACTCGGCTAGCTCCTGTTCAGCCCAGATCCTCACGTTGGAGGATAGTGTGAGCTTCAGGACAGCAATAGAGACCTGCCAGTTCCCCCCGCCACCCTCCAGCTTCCCATGACTTGTGCAGAATAATATAATAATACTGTGTCTCCCCTGAACATTAGCACTTGCAACAGGGTCTATATATTTCTTTTTTTCCCATTCCCCACAGCACACATGAGGTATGGGAAGCTGTATTTCCCTTTATCCCTCTGAAAAAGATGGGGGTTATCCATAAAGACCAGATCAAGAATATGACTGCCGAAACACGTACAATTATAAAAGGCTATTTTCCTAAATAGAAATAAGAAAATAATATGATTCTAAGTTTTGCCCTGCAAAATACTTTATTTCGTTTTTCTTCACAGAACAAAATGAATGGCAATATAAAATCATGTGGAATTTCTTTAAATAACGGCTTCAGAAGAGCATGGGGACTGCAGGAACTTATACACTTTCATTTATTAAACACATTAGATTTTTTATTTCATGGAGATAGGTGATTTTCTATCATTTTGCTGAATCTGGCCATGCACGCATTCAAGATTGGCATATACCCATTTAGGCAGGAAGAGATGGGGGTAGAGGGGGAAGTAATTAATGGCAAAAATTAGCATTTAATTAAAAGAAAAACAGTCTGAATGACTGTGTGTAATACAAGACTGGTGAAAACAGGGTATTTGATTCTTGTTATGTTATTTTCTTTTTTAGTAAAACAGTTCATTCCCACAGCTCTTGGGGATTTCTGAACACAGTTATGCCACTCTGCACGACACACTGTGACAGATGTTTTGTAGAGTAAAAAGCACATGAGCCCAGTTCCATACTTTGGAGCTGATCTTCCCCTCCCTGCCGTAATCACCTAATGAATCTGCTGTGACCGGGGTGAACAGGGCCTGTAGGATGATGGTAGCATTGACACCGATGATGGCTAAGACGCTGTGTCCAGGGGACCTCAATGAACGAGTCACTGTAGAGTCAAACCTAGTCCTTGCTCCCAGGAGTTTACAGGCCGGGTCAGGACAAGAAGCAACAGGTGGATACAAGAAACAAATGGTGAGAGAACAAAAAGGATGAGGTGCAGGGAAGCAGCCGCTGTCAGTCTCCAGCGCTCTGGGCTCACTCCCTGTCTAGCCATTGTCAGAATCAGACCCTTTATCTCCTCTGCAAACAGGAAAGAACAAGAAAGTCATCTGAAAAGTTTCATGTCATTTGAACTGATGTTGCTGTGATGGCAGGACTGGTCCTGAAAGGTGCCAAGTGCGAGTGCTTTCTGCGAGCTTGATGCTTCACACCTGACTGGCTGACTGATATATCTCATAATTGGAAATTTTCAAGTTTTTAACTGAACATAGATCCTTGTAGCAAAGCCATGAATGAGATTTTTACATGTGCTCAACCACAGCCTAAATTTGACTTTAGTGGCAGCAGAATCAAATCACTGTGGACACCTCTGAGACTCCCATCCATCATGTCCCAGTTACTTAAGGTTTGGCAAGGTTCTTTGGGTAGATGTGATATCTTTTATTAGATCAACTAAAGAGTTGGAAAAAAGTTTGTTGCAAACTTTCAGCAATCAGGACTCCTGGTAGAGGTGATAAACATTCTTTAATTGCAAGCTTTTTTTCCCTCAAAAATCGAGTTGGTCTAGTAAAAGATATCACCTCTACCATGAATCCTGATTGCTTTTTCCTATAGACCAGGATACCTTGCAAGCTTTCAGGCACAAACACAGTTTGTACCCGAAAGCTTGCAAAGAACTTTTTTTCCAACTATTTGGTTGGTCGAATAAAAGATACCACATTTACCCAAAGGACCTTGCCTACCTATGTCTTTAGACCAACACGGCTACAACCAACACCCCTTGAACACGTTTTGCAATTCATTTTAAAACACATTCACAATGTCTGCCTGACTTGAGGCCAAGTGCTATCTTGAGCTACCCCAGAGTAGCTGCCAAGTGACTCTATGGACGACAAAGGACCTAATATATACCTGTGTAGTGGAGCGCTTTCTGACTTGCGGAAGTCTTGCTTTGGAAATAATACTTGTCCCATCTGTATTTTACAAGGCGTGCGACACCTCGTGGAGGACCGGAAAACCTGCAGGCTGCTCAGGGCTGATCAATACATGTTTTGCTATAAGAGCAAAATACAATGAAATATGCATGTACATATGTGTATATGACCTCACGAAGGACAGGAGATCTACTTTAGTGCCAGTGATGGTGTAGAATCCAGTTGTCATCAACAGGAATGATTATATCCTTAGAAAATGAAAATATCTATTTGCATATCTCCTGACATGACATTTCTGAAGTCCTGCTCTCAAACTTCCAAACTATATTAAATTTATAGTAGCTTTCCCATTCAATTTTCTTTTTGTACTGCTTTATTTTCGGAGCATGTTTGAGTATTCTTCTTGATAATGCCACATGAGAAAAGAGCCCAAGAAAAATCAACACAAGAGAGATATTGTTTAGGGCAAAACTAGCAAACTTTTAGTCCTAGCCAGAGACACTTGGATGATGACATATTTATGCAAACAAAACTGCCAGATTTTACTAATATGCCAATTGAGAGTCTTTTTAAGCTTACAGCTTTGAATTACTCCTGTTCAAATAGAATAGGATGTGGTGGCTACCTCAGGAACAGCAAGGCAGAAAGATGCTGGTAGCTACTACGTTGCATGTGCTCTTGTAACCACGCCACAGAGTAGCGTGCTTGTGTGCTACCAAAGGGCGCTGTGCTCCACACAGTGAGTGCAATGGGATTTCAGCCTGTGGCGTGGCCTACAGAATCAGCCCCTGCATCTGGTCCAGGTTGTACGCCCCCTAAAACATGCTGCCAGGAAGTCAGTCTTTTGCAGCTCTTTATACCTGATGTCACCCCTGCTGATCCCACTCTGGGCTGCCTAGTTCAACTGGTTTGGGCACAGCACTAATCATTTCCAGTGGGTCTGTTGCCCACCCTGGCTTGGCTCTGGACTCCAGTTGATTATGATCTGCTGTTAATAATGTCAAGGCCAATGGTTTGATTCCCCTGTGGATGTAACTGGTGGAGAAAAGCAGCTGTTTCTGAATTAGAGAAAAGCAGACATCTTTGCACAGCAAGACTATGCAGCTGTATTGCTGGGGGCTGGAGAAGGGCTATCTCCATGAAACTGCACAGGAAGCTTAAATTAGGCAGAAAGCAATTGCCTCTGTTGCAGTTTGAACAGATCCATGCACTAGCATATCAAAGAAAGCAGCATGGGACAGCCCAATGTCTGGGCACTGGCTTTGTTGGTTTACTACATCTGCAATGCAACCTCCCCAGCAGCACCCAACCTCCTAACACCTTGTTGGGATCTTGAGGCAGGGCTGACTCAATAGGATGCATGTGAGCCAGGGAAATACCCATAGCATCCAGCTTCTGTTTGGATACACCCTAGCCTGACGCTCATCTGGCGCTACTTTTCTCAGGCTGGGTAAGCTGCTGGAAGTGGAGTGAGTGAAGGGTCTTCAATATTCTTTGAATAAACCAATGTAAGAACATCTTTTATGAACTACTGTTTAATTTCACTAGAGAATCTCCTTCCTCACTTCACTCACCATCTAGTTGGCTAAGCAGCAGCTCTGCAAAAAAAAAAAAAAAAAGGCCTGGAGGTGACAGTGGACAAGAAGCCAGATAGGGGCCAGCAGTGTGCCCTTGTCACCACAAAGGCTACCGGCATCTTGTGCTGCATCGGTAGGAGCGTTGCCAGCAGATGGAGGGCAGTGATTCTTCCCCTCTATTCAGCACTGGTGAGGCCACATCTGGAGTCCTGTGTCCACTTGTGGGCCCCCACCACAGAAAGGATGTGGACATGTTGGAGAGAGTCCAGCAGAGGGCAAGAGAAATGGTTGCGGGCTGGGGGACAGGACTTATGAGGAGAGGTTCAGGGAAATTGGTTGATTTAGCTCAGAGAAGAGAAGACTGAGGGGAGATTGAATAGCAGCCTTCAACTTCCTGCAGGGAGGTTGCAAAGATGATGGAGCTGGGCTGGTCTCAGTGCAGGCACATGACAGGACAAGGAGCAATGGGCTCAAGTCGCAGCAAGGGAAGTTGAGGTTGGATATTAGGAAGAATTTTCTCACTAGGAGGGTGGTGAAGCACTGGGACAGGCTCCCCAGAGAGGTGGTGCAGTCTCCATCCTTGGAGGTGTTGAAGAGCCGGGTAGATAAAGCCTTGGCTGGGATGATGTAGATGGGCCTGGTCCTGCTTGGAGCAGGGATTTGGACTAGGTGGGACTCCTGAGGTCCCTTCCAGCCCTTTTTGTCTGTGATTATATAATGACTACATGCTAGAGAATTACCTTGCTAACTGTCTAGCTACTAGGAGTATTTGTGGCCAGCCATCAATTAATTTAATCCACATTAAAGACCCTTAGTAGTAATTGTAATATTTCAGTAAATACATTAGTATTTAAAGACTCTCCCTTCAGATTTCCTGCTACCTGGGCATATAATATGATTTCATCTGGCATGGGAATGGGAAATGAAGGGAAACTACAAGCTACTGCTGAAACTCCGTTATTTTTTTTTGAAGCAAAGTCTAATGAGTACCATGGGAAAGACATAACACATTTGCTCTAATTTTGCATAATACAACTAATTTCATGCAGACTTCCCTGGCAGTTTATTAGCCACATATTGAGGACACAGGCAGATATGGGGAAAGATCTCTGGCCCTTTTAAAGCTCCTGATAAGGTTTCATCTCTTTGAACTGGAGGTGGGCAATGTACAGACCTCCTTCCACTGACAGATAGTCAGAAACCCTGGCAGAGCGCAGGGGGCACAGACAGCAGTGCGAGTGGAAAACCGGCTCTGTGGACATGATCTGTACTGAGCCCCTAACAAGTCGCACAACTCTCCCTTCGACGGTAGCCTGGAAAGCCCCATCCTGTTCATCTGAACTTGTCACCAGAGGCTCACATCATGCTACGAAACTCACGGCTCCATCCATATATTCCCTATGTGCAGATCTCTTCTGACATCAGTGGGAGGCTTGAACAGAGTCAATCATTGTAACGCTGCAATTAAACATCTGTTCCTTTCCTCCTTGGGGTAACACAAGTCTCTGCTAGGATGGCTCCTAATTCAGCTCAGTGGTCTTCATCCTTCCTCGGGGCCTTGTTGCCGGCACAAGGTGCCCGAGGGAGGCAACAATTGGGTTCATTGCCCGGTGTGTGTCGCGCCAAATAAACACACTGGGGGAGAAGCAAACAGAGTTTATTTGAGCTCAAGTAAAAGGCACAGGGAGACTGTATTGTCTCAAATCCTGCACCCCTAACCCTGCAACAGTGAGATCTTTATACCCCGGGCAGTTTCACTGTCAGTGATTTCCCACCCGCTGGCCCCCCCCCCCCTCCCCTCTCTCTCCCAGCGGTGCCCTTGCATTCCACAGATAACAGTTTTAGCTCACCTGCTTTCTGGAAGGACAGGAGATTTGCAGGCGCCAGAGAGAAAGGGTTGCAAAGGTTGGGCAAGGGGGGGGCTTTGGCTTTTCTGAGCCTGGAGCAGAAGGACTTCCTCAACACTCATGGTCTTCCATCCCTCTGAGTTACCCAGGGTTATGCCCAGTGTCACCAACAGCTCCCCCCTTTGAGAATACTCAACAAAATTTTGTTGAGTATTCTCATATTCTGAAGACAAAAAGTAATTGAGTGTTTGAGGCAATGCAAGGGTATAATGAGGCGCTTGGGAGGAGGATGCACAGACTTTGTGCAGGCGGGCGTTACAGCACGCAAATAAGAGGAGAGTAATTAAACACAACACAACACAACACAACACAACACAACACAACACAACACTGGTGATCAGGAGGTTAAGGATGCCCGCTCCTAGGCCTCCGAGGTTGGGCAACCAGCTCCAGAGAGAATCAAAGACAGTGGGTTCACGTTCCTGACTTTTCCACAGCTCAAAAGCCTGTTCAGCTGACAAAATGTGTTTGTTTATACCTTGGGAATTTTCTGGGACATAAGTACAACATTCGTTCCCAATTAAAGCACATACCCCGCCCTGAGAAGCTAAAACATAACCTAGGGCCTGACGGTTTTGAAGAGATAATAAACGAAGTTGATAAATCTCGGAGTTAAGGCTCTTTTCAATAGCTAAAGTATCATTGGCAAATTTTGTAAGAAACGCAGAAAGTTGACGATACAGCTTGGCTAATCGGCCCACTCCGTATGCCAGGAGAAAGATCATGCCAAGTCTGTCTCGTGATGAATCCAGTTCTTGTGTCCATTGACCTTTGCCGCTGTGTGGGAAACTAGTAGGACAGGGTGAGGTCCTTTCCACTTCTCTTGGAGGGGCTCATCCTTCCAGGTCCGAATGAGCATGGAATCTCCGGCTGTAACGAGTGGACTGGAGCATCCAGCGGAAGAGGCTGCAAGTCTTTAGTGTACCTATGGAGAGAAGAAAGAACAGCAGACAGAGAGCACATATACCGTGACAAAATATTACATCCTATTTCCCACTCCCCTGCTAGAACCGGCGTCCCGTTCATAGGCCATGCCCTTCCAAACATAATTTCAAAGGGGCTAAGCCCTAATCTTCCCTTGGGGAGGGGGCACAGATACGAAGCAAAGCAAGGGGAAAAGCATCGGGCCATCGCAGAGAGGCCTCCTGGCAGATCTTTGATAGATGACGCTTGAGGGCCTGATTTGTACGTTCTACTACACCACTAGCCTGTGGTCACCATGCAGTATGGAGTTTCCAGGGGATCTGTAAGGCAGCTGAGATGTTTTGGATGATCTTTGAAGTGAAATGCGTTCCGTTGTCAGATTCCATCCACTGAGGAAGTCCGAAGCGGGGAATAACTTCCCGGATGAATTTTAGAGCTACAGTCTTGGCTATACAATTGCGACATGGAAAGGCTTCAGGCCATCCGCTGAATCAATCTATTATAACAAGGAGATACTTAAATCCTTGAGTTCGGGGGAACTCAGTAAAGTCTATTTGCCAAACCAGTCCGGGGCCTGGAGTAGGTTCCAAAGTGGCTGGAGGTGCTGAGAGACTGGGTCGAGGGTTATTCTTTTGACAAATCGAACAGCTGGCCTGTATTTGGGAGGCCAGAGGTTGAAGTCCAGAAGTTAGAAAATATTTGTTCACCAACTGAGAGCTTCTTTTCCAGTGTGTGTAGTTTGATGCAGCCGTTGCAACACCGGCTGGGTCAGGCTCTTTGGTAGGAGGATCCTCCTGTCCGTGGAGCAGAGCCATCCCTTCTTTTCTTGGAGACCAAGCTTGTCGGCTAGTTCTTTTTCTTCATATGAGTACTGGGGATCCGGGAGCTCCCCCACTGATGGAGTGAGGGCATGCATGTGGGTGTCAGCAGGTCTCGGTGTCCTCAGGGTGGCAGCAATTTTAGCTTCTCTGTCTGCCCGGGCATTACCCCTGGCTACGTCTTGATCCTCTTTCTGATGCGCCTTACAGTGCATTACTGCCACTTCAGAGGGAAGTTGAACAGCTTCCAGGAGTCGGAGAATTTGGGGTCCATACTTCACTGGGGAGCTTTGGGCTGTCAGCAGTCCCCTTTGTTTCCATAGGCCAGCATGGGCATGCGGTACTCCAAAAGCGTACCTGGAGTCGGTATAGATGTTGACTCGTTTCCCTTTTGACAGTTCTAGCGCCCGGGTCAGGGCCACCAGTTCAGCAAGTTGAGCAGATGTTCCGGCAGGCAAACCCTTGGCCTCAACAACGTCATAGAGGGTCACACCAGCATAACCTGCCCTCCTTTGCCCTTCTACAACAATGCTACTACCATCAGTGTACCGCTTACAAATCAGCATTCAGAAGTGGCTGATCCTGTAGGTCTGCACGGCTGGAGTACTGTGCATCTATGATGTCTAAACAATCATGCTCTTGTTCTTCCGTTCCAGGTACGAGAGCAGCCGGGTTGAGGGAGGGGCAGGGCTGCAGAGTCACTTCAGGGCTCTCCAACAGCTTCGCTTGGTACCGAGCCCCCCGAGCCTGGGTGAGCCAAAGACCCCCCTTCGTGTCTAGCAGAGCCTGGACCATATGAGGGGTATACACCTGCACGGCTCCTCCCAGCGTTAACTTTTCAGCTTCCTCAAGTACTGGGGCAGTTGCCACAACTGCTCGTAAACACGCTGGCCATCCCTTGGCAACTGGATCAAGCTGTTTGGAGAAATAAGCAATGGGACGTTTCCACGCCTCCAACAATTGAGTAAGCATTCCCAGAGCCATCCCTTTTTGTTCATGCACATACAATTGGAAAGGTTTAGAAAGGTCCGGTAACCCCAGGGCAGGGGCTTCCATTAGTTTCCTTTTTAGTATCTTAAATGCCTTGTCGGTTTCTGGAGTCCAATAAAAGGGGTCATGGTCTGCCCCTTTCACACAGTCATATAGTGGTTTTGCTCATAGTCCAAATTCAGGGATCCATATTCTGCAAAAACCTGCCATGCCAAGAAACACCCTGAGCTGCTTACAGTTGCTTGGGGTGGGAACCTGCCATATAGCCTCCTTTCGCTCGCTTGAAAGCTGGTGCTCCCCCGTCTTATGTGAAATCCCAGGTATCGTACTTCGGGGAGAGCAACTTGAGCTTTATTTCGAGCCACTTGATAGCCTTGAAGTCCAATAAGGTTCAGGAGGCTTACTGTGGCGTTAAGGCAGGAATAAAAAAAAAAAAAAGTTTAAATCTATGGCAGCAATTAATAAATCATCCACATATTGTAACAAGAGAACTTCATGCTCATTATTCCACTCCAAGTGTTTAGCTAAGGACTGGCCGAAAAGGGTAGGAGAGTTCTTAAATCCCTGGGCTAATACTGTCCAACAAAGTTGTTTCTTAACCCTTTTTCTGTCCTCCCATTCAAAAGAGAATATCTCCTGAGAGGGGGGGTCAACTGGAATCGTAAAGAAAGCGTCTTTCAAATCAAGAACTGAGAAATGAGCATACTGCCCCCCTACGGAGGCCAGCAAGGTATACGGGTTTGGGACGAGAGGATGAATAGTTTTAACCCGTTCGTTAACCGCCCTTAGGTCCTGCACCAGTCGATATGTGCCATCAGGCTTCAGTACCGGCAAGATAGGAGTGTTCCCGGCTGACTGACACTCTCGCAGTATGCCGTGCTTCAGGGAACGGTCTATAGTCTCCTGCAGTCCCTCTCTGGCTTCCCTTTTGATTGGGTACTGCTTGATTCGTACTGGACCTTTTCCTGGCAGTAGTTGGATATTAATGGGGGTTTGATGTGTAGCCTTTCCAGGGACCCCCTCTGCCCACACCAAAGGGTATACCTGGTCTTCCCACTGGTTCCACTCCTGGGGAGCGTTCATGGCCGAGGGTTCAACCGTGAGGGTCATTATCCATGCATTTTCAGGGGGCAATGTGAGGGTTATTTCATCCTGGGTAAAATGCAGTGATGCACCTAATCGACAAAGCAGGTCTTGTCCTAGCAGGGGTGTTGGGCGATCTGGAAGGCAGACCAATTGTGAGAAAGAGCCTGGTCTCCCAGAGCACATTCTGCAGGAGCATACACTGGGCACTGAGTCTTTTTCCCCCGTGGCACTCACCACAGTGAGAGAGTCCGCTACGGGAAGTTGAAGAGGTTGATTTACAGCGGTCCGTGCTGCCCCGGAGTCTATCAAAAAATCAATTTCTGAATTCCCCACCTGCATTTTTACTCGGGGTTCCGGGGGTGGGGTGGTCCGTTTCCCCCGACACCCCTACTCCTGTCCTCCCGCTGCCATTACAGGAGTGCAGTCTCTCCCTTTCTCTGGGCATTCATTCTTCCAGTGTCCCTCTCGCCGGCATCAGGCACACTGGTTCCGTCCCAGGAGTCTCGTGGGCCAGGGCGCCTGCACCCACGACCCCTTATACCTCTGCCTCTCCCACCTTCTTGTGGCCTTTCTCTGACTCCAGCCTGTGCTGCTGCTACTAGCATTCTCACTTGTCTCTTGTCCTTTCCTCCTTCTCTGAGAGTATACGCCCTGTTTGCAGTTTCCAGGATTTGTGCTACAGACATACCCATTAAGTCTTCCTTCTTTTGTAACTTCCTCTTTATATCAGGGGCTGCACGGCTAGTAAAAATACCCTTTATAATCGCCTCCGTTGCCTGATCATCAGGGTCTGCATTGGTATTTTGCAGAATGGTGTCTCGGATGCGCTGTAGGAATGCAACGGGACTTTCCTTCAGCTCCTGTACTATTTCATACGGCTTTGCCCAGTTATTATGTCTGTCACGGGGGGGCCCCCCGCGAGCAGCCGTGAACTCGCGAGCGCCCCTTTGCCGTGCCAATTAGGGTGGACTGGCACCCTCTACTCGCCCGCCACGTCTTTGCTGTTGAGGTTCAGAATGGGAGGCTGCCTACTTACACCTAACGGCACCTTGATGGTATCCCCTCCATTCCAAAGTGGGGGTACTCTCACCCCAGCCCTATGGGCAAATGCATGCCTCCAAACCTCCCCTTTAGCATGCCCCAAGCCTCGCAGCTGTCCTGGGGGATGTTGTCTGGTCCCCTGCCCCTCGGGTGCTCTCCCTCTGGCACCCTGAGCTCGTCTGGGTCTCCCTAGCCTCCCTCGGGGTCTCTGCCGTGCCCTCCGTGCTTGCGGCCCCTCCCGGGGTCTCTGCCCGCACTCTCCGTGCCTCCCACCCACTTGGGCCTGTACCGCGTTCCTCGCGCTGCGCCCTCTCTGGGCCTGTACCACGCTCTCTGCGCTGCGTGTTTCCCGCGCTTGGGGCTCAGGTGGGCGTAGCTGTGCCTGGCCCCCTTGACCCTTTCCTGGGTCTTCTGCGCCTCGCCCTCTCTGGGGCCTGTGTACCACGCGCCTCGCCCTCTCTGGGGCCTGTGTACCACGCTCACCGCGCTGCGCACCTCCCACGCTTGGGGTTCAGGTGGGCGTAGCCGTGCCTGGCCCCCTGGACCCTTTCCTGGGTCTTCTGCGCTGCGCCCTCTCCAGGGCCTCGCCCTCTCTGGGGCCTGTGTACCGCGCTCACCGCGCGCCTCGCCCTCGCTGGGGCCTGTGTACCGCGCTCACCGCGCTGCGTACCTCCCGCACTTGGGGCTCAGGTGGCCGTAGCCGTGCCTGGCCCCCTTTGGCCCTTTCTTGGGTCTTTTGCCCCACTGGCACTGTGCCCCTATTGGGCACCTGGAGCCCCCAAACTGCTGGGGAGCCCCGCTGAGGCCTCCTCACTCCCTTACAGCCTCACCCGGTCCTCCGGTTAACCATAACTCAAGCCAAGCCCAAACGGCTGTAACAAAACCAACAAAGAGCCTACCCACTCGTAATGCAAACTCTCAGCCCCCCTCGGGCTCCCAGCCCTACCTTTTATCAGGGTGTTCCCATCCCTAGCATCATCGCAGCCGATCAGTAAGGTAAGGCTCCAACCTCCAACTCTGGCCGCTCAGCTCAGCCACAGACCTCCTGCTCCTGCAGCATCCAGAAGGGTACTGCTAGCCAGGCTTTGGCCTAGCTGTTTATAAGGGCCTGGCCCTGCCCCCTCCTGGCCACATGACCTGCCTGGTTGCCCTAGCAACCCCCATCTGTGTTGCTCCAGGGTGTTTCAGTAGCCCTATTCCTCCTGCTAGTAGCAGGCACCCTGGTGCCCTGCTACAATGTTGGACAGCGAGTGCCTGAGCCCATGCATAAGTAGTTCTTTGTGAGAGGTAAGACAGGTATGATCCACAGGATCGTTAGGGTCCCATCTAGGGTCTGCTAGGGGAACTACTTTTGCCGGACCAGGAACGTTGACGGGAGCCCTTTCATGCCTCCGCTGTGCTTCCTCCCTTGCTTTGGAAATAACTTGATTCCGCTCTACTTCAGATAATAAGGTTCGCATAAGGATATTACAATCATCCCAATCAGGCTTGTGACTAATTAAACATCCCTCAAAGACAGAGATAAACTTACCCGGGCTAGTTGAAAATTCTCCAGCCTGTGCTTTAAAAGCCGCCAGGTCCACCGGGTTAAAAGGTACATGGGTGTATACTTGCATGGTCTGGGCTGCACACCCATCTGCCCCAGACCGGGCTATTACAGTTTCAGTAAGTAAAGGATAAAATCCCACTGAGGGAGGGATCTCTGGGACTGGAGGCATCTGACCTTTATATGGTGGAGGTGTTAAAGCCGAAGGGGACGCCAACTCTGGCATTACAGCAATGGGGGGGAATGCTGAGACTCAGCACTAACAATTACTGATCCTATCGGAGTCAAATTACACTTCTGCAAAATATCTGTCTTATTTCGTAAAGCCATAAACAATTGTGCATACAAATGTTCATTCCACTTACCCGTCCGCTGACAAAACAGGAGTAATTGGAGAATTGTATTGTAGTTAACTGACCCTTCCGGAGACCACCTTTCCTGATCCTCCAGTTGATATTGAGGCCATTTCACTGTACAGAACCTTTTAAGATCATTTTTAGTCATTAGATCTGACTTAAACAGTTTCCAGTTAGTCAGAATGCATTCTAAGGGTGTACACCGTGCCCTGCCAACGGTGCTCTGTCCCTGCCCTTACTCCAGGGAGACACTGGGCGTCCCCAGGCCCTTCGGGGAGACACTGGGCGTCCCCAGGCCCTTCGGGGAGACACTGGGCGTCCCCAGGGCTTAACAGACAATGCTCTGAGCTTATCCTACCTTATCCAAGGGACCGGTTCCACACCGTCGCCCACGATTGCTTCTCCACTATTAGAGCGCGTTGCACCGTTGTGCCCTCCGGGGTCGATCAAACCACGTCTCTGCCAAGGCCCCTGATGAAACCACCGGTGCGCGCTGGGCGTCGGTTGTTGCCGCAAGTCGTCGACCCCAGGAGGGATCCGTGCAAGGCGAAATGTTAGCCTCGAGCCCCACGTTGGGCGCCAAAACTGTTGCCGGCACAAGGTGCCCGAGGGAGGCAACAATTGGGTTCGTTGCCCAGTGTGCGTCGCGCCAAATAAACACACTGGGGGAGAAGCAGACAGAGTTTATTTGAGCTCAAGTAAAAGGCGCAGGGAGACTGTATGGTCTCAAATCCCGTGCCCCTACCCCTGCAACAGCGAGATCTTTATACCCCGGGCAGTTTCACTGTCAGTGATTTCCCACCCGCTGGCCCCGCCTCTCCCTCCTCCCTCCTCCTCTCTCTCTCCGAGCGGTGCCCTTGCATTCCACAGATAACAGTTTTAGCTCGCCTGCTTTCCGGAAGGACAGGAGATTTGCAGGCGCCAGAGAGAAAGGGTTGCAAAGGTTGGGCAAGGGCGGGGCTTTGGCTTTTCTGAGCCTGGAGCAGAAGGACCGGAAAACGCAGGCTGTCATAGCAGGGCGGTCTCACACCAGGAGGTTATATATGTGTGCACGTGCACACACGCACACAGCAGCCAGGCAGGGTGAAAAGCAGCACTGCAGCTCCCTGCAGGTAGGTCTACGGGGGGCATAGCCATGCTGCCAGGCATGGGAGGAGGAAAGGACGGCGTGGAGTACGCTGCCCGCATCTCCTCCAGCTGTCAGCAATGGCTCTTGCCCACTGCCATACCCCCGCCACCGCTCTCCTCGGGGCATGGCTCTACCCTGCACCATGGCCGTAGCCCTGCTTCCCTCAGGCCACAGCTCCCACCTGCCGCTACTTTGAGACCACAGCTCTAGAGCCCTGCTGTGGCCTCCCCACACCACGGCTCTCCCTGCCACCATGGCCCCGGCACCGGCCCCGCTTTCCTCAGCTCTGCCCCGCGCCATGGCCGTGTCGATGCTGCCCTCGGGGTGTGGCGTATGCCCGCCGCCGCTCTCCTCATGGCAGAGTGTACCCCACACCATGGCCGGCTGTCACCACAGCTCCGCTGTCCTCAGGGCACAGCTTTACCCTGTGCATGGCTGGAGCCCTGGCCCCGCTCTGCTCAGGGCTCGGCTGTACTCTGCACCATGGCCTTGGCCCTGGCCCTGCTCTCCTCAGGGTGCAGCTGTACCCCGCACTGTGGCCCTGCCGACACTCCCCTCAGGGCACGGCTTTCACTCACTGCCGCTCTCCTCAGGGCACAGCTCTACCCCACAACATGGCTGTGGCCCTGGCCCCACTCTCCTCAGGGTGCGGCTGTACCCTGTACCATGGCTGTGGCCCCGGCCCAGCTCTTCTCAGGGCAGGGCTCTACCCCACAACATGGCCGTGACCCTGGCCCCGTTCTCCTCAGGGTGCGGCTGTACCCTGTACCATGGCCCTGCCGACACTGCCTTCAGGGCATGGCTTTTACTCACTGCTCCTCTCCTCATGGCACGGCTTTACCCCGCAACGTGGCTGCAGCCCTGGCCCTGCTCTTCTCAGGGCACAGCTCTACCCCACAACATGGCCGCGACTCTGGACCCGACGGCCCCATTCTCCTCAGGACGTGGCTCTACCCTGCACCATGGCTGTGCCCCAGCCCTGCTCTCCTTGGGGCATGGCTCTAGCCTTCATGATGGCTGCAACCCTGGCCCTGGCCCCGGCCCCATTCTCCTCAGGGGGTGGCTCTACCCCGCAACATGGCTGTGGGCCTAGCCCCAGCCCAGCCCCACTTTCTTTGGGGCACGTATCTACCCCACACAGTGGCTGTGGCCCCAGCCCCGGCCCCACTCTCCTCAAGGTGCAGCTCTACCCCACAACATGGCTGTGGCCTGAGCCCCAGCCCCGCTCTCCTTGGGGCATGGCTCTACCCCACACAATGGCCACGACCCTGGCCCCAGCCTGGCTCTCCTCAGGGAGCAGCTCTACCCTGCACCATGGCTGCAGCCCCACTCCCACCTGCCCCTCTCAGTCTGTTCTCCAAAAACTCTTTTTGGGAGGGGGGATTGCCATTTTAGAACCAGAAAAAAACCAAATCATACACTAAAAGTCAAGCACCTACTATAACAGATTTTAATTTCATAGTTTCATAGTAGCTGGGGTCAGGAGGGACCTGATGAGATCATCTAGCCTGACCCCCTGCCACAGGCAGGAATGAATGCTGGGTTCACAAGACCCCAGACAGGTGATCATCTAACTTCTTTGAATTTGCCCAAGGGAGGGGCGAGGACCACTTCCCTGGGAAGCTGGTTCCATATTCTGGATGCCCTGACCGTAAAATATTGCCTCCTGATCTCTAACCTATTTTCTAAAGCTATTCTCCATCAGCTTATTACCATTGCTCCTCGTCACCCCAGGTGGTGCTGGGGAGAAAAGGGCTCTACCTCTTTGCTGCTGATCTCCTCTGATGAGTTTGTAGGCAGCCACCAGGTCCCCCCTCAGCCTCCTCTTGCTGAGGCTGAACAGGTTCAGGTCCCTCAGTCTCTCCTCGCAGGGCCTGCCCTGTTGCCCTCTCACCGAACGGGTGGCTCTCCTCTGACCCCTCTCCATGCTGGCCACATCCCTTTTGAAGTGCGGTGCCCAGTACTGGATGCAGTACTCCAGCTGCGGCCTGACCAAAGTCGCATAAAGGGGGAAGATCACCTCCCTGGACCAGCTTGAGATGCACCTTTGGATGCATGACAAGGTCTGGCTGGCCTTGCTGGCTGCGGTCTGGCATTGGCAGCTCATGTTCATCTTGGAGTCAATAATGACTCCAAGATCCCTTTCTACCTCTGTGCTTTCAAGAGGGGAGCCCCCCAGCCTGCATGTATGCTGTGGATTCCTTCTCCCAGGGTGCAGCACCCTGTATTTATTTACGTTCAACCCCATCCTAGTCTCGTCTGCCCACTTTTCTGGTCTGTCTAAATCTAGTTGCAGCTTCTCTCTCCCTTCAAGTGTGTCCACCTCGCCCCACATCTTAGTGTCATCAGCAAACTTGGACAGCTGCTTTCCACCCCTTCATCCAAGTCACTGATGAAGATGTTAAACAGTGTGGACCTCGGACCGAGCCCTGGAGGACCCCACTGTTCACATCTTACCAGGTTGAGTACAACCTGTCCACCACCACTCTCTGGGTGTGCCCCATCAGCCAGTTTTTTACCCATCCAACTGTACAGGCATCAATGCCACAGTGGCTTAATTTATTGATGAGGATGGGGTGAGAGACAGTGTCAAAGGCCTTCTTGAAGTCCAGAAAGGCTATGTCCATGGTGACACCTTCATCCAAGGATTTAGGTACTTGGTCATAAAAGGCAACCAGGTTGGTCAGGCAGGACCTGCCTTTGATGAACCCATGCTGATTGCCCCTGAGTATGATCTCCCCTGCTGCCCTCCACAAATGTGCTCCTTGAAGATCCCCTCCAAGATCTTCCTGAGCACCGAGGTGAGGCTTACAGGCCTCTAGTTACTTGGGTCCTCCTTCCTCCCTTTCTTGAAAATCGGGACCACATTAGCCAGTTTCCAATCCCCTGGCACCTGGCCAGATGACCACGAATGCTCATACAGCCGGGCTAAGGGCTCTGCGATGACCCCTGCCAGTTCCCTCAACACCCTTGGGTGGAGGGCATCTGGACCTGCATATTTAAAAATGTCCAGCCCTTCTAGCAGATCCCTAACTACATCTGCACTGACCCAAGGCCTGACAGAGCTATCTCTGAGATTGTCCCTACCTCTGGTAGATGGGATGTCCTGGTCCCTGTTCAAGAAAACAAAGGCAAAGAAACTGTTCAAAATATCAGCTTTCTTGTCTGGCGTAACCACAAGATTACCGTTTGCATCTTGGGGCCCTACATCGTCTGGTTCCCTCTTCTTGCTCCCAAAGTAGTTGAAAAGGGACTTTTTGTTGTCCTTAATCCTGGATGCTAGCCTGAACTCCATCTCTGTCTTGGCCTTCCTAAGAGCCCTTCTACACTCACAGGCCAAGGAGGAGTACTCCCCCTTGGTGATAGCTCCTCTTTTCCACTGGTTGTATACCCCCCTTCTAGTCCTCAGGCATTGCTGAATGCCCTTGCTGAGCCAAGGGGGTTTCTGAGCACTCTTACCCTCCTTGCTTCTCTCAGGTACTGTTATCCTTTGGGCCTGGAGGATGGCCCCCTTAAGGTATGACCATCCCTTGTGGACTCCCATCTCCTTTACCTTCTGGGCCCTCAGTGCCTCCCCCACTAGTCTCCTAAGCTCATTGAAGTTGGCCTTTCTGAAGTCAAGGGCTTTAGCCTTGGTGTGAGCCCTTGACGCCCTGCGTTGGATAGTGAAATCCAGCAGGTGATGATTGCTATTGCCTGTCGCATCCGAGGACCGGTGCACCCTTGACCTGCGAGCCTGGGTCGGCACGACCGGCTGGACGTGGGTACGATACAGTGGTCCTACAGGTGGAAAAGCAAGAGGAGTCAGGGAGTTTAAATGCGTTTTGGTTAAAGATTTATTGTTACTTACACTACAGAAGATTTGCAGCGTAGCAAGGAAGTCGTGGTTACACAGTGAAAAAGAGGAAGTTTAGTTCAGCTCATAGATACTTTTCTATTGCAGAGATTATAAACTGCTTGGTGCAGATTTTCAGCAAAGCGTACAGGTAACTTTGGTTCAAAGACGTTCGTGAGCTCTTGGTGAGAACGGACGGGCCGACAAAAATTCGGATACAACACCTGAAATTTTTTGTCCGCAGGTGGGGAGGGGTCAACAACTGGCCAGGCCGCTGACTATGACTCCTGGGTGTGCGTGGAGGTCTCCGCAGAAGGCGGAAATCTTTCCAAAATTAAAGGTTTTCAGGTAGCCAATCACAACACACCAGGCTTGAATAATTACAGGACTGCCAATTATAACTGTGAGCAGACTTTGCGTGTTTCTTACTTCTGCTCAGGTTTCATGCAAGGTTGACTGCGCATGTATTTAACATTTAGGCTGGGGGAGGGCTGAATACGGAACTATGATGACGAAATATGTCATGTTAACCTTTTGACCTTTTTGCCATCGGCAGCTGAAATCAAAGATTTTTCTTTGACATTGCCCAGGTGGTCAAGGACCTGCAGTCCCCTCACCAGGTCATCCCCTGTGGCCAGGACCAGGTCCAGCAAGGTAGACAAAAAAAAATATTTTTGTCATGATTTGTGTTTGCATAGTCTGTATAGAGGCGATTGCATAATAATTAAAAAAGAAAGTCTTAGCTTGTATGTATGGTGTGTGTGTGTGCGTGTATGTATGGTGTATGCTGCCTGCTGCCAGTGCCCTGAGCCCCCCACCAGCTGCTGCTGCTACTGCCAGCAGCGGGGGATGCACATCATGGGGGAGCATTTGGGGGTCCCCACGCCCCCCACTTTTCCTCATACCCACACCCTGCCCAGTGTGCCCCACTGGGCATGGGCTCTGCACTGCTCTCTGCACTTCCACCCAAGTGTTAAAAGGCACCCTAGGTTACCTTGCACCTTCTTTTTGCTTCCTATGTATGTATTGCTTCCACAGCTATGTATTTTGTAGGGCTGTGAGAAACAGCACCGTTCTTTTTCACCTTGAGTTTTGACAGTTCGACTGAACAGTGTTTTGTATCAAATTTCATTTCGAGTCGAAACAGCTGTTCCATTCCATCAAAACAGAAAGGCTGTTTTGACGCTGTTTTGAGTTTTGCTGGGGATGAGAAGTCAGCCCAGCTGGGCTGCTTTCCCATCCCCTGTACTAGATCACACCAGGGGCAGAAGTCAGCCCAGCTTGGCTGCTTTCTGGCCTCCCTGTGGGATCTAGCATGGGGGATGGAGAGGCAGCCCAGCTGGACTGCCTCCCCACCCCCTGCCAGACCTTGCGCCAGGGATGGGAAGTCAGCCCAGCTGGACTGACTGCCCATCCCCAGCGCCATGGTTGAAACATTTCAACTTTTGAAATGTTTCGACCAGCCTCATTTTGTTTTGAGGCTATTTCGACAGTCTTTGTTTTGTTCTGATTTTGCTGTTTCAACCTCAAAATTGGTCGAAACAGTGTTGGAATTAAATGGTCAGTGAAATTTCGCACAGCCCTAATATTTTGCCCACGCCTGTTCTGGACTGAGCACTGAGTCCCACTGGGGTAGAGTGGTTTTCTTTAATCTTCACTAGTCTATACAGGAGCTTCTGGGAACCTCATAAAATCGGGCCCCTATTATCATCCATGGCCTGTTGTGACCTATTTATAAAACTTTTTTAAAAAGCTTACATAAATATATTGTCTCAAATAGTACATAATTAGAGGTTATAATCCCCATTCCATGATGATATCTTTGAGCTTTAACATGAACATATGTAAAGACAGTTTTGATTTATTTTTTTTAAAAAGGATCTTAACAAAAAAGATAAATAAATCATTATTAAATTAAAAAAATACAATTTAAATGAAAAAATATGATTTAAATAAAAAAAATTTTTTTTATTTTAAAAAAATCATTGATTTTTATCCACCTTGCTTGGCAGCAGGGCATCACAGGAGCTCACTGCCTCGTGAAGTGATGGGGCTGCGATGCCAGAGACCCACCAACCTCTGAAAGTCCTTTCAGGGGAGGTTGTGCTGCCCAGGGAGGCGGAGCCTGGTAGAGGGGAGCCTGAGTTGAAGGCCAGGGTGAGAAGTGTCAGGACCCTTCCCCACAGTCTCCAGACCCCTTGCTGCTGGCCCTCCCTCCACAAGCCAGGACTGGACTGGGCTGGCTCTGCAGCAGGAGGTGGCCCCACTTCCAAGCTGTGCCTAGAGCAAGTGCCCTCCCAGGAAAGCCATTTGGGGGCTGGATGGGATCACTGCTCTCACACTGGGCTGTGAATCTGAGCCCCCACCGGGGGGATGGCCGGGGTAATTGCTGCCCTGATCAGCCCAAGCTGGGAACACTGAAGCACCCGCCCTGCAGCTCAGCTCCCCTCCCTCCTGCTAGGAGCCAGTCAACCCTAACGAAAACCTTTTCTTTCCTCCCCCCAGGCTCCAGAGCACCTTACAGGAGCTGCCATGGCTGGTGCTGGTGAGAATATAGATCCTGAAGCCTTTTCCTCTATCCCCCCAGAACTGCAGGAGGAACTGAAGGCTGCACTACAGGAAGGAGACCTTGTGGCAGCAGCCTCAAAAGCCCAAGAGGTTCTGTGCAGTGCAGACAAGGTGGATCTCAACATTGCCATCACAGGGATCACAGGCTCTGGCAAGTCATCCTTTGTCAACGCCATGCGTGGTGTGGAGGATGGAGATAAGGACGCAGCTGCCACAGGAGTGACAGAAACAACATCTAAGCCTGCTCGTTTCCCTCACCCTCAATATCCCAATGTCATCTTCTGGGACCTGCCAGGAATTGGGACACAAACATTTCAAGCAGACACATACCTCCAACAGGTGTCGTTCGATCGCTATGACTTTTTCATCATCATTTCCGGCACGCGCTTCAAAGAGTACGACATCAAACTGGCCCGTGAGATCCAGAGACTGGGGAAGCACTTTTACTTTGTGCGCTCCAAGGTGGATCAGGATTTGAAAAACGAGCGGAGACTGTACGATCAGTCTGGATGTCTGAAGAAACCTTCTGCTTCACGCCCACTACAGTACGCTGAGGATGTGATCCTGAACAAAATCTGAGATAATTGCATGGAAAACCTGCAGAAAGGAAGGGTGGATTTCCGACAGGTTTTTCTTGTCTCAAACTGGTGCACTAGCAAGTATGATTTTCCCAGGCTGCAGGAGACTCTAGTGCACGAGCTCCCCAGTTACAAGCGATTAGCTTTTCTCCGCTCCCTGCCCAACCTCTCTAAAGAAATCTTGGAGGAGAAGAAGAAATACTTGATGAAACAGGTATGGCTGACGAGTTTAGCTTCCTTAGGAGCCGGTGCAGTTCCTCTGCCAGGCTTTTCTACTGTCTGTGATGTAGTTCTCCTGATGTCAGCCCTGAAACAGTACTGCCAGGACTTTGGCCTGGATAGCAATTCCCTTGAAAAGATTGCTAGCCTCACAAACAAGCCTGTTGAAGAGCTGAGAGCTGTGATAAAGTCCCCCCTGGCCCATGAAATCACAAAAGATCTCGTCATTAAGCTCCTGTCCAAGACGGTAGGTGGGGGAGTGAAATACACTTTGCTTTTCAAGAATATCCTCCCTGTGGTGGGTCCCGTGGTAGGTTCTGTGGTATCAGGCACCATTTCTTGCGCTACCACATACATTTTGCTGAAGGGTTTCCTGAATGCTGTTGCTGATGATGCCATGAGTGTGCTGGAAAAGGCTTTGGAGTGATAAGCCTGTAAATCAGCAAAAGGCCAGCGCTGGCTGTGTGAGAGGGATGCAACAAAGTGAAAACCCCTTAGCACTTTCTCCCCTGCTGCCCCATTCCTGGGAGAGCTGCCAGCAGCCAGCCACGTGTTTCTTCTGCCCTGGGCTGTGACAGCAATCCCAGCAGGCATCTTGTTTCCTTGAGCAGCTTTCCTCCTCCGTGCTGGGCTTGCTTTGCTTCTGGACTTGACACCAACCAAGGCCAATGGTGGAGCCTGAGGGAGTCACGGGGTGATCAGAGACTCCCGCACATCACCATGAGCTTGGCCATCTCTGCCATGGGGCCATCACCTCGGCATGAGCCTTTTCTTCTCTTAATAATCATTCAGTTTTGTATCCAGCTTTCAGGATTCCTAGGCTCTGATATTGCCTCCTTGCAGGTCCCAGCCTGGGCCCTTCTTTTCTTACCAAAACTACACCATACTTTAATTGCAGTGACCCGCATTTTGTTTGCATCAGCAGCCCATGTCCAGTAGTCACTGCTTGGAAGGCGGTGTGGTTTGGGCCCAGAGACACTTTGAACTTGTCCTAAGGGGAGCTCTTCTCAACAAGCGTCTCTCTCCAGTTCCTCCCGAGACAGCAGGTGCCTGAATCTGCAGAACAGGGCTCTCAAACTGAAGGCCTATGGGCCAGATCCACCCATACGGCTGGGAGAGGGGCAGGGTGCCTGGGGGCAGGCCTGCCACTGCAATCCAGGGAACTGAGCCTCAGGTGTCACCTGGCTGCGTGAAACCCACGGCTGCCTCCACCACTCACCTCACTAGTGCTGCCTCGCCGATCTGGCCCTCAAGGAGCTGATCTGGCCCTCGCTGATCTGGCCCTTGAGGAGCCCCAGTGTCCAGATGCAGCCTAGGCACCGAGTCTGACACTCCTGCTGGACAGCTTTGGAGAAAATGAAGCAGGGAGTGGAGTGCAGTGAGGCTGCCCCGGGAACACACGGGGGAGTGTCCATTAACCTCGGGGAAAGACCCCCCCGGGCACCCCCTGCTCCCCCACATCTGCCTCTGCTTGGAGATGGAAGAGAGCAAAACCCCATGCCTGGGTGGGGGGAGCTTCTGTACGTCTTCGGATGCTTTGGAGGAATAATTTAGGCCGTGTTAGCATGCGTGGAGTTAATCAGTAAATCAACTGCTAGTGGTTGTGAAGAGTCCAGGATTGCTTTCTTGCTGTTCCAGGTATTAGAACGCACGAGCATTTTACCATTTGAGGCTGTAATAATCACGGTTAGACATGGCTTGTCTTGCTCTGTATTTACTGTCTGTATTCTCAAATTAAGATTTACATTAAAGTTTCCTTATAACCATTCCTGCAGAGTACTGGGGTTCATTGGGACAAGCTTTCTGACCCTGCTTTGGGTTGGTCATGTCACCATGGGCACAACAGGTCAGTGCTTGGTCCTTCAAGCAGAGAAGATGGTGAGAAACCTGCCTGGTCCCTGGCTAAAAACACCTGGAAGAGCCATGAGGGGCACTTGCTCCCCTCCTAAATCAAAAGGCAAATAGCAGCGGCGCACACACACTCCTCCTTCCAGCACAAACCTCCTGCCTTGCTCCTTTTCCCTTCCATTACTAGCCCACCCCATAGCAACCTCTACCTCTCCTGTGCCTATCCCTTAAGCACTCTCTTGGGATAAACCAGACTCACCTAGGCAGCAGAAACCTTGAATTCCCCATCTGCCCAGTACTTTTCTAAGCCAGATCTAGCCTGCCACGCCACAAGTGTGTGGGTCTTGTCAGGCCCCAAACACTCCAGGGCCAGCTTACAACAAGCCTGGGATCAGAGCCATGGGACTGGAGTCCCACTGTGGGTACAGGCATTCAGAAATGAGGAGTCAGCTCCAAGCTTTGAGGCCTTGTTTTTAAGAACTGGCCCCATGTGCAGTGCCCTGGCTGGCCCCAAAGTGCAACTATCTGGTGCTGCAAGGGAGGAAAGAGCCCTGTGCCTTCCTCCAGCTGGTTATGGGGTGTCACCGCTGCTCACTACCATTCCAGCCTCCAAGTCAGGATGAAATGGTTCCAGTTCACAACCGGCCGCCCGTGTCCCCAAGCACAGATGACAGCCATTTAACTTGATCCACAAAAGCAACACCAGACTGAGCTTCCCAAACCTGGTCTCCCCAAGCCAGGCTGGATACAGGTGACTATTTGCAAAGCTGGTGGCAAACTTACCACGGTGTGCTGCTGTAGGCAACTGTTTTTGGGTGCAGAGACTTTGGGTTAAGCAGGCCATTCACTGCCTGGCATAGTCCCGCAAGTTGGCACTGGTCAGACACTATGGCAGGGGAGAGGAAATAGCATGTCACAAATATCACCGGCCTAATACCAATGCACAGCCCCGCGCCTGGCCCCTCCATGAGTCCCACACAGCCTCCGTTTGATTCCCCCCAGGGTGCTCTGTCTCCTCTGTGCTGTACCTGCACCTGCCCAGCCCTCTGTTTTATACAGCTGCTGCCACCACAGCCTGATCCCAGTCCTGCCCGGACCCCTGAGCCCTCCAGCTGGAGCCTCATCCCTTTTGTTTCCCCCAACACCTCTGCCTGACCCCTCAGTCCCTTTGTGTCACCCTGAACCACCCCAGGGCTGGCCCTCTACAGCCCCTTATGTCCCTCCCCAGCCCCTCACCTGGGCTCTTTCTGTCCCCTCCATTTCCCTTGCAGCCCTGAGGCTACGGCCTTGCTGGCCACGCATCTCATCTTCCACCAATGCCACAGGCCTTCTGCTCCCTCCATGGCACCCACAGCTTCTGTCCCTCACACTCCCGCCATGTCCCTTTGTGGCACTGTGGCTCAGCCAGATCCCTCCTGCCCAGCAGCTTGTCCTCGTCCTGGCTGTGGGAACACCTAGCAGCTCAGCGTGACCCCAGCCTCCATGCCCCACCACCTGCCATACCCAGCCTGGCCTCCCAGCCCTTTCGTTTTGAGCCCCAGCACCTCCCCGATGGCTCCATTACTTATGGGAGCCTTATAAAAAAGGCATTTGCCAGGGCTACTGTGCAGCAGCTGGACTTACTGCACATTTAGTTTAGTACTTTATTAAACAAGTACTAAAGTAAATGTGTAGCAACTACTGCGCATTATATTTTTTTTGCAAAAAATATTTCCATAAATGAATAGACATATATTTAATATATACTAATATATTATATATATATTGAATATATATAACTACTGTGCATTAATGAATGTGTAGACGCACCCAGTGAGAATTAAAACCCTGGCTTTTGTCCTGCAGGGGTCAGCACAGCTCTTCAGCATCACAGCCAAGTGCCCTGGCACTGCATCATGGTTTCCCCTGTCCTGGGGGAATGGTGGGGCACTGCCAGGCACTCTAGGAAAAACCCAATTTAATACATGTCCTTACACATATGGACAAGAGAGGGAGGAGGTGGAACTACCGCGGGTTTTTTGACCAGTGCCCGGCTAGCTCAGTCGGTAGAGCATGGGACTCTTAATCCCAGGGTCGTGGGTTCGAGCCCCACGTTGGGCGAATACTTTTCTTCTCTTTTTCCCCTCCCTTTTCCTTAATCCATTTTGTAACCCAGTGAATCACGCCTCTAAGGGCATTAAAGCACTGTACAAACCCTTAATGCGGCTGCCCGCACTCCTGCTGGAGGCACAAACCAAGGTCAAATGGAGCCGAAGGCTTTCCACGTGCAACCCTAGAGCGTGCCCGGGAGCTCAGGGGGAGCAATGCCCACCCACAGTGCTAGCGCAGAGGGTATGCACACACTAACTGGCTGCTGGAAGCACGCTTTGCAGACCCTTCCTCCTGCAGCCTAGGTGGGAGAGCGCCCAGGACTACAAGCCCCAGCATGCCTCAGGGCAAGCCGTGCCTGCGCAGAGCAGCGCCGGGGGGGAGCAGGCCGGGCGGACTGCGCCTGCGCAGAGCGGCTCCGGTGCCTGCCGGCTGGACTACAAATCCCGGCACACCTGCGGGTGGCTCGCGCCTGCGCAAAGCGGCGCCGGGAAGGGGGGCCGGCTGGAAGGCGCGAGGCCCCGGGGGGGGCGGCGGCGGCGGCGGGAGCGTCACTTATAAATGGCGCCCAAGCAGGACCCCAAGCCCAAATTCCAGGAGGGTGAGTGCGGGGCCCAGCGGGGGCGTCTGGGGAGCTAGAGTGTCCTTGGGGGGGCAGGCTGGGTGGGTATTGGAGGCTGGGTGCGTGTGGGGGTGTATTGGGGGGCAGAGTGGTGGAAGGGTGCATCTGGTGAGGGGTAGGCTGGGTGGGGGATGTATTTGGGGGGGCTGGATGGTTGGGGGGGCTGAATTGGGCAGGGTGGGTGGGGGTGTATCTGGTGAGGGCCTAGATGGGTGTGTACTGGGGGCAGGGTGGATGTGGGGGTGTTTGTGGGTGCAGGGTGGGTGACAGGCTGTATTGGACAGTGTGGGTGTGGGGGTATATTTGGGGGGCAGGGTGGGTGTGGGGGGGTGAGGGGTGTTTGGGGGGCAGGGTGTTTGGGAAGCTGTATTTGGTGAGGAGCAGGTTGGGCGTGGGGGGTGTTTGGTGGGCCTGCGTGTAGGCTGGGCAGCAGGATGCTGGGAGCTGCAGGGCCGTGTCGGGGCGAGGAGACCGGCACGGGCCGATCCCCCGCCGTCGCCCCACACCAAGCCCCTGGTGCGTGCTGCCAGCGCCTGGGGCACAGCCCCGCGTTCCCCACCGGCTGCGGTCTATCCGCAACCTGTGCGCTGGGTGGGGAGGGCACGCGCTACACCAGAAACAAAGGGAATGGCATTTCTCAGGGAAGATGAAGCAGCGGCTGCTGGAGGCAAGGCGGCTCCATCTCGCTTGCAGCGGGTACGTGTCCCATACCTATGGCCAGGTGCTGCAGCAGGGCCCCTGGACCCACTCTGCCTGCCCAGCGCCCGGCTTGGGGAGCATCTGCCCAGGGAAGCGGTTAGACGCTCCATTTTACAGGAGCTTGCAGCGCTTGGGAGGCTTTCAACGAGGCCCTTAGTTCAGCCAGGTTTGGACTCCCTCCCAGGCAGTCTGATGGCTACAGCTCTCTCTTTTTTTGTCTTGATCAGATGCCAAAGCTCAGTTAATATCCTCTCTGTCTGCGGTTTTTTTTCCTTCCCCACAGTTCTCAGTTCATCTGTGAGCATTGGGGGGAAAGGGGAGGGCGTTTCTGCTCCCCTGAAAATGAGCTTATATTTTGTTTTCTCACTGGGATGTGGCAAAATAATCTGCTGGAGACCAAACTTTCCTTTTTAGTAGAACTGCAAGGATTTTTTACTTGTTGGGTTGGGAAGTATGCATTTACTTAATATGTTTTAAAAGATAATCCTGTTAGGGTCTTGACTCCTGCTTTACAATAGGCCTTTTATTAAATCTGACTTAAGGATATTGGAAAATACAGTGTGGTCATTATAATGGTGACTTAGAGCACTGCTGTAACTATAGTGGACTCTTGGCATCACAACCCCTGTTTTTTGAAGCATGAAGTCTTAATTCCAATTAGGATATAACACAACATACACAGTGTCTTGAAAGATCCAGGGTTTTATTATATAAGATCTGATTTAAATGTAGCTGATAGATGAAAACTCAGGAGATTAGCTAAGTCTGGTCTGCTTCTGAGCAGCATTTTGTATAATAGCGTTTCTGGCTTCTAAAAAGCCATTTGCTATAGATGGTTAAAGTAGGGAGCTGGTTAAAAAAGCAAGTAATTTTACATACTTTGTAGCAACCTTTCAAAACCATGTTCAATCGCATATCAACATTGCGTCCCATGGTTTGATGCGTAGAGCCTGGCTATTGTGTGAAAACCTCAGGAATTTCAAGAGGATTGTGGTAAATGTTACATTACAATCCTTCCACTAATATTGGATTGGGTGGAGTGCAACATTTTTTATAAAAATTCGAGAGGGAAATGCAGCGGGTTTGTAATTTAGGGCATTTTAAAACTTTGGTCAGAAAAGGAAACTTCTATAAAACCATATTTTTAGAAGGCCCTAAGACTAAAAATAAGAGTTTTCACAGTCTTGGAGGAGGAAAAAATGTAAAATGAGAGGGAGCAGTAAAAACTGCTTATGTTTAAACTTGTATCCCCTGTAATGGCCCAAACTCAAATGTTCAGACTCTGAAAATAAACCGTGTAAGTGATTATCCCCGGCTACAAAGAATAAATGGAACATGAGCAGTAAGAAGGCAATTGGATTTTTAATCCAAGACATGGAGGAACGGTAACTTGTTTTTAAAAGATGATTTTCATGTTGAGTCTCTCTTTAACGGTGACTCGCATAATGCAGCCATCATCTACTTTCTCTGAGATGATCTTCTAGCTGAGACATTTTGGGAAAGTGAGAGGGAGTATGTATGGCTTTTTATAGATGGCTTAAGATTTTTTTTTTTTAAAAGAGGGGCATTTTGTTGCAACTTAGATAGGTGGAAGGACTGGTGGCACTTAAATGCACGTATTGAGAGGTCTTAAATATGATATGCTGCTCTCTTACTTTAGCTTAAACAAGAGACTGAGTAACCTTTACATTTACACTTGGACTTAGGGTATCTTTAGTAGATTCTGTGTGGGACATTTTCATGGGAACCAGCAATTGGCATCTGATTTGGCCTGGCTGAGGTTAAAGGAATACTTCCCTGGCAGGGTTGAATCGGGTTATATATCTGTGGGGAATATAAAGGTTCAAGTGAGAAGTCCAAGTTGTTGGGTGGGGGAGAAGGGTTGAGTAGGCATGAGAACTGGTGCCCTCTCCCGCCCTCCCCACCCCCGGTCAAATTTAATACTGTTTGTCTCTCAGCCACCCCAGTGAATGCTTGTTTTCTCCTGCACTTAAAAAGCCTCCAGTGACTGCACTTCTGCAACCTTTCTAGGTCATTTGTTTCCGTGCCTAATTATGGTCATAGTTAGAAACTTCTTCCTAACATCTAACCCAAAAATCCCTTGTTGCAACATAAGCCTGTTACTTCTCTGTCCAGTGGGGACAGGACAAGGGAACCATTGATCACTTCACTCTTTTTATAAAAACTTTTTATTTGAAGACTATAGCAAATCCCACCCCCATTTAAAAAGAAAAAAAATGCACAATTCTTCCAGCCCTTCCTTGTATGTCAAGTTTTATAGACCGCTAATAATATTAATTATTTTCTTGATTCTCCAATTTGTCTGCACATCTTATAATGTGTAGTACCCCAAACTGGATGCAGTACTTGAGGAGACGCTTCTGAAGTGTAGAATACAGGGGGCGAATCGCATCCTGTGACTTGCAGCGATGCTTTTGGTAATGCATACTTAGTCGGATAGGGCTTGTATTTATTTATTTTGCATCTTTATTATGCTGTTGAATGATACTTGGCTTGTAATGCACAGTGATGCTCGGATCTTTTTCTGCAGTAGTATAGTGTAGCTAGTCATTCCCCATATTTTAACTGTACCTGTAATTTTTCCAAGTGTGCTTTGATTTCATTATAGTGGTGGATTGGGGGTGGGGGTGGGGGTGGGGGGGGAAGGGAAGGGAAGGATTCATTTTGGGTTACAAAGTATTCTTGGTCTATATTTACATAGAGTTCCTAACTTACAGCTTTCAAAAGTGAGCAATTTGTGTGTGTGTAAACAGGGCATGTTTTCCAGTAGAATCAACAAACAGTGCAAAAACCTAATGTGAGTATGATGAATTAATGTAACCATAACTCTGACATAGCTGAGTTGCATGCTGAGTAACTACTTTTCAGTTTTAAGTATCACTTATGAAAGCGGTTGTAATAAATGCACAAAACTTCACTGGTAGTTTTCCTGCTGAAAATATGTTTCAAAGCTTGGAAATGTCAAACTAGACTTGGTAAACAGCATACAGATGTCTCTGACCGCTCTGGACAGACTTTTTGTTATCTTGGATTTTCCCTGTCCTAAAAAAATGTGTGTTTTCCTTTTTTCCAGCCTGGGGAGTATGTGAATTCTACAGATTAGGATTTACACTGACATCTCCAAAATCCTTTTATCATGCCACTATGTTGAAGCTAGGAAAGAAGTATGGAGTGGAAAAGGGCAGCAGTAAATTATTAAGGAAATGGACAGTGCAGTTAAAGATAGATTTAAAAACATCTTTGTGTGTGGGTGCTGAGAGAGGATGAGCAAGCAAAGCTAGAAACTTTATAAGGAAATACTTGGGAGGAAACATCTGTCTCCTTGGATCTTGTGTTAGATAAACTAGACTTCCACTTATTAAACAATTGCACAGAAAAGATTGTATTGCAGCAAACACTGTAAAAACAATCCTTTCCTGTTCAAAGGTGAGCTACAAGGTGAACAGTATCTCCCTTTTTTTTTTTTTTTTCTTCTGGGCCATCACATACAACATGCCTTTTTTCCTGCTTTTTTGGGGTGGGGGGTGGGGGAAAAAGACATGATATCTTTGAGCAGGACACTTGGTATGTATCTCTGACCATAGAAATGTTAAGTCGTGAGCGTCAGCCAGGATAAAGGGACTTCTTATTAGGTTACCGGTGGGCCAGAACTTTAACATTTGACAGTACCCTGCATTGGTAAGAGAGGAAGTTCCTTTTCTTAAGCCAAGCGTAACTAAACCAAGCCTTGAGCAATCCAGCTCCATTGCATCCTTAGTGATGTGTTCCTGCTGAGCAATTTGCTTCTTGTGCCCTTGGGTTGAAGTGTATGCAAAGCCAGAGTCTCATGGCCCTGTTCAACTGGAAGGCCACGAGGTGACGGAGGTGGAATCTGGGTCGGGCCTGAAGTGGGGAATAAGGTTTCTGGGCAAGTCTATCATGGCTGCTGTCCTAGGCTGGGCAGAACATAGCACTCTGTGCCACTTGAATGTTGCATCTGCCTAACCAGTGATAGTGGGGTGTCCACAGCCTCTTCCAATGTGGCCTTGTGTTGGCCGGCCTAGAAACACGTGGTTGGTGTGGAGGTGCTCCTGCGTGGCTGCTCAGAGGTAGCCCCTCTTGCACACCTGCCTTCCACACAGAGTTGAATTTCACCTTTGAATTCAAGTTTGTTTCTGAACTGAAGTCCTGGTTGCCACTGAATTGCTCAGCATAGGGTGGACTGTGCTGCTGCTGGGCAGGCTCTTGCAGCAGTACTTTTAGTGCAGCGTTGTTTGCTAATATGACTAATCAGACTGCTCTTTTTGCTAACTGTGTTCCAGGTGAACGAGTGCTGTGCTTTCATGGACCTCTCCTTTATGAAGCGAAGGTATGTCAGACTTCTCACGTTTGCTGAGGACAATGAAAAACCATCTGAAAATAGAATGGCTGTTGGCAAGTTACCCAGTAGATTGGATTGAGCTGAGAATTCAAAATAGGCTGAGAAGAAGGCGGACAAGAGAACAATAAGCTTGCTTTTGTTTTTCCTTTTAAAAGAACTGTAGTGTGACCAGTGGTGTGACACGGGTACTTTTGGGTATTGCTATCAAAAATAACTTTTTCTGGTGCGGGCATGTAATGCTGACAGTAGGTGGTTGCTTAGAGCAGGGTGGCCAATCAATTGCTAATAGACTTGTGTGTTTGTGAAAACGTGAGTCAGACTTTCATGTTGCTGAGCTCATGAATATTGTGAGAGTGCCTACTCACTGGTTCCAAATATGTCCCACACATCTTGAGGAGAGGTGGGTGTTACAATATATTAAAGTCATAAATTGGTTTTCCTGCGTGTTTTGGCTTCCTGTTTAATCATGAACATTATTGCAATCTTACTTCCATCCATTAGTTGTTAAATGTGATATCTTTTCTTTGCTTTTAACTTACTGAAGCCCCTTCCATACAGTTAATATTTTCTTTCTAGTAAGGTCTTCTGAGAGAAGTTTTCTATCTCTAACATAGTTTGATAATCTGGGTGGAGAGCAAAATGAGTTACTTTTTGGAATTCAAGACCTTCTGTTTACTTCAGATGCTTAAGTCCTAGGACAAAATAATGCATGTTGGGGAGGAGGACAGAGGCAGATGGGAGTAGAGGTTTAAAAGATGATTTTTAGAGCAGGACACAATCACAGATGTCCTGCAAGCAGTCTGTCCTAAAGTGGATAGCCTCCATGAAGACCTGAACTCATTAGCTACCCAGCAGTTTAAAATCGGCTATCTTCTGTTTTGGCTCAGGTCTTTGCCCTTCCTTCTGAGTGAAGATATTAAGCCTTCTCACAGTAGCAGTTTTTCTGCAGGCATAGTTCTCCCAATGCCTTAAATATTTAACTGAAATACAAAGCAAATAATACTTTTATTGGAAACCTTTCTCTATCATAGGCCAATATTTCAGTAACTTACATGAGGATCCTTGTGTTTTAGCTAGTCATTTTAGGACTTTTTGACAGAGATTTCTTGTCTTTCTAGTGTGTAAAGGTTGCCATAAAGGACAAACAAGTGAAATACTTCATACATTACAGTGGTTGGAATAAAAAGTAAGTATTATGTTTCTGAAAACAAGACTGTATTTTCCTTTGTAGTTTAAGTTCCCACTCCAGCTGGAGTGGGACTGGTACTATCAAGCATGTTACCTGAAGGCTCTTAGCTTGGAGATCAGTCTTTGCTGATCTACATTAGCTTAAACAAGCTAATCTTTAAATTTAAGTATGAAATGACACAAAGCAAACATTGCTTAAAATAATCATCTTGTTCAAAAGAGAAATTTCCTCTTGAGCTTTGATTGTGTAGACAAACTGGCTTAGTCTCACTAGACTAACAAGGCTGCTTGTTAGCAGCTGTCCAATGCACTGGTTAACCATGTCTAGGTACAATTTTCATAATTCTGAGATTATGAAAAACTGTAACACCATTATTTTTATCATGAGGTTGGGCAATGCTTGCTTGTCAGGTGGAGTGCTACTTTGACTAAAAAACAAAAAAACAAGGCTGTCTGTTGTACCCAAGCTTTGCTGCTAAGGGGTATTGAGTAGTAGGAGTAGCCTTAATCAGAAAAGATTCTTCTTAGAGAAGGGATCACAAGTTTTTAATAGGTTTTTCAGTCTCTACCTCACTTCCTACCTCCCATGAGTTTCAGCAGCAGTGCCATTGGGGCTGCAATTATTTTTGCAAGCAAAAAACTAATGGGAATTGAGGAGAGGAGGAAATTCTAAAGAGTGAGAACTTATCATGGGGGACTTCAAATAATCCAAAAGTGTTTGCTTCTGGGATTGCAGGTGTGGGTATAATTTTACGTTCTTCTTTCCCAGTTTCCTAAATCTGAACAGAGGAGCATCCATTTGTTTACAAAGACTGATCAGCTTTGAAATCTTTCAAATCAAATCCCAGTTTAATGTCCCTGTTGTTATATGCAAGCCACTACCTGTTTTTTGGACAGCGTTGCTGTGTTGCATTTCTCCACGCCCCACTCTTCTCAGGCTTTCTGATGTGATACGTTCTGCTAAAAACGAGCGTAGGGGCAATAATTACTTGGTTCTGAATGTCAAAGTTCTGACGCTTCCTCTGCCTGACGAAGGGTAACTGTACCTGAAAGCTTGTAAAGAAGAATTTTTCCAACTATTTTGAGTTGGTCTAATAAGGGGTGTCGGATTTACCCAAAGAACCGTGCCTGCCAAAGTGCTGATAGAATTTTCACCTTTTCGTACTCGGAGTCTACTTCAGGGAGAGAGAGACAGAGCGTAATTTCAAAGAGCTGTTTTGGTTCACCTAAACACTACCGTGTCATCTCCTGAAGAATGCTCTTGAGCCCATGAAAGCCTTTTGTGTGTATGGTGTCAAGATTCAGTGAGGTCTGAATTAAACTTTGTATTGGTGTCTGATATTCTGAAAGCAATGCTCCCTTAAAGCAGTGAGCAGCTAACTGGGTGTCATAATGCATTTGGAACTCTGGTTCCATCTCCTAAATTCATCTTAACTTCTGGGTATTGATGAGAATGCACTCCTTTCTTCTTAATTTGTAAAGGAGTGTGCCATTGGCTATGTCAAATGACTCTTTTTCTGCTTTTCTTTTTTTCCCCACGTTTGCACTAACTGTCTGCCTCTGATTATTTTCTTGCCTTCAAGCTTCCAATTAACTACATTAAAGGTGGCATTGCTGCAGCATCTACACCTGGGACTGTATGGCTTTTTAATTTTATGACTTTATAATTAAGTTATGGCCCTCAATAATACATTAAATGAGTTTTAAATTGCTTGGCTTTTAATGTTTTTGCAAGCCTTGCTAGCGAGGAAACAAAAGTAACTTTCTCATTATGTTGTATAGTACAATTGCATGCAGTTATAGTGTGCTTGTTTAGAAAGCTTCTGTCAACAATGAAAATGTTGAGAGCAAAGATAGTGGCTGAGACCCTTCACTAAGGCCCTGTCCTAACTGATACAGCCTTTAGTGTATATACAGTTGAAAACAAGGTTTTTGGGTTTTTGTTTTTTTTTCCTTTTTTTTTTTTAAAGAAAACCCTTTTCTTGAGACTCTTGAAACACTTGTACTCCAGTGCTTTCATAGAGAACTTGTTTTTACCACATTGGCATCCTAATCTTGACAGCTTGCCGTGAAACACCAGGATCTTGCTGCATAAATTAGCAAAACTGGGGAAACCATTTGCTTAGGGGAAAAAACTGAATTTCATTTTCCCCCTGGAGAAATTTAGAACTTCAGTCGGTGGGAGTATATTTTACCTGAGAACACATGTTTTAAGTTGGGCCAGCTCGTGACTTGTTATAAAAGCAGAGTTCAGTCTCAAATTCTGTGAAGCTGTTAATTGATTATTGGGAACATAATCTCTGTGTGTACTGTTTTGTTATGATGGTTTGATCGTTTTTGGTTTGTTTTTGTTTTTTTCCAGCTGGGATGAATGGGTTCCGGAAAGCAGAGTTCTCAAATACGTGGATACCAATCTGCAGAAACAGAAAGAACTTCAAAAGGCCAATCAGTAGGTATCTTTTGTTGGAGAAAACCCATGCAAATTACATAAGGATCAAATCTCAGCTCATCAGTTATCTGTCCAGGAATATTTGGTGTTTAGAAGACTTTCAGAGATCAGCTAGTCATTATGTCTTCTTTGCTAGTCTTCTTTAGATACTGGTAATATGACCATATCTAAATGTTTATAACTTAGCAGTCAGAAGAGCTTGTCCATGGTTGCTAGATATAATTTTTTAAAATTAAAAACGATGGTGTTCATTTCAAGCTTCAAGGAAAAAAATAAAATAGATTGAGGAATAGCTAGTAAGCTCTGAAAATACCAGTTATGCATCCTTGCCATCAAGTCAGTTTTGCATGATGGTCACCTAAAAAATATTTCGGAAAATTATGAGATCATGAGATGAGCACACTTATTAGGCAGCTATAATTGCTTTGAACTTGTTGAATGCTCTTTTTATTACTTGTCGTTGCAAAAACTTAGAAAACCTAGAGTTGTATTATTCCATTTTGTTTTAGAGTGGCTGTTTCTGAAATAGTTCTGATGCATATTTATTTCTAGTAAAAATGGTTGATAGTACAAAAACAGTCACATCCTGTCATTGTGATTTGGTTTCTGCTTGCCTTCACTAAGGCAAGTTCCCTTGGGTACATCCAGATGATCATGGATGTGTGGTACATGGTGCCGCAGATCTGCCTTGTGGCTTCATGCGCACCGCAAAGGCAGGCGTTCCCTGCACTGACACTTTGCAGTGAAGGGTTGTTTTTGTGTCTTGTTTCCCCCCCCAACCCCCTTCTCGAAAAAACAAACAAACAAAAAGGGTGGGGGGTACACACAGCATCACTGGATGCCGCCCAAATCAGGAGCCTGGCCAGCTGGAGTCATGCTTCAGCTGCTGGCCAGGCTTCCTGCCAGGTAAGGCTTCTGGGACCAGCCCAGTTGCTGGCCCCAGCCTCTCGTACCCCTCCTGGGGTAACCTACCCCGTGTGCACATGCATGGGTATTACCTGGGGAGAAGTAGCAGTGGCACAAGGTGTGTTGCTGTCATTTGTCCCCAGGGAATCAAATGTTTCCACTTATCTGGATGCACCCTCTATTGCCATTCATGAAAAACCCTCTAAATCAGGGGCTGGCTATGTTTTTGGGCACAGTGCCAAAAACACCTGCAACCTTGACTTCCCAGATGTTGGCATGCCAGCGGCAAATGGTGGGGGAGTCGCAAGGGGCCTGATCCTTGTGGCAGCACAGTTCCATCCCCTCTCCTGCTGTCTGCCCTGAGGTGCACGTGCCTTCATGTGCCATCTCCTGGCACCTGTGCCAGGGGTTGCCTACCCCTCCTCCTAGATGTTTTTTAGCCTGTGTCCTTTCTGGAAAGGTATTGGCCTCTCTTGCAGTAACACTTTATTGCCAAATTTGTTTTTTAAAGGGAACAGTATGCAGAGGGGAAGATGAGAGGTGCTGCTCCAGGCAAGAAGACATCTGGTCTGCAACAAAAAAATGTTGAAGTGTAAGAAGCTTTTCTTTTGTTTAAAAAAAAAAAGAAAAATCTGTTGGCCAGTTGCACTCAAAAACCATATGTAGCTCTTTTTTCCCACAAGGCCTATATTTTGGGTGCAATAGCTGGGCTAAAAAACTCTCAAAATACTAGTTATGTTATGGGGTATCTGTTTTGGCAAGATACTTTTCTATTCAAGAAAGCGCTTCTACATAGCGCTCTGTTAGCTGAGGCAGAATTCATGTTGCCTTTTGTAAATGTTGCTTCAACGTTTACATATCATTCCTCTTAAATGATTGAACTGAAGTTGTATGATAACACATCATTTTTTGCATGTTAGATCTTAGTAAAACTGAATCTTCTACAGAATGGTAGGAATAACTCAGGTTATGAATAGTATTTCTGGGAACAGGAGTTCAGCTCAAAAGAATACTTTGCCTTGGGTATGTATCTGTTAAAATAGGGTTTAGAATGCAAATGGAACTTTTTTATTTGCTGTTCATAAAATGCTAGCTTGCTTACTGAAGGCTGCATTTTGTTCTAATTAGTCCATTTCTTCCAACCAACGCAATGCTAAGCCCATGTGTAGGCTTTAAATAAAATGGCTTTGTATTTTAAGATCGGGAGCTGAATAAATTAGAGGCGAGCTTGGATAGTTGTCGCAGGTGACACAATCTCAGAATACTCAGCTGAATTTCTCAGCTCCATTCTTTGTGCTTCATTGAGGCTTATGTAGCCTTATATTTGAGGATTCCTTCCTCCCATTTATTTAGTGTTAAAGTGAAATGGCAAAATTTCATGGCTCCACACGATTCAATGGATCATTTTATTTGGGAATGTGGAGGAGAGAGAGCCCTGGCTTTACTTGATATTTTTTTTTCTTTTGGATTTGTTCATTGCTAATGTGATCTTTTGGAAACTTTCAGCTGTTAGCTTGACTTGTTTTTGTTCTTCACTAGGAAGAAGGTGTTATTGACACCATTTTCTAAGAAGAGTGTTGGTGGAAGTTTCACATCTCTCTATTTTAGGCTTTGTATCATTCTTGGGTATTTTTGATAAGTATGTCCGTGATCTGAGTGATCGGTCTTACTGTGCAGCTCCAGACTTGGGTCCAAAGCCGTTTCCAGCTAACTAAGCTATAGAAGGGTATCTGGATCTTCAGGTTAGCAACTCAAAAGTGGCTGGACATATTAGCCATGTGGCTTCTTTGCATGTCATTGGCTCCAGGAAGTGGCATGCCTTAAGCATGCTAGCTCAAAGTGCCTCCTGGCTCGGACAGACTCTTGATCAGCCACCTGATCTTCCTTTTTTCTGATTTGAGAAGAAGGCTATTAAGTTTTTAGTGCAAGTTTAAAACCAGTCACAGCTGTCACTAGAGCTAGTGCTTGAGTGCCTGGTACCTCTGACTCTGCCTGCCCTAAAAACAGAGAGGACGGGGTTCCTGGTAGCTCTGACTGTAACAGGGTAATGGATAATGATTTTAATTAGTAAATTGCCATTTTTTTTAGTTTAATTTTTCTTAAAATAAATTTTTTGCATTGTGAACACCCCCAAAGAGTGAGTTTTGGAGCAGCAAACAACTACATCTTACTTGCATAAGTCATCCTGTTTGGATCTGCTGGGATGACTTGTGTAAATAAGGTGAACATGAGTCAATGCTGAAGGTTTCATTTGTGCTCATAGAAACAATGAGATCCAAATTGGGCTAGCCTAAATCCCTTGGTTGCAGGCTCCCATGCCAGGATGAGATTAGTACATAAGCAGGTAAAAAGGCCTTGAGGAATTTTATTATTTGAAACCATATTTTCAGTTGCTGGCTTTGCTTTCTGGCTGAAAGCAACATCTGAGGGGTGGGGTGGGGTGCCTTTGCTTCTGCTGTCCCCATTGGAATTGGACCCAGGGATGCATGAGTCACATCATGGTAGATGGGTTGTTACCATGAATGAATTCTGCTTCTCAAAAGCTGCTCTTGTTTTCGGGTTGTGGATGGTTCCTTGGATGGATCTTCACATCTTCAGGAGCCGGTGGAAGTGTTGGGGAAGACACTATCATTCGAGTGGCGAATTGGCTTTTTGTGTTATCACCCTTCATGGTACTGAAAGTATTTCTACATAAAATAATACCCTGTGCCTTTTTCTTTGATCTTGCTCCCAGTCTCCGACTAATGCCAACGTGTGTGATGCATTCTTCTCTGTTAGCATTTTATACACACCGACTCTTCTTCCCCCAGTGGAAACTTGTTGTTCCCCTGCCTTATCCACTGGAGGGTGAGGGAGAAGAGTCACTTATCTATGATATACTTCAGGGTGACACCTGAGACTGGAGGCCTGATGCAGTACTGGTAGAACCAAGGTCTTCAGATCCTGCCTTCAGCCACACAGTGAAGCTGGGTTCTGATGCCTGCAAATACAGCGTGAAATTGCATCATCAAAATAAGGCCTCTGGTTTAAGAAATTACAACACACTTCAACAAAGGGTTATTACAGATATGTAAAGTGTGTTTGGTGTGGAGGGGGAGTAATTCTCTAAGCATTTTATTTGTTTTAAAAGGGGTGACACTGTCAACCTGTTTAGGCCTCAGAATTTACCTTCTGTAGCATGATCTGAGGATGGCACAAATAGTAAAAATAGTAATAATAAAAAGTGGCTCTTCTGTCACCTAAACAACAGAAGGGAAATGAGTGTCAAGTTATCTTGTCCTCTGTGGATGTTGAATGAGACCTAACTTTTGCTAAAAGGTAAATTTTTGAAGCTTAAATAGATTCTCTTTAAGGCTAAATATCAGGTCTGACATTCTTTCCTTAACTCAACCCCCATTGTGCCTAGATTTTTCAGACGAGATGGAGCGCACACTGTTTGCTGTTTGGAGACCCCTACAATATCGACGCGGTGAGTTAAGGATGGATTGTCAAACCAGGAGTTTCATCCTGAAATCTAAATTTCCTTGCTTTTGTACATGTCTCTTAGACTCTTAAAGTCTTAAGTTTTATAATAATGTAAATGGTGATAGTAATAAAGGTAACAGTTCTCAAAGTAACTCTTACTTAGACATCTCTCTAAAGTATTGTAACGTGTGTTTTAATTATTTTTAGAAGCGAGTATGGGCTAGCAAAATCATCATGGGTTTCAGAATGTGTACACTGCAGATTTAAACACATACACTTCCATGATGTGCCTCCTTTAGTGAGAATTCAAGGCATTCTCTTAAATTCAAACAATTGACTCCTTTTAGACTATTTTGGAACTGCAGGTGGTTTTGGAAGTTTGTCTTGGTTGTCATAGGTGAAGTCCTACTCTCAGGACTCTTAATGACACAAATCTTCCAGACCCAAGTGGGGCTAAGATCTAGGCTTTTTGTCATAGATGGTGTTGAGTGTTATGTATGGATTGAGGAAACTTCCAAAACACTGGCTAGGTCAACTGCATGTAGCTTGTGTATTTAACATAATGTGGTGAGGATGTTCATAAGAAATAACTAACCCAATAGAATGACCTACAACTTGCAGGTTGTAATGATACTACATGTTTGTTTTCATGATGCTGGTTGTTCTATTGGTGGTAAAAACTCTGTTAAATGACAGTAGGCTAGCCAAAAAAATTCTGGATTTTTTTTTTTCCTTTTTGGGCATTAGTTTCCCTAGTTGTACACAGTTGCAGACTTCTGACTGCTGCACCCAGGGTTATTGGGCACAGTCCTGTCCTTCGGAGAAGTCTGGCATAACTATCCTATAGAGAGCTTCCAGTTAATGACTCTGTGGGTTGGGAGTCAAAGACAGCTGGTGTGATAGAATCTGTTAAGGAAGGCATTCGAACCTTTGTGGGGTCAAAACACAGGCCCAGCAGCCAGTCTTTGAAAAAAGATGGGAAATGCAAGTTGCATTGGTTTTTTTTTCTTTTTTTTAAATGACATTTTTGCAAGGTATCTGAGCAGATATGTTACTGGGATAGTTGCCTCTGCTTTAGTTGGAGGGGGATTGGAATTTGTTTTAACTTCCCCTCTTCCTGGTGCATGACTGGGGGGTGGGGTGGGGAAATGAAAGAAAGAAAAAGAAAGGAGAAAATGTAATTTCACTCTCCTTCTTTTTTCTTTTTCCTTGCTCCTTCCTTGTGTAGAAACTTCCAAGTGTCAAGCTGCTTAAAACCGAGAAACTTTCCCCAAAGTTAGATGGCTTTAGTTACATGCAATACAAATGCTGCCCATGTACAAGTAGCTGGCATTACCTAGATACTGGTGTGGAAGGCTCTACTTGGATATCTCATGGTTCTTTATTGCCTTCCTGTTCTTGCTTAACTTTGCTGGATTTTCCCTTGTCAGTGCTTTGCTGGTGATTCAGTGTTCATGAGAAGGGAAGCCTGAGGCTAAATCCTGAAGTGCAAGAGGGCTATCCTTTGTCTGTACAGTGGAGTTGGAAACTAAAGCTGATTTTGACACCCAGTGTGTTCGGTTGATCTTGGGTAGGAGCAGTCTGGGACCAATCTTAAGCCTCATTTAATTAAGAACAACTTCTACAGACAGGGCTTTTCTGAACTGGCTGCAAGGTCTCCCTAGGGGCTGCTGTTTTAGGCAGAAACATGTATGAGGGAGAGGAGCATGGAGGTTTATCTAATGGAGTACCCATCCCCAAGATAAGTCTGCGTTCCAGTCTTCGCTTCACTTTCCTGGACTGTGGCTGCACTTTTCCTGGCATGGAGAGCCTACCCATTACTAAAAGCATGCGTGTTTTGGGTGTCTGCCTCTGGCAGTGTGAGTTAAGCTGTGTTAAGACTAGAGTGCAGTGCTCTGTAAGGTGCAGTCAGTATCCAGTTACTGCTCAGTCCTACAACAAGGAGTTTGTCTGGATTTCAAAGCACTCGGTATTTGGTTAACCTGTAACTTTGCTTCAAAAGGAGCTGGGCCATTCCTCACTTGAGTCCGTTCCTCACGTGAGCTGCTGGAATGGAGGAAGGTAGTTTTGGCGACTGAGCTCCAAATTGCATTTGCAGTTGGCCAAATGAAAATTTAATGCTCATGAGCCAGTTGGCGAGCAGTGGTCACCAAGTTGCCAACTGGCATAATAGGACCAAAACCTAATGTGAGATTGAATTGAGCCAGGTCTCGTGTGGACAGACTGTTTTGAAAAGAAAACGTGGTAAACACTTTGTTACCAGGATGTGAGAGCTCTGGAACATGGGGACTCTTCAAACTGTTTGCCCATTGCTAGATAGAAATAGTGGGTTTTTTTGTAGTTAAAGATAAGTCTTAAAAAATTAGCTTCAATTTTAGCTGAAAACCAACGCTGTTTTTCAAAAAGCTCTGATGAGACAAACTGGAACGTGATGACTTCCAGAACAGTTGCAAGAGCTTTTTAAAGCTTCTTTTGGTTTCATTAGCACTAAAGGAGGGCTGTTAAACAGCTGCCACACTTTGGGTTGAAGGCATTTGCACCTCTGGATAAATGAGCATGGTCTGTATAGGCAGCCTGATGGTTTTTTGGGAACAGTGGTGCTGAGTAAATGTCAAACTAGAAATTAAACCTGAGATTGCTGTTCATAGCATAGCTGCATCAATGGGAATAAGCCTGTTCTTATGCCTCTGTGGTCACACAAATGTTGAGATGCTTGTGTTCATCATAAATCCATCACTGGGATTTTGCTTCAATAGCTGTGAAAAAAATAAAATTCTGGTTTGCACAGCTAGCTGCCTTATGCTATGAAATATTACTGTTTCAGATTAGCTATTGCAAACTGAATAGCTAGATTTTTTTTTTTTTTACAATCCGTCTTACAAGTATTATAGTGTCTCTATATTATTGATATTGCATGCCTTCTGCTACAGCTGTTTTTTGGGGAAGTGGGGTTGGGGTTTTTTGACAGTCTAGTCCAAGTATGACCCTTGCACCTACTGTGCAGGCATGGCTTTTTAAACTCCAAGGATCTGAGATGGGAGAGCACAAGTAATTGGTCAACTGACATACAAAATGCACAAATGGTCTTGGAATGGTAACTTTGGCAGTAGCTCTTGAATACTTATTTCGTAATTATCATTACTTAATTCTTGTGTTATACAGGTCCTAGGGCTTTCCTTTTACCTGATGGTATATGTATGTATGGGTTTTCTGCTTAAGTCTAGGAATCCTGGTTACAGTGCTGAATAGCATTCAGAATCTTTTTACTCAGGTTTACGCTATGGTTTTCAAAACGATTTTTTTCTTTTCCCCAACCCACAAGCCCTGATAACTACCTGGACCAGGAATGGGCAGCTGTCCCATCCAAGCTGCGCTGGCACTGGAATGGATGGGGTAGTGGTCTGCTGCCTCTCTCCTCCCTACGCGTGCCTGTAAAACATAAAGAGTGCATTTTAAGCTCAATGCTCAGGGAAAAGGAGTCTGTCATTCTTCCCAAGATGTTGTGGTGACACTGTGTACCTGTTGTAACCTACCTGTCCCCTCCTCACAAAAAGGAGTCTAGAAGCTGACTGTAAACCCAGCACAGTTGCAGGTTTATAAATGGCTTGATTCAATAGTATTGAAGTAAATACGTGTCTTTCTAGTGACTTCAGTGCCTATTGGACTGGGCCCTAAACAGCATGTGTGAAGGCTTCTTAGCAGGAAAAGGTTCCTTTGGTTTTCACTGGCTTGTTGGCAGCCAAGAGCAGAACCTGCTCTGATACTGTACTGGATTTCCAGAGCAGTATTCATGTGTTGCTTGGAAAACCAACCTCAGCACAGGCCAACTTGTAAAAATGCACTTGTTGGTCATGACTTGAACCTTTTATGTGACATCCTTTGTCTGTCAAGGCTGTAAATACCATGGCAATCTGGGCAAAATCATGGTATTACTTCTATCTATCTATTTAGGCTTCTTAGAAATAAGAATTTGACAGACCTGTGAGCAAGTCTTTCTTAAGAGTAAGTCCGGACAGATAGAGCTAATGACTAGGGCTAGCAAATGAATATAGCCCAGGACATGATAGCTAAGAAAATTAACAGTTTATATACCTCTAACTGCTTTTAGGCAGAACTTTTAGGCATCTTCCACACTCGTAAATATTGCAAGGAGTGCTCATATTTCATAGTTTCATAGATGTTAGGGGCTGGAAGGGACCTTACAGTTATTGGGTCCAGCTCCCCTGTGCTTGGGCAGGAAAGACTACTGCCACATAGAGTGAGCATCTTAATATATTCCTTAGATATTCATGGAAACTCTTTTTAAAGATTCAGTTCTGCATTTAGAATAGCAACTTGACTGTTGCTAGGAATACTGTGTTCAGAGATGAATTCTCTAGAAATAAGGGAAGGCATTTGGAGTAGGAGTGCTGAAACTAGTAGGCCTGTGTGAAGCGGCTAGCATTCGCTTTGGATTTGGCTGATTCGGGGGACAGCGATTCGATTTGGTGATTCGAATCACTCTCCTGAATCTGATTCGGAGATTTGGCTGCTGCTGAATCGGCCGAATCACCTAGGTTCATCCTCCCCCAGCCTGGCAATGGCTGCCTCACCCACCCCAGCTCTTGGCTCTTTGTGGGGGGGAAAAAAAGCCCCAGCTCACCAGGTGCTGCTGGATGTGTGTGTGTGTGTGGGGGTGGGATTCCTGTTGCCCCCAACTGCCCCATGCTGTATGGGGGGCTCTGCATGAGCCCCCTGACCCCCCCCACCCCAATCCCCCCATGGTTGCCCTGCTCGAGCCAGCTCCGGCCCTTTCAGAAAAAAAACAAAACTGAGAAAAGCCCTGCACTCACCATTCTTGCCAGTGGGGGGCAATCCTTGCTGCCCCCACCATGCCACCCTGGGGGGGGAGGGCGCTCTGCATGAGCCCCCTTCCCACCCTGAGGCCACTGCAGGAGCAGTGAGTCCCTGGGCTCTTCTCCATTTCCCACCCCCGCCTTTAAAGGGCTGGAGCTGGCCCAGGCAGGGCACCCATGGTGAGGGTTGGTGGGGGCTCATGCAGAGCCCTCCCATGCACTGGGGATTTCCCCTCTGCCCAGTAGCACCCAGTGGGCACCGTGGCTCTTCTTTAAAGGGCTGGGAGCTGGGGCAGCAGGGCACCTGGGTTGGGGGGGTTGGCAGAAGTGCCCCCACCATGGTCCCCTCCCCTTGCCCCTCCTCCTCCTCTGCCCCTAGTACTTACATGCTTGGAGTTGCATGGGAGCTGCAGCCACAAGGGACTGCCCAAATCATCAAAATTCTGAATCTTTTTCTGAAGATTTGGAGAGCTTTGAATTGATTCAGACCTTTTAATTGGTCCCCTGATTTGATTCGGATTTGGAGATTTGGTCACTGAATCGGGCCAAATCTCCTCCAAATCCAATCGCCACCCGAAGCTTCACGTAGCCCTGCTGAATAGTATTGCAACGGTCATGACAGGTGATTGACTTGCCCTCTGCCATCGTGATGCATACTTGAATGACAGGCCATGGAAGCTTCATGTCTCTTTCTCATCTCGACTCTGCCATTTCCTGCACCTACAGTGGCAGCACTGCGCAATAAGCCAGCCTCACTTGAAAGTCCAAATCAAAATTTAGCTAATCCACTAAATCTTGGTATCAGTTGACTTTATTTATATTCTATTGCACTTTCTCTAGGCAGTGCCTGAAATGCTAAAATTGACAAACTGCAAATTGAGCCCATGTCAGATCCTTAAATATCTTTTGAAGTGTTATCCCTGCAAAGTTCTTTGGATATCTTGATATTTATGGCAGTATCTCCCTTGGAACCTGAATAAATTCTTGGTCTCCAAGTTACCGAATGCCATCACTTTAAGTATGCATTGAATAAAGTTATACAATTTCCTCCCTGTCAAACACTGTTCAGACTGAAAGTCTTGTAAATGTTCCATTTTAAATAGGGGGAAAAGCCTGTAGTATTAATTGTTGCATATGAGCCAACAATATTTTTTCATGGATCTGTTTTAAAATGTTCTGCCTTTAACTTCATTAGGGTATCCCCCTGTCTCTTATCGCAGAGGGTGGAGAATAGTGCTGCAGTGCCCTTCTCAGTTTCTTTATTTTTACCTCTCTCCTGTATGTATTCTGGTAGGCTGCTGGGCTCTTATTCATTGTTTTGCATGGCAACTTGATGATTTTATACTTAAGATCTTTGTGCCTAGCTTTCCCCCCTCCTCTCCCCACCCCATACCAACTCAGATTTGTTATTAAAAACACCTTTTTATTTTTATACTTGCAATGACGCATCTTCTTTTTGCAGGAAAACAAAAAAGAACAAACAGAAAAGTAAGTATTTGTTTTATTCATAGTCATAGTATTTAGTATATGATGCAAGATGCTCAGCTGCCATAGCTCTCACTTGCACAGGCATATGATAATTGGGTGTTGAGGATCCTAACTAAGCTTCTGGAAGGTCAGCTCTCTATCTTGGATTCTTCCTAGCATGGGGGTGTCTTGGTATGCCAGGGTCAGGCCCTCTGTAAATTTTTAAATTAAGGCAGTGCCTACACAAACAGTTCTGAAATTTAGTGTTTTTCTTTCTGTGATTAAGTAAAACTGATGGATGTTGAGGATTTTATCCCCAGTGGAGCACCTGGGAGGTGGAATATAGTAAGGCTGCTCAAGCATATCTCCAGGGGAACATGTTATACTGCAACCTGTAGTGTTTCTTTGCCTGCATTTTAGGGTAGCATATGTAGCAGGCAATCAATTTCAACATGTATATCTGCATCTAAAACTGGAAGCTAAAACTTCCCTATGTTGTTCATAATCAGGGTGGACAAAAATTGACTATTTTTTTTTTAGAAATAAAAATACAAATCAAATTTTAAAAAAATTAAATCAGATTTTTTTTTAAATTTTAGTAATTTTTAAAATATTTTTTGTTTTAAATTGCTTTTTGCTTAACCTTATAAAGATAGCTTTAGTTTAAACTATGTTAAACTTTGATACGGTATCCCACCCCATACTGGTGAACAAGTTAAGGGGCTGTGACTTGGATGACTGCACAGTCCGGTGGGTGGAGAATTGGCTGGAGGGTCGCACCCAGAGAGTCGTGGTGGATGGGTCGGTTTCGACTTGGAGGGGTGTGGGCAGTGGGGTCCCGCAGGGCTCGGTCCTTGGACCGATACTCTTTAATGTCTTCATCAGCAGCGACTTGGATGAGGGAGTGAAATGTACTCTGTCCAAGTTTGCAGATGACACTAAGCTATGGGGCGAAGTGGACACGCCGGAGGGCAGGGAGCAGCTGCAAGCAGACCTGGACAGGTTAGACAAGTGGGCAGAAAACAACAGAATGCAGTTCAACAAGGAGAAATGCAAAGTGCTGCATCTAGGGAGGAAAAATGTCCAGCACACCTACAGCCTAGGAAATGACCTGCTGGGTGGCACGGAGGTGGAAAGGGATCTTGGAGTCCTAGTGGACTCCAAGATGAACATGAGTCGGCAGTGTGACGAAACCATCAGAAAAGCCAATGGCACTTTATCGTGCATCAGCAGATGCATGACAAATAGGTCCAAGGAGGTGATACTTCCCCTCTATCGGGCGCTGGTCAGACCGCAGCTGGAGTACTGTGTGCAATTCTGGGCGCCGCACTTCACGAAGGATGCGGATAATCTGGAGAGGGTCCAGAGAAGGGCCACTCGTATGGTTAAGGGCCTGCGGGCCAAGCCCTACGAGGAGAGACTAGAGAAACTGGACCTTTTCAGCCTCCGCAAGAGAAGGTTGAGAGGCGACCTGGTGGCTGCCTATAAGTTCATCAGGGGGGCACGGAAGGGAATTGGTGAGTATTTATTCACCAAGGCGCCCCTGGGGGTTACAAGAAATAATGGCCACAAGCTAGAAGAGAGCAGATTTAGATTGGATATTAGGAGGAACTTCTTCACAGTTCGAGTGGCCACGGTCTGGAACGGGCTCCCAAGGGAGGTGGTGCTCTCCCCTACCCTGGGGGTCTTCAAGCGAAGGCTAGATGTGTATCTAGCTGGGGTAATGTAGGCCCAGCACTCTTTCCTGCTTATGCAGGGGGTCGGACTCGATGATCTATTGAGGTCCCTTCCGACCCTAGGATCTATGAATCTATGATATCATCATGGATTAGGGATTATAACTTCTAATTGTATGCTATTTGAGATTATATATTTTATGTAACCTTTTTAGAAAAGTTCTATAAATGGGTCACAACAGGCCAGGGGCTACATTAGGTGCCCAATCTTACAGAGTTCCCAGAAGCTTCTATAGATTGATAAAGATTAAATAAAACCATTCTGCCCAGTGGGACTCAGTGCTCAGTCTAGAAGATCCCAATAAGCATCTCTGTGATGCTTAGTTTCAGCTCTCAAACTGGATGTGTGTCTCCAGAGATCACATCCTCATTAACAGCAGTATTTGGGGATGAGAGAACAGACTTGATTACTAGTGCTGTGCAAAATTTTACTGCCAGTTTTTTACTCGTTTCGTGGTTGAAAAGGCAAAATTGAAATGAAATGGATATGGTCGAAACAGCCTTGAAACAAAATGAGGCAAGTTGAAATGTGTTGACCCTGTTTTGACATTTTGCCCATAGGCTATTTTAACCTCCCCCACTATAGCCTATAATTTTGTCATTTCTGGCCTGACTTTGATGAAACCTGCAGGAATGGTAGCCCCTTCTGAGGGTATGAAGCCTGCCATGTTTAAAGGAAATAGGTGCAGGGTGTTTGGGGAAACAGCACCTGAAAGTCATGAAAGCAAAACTCCATGTTGCATGTATGTGTTAAGCCACAGTGGGGTCAAAACTGCAGGCACGCTAGCCCCTGCTGGGGCCACAAAGCCTGCCAAGTTTCAAGGAGATAGGTGCAACAGTTTGGGGGAAACTGCACCTCAAGCTGTGGACAAGCAAAACTTGTGCCATTGGTGACGGTGTGTGTCAAGGAGATGGGTGCAGGGGGCGTTCTGGGGCCCTGCATCCCTAGCTGCCGATAGGCAAAACTCGTGACTTTCATAGATTTCATAGACATTGGGGCTGGAAGGGACCTCGGGAGATCGAGTCCAGCTCCCTGCCCAAAGGGCAGGAAGTCATCTGGGGTCATAGGATCCCAGCAAGATAAGCATCCAATTTACTCTTGAAGGTGTTCAATGTAGGTGCTTGAACCACCTCCGCTGGCAGACTGTCCCAGACCTTGGGGGCTCGGACAGGAAAGAAATTCTTCTTTACGTCCAGCCTGAAACGGTCTTGCAGGAGTTTGTGACCGTTCGACCTCATCATCCCTTTGGGGCGCTCTGGTGAACAAACGTTCCCCCAGATCCTGGTGGTCACCCCTGATAAACTTATAGGTGGCCGTGAGGTCACCCCTGAGCCTGCGCTTTTCCAGGCTAAAGAGTCCCGTGGCTCTCAGCCTGTCATCGTAAGATCTGTTTTCCTGACCGCTGATCATGCGCGTGGCTCTCCTCTGGACTCTCTCAAGCTTCTCCACATCCTTTCTGAATTGTGGAGCCCAAAACTGGATGCAGTACTCCAGCTGCGGCCTCCCCAAGGCCGAGTACAAGGGGAGAATGACGTCCCGGGATTTGCTCGAGAAGCATCTATGGATGCAAGCCAGCGTTTTGGTCGCTTTACTAGCCGCAGCATCGCATTGGAGGCTCACGTTCATCTTGTGGTCAATGATGACCCCCAAGTCTCTTTCTTCTGTAGTGCTATCCAACGTAGCACTGCCAAGCCTATAAGGATGCTGCAGGTTTTTCCTCCCAAGGTGGAGAACCTTGCATTTTTCGGTGTTAAACACCATCAGGTTCTCGTCCGCCCATTTGCTGAGCCTGTCCAGGTCAGCCTGGATCACCCGCCTATCTTCTGGCGTGGATGCTTTGCCCCAAAGTTTGGTGTCATCTTGGGTGCTTGTGCAACTGACTGTCTCTGTCTCGGGGCAGAGGGGGGTGAAAACAATAGGCCTGCTAGCCCCTGCTGTGGCCACAATGTTGGCTACAAAGGACCAACTCGCAGGATCATCGTAATTATAGTTTATTAAATGGATGCAGAAGTCAGATCATAAACCTTGAGGCTGACACCAGTCGTACAAACTTGCAGTAGCTAGTTATGAACACTAAGCACTGATGTCAAGATATAGCTATCCCCAAGTGCTGGAGTCCACTGTCGATGGCCAGTCGAGGCTTCTTTCAGTCTGTTGTTGCTTCAGAAGGAAGTAGCCAGCTGGTCCTTCTGGCTGGACTGGCAGTGTGCTGGTAAGGTCAAAGAGGGCACCATTGGGGGTCATTTTTCGCTGCCTTTCATCCCTCTCTGGCAGACTCTGACTCCCCAGTTCTTGGGCTTACCCAGTCCAGGGGTCATTGACCTCGTGGGATGTCCCCCTTGGTGGCTGCTGGATGACAGCTGTCAGCCCCGGGGGTCATGCCTGCGAGTATGTGTAGTCTTGGGAGTTTGTTGATGAATTTTGATTAATTCACTGCTGTGTTGAATAGGGTTCTGGGATCGGTTGATTGGGGTGGGGGGGAATTCAGTCCCAAGAGTCAGTTTCATTAGTTCAAACTGGGGCTTTTGTATCTTTTTAACTGTGAAGTTTGAAGGCTCTGTATTGATTCTTTCCTTTCTTAGCCTGTGGTTTAAACCTTGCTCATTAATTTGTTACCATAGCTAGCTACTGTGTTACACAATGAATCTGTGATTCACTCAGGGACGACTGTAACACAGTAGCTAGTTACGATAATGAGTTAATAAGCAAGGATTAACACACAGGAAATGACTAAGGAGAGGAAAGAAACAATACAGAGCCTTCAAACTTCACAGTTAAGGGTACAGAAGCTCTGGTTTGAACTAATGGATGCTGGAAATCAGCTCTTGGGACTGAATACCCCCTGATCAACAGCTCCCAGAGCCCTATTCATCATGGCAGTGAGTTAATCAAAATTCATCAACAGACTCCCAAAACTGCACATACTCGTGGACATGACCCCCAGGGCTGACAGCTGCCATCCAGCAGCCACCAAGGGGGATGTTTGATGAGGTCAATGACCCCTGGATTGGGTAAGCCCAAGAACTGGGGAGTCACCACAGTCTACCAGAGAGGGATAAAAGGCAGTGAAGAATGACCCCCAATGGCACCCTCTTTGGCCTCATCAGCACACTGCCGGTCCAGGCAGAAGGACCAGCTGGTGACCCCCTTGTGAAGCAACATTGCACTGAAAGAAGCCTTGACTGGCCATCAGTGGTGGACGGCAGCACTTGGGGATAGCTATATCTTGACACAAATGCTTAGTGGTCATAGCTAGCTTGTGTGTGTGCACGCGCGCGCATCAGCTCCAAGGCTTATGATCTGACTTTTGAATCCATCTAATAAACTGGAATTTTATGATGATCCTGCAAGTTGGTCCTTTGTAGCCAAAATCGTGGCCGCAGCAGGGGCTAGCAGGCCTGTTGTTTTCACCCCCCTCTGCCCCAAGACCGAGACAGTCAGTTGCACAAGCACCCATGTCATGAGCTTTGCCTGTCAGCAGCCAAAGGTGCAGGGTCCCAGGACTCCCCTGCATCCATCTCCTTGACAGCTGGCAGGCTTTGTGGCCTCAGCAGGCGCTAGCAGGCCTGCAGTTTTCACCCAGCTGTCCCTTTTAACACCCAGTGTCACCCATGTCACAAGTTTTAATTGTCTGCAGCTTGAATACAGTTTCCCCCAAACTGTTGCACCTATTTCCTTGAAACTTGACAGGCTTTGTGCCCTCAGCAGGGGCTAGCATGCCTGCAGTTCTGACCCCGCTGTGGCGTAACACGTGCACATGACATGAGTTTTTGCTTTCAAGATCTTATGGTGCTGTTTCCCTGAACCTCCTGCGCCTATCTCCTTAAAACTTGACAGGCATCGTGCCCTCAGAAGGGTCTACCATTCCTGCAAATTTCATCAAAATCAAACCAGAAATGACAAAGTTATAGGCTGTTTTGATTTCCCCCCCACCATTCTAGCATATGGGCGAAATGTTGAAACCGGGTCCAAACGGTGAGACGTTTTGATGGAACTGACCAGCTGTTTCAGCTGGAAATGGACCGCTGCCTTGTCGCGCAGCCCTCCTGCTTACCTACCTGGCGGCCCTCTTGTCTTGGCAAGTTTGTGTACAAACAATCAAGTCCTTGCCTTTCTCTAAAGGTGCAGGGTTTCAAGAAGTTAAGTGAATAAAGGGTATCAAACAATAAGAATGCACTTTTGGTAGGAAAAAATGATTAAATTGAGGCTTCCTAACCAGTGAATTAAATCATAATTTAAATTGATTTGATTGAAATCAAACCCACCCTGTTCATAATGCTTAAGTTAAAGGAGTAAAAACCTTCTAGAAAAAGGAATGATTTTCTTTAAGTAAAAGAAGTTCATCAGAGCTTTGAGAGAAACCTGGGTATACTTGTGAAAATTAGTATTAAAAGGGAGACTTGTTTGTAAGCCGACATATTTTATACATGCGCTGACAATATGACTATATTTTGTGTAGCTCCTGGAATTGGGGAAGGAAGCAGTAGCAGTGAGACTCCCCAGCCTCCTAGGAAGAAAAGGGCTCGAGTAGACCCCACAGTTGAAAGTGTAAGTTCCTTCAAACGTTCGATGTATTGTCATTTTTAAAATTGGATTTCAGCTTTTGGGCAAGAAGTTTGTTTTCATTTGTTGTTGCTGTGTTTTTTTTGTTCCCCCCGTTGAGGTCTGCAGCTTTTGTCCACTTTATTTCTGTGATCTCAGATGTGACAGACTGGACAATTCATGGAACAGTTGTTGGGTGTTTTGTTTTAACTAAATTGATTTTAGAAAAATGCAAGGGTGCAAAGTAGAGGTATTTCAAACTCCTTTTACTTAGCTCCTTGTTTTCCCTGCAGGTCTGGTAGGGTCTGATTAGCATCATAATGCTTTGACACTCTCTGGTACCTTAGCAGTCTGTTAATGAAGGCTGACAGTTGGGAATATTTGATCTTTTGTACTTTAGTATATGCCTGTTGCCAGCTGACAAATTAAACCAGTGAGTTGGGAAGTAGCAGTTGCAAGAACTAACTGCAAAAATGCAAAACCTGTTGTAACTTTGATCAAGCTGATTTGCTGAAAGCTGATCAACTCTATTGCCTGCTCTGCTCCCTCCCCTCCTCCCCCTGCCACTGAATGATGCTGGTCTCATGAAGATAATTGCAGCTGTTTGTTAGTACTCCCTGTATCATACTTATTGATGAAGGAGCCAGAAACTTAAAAATAAATTAAAACTTCTATTTGGTCACTGATATCTTTACTCAGACTTTATAACTTGGAAAGTTTGCACATGTTCACCAGGACAGTGAAAATTGATGTTGGTGAGGCTTGCATGCTTAGACCCTGGTTTGGGACTGAACCCTCTGGGGTCCTGTGAGCTCCACATGAGTGCTAGGTGTGGTTCTCAATCCAGTTTGGGGAGCCTCAGTTTTTTTTTGCAAGTATGTGAAAACAGCACAAGCAAATGACTTCTCCTGGTGGAATCGAATTTACCTACCACACAACGATGTACACCTTGCTGGGGTCGTTTGATCCCAGTACTCTTTCCTGCCATGGCAGGGAGTCAGACTAGATGATCTACTCGGGTCCCTTCCGACCCTAGAAACCTATGAAACTATGAAATACAGAAAGTAAACTTCTTCCATAGGCTAGCCAATTACCTGTCAAGAATGATGGGCAGATGGGGACAGTGGCCCATGTCCGGTGAACCATTCCCCTCCCTTCTGGTCTGGGCCTGCATGCGTGTCCTCTGACCTATGCCATGCCTCCTGGAGGAGTTTCCTGGGCTTGGATTTGCCCCACAACTTGGCCCAGTCAGGGCCCCAGTGAGACAATCGGAGCTCAGCGGCTCGCCAAGGGGGGGGCCTGTGGCCCCCCAGTGTGTGCATGGGGCAAGGGCAGACTGTAGCTGCAGGCTGCACTCAGCCTCTGCTCTGCCTCACTGCCACTGCTTCGACAGTGGCGCGGCACAGTGCCATGTGAGTCCCGCCACTGGGTGGGCTGGGTAGCAAGGCACGTGGCGCTCCACCGCACTGCTGTCAAAGCGTCAGCAGCGAGGCAGGGAGCAGAGGCTGAGCACAGCCCGCAGCTGCAGTCTGCCTTTGCCCTGTGCAGACTGGGGGGCCATGGCCCCCCCCGGCTCCCCAACACTGCACATGTGGAGGAGATGCTGGGCTCTGATAGTCTGTTGACCTGGCCCACCCGGGGCCCCAGTCATCGAATGGGGCCCTGGCTTGGCTGGGCCGGGTCGGGGACGAGATGGAGCATGCCCGTCTGCCGCCTCCCCTGAGCCCTGGTGCAGTTTTGCATGCGCCGCTGATTGGCGCGTGCACAGTTGACCCAGAGTGTGACAGACTAAGACTTTTTTATTATATTTGAATGTTGAAGCCATTGTAGCATTCTGTGTCGTGTACCTGCCAGAAATGGCTTTTCTTCAATAGTTAATACTGAATTTCCAGATCTCGTTCTCCACACAGTTGTTTTACTCCTGGCAGGAAAAAGCAAGCATATGGAGGAGAATGCCCTAATGCATATATGTGTGAGCATTTATTCATAGTTGTGAATATGTTGCAGGCTAAAATTTGGGAGCTTTGAGGCTTTTTTTTTTCCTCTCAAAATACTACTTCCTATGTATGTCATAGATAATGGAATAATTCTTAAATGCACGCAGATGGAAACGGTTTTAATTAAAAAATCTACGCAAGTGGTCTTTAACAAAATGGGGGTTTTTTTGTTTTTTTTTGATTGGCCACAACAAGTTAGCTTAGCAATTTGTCCTCCTTATCTTGTGAAATATATTAGATATGTGCTTGGAGACCGAGTCTAAGCTGAGCTTGTAGAGCGTTCTGTAACGCACGTCACTGGAAATACCTATTTAAGATTGACTTCTCTTGCTGTTGAATTGAGGGTTGTAAGCATGAATTCATGGGCAGTTAATTGGAAATAATGCTCCCAGCTTCAAAAGCTTTAAGTATATATGTTAACAAATGAAACGAGCTGAGTGCCATAGTAGAGTTTCTGGGATAGTGGGTTCTGGTTACTGTCAAGCTAAGTGGAGCTGAATAATCTTTCACTTAATCGGAGAACTTGAAGTGACAGTAGCAGCTGCATAGTTGTAAGTTTTTTGTTCAGGAAAACAATTGCTCTGCCTGGGTGCAATAAGCCAAGAAGAGAGGATGACTTTTTCCCTCCCACCCTTCTAGGAAGAAACATTTATGAACAGAGTTGAAGTAAAGGTTAAAATTCCAGAAGAGCTGAAACCATGGCTTGTTGATGACTGGGATTTGATCACAAGGCAAAAACAGGTACATTTTTTAAATGTTATCTTCTTGCTGTAAGTGCATTCAGTGACATGTCTCCTCCAGCAAGGCATAATGGAGCAATCAGTTTGTGACTTTGCCTCCCCATGGCCTTTTTGACTCTAGATGCCCTCTAGATTCTGCCCATAGTTCATGGGTGGGTACCGCAGCCCAGCACAGCTGCCTGTAATCTTCCAGAATAGATTCTAGTGTCTGGACTCCGGCTGGCACAAACTAAATGTTAACTTGCCCTTTTTAAACTCTTACTAGCCATAAGTGTGGTGTCAACCTGTGTGTATTTCTTGAGTTTGATATACTGTAATGCACAGTTTACTCTAATGGACAGAAAAGGTTGGTCCATAGCAATGCTTCCTTATTGATGTTGATGACATTTCACATGTTTAAATTTCAGGACAGAGGAGGAGTTGAGATCTTGCCAAAAGCCTAGGGTGTAGCACAAAAAAACAGCTTTCTAAGCAGGGAGGCTCTGTGGAAACCACCTCTGGTGTACCTGTGCAGGTTACTGTTAATCCTTGTTCTTCGTTATTTAAATCCAAAATAAGCTTTCATACTAATTGTGTAGGTAAATTTAAACTTTGCTTGTTTTTTTTTCTCCTGTAATAGACTACAATCTAGCTCTCTTTCAGTTCAGGACCTTTAATGAGTTGTGACTAGTTTCACGTGCTGAAACCTTAGTTAATAAAACTGACAAGAATCTTACGGAGTGATAGAAACCTTGTGACTGACTCATTTTCTGGTAAATTGACTGGCTTGTTCTGATGTGAGCACAGGCTGTCACTTCTCATTCCTGTCGTAGACCATAGCTTTGCTCCTGCAGCCGTTGCGCAGCCAAGGCTCCCTTTGGAACCAGTGGGGGTGGGAGGGTGTCTTCCCTTGTCTACTTGCTTTTGAAAACTTTTGTGTGACACTAAAGCAAAGGAGCAGTAACCATAACTTGAGTGACATGGAGCTTGGGTCTTTTTCCTACCAAGCTTGCTTCAGTACTGGTATCTTACACAACCTGTGTTCTAGCTGTGGGGACTTAACAGTCCAAGAAGATCCAAAAAGTATAGCTTGCTTTTAATGTTAAATTCTAAATTCCATCTTGATCAAGTTGAGATTTCAGTCCTGATGGAGAACTGAGAATGACAAGTACTTGCTGTACTGCTTCACCTTGCAGTAAATTAAGGCTAGTTGTATAGGTGCAGGAAAGTGGCTTGATGGATATATAAGGTAAAAGTAGGGTCCACAGTTTATAGGCACAGCCTGGGTAAAGTGGTGATGAGTCACAGACATCTGTAAGGAGCAGAAAGGGGAATATATATTGACTTGCTGGTCACACAGTGCAAGTCTCAGCTGCTAACAGATTTGGAAAATCATACTTGAAAGGTTAAGGTTTAGTATGTAAAAGTGTCATAGTACTCCCTATACAATACTCCACCATCTCCCTGGAGCAGAAGTCTGCCATACCTAGCTATCATGAACTTTTTTGCTCTATTCTTGTGTCTTTTAGGCTACTGCTGCATGTTGAGTGGTTTTTAAGAGATCTGCTTAAACAATAAAATGAAGTTTTTTTTTTTTTTTTTTTTTTAAAGCCTAAAAACATGAGAGGACAAAGGGGGCAATGCAGGAAAGGTTGGCTATAATTTGATACTGTCAGTCACGAGGCACATACTCCAGTAAAATGTGCATCTCCCAATAACAGATTCCATGAGCCACTAAACGTTTCTGAAGAAATCTTTTTCTTTGTGTTTCCTTGTCTCTGTGTCGTAAGTGGTATGCTGACTTATAAATATTATCTGCAGAAGTGTGATTTGCTTGCATTAGTCCAGCTATACTTTGTCTTTCCTAGCTCTTTTATCTTCCTGCGAAGAAGAATGTTGATTCAATTTTAGAGGATTACGCGAACTACAAGAAATCACGAGGAAACACTGATAACAAGTAAGTGTGAGCCCCTCCTTTTTTAAAGGGATTCTCCTGAGCATGTCTGAGCCATTAAAATAAGTTTTTGCTACTGTTATGATTGCTATATTCTCCCTCTGGATGGATCCTAGAAAGTTAGAGTGGAAAGGGACCTCAGGAGGTCACATCTCACTGTGGTGCTCTGGTGTGGTGCCAGAGGAGTGGAAAAGGACCAATGTGGTCTCCATTTTCAAAAAAGGGAGGAAGAAGGACCCAGGAAATTATAGGCCTGTTAGTCTTACCTTGGTCCTGGGGAAGCTCTCTGAGAATTATCCAGGTGCACATCTGCAAAGGGTAAGCAGGGGAGTGTAAGCTTAGGGGCAACCAACATGGGTTCATTAGGGGCAGGTCCTGTCAGACCAACCTGGTGGCCTTCTGTGACCAGGTCACAAAAGCCCTGGACACAGGTGTTGCGGTGGACGTAGTCTTTCTGGACTTTAGGAAGGCCTTTGACACCTGTCTCTCACCCCATTCTCGTTTAAAAAAAAATTAGGAGATTGTGGTGTCAATGCCTACACAGTGAGATGGGTCACCAGTTGGCTGGAGGCCCGCACCCAAAGAGTGGTGGTGGACAGGTCATGTTCGACCCGGAGGGACGTGGGCAGGGGGGTCCCCCAGGGCTCGGTCCTCGGGTCCGCATTGTTCAACATCTTCATCAGTGACTTGGACGATGGGGTGAAAAGCACCTTGTTCAGATTTGTTGATGACACTAAGATGTGGGAAGAAGTGGGATGCTAGACAGGAGGGACAGGGTGCAATTGGATCTGGACAGGTTACAGGGGTGGGCGGATGAGAACAGCATGGGATTCAACACTGACAAGTGCAGGGTGCTGCACCTGGGGGGGAAGAACCAGCACCATACCTACAGGCTGGGGAACTCCCTTCTCATCAGTGTAGAGGCAGAAAAGGATCTTGGAGTCATTATTGATGCCAAGATGAACATGGGCCGGCAGTGTGGGGATGCAGTCAGGAAGGCCAACCGCACCTTGTCATGCATCCACAGATGCATCTCAAGCAGGGCCAGGGAGGTGATCCTCCCCCTCTATGCGGCACTGGTCAGGCTGCAGCTGGAGTACTGTGTCCAGTTCTGGGTGCCACACTGCAGGAGGGAAGCGGACAGCATGGAGAGGGTCCAGAGGAGGCCATTTGCATGATCAGGGGCAGCAGGGCAGGCCCTACGAGGAGAGGCGATGGGACCTGAACCTGTTCAGCCTCCACAAGAGAAGGCTGGGGTGGGGGGGGAGGATCTAGTGGCCGTCTACAAACTGGCCAAGGGGGACCAGCTGGCAGTGGGAGAGTCCCTCTTCCCCTGAGCACCACTGGGAGTAACAAGGACTAACGGCCATAAATTGACTGAGAGTAGATTCAAACTAGACATCAGGAGCGCTACTTCACGGTCAGGGCGGCTAGGAGCTGGAACCAGCTCCCAAGGGAAGTGGTGCTGGCTCCTACCCTGGCGGTCTTCAAAAGGAGGCTAGACAATCTCCTAGCCGGGTTGTTTGACCCCAGTATCCTTTCCTGCTGTGGCAGGGAGTCGGACTTGATGATCTGCTCAGGTCCCTTCCGACCCTACCAACTATAAAACTAGTCCAATCCCCTGCTCCAACTACATCGTCCCAGCCGAGGCTTTGTTTACCTGGGTTTTAAAAACCTCCAAGGTTGGAGACTCCACCACCTCGCTGGGTAACCTGTTCCAATGCTTTACTACCCTCCTAGTGAGAAGTTTTTTTTTCCCTTAATATCTATCCTAAACTTCCCTTGCTGCCACTTAAGCCCATTGCTCCTCAGTGGTGGTGGCAGATGACAGAACAAGAACAGTCCAGCTCCATCCTCTTCCAAACCCCCCTACAGGGAGGTGAGGGCTGCTATTCAATCCCTGCTCACTCTTCTTCTCTTCTGCAGACTCAGTAAGCCCAGTTCCCTCAGTCTTCCCTCACGAGCACCAGTCTGTTGTAAACAGGCCTAAATTTATGCATCCATTGTAGTGCACAGATTTCTTAACTAGACTCTTACTCCTGAGCATTACTAGAGTGTTGAAAATCCTTGGCAAAAACCAAATTCTTGAATATTATTATACCGCTGTTCAGATCTCCTCACTTTTGCCAGACTTGGCTTCAGTCAGCAAGACATAGCTCAGGCTTCAAACCTGGCAGTCAGTAGCTTGCAGCAACCCTTTCACTGGCAGTTTTTCTTCTCTAGTCTTGTAGCCAAGCTACAGCCTCCCTGTCACCATTCCCTTTAGACGGGGGAGCTCCATCCCCTTCTGGTCGGGGTTTGTGTAGGCTGTTCAAACCTAATGGTGGTCTGACCAGTGCAAACCGTGTGTTCCAGCAGGGGAGAGTGGAAGATATTGTGTTGTGCTCACAACTATAGTCACGCAGTATGTGCTCAGCCTCTGAAATGAAAGGGATTTTCAAACTTCAAGCTGGAGGTCACAATGCAAAGTAAATGTTACAGTTAACATGGAGGCTAAAGTGCAAGTCTGCTTAGCTTTAAGAAACCAAAATGGAGTTCAGAGCTTGACCCAGACCTTCTTTCTTCCCCCCACCCCAACTCCCTGTGTGTAATGCAAGCTGGAACAAGAACACCTGAGCTGCTGTATAGAACTAAACCTGAACGTATGTGGAATATGAAGTTGCAGCAGGGTTCAATTGACCTTATAGCCATGAGGGCTCGGGAATAGTGTCTGAAAACTTGTCTGGAATCTCTCCCAACATACTTTGGTCCAATTCCAGCCTATATGTGCAGCTTCCTCTCTCCTCTTGTTGACTTGAATTGATGTGGGTCAAGGTCCAGTTCTGTGGTTATCTGAATTGTCAGTGAAGAGGGATCTGTGCCCCTGCACATGCTAATTCTAGGTTGGTGCTTCTGAAAAGTGGGCTCAGGATCACTTCCAGGATGTGGATTCTTGATTGAATTGGTGAGTGTCGTAGACGGAGCTGTTCTGACTTCAGCTACAGACATAGCACCATATCCAGTCTGGGCTTCTCTGTGTATCTGTTTAAAAAAAAAAACCCAAAAAATGCACCCTGTGCAACACTGGCTTTGCTTTATGATTTCTGAGCATTTCATTGGCACCTTAATAGTCCTTTTGAGGCTCTTCTAAAGGCCGTGGAGAGGCAGTAAGGAAGGCCAGCTGCACCTTGGCATGCATCCACAGATGCATCTCGAGCAGGTCCAGGGAGGTGATCCTCCCCCTCTATGCAGCACTGGTCAGGCCGCAGCTGGAGGACTGCGTCCAGTTCTGGGCGCCGCACTTCAGGAGGGATGTGGACAGCATGGAGAGGGTCCAGAGGAGGCCACTCGTATGATCGGGGACAGCAGGGCAGGCCCTATGAGGAGAGGCGACGGGACCTGAACCTGTTCAGCCTCCACAAGAGAAGGCTGAGGGGGATCTAGTGGCCTGTTATAAACTAGTCGGGGGGATCAGCAGGCACTGGGGGGTCCCTGTTCCCCAAGCACCGCCAGGAGTGACCAGGAATAACGGTCACAAGCTGGCAGAGGGTAGAGTCGGGCTAGACATCAGGAGGCGCGACTTCACGGTCAGGGCAGCTAGGATCTGGAACCAGCTTCCAAGAGAAGTGGTGCTGGGTCCTACCCTGGGGGTGTTTAAGAGGAGGTTAGATGAACATCTTGCTGGTACTCTTTCCTGCCGTGGCAGGGGGTTGGACTCGATGATCTGCTCACGTCCCTTCCGACCCTAGAAACTATGAAATTAAACTTTAAAGACAGCAGAGATGTGGAATGCTTTTTTGTGGACTTTGAAGCCCGTGAGGGGAGCCCTTCTTCCAAGTGTCATCAAAACTGCACACAGTCTCAATCCTATCAACATCCATCTTCTGCGGACTCCCGTGACGTGATCCCGTCCATGTGCAGATGCATTGCAAACCAGGCCACAGGACGCATTTGTATTTCAGTGGGAACAGAAACAGATGGTTGATCCAGTGATTATCGCACTTTTCATCCTCCCACTGTGGCCAGGACCAAATACACTTGCTGTGTTCACCTAAAACCCTGAATAGGCAGATGTGGAGATGATTTACCCTCTGGGATTTTAAATTAATCTTTAATAGTTGAAGGCTAGTTTAAACTCAAAGCACATTTTTCTTCCAGTTCTTTTCAGCAATAGCTGCCAGAAATCTGAATGTGCTTGGTATTGACATAAATAACGTATCTCCTTTCTCTTGTTCTGTTTTTGGCATCAGGAACAATGTGGCAGCAAGTCCTTCAGCCTGATGTACATTTTATGGCAAAAAAAAAAAAATACTGGTTTTGAATTTGGTCACGTTTCCAGCTCTTTGACTCTGCCCCTCTTCTTGCAGGGATGTGAGAACAGAAGCTCCCCCTCTGCCTTTTTGTGTGTTGTTCCCTGTGTTATCCATGTCCCCTCCTGGGTCGTCTTTCAACAGCAAATGATTCATCTTTCAGTCACTCTTCTATACCCCTCCTGTTCTTGTTATGCTTTTCTGAAAACTACTTCAGTTTGGCTGCAGTATCTTTCTTGAGATGGGTGACTTGTTCTGGCCACTCGTCCTTAAGGAGAGAACTGAGACATATGGTGGCCTTGATGTTCATAGTGTTCTTTATCTTGTCTTCTGACATCCTTTGGGTTTTGTATTGCACTTCTTGCAAGCTGTCTTGAGTCGAGGTGTCACTATGTAGCAATGAACCCAAAGGAGAGAGAGAGGACCCTTACATTTTCATAGAATTATGGGAAAATAATGCTTAGAAGGGACCTCCAGGAGGTCGCATCTAGTCCAACCCCTGCTCCAAGCAGGACCAGCCTCAACTAAATCATCCCAGCCAAGGTTTTGTCTAGGTGGGTCTTAAACACCTCCAAGGATGGAGACGCCACCACCACTCTGGGTAGCATGTTCCAGTGCTTCACCACCCTCCTGGTGAGTTTCCTAAAATCTAACCTCAACTTCCCTTGCTGCAGATGGAGCCCATTGCTCATTGTCCTGTCATCTGCCCCCACTGAGAACAGTCCAGCTCCATCCTCTTTGGAGCCCCCCCTGCAGGGAGCTGAAGGCTGCCGTCAAATCCCACCTTGGTCTTCTCTTCTGCAGTCTAAATCAGCCCAGTTCCCTCGGCCTCTCCATACAAGTCATGTCCTGCAGCCCCACAACCATTTCCACTGGACTCTCTCTCTCTCCAATGTGTCCACATCCTTTCTGTAGTGGGGGCCCACAACTGGACACAGGACTCCAGATGTGTCATCACCAGTGCAGAATACTGGGAAAGGATCACTGCCCTTGATCTGCTGACAAAGCTTGTACCAGTGCAACCCAGGATGCCATTTAGCCTTCTTGGCATCAAGGACACACTGCTGGCTCCTGTTCAGCTTCTTGTCCCCTGTCCCCCCAGGGCCTTTTCTGCAGAGCTGCTGCCCAGCCAGTTGGCCCCAGCCTGCCCCGGTGCAGGGGATTGTAAGTGCAGGACTTTGCACTTGTCCTTGTTAGACCTCATGAGATTTCTTTTGGCCCAGTCCTCCAATTTTTCTGGGTCACTCTGAATCCTAGGCCTACCCTCCAGCGTATCTATTACACCCTCCCCCCACCCCCCCCCAGCTTGGTATCATCCGTGAACTTGCTGTGGGTGCACTCCATCCCATCTTCCAGATTGTTTAATGAAGAGCTTGAACAAAGAAGGTCCCAATACTAAGTGGCCCTGGGGCACTCCACTTAATATTGCCTGCCAGCTAGACATTGAGCCTTTGATTACTATCTGTTGAGCCTGATGATCCAGCCAGATTTCTATCCATCTTACAGTTCATTCATCTAACCCGTACTATCTTGGCTTGCTTGCAAGAATGCTGGTGGGGGGAAGACTGCATCAAAAGCTTTGCTAACTTTCTTCTGTTCAGGCTAGCATTTTTTTTTTTTTTTTTTCTTGCTCTTGCCCTCACAGAGCACAGGACTTCCCCTGCCAAATTTTAAAATGTTACCTGTTGGAAGTGGATACTCTGACTTTTAGAAAAGAGAATAAATTGCAAAATGCTAAAATAAAAAGGAACAATCCCAGTGTCTGAATTTAGTTTTATAGCGGGGGTGGGCAATTATTTCGGGCAGAGGGCCGCTTACTAAGTTTTGGCAAGCCATCAAGGGCTGCATGACAGGCAGCCCAGGGCAGATAAATATTAATTTCCTAAATTTTTTAGGGGCCCCGCGGGCCAGAAAGAATGGCCTGGCGGGCCGCATCCAGCCCCCAGGCTGCATTTTGCCCGCCCCTGGTTTATAGGGTGAAGACTGAATCATTTCTAAGAGATGGGCAGCAAATATGTTTTGTACAGAAGGCTACGTCCGTGTGTAACTACATTGTAATCAGAAATGGAGTAAAGTCTAGGGCTACGAGAGTTGTGTTCAGGAAATTTAAGGCAAGAATTCTTCAGCTGAACATTTTATGATCTCTTCCAGTCGGTTTGCTCTTCTGTTATAAAGTACTGGTGCTTCTTGAACTGCCACACCCAACTCTGGTCTAATTCCATTGTAGATTATTACTGATCTTGGTAAAAATGAGTGGAATAGAAATGACAACTGTACACTTCAAGACTTCAAAGAAGTTGCTTTTCCATCTTGGTTTCAGTACTACTTTTGTGTTTTTTAAAGCATTTGGTGAAACATTGCCTTGGAGTGTGAAGCTTGCTACTGGCCTCTTTTTCCTTGTGTTGAAATTTTGCTTCAGATGTCTCTTTATACAGAACAGTGCATTTTTAAAAAGACACGAGAAATAACAAGGGTTTTTTTTGTGTGTGCACGTGTAATGTACCATTTAAAAAAAATATATATTTTTTTAATGAAATCTTGCCTGGACTCTTCAACGGGGTTAAGAGTCATGTGGCCAACTCTCCCAGTTCTTGTGACTATGTATAAAAGGACAAAAACACAGTAAGCCAACCGAAAATGTTAATATTCCATGTGTCTTTTTTGTTTATCAGAGAATATGCTGTTAATGAAGTTGTTGCTGGGATTAAGGAGTACTTCAATGTAATGCTGGGAACTCAACTGCTGTACAAATTTGAGAGGCCCCAGTATGCTGAAATCTTAGCAGATCATCCGGACGCTCCCATGTCCCAGGTCTACGGTGCACCTCATCTGCTACGACTCTTTGGTAAACACAGTGCCTCCCTGCTTCCAAGTAATTTAATCATTTTTTCTTTCCATCTTGCTGCCTGAAATTCACCAATATCTGAATTTGAATGAGAAAATGAGTGAAGTGTCTAAACCAATGGCTCAAGTCCATCCTCAATTTGGTTGTATGAAAGTTTTAAAACAACAGATCTGTTCTTCAAAATCAGAAGTGGATTTTCCACAACATAATTGTTTAGGCGGGAGAAAGAAGAATCTATTGGAGGCTTGGGATTTTAGGATCATAGGAGAACAGGGCTGGAGGGATATCACAAGGCCCTCTAGTCCAGCCTCCTGCCCGGGGGGCCGACTAAATCAATCCAGCCAAGTGTCTGTCCAGCCTGCTCTTGAAAATTTCCAAGGGTGGAGATTTGCACAACTTCTCTGGGTAGCCTGTTCCAGTCCTTGACCACCCTCAGAGTTGAAGTTCCTTCTAATCTCCAGCCTGAATTTCCCCTGCTGCAGCTTGCTTCTGATGCAGTCCCCTACAGCCACAACATCAGCATCCTTGTGTATTGAAATGTGCTTGTTTAAAGCAGTCTGTCAGCCTCCAGAGGGGTGATGCTGTTCTCTTTTTTTTTTTTCACTGAAACAGTGAGGATCGGAGCTATGCTTGCTTATACACCCCTTGATGAGAAGAGCTTGGCTTTGCTATTAAATTACCTGCATGATTTCTTAAAGTAAGTATAACATTTCATGTCTGATTACAGTATAAATTGAAAGCCTCTCTTTATGGCTGTGACCCTGTAAACACAAGTGTGTGTGCACATGTGTGCTGGGTGGGGGGGATTACATGTTGCTGTTGTCAGACTAACATTTGATTTGTGATGTGCATTAATTTTATGAATAATTAGCAATTTAGAGGTAAGTTTTAAATGAATCAACTTGGAGGTAACTTTAATGTGCAGCAGCCTGATGGGCTTTAAGGGATGAAAATAGTTTTCTTAACTTTTTTGGAGCTGTTCAGTTATGAATAATTCATATTGAAATTTGAAACCAGTAGCAGACTTGCACTTTAGCTCACTTAAGTGCTAACTTTAACTTAAGTGCTTTAAATTCTTAAATTAGCAGGAAGCATCTTTCTGTTGAAGATGCATCACTTTTTGGGGGAGTTGCCATTGCTGAAAAGAGCAAATGTTTCATGATGTCTGAAACATACCATATTTCTGAAAGGAGAAATCATCAGAACAAGTTTTGGGAAGGGGTCAAAAACAAATGTTTGTTCCTGCACAAACTGCAGCAGCTACTAATTCAGGCCACCTCCATCAGGAGAGTCTGTTTTGAAATTGGTCATTTACTATTATTCTCTAAATGAAAAATTTTTGCCCTTTTGTATTTTATATGGCACTTCATAGGGGCACCAGCAAAAGTTGCACTGCATTGTATAGGAATAACATATAGACACTCCTTGTACAACTTATTTAAGTAGGCAAAACCAACCTATTTTTTCGCCTCCCCCATTTTCAAGATGGGAGGAATAAACACAGAGAGCTTAGATGACAACTGACCTGAGTCCACACAGGAAGCTAGTGGCAGAGTTGGACCTGAATCAGACCTCTCAACCCAAAGTGTGCCTGAGCTGCCGGCTCTCTTCATGAACAGCTCTTTGCTAAGAAGAGCTTAAGCTGTTTTCTTTCTTGGTCTGTTGCACAACTTGTTGACTTTAAGACTGTTCAAGATGATGATGATGATGATGATGATTAGCCCTAAATGAAAAGCTGGTGTGCACTTTTAAAAGAGGCTTAAACTCAACATCGTTGACGGATGGTGAGACTTGGGTTTTGCGGCATTTGGAAGCTTTTAAAAATGTTTACCCTACCCAAAATCTTTTTAACATAGGACATGAATGCACAGTCTAAAAGTGGGGATTTTTCTCTGTTCTCATGAAAATCATGCCAACTGCTCTTAAGTGTCAAGCTCACTTACAACTTAGCTCTGATTCTTTTGAGTTGTGAAAACCACAGGGTATTTATTCATGATGGTGAAGGGCTTAACCTAATTATGGCTTATGCACTGGAGGCACATTGAGGGATCTCCTGGTGTTACACACATGCTTATCCCCAGTAAATGCATGAGCAGGACTTTCTTTCAGTTTTCAAATATCCCTTCATCTGCTGGAAGCTCTTTCTTTTTTGCTTTCCTTTTTTGTTTCTTGATTTTTAAAGTAATTGGTCTTTCTTTGTAACACTGTCATGAAGAACAGCAAACTGACTTAATTCTGTATGGGAAGGAGGGTAAGACAAAAGCTGTTGGTCACCAGTCCATGGGGCTTCAAATAGTGATTGTAAATGAAGGACACACAGTAGTAAAAGAGCCTTCACTGCTTAAAAATCAGTGCTTTCTACTTCTGTGTAACTGAATGTGAGAGAGAGAACTATTGGGATTGGGGAACACTTTGCCTATAATGCACCAAATCTCTGCAGTGTCATGATGAAGCTTCCTGAGGTGAGCCCCTTACTTGGTCTAAGCAGAACTGTTTTTACCACACTTACCAGTAAATCTGAGAACTGAACAAGTGGGGTGTCTGATACCCTTGGTATCCTTCATAGAGCCCCGAGTAGCCCCCCTTTTTAAAACTGTAACATAGGGATGCATGCACATTATCTACTTTTAAAGGGGTAGTGGGAACTGCTGCTTGTGAGCGCACATCAGCTGTTACTTGTGTCACTACAGGATCAAACAGCTAAATGTGAGTTAAAGTACTTCAAATTTGACCCTGAATGAAGTGGGGGTAAAGGGGTAAGGACCAGTCTTGCTACACTTAACATCACTACAGAATCGCGCAGCATTACCAGTTTATTACATCTGTCTGTCCCCTAAAGTAGTCGTTGGGTAGGAATACCTGAGCCTACCTTCCAAAGATGGCTGGAGCATCCACGCAGAGGATGCCCTATTATCCAGGGTGTTTTGAATGACTGGCAGACTCCAGCAGAAGAATGATGCTTGATATTGTAGCCAAACCTTGAATTCAGATTTTCTCTCATCGTTGGAGGCCTTGTAATCTTCTCGGCGCTCATCTGCAGTCAGGGTTGCTTGACAGGAATATGTCACTTGAGAATTGGATGTCAGTGTAAGCTGTTGAGAATCTCTCCTTAATCATTGGCTTTGAACAGCCTGGAGCACTGCCGAGTTGAGTTCGTGCTAGCTGATTACTGTCAGACTTCTACGTCTGAAATTTGGGATTGAGCTTTTTGGATATACAGGCTTCTGAATTGCTGGCTTCTGTATGAAACGGAGTAAGATGGCATAGGAGTGCAACTTGGATGCACTAGGATCTAGACAACGCAGTGTTCTGATCTCTGAAATGGGTCTTTTTTGTTCCTAGGTATTTAGCGAAGAATTCGTCAACGCTGTTTAGCGCCAGTGACTATGAAGTAGCCCCACCCGAATACCATCGGAAAGCAGTATAACACCATGCTGGCTTAACGCAGTAACCATTAGGTCTCTAACTGTACTGTCTCCTGCCACACTTTGTTCTTCATTTTTCTATTGCACATGTCCCTGCTGCACAGATTATATAAATTTTGAGTGAATAACGTGTGTGTGTGTGTGTCTGTGTGAAACGAACTGACACTTGTGAGTTTTACCGTGTTCTTCTGTCCGTTCTGAAACGAGCTTGGAGACGGCTCCAAGAATCTGTCAGTGATCGTCTGCGCATCAGTTGAGTTGAATGCAAAAAAAATGCAAGTGGGGTATTTGTTGTCTGAGCTGCTTAATGCTCGTGTTTTGACACCCAAGACTTACCTAACTAATCTGCATCCTTACTTAGTGATAGTAAGCCCCGACTCACTGGGGGTGAGATGCTACTAAGTCTGACTTCCAAGCCCATTTCCTTCCCCAGTGTCTGAAGTAAAACAATTGTTGGTCCATAAATTTTATTCCTAGCCTAGGTGGCTGAAGGATTGTGACTTTTTTTTTTTTGTATTCTAACATAATGGCAAATGAACTAATGAATTGTTGTATCTTGAGTGTTCTGGAAATGTTTTGTCTTTCAAAGAACTGTTTTACAAATCTTCAAATAAATTTTTTTTTTAATTTCAAATGTGTTTAATTTTTATTTAATGTTTTGCCTAATTGGAGCCTGTTTTTAAAAAAAAAAAAAGTTAAGTGCTCAGATGTGGTAATCAAATCACTGTCATAGTCATGGTTTTCAGCATGCTAAATCTGTAGAAAGCATAGTTTCTGATTGAAGTTGAAACAGGTTTGCAGCTGTTGTGTTTGAACTTGTTTTAGTTCTCAGTACTCGGAACTGAAAGCGGTTGGAATTGTGCATCATTTCATGCATTTATTTATGAAAACCAGTTATCTGCTGTTCCTCAATGTTTTTCTGAAAGTCCCTGAGAGAGTTTTGGAAGACTTTGGTCAGTAGCCAGTTAGACTGAGGTGGTGAACAGAGAACCCCGTCTGGGATCAATGGCTCTTTTTCAGAAGTGATAGGAGGCCCCTTAGTGCTATAAACAGCACTCTCCACTAGTAAATGAGCATCATGCACTTGAACTTGCTATCTTTTCACGCAGCAGATTTCTTCCTTTTGGTAGTGAATAATTCAGTGCCTAGCTACTGATACGGCAACTCCGATGCACTTGGCTTTTATATCTGCCTACCCAGAGTGGGAATAGGTTATAGACAAATCCATGGGTGGACAAAGGTATATATTTATGGTTCTAATGGTCACAACAGCCCTCAATTACTGAATAACAGTAGTTTCAGGTGGTATGCATGAAGTCACAGTTTGTTTTACACAAGATACTGCTCTTCTGCCTCTTACATGTTTCTTCTGGGTCCAAATTCTGACTAAAATTAACACTGACATGTACTTAAGAAACTCAGGTCCAAGACGGAACTTCTTGGTGCTTGTGATGGATTTGGATCAATCCTGTTGGAAGCTGTACAGAATCACAGACAGTTGGGGTGGAAGGGACCTTAGGAGGTCACATCTAGTCCAGCCCCAGCTACATCATCCCAGCCAAGGCTTGGTCCACCCAGATCTTAGAAACCTCCAAGGACGGAGACTGCACCACCTCTCTGGGTAACTTGTTTCAGTGCTGTACTACCCTCCTCATGAGAGAGTTTTTCCTAATATCCCACCTCAACTTCCCTTGTTGCAGCTTGAGCCCATTGCTCCTTGTCCTGTTGTCTACCCCCACTGAGGCCAATCCAGCTCCATCCTCTTTGCAGCCCCCCAGCAGGGAGGTGAAGGCTGCTATTCAATCCCCCTTGGTCTTCTCTTCTGCAGAATAAAGCATAGATTCAGGGGTTGGAAGGGACCCTCAGTGGGCCATCTAGTCCAACCCCGTGCCCCTGGCAGGCAAGAAAAGGGTCACCAAACCTGGAATCCTGTGATCCTAGCCAGGTGCCTGTCCAGTCTCTTGAAGACCCCCAAGGATGGGGCAAACACCACCTCCCTTGCAAGCCCATTCCAGATCCTGGCAACCCTGCCAGTGAAGAACAGTTTTCTAATGTCTAGCCTAAACCTACTCTCCAGTAGCTTATGGCCATTGTTCCTTGTTCCAGGGGGTGCCCTGGTAATCGGCCCAGTTCCCTCAGGCTCTCCTCACAAGTCATGTCCCCCATCCCCCCCAACCATTTCCGTTGCCCTTCTCTGGATTCTCTCCAATGTGTCCACATCCTTTTTGTAGTGGGGGGCCCACAGCTGGACATGGGACTCCAGATGTGGCCTCCCCAGTGCTGAATAGAGGGGAGGAATTGCTGCCCTTGACCTGCTGGCAACGCTCCTACCAATGCAGCCCAGGATGTTATTAGGCAACAAGGGCACACTGCTGGTTCGTATCCAGCTTCTTATCCTTTGTAACCCCCAGGTCCAATATATGGAGTGGAAGATATGAATAGTCTGATCTAGTTTCTGAAAGTGTTTGCTATGCATAAGAATAGCGTGCTCTAGCTGCTGGCAAAATGGCTGGCATGCTAGGCAACACCCTTCCCCTCACCCCTCTCCCCACACATCTCTCTACCTGAAACTAGCTTTTCCTTTTGTCCTTAGTCTATTAACCTATTAGATGGAGCCTTGTAATATGAAGTTTTTATGAAGTTTTTAATAAATCTTTTCTTGTTCTTCAGCCCTGTGAGCTTCATTGCAGAAATGGAGGGCACGTTTCCATGCCCATGTTCTCAAACAGCATCACTAAGTAAGTGAAAAAATCCCTGGTTGAAGGATAGTCATCTCTTCATGTATAGCAGTGAGACAAGACTCCTGTTAGAGTTTGAGTACTGAACCCTCTCAAGGCTGCATTGTTGCTGGCTTTTGTGAGGCTGAATCACTTCCATGCATGTGAAAGTTACTTTTTTAAATTGGCTTTTTGAGTAACACATTTGTGGAAGGTGACAACATCCAAGTCAGGAGAGAGCAACTTGGATTGTGTAGTGGCTTTCTGGAACCTATTATGGTTAGGATTGTTGGTAACCAGGGCTGCTTATAGCATGGCTTTGGGCAATCAGCATTTCCTGGTGTGAATGCAAAAGGGCTAAAAATCCCACCATGGTGTTTTTGAGCTATCGCAGTTTGAGCCAAGTGAGCTGAGTTGGGTTCTAGGTGCAGACCTGTGGGGTGGGGAGCTGGAATTGTTGCTGAAAAGGGAAATGCTCTTACAGGGTCACAGCAGGACTGCCTGGCAGCACAAGCTGCCCTGTGCCCACTGGGATTCCTGCAAACAGGTTTGGCCTGGGCCTCTTGAGTATTGGATGCATGGCTTTGATGTGAGTTCCCTGCAGGCTCAGCGGGACTTGCCTTGGGAAGGGCAATACCAGGACCCGGTCATGTGTTGCTTTCTGCTGATGCTTGGTTATAGTCATACTCCCCTCATCCATTTCCATTATACACGTGTTTGCTTTTATCTGTGCAGCTCCCTGTTGCTAGGAACAGCCATGATGTTACATGGCAGCCTTTGTCTCCAAAGCTGGGCAGTGAATGCAGTGCAGGTACTGCAGAGTAACTTACCCCAAGTTTTTATGCTGTAGTAAATGTACTTCTTAGTAGGGAGTGGACACTCATCCAGTTCTCCTAGGCTAGCTGCCTGCAGTGTGCTATGTTATAACTCCAGCCCTTTAGGTAAGCAGAGGAGCTGATTGCATGAAGCAAACAGCTACCTTGGGTTAAGGTTGATAGGGGATGGACCCACAACACTTATTCTACAGTAAATTACCCAGGTTTTAATTGCTGCCACTTTTTTTTTTTTTCAGCCTAACTGCCTGGAAAAAGAGACTTGCTCTATAATCAAGCTGAGTTGTCTGTCCTACTGTTACGATGCAGTAAGGCAGTGCTAGATTCAAGGTTCTCCTCATTAGACTCCAGGGCTCCCTTCAAAAAGGCCAGTTCTTGGTTTTCACTCATCCTTTGACTGGAAAAAATACTAGATCAGTTCTTCTGTGGCAAAGAGCTCAGACCACAACAAGACAAGATGGTTTTAACTTTCTGGATTTATCTTGTGAATCAAGTGTAGGTGTTGGCACACTTAACAGTGTAAATGTTGCACAGTACCCAGTTTGTAAAAGGATTTCACGGCACCGTAGTTGAGAACTGGGGTAAACCCTTCGACATGCCTGCAGCCCTCCGTGCCTCGCTGATGGGAACAGAAATCTGCAGGAACAGCGTTAGGCTTGTCAGATTGGTTTGATGAGCCAAACACTTTCCTACCTTTCCTTCGGTGCATATGAGCTCTGCTGCTAGAAGAGTTTTTGGGATTTTCCTCTCATTGCATAAATCTCTCTAGCAACAGGCTACTTTTTGGGTGTATGAAATGTCAGTCAGTTATGATAGTCCTTGGGCAGGTTTGCTGGGAGGGTGGCTCAGCTGTAGCACAGATCCAGCATGTGCCTTTCACAGGACAAATGAACATCGTTTTCCAGCCCTCCTGAAGACACCTGGTATCACTTGACTCAGACATGAGTTAAGGCATTGGTGTTTTTGAGGAGAAGGACTGATGATGTGTGATTGCAGGACAACAGGACATAGCAATGCCTGGGAAGCAGGGTTTTCCCTGCTGGTTGCATCTGGACCCCTAAGCTGAGGACTAATAACGACATTTAGCAATGATGTTTGTGAGTTGCTATGGAAATAAGGTGGTTCTGAACAGCCTGCCTGATGGAGATGTTGGCTACAAAGGACCAACTTGCAGGATCATCAGAAAATTCTAGTTTATTAGACAGATGTAAAAGTCAGATCATAAATCTTGGGGCTCATCCCCTCATACACACATTCATGCACGCACACACACTTGCAGTAGCTAGCTATGAATACTAAGCACCGGTGCCAAGATCTGCCTGTCCCCAAGCGCTGGAGTCCATTGTTGATGGCCAGTCAGCTTCTTTCAGTGTGATGTTACTGCAGAAGAGGGTTGCTGGCTGGTCCTTCTGGCTGGGCAGGCAGGTGCTGGTGAGGTCAAAGAGGGCACCATTGGAGTCATTTGCTGCCTTTTATTCCTCTCTGGCACTCTGACTCCCCAATTTTTGGGCTTACCTAATCCAGGGGTCACTGACCTCATGGGACATCCCCCTTGGTGGTTGCTGGATGGCAGCTGTCAGCCCCAGGGGTCATGTCTGCAGGAACATGCAGTTTTCGGAGTCCGTTGATGAAGTTTGATTAATTCACTGCCTTGATGAATACGACTCTGTGGGTGGTTGACTGGGGGGTGGTATTCAGTCCCAAGAGTTGGTCTTTAGTGTTAATTAGTTCTAACTGGGGCTTCTGTACCTTTTAACCGTGAAGTTTCAGGGGGTTCCTGGCTCTGTATTGATCCTTTCCTCTCCCTAGATTGTGGGGTCCTAAGTGTTAATTGTCACTTGTTAACTTGTTATCCTGGCTAGCTACTGCCTTATGCAATCAATCAAAATTCATTCAGGGACCCGCTCAATACAGAGAAGACCCAATTCCATTCCTGCCCTTGCTAACATTGTTACATGGTGCAACTTGCTTTTAAACTTAAAATGCTTTTGTTACAAAGTTTAAAAAAAAAAAAAAAAAAGCATAGAATATAAAACATAAAAGGGTGAAATGCCATGGCACATGCAACAAATAGACCAAATACAATGTGGGGTCAGCATACTGATACAGAATACTATAACAATGAAAGCATCTCCAAACTATATTTCTATTACAAGTATACCTTATATTCTATAAAAAAATAATATAATAAAAGAAGAAGAAGGAGGAAGAAAAGGGAGAAAAGAGAAAGCGTCCCCAAAAGGGGCCAAATACTGCAAAAGGGGCTTTTGTCATATGGAGGTGCTTTACATTGGATGGGGGGGCAGGCAAAAAAAAAAAAAAAAGTTTCTTGCTACAGAGAGGCCTGATTAGGAAGGGAGCTCAGTACAGTGGGGGCGAAGCATCTGCAGCCCAGGGCCCACAGAAGTGACACGATGTAGGCTGTGGTGTGCTGCACCTCCTACAAGGTATGTATGGAGCTGGTGTCTCTGGTGCCAGGATCGCCATGTTTGCTGTTTGAGCGCCAAGAGCAATGCAGTTGGGAGGGGTGGCAGCAGAGGCAGATGCAGGGCCTGGGATCTGCAGTCCTAACTCGAGTAGGATGAGGCCAAGTAAGTCCTTGGGTAGAACTGCCCCCTTCATCTGTCATTCCCAGGCTCCGAGTCCAAGCCAGCTGCCAGACCCCGTAGAACTTCCTCCATCGCAGTTTCCTCCCATGCTCTTACCCAGTAAAGCAAACAGCAGGCTAGAGCTCAGCACAAGGGGCTTGTCATCTGAGGACCTACCAGCCCTTTGGCAGAGTTGAGCAGATGCCCTCGCTTCAGAGGGTGCTGGACACAGCAAAGCAGGGGGGGGTCTCTAAATCACCAAGGGAGTTGGATAGGACTAGGCATGAGGCTGTCCTGGCCCCAGCTGTGTTTTCTGACCTGGTTCCCTTGGCCATGAGGTTGACTTCAAGCCTTGGCTCTCACCATTGTGCATGACTGCTTACGTCCTGGCAGTGATGCATATGACTGGGAGGGAGCTTCAGGGGTGCTGAGCTCTGTCCCTGCCATCCCAGGCAGCTGCATGTGAGCTGATGGAGAGCCATGGGCTACAATATCCATCACCTCCTGTTTTAGCCCTAGGACCCCTGTGGTCTCGCCCAGGGCACAGGCAGGATGCCCAAGGGGCAGTTACGCATGCATTGGCAACTAGTACCCTCTTTAACAGCTGAAGGTGTGGCTTGGCAGCCCAGCTAGGATGCTCCTTCCCTGCAGCTGGCTTGGTAGAAACATGTGGAATTTTTCCCAGGACAAAACTTTTTATCCTGGGATCCCCTTAGAGGTGTAAACCCCATTGTCCCACTCAAAGTACCTGTGAAGTATCATCAATGACACTTTTTTTCTGGAGAGACAATTTTTTTTGCAAAAATCTAGTTGGCTTAATAAAAGATGTCCCCTCTACCTATCTAGCTTTTTTTTTCTTTAGACCGATACAGCTACAGCTTGGATACCTGTCATTCCTGGGACAGCTGTAGCTAATTAAAATTAATGGTCATAGGCCACCAATGCAGTTCCCTGGTTTTGACTTGGATCAATCAGAGCAGCCTCAAATGCAATGTCTGTTTTTACCCCTTGGTATGTAGCACCAGGAAAAGCTGCAGTGATTTGAAGGGGTCTGGGTTGTAGCCGGGTTGGTCGAAGGACATAAGCAAACAAGGTTATTTGGGTAAATGGGCCTGAAGTTTGACATCTTGTTTGCAGTTACTGAAGCAAATGGTGAAGGCTTTGGCCACAGGAGGGCACCACATATTGCAAAAGCACGTTGCGTGTCCCTGGCGTGGTGCGTGCTGTAGGACTTGGCTGGTAACTCAGTTTGGAGGTGGGCGTGGGAGATGCAGGTGCATTGATCCTACTGCAAATCCCCTAGACCCAGTGGACTCTGTGACGCTGCCAGGAGAGTGCTACGGTGACTTACCTCTCAGCCAGGCTGTGCTGCTGCTGGTGGGAGGCGAAGGGCTTGGGGGTGAAGCTGAATGCAGCAGCAGGAGGCGCAGAAAAGACCGGCCCTCGGAGGTGGTGCCTTTCTCCCTGTAGCAGGACCCACACTGAGAAGAGCATCCAGTCCTCCTGCTGCCCCTCGCAGGCTGCCTGCCAGCCCCACAGGTCCCCTCTGCTGAATAACCCACGCAGCAGCCCAGCCCCTGCCTGGCTGGAGATGCCAATCCTGCCCTGATCAGGGGACTGGACTAGATGACTTTGAGGTCCCTTCCAGCCCTCCTTTTCTATAATCCTAGAAAACGAGGGTTGGAGGGGACCTCCAGAGGTCACATGTAGTCCAACCCCCTGCTCCAAGCAGGACCAGCCCCAACTGCGATGATGACCCCAGACAAGGCTTTGTCTACCCAATGGAGAGTCCACCACCTCTTTGAGTGACCTGTTCCAGTGCTTTACTACCCTCCTTGTGAGTTTTTCCTAATTTCCAACCTCAACTTCTCTTGCTGCAGCTTGAGCCCATTGCTCCTTGTCCTGTCATCTGCCCCCACTGAGAACAGCCCAGCTCCATCCTCTTTGCAGCCCCCCTGCAGGGAGGTGACGGCTGCTATTCAAGCCCCCCTCGGTCTTCTCTTCTGCAGACTAAATAAGTCCAGTTCCCTTAGTTTTTCCTCACAAGTCGTGTCCCCCACCCCCTCACCACTTTTGTTGCCTTTGGCTCCCTGTGTGCCCAAGCTCAGGAGAGGACAAACCCTGCGGAGAGCACCAGGAGAGTGAACTCAAATGTGGGGTGTGTTTCTGTGCTGAGGCTTGGCTTCCTGTTTCCTTCCTCCTCCACCTCTTCCTGAACGCACTCATCCCACCACTCTCGCCTGCAAACTCAGTGCAGCGCCACATGCTCCTGCCTGGTAATAGGTCTACTGCAGATGGGCAGCACAGCTCAGGCCTTTCCAGACCAGTGGAGTGTCTGAGGACACCCGTGAAAGTCCGTGCTTGTGCTCCTGGGTCTGGCAAGTGCTTTTGCAAATCCCAGTCCTAGCAGTGCCTTGAGTCAGTCGTGTCAAACGGAGCCTGTGTGTGTGTGTGTGTGTGTGTGTGTGTGTGTGTGTGTCTCTCACGGACACCGTAATGGTGGCATCGATGCACGAGGCACCAAGGTGGCGAGCCCTGCCCTTCTTCCCCGCAACCATCACAAAAGGGTACAACAAACACTGCTGTACCACTACTTTCGTTATCAGAGCATCACCAACATAGATGAGGTTGGCTAGTCTGCAATGCCAAATCAGGCCGGGACTCAGACCCTGGGAGGTGATGGGTGAGAACAGCCAGCTCACCGCTGAGCACATCACCCGAGTGATATAAGGGAGCGCACAGCCACACCCAGGCGAGGTCGTTCATCACCCACTTCAGTTATCGCAAGGGACGCTAGCCTGATCACCTCGCGTCCGCCTCCCATTCACGATTAGCAACCGCCGGACGCCGCTTCGTTGCCGGCCCGACATGATTAGCGGTCTACTTCTCTGCATCTCGTTTCTCTCCTCAATGCTCACTGTGAGTAAATAAACCTCTACCTCCAACTCCTCTCCGTCTCCGTGACTCACCTCACCTCCAGTCTCTTCGGGCGACGTGAGCTGGACTTGCGTTCACCGTCCCATAGGCAGCTAAGTGGCCCTTCTCACCCCGTCGCTCCGGACCCTTGCGCTGCGATCGGACGGCAGCGTGACAGCCTGAAAGTCGGGGCAAGAGGAAAAGGAAAATGGTTTTTGTCAGAAGTGAGGGTGAGATGTTAAGCAGGAATGTGAAGTTTGTAATAGTTCTTGCCAAAAGCCTCGTCAAGCCTGGAGCGTGGCCTTTCTCATTTCCGGGGAGAGGGGAGGAAAAAGTCTGGAGAGAGCTGTGTCACTCCTACCATGTAAAGTGCAAGGGGGAATGGTCCTGGGTATCATGATAACTGTGTTAATCGCCAGTGGTTATTCCTTCTTCCTGCATTGAGTGTAGCTTGACCAGAACCTGTCCCAGGTCTTGGTTGTCACTTGGCCAGCACAAAGGCGTCCGTCCCTTAACTTCAGCGGGGGTCATGGCACTGTTTCAGAGATGAAGGGGGTCCCAGGTAAGTGATGCCCCAGCTGGCGCTTTAAAGATCCCTGGGGTTTGGAGCCCCAAGGGGGAACTGACCCCCCGTTCCTGGTTGTTACGCAAACTCCCAGGAAAGCTCCTGACTGTGAATTATCTCCTTTATTAACTGCTCACTGGAGAGAGACACTGCTCCGATGGCCTCTCAGACAGAAAATGAGGCCATTAATTGGCATAATTGCCTGCCTGCCTTTTTGGCTTTGCAGACCCTGGTAGTGAGAATGCCTTGCTCATTAAAGCCATGTCCCTGCACACTCCAGCCTGTTTGTCTTGTAGGCGGGCAGGGATGGCCATGCTAGTGATACAGAGGCTTGAATGCCATGGTAGGAAGGAGCTGCCATCCCTCTCTCAAGGGTGCTTGCATGTACTGACATTTTTCTCCCATAACTACCCCTCTGCTGTCCTAGCCTGTTGGCTTTTTATCCCTAGTTCATATCTGCTTTCACTCTTTCAGGCCACCTTGGTCACTGAACTGTCTATCACCTGCCGCATCTTTTCCTGAGGAAGACGGATCCCAAACGCAGCTCATTTTAGGTAAGATGGCTCCTGGTGAACAGAACAAGAGGGAAGGGCAGGTTTCAAAGCAGCAGGCGTGGGAGCTAAGTAGCAGGATGAAATCATGAGACTGCATCTGTCCAGGGGCAGGTCCTGCTGGGGTGAGATATTTGGGCCTTCTTGGGTTAAGACGAGCCATCTTCTTTCCTTTGCATGGCCAGGAGGTTCCCTCTGCTCGTACAGGGGTATGTTAGGGTCAGAGGCCCTGCTGGTCCTGGAAATGGAGCTCAGCCATGGAGCATGTGAGAACTGCAGCGGTTTAGGACAGGTGCCTTTTTCAGGTTTGAGCAGGAAGCATTGCCTTTGTCCCCTCCAGTGGGGAATGAATGAGCTGCCCCCTGTCCCCGCTTTTTCTTTACGCTTCCTCCTGTGCCATAATAATGTCCAGCCTTAAGGCTACCTTCTGCCCTGGTGCAGCCAAAGACCTGGCCGACTGAGTTTGGTCTGCTCTGGGATGCCCTGTCCCTCTGGCCAAGTGACCCCGGGCCCTTGCACACAGCTGCATCTTCTTGTTCCTCTGCAGCTGGAGTCCCTGAGAGGCGAGCAAGTCCATTGCCTCTGGAAAGCCAGGCCCTTGGTCTGCGAACATGGGACCCCTGCCATGTTGGATGCTTGTGCAGGTTTTGCCCTTCACTAAGGGTGCAGATTCCTTCCCTGCCCACAGGGAAGCTGTGGAAATGCACTTAGGAGCATCTGCAAGCATCTCTGATGTTGGGCTGATGAATGCTATAGGAAGCCCAGGACAAAACCACTTATTCCCTTTGCAGTGCAAAGCCTGGAGGGCTCCTGGGAAATAAGGGGGACCTGCACTGAACGTGGAGGATAAGAAGAAACCAGAACTTGCTGGCTTATTCCCTGAGCACCAAATGAAACCTGGGTCTCCCAGGAACCTGCACCGTGGGCTGACCGGGGAAGATTGCTTGATAGTACTGGAGCTGCGGCCTCGTAGGGCATCAGGGTGCCGTGAGAGCAATGGATGCCTCCTGCCAGGCTCCTATGGTGAGGGGGGGGTGCTTTGCTGCCTTTCTGCCATGGTCTTCTGGCTTTCATGCACCCATCCTCAGCAGGCAGAGATCCTTGGCTGGTGGTTTGGAAAGGCACCTCAGGTCTCTGGCTTTTGGTCTGGGAGGTCCAGGAGTAGTCGGTTTGTTTCATGGTTGTACCCTGCGGGTCCCCACCTGCCTCCTGTCACGTCTGCGCAATGTGCGGTCTGAGCCAGCAAGGCCTCTGGTGCCCCTGCCATCCCAGCAGGAAAGCAGCCAAGACGTGGAGGAAGCTGCTCCTGACTGAGCCGTGTATTTAATAACATACTGTGGGCCAGCGTGGGAGCAGATGGACTTGCTATATATGTGTGTATATATGTATATAAAAACCTGCCTAAATTAACAGGATGAAAAGGGAAAGCAATCCAAGACACGGCAGAGTGAGTTCATGCAACTACCAGGAACATGTGCTAGGGTGCTTAAGCCTCTCGGAGGCATTGGGTGTTGACCACAGCCCAGGTTGGGGACTTGGACTGAGCTGTGCCAATGCTACAGCTGGTTCCTGACTTGAGGGTCTTGCCCTTTTGCTCAGGGTCAGACTGATGCCAGATTTGGGGTCAAAAAGGACATTTCCCTCCATGGTCAGGGTGGTATGGATTGGGGGGATTTGCCTTCCTCTGTTGTCCCCTACCTGGGTTCCCTTGAGCATATATTGACAACATTTCATAGAAGCAGGACACTGTCTGCCAAGGTCCCCCTGCAGTCCCTGTGGCAGGTTTGGATGTGATGTCTGTGATGTCAGGGTTGACAGTAGTCTTACCGGAGTCTAGATGATGGATTATACGGGCTGGTTTGCACAAGGCTGATCCTGCCTCAGGCAGGGGTTGGACTGGATGTGATCCCTGCCAGCCCCACGGCTGTGCAAGTCTATGGTGGGTGAAACATTGGAGCGCGAGCCATAGTTACCCAAGGGTCTTGTCTGCGGGGGGACAGGAGAAGGCAGCGAAGTAGATTTAGAGACACCCAGGTTAGGAAGACACATCGGCATGTCTGCAGTTTTAAATGAAGAGTTGACTAAAAGTCTCTAGTGCTTTATCCACTCTGTGTTTTGCAAATATTATTGAGACAGAGGCTTGATGGTGAGATTAACGGTGCCATATATTACATCGGGGATGACGGACCATGAGATGGAGTCAGTGGCACAGATGGGCGCCTGTCTCCAGGATGCTCCATCTCCTGACCTTGGAAAAGTGCCCAAATGAAGCAGCAGCCGTTCTGTCCAGGGTGTGCATCATAAAGAGCCTGCGTCACTTGGAGCGACATCCCCCTGAGCCTGATCTCCGAGTGCATGCAGCGTGTTTAGGGGAGGTGGTGCACGGTGAAATGGGAAATAGAAATGTCATTGCCCACCACTGCTGCCAGCCCCAGATGCTGGCTGGAGGTACTGAGAGACAGCAGCCTTTTGTTGGGTAACCTCCCATCTCTGTCATTCCTGGACGAGACCATGAGCTACCAGGAAATACCATGCCAGCCTTTTTATTCTCTGCCAGTCTTGCTATACCAGCAAAGGTGATCCAGGCTGACCCGGACAGACTCAGCAAATGGTCGGACGAGAACCTGATGGTGTTTAACACCGATAAATGCAAGGTCCTCCACTTTGGGAGGAAAACCCTGCAGCACCCTTATAGGCTCGGCCATGCTATGCTGGCTAGCACTGTGGAAGAAAGGGACTTGGGGGTCATCGTTGGCCACAAGATGAACATAAGCCTGCAATGCAATGCTGCAGCTACTAAAGCAAGCAAAGCGCTGGCTTGCATCCATAGATGCTTCTCGAGCAAATGCCGGGATGTCATTCTCCCCTTGTACTCGGCCTTGGTGAGGCCGCAGCTGGAGTACTGTGTCCAGTTTTGGGCCCCACAATTCAAAAAGGATGTGGAGAAGCTTGAGAGAGTCCAGAGGAGAGCCACGCGCATGATCAGAGGTCAGGAAAACAGACCTTACGATGACAGGCTGAGAGCCATGGGGCTCTTTAGCCTGGAAAAGCGCAGGCTCAGGGGTGATCTGATGGCCACCTATAAGTTTCTCAGGGGTGACCACCAGGATCTGGGGGAACGTGTGTTCACCAGAGCGCCCCAAGGGATGACGAGGTCGAACGGTCACAAACTCCTGCAAGACCGTTTCAGGCTGGACATAAGGAAGAATTTCTTTCCTGTCCGAGCCCCCAAGGTCTGGAGCAGTCTGCCAGCGGAGGTGGTTCAAGCACCTACATTGAACACCTTCAGGAGCAAATTGGATGCTTATCTTGCTGGGATCCTATGACCCCAGCTGACTTCCTGCCCTGGGGTGGAGGGCTGGGCTCTGATCTTCCAAGGTCCCTTCCAGCCCTGATGTCTATGAAAGGTTGTGCTATACCTTTCAGGTTGTGCGTGTTATGGAGTTTTCTATTTCTTAGTGTTTTGGTTTGATGGGGAGAGTGAGTGGGAGGAAATTTCCTTATCCAGACTCAGAGAGAAATCTTAAATGGATAATACTGATTTAAATCTGGGGAGACCATCCCTTTACTCTGGTTTAGTGGAACGAGGTACTCAGTTTGTCTTTAGATGTCTTGTTTCCAAAGCATCTCTTTCTCTGCAAAGGAGAAGCCTTTCCTCTCAAACACTCCTATGGAGCAGGGAGGCGGCCATGTGCTATCACCTGGGGCACCCGATTCTGCACAGCCAGATGCTGAGAGGTGGCCTGTGTCTCGTATTATCCAGACCTGGAGCACTGGAGGGTCGTTACTGGAGGTATCATCCAGACCTGGTGCAGCTGAGGCTCAGGGAAAGCAGCCCAGCTGAACTGGACTGTCTGAAGATCCCCCAAGCAGGGAGAAGAAGAGATCAGGTATTGATGCTTAAAAACCAGCAGAGCTTTAGAGGCTCTGGGAGCATGCACAGACATAGGAAACATGGACAGGAGAGAGGAAGAGAAGGGCACGGTTCTGGGACATCAGAGAGGGGTTGTGCCCAGGCGGGCAGTCCTGGCTCCATGACTCGCCGGTGCAAACCCTGGAAGGGCGAGAGCTGAGGCAGGGGCTGTGTGCAGGCTTTTCTGGTCTTGTCTAGACCGTGTGCTGGCTCTGGAAGGAGGAATTGGCTTTTGGAGCCCACATGCAACCAGTGGGCCCATCTCTTCCACTGCTGTGTGTCCTGGTGCGGGGGTGTGCAGCGAGCCCCGAACACGCCTAGGCTCAGAGACCTGGGGCGGGAGGTGTGTAAACCAGAAGGAGGTGGAGCAGGGCCAGCTCTGGTCCTGAGCTCCTTTCCTGTGGAGAAGCCTTGGAGCAAGAGCTGGACTCCAGTGGGGTCAGCTGCTCCCAGGCTCTGGCCCTCGGGCCCAGCAAGACTGCTCTTGCAGCCCACATTGGTCATGTCCAGCTTGCTGACAGCTCTCCTTGCTTAAACCTCTGCAAGTCCCACATCTGCGGGGACCTGTCACGCCAACTGCATGTCTCCCTTCCTCTGTTTCCATCCCGTGTTCTTGTTTCTGGGTCATTCCTGACGAGCTCTGCCCTCCAGTCTCCCCTTTTTGCAGCGTGGGCTGGCCAGAGCATCGCTGACAGCCCCCACCTTCCCGCTCCTGCTGGGCAGAGCCGCTGCGTGCGGGCTGAGCTCATCCCTTTTGCAGAGGCCCTTTGTGAGCAGACGCCAGTGCAGAGCCGCGAGCTTTGCAGAGGTTACTTGCACCTCACCGGGCCTGCAAGGCCCTGGCTGGCCGTGCCATCGCCCCGTGAAGCTAGAACAAAGCCCCACACACATGCTTTGATCCTTTCCTTGCCAAGCTGGTAAGGGCTAGTTAGTGCGGAGTTAAGGCTCAAGAGCATTGGTGAAATGGGGGTCCAGGAAGGGTGGTCGTTCCTCAAGGGAGCGATCCTACCGGCGCAGAGGGAGACCATCCCAGTGCACAGAAAAGGGGGCAAAGGGGCCAAGAAGCCCTCTTGGCTGAACAGGGAAGTCCAGGAAAGCCTGAAGACAAAGAAAGAGGGACACAGGCTGTGGAAACGGGGTAGCTAGCTACACCTCCCTGGCTCGTGCTTGCAGGGACTCAGTCAGAAGGGCCAAAGCAGGATTAACACTTAGGCTGGCAACAAAAATTAAGGACAACAAAAAGTCTTTCTGCGGCTATACAGGGAGCAAAAGGAAGGTGCAGGGTGGCATAGGACCCTGCAGGACAGACTAGGGCAATTGGTGACAGAGAGGGGGGCAAAGCTGAGCTCTGGAGTGAGTTCTTTGCATTTGTATTCCTAGACACAGACCAAGACAAATCTCCCAATTGGATCATAGACAGACACAGGAGGGACACCAGCCCACCAACCGTTAGCACAGACTTGGTGGAGGGGCACTTGGAGGGGCTGGACATGTTTAAGTCAGCGGGCCCGAATGAACTTCACCCAAGGGTGCTGAAGGAATCGGTCGGGGTCACAGCTGAGCCGCTGGCACGGCTGTTCGAGTGCTCATGGTGCTCAGGTCAGGTCCCTGAGGACTGGAAAAGGGCCAGCGTGGTCCCTATTTTCAAGAAGGGGTGGAGGGAGGAACTGGGAAACTACAGGCCAGTTAGTCTCCCTTCTATCCTTGGGAAAACTCTGGGGAAAAAATATTAAGGATCGCACTTGTGGGAGCCTAGCACAGGAAATAATGCCGGAAGGAAATCGGCACGGGTTCATTGCAGGTAGGTCCTGCCTGACTAACCTTGTTTCTTGTTATGGCCAGGTCACAAACTGCCTAGACGCAGGAGTTGAGGTAGATGTCATCTACCGACTTTTTAAGAAGGCCTTCGATACAGTATCGCATGCTGTTCTCATAAATAATCTGAGCGGCTGTGATGTAGATGATTACAGTCCGGTGGGTGGCAAATTGGCTATGGGGTCGCAGCCAGAGAGCGGTGGTGGACGGGTCGGTATCGGCCTGGAAGGAGGTGGGCAGTGAAGTCCCGCACAGCTCGGTCCTTGGACCGGTGCCATTCAATGTCTTCATCAGTGACTTGGACGAGGGCGTGGAGAGCACCCTTTCCAAGTTTGCAGATGATACCAAATTACAGGTTAAAGTTAACACACCAGAGGGTAGGGAACAGATCCAGGCGGATCTGGAAAAATGAGCAGAACGAAACAGGATGCAGTTCAACAAGGACAAGCGCAAAGTGCTGCACCTGGGCAAAATGTCCCACCGACACGCTTCCAGCCTGGGGGATGCCCTTCTCAGCAGCGGAAAGGGATCTGGGAGTCGTAGCCGACTCCGAGGCGAACATGAGTCGTCAGTGTGACGAAGCGATCAACAAGGCTAACCGCACTTTATCGTGCAGTAGCAGAGGCATGACGAACACGTCCAGGGAGGTGATGCTTCCCTGGTACGTGGCACTGGTGAGCTGGAGTACTGCGTCCAGTTTTGGGCCCTGCACTTCAAGAGGGATGCGGAGAATCTCGAGAGGGTCCAGAGGAGGCCACTCGTATGGTCAGGGGCCTGCAGGCAAGGTCCTACAAGGAGAGACTGCGGGACCTGGGTCTCTTCAGCCTTCACAAGAGAAGGCTGAGAGGTGATCTTGTGGCTGCCTACAAATTCATCGGGAGGGCAGCAGGGAATCGGAGATGCTCTATTTCCTAGGGCACCCCCTGGAGTAACTAGGAACAAGGGTCACAAATTAATGCAGAGCAGATTTAGGTTGGCCATTAGAAAGACCTTCTTTATGGTAAGGGTTGGCAGAATCTGGAAGGGGCTCCAAGGGAGGTGGTGCCTGGACATGCACCTGGCTGGGTCGTCTGACCCTGGTGCTCTTTCCTGCCTAGGGCAGGGGGTTGGACTCGGTAACCTACCGAGGTCCCTTCCGACCCGAACATCTATGAATCTATGGCACACTTCCGACGTGCTGAACTGACTTGCGGTGGGAGGGAAATCCCTTGGTGGAGGGACTTGGACCCTCGGGTGGTCGAGGGTGTCATTTGTGCCTGCGGCTGGTTCGTTGCAGCGAGAGCAGGCGATGTGCTTGCTTCTGAACGGTGGTCTGCTCCTGCACATGGCATCGATGCCCACGTGTGTCTGCACAGATGCATCCGACACGGGTCAGCACCGCTTGCATGTAGCGCCTTTGAGCGTGGGTTCGTGCAGAAACTGAGCTCTGAGAAGCTTTGCCACGGCACGTCAGGTGCCGAAGGTGGCTGATAAGCTTCCATTTCTGGTCTGAGACCTTCAGTCTCCAACAGCTCTTCTCCTCCCCAGCTGCCGGTGCGGTAACCGCTCGGACCCGTGGGTGAGGTTGCTTGAAGCACAGGGTTAACCTGTTGGCTGTTTGGCCGCGGCCTGCCCTGCACATTGTTTCACCTTTTTCCTTCCGCTGCCGTAATCTGATGGTGGCTTCCTCCCTCCCGCAGGGCTGGGGGTATCCTAGCTTGGCTTCCTTCCCTGCCGTGTCGCGCTGCTTTTGCTCCAGCCCAGCAGAATAAAAAAATTGCATTGTTCCTCGGCCCTTTGGGCTTCTGCTCTGAATCGCTTCCTTTCTCCCTGGAGATGGGGGTGCTCTGAGGTCTGAGTGCCCGTCCCTCTCTTCCCCTGTGCTATAACGCTATTATGTTCGGATGGGCTCCTGGGTTGCCTCTCGGGCCTCCTGCAGTGGCTGATTTGGAGACGCTTGTGTTCCCGGGAGAGAGACTTCAGAGGACAGGAGCCGGTGCCTTGATTATCACCTGCTTCCACCTTGCTCTTCATGCAGCGCTCCGCCATGGCATCCTTCCGGGTGAGGCTGGTGGTCTGTTGCTTCCTCTGCGATCGTGGTCAGGGCATGTTTGGCTTCGGGTGGGCTGTGCCAGGGTGCAGTGGGGTGTGTGCATCTGCTTTGCTTGTCCTGTGGCCAGGGGCATGTTGCTTCTGGAGCTGGGTGTTGTTGGAAAGGACATAGAGGGCCAAAAATGAAGGGTGGTTTTGCAATCCTTTAGCTATGTTCTGGCAAACTGACATAATTGAGGTGCTGGCTGAGACCTTTGGACCGGTATGATAGTCACCTGGGGATGCTCCTGCTCTCTGCAGGTTTCTTGTCTACGATTACTGGTGCCACGGGAGTTAAGTGACTAGGAAGGGATGCGTTGCAGAGGCGTGATTCTGGGACTGGTGGCAGGTGCATCGGAGGTGAGGAGCTTAAACCCGAGGTCCGAGGAATGGTCCGTCTATCTTGGGAACTGCGCAGGCAGCTCAGTCCAAACCCGTTGGAGTCGACGGGCACCTTTCAGCTAGCTTCAGTCAGCTGTGGGTCAGACCAGGACTGCGCGCCCTGCGTGTTCGGGTTACTGATGAGCAGGAATTGAATGAGCTCGTGGACCCGACGTGAGAAAGGTGGAGGTAGCATGGCTGCCCAGTGGGGCACAGTGCCACAGGCATGGCAGGGCTGAGCACCCCCAGGCAGCAGGCTTGCTCTGCAGGGGGGTCTCCAAAGCCAGGCAGGGCCTGCTCCCCACTCCCCTCGAGGTGTGCATGCATTACTCAAACTGGTTTCTCCTAGAAATTCAACTGGGAGCCATCACTCCAGCAAATCCTGTGCCAGCCTCCCTAACGATCATGCTCGAGGCTTTTTGACTGCAGCGCTTGGCTTCTGACTCGGTCTGTTCCCAGCTGTCCAAAGAGATGGCAGGAAACGTCCATCCAGGCAGAGCAGCAGCCTCAGGCACATATCCCAGGTGGCAAATCCTTTCCCTCCTCTCTCCTTGTCTCATCTCTGGTGCAGTTTTGCACAATGGTGGGAACTAAAGTTCCTCTTTAATCCAGTTTGTGCAACATCTAGATCATGGTTGTAGCATTGCGGGGTTGCAAGGGACCTCTAGCCCCGAGTATGGAGGCTTCCTCTGTGCTTCCCCATCTTGAAGGATCTGGGTGTAAAACAGTGCGTGCCGTTTCTCTGAGCTTTCCATGAGCCAGAAGATCTCTTGCTCCACTGGGAATTGAACTGAGGTCCTCTTCCTGCAAGTCCATTACCATCCTGCATTAAAGCCCTGAACTCAAGCCATCATTGATGCAGCAAATGTATAAGGCTGCTTCTGCTCCAAGAACCAGCCCCACTCTCCCTCTGGTCCCAAAATGACCCTGCATTTCAGGGTTTCTGAAATAAGGCTCGAATGATCTCTGAAATGCATTTCCCAACCCAGGAGGGGGCTCCGAGTTTGATGCTGAGAGGAAGGGCAGTCCTGGATCTGGTGCCGAGTGATCTCTGCTTGCTGCTGTCCGGGTCTGAAGACCCCAGGCACGTGAGATCACTTTTCCTCTTTTGCTGTCTCTGCAGTGGTTTTGTTGAGCAAAGGGATGCCAGTCTCGTTTTCTGTTCCCATTGCTCATGTAGATAGCACAGCAAGTGCCTTGAGTGGCTGGGGTTAGGCACGTGCTCTCGTGCCCTGCTGGGGAGCAGGGAGGGCACATGCAAAGATCTTGCCTACGTTCTGCTCTGCCAACCAGCGTGTGGACAGTGCCATGGACATGCAATCTCTGCCTTTGGCTTCATGGTTTTAGCTTGCTTTCCACGTAGGCTGGCTACTCTGAACGAGGCCTCTCTGCCAGTAGGCAGAGCACAATCCTCTATTCCCTGTTTTAGCGCTGGCTAGCACCCCTGCGAAGGGCATCGTCTTACCGTGGATGGTGTTTGTTGTTCTTGCCCAAAGTCGGTGTCCCCTCCTGGGTTGGGGAGAGATGCGTTTTGGAGATTTGTACCAGACGTATGTCAGAAACCCTGAAATGCAGGGTCGTTTTGGGACGGTGGGATTGGTTCCTGGAGTAGCAGCAGCCTTGCACGTTTGCTGTGAATGACTGCTCGAGTCTTGGTTCAGGGCTTTGTCCCAGAGCTGGGGCAGGGCGAGGGCAGGAGAGAGGGGCCTTTCCAACCGGCCGAGTGAGCAAGTTGCTCTCTGTGGTGTCACCCTCTCCAGCTTCTACCTGCCCAGGTAAAAACCTGATGTTCGCTTAACTGAAGCTAGCGTGTGCAGTAAGAAGCCCACACGAACTTTTACGGGTCCGGGGTCGAAGTCTCCCTCCTTTACTCAAGATGTTGCCACTTGGTGAATGTCCTTGGGGGCATCCGATTCATTGGCAGTGTGGTTATAGGGCAGGATTGGGGGCACGTGCCATGCCGCTCGGTTAGGTTTCTGGCTTCTCCAAGAGAAGTAGAAAGAGTTGGAGAGAAGAAGCCCCAGGCGCTGGCAGGAACAGCCTGATGTTGAGAGCTGGGGGGCCAGACGCGCGCAGCACCCCGTGGGGTGGGTTCACGCATCCCTGCCGGCTCTTCTGTGGGGGGCTGAGTTTAGCAGCTGGTCTCTCATGCCTGGCATGGGTCTGTCTGGAAGCAAAGGCTTATTTCTGCTCTAGAAACTTTGCATTGGCACAGTGGTGCTGGAAAGGCCCCGTGCAAGGCAGCACCATCTTGGCCAATTTGGAAACTGCCTGTCAGTTTTAGTGTCCAATTAATGGCCAAGACATCATGGAAAGAAAGGGCTTGGCCAACTGATGCATTCGCACAAGAGGCTTTCCAAGAACAAACGATCCATCCAACCAATATTTCCAGGCCCTCTTCCAGGGGGCAGCGATTAAAGCCACAGGGGCAAAAAGCTTCACGTAGCAAAATGGAAACGGGATACGAACCCATGCTTTCTCCCTGCCGTCGCTCTTCTGTTTGCTAAAGTCAGCAGTAAGCCCTCTCCAAGCATTGTTTCCCACACCCCGTGAGAAATACAGCTGGAAGGATTTCATAACAGACTCGTCAGTCGGGTGATAAATTATCTACTGTCATTAATTCTAAAGCTAGCCGAAGATTTTTTTTTTTTTTTTTTAATTAGCAAAAGTGCTTTTGTCAAAATTGCCTATATGGGGGGAAAAGGAAAACCTGGTGCACTCTGGGAAAGCAGGTCTGTTTCCCCCCCTCCCAGATTTCCTTTTAAAAAAAAATTTTTGAAAACGAAAAATATAGTTAAAAGTTTTATTGGTTTTCTTTTCACCTCCTCTTAATAGCACTTCTCCCATGGTTTTTTCCCATCCATTTTTTTCAGCCACAAAAGGAAGAACACAAGGAGAGCCTCAGTTTCATAAATGACCATTTTCTATAGAAAGCACTTGAACAAATCGATGCCAGCAGTTACTTCCCCAAGCCTGCTTTTTTTACCAGTCGTTCTTCCAGTTTTTCCCCCAGTTCCAAACTCCCTCCTGCTCGGTCACTGCCCGCGTTGCCCCAGCAGCATCAAATGAGGATGGTCCTTTGCTAACGGGACCGCTCTGCATACATTCAGGCCCCATCTTCAAGCACGCTGCACTGCTCTGTCCACGCAGCTCCGCGGGCAGGCTAATTAGCGCAGGGTAGGCTAATTGGCACTGCTACTTAGCCGTGCTAGTTAGCCAGGCTGAAGGGCCTGCACTGCTTCCGGTTCAGGAGGCTGCCTTCCGAGAGCAGCACCATCGCTTGAGGATGCCCTGCATGGGCACGGTGACTTTCCCATGCTGTGAAATGGCGTCATATCGTCAGCCTTGTAAAGCTCCGCTCCTCCGTGCTGTGTGCAGGGTATGTAAGGGCAGCTCCTGCATGCCAGGAGGGGAGTTTCTAACCTGAGCTTGAAAGTCAAGTCACCCATCTGGGGAGGGTCTCTACAAGACCGTTGCAGTCCTTGACGTCCTGTTTCACCCCTAATTCTAGCCCGGAGTGGCGCCGGCTCGCGGTGCTGTAGCACTAGTCCTTCGAGAAATCCTTTGTGATATGAAATGTTTAGGCAGACTTTGAAATATACCCCAAAAGCCACCGTTGCCTCCTGGATTTATGACTGAAGTTGAAATGAGCTGTCGATGATCTCGCGTGGCCGTGCCCGGAGCCCCAGTCAGGAAGCGAGATGCTTTGTGCTTGTTGCCAAGGTCTGAGCCTTGCAAGAGGCTCTCGGATGCAGGAGCCCACCCTTGCTCAGATGCACTCTGGTGTCGCTGGGGCTGGATGGACGCGAGGGGTCTGCCTCTGTGCGGGGGCCGCAGAGACAAGCCCATGCCTCACCTCCATGCTGCCCACCCAGGGTGGCTTGCCCCCGGGGCAGTCGGCGTGAACGTTGTCTCCCTTCCTTGGCAGCCTCCAGAATAATGCGCGGAAGCTGTTCCTTGCAGGGTAGGCCGGAGACCCCGTGGTCCCACAGAAATCGCACCTGGTGGCTTTTGGTTTCCCTTCCTGGTGGCTGCAGGATCGTAGGGTGGTGTTTTCCCTCTGCTGAGTGAGGCTGGTTTAACATCGTAGGAGGGATGCAGGTTGCACCCGCTGTCCGGGGGCTGCAATCGGAGGGGTTTGGCCGGCTTCTGGAAGGGCGGCTTTGGGAGATGCTGCCCTGACTTCCTGCAGCTGACCCCAGCTCGGATCCTGGACTCGCATTCAAGACGGACGTCTGTCCTGCAAGGCAAAGTGGCCCTGGAGGGGGGAGGCTGTGGGGGGTCTAGATAAGGCGTGGGACTCGTTCCTCCAGCCAGCGCTGGCTGTGATGAGGGTGGAGGGGTGCTTTGATGATTTACGGGGTGCCTTGGTGTCGCCAGCAGAGCAAGGGATGCTTCAGGGGAAGGAGACGCAGTCCTTTCTAATAGTTATCCAACACCTCCTCGGACGGGTGCTGGGAAGGGTGTCTGCACTGGTCTGAAGCCAGGCTGGGCACCCTCCTGAGAGCCAAGCCCGGCGCCTCGGAGCCACGCTGGGCCGGCGGTGAGAAGCAGATGGCTCAAAGCCCCTGCAAACGTGTCCCAGAGCCATCCGCTTTATCCAGGGCTACTCTGGGCTGTCTCCTCCACAAGCTGAAGGGCCCAGATGCGGATGACGAAGGCTGGAGGGGGCGGTGCTTTTTCTTGGCAACCCAGTCTCAGTTGGGAGGCATTTGGAGAGATGCTGCTAGAGCGGGTGGCTTCGCTGTGCCGGCTGCACTGGGGAGCATCCCGGCCAGTCTAAACACGCTGAGTTGGACTGGGAAAAGCAGTGGGAGCATGTGATTTGGTTGTGTTCGTATAACTGGGGAGGGAAGCCAAAGTAGCTTAGCTTGTCCTGAAGCACAAGGGGAGACGGCACCAAAAAAAGGGTGCTGGCTTTCAAAATCCCCCCCTTTTTTTTTCCTGCTAGTGGTGAAGCATGCTGTAACTGCGATGGTTCAGGAATGATGCAAAATGGAAGGGTTTCTTAGAGTGACCCGATGCCTTTGAAAGTTTGTCTAACTCTCTCCTAATTATAACGGGTTCAATAAAAGATATCACCCAAAGAAATCCTTTCGTTTTTCTCAAATGCTTTCTTCCAGCAGCTAAATACAAGTGGGTTCTTGTGAGGAGCCAGCAGAGCACTCAGATGTGGGTTTAAGGGGTGTTTTGTGAAGCTGACAGACGTTCCCAGTGACCAGGGGTGTAGGGGGCTCGTCATTTTGAGTAGTCCAAGGAAAGGCAATGGCAGGGGTCGGAATATTTGGTGCTAGCATTGCATAGAGGAACGGTACACCCCGTATCAGTTGGTGCTGCAGCCCCCCGTGATCTGGCTGGACCACGGCTAGAGCCAAAACCAAGACCACCTCGACGTCCATCGGCAAGCTCCAGTATGCTGATGATGCTGTAGCATGCGCTTCACGCGCCGACAGCAGCTCCTGGACCAGGTGGAGGCAGATCTGCTGCAGGGATCTCAGTACTTTGAAACCTCACGACATCAACAGGAGCTGGAAAAGCAGGAGCGGCTGAAGCAGCGTGTCGCCGACCAAACCAAGACTCTGGAGCCACCCACCCCCCATGGAAACACGTGTCTGAGTTGCAGCAGAGCCTGTTGATCCCGGATCGGCCTCGTCGGCCGTCTTCGAACCCATGGATAAAGCAGAAGCTGATCATCCTCGACTGTGAAGGATTGCTGCCACCGAGGCATTTAACCCAGAGGTTTCCGTCACTAGACGCTGAAGGAAAGCCAATCCCCAAGGGTAAGTTTTCTAAAGCATTGCTGTCGAATGCTGCACAGGCTTGGGGGCATTGAATTATTTGCACAAGCAAATGCAGAGTTATCTGCATCCACATCTGACCCTCTAATGCACGTCTAACTCCTGCCGCTGTGGAGCGTGTACCTGCCGTCTGCAGTGCGTCATCCTCATGACGAGAGCTGGTGGGGACCCCCTGCTTCATGTTTGTGGGAGAGCATATTGCAGGACTTGGGACCTACAGAAATGTTCCAGTCTGATGTGTCTTGTCCTGATTCAGGATAAATGAGTGTCCTGAAAACGTGCCACGTTCAGTGAAAGGAGGGTATGTTGTCCTGGCTGGCTCTGTGCTGGAGGAAAGGAGGTGATCTCCTCTTTTGCAGGTGGGGACCGAGATCCAGGGGATTGCAGGAGGGCCATGGAGGAGGCTTGGGGCAGAGCTGGGATCCCCAAGTCAGTCATCCTTCCTCCCCGTCGCTGCCAGGACTGCGTTGTGAGTAAGGAGGAGAGAGAGGGCAATTTGGGGTGAAACAGCGATGCGTATCAGTTGTCCAGCCTGCTACGTGCAGAGCAGAGGCTGCAGCCGGGTGCTGCAAAGCCTCTCTGCAGCCTCCCAAAGCAAATTCCTTGAAAAGGGCTGCATTAAATGACCTGTGCAAGCTGTCCTCTGACCCCCACCCCAGCTCTGCCCTGCCAGTGGCTTCAACTCCAAGCTTTGGTTTTGCCTGATCCTCCCTGCTCTTGGTCTCAGTTCACACTGGGTTCAGTGCCTCCGTGTCCTGCAGCTGCTGCTCCACTTCCAGACCAGTCGCACGGCCCCTGTTGGTGCACAGGTTTCACCACCACTTGTTGGCTCGGCCCTCTCCCCGCGGAGGCTCTCTGGGGCTTCGCCAGCCGCGTGGCCGTGCAGCACGTGGCTGCTGGCGGTCAGGGTCCCACTGTTCCCAGCTGCTTTTCCTTCGGGTGGGTGCATGTGGTCTGAGCCCGGTGTGGCAAGGTAGCATCCTCATCATGACCTGATGTCCAGAGAAGTAGCGAGCAGTGGAGAACGCCTTGCAGGGGGTGCACGGGGGTTGTCGACGCACGCGGGCTCCCAAGGCAAAGGTGCAGTGAAGACGAGCTGCTTTAGTTGTATTGCAACGGGAAGCTTAGTGGGGTGCTGCCTCGTGGTGGGGGGCCTAGGCTTGCATGCACCTTGCCTTCCAGGGGATTCTCCCAGGGGGCTAGTTACCCTGAGATCATTATAGGAGCTTTTGTAGTCGTTTTGTCCCAGCAAGATAGCGGTTTGGAGCCCTGTCAGTGTGTGATCTACCGCTGCTCCATCCTCTGTGGTCTGGTCTTGGGGCGGGGTTGGATGCATGGTGAGATTCCCCATTTCCTTTTAACCAGGAGCGCTGGCTCGTCTGCAGGCCCTGCCACGTCATCAAGGCTAATGAAGCCGCAACTCCCCCCTCCTCCCGTATCGCAGTCACCGCCTGCTCCATGGAAACAGTGCTGAGCTTTGTAACCACCTGGGCCTTCTTGACCATACCCGGCTGCAGAGCCCGGGGCTGACGGCAGGCTTGCGAGGAGAGGGAGGGATGTGCGCGGTGTGTGCATGTGTGTGTGTACACCTGGGGGGCGTATTGTGCAATCGGTAGCAGCTTCCTGCTTATCCCACAGACCCTCATGAGTTGCCATATATTTGGGAAAGGCTAAAAACGAGCCCTTCGTGAGCTGCCGGCTCGCACGTGCTCCCCTCTGCGGGCTCCGATCCTCCAGCCCGGCAGGGTGTGTCTGACGGAGAAAGCTGAGAGTCGTCCACGGAGCTACCGAGCCTGCAGCTTCGCAGCCGGGACTTGATGGGTCAGTCGCGCAGTCAAGTGACGTTGTTGCAGGAACCGTCCCACAGGTCTGTGACTTGCGTGCCCACAGTGGATGCGATGTGACCAAGCGGGTAGTGGAAAAAGCCGCTTATCCCGGGCCTCTCGGCTTTGCTGGTTGCCACTTTTGGCCGGGAAGGACTCTTTCCCCATCTTGTTGCGAAGGTATCAAGGACGGGGTTTGGGGTTTTTCTTTGCATTCCTCATTAGGTGCTGGGACTTTGACTGGGCTGGCACGAACCCCGGAGGGTCCTGGCGAGACGGTCTTGCCCCTGCACTCGGGGTCAGATCGACGCTGCATCGGGGTCAGGAGGGAAATGGACTTCCTCTGCAGCAGGGCCACGGCCTCACCCTGGCACCTCGAATCTAAGTGAACTCTTGTCCTGGCAGTTGGCAGGACATTGGCAAGGCTCACAGCCGCCCGCTCGACCCGGCGTTTTAGGGCACTGCTCCTGGGAGCTGCGGGGTTAGGACTGGAGTAGACAAGGCCCTGTCGGGGACACTCAGGGAAGGCCTGGGCTTCGCTGCAGCTCCCTGGGGGCCCTGCTCTGCTTCTCCCCAGTGCCCAGGCAGTAGTTGAGATGAGCCACGTGGGACCTGGCTAGACGAGGCCAAACCCAAGGGGTGCCCTAGAACGAAATCCTTCCCCAGAGCTCTCCCTGTCCTCTGCACTAGGAAGGAAACTGGGCCAGGTTTTGCACTTGCCTTTGAGTGCCGCTCGGGCCCCCGGTCCAGCTGGCCCCAGACTCTTCTACAGGGCCCCAGTTGCATGGTGGGGACTGGATGGGCAGCACTGCCCTGCCCTGGACGCCCAGAGCTTCGGGTCTGGGAGCACGGGGCCTCCTAGGAGCATCTTGGAGGGGCGATCCCAGCTCTGCAGCTGCCTTCAGTAGCACCGGGGGGTTGCCCTGGCCGCACAGAGCTGGGCAGGTGCAGGAGGGCTTGGGCTGCGCCACACAGTGCAACGAGTGCTCTGGAGGCTGGTTCCCGATGGGAAATGTTTCTGTTGTAATCAGCAGTGAGCACCAGCTCTTCCCTTGGGAATTTCAGTGCCTGTAGGGATTTGCATGCCGTATGGGTACCAGGTGGGGGACTGGGCGTCCCGCCTGCCCCGGCCTTGTGCAGAGCTCCCGGTGCCAAGCAGCCTTTTCCACTAGCGGTAGCTGCAGGGGTGAGTGTCGGCACCAGCTGCGGGGAGGCAGGGACTGCTGTGCTGCTGAATAGATGGGATGGAGGGGGGGAACAGCCCAGGGGTCCCCATTATCCCCTCAGTGAGCCCTGCTGCCCCACCTGCTCCCCTGCCTGGGCTGTTACACACATGGCTGCGCCCCTCGGACGTCCAGTTCTTGCATGCACAGGCCTGGAGGGACTCAGTTTGGATCTGATATCACGGCCCAGGGACTTCTCCCCCTCCAAAAAGCAGCCAGGAAAACCCCACCTGCATCAGGGACTGCATGGGGAAGTTGCACTGGAAAAAAAAAACAAACTCACTTGAGGAAAAAGGAGTGTGTGCACGTGTATGTGCATGCGTGTGTGCTTTGGGGTTTGTGGCTTTGCAAAGAATCCCCAGGCTTTTTTCCATGAAGCTTTAAAATGAAGCATTCAAAATGTAATCTGAAGAGTAGGTTAACCAAACGATGTAATAATCATCATTCTTAATTCATGATTACTTGCCTTTCTCCATTAATAATTGCATTGCTGAATAAATAGCTTCTGGTATCCAAGGCCTATTTTTGTTATCATGGGGGTGGGGGGTGGGGGACGGGAAAAATGGGTGTCTGTCCATATGCCGATAGTCCTCATTAAACAGGATTGGTAGCATTGCCTACGATCATCCGTGGTACTTGTCACTGAAGGCTGGCATCTGGCCTGTGGGAGAGGAGTCGGGTGCTGTGCAAGCGCCTCGGAGAGCTGGGACCCTGCTCTGCACAGTCTTCGGGGGATTTTAAGGACCAACAGGAGTTGAGAGGGAGGATTTCCAAGGAGCAGCAAGGTGACCGGATACCTTTGGAAATTCCCCTCGGCCTTGTGGGGCAGAGCGCCTGGGGGTCCCTCTCTCTGCAGGTGAGACTGTGTCTTGCTTTGGATTTTTTTTTTTACTAGTTGTTTTTTCTTATAACTGGCTGGGGGGAAACGGTTGCTGTTCAGGCACTTGACTGGGACCCAGGAGGTTGGGGTGCTCTTCCCAGCTCTCCTCCAGGCCCGAGGTGAGACATGGCACTCCCTGGGCCCAGCTGGGAGATGATCCTGTCCCCTTCCTAGAGGCGTGGAGGGGCCTGGCCCTTGGTCCCTGCAGAGCCCCCGGCGAGCGGAGGGCCAGAGAGTGCAGAGTCCGTGCCCCAGCACTGCCACCAGCAACTGCCCCTTGTCTTGTCTCCTATTCTGCCACTGTCCCAAGGCTGGTGGGTGTCAACCCCTCGCGGGGAGCAGTCGTGCTAATGCCTCTGAGCCGTCACCTGGGAATCCCTGCCCCTTCTGCAGTTCCAGCCTCTTGCGTAACAGGACCACGCGGGGCTGCACAGAAGAGGAAATTCGCCCTCCTGCGTGGGCCTCAGCTGCTGGTTGCCTGCGCAGAGCTCGCTACCCTGGGGCTCTGACCTGTCAGCCGAGCGCAGTGCAAGGCTGGCTCCAGAGCCAGCGTGGGAGCTTGGCGCTAAGGCAGAGAGAACTGAAGAGGATGACGAATAGTAGCTACTTGCGTCAGATCAGCAGATCCAGATGCTTTGTGTCCAAGAGTTTCCAAAGAGCTGGCTAAGGATTTTGATAGATGGTTAGGGGAAGTTCGGGAACATTGGGGAGGTGCCTATATTGAAAAAATAAATAAAGGGGATTACTCTTGTAATTATAAGACTGGCAGCCTGATGGTGATTCTGGGCTGGATATTAGAATGGCCGATAAAGGACTGAGATAAAAAATAAAATAAAAAATTAAGGTAGAGAAATATAATGAATTCCAAATAACCCAGAGTTATGGAAAATAGGCTTTGTCAAATCTGCGTGATCTGTGTTGGTGAAGTTACAAGTTTGGCGTCAGTGTTTCAAGTGCTTTATAAGCAACTCAACTCCCTACCCACCTGGGTACGAGCTCTCCTGCAATTTATGGATTAAACTAAACAGGATTTTCTCTAGAGCGGGACACTTTAATGCCATACTCTGTCTAAGATTGGCTGAAAGGACTGTCCAATGTGTAAGTGTGGTGATGCACCATGGACTGCTGGCGTGTGCAGCACACCCGTGCGCCTTGGAAAGCGTCAGCAGCGAAGTAGTCGTGTGGCTCCACCGCGTTAATGATGCACAGTGGGGGAAATGAAGTGTACAAGAGAAGAAGTTCCCCCCTCTGGGCCCCCCTCAGGCCCCAGGGGAGGTGCAGCCAGGCCAAGGGTTAGCGAGGAACTAGTCAGGGAACGTCTGGAAGGACTGGACGCATTCAAGTCAGCGGGTCTGGACGATCTCCACCCCCGAGTACTAAAGGAATTGGCTGCGGTCATTGCGGGACCCCGGCACGGCTGTAAGAGCACTCGTGGGGCTCTGGTGTGGGGCCGGAGGACTGGAAGAGGCCAGCGTGGTTCCCATCTTCAAAAAGGGGAGGAAGGAGGACCCAGGAAACTATAGGCCAGTTAGTCTTACCTCGGTCCTGGGCAAGCTTTTTGAGAGACTTATCCTGGCGCATGTCCACGAGGGGCCGGGGGGGAATCATGCTTAAGGGCAACCAACACGGGTTCATTAGGGGCAGGTCCTGTCAGACCAACCTGGTGGCCAGATCACCAAATCCTTAGATGCAGGGGTAGCAGTGGACATCGTCTTCCTGGACTTCCGGAAGGCTTTCACCACTCTCTCACCCCGTTCTCATTAAGAAACTGGGGGCTGTGGTGTCGACACCCGCACAGTCAGACGTGTCACCATCGGGCGGGAGGGCTGCACCCAGAGAGCGGTGGTGGACAGGTCATGTCCGACCTGGAGGGACGTGGGCAGGGGGGTCCCCCAGGGCTCGGTCCTCGGGCCCGCACTGCTCAACATCTTCATCAGTGACTTGGACGAGGGGGTAAATAGCACCCTGCTCAAATTTGCTGATGACACTAAGATGTGGGGGGATGTGGGCACGCTAGATGGGAGGAACAGGCTGCAATCGGACCTGGACAGGTTACAGGGGTGGGTGGATGAGAACAGGATGGGATTCAACACAGACAAGTGCAAGGTGCTGCGCCTGGGGAGGAAGAACCGGCACCATACCTACAGGCTGGGGGACTCCTTTCTCGTCAGTGCAGAGGCAGAAAAGGATTTTGGAGTCATCGCTGGTGCCAAGATGAACACGGGCCAGCAGTGTGGGGACGCGGTCAGGAAGGTCAACCACACCTTGTCCTGCATCCACAGATGCATCTTGAGCAGGGCCAGGGAGGTGATCCCCCCCTCTATGCGGCACTGGTCGGGTCACAGCTGGAGGACTGCGTCCAGTTCTGGGCGCCGCACTTCAGGAGGGATGTGGACAGCACGGAGAGGGTCCAGAGGAGGCCACTTGCATGATCCGGGGACAGCAGGGCAGGCCCGACGAGGAGAGGCGACGGGACCTGAACCTGGTCAGCCTCCACAGGGGAAGGCTGAGGAGGGATCTAGTGGCCTGTTACAAACTAGTCAGGGGGGATCAGCAGGCACTGGGGGAGTCCCTGTTCCCCCGAGCACCGCCAGGAGTGACCAGGAATAACGGTCACAAGCTGGCAGAGGGCAGGTCTAGGCTAGATATCAGGAGGTGCGACTTCGCGGTCAGGGCGGCTAGGATCTGGAACCAGCTTCCAAGAGAAGTGGTGCAGGCTCCTACCCTGGGGGGCTTTAAGAGCAGGTTAGATGAACACCTTGCTGGGGTTGTTTGACCCCAGTACTCTTTCCTGCCATGGCAGGGGGTCGGACTAGATGATCTGCTCAGGTCCCTTCCGACCCTAGAAACTATGAAACTGTGAAACTAAGTTTGGCTGATAAAGGTCGTAATGTTGAGGTAAGAGACTTTGTAAAAGTTTTGACTTGCGACTTGGAGTGGCAAACCAGGACAAACACAGTCGACTCCATGCACATGCAGTGGATTAAAACAGATTAAGAGGTCACTCCCAAAATGTTGTCGGAAATGGGCACTCCTCGTTGAGAAGCTTTGTTTCCAAGTCTCGTCCCTACACTATTTACCCCTTTTTGTTCGGGGCGTGGGAGCCGACACAGCAGCATCTGGGCGCGCAGCTTGTAGGGGCTGAGGACACATTGCCTTGTCGGAGTGGTCCATACTGAGGTCAGGATACGTCCCTCAAGCCGAGCGATTGGGATCCCTGGCGGAGCTGGACACGGGCACGAGGATGTTTCAGGGTGGCCGAACGGGGGCTGTTTTCACAGCCCTCCAGGGACCCGCTGAGCATGGAAGCGGGATTAGCAAACGGAGCAGCAGAGAAACGGCCCGACTCCGCTCTCCGTGGGGCAAAGGGGGCTCGTGAGCCTGCTTGCCTGCCAGCCCCTGCCCGTCATCCTTTGCTTTTATGAGCACGAACAAACCCGAGGGCCATGATTGAGACGGCAGTCGCTCGGCCTGTCGGATGCTTTCCTCCAGACTCAGGCATCCTTCCTCCCATCGCTGCCGCCTGCCGCCTCCTTGCTAACTTGAGCCCGGCTCGGTCTCCGTCCAGCTGACCCGCATACTCGGGGTACCGGGGCTATTTTGTTCAACGCCGTTTCAGCAGCGGTCCTCGGGTTTCTGCTGCGGTGTCACGCACGGGGCGCTGTGTCCGGTTACCGGTGCCTTATCTGTTTATACGGCCTGGGTCACGGAGCAACAGGCCCTGCGATGAAATGGGGGGGAGGGGAAGAAGGGGCTGTGCTTTAGCTGCGTCTGGTATGTCACCACTGACCCCGGGTAGAAATAGGCCAGGGAAACGGGATGGGAACATTGCAGCATATCTCTGCTTTTAACATGCTAAGTATCACGTACGTCTGTGACCTCCTGTAATTTTAGGTCACGATATATCTGACCTGCATGCCTAGCGTGGAGGGGATGAGTCCAGGTATAAAATTAGAGGCGGTATTTATGGATTGGCGGTTGCCAGTCCTCCATCGCCAAGTAGCGTCGTGCTCGTTCATGTTTGTCGCGCCAGCAGCTAATAAAACAGACTTCCTCGGGGTCAGCTGGACACAATCAAAACCTTGTTATCCGGGCAGAAGCTCAGGGTGAGAGGAAGCTGTTGCTGTGCGTAGCTCTATATTGGGGTCAATTGGACAGGGCAATCTTTCATTCTTGGCTGGAAGGGGTGGAGCGGGGCATTTAACCGTACACCAGCGCAGGCACAAATGGTTCGATTGTTGCTTATGGCCTCTGACACGACCGAGGGAAAAAAATCCCACTTAATAACGGTGAGCTAAATGGTAGCTGGTGTTAGATGTAATCCAGTTTCCATTATTCAGGACCGCTAACTAGGTATTAAGACAAGGCTCAGATTATGTGACCGTGGCAAAGGGGTTCTGGGCCCTGAGGCAGTGGATGCGGGGAAACAAAAAATAAATAAATAAAAATAAGAAGAGCTTTGGTTTAAAGCAAAGTAGTGTTCCCAGCCAGGATGAATGTGAAGAGAAGAGGCAGGATGCGACCCCGCTGGAAATGCATGCAGCGATGCTTGCAAAGAGCCTGGGATGTGGCTCGAAGGTGCGTTGACTCTGAAGCCTAGTGATGCTGGGCGGTGCAATTCGTGGCAAAGCTCCCTTTGACCCAGCGTGGCCAGGGCTTCACTTGTGGAGCACGCAGGGTCTCGGGCTGAGCGTGAAGTCGAAGAAGAGCGATTGCACTGAGATCCGGGTGACGCTCCCGTGTTGCCGGCTGCTGGTTTATGTGCTCGGCAGCGGCTGGGTGTTGGCCCGGCAGAGTCCTCGATGCTCCTTGGGACTGCGTTTGAGGATCAACTTGCAGCGAGCGCAGGGGAGAGGGACGGGTTCATTTAATGCATGAATTGCCCGCTCCCCTCTCATCCCTGGACAAGCAAACACGCTTGCACGTGCTTGAGACCCAAGAGCGAGGGGGGTGCCGACAGCGCAGCGGGACGTCGGCAGGAGTCGCAGCCCCCAACTCTGCCCTTGCTTCCTGAGTCCTGAGTGTTGAAACCCTCCTGGCTCTGCTCTCCTGATGCCCTTGGGCACCTGCTGCAAGGGCTGGTCCTTGGGGCAGTCCGAGCTGCTGGCCTGCGTTTTCCTCCTTGTAAGCACGAGGCAGAGATGCTCCCTTGTTCAACGGGCGCTGATCACCACGGACTGGCACACGAGGGTGTGTTATTCAGCTCCAGGCTTGCAGCATCTCTGCTGTTTGGTCCATCTAGTTTCCCGTCATCATGCATGGGTGGGCAGCACGGTGTGGAGCTGCAAGGCACCATCGGCGCCAGGGTCTCCAGCACAGAGCAAGTGACCGCTTGCCTGGGCAGACAATAAATGAGAGCTCGTGGGGGCTGACTTCCACTCTTCCTGACCCAGCAAAACAGCCTCAGGTCCAGGATGCTGGGACCCTGCCCTGGGGGGAGAGCTGCTTTACCCCCCCAGCTCCCAAAGGGTGAGATTTAGACGCCATCTGGGCTTGGACACTTGAGAGAGTACAAAGCCATTTTCTTGGAAAAGCCATGTGGGATCTACCGTGCTGAAGGAAGCCCCGGGGTCCCCCCATCAATCTAGAAATAATCTCGACTGTCTCTGCTGGGGGGACGTGATGTTGCCGGCTGGGATGGGGAGCAAGGATGTCACTGGGGGTTCAAGGACTCCGATTTCGCTCCGTATCGCCTTAGGCCCAAACGCTTTTCCTATGGGAAGGGCTTCCCCTTCCCACTGACTCTCCCTGCTTGTGCAGGGGTTGTCTGGGCAGCGTGGGAGCGGGAACAAGCCAGGCCGGAGCACAACGGGGATTGTCTGCAGAAAATGGGGGTGCTCTTCAGGCGGTTCCCACAGGCAGAGGGCTGGCCTCCCCGCGGCGATTCTCCGAGTGCCCAAATAGCCTGGGAATGGGCGCAGCATCCGTGCCCATCCCTGCTCCTGGCTGCAAAGCCAATGGATGGATAAGTTGAAGCCACTCTTGCGACATGTCACGGGCTGCTCCCCACCTCCCTATGTCACCCGCTGCTCGTGCCACCATCCTTCCTGTTTGCTCCCCTTATCATCTTCCATCGGTCTCGTGTTTGCTCCTGGCTTCCCTGTGGCCAAACAGACAGGGTCTGTGCTGGCGAGCCCATCCCTTGCTGGTTTGGAGCCTCGTCTATGCTGGGACTTTTCCCTAAAACTTCCCCCCATTTCTATGCTCCCCGTGCAAGAGCGCTGATGTTGAACGGGCACTGCAGGCTCCGGGGTTTTAGCCCTGTGTTATCTAGCGCTGCTCGGTGCCAGTGCTGATGCAAGCAGTCACCTGGAGCCGTCAGCTGTTGCTGCAGAGATGGCACGTTTGCAGAGATCTGGTGCCAGCTTTGCTCGGGGAAGGAAGCCAGCATCAACTGCAGCCAGCAGGGGTGGATTTGGCCTTGGACAGGTTTCCCCAATGACTCTCCAACCCCGCAGAGCAAAGTGTGCCTATCGATAGATAAGCAGAAAGGATTCATGGTCTTGGTCTACCTGGATTAAACTAAACCCTCTCAGGTGGCAGCCTTTGGAGAAGAGGGTCCACGTGTCTGGTTAGCTGTCGTGAGCAGCGGGCCGGGCCACACCACCACCCGGTGACGTTTGCCCGTTCATGCTCTTCTTGCCCAGGAGCGGTGTTCTCCAAAACCGGTCCCTCGTTACAGCCCGGAGGAGCCGGTGTCTGTTCGTGCTGATAGCAGAGCTAGCAGAGGACTGCACCGCTGTCTGCTCTGGTGGGACCCAGAATCAAATCGCCATTATTTCCTGAGCAACATGGGAATTTCCGAGGGAAGGTCTGAGGTGCTGGTGCGCGTGTGCCCGCTTCTAATTCTGGCCCAGCCGTTTCCCTCAATGCACCTGCAGCATCTTGGTTGTGATGCAGCTGTTCGCTATGCCACGTTTTGACCCCTTTTTCTGGGGTGAATCCTGTAAGCTTTAGGCAAACGATTGAAAACCTGCCATTTGTCCAAGCTGGAGCTGTGCACTTCAGTTCAGCCTCTGCTCAAATATTGGAGCGCTGGGCTGGGTTTGTGAGAGCTGTGCATGTCCTGTTAATAACTGCAATGCTGGAGCCTACCTGATGAGCACTGGTTTGTGTTTTTTGGAGTTCTTTTGTTTTTTACCTGTTGTCTGTCAACAGTGCTATCACTGAATTATCTCAGTGGTTGAACTTCTTGTCCTCATGGAAAATCCCCCTTCTGTGGGTTGCTCTTTGTCCAGGCTGTCCGCACAGGGCTGAAAGTCCCACTTGCAGTACATGAGGATGAAGAGCTCCCCTGAGCCCTGTCATAACTGACACTGGTATCATTTAAGCAGCAGGGATACTTCCTCGGCCCTTCCCAGATGTGTAGACCACCTTATTCACAGGGGGAAGCTAAAGACAGCGAAACTCCAACTGCCAGCACCTTGCAGAAACCAGCCATGTGCCAACAGGGCCACGTGCAACTTCTGTTTTGGAGAGCAGGGTTGTCATGCACTCCAGTTTCCTGATATTTGCCATGTTCAGAATCACTTCATTTCAGCACTGGCTTCTTAAAACTGATCTCAGTGGTCCAGGCTGGCCAAATGCTGGAAACCAGATCCATGGACACATGCGTTCTCCCAGGAGAAACTCTCCTGGGAGTGATTTAATTCTGGTTGTTCCTAGGTTATTTTTCTCCTGGAGCGGCCATTTTTACTCTGGGAGAAAAAGCCTGAACATTTGTACACTTGTGGTTTTTTATGAGAGAGCAGTGATTCCCAGGAGAAACTGAGTGTGTGTATGAGGCCTAGAGCTCATGATTGAACCCCTCTGATCTGCTATGTTCCTCTGGGGACTCTGACTGTGTTCTCAACTAGTCACATGTGTGTGTTTGTGCAAAGAGACATTCTGAATCGGGTGTGAAAGGAGCTCACACGTGGCCTATGCTCTGAAAACTAGCTAAACAAAATAGCGTATGCTAGCAAATACCAAATCTCTTTGCAAATGCCAGATCAAACTAAACAGAAGCCGAACCTTGTTGATTCTTTGGTCCAATGACTCCTGTTCAACCTGCCGGGAGGAGTTATGTCTATTTTGGCTGTGATGGTCACAGGGGTTGTGAGTTGCCATTTATCAGAAGGCATCTGAATTAGGACCATCGGGTGGTGGAAAGCATGGGGTCAGGGGGCTCCGAGGCAGAGTGGGGAAGACATCTTGCCCCAGATTAAAAGCAGGAGTTCAAGCCTTGCTCTGGATTTATGCTGAAGGCTGCACCTGGTTGTAAATAGGGAGCTAGCTGTTTGAGCGTTGAAGTCAAATGCAGCTGGACATGATGCTGGCCTTGTGGGTGGTGGCTACAGAAGCCAGTCTGCCTTAACCGGGCCAACTCTGTGAGCTCCTAGATTTGGGCGGATCAAGGACCTTGAACTGGGGCTTGACCCAGTAGATCAGTGATGCATCTTGCCTGGTCTCTGATGGCATCCGATGCTGAAGGCCTCCATGCAACATGCTAGGCAATAGTCATTGTATGCCTACTAGCCAATTACCCGTCAACAATGACTGGGTGGGGTGGAGTGTCACCATCCACTGCCCCGTGCTGCTGTCCCAGTCCATCCCTGCTGTTGCCTGTCATGACTGACCGGCCCTGTGCGCCAGAGTGGGGGACAAGGCCAGGACTGCACCGGCAGCTCCCCGCGCCTCCTGTCTCCTTAGCACTAGCTACGACGCTATCCTGCTCTGAGCCCCAAGATTGGCCGTCGCCTCCAAGCCCTGCTAGAAAACAAATGCTAATAATACCAAACAGCAGCCAGCTGGACAGCTCTGCTTTTCCCCAATTTAGCTCTGTAGAAGCTGGCACCCAGTTTGTTTGTTTTTCCCCCTCTTGGGCCAACATGGAGCAAAGGTGGTTCAGGGGCGCAGCATATCAACACAGCCCCCCTGGAGCTCCTCATCTAAACCTGCTTTTGCTTGTCTGGGCGCGCAGAGCATAACGTGGGCAAAAAAGTACGAGGAAGGCACTGATAGCAGTAATCAGGTGCGTGGTATAGGGGCACCCCTGTGACCCGTGGGTATGCATCTGGGCCTCCTTTCTGCATGTATGGGGCTGGCAGGCGTGTGTGTGCATGCACTAGTATCACTTTTGCAATGCAGGATGAGGTCGGCGCACAGGACTAATCTTCTCTTCCCCGCTTGGCCTCGGACACATGACACTAACACCCAGGGACGTGACACTGGTGCACGTCACACTTCTGCCCAGAGGACACGGCTGCCCTCTCCCCTGGGTAGCTGCCACAGGAGACGCCCCTCACGACTAGGCGATGGGGAGCTGTAACAGCTCATTGCACTGAACAAACAGCAGCTCCGGGATAGATACGACACCTACATTAACGTAACTTGAACTGGGGTAGATTTACCCCTGATTGGTCTCGGCCTCACTCTGCACTGGGTCCTGGTGAGTTACCCCAGCGTAGGACTGCCCGCCCCTTGCCTGCAATGGGACAAGGGTAGAAGTCATGTATTTGGGCCCTCTATTGCCAGGGCAGATGGATGCAATAGCTCCCTTCTGCTTTCCAAACCTCTCGATTAGAAATAACAGAAAATGAGCCCATTGCTCCTTGTCCTGTCACCTGCCCCCGCTGAGAACAGCCCAGCTCCATCCTCTTTGCAACAGGCTTCAGCAGCCTGGACTACACCAGCACTGCCAGACCCCTCATCCCCTCCATCTTCCTGGCTGGCTTGCTGGCAGTCTCCTCGCGTGGCTTCGGGGGTGCAGGCGCCTGGCTGAACATGTAGCGGCTGTCTGAGGCCTGCCTCCCAATGTCACCTGAGTGGGGAGAGGGTTAAAAAGCCCCGTGCACCTGTGCACGGGGGAAAGAAGGGCTGGAGTAAACCTGGATGCTGGGAGGTCACGGTCATAATTGACCAGGTTACAAAACGCCTGACCAGGTCACAAAACACCTCGACACAGGAGGAGGGGTGGATGTCGTATACTTGGACTTCAGGAAGGCCTTTGACACGGTATCCCACCCCATACTGGTGGACAAGTTAAGGGGCTGTGACTTGGATGACTGCACAGTCCGGTGGGTGGAGAATTGGCTGGAGGGTCGCACCCAGAGAGTCGTGGTGGATGGGTTGGTTTCGACCTGGAGGGGTGTGGGCAGCGGGGTCCCGCAGGGCTCGGTCCTTGGACCGATACTCTTTAATGTCTTCATCAGCGACTTGGACGAGGGGGTGAAATGTACTCTGTCCAAGTTTGCAGATGACACTAAGCTATGGGGCGAAGTGGACACGCCGGAGGGCAGGGAGCAGCTGCAAGCAGACCTGGACAGGTTAGACAAGTGGGCAGAAAACAACAGAATGCAGTTCAACAAGGAGAAATGCAATGTGCTGCATCTAGGGAGGAAAAATGTCCAGCACACCTACAGCCTAGGAAATGACCTGCTGGGTGGCACGGAGGTGGAAAGGGATCTTGGAGTCCTAGTGGACTCCAAGATGAACATGAGTCGGCAGTGTGACGAAACCATCAGAAAAGCCAATGGCACTTTATCGTGCATCAGCAGATGCATGACAAATAGGTCCAAGGAGGTGATACTTCCCCTCTATCGGGCGCTGGTCAGACCGCAGCTGGAGTACTGCGTGCAGTTCTGGGCGCCGCACTTCACGAAGGATGTGGATAACCTGGAGAGGGTCCAGAGAAGGGCCACTCGTATGGTTAAGGGCCTGCAGGCCAAGCCCTACGAGGAGAGACTAGAGAAACTGGACCTTTTCAGCCTCCGCAAGAGAAGGTTGAGAGGCGACCTGGTGGCTGCCTATAAGTTCGTCAGGGGGGCACGGAAGGGAATTGGTGAGTATTTATTCACCAAGGCGCCCCTGGGGGTTACAAGAAATAATGGCCACAAGCTAGAGGAGAGCAGATTTAGATTGGATATTAGGAGGAACTTCTTCACAGTTCGAGTGGCCAAGGTCTGGAACGGGCTCCCAAGGGAGGTGGTGCTCTCCCCTACCCTGGGGGTCTTCAAGCGAAGGCTAGATGTGTATCTAGCTGGGGTAATGTAGGCCCAGCACTCTTTCCTGCTTATGCAGGGGGTCGGACTCGATGATCTATTGAGGTCCCTTCCGACCCTAGCATCTATGAATCTATGAAAGACCCTGCCACGACTGGGCCGTGGACCCATGCCTGCATCTGGGACGAGGAATGTCTCCTTCCCTGCAGGGAGGGAAGACGTGCGTGTATCCTCCCACAAGCCGGGCATGGAGGGAGGCAGTTGTCTCTGGATGATTAAGGCAGAAAGCAATGCAGGAAGCTGCTGGGATTTGAATGACTGGCTATAAATAGCGAGAGCGCAGGGTGTTCCCCTTTCGCTCCGGCTGAGCTTTAAACTTTGCTTCCCTTTCCACCGCGCTCAGGGGTGAGTGATATCTGGGGATAAGGGCAACGCGTCCAGGCCACCTTGCTCACGGGCCTCGCGTGGGAGCTGAAGCCACAACCGCTAACCACCGAGCTTTCCTGGGCTGCGATTTTAACCCCTTTCCTTTCCTGCCTGGGGGTGGGCAGGCAGCCTGCGTTTGGGCGCAGGCAAAATCATAGGTTTGGGAGCGAGCTGCTTTTCAGCGGCTGCACGCCTTCGTGTCGGCTTCCCAGGAGCCTGTGCTGGCTCGGCTGCAGAAACGCATTGCTCGCCTGCAGTCCCACGATGCAAATATTTTCCTTAAATCTCCAGCGTGGGTGTGGAAAGCAGCAAGGCCAGCAACCGTCTCCCTCGAGCAGAGCCCAGATGTTGGTGCCATAACAGCAGAAGGGGACTCCATGCTTCGGTTCGGTTCAGAGGCTTACTTTGCTCCTGTTTCGCTGCACAGCTGGGCTCCAGGCACTTCCTTCTGCTTTTCAGTTGTGCTTCCCAATGCTACTCCCATTTTGGATGTATTGCATAGAAAATGAGGGTGGCAGGGACCTCAGGAGGTCACATTGAGTCCAGCCCCCTGCTCCAAGCAGGACCAGCCCCGACTACATCATCCCAGCCAAGGATGTGTCTTAAACACCTCCAAGGATGGAGACTCCCCCACCTCTCTGGGTAACCTGTTCCAGTGAGCCCATTCTGCTGAAGCCCCCTCCCAGCCCACAGTCCCCGAGGGGTAAATCAGCATGACCCCCCTCCCCATGCCACGCTCTCCCAAGTGCGTGGGGAGGAACAGTGTGTGCACCACGCATCTGTGAGAAGAAACAACCCCGCGGATGCAGCAAAACCGAGCAAGGGGAACCCGCAAGGAAACGCCACCGTAATCCGTGTAAACGGGCCTCAACAGGGAGCAGCACAGCCACAATTAAGGTGGCTTGTGTTACCGAACACAGCAATCATCACCTCTATGTGAGCGGAGTCAAGGCTGCAGCCCTTGGGGGCACCGGGCGGCTCTGCTCTGTCCCCACCCCGCCACGGCATCTCCGGCACCAGACCTCCCCGCTCCTCCCCGCCGGACGCTTCCCTCTCCCAGGACGAGGAGCGGGGGCGCAGAAGCTGCCCTGCAGCTCCCCCAGGGCCGGCCAAGGGCCCCGTTCACTCGGTCCTCACCCGCAGCCTCAGGTCCGCGCGGATGGCTGCGTGGGCCTGGGCTGGCCACCCCCCGGCAGCGGCAGGGGAAGGCTGACGTTGCCAGGAGGGGATTTGGGGGTGTGCATGCATGGGTGGGTCCCAAGTCGCAGCAGCTCCTGATGCCTGTCCAGAAGGGCGGCCTGGGAGTTTACGTTACTTTCCTCGGGATTTAATCCGGAGTACTGTTGGTTTTACCCAAGGACTCTAGGCAGCTTCTTGCAGCCATGAGACCTGGCAGACAGGAGGGAGGACTGCACCCAGTGGGTGACCACAGAGGTTTTGAGAAGCAGCAGGAAGGCTCTGCTTGTTTGCGAAGCAGCTGTTTGTGGCCTTGGCGTTCAGCTGCCAAACCACATAAGAGCGTCAGTAAGCACCAGGTGCTTAATCTGGAGAATGAGGACCTGAGGGGAGAGGCCAGGTTTCTTCTGCTAATGGTTTCTACTGGGAGACCTCCCATCTCTCTGCACTGGAAATACCTCCTTCTTCCGCAGCTGCATTTGGGCACTGCATCTGGAGTTGTTACCTTGGCTCTGAATGCCAAAATAAAGATGGAAGAGGCAATCAGGCCTCATAGTAGAGATGGTATCTTTTATTAGATGGACAAGATCTTTGCCAAAAAATGTTCTTTCATTTCAGGGGTGTACTCGGTAGCCGTGTTGGTCTGAGACAAAAAGACATACAAAAAACTAGAACTCTTGTTTCCAAAATACCTTTTATTATAGTTTCATAGTTTCTAGGGTCGGAAGGGACCTGAGCATATCATTGAGTCCGACCCCCTGCCACGGCAGGAAAGAGTACTGGGGTCAAACAACCCCAGCAAGATGTTCATCCAACCTCCTCTTAAACACCCCCAGGGTAGGAGCCAGCACCACTTCCCTTGGAAGCTGGTCCCAGACCCTAGCCGCCCCGTCTGTGAAGTCGCCTCCTGATGTCTAACCTAAACCTGCCCTCTGCCAGCTTGTGACCGGTATTCCTGGTCACTCCTGGGCGTGCTCGGGGGAACAGGGGCTCCCCCAGTGCCTGCTGATCCCCTGACTAGTTTGTAACAGGCCACCAGATCCCCCTCAGCCTTCTCTTGTGGAGGCTGAACAGGTTCAGGTCCTGTCGCCTCTCCTCGAAGGGCAGAAAAGGACAATTTTCTTGCCACTTTCTGGTTGGTCTAATAAAAGGTATCATTTTGGAACCAAGAGTTCTAGTTCTTTCACTGCAAGCTTTCAGGCACAAACACCCTTCATCAGCCTTTATACCCATAGAAAGCTTGGTCAGGTATCTGGTTGTAGCTGTATTGGTCTAGAGGCAAAAGGAATCAAAACTTGTGGAAGAGGTGCTGTCTTTTATTAAACCAATGAGGTATTTGCAAACAAATTATGGTATTTATCTGCAAGCTTTCGGGCACACTCACCCTTCATCAGGCATAGGAGAGAGGAGAGATTGTAAAAGTTCTCCTAGGTAGACGTGCAAATTCATATTTCACAGGGGAGCTGAAGGTGTGGTAAGAGCTCCTGGTTGGAATTGTTCATTTTGTGCAGGTTAGGCACAGAGAAGAGTCGAAACAGGCTTTTTACCCCCAAGTTGTTTGGTGGCGCACACAACAATCACTATTTTATTGCGCTGGTGTAAAGCCCTTCTCAGAAGGCAGGTGCTTTGCCCCTGCTGGCTCTCGGGACCCCGGGGCAGGCAGCCCTGCTGAAGCACTGGGTAGTGAAGCTCCAGCATTCCCGCTTTATCCTGGGATTAGCCTGCAGCACCTTGGCTCCGGGGATGCCCACAGCGTTCCCAAATCACCCTTTCAGTCCGTTCTTGCAGCTCCTTCCCCACCTTGGTCCCCGAGTACCATCTTCAGGCTCCTGATGCGCTGGGGCAGGATGCTCTGTGAGCAACTTTGGGCTGTTCGGTGGTGTAAACACCGCCGACCCCTTGCCCCATGGGGCTGCCAGCTCCTGCTGGCACCACTGCCCGCGTGTCTGTCAACCCTGTTAGAGCGTGCTTGGAGCATGGGCTGCTTGCAATACCCCGGCTCCCAGCACAGGAAGAGCCTTGGGGGTGGCAGTGGTCCTAGGAAAGATTTATAGATCTTACCTGGTTTGGACACGGGTTATGTCTTGTATCTGGTGGCTCTCCAGAAGAAGCCACTTCTCCAACGGGAGCTGATGTTCTTGGAGGAAAGGGGCACAGTGTGGCGGGGAGCACGCGGCTTGTTGCTGCTCGGAGGCACCCACCGTTCGTTCACCTACCTGAATGGATGGAGGTAGCTGGAAAACCCTCCCAGAAGCGGTTGCCCTCTCTGCCACGCCGCCTGCCCGGCCTCCCCCAGGCACGGGGCGAACGGGCTGCTGCGTGCACGGACGAGCTGGGCTGGTCGGAGCAGCGCTGCCAAATCCAGCTGGAGGGAAGCCGCCGGCGTTGGTGTTTCTATTGAGTGTGATGGAGGCTGGAGCTAGAGTTGGTCCCCACTGTTATGAGAGCCCCGGGCACTGAAAGCTGCTATTCAATCCCCCCTTGGTCTTCTCTTCTGCAGTCTAAATCAGCCCGTTTCCCTCAGCCTCTCCTCACCAGTCCTGTCCTCCAGCCCCACAACCATTTCCATTGCCCGCCGCTGGACTCTTTTGATGTTCTGCTTTATGGGGGAGTTTCTTTTGAGCCTGGGAGGGAAGGGCATGGGCTCTGCATCACAACTGCCTGGACCTTCGCTGCTGCAGGCTGCAAGGGGGGTGAGGAACTCGTGCAAAGAGGAGGAGGGAAATGGGCTGATTTCATCTGCAGAGGAGAAGACTGAGGGGGTTTAATTGCAGCCTTCACTTCCCTGCAGGGGGGCTGCAAAGAGGATGGGGCTGGGCTGGTCTCAGTCGGGGCAAATGACAGCAGGAGCAATGGGCTCAAGCTGCAGCAAGGGAAGTTGAGGTTGGATATTAGGAAAAACTCTCACCAGGAGGGTGGTGAAGCCCTGGGCCAGGCTCCCCAGAGAGGGGGTGCAGTCTCCATCCTTGGAGGTTTTGAAGACTTGAGCAGACAAAGCCCTGGCTGGGATGACGCAGGTGGGGCTGGTCCTGCCTGGAGCAGGGGGCTGGACTGGATGTGCCCTCCTGAGCTCCCTTCCAGCCTCGTTTCTGTGCTTCGATGAAAATCTCTGCTCAGACCCAGGCAGACGAGGCTCTTGGGGAAACCCAGTATCACTTCTCGCCTTTTGGCTCAAATCAAGCGTAGACCCGTAGCCTAAGCTCAAGCGGGGGCACCCGAGTCCCAAGCTCTCCAGCAGGCACGCGGGCTTCGGGGGTCCCGGGGTGAGAGCGTGGGGCAGGGATGCTCGGTGGTCGCAGCGCTGCACGCGGGGCCGGGAGGGAGCGAGTTCTGCCTGCCCCACCGAGTCGGGTTTGGACCGATGGACTTCTCTGCTCCATCGATACGATTTGGTGCCAATTTGACCTGGACCGGGACATCTATTAATAATAAAAGTGATCCCTTGTATTTGGGCCACTAAATGGTTGGAAAAACTTGTTCCTTGCAAGCTTCTGGGTACAGGCCGCTCGCCCTTCCAGCCTCTGTGACACGAGAGCCTGGGCCGTGGGCTGGTGGCCTGAGCCCGCCACGGCCCTTCTACCCCCCCCCCCCGCGAGCGCTGCCCGGGGCAGGACCCAGCACCCAGAGCAGCTCCAGCGCCCTGGCGGGAGCCAGACATGGGGGACCCCGTGGGGGTGCAAGCAGGCGAGAGGGGATCTGGGCACTGCCAGGGCACCAGGGGGCACGCTGCCCTGCAGCCAGTCTGCTCCGGGGTAATTCTGCCCCGCATTAACTGTGCCCCGGACTAATTCTGCCCCGCTTTAACTTCGCCCCCTATTAATTGTGCCCCGCATTGAAGTCTGCCCCGGGTGTTAATCCCCCGCCGCGTGTCCGACGCGCGCGGCCGCAACGCGCAGTCGCTCCGGCGCGCGGGGCCGTGGGCGGGGCCCAGGTGCCGCGGCCCCGCCCCCCCAGGTGAGCGCCGCAGAACTTTCCCCAGAGGAAGTCCCGCCCCCGCGCGCCGCGCGCATTGGCTGCCGGGCCGCGGCGCCGCGCGCCCATTGGTCGCCCCGGGCGGGGGGCGGGGCCGGGCGCGCTGAGGGTCCCGCGCGCCCCGGCCCCGGGCGCGGCTGGCGGCGGTGGTGGCGACATGAAGAGCCTCAAGTCCCGGCTCAGGAAGCACGAGGCGCCGGGCGGCGGCGCGGTGAGTGGCCGCCCCCCCCCCCCGAGCCGGAGTCACTCCGGAGTGCGGGTCCCGGGGCGGTGGCGCGTGTGAACGCCCGGTCCAGAGTGTGGCGTCCTGGGGACCGTGGCATCTGTGAGCACCCCGGTCGGGAGCGTGTGTCCCGGGGCTGTTGGCATGTGTGAATGCCCCGATCCGGAGCGACTCGGTGGCAGTGGTTCACGCGGGTCCTGGTGGCGGTGGCGCCATGTGTGAACGCCCCAGTCCAGAGTGACTCCGGAGCGTGGGGCAGGGGGCGGTGGCACGTGTGAGCACCCGGATCCGGAGCGCCTCCGGAGTTTGGGTCCGGGGGGAGGGTGGCGCCACACGGGCACGCCCCGGTCCGGAGCGACTCCGGACTGTGGGTCCTGGCGCCGTGTGTGAACGCGACAATCCGGAGTGGCTCCAGAGCTGCCCCCCGCCCCGTTGCCGAAGCCCCAGGTGGGGCGTCTCGCGTTTGGCTGGTTGGTAGCGGCGACGCTCCGTGGATCCGGGGTGCCCCCCCGTGGCGCGCGCGACTTCCCAGGCGCCCCCAGGATCTCGTCCAGGACCCCCCCGCCTCCGCGCACGGCTTCCGCCACTCGCTCCCCCAAAGCTCCCCTTAAAAAGCGCCGCCGCAGCGTATGTGGGAGCACGCCTCCGCGCCGGGGAGCGTTGCCGGTTGGGAAGAGCGTCGGGCATATAGACGTTATTGGGTGTATAAACGCCCTGCACGCAGCAGCCCCGTGCACCAGAACGGCTCAGGAGGTCTTTCATCCGCGTGTGCGGTGCACGGCCTGGCACCGCCTGTGCCCTTTGCTACAAAAGGGTTTTGGGTCAATTTGATCTCTTTTATTATATCTTCTCCTATGAGACCGGCCTTGACTTTTCCAGCCTAAAATGTTGGCGGTAATAATGGTGGCAATCGCTTCTCAGCCAATAATGGTGGCAATAAAAGTCAGAGCCGGCTTCAGAGATGGCAGCGTCAGCGCGTTCGGTGGCTTGTGGTTTTCTGGAGGCAAAAAGGAAAGGACGGGCCCAATGCCGGCCTGCGTGGCACGAATCGGTGCTTCTCCTGCACGACGCACTGCCGTTAAAAGCTGGGACTGTTTTGGTGCATGAAGAGAAGCTGCTTTTGCGACACGGAGAGATCAGGACCGAGGAGGGGCTGTGTCCCAGTGATGGAGGTGCCGATTCCCTTGGCCTTGGAAGACCCGGCTTTTGTTGGCTGCGTTGGTGGTGTTGGTCCCGGCTGTTACGCCGGCAGCTGCAATGAGCTCGGCGGTGAGGAGGCCGTGAGCCATTTACCGTTTGCATCAAGCACTCGCTCGTGAGATTGCAACGAAAACTTTGTGCTTGTGGGTCGGGGCAAAGGGAAAGGCTGGGGGGTGGACTCAAAACCTTCCCCCCGTCTAGACTCAGCTCCCCCACGCACCTGTATTGCGGGCTAGCGGTCCTCTGCTCATAACTTCAGAGCCCACCTCCGAGGGTCCTTTTTCTAGTCTTTTTCCAACAGTAGCAGCGAACACCATAAATGCATTGCTGCAAGGTTTGGAAGGACTGTGAAGTCATCCCGATGTCCGAGTTTCAGGATGCTGCTGCTCCCTTGGGCAGACAAGTGAGTTGTCTGTGGTCTTGGGAGGACAAAGTTTTGCTTCGTATTTAGGAGGTGCCAAGATCTGTCTCAAAATGCCGAACCCTACAGAGCTTGAGGACCTGGCACGCTAACCGGGGAAATGTTGCTTTCGAGACTGCAAACGGATTTTTCCCCCATGTGAACATCACTCTTAACTGCTGCTTCGTTACAGTCAAGGTGTCGCAGCAGCATTTGCCCCCAAATATTCTGCATGCTTGAGATGCCCAAATCTGTACTGATGCTGTATATACATCTCTTTGAGGTCTAGTTTGTGCTGAGGAGCTGCGTTCTTCCTGTGTATGCTAGGAATTCAGCGTCCCTCCTGCGGTTAATACGTCACAAAAGACTGTGTTCTGGATGGGAGGAAAGGCAGCCAGCTCTTGGAATTCAAGGTAGATGGAGATGCTGTACTGGTCCTTTCAAGCATGTGCATTTGCCCAACTTACACTCTCTGAGACATTCAAACTATAGAACTTGGTTCAGAGATTATACCTTATATTAGAAATTTCCAAAAAATGATCTTTTTCTTTGAGACTGAATTTCGGATGGTTTGTTTTTTACTAATACTCTGTGCAAATAGCTGTTGCTGTCTGGCAGGATCTGTTTTCAGGCGTCTGTGTGTACAGCCCCACGTGCATTTGCAGGTCTGCTAAAAAGTGCCACCCAGCTCCTGGGTCCGGAGAAGGGAGGCGGGGGGGTTGTGGTGACAAGGGAGTGCGGAGAGCTGGAAGAGATGAGTCTGTGGGGGAGGAGAGTGTCACAAAAATGTGCGTGCTTGTGTGGGAGGGACAGCATGGGAGGACTGGGATGCAGGAGGAATGCAGTTACACTAATATAGTCATGTAATGTCTCATTGTAGAGAATGTGGAACAACCTGCCTTCCAGTCTAGCTTTTGTCTGCTTTATTAGCAGGCTGGAGAAACCAATGAAAGTCCCTTGCACAGGGTCTGAATGGATGTTGTCAGCCCCTGTAGGCAGAAGTAGAGTTGTGCTGCCTTGCCATGTGGTTTTGGAACAGCTTTATTCAGAAATGTTGGACTTAAATTGCAAAAGGTAAAACTGCAACTGGCAATAGCAACTAAAGCTGTCCCTTTGCAGGAGCAGTTCCTAGCCCACCACCCACGGGCAATGCGTTCAGCAGCTCTGTCGCTGCTGAAAGGAAATTTGGCTTCCTGCAGATAAAGTTTCTTCAGGTTGACTGATAGCGAGGCCCCCTGGGGCCTGCAGAACGGGACGTGCTCACTATTGTTGCCCATGGGAATCACTGCTCCCGATTCCTTCGCGCTAGCTGTTCTGTCATTCTTGGCTTAACTTAATCTTGTTTTTCATGAGTTACTAGTACAATTTAAACAAGCTTTTGTGCCACGTGTTGTGGATGCTTCCACCAGAAATATGTTTATAAGCATTGCCCTTTAGCCAGAAAACAAATAATTATTGAAAATATTTTGGGGAGGCTGAATGCCCAGTTCTGTAACGTGAGAGACTTGGAAATGATTTTCAGCTGAGCAGTCCTAATCCCTGTGGTGCAAGGGAAACTGAAGAAGGCAAGACCTTGTTGGTGACAGACGAGGCTTCACTTATTAGCAGGTGTTACCTTACACTGCACAAAAATAGCGTAACCTTTTTCTCCATGCACATGGGCTTGGGGGCTGAAGGAGCTGTTATGGGCCCTTCTGAAGGTTTCTGATGCCGTGGCACAGAAGTTAAGTGCACATGGGGTCCTTGGATGCCCTTGAGAGGAACTGCTGAAAGGATATCTCTGACCTGGGGTTTCTCTGGTTGTTTTTGGTTGGTCCATTATAAAATTTGACAAGGTCTGCAGCAAAGGTGAGCAAAACGATTGAGATCTGCTGACAAGCTTCGGTGACGAGGACTTGTTAACTTGAAATTCGACTGCAAGGGGACTCGGCGCTTTAGTGAAATGAGGGGGGTGGTGAGAACCACGCTTCTCGCTAAGGCTGCGCTGGCATAGGGAGGGGAATCAAAACTGGACTGCAGTGAATTCAGAGCCTGGAAAGGAAAATCTTGCTCATTTCAGAGTGGCGTGTTGCAGAACGCATTGCTGCATGAAATACGTCTTCACGTTGGAGCATTTAAGATGGCTGGAAAATGACATGGACGCACACAGTGGTTGCGGCTCAAGATGAGCGAAGAGTGAGAAACGTTGCTTTGCTTTGCCTAAAGGGGCCAGGAAAGCTTTGGCACCTGGGTGCAAAATGCTTCACTACTGCTGCGGTTCCTGGCGTGCTTGCGAATCTTCTGAGTACCAGCAGCTTGGAGAAGTGCGTAGACCAGTGGTCCAATCTAACACGGTAAATCCCATCAATCTTTAACTGCATTTACCCGATCGCTAACACAGCTTGTGCTCCAGCTATTTTAGGGTGTTGTTGCAAATGATGGTTACTGGTATCTAGCAGTGTTCTGGAACAACTGGAATTGCACGCTTGAATGTGTTCCAGCATGAATCGGAGAGGTGGAGCTCCTCAAGCGCTGGGTCCCTGCATTTTCAGACTGGTGGACTACAGTCAGCGTTGCCCACTTCTCATGGGCTAGCCTGCACCCCTGATACCTGGCTCTTCTTTGGAAGGGGAGGGTAAGAGGTGGGCTGCAATCCCTGGACAGTCATTTGGGGCCTTCTTTCTCTGACACACAAACTTGGCCAGGTGTACTGTTCTGTTTTGCAGGCTATAGTTTTGGGTGCCAGAGGCAGGATCTCAAACCCAGCTTATGCTTCACTTTACACTAGTAAAAAAAAAAAAAAGGGAATCATCCCTGTCTTGAACCTCATATCCTGATTTTTAACTGGTTGTTTTCTATATCTTAACTGCTATGCTTTTCTTGGGGTGTGCTTGTATCCCAGGATGCTGTGCTCCTGAAAGCTGAAAGACGAAGATGGCACATACAGCGATTGGTTGTGGGTAGAGAGAATCTCATCTTTTTTTAAAAAGCCTCAAAGAAACTTTTCTTTTAAATGAATACAGCTGTTTGTGATGCCTTGATAAAGGGTTAGCAGTTTCTAGTCTCTTCATGAACAGGCTGTTGGAGCAGAAAGGTAGGCAGTTGGTTTATTAAGCTGGCCTCATTTTGCAGAGACTTCATTGCTAGTTACTTGTATTTTAAATATGCAGCGTATCCCAAAGGGAGCACGGAAGGAGCAGTTCTTACTTCTGCTAGTGAGTGAAGGGAAATGCTTCGCTGCATTAAACTGTTCTCCATTGAGCTTCATGGCCAGGAAAGTTGTACGCTTTGCAAAGCTTCTTCTGAGGATGTTGCTGTGCTCGGTAAATGTGACTTTTCCTCCACATTCCTTTAGTTAAGCAACAGAGCTTCTCTTTTATCCTCTCCTCTGACAATAAAACACACTATCTTGCATTCTTATCTGATCTCTCTTGTGGCCTTATCAGAACTGAAGAATGTAATCAGCTTGCCGTTGCTAGTTCATTAGCCATGACATGCATCCACGCAAAGCTTTGTCTGTACTATAAAATAATTCTGTTCACTGCATGGTTGGGGCCATAATGAGCTGCAGCCTAGCTTGTTTCTGTTGTAGACTGAGGAAATAAGTGGTTGAAACTCTTTGGGAATCATGGCTCTTAATCTGGTTTAAAACAGTTTTGAATATAAGAGGTCCTTGAATTTAAGATGCACCCAATCCAAAGAAACCCCTGCAAATAAAATGTTTTTACAAGACTGCTTCAGGGTTGTTGGTTGTAGTCGTGTCTAAGGAGGGTCTTTGGGTAGATGCGATATCTTTTATTGGAACAGTTGGAAAACCTGTTCTTTGCAAGCTCTTGGGCACAAAATTATGCAAAGAACAATTTTTCCAACTATTTAGTTGGCCTAATAAAATCTCACATTTACCCAAAGCACCTTGTTTGCTTTTTTACAAGCAAGCAGCGTATATGGTACCTATGTGAGAGTTTTATTTCCACTCTGGTTTTAGATGCAGGCTTTTTTTTTTTTTCTTTTTTAGAAGAAATTTGGTTATAAGAAGTGTGTCTTAGAGTTGAAATAATACAATAGGTCTCCTCCGTGCTGAATGTTAATAGCTAGGTGGTGCAAACATTGGGTGGTAGATGGCCCTGGTAGGGGGTCTAAGGAAAGCTGTGTTTATCTTCACAAGCTGACCTCTGCATTGTTGTCTGCTTGAGCTGATGAGAATTAAATGTCCTGGCACACTCCTTGATATGGCTACTTCTGAAATGTCTTCAGGGGCTGAGAAGATGAGTTCATTTGTGGTGACTGTATGTGCATGCATGCATGTGTGCACAAACAAATTGCACCAACCCTGCCCTTTGCTTTTACTTTGCATTTAGGTAAGGAACACCTGAATGCTTTCTGCTTGCCGGGGCCCAAAGAAAAAGAAGATTGAGAGTGCGGTGTGCAAATACTGTGTGGTCCTATACGGTTGCAGATGATGTAGGCTTCTGATCAATCCAAAATAGTTTATTTATAAACCTCATCAGTGCTGCATTTGAAATGCTGATATTTAGCAGAAGTACTTTTCAAATGCAGGGCTAAAAAAGGACTTCTGCTAAATATTGGCATTTTTAGCCCTGCGATATTTAGCAGAAGTACTTTTTTAGCCCTACTGGTTTTATAAGCACTTCTTGTTTCCGTATGAGCGTCTAGACTGGCAAGATGTTTCCCGCTTGTTTGGTCTTGTTCCTAAATACAAAAGCAATTATATCATGCCTTGTCAATAAGCCACTCCTTGCAACGGTTGGGCAGCAGGTGCTTTTCCCAGGTCTCATCTCCCTGCTGGGTAAACAGGGTGACAGCCTGTGAAACCAAAGCTAAAATCCTCCTTGAGCATGTCCTTTGGGGTGCTGCTGTTGGAGATGGGGGTGTGGGGTGTAGCCCTGTTGGTCTAAGGACATAGGCAGAAAAGGGTCTTTGGGTAAATCTGATATCTTTTATTAGACAAACTCAAATAGTTGGAAAAATTGGCATTTTAACACAGCGAGACTGTTTAGTCTCATGTAATATATTTCCATGAGATGATGCTGTACATGAAGAAAGGACTGTATAACCAGCTAACCCATCTTTGCGTGACTGCTGTGAGGCCAGCTTGCTGTTGGGCTAGCCCTGGGGCAGATGGGAAGGGAGCTTATCTCCGAGAGCTGCAGTCTTTCTCCTCTCACGTCCCTCCAGGCCCGTACCTGGCCCTGCCAGACCCGACAATGTAATTGGTATATGCTTTCTGCTTCCTCTTCCTGCTTGTCTGGTGAGCTGGGATGGGGAATCGGTGCAGGGGTATAAAGGGGCATCTTGCGGTCTGTCTGGCTACACAAGCCAGACCACAGCCCAGTCTTAAGATGCTCTTCCTGCGGTTAACCTCTGGAGCATGTAGATGGTACCGATGCCTTCTTTGTAGAGCTGAAGATATCCAAGTATGCTCTGTAACAGAGGGACTCAGGTTTGTCTAAAGAGCTTTATCAACGTGTATTGGAAAGCAATTTTCCTGTCTCAAGTGTGCCCCTTCCAGTGTGAATCTGTTGGGGGAACATTGAACGGTCCATGAAATCCTATGCAGCTTTCCACATTGGTGCCCTGTTCACTGCACAGGACCAGGGAGTTCATGCTCCTGCTTGCGATGTAACCATCACACACCTTTAAAACGCCTGATTTGGTAGGTAAAGATTCGGTGAGCTCTCAGGTCTCTTTTGATTAGTCATTTTCTGATGACATGATTATAAGCAGCTATCCAATCTTTACTTGGGAGACCTAACTGAAATGTTTTGCTACAAGATGTCTGAAGTGAGGGGTAAAGTTACTGTAGTTTTTTTCTGGCTTTACACAAAAGGCATTCGTTTTAGTCTCTCCTCTTCGCAAGCAACGTTTATAAAGCGCACCCTTATCATTAGTTCGCTAAATGAGCTGATACTGCTGTTCAAAACCAGATCCGTCATGTCCTGCTGGCGTGCCTTGAAGTTTCCTACTCCATGTTGACTCAAGCAGGGAGATTTGTTATGTTAAATTTCTTTGGAAGAAAACCTGAGATCTTTAGGACTTTCACTCTGTCATCATTAGCAGTCATGTCTCACCCTATTACCTGCATTAAGGAAGGATGGAAAGTTGCACTGTATAACATACTCTGTGCAACTCAATTGTAAATAGGGCAAGTTTGCTCTGAAGACCTGGCTTAGTAATAAATGGTGCTATGCTTGGGCATCTGCTGGGAAAAGTGGAGACGACCGCCCTGTTTACTAAGCAGCTCCAGTTTTGCTGCTTGCAGGTTTAAGTAGTTCATCTTAGTCCTACAAATTAGGATTTACTCCAAGGGAAGTCACCTGTAGGGAGACTCCTAGCTCCCCAGATGGGAGACCGTCGTTGGCAGTGTAAATCATGGCTGAAGTGACCTCTGCCACTCGTTTCGGAGGTAGAAGATGTGCTTGCAGGTTGCGTGATGAATCTGGCTGGTGGAGTAACTGAGGTCAAAACTATCCCGTCTGTTCACGTGGAAAACCCAGTCCGTCCTGTTTGAACCCAATCTCTTCAGCTCCAGCTGGATTCTTTTTCTTTGGGAAATCCAGCTTCTTTTGTTGCTCAGTGATTTTTTTTTTTTTTGAAAGTGGCAGCTGAATTACTGTCTCGGTTCACAGAGGAATGCCTTTAATGTGTCACGCTACCACGTCACTTTAATCAGGCACGTACTCTGACCTTTGTGAGGGACGAGCTATGGACAGGCCAATAAAGCTGAAAGCTGATATGGCAGTAGTAGCGCTGCCATAATCGCCGCTTTCTTTCTGTCCTGTTCTCTCTACTGGCCGTACGCTGCTGCAGGGCTGCTTTGTCCATTTGCTCTTTCCTTCTTGGCTTTGTCTGCCTTTAAAATTTTTGCAGCTTAATATCAATGCTCATGCAGATGTGACCTTAATTAACAGTGCCCCCAGTTTGCTAGGGCAGAGGTTTGGACTATACACTGTTGCACCTCTATTCAGTGCCTCAAGGCAATTCTCTTCTGTTTTACCAAGTCCTTGAAAAACCTAACACACGGCTCCTTTTCCTTCTCACTACTTTGCTGCGTACTGCACCTTTATTTTAAGATTAAGGTAACAGTTGTCAGGGCTTGAGCAGGGTGATGCGTAAATGCCTGGAAGGGGGATGAGGATTTAGCACTGAAACTCATAAACAGTCTTGAGAGACTTTCATTAAAAGTCCGTAGGCTTTCTGGTGGCTTTCACACAGACGTATTATTCGTGTGTCTGACCAGCTGCCTGTGACAACCTGAGGCAAGCAGTTTGAATTCAAACAGTCTGGCAACAAAAAAAATCTCCTGTATACGGTGTGGATGTTGTGCCTGAGTATTCGTAGCCCCGAACGCCTAAAGCAACGGGCTTGTCAATGGTGGGCATTGAAAAATTTGTTTGCTGCCACTACAACTTTGGGCGCTTGGTGCCCAAAATGAACGAGGGTGACTGAACCCAAATGCGCATTGTTTTTAAGCGAGGTGCCTGGGTTCGGTCGGGTGCAGGCTAAAGAGTAATGAGGTTGGCAGTGATGCTCTGTGATCTGGCGGGTGGGTTTGTATTGCAAGTCCGGTGTGAGCTTCCTGTCTGACATCCTAGGTGACGTGCAAACAGCTGACTTGTCTAGCTTTTTCACGTGAGAACTGTCATGAGACCTGTTTACTAAACTTTTAAGGAGAAGAAACATCGCCTCGTATTGCCAACGTGTCAGCCTCGCTCTGCAGTAAAAGTGCTGCTCAGCCTGCCCTTCCCGAGCTCGTCTGTACCGTTTTCATTTGGCAGGTGCGGTTGTTGAGAGTTGTGTTTTCTTCTTGGATGTCGAGTGGTTTGTAAGAAGCATCTGCTTCATTCATGTGCACAGCCTACTGAGCCCAAAGGGTCTAGCGTGCATCTGAGAGCTAGGACCTGGAGGAAAAGGGCAATCGCGTCACCTCCGAGAGGTTAGTCGAGGGGGCTAGGTCCGTGTTCTAGGAGCAGGACGCATGCACGATGTCCAGCGTAGGAGGGAAGGGAGCCCCTTGTTCCCGTCTGCTCAGGTGGAAGAAGTAACGGCAAGTGCCCTGATGTCAGACTGCTGAGCGTTCGCACTTGTGTTTGCCCAGCTTCCAAACTGAGCCTAAAAAGAAGGCCAAGCGAACTCAGTTGAAGCCGCAGGGCGCTCTGCCGGCCTTATTTTCTGTCTGCTGCTCGCAACTTGTGCCAGGGCGAGTTGGCAGAGAAGGCAGAGAATTTCTACCAAGCCCTGTGCTTGTGCAAGTCTGGGCCAGCGGCTAAGAGGAAGCAGCAGGATGTCAACAAATGCCATTCATTTTTTTTGTGTGTGTTAGTAACACAAATTGCAGTGGAGAGCCTGGATGAGAAATCAGCTTTGCGGCTGATGCTTAGGGGAGGAGCATGCTGACCCATTTGCCCAGTACAAAGTTTAGGGCCCAAGAATATGCTGCAGGGTTGTGCTCTGGAGCGAGGAGTCTTGGCTGACTCCGTGGGAGGTTGCAGGTGGTCCGAACGGTCTCGCTAGCAAGTGTGAGCAGCTTCTGTTCACGTTGGCTCTGAGACCTGAAGACCATGAATGCCAGCAGTGTCAATGCATGATACCCTGCGTGTTCTCTCCTGAGTGGGATCTTGCACCACCCCGCTCACCATCGGATGAGCGCCTCGGATCGATGTAGTTTGGGTTTCCAGCCTCGGGTCCCGAAAGCCCCAGTGACCAGCTCCGAAAGAGCTTGCTCCCCTCCCCTCCTCCCTGTTTGCATTAAGACAACTGTCCGTCGCCTCTGGGGGAACTAGTCAACCAGAGGCCTGAGTCCCCAGATAAGAGCAGATATGGTAGTGACTGAACACGGGGCTTTTATGTCACTCCAAGTCCATTTAAAAACAAATCTCATTCCAGCACGGTCTGTAGCAAACGGCACCTTGCTTCAGATCTGAGGGCGGGTTTGCTGGGGGTGATGGTAAGTCATAAATGAGATTTTTGTGTGCAGGATTACACTTGTATTGTGGTGCCAGAGCATATCAAGAGCAGCAGTTCCTCGAGAAATGCCAGTCAAGAGGCTGAGCAGTGGTGATGCAGCTTAGGAGTCTCAGTCTCTGAACTTTATGATACCTAAACCATACTCCAGTGTAGGTGAGAGAGTCTTTCTCGGCTGGGAGATGTGGAGGAAAAACAGCCAGTCTGTACAGCTGAACAAGCAGTGTTTATTACCTGTACGCAGAGTGGAAATCTGGATTTTGAGGACCAGCCCATCTCCAGGACCTCTGCGTCTAATGAAGGATGACGGGTCTTATGCACGTGGCATGAAGGTCTTTGCCTTTCCCACCCCTATAAACAGATCAAGGGCAGGTCAGGGTCTGGTAGGACTGGGTCCCTATGAGGCATTTCTGGCAGTGTGCTGGTGTAGCTCTCGTCTCAGGGCATCCTCCAGCTAGCTCGGGTCTGTGCTTGTATGGCAGCCTTGTGTGACCATTAGCTGCGTGCACCGGTGATGGGCCCCAGCCCTCCTGGCAGGAGAAGCAGAGGATGATTTGGAGGTGATGGTGGTACCGCTTAGTTGCTTTCTGAAGCCGTCTTCCACTCCAAATCCCAGTGTCCCATGTCTCCTCGTGCTTTGTGTCCGAGCCGGAGGCAAGCGAGCACGGATGCCTTTTGCTGTAATTTCATCTAAAGAGTCAGAGGAAAAACAGCCGGATTCTCCATCTTGTTCTAGTCCAGGGATCCTCAACCGGGGGCCTGTGGCACCTGGGGGCCCCTTGAGATCCTTTCAGGGGTGCCCCCGGGCTGTCACTGCGAGGTGTGCGAACATGATTCACAAGATAAACTGTGTTTTCAAACAGGAATTGCATTGTATCGGTGGCTTTCTGCCCTGCTGAGCTCTTTGTAACAGAATTGTTCTATTAGTTTTCACCCCTTTTTTGTGACTACAGAAAAATCAACTGATGTTTTCTGAGGGAGGCCTCCAGTCTTAAAATCTGAGAACCGGTGGCCTGTCAGTCTAGTGGACCAGCACCTTGCAGTGTAGGTGTGAAAGTGGTGTGTATAATGGAAAATTTAGGCTCTGCAGAGGAAAATGACTTTTTCTTCTGAACTTTCCATTTCTTCCTGGTCCTGGGGATGGCTGCTGGGATAGTTCAGTGGTGAAAAGCTTGGAACCACGTAGGAGACCTAGCCTATAAATAATCTTGATTGCTGATCGTACCCTGGACCTCTGCTTCCCGCTGTCCTAGCAGCTGTATGCCCTTTTCGTTATTTCTGGTAACCTAAGAACATCCTGTCTCACTTTCTCCCTTCGTTCTCCATACCCTGTGTACTGGGAATGCCTTGCAAATACCACCCCGGGCAGGCACTGCGATGCTTTCTCGTTACCCTCTCGCTTTTAAATACTTACTTGAAATGGCAAGGCCTGCGCAGGGTTGTTTCTGAGGGTGTTAATTTTCAGGGACGTGCACTGCTGAGTAGGTAGGCTTTGAGTCTGGGTCTGCTTTTAGAAAGCCATTAAAGCTGCAGGCGTTTCCCCCATGGACGGCTGCTCCTGCATCCGCTTCAGCATTTGCATGAGGTCAAGTGGCTGGGTAGGGGCAGATGCAAGGCCTCAGTATTATCAAAGAGACTTTCAAGTTCCATAGATGCAAGGAAATATAAGGGAGATCATAGCTTTCTTTCCCTCCTAAGCACCTCCTTTAGCATGTCAGACCAAAAAATAAGCCAGGAGCTTAGTTTAGCAGCTGGTCTCTAAGCCTCTAATAAAATCCCTCTTCAGTGTTCGTTGTCTCACCTGTTGACAAGCTGCCTCAAGACCCATCTATAACCCCTTATGTCATGCAAAGAAGAGCTGCTGTTGGGCTGGACTTTGTCGTGCCCATAACTTGGGTAAGTACATTTTTCTTCCCAGTGTCAGCTTTTTAACTGATTTTCCCCCCTCCCCCCTCTCCCTCCCCCACTTACATTGATGCAACAGAAAAGACTTTAGGGAGTATTTGGCCTTGGTAGTTCTTCCAGCCAGTCATTGAAGAGGTGGAATCTAGTTGTGCATTCAGACACTAAAGATGAGAGAGGCATTAATTGCTCATAGGTTATTTTTCCTGAGGGGCTAATTATGACATTGATCTGTTCTTGGAAATGACTAAATTAGCTTTTTAGTTGTTCTCTGTAGGCACGTCCGTGTTTTTCACAGATGGATTCCCAGTGTTGCGAAGATGCAGGCAACAAGGTGTTTCCCAGGGAGGTCAGGGAAGCATAGGGAGCTTCAGCCTCTGTTTTTAGGGCTGTAACTGTTCATGGTTCAGTGTAAACACCCTGATCTCGTATCTGAGGGCGGATCAAAGTTGGGCTGTTCCAGGTCACAGGATAACAGGCACACCCATGCAGGGACCTTGTGGCACGCTCATCTGAGATGTGGGAGACATGGGTTCAGATTCTCGGCCTGGCTCAGACCTTGGGGGACTCGAACTTAGGGTTTTCTGTATTTCTGAGTGCTGTAACCACCAGCATCCTGGCTTGTTTTGGGGTCCTTGTGTCTCTTGTGAATCATAGAAAATGAGGGCTGGAAGACCTTGGGAGGTCACATCTCATCCAACCCCTGCTCAAAGCAGGACCAGCCCCAACTACATCATTCCAGCCAAGACTTTGTCTTCAGCACCTTCAAGGATGGAGACTGCACCACCTCTCTGGGTAAACTGTCCCAGTGCTTCACCACCCTCCTAGTGAGAGTTTTTCCTAATATCCAACCTCAACTTCCCTTGTTGCAGCTTGAGCCCATTGCTCCTTGTCCTGTCATCTGCCCCCACTGACACCAGCCCAGCGCCATCCTCTTTGCAGCCCCCCGGCAGGGAGGTGAAGGCTGCTATTCAATCCCCCTCGGTCTTCTCTTCTGCAGACTAAATCAGCCCACTTCCGTCAGCCTGTCCTCACCAGTCCTGTCCCCCAGCCCCACAACCATTTTCATTGCTCTCCTCTGGACTGTCTCCAGTGTGTCCACATCCTTTCTGCAGTGGGGGCCCACAGGTGGACACAGGACTCCAGATGTGGCCTCCCCAGTGCTGAATAGAGGGGAAGAACCACCGCCCTCCATGTGCTGGCACCGCTCCTACCGATGCACCCAGGATGCAGTTGGCCTTCTTGGTGACAAGGGCACATGTGCCAATAGACTTTTTATCCCAGTTCTCTCCTGGTTCTGTCTCGCCAGCCCTGTGCCAAGCCTGTTCCTGTGCTGACCTCCCTACGGTTGCTTACTTTGCTGATGCTGCTGGGTTTGTGGTGCCCTCGTTTTTAATTCCCTGGTGTGAAGAGTGGTGTGGCTGAATCCCAAACTGAGCCTGGCACTCAAATGCTCCCCTCTAGGAAGGGGTGTGTATGCCACAGGGGCCTAACTACACTCCCATCACCATTTCCTTGCTTGTGCAAAACAACTTTCCTCTAATTACATCTTAATGCCAGATGACTTAACCCTGTTGATGGAAAGTCTGACAGAGCCCTGACTGGTTACCCTGAATTACCTTCCCTGCAGCCCTTTGGGATTTGTGGCTGTGGATCTTCATACTTGATGCTGAAACGATAACGTTCTTTTAGAGATGCATAGCTGGAAGTAGTGTTGTCCTCTTGACACATTCCCACTCCCCAGTACAAAGGGGCTGAAATAGGATCACATGCTTCAAGCTGTCCTGGAAGCCAGGAAGGCCTTCCCTTCCCTTCCCTTCCTTTCCCGAAAGAAGTTTTTATATTCTAATCCTGTTAGCATTAGCAGGTATGCAGAGAGCTGCCATGAGCTCACACTAGAAGTGAGCTGATTATATCGGTTGCCTATTGGATTTGGCACCAACTTCAAAGAGAAATGACACTGTTGACTATTGGCCTTTTTTGGCTGTTGTGGCAAATTTTACTGATTGCAGATAAGTGTGCCTTCTGGCCAGGGCCCTGGATACCTGGGTTCCCTCTCTCCCTTGGGGCCAGGGCCCCCGCATGTCTGGGTTCCCATGGGAAATGGTGGGTTTCCCCTTGCAGGTGGGGAGCATTGTAGCCTGCAAGGGGTCCTGCTTGGGGCTGAGGGGAGCGGGATGCAGGGGGCCCACATGCATGTGCGCGGTTGCATGCGTGCACGTGGTCAGGCATACAGCTGGGTGGCATGGAGAGCAACTCCCTGCAGGTAAGTCTTTGGAGGGAAGGGGCATGAGGGGTTGCAGATTGAGACCATGACAGTGAGAGCAGGAGTGGGGCAGCACCTGGGGGCAGTGCATGAGACCCAGGCCCGGGGCAGGGAGCGGGAGGGAGCAGAGTGCAGAGCCCCAAGCCCACAGCGAGCAGTCCATATCTGCCCTTGCCTTGCACGCCTCCGTTCTGGTTAGAAATGTCCTCGTGCTTAAAAATGATGGTGGCAGCACTCGAACTAAAAGCTTGTTTGATGAGCTTCATTTCGGGCGGTCCCATCGCCATTTTTAGGTGCCAGGACTTTGGTACATGTGATGCAGGAGGCTGCTGGAGCATGCAAAAGGTTTATTTATGTCAGTATTTTAAAATGCCTTTCATTATTACTAAATGTCAGTTATCGGATCAGCATTGGCTGATACAGTTGGTTGATAATTGGCTATCAGTCAAGAAAATCTTTACTGGTGAATCCCTAGATCACACCAGCTGATCTGTATTTTATCCTAGCTTGGGTAGAAAAAAAGATTTGTATTTTAAAACACACAACTTTATGCATTTTTATTTCTATACTGCTCTTCCCAGCAGGGCAGCTTACAATAAGAGAACAGATGGATTTATAAAATAGGAGAACAAACAGGCAAACAAGGCACCTAGTGTATGAACGTCAAACAGGAACCTCCTAAACGATTTCCCAGTTTAGCTCAAGGTGTGGTTTGCTGTTTTGGGGTAACGGCATCTAGTTTGCTGTGAATGCAGTGCGGTCCCGCAAGGCTTTTAGTAGTTATGATTTGAAAAGCAATGTTTATAAAGTGAAAGCGAGCTGATAACACTTGTGAGTGAGCTGATCATACTTGTGGTTCCTTCCTATTAGGCGATGTACTTCCTTTGTTTCAAAAATACCCCCTTGGCAGCTTCCAGCAGCACGGCCGCGATTGCAAGGGAGATGACAAGGACAGTCCACGTGGTGCCTCCCAGCCATTCATTTTCTGCTACTGCACATGTGAATGACCTGGACTCGGGCACTTTGCCGGGTTATAGAAGTCGCCATGCATAGACAGCTAGGCTTTCATTTGTTACCTTTTTTTGGTGTTCGTTATTCATCGCTGCATTTCTTTCTGGTCCCTTGGCTTGTAGAGGGGATTTGTGCTGCTCTTAGGAGTTCTCAAAGTGCCCCATTGCTTGAGGTCAAAAGCTTGGAAATGGGTTCAGGGGTGTTTCCCACCTGGTACAGCGAAGTGTGACCAGCAGGACACGCTTGGGACGGAGCTTTGTGAACGTAAAGATCCAGGTGAGGAATCCCAGAGGCTTGCGGTGCAGGTTGAGGAAGGCAATCGGGGCCCTATCATGGACTCCGTATGGCCAAGGACTTTGGGTTGCATTGGCGACCAGAAGAACCCTTCCAGTCTCAGGCGGGGAAAGGCATTTCCAAATCTCTGGAAATCTGAGTCTGTGATTGACAGAGAGGTTGGCGCTCTCTACAGTCCAAAGGGGAAGGAAAGGAAGCAGAAACCGTGCAGCTGGGTGTGAGACATGGGGAGAGGATGGATTCTGTGACTACGCCCCGACTGGTTTTGCTGGTTGAAGGACTGAAAGCTGTAGCTGCCTGTGCACTCGGGGAACCCCTCCCTCGTACAGGTAATGACGGGGACAGTGTAGACGGAGCAGGGCTACGTGTCGGCTTTGAGCCAAGGCTGTAGGGAGGGGGTGTCCCCGGGTAAGGAGCCAGAACAAGCTGCTGCCACTTCTCGCTCAGCATTCCTTCATCCTCTTCCTCCACGCAGGGCAATAATAAATTCACGTTTTCCCTTAAAAGCTGACACATCCTTGCGCCTATGTGACAAAATCTGAATCGTAGAGAAGGGCTGGAAGGACCTCGAAAGATCAAGTCCAACCCCCCTGCTCTGGGCAGGAATACTGGTGGAGTCTAGGTCCTTTCAAAAAGGAGTTAATTCAACCCAAAACCATAACCTCTTACTCTCTGATATTGACTCCGGGCCATCTAATGATATGGGTGTAATGTTTTCATACATTTAATGCTTGCAGACAACTTTCATCTCTAGAGTGTCTCCAAACAGGCACGAGACTTGCAGTGTTTGAAATCGGTACACGTGAGCAGTTAGGTTTATTTGGCACCAGCCGTATTTTTCCAAATAATGCCTTCCTCTTGAATTCAGAGACTGACATTTGTAAAGTTTCATTTTTAATTTGTTCAGAAAGCATCAGCCCCCGCTGCTGCCAGATACCTTGCCCTGTAAAGCATCATCAAAACATTGGCAGTCTCACACTCCTCTTGACACCCCCTTTCAACAAGGCTGTGTTAAACTCGGTGGAGGTAGAAACGGAGTTGTTTGCTCTCCATATGCGTGCTTTGCTTGGCACAAATTGCATAAACACAGGGGAGACCCAGTAAACGGGATTAGCACGCACGGTTTCAATGCTAGAACAACGGAAAATCATCTTGGATTGGGTGTAGTTGTTGCTGCGTCGTGGGGGCATGTTTTAATTATGGCATGAGAAGCTGGATTGCCTGTTTTTCGTGGAACCAGCTTGATCCCTTGCAGCCCTGAACTAAACCAGCAAATCCTGTTTACAGACCAAGTGGGATGAAAACATTATTTTGCAACTTCCTGTTTTGGTGTTTTCCCTTTGAGTTTAATTATGGTGTGCTGCACTGATTTGGGGAAGGGGAGGGAGGGAATTCTGCAATTATAGGTTTCAAGTTGTGGGCAGAAAGGAGAAAACAGACATTGTTGTGTTGATTACAGGCTTAGCCTGCTCTTTAATCCTTGCCATTACTTCCGAGGGCTTTGGTACTAAATCATCTCCTGCTGTAACAGGTACCTGCGAGATCTTATGGTTGTTTTCAGTTAAAATGTGCAAATGCTCTTTCAAGCACATGCTATGCGGTTCTGTACCTTGTTTCAACACAGAACCAGTAGCAAAAATGGGAGAGCAATAGTCTGGCACACCAGAAGTCTTCGTATTTTCTGCTGTGTGCGTCTTCTGAGAGATGCTGCTAACAAAGACCCCAATGCAGCTTTAGTGTGCATCTGCTCTGAATGAAAGGCACAGACAAAAAGTCAATTTATGCAAAACCTGAACTGGTCTCTGCTGGTTTCACACTTGGAACGAAGGCAGGAGGTGATCCTCCGTGTTCGTGATGAAGGCAGGGTGTTCCCAGCATCTGACAAATAGGCTGCTGCCTACACAAGTGTATGCCTTTCTGAATGAATCGGTCTCCAAGGTGCTGCCCTGCCCTGACTTCAGACTAACATAGCTAACTATCTCTGTGCACAGATGCAATGTTTCCAAAGCTACCAAGAACATTAACAGGAATTTTACTTGGTGATTAGTCAGTATGTATAGAGATATTTTAATCTCATAATAAGATTTTCCCCCCTCCCCTTCCCCAAGTTAAAATTTGCTGGTGGTTCCTTTTTTAAGAACTTCTGTTTTTATATATTTAACCAAATCCAACTGTGAAAAGTCAAGTCATTTAATTGTTTTTGGTCCAATCTAATTAAAGCCTCCTTTGTACACTCGCATTGATTTATATTGTTTTTTTGGGGGGGTTGGGGTTTTTTTTAATAGAGAAAATGTCAGGCCCTGGCATAATATGGCATTGTTTGGAAAATATTTAGACATCAGCAGAGATGTTTTAGCTGCATGAAAGGATCAGACATGCTGGACTGGAAAGCCTGGATTTTATCTTAACAACTGATTCATAACAGTCTCGTTTAGCTCAATCTCTTTGTGGTGGGGTGGCATTTTGAACTCGTTAGATATGCTTTTAAAGCTCCTCACGAGGTAAGCATGGACGTACCTTTCTAGCGCTACCTTTGCCTCTTTTTGGTGGGGGGGAAAGCAAAATGATTGACCACTCTCTCCAGGTTGGATGATCATACAGCGACGTATCCTGTGAGCGGGCCAGAGCACTTCTTTCCTTGTGACCTGAGTCTTTTGCAGGGCCCTTGGACTGGGATGCTTCAGAGCAGTGGGTGGGAGAAGGAGGAAAAAATAAACCATGCCTGGCCCTGGACCTACTGTTTTTTAGTCTTTAATTTGTGGCATACTTATATGTTGCTCTAGAGAGGTGCATCCGTCTGTATGGGACGCACAGGGCTCCATCCTTGCGTTACTTCTGTTTGTAAGTATAAAGTCGGTTGGGAATCGGCCCGAAGATCTCTCTGAGCGTGCGTGGACAGCTGATGCCGAACTGTTCTCTGCTTCAAAGGAATTCGTGGCCTTGCTAGACCCCGTGCCTCCAGCACAATGACCATCAACCTTTTTAGACTTGGAGGCACCCCTTGGAAAACACCAGCTCTTGGGTTTCTCAAGTCTGGTTGAGAATCGCTGCTCTGGGAAGATGGGAGCTTTGTTCCATGTGACTGGGCGCGCGTAAGTGGTGATGGTGGGAAACTGTTGAACATCAGTGCAAGCTGTCAGCAGCCATAGCCTGCTTGACCATGCAGCACAGCAAGCGTTGGGAGCTCTTACCTTCAGAGGCTTTTTTAAACCAAGCTTTTGTTATTTTTGGCATCTCTGACCTCTCCTCCTGAAAGCCCTTGAGCAGGCCCAGGAAAATCCCTTGATGTAGCTCTTGTGGCCAATGCTCAAGCCCTGTTGGACATGGCTCATGGCCGTCCCATGCTCCAGAGGCTCTCAGCGTAGTAGTTACTCATCCCAGGAAGCTACAAGTTGCTGCATGTCCTTCCCTTGCCAGTGAAGAGTCTAGAGCGGCGATTCTCAACCACGGTGCTGCGGCTGGTTTGTTGGACTCTTAACAGGCTGCACCGTGAGTGCTTCTGCTCTGTGCAAGCCTCTGTGGTGCCTTGAGATCCTTTCAGTGGTGTCAGGGTTGCAAACATTCATGTGATAAACCCAGAGATTTCAAATGGGAATCTGTTGCATCAAAAATATTCTGGCCTGTTGGGTCTTTCCGGGTTCTTTGCAACAGAAGAGTTGCTCTAGTATTTTCCGGTAGTCAGAAAGAGAGAAAACGAAGGGATGCCTCACGTCTAGAAAGGTTGAGAACCACTGGTACTCTTCAGTTGTCACAGCATGTCCTGGGGCTTCCTGCAAGAGCCTCATCACTCCTGCTTTGCACCTGGGAGGGCAGAGGTGCACGTGTGTGGGGGGCAGGGGGAGTCAGTAGATTGACTGACTGATGCAGAAACTAGCACCATTTTATAGAAATATGGATGACAGGAAAGGCCATGCTTATGCGAACAAATCACTTTAGTCCTGCTGGCTGCCCTGGGGCTGCTTGTGCTGTGTGCCAGTCATTCAGCTCTCAAACATGCCCCTAGTCTGTCCGCACTGTTCAGGGATTGTACTTTATCGGGGATGGTAAAGGAGTGTGTGGATCTTGCAACAGGGTAGGTGAGTTGCTTTGAGCAGCAGTTCAATGAATGCTCCCTCCTTCTGCATGGTTAATCAGTTGACCTGACTGATTATTGGGTAATTGCCGAACTTTCACGCTTATCCATTATTTGTTCCTGTGTTTCCGGCTGAAGTACTCGGAGAGCTGAGCAATGAAAGCTGGAGGTGACTTTTCCATGACTGCTGCAGTATCATTTTACTAGTTGGCTGCTTGACAGCGCAGCATTGGAAATGAAATCTGCATCCCTTCCAGGGGGTGTTTTGCTTCTGCAAGGCATTTGCAGAGTGGATTATCGCACAATGGCATCGCTGATGGGCGCTGATTGTGCTTGCGGGCTGCATCTGATATAGTGGATATTGTGGATATCCGCTGCTGTGACTTCGGGGTGCTTGTGTGTATTGTACAGTCCCAAGACTTGTGCACAAAACTTTCAAGACCGCCTTCCAGGTGCCAGGGACCCGGCAGCAGAGCTGCGTTATGGGCAGATAACGTTGAGTCGACTTCCAAGACTTCTTAAAGAAGTGGGGTTTTTTGATTCTCGACTTTCCAATTTGGTTGTTTCACCCACTTCAGGAAATATTTGCTCTGCATTAATTGAACGTTGACAGTATTCTCCTCCAAGTAGACACCCCCTGTACGTTTGGCAGCTTAGCAGCTCTGGACTTTTGCACTGTTGTCATGTTTGAGAGGCCTTCCAAACCCATTTAGTGCTATGATTTTTAAGTCTGTTTGTACTTAAAGAATCAGCAGCAACATCCAGGCTCATACAGATTACTTGGCCTTTCTCTCATATTTTTCCCCTAAAAGTTTTAACTGGTTTGTTCCTAGCAGAAGGGAGACAAATGCCTTATTTTACATAATTGCACAAAATGAGGGTTGGAAGGGCCTGTAGTGGTTACATGTAGTCTAACCCCCTGCTCCAAGCAGGACCAGCTCCAGCTACATCATCCCAGACAAGGCTTGGTCTACCTGGGTCTTCAAAACCTCCAAGAATGGAGACTGTACCACCTCTTTGGGGAGCCTGTCCCACTGCTTCACCACCCCCCGGTGAGAGTTTTTCCTAATATCCAACTCAACTTCCCTTGCTGCAACTTGAGCCCATTGCTCCTTGTCCTGTCATCTGCCCCCACTGAGACCAGTCCAGCTCCATCCTCTTTGCAGCCCCCCTGCAGGGAGGTGAAGGCTGCTACCAAATCCTCCCCTTGGTCTTCTCTTCTGCAGACTAAAGCAGCCCATTTCCCTGAGCCTCTCCTCAAGTCCTGTCCCCCAGCCCCCAACCACTTTCATTGTCCTCCACTGGACTCTCTCCAATGTGCCCACATCCTTTCTGTAGTGGGGGCCCACAGGTGGACACAGGACTCCAGATCTGGCCTCCCCAGTGCTGAATAGAGGGGAGAATCACTGCCCTTGACCTACCAATGCAGCCCAGGATGCCATTCGCCTTCTTGGCACCAAGGGCACACTGCTGGCTCCTGTTCAGCTTCTTGTCCCCTGTCACCCCCAGGTCCTTTTGTGCAGAGCTGCTGCCCAGCCCGTCACCCCCAGCCTGCACCGGTGCATGGGATTGCTCCCTCCTAAGTGCAGGACTTTGCACTCGTCCTTGTTGAACCTCCTGCGATGTTGGTTTTTTTTTTTTTTTTTTTTTTATTTTGGCCCAGTCCTCCAACTTGTCTAGGGAACTGAATCCTAGCCCTACCCTCCAGCATACCTACTACTCTTTCCAGCGTGGTGTCATCCGTGAACTGAGGGTGCACTCCATGCCATCTTCCAGGTCCTTGATGAAGATTGTGAACAAAACCAGCCCCATGACCACTCCCTGGGGCACTCCACTTGACACCAGCTGCCAACTAGATATTGAGTCAGTGACTGCGAGTGGGAGCTTACTTCACACAGAGCTTTTGTTTCCACCTACACCAGTTAACACGACTCTGGTGCAAATGCTTATTAAAATGCTGTGACGCAGATTTTGTTTTCCTAGCCCTGGAAATCTGAACATCCCTCCCCTGCCCCCAAACCACAAACAGCTCGGCTTTCTTAGCAAAACGTGAAGCACTGCATTGCTCTTCTGGTCCTCTCCCTCTTCTCTGATCTTTCAGCTCTGCAGGTTTATTCAAAGCTGCTTCATGGCTGATAAGACCTGTAGCCACTTCCTTTTTGGGTAATTTGCTGCTTAGGCTCTTTGACCCTAAATGGATGCAAGGTAGGAGCAGAGTTTTATGGGTCCCCAAGCAGTACGTGCAGGGCTGCCCTTGTGGGAACAGGGCTGTAAGAGGTTTTCGTCGGCCACTGGAAGAGAAGTCCAGGAGACCTGGACGAATGCTGGTATGTCAGCCCATGGAAATGGAGAAGAGCCAAAGCTTTGGCGGGGCTGGGTGAAACTGAATAGAGAAGCAGTCTGACTTTGAACAGGATATAGTCTTTAATTGGAGTCATATGGGTTGGCGCAAACAGAGCCAAGAGATGCAGCCAGCCAAGTATTTCTGTTGCTCCAGTGCTGGGGGGGAAGGGCTCTCTGGGACCATCTCTGAAATTTGTCTTGGAGAATCAGGCTCTTGATTTCCAGGCATTTATGGAAGTACTCTGTGGAGGGCATCCGCCTCCCCAGATCTTGTGGGACGTTGCACGTAACCCTGCTAAGTGATCTCTTGATCGGATAATGGACAAACACTGATTTCCTACAACTTTTTCCTTCCAAGGCTGCTATGTATTGGTTTTCGATATTGTAATCGCAATACTGTCTCTTCTAGGGGAGGGGGTGGTGGGAGGCATATGCTGTTATTCCTGGCTGTTCGGGGCTGGTACAGTAGAGCCAGTCGGCATCGCTTCTCCTGTTCTTTCCTACAAAGATTTGTAATCTCCATGCTTCTTCTGCTTTGGGCCCAAACCCTTTCTCTAGTCTTTAGTGTACTGATGAGCTATGCTATTGCCAGGCCACCAGTTTTTCCAATGCAACCTGTTCTGACCTTGTGCTTTTCAAACAGTCCTTTTTTCCAAATTTTACTTTTTTTTTTTTTTTTAAAACTTGGCACACTCAGGAAAAGCTTATGTTCCCCAAGTGCCATTTATAGCTGCTGGAGGTTGACTTGCTTCACAGTCATAAGACAGCTTTTGGGGTGACTTAGGCTGTATGTAATCACTTAACTTGTTGTGTGTTGCTTTTTTTTTTTTTTTTTTTTTTAAATTGGTATGGTTCTGTTGGGGAAACTCTGACGGCAAATAGCTCCTGGTATGTGGATTTTCAAGGAAAACATCTTGGTGTCATAAGGCAAGGGGCTATTTGTCAGAAAGCAAATAAGATCTATTTATTTATTCATACAATGAATATGCTGCTCTTCCCCCATAAAGGTTCAGGGTGGCATATGGGAAGAGAACAGAATAACTTGAAAGGGCAGAAATACTGTAATACTCCCAATGTTGTGAGATGGCTGCACTTTTGCAGGGCAGAGATTGCCTGCACACTGGCTCATTTGTATATGAGGGGGCAGGAGGCTTTGTAAAAACTGTTTTCCTGCCCCCCGATCCGTTTTGGAAGACTATGTTTGCAATCGTGCTGCGTGCGACAGTCTTGCAGGGCTTCTATTTTCCTTTGCACATGTTCATATCCCCAGCAGACAAAACAAGCAATAATCATAAGGTTGACCTAGTCCCCGAAATATGGCATTTAGGAGCTCTCTGTTTAAATTTAAAACGTGTGAAAGGGGACCCGGCCTCTTCGGTACCGTTAATCATTATGCTGTCTACTTAATGTTTTGACAACCTTGGTGGCTCTTCTCGTTTGACACGTTGGGAGACAGACTGGCAGCAGCCGTAAGCTGAAACCCGGTGGTGTTCAGAATGGGATTTGTTGTAAAAGGAAAATTTTTGAAGTGCCAAGGCGTGCGCTTTTCCTAAATTAAAAGCGGTTCCATTTTTGTTGAAATACAACCACGCATTCCACTTGCCGCACGGCCGCAACTTTGTCTGCCATCAGCTGACCCGAAAGCTGCTTTCGGTGTCGTGTGGTGGCGGGGCGAACTTGTCTCCTGCCAATATTTATAACATCCTATTTAACAGGACGGAGCATGACCCTCCTCTAGTGTCAGTCAAAAGTTAATTGGACTAATGTGTTCGTTCCTTGAAGGTGGATGCCTGTAGCTCTGAAAACCGTGGCTCTGCGGTGGTAATGTGTCATGCATACTTGTCTTATTTGCTAGCAATAAACCTAAAATATATGACTCGGAGGATAAGCACGCATGGAATGTATTATTAGCTATTCCTTTCTATCGCCCGGCTATCAAGTACTGGACAATCAGAAAATAGAACGGGGCTGATGGGAGACTGTCTACATATTGTTTACGGGGTATTTCAGACCTGGGTGGTATTTACTGCGAGTCTGAGTCACTGTGGTTGTCTGTGCTGCAGCAGGGGAGCTGCAAAACTAGACGCCGGGGGTAGGGCTTCCCTACGGGGACGGCCACGGTGACAGCCACAGTACAAAGTGGGACTGGAGGAAGAACTGCTCTGCCTGCCTCGGCTGTCTCTGCACCCTTGGAAAAAGGAGGGGAAACTCTTATCCAAAGAGTTATGAAGTCTGAAGAAGATCCTGAAGATGGAGAAAACGTCCTGGGGGAACCAAGCTAAGTGAAGGATGGAGCAGAATGAATGTCGAGCAGTAGACATAGCCGGTGTCCTCGAGCAGCCTGCTTTGAACTCCGGCTGGGCGCTTGCTTTGTGAGCTTCAGCAATTTTAAACTGAATGCAAGATAAATTATTTGCTGCTGGCAGCAAATTCTAGGATGAGCTGTTGGTTTTCCTGTGCTGCAAAAAACACAGTAGGTACCTTTTGTGTTTCATGTTACTGGGAGACTTTTTTTTTATAGCAGCTTTCTCATTATTCCACGTGTCCCTCATTTTCATCAGCCTTAATATTGTCTGCTTGTTGGGAATTTCCAGGCTAAAATTTTAAATGTGGAGCTGTTCTCTGAAGTGCTTAACAGGCACTTGGGTTACTGGACCATAATAAATTGACATAATGATTTCTAGAAAGAGATTATTAATAAACCTTCATATAAATTGTACTCTCTCTTACACTAATACTAAGCATTTTTACGCTAATTATCTTAATCTTGAAGATCTTAATTGTGGGTTTAACATAACAGACCTGTTTCATTTGAAAAAGGGCTTCCATTTTTTTTTAAAGGCCCTTGTTGCATTTTGAATTCATTCCTTCATGTTGAAGGTCAAGCCTGAAAATCTGACAGTCGAAAGCAGCTGTTTGCATACGGAGCGGTGCAAGTCTTGCATTGGATTGGACACGCTGAGTGCTTAAAGAAGTGGAGAGTATTTAGAAAGGAGAAAGTGCTGCTTGTCTACATGGTCCATATTTATATTCTGTGCAATTAAACTCTTAATAGCTCATCGCAGCTTCACAGAGCTGCGTGGAAAAAAACTGAGCATCGCACAGGGGGTCTAAGCAAAACAGCTTCCCTCTCCAGGAATTTATTTATTATTTATTTACATGGTTTTTTGGAGGAATGACACCAAAATGTGTTAATTGTCAGTGCAAGTAAGGGTAGATCTGAACCTTAGATTAACCAAAGTGTGTGTATGTGCACCTGTGATCTACTTGGGTTACAAGGTGTGAATCTACCCTGCCGGCCACTACTCTTTAGACTAACGGGGCTAACTTATAGCAACTAGGAGAGAAATTCCAACACAGTGGCTTTTTACAAGCAAACAAAAGCCAGGGTGCAGATGCATCGATCTCCCTGCATATTGGTTACTTAAGGTACCAGCCATAATGGCTCGGTTATTTTTACCAAGTGTCCTACTAGGTATCCGTTGCTTACTGTTGCATTACAGCAGACGAGAGAGGCTCTGGTCATGCTCACGGCTCCACTGTGCACCTTCCATGGTGCAAATTCAGATTCCTGCTCCAAACCTGCAGAGAAGACCTTGTAACTGCCCGTTGGTCTTACTACTTTACTGAGTGACTAGAGACGGATGTCTTGCTGCGTGATTCCCTAGACCTGCCTGGTTTGAATATGCCCAAAAGCCTCTCATGTTCCTTAATTCAATCTACCCCCTACCCCCATGCTGGGAACACTTGATTTTTTTTTTTTCTTTTGAACCCCTATTTTTGAAGCGGATACATTTATATGGATTTCAGCCTTATTTTCCTCTGTCTTGTTACCTTTTCTCTGCATGCTTGTAAAGTCTCAATGTCTTCTGTTATTTAATGTGCTTCAGAATTTAAAGCTGCCACAAAAAAAACAAGGAAAGTTGCCTGCGGCATGCAACTCCAGCGTTTCATGAATGTCAAGTTTGCAGTATTTGAAGTGAGAAAGTGGCTTGTAGGGGTCTGGGGGTGGGGAGTGTCTCGCTCCTCTGCTTCGGGAATTCAGTAATTGGCTAAAGATTGACTTTGCATGATCATCATCTTGCTGAAAGAAAAAGTTTCCAAACTAGCATTCAGTGAGTTGGTGCAGCTGGAAATAGCAGTGGTACTGTTTTAATGACTTTTGTAGAGAAGCTGGTCTCTGTGTAGCTCAGCGTGCTGCTATCATTCCTTCATAAGCCTTCTTCTTTGGCCACCGGTCTTGCTAATAGGAATGGATCAGTCTGAAACGCTACATAAAAACTTTTAAGCTCGGAGTAAGTTCCCTTTTTTTCCCCCCCTGCAAAGTGTAAGGCGGCTCAAGTGGCTTCGACCAGGAGATCCAAAAACTGGGTTGCTAATGTGGGTGGATTTGTCAAGTTTCTTGGGTGACAAGCTACGTGGAAACATCAAAGGTGCATACACATGTCTGCGGGACCAAATCTACAATCACACGGCTTGCTTTTAAGGTGTTTGGCTGTAGATGGGGTCCCCACTTGCACACGCATTCGCCGGTGCTGGATCCAAGCTGCAGTGGATGGTGGGGGGCATGGCCTATTGGGAGGGTTTTGGCCGGGGCGGATCGGAGGACTAACAATAGCTTGGTTGGGGGGTGGGGGTATAGGAAAAGCACAGCCTGGGTGCTAGGGTTGGGGCAAGTGGCCTGGCTCCTCCAGCCCTGGGGCTGCTCATCAAATGTGTGTACACATTTGGTTATGTTGGGCTTGGTGTAGCCCAATCAGTGTAGCGCACCTCCTTAGGTGAACTAAGTAGGCTGGCTGGTTCTGCCCAATCTAAATTCCCCAAATGTATGTGCAGTTCAGCACTTGGGTCCACCTAACCCTAGTTAGTTTGATATAAGTGTACCACCAGCAGCCACCCCAGATGCTTTATTCTCCTGGCATTGAGGGGAACGGGTACGGTTTTCTCATGATCGGTCTAGCCTCGATACTCTGTAGGAAACTTGCAGTGGTTGATCTTGAGATGTCAGCTCCCTCATTCTCATTTTTCTCAAAACAGGGCTAAGCTTTGAAGACTGCACAAAGATGACTAGAATTTCTATCCTAATGGCAGCTAGCAGCCCTGGAAAGCCGTCTTCTCTTGTTCATTCACTGCCAGCAGGGGGTTTTCATGTTAGACTGGGAAAAAGGTACCTAGCTAGTTCCGTTCTGGTCCAGCTAACTTTAAGGGGCCGCGTTCAAGGAGTATTGTTAGGAGTTGTAACTTGGATGGGATTTTTGCACTGAAATAAGTGGGTGTTTGGAAAGGTATAAGCAACATTGACACTAGCGTGCATCGGTTAGGTTAGATATCAGGAGGTGCTACGTCATGGTCACGGTCCCAGCGGCTAGGGTCTGGAACCAACTCCCAAGAGAAGTGGTGCAGGCTCCTACCCTGGGAGTGTTTAAGAGGAGGCTGGATGAACAGCTTGCTGGGGTCGTTTGATCCCAGTACTCTTTCCTGCCATGGCAGGGGGTCGGACTAGATGATCCACTCAGGTCCCTTCCGACCCTAGAAACTATAGCTATATTATACGCTGCCCAAGAAGGGGCCTAGCCACAAGGTGCTGTAACCGAAAGCTGACCATTCCACAGGTACGTTGGAATTACGCATTCCCTGTAGTCCATGCTGGTGCCCGTTCTCCTCTGTAGGGCCTGAGTGCTGGCAGCCACAGCCCAGCCTGCCTTTCCTAGGACCCGCCTGAGTTTCAGCCTAAGTCCCAGTGTCCCCAAAGAGCCCCTGAAATGGGCCTGAATTAGAAACATTGGTCCCAAATTTATGGCCCCCCCTTGCAAACGGGTAGCTGGCAGCACTTATGCAGCTGGGGAAACTGAGGCATGGCAATTGAGTGACTTGGCCATGGCTGCTCAAGACCCCCGTAGAAGAGGAAGGAGCAGAACCCACTTGCCTGGCCCCTTGGCCACCTCATGGTGTGTGGCTGTGCCGCTTGCCCCACAAGCCCCTGCCTATCCTTGACTGGGGTCTGGGGCTCAGGAAGAGAGACATGAAGGGCACCAGATCCTTGGAACTCTTTTTGAGGGGGGCAGCAGGATGGATTTCAGGGACTTTATCTTGGTCCTGACCTGGAGTCAGCCCCACTGGCCACACTCTGCATCGTGGTCCTCTCATTAATGGCCTGATCATGCTGGTTTCCTTTAATTCCCTTTTCTCTAGTTGCAGTAGTCCTCTCCTTCCTATATTGCAGTGAGGTCCAGCACCTCATCACTGCTCCAATTAGAAGCCCGTCTGCCAGGGTCCAGGATGGACAGCTTTAGACTCATTCTGGCTGAGCTGGAGGTCATGGGAGAAAAAGCTTGGGCTGGCTAGCTGGTACATGCTCTGCACCGTGTTTGCACTAGTTTGCCCCCCTGGGGTTGGAAGATCACACTCCTGGGACAGAAGAGGGGTTGACTTGGTGCCAGAACCACCACCTGGGCAATAGAGTTCAGGGTGGGGAGGGGCCATGTGCATCCTGGGATACTGGAAGTCTTCAATTTAGGCAGAATAGTTGCCTGTAGTAGCCACACCTTAATGGAAGAGAAGCAAAATTAGGTGGACTAGAGATGATCCTGCTCTGGAGTGGCATAACCTTAAGCCACTTAAAATGTATCAACCCCTGGACTAGCTGGATGTTAAGAGCTCCGGAAGCCCCATGTAACAAAGCCCTTGGTTCCTGCTCTTGCAAAACTGCTTTCTTTGATCCTCTGATCTGTTGCCCACTTGTTTGTCATTTTGCCATTGAACAATCCCCATCCTTTTTTTTTTTTCACTATTTAAAAGCCTTGTGTTAATGTCACAAATTTAATTGCAATACTGAAGCAGGAACCCATTGCACTTGGAGGTTAAGCTGTCTGGAAACATGAAATTGTATTTTTTTTTATTGAAAAAAAAAAGAGGGAGAAATCATAGCTAAGGACGGCTTGTTCTGCTCCTGTTTGACCGTTGGCAAAAGAAATGAAAGGGAGGGCAGCACTGACAGCATGCATCTTGATTGCGTTAGATGCTTTGAAAATTTCTAAGCCCTTTACATGGATGATCTTGCTAACATTTGTTGCACGCTACTGTAACACTTAATGTAAAGAGTGGCAGTATCTTCCACATCAGTAAAGCAAACTCATTTTAAGAGCTTGTATTCTCCAGAAAGATATGCTTGCATGTCAGCATCAGAAGCAAGTGCACCGGGGTCAGTTGTTTGAGGCAGAGGCTTGGCGCGCAGTTTTTTTCAGAGATAGAACTGGTCTGATATCCTGAGACTTGGCATGGATGTTAGCTACTCTTATCTGAAGCTACAGGAGCTGGCATAAGTACCACTTAACTTGTATCACGGAGCTGCCGAAGGGCGCTGGATGACACTTCTGTATCCTAAATAGTTGCTTTCCGAGTCAAACGTTCACTTCCCAGGCCTTGGTTCTCCAGCCAATTTAATAGTTATTGTGAAGACATTTTGCTGAAAGGTTTGATCTCTTGCGCAAGTAGAACATGGTGTGCTGGCTGGCAAGGGGCAGAATAAGCGTTTCTGCGGTTCGTCTCCTGTCCTACATCTGTTTCTGTCTAGTGCAGGAATGCACTAGATAACGTGACTAACGCATCGTTGTACGTGGCTGATCTCTCCTCCACTCTTCAGCTGGAGAATTGTGCATCCACAGCTGCATTTTGCATAAGCTTGTTTAAAAAAAAAAAAGTGTGTGGTGTGTGTATGTGGGCACATGTAACACACACACATGCTGAATATATACTGGACAGTGGAGGTTTCCAGCTTGAGTTGTGATTTTATTGAAAGCATTTTGCCTGGGAATTGAAACCTAGACTGTGCCTAGCTTTTTCCTGGGGCAGCCGAGAGAGGTTCAGGTTCTGCAGTCACCTCATGCATGCATTCCTTTTTTTTTTTTTCTCTCAATCCTTTCTTTTTACAGCTGAATACAGACTGGAACAAATATGACGATCGGTTGATGAAAGCAGCTGAAAGGGGAGATGTGGAGAAAGTGTCGTCGATCCTTGCCAAAAAGGGAGTCAATCCCACTAAACTGGATGTGGAAGGGAGGTCTGCGTAAGTAGCTCCCAGGAATCTACGGGGAGGTTGTCTTGGTCCCATCTTTACCCCTCTCTGCACAGGGTGTTCTCATAAATTCCCACCATGCTGGAAACCCTTCTCATTAAAACAGGAGATTTTAAACCAAAGAAGGAGATGTTAAACCAAATATGCAAATGGCATATTTTTCTACAGGAAGGCCCAACTGCATGGACTCGTATAGAAAAAATCACACTTCGTCTGCTCAGGGCTGTCAAACCTCCTGCAGGCTGCAATGAGAGCAAAGATAAATCATTCTTTAGTGCCTGCTATCCTCCATGAAAGAAATGCCTGAACCCCCCTGGCTTGGAAGGCCAAAGGGCACAGCTGTTACCCTCAACTCTGCTCCTTGAGGTAGAGATAGCCTGAATGAAGTGCATTTATTCCCGTGGGCAAGGTGAGGCTCTTGTAGGGTGGTGGAGAGGGAGGAAGAGGCAGAGAAGAGATTGTAAAGCAGGAGGTTAAGGAAAAAAACATTTTGCTGAAATCTGTGCAGCAAAGGATAATTCCATGGATGTAAGAGACTTGGCCCCTAAAGGTAACAGCGGGTGACCTAACCATCCCTATTGTCTTTTTGTTATACAGATGAATGGTGTATAATCTGGGTGTATGAAACACACACATGTACGCACGCGCGCATACCTCGGAGATACTGCGGGTTCGGTTCCAGACCACCGCGATAAAGCGAGTCACACAAATTTTTTGGTTTCCCAGTGCATATAAAAGTTATGTTTACACTATGCTGTAGTCTGTTAAGTGTGCAATAACATTATGTCTAAAAAAACAATGTACATACCTTAATTAAAAAATACTTTATTGCTAAAAATGCTAACCGATGGAAAAATGGTGCCGATAGACTTGCTCGACGCAGGGTTGCCACAAACCTTCAATTTGTAAAAAAAAACGCAGTATCTGCGAAGTGCAATAAAGCGAAGCACAATAAAACAAAGTGTGTGTGTGCGTGTATATGTATATGTGTATGTGTGTATATGTATATGTGTATGTGTATATATGTATATGTGTGTATATGTATATGTGTGTGTGTATATAATAAAAATATGAGCTTTATCTGTGCAACAATATAGACAATTTTTTCTATGCTCTGCAAAAAAAAAAAATCTTAAACTTCTTCTGTGGTTTGGGACCCGTCTGTTTTCAAATTTTGTACAAATTTTATTTGATGTGAAGAATAATGTGGAGGTTTGCTAAAACCTTTTGATTTCTCTATTTTAATCTGGTCACAAGTGTTGAAGGGCCAGTACAATCGGTTAAAAAAAAAAAAAAAGTAAAAAAAAAAGGCAATCTTCAGAACTAAACTAAAAATGAGTTTTTGAAAAGCATTCTCCAGATCTTACTGCTAGCCATTTGGGGTTGAATTATAGCCTGTACTTTCAGGCTGTTCAACAAGTTTTGCATTGTATTATTTGCAGTAGGTAGTAGAAATGCATGTGCTAGGGAGGAATATTTTGTAGTTCAGTTTAAAATAGTGCCTTTCTGATCCTTGCTGAACTGTTCTGGTTTCTGGATCGTACTTTGTCAAAACGTTGTTTCTGCCAAGTACAGGGGTCTTTGGGTATTCACTTAGCTATTCTTTGTTTTCAGTCCCTTCCCACCTATGGCTCATGGTTTAATAGCTTTCCAGGTTTAGTGAATGGATATGTGCGTGATGAAATGCAAGTCTGGAGGTAGAATCAGTATTCTTCTGGAATGCAGCCGGGGGATCCAGCTGTAGCTTTTAGAAGTGGCTTATCACTTGGCTTAAATATTTTATGGAAGAGTGGTAGCATGGTATTTGTGTATCCAACTCTTATCTGGTTAGAGGGGGTTCTGGTCCATGCCTGTTGGTGGGCTGAGCTACGTCCATAGATCCTGATGGGTAAACTAACCTCAATAATTGCTCCGTTGTCTGGAAAAGAAGCTCCAGTGCTTTAAATGATCCTCCGTGACTGTGGTATACCCTACCTTCCTCTGAGTCCCTAATATTTAAAAATAGAGAGGTCCAGACTTCTGTGTCCCACTGTTAAAGCATTTCAATTCTGCACCTGTCAAATCCCGGAGAGCAAAGCAGGGATGGCAATGTGGAGGTGGTTGGACTAAACAGGAAATGTGTCTGGACCCAGTGGATTTTGAGAGGGGTGAGGTGCAGAAGGAATTGTTCTGTACCCGAATTGATCCATGATCTTTAATACTTGGGTTGGTGGTTCAAAACTCCCCTGGTTCTTGTAACAGTTAAGTTGGCCTTCCCTGTTGTTCATAAAATTTGGACAGAAGCCTGGGTGACTAAAACTCCTTCGGAGTATGAAGGAGCCATACTTTGAGCATTTAAATGCTTCGTCTTGCCAAATTTGACATGATTTAGAAGTGGACAGCTTGTCTAACTTACTCGTTCTCAGGTACACACCCAATAACCTTACCTGCAAGCCAAGAAATGACTCCTTTCTGCCTTGTAAAACTCTGTCACTTAAGCCTAGAAAGGCACAGTTTTATCTCTGTTTCCATTTTAGGTTTCATGTTGTAGCATCAAAGGGAAATCTAGACTGCTTGAATACCATTCTTCTACATGGGGTTGATATCAAAGCCACTGATGCTGCAGGTATGTTTTCTCAAAACTTTGAGACCATGTTTTCAAAAATACTAGTGTAGGTCGATATCCCATCCTGAAACAAAATTACTTTTGTTAAATGTTTGTCATTTGCTTTACATTAGACCTGTCCTAAGCAGTCTTCCATTAGCACTTCTTACACCTGGTATAAAATGTGTCGTGGTTTCCAACCTTTGAAAATTGCTACAAATTTAGATAACTTTGCAGGAGTAAGGCCAAGGTGGATGGACCACTGTTGCCCTGCTGCCCCCTATTTAAAGCGCAAAGAGCAGGGAGTGCATAGTTTGATAGTAGCTACAGGCCTTCTGAATAACCAGGATCAAGCCGCAGTGAGACGTACACTGCACATACCTCATTAAGTGATACTGAACCTAAATGAGGTATGAACAGTTGAATTAACAGGCTCACTTCAGCTAAAGGGCTGTTGTTAACGTAGGATAACATATAGTATTGAGAAAATGGTTTGTGCCCTTTGCATGGTTTAAACGGCTGCTTATGCTAGTGTTATCTTGTACTACATGTTAGTTCCCAGCCTAATCCCATTACGTACTTTTTAACTCTTAGGGAGAAACGCATTGCATCTAGCTGCGAAATATGGACATGCTCTTTGTTTGCAGAAGCTCTTACAGGTATGAAAAACTCAACTAATAGATGCTATGTTTTCACAATTTGAATGCTGAAGAAAGAGAGGCACTTTTTCAGAGATGCTATCAGTACACAGACTAGTTGACTTTTAGAGCAGGGGAGTTTAAGTAGCTACTTGACTTGTGCCTGCCCCAAAAGTCCTTTTTATGAGTTTTCTTAATTAAAGAATAAAGTATTTTCCCACTGCTGTGTGAATGTCCTGCCCAAAGACTAGCCATACACATGTGGAGTTGTAGAATAGATTCTGCTAAAAGCTGTTGGATGCGTTGTATTTAAAAAAAAAAAAAAAAAAAGGTGCATTTTATTGCATATTCAGTGCCATTTCATAGCAACACCAGGTGTTTTGGGGGGGACTTATCTGTATACATGTGTGTTTAAATTATGGTGTCCCTTTATGTCTTTGAATTCGACATCGGACTGGGAAGACAGCCTGGGTTGTCAAGTCCTGCTCTTGTAGCAATCGGGTCCCATAACCTGGTGTCGTAACATGTTCAAGTTCCATCTTGAACTCCTTGTTCCTGCTGTTCCAGAACCTTAAGACTAGTTTCCAGTTTAATTCTTTTTTTTGTGACTCATTTGCTCTGTGGAAATTCATTATTTTAAATGGTTCCTTTCTTTCCTTGGCATCTTACTTGTCAGCGTGCCAGCATGTGCACTGGTAACGATGCCATTTGTGTTGGCTATGGGAAATATATAATTATTTCAGCTTGATGAAGAAACATGTGCAGTGGTTGGGAAAGTGCTAGGAAAAGTGCCTAGAATGTAATCCTCTGCAAATAATAACTGTGGTTACCTTAGACATTGCACACGCACACTGACAAAGTGTTGAAACTCATCAAGTATGTGCTCTTTATTTCACTGCACATGTTCAGTGTTAAACAAGGCATCTGACTTTATTTGATTATACCAATTTTTAATATTTTTTTTGTGTGGCTAAGGTACATTATAAATAATCCTCTTCAACAAGTCGAGAGTTCAAAATATAAATTTTGGCCTTCTCTGTAAAGTTAGAGAAATTTAATATAATTTTGTTTGCCTTAGTTTCTCAGAAATCCTGATTTTTTTTTTTTTTTTTTTTTTTTCCAAACTGAATTCACTTCTCCAACATAATTGTTACAGGTAGTTTTGAGTTAAGAGCAATGTAATTCTATTTTTTTTATTAGCTCTTCGATTTGTAGGACAGGGAGGTCATGCATGCTAAATAAGGGAACTGAATCTTGCTAATCTCAATCAAGAATTATTATTTTAACAGTTCAATTGTCCAACTGAAAATGTGGATTTGCAGGGCAGGACTGCTCTTCACGATGCAGGTAAATTGGGCATTGTTCTATTCTGCTAATTGCTATATGGCATTTCACTTCATGTTGACAGGTTTTTTTTTTTTTTTTTTTTTTTTAGTCAGCCTCATAAAACATTGTGGTAGAAAATATCTATCATGCATGTTTATCTTCATCTAATTATATCACTCAACTGTGTTCAAGATAGCTGAAAGTACTTGGGCAGTTGTGTTGTCACATGATTAACATTTATGACAAAAAAGGTTGGCTGAAATAGCTGTTGCTTACCCTGAGCTAAGAAAAGGGATCTCTTTCTTGGAAGGAGTGTGATAAAATGCGGTTCACTTTTACTTTTTTTTTTGGATCTGCTTGTGTGAGAGGGGAAGGGTTATTTAAAAAATGTTGACGCTGTTTTGGACTCTAACCAAAATGCTTGTATGGGGATTCAGAGCTGTCATGGACTCTGCCCTCCTTGGGGGAGCAGAGATTCTGACGTGCCGCGAGCTAACGGAGAAAAAAGACTATTCGGTCTTGGAACCAACTACAGGGCTTGGATTTTCTACTAAAATCTAAAGAATGTACCAAGAGGCAGTGTTTCGGGTCGTGGGTATGCAGTGCTAGCAGACCAAAATAGCTTAGTCTTGACCTTTCTCCAAGTCTTGCCAATACCCTGTGCCCTTTTCTTACCATTTTAAACACTCATTGTGTTCAGCTCAGTTGGCACGTGCTTTCCAGAGCATGGTACCCGAGCTCATTAAATCCTAAATGATAGGCACCCTCCATGTGTTTCTGTGTGCCTTTGCAGTTGCCTTTTTGGTGGGGAACTGTACATTATAAACCATCCATGTTGGCTTACAGTATTCTGGAAGTGGCTGTTACAGCTGCTATATCCCAAACAACATTACTTTTTAGCAAAGTGGACACTCAGCGTAAGACTGAGGCCAACTGATTTAAAAGTATAGTATTCTCGGTGTTCTTCTTGATGAGCTTTTTCTCTACAGCTGATGTTGAGCCATGCTGATAAGCGTAGATGGAGTTTTCTGCGGAGCCAGTCTTGTCTCAAAGTGCCACGCTTTTAGATCTTAAATGCTTGAATGTGTGCAGTAAATAGACCCATTATCCTACATGGATCAAAATACAAGCAGCTGACGTTTGTTTCCTGCACTTCGCTCCATACGATGTTGGCATCGTTCATGTAGCGTGCTTTAGGGGTGTGCATGTGCAGTAGTCCCTCTTGCACCACCCAGTATCTTTCCTGGCTAACTCAAGGGTAGCAATGGGTTCTTGGGGGTCTTTCAGGGTCTGTCGGACCTTGAGAGAGAGTGACTGTGCAGTGGAGCCTGGTAGCTGACTGGGGCTTTGGGTATTGTGGGGGTTTGTGGAAGGCTGTGCCCAGATGTATAAATAGCTTTCTTCTCCTTGTTTTGCTCTTGAAAGCGATGTCGGACTGTTCCTCTGGCATACAGTTACTGTGTGATCATGGAGCTGCGGTGAATGCCAAAGATGGGGTAAGTATATTGCTCTCTCCCCTTGCCTGAATTGTCCAGGGCTGCTCATGTCTTGTCTTCCACAATGTGTCCTTTCATTCATTTATTTTTTCCTTTTTCCCCAGGATGGGAGGACACCACTGGTGCTGGCCACTCAGATGTGTCGTCCGAGCATATGTCAGAGTCTGCTGGATAGGGGAGCTGACCTCAACTCCAGAGACAAACAAAACAGGTGATGCATGCAGCTGGGCTGTGCTGGAAGTAGGTTTTGCATTGTTGAAGACCAGAGCTGTCCCTCAGCTTTCAGTCTTTCAAGTTTACACAGATTCACAGAGGTCTAGGGCTGGAAGGGACCTTGTGAGATCATCGGGTCCAGCCCCCCTGGTTTGGGGAGGAAAGACTGCAGGGGTCAAATAACAGCAGCAAAGTGTGCATCCAATCTCCTTTTAAAGATCTCCAGGGTAGATGCCTGCACCATCCTGTCTGGGAGTCTCTTTCAGAGTCTGGTCACACAAGTTGTAGGACAGATGTTTCAGCTGTGCAGTTGAATGATACCCTGTCTTATGAATATTGGTTAGATAACTCACTGTGGCAGTGGGTTATCTAATCAGTCCTTGTTTCTACCAAAGCCTGTCTCAGTTGAACTTCCAGCAGTTTTTTCTATTCTTCAGTGTGTAGATTGCTGGCTTTGTGCAGCTGAAATGCTGCCGATTTGTGCAGTCATGTCAGGTGGCTGCTTGTAGTGAACTGGAAGGAGATGGATCCCACAGCTGGAAGGTCAAGGTGCCTCTCCTACACTTAAAAACTCATGACTACCTACCTGCACACTACATTCATAGGCTCCCTGCTACCCCTCTGTGGCCCCTGTTAAGGTTTCTTTTGTAAAAGCCTTTAAGTTCTTTCAGGGCCCCTGTCTGACTTTGGTGCTTTTGAGACATTTATTATGTGTGTGTTTGTACTCCGATTTTTCAGATGCAAGCTTTTCATCCCCTACTTATTCCTGTGAAGAATAAAAGTGTAGGGTGCTAGGCCAGAACATGGGTGCATATGAAACCTGCTTCTCAAGGGCATGTGCACTCCTTTTGGGGTGGGATTACCTGTGTGTCCAGGCACCTTCCAGTGTTTGGCCCAAAGTTTATGGCCATTTTGAACTGAGCAGCTGTTAAAAAAACAAAAAAAAAACCCACAACTATCTTTGCTTTTCTGAAACCCATGACAAATCAAGGAGAAAACAAAGACTAAGTCTTATTTCAATTTTTTCCTTTAATCACAGTTATGTCAATGGCGTTAAGCTGTCAAACACCTTACAGATTGGTTAAATAATCATTTGATTTGGTTTTTCTTTTTATTGGGGAAAGTGTCTTGTCTGTAAACAGCACAGCCTTTCGTCACTGAGTTCACAAAGTACTGAACTGCTCTTTTTGAGTAACTGTCCATCAGAAATATCTCATCTTCCTCAAGTGTCTGTGTGGTCTCTTTCCCACCCCAGGACTGCTCTAATGTTAGGCTGTGAATATGGCTGCAGGGATGCAGTAGAAGTGTTGCTCAGAAACGGTGCGGATGTTAGTTTGGTTGATGCCCTTGGTCATGACTGTGCTTACTATGCCAGAATTGGTGACCATGTTGACATTTTGGCCCTACTAAAGACTGCCATTGAGGATTCCAGCAAAGGTAGGAAGAGCATGCCTGTATTTAGAAAATGTTTCTCTTTCTTTTTGTTGGATTGTTTTCCCCTCTCTCCTCTTGATGTGTTCAGATGTATCATTTCTCACACAGGGACCATGTCTGTTTTTGAGTGGGCAGGTGGTAATTATACTCTTTATACTTTTACTCTCTCAAGAATTTTGGAGTACAAATTGAAATTATAGGGGGAAAATGACTTCTTGGAAATGAATGCCTTCAATATAAGAATGTGTTTGGTATAACAAAACTATTAGACACTTCCCTCCCCGTTTGGAATAAAATGACAAGTTTCCCTAGGTGTGGCATACTCTGTAAGGATATGCTTTTAAGAAATTGCTACTCTTGTGAGGCTGTAACTAGTCTGAATTAAAAAACAAACATGGAAATGATGAATTTGAAATCAGAGGAGATGACTTGCTTAGCCTACAGCTGAAACAAGTCTAGAAGTCGGACTCATGGAAGCCAGTCAGTCATATTTATATTGAAACGATTTGGCTTTGGATGTCTGAATATTTTTTCAGGTTATCCTGAAATCAATGTGAGCTGGTAAATACGTGCAAAAATATTACTAGGTTAATGTCTACTCTGTGGCATGAGTTTGAATGGGAGAGAGCCTGCGGACAGATGTGCTGTTTGAAGTGCTTGGAGTGCCAGTGAGCATGCAGATGTTGATGCTTGAAGAAGCCCTTCACATGTAACCTTCAAAATCCAGGAGCCTTTTGCAAAACAGAATGGTACCCTACGTGTCCGCACCCTCCAGCGCAGTGCGACAGGGTTGCCTGGTCCTCTTGCCTTCCACCCTATCCTGCTGCCTCCACCGGTAGTGGGTTGGGAAGAGGGTGGGGCAGAGGCTGAGCCAACGAGCGCTCTCCTCTGTGCTTGTCCTTGGGATCCTCTGGAGACAAGGAGGGATTCAGGGGTCCATGCTTTCCAGCCCTGTGGCTGGATACAGCTGCTGCTGCATGCTCTTGTGGCCTCTGTAAAAAGCACTCCAGGTGTTGGGGGAGGTGGGAGGGTGCATGTCCAATGGACCTGAAGCACTTGAAATTGGAGCAGGATTTGGAGTGCTTCAGGTGCCATCTATCCATGCCCAAAGATGACTCCCATTCTTGTGTGGTTTTTTTTTTTTTTGTCTTTTTTTTTTAGTGAGGGACCTCACGAAGAAAGGGCAGCCTGAACAGAAGGTAAGGCTTTTCTGTGCCAAGTTGCTGATTTCCTTTCCTGATTATAGAAGAAGTTTATGTCTGTTGCTGCCACTCCATTTTCTTCCTTGACAATGGTTCCATCTTTGGGAAGATAGGCACACCCGTTCCTCTCTGCTCACTTCTGATGGTTTCATAGAGGAGGAAACCGCTAGTAATATAATGCGGTTTAATATAGATTTAATATAATCTAGTAGATCTCGCCTGCCTAACCTAGTCTCTTTTTACGACCAGGTTACAAAGCACTTGGACGCAGGAGTAGGGGTAGATATCATTTACTTAGACTTCAGGAAGGCCTTCGGTACGGTATCCCACCCCGTACTGGTGAACAAGTTAAAAGGCTGTGATTTGGATGATTACATAGTCCAATGGGTGGCAAATTGGCTAGAGGGTCGTACCCAGAGACTGGTGGTGGATGGGTCGGTGTCGACCAGGAAGAGAGTGGGCAGTGGGGTCCTGCAGGGCTCAGTCCTTGGACCGGTACTCTTCAATATCTTCATCAGTGATTTGGATGAGGGAATGAACTGTACTCTTGTCCAAGTGTGCGGATGATATAAAACGGTGTGTCCGCTTCTCCCCACAGGAGGGCAGAGAACAACCACAGGCAGACATGGACAGGTTGGGCAAATGGGCAGAAAACAATAGAATGTGATTTAACAAGGAGAAATGCAAAGTGATGCACCTAGGGAAGAAAAATGTCCAGCACACCTACTGCCTAGGAAATGACCTGCTCGGCAGCATGCGAGTGGAAAGGGATCTTGGAGTCCTAGTGGACTTTAAGATGAACATGGGTCATCAGTGTGATGAAGCTAACGGCACTTTATTGTGCATCAGCAGATGCATGACAAACAGAACCAAGGAAGTGATACCTCCCCTCTGTCAGGCACTGGTCAGACCTCAGCTGGAGTACTGCGTCCAGTTCTGGGTGCCGCACTTCAAGAGGGATGTGGATAACCTGGAGAGGGTCCAGAGAAGGGCCACTCGTATGGTTAAGGGCTTGCAGGCCGAGCCCTACGAGGAGAGACTAGGGCACCTGGACCTCTTCAGTCTCTGCAACAGAAGGTTGAGAGGCGGCCTTGTCGCTGCCTATAAATTCATCATGGGGGCGCAGAAGGGAATTGGTGAGGCTCTACTCACCAAGACGCCCCTGGGGGTCACAAGAAATAATGGCCATAAGCTAGCAGAGAGCAGATGTAGTCTGGACATTAGCAGGAACTTCACGGTTAGAGGGGCCAAGGTCTGGAATGGGCTCTGAAGGGAGGTGGTGCTCTCCCCTACCCTGGGGGTCTTCAAGAGGAGGTTGGATGGGCATCTGGCTGGGGTCATCTGAACCCAGCACTCTTTCCTGCCCAGGGCAGGGGGTTGGACTTGATGATCTATTGAGGTCCCTTCTGACCCTAACATCTATGAATCTATAATGCATTATTCAGAATGAGTGGGGACATCCAACATTGTTTGTCAGTAAAACCTCTTCTGTTGTCTGAGCTCTGTACAAGCAATTGCTGAGCATACCAGCGACTCTTGTCTGCCATTAGTGCGCTCTCACCAAGCTCATTGCTTTGTGGAGTAGGCTTGAGATGCTTGCTTGCCTACATGAAAGACAGAAACTTTATTCTGAATGTATCTTGAGCAATATTTTCTCCAGGCCTTTATTATTCTTTATAAATTACCCTCTGTGGCTAATGCTGAAAAGCTTATCAGCATGTAACCCAAGTTCTCCGGGGGTTTTACCTTTCACTGAAATTCAGTGAGTGGTAACCCTGCTGAATAGCCTTGCCAACTGGCTGGGATGGAAAGGGAATTCATAAGCTAAATTGCTATACTTGCTAAAGCATTTATAAAGAGAGGCGGCTGCTTTTTCCCCCCCCTTGCTTGTTGTCTGCCATTTGGTCTAGTCATATCAAAGTCAATGTGAAACATTTCTGTGCTGGACGGCTATATCACACTGCAGAAATATTTTGCTGAATAATACTTCACGCTGGCAGGGGCTCGGTAGGTTCTTTTCTTAAAACTGCTTGGTCCCTATAACAAAAAAAATAATTTGTCTGCGTGGCTCGGGCACTTCAGTGCCGATTCTCCTTTTGTACGATTTCCAAATTTGTCAGCCCTTCTGGCTGCTTTTCTGGTCTGTGGTTGCAGCAATGAATCTGGACCTTGCTGTTTTAAATAGGTGGCATGTTTGTTAGTTTGGGGGTTTTAAGTTTGACTCGCATCGTGGTTTAACTCTGTTGCGATGGTGGCAAACATTTGGACTGTGTGTGTTGTTTCCTCCCACCCCACAAAATAAAATCAAATCCTCCCAGACGAAGTGTGAACTAACACTGCCCTCCTGTGGAATATATAACGAAGGCACGGTGGCAACTGAAGTTGGAAGGCAGTGCCTGCACAGCAGCAGCTCTGCCCAGAGCCGAGTGCTCTCGGCAACAGAACTAAGCCTTCCTCTGTTTAAATCCCCTATTTCATGCTGCCACAACAGGTTGCTAGCACACCCCAGAAATGGAACCAGCAGCAGGCACAGGGTGAAGTGAACTTCCAACCGTATCAGAGGGAACACCTGACTATGCAGGTAAATCGGGAAACCGTCTGCGTTGCTGTCTAGGCTCACGAAGGATTGGCGTTTGGTTGCCCATTGGCACGTGTGAAATGCAATGTCTCGCTCACAAAGTTGGTCTGACTGTACTGACAGTGCGGTCTAAACCCTTCACTGCAAAACTGTTGGTGCAAAAGTGTTTAGAGTTATACATGCCTTCTGCCTCCATGGAAAAGGATGCTCATCCATTGAGTCAGACAGCCTGATGCTGAGAAATGATGTATGCCCTGCATTGAGCGTGCTGTCAGGGAAGTGAGAGTTTCTGCTGTCTTGCAGGACGGGCTGTAGTAATAAATTGCTGGCTCAAGCATTGGAGTCATTCCCCATAGGCAACAAGTGCAATGTTTTAAAGCCATCCTGCACACAGCTTCACCAGTCTCTGGTGTGACTGGTGAGCCAAGGTACTCATTTCTCTGGCAACAACAAGCAAATTTGATTTTTTGAACTGTTTCACCTTTTTGCATCCCACATGTGTATAGTGGGTGCTCATAAAGCATGCTGATCAGAGACCTAAATTAGCTAAATGACAGTTTTTGTCAGCGCGTTGAGCTATTGATAGATGGCAGCGTCATAGGCCGCTAACACTCATATGAACTTCCTTTGAGCACTTCCCTGAATGACTAACTTAGGGAAGATATATTTTTTAGGCATCTTGCCAAAAAGAATGAATCAGCCCGTTATAATTGTGTCTGCTGATTGGCATTAACGTCCTCCTCATTAAGAGTTTCATTTACATTAAGGAAAACAGCCACTTCAAAACTGCGGCTGTTATTTTGAAACATGGTGGGTACTTAACAGAACGACATAAGAGCAGTGGCCTTAAACCTGAGAAGCTGACTGCAGTCTATCAACAGGGCTACTAAAGGGCACACCTTGTTATACTGCACATCAGGGAGGGAGTAGTAGCATTAATTATGATTTTTTTTTTTCTTTTCTTGGTTTAAATTGAGCTCTTAATTTCATTGCATATTTTATATTAAGAATATGGCTTTTCAGTAATGGAGCAGATTGTTAAAAGTTCTAGTGGTGACTTCAGAAAGCGTACATATGTCTGGATTTGACAGAGAGTGCTAGGCTAATGGAAAATAGAGTAGATGCACTTATGCTCGTTTTAAAATACATGGCTAAGGCTTCATCTGTGCCGCTCTAGACATGCTGAGTTAAAAGGCTATCATTATGCGCCATGCAGATGAAGAGGCTTTCACGTTACATCATTGACCGTGGTGGCTGGGTTTCAGACACTTTAGCACGAGTTAAATCGCTACCTGTCAACATGTACAAGATAAGAAACAGTTTTTGAAGTATCTGAGTATGGACAGGCAAAGATTGTGGTAAGGACTGTGCAATATATCTAGAGACAAGCTTTCAAAGTCACTCTAAATCCTTTTTATGTAAGCACTTTGGGATCAGATCTAGGTTGAAGCTACAAATATGTTAGAGATCTTGTTAAATAAGAATAGGTCTTTTGCCTGACTGTCCTAACACTTATGTTTGGACTTCCCTCTTCTTTATTTAAGGAACTGGAGACAGAAAATAAAGATTTGAAAGACAGATTGAGAGAAGTTCAGCAGGAACAGAGAATGCTACTAGACAGATTCAATGGACTTCAGCTACAGCTGAACGAGGTAAAAATAGTGTCTGTGTAGTCTCATTGAAAAGCCATAATAATCCCCAGACTTCACAAGACCAGGTTCTGCATAAACCTCAGAAAAGGGTGGCTTTGCCTAGAGTTGTGCCCTGCAAATTGTCAGCATTTTTGCTTATATAAGAAGCAAAAATGTACTGGCAGGTTGTTACTTTTAGTAAATTGGGTGTTCTGTTAGAGGGTTCTCTGCTTTGATAACCATCTGAAAACTGAATGACTTTAATTAAAGGAAAAAAAAATACAGCTCCGGACTTTGTTCATCAAGCAACATCAGAGTAACAAATGCATCCCTTTCCAGAGGATGAGAATGCTTCGTGCAACGAACTGTCACTCTGATGTTTTCAAGGATTTTTCAGTACTCATTTTACTTACTCAGCTTACTGGGTGTGTCTACATGTGTTTTTACGCGCACCCAAACATAATGCATACTAGCCTAATGTGCTTCAAGGTGATTTAGGCATGCGTCTACATGTGCACGTGCTAAGGTGCATTAGTGTGGGAGTGCGGACTGACTTAGGACTAAAGTTAGTCCTGAGTCAGTGGACACATAGTGCGTTAATGCGCGTTAGTGTGTCTACATGGTCACCAATGTGACTTAGCTATTCACGCATAAATTTGATACCTGCTTTATGCAGGTATCTAATTTAGGCTTGACTAGCCTAAAATTGCCATTTTAAGGCACATTAAGGGTGCGCTCATGGAGACGCGTGCCCTTAATGTGCCTTAAATTGGGCTAATGCACATTAAATGTGCACGTGTAGATGTACCCAATGTGTCATTTATTAACCTGATAATGTAGATTCTTAGAACCATAGAAAATGAGGGTTGGAAGGGACGTCAGGAGGTCACATCTACTCCTACTCCCTGCTCCAAGCAGGACCAGCCCCAAATGCATCATCCCAGCAAAGGCTTTGTCTAGTCTGATCTTAAACACCTCCAAGGATGGAGACTAGACCACCCTCTGGGTAACCTGTTCCAGTGCTTCACCACCCTCCTAGTGAGAGTTTTGCCTAATATCCAACCTCAACTTCCCTTGCTGCAGCTTGAGCCCATTGCTTCTTTTCCTATCACCTGCCCCCACTGAGACCAGTCCAGCTCCATCCTCTGATATGTCTCGCATAGCAGACATTCCTACTGCTCAAAACCAATCTGACTAACGGCATTTTCTGGTAGCTGTTAACACTTCCCAGGCAAAACTGTCTAGACTCTGTCGTGGTTACTGTTACAGCTCTAGGAATAAATTCTAACCTCATGCATGGCTATAGGTAGGTTTGTTTTTTTTTTTATATTAATGGTATCTTGTATTTGTATATGTGACTGTTGCTTGCTAGTAACATTGATTGGTTGTGAGGTATTTCTAGGAAGTGGATGATAGGAGGGACAGATTGGTATGGGGTTTAATTCTAAACTGGAAGGTGGCAATCACATTGTCACCTGCTTGCAAACCACTTGCAAACTTATAATTGAAACGTGTTTGAACTTACAATTGAAACATGGTCTCTTGTCTGCCTTACAGGAGCAAATGGTTGCTGATGATCTTGAAAATGAGGTAAGCGAATGTCACTCCCTTTCCTTGGTGATTACTAAACCCCTTGGTGAGGGGTTGTGAAGATCAGATTGGGTTGGGGCAGCAGCCATGGGCTGGGGTGGGGTGGCTGTGCAGGCAGTGGTCTGGGGGGGCCCAGCTGGGGCTGCCCAGCAAGAAGGGGCTCCTCTGCCTTCCGTGGGAGCAAGCAGCAGAGCCACCTCCTTGTGCTCTGCCCCAGGCACTTCCCCGCCCGCATCCCCCTGCTCCCAGCTGTGGGCGAGGCTGGGGGGGTCCTGTCTGGCCTGGCATGGACCCTGGTATCTGCTGTGCAGGCAGCATCTTGCCGGGCATGGCCATGGCAGCAGGAGCAGGATGGGGTGCATGGAGCCAGCTATCTCCCTCCTGGGGCTGTCCCGCTGCCCAGCTTGAACCCTGCACGTGACTGCTGGTGGCAGAAACAGCTCACCTGGGTGGACAGGTGGGGGTCCAAGTTGGGGCAGGCAGGCAGGCAGGAGCCTGCAGCCCAGGGCGGGCAGGGAGCTCAACAGCCACAACTTGGTAGCCAGCCCTTCACAGCCCAGTAGCAGGCTGTGGTCCGGTGGTTGGGAACCCCTGCTCTAGACAATGAGCAGTGACTTAGGAAATCAGAGTTGTAATGCACGTTGTTATTATCAGTGGGGTTTTTTGTTTGTTTTTTGTTTTTTTGTTCTGCCATATCCATCTCCATGTGCTTCATATATGTACAGATGTTAGTATCGTAGCGAAGCATATGGAATCGGGAAGTGAGGGGTTTTCAACGTTAATTCTGGAGAAATGTCCACCAGGGTTTTCATTTTGGGGTTTTATTACATGTTTTGAATACTTGTGGGCTGAGCTAGTGCCGAGTAACTGATCTTAAACCTGGAATTTTGTTTGCAGAAAGATGAGCTGAGGAGACTTCTGACAGCCAAAGAAAACCAACAGGAGGAGAGCCTAAGAACTATTGACACTCTGAAATCTAAGCTTAAGTACTATGAGGTATGTGAATTGAATTACAGGAAATGACATCTATTAGTAAATGTTGAAGCAATTGTAGTCAAACTCATAAATGTCTCGTCCCAGAAGTCATTACACGCTGCTTAAAATGGATCTGGAAATGAGTATCAACATTTCATCATCTAGAGACAAGTAGAATGAAATGAATATTTATCTTACTTTAACCTAAATTACAGCAATCTTTTTTCCCCTTTGTTTCAGGGTGACTACATGGGGTCTGGAAGCAATTTTGGCAACAGTGAGTATATTTTATTTTCAGAACTGACCTTGTGGATTGTGCCATCTCAGAAAATCCAAGTGAAACTGTTGCTTTTTATTTCTGTTTACTTTCTTTTTTTTTCTTCCAGTCTTGTAGTCTTAGCTGTAGCTGCACTTAGTCAGTGGGTCATGCTGCCTTACTTTCAGGTTTAGGGTTTATATGAATCATGTACCTGTCTTGGATGGATATAAAAATTACCATATTTTCTTGAATTTAAGACAAGGTTATTTTTCCACATTCAACATGGGGGGGACCTCTCTTGGATTCAAGGGTGGGGAAGCGGCTGTTTTGGTTACAGCTCTAGCCCTGTCCCAGGGTCAGAGTCAGAGCCGTAGCTACTGCCAGCCCCCCCCACCACATGCTTCCTTGATGCTGCTTTCCCTATTGCAGCGGTGGGAAGGGATGGATTTGAAGAAAACCCTCCAATAATTAGATTCTAGGCATGGTAAATTATAACATTTGTAAGTTTTCTGTATATGGTATCTAATTATTGGGGGTCATCTTGAATTCATAGTTGCCTTGGATTCCAGTAAATGTGGTAATAAGATGGAGGGATGGGATGGGGGTGGGGAAACGCATGCGCATGCACATGCACATGCCTACACACAAGTAGAGATGGTCTCATGTAGCAGTTGTTCTCCAAAAGGAAATGGCAGCTATATTCTGAATAGAGAGAGGTAAATTTTAGTATCTTGCATGATGGCATTAGTTAAGACCACACAACTCACTGGCCACGTTCAAGAAATGCTTGTTCAGATGAATGGGCGCAGAGAAGGGCTGCTAGGATGATCAGGGGACCCCATCCTGCCAGAGGAGAAAAGATGTGGCTGCTTTAGCTGAGCCAAAACAAGGCTGAGAGAGGATAGGTATCAGGTAAACAGCAGGTAGGGAGAAATCCATTTAAGTTAAATGGCACATGAATAAATGGGTATAAACTGGTCATGGGTGTAGAACTGTAGGGAAGTAGGGCTGGAAGGGACCTCGCAAGGTCACCTTGTCCAGCCCCTTGCTCACGCGGGTTCAGTTATTGCGATTTCTTAGACTGGTTCAGGGAGCAGATTTTCTCTTGCCTCTGATCCACATGGGTTACCTTCTTTGCTGCCAGGGGTTCACATCTTCCAATGGGTGTTTGTGTTCAGAATAGCTCAGTGGCTGTTTTGACGTTGAACACTTGCATGCATCAACCTAATCCCTAATGTAACTCCGTTAGCAGGCTAGAATTCTACCCCAGGATGAAGTTCAGCTTTCTTACTCCTATTTTGCTATTTTTAAGTTAATAAAGTGCCTTTTTTTTTTTTTTTTCCTCCCTCCCTGCCTCCTTTTTGGTGAACTAGGGAAGGAAGATATGCTGCATAAACAGGGTCAAGTATTTGCTGCAGAATCGCAGGTAATGTTTACTTTTTGAGACCCTATTAACACATTTATTCGGCTAATATTTGTGACATATCTGCAAATTCCTAGGTGCAAAAGCAGTGCTGGAAGCAGGCACAGTTGTAATACAGAACTGGATACAGGAGTGAGCTACGAAACTCCAACTTCTCTGCGTTAATTTTACGACTGCTGATGCCCTCTAGAGTAACTGTTCTGGCATAGCTCGTTAAGCCTTGGCTCCTACTGTTTTAAGAGCAGGGTTTGTTTTTTCCCCCAGCTTTACACCAGTATAGGAGGAAGTTCCATCCTGTTGCAGTATAACCAGTTGCCTTTTTTTTTTTTTTTTTTTTCCTAAAGCTGGTGTGTTAAATTGAGTGGAAGTGGAAGTTAATTTATTGTAAATTAAATTCCAAGGAAAACCAGTTGTTCTTTTGGGGTTTGTTCTTCATCCTTTGGCAATCCCTCGCAGTTGAGGATGATTGTCTTCCATGATCGTCTCGTGTGTGTGTGTCAGATGGTCCACAGGTGGCGGTTGGTGGAATGACCTTCAGGGAAGGTTAGCTGCGAAACGAGCAGGGGTAACTCTGCTGAATAAGCAGTCACAGAGCAAGCAGCGACAGCACCACCGGGATGTGGTGAGGACCAAAGATGGCAATGGTTTCCCTCCTGAAAAGCCACATACATCTTTTGATGGTGCTGTGGCATGGCAAATACAGGTTGCCACTATCATAAGCCTGCCCAGCTGCCAGCCATGGATCTACAAGTCCTCAACGGTGGAGCAGGTGGAAGAAGATGTTAGAATATCAATGGTTGTGAAGGTAGATGAAGGATACAGCCGAACAAGATCCCCAGTTGTCTTTGCCTCCTTGCTACTGGGTGAGGGTCCTGTTTTGTCAAGAGCTGTGTGGAAGCTGATGTGCAGCAGCTTCTGGGGTTCATACTGGCTGATGGCAACATGCGATGGGGAGTCCTTCCCCAGTTCTTCAAAGAAGCGTGATCAGCCCTGAGATGACATGTGCAAGAACATTTCCCACATACTTCATAGATTTCATAGACATCAGGGCTGGAAGGGACCTTGGGAGATCATCGAGTCCAGGAATACTTCCTTTTTATATTTTCAAAGCATAGTTTGGAGCGGTGGCTCCAAGGAGACCTGCATTGCTGGATAAATGCATGCTTCATTTCTACTTAGTAATTTTTCAGCCCAACAAATTAATTTAGGGAACGATGATGATTCCATCTTTAAGTAGATGATTAGCATTGGCTCTGCTGAAGGCCAAAGCAGTGCTCGGGGGACTGGAATAGATAGACCGTGGTTTGTCCTTTAATATGACTGCAGTTGATATTGTTGGACTAACTTTAGCATTGTAGCAAAGCTGCATGGCCCCAGCCAGGCAGCATCCCATCACAAGCTGGGCAGGGATGATAAATTGCTGCCTCTGTACCAAGTAAAGTCACCTGTAAGCAAAATGTGCTAGGCTGATAGGGGCTAGATGTTTCTATTCAGTGGCTTTTGTTTGGACTGGGTGACAGTGATGTTCTCATGCCCATAATTGCCATCATGGTTTGCACTGAATTGGGACCTTTTTCAGCCTCATCAGAGGCGTGGACATGCCGGGGGTAGAAACAGAGGTACCTTTTTTTTTTTTTTTTCCAAGGAGTCCCTTGACTGGACATTGGAAGGAAAAATGACAATTTTTTTGCTCCTAGTTACTAGGCTTTCCAAGTACAAAATGCAGTTGCTTATTTGTCCTATTCCAAGGTGATTGTTCTTATGCCTTTCGTAAGTGCTGGTGTGCATTTAAAAATTTGCTAATAAGCAGTTAGAAAATAATAGCTTGCTTTAGGAATTGAACCGCTAATTGTCATCGGCTAAAGCAAAAAAGTGTGTATATGCTGGAGCTATGCTTAGCAAATCTTATTGGGGTGGGGGGAAGATGTATTTTTGGTTCCCGGTTTAAATTATCTGCATTATCCCCCCCTGCTTATAATATAAATTGCTTTTGTAAAAGTGGGGCTCATGAGGGTGAAGATGTTGGGTTTTGGAGTGCTGTATGGACAATTAGAGGGAAAAGTGTGATTTATTTAAATGAGCAAAGCAGTTTAAGCATATGTCTCTTTCTGTGCCGATTTAATTTGCAGACTAGGTCTATGCTGAGGCCACTGGAGCTTTCCCTCCCCAACCAATCCTTCATGTCTGAGAATGAACTTCTAAGGAGAGAGCTTGACAACTTGAGAGCTGCCTATGGTGCTGCAAAAGAAGAAACGAGCAGACTTCAGCGAGAGCTGTCTCATAAGGCAGCTGAATGCAAAGCGTTGGCACTGGAATATGAGAGAACCAAAGTGGAATCGGATGGGCAGATAAAGCAGTTGGAGGATGCTCTGAAAGACGTGCAGAAGCGAATGTTTGACTCGGAAGGCAAAGTCAAGCAAATGCAAACCCACTTCCTTGTGCTGAAGGATCACTTGACTAACGAAGCTGCTACAGGAAACAGTAAGCTAGTAGAAGAGCTGAAGGATCAGGTGAAAGACATGAAAGCAAAATACGAAGGAGCCTCCGCAGAAGTAGGCAAGCTAAGGAATCAGATCAAGCAGAACGAGCTGCTGGTTGCAGAGTTCAGGCGAGATGAAGGGAGGCTGGTGGAGGAAAACAAGAGGATGCAGAAGGAGCTTGGTAAGTTTGAGATGGAGCGAGAGAAGAGAGCGAGGAACGTCCTGGAGGCCGAAGGGCAGCTCAAAGACATGGCTGCAAAGCTAGCCCTCTCTGTGCCTGCTGAGAAGTTCGAGGCAATGAAGAGTTCGTTATCAAACGAAGTGAATGAGAAGGCGAAGAAGTTAGCAGAGATGGAAAGAGAGAATGGAAAGCTGCAGGCAGAATTTTGGCTTTTAAAGAGAGACCTTGAGAGTCAGAAAGTGAAATTGGTTCAGCATGTGAAGCCGGAGGAACATGAACAAATGAGGCGCAGACTTGAGCAAAAAAACGAGGAACTTGGGAAGACCGTTTCTGAAGCGATGTCAAAGAATCAGTCTCTGCAGAAGGAAATGGAGAGGGTTCACACGGACAACAAGCTGCTGAAGCAGCAACTACAAGCACTAAAAACGGAAATTAAAAGCCAGCACGTGCCATTAAAACTGATGGAAGAGGTGAAAAGAGCCAATGAAGTGACCGTGGGTGATCTGACCAAGAAACTTTCTGAAGTCACGCAGAAGTATAGTGAGAACAAAGCAGAAGCAGAGAAGTTGCTGGCAGAAAAGACCAGCTTAAGTCAGAACATAAGTCACTTCCAGGCTGTGTACCTGTCCCCAGAACAACATGAGAAAGAAACAGCAGCCTTGAAATCCAGCCTGGCTGAAGTGAAGAGGCAGCTTGCCGAGGCTGTTCAAAAATGTGACGGCGAGCGAGCGAAAGCCTGCAAGCTGGCATCGGAAAACACAGCTCTGAAAGATGCCATGAGGGATCAGTACGTACCAGTCGCAACACATGAGGAGACTAAAACAATCCTGAACAGCACATTGGAAAAGACAACCAGGGACCTGTCAGATCTCAAGGGAAAAACCGAAGAGATAAAGCAAGAATTCGTGAGAGTCAATGAAGAGAATGGAACTTTGAAAAACAAGATGAAACTCCTGCAAACCCAAATCCAGACAGAATACATCAGCGGAAAAGATCACGAGCATCAAGTGTCTGGCTTGAACAAAAGCCTGCTCGAGCTTCAGGAAAGCAATGCTGACCTGATGGCTAAATATAAGGGAGGCCAAGAGGAGATCTTACAGTTGCATGCAGAAATTGAAGCCCAGAAGAAAGAACTCGACACAATCCAAGAATGCATCAAGTCCAAATATGCTCCGCTTTCCTATTTTGAGGAGAAAGAGCAAAACTTTGAAGCTGTGGTGAAAGAGCTGAAAGAGCAGTTGCTGGACCAGACGCAGAAGTGCCAAGAAAGTGAGGAGGAGACCAGGAGGTGTAAAGAGGAGAATGAAAAGTTAAGGAGTGAGTTTTTGTCCATACAAAATGACCTGCAACAGAACTATGTTCTGGCTGAGAAATCCCACGAAATGGAAAAAATGTTCACCACCAGAATGGAAGAGCTGAACAAGCAGCTGAGAGACTTGCTGAAAAAATACACTGATGTAAAGCAGGAGAAGAACAAGCTGCAAGAGGAGAGCACGAAGCAGATCTCAGAAGCTCGTGCCATGCAAAGTCGTCTACAGGGCCAGTACGTTCCAGTGAAGGAGTTTGAAGGCTTGAAGGAGAGTCTTGGCCGCGCATTTGAGGATCTGAAAGAGGACCTTGGTAGAAAGAAGGCAAGTTATGACAGAGAGGTGCAAAAAGTAGCCAAACTGCAGCAGGAGTTAGCAGATCTAAAGAATTCCTCGATACCTTTGGCAGACCACACGCAGGTAAAGGAAGCGTTGGAACGAGAAATCTTAGCAATCAAAATGACTTTGAAAGAAAAGGAGGAGGAGAACCAAGGAAAAAGCGAGGAACTCTCGAAACTCCGGTTGGAGATCCAGAGTGCTAAGCAAGCCTTAACAGGCCTGGAGAGCAAAGAAGTAGTTGATATGTCGGAGTATAAATCCATGAGAAGTGCTCTAGAGACCCAGATTGCCAACGTGACTGAAAACTTGGCCAGCTTGACTAAGAAATATGAGGAAGCATGCGAAGAAGCCTTGCAAGCCAAGAAGAGTGAGCTGTCTTTGAAAGACGAAAAAGAATTGCTTCAATCCCGCAGTTCCAGCATAGAGCAAGAAATCAAGGACCAGAAAGAGAGATGCGATAAGTCTTTGACGACCATTATTGACTTGCAGAAGAGAATACAGGAATCTGCAAAGCAAGTGGAAGCAAAAGACAACAAGGTAGGCAGGAGGTGCAGAGTGCTGGATGGAAATCTGACGGGCTTTGTGTAGAGCATGAGGGCCAGACATTCAAATGTAGCTACCCAAGTACCAAAACGCATGATTTGGGCATCTACGTTTGGACCATATTTGCAAAGCTGGGGACTTTGGACTGGGTATTTCATAGAATCATAGAAAATTAGTGTGGGAAGGGACCTCTGGAGGTCACATCTAGTCCAACCCCCTGCTCCAAGCAGGACCAGCCCCAGCTACATTATCCCAGCCAAGGCTTTGTCCAGCTGCGTCTTAACCACGTCCAAGGATGGAGACTCCGTCACCTCTCTGCATAATCTGTCCCAGTGCTTCACCACCCTCCTATTGAGAGAGGTTTTTTTCTAATATCCCACCTCAACTTCCCTTGCTGCAGCTTGAGCCCATTGCTTCTTGTCCTGTCATCTGCCCCCACTGAGAACAGTCCAGCTCCACCTCTTTGCAGGGGGTTGAAAGCTGCTATTCAATCCCCCCGGGTGCATCCAGATGAGCACAGACATGGTTTCCCAGGGATAAGTATCAGCGGCACACCTTGTACCGCTCCTGCTTGTCCCTGGGAAACACCCATGCCACACATGCTCTGACGCATGGCAGGTTACCTTTGCTGGAGCAGGGGAGGCAGGGGCCAGCAACCACGTTTACCTGAGGTTCTGGGAGGCCTCGTGGGGCTGCAGCCATGCAGCCGGAGCATGGCTCCGACCAGGTTTAGGTGGCGCACACTGCCGCCACATGTGCCATCCCGCTTTTTTTGGCATGTGTTTGTTTTTGTTTTTTTTGACCCCGGGATGTCTTGGGGTCAACCCCTCCTGTGCTGCAAGGTAGTAGTGCGGGGAATGCTTGCATGCACGGTGGGTGTGATGGGTTTGCGGCACCACATAGCGCATGTCCACGCTTGTCGAGACATAGCCTCTCCGTCCTCTCTTTTCTAGACTAAATAAGCCCGGTTCCCTCACCCTTTCCTTATAAGTCATTTCGAGTCCTGTCTAATTTCTCAAACACTTTAAAATTGTGCTTAACTTAAAATGATTCATAACAGAGACCTAGTCAACTACTTCAAGTTTTCAGTGTCAATTTGGTGCCATATTCACATTGGAGAAGCATCAGGTACCTTTCCCCAGCATTTCTTTAATCTGGTAAAATTGCACTTGTTTCATGACTTCTGGTTCCTTTTGGGCACGGCCTTGGCATTCTGGCGCTGCCGCCTGCCAGTTGCCAAAAGATACGGGCAGCTGATGTGCAATGTCTGACCCTGTTTAAAAGTGCATTATAAAGCTGAAAGCTGTGTTAAAGAACAGGTTAGGATGGAAGAGCATGGTGCTAACTTCACCTGCCTGTATCTTTCAACATCAGTTCGTGCTGTCCAGACAAATGGATGTTGCATCTCTTGCTGGTGCCTACAGCTGCAGTTAAATGCGTACTCTGTGCTCTCCTCCCTGGAACTTGGTTCAGTATATGCTTTAAGAAGCAAATTTCCCTATGGGTTGCCCTCTTACGAGCACTCCTGCACCTGCCGTGGGACCTAGAGGCTGATTTCCCTTGGAGATCTGGGCCTGAGCATCCCCAGGGTCTGAACTGCTGAAGTTTAACCTCTGTGGTCCAGATTTTAAGGTTTTCCCCATCTTGGGAAGCAAAGAGCAAAGCAACAGAAGCACGTGACTTGTATTCAAAGCATCTAGATTGCTTTCTCATGGTAAACCTAGTTTAGGCTGCCTTTAAAAGTCAAATGATGCCTCCACCTGCTGGTGTTAGCCTTTTCATGACCCTGAAAACTAATATTCGTGACTTCTTTTCAAGATAACGGAGCTGCTAAATGATGTGGAGCGGCTGAAGCAGGCTCTGAATGGCCTGTCTCAGCTCACGTACACCAGCGGAGTTTCTTCAAAGAGGCAGAACCAGCAGGTTGAAACGCTCCAGCACCAAGTGAAAACCCTGCAGCAGCAGCTGGCTGTAAGTCACGTGAAACATAGCTCTGGAGTCTGCTAGCCAGGCGCAGCATCGGTCATACGTGGTGCAACGTGTGTGTGTGTGGGGGGAGGGGGGGGCAGGAAGTTTTGGTTCTCCTGAGGCAGGGGGACTCAACCTCTGTCCTGAGATTTTGGTGGTACCGACTCTTGCCTCCCTGCTGCCAAATTTTGGGGCCAGTAGGGAGCTTTGCGGGTCAGATGGCATGCTACACAGGTGTGCCTCAGGGGCTGATCTGGGCACACAAGGGCCAACTAAAGGTAGCGTGGGCCTGATTCCTGCAGCTCGGGGCTGAGGAAGCGGGCTGTGAACATGCACAGAGCTCTGGGAGGCGGTGTAAGGCCTGATCTGGCCCGTGGAGCATCCCAGAGCCTCTCTGGTCCATGTCAGTAAAAGGCTGACTGCCCCCATCCGAAAGAAAGGGACGGCATTGTTTGAACTTGCTTTTTCTATGAATGACTGTCTTGCGAGAGACCCCTTGCATTTGCTCCCTTGTCCCCATGTGGAATTTGCAGCGTCTTTCAAGAGAGTGCGTCCAGGGGAAGCGGATGGGGAAAAACGATTAATCGAGGCAGAGACCCTTTGCTCTTACCACGTCCTCCCGTTAGTATCCTCCAAAAATAATGAATGATCCCTGAATTCAACTGCTGCAGTAATTCCTGACAAACAGTTGCCCATGGTGCTTTCTGAAATGCGGAGAGGTAGTTCCTGCCCCAGGGATTTGCTGATCTAATGTCTCACACCTGCAAATACTTTTGAGCATGTTGCTCACTTCTGTGAACAGTCCAACTTGAGTGGGGCTATTCATTGTAGCAAATGCCTGAGCAAACCACTTTTTTCCCCCCCATGTTGGTCATCCTGCTCGTTTTGTGGAACTGCTCGTGGGAAAAATCACCCGTGTTGCCCGTGTGACTCACCTGCATGAATCTGCACAGAACTGGGCCAGGTTCTCAGTGGCAGGATTGATGCTTACAGTGAGGAAATGAGCTTGGGGCTCCCACACAGAGCCAGCACCTGGACTCGATACTGAATCAGCACATCTTTTTCCGATTAGGCTTGGTTCCAGGCAAAACACTTTGTCAAGATGAAAGCAAAGGTGTAAGCCTCTGTCATTCAGCTAATGGCAGGGGGAGGGGAGTGCAGCCATTGGGAACACTAATCTTGAAATTTCAAATTAACCCACGCTGATGCCAGCAAAGTCAGGCCAGTTATGCGAAGAAGGGACGTTGGAAATGCACGTGACTCATTTGTCTCTTCTGTCGCCCTCTCCATCTTCTATCTACAGGATGCTAAAAGACAGCACCAAGAGGTGATTGCAGTTTATCGGACCCATCTTCTCAGTGCTGTGCAGGTGTGTGAGCTGGTCTGACACGTTTGAGTCCAGCCCTTTTCCACACCCCCACCCCCAAAGAATTCTCTATTTAAAGCCTGTCTACACAATGATTAATGCCTCACATTAGAGCCTCCAGTCTGCCTTTTTAAAAATTACAGGCAAGACAAGCCCCTCCCCCCCCTGCTTTTTATCACCAGAAGGAAAGTGAGAAGCAAAACAGCAACACAGCAGGTTTAAATTTAGTGTCATCTTAATCTGCTTTTCACTTTTTGGAGGCAGCTTGATATAATATACAGGGTTGACCCAGTTTGAAGTTGTGGTCTCTGGTGATGATGGAAGTCTGTTAACATACACAATGTCCCAAATATTTCTGGAAAGGAGTTAACTTGAAAGCTTCCAATGTTCACTTTTCTTGAATGGGAAATGCGAGTTTATGCAGCGAGAAGCATGCTTTTCCTGGGGGTACTCACTGAGCACACTAATAGGATTTGGCTAAGAAGTTTAATAAGGTATGAAGTTTCAGACCCTCAAATATAAAATTATAGAATCGTAGAAAACTTGGTTTGGAAGGGACCTCAGGAGGTCACATCTAGTCCAACCCCTGCTCCAAGCAGGACCAGCCCCAAAAACATCATCCCAGACGAGGCTCGGTCTAGCCAGGTCTCGGACACCTCCAACGATGGAGAGTCCACCACCTCTCTGGGTAACCTGGTCCAGTGCTTTAACCCTCCTAATGAGAGTTTTTTCCTAATATCCAACCTCAACTTCCCTTGCTGCAACTTGAGCCCATTGCTCCTTGTCCTGTCATCTGCTCCCACTGAGACCAGTCCAGCTCCATCCTCTTTGCAGCCCCCCTGCAGGGAGGTGAAGGCTGCTATGCAATCCCCCCTCAGTCTTCTCTTCTGCAGACTACATCAGCCCAGTTCCCTGAGCCTCTCCTCGCCAGTCATGTGCCCCAGTCGCCAACCCTTTCCACTGGATTCTTTCCAATGTGTCCATATCCTTTCTGTGGTGGGGAGCCCACAGCTGGACACAGGACTCCCCAGTGGTAAACAGAGGGGAAGAATCACTGCCCTCCGTCTGCTGGCAACGCTCCTACCGATGCAGCCCAGGGTGCCGCCTGCCTTCTTGGAAACAAGGGCACACTGCTTGCCCATATTCAGCTTAAATCTATATGGGTCACCGTGAGAGCAAGGAACTGTCAAACTACGGGAAACCAGTAGGACGTGTGGAGGGTGAATAGCAGCTCCTCTGAATAGGCACAGGGTTTCTAAATGGGAAGTTTTCTAGCTCTCGAGCACTGTTGTAGCCAGTAGGTTACATTTGGCAACTGCTCGTCCCATCGGTGGTGACTTAACAATGCAAAGATTGCATATTTGGTTTGGGAGGGCAGGAGCCTCTTGTTGCTGGAGTCCTGAACGGTGCAGTCCCTTGTGTTTTTTGTCCACTCCAGGGTCACATGGATGAAGATGTCCAAGCTGCATTGCTTCAGATCATCCGCATGAGACAGGGGCTTGTATGTTAGTGTGCTCAGTGCTGCGCCTCCACAACACCCAACTGCTGCATCCAGGAAGAGCACTGTGATTACAGGAGTGTTAACCTTCGCGAGCTTTATCTTATTGTGATGTTCTTAACTGTAAAAACAAAACAAAACAAAAAACCCCTAAGAAATATTTATTCCAAGTAGGAAGCAGATGTGAGGTGGCTGGAATCCATTTACTCCTTGTAAAATAGAACAATAGGATAAATGAAGTTCAAATCGGGCACTTCAGATACGTGGACTCTAAACGTATCTTACAGTTGGTGTATGAGCTGGCAGTCAAAATGATGACATGGCAATTCATTTTTTTAATGTCGGATTGACCACGCTTAAAACCCACATCCCAAAACTTCAGCTTGATCCTATTGTTAATTGACAAAGTGTGAATGAAGATCTAAGGCTAAACTGAAGTGACCTTGGCTGAAATACTGTGGCTATTTGCGTGTTTTCTTCTGGTTAAAAATGTGTTTTCTTTTTCTTCTTTTGCCGGTCATATTAATTGACCAAGACTAGTTTCAAAATCTACAGTGTGTCGACTACATAACAAGACTGATGGTGTCAAAGTCTACATGGTAACTTGGCTGGCCAAGTTGCATTTGCTATTTAAGTAATTTTTAAAACTTGGTGCCTTTTGCTTTTTACTAGTGGTACAAATACCAGGTTCTTTCCTATCAAACACTAACTTGTATGACTTTTTTTTTTTTTTTACAAGAGCTATTTTTTCATGAATGCTTTTTAACTCCATTTACTAGGCTAAGCAACAGCGGGACTGGAGTAGATTACAGTGGTAGAACAGCGTTGCAACCTTAAATGTTGCAGTGAGAGTTGTATGTTTTTATAATCATTTCCTACTTCAGTGTGCATAAGATGGACGTAGACCAGGGATAGGCAAAGCCTGGCCTGCAGGCCGGATTGGACCCGCAGCAGACTCCATTTCCCAGCATCCCCTGCCTGCGTTGCTGCAGGCAGTTTCCCTGGAGACCCCAGCAGCCCTGGTAGGGTGAAGGCGGGGCTGGGGTTTCCATGGAGACCAGCTCCAGCAGTGCTGGCAGGGCAGGCAGCTGGACGCGGGGGCTGGGATCTTGCAGCTCTGCCTCGGGTCTGGCCCATGCTATCAGCACTGCAAGATCCCAGTCCCAGTGCAGCTCCCGTCCCAGTGCCGGTGCTGCTGGGAAACTGGCTGCAGCGACGTGGGCAGGGGCTGCTGGAAAGGCGGGGTCTGCCACGGACCCAGTCTGGCCCGCAGGCCAGATATTGCTCACGCCTGACATAGTCGAACTCTTTGGATAAGTTTGTCCATCAATAATTCGAGTGTCACCTAATCAGCCCTTTTCTAGCAAAGTTTTAAGATGTCTGGTTTTTATTAACCGTGTAAATTATGGACTGTAATCAATTCTTGATTATTTATGGGGAAGCTGCAAATAGTAACATTCATACCATAAGAAATCTAACTGGCTTGGGATTTACATGTTAAACAAGGTGGGGCTTCATCTTTCAGTGCAATAATACCAAAGGATAAAGCATCTAAATGCAAGTTCAGCAAAAGAAAAATCCAGCAGTTGGGAATGGTTTAAAGGAAAACATCAGTGAAACGCACGGCTATTTACAAAGAAGGGTGTCGTCGTTTTTCATGTCTTACCTGACCCTATACGTTCCACCTATTGCATATGATGCTCCTCACTACGCGAGTTGTCTTGTTAGCTTCAAATTATTCTATCGTTAGCATTTTAGCCTGTAACTAGCAAACAGGCACCTGGCATCCTGGTGTAGAACAAGACAAAATTTGGCTTTTGTGGGGGAGGGGGTTGGGAAACAGGAAACTTGAGGTTGTAAAGTAAGCGTGTGTGTACGAGATCTAACTGATGTAGAACAAGACAAAATTTGTCTTTGTGGGGGTAAATAGGAAATTTGAGGTGTAAAGCAAGTGTATGTGGGCATGATCTGACTTCTGTTCACAAGGCAAGGTTAACTTTTGCAACTTTCAAGTTTTTCTGTTTTCCAGCAGAGTCCTTTGTCCACGCTCTGAGTCTGGGTCTCTGGCTCTGGGGCCTGAAATGAAAGCCTGGCAAAGGAGATACAGAGGCATTGAGATGCATTTGTAGAACAAGCTCCTTTGACAATCCGTTTTTAAGGTTTAATAAGTACTTTGCTGTGGTGTGACATCTGATCCACGGCTGCGTTCCTTTAATTTCCAGGGGGAATCCCATAGGAAGCATCAATTCACCGAGTGTACTTTTAGTTCCTAGTTAAATTCTTTCCTAATCTCACTACTTGAAGCTCTGTCTGGAGAGAAACTGATTGTTATACTAATGCTGGCATATTTTGCTATTGTATTTGTCCTTATCGGGGGGGGGCGGGGATTTTTATGGGTTTTTTTTTTTTTAATTTCTCCCGTATTACATAACAATAAAGTGGTTTTTGTCTCCTTGTAATGATGATGGTACCAACGTGAAAGAAGTGTATTACCTTGCCTGTTAGCAAGTTCATCTGTGGGTAGCAGAGAGTATTAGCCTTCCTTTTCAGCTCTGTACAATAATTGATATGCAATAGCCAAGATTTCTGCTTGGAAACAGCAACTTGGGGAGTTTTTTCAGCACTTGTGAAAGGCAGTTTGCCCCTCTGAAATCCTGTGGGCTGGCCTATCACTATCAGTCTCTGAGCACTTCCAAACTGAGCGTTTAATTCAGTTTGTCTGTTGGTACAGCCAAAAAAAAGGAGAAAGTATCAGCTGTGGTGGGGAAGGGGTCAACTTCACATCCAAATGGCTGTCTTGCCTCTCAGAGGGACCCAAGCATCCTTGGGATGTTCGCTCACAAGCGCTGCCAACATTTACTGGAGTTGAACTGGTAACCCTGAAAGGGAAAGGCCAAATCTGTAGCTGCATCTGAATTTCTCTAGCATAAATATGTCCATGAAGCAGGGGAGCGTGGTAAGATTGGGAGAGGGATGGGAAGCATAAATTGAGCCTTATGAAATCCTGCATTAAACAGTCCCTGGGATGATGACTCTTCCCTTGGGGACCTCGTGGAAGTTAGTGTCTTGGAGCAAGAGTTTGCAGCTGTCCTGCAAGCAGTTTGCTCGGTGTACCATAAGTACCGGCCGCCAGTAGTCAGTACCAGACCTTTGCAGGTGCTTTCCTCGATTGACTTGCCACGAAATTCTCAGTACATTTGAGCTACAAGCACCCCATCTACTGGAGATTGCAACCAAAGCCCTTTGGAGTAGCCTTTGTATTCATTTAAGCAAAATAACTCCTTTCTGCTGAATTTCCCCGGGAGGAACATTATCTTTTCTATCTTTTTTAATAAGTGATTTTATGACTCTTGCACTCAGTTGAAATTTGCTCAAGAACAACCTGCTCCTTTAAACATGTTCCTTCTCTCCCACCTTTGAAGCGTGCACTCACGTTGGGGTCTGGCAGTGCTGGCAGTATCCTCTTGAATGCCAGTCATGCAGGAACATCAAGACCCACGTGTGAGGGGCTGTTGTAGAGCCTGACAATTTAACCAGGTTCAAAAGGATTAGAGAGGGACCCATCGGTGGATATTGAACCCAGCTGCTGCCTCCAGATGAGGACTTCCTACACCTGCAAACCCTGGGGGTGGTGAAGGAAGAGAGACAAGGGACAGGTCGCTGTGTAGGTCCTGCATAAATATTCTTCCCCGTGGCACCCGTCCTGCCACAGTGAGAGATGGGACATGGGGCTGAGCCAACATGTGGCATCTCTTACGTTCTGCGGGTGCAGTGCGGTAGGGCAGGATGGCACCTTAGGGACCGACTGGTTCAGAGAAGCTTTTGTAAACAACAGGCAGGTTCATCAGAGCTTTTACCCAGAGAGGTGGGGGAGTCTCCATCCTTGGAGGTGTTTAAGACAAAGCCTTGGCTGGGATGATGTAGTTGGGGCTGGTCCTGCCTGGAGCAGGGGGTTGGACTAGATGTGCCCTCCCTGAGGTCCCTTCCAGCTGAATTTTGTATGAGTCCATCAGATGCCTCTGAAGTTGGCTGCTACCTACAGAAGGTCGTGCCTCTCTTGAGCCAGTCAGTCTCTGAGGTGTTGCCCTGCCTTGCCTCTGTCCTGGCAGCTGACTAATGTGGCTACCTGCCCTCCGTTTTGCAGGGTTAGTTATCACCCATGCCCCTTACCCAGTGCATGAGACGCCCCTAGAGCAGGATGCAGGACACATCCCTCTAGTCACCAGCGACAGCAATCATCCCTCCCGCTTGATGCCTTCTCCTCCACTCCATGCGCTCTGGCTCTTTCTTGCTTTTCCCTTTCCTTTGAGCTCTTCCATCCCTGGCTGGAGGTGGCTCTCCCAGCCGTGTCTAGTCCGCAGCTGACAGCACTCCCCTGAGCAGGGGCAGATACGGATTCGAATCCCCCCAGCCTGGGAGGCCCAGGTCTCCCATTTCCTGGGTGCAGGGTCTAGCCATAGTTTGCTGTGGGAAGCCATGGTTTACTGCCATGGGCTCCTCTTAGGGCAGCCCCTTGTGTGCGAAGATGCTGAAGCCTGGGATTGGCTCTCAGTGCCCCGCAGGTGCCTAAATCCAAGAGACGGACCCTTCCCTTCAGCATTTCCTGATGGCTTCTCCCTCCCCTTCCCAAGCTCCTGCTGTCTTCCGTATTTCCAGGTGCTTCACTCTTCCCCATCGATTGATGATAGAGCTACAGGCCTCGCTTGCTCTGCAGATGTGCACCTAAAACTCGGGAGACTGAGCATCACGCCAGGCCCACCTGTGGCTCTGGCCCTGGATCACTAGCACGTCCTCTCATTCCCGCTAGCAGGGTAGCACGGTGGTGAGGCACACACCGTGCAAGGTCCTCAAAACGACTGAGATTTGAACGTAGCCAGGGGGAGGACATTTGAATGCAGTTGCAAATGGGTGCTCTGGATCGTCTCGTATCATCCCTACTGGGTTTTCCTGTCGGTGTCGGCACTGAACGGCTCTTCTGCTTTGCAAGAAATCCAGCTCTTTTCAGGAGACTTGAATTCAAACATTGGATGTTATTTCAGTCGTGTGGAAAACAGATCTCCAGGCACGAGCCTGTTCCAGTGGAGACTTCACCAGCCTGGTGTACCTGCTCCCAGGCTCGACTGACTCGTGAAGGTGGCGATAAAATCTGGATTGCGTCTATTTATCAACGGGGCTCTCGCCGCAGCGGTAATGCAAATGTTTAGCATAATCAAGCGTGTGGCATCACCTACATGGCAAAGGACGTTTTCATTATTTATGCCTCCGGGGACAAACATCGATGATAAATGAAAGCAGAGCTGCAAGGTCACAAAAAATGTCAGCTCTAAATGAAATGCATCTGACGGGTGACTCGCAGGAGAGATTGGGATCCGTTCCACGAAACAGCAAAGCAACATCAATAAAGTACAACTTACAATTGATTGGTGGTGCCATCTTGCCATACTCCACAGCCAGTCTTGATGTGGGTATATAAGGGTGGGGGTTTTGGTTTGTTTTTTTTTTTGGTGGGTAGCTGGCCTGAGAACCTCTCTGATTCTGGAAAGTTGATAGAGGTTATTGCCTTCTTAATAATTTAATGCTTGCATTGCTCTGCCAGCTCAGAAAATTAACTTTTAATAGAAAAAATGGATATAGTTGAGACACGGCTATTACATCAGATGGATTTTACATTAAGTGAAAAAGATGTTGAGCATTTAGGGCCCATTAAGCTGTAGGGTTTCTTTCTTATTGGAATCACAGGCTTCCAAGCCAGCACTGTGCTGTGAAGAGTATTTATTTTTACTTTCCCAGAGCATGTTAGATGATGGGAAAGGCGCACGTTTTTGGAGAAAATAGGGCATGAAAACATGATTTTTTTTCCCCCTCTCTTTTTCCTCCACGTTGCGAATAGCTAGTTTTATTTCATAATAATTAGTTTTACACCTCATTAAGTAGTAGGTTTTCTTATATGCTGGTAGGATACAGTGGAGAGCACTGCAAAATGATCTGCAGGATATCGAGGCAGGGTGCATTATAAGCTAATGGGGCTGTTTCGCTGCAGGGAAGCATCCTTCGGTAGCTCCCACTGCACTGAGGGTCACGCGTGATTTTCAGGTTTGTTGAAGTGCCAGCTTCACGCTTGAATCTGCAATCAGCTGCTAGCACAGGCCGGAGGTCAGAGACGGGGAAACCGCACTGTGTAGGCTTGGTGAATGGCGTCACCAACTCTTGCGATGCTCAGGAAGCCCCTCACTCTTCAGGTAGCTAATTCCCGACAACAAGAATCCTTCCTTGGGTAGAGACCCCTTTTTCGATTGCAGAAGGGCTTGTAGTTTGGACTGGGAGATATGTGGGATCTGCAACACATTTGCTTAGGGACTGCTGTACTGGTGGGGAGGGGAAGACTAGGTGGCCTCTCTTGTCGATGGTGAGATGGGATGCCCAAGGGAAGGAGTCAGAGGGAAAAGCTTCCAGACCCAGCAGAGAAACCCCGGGTGTGGGAACCAGGGGCAACACGTGCATGTGTTCATGGTCGCCTTTGGGGTTAGACATCTGGGGCACTGTAAACCCCCACCCCCCCGGCCTGCTGTAACCAGGAGGGGAGCTGCCACTTTGAAGAGTTGGGTGGGTGATCTCCATCAAATGCTGCAAGTCTGCCTTTGACCTGGAAAACGAGCCTGTGCCCAAGCTATCCCTGCAAGGAGCATCGCTGGAGGTGACAAAACGGGTGGTGAAGCATAATAGCGAGTGCACGGAGCAGTCTTGGAGCCTGGAGAGTCTTAAACAGTGCCTGCTGTCGGCAGCTTCTCTGCCCAGACGGTAAATTAAAGGCAGCTGCACATTTCATATCTGTTCCCTCTCCTGTCCCCTCCAACTGACGATGTCTTTTTTCATTATCTCCTGTCTGGAAAGAGCCCTGGGGTCGCGTTGCCCGTGGTGGACTATGGGGTAGTTGCATCCCCTGCAGTGCAGTTCATGCCAGTCTCTCCTAGATAAGAGTCCAGCCTGTTGAATATCCACCCCCATGTATGTGTTGGAGGCAAAGGGGGGGAGACTAGCACATCTTATGGGAACAGGAAAAAGAAAACACCCTGCTCTTGATGTGCTAAGGCACAAGACCTCAAACAATTCCAGCCATGAATCCTGCAGAGAAAATTAAAGCAACACGGCATCTGCCAGGTTCATTGACTCTCCGGCTTTGACAGATGACAACGGAAGTGCAAAGATTTCTTGTCTTCCTCCACAAGGATCTAAAACCTTCACCTCCAAAAATGAATTTGGCCCCGGTATAATACGCTTCTCGTTGTGGGTGGATTGAGAGACACGGGCATCAATTTCAGCGGCGGAGGGGCTTGCCTGATGTGTTATGCACACAGCATTGCAAAATAAACCCACCTGCTTGTTGGAGGTGTGGGGTGGATGCAAGTTGTGACATGCCAGAGAGCATCTGTTTTCTCTGCTGCTTTTCCTGACAGTAGGCAGAGCTCCTCTCCGGCAGGATGGTCTTCATCGTCCCGCTGAGCTGGCTTATTGCAGGCTGGACACGCACAAGTTGCTTCTGGCGTGCCAAGCGTTGCCTCTTCCACTGAAGGGCACAAGGCTATGAGATAGTAGGAGATGCATAAGGAGAGCCATGGGTAGAGACAGCTGCCATGGGTGCGTGTAAATGCCCGGGGTGGAAATGGGGGTGTGTGAGGGATTTCAGGGGAAATGATGAAGGAAGCAAAGGTTTTGCAGCTGGTGCATGTTAATGCTGCTGCCAGAGGGAAAGCCCAGACCCCACCGAGTAGTGGGACTTCTACCATAGGGCCAAAATCCTGCCCCACAGCTCTATTTCAGGATCAGGCAGTTGTTTCTCCCAGTTGCGGTGCCAAGCAAAGGAGTTGAGCAGCTGCCCGGGCCGCTGCGCCTTGTGCGTTTTGCAGCCGGGCACTGGGCATGACTCCGAGCTTGGCCTGGGGACAACTCCAGTGAGATCGGGGAGAGCGAAACTGGGGGTCTGCCTCCCCCCCCTTCTTTAGCTCTGTCCTTGCAGCTGAGTTGAAGGTGACGGCTGGTGCCGTTGCACTCCTGCTGCGTGCAGCACGTCTCGTTCTTGCTGCCCTAAAGTGTGCATGAAAGCAACCCCCGTGGCTTTGTGTACTGCTTCTTTCTTGGTGCAGGGCCTACTCCCAGCTCTCCCACCTGGAGCCCTGGCTTGGTGCATGTGTCACCTGAATGTGACCGCTCCCAACAGCCCATAAGACCTGCCACATCCTGGGTCAGAGCAGCGGTCCCTCGTGCCCAGTCTCCTAGGTGACCCTGTTATAGTTTCACGGGTGGGGCCTTTTTCCCATGAGTCCGTGAAGTGCCAAATAGGAAGAGTGAACAGGGCACGACTGGGTTTTTTCATCTCCATTCCTCTCTCCATTGCAGCCTCCAGTATTGAAGGTCTAGGAAGGCCTGATGCCCCTTACTCCCCTGCTCCAGAGCTCCTAATGCACCTGGCCTCCAAGTTCAGGTTCAGTTCCTCCCTGATTCTGGCTAAACTCAGCTTCCAGCACAGCTGGTGGCAACAAGTCCTACCTTTTAACAACACGCTTGGTGAAAACTTTTTGGTATTCATTTTAAACGGACTGCCTCCTAGTTTCATGTTGTGACCCCTGGTTCTTGTCTGGTGATGGAGAGTCCATAATAAATGCCTAGTGATTTTATCTTTGCTATTTAGTATGTTGTAAACTCTTCTCATGTGCCCCCCCCAAGCATCTCTTTTCTAAACGGAGCAGGCCTGGCCTCTTCAGTCTCTTCCCATAGGGAATCCCCTTCATACTGGGCTCTGGCTGCAGGCGACCACCTAAAGGCCTGGCAGTAGCAGCCTTAGGGGAGTGCAAACCAGGCCCCAAAATTTTGCAACAATTTTTTTGGGGGGCGGGGGGGTGAAGTTATTTAAAACTTTGTTCTTTCTTCAAATTATGAATAAGTTTCATAGTTTCTAGGGTCCGAAGGGACCTGAGTAGATCATCTAGTCCGACCTCCTGCCATGGTAGGAAAGAGTGCTGGGGTCAAATGACCCCAGCAAGGTGTTCATCTAACCTTCTCTTAAACACCCCCAGGGTAGGGGCCAGCACCACTTCTCTTGGAAGCTGGTTCCAGACCCTAGCCGCCCTGACCGTGAAGTCGCGCCTCCTGATATCCAGTCCGAATCTCCCCTCTGCCAGCTTGTGACCGTTATTCCTGGCGGTGCTCGGGGGACAGGGACTCCCCCAATGCCTGCTGGTCCCCCCTGACTAGTTTGTAACAGGCCACTAGATCCCCCTCAGCCTTCTCTTTTGGAGGCTGAACAGGTTCAGGTCCCGCAGCCTGTCCTCGTAGGGCCTGCCCTGCTGCCCCCTGATCATGCGAGTGGCCTCCTCTGGCCCCTCTCCATGCTGTCCACATCCCTCCTGCAGTGCGGCGCCCAGAGCTGGACGCAGTCCTCCAGCTGCGGCCTGACCAGTGCTGCATAGAGGGGGAGGATCACCTCCCTGGACCTGCTCGAGATGCATCTGTGGATGCACGACAAGGTGCGGGTGGCCTTCCTGACTGCATCCCCACACTGCCGGCCCGTGTTCATCTTGGCATCAATGATGACTCCAAGATCCTTTTCTGCTGCTGCCCTGACAGACAGGGCAAAGTAAAATTGAAATCGAAAATGTCCAACTTGCTTATAGGTCATCAAAACTAAGCATCTAAAGGGGCCCCAAATGACCCTAAGGCCACCACTGACCCTGGAAAAAGGCCCTGAGTCCTGCCAGCAGCTGCCAGCACATCGCTCTGTGTTGAGGGCAGGTAGAAGAGCTTGTCTGCACTCACCTGTCCAGCAGCAGGTTACCGAGGGCTGAGGACCCAATTAGCCCAGACCTGCCACACCTGCCCAAGCAGGAGCTGGCTGCTGCAAGGGGAGGAGGTATTGCTTTTCCCTCTGGGAGAAATGCGGTAGCAGCTGTGGCCAGGAGGCTGCCAGGTATGGGGGTGGGAGCCTCTCTGCAGCCTGGGAGCAGAGCAGCTGCTTGCTTGTTTGAAGACTGATGCCGGGGAAAAGGCAGGGATCTGCTGGCCTCTTTGGAGCTCCTTGTTTGCTGTTGCTTTGGGACTTCGACTCCCCTGCCGAGGTGGGAGAGCATCTGGGCTGGAGACGGGCTGTGCCAGATCCTGGATGAAGCAGCAGCCGGCCTGTTGAGACCCAAGGCAGGTGAGTACTGCCTTGCTGGGGAGCTGCAGAGAAACCTCTGCTTTGATGTGTAAGCTGCTTTCCTGCTCAGTCACGGGGCCTTTGTAATGCGGATTTGCAAGGCCCTTTGCAAAGGCAGAGGTCAGGTTCGAGGAGCAATGGCAAGCCAGAGAGCGGCTGGAGCAGGATACAGTTCTTCCAGGAGCCATGAAAGCACGGCTGGCCTCGTCCTCCCAGAACCTCCCGGTGAGAGGGCGCTTGCTGCCGGGTAACAGACAGGATCATCGCTCTGAACACGTTTCGTGATGCTGGAACAGAAACGAGGGTGCCTTGGTCCCAGGCTGGGAAAGCACAGGCCAGGAAGGGAGCGTGTGTGGCTGTTACCACCTGCCTGGGGCACGGGTGAGCTGTGGCGTGTCTGGTGCGCTGGGGAGCTGCGGGTGCGAAGCAAAGGGGCCTTACTCTGATCCAGTTGAGCCTGTCCTCTAGCCTTTGCAAGGCTCTGGAGGCTGGTTCCTCATGCTTGCCATCCTTTGCCTGGTCTCCTTATGGTACAAGAAGGACCCAGCATCGGGGCGCTCTGCCCGGGGTCCCTGGCTGCATGGGGTGCACAGTGCAAGCCCACTGCTGCGGGGGTTCATGCACCTGCCTCCTCCCGGGCTGTTGGATGCACTCCTAGACAGCTTTGCTGTGGGTCCAGGTTGGTGCCGCACTGGGCTTGTTCGTTCATGCTGGCTTGTGACCAGGGCTCGGCTCCTGAGGGAGCTGGAAGTACGAAAGGGGGGTCCCGGGGTGAGGGCGGCAGGGGGAAGCCTGCAAGGGCTTGCTGGAGCTTTGCTGTGGGGTCCCCGCACCCTGGGCTGTCCCGGCGGCTGGAGGGATGTGAGGGGGGCTGCCAACCCCACTGGGATGATGGCAGGGCTGGCAATGAGGGGGAATTGGGGACTATTTGGAGAGCTCGAGGAGTGGCAGCAGGGCTTGATGGGGTCCTAGCTGTGGGGGGTGGATGGGGACACTGGGGCCAAGGCTGATGAGAGGGGAAGCAGGTCTTTTAAGTCATGGTTCCAGCTGATAACTAAGGGGTCACTGGGCCAGCGTGGGATGTGCCTGGGGTCCCTGAGCAGAGCCTAGAGCTCGCCTCATTGGGGGCAAGACCCAGGTGACCCAGCATGAGCAGAGCCCCCAGGCAGCACCGTTCCCGGGGGTTAGTTTCACCAGGTTCCCTGAAGCAACTTTGGATGGAGTAGCCTGGGCAACGGGACAAGGCAGCATTTCGTGGCTTAAAACCGGAGGTGCCATCCTCTCTCTGCACGTGTGCGAGTTGTCTCCATCCAAAGGTTGCGCGGCCAAGCACGGGAGCCAGTGCCCGGGGCTGCCCAGAGCAGAGCATGACCGTGGAGAGGCTGAGCAGGTCCGAGCCCCCGTTGCCTGCCCTCCCTGCATTTGGCGGAGCTGTGATGAAGAGCTTCTGGGGTCGCCTCTGCAGCATCTCAGCGTGCAATGGCTGGGATGGCCAGGGATGCCTTGCAAAGTCAATGGCACGGAGCGAATCGTGCACTGGGGCCTTGGACAATGCTAGCGGTGGTGACCTGCAGGAACGTCTGCACAGGGGTTTGCACAGGCAGGGCCAGCGAATGCCAGGGGCTGCCTGGACCGGTCTGTTGGTGACTTGGGGAATTAGCAGTAGCTTCCCCTTGACTTCAGTGCAACTCTTGGGCTAGACCTGGGCAGCTCTGTATTGATGCACCCCAGTTTAACCCAGGGCTTCTGTGAGGAGGCAGCCTCTCTTGGACTCAGGTGGGCAATCATCGGGGCTGAAGGGCCACTTAAGGCGTTTCGGTGAGCTCTTGTGGGTGCAGGGTGATGCTGATCTGGGACGGCAGGGACAGGGGGAATTGGTCCTATCTGCCTTGCACCCATTGCCAGGGGCTCCTGACGGAGCGGGCAGTAGGGTCTCCCATGATCCTGGCCCTGGCCACTGGTCTCATTCTTGGATGTTGCTCCCTGCCTGCCTGCGGCCCCATCCCTTCTGTCCGATCGAGTGCGCCCCAAACGCTGGGATGTCGGGTTGGTCCCCAGAGGCTCCCCCCGACTGCCCGCTGTGTTCGGCAGTGGTTGCGGGGCGGACTAGTAGCGGCAGCCGTGCAGCGAATCTGTCCCCCGCGGTGCCCCTGCCGCGTGCCGGGGGGTGGCAAGACCATCTGCATGTGCCACGGCCTGGGCTGGGTGGGGTTGAGGGACGGATCAAATCCTTTGGTGGGGCAAAGCTGGCTGTATTTCACCTACCCCTGCTATAATTGCTCTTCTGCAGAAAGGCCTGGCAGTTACTATCCAGTCCCCTCCATGTCTTTCCCTCCAGATGCAGGGGTGCTCAACCCCCAGCCTGTGAGCCAAACCTGGCCTGTGGCGCCTTGTCATCTGGCTCATAGGGGGGGCTTCCCAGCTGCCAAATTTCCAGATCCACGGGGAGCTTTGCAGGCTGGATAGCATGGCCCCAGGTGCTAGATTGGGCTGCGTTGGGCCTGGGCTCCACGCCGCCCATTGACTCCCCACGAGGCCAAAAGCTTGAGCACCGCTGCTCTGAAGCATTGCGTGGCATTGAGAGCAGACCTGTCCCCATTTCCCCTTGGACCAGTGGGTTGGCCACCGGGCATTGAAAGATTTCCAAATCATGAGAATAATGTATAAATCCTGCTTTCTGGAAGCTGCCAAGCCACAGACAGGCTCCACGTTCTCACAAGTACTTGCCGTCCACGTGTGGCCGAGTCGCTACGTTGCGTTGTTCAACCAGCTAAGGAGAAATGTTTTGAACCCAACCTCCCTTCCCTTCTTTCTTCCTCGCCCTCTCCTCCTCCCCTGCGGTTTGCTGCCTAACTCGGTAGCCTGCCACAGTGAGTTTCGGTCCTGCCTGGCGCTGATCGGAAACACAAGGCGAGGTTTCGTTACCCGCTCCGTGGCTTCCTCCTACACTTAACATACCGTACAAATTGTTTGCTCAACTCCGGCATCTTGCCTCGGAGGAATTTTTTGCCACTTGAAGGTTTTAAATCGACTATTTGAGCCTCTCACAATTGTAAAGAATAAGCTATTAGTTTAGAAGAGGCGTGTTTCCTGGCATTGTGCGACCCTCCGAGGGATCGCACTGTCGTTGAAACTCTTTAATGCTGATAGACTAGAGCGTGGTCGGGCAAGAAAAAATATCACCACGGGGAAAATTCATTTTTGGAAAATAAGAGAAATGAATAGATGCTGTTAGCCACATGTTATTCATTTTCTTGTTATTGCTTTAACATGTCTTCATTGGAAGGAGTTGATGTTGGAGGCCTTTTATGCCAGCTCTACACCTGGGTCAGGCTGGAAAGAAACCAGGGGAATTGGGCCTTTCATCTTCCTTCTTCTGTTACGATTGGAACCAAAGCTTGGCCCCGGATCAGACAACGCGAGAGCTGAAAACCATCGACGCAGCTGGATTTTAGAGGGGTTTTTCTTTGAACCTTGTGTCAAGCTTGTGTGCCGGCAAAGGCAGGAAGCCATTGCGCATAATATGGCAGATCGGACTGAGTTGCTGCAAGGCCCAAGACCATAAATTATATCTTCCAGGTTTATGATTTGCTCGTTGACTGCAAGTCAGTAGGAAAATGGTGTGTGGGGCCACCTCTTAATTATGAGGCTGATGTGATTAGGTTGTGATGAGAGATGGAGAAAGCTGTGAAGAGGGGTGGGTGAAGCCATGTGCTTTTTCACGGAGCCATATGCTAGTTTCCAGTGTAGAGAGATCGCTTTTCTTCGTTGTCCTGTTGATGGTCGTTTGGGTCGTGTGGATGGCCAGGTTTTTCACGTAGCGTCTGGAGAAGCCGAAGTGGAGTTCAGTGTGCCCAAGAGATGTTCTCCTATGCTCTTTCTTAGGCACTTTCTCATCTAGTGGATATAACTTTCAATAAAATATCCAAGGACTGGGCATTGCTGTAGGATTTTTTAGTCTATTTAAAGTATGATTTAAATGCCTGGAATTTGCTGAGATGAACTGTTCCCGTTGGCAGAAAAACTAATGGTTTCCTAATAAGTGGACGGGAAAATCTTGCTGTGCTTAGGAGTGCCCCATGTAAAGGGGATCTCTGCACGCTTTGCATTTTTCTGCTCATCACTTCCAGGTGTGGCTCTGATGCTATATAATCCCCTGGAAAGCATCCTGTGCAGCAATGTCCCCCTGAGGCCTTTGGTTATTTCGGCTGGGCCCAGCGTGGCCAGGAACAAGGCATGGTCGAGAAATGCAAAAACTCTCTCTTCAGAAAGTGCCTTTCTTCACCCCCAGAGTTCGGCGTCCAAACCCATTCAACAAGGCAAGGATCTTGTCTGCTCGTGACTTCACGTGGAGCATCGAATCCAGAGCGTGCAACCACTGTACTCCTGCTAACACCGGCCAGCTCCCTGGCACCACGAGGCTGATACAAGAGGGAATTTCAGACTTGGGACCTTTTATTTCCAAGTGTCTTTTGGTGTTCTCCAGCAGCCGCTGCTTGGGAAGTCCTCTCCGCGCTGAGGCCAAGTGCGCATAGGCACCTGAAATGGAGATAGATACTGGTGCAAACACTGTCAAAAGTGGGACTGTGATAAGCATTTCTCCATCATAACAGTGGTGAGATCGTGGATACGTGGCTTTTAAATGAGGACTCCTGGAGGGGAGGAATGGCTCCTGCCACCTGACCTAGCAGGATGGAGAAGCCCATGCGTGCATGTTTGTGGCCTGAAAACCTCCTCATTTCCATTACCCTATGGATGGGGGCTCCCTCTTGTCTGTCAAGCTGCTCAGTGTGGATGACTGCTTTCAAGCCAGCGAAGCTGTTCCCATCGGGAATGGATGAGGACTGTATGATGGCTCCAGCGTTATGGCTAGATGCTCTGAAGCACGGCTGTCTTGTCTTGTAGCCCTGGGCTGCACCCTTTGGATTATCCAAGGGGACAGTCCTGATGGAGTCGGCCCCACACCTTTGACTCCTGTCCTTAGCTTGGCCTGGTGAGCGATGGGACCTGCCCACGGGGTTAACGGTGCAATTGCCGGGACCCTCTCCTGCCTTTGGTGCGTGTTGGCCCTGAACTGTCCCCTTCCCAGGGACAGGAGGGAAGGATGCTCAGCCAGCAAACCCTGCAGGGCTCCCCGGAGCTGGACACGTGTGCATCCCCGTGCCCCTCCATTTCTGGCTGGAAAACAAGTGGGAATGGCCTTTTGGCAAATCCCCGCACAATGTGCGTGCACGTCCCAAGGGCTTGCCGAGGAACCCAGTTTGTGAGCTCAGTTACCTGGACGTCTGGTGTGGAGGGGTCCTGAGCATGCACCGCCTCCAGCCTCTCTGCCTCCAAGGTGCAACCTGGGATGACTCTGCTCCAAGTGCTGGGCTTGGGCCCACAGCATGCGAGTCCCAATGGGTGGGACTTGATTCTGGGCTCACCAGGGAGGTGATGGACCATTGCTATGGCAACAGCTGAGTCGCCCTTACCTATCTGTAAAGTGGTTTTCCATTTTTCTGTTGAGGCTAAAGGTCCTATAGGACTGACCTGGGGCCAGATGCCGGCAGTATCTGCTTGTTGTGGGGCTGGCTTCTGAGCCTGTGCTTTCTGATCCAATGCAACCTAGTCAAATCGGCAAACGCGCCAATCTCCCCACTCTGGCGGAGCGTTTTCCCATTGGAAATAGGTGGTTACTTTCCCCCCCTCTTCTATGGAGATGATTGATGCTGCTAGTGGGGATTATTACTTGGAAAAGGAAGATGAGAAGGGACTTCCAGAGGTCATAGCTAGTCCAACCTCAGCCTGAAGCAGGATCAGCCCTGTCCAAACTGCCCCAGACAAGTGCTTTTTCAAGTTCTGCTGGCTTTAACTAAAAACCATTCAAGGCCCCTTCCTTCTCCGGTGACCCTTGGAAGAGAGAGCACCCTCCAGGCAGCAGTGGGCGCACGTGCAAGGTTGGAGCTCTCCAGGACAGATCCAGTCTAGGGCCTGTTTTGCACCGTGCGCCGTGAGCTGCACAGATGTCGGTCGGCTTAGTGCTAGTTTGGAGCAGCCGCACCTGCAACTTGAGCAGCACATCTTGGGGCCGGGGGGTGGCCACATGTTTGCAACAGGAGCTGTGTTGCATGGGTCAAGAGATCACCCTGCCCTGGAGAGGCATTACTTTGAAGATGTTAATGTGTGGACAATCCTGGGGTTAAGAGCTCCAGGAGCTGCTCAAAATTACCATGTAACAAGAACCTAGGTGCTGGATTGGGGGTGGGGAGGGGTTGGGGGAAGAGCCTGCTTATCTGGGAACAATAAATGTAACATTGGGTAGTAACTGAAAGCAAAAAAAGCAGTTGTGAAAGTTTGCAGGTATGGAAGGGGATATCTATTAGAGGGAGCCCTTCCCCTCCCTTGGGTTAGTGCTTGCATTGCCTAGCCAGAAACTGTATGTCAGGGCATGGGGTGGACCTGAGATCATAGAGAAGTGGGCCTGGAAGGGACCTCCAGAGGTCACGGCTAGTCCAGCCTTGTCTTGTGTCCCACACAGGGATCAAACCTGCGACCTGGGTGTTACTAGCACCACGACTTGGAGCTGGAAGAAACACACACATCCAGGCACTTCTCTCTTTGGAGATGGGGTGGTGGCTGCTGAGCGCTGGGCCCCTCTGCGTAGCAGAGATGGGACCTGCCCTGAAGGGCTCGACACCTCCAAAGAGATGAGGGTGGATCCAGGATTTGAGAAAAGGGGGTGCAGGACCAGCACCCTGCAGTGCAGACATGGAGGCACCCCTAGCACCCAGCCTCCTCCGCCCCTTTCAATATGGGCAGACTGTCCTCAGCACCTATGGGCTTTTTAAAAATCCCCAAAGGAGGTGAAAATCCTCCCCTTTTACCTCATTTAAGGGCTTTAAGAAGTCCCCCAAAAGGCTCCCTGATCCAGAAGCGGGTACAGCCGTGCCACTGCACCTGCTCTGGATCCACCCCGGGAGAGAGACAAGATGGGTGGAAGTGGAAACGGCACCATGACCCCTGGCCAGAGCTGGGATCCCAACACGGGCACAGGTAGGGAAGATCAGCCCTTGCTTTGCTGGCAGGGGTGGTCCCTTGGACTTCCTCAGATGCCTCCCAAGTGTGCTGGTCCTCGGGGAGGAGGCAGCACGAACGGCTCGCCCTCTGCACCCGCGCCAGCCCGTCCCTGCACTGCCGGTCTGCTCCCCGCCTGCCCCCGCCAGCGGTTCTGGGACAGTACAGCCACAAGCATATAGACGTATGCTTGTTCTGTGCAGTAATTTTTGGTTACAGTGCAGTGACTTAAGTTACTGCGCAGTAAGGGTGCACATGTAGACGCACCCAGCGAATGCTTCCCTTGGCTCTTGCAGGGACCAAAACCTTCTTCCACTGAGGTCAAGGGCAAAGCTGCCTGGGGGTGAGCAGCACTGAGGAAAGATGCAGGTCCTGGTACAGGGCAGGATTTCTTGGGGCGGTGTCCATTACTGGAGTAACTGCATAGCCAGGATGGAGTTGGGCAAGCTTTCAGATGTAGGACATTCTCCATCAGGTTTTGCTGGTAGAATAAGCTGGTCAGCGCGGGCTTCTTGGCCTCAGTCCGACGTGTCTGCTCATGATGCTGCAGCATGTCCTGGCTCTTTTGCATGCATCCCCACCATGCCAGCTCCTCGGCATATGCTCCCCACGCCTGATGGGGGGCCAAGGAGACCGGGACTGGCTGCAGAGGGGCTAGCAGAGAGGTCTCATTCCTTTTCAAGGTCTGTTTCTGCAGACTCCAGCTCCCCGCTCGGTAAAGGAGCCTCATGACCGCACGTAACTGGAAGTGAATCCATCTGGCATGCTTCTCTGGCTGCTGTCTGCAGAGTAGGGATCTGTCGCCCTAGTGAAAGTGGAGGCCTGGTACTGGGCCTGTTGCCTCTCCAAAGATCAAAAGCTTCTTGCATTTGGTCCTTGGGCTCAAAGAAGCAGCAAAAATGTTTCCATCATGGTCTGGTGACCTGGCGTGGCTTCCCCAGAACCTGCCCTGTGAGCTTTCTCTGCGTAGCTTCACAGCCAGCAAGAACTGAACCAGGACGAGACAGGCCAGCAGCCCGGGAGCGGATTGATGCTGTCAACACGAGAAGGGCTCTCGAGTGGGTGTCACAGGGCACCTGGTCTGCAAGAGCCCAAGGCTGGTCCAAGCTGTGGGCCTTCAAAGCCTCCAAGCATGGAGACTCCACCACCACCACCCTGGGTAACCTGTTCCAATGTTTCCCCAGCTTCCTCATGAGAGAGGTTTTTCCTAATATCCAACCTCAACTTCCCTTGCTGCAGCTTGAGCCCATTGCTCCTTGTCCTGTCGCCTGCCCCCACTGAGACCAGCCCAGCTCCATCCCCTTTGCAGCCCCCCTGCAGGGAGGTGAAGGCTGCTATTCAGTCCCCCTCAGTCTTCTCTTCTGCAGGCTAAGTCGGCCCATTTTTGTCAGCCTCTGCTCACCAGTCCTGTGCCCCAGCCCCTCAAACCATTTTCATTGCCCTCCACTGGACTCTCTCCAATAGGGGCCCTTCTCTTCTGGGCCCTGCCCAAGGAAATCATGGATCAGAAAGCCTGCTCAGGAAAGAGAAACGAGGGAGAAACTAAGGCAAGGAAGAAGTCACTTGCCCAAAGTCATGTGAGCCATGGTCAAACTGAGCCCAGTCCCATGGCTAAAAAATAGCATCATCTCCCCATCCTACTGGCTGCCCAAAAATCTTACCCTGAAGCTGGCCCTTTTTTCTTGGGGAAGGGCTTAGAGGGCAAGGTTCTGGCTTTCCACGGTTGCTTTTGGTCCATTCGACTATCGCTGCCGGGGTTGCATCCAGATGTGCACTGTGTTCTCAGAAGGGGGGCACCTTCCTCTGGTCTCGAGGTGCAGTTCGGTGTTTACTTGGCCCAGACTAAATCCGCGGGTTGTTAATTGGTGTTAGTTAGAACGGGCTGTGAGCAGCTGCACTTCCAGGGTTAATACCATTTCTTGCCTGCATGGCTCTGATTTGCCACTAGAGGGCTGGCAAGGAGGGGCGGGACTAGGAGGCGGGACACCTGGGGTCTATCCTGCTCTGGGAGTGGTGCATCCTGGGATGCTGGAGGACTACAAATTACCTCCTCGATCTCTGTGGAACGGGCTGTTTATCCTGGCACAAGCAGGGTGCACGGCCCAGAGCTAACCTTCTCCTGAAGTGGCATAACTCTGAGACATCGGAGGGCGCTTAGCACGAGCCAATGATCTTTTATGTGCAGACGCTTGCATTTTAAGCGCCCTTCGTGTGGTCTCAGCATAATGTGTCACTTCACCCTCAGATGCATGAAATCCCAAAGGAAAGAGCAGCGCTGGCTACAGCAAGTCCCAGACTCTTCCCTCCCTAGCCGGCGTGAAGATGGCACATGCCTCTCACCAGGCATCCTGCGACCCAAGTGCTCAGCCGCCACGTGCATCTCTGCGCCCCAGTGCTTCTGCGAGGCTGCTGGCATGCCCGCTCCCATCTACCCATGCTAGACCTGGAGGTGTGGACTGGAGCACGGTGCAAGCCATCTCTGGTCACCCGCCTCCCGTGGGAAGAGATGGGCATGGCTGGGGCTGGATGCTCTGATGCTTCTGGGATCTGTTTTTCTGTATTTACCCTGTCTCAGGTGTATTCCTCCACCACAGGAGGCTGTGGTTTTGCTGTGCTTAGACTTGGAGAAGGATGGAGAGCAGAGCTGCAGCTGTCCTGTAAAAAACAAAAACAAAAAACCCAACCAACCAAAAAAAAAAACTCCAACCCAAAAAATTGCCCTTTTTCAAGGGTGCTGGCTGGTCCCTCAAGTAGGAACCAAGGCTGGAGAGGAGCATGAGGGAGCTGCTCCATGCCTTGTGCCAGATGGGGGGGTTGCTCACTGGTACCTCATGCCCCCAGTACCGTTAATTCCCATGCCACTGCTAATCGTCTTGCAGCCGTGGTCCAAGCTATAAATTTAGTTTGGAATGGGGGAGATGGGCCACCCACAGACCGCTGATCGCATTGCAGACGGTGTTTGATGCTCAGCAAAGCATCACCCAGGGAAAGGAAACCCAAGTGAAACCAGATTTCCACTCCCTCTCCCCCCGGGAAAGTGGAAACAGATGGCTTGTGGCTTTGATAATGAGAGAGATTGATTGCTGCGGATACCACTTAGCCTCAGTAACGTGTCGGGATGGGCCTGGGAGCCAAGCCTGGAGGCAGAAGTGATGTCTTCTGGGGCTGCTGGCATCTAAAGCTTTTGGAGGAACAGTGCTGCTAAAAAGCAACCCCCCTTCCTGGCTGTTTCCCTGAGCTGCATTCCCAGTTTGGCCTATCGAGGTGGGCTCAGGTACCATGTGTGCGACGCATACAGCTTCAGAGCTGTGTTTTGCACAAGCTAACAATGGGCACTGGGTGTGCAGGGAGCATGGGATGGGGGTGGTGGGTGAAGTGGCCGTCGTGACACTTGCAGGCCTGGAGGCTGCAAGGAGATGCATCCCGGTGGGCCTACAATGGTCTGCCGTGGCCAGGATGCCAGGGCTGCTGGTGCCACAGCGGGACCTGTAGAAGCTCTTCCCTTTGGCAGTTCGGCCATGAGGAGCACCTGTGACCTCCTTGCCAGCAGGTTACACGCACCTTTCCTACTAGCTTGCAGCCTTGTAGGGCTGGAGTCTGAGGCTGCTGGTGGAAGTTCATTTAAAGATGCGATGCACCTCCTGCCAGACCAGGTGTACAGGAAGCAGGTATGCTTTTGGGCCCAGGGATCACATTTCAATCGGGTCCCGCTTGTTAGTGCAGGGGGAGCCTGGGACCATGATCCCGGCTTCCTTTACGCTGGCAAGTTGAAAGCTGGGTGCCCAGCCACCAGCTGGATCGGGACCTCGCTCTGGTGCAGTCCAGGAGCCAGCCAACAGTCAGCTGATCATCAGCCAGTTCAAGTCCCAGATCTAGCCAACAATCACCTGATTCTCAGCCAATGGGCATCCCACTGGGCCCGGTTGGAGACTGCTGCGGTGTTAACCTTGCTACGTGTTCGATTGAAGGCACGGTGGAAACAGGCCACAAAACCTTGCATTTTTTTGCATAACATTTTCGTGGCTGGTTTCCCTCTGTGATGCTGTTAATCCCCCGAATGTGTGACCAGACTACTATTGTAAGCTGCAATTAATGGACATTAAGTGTAACGTGTGCTGGGGGCCCATGTATCTGTCTGCATTGCTTGGGGAAGGTCTGGGACTGCTGCCGTGGTCCCACACTCCTCTATAGCAGGGCAGCGCTGTGCATAGAGAGGCTGTTCCCCTCTCCAAGGCTTTCCTCTCCAACAGGGCAGTCCAAAACTCGATGATCTCCCGAGGTCCCTTCCAGCCCTAATGTCTATGAAATCTATGAAAACTTGTTGGCCAGCCAGGACCTGTGGTCTGCCCTGGTGTTGTCTCTGACGCTCCGGTGGGCTCCCACGTGGTGCGAGGAGAGGCTGGCCTAGGAACAGCCCCAGCTGCGCTTGCCGTGATCTGCTTCCCTCCCGACTCATCCCCACAGTTTCCATCACTTCTGCACCAGCTTTCTGGCCCCCACCATTTCCACAGAGGCACCCCGTGTAGCCCGGCCGAGCTGTTCCAGTCCCCGCCAGTCCCTTCTTTTCCCTGCTATCTTGCCGTGTGTGTGTGGGAAGCGACATAAAGTAGTTTTATCCTCTTGCCCTTTCCACAGCTGGGGTTTCCCTGGTCAGACTCGCCTGTCTCTTTCTCCTGAGTCAAGCTGATGATGAGATGCAACCCTCGCGGACTCAGTTTCATGCTCCTCTGAAGCTGCTAGCTCTGCGCTGGTGAGGGGTGGATGTGCTTGTTCCTACTGGATTGTGGCACCGCTTGATGTCCCCCCACCCTTTCTAGAGGTGTGGTGGGTCCCTGGGAACCTAGTCTGACAGTGTTTCCCTGGGGGTGTCTGCCCTGCTGGCAGGAGGTCTCGGGGCATGCCCGCCGGCTGGCCCCTGCCGGAGGCTGGAAGCAGCAGGTGAAAAGTCCAGGGTCTGTTCCCACGTATCCCACCCTGGATGAGGGCTCTACCCTGCTGCAATGGGCTGCCCTGGGGTCCAGTTGGTCTCTGTGTAGAATAATGATGTTTTCACTGTGCCAGGGGGGCAGCAGGAGGGGACGTTTCATAGTTTTTAGGGTCGGAAGGGACCTGAGCAGATCATCGAGTCTGGACCCCCTGCCATGGCAGGAAAGAGTACTGGGGTCAAATGACCCCAGCAAGGTGTTCATCCAGCCTCCTCTTAAAGACCCCCAGGGTAGGAGCCAGCACCACTTCTCTTGGAAGTTGGTTCCAGATCCTAGCCGCCCTGACAGTGAAGTATCACCTCCTGATATCTAGCCTAAATCTACCCTCTGCCAGCTTGTGACTATTATTCCTAGTCACTCCTGGTAGTGCTCGGGGGAACAGGGACTCCCCCAATGCCTGCTGGTCCCCTCTGACCAGTTTGTAACAGGCCACCAGATCCCCCTCAGCCTTCTCTTGTGGAGGCTGAACAGGTTCAGGTCCCATGTAGCCTCTCCTCGTAGGGCCTGCCCTGCTGCCCCCTGATCATGCGAGTGGCCCTCCTCTGGACCCTCTCCATGTTGTCCACATCCCTCCTGAAGTGCGGCGCCCAGAACTGGACACAGTACTCCAGCTGCGGCCTGACCAGTGCCACATAGAGGGGGAGGATCACCTCCTTGGACCTGCTTGAGATGCATCTGTGGATGCATGACAAGGTGTGGTTGGCCTTCCTGACTGCATCCCCACACTGCCGGCCCATGTTCATCTTGGCATCAGTGATGACTCCAAGATCCTTTTCTGCCTCTGCACTGACGAGAAGGGAGTTCCCCAGCCTGTAGGTATGCTGCTGGTTCTTCCTCCCCAGGTGCAGCACCTTGCACTTGTCAGTGTTGAATCCCATCCTATTCTCATCCGCCACCCCTGTAACCTGTCTAGGTCTGATTGCAGCCTTTCCTCCCTTCTAGAGTGCCCACATCCCCCCACATCTTAGTGTCATCAGCAAATTTGAACAGGGTGCTTTTTACCCCCTGTCCAAGTCACTGATGAAGATGTTGAACAGTGCGGGCCTGAGGACCGAGCCCTGGGGAACCCCACTGCCCACGTCCCTCCAGGTCGAAAATGACCCATCCACCACCACTCTTTGGGTGTTGCCCTCCAGCCAGTTGGTGACCCATTTGACTGTGTAAGTGTCGACACCACAGTCCCCCAGTTTCTTAATGAGAACGGGGTGAGAGACAGTGTCGAAGGCCTTCCTAAAGTCCAGAAAGACGATGTCCACTGCTACCCCTGCAGCTAAGGATTTGGTGACCTGGTCGTAGAAGGCTACCAGGTTGGTCTGACAGGACCTGCCTCTAATGAACCTGTGTTGGTTGCCGCTAAGCATAACCTCCCCTTGCTGGCCCCTCATGGACATGTGCCAGAATAATTCTCTCAGAAAGCTTGCCCAGGATTGAGGGAAGACTAACTGGCCTATAGTTTCCCAGGTCCTCCTTCCTCCCCTTTTTGAAGGTGGGAACCACATTGGCCCTCTTCCAGTCCTCTGGCACCACACCAGAGCACCACGAGTGCTCGTAAAGCCGTGCCGGGGTCCCGCAATGACCTCAGCTAATTCCCTCAGTACTCTAGGGTGGAGATTGTCCGGACCAGCTGATTTAAATACGTCCAGTCCCTCCAGAAGTTCCCTGACTAGATCTTCATTGACCTTGGCCTAGGCGCGCCTCCCCTGGGGCCTGAGGGGGTCCCAGTGGGGGGGTGGCTGTTCCAGTCCCTGCTCAGGAAAATGGAGGCAAAGAAATCGTTATATATATTAGCTTTGTTGTCTGGTGTGACGACCAAATTTCCTAGCGTGTCCTGCAGGGGCCCCATGTTACCTGGAACCTTCTTTTTGCCCCCTATATATTTAAAAAACAACTTCTTGTTGTCCTTGATCCGGGAAGCTAGTCTCAGTTCCATCTCCACCTTGGCCTTCCTGACTGCCCCCTGCATCCCCGAGCAACTGCAGTATAGTCCTCTCTGGTGATGGCCCCTCCCTGCCATCGGGTGTCTGCCTCCCTTTTAGCTAGGAGACATTCCCGGATGTTTTTGGTGAGCCATGGGGGCTTGTGTGCCCTCCTGCTCCCTTTGATCCATGTTGGGATTACCTCCCTTTGGGCTTGGAGGATTGTCTCCATTTCTTATGTCTTTCTGCAGTCTCCTAACTTGATTAGTGGAACATCAAGACCATTAAAAAGGAGAGAAGATCGTTAATACCTGTGGAACGAAGAATTCGGAAGGAATCTGGTAGATTTTAATGAGTCATCAATTCAGTTGACACTCTCCCAGCTGCCTGAATAGAAATGCCACTGCTGCTGCCAGGAGGTTGGTTTGAACCTTTAGGTGGAGTAGGACTCAAAGAGGGGTGTGAGTGAACCCCCCCCCCCCGGATCTGCCCCTGGTATTGGGTGCTGCAACCCAGAGAATGGCCCCGGCTGTGCCAGAGGGATGTGCACATCTGCCCTGAGGGCCTGTCTTCAAGTCTGGTGTGTTTTCTTCCCTCTGGGAATGCACAGAGTCCTTCCTAGGATCATGCCAATTGACCTCACATCTTTAAACAGATCGGCTGATGTTGTCTCACCTCCTCAAACAGCGAATGTCCCAAAATTGACGCCTGGAGCCAGTTAAAGGTGCCTCTGCAATTCATGCCCCATGGTCCCTGGTTCCCCTCAGTCAGCCTAAGCCTGGCTCTGCAAAATCTGGCCTCTGTGCTCTCCTGGAAGTGCATGTCCTTTGCTGAGTGAGACTGCAGCTAGGATCTTGTCATCAGTTTTGTTTCTAGCCGTAAGCCAATGCAAGGCAGCGGTTGAATTGCACCTCAGAGACACATGAAAGAGTTTTTCACAGTCTTGCTACACTAATAAAAACAACAGATAAAGCTTGTTTGAAATTAGGCCCCTCTTGAAGTCTGGCAAAACTTGACTTTGGCATCTATGCTGAGAGCCAAAACCAAGAGAGACTTGCCTGGTTTTAGGTTTCTGGTGGTGAGTGTTTCACCAGCTGCTGGTTCTGGTCAGCTTGCTCAGAATTTGAAAGTACAGCCAAGAAAAATCCTTGTGACACTATGGCTAAGGACAGACATTACACACAAACCAATTCAAGTGATCAGGAACTGGAGTAAACCTGTAACAGAACAGACATTCAGTGCACATAAACCAGTTTGAAAACGGCTGAAACCAGTTTGAGATAAACCTGGTTGAATGTAGTATCAGACTTAACTGATCTGGGTCAAACTGGTTTATGCAATGTTTTTCCCAGACCCATAGCACAGACACCATCATCCTAGTGCTCTGTATATCCACTGGAAGGTAATGCATAGGACTTGCACAAGCCTCCGGGGAAGAGACACAACCTTTTCTCCAGGATGTTTTTGCAGCTGGAATTAAAAAAGGACTTATGACTTGTACAGATGAATTGGTCTCAAAGTACTTTAAAACTGCATAAAAGAATGATATTTTACATTTTATGGAGCAAAACTGGCAAGGGGAAGATGTGGAGTTCCTTGGGATGAAATGGTTGGGGACTTTTTGGATGACCCTGTTCCAGGGTGGAGGCTAGTGAGAAGCAAAGGCTTGTTCTGCAATGAGCATCAAGGTTTCTGAAGTTTAGTTTCCCTGCAGAAGGCTTTCAGTGTGTCCTGAGATGTCCTCCAAGTATTGCTAATATGCCATGCTCTGGGCACTCAGCCTGGACACGGGAGACCCAGGTTCAAGCTCCCATCCTCCACATGAGAGTGGTCCAACACCGATGCAGCGCACCTAGATGGGTGGGAGTCTGCGTGGCTGGAAGGTCTGAAGAGGAGGTAGGACACATGCTTGGCTGGGCTGGTTGAGATGGGGATGGTCTTACCTGGAGCCAGGGGTCAGACCAGAGGTGACCTCCTGGCTGTGCTGCGACGCTGTGTTTGGTGGGAGCTGCTGTGGCTTTGTGAGACGTTTCTGTAGTGACAAACCTGCGGAGAAAAGCGTTTTGTTGAAGAGTCCCTAATGAGATGTGGGCAGGGGCAGACCTCTCCCACGTGAGCTGAAGAGAGGTGGCTCACCCGGCTTGCCTGAAGTCAGCAGAAGGCAGGGCTGGGGTGCACCTTGGAGACTGACTGGTTCAGAGCGCCTGAGCTTTTTTAGGGGACATGTACTTCATCAGGTGTTAAAGGAAGATCTTTACCACCTAAGTCCTGTCACATGAGAGGACCAGAGCAGTTCTGGCTCCCTCTGTGAGACGGCAGGAGGAAACCCCCATCCGTCGGCTCATTGCGGCATTATTTGTAGCAAGCGAAGCCGGCTGGAAACGCAACGCTGACGCTGTTTTCCCCCGTGACAAATTTGGAATGAAAAAACTTTGCACAAAATTGTTCGTTGAAATAATTCGACTTTCCTGCAGAAGTGGCTTGTTTGGGGGGGTAGTTTTTTTTGTTTTTTGTTTTAAGTTGATTTGAGATAGAAAAACTTCTCAATGATTTCCTGTTCAAGTACCATTTCCTCTTGGAGCAAAACCAAACTCTTCCTTTAAAAAGCCAGTTTCACTTAAAACCCCCCAAAACACAACCCCCCCCCCAAAGCCAGCTCCCCGCGAACCAAAATGAAGCAACGTTTAACATCAAACTACCAATCTTGGTATAGAACAGGGGGGTTGTATGGAGGGACGACTGTTGCATAGCTGTTTACCATGGGCAAGTTGGCGTTTTCCATCAGAACTGGTGTTTGCATGTGAAAAATATCTGATTGGATAAAACTGCATTAACTTTTGCTGAGGAAACTTTCCAGATACAACCCCCCACCCCATGCTCTCAAAAGAGCTTGGTGCTGATAATCGGCCTGTCGGAGCAGGGCAGGTGGGGGAGTTGTGGTTGGGAAATTACCAAACCCCGCGTAGGTGGTTTCGAATGGCGAAGAACCAGCAGACTCCACTTCTGCTTCAAGGAAGGCGATCAGGTCACCAGACTAATGCTGTGCTATTAAGCCTCTGTATCTCTTCAACCAAATCCTCTGGCACTTGAAATAATGAGCTCTGCTAATTCAGTGAGTTCGATCCCTCTGTCCTTATATGCATCGAGCCTGTCTTCCCTTTTATTAACCAGGCGTAACTGTCCGTCCTCAAACCCGCTGGCTCCACTACACTCTCTTTAAAGGAAACGTTTCAATTACTACAAAGTGAAGGTTTGTTTTGCAGGAGTGCCCAATCCACAGAAGCACTCTCCTGTGTAACGGGGGAAGTGCTCTCTCAAGCATTTTGGCGTGACTTGGTGGTGAAGAGGGGCTCAAAAACCAAGCGCGGGGAAGCTAGGTGCCCACCATGCAGCCGAGGCCACATTAACACTACTGCTTCCTCATCACAGCGTGCTCCTGTGACTTGCTCCTGCTTCTGGGGGACATGAATGTCCAAGTACTGAGACGCAATGACACTAGGGAATGTTTTTGGTCCCGGCACAGAAAATACGAAGGCAGAAGTTTGCTTGATTCCTGTAGCCGGGAATATAAGATGAAGAGTGACACCTTCCACAAGCTGCATAGCACGTGGGGCACTTGTACACGTAACGACTGTACACATGGAGACTACCTGGAGCTGAACTCTGGGTAGCAGCACCTTGCAACCACTCCTCTCTTGGCCCAGCCTGCACGGAGGAGCAGAGCTTGGCTCCATCACTTGGTTGCAGGGGAGAGACGCCGGTATTGAGGTTGTGGAAAGCCATGGACTGAGTGACGTGGGCACAAGCTGGAGCAAAGGGGCTCCAGGGACTGAGATGAGCTGTCCATGGACTTAGCTAGCAGAGCAGAAAGGGACAGGCCCAGTTTGCTTTCGGGGGAGAAGGGGGCAGAGCTCTTAGCTGAGGGTGCAAAAGCAGCCACAGGGATGGCCAGATGGGGAGAAGAGCGCTAGCCCGGTCGCTGAAGGGCTGCAACACTCTTGTCTTGGGGCAAGGCAGTGTCGGCTTTGGAGGTGGCCGCCTGGCCAGAGGCAAAGGTGATGGGAAGGAGGCCCCGCATGAGGTGGTCACAGGGACGTTCACCATGGTGAATTGGCTTGGGGGCAAGGTTTGTGAATGGGAAATGTTACAGGATCACAGCGGAGAAGGAATGCATGCTGGGAGGAGGAGGGAGGGAGCTGCAAGTAGCAGGGTGCCGCAAGTGACTGGTGCGGCTGTTACCCGTAAGGGTAGGGAAGGGGCTGTGGGGGCAGAGACCGGCCCGCAGTACTTCTGTAGGTCGGACCCGCAGCCCAGCTGGCCCCAAGTCCTTTAAGTTTAACCTGACAGCTGCTTAGAGCCATGAGGAACTAGCCTACAAGCCGCTCCCTGGAGGCGGGGGAGATGCTGCCCTCCAGCTGGCTGGGGTGGGTAGAAGGCCTGGGGGTATGAGGGGCATTTTTTAGTGACCTCTCTCCATCCTCTCCAGCTCTACTACATCCATTCAGATCCCACCAAAAATAGCTTTTCCTGCTAAGCGCTGCTGCTCCTGGCTAAACTTTTGAGGTTCAATGTGCGCCTGAGCATCCAAAGCCATTCATATACTGACTGCAAACCTAGCTGACCGCAGTCTCCCCGGCCCCCTCAAACCTTTCACATCCTGGCAGAGAGCCCAGGGGCCTTGCGCCATCTGTGTGGGCTCAGGCAGCGGCCGAAGCTGGGTGGGGAGCGGAGCCACGCTGCCTTTGGCATTCCCGGGAAGCCGGCACGGCGCTCCAGAGGACATTAAAAATGCATCGAGTCTAATTCTCAGACATCTTGCCCAGGGGCTAATTGAGGAGCTGGGTTTTTCTGAACTGGGAAGAAAATAGCACAAAAGCTGCATGACGGCTGCGTGTCTGGGCCTGATCCTGTGGGTTCTGTCCTGCGGGGTCCATTAGTGGTTGGTGCTGGGCAGGGTGGTGAGCATCCTGCTGGGGTACCCTGGGGATGCTTCCGCTGCATTGGACTCTGCTGAGCAAACCTATGGGGCTGGTTCCCTGCTTCTCCTGGCTGAAGAAAGGCAGCCTGACTAGGGTTCTCATGTCCTTACAGGCCCAAGCTGTTGGACTAGCACCCTATGGTGTAAGAGCTGCCCTTGGGGTGTCCTGTCTGCTTTGGGATCAGCCCAATATCTTGGGGCTGAATAGGTACCTAAGAGCCTTCATCCTCCACAGCTTCATGGGGCTTGTGAAGTGTAGGTGAGGGCACTGGGTCTGAATCATTTGCCCCCAGGGGGTTTGAAGTTGATGTTTTGGGCAAGAAGCCTTGACTAGAGCGAATCCATTGAGTGGAAATACTCATCTCTGTTGCATAGGAGGCCTGGAATAACCCAGCCTTGCACATCACCTGCCTGAGAGCAGCATGGGAGTTTGGGGCACCACGCTGCACGTGTCTGCTCAGCTGTAGTGTGCCAGCCAGCACTGGTTCCCTCCTGGCAGCCAGACAGGGTGCTCTTGGGGTGAGGAATGAGTCCCAGGCAGGTCTGTCTATCTGCTTGCATTGGCCTGCCTGCCGCGGCTTTCTTGGCAAGGCTTGGATGGCCAGCAACAACCAGCCCTGAGTGTGATGGGCACACTGGGCACCTCTTAATCAAAGGCAGGCACACTGGGCACCTCTTGACCAGCTCTTTCTGTTGCACTGCAGGGCTCTTGATTGCACTTGAAGGGCCTGCAAGCAGGCTCTTGCTCTGGCTGCCTGGGCCACCTGGGAGACAGTGATCATCGCTTGCTGGAATTCACCATCCAGCGTAAGGTGGCAAAGGGCTGCAGCAAGGCAACAGCCCTAGACTTTAGGAGGGCTGACTTCAACAAACTAAGGAGGATCGTTGGGGAAGCGCTGAGGACCCAGAGGGGAAGGGAATCAGATGTCGAAGGGGAGTGGTTGCTCCTTAAGGAGACGATCCTCCATGCCCAAAGGGAGGTAATCCCAACAAGGGTCAAAGGGAGCAGGAGGGCACATAAACCCCCATGGCTCACTAAGAGCATCCGGGAATGTCTCCTTGCTAAAAGGGAGGCATATACCCAATGGAGAGATGGGGTCATCACCAAGAAGGACTATGTTACAGTCACCCGAGGATGTAGGGGGGCAGTCAGGAGGGCCAAGGCAGAGTTGGAGATAGGACTAGCTTCCCGGATTAAGGACAATAAGAAGTCCTTCTTCAAATACATAGGGGGTAAAAAGAGGGTCCCGGGTAATGTGGGGCCCCTGCAGGACACGATGGGCAACTTAGTCATCACGCCAGATGACAAAGCTAACATATTTAATGATTTCTTTGCCTCTGTCTTCCTAAGTAGGGACCAGTCCAGCCACCTCCCTGCTGGGCCCCCCTCGGGCCCCGGGAGAGACACGCCTGGGCCAGGGGTTAGCGAGGAGTTAGGTAGGGTACTTCTGGAGAGGCTGGACGTGTTCAAGTCCGCTGGTCCGGACGATCTTCACCCTAGGGCTCTACAGGAACTGGCCGAGGTCATTGCGGGACCCCTGGCGCGGCTCTGTGAGCACTCGTGGTGATCTGGTGAGGTGCCGGAGGACTGGAAGAGGGCCAATGTGGTCCCTATCTTCAAAAAGGGAAAAAAAGAGGACCTGGGAAATTACAGGCCAGTTAGTCTTACCTCAATCCCGGGTAAGCTCTTTGAAAAAATTCTCCTGGCACACATCCAGGAGGGCCTTGCGGGGGAATGCATGCTCAGGGGCAACCAACATGGGTTCATCAGTGGCAGGTCTTGTCAGACCAACCTGGTGGCCTTTTACGATCAGGTCACCAAATCATTAGACGCAGGGGTTGCTGTGGATGTAGTCTTTCTGGACTTCCGGAAGGCTTTCGACACTGTCTCTCACCCTGTCCTCATCAAAAAGCTGGGAGACTGTGGTGTCGATGCCCACACGGTCAAATGGGTCGCCAACTGGCTGGAGGGCCGCACCCAGAGGGTGGTAGTGGATGGGTTCTTCTCGACCTGGAAGGACGTGGGCAGTGGGGTCCCGCAGGGCTCGGTCCTCGGGCCCGCACTGTTCAACATCTTCATCAGTGACTTGGATGAGGGGGTAGAAAGCACCCTGTTCAAGTTTGCTGATGACACTAAGATGTGGGGGGATGTGGGTGCACTAGAAGGGTGCAATAGGCTACAAGCTGACCTTGACAGGTTGCAACGGTGGGCGGATGAGAATAGGATGGGGTTTAACACTGATAAGTGCAAGGTGTTGCACATGGGGAGGAAGAACCGGCACCACACTTACAGGTTGGGGAACTCCCCTCTTGCCAGCACGGAGACGGAAAAGGATCTTGGAGTCGTCATTGACTCCACGATGAACATGGGCCGGCAGTGTGGGGAGGCAGTCAAGAAGGCCAACCGTACCCTGTCATGCATCCACAGATGCATCTCGAGCAGGTCCAGGGAGGTGATCCTCCCCCTCTATGCGGCACTGGTCAGGCCGCAGCTGGAGTACTGCGTCCAGGTCTGGGCGCCACACTTCAAGAGGGAAGTGGACGATATGGAAAGAGTCCAGAGGAGGGCCACTCGTATGATCAGGGGTCAGCAGGGCAGGCCTTATGAGGAGAGACTACGGGACCTGAACCTGTTTAGCCTCCACAAGAGAAGGTTAAGAGGGGACCTTGTGGCCTGCTACAAACTGGGGGGGATCAGCAGGTATTGGGGGAGTCCCTGTTCCCCCGTGTGCTGCCAGGAGTGACCAGGAATAACGGTCACAAGCTGGCGGAGGGTAAGTTTAGATTAGATATTAGGAGGCGCTACTTCACAGTCAGGGCGGCTAGGGGCTGGAACCGGCTTCCAGGGGAAGTGGTGCAGGCTCCTAGCCTGGGGATTTTTAAAAGGAAGTTAGATGAGCACCTTGCCGGGGTCATCTGACCCCGGTGCTCTTTCCTGCCAAGGCAGGGGGTCGGACTAGATGATCTACCTAGGTCCCTTCCGACTCTAGCTACTATGAAACTATGAAACTATGCTAGCATGTGACAGTCTTGTCATGTTAATAAGCTAGCAAGACTCCCCTTTGTTCTCAGGGCTGTTTCTCCAGCAGGCACTGAGTGGAGGTAGCAGAGGGCAGGTATAGCCTTTCATTTGGAGTTGATAGCTTGGCCTGGTGGTCCCTTGGGGGTAGGGTGCGGGTATAGTGAGAGGGCAAAGGTCACAACATTGCCGGTCAGTCCCAGCTTCCTATGACCACTGCAAACCCCATCCCCAGCTCAACCAGAGCTTAATTACTGCTTTTCTGAGCCACTTCAAAGGCTGTTGCTAACTGCAGTATGCAGCACATATTATGAGATTTGTTTTTGGAATATAATGATAAACTGTTGCCATTATGGATGGAGACATAATTATCCCAAATCTATTTTAATCTATTCTGCCTTTTAAATATTCTATATTCTCTTTTAATAAGAGGCAGCATCCAGCCTTTGATGTTTGGGCGGAGGTGTAGGGAGCTCTCCCCTCCTTGCTGGCAGTGTTAATTGAATAGCCTCCCTTTCTCTTCATTAGCTGCATTAACACCTTTTAATATCTCTTTAAAATCTTGTTCAATTTACTTTCTTTAATCTTTTTCCTTTCCCAGAATGTTGCATCACTTTGATCCTCATCTTCATCTTTTCTTTGATGACAACTTTGAGCTTAATTTGTATTTGAATTGAAATGGAAATTTCCTAATTACCCAGAATTCAGCCTTGTGCTATTAGGGTATGTTTTACCACTGCATTTTTTTTTTTTTTGGTATTGGAATTAGCATTCCCCTCCCCCCTCCTCCAGCTGGGGAGGGGACCAGGCTGAAATGGAGAGGTTTTCTTGCTCTCTCTCAAGTTCTGTGATTGTCTCCACCTCTCCTCTTCCCCCATCATGTGAGAGCTGTTTTACTGCCAGGTACCTTGGTTTATTGGGACGAGGGTCAAATTGAACCAGTGAAAGTCTTGGGTACCTTCCACTAAGAAATCTCACCCACCCCACAACCTCTGCAGGCCCAGGAGATGTCCCGGAGCTGCTTCCTGGCCCCAGCAGTGCTGTTGGCTCTTTGGTTTTTGGTCTGCCGTGCTCATGAGTTCGGCACTGGGCTCGGCCAGCGATGCTCTGACAGCAGCTTTGTGGAGATGCCAGGAGCAGAGCAATGCCAGGACCCCTCTGTGGTACTGAGGGGCAGCACCTCGCTCTCCCGGGCTGGGCTGTGGAGTGGACTCCAAGCCCCATGTTGGACATGGCTTGGAACGGGCTCTGAAGTGGCAGGGGTTGGGGCTGTGCCCGGGCAGGGCTCTCTGCAGCTGCCTGAGGCTGAGCAGATGGAAAGACTGAGGACAGAGCCAAGACCAAACCCTTCCTCAAGGCTGCAGGGAGGTGTCTCTGTTCAGCTGGGGTCCAAAGCCCCATGCACTCCCCTAGACGTAGGCCTTCAATGCTCTTTCTCTGTAAGATGTGAGCAAAGCTTTGGGAATAAGCATGCACTCGTGCTCTCCGTCTTTTTTTCCTTTCCCCCTTGTTTCTTGTAAAACATGAGTCTGGCAGTGGGGACAGGTGATCTCGGAGTCTGTCGGACTCAGAGGAGAGACCTCCATCTGCACATACCCTCACCATCATCTCTGACGGGCTGGCAAAGGACTCCAACTCCTTGTTCCCTTCTCAGCCCATGCAGAGCAAGCCAAGCTGCCAGAGCACAGCCTGCCGGGAGCCGCAAGAGTCCTGGCATTGCCACGGCAGCCCACAGGCATGCACCTCTATGGAAGTGGGAGACTTTCTGCCTCTGGGAGCAGCCTCGCTGCAGTGGGCTGCTCCATCCATCTCCTTTGGGCTCTTGCCATGTTGCATGGCAGCTGGTAGATGGGCCCGTGCTGCAGTGCCCTCCATCTCCCCTGCATGTGGAGCATGGTGGAGGTCTGATGCTGACAGCAGAGGTGTCCCCGTCTCCCTGCTCCAACCCCTTGGCCTCCTGCAACAGCTGGCTTTGCTGAGAGCACTGCCAGCCTCCTGACAGACTGCAGAGGCCTGCGCAAAGCTGCGGGTGGCCCTGCCTTTATCCTGCGGATGATGTTGAGCTTGTGGTCCTTGCATCTCACAGCGGTGCTTGCCAACACCCCCTGCTCTGCAGAATGAAATTCCTTTCTTGCTTGGACAGGTAAAGAGTGTGCTGAGACTGCTGCTATCATTATTTTTAGTTGTGCATATTAATAACTCTTTCCGGTACATTTTCCCCACCCAAGAAATATTTTGTACAACAAAAGACGGTGCCCAGCCAAGCCCGATTCTTGCAACTGCCTTAGGGTAGAAAACATACTGATTTTTCTGGTTTGTCCTTGGAAGCTTTGGGCTTGATTCAGTGGGACCGCGTGTATTTTTACATGCCTGTTTCATACCTAGGGAAGATGAGGGTAGGGGAAGTAGGTGGCTGGGGTCTGGAGACCCAGCGGGCTGAAAGCCCTGGGGGTTGGGGAGAGATGAGAACATTTGATCCAAATTTCTGTTTTCGTTCCAGTGGTTGATGAAGAGCCCAATTCAAAACTCCCTGGAGTGGCAGCAGCTTCCATGGAGCAGAACAAACCTGGGACCTGGCCCTTTATCTGTGGTCAGATCTCTTAGATCCGAGACAAAAGTTCAACAGACTGATTTAACCTAAATCAGTTAAATCTGATACTATATCCATCCAGGTTAATCTTAAACCAGTTTCAGCCATTTTGAAAGTTGTTTATGTTCCTTAATTTCTGTCACGTTGCAGATCTGAACCAGTTTTCAATCACTTATACTGGTTTATGTGTAATTTCTGTCTCTGGCCTTAAGGATGCATATTTAGTGGATTCTCTTTGGCTAGCTCAGGTTTTTAAGCCAACCTCTGCAAACAAGCTGGCTTTGAAAGCTTTATAGTTTGTGGGATGCTTGTGTGGGCTCGTGCATCAGATGCCACAGGTCTTATTACAGATGTGCATTGTAACAGGACGAGTGTATGGGCAAGTCCTTAACACCACTACCTCTGTGAAGTGCAGTAGGACTGGAGAGAGGTCTTTTCATTGAACAGATCGGGATTCGGGAGTTTTCGAGATAAAAGTCTTAATAAAAATGTCTGGAAGGTATTGTAAGAGAGATCTTAGAGATGATATTAGCACCATTCATTTCTAAGTAGGAAGATGGCCTATGTCATAGACTTCTAGCTACAAGTCATACATACAAATGGATGAGACATCGCACTTGTCTTTGAAAGAAATATAAGAACCTTTCTGGTTTTATATTTTTTTTCCCCCTAGCCTTAAAACATAATACGGTGAGAGTCTGCCTGTTCTTTGGAGAGAAAAGTATTATCTATTCTCTTTCTTCTTAAAGGTTTTATAGATGGTGCTACTGATCAAAAGACTCTGATCCAGTAAAAACCAATTGGCTTACATGGTAACCGTAACACCAGAAAGATGAATCATGGTTTTTGTGTTCCCTTTGATAGTGAACCAGAAAGAAGAGGTGGTTGGTTCCTTATTCACAAACCTTGCTTGACTTCTGCAAACTTTTTTTTTAATTCATAAGTGTTCACCTAGTGCTTTAGGCAAGAAACTTTTAGACTCTGGAGCTTTTCTGGGGAGCCATGCCATAGGATTTCCATCCCCTGATTGGATGAATAAATGATGGTGGATGTTGTGCTCCGTGCAGGAGGGTGAGAGAAGATGCTTAGTTGCAGGCCTAAAACCCGGAATTGAAACTGGGGTTTTAATTTCCAGGCCTGTCAGGGTTTCCTTGGTCTTGGCAAATCTCTCTGTGACTTTGGTTCTTCATCTCTTAAATGGGAATAATAAACCATCCTTACCTCCCTGCAGTGCTGGGAGTTAAAACACAGTGACGAGCAAGATAGTCCAGCACTGGTACTGAACCACCACCTAACTCCCAGGAGAGGTGAAGTTTTAGGAGCACTTTCCCAATGGCCAGTGGCTTCATAGGAGCCGACAATCAGGTGATGGTTTTATTTTCATGACTGGCAGTGAACTTAGTGTGAGCACGTCGTTCTCTGGCTTGGTTTGCAGATGAATCTCTCTTAATGATCTGGTATTGTGGGAGTATGTACGTGGGAAGGTGACGTGCATGTGCTACCACCTCTGGCTGTGCCATAGTTGTGCCCTCGAAGTGTCGTCAACAAAACAGGTACGTGACAGCGCTGATGTGGTTTAGGAAACGTAACGGGCCTCTGAATCCCCTGCTTTCCTCTTCTGCCGTTCACGGTGGGTAGAGAGGTGGGCACTAGGGTGGGACGGGCTCGCTCCCTCTAGCTTATTGGAATGAAATATTTTAACAAATCCAGACAGGGGTCTTTGGGTAGATGTGGTATCTTTTATTAGACCAACTAAATAGTTGGGACAATGGTTCTTTGCAAACTTTTGGGCACAAACACCCTTCTTCAGGCATAGGAAGGGTCTGTTAACAAAGCCAGGAATCACGAGGGCTGCTCTAGGTGGTCCCTTCCTCACACGGTCCTGGTTAAACCCTTGCAGAGATGTGAGCTTTTATTTGTGATTGGGAAGCACGTGTCTTGTATGTGCTTCCCCTTCAGACCGTGCAAAGCAAACTCCAGGTTTTGCAGGCTTCTTGGCTTTATTGCCCCCCACTTTTCAAAGAGCTTCTCCTTTTCCAACAGCTGCTTTTTCACTTGCTCTGCACAGTCAGCTCTTCTGCTTTGCTGGGTTTCAGCCTTCGAGGAGACATCTGAAAGCAGCCCCAGATTTAGCAGAGGAAGTACTTGAGAAGATGGAAAGCTTCCTCCTTTAAGAGGAGGCTAGATGTACACCTTGCTGGGGTCTCTTTCCTGCCATGGTGGGGGGTCGGACTCGATGATCTGCTCTGGTCCCTTCTGACCCTAGAAACTATGAAACTGTAAAGGGAGGGCGCCAGGAGGGAATGGCTTGAGAGATGCACCTGAGGTTAGCGAGGTCTCTTCAAGTGGTTAAACCTTGATCCACATAAAGCCCAATGCCCGTGAGCCCTGGGGGCAGACAGGCCATCTGACCTCGGGTGCAAAGCTTGACTTTCTCCAAAAAAAAAAAAAAAAGCCCTTTGCAACATCTGCATTAAAGATGGCAGCCAGATGGCTGGAGTGCTGCACGTGTCTTGGGAAAGCAAACTTTGCAACACACCTCGTGAGAGCCTCCATCCTTCTCCTATGGCTTTCCCTCCTCTGTACCTGTGCTGAGGCCAGGGGAGGGCCTCTAATGCAGGCAAATATCTGTCCCACGATGATCTACTGAGATCATCCCACTTGATGATCTGTTGAGGTCCCTTCCAATCCTAACATCTGTGAATCTATGAATTACCTTAGAGGTAAATTAGCAAACTTTATTGGATGGACTTGCTGTGCTGAGGGTGCGGACAAGTGGTAATGGCTTCTGTGTAATCTTGTCCCCTGCCGAGCTCTAGAAGGGAGCCTTGAATGTGGAGCAATGAAAATGATTTGGGGGCTGGGGGACTTCAGGAGAGGCTGAGGGAATGGGGATGATTTAGTCTGGAGAAGTGAAGACCGAGGGGGATTGAATAGCAGCCTTCACCTCCCTGCAGGGGGGCTGCAATGAGGACGGAGCTGGGCTGGTCTCAGTGGGGGCAGATGACAGGACAAGGAGCAATGGGCTCCAGCTGCAGCAAGGGAAGTTGAGGTTGGATATTAGGAAAAACTTTCTCATGAGGAGGGTGGTGAAGCACTGGAGCAGATTATGCAGAGATGTGGTGCAGTCTCCACCCTTGGAGGTGTTTAAGACCCAGCTAGACAAAGCCTTGGCTGAAAGGATGGAGTTGGGGCTGGTCCTGCTTGGAGCAGGGGGTTGGACTAGATGTGACCTCCTGGAGTCCCTTCCAGCCCTCATTTTCCATGACACTATATGGATGGCTGCTTTCCGTTCATCTTGCTTCTGGGATGGATCTGTCTAATCATATACTGCACGTCAATCCGGACATTGCATTACCCATTAATCAGTTTTGTTAGCTTAAAGTAAACTCACAAACTAGGTTGTATTGGTAGGCCTTATTGTCTTCTCTGCTCAACATTGCCTGGTGTTGAGTCTTTCTGGGAGCAAGTATAGATGCCAACTTAATTCGTGGGCACTAGATAGATAGATGTTGACATGCTACCCTGTAGGCGTGTCTACACGAGACACTAAATACGCAGTAGACTAATTCTACTGCACAATAACGTGTCACGGTGAAAGCCATGCTAATACACTAATGCACGGTAGAATTAGTCTACTGCGCATTAGTGTCACTTAAAAGGCGTGCGCTGTACATGGAGTTAGTACCTGTTATTACGCTGTAACTATGGCACATCAGTGAACATGTAGATGCACCTGTATGTAACTTCCCCTGTTGTTATTTTGAGATCTTCTTGGCAAAGGCTGTCTAAGGGCTCTTTGGGGTGGGGGGGATCTTGCAAGGGCTCCAAACTCAAGTCTCCTCTTCCATGAACCGGAGCGTGTTTCTGATTCTGCCTTCCAGGCTTCCTTTGATACAAGATGTTTTGGTGGGGGATTCGCATTAAAGAATCTTTGTAACTTGAAGCAATTTCATTATGATCATTAAGTAAAGGTCTAAAGATTCCCTGTAAATGAGAAGCTTTCCATGGCATGGAAATGTTTCCGTTTGATGAGACCGCATTGTATTTCTGTACCCCGCAGTCTCTCGCTCAGGATTTTCAATAAAAAGAAATGAAATCATGAAAACATTTTAGTTTTCAGGTTTGGAGGAAAAAAAGAACTTGGAGGTGTTGACGATCACTTCAAATTAAAACCAGCAGAGTTAACGATTTGAAGACAGTAAGCTGGACATGCCAGCGACGCGACCTTGCTGTGCCGTCCTTGGTATTTCAGTTGTGTTGGCTCTTCTTGTGGGGAACGCCATCCCTATGAACGTGATACATGTTCGCGGGCCCCAAATGGCACGTCCCAGGAAGAGTTCCTGCTTGTGTAGAAGCACAGGAAAACGGGACTGGAAGGGAGCTCGAGCAGTCGGCTAGCGTAGACCCCTCTAAACCCATCCAGACAAGTTTGTCTAACGTATTCTTAAGACTAAATCCCACAACCTCTCTACGGCTTTTTTCCACAACCTCTATAGGGATATTTTTTTTTGCAATACTGAACCACCTTATTATGAAAAAGGTCTTTCTAACATCCAAACTGAACTCCCCTTGTTACAATTTAAGACCATTTTTCCTTGCGCCGTCCCCTGTGAAAATAGTTGATCACCATAATATTTATAACCACCTTTCTGGTATTTGAAGATTGGTTATCAAATCCCCCAGGGTCTTCTCTTCTGTGGAGTAGATAGCCCCAGTTCTTCCAACTGTTTTTTAAGTCCTATTTCTCAGACCTCTCATCCTCTTTCTTGCACTCTGCTGGAATATTTCCAGGTGGTCCATATCCTTCTTGAAGCCTGGTGTCCAAAACTGGACACAGTGCTCCAGGTGAAGTGGCACCATGGTTGAACAGGGAAGAAGAATCGCTCCCCTTGACTTGCAGGGGAGATTCCTGCTAATACAACCCAGGATGCTGTTGGCTTATCTTTTTTGGCATGAGCACACTGATGGCTCATTCAGAGTAGGGTGCGCTAAGCTTAGAGAAGTCACTTAGGGTGCACTATACCTCCCAGGTTGTCTTCTGCAGTATGGCAGCCTACCCACTCTTTCCCCAGTCTGGATCAGTACCCTTGGAGTAGTTCATCCGAAGGGCAGGAATTTGCACTTGTCTTTATTGCATTTGATTGGGTTACTTGTGGACTGGTTTCAGACTTGGACTTGATTCTCAGAAAAGCTACTTTCTCCCACAGTCACTCCGGTCATGTTCAAACTAGAAGCCATTGACTTTTTGAGATGCTTAGTTGGGTTGCAAAAAGTGTCTAGAGAAAAGGCTTCCAGGACGGCTAACAGAACAGGCCTTTCAGGGGAATACTTCAAAAGAGCAACCATGTGCGGCTGTGCAAATAACCAGATTCCTTGATTTCTGTGGCTGAATGGAAAAAAACAAAACAAGAATCATAGAAAATGAGGGTTGAAGGGACCTCGGGAGGTCACATCTAGCTCAACCCCTTCTCCAAGCAGGGCCAGCCCCAGCTACATCATCCCAGCCAAGGCTTTGTCTAGCCGGGTCTTCAACACCTCCAAGGATGGAGATGGCTCCACCACCTCTCTGGGGAACCGGCGCTTGACTAACCTCCTGGTGAGAGATTTTTTCCTAATATCCAACCTCAACTTCTCTTGCTGCAATATGACATGATTCCAGGTTAGCCCCAAAACTCAATTTTTAGGGGTCATTTTATTGAATGCAAAAGATGTGGGGTCAGGGTGAACTGGAATGTCTGTCCAGAAGGAAATGACTTGGATTAGTCTCTGAAGATCTCTGATTAATAAAACCAAAGGTCTTGATTCATAAAAGAGGGAGTAGGAAGGCAAGGGAGCCCAAACTTCACGTGGGCACCATCACCACAATGCTAAGTGTATAAAAGACTTTTTCATTGTCCAAAGTGGAGTAGCTTCACAAAGAGAGCGGGGAGGATGTTAGGGCACTGTCCCAAGAGGCATGTTCCTATCCCTGCCTCTTCCTTCTCATCAATTTTTTGTGATCGGCATCATCGCCACTGAAGCTTTTTCCTATGCAGCCTTGAGTGCAAGTACCCAGATGCCATTCTTCAGAAGTAAACCTATTCCCTGGAGGTTAAATGCCCAGCTGCTGTGGATGAAGGCTTTCAATGCTCATGTAAGCCCTGCCACACCAGATCAGACCCAAGCTCCATCTCCTCCAGGAGGCTGTCTGCGATGGTGGTTGGCACCAGCTGTGCCAGAGGGACGTGTAGGACTGTCATGGCACCCGGGACCATGTCCCCCTCACTATTCCTCCCTGCCCTCGCTCCTCTCCTACTGCCACGACAGTGAAGTCACATCCTGATTTCTTGGTGTTGGGTATGAGGTTTAATGTGTTTTCCAAAACGCTCTGTTGGCACAAATGATGCCAACTCTGGATAGCCTCAATATCTGCATAAGCAAGAGACTTTCAGCACCTAAGAACTGGCTAGAAGGGTCTTGTCCTGACTAAGTTTTAAGCACACTTGCTCCGGTACCCTCTTGCATCTTTGCTATCTTCCCGGTGCAACTAAAAGAGCCCATTGCAACAGGGGGGCTATTGTGCTAGGTGCTGTACAGACGCCAGGTGGAGAGAGTCCGTCCCCCAAACCGCGTACAGTTCAGATGGAAAGCAAGAGAGAAGATACCATCCCCGTTCTGCAGGGACCCTGATTTAGCAAAGCGTGCGACTAACTTTCAAGCAGTGTCGTTGGCCATTTGAGGACGATCTCTACCACGGCTCATTGACGGGCCTTGAGGTGGCTTATCCTTGAGCCACACATCCATCTGCAGGAGCTGCAGGTCTTTCTGCAGGGGAGAGTAGGTTGTAGGCTGGGATTCCTCTCCTTTCCCTTCCTCTGCTTCCTCTTCTCTGCTTTACTTTGACCCTTTTAAGCAAGGGGCCAATGGGACCCTCCTCCTAAGCAGGCACCCAACGGTGCTATAGGAAGCAGAAAACCCTCCTTCTTGCAACATAGCTCTGCTGTACATCTTAAGCCTTGATGGGATCTGGGTAGGCCCCAAAACTTGGTGTGTTGGGCAGGGGAGGGCTGGGTCCCGTGGGAAGAGATGGGCAGAGTTTATGTGTGACGGAGAACTCTGAAGGGCCTAGAAGAAAGTGCTGCTCTCGGGCCTGTGCGGTGCATGAAAAGAAGTAGATTATAAGAAGGTCCTCGGTGAATGGTCCTTGTTGCAGATAGCAGCGAGCCCACGGGACGGACTATGGAAAGCAGCCACCTGCAAAAGGTGTCACTTCTAGGCTGAGGGGTGCCGTCTTCTCTGGTTCAGGTTTTTGCGCATCCCCGTTCTCTGCTAGTCAGGATGCGGTTGGACGTGCGCCCAAGCCTTCGCTGCTCGGCGTCTGCCTCCCGCCGAGCTTGCACCGAAGTGGTTCAGCCATCTCTGGGAACGAGACCGAGGTTGGGGTGGGAAATGATGTTGCCTGGTGGGTTTTGTGTTTTGTCTGTTGTTTTTATGGAGAAGCTCATATGTTTTCGAGCAGGGGCACGGCCTGCGGTGGAAAGGAGGGTCACAGGTGGGCAGGGATGTGACTTGGCATGTTGGCGGAGACTGGAGGATTTAGCTGTCTGTCCTTGGCGACTGCGCCGTGAGCATCCTCCAGCCCAGGCAGCGTCTCGCGCCGCAGCCCAGGCTCATCGAGACGGAGCAGGACTTCCCTGCGGCTGCTTCTCTGCGGGGGCCCCGGGATGCCAGGCGCTGGCACGTGGAAGCAGGGGTCGGTCCGACTTCTGCCGCCCGCGCGCTGGGAGCAGGGAAGGGGAGGAGGCAGCAGCCCCTTGTAAATGCGGGGCAATGGGGCAGGGAGAGAGAAGAGCATCTCTTCTCCTGGGGCGGGAGAAGAGATGCTCTGGAGCTGGGGTGAGGGCAGAAAACCCTTGTGACAGGTCTGCGCTCCAAGACTGTGAGAGGGAGTCACGTCTCTTGCTGCTGCGCGCGTCCCATCGAGCTGGCCTTGACCAAACGCCATTAGGCAGAGATGAGCACCCACCGGTCTGGTGATTTAGTGTTAATCCCACCCGCTCTGCCTGAGACCCAGCTGCTAAGCACCCACAAAAAAGGCTCCCACCCAGATGCACGCATGCAGACGGAGACAGAGCCCACTGAGTCACCCTAGGTGCTCGTGGGGCCTGCCCCTCGCGCCCTGCCGAGGCCCTGGAGCCGGCAGCGTGCTCGTGGCTGCTGCGTGGGGGCGATGCCCAGGTTCAAAGCTCCTGGAGCCTTTCATTTGGGCTCCTCGGCGCCTCTCCCTCACGAGCATCTCCCCTCCTGCCTTTTTAATGGGAAGCCTGCGGACGGGAGCATACTCCTCCCCTGGGCAAGCCGGAGCCTGCACAAGGTCTCCGAGGAGAGCTCCTCCCTCTCCTCTGCTATGGGCTTCAGCCTTGCCCAACCCACCCCATCACAACACCCTCAGGCTGATGGCATCTGGTCTGCCACACCACCGAGGCTGCCTTTTGGCTTGCAAAACGGCTCGTGGTGGATGTGTCTGGAGGGATGGGGTCGTGCGGTGCGGCCCAGCTGTCCTTCTGTCTGCATGGGGCAATGGGTGCGTGTCCAGCTTTGCAGCCTGTCCACTTCCCCTTGGCTGCGAGTCGGGCCAGTGCAGTGGTGGGGATTTGGGCAACCTGGGGGGTGCTGTAGTTGGCACAGGAGATCCCTGCTCATGCCAGCTTGGAAGCATCATCCCTGTATTTACAGAGCGGGCACTGGGCGCAGCTTCCCCAAGCCACCCCGATCAGGGCCGGCACAGCGTGTGCTGCATCGACCACGGACGTGCCTGCGTCTTCGCTGGGGACGACCAGAATCGGGCAGTCCTCCTCGCCGGCTCCCCAGCTCTGGATGCAAGGCCTTGGTTCACAGAGCGGTGCTAGCAGGGAGGGAGAAATGCCCCAGGTCCTGAACTAGGGGTGGCCCCAGTCTTCAGGGGCAGCTGCCCCGGGGTCAGATGAGGGGTTAGTAGTGGCCAGATGCCACTTCCTTGCTCCCTCCTTGCTGGGGCTTGCCTGTGGTCTGTGCCACAATTAGAGCAGCCTCAGGGCTACCTTAGCATTGCCTCGTGGCTTTGAGGAGCTGTGCTGGCAGCCCCTTCCCTGCCTATGCCCTGGCAGCTGGGCCTGTTGGCAGTCGGGGCAGGGCATGTAACGCAGGGGTGATCTGCCCCTCTCCGGCCCCGAGGCTGACGTGGGATAGTGCGGGGGAGCTGGGGCCACGCCACGGAAATAAATGGACTTCCATCAGCTTTTCCTCAGCCTCTCTTGCCATCCGCCGTGGCCCACAAGAATAACATGCTCCTGTTGGAAATGGAGCGGGGCTCGCCTGGGCTGCTTTCCGGGAGCCGTGGCATCCCGGTGTCTCTAAGGCTCCTGGTGCTGGTTCATCTTGAAAGACCTCCATGCACTCACCAGAATGAAGGGCAGGGCTGAGAACGGTCCTGCTCATCGATGAGGCATAGCACAGCACGTGGATGACGTCCAGCAGCGTTGTTTGCGATCCCTCCTTTCAAGGATGAGCTTTGCCCTGGCTCGTGGATGGGTCTTGACATGGTTTAGCAGTTTGCATTTAATAGCACTGCCTCTTTCCCTGTGGAGGACCGGCAGGACAGGGCAGGATCCAGCCTGGGAAGAGGCCTGCTCCGTCTCCTGGGCGGCTGCTGCTCCGTCACTGCCCCGGCGGCGGTGGACTCCGAATCCGAGCAGAAGTGCAGCCTCCTGCCGCTGTGCGTAACCCTTGGAGTAGACCCGCAAGTCAGCGGCGTACCCGGGAGATCCCAACTCTTCCTGGCTCCCAGGCAAATTTACCATACAAGTAACCCACTGCAGGTGGCATTGGGCTTTACTCTCCCTGACAACTTGGAAAAGGAGAAAGCAAAAATCTGGGTGGCTACGATGTGTGTCAAAGGGTTTTTGGGCACAGGTTGGGAACGGTCCCACCCAGTGCAGCCCGGAGGCGGGGGACGGCCTCTGATGCGGTCCTTCTTTGCCCACTTTGCAGACCCCGCACCCTCTGCCGGCCTCCCAAGCCGTCCTGGAGCAGCCGCGTTGCTCTGCCGGCCCGGGGGGATCGGGCACTGACCGGCGAGTGCCGGCTGTGGCACCAGGGGGAAGCTGCCCTCCGCTTCTGCAGAGCGGCGTCAGCCAGAGCTGGAATCGTTTCCCTCCACGGATGTGAGCAGATGCCAGCAGAGGGCACCCAGTCAGCGCCGAAAGCGGGGAGAGGAGACCTGCACACCCGAGTGCATCGTTTTGCTTGAGATTTGCTGGGCTCAAATTGGCTGTTTGATCTGGAGGAGCTGCACACGAGTCCCCTCGCTCCTGCTCCAGGAAAGGGTCAAGAGGCAAGAACTGCGGTGGGGGGAGAGATGGCGGCTCATCCGGGGTTCCCCAATCCCTTGGGACCCGGCGCGAAGGCCTGCCTGGCTTGCCTGCACCTCTGTCGGCATGCTAGTTTGGTGCCCGGTGCTGCTCGACAGGCCTTGGCGCTGGATGAAGTGTCCTCGAAGAATAAAATGGTGGATTTGGGGGCACTCAGCGGAGCAATGGGTAAATCTGAAGAGCTTGTCTGGGCCTGGCAGCATTTCCAGACTCCCAGATCTCATCCCTGTCTCGGGCATCTCCTCAGGACGGCGTCCCCGGGTCGGGGCCGTGCGCGGGAGCCTTGGGAGCGGGCGTTCCTGGCTTCTGCGGCACAGATTTGGGGGGCACGGTGTCCAGCTGTGCGCCAGCCCAGCACCCGATGGGACAGCATTGCACATTATCGCTGTCAGCAAACCCCGTGTCTATCCACTGCCAGCATCTGGCGGGGTGACTCCTGTTACTGGCGTCTGCAGGAAACCCGCACGAGGCTGTCGTGGTACCTACCTACTCTAGACCGGGGCTCGCTGCCACAGTCCCGTGCAATGCAAGAATCGAGCGAACGGACCCCACACCTGAGCCAGCCGTTTCAGCTCCAAGCCCGATCTGCCCGAGGTGCCTAATTGCATATTCTCCTGTCTCGGGCGGGCAAACCTTCCTGACCTTCCCTGATGGTCGGCTCATGCCCTGAAGCGTGAGGACGGATGACCCCTCTGCTAGGGCCTCGCCGTGGCTGGAGGAACACGGGAAGCTACAGCTGCTGTTGTAGCTGTCTAATCCTATCCTGCAAGCCTTGCTAAATGGCTCATAACCCCATCAGCTGGTTAGTCTTGCTGGAGCCCGGCAGCGGGGTGGTGACTGCCTGTATGAATGGAGCAGCTGGCTCCTCGTCAATCTGTCTGTTTTTATGCAGCGATTTGTCTCTACGGGAGAAACCCGGTCCCACGCAGAGGCCCGGCAATGCACTGCCTGAACAGCTGGGGCAAGTGCTGTGCTAGCCCTTCCCTTAGAGCGGGGCTTGCCTCCCCCGGGGCCCGAGCAGACCTCAGCAAGTCACAAGTCCAAGAGCAGCATGTGTGACCACCTTCACCCCCTTTCCCACGTACTGACCTGTCCACAAGCGGGAACAAGGTTTTTTGGGGGGTTTTTTTTGTTCTGCACCTTTCACTGGTTCTCATTTTTGTGGCTTGTGAATGAGGCTCAGGCCACGAGAGCGCTTGATTTTTTACAGTTCCTGTGGTTTTTGCTGGGTGTTTTCAGGCCCGGTGCTGGTCCTGTTCCCACCTCGCGCCGAGCCCGTGTAAACGAGGGGATTCTGGATTCGCGGGATCCCAGGAATGCTACAAGGGGGTGGGGAGGTGGTCCGGCTTGGGCTGGCGGCGGGATTGAAACCCAGGACGTGGAGTGTCGAGAGACCGAGCCTTTACGTCTTGCACTGAGAGACTAAAGGGTGAAGTTATTCATTGCACTTGGAACATAATTAATCGTGGCAAATTGAGCAGTATCCAAATGAAAGCGTGCTGTGAGCAGTTGCATGGTAAAGGTTAATGCTGCTTCTTGTCTGCACAGCGCTGACTTGCTAAGCAGGGGGGTGCTTAGGAGCCAGAAGAAGTGGGCTCTGAGTGGTGCATCCTGGGATGCTGGAGGACTTCAAATTGCTCATTTTATATCCACGGAGCAGACTGAAGTTACCCTTGTATCAGCTAGGTAACCCTCACCTGAAGTGGCGTAACTTCAAGACACTCAGAGGGCACTTAGCATGAGTTAATCAGCTTGAATGTGTGGCTGCCCACGTTTTAAGTGCCCTTAGTATAGTCTAAGTGTAATGGGAAACTTCACCCCAACTCCTTCAGCTGCTGGAGTGGCACCTTGCGCGGGCGTGGGCTGTGTACAGCAAAGCAAACCCATTAGAAAGTGTAGGAGTTTTTTCCAGGGTGTTTACGCTGACACTGCCGAGGGCAGCCCAGTACAGAGCCTGCTTTGGGTTGCAGCATGCAGCGGTTGGGAAAAGAAAGGCAATATTTTGCTTTTGCAAACAACAGGGATGGCATCTTCTGTGCTAAATCTAGACATCTGGACACAAGTAAGGGGTGCGTGTACATGCACGTGATGAAAAGCTTCCTAAAAGTCTATCCCACGTTGACTTCCACGTTTCGGCGAAACCACGCTGGGCACCTCGGGGAAAGCAAAGTGGGAGGGTGTGCAGGAAGACGAAGCCCACCATGTTGTTTGAACGCTGCCTGCAAGTCCCAGAATGGGCCATTAGGAATTAAAGAGATGCTGTTAATCTGAGCTGGAAATAACACAGGACACCCACGAGCTCCTCCGGTTGGTCTGGACTACTTCTGGTGTCAACTTCAATTGGAATAAACAAGCGTTGCTCGCCGGTACGGAGAGACTGGCGCGCCGAGCGGTACTTCATGCAGGAGACTTCTTCGGTCCCAGATGAACACCACTTGCCCAATTCCTGCTCATTTTTAAACACAGGCAGTTGTGAAGCCGAGAGGGTACTCAGGGGTACTCATTACTACTACTTCTTTTGCAAGAGCTTTTCCTCCAGCGCCCATAAAACGCTCCTTGCTCTCACCAGGGACTCATGAATATCAAATATGCGGCACGAACCACATGGAAGAGGGAGGAAAAAAAAGAGGAGAGAGAGAAAGAAGGGAATCTAAAATGTTTGCTTGCTGTAATGAAGAAGCCAGAAAGGTTAACACAGGATGAGGGAGGCTGCAGGCCTCCGTTTCTCTTTTTGGGGCAGCAAAGCTTTGATCATGGCAGAGCCAGCCTCATCTCTAAGGCTGGTGTCACTCTTAGGGGCCAACTGTGCGGCCGCTAGCAAACGGCACTGCCGTGGCTTATCTGGGCTCGTGCAAGCATCACTCATCCTGGTGCCACTAATCTGGAATAAAGAGGCGGGGGTGAGACGCACATGCCCCGGGGGTGGGTGCTCGAGGGGCCTGCAGCTCCATCGCGGTAGTGGGTGGACACAGGTCTTGAAGGGTCTGCCGTCCAGCCTGACCGCCTCAGCCAGAGACCCTCACTCCAGTAACCTGCACCAGAGCTCGAGCTGACCGATGAGGTGGTCCAGCCCCAGGATCCCAAGCACCCCAGGACCACCCCCTCCTGTTCATCTGCACCAAACTGGGAGCGTGGGAGGGAAATCCCATCCGAGATCAGTCTTGTAAAGCGGGCCGGAGGCGGAGGTGGCCTTCATGGTTCTGGGTGGGTGCAGGGGAGTAGGCACGGTGCCCCTTCTCAGAGGTGCAGCATGGATAAGCCCTGCGTTTCACCCTTTTGTTATCGATCCCCTGCGGGCTGGGGTCGCACAGCCAGCTCATGCTTTCCCTAGGCATTAATTAAATTCATCTTGCCAATGCTAGACTGTTTTCCTAAAGCATCCCACAATTGCAGCCATGGCACCGGGGAAGAGTGGGGAAGCCTAGTCACGGGGACCCGGCGGGTGAGCACTTTCGTCTCCGTGAAGCCCCTTCAAACTCTGACTTCAAGAAAGTAGCTAATGCTGGGGCGATGGCACAAGTGAGGAGCTGCTTGTTTGAGGGGAATAAGTGTCCAGCTGGTTGTGACCTCCGTGAGGAGGGGACAAGGTTGGTCGTGTCGGAAGTACACGGCATATTTTGCTACCACTATCATCCTCTGAACCAGCGTTGTCCTCAGCGCGGGCGCGTCCATCCTCGAATACGTTTCAGACTTTGAGGGAATGGAGGGAAAGCGCTACGTCTCCGAGCCGTGGAGGGGAGCCTAAATTTCCGCCCAATAAATACGATGCCACAATAAAATATTTGGGACACTGCTGGAGCTCCCAAGAGGAGCTGTGCTGTTTGGCGTCCAGCACCCCCCCTAGAAACGCCCCGCAGTTTCCCTTGCGTGTTGTTTTTGAACAGAATTGAGTTGTTCTCTTTTGAAGCATGTGGCAGGATCTGGTATCCCTTTGCGGTGTGATTTAGAAGCTGTTTTGCATTTGACGGAGAGACGGGGCCCGAGCTCACGTACGCTCTGCAATCCAGAATAGCTCCACTGCAGAAAGCTGAATGAAGACTGTCCCCAGCAGAGAGGGGACTCTCGCTCCCTCCGTACCTACCGTTGCATTGAATGCACAGCTCAGACCTCACCTTCCCGTGAATGCCGAGCCCTTTGCTTGTGAAAGGGGCCGGGGGGTTAGCATGGGCCAACGCTTCAGAACTGCAGTTCAGCAAGTCTGCTGCAGGCCCGGTGCACTGATGCAGCTGTTTTGTGTCCGGGAGCGCGGGTGTAATGGTGTAACGTGCAGAGGGTTCCCCCTCATGATACCCCTCGTGCCCGGGGCTCTTCCAGGCCTTTTATTCCCCAAACCTCCAACTTCGCAGAAGTTCCAGATAAAGGGGGTGTGATGCGGAAGTCACTTGGTGTTGCACAACGCAGCTGAAATGTTTTGTGGAGGAAGTGAGGGAGAACAACGTGTGCAATTGTCTCGGTAGGGAAGCTGGGGGTAATTACCTCTGGGAGGGCATGGGGGTCAACACCCAGACTCCAGGAGGGAGGGGAAGAGAAAAAGAAAATACCCCCCCCCCCCGTGTCCCATTTCTTGTAGCACCTGCATTACTCTGCAGGAGGGTGGGTGACTCGCATTGCGCCACGTCGAGCGTGTGCTCCCCAGGGAGGGGGGAAGTGGCGAAGGGACGGTCACGGGGCAGCACGATGCTCGCGGCCCAGCAACCAGCCCGTCGCCTCGCATCGGCAGGCGACCAGCCCGGCTCTCCTCCCCCTGGCAGCAGTCGGGGCAGGGCTTTCTCCTGGGGGAACAGCCCAGTGGTGGCTCTCGCAGGGCTGAGGCCCGGCTTGCCACGTTCTGAGCAGCGTCGCGGTTTTGCAGGCTGGGTGTATGCGCGCCCGGGAGGGGGTGCATGCGTTGCTTTGTACAGCTCTGGATCGGGAACAGCTTTGGCACGTGCGTTTGGTACCAGACTGGGTGGACAGCTGAGCGTGCTGTGTTGGACACCCAGGAGCTGCTGTAGGCCTGAAGGCCTTGGGGGATGAAGTAATGTCCATGTGCAGACCTCGTACCTTATTTCTGATGCCTTCCTGTTTGGGGGCTGATAGCCAAGGGCAGCACTGGGCAAAGGAGAGAGAGAGGCGATGCCTGTTTACACAAGTCTTCCTCTTTTGTATGGGTGACTTGGAGCACCAGTTATAAGTCCAGTTTAAGACTAGTTACCAGTTTAATGCTCTTGAGGAAAGGGAATGTATCCCTGTAATGTCACCATCAAATTTGTATAGAGGGCAGCGTGTTGTTACGTGGTCCATAGTTTGATCAAGGTTGCCACGGTCGCATTTTGCTGAACTACGAGCGCACCATTGGTGCATCAGGTGACCGCAGTGGCCATGCCCCGCTCGGACCCGATTTTGGAGCCTTCTATGTTTTTCACGGGCAGTCAAAACCAGGGAGCTTTATTGTTGGATTGAAAATTAGCTGTCTGCTGCACTGTCGCGTCCTACAAGGGCTTGTGCACATGTCCACGAACGTTTCCGGGAGGCCGAGCTTTGAGCTGCTTCGATGCCTTTGGCAGCTCTCCTACCAAGCTCCCGCTGTCGCGGTCCAGGCGCGTGGTGCCGGCACCAGTGCTGGTTCCTCCAAGGAGCGGAGGGCAGGGCTGCAACGGGGGCTCTGGAGAAGGAGCACGGCCGCCGCGGCTTCACGTTGCAGGCAAACGAATCTGTGGCTTCAGGCAAGCGGCTCCTGGCTGGAGAGCACTGGGGCAAGCAGGAGAGGTCTCTGGGCCCATGCTGCCCCGTGCGCATGCCTACAAAAGGAAATGTTGGCATGCTTTTCCAGAGCAAGCAAATCTCTGCGGTTGGTGTCTGGAGGCCAAAACGTAAAACAGATGGGGAGCCGTGTCGGTGCCGGTCTGCTGAGCCCTGGGTGTCCCCTGCCTTGGCCGCGGGTTGGGAGTGGAGCGATGGAGATGCAACAGGGCTTTGCAGGTGGGGAGCCCAGCCCTTGCAGCCCGGTTTCCCCTCTTGCTCCTAGACCTTTGATGCTGGAGGCTGCTGGAGCAAGGGAAAACCCTGCTCATGCCCTGTTCCCTCCAGCCTCCCCGCTCTGCCCCGGTACCGCGTGGCACAGGAGACTGGGCAAGATGGACTTCGGTCCGATCCAGGTCGGGAGCTTGCTTTGAGGGAGTGGAACAAGCGTCACAAGAGGGCACGTGACACGAGCACCTTCCCCGTGACGGGAGCAAAGGATGGTGAATGCAGGAAGACGCCGGCCTTGAAACCAAGCGACGGTCTTGGGCTCAGGCGTCGTGGGATGAAGCTCATTTTCTGCTAAGTAATTACAGGAGCTGGCGTAGCTGCTCCTTCACCCAGCCCCACCTCTGCCCCCCCCATGTGGGCACTGGGTGCGGTCGAGAGAAACATCCTGCTTTTAATCATCTATGTGCCGGGCAGGATTGGACCAGCTGATAGGAGAACGTTTTTTTCATTCCTTTATTTGTTTGAATTCTCTGCTACCCCCTTTTTTTTTTCCCCCCAAAAAAAGGCGGCTTACGACACAGATAAGCCAACAATAAGAGTTTTTCTAACTTGATTTCAAATCTCTCAATTCAGACGTGACTCTGGATGTGAAGTCCTTCCTCTGCTCCCTCCAGTGTTTCTCCTTCTCTCTTTGTAAACCTGAATATTTTTGCTGCTCCCAAGGCTGGCTATTCTGAACCGGGGATTCATTTAAGCATCTTGCCTGTTAGGTTGCTCTCGTTGCTCCTCCTGGTTGCAGCAGGCTTACCGGCATCTCCTTGTACATATTGATCTCCCTGTCAGCTAGTTCCCCTGATTTTTATTATATTTATTCCTGCCAGAATGGACAAGGTGAAGCCTGTCTGGGCTCTCTGGCTTCACGTGCAGCTCTGCCCTGAAAAGTGACCCTGGCAGAGCAGCATTATGGGAATCTTTCTTGTGGATCTGATTTCAGGATTACAGTTGCTGGGTTTTCAAGGGAAATAATATCCCCCCCCCGAAATACCAGCCCTGCAAACTTAGCCCTAAATCTGCAAGAGACTGATACGGGTGGATCTAGGCTTGTGGAAAGGGCGGTGCAGATGGTGAGTGCATCGTCCCACGTCACACAGCACGTATTTTTCTTTAGTTAAAAAGAAACCAGAAATTTTACTATTATGCTAGGTGCTTACATCTGTATTATTCAATTTAGGATTGAAGCAAAAACAAATATACATTTATTGGAAATGTCTATTCATTTGCTATGTCATATATTGGTTTAAAACAAACCACAATGAACTAGGCAAAATTTTTTTTTTAAATGTTGTTTAATTTGGCTTGTAGTCATTAGAATTAAATGTACATCTCTTCCAGATGCATAAAGCAAAATCTAACCACCTTGAGTGGCGTGACAGTGCATCACAGAGTTATTTTTGCACCTCAGTTAACCTCTCTGCAACTGAGTTGATGTTTTTAGCTTGGCTTAAAAACAGTCCGTAGGGCTGTGAAACAGGAGCGACGTGACAAGAAACCACAAACAGATGGCAGACATGGCAGAAGAGGGGCAGGTTTGATGGGTGGACCAGAAAGGCTGTTCATAAGGAGAGAGGCGTTAACACCCGTGGAACGAAGAGATTAGCAGGGATGAGGCAGATGGCAATGGGCCGTGCAGTCCAGTGACTCCCAGCACAGCCTGGCTAGAAATGCTGCTGGCACCATCGGGCAGTTGGGTTTAAACCTTGGTTGGAGCAGGAATGAACGGGGGTGCGACTGCCCCGTTAGCTGGATTCTTTTTGGTCTCTTATTTTGCTGACCTTGAAGGACTCGGAGACATCTCTGCAGTCTCCTTGCAGGCGGGCGCCATCTGTTTTGCATGTGATGAAAGCAGATGTTCAAATTTGGTGCCTAAACCGAGGGTGTGCACAACCAAAAGCATTTCACTGAGTTGAAAGGTGGGCGTGGGGCTTCGGGGCTGGTCGTGTGTCAGCTGCTACGCTCGGACCGCTGCGCTCAGGCCCACTGGGTGGTGAGTGAAGCTAACCTGTGGTAGCTTAGCTCTGCTTCGTTTTGGGGCAAGTTGCCCCCGTCCAGCTTTCCCTTGCTGTAGGACAGGAGCGGGCACGTGAAGCAGTCACTGCCGAGCAGCCAGGGTGCGGTAACTCTCCCGGCCCAGCTGCCCGTTAGCTCAGCATCACTGCTTCGTGCGTCTGCGGCCTCAAACATCTTAATACAAGTTGTCTCTTTTGCAGAGAGCCCAGGCGTCTTCGTTGGCTTGAAGGATGTCTAGGACCTAGTGCTAGTTGCAAATGCTGTCTTTCTTTTTTTTTTAACCTTTCCAAAAAACTTAAATAGATGCTTTTTTCATTTCAAGCTACTTGTACTTTGAAAGTTTTCTGCAGAAATTGATATAAAAAAAACCCAGCCCACATTCAGTTTGATTCCATTTCCGGAGTAGGAAATAATGGGCATTTTGGATTTCCTCCCATGTATTGTCAGGAATGTGACAAAATCCATATCCAGCAGCTTCCATCTCCATTTCTTTTCCTGTATTTCTTTTCTCCACTCTTATCTTTCCAACACTTCAGCATGGGAAATAAGAACAGAATTGATTTCATTTTTCTTTCACAACTCTGTCACACTTCCAAAGTAGTCATTTTTAACAAGAAAGAAAGGGGAAGAAAGGAAGGAAAGAAGAGAAAGAGGAGAAAGAAAGAAAGGAAGAGAAAAAGAGGAGGAAGGAAGGAAGAAGAGAAATTGGGGGAGAGGGGTCCTCCTTCTATTGGGTTTAATGTCACAGAAAAATTAGAAAACAAGACAAATATATAACTTTCCATTTTTGAAGATTTAGGCGCTGAAGAGTGAAATTGTCCTTTCAGTTGGAAGCAATGAAGAAAACTTTAACTTTTCCAAAACTTCCAGTTGGAGGGGAAAATAAATTCTAGTGAAACACCCAACACTACCTACTGTGAAACTATGAAACTGTCCATCTGAAGACAGAGTTTTTCACAGGATCACAGACAACGAGGGTGGGAAGGGACCTCAGGAGCTCCCATCTAGTCCAAGCCCCTGCTCCAAGTTTTTCCAAAACACCGTTTTCTTCGTGTCGTTAGGTGCGTGGCTGTGGGCCTCGGGGTTTGCTAAAGTTTGCCTTGGTAACAGATCTGCTCATGCGCGAGCAATGGGCTGTGCTGGTTTTGCAGGGCTAATGCGGAAGGAAAATGGCAAAAGCTTCATTGTGGGGGTTTCTAGCCCTGACCCCTCCTTCACTGCCAAAGAAGCTTCACTCGGGTCCAAGCCTGGCCATCCCAAGTGCCTGGCTTGGCCTTTCCGGGTCCTTCATCGCTCCCCGACACCGAAGTCCCTGAGCGTTGACCTGTGAATGGCTGGGGGGCCTACTCTTGGACACTGGCAGTCATCTATACACCCAAACCAAGTGCTCTTAAGTTTCCTTCCCCGTGCCTTTGACGCTGGCTGTTGACACACGGGGTAGTCACACCCGTTACAAAACTCCTTCTGCAAACGCAAGGCAAGAGGCCCAGCGCACAGCGGAGCCACATCGCCCTGCGCCGTCAGCGCCAGGCGCGATGAACGGGCTGGCGTTCCTGGCTGCTCGGCCTGCGATACCAGAGGCAGGCAAGCATTCCTGCTCCTTTAATAACATGCTTTGACCTCCTGCCAGTAATCTGGAAGGAAGTGGTTTGTGGGGAATGGTGACAACGATGAGCTGATTCTGAAACGCGGCTATTGCTTGAGGTTTCTGCTTTGGGAAGCTGACTAATTTCCCCCAGAAGCAGGCCGCAAAAAGAAAAAAAAATCCCAAGAAATGGCTGCGATGCCCCCGTGCACGCTGCTGGCTTGGATGGCATGGAAACATTAGACACCGATTTTACTTTTCCCCCCACCCCCGCGTCACTCCGTTTCACTCCGCGCAGCCGGCGGCTGGTCCGTGTGGCTGTGCTGAGGGTGGCCAAGCGTGTGGCAGAGAACACGCGTGATGAATACTGCTCGGCTCTCGGCGGGGCCTGGGTGGGCCTGATTTGTACAACGGCTCTCGCCGTTGCCTCTTGGTTTTCCTGCCCAGCGGAGCGGCAGATGCCGGTCTCAGACGGGGCAGAGTTCGCCTTCCAGGACAGTACTTTGAACTGGGGGAAGTGCAAGCACAGCCGTCTTTGAATTGCAACACGCAGTTTGGGGGTGAGGTCTGCCCCGTGCTTGGCGTGTTTGTGTGCAACAGGTACCCGGCAGTCTGCTCTTCAGGGTGGCCTCACGTGTCCTGTTGCATAACGCAGATGGTGCAATTCAGCGCGGTGGTTTCAGCCCTGGGGAAACCGGGTGTTTATTCGCACTTCTCTGTTGGGACGACAACACGGGCCCTTTAGGCAGCTGCCCTTCGACTGCCTGAACTCTGGTGTCGGGGATCGAGCAATGGCGGGGGGCAAAGGGGATGGAGCTAAGGCCCCTCTCTGAATCCTCCAGGAAGGTGGAAACGCCGCTGCTAGCCTCTCTCCTTCCCTTTGCTGTTCATCATCTGTATCTCTTATGGCTGTACAGTCCTTTCACAGTTCATTCAACCTCAGCATGGGTCTGCAGAGATGCACGCTCGACCCCTGTTCTGGGACAGGTGCAAGGGTGCACGGAAATGCGTACCTCCTCGCCTAGCAAAGCTGGGAAGAGCCGGGAGTCGTCCTCCTCCTCCCCTGCGGCTGGGCTGGATGCAGAGGCAGGAGGCCCATGGTTTTAATTGCAGGGCAGGTTTTCAAAGCGGCTCCAGCTTGCAGGAGCGTTTCATTTCCCCGCCCCGGTCCTCCCTGTCTCATGCAGGATTCAGGCTAGTTTCCTCCTGGCCCACTCAGCAGCTCTTTTATTTCTGCTTTGCATGGGGATGGGAGAGGCCTTATTTTTAATGAGCAGGATGGCTAGTTCCCGATGAGCTCTTGAGTCCAGCTCCACCCCAGCTCAGTTTCTTCATTTTCCAGCAAGGACCCATCGGTGGCACAAGGAGAGCCGTTGGCACAGGTGCCTGCTGGAGGACGCCCATCTAGACGGGTCCCTGTTCTTGGTGTCGGGGCAGAGAGCTGTGGGGCCCGTCTGAATGATGCAGCTTCTGCCGGGTGAAATGCAGCAGACCTCTGCCAGTGTCTTCCCTCTGCAAATAGTTTAGTTTCTTGGGTGGCAGGATACAATTTGCATCTGAGCTTGGCTTTCTAGTGAAAGCGCCTGGCTTGTCATCTCTTAAAACACAACACGTTCCCTAAATAGCAGGCTAAATTTCTCCACCTCACTTAAAAAAACAAAACTAAACAAAAAAACAAAAAAACCCAACAAACCCTCCCCCCCCTTTGCCAAATGAAAGGACATATTCCAGCATTTTTTTTTTTTTGGTTGTTGTTGCAACAAATTAGGTGGATACTGTCAGACTTCTGTATTCTGGGAACGCATCCAGCATCTCTCTTTGTGTGCAAGTTGGTTACCATGTAATTGTCAACTTAAATTGCAGTGTTGGATAACTTAGCTTAGTCGTAAGATAATCTGCCTCTCTTGTGGCTTCGCGGCCGGGGAGACTGGAAGGATCCCCAGGCATCCGGCGCACTGGGAAGGGGGCACCTCCGGGCCCAAAAGGTGTCTGGGCAAGCGCGCTGCAAGCTGTAATTGCAGCTGGAGCGGCCCGGCACGAGTGTTTCCCGTCAGGTCTCCCTGGCTTCGGCGAAGGGCAGTGCCAGATTCTTGCTGTCCGATGCCCAGTGTCGGCGTGGGAGGGAGCTGTGGTCCAGGCCTCCGGCTTTAGGAGGCTCTCGTATCATGGCACGGATATAGCAAATTGCTGTGTGCAGGGCCCCATGGGTGGCCTGACCACACTGCTCTGTGCTTCACCCAGCTGCTTTCCTTTCCGATGCTATCTGCGGGGTTGCGCACTTTACTAGCTAAGGCAGCAAAAGAGCGAAGCCTCTCTGGTGCAACGTCTCTGCTGCAATCGGAGTCGGGCTTGTCCGCCTCCTTCCCCTTTCAGGTGGCTGGCTCCCATCTCGCGTGCATCTCGCCTGCATCCCGATGGCGGGCGGCTGGATGGAGAGGATGAGCCGTTTGTCTGTACTTTGACCTGCGTCTCCCCCCGCCCCAAAGCCCGTAATGGGAGGAATATGTTGCCTCTGGTGAATGGCGGGCCAGCGGCGAGCAGAAGAGCTCAGGGAGGACGAGTGGTGCAGGTTTCAGCTGCTTGTGCAATTCTTGCTGCACGCAGAAGCCACAGCATCCGTTTGGGCAGGAACCTCGCAGCCTCGCTGGGAAGAGAGCTGAGCAGTAACTGAGAAGTTCAAAGGTTCACGAGATAGCAGCACGCCTCTGGTTCCCACCTCGGCCCTTTTGCAAGCCCCAGCAGCTCTGGCAGGTGGGAAGCTGCTCCTTGGATGCGTCTACACAAGACACTAACTGCGCAGTATCCTAATAACACTGTGCGGGTAGCACGCTGGGCAACACCCGTGCTCACACACAGTTGCACAGTGTTATGAAACTACTGCGCAGTTAGCATCTGGAAAAACCCACGTGCAGGAGCACCAGTTACTGCTCATTGATTTTGTACTCGGTTATGCAAGTACCATACTTAATGTGCCGTAACTACGGCACAGCCGTGCACGTGTAGATGTGCCCCGGTGCTGCACGTTGGTGCTTGCACTGTGATCAAGGCTAAGTGCAACGTGAAATCGATGCCGGGGCACATGACTCCCATCGTGCACTGGCCCGGACAAATGGGGAGCTTGTGTTGTATCGGGGAAGGAACAATCCAGCCGGGAAGTTGTGATGCCCAAATAGTTCAGTGCTGAGGTTTCTTTGGGGGGTGGGGTCATCAGAAGAACCCAAAACTTTGGCTGGCGGATGAAAAGCAATTTCAGTTTGTCGTAAAGGGATCCTTGAATAAAAACAAAGGTCTGCCCGACTTGTAAAGAACTACTCTCGAGTCCAGAACGGCCTCGTTGCCCGGAAGCGAAGCGGGGGAGCGTCAGCTCGCGAGGGCTCTCGGCAGGGGGACCTCCGCTCCGCAGACCCCGCGCGGCGTCCTTCCGAGCTGGTTTCGACACCTCTCAGCGCGGCCGTGCGTTTGGCTTGCAGAGCGGTGCGTTTGAATCGGCTGCATTTGCTTTCGCTTTGCGGCAAGGCACTTATGAAACGGCTCCTTCTTTCTAGCTTTTCATTTAAAAACACAAACGAGAAACCCCAGTTAAAGTGACTTTGCTCGGCGCCGCGCGTGTTGCGAGCGCCTCACTGCGACGCGTGTCCTGCTGATGTGTGCAGCCCCTTCCCAGATGAGTTTGGCTGGCTGGTGTTTGCAGTGACACCTTTTAGCACTCAAGCAGCTGTTTGCTTTGCTGGATCCGTAGCTGCTCTCAGGGACATTTCGCTTTGACTCAGCTCGCTGCTTCCTGGCGTGCTGTTGAGGGCTGACTCTGCCGGCAGACTCTCCAAGCCTACACCTGGCTGATGACTACACGCGAGAGAAGAAGGAGAACTGATTTTTTTTTTTTTTCCCCTCCCCACCCCAGCTTTGCATTCATTTTCAAACCAGCACCTGAGGGTAGAATACAAACCAAGCCCCCAAGTGACACCTTTTCAACGGGGAAGCCAAGAGCACCACTGGCAGTCGGGGGACCCGCTGCATCGCAGCGCTTTGCTTCGGGGTCCTCCCGTCCAAGCAGCGTTGACCAGACTCTGCTTATCTGTGCAGAAATCTGCCGGTCTGTCAGCTCGGGCTCTGGGTTTGGCTTTGAAGTGAGAAGTGAGCGGGCCTACAGACACAGGAATGAAGGCAGGGAGGGGAAGAGGATCATAAAAATGCTACAGCGCCCAAGGCTCGACGAGTATTTGGTGTTTTGGCTCTGTTCCTGAAGTCTCGAGTAGCACTCTTCAATTAAAAGGATTAATTTCCTCTCTGGCTTATGCGAACTCACCTCAGGTTCATGTGCCAGGCAAAACTGAAGAACGTAGCTTCCGGTTTTGTTGCTTCGAGCAAACGAGAGCTCGGCCCTAACGCAGACGTTTCCACGAGAGGCTGGTCCCTGCACCCAGACCTCGGCCTGAGAGTTCGTGACCGAGATGCCGTGATGCTGAGCTAACGGGCATTAGAAAGATGTTTTTGCAGCTTGGAAGAGGGGGGCTCTAGTTTTAAGAGGTCTCCTCGTGTTAGCGGTGGGTGGATGTGCGTGGAGGTGATCTGACGGGACAGGATGTGCAGCGACCTGCCCTGTAACGTCTCAGACTCGCCCCGCGTCGCCCGGCTTCCTCTCGACTTCCCGCTGCCGGTAGAAGCCAGGCAGGTATTTGAAACGGCCCACGCGAGTGGCACGCCGCTAGTCCTGCCCTTGCAGCTGCGTTGCAATTTGGCGCATCCCTAAATAACAGGGCCAAGAGTTTGAGCGGGTCTGTAACCCAGGCTGATGGCTCACGGCTGAATCACAGATGGCTGTATTACGCTTCTGATTTATTGTAGGCCGAGGGATTAATTTCCTGAAATATACGGCCACGATGTTGAGGTTAAATTAAGATCTCATTTGAAAGGATTCTTTTTATTATATTTAATTGCAACCTTTTTCTCAGGGCCATTTTGCGTTTCTATCTCCTCCTCCCTTCAATTTTCAGTGTCGTGTTTCCAGGAGGAACGCTATTTCATGCCGGCTCATGGCCTTGTACAGCATCACCTTCAAAAGTCACCCGCCCGCCATGTTCCTCGCCTGCCCGTTGTTTACATGCCACAGGATCTCGATCCTTTCCCGGGAAACAGAGCGAGGCGCAAAGCAAAGGCGCTCGCGGGCGGACTGGAACAGGGGTCAGAGAGAAACCTGCCCTGGAGCGGCGTAACTTTAAGCCGCCTAAAGGGTCCTTAAAACTGGCTCACATGTCTTCATGTGCAGACAGCCCAGGGGTTAAGAGCGACCTGAGACGCCTAAAATGGACGCATCTCAAAGCCCTAAGCACGGCTCATCTCATGCCGTGTCCTTTTGTGAGCATCAGTGGGTGCCGCGCCGCGCTGCGCCGCGCCGGGCTGGCTAGGCCCCTGTGTGGTTCGCGTGTCTGAGTCCTGGGTGCTGCGATGTGCGGGAAGGCTGGATGAGAGGCAGAGAGGTCGGTGTGTCACTTCCCAAACAGGATGTGCAGTGGTTTAATATCAGTTTCCCCCCGTTTTGATTCAGAATAATAAAAGGGAGCCACCCAAGGGCTCGGGGCATCGTGCTCATTCGGTCAGGGGCATCCTTTGGTTTTGCAAGTCCAATCAGCGCGGTCCTTTTACTGTTCTCCGTCACTTCTGCCACCTCCTCCCTTGTCTCTCGGCCTAAAGCATTGCTCGGACACCGCTTGGGGGCTAAACCAAGCCCTGTGCTCTCTAGGAGTCCTCGCTCTTCTTGAGCTTGGCCATTGCAAAACTGACCACACCATCAGCAGAGCTTCCCCTTCCCCACTGATTTATGAGACAGCAGATGTGTTACCCAACTCCCGTCATGTTGTTCCTCTGCTGGCGCAGATGCGGCTTTAAGGCATGGCCAGAAGGGCAGCACCGGGAGCACTTGGCTCGAGGGAGGAATGATTTCCAAAACATAGCAGGTCTCTCCGAGGCAGCCCAGCCAGCAATAAGTCTTCTGCCAGGTCTCTGCTGTGGGCATCCAGGGTGGTGGTGTAGCACGGGGAGGTTTTATGAGGAGGAATTTCCATCCCAAAGACCGGCACGAAGGGATGGATTGAGCAGAGATGCGCGTCTTCTTGGGAGGTCTCGTCTCAGTCGCGGCATACCTTCGTCATGCCTCAAGCGCGCGCTCCAGCAAAGCCTTGGACCTCTGCCTCTTCTGACCAACTTCCCTGTTTTGCCGGGGGGTTTCAGAGCCTGGCCTATAGAAAAAGACCGAGAGCTGGTGCATGTTGGGAGGGCAGGATTTCTTCTCGGAAAAGTGACTGCAAGTGGAGGGGAAAGCCTGCCGAGCCAGGAAGTGGCTGCAGGGAGAGAGTAGCAGCCTGGGACTAGATAGAAAGAATTGATTCTTGTCTGATTTTAAATGAGCGCCCGCTGCCAGGGCTGGTGGGCCAAGGGAGCAAATTCATAGCTCGGGGTTTTAGTCGCTCTCTGACTTTCGAGCCATCTCAAAAGTCTCTCTGGCGTGTCTTTCTGCACTGGAGCGAGGAAGGAAGCAGCTGTGGCGGCAGGCAATGCCATGTGTTTTGCACTGGGACAACCTGTGGAGCATCTTGCTGGCTAGTCCGGTGCTGTCCCTGCAACCCCGAAAGCTGGTCCTTTGGTGAGGGGCCCTCTCCGGTTCCTCTCGGGCAAGCTGGCCACAGTCTGCAGGCTGCCCGTGCCACCGCGATGGGACTCTCATGTCCTCCAGGGTATTGTTGGTTGTGCGTGTCTTACCGTCTGCCTCTCTTTCGGTTGGAGTCAGGAGAGTCATTTTGCTGTTGTTGCCCGCGAACTTGTGCGCTCGGCTTCGATACCTCCAAACATCGGGGCGGGGGGAGCCCAGTCCAGCTTTGCCACAGCCCTCAGACCCTGACAGCACGGCAAACCCTTCCTGTTAAATGGTATCGGTGCAACTGAGGTTGGCTGCTGTCCTGCTGTTGCCGCCTCTCATTTTTTGCCCCCAGTCTGCCTAGGGCTGTGCACGTCGCTGGGGTGCTTCTCCATCATGACGTGCCCCATGCTGGCAGCGTCGGCGGGAGAGTGACTCAAACCAGTGTCATCCGAGCTTCCCCTGCATGGGTGCTCTGGCTCCCTGGCTTCTGGGAGCTTGCACAGAAAGGGCCATTTGCAAAGGAGACAGTGCAGGAGCCCAAAGCAATTGCTCCAGACCCCAGCAAACGCGACATAGGACTGTTCCCTGCAGAAGTCACTGCGCGGAGGTGCTGGTTGCTGGTGGCCTTGTTATTCACAGTTAGTAGCTGTGCGTGGGGGAGAGAGCCTGTGCTCCCAGGAGCTCGTAGCATTGTGCCTCAGATACCGTGTTGTATCCGAGGTGGCTTGATCCACTGCAGCAGCAAGGTGGAAGGAGACCTTTATGAGGCCTCGAATGCGAGCAGGCTCGGAGCCCCGTGGGTTTGCGTAGGATACCTGTGCCGTGCCAGGGCCGGGGATCCGCCACCCGGGCGGTCTGGATGGGGAGAAGGGCGAGAGTCTGGAGGCTGCTCCCGGAGCTCAGAGCAGTTTTTATTTTAATAAGCAAAGGGTTGCTCTGAACAGCCATGCCTGTTCCCCCGGCTCCCGGGGAGCCAGGCGCGTCCCCGCTCCTTGCAAACCCCCGGTGCATGTGGAGCACGAGCAGAGCCTGACACGAGCCTGCCTTGCCAGGCCCACCCCGCGTCCCCTGGCCCCCGCGGCTGAATCACCCTGTTCCCGGTGCCGGCTGAGTCCTCGCCAGCCTGTCAGCTCTCCCCCCGAGCTGTCAAGGGTGCTTTTCCCCCCCTCTCCGGACGTGCTGATGGACAAGTTAAGTAACTGTATCTGCTTGTTATAGGACATCTTGAGGCTGATTACTGAGGTCAGGCCTGAGCTGGAAAGACCACAAAGGGCTGCTGACTGGAATCCGTGGTTGAGACGAGATAAAAACAACTGATGACAGCAGGGAAGTGAAACAGGCCTCTCAGCACTTGGACGGGAGCCCAGGGAAGAGGAAGGAGAGAAATGGGGAAGAGAGGAGATGTACTAGAAACCCTGGAGAAACCGAGGGGGAAGCAGCAGGTTCAGATGTGCAAGGTTCACGAGTTTCCGAGCGGCTGTGGCGAGCGTGGGTACACGTGCGGCCCTGCGTCCGGCCGGGCTCTGCAGCCCGTTAATTCAGCTGGGCGGTGCGAGAAATGACCTTGGGAGGGCCCGGGCTGGGAGGAGCAGGGCCCTGGGCAGCCAGGTTTGCAGCCCTGCTGCGCGGGGGCCTCTCCAGAGCCGGAGAGGGCGAGCATCGGGAGCCGGCCGAATAAATCCAAATCGGAGCAGGGAAGGATAAATGAGGGACCTTAAAGGGGCCTCTTATTCAGGAAATCCTGCCGAGGATCACTGGAGTAATTAAATCCTAATTGCTGCTTCTTCAGCTGGAGTGACATTGCAAGTGGCTGAAGGACTGTGACAAGGAAGGGGAAGCAGAACCCGCCAGCAGCTGCGCGGGGTGTTTGCTGAGATGCAGATTTGCCCCAGCCGAGACCCCGGCTCTGCGTGATGGCACGTGAAAGCCACGGTACAAGGAGGGTCTCGGGTCTCGTGCCGTGGCTCACAGCCCAGTGGGCTAGCGGGATGGACGCGCGCCCCTTTCTGCAGCCGGCACGCTGTGATGCAGTGTTGTGACCTTGCATCCTACCCACCTCCGTGGACCCCCACCCCCGTGATTAGGCAGCCGTGTCCCACTGCCTTGAACTCTTGCCTCTTGATCCGTGTTGAACTGCTGTGACCATGCCCGGGAGTGCCAGTAGCCCTGGGCCATCACGGCAGCCACGTGGCAGGGGATGACCCACCATCTGGGGATGCTCTCGGGTCTACCTGCCCTCCCATTTGTGGGGCCTTGTCCCCCCTCAGACTGGGGTCATTCTGCACAACCACCCTGCATGCGGGCCCATGGGTATGTCCCTGCATAAGGCCACGGGATTGCGGTTTCCCATCCGCCCCGCTGAGAAACGGAAGGAAAAGGGCCAATAAATCTGGACTCAGAGCTGTGACCCAGCTTCAGCCTTTAAGCCACTAAAAGCACACCTAAAATCCCTGCAACGTCCTAAATGTCCCTTGCCGTGCTGATGTGCTACAGATGACCGTAGTGAGGGAGACCTCAAGCAGGTTTCACTTCTGGGTGCAAACTCCATGCCGGGTAGCACACTCCAGGTTTGCGGGGTGTTTTGGGGGGACAAGGTAGACACGATGCACTCTGCAAGCTCCGACGGACCGGTTCCCAGCTGTGAAATGAATAACCACCGGCCTCCCAATCCCGTAAGAGCTTAGTGCCAGGGCTGCATGCGTGTTGTATTGGAAAATCAAGTGGATTTGGAAGTAAGACTCAAAGCCGGGTCCTTGGGCATGCTGTCCCACCTGAGGCGGTCCTGCTCCTTGTCTTAGGGCATCCAACCAGAAAACCCTCCTTCCCCTCCCAAGGATTCTTGTGCTGCTTCCCCTCGGTGCAGATTTTCGGTGCTCGTATTTGCAAGGCCTGGGGCAGGACGTGGACGAAGCGGGATCTGTCCCCGGGCCTCCAAACTGCAGCTGACTCTAGTCTTGCAGAGCCCCGAGTTGTGGTGCATCTCGCTGGATGTAACGCTTGGGCATAGCTGAGCTTTGGGACCAGAGCAAGACCAGGAAGGAAAGGGGATCTCCTGGGAACCATCCTGGTCCTGAGCTTCCCTGCTTTAAAAGCACAGAGATGAATAACATCTCAGCTTGATTCTGACTCTTCATCCTCAAGGAGCTGAACCCTTTGAGGAGCTCTCATTGCCCCAGGCTCCTTTTTCCTTGTTTCGCTGGACATCCCGGCTGCCTGCTACGGCCGCAGGTCTGAGTGAAGACACGACAGCCAGAGCTGGTTGAACTTCACTGACATCTAAAACATTTTTGTAAACTATTATTATTATTATTATTATATTTTCCTTTGCTGTTTCTTGAGGCATCCCTGTTTTTTTGGGTCAAAATTTCAAAAATTTCCAATTTTAAAAAAATGAAAAATGCTTGAATTTGAGTGAAGAAAAATTTTCTCTCTCTCCCTCTTTTTTGTCAGTTCTAAAAATATATATATATTTTTGGAAGCTACCATGCGTGTACTTTCATGAAGTGACTGGCGGTTCAGCAATAAATACATGAAAAGCAAACAAACTGAAGTTGGTAAAGTGTTTTTTTTTTGTAGCCAGCATATTTATTTTATTTTTATTATTTTAATAAGTGCATAATGAGTCAGATGGCTTCCTGATAGCATACAGCCCCCCCGCAAGGAAAGAGCTGATCATGATGAACTGCGTGCTATTAATTTACTGCCAATAAACCACTCATGACTTTAGAAAGTCTCCTTTTTTTGAGGCTTATCAGAGCCAACTTGAATCACAACTCTTCTCCCTTATTCCCAACAGCAAATGCCAACCCCTTTTCGAGATCCTTGAACAATTTCCTCCCCGTGCTACCCATTGCCAATGAACATTGGGCATAATTATGCAATGTAAATAGGGGGAATACAAAAGACATGTTGATTTTGGATGTGGCCCTGGCTTTCAGAGGCGGGGACTTGACCTCGTCTCCCTGCACGACGTGGGAAGCCAACCCACTTGTTCGGGGCGAGGACGCGAGGAGCTGGAGCAACTGTTGAAACCTGGCCACGAGAAGCAGTCTGACAGATGAGAGCGTGTGTTCGCTCCGCTCGCTGCCAACTGACTTGCGCCTGCTTTCTTTGGAGAATAATTGAAGCATAACAAAACAAGGAACTTATGTTCCTATAAAAAGAAGTCTCATTCCTCCTACAGAAAATGCATCCCTAAATGAGATTCATCTGTGGCTTTCTTCCCTCCCTTGAAAAGAACTGAAGAAAATTAAAAAAAAAAAAGCTACCCTGTACGATGCCACCGCCTCGCCTGTGGGTCATTTGGTTTCCAAAATAATTTGGATGTTGGCTTTAGCTGCCCCAAGCTGGCTTCTTCCGCCCTACAAAGTCTCCCGAGGTCAGCTTGCTTTGAAAAAGCAGTGGACCTATCTCATCCAACATGTGAGCTTTAATTAACGGGGGCTGAAAAGTCTCCTGCCAAGAAGAATGCCCCTTGTGTCTAGGATAAAGATGACCCCTCGTGCCAAAAGCCCGGGTAATAATTAAAACGGAAAAGGAAAACGACTCAAATAATGCAAAGCATCAGAAGTCTTCACATTCCCCTGAAGTTTCTGGAGCAACTGGCACTTGCCCATAAATGTACTTAAGCAGAAAATCACCAGAAAAGTGCTATAATCTGACAGATTTTTCACAGCCTTAAATATTCATGAATTAAAAGAATTGGCAGAATTTTCTACATTATTAGCTTTCATCATGGCTACAGGAGCAGTTGGCATACTGGCTGCTCTTCAAAAACTATTAATCTCGTCTGTCATCATAGCAGCCATTTTTTAATTAGCTATTTTACTGAACGATCTGGTGCAGTAGCAAGACTGGCAAATTTAAATGTTATTAAAGTTTCAAAGGTGCCCCTTTCCATTTTTAATCTAGGTTCTGAAACACTGCAATGTCCAAATGACCCTAGAAATGAAAGACTTCATTTTAGTTGTTTTTTAAAAATAATTTTATTTATAATATCAAGGTCTGGAAAACCAAATGGCTTCTTCCGGGAGACGTAAGCGCGAGGAATAAAATTGTTCTTTGCACTGAAATCTGTCACGTGCCTTCCTGATGAAATCAAAATCAAGTGGTTTTTGTTTTGTTTTGGTTTTTTTAGGGGGAGTTTGAGTATTTAAAAAAAAAATAGCAGGAGAGTCCATAAAATGGCATGACATGCCTCTTGCTGGAATCGATTGCATTTGGTTTCGCTTTTTGCCATTGCACTTATGAAACCACTCATTTTTTCTGGCTTTAAGAAAGCTTAAAATAACGTTGCGGACGTGGCTCTGCCTGACACACCAGCAGCCTCGCGTGGCTCAGCGAGGTCGAAAACGGCATCTTCTCTCCGTGCCCGCGGGCCCACGTAACGGCGAGCTCTCTGGAGCGTGGGCGGCTGCGGTGCCCGGGCACAACGGGGTGTGGAGGATGGAGTTGCACTATTAGCTCTTAGCACAACCTTGACTGAGAGGTTTCCCTCTTCCTCTGACACGTCGAGCAGCGTGCAAGCTGCTCTCCCTTTCAATCCTGAACAGGCACCGGCTGCTTTCGTGGCCTTGCACGGGTTATCCAGCAAACCAGCAGCTCGAGAGGACCTGCTGCGGCATAAACGGGCGATCCTGGTGCAGGGACTGCTGTAGTCTCGCTAGGATGCTCCTCACACCGAGGCAGGCCGTGGTCCCGTGCAGACGAAATCTGTGGCGCTTGGCCATGGAGAGGATCCAGCCTCTGCAAGGGGCGGCACCGCGTCTGCGGTTGGGAGCGCAGGGTCGGTCCCTGGTCCTTGGCTGGGTTAGCTGGGCTCAGCTTTCCTAACTTCCCACTTCCCCAAGTTCGGGCTCCTTCGTGGTCTGTCTGTGGGGCTGGGAGCTCCCAAGGCCCCAGCCCTGGAGCCGGCGCCATGCTTCTTGGATCAATAGGGGAAGTGGCCTGCGGTTCCCTGTTTTGCAGGGTGCAGGGTAAACTCTGCCTGGGTTGTCCCATGCACGGGCTGTGTGGAGCCCCTGCCCGACTTCTTCCTTCCCCCAACTTGCCAAGGCACGGCTGTTGCAACAGCTGGCAAAGGGTAGCTTGTGCCCATCCAGGGTTAGGGGCATCCTGTCTGCCGTGCTCCCAAAGCACCCAGCTTCATCCCCTTGGCTGGATGTGTGCCGTGGCTGCCTGCTTTATACCTGACACGGACACCTTGACTTTCCAGGTCCAGCACAGCCTTCTCTGCCTGCACCCTCATCTCCCCGCACGCATGTGGAAAGGGCGGTGGCAGGAGCATGGCACTGTCCGTTTGCAACTAGGCATGACCAGAGCAGAGCCATCGAGCAATGATGTGTCACACCCGCGGGTCTCTGAGAGCTAGGCCTACAGACCTGCCATCATGGGCCCAGCTCCAGGCTGGCCCAGGGGCGTGTAGCTGGCAGGATCGAGTCGGGGAGCAAGCAGGGACTGCGGGGCTGAAGCTGCAGGTCAGCAGAGGGGCTGGCGGAGCTGAGCCCAACATTCGCGCTGGAGCCAGGTTCGCCGAGCCTTGGGGCTATAGCAACATCATCGTTTGTGCATCTCTGTTTCGCCCCAGCCTTAGCTATTAATGGTGGCTGGATTTACACCCGGCTGTAAATTCAGAATTCATTAGCACCCAGACGTGTTGCAAGCATCACCTACATGCAAAGATACCCAGGCCCCCTGTGAGAAGGATGCTTATGACCCAAAAGCCCAGCTGCATTTTTCCTTTTAACAACAGGGGAAGCCAGCCAACTCCACCCGAGCTTCTGCGCCTCTGGCTATGGAGACGTGGCCGATGGCATGATGCAGGCATGGTCCGTGAAGGATGGCCACTGCTGACTGCAGCTGGCACCAAGGGAATGCCAGCTTGCCTGGGGGAATTGATTTTTGCATGCGAGAGCGCACAGGACATCTCATCCCCGCTCAGTAGAGGCAGAACTGGTGACCACAAGTCTTCTGTGGGGTTGATTTGGGGTGGGGGGAATAATGGAAAGTGGATATTTAAGCCTTCCCATTTCCAGGAAGAGCTGAGTCCCTGTCGAGCTCCACATTTTTGTGGTGGACTCTCCATCCTTGAAGGTGTTTAAGACCCGGGTAGACATCCTTGGCTGAGATGATGGAGTTGGGGCTGGTCCTGCTTTGAGCAGGGGTTGAACTAGATGTGACCTCCTGAGCTCCCTGCCACCCTCTTTTTTTTATGATTTCTATGATCTTCTAGGGCACAGGAGGGTGTGGAGGTCTTGTAAGACCCAAGAAGCGGTCTGTCCAAGGCAGCCCCTCATCCAGCGGTCTCATCTGACAGCGGTCCCACTTCCCAGCAGGATGGGAGAGCGATGAGCAAGCCATCATGAGTCCCGGGGGGAGATTGCTTCTGACCCTAAGGCTGGATGGCGCTGGGTCTCTGCGTCCAATTCTTTATGTAATGGGGTCTCGCTGTCTACTTTCCTGCCCAGTTCATTTCAAACCTTGGCTTCCCCCACTTCTTGGCGTGGCAGGTTTCATGAGTCATTATTATCATTGTCATTATTATTATTTTTCAATATGAGGAAAAAGGATTTCTCAGCTCTGAAAGCATTGTCTTGAGGTGGCGCTTGAACCCCACTGCGGGCGTCTCTTTGGGGAGAAGCTAAACAGAAACCAGGGGTTTATCCTCTCTGCACCCTTTGTTATCGATGGGCCTGAGTTTACATATTGTCATGCTGGCTTTGGTGAGGGCGGGGGATGAAGACAGGAACATTGAAGTGTGTTGAAATGAGAAGCAAGTGGCAAAAATTCAACTCTTGTGGCAGAAAGGAGTTGGCAACGCGTCAAGGTATAAAATTCCAAGCTGCAGCTCTGTCGTCAGGACTGCCGCCATCCGAGCCTCTTTTTTTCCCTCCTCCTTCTTTTTATAACCAAAGTTTTATTCTATTTTACTTCTATTTTATTTTGCTTGACTTAATATTGTACTTGCCATTTGAAGGAATCGGAAGCTGGCGCGTCACCAAAGCGTATCCGCTAGCATAGAGCGCTGTGAAAGATGTACACAAACTGCTAACCATTTTTCCTGTGCTTTTGGAGCAGGGAGGAAAGAATTGCCAGACACATACTCTTTATCCCCGTGCTAAACAGCTGCATATCGCCTGCCGCACCGTGCCCACCCCTAGCGAGGCCGCCGTGCTAATTCTGGAGAGAAATAAGCTGTTTGGCACAGTGACAGCTGCCACCTCCCGCTTGTCCCGAAGCAGCACTGGGTTGGGGAACGTGCCATGTTCGTCGAACCCTGGCTTTTCAGGCCTGAACGAGTGCAGATCTGTTTCCGCCTCCTGCGTGCTGTGTGCCCTCTCGTGCTACTGGAGCGATACCTCACCCCCCTGCACTGGAAGACGACCGCGTGCATTTTAGCAGTGTGGGAAAGGGAAAGCTGTGGAAATCCAAGGTTGCCTTGCGATTTCAGGTGTTTGATTCATGCCTTGATTTGTGCAGCCGTCTGCCTAGCAGACGCAGTATTTTTTAGCAAGCACACCTCATTCAGTCCGGTGTCAAGCAACAAGTGTCTCAATGAGTCTCAGGCATCTCGAGGGGAAAAAAGTGGTGGAAATCCCACCCCCGTGGCATAATTTAGAGTGCGGTAGTTTGTCAGCTGGCAAAGAGAGGAAAGGAAGTGTTAGATCTGGCCCAGGCAGAAAATCTTCCATGGACACTGAGATGAGTTTATCCTTTCCAGAGGAAAATGAGTTTTCTGCCTGTAGGACCTGTTCATTATTTGTTTTTTTGGCACAACTCTTTTGAGGAAGAAAAATGTTTTCTTTTTTTTTTTTTTTGCAGCAGGCTGGAAAACCCATGCTCTGCTTTTCTGGCCCTTATGAACTCTTTCCTTTCTTAGGCCCATCCTCATGCCTGTCCCTTCTGGCGTCTTTCTAATAGGAGAGGGTTTTTTTGTGCTACTGGGAAAGGAGGCTGTGTGCAGGACTGTTGCCTCCTTCCTTTGCCCTACGCATACCGGGGTGGGAGTTTTCCCTTCTAGTGGAACCACAGATATAATGAGGTGCAGAGAGCACAGGTATAATGAGGTGCTAACACCTCTACCCTAGCATGGGTGGATAATCAGTGCCTGGTTCTGCTGTCTCTGCAGTACCCACAGAGCTAGATGGGTGCCCCTGCAACCCCCACCCTCAGGTGCTCTTCTGAGCCTGGCAGACCCTGCCCGAGCCCCCTTTGCTCTCGTGGTGTGGGGGAGATGTTTACAAGTTCCTGCCGGCAGGTTTTGGTCACCAGGACCATGGGGGTGGAGAAGAGGAAGCGGTTAGTACCTGGACCCCCCAGGGCAGACCAGCCAATGCAGATCGCAAGCTTGCAACCTGCTGCAGACAGCCATGGCTCTGCTCTCCCAGGCCTTCCCTTCCAGGCACCGCTCCCCTGCTCTGCACTGCAGCTGTCTTTTTGGGATCGTTTGTGCAGCTGGTGATTGCTGGCAGAGGTGTCCTCAGATCTGCCCCCTTGCAAGAGAGACTCCTTCCTGGGTCTTCATAGACAAGGAGGGTTGACGGGACGTCAGGAGGTCACATCTAGTCCAACCCCCTGCTCCAAGCAGGACCAGCCCCAATTGTCTAGCTGGGCCTTAAACCTCCAAGGACCGAGAGCCCACCACTCCTCTAGGTAACCTGCTCCAGTGCTTCACCACCCTACTAGTGAGACAGTTTTTCCTAATATCCAGCCTCAACCTCCCTTGCTGCAGCTGGAGCCCATTGCTCCTTGTCCTGTATCTGCCCCCACCAAGACCAGCCCAGCTCCATCCTCTTTGCAGCACCCCCTGCAGGGAGGTGAAGGCTGCTATCAAATCCCCGTCAGTCTTTTCTTCTCCAGACTAAATCAGCCCAGTTCCCTCAGCCTCTCCTCACCAGTCCTGTCCTCCAGCCTTCGAACCATTTTCATTGCTCTTGTTGGGCATTTGCTCACTGAAGGGTGCAACGGGGGCACCAGCTCGGGGCAAGGGCAGAGGTGGTTCTCTGGGGGCCTGGCCCTCATGTGCTGGGCACACCAAAGCAGTGTTTCCCAGCCCAGAGAGGCCAGCGCGTGCCCAGATGTGGCTTGTCCACCTGGTTGTTGCACACTCCCAGGAGGCACCAGGCCCACGCAGCGCAGCTGAGCCCGACCTTGGGTCCGAGCGTGCACGTGGGCAGGGACTGCAGAACAGCTCATGTAGCATCCGCTGAAGGGCTGTGCTTTAAATCCACCCCTCATGGCCTCCCAAGCATGGGAGCTCTCAGCCTGTGCCTGGGATAGGTTTTCAGCCCACGGCTCTGAATCCGGTTTGGTAGAAAGCGACGGCTACGGAGAGGGTCTTCCCTCCCACCACAGCTCCGTGGAGAGGTGTTTTTGGTGAAGACCGGGCTTCCTTTGTGCACCTGGGGCTCTTTGCCATGATGGCTTGCATGGGCTGAGAGGTGCCCTCCCTGCCTCCCTTCGGTACGTGGCGCTTGGGGCATCACCTTCCTGTCCTTGGGCAGAAACGGGGGAGTGTGACCCAGTGGTTAGAGCATGGGATGGGTCTTGGGACACCTGGCTTTCCTGATGCAACAAGGAGCTCACTTAACCGCCCTGCTCTTCAGTGCCTGGGGCAATGAGGCCTTTGTGATCCTTGTTCTTCGATTGCTCATCTTGCTCCTTGTTGGTAATATTTAGTCGCCTTAGCGAGGAATGCGCCCATCTGGGCAATTGGTGGCCATTCCTCCCTGCAAATTCTCAGACAGAAAACCCTTTATTGTTGTTTAAAGCCTCGCAAAGCCGACCTGACACCACCACTTTATCCCGCATGCTGCACCAGGGGCTGCAATGCGCGGCCATATAGGGCAGTTAATTAGGAGAACATGTATAACGGGCTTGTGAAATGTAGGCTTGTCCCATGCTGCTCAATGTCTGCATTTACGGTGCATTTAATTAAAAAAAACAATAGGTTCCCTTCTTAAAGAAGCATGTGAGCTAGGTGAATGTATCTGGGAAAGATTGCCTTGCAATCATATTAACCCACGCTGTGCCTTTTTACAGCCCTGACTAGCTGGGAAGAGGGAAAATGCTGATGCAGTGCAGGAGCTGGATGCAGAATGGAGGTAGCATCAGATGGGTCTGGATGATGAGAGGAAGAAAACCTCTTCCCAAGCAGAGGGTAGGGGATAGCTTGGCAACTGGAATCTGGTTTGTACAGCATGCATATTTAATGCTCCCGAGCCCTCCCGGTACGTGCCCTTGGATGACACAACAGGGTCTAAAAGAACTCGCACCCCTATTTAAAAAATAATCAGCTTTATTTTTCCCGATTTTGAACAATGCAGCCACGTGTGTTCCTTTTCATTAAAACCATATTTTTCTGACAAGAACGCTGTTGCAGAAATAAGTATGGAAGCCGACATAATTAAAGGCTTCTATTTCCCCAGCCATTGTCCGCCAGCCTTTGAAGAGCTCAGGGATTCCCAGAGGAATGCTCTGAACTCTGCAATATTTTGATAGCTGCAATAACATAATCAAAAGATGCTTTCAGGAAGAGCACCTTGTGTGAATTGAGGCCATTTTTCCCGCAGATAACTGATTTAATGGGGTCCAGAGCTCAAGCACAGATGGGTAGTTTTATTTTCCGCACGTGCTTCTCCAGGGACGGTGCCCCACAGTGCTCGTGAAGTGCCATATGGAAAGAGAGACTTTCTTGGCATTGTGGGACCTGCGCTATGTATCTGCACCGATGCAAGCTTTTTCTTTCCCGTCAAAGCGGGAGGCGAGCGAGTCGGAGCTGAACGGCAGGCCCGTTCAGCCCCGCTGCTCTGGGGCTGGGACTGGCCCCGCAGGGAATTGGAGGTGAACTTTCTCGGCAGGGCTTTTCCTGCCTTGAACATGGCCAAGCTCATGTCTGAGATGCTTATATCCACCATGCCTATGTCAGCGGTCCCATCCCTGCCACCTGCGCTTGTGTTTTGGCACTTGAGAGATTTTTTTGTGGGGGCCCTTCCTCTTTGAATGTGCAAACCTTCACTGTCAAAGCTTTTGTAGGGCTTTGGGTCATCGTGCAGTAGCCTCTATGCACCACGAAGCTCAGTCGTTTTCAGCCCCCACCTTGCACTGGTTGAAGTCTTGCGCTGCTGAATTCAAGGAGCGTGGAGCTAGCTTGTCTGGGCCGGGGCTTCTCAAACGGCATTGCATTAGTATTGCTTGCTAGGCTTCTGCTTGTGCTGAGATCTGAGCCCCAGGAAGACACAGCTCTGGCTCAAAGACCTCTCTGTCTAAACAGGCTGGGTGCGGGGCTGAAGAAGCAAAAGGGGGTGGTGAGGGGAGGCGGAGGAAATGATTTGCTTAAACCATGCGGCAAAGATAGTGACGGGGTCTCGGGCCAGCTTTTCTCTTGCTGACTTTTACAATCAACCATTTCCCCTTTCATTATTGATCAGGTGCTACGTATGCAGCGATGAGTGCCGTTGCCGACGTAGGAACGTCATAGACTTTGAACTGCTCTTCATGCAATTTGGCAGCTGGTAACCCAACAAGCCCCGCACCCCAAGCCACAGGTTGGAAACTGCTGATCAAGGCCACTTATGCTTGGTACTGTTATCTTTTTAATAAATTCCCATTGAAAAATTCTATAAATGCAAGAGGATCCCTCGATTCATGGAAATCCACCGCCTGCCCTGTACGCATAAAGCGTGGTCACCTGTTGACGTTAGCAGTGGCACTTGTAAGAAAGAGGGGCCAGGTCCCCAGCTGGTGTTTAATTAGGGCCATTCCACTGAAACCAATGAGGCTCTTTTTTTTTTTGCAATGCAGGGTGTTTTTTAAACACAAATGAGTAATTTGCTATTATTTCTGCCTCATTATTCTCCCATTTTTAAGCCTTTTCAGCCTCCCGGTCAGGGAGCAGAGATAATATCTGGTGACTTCGGTGGCCAGTCATGCATGGCAAATAACTTGCAGCGAACAGTCAGCAAACAGGCTGGCATGTCCCTGTTCCTCCCTTGGGTCGGGGTGGAAACATGGACTTTCCTACCTTCCTGCTGTAGGGCGTCGAATCGGTCCTCCTGCCTTCTGCAGCACGTGCTTTCTGGGCACCCGTGGACCCGGAGAAATACAGTCCAATTATTTCCTTTTTCTTTGCTCCAGTTTTCACCCCAGGCTTTTCTTTAAGTGCCCTTGTGGTGACTCTCCTGGCAGAAGACAATGACAGGAAGCAGGCATGCAGTGATACATAGTTGCAGTGGTGCCAGCTGTCTTAATTATAACTACTTCGTCACCTCTTGTTGCCCATAAAAGCAGCTATTCACAATAGAAAGTGAATTCTTTCTCATTAAAGCCTGCTCAATTACTCAGGGTGCTTGCCAATTGCTCTCAGCGTGTTTAATGTACCGCCGAGTCCTTGCTTTCTCGACTTCGAAGGTGTTTCTGCTGCCGTTGCTTTGCAGGTCTCCATGCAAGTGCTCGGTGGAAGCCTACACAGCTGTACAAGTCCTTCCTTACAGATGTTAGGGGCTGGAAGGGACCTCGCGAGATCGTCGGGATCTTCATTGACCTCCGAATGTTTTTTAGTGCATCATAACATTGCTCTCAGGGACATGAGACAAGCAGCAGAGAAGGGGTGTTCAGGGGACAGAACTGCTTTATGCATGGAGCAACAACCAAAAAACACCCCCCACCCTGCTTCAACCCCTGAACCAGTAGGTTGTTATCCTTTCCCGGTACATTTGTCCCTTCACATTTCAAGTTCTTTGGGGCAGGATTGTGATGCGGCTGGTGGGAAACCCTTTGGAAGTGGCATCAGGAGCAGTCCGGGGGTAGCAAAACCCACGAAGGGGAGAGCCTTTGTGAGAGCTCACCGGTGCCCCTCTGAAGGGTTGAGCTCACCCAAATGGTCTTAATTTGCAAGGATGGAAGCAGGTGTGAAAAGCTTTCCATGGGCGTGGACTGGAACATGCACGTTGAAATGATTGAGGACATTCATGGGAAACCAACTTGCTAAGTTTGAAGCAAGAAGGAAAACCCTTGAGGCTTTTAAACATCTCCAAGCAGAGGCCGGAGAGGGCTGGTTGTCAGCTGGGGTAGGTGCATCTCCAGTGGCTTTGGGACATGGTGACACAGCTGGAAAAGAAAGGTCCTTCTGGCTCGTTGACTCCAGGCTGCTAGGACCATGGCCAACCGTGGTGCATCCTCCCTTCCGAATTCTCCCTCTGGAGCCGCACCCATATCCATCATCGTCCGAGGGCCAGCCTGTCAACCAGCAAAGGACCTGGAGGCCCGTGCGCTGGTACAAATGCCCATCCTCACAATTTCAGCTGGGGCTTTGTGTTGGTCTTCAGCCCGGTCGCTAGCAAGCGGGACTTGGATCGGGGGAGAGGCAACACATGCAGCTGTCCCTGTGCTGCAGGAGAGACTCCGGATGTCACCGCAGACCGAATCGTTCAATAGCAGCTAGGCACTTCTCCCACAGACAGCTTCCCTAGCTGCAAAGTGCAGGGCTCCTAAAGCGTCGAAGGTAACGGTGCCTAAATTTGCTCCATCTTGGTGTGAGGAAGAAAAGCCTCTGGTACTCCAGCCCCGAGTCATGCCCTCTGCCTGTCGCGAATGCCTGCAAATCGCCTGGAACTGAGCCCTGGCCCATTGTCTCCGGTTTTGTGCTCTAACCTTTTATTACAAAACCTTCAGAGGTACTTTGAATCGCTTAGCCTGTTATCATTCCCCCCACCATGCGCTCGCCTGATCCTCTCTCAGAATAAGCCACATGGCAACCACATCACACAATGCAACTTCTGTTCTGAGATTATTCATATTTTTCCTATTGTTGCCGTGCCAAGTCCTCCCTTGCCCCCTCCCCTCCTACTTCTGAGAAACCAAATGCAGAAGAGCGGTATTTCTGGTACAGGAAGATGCAGGTGTAAGCGAAGTGACTCGACAAGTGTATTCACAGGAGTCCAATGCAAGGGGCTGGGGGAAAAGTGAAACAAAAAGCCCTCGAAACTTTGGTGCGTGCTTCTTAATATCATTGGCTGGAAGGTGTTGTTGTGTGAAATAGCAAAGCGTCCTGGAGGAGCATCTGCAGAGAGGATGAGGCTAAAAAACAGCTGAGGGAAAGATAGCTTTTCATGTAGATTTTTTATTTTTTTAGATGTGGGCTGTCACAAATGGCAGTTCCCAGCACAACAGGGTGAAAGCAAAGGTTTGCACTGCTGGGCCCGTGCGTTTACTGTGGCTGTATGGCAAGGGAATGGCTTCTTCCCATTTCCTTGGCACGGCTGTCCTAGCGGGTTATAAATATGTTACATTTCAAGTGAGTGGTGCATAGGAAGCCCAAGCTGGATAAAGTGCTTTTGAGTGGGGGTGGGGGAGGACAGGACTCTGAAGTATTTATTTGTCAGAATAAAAGATAGGGCCTGCTTCTAAAGCATCGTTGAGAAGCATATCTCGGTGTCTAGGAGCTGTAACCCCATTCGGCTGCTTCATGTTTTCGTGGCGGATAGCAGCGACGGGAGGGAGGAAGTAGAGGGCCAGAGGCTGAGAGTGTAAATATTGATTCTGCAAAAAGGATCACGGCTCCTGCGGTGCAATAATCCGGTGCTGCATCACTTGTGCAGGAAGGTACTTTCTAGGTATGGATCGGATGGCAAAATCTGCTCTGACATAGATACCGGTGCTTGGCGTCGCGATTATATTGATCTATGCTGATTACTTTAAGTGGGCCACATGGACGAGCAAGAGGTGGAGGAGTGGAGAATGGCTATCCTGTCACACGTCTGGAAGATGAAGGGAAGGGAGACTGTTTTTTTTTTTCTCCAGACCATGAGCAATCCCATGCAATGGGGGAAGGCTAGTTTTCTGTAGACCGGCTAAGGAAGAAGGGGGTGGAGCGATGATGACCCCTTCACTCATTGACTGACAGTCATCAGTCAGCCAAAATGCAATGATAGATAATGAGCTGGTGATGGCAGTTACCTGGGAGAGTGCAGGGGCGTTGATAGGTGACAGGGGAGAGAACGAGAAGCGTAGAGAGCAAGAGCTGCTGATCAGGGCCGCAGCATCGAGGAGAGGGTATAGCAAGAGAAGGTCCTGGCAGCTACAATACATTTAGAAATACATTTAATAGAATACATTCAGCAAATGCACAATACACTTAGTAAAATACAATACAACCTACGACCCAATGCGTGTAGTGAAATGCACGTGGTGGGTTCCTGGAGAGTCTCAGAGCCAGCAGACGCCATGCCTTCCACCCACGGCTAATATAGGCAACTGGGAGCCGGGAGATATGCCTCCGTGGTTGCATCTCGACCTGCTGCAAAGCTCCAGGGAACTCTCTCATTTATCGTATTTCCCTTATGAGGACACACAGAAAAAGAGGGAAAGTTTTAGCTTCTCTGAACATGTTGCTACGTTCCCTCTGATTTTGCAAACTGGCCGTTTTGGGTTAATATCCTCAAGCATGAACTGCTTTTGTGCCCATGAGCCCCATCGTCATTTCACTGTTGTTGAACTATAGGGAACCATCCTGGGCTCATTTAGATAGAGGTAGGAAAGTGTCATAGACTGATAGAAAATGAGGGCTGGAAGGGACGCCAGGATTCACATCTAGTCCAGCCCCCCGCTCCAAGCAGGACCAGCCCCAACTACATCATCCCAGCCAAGGCTTTGTCCACCTGAGTCTTCAAAACCTCCGAGGATGGAGACTTAACCACTTCTCCGGGGAACCTGTCCCAGTGCTTCACCACCCTCCTGGTGAAAGTTTTTCTTAATACCCAACCTCAACTTCCCTTGCTGCAGCTTGAGCCCATTGCTCCTTGTCCTGTCATGTATCACATGGGAGAGAAACAACAAGCCTGAAAGAGAACGTCCAAAATTCAGGTGTCCCAGACTTTATCTTTTAAAGGGGAAGGAGTCCCTAAAATTTAGGCTCCAAACTCCTTTTCAGTCCTGGTTTTGCCAAGTTGAGTGCTTAGTGACACCCCTTGGGAATCCGGTCTTGAAGGCCAGTCGCTTGAAGATTGTGACCTCGGCTTCAAGGACTAACACGTGCCAATCTTCAACAACCTTTTAAGGATTTCATGCACGTTTTGAATGGGAAGGTCCTTCACATACACATTGTTTTCATTGGACAGCAGCTACAAGGTGGTTTTTCTTTGCGTCTCCCTCACCCTCACCTTTTAACATTTTCTTTCCTTCTTTTTTGTTCCTACCTTTGTGCCTCATCCTTCAGCATCTCTGCTAATCCTTGAATCGGCAGCCACTCTGCCCAGTTTAGCAGAAGAAATTAAATTAATTTTCATGCTCAGACTGCAAATGTAAATTCCTTTATTAATAATTTAAGCAGATTTATTTATGCAGTTTGATATTTTTCAGGTTCAGGGAAGCAATTAGGTTTCTCTCAAGTTGCCGATCAACAGACACTGTCATTAACTTTAACTCTTCTTTTTTTTATTTCATTCTTCTTCTACCTCAACCTGGTAAACAGATGAAAGCTCCAGGGCCGCGGGTGGTGGGTGTGGGGGGTGGGGAGACAGCTGCTTTCCAGGCAAATGTGTTATGAAGTTTAATGTCTGATATATAAATGGAGAGCATGGGGCTGGAAGGAGTTTCCTCGACCATCAAGCTTGGCCTTCACGGGCAGCTGTTTGCTAACAGGTTCCCTTAAAAAGCTACCTCAAAGTAAAAACTCCCCTTCAAACCCTCCCACCCAGCTGCACTGCACAAACCCAGAAATGCCAAGGTGCATCTACACATGCATTTAATGTGCTTTAGTTAATGCTCATTAAATCTAGTACCTCCATTATGAGGTACTAGGAAAATGCACATTAGCCTGTCTTGATGCACATTAACTGAAGAACACGGGGCACTTATAGACATGCTCCGGGAGGTGGGGGGCAGGGCTTAATTAGTGCAGCTCTGAGAGCCGTGCTAATTAAAGTGTCCGGAGTGGTCATGTGTATCAGTGTCTCTGTGCTGAAAAATGGCAGCGGAGTGTTTTGAACTAAAGCTCGTCAAACGAGTTTTAGTTTAAAGTGCCCCGCTGCCATTTTTTCAGAGTGGGGGAAACTGATGCACGTGCTGGCGAAGGCTGCTGGAGCGTATTCATTTCCACATCCCCGCAGATTCAGTTAATCGGGTCTGCTCTGATGCGTGGGATTTATAGCATGTCAGCAGCCTCCCTGCATGTGTATAGGGGCCATAGTTTTCTAGCGATGCTTAATGCACATTAGCTTATTTTAATGTGCATTAGTGAAAGTGCATTTTTTAAGTGACACTTTAATGTGCATTAAGCACACATGTACAAGTGACCCATGCCACAGGCAAGAGCAGGTGGACAGTGCTCTGTTATTGCAATGACTGGGAAGTAGTTGGACAGTATGTGCTCAGGGGATCCTAGGATCTGTTCTTGAGAATAGGTGGGGAAATGCAAGTTCACGACTCGAAAGAGCAAATTGCATGATGCCTGGCAAAGCCACGCTTGATTGCGAAGTGCCATTTGCTCTAATTAAAATAACCTGAAATCTGCCCCTCTCAATACAGCCAGCCAGTTGGCTTGTACATCTGGACGAACCATGCATTGTGATTCATTTCTACCGGCTTCTTTTGTTAGTCTTATTTAAAAGGCAAAACCACCCCCCGCACCAGTCTGCTCCAAGCTGAAGAACAAGGCCATCTTGGGTCTGTACCTCCCAGGAAACCCTCCCAGCCCTCGCTGGGGCCACTGCCCTAGTGCTTCAGAGAAAGGTCGGACCAAGGCAAACGCCTTCTGTGAAGCTGCAGCAATGGTCTTGGTTTGGTGCTGGGCAAGGAGGATGCAGAGCAGATGTGGCTCCACGTGATGTGGTGAGAGGTCTTCAGCCAGTGTTAAACATGCTCGCCTGGAAGTGAACTGTAATTAGACACCCTCACAATTAACTTCTGAATCTGAGAAAAGGCCAAGAAAACCCCAAATCTGCCCCAGTTGCTGTATTTTGTACCTGGCTTTTTGTCTCGACAAAGGGGCCCTGCAAATGATTTGAAGATATTGAAGCTTTGGGATTGTTGACATCAAGGGCCGTGTCTTGTGGCACATCCTCCTCTCTGAACAGCTCCGCAAACTGGTTTGAAGTTTCCTCTTCCTGTGCAAGGAGGTCCTGGTGCAGACCTCTGCAAAGTGCTCTTCTGAAACTGCGATGCCGTCTCCTGGCCGCCCTCCTGCAGCAGCCCTGAACTTCCGAGCAGATGTCTCACTTTGGGTTTAAGGTTCCCAAACTCCTCTATGGCCTCGTGTTAAATCATGAGCAAACCTGGGCGGTATGATGTTTGCCTTGGAAACCAGGGGAAAGTTACCGGCTTCTCCTTTGGTGCAAAACAAGGTCAAAGATTTGCTAGTCTGAAGGCACTGAGCTTGTTCAAAATCAAAATGAAACTTTTGGGGGAGTTGTGAAGGTGTGTGGTTTGTAGCAATAACAGCATGTACACAGGAAGCCCTGCCTAGGCGTCACGGCTGAGTTTCTCCCACTTCAGATTTTGCTCAGTTTTAGCAGGTCTCTTTTATTTCCTCCTGGCAAGTTTCAAACCCAGCACAAAGTCAAATTCTCCTCCATTGCAGATTCAAATGAACCGTATCATGCTTCCTTGTATGTGTTGTGTGGCGCACCAGTGACTTGGTGGTTTCTAGCCGCAGGTGCACAGTCATTTCTAGATATAGACTAATAAAATCATTGGGGTAGAAGTGACCCCAAGGGCCATCCAGTCCAGCCCCCTGCACAGATGCAGGGGAAACGTCCGGACAGCTGGGCTTTTCACACCCGCTGTGGCTTTGCTGTTGTTGAGAGTTGCTTTTTAAAGCCGTATTGTGACCACCTTGTGCTTTTGGTAACAGTCATCTGTGCCGCCAAATATATCCCCGTGGTCCAGTGTGTGGTAGGACCTGCTTCTAGGGTCAGGAAGTAAAGGGACATGGATGGGACTCCCTCCATCAGAAGCCTTCACAAAAAGCCCCGCTCCTTTCTTGAGAATCATAAACGGGGGCTGGAAGGGACCCCAGGAGGTCACATCTAGTCCAACCCCCTGCTCCAAGCAACTACGTCATCCCGGCCGAGCGATAGCCTACCCGGGTCTCAAACACCTCCAAGGATGGAGACTCCACCACCTCTCTGGGTAACTCATTACAGTGCTTCACTACCCTCCTCATGAGAGTTTTCCCTAATATTTCATAGATTTCATAGACATTCAGGCTGGAAGGGATCCCGAAGGATCATTGAGTCCAGCCTCCTGCCTGAGGGGCAGAAAGTCAGCAGGGATCATAGGATCCCAGCAAGATAAATGTCCAAATGTGTCTTGAAGGCGTTCAAAGTGGGTGCTTGAACCACCTCCGATGGCAGGCTGTTCCAGACCTTGGGGGCTCAGACAGGAAAAAAATTCTTCCTTATGTCCAGCCTGAAACGGTCTTGCAGGAGTTTGTGACCGTTCGACTTCATCATCCCTCGGGGCGCTCTGGTGAACAGACGTTCCCCCAGATCCTGGTGGTCACCCCTGATAAACGTATAGGTGGCCATCAGATCACCCCTGAGCCTGCACTTTTCCAGGCTAAAGAGTCCCATGGCTCTCAGCCTGTCGTCGTAAGATCTGTTTTCCTGACCTCTGATCATGCGCGTGGCTCTCCTCTGGACTCTCTCAAGCTTCTCCACATCCTTTTTGAATTGTGGAGCCCAAAACTGGACGCGGTACTCCAGCTGCGGCCTCACCAAGGCCGAGTACAAGGGGAGAATGACGTCCCGGGATTTGCTCGAGAAGCATCTATGGATGCAAGCCAGCATTTTGGTCGCTTTACTAGCCACAGCATCAGATTGCAGGCTCATGTTCGTCTTGTGATCAATGATGACCCCCAAGTCTCTTTCTTCCGTAGTGCTATGCAACGTAGCACTGCCGAGCCTATAAGGGTGCTGCAGGTTTTTCCTCCCAAGGTGCAGAGCCTTGCATTTTTCAGTGTTAAACACCATCAGGGTCTTGTCCGCCCATTTACTGAGTCTGTCCAGGTCAGCCTGGATCGCCCGCCTGTCTTCTGGCGTGGATGCTTTGCCCCAAAGTTTGGTGTCATCGGCGAACTTGGCCAGTCCACTCCTGACTCCAATGTCCACATCGTTAATGAAGATGTTGAACAGGATGGGTCCAAGGACAGAGCCTTGAGAGACCCCACTGGTCACAGGGCACCACAACAATTGACTTCAGTCAACCACCACCCTCTGGGTCTGACCACGGAGCCAATTTCCCAGCCAGTGGATCGTGGTGAGGTCGAGGCCACAGTTAGTTTTCCTAAGAGGTGATCATGGGATACCAGGTCAAAGGCTTTTTTGAAGTCAAGATATATGACATCAATCTCCTCTCCCTTGTCCATGTGATATGTCACTTGGTCCTAGAAGGAGATGAGATTGGTCAAGCAGGACCTACCCACAACAAAACCGTGCTGGCTATCCCTCAGGACGTTGGGGTTGGCCAGTCTGTTGAGAGGCCTGTTTAATAATCTTTTCCAAGACCTTCCCCAGGATAGAGGTCAGGCTAATGGGCCTGTAGTTCCCCAGATCCACTTTCCACCCCTTCTTAAAGATCGGCCCCACAATGGCCTTCTTCCAGTCTTCAGGCACTTCACCAGAGCGCCAGGAGCTCTCGAAGATCGGTTCCAGAGACTGGGCTATGACGCTCACCAGCTCCTTGAGTACCCTGGGGTGTAAACCATCAGGACCGGCTGACTTGAAGGTGTCCAGCCTCAATGTCCCTTGCTGCAGCGTGAGCCCACTGCTCCTTGTCCTGTCGTCTGTCCCCACTGGGGACAGTCCAGCTCCAGCCTCTTTTGGAATCAAAGGTCACCTGGGAGCCTCTGAAGACAGGCCGTGGGTGCAAAGACCAGGGCAGGTTGGCACGTTTGAAGGGGGCACTGAGCACCCTACAAGGTGGCAAAGTGACACCTGCACCGTGGCGGAGACGCGGAAGCACGCCACGTCTTTGCAAGATGACAGCCCTTTTGGATCGCAAGCCCTATCTGTCAATTAGCACAGCCAGCAGAGAATCCAACGCGCCTCGCCGAGAATAGCACCCGGGGAAGTGTTGAAGGATCTATAAATGTATTTCCAACCAGAAAAATTGACACATGGCTGTTCACATCCTCTCAGGGCAGGACATGCCGGCACAGAGGGTGTTAGCATGCATGCTGCAGGGAGCACCTGCCTCTCCTGCACTGCGATCACTTGGATCTTAGCCTGCAACCTCCTCCAAAGGGCAAGGTTGGAGTGACCCTGCGTCCCAGCATTGGTGCCTTGCCATAGACAGCACCACCAGCTTTTAGGGGAGCTGCGAACATAGGTCTTCTAACAGTTTAGAGCAGATGTCAGCCCATGGTGCCCAGGCCCGTGCTGCAGCTCCCAGTGTCACTGCTGGTGCCAGAGTTGAACCCATGGGAAAACTTTGCCAAACTTCTTTTGTGGAGGCAGAGCTCGAGATGAGGTGAGACCCGGGGGCTGCCCTTCTCTCTTCACAAGGGCACATTGGTGGTCACAGTGGGATGTGGGCGGCCAGGTCTTGGGCTGCTCAGGGGTTCAGTTGCCAACTCAGGCCAGGATGGCAGAGCAGAGTCCTGGGGGCAAATAGGCCCAGGGGGCTGGGAGGTCAGTCGGGGAGCGGAGCGGGGGAGCATGCCAACGGCACTGGAGAAGTCAATGCAGAGCGAGGTCAGCCGTGAGCCGAGTCTGGACGCCGGAGGTGAAGCTGAGAGCAGGGTCTGGGAGCAAGCTGGAAGTAATAGTGGAGTGGCCCTGGGTCAGGTCACGGTTGCCCGGATGCCTCCTGTCTCTGTTCAGGGGTTTATATGGGGGAAGCAGAGCTTCAGCCGACCCCAGCTGGCTACCCAGATGATGTGGGGTGGGCAGAGGCTTCGGCCCTGCTGAAGGATTCAGGATATCCTTGACCAGCCTCAGGAATGAGCCATAGGGGGGGAGGTCAATGTGAACAGTTGGTTGTGACCCCAATGCAAGGCCAAGGCGTTGCAATCCCGACAGATGGACCACGGGAGGTATCTCGTGGGGAAACCCCCATCGTTTTCTTTTCTTGCCCTTTTCCTGGCTTCCTCCTGCACAATGCACTTTTCTCCTCTTGATTTCCTTGCTGCTTGCTGCCCCGTTCTCCCTTTTATCTCCCCCGTCTTCTTTCTCTCTCCACCTTAGCGCGTAACATAGCTGCGGCACCAGGCTCTCAGCTCACTGATGCATCAAAACCTCAGCATCTTATGTTCTGAGAGCTCGGGCTTTGTGCAAAAACACCATTTGCTGGGGGATTTATTAGGCAACTGAAGACTATTTATCAGGAGTCAAAATATTATTAAGTAGCCTGAAAGTGAAGAAAGTTGCACCTAGTAGCACCTGGGGTTTTCCCACCTTGGCTGTATCTGTCGCACTGATGTTGCGCTCAACTGGAAGTCAGAAGCGGGCAATGGAAGTCCAAACGTCTGGCTTTGTAGGGGCTGTGCTTTTGTGTCTAGCAAAGAAACAGAGGAAAAAAAGAAGGTGCAAATACTCCCGGCCACTGCTGTGGCCTCTGTACCTGACTTCACATGTGTTTGCGTAATATCCAGGCGCTCTGCCGGAGCGGAGGAAATGAATGGTGGGGAGGAGACTTGAAGGATAAAGGGAAAGCAATTATGGGAGAAGCTTCCTAAGAAGGGCAGGTGTGGCTTGGTAATGGCTGAGACGCACTCAAATATTGTGAGAGGGGGAGAGTCTTCCTTGGGTGAGAGCCGACATGCAAGCACTACTTCCTCTGGTCACCTTTTGTCAGGGCTTGTCCTGTCCTCCTGGCGCGCTGCTCCTGGCTCACCCGCCAGGGTCTGGATGGTTTCTTTGCTTGGTCCATAGATGTACCCTGCATAACTTCTTTGCAACTCTAGGAGGAGTGAAAATTTTGTTGTGTGTGTGTGTTTTTTTTTTAAACAGGGGTTGAACCTTTAAAAGTGTCCACCTCCCCAAAAGATGGGAGGTGACTGTAGTGTTGCAGTGTAATGCCTTGTATTTTCCTGGGCCTCTGCTGCAGGGGAAGGAAGGAGAGATTTCAGGCCCTTCCAGTCTCTCGTTGCTTGCTTTGGATGAGCGCAAGAGGCACAGTGGTTTCTTGGTGGCTCAGAGCGTGCAGTTGGTAAAACTCAGGGTTTCCAGCACTGATGAGTGGCATAGAGGAAGCACCAGGGAATAAAAAGAAATGCCCCATGTAGCTGGGGTTGTCGTGTCTCTTTCTAAATTGCAATGGGCAGGGTCCCCTGCACCACGTAGGGTGGATTCCCTTCCTGCTCGAGGCTGCTGCTTCCCACCTCCAGAGGTTATAACATAGCCTATCTGCTTCCATCCCCTGGACTTGGAAAGTGTTGCTCATTTGAGGTTTGCTGATGCTTTCCTTGCTGCTGCTTTACCTTCCCAGCTGGAGCTTTCTCCCCGCTCTTGTGTCTATGGGTGACCAGCAGAGTTGTTGCTAGCCAGGGAGCCATAATGAGGAAGTCTACGCAACCAGCTTGTTCCTTGTCTCACTTCAGTGAGGTCTGCTGATGAATTGCCCAAATGCAGGATATTAAATGAAGGGCTAAAGGCACTGAACAAGTATAATAATGTATGGGGAGAAATGCTTCTCAATGTGATTTCCGCAGGAGAAAATGCCTTGGGGAAGGGATGGCCACATGCAGCACAAATGCCACCGTTGTGCGGGTAGCTGGAAAACCAGAGGGGACTGGAGGCATTTATGACAGGCTCCTTGCATGCTTAGAATCGCAGGCAAGGAGGGTTGAAGGGAGCTCAGGAGGTCGCATCTAGTCCAACCCCCTGTGCCAAGCAGGACCAGCCTCAACTACGTCATCCCAGCCAAGGCTTTGTCTACCTGGGCCATGAAAACTTCCAAGGATGGTGACTCCACCACCTCTCTGGGTGACCTGTTCCAGTGCCTCACCACCTTTCTAGTAAGAAAGTTTTCCCTAATATCCAACCTCAACTTCCCTTGCTGCAGCTGGAGCCCATTGCTCCTTGTGTCATCTGCCCCCACTGAGAACAGCCCAGCTCCATCCTCTTTGCAAACCCCTGCAGGGAGGTGAAGGCTGCTATTCAATCCCCCTCGGTCTCCTCTTCTGCAGACTAAATCAGCCCAGTCCCCTCAGCCTCTCCTCACCAGTCCTGTCCCCCAGCCCCCAACCATCTTCATTGCCCTCCACTGGACTCTCTCCAACTTGTCCACATCCTTTCTGTAGTGGGGACCACAGCTGGACACAGGACTCCAGATGTGGCCTCACCAGTGCAGAATGGAGGACAATAATTGACCAAGTTAATTTCCAAGTGTCCCCCTCATCTGCTCCAACCTGGTGGGGCAGGGTGCTGGGGAGCAGCCGTCAATAGAGAAGGAGCAGTGTTTAGGGGTATACACAGCACTTGTCCTGTATCAGCAAATCTCAACGAACTGAACAGCTGCAAAGAGCCACAGCATGTGAGATTCATAAATTCATAGATTTCATAGACATTAGGGCTGGAAGGGACCTCGGGAGATCATCGAGTCCAGCCCCCTGCCCAAAGGGCAGGAAGTCAGCTGGGGTCATAGGATCCCAGCAAGATAAGCATCCAATTTACTCTTGAAGGTGTTCAATGTAGGTGCTTGAACCACCTCCGCTGGCAGACTGTTCCAGACCTTGGGGGCTCGGACAGGAAAGAAATTCTTCCTTATGTCCAGCCTGAAACGGTCTTGCAGGAGTTTGTGACTGTTGGACCTCGTTATCCCTTGGGGCGCTCTGGTGAACAAACGTTCCCCCAGATCCTGGCGGTCACCCCTGATAAACTTATAGGTGGCCATCAGATCACCCCTGAGCCTGCGCTTTTCCAGGCTAAAGAGTCCCATGGCTCTCAGCCTGTCATCATAAGATCTGTTTTCCTGACCTCTGATCATGCGCGTGGCTCTCCTCTGGACTCTCTCAAGCTTCTCCACATCCTTTTTGAATTGTGGAGCCCAAAACTGGATGCAGTACTCCAGCTGCGGCCTCACCAAGGCCGAGTACAAGGGGAGAATGACGACCCGGGATTTGCTCGAGAAGCATCTATGGATGCAAGCCAGCGTTTTGGTCGCTTTACTAGCCGCAGCATCGCAGTGCAGGCTCATGTTCATCTTGTGGTCAATGATGACCCCCAAGTCTCTTTCTTCCGTAGTGCTATCCAATGTAGCACTGCCGAGCCTATAAGGGTGCTGCAGGTTTTTCCTCCCAAGGTGGAGAACCTTGCATTTATCGGTGTTAAACACCATCAGGTTCTCGTCCGCCCATTTGCTGAGCCTGTCCAGGTCAGCCTGGATCACCCGCCTGTCTTCTGGCGTGGATGCTTTGCCCCAAAGTTTGGTGTCATCGGCGAACTTGGCCAGTCCACTCCTGACTCCAATGTCCACATCGTTAATGAAGATGTTGAACAGTATGGGTCCCAGGACAGAGCCTTGAGGGATTATAGAGTCTGAAGGGACACAATGGGTCATCGTGTCCAACCCCCTGCCCATGGCAGGAAAGAGGACCAAGGTCAGACGACCCCAGCCAGGTGACTGTCAAGCCCCCTGCACCTGCAGACACTGACCCTCTTCCCCCTTGCCCATGAGGATAGGGCAGCTCAGGATGCACCAGCAGTGGGGTGTTCCCCCAGCCACCTCCCTCAGCAGGAGAGAGATATGGGGGGGCAGGTAGTGGTGAAGGCGTTTGATCCCCTGGGAGGGCCAGGAAGTGCCTGGCTCTTGCCTAGGGGTAGATGTCACTCCCTGAGCCTTCCCCAAGCCTCTCCTGGGATCTGTGCAGAGTGTGTCCTGGGATGCACAGGGTCCATCTAAGGGAGGCAATGTATAGCTCTGAAGCTCATCCCCAACCTCCAAGTCTTGGCTTCCCATAGATCTTGCTTTCCCTCTTGAGTGTTCCTCCTTGAGACAGATGCAGCCCATGGGACAAGGGTGCTGGTGCATGGGAGAGGGGAAGGATGAGCAGGCAGGGTAGAGCAGGTCGAGATGTGGCCAAGTTGAAGCAGTTCACGGCCCCCCACCCAGCCTTGCCCCGTCAGCTGCTGCATTTGGGGGACAAACCACCTGGGTTAGCATCTGCGAACCATGGGATGGAGCAGACGGGCTGAACAGTTGTAGCAAATCAGCTGTGTACAATCAGCCCCTCTTCTCCCACTTGAACTGGTATCATGGTTTCATGTGTCCAGCCCCCACGTCCAGGATTAATCCTGGTGTCTCTCAGGGAGGATTCTCAGTCAGCTGCTTGTTCTACCTGGACCAGGGTCTGAGGGCAGAGCTGATTAATGCCTTTTTTGGGGGGTAGGGGGGATAAAATTCAATGCTTTAGGGTTTTGTTTTGTTTTTTTTAAATATAATTACCATTTTTAAATGCAAACACTCACACCTTTTTTGGATTTTTTTGAAAGCCTGACATTTCCTTCTGATTTCTTAATTAAAATATCAGCACATGGAAATAAATGATAGGCAAAAAACTAGCTTAAAAACAAGCTTAAAAAACAACAACAAATGTTTATCATGTTAAAAGAAATGTTTTTGCTTAAAAAATGTGAACATTTGTTGGAAGGGGAAAAAAATGAGGTCCGTTTGCAATGAAAAGAAAACAACAGAGAAATTCCCTGGTGTTTCACACAGCTGATTTGTGGAGTTTTTTTGGACTCGGCTCTGGCCGTGTAGTGTATTCCACTGCCAGTTTCCATGTGCTGCCTGCTCTGGGGATGAACAGATGATGGCTTGGGCCAGGGTCATCTGTCATGAGAACAAATGTAGTGTTTTAAAACAATTTTTAAAACAATGACCCAAGTTGTTTCACAGCCCAGCATCAAGAATGTGTTGTGCGTTAGTTTTTACAGCTCAAAATGTGTAGTTCTCAGTTGGGCGTGTCTACATGTGCATTCGATCTGGGATCAGCTTGCTCGTGTGTAAACTACTCGCAGGTAAATGCTCCCAGGTAGGCATCCACACATGCAGAGAAATGGGAGCAGATTTGCTGCTAATGGCAGCAAACTGCTCCCACTTCCTGGGGCCCTGCAGTGGGCCCCTGCTGCCACCAGGGAGAGCTCTAGGGTGCTAGCCCAGGGCTGGCAGGGAGCACCAAGCTAAGACATTACACCCCGCCCCTGGGGCTGCAGGGGAGGGGCAGGTCCCAGCCCCCTGCCCCAATCCACTGGTGGGGCAGCTAGCTTGCTGCTTGCTTCCCCACTGGTGGATCGGGGTAGGGGGCAGGGACCTACCCCACCCCTGCAGCTCTTTCCAAGTCCCATGCCTCAATCACCTGGTCAGGGCACGGGGCTGGGACCTGCCCCTGACTGGGACATTTCCCAGTCCCCGCTCTGCAATTGCTGGGCGGGGGCTGGAAAGCCTGTTCCCTGCTCAGCTCCATGGGCACGGAGCTGGGTGGGGAACTGGCCACTGTGCAGTAACTAATCACAAGTAAATTTGCCACTTGCATTTGCAGGTAGCAAATTTACTCTCAGTTAGCAAGGTTTACTGTGCAGTAAGCATGTGCACATGTAGATGCACACACTGACTGCACATTAAACTACGCTACCTGTAAGTGCACCCAGTGAGACTGAAGGGTTTTTCTCCCGAGGACAGTGAGTCTACACAGACTAAAGCAGGACGTGACCTCAAGGTGCAATCGTGCACTGACCATCTTTGAGGATGCCCTTATTCTGGGCCTGATTGGGAGTCGTGGTCCGTGTGCATCTGGGGTGAGGTAGTTTCATTCTGGAAGATGGGTTCTTACAGGAGAAGACTTGGGAACAGCCCTTCCCAAATCACCCCCTCCATGCACACACCCTTATGCGTGTCCTTTGCTTGTGGCTCAATAGGCTGTCAACCCTTTATTATTCTGAGAAGCAACCAAAGCCTTTTCCATGGGTTGGTTCAGGAGGCGAATCCTATGTGGGGAGGGGAGAGTGGCTAAGACCGTACCCTCCCATGTTCCCCCGCTGCAGGGGCCAGTTCCCGGTCTAACGTGGCATTTAAACCCATGGAGGCTGGTCGTCCTGTGTGGAGTTACCCATCCAATTAAGGCGATGCCTGTCCTAAAGTCCCCACGTCACATGGCATCAGTCAGAGGCTCCCTTACACAAGGGTCCAGACTTGGCCATTGCCCTTCTGCGCCCCTCTCTCTGCCGGCGGCTTTCTTTGATTGTTTGAAGGCCCCGCAGTCGAACCGAACGGCAGCGTCGGGCTTTGGTGACTTGGCGGTCAGCAGCTCGGGATGTCACGTGAGTTTGGTGGCTGGGGGAATGTCATAACAGATGGGTCACCCCATCCATGCCCTGTACCTAATTCTCCTTCCCCACAAGCGTCTCCCGCGTGCCGCTGTTGGAGTCGGGGTGCTGGGCTGGATGGACCCTCGCTCCGACCCGATGCGGCAGTTCTTACCTACCCGGGAGGCCGTGCGGATGCTGAGAACGCCCCGCCGTCTGCAGAGCAGCAGCAGGGAGATGCCAGTGTTTGGGGTAGGGACTATATCGCGGACAGACCAGGGCCGTGACCGGTGCTCAGACAACTATCAGCAGCCTGCAGGAATCCACCGTGCTGGCCCAGGAGCAATGCAAGAACTTTCTTTTTTTAAATAAAAAAAATATATATTTTAGAGAATGCCTTTCCTCATTTTATGGGTTTTTCTTCTTCACTGGTGGGGCGGGGGGTGGGGGACGGGACATAAATAAATTGAAGCAGATCTGTGCAGCCTGCCGGAAAATGCAAGTTCTCGGGAAACTTGTGAAAGGACATTGATTTATGATCAAAAGGGAAAAGAGCAGAGCAGAATAAAAAGAATACTTAAGACTTAAAAACAGGGAAGTCTCATTTCTTCCCGTGTAGGTGTTGCCTTGGGGTCTTTCATGTAAAACTGAAATGGAATAAAGGATGAGGGGGAAATCGCACGAGGACCGGGGTGATCCTCGCAGCCCTCGATTCAGACGAATCCCGGCACTGATCTGCACCACGTATTAATCGCCGAACACCGGGATAAACACCCGAGCCCCAGTTCGAGCGGGCTTGGGTTTAGCAGGGTCCTTCGCGCGCTCGTCACCTCCCCCTCCTCGTGCTTCTCTAATTGGTCTGACTTGTTACCATTCAAATCCTGTCGAGCCAATTAGCAGCAGCCTTGTTTGACCTATGGTTTCCATGGCGTGGAGGAAAACTAAAGACTTCAAATGAAAAAAACTGAGCACGAGGACCTAAATCTTTTTGGCTCCTTGATTAATAATCCTGTCAGGCCTATCGCAGGCACTAAACAGGAATGCTGGTTGCAGCTGAATTTTTTATACTTTCTATTAATCTTTAATGATAGCTTGGTCACCTAGTCTCTTTTATCTTGTCAGATAAATGTATGGTTAACAGGATAATGAGATTTCTAAAGCTCTATTCCAGCTTACAGCCATCCAGTGCATGAGCTGACCCCTGCCCCCTGTCAGAGAGCTGTGCCGAGGTGACGGTAATTGGTAGATGTGCTGTGAATGTATTGGAAGCTGATGGATGGTTTAAACTTTGATTTGAGGTCAGGAGGTCCCTCAGCTCTGCAAGGCAACTGCGGTTTTATTACTCCCACAATCCAATGGCGATGTAATTAGATTTAGCTATTGCTTTATTAATAAGTAATTGTTTCTACTATTGCTTTAGGTTAGCAAATATATTCCGCGGATAATTTCGGGCACGGATACGTCTTTACTGATTAATAAACGGGGAATGTATATTTTTGTCTACAGCAAAGAGCAGCCCAGAATTTGGTCCTGTCGACGCTGCTGCAATGAACACTGGGCCTTTATGAATATAGGAATTAACTCAGTGCTGGGAAACCGCCGCCGCCACTGGGAAATGTGCACGTGTATCGCGAAGAACATGTCAAGTAAGTGTGTGTGTGTGTGTGTGTGTAAAATGTGCGCGTGTATCGTGAAGAAGACTTCACGTGTGTGCGGGTGTAAAATGTGCATGTGTATTGTGAAGAACATTTCAAGTGTGTGCGGGTGTTAAATGTGCATGTGTATTGTGAAGAACATTTCAAGTGTGCTTGTGTGTGTAAAATGTGCACATGTATCGTGAAGAACGTGTCAAGTAAGTGTGTGTGTGTGTGTGTGTAAAATGTGCGCGTGTATCGTGAAGAAGACTTCAAGTGTGTGCGGGTGTAAAATGTGCATGTGTATTGTGAAGAACATTTCAAGTGTGCTTGTGTGTGTAAAATGTGCACATGTATCGTGAAGAACATGTCAAGTAAGTGTGTGTGTGTGTGTGTGTGTAAAATGTGCGCGTGTATCGTGAAGAAGACTTCAAGTGTGTGCGGGTGTAAAATGTGCATGTGTATTGTGAAGAACATTTCAAGTGTGCTTGTGTGTGTAAAATGTGCACATGTATCGTGAAGAACATTTCAAGTAAGTGTGTGTGTGTGTGTGTGTGTAAAATGTGCGCGTGTATCGTGAAGAAGACTTCAAGTGTGTGCGGGTGTAAAATGTGCATGTGTATTGTGAAGAACATTTCAAGTGTGTGCGGGGGTAAAATGTGCAAGTGTATCACGAAGAACCGTTCCAGTGTGTGTGAGTGATGAGCAAGAGCGTGTACGAGAGCATGAAGACGGGGCCTGCGTGTCGCTAGTGCCGGTTCGTTCAGTGCCCGGGGAGAAGGACCGGGCCGAGCTCCCGGGCTTTAACCAGCCAGCCCGCCCAAATTCCTCTCGCCTGCGCGGCCACCGGCTGCTTCGGACGAGCCCGCGTGGCCGGGGTGCAGACGGCACCACAGCCAACCGGGCATGTGTCAAACAACAGAACGAAGCTGTTGGCGTCTCCTTAGGGAAAACGCATGCAACGGGGATAAAAACACCCGTTTCAGGCACGGGCACAAGAAACAGCTGGTTGCAAATGTGCATGAGCTGGAGGGAGACAGTGGGGAGGCCACTGCTGTGCTTTGATGCATGTTCAGAAGCAAAAGGGAGGGCACGGTTTTAGCCCAAGATCGGAAGTCCTGCTCGGCCTGTGCCAGATGGACGCATCACCGACCCGCCGTCCTCCTGCACTATGTATAAATGAACACGGGGCCATGTGTAGGTGCCACTAAAGGTTATTTTTCCCTTAAAATACATTAAAGTTGGTATTTTGCTTCTCAAGAGCCCAAGGGTATTAGACACCCGGTTGAATCTGAGCGCAATGGAGGCATCTGAGTTCCCTCGGCTCTTTTTGAACGCAGACTTTCTTGTTGTGACTCATGCTTGGAGGCTGGAGCGACTTTCTTATCCAGGTTCAATCTGGGGCCTGGGGCCTGGCCAGGAGGAGCTGCGTCCAGAGGTGAGAGGGTAGTTCAGGCCATGGGCCCCTTTGTACCAGCATGTGCCTGCAGGTATTTCCAGCAGGGTCACTGCCTGGCACTGTGGGGGAAACCTGTCTCCTTAATATGGAAACCTGTCTGCCAAGAACCGGACTGCGACCACTGAGCCATTTGATTGCATCGAGTATTGAACAACTTTTAGATGTGATCTGCGGTGCAGAAATGCATCAGGGGAGAGCAGCATATGGTATCTTTGTGGCACGGTGCAGTATTAATTTATCTGGAAAGCTAATTGCTTCTAATTTGCGAGCTGCCTTGGGTATGTGGGCTGCTACAGTATATAAAGACAGGAGATCTGAGTTGGTCTCGGCACAAACCACTTAAGCCTTTATCACCTGGTATCTGGAATTGCACTCAGATGGATTGGAAACTGGTTTCCACCAGAGCTAAGTAACAGAACTAAGTAATCCAAAAGTCTAGGCCAGGGGAAATGTAATCTTGGAGTCATAACTTGACCAGCATTGGCTGGATTTGAACCAGTGACCAAAGGAGGAAAGGCAGAGTTGCTATTCAGCTGACTTTCGGTACGGAGTCTGGTGTCCCGGAGCAGTGAAGAGCCTGTGTCGGGAATGCAGGAACAAACTTTGCTGGGAGTAGTTGTAGGTGCAGCCGGGATTGCTGCGTACTTGAACGACGGCACGTGGTGAACATCCTAATGTGGCCTTGGTTGTCTTTATTCTGCTGGAAACATCCGAATGGGCAGGTCCTGAGTGAGGTTTGGGTGTCCCACTGCCAACCCCACGGGCCAGCGGCTTCCTTTAGCTCCTGCAACCAGCTGACAACCGGGCCAGCAGGATCTCAACACAGGTTGAAGAGCTGGATCAACCCTCCAGCCTCAATTGACCTGAGGGCATAGCGGAGGGCAGAACTGGGAGCTTCTGAAAATGCCTCTGGGGACTGGGATTGGGACAAGTTGTACGATGGAGTTGCTTTTTCTTTCCTCTGCTTCTCCTTAGGAACCTTTCTTCCCTACCATGCTGGATCCAACCCTTTTTGCATCTCTGGTTGGCGATCTCCCTCACTCCCATGCTTTTTTGCTGCCTTTGGGGCAATGATTTTCAAGTCCCCAGTTCTTCCCTTAACTGGCAAACTTCCTTTGGCCATATTCTGGCCTTCCAATGCTTTTCATAGACTCATAGAAAATGAAGGTTGGAAGGGACATCCAGTCCAACCCCCTGCTCCAAGCAGGACCAGCCTTAACTCGATCATCCCAACCAAGGTGTCAAGCTGGCTCTTAAAACCCCCTAAGGATGGAGAAGCCACCACCTCTCTGGGTGGGGAGGTGGCCAGCATCACATGAAAGACCAGGGAGCTGTTGCCTGGGGGCAACCTGGGGCAGCCGCAGGGCACCTTAACCTCTTTGTTGTCTTGTCCCAAGTGAGGTAAAGGTCCACAGCCTTGTTCTTATCAGAGCTGAGTGCCTGCAACCCACTGGGTTTCGGAGAGGGTTGCAAATGCCCAACTCTTTTGAAACTGGGTCCAAAGGCAAGTGGTCTGCAGGTGCCTGCCTGTCCTGTATTCTGGTGGCCGCCCGGCCCGGTATCCCCAGGCGCCTCCAAGATGCTCCTGGCATTGGCGATGTTGCCGTACAGAGAGCCTTGGCCTGTCATCAGACTTTTTTTCTTTTTTGCTCTGTTTTTCATAAAGTGGGCCTAAAATGACATGGAAAGCAGCTGCTTAAGCAATTGTGCCAATTAATGGGTCTCTGAAATTAAAACGCCTACACAGTCTAGATGAGATTTCTCCAGGAGGGAATTCAGCAATTGTCTTCATGATAATCAGGCTTGACTCGTCTTAGCACACATTAATAAAAAAGCAAATGCATTCAAAGAGGTGCCCTTTAGTGGAGAATATCCACAATATAGTAATGAGCCTGAGCAAGGAGACAAAAAAAAAAAAAAAGAGGAGGGGGAGGGGAGAGATAGCAAGTGATGGCTGTGCCTGCCCACAACAAATTACTTATAGGAGGGACACTTGTAATTCATGTCATGGACGTGCTGTGTTCTCCCACGACAGCTGCTGAATATAAATCCACGTGCTCTATTAGAGACGAGGAGGTGCTGAAGCTAAACGTAAAGGTCAATACAAGTTTGGAGCTGAATCTGCCTGCGATGGGAGCTGCCGCCTTTCTCTGCGCGTCTCTGCAGGCCCCGAGCAGCTCTCGGCAAAATTGCTCTCTCCATCCGCTGCCTAACGAGGGATTTGGGACTGAGCAGGGGGGCTCTGCCGAGTGCCTTGGGGCTGGGAGCGGCGGTGTGAAATGTCAGGCTCATCGTTTTTCCCTCCTGCTCTGGGTCCAGCATCGGGCTGGAGTACCTGGGCTGCGCTGGAGACTTCAGTCTTGCCTACGCTGGGGAGATGATGGTGGTCAGGGCTTGGATGGTTTGTCCCCGTCATGCCTGCAGCTGGTTCATGGAGGGAGGAGTAGGTGCTTTTCCCTCCTCTTACCGAGCCCACGTGGGATTTCCCAGTGCTGAATATCTATACTGCATGCCTCGCCAATTTGGGGTGGCCGACTGCAACCACGGCCAGCTGGGTCCATGCACAGTTCCCCTCTCATGGCATCTCAGCCCCTCGCTGTGTGTGGGGGGTGTTGACATCCCCGTGAGAAGGGGGCTGCTCTGCTTCCCTGCAGCACAAGCCATTCAGGAGTTGCAGATCTTGGCGGGGGTGCAGTGTTGCAGTCGCACCTCCTTTGATCCCAGTTTCATCCGAAGTGGAGCTGCCTGGCAGTAGCAGTAGCAGTAGCAGTAGCATTTCTATTCAGGCAGCAGGTAAAGCATCTGTTGAATTCATGGCTTATCATCATCTCCCTGATTCCGTCTAAATGTTTCATTCCAGGTGTTAATGATCCTCTCCTTTTTAACAGCCTTGATGTTCCACCAATGAAGCTAGTCTTTCTTCTGCCATTCTGTTGTCTGTTGGCTGCTCGTGGTCACGTAACTCCTATTTCACAGCCTGGCAGACTGTTTTTAACTCTATCTGAAAACATGAAGGCAGGTGTGGAAATAGCTTTCAGTGAAGCACTGGAGGCACTGTTGAGATGCTCAAGAAGCGTAGGTGTTGTCTTCTGAATCTGCAAAAGACATGTCCATTTAAGTCTAATGACTTCTGGACTGATGAAGCAGCCTCTTTTGAGTACTTTTGTTGGGTTTTTTATATGTGATACAGCAAATTAATGCACCTTCCCATCAAGTTGTATTTGTTTTCACTTTGATTGTCAAGTGAATAATACAGCCGTGTGCCCCTAGCATTTTAGTAAAGCTTCTAGATACTTTTTAATTGGATAAAAATGTTATGTGCTGTATGTGATGATGCACCTCACCATCTGCACCCCCATTTCAATATCCTAGATCTGCCCATGCACAAAGGGGTTGGCTTTTACCTGTGGCTGCAGCTGGGGCCAGATGGGAAGAAGGGGGCCATGTCTCCCCCATTGCCAGCTGCACGCACAGCTTGCAAAGGCCGGATCTGGACCCTTCTGAAAGTCAGGACGTCGCATCTAATCCAACCCCCTGCTCCAAGCAGGACCAGCCCCAACTACATCATCCCAGAAAGGGCTTTGTCTACCCGGGTCTTAAACCTCCGAGGATGGAGACTGCACCATCTCTCTGGGTTACCTGTTTCAGTGCTTTACTACCCTCCTAATCCACCCATCATTGGCTCCAAGCACCTCAGGCTGTGCTAATTCCTTCATCTCGGGGCCCAGGGGGGATATTTTATTTTATGTCTTGGTTTCTAGCTGTCCGACAGTGGAGGCAGGCTCCATCTGTTAAAGCTGAACTGCTAGCTGCCTGTGTTGGCATGCTTTAGCAGGGCCACCATTTGTGCTGGGGGAGTTGCCAGCATTTCTATTACACCCCCCAGGTCTAACTTGACTGCAGGAAACCTTCTCTGGGCCAAACTGTAATTGGGAAGGGGTGGTTCATGGAGGAGCGGATGCTTTTGGTTCAGTTTGGATCATTGCAACTGTTCCCAGGAGAAAGTAAAGGAAAAGGGAGAGTCCTTTGCGTGCATGTGGGTGACGGGGGATGTTTTGCCTCTGCTCTTAATTAAAAGCCATGCAATACCAAGTGAAGCTCCTTGTGAAGTGGGGTGGCTTGGAAGCTGTTGCTTGCGCATCACAGGGTTGGTTTGTGAGTGGTGCTTTGGAAAGGAAAGAGCTGTCTGCTGCTTTCCTACCAGTTTTCAGATGTGCACGGCTTGGGCGGGCCAGCTGGACTGTGATACGCTCATACGTCCATATGTTTCTAGCCCTGCTGTATCGCCTCGGGTTGTTCCAGTGCAAATATCCACTATAGCACCAGGTGACTCCTATGGAAAGACATGGGGCATTTCCATTCCCTGCTTTTTTTTTTTTTATTTATTTTTTTGCATTAAAAAGTGGAAATGCATCCTCTGTGCTATGAAGGGGCAATGATGGGAAGTGGGGAAAAGGCAGAAGAAGGGTTTTAGAAGCCAGCGCTCGTTTTACCCCAGCCTGTCATGTCTCTCTGATGTCCACATTTTGTAGGATAGAGCACAAGGCCCTTGTGCTGTCTGCAGGGTGCGGATGGGATCTCCTGCAGGTTGGTCTGGGTTGAGCTTAAAACAGCCATAAAGAGGTCGTGTCTGCTTATGCTCCTGCTGCTTCGAGCCTCAGGCGCCCCCCATCCTGACCTCAGACTCGGACGCTCTGCGCTTTGCTGGGATCGCTTTCCCGGGGAAGATGGATGCACAACCTCTGCCTGCAAGCCCCGATGCAACCTTGTTTGCAGCTCCAAGGGCCAAACTTGCCTGTGCCTTTGCTTGGTGGATGTGGCTGGCCCCTATTTGGAGTCCTCTGCCCTGTTGCATCCTCTGCACACCCCAAACTTCCCAGGAGAGAGGGCCTGGGTCATGCACCTCCGTCGACGGTAAGGGGGAAGCGGGACGGTTGCACATCACGGTATAACGGAGCCCAACCTGGAGCGGCTGGATGCTGCAGGCATGGCTTTAAAGTTGCTGTTCATGTCATGCTGGAGAATGGGGACGTGTTGTTTCAGAAGCACGAGAGGCATTTATTTTCCAGCTTAACAGCAATAATAAACTCCTTTACAGCCGCAGCTTTGATGGGGTTGTCCCCAGAGCTTTCGCACCTGCGGTGTCAGGACTCAGCACTTGGCAGCTGAACTCGGCTGAAAGCAGAGCTTGTTTCAACATGGAGATGCCTCTCCAGGAGGGAAAAATAACCCCCTGGCACTCGGGGGACCAAAGAACCAGGGAGCCACGAATCCAGGGCAGCGTTGCAGCTACAGATGTGCAGCCAAAGTGCTCAGTTGCTGGAAGCCGGCGAAGCGGAGCTCAAGTTGATTTACCTCCACCAAAAGCTGGGCCTGGGATGCCTTCACGTGGGTGCTACATCACCCCTAAGTTTTTTTTATGAGTGGTGTGAGGAGCAGCGGTGCTGGTCGTAGGTCTCCAAGTTGAAGGTAACAGCATCTGTTCCCACCTGCTTGGCACTGCCCTGCGATGGCAGCAGGAAAGGCTGGGCCTTTTATTGCCACGGTGCAAAGTTGCACAAAGAAACTTTTTGGAACAGAGATCACCGACGTGGCCTTGCATTATCCCTTGTAAGAGGCCAGCGGCATCCTCAGCCAGGCCTGGTGTGCCCGGCCACCTCGGAGGGCTCTGGTTGCCCTGTTTTGGGTTACTGCTCTGAGGACTTTTCCATCAAGCAGTGACCTCTCGGTACTTCTCAGGGGCCCCGCTTGGAGAGGACGTGAGCTGGGAGTCGCGTTCCTGCTCCCATGTCAACTTACTGAGACGTTTCCCGAGATGAGGGGAGGTCGGCCTTGACGCAACAGGTTCATGCATATGAAAGGTGATGGAAATGGGGGGCTTTTCCAGTGGTTGCATAAGCTGGTCTGGAAATGAGGCATCAGAGTGGGGCTCTGGCTCAGCCTCCCCATAGGAGGTGGAAGGGTAAGACATCCCGAGCTGGATCCTGGCCACCCATCCTGTCCCGCTCATGATGCAGCTTGTCAATCCTGGGGGCTCAGCCTCTTATCTCCCCACTTGGCGAACACAAGCTGGTCTTGGTGGAGTTTGCATTCAAGACAGCGCTGCATTAAACACAAGCCGGGCTCATCCCTGCTTTGACTTCAACAGCCTCGGACCACGCTCGCTCGTCGCTGGTTTTCTGAACCCCCAACCTGTGCGAGTGTGGGGAGCAGGCATCCGCTCCATGAGCATGGGGGTGTCCCCAGAAGCTGTGTTACTCCCCCACGGCTCAGACTGGCCTGAATAACAGCTCTGAATGGCCTGAATAACACCATCTGCATCTGGTGCAGCCTGTGCCACGTTTCCCACCAGCAGAACAGCACCGATCCCCTGTATCAGCCAGTTCACCACCTTGCTCCAGGTCGGATGAGGATGCTCTCTCTGTTGGCTTGTGCACCCACTTTTCTGCCCCCCCCCCGAGAAAACAGCTCCAAATCGTGAACCCAGGATCCTCCCAGACCATATGACTGACTTTGTGCAAAATGTTCCCAGCAGTTACAACAGTGGATAAATATGCTATATATATATATATATATATATATATATGCATGCTGCAGTGGCAACCTTAGAAACGCGTGTAATTATCTCTCCGTTATGTGCCTCATCTCTCTCTCTCCTTAATGAAGTAACTGCACTGCCGGTGCCGGTGGAGGTTGGTTTACGTTTGTTTGGCAGTCGCAGGCTTGTGACAGGTTGTCTGGAGAAGCCTCCTTCTTCTCCCCTCCACCCTTATTTCTTCTTTCTTCCTTCCTTTCTTTTTTTCTTAAGCTAAAAAATTTAGGAGACTAAAAAACAAAAGCATTTAGAGCAAACATGATCATCCCGTATGCAAAATTGATGAAAGTAAAAGACTTGCAGCAAGAGGGAGAGAGGATGCATCGGGGAAGCAGCGTCCTTGCAGTTCTCCGAGGCTGAACGAGAGTCATGAGTTTCCGCGTGGTGACAGGAGGCAACGTCACGCACAGCACGAAGCAAGACGGTTCACAGCAAGACCGAGGTTTCCTGGTCCCTGTCGGCGTGCGAGATGCCAGCAAAGCTTCTGCTTCTCCGTGTGGACTCCAGATGTATTGATTTGACCTCGCTCATGGTGGGGTTGGTATCAAAGACTAAACTTGGGTTCTGGGGTGCCTGATGAGAGTTAACGTTGCGGGGCTGCTAGTAGCCGGTCCAGTTTTAGCCACAGCATCTTTGCTGTAGGGTGGGAACAGCTCAGCTTGCTCAGCGGACCCCGGGTTTCAACCCCCATGTGCAGACTTGGAGCAACTAACTTGGCCCAGAGCTCTTGCCTGAACTGGGGAGTTGCCCAGTGCCCTTGCTAGGGTGACCTGGCTCCTTCACTCAGTGCTGGCTGTTCTCCCCATCCTCTCCCCCAGGCCCATCTGGGATAGCAAGCAGCTTTCCCTTTCCCCAAAGGGAGCTCAGGGGACACACAGAAGGGCGCAGAGCTGAGGAGTCCTGCCTCAAGCTGCAAGCTGCATGTGGCTGGGCATGAATTAGGCTGCACTTAGAGTCAGAAAGTCAATTAAATTACAAGCAGGACCAAAAAGCACTTGCAGGTGAACACGATGCCCTTGAGCGGTTCCCCCAGACCAGCCCGGCAGGCTGCAAGCTAGACCGCATGGGCCGCAGTCACACCTCTGTTACCCGTGGGCTCCTCGAAGGGTTTGGACTGGGATGGCGCACGGCTGCTGAGATGGCCGGATGAGTTGCCCGTAACGGCTTTGACCTGGCTGGGTAGAGACGGCCGCGTGCCTTTTGTGCAGGCCGCCCGGCTGCCAGCGGGCAGCAAAAACTCACCACGGTGCCGACCAGGAGAGGCTAGATCTGCACGGTGGAGCTAGACAGGATGGTGTGTGATTGGGGAAGCAGCGTCCTTGCAGTTCTCCGAGGCTGAACGAGAGTCATGAGTTTCCGCGTGGTGACAGGAGGCAACGTCACGCGCAGCACGAAGCAAGACGGTTCACAGCAAGACCGAGGTTTCCTGGTCCCTGTCGGCGCGCGAGATGCCAGCAAAGCTTCTGCTTCTCCGTGTGGACTCCAGATGTATTGATTTGACCTGGCTCATTAATATCTGAGCTGTAGCTATAACGATTTTGGTATGTGCCTTCAAGTGCTTGATGAAAATCCAACTTGAAATTCTTTTTTTTTTGTGACTGATGTTTGTCCGAATGATGTCCTGGGCTAAGACAGCACATCGACATATTATCTGTGCAGGGAGGAGAAAGCACAGTCGATGTTATTTCTTCCCTCCTCTGCTACAAATCAACTTGCATTCACTCCCTAGGCCCTTCTTTTAAAATAAACGTGCCTTAATATTGGCCTTGGCATTTGGCTTTGGATGCACCGTGAGTATCCATGTGGAAATTATAGTGCAAAGAAAATGAGAGGCAGCAGTTGGGGGCTGGTAAAGTTATGGTGGTTGTTTGCATCCAGCTAAACTAAGGGGTTTTGTTACACGCAGATACCCACGTGCAAGGCTGTTCAGATGCGAAGGCTGAAGGCTTGTTTCAAAGTCCATGCAAGTCTCAGAAAGTCCTTCCATTGGCACCGGTCATCCTTGAGTGCAATTTGGCAGACGCTTGCTTGCCTGAGGAAGCCAGCAGAACTACTCATGGGAGCATGGAGGAGTTGGCCCAAGAGGTCCAGAAATATATAGCTAAAATTTGCCTGAAAGTGTCGATTTACTATCTTTATGCACACAATCCCTTTCATGCGCACCTTAATGATATATGTTCAGGCTGAGGGAAGTCTGCAGAAGAGAAGACCAAGGGGGATTGAATAGCAGCCTCCAGCTCCCTGGAGGGGGGCTGCAAAGAGGATGGAGCTGGGCTGGTCTCAGTGGGGGCAGATGGCAGGACAAAGAGCAATGGGCTCCAGCTGCAGCAAGGGAAGTTGAGGTTGGATATTAGGAAAAGCTTTCTTGCCAGGAGGGTGGTGAAGCACTGGGACAGGTCACCCAGAGAGGTGGTGGAGTCTCCATCCTTGGAGGTGTTTAAGACCCGGGTAGACAAAGCCTTGGCTGGGATGATGGAGTTGGGGCTGGTCCTGCTTGGAGCAGGGGGTTGGGCTAGATGTGACCTCCTGAGTTTCCTTCCCACCCTCATTTTCTATGATGCTGTGCTCTTCTCCTCCTCCTCCTGGCAAAGAAATCAGAAGTATCCTCTTCATAGCTTCCCATCATGTGGCACTTTTCAGTCCACTCAGCCAAATGTGTAGAATAAGGGAACAAATGCAGGCCAAATACTGCTGGCCATGCTCCGGCCATGAGAACGTCACGAACGTGAGCAGCCCAACTGACGTCCATAACACTTCCCATGTGCTTAAAATTGCATGTGTGTAAATGTTCCTCAGGGCTTTAACAAGCAAGAGTGGGAGAAATGGGATTTGTCCAGCAGTGCTGGGAGAAAGCCCAAAGAGAATAAATATATATTTTTTCCTGTTGCTAGTAGTTCAGATATTCAGCTCCGTCTTCGTTTAAAGCAAATATTTTGATTACGACGGAGCAAGAACATAACAAATGCTGTTTAGACAAAAGCAACACATTCACTATTAGTTTTAGACAATTTGTTCTCATATTGTCTTGAATCATCCATTTATTCCCCCATAAAGAGTTGATTACTTTGCTTGTTTCATTAATCTTTATTTGTTTAATCATCTGCTAAATCTGTTTAATCATTGGTTTAAGTGGAAAGATTACACAAAGATATTTAATGTTTAATGGTACAGTTGGTCTGATGTCTAATCCAGTGTTCTGTTTTATTGCTGTTTATTATCCTATTTTCATTGAGAGGTTTCGAGCCTGTGCCGAGAGCTGAATGGATATTTCTGAGAAGTCAGTAGTTTTCCTAGTCATCCGCTGGGGGCAAAGGGCAAAAAAACAAGCAAATGAACCCAAAACAAAGCAAAACAAGCAAAAAGTTAAACAAAAAAATTGGTGAAACTATCTGCATCACAACTGAAATATCTTCCCAGGCTGTAGCTGGCCCCAGCCAACTCTGGGTAGCTAGAAGGTGAGTTTATCTGTTATCACCAGAATTTGGGGATTGGTGGTGGGGAGAGATGCCAATATCTAGCTCTATAAAATGCAAGGGCCATTCAACAGTGGACCTCTTTTTTGCGGTTGACTTTTTGGACCTGAAGTTAATTTGCTTTTGAGCAGCGTTTTGGATAGGATCACGGCAAACTGGGGCTGGAAGGGACGGCTGGAGGTCATCTGCTCAAGGCAGGGCCCTCCTGGGCTAAACGGCGCCAATCAAGTGTCTGTCTCATCTGCTCTGAAAAACTTCCAAGGACGGAGATTTTGCAGCCTCTCAAGAGAGCTTGTCCGGCGTCGTGATGAGAAAGTTCTTCCTTATCTCCAACCAAAATCCCCTTGTTGCAATTTAAGACTTTCTCCCTGCCCTTTCCCTGCCACCGCAGAGAACAGATGCTCATCCTCCTCTTTACGACGGACCCTCTGGTATCTGACGGCTGTTATCAGTCTTTTTGTCTCCAGGCTTAATAGTTCATTTAACATTTTCTTGGAGTTTGTGCACAGCTTTCTCGACCTGCGTTGTCCGGACTGGATGTACGGCTCTAGCACTTGATTGGATCCAGAACAAGCCTCACGTAGGGTTGTCAACCCTACAGGATTGCCCTGGAGTCTCCAGGAATCAGATAGAAGTCTCCAGGAGGGTCACCTGGGAGATGAATGATAGGGCATTCATTCAAATAAATATTACACATCAAATCCAATTCACGCAGTAGTCCAGCGGGTTTCAAAAAAGTAATAGTCGTGTGCGTTTGCCTTCCTGATGTAAAGTCTACACACTGTACTCCATAATTAATATATGCAAGCACGCGGGCATGTTCACATTGTGTGTCACGGGCATGTTGGCGTTCCAGAAACCTCCGAAATAGTTTCAAAGAATTGGCAACTCTGCTTGGCAGTGCTGAAGAGAGCAGAAGAATCGATGAATATATGCAGACAAGGTTCTTTTATCTTTTTATCTTTTATTAGATCAACTCAAAGAGTTGGAAAAAATTTTCTTTGCAAGCTTTCGGGTACAAATACCCTTCGTCAGGCTGAGGAAGCATCCGCAGTTGGTTTGTGCTCTTCTGGCATCTAACAGCAATTCCTATTAGCATTGGTGGACAACCGGTAGAATTACAAAAGTTAGTAGCTTTCTTTAGAAAAAAACAAACTGAAAAACAAAAAACCCTGTTAAAGTTTTAATTTTGACCATATAGGTGGCTCTTTTGAATGATCCGGTGTTATCCCTCTAGCTCGTGTTTCCCCCACAGGCACCAACGTTTGCGAGCTTTCTGGCCTCTAATTCTTTAAAACAAAAGGCTCCTTGCAAACTTATTAATGCCTCTCAGTGCTAGGTGCTGCTTTGTGTGACATGGATATCCTCCTATCCATTCATCAGCACGAGGGAAGTTCTCAGGGCATGCACGTGCCTACAGCACCTTTGCAGACACCGTTTAATGTATTCAGGTTGTACTTAACTAAAAAAAAAAGGTTATTAAATGCCACAACCCAGATACGCTGCTGAACTCCTGCTGAAGGCATTGACGTGCACTCATCCGTGCTGATACACGCACGTGCTCGGAGGAACAGAATGGAAATAGTAAGTGAAGAAGAGGGATGGAGGATGGGTCAGGAAGGCCAGACTTCATCCCAGCAGGGACAGGAGCCCTGCCTGGATTGATCGCTGGCAAGGTTTTGGAGTATCTCTGCTCTTGAACGTTTTTTTTTTTTTTAAATCCCTACCTCTGCTAAAGAGCTAGAAGCCAAGAAAACAATTTCAGAGGCAAGTCCCAGGAGAGGGCAGGCACTGGCATGCGTGGCAGGGTGAGGAGCAAATCTTCAAGCAATCTCAGTTTGCCATGAGAGCCCCAGGATGGCACAGGGTGACTCCCAACAAGCGCGTGAGCTTGTGGCTTTGCATGATGCACGGTGTCTGTCCAGAGCAACTCCTCAAGGGCCTGCTACCCACTGGTTGATGATGCCTGAAAACTAGCTGAAACCATGAAGTCAGGTGCGGAAATAACTCAGTGCTGCACTGGATGCACTGTCAAGATGCTCAAGATGGCTAGATTTTGTCTTTTGAATCTGCAGAAGAGATGCCCATTTAATTCTAATGACTGCTGAGCTAAGGAAATAACCTTTTTGGAGTACTTTGCCTCGTTGGTCATGTTTTCAGATATATGATATAGCAAATGAATGCACCTTCCAATCAAGTTGTATTTGTTTTTATTTCAGTCTTATATTGAATATAATATAGCTTCATGCCCCTAGGTTTTTAGTAGAGCATCTAGTTTCTTTCTAACTTGATAAACATATGCATCGGTATATGTGATGATACACCCACCCCGGGCTCTGGGAAATATTACTGTCCACCTATAAGCACATTGTGCTGCCCTGGACGAGCTGTGCCCTAAAGCAGAAGCAGGGTAGCCAGCTCTGTGCAATTAGCCTGGTTGACTGGTAGGGCCAATTCGCTCATCCTAAGCTACTTAGCCTGCCTGCGTGGAGGCGGCGGCCTCCTGGGCGCTGCTGGGAGGCACAGCCAATTTACTGTGTGGTCATAGGAGCATGTCCCTTTTATCTCCAGCTTCGAGGTTTGCTTTGTTGCCTGGCTCAGACAGGATCTTGCCTTTGCCCATCGAGCTAAGCGCAGAGGTCCTGTGCAAAAATCAGTCTTCACTTTGAGGTTCTTGTACACGGCAGCTGCATCAGATAGGATCTGATGATGTTGAAGCAAATGCCTCTCCGATGCAGTTTGTCTGTAAGGTGCACCTCTCCCCTGCCTTCTGCAAGTATGTAGGCTCGAGACGAAAGAGCATGCTCCCTCAAGCTGGGGCATCCTCTCTATTAGTTATGTGAGGAAGCAAGATTGCTTTTCCAAACCCGTAAAGAGGGTGCTGGCTGCCTGACCTGTTAGCCTGGCTGGCTCCAGCGAGGCTGCGGCATGAGAGCAGGGACAAGCGTCATCTCAATCCACTGAGCCAAAACTTCCCGCTGGCTCACGACTTTCTCCCAGCCCTGGAAGCCCAGCGAGATGGCTGGGAAAGCAGGGGAGTGCATCTCCCGCAGTAGTGGAGCAAGAACTGTGCACACGACAGCTTAATAATGTTGGGTTTTTGGGTTTTTTTCAAGAGTGCATCTCCCTACCACCGAACGCCTCTGCCTGCCGAACGCCCATTGCCCCCCGCCTCCCTTCCCTGCCCAAGGCCAATAGAAGGGATGAATATTTCATGCAACGTCTGTGTTTTTACTCTGAGTGGCTTGATAGGAGACGTGCGATATTTCACCAGCCCTTGTGTTTGTCTGCTCCTGTAATCATCAGCCTCAATCACTGGTGCAATATTTTATGAATTAATAAAAATGATCATGGACCGTCCAGGGGGAGGCTGGCAAAAATGTGCTCAGTAGAATTTTAATGAGCACTGTGGGGAATTTCAACCTGAGCTTGCTTTCTTTTCTTTTTATATATATATATATATATATATATATATAAAAATAGCCTCCTCTCCTTTCTTTTCCTTCCTTTCTCTCCCTCTCTTTTTCTCCTTCCCTTTATTTCTTCCCTTTAGCAATCTCCTCGCGGTGAGCTGCTCTACATCACTGTCACGCAAATTAGGTATTTCCCATCAGCCTGTTGGCTGGCCCATCACAGTGCCATCGTGTGCCACTGCTGCAGCGCGGTGCACCTGCTCTCCTGCCCTAATTGAACAGATGATCTGCCAATTTGTCATGTTTATCTTTAGCCTCTTCCTGGCACCCAAATGGAGCGTGCGCAGCGCAGCCCCAGAACATTGTGCAGATGTAAGCCGTGTTTTTATGACTGATCTCGTACTCATTATTGAATAATTCATTGTTGCATTAATGTCTTCAGATACCATTCCTTTCCCTCTCTCTTTCCCTGAGCCCCCTTCTCTCCCTCTCCCCCGTTCTGCCCGCTTGGGAAAACTTTATTATGCCTTGCTCTGACGACAGAGTATACAGATAAAAGATAATTGCTTGGCTTGACTCCTCTATTGATATGAAAATAAGATTTAAATTATTCACTTCAGTTTAAAGGTTAGTTGAAGGTTATTATAGGGGATAAAAAAAAAATCACTCTTCATAACATTTCTGGTTGAGATGAGACAGGTTTGAAAGGCCTAATTTGCACTGCAGGCAGAAGCAGCTTGTTGTGAATAAACTGAGAGCCCCTCAAGAGATTTTAATCTAGGAGAAGTCAATTATTTATAAGCAAATTATAGCCTTTTTTTTATATATATATAGGAAACACAGTTTGTTGTAAATAAGGGCAAGATGGATCCTATATCACTTAATATGCCTCCTGTTTTTATCACGGAGGAATCTTTGCACAGCCTCTTTCTGCATCTGCAATAGTGCTCTGTTTCGGGGGAAAAAATCAGGCTGATCCTTGACCCCACCAAAGTCCTGTGTTTCTTGCTCTTTCCTTCCAGTCTCTGTGCTCTTAGGGTCTCCATCTCCAGCTTCCTTTTGCCTGTTGTAAATGGATTTAAAGGATGGTAAACTTTTGCTGTTGAGTGATAGGCCTTAGGAGCCAGGCACTTTCTTTAGCAGCGTGATCAACTCAGCTTTCACTTTCACTTAATGCACTTTTATATAGGAGAACTATTTTAGCGCCTGGTGCTGTTGAGAGTGCAAATCTCCTGTTCAGAGTTAATAATTAATGTCATGCCTGTTTCTGGAAATCGGGCTGTATTTCAGGAGTGGTCTCAGCCTAACCGCAGCCTTATGTATTAATCATCAACAGTCAACGTTATGCAAATAAATAGCTGGGAAAAATGAGATCATTACCCACTGTGGAACTGGAACCCAAACTCTTTGCATGTATAATATCTGTCTGGATAAATCATGGTGTGTTTATATGTAAAAATGAGCCTTCAGATACAGAGGCGTTAAAGGAACATCTGAAACCAATGCATTTCCCGAGCATCCTTGCCGATCTGAGCATGTCGGTTCAGGAATCGGGTTTGAAAGCGAGCTGTGTCCCCTTTCATCCCGTATAACAGAACTCATGCGAGCCAGCCGCGCGCATGCCGAACGTCGCTGCCCAAGCGTCCGTCCTCCGCGCTCAAGGAAGCGAGCTGCGAGGTCCGCACTCAGCCATCGATTAGGTGCAACGCCCATCCGCTCCCACTGCTGGAAGAACGACTGGGCTGTTCGAGCTTTTTTACTGTTAAAGTTGTCGGGTACTTTCCACGATAGGACTCGATTTGTGGCTAATTGCCCTTTCCCCAGTGCTGAACTGCTCAGGCTGACGCTGGCCCTCCCAAGGTTCGGTCTCAAGCTAATGCTCCGTCCTGGGGCAGTTGGTTGTCTGTACCGAGTCTTTTGTCTCCTTAGCCTGGTCTTGTAGGTGCTATTGATGGCAATTAACTGGTATTGAGCTGGTCCCTGAGTGAACCATGACTGGTTGGTTGGTAACTGGGAGCACAGCAGCTTGGCAGCCAGGCCTGCAGCAGTGTCTCCCCTCCCCGCCCCAAGCCAGCCCCACAAGCACCCATGGCACCAGTTTTGCTTGTCCGCAGTTGAGGGGCAGTTCCCCCCAAACCCTGCACCGATCTCCTTGAAACTTGGCAGGCTTTGTGGCCTCAGCAAGAGCTACCAGCCCTGCAGTTTTCACCCCACTATGTTGTGACATGAGTTTTGCTTTCAAGAATTTGGGGTGCAGTTCCCCCCAAACCCCTGCACTGATCTTCTTGAAACTTGGCAGGCTTCATGCTCTCTTGCAGAGTCTACCACCCCTGAACATTTCATCCGAATGGGACAAAAAGTAACAAAGTTATAGATATTTTATTATTCCCCATTATACCCTATGGCCAGATCTCTGAGGCAGCTCTGAAGCGCTTCGGGAAGCCGAACGAGGCAGCGCTTCGACCTGGACGTGTTGCTTCGGCCCCCGAAGCGTCTGAAGCTCTGTCCGAAGCCGTGCACAGCCCTACCACCCACCCCGTACTCGTTTCTGCTCCATCTCACTGTCCTTGGATGTTAGAACTGGAGCTCCCGAATATTTTTAGCAAGCTTTGGGTACAAGAAAGGTGGGAAAGAGAGGCTGCTTTATTACTCCCAGGCATATCTGTGATGCTTTCCCCCAGGACCTGTAGGTCAGGGTGCTCTTTGCAGACATTACTGGCATCTCATCGTGCCTCCGAGGGAGGCTAGCGGAGTAGGCCCCTGTATGCGGGGATACAACTGAGGCTCTTCCAGGATCCCGCAGCATTTCAGGGATGCTAGGACTGGGGGGTTCGCATTGCTGGGATCCTGCTCTATCCGTTTGCCCAAGGGGAGGGGAGGGTGGTGTGGATTGGGGGCTACGACGCTGTAGCCGGAAGTTTTTTCCTTTCCTGCAGCAAGTGGAAGCTTGCTGCCATTTAGAAACTCCTGCCTCGATTCACGCCCCAAGTGAGCAAGACCCCACTCCCAGGGACGAATCTGTATCCGATGTGGGTCAGCTCGTAGCCGTGGAGGCTGCAGCAGTCTCAGAAGCGTCCGGCCGGTTGTGCGGCGGTGCGGCCCGTTTCCCTTCGTTCAACGGCTGGCGAGGCTGTCAGCGCCGCTAATCCGCCGCGCCCCTCTCCGCCGCGATGGGGAGGCCGGGGAGCTGTCAGCCGACGTTATTTATGCGCGTGCATTTTGTTTGAAATGGGATGGAAGCAAAGCCCCCGTGTGCCTCCCATCGCCTTTGTAGCAGAAGAAAGGAGAGCGCAGCGAATATGTTTGCAGTCATGTCTGGGCCTTGATTTGCGGCTTTGCGCGGCGCTGATTCGGGGGGTCTGGCGCGTCCCTGCCTCTGTAGGGAAGCGGGAGCAGAGCTGCTTTCGTATGCACAGAGACGCCGTGTTGGAGTTAAACCTTTTACCTTTTATTTAAAATTCGCAGAGGCTTGACAGGTAATCTCGGGGGTGAGATCATGATGGCAGCTCGCGCTAACCTGTAGCGAGCGCTGCTTTGTAATTCCCTTGGTGAAAGTAATAGGCTTTTCTTCTGCCTCCCTTTTTCTTTTCGCAATTAGTGCTACAGACCCCTGGGTGGTAACCTTTGCATCTCACCTCCCTCGTCTCGCCGCGGCGGTGAGATTTGGTTTCCAGGACCTGCAGAGGAGGAAGGAAGATGGAGATTTGCAAAAACAATTAGGGGTTGCGTGTGTCTCTGGCAGGGAGGGAGAGCTGAGTGCTGCCGTTTTAAAGCAGATGATAAAGCCCCGGTGGCAGCACCGTCCTTCTCGTGACAGCAACGGAGGGCGAGCAGGGAGCCCCACGTGGGGTGAGCTGCGGGCTCCTCTCCTCCCTCTGGACGAGCAAAGTGGGCGTCCGGCCTCTGTTTTGGGGCTGCATCCTCATTTATGCAACAGCCTCCCCCGCAGCGTGCGAGCTGACGGCCTTTCCCCAGAGCTGGGGTGACACGCGCTGCAAAGCTCGGCTCTGCCAGCGGCATGGGGGTTTTGAGCTGAATCTGGGGCTGGGTCGAGTGCGTGCCTCCCCGTGCTGTGTGCCAAGAGCGGTGCCCAGCGGGGTTTGAATCCTTTGCTCCTATTGCACCCTTCCCTGGGGTCTTCAGAGCTCCTTCCCAGTGTGAGCTGGGAGTCTCCACTGCTCTGCTGGGCCCTCTCTGCTGGAAATGGGAGGTTGCATTGGCTCACCCAGGGTCCACGGGGAGCAGGGGGGACGACTCAGGTTGCCTGACTCTGCCGAGCCCACGCTATAGCTAGTAGCTGATGCTTCCCTTGCTAACAGCGCTGCGCTTGGCTCTGTCTGGGGAGGGCTGTCGGCTGTCAGCACGGCACGAGAGAGGGGCTAGGCCAAGGTTGAACGTCCCGTGTGGCTGATGGAGAGGCGAGGGGGTAAAACCGGGTGCTTTCTCTTGCAGACATGCCTCTGACTTTGCTTGCTCTGGCCTGATGGGGTGTAGGCAAGGCCCCCGGGGATGCAGGTGCCTCTCGTGGAATTGCAGGCGAATGGAGAACAGTCCTTGGTGCTTGCCCTGGTTTTATTTTTCCTGCCCGTGTGTTCGCTCCAGCCCTGGGGCTGGAGAAGTTGCTGCCAGTTGGCGTGGATGAGCCTTGTCTTGGGAGCTGGGTTGGGTTGCAGGGGAGAAGGGAAAGTGCTTGGTCCTGGAGCCCAAATGCTCCGGCCTCTGCTCAGCAAAAGTCCCAGCTGCCTTAGTGGGTGGTTTGAGCGGAGCAGGACCTGGGCCCTTGGGCCCTGCCAGTGGGCAGCTGGGCGCTGGGCTGGGTGGGAGCGGGGGTCGCGGGGCTGCGCGGTGTTTGCTACTCGCGCGGATGCAGCAGAGCGTGGATGAGGATTGCGGGTCGGCGGCCCGTTGTTCGCCGATCCTCGAATGAAACTCCAGGCAGGGCACAGGGGCGCTTGACACTCCCCTTGCTCACACCTTCCCCCGGCTCACGCCCGGCACAGCTCGAGCGCAGCCCACGGCCGATCCCCACGGTGCTAAGCAGAAGCGGCAGATACTCATTTCACCTGCAGATATTACCCTGGCTAATAGCTCTCGCTGGATGAGTGCGGCTCATGTGATGCGAGGACGTGCCGGAATTTAAATTCTCATCATTAGCTTCTCCCCGCCGGTAGCAGGAATGACCCATTAACCATGGGTAATTGCTTAGCCTATTACCTGTGACAACTCTGAGAGTAACCTGACCTGGCTTGATAGGTGGAGAGAGCTCTTTTATCGCGCTGGGTAACCTCTGGCATCGGGAATTGGGTTTCTGATAAGTGCCCGTGAAATGAAATAGTCGTCAGGGGAAGAGCGGCCTGGGAGGGTGCGGGTCAGGCAGCCCCGCAGTCAGACGGGCGATCACCTCTGTTGCCAGTCCGGCTCTGAGAAGAGGAAGCTTTCAGGCTTGATTCCCACCCCCCGTCCTTGGAAAGACTTGAATAGCAAATGCTGCCCTGCTTTTTAGCAAGTAGCTGGGAGGCTGGGTATTCAACCGCCCAACCTACTCGCACGTTAGCCAGGCCCCTGTGCTCAGAGGTATCAAAATTCCTCTTAAATCATTCAGCGGTTCTCTAATGTATTCACAATGTGGACTACAGAACAAGATCTGAAACACTCCTTTTCCAGTAAGACTATTAGCTGGTGACACTTTGACATCAGCAAGAAGTATATGAGATTAAAAAGTAAAAACTGCACAGAAATCTTAGTGCCTTCACATACTGTTAGAATAAAAAAACTGCTGTTAGGAGCATTAAAATAGCACGCCTGTCAGGAGCGTGCCACATTCAGGAGACGTTCCCGCTGGTTTCTATGGCCTGAGTGCAAGAGATTTCCCCTTAGATAAATTAAGGATCATTTAGAAAATGTAGAAAATCAAACTGGAGTGCAAGACGATTAATCTTTTGGAAGGGCCGGCTGCGGGCAGCCAAGGGCCTGTGCATTGAGCGATCCAGGTGACCGTCTCTGCTCATCTGGCCCCTTGCAATAAGGGAGAGGGCGTTTCTGTGAGCTGTGCTCGGTGCAGGCGCTGGATTTACAGTCCGCGGGAAGCCGGCGAGTCTGGCACAGCATAGGTTTCCTTCTGGGTGATTGCACCCAAGCGGCTGGGTTTTGCTAGGACTGGAGCTATTCCTCTGCACGTCCGTAGCACGTTCAGAATAAACCCCTGCCACGGCCTGCTCCGGGCTTCCCCGCACCTCTTAGTACCTCCCGGCAAATCTCCCACTGCCCAGCTGGAAAAGAGCTAGGAGGACGCTCCCGGCAGGACCCGCGCCATGTATGCCCAACGGCGGACTTCCCCCAGCACGCCGAAGACTTGCGGAGAGGGAAGATACATCTGTGACGGAGGCTTGCAAGTGCACTCTGTGCCCCGGGATACGCATCTTGCCCTGTCTCCTAGAGCTATTTAAAACCAACTCTTCACTTGAGGATCAAAAGGCTCCTCTGGGGATTTTGCAGAGATGGACCCCTCCTATCGTGCTTTCCGGCTGCCCTCCAAAAGTACATGGGGCGAAGAGAGGAGGGACCTGGTAGCCGGGGGAGCAGGAGGCTGGGACCTCCTCCCAGCATGACCGTGGGCAAGAGGGCTGTCGAGGAGATGCTCTCATCGGGGCGTGACATTTGAAATCCCCGGGAGGCAGCTGGCGGATGAAAGGGCTGGCATCCCTCTGTGCGATTAATCATTTATTAGCTAATCAAGAGCGCGCTCCGGAGAGGAGGCGGGAGAAGCTGTTTCAGAGGGGCTGGGCGAGCTCGTGGAGTTTGGCATCTCTCTTGCTGCTCCAGTGATGAAAGCTGAGGTTGGCCCCGGGTGGGAATAGCTGCCCTATGGAAACCCAGCCGCCCACCCTTGCTGGTTCGGGGCACGTCCAGCAACCAGCTGGCCTGTTCAGAGGGAAGGTGCTGTGGCGCAGCCAGCGCTGCTCAGGCTGGTGTGAATCTGGATTGACTCTGGCTCCATTGGGCCCGGCATTGCAGCCGGCGATGCAGGAGTTTGCAATGTGGGTAAAGAGGGATCTGTCTGCGGGGCCTGTCCCAGGAAAGCTGGCAGCAGGCTGATGCGGCTGAGCCTGGGGTGGACTGGCACACGTGTTTGCGCAGGTGAATGGGAACGGATCCTAACCGGTAGCAGGGAAGATGCCAGCGGGGCAAGCCCATCCAAGTTGGACCTAAGAGCTTCAGGCAGCGGGTCTGTGAGCGTGCACGTGTGCTCACCCAGTCCTGGACGTTGCCCTCCAGCCTCCGAGGCGCAAGGAGAGCCCACGAGACGGTTGCAAGTGGGTGGCTTATGTTGGTACCGCACTCTCGTCCCCTCCAGGAAAACTACCATATTGACTCATGTGTCACGTGCCCCCAAATAAGATGCGCGCCCCACTTGGCGAAAACAAGAGCCTTAACTGTGCTCGCCGTGGCTGAACGCTCCCTCATCAGAGTCGCTCACCTTCTGGCTTCGGTTTAGCCCACTCCCAGCCTCTGCCAAATGAGGTGAATGATGGCGAGCGATGAAGGTGCTGGACAGTAGATGCTATGGAGCCCTGCACAGCCCCGGGCAGCGATGCCAGCATCCCCAGGCCTCCATCCCAGTGCAGAATTCAGCTTCCTCGCGTAAAACACACACCCTGACTTTGGAGAGCTAACGTCGGGCAGGAAGCGCGTGTGGTACGTGAGCAAATGTGGCGTGTCTGAAGGAGAAACTGGCCTGCGGGCGAGAGAAGAGGAACGGCCCGGTGCTCCTCTGCCCTGCAAGGCCACATCTAGGGCCCGGACCAGGCCGTGAAAGCAGGTTCCAGTTTAAGATGCTTTGCTGCTCTGTCAGCATCACTGGCAGAGCCTGCTGGGGGCTAGCAGAGACGGAGGGAACTGGGTCAGCCCTGCGCGGAGATAGTTGCACTCCCCCGGGAGCTGCGGCTCATCAGAGATGATCCCAGCTGGCCAAGAGGAGCAGCCTGAGCTAGTTTCATAGATTTCATAGACATCAGGGCTGGAAGGGACCTCGGGAGATCATCGAGTCCAGCCCCCCGCCCCAGGGGCAGGAAGTCAGCTGGGGTCATAGGATCCCAGCAAGATAAGCATCCAATTTACTCTTGAAGGTGTTCAGTGTAGGTGCTTGAACCACCTCCACTGGCAGGCTGCTCCAGACCTTGGGGGCTCGGACAGTAAAGAAATTCTTCCTTATGTCCAGCCTGAAACGGTCTTGCAGGAGTTTGTGACCGTTCGACCTCGTCATCCCTTGGGGCGCTCTGGTGAACAATTGTCCCCCCAGATCCTGGTGAACACCCCAATAAACTTCTAGGTGGCCATCAGATCACCCCTGAGCCTACGCTTTTCCAGGCTAAAGAGCCCCATGGCTCTCAGCCTGTCATCGTAAGATCTGTTTTCCTGACCGCTGATCATGCGTGTGGCTCTCCTCTGGACTCTCTCAAGCTTCTCCGCATCCTTTTTGAATTGTGGAGCCCAAAACTGGACGCAGGACTCCAGCTGCGGCCTCACCAAGGCCGAGTACAAGGGGAGAATGACGTCCCGGGATTTGCTCGAGAAGCATCTATGGATGCACGCCAGCATTTTGGTCGCTTTACTAGCCGCAGCATCGCATCGCAGGCTCATGTTCATCTTGTGGTCAGTGATGACCCCCGAGTCTCTTTCTTCTGTAGTGCTAGCCAGCGTAGCACTGCCGAGCCTATAAGGGTGCTGCAGGTTTTTCCTCCCAAGGTGGAGAACCTGGCATTTTTCGGTGTTAAACACCATCAGGTTCTCGTCTGCCCATTTGCTGAGCTTGTCCAGGTCAGCCTGGATCACCCGCCTGTCTTCTGGCGTGGATGCTTTGCCCCAAAGTTTGGTGTCATCGGCGAACTTGGCCAGTCCACTCCTGACTCCAATGTCCACATCGTTAATGAAGATGTTGAACAGGATGGGTCCCAGGACAGAGCCTTGAGGGACCCCACTGGTCACAGGGCACCACGATGAGTGACTGCCATCAATAAGTGGGCTGCCGGGAGTGGGACGCTCTGGAGGGACCCAGCTCAGCAAGCTGCTTTCCTGCAAACAGGCCGTGAGGGTGGCCAGGCTGGCAAGCGAGTAAGCGGGCAGGCAGATCGTTGCCTCCCCGCCGCCATGCGGCATGCATGTCCCTTGGGTCTCCGCTGTGGCGGCTTCCAGTGACGAGGAAAACACTCGGCATCGGGCAGGGTCCTGTCGCCTGCACCCAGTCCTGAGGATGGGCTCCTTTCTGGGCTCAAGGGGTGCAAGCAGCTTCTCCCCTGGGGCATGTCTGCTGGAGAGGAGCCGGCAGGTGGCTGTGATGCTCCTACTCTGCAACAAGGGAGGGTGGCTTCATGCTCCTTACCGGCGTCTTGGAGCCAGCCCCTCTCTTAGGGGATGAACAGACATTGCTGAGTGAAGTGGCTCAGCTGTGCACAGGGGATCTGCTTCATTGAGTGAAACACCCTCCCGTTGGTCATGCTCCCCTCTTTCCCTGCTTACAGAGATGCACCCCGGAGATCCCCCAGGCAATCCTTGGGGTGCACAGATTTGGGGCCCCTGAGCCCTGGAAGCCCCTGCTCAGGGTGGCTGGAGACTACAGGCAGCTCCGACCTGCCCACGCTCTCCCACCATAAAGCAAATAGATGTCAGCTGTGAAAAACCAGAGCAAATCATTACTACTTTCAGTCGGAGCCACCAATGAAGGCATCTGAGGCCCGACACAGGGCATGGAGGTCTATTCGTGCAGCCGCACAAAGGCGATGTCTGTTGCCAGACGGCGCGTGGGTGGCGGGTGGCTGGCCCCATCCTGTGAAGGGTCCTCATCCTTCACGCATCTCCCACAACAGGCAGGGCTTCTCTGCACCATTGGGACTCGTGAGCATTTGCGGTCAGGGTGGGGTCCGCGCTGGGGGAGCAGCAATTGAGATGGAAATGCCAGGTTAGAGGGGCAGATGGCCTCCAAGAATCCTCCTGGCACTTCCAGGGCTGGTTTCCCAGTTGCATCAGCTGGGTTTCTTTTGCTGTCACCTCCTCCTGCGCTACGTGGTGCTCTCCTTGAAGCCCCAGCTCTTGGAGTCATGGTAAAAACAACAGCAGAAAACCCGCAGTCATTTTGCAGCCTTTCTGGCTTGAAGGCATGGCACCTCTAAACCCAGAGGCAAATGCCAAGACCCTGCAATATAAGGTGTTACGAAATCTCACGCTATTCTGGGGGCCCGACATGGTTTTGAAGGCTTGGGGGCAGCCATCAGTTGTGCTGCTCCAATGGACGGCGGTGGTGTTCTGCTAGAAATACGCTGGCCTCACAGCAGTCTCTGTCCGAAATGCAGTAATGCCCAGCTCTGCCTTGCACGTATGGCTTTAAACCAAACTCGGTCTCCACAGCAAACTCAGGTTGCGGTTTGCCGGTCCAGGTCAATCCTATTCACATTGTTTTGCAGACTCTGTGCCGTGCTCGTGGAACAAGCCAGGTATACTGGTGAGAGCGTGACATTGCCTTCACATGGCAAAGGCAAGCAAGGTGTGTTGGGGAAGCTGCTTTCGCCCTGGTACGTTTCTCTGCCTCTGGCGTGAAGTGTTTCTTCAATGCTCTCAACGGGGCCTTTTCCTACCCTGGCTCCCGGTCTCTGAATGCTGCTTTGGACCAAAGAATCCCAAGTAAAAAGGGCTCCTTTTTTCTTTTTGCAAGTCCTCTTCAAGGTGGATTTCTACTCCTCCGCTTCAAGGCTTTTATCCTGACAAAGCTCCGCGTCTGTGCATCGCTGCTTTGCAAGGAGCAGAATCCCCGGCTGTTCCCAAAGGGGCGATGCTACAAAGCTCTCTGCTTCTCTTCCCAGGGAGCTTTAGCCTGCAGCTTCCGAAGAGAAACCGAGCGTTCCTGCAGAGACAAGGCGGCGTTTTCAGAAGGGAGCTTCTAAAACAGAAGTACTAGGAGTTGCCGTAAGTGTTAAGAGTAATGGGAGTGGAGGCCTCCTGCTCAGATGTCGTCCCACCAAAATGGAGCAAGAGCGACTTTGTGCAGAGACTCTTGAAAGAGCCCCCTACCCCCCGTTTTTTTCCCCCTGCCTAAATGAAATGGAGAAATATTCTATGCTGTTTTTGCAGTGAATTTATTTCAAAGCAGATGGAAACTGCATTTCTCTTCCCGCCCCACTGTTGCAACAGTGGAATGAGATCAAGTGACCTGAAATATCCCACTGCGGTACAGGTTACTTGTGAAAGCAGCCTGGCCCCATGAATAAGGTGGGGCTTCTGCTCGGTTGCTGCCTCGGTCTTTCAGTGTAAGGCCGGTGAGTCCCAGAATCAGGGCGAGCACGGTTGAAATCAGCCCTATTTGCTCTTACGTGTGCACGTGTGCCTATGCAGGTGTGTGGTTCTGTACCACTGAAGTCCCCAAGGGTTTTACCATTGGGTTCAGCAGAAGCAAGGCCGCTGGAGGGACTGGGGTGAGGAGAAGGGGTGTGTGTGTGTGTGCATGCATATGTGCTTGTGCATACGTGTGTGTGCATGCATGTGTGCATGCGCATGTATGGTTCTGTACTATTGAAGTCCCCAAGAGTTTTGCCATTGGGTTCAGCAGAAGCAAGGCCGCTGACGGGATTGGGGTGAGGAGAAGGGGGGTGTGTGCGTGCGCATGCATATGTGCTTGTGCATACGTGTGTGTGTATGCATGTGTGCATGTGCATGTATGGTTCTGTACTATTGAAGTCCCCAAGAGTTTTGCCATTGGGTTCAGCAGAAGCAAGGCCGCTGGAGGGACTGGGGTGAGGAGAAGGGGGGGGGGTGTGCATGCATATGTGCTTGTGCATACGTGTGTATGCATGCATGTGTGCATGCGCATGTATAGTTCTGTGCCATTGAAGTCCCCAAGGGTTTTACCATTGGGTTCAGCAGAAGCAAGGCCGCTGGAGGGACTGGGGTGACGAGAAGGGGTGTGTGTATGTGTGCATGCGTATGTGCTTGTGCATACGTATGTGTGCATGCGCATGTATGGTTCTGTACCATTGAAGTCCCCAAGAGTTTTGCCATTGGGTTCAGCAGAAGCAAGGCCGCTGGAGGGACTGGGGTGAGGAGAAGGGGTGTGTGTGTGTGTGCATGCATATGTGCTTGTGCATACGTGTGTGTGTATGCATGTGTGCATGCGCATGTATGGTTCTGTACTATTGAAGTCCCCAAGAGTTTTGCCATTGGGTTCAGCAGAAGCAAGGCCGCTGGAGGGACTGGGGTGAGGAGAAGGGGGGGGGGTGTGCATGCATATGTGCTTGTGCATACGTGTGTATGCATGCATGTGTGCATGCGCATGTATAGTTCTGTACCATTGAAGTCCCCAAGGGTTTTACCATTGGGTTCAGCAGAAGCAAGGCCGCTGGAGGGACTGGGGTGAGGAGAAGGGGTGTGTGTATGTGTGCATGCGTATGTGCTTGTGCATACGTATGTGTGCATGCGCATGTATGGTTCTGTACCATTGAAGTCCCCAAGAGTTTTGCCATTGGGTTCAGCAGAAGCAAGGCCGCTGGAGGGACTGGGGTGAGGAGAAGGGGGGTGTGTGTGTGTGCATGCATATGTGCTTGTGCATACGTGTGTGTGTATGCATGTGTGCATGCGCATGTATGGTTCTGTACTATTGAAGTCCCCAAGAGTTTTGCCATTGGGTTCAGCAGAAGCAAGGCCGCTGACGGGATTGGGGTGAGGAGAAGGGGTGTGTGTGTGTGTGTGCATGCATATGTGCTTGTGCATACGTGTGTGTGTATGCATGTGTGCATGCGCATGTATGGTTTTGTACTATTGAAGTCCCCAAGAGTTTTGCCATTGGGTTCAGCAGAAGCAAGGCCGCTGACGGGATTGGGGTGAGGAGAAGGGGTGTGTGTGTGTGTGTGCATGCATATGTGCTTGTGCATACGTGTGTGTGTATGCATGTGTGCATGCGCATGTATGGTTCTGTACTATTGAAGTCCCCAAGAGTTTTGCCATTGGGTTCAGCAGAAGCAAGGCCGCTGGAGGGACTGGGGTGAGGAGAAGGGGGGGGGTGTGCATGCATATGTGCTTGTGCATACGTGTGTATGCATGCATGTGTGCATGCGCATGTATAGTTCTGTACCATTGAAGTCCCCAAGGGTTTTACCATTGGGTTCAGCAGAAGCAAGGCTGCTGGAGGGACTGGGGTGAGGAGAAGGGGTGTGTGTATGTGTGCATGCGTATGTGCTTGTGCATACGTATGTGTGCATGCGCATGTGTGGTTCTGTACCATTGAAGTCCCCAAGAGTTTTGCCATTGGGTTCAGCAGAAGCAAGGCCGCTGGAGGGACTGGGGTGAGGAGAAGGGGGGGGAGGGGTGTGCATGCATATGTGCTTGTGCATACGTGTGTGTGCATGCATATGTGCATGCGCATGTATGGTTCTGTACTATTGAAGTCCCCAAGAGTTTTGCCATTGGGTTCAGCAGAAGCAAGGCCGCTGACGGGATTGGGGTGAGGAGAAGGGGTGTGTGTGTGTGTGTGCATGCATATGTGCTTGTGCATACGTGTGTGTGTATGCATGTGTGCATGCGCATGTATGGTTCTGTACTATTGAAGTCCCCAAGAGTTTTGCCATTGGGTTCAGCAGAAGCAAGGCCGCTGGAGGGACTGGGGTGAGGAGAAGGGGTGTGTGTATGTGTGCATGCGTATGTGCTTGTGCATACGTATGTGTGCATGCGCATGTGTGGTTCTGTACCATTGAAGTCCCCAAGAGTTTTGCCATTGGGTTCAGCAGAAGCAAGGCCGCTGGAGGGACTGGGGTGAGGAGAAGGGGTGTGTGTGTGTGTGCATGCATATGTGCTTGTGCATACGTGTATGTGCATGCATGTGTGCATGCGCATGTATGGTTCTGTACTATTGAAGTCCCCAAGAGTTTTGCCATTGGGTTCAGCAGAAGCAAGGCCGCTGGAGGGACTGGGGTGAGGAGAAGGGGGTGTGTGTGTGTGTGTGTGCATGCATATGTGCTTGTGCATACGTGTGTGTGCATGCATGTGTGCATGCGCATGTATGGTTCTGTACTATTGAAGTCCCCAAGAGTTTTGCCATTGGGTTCAGCAGAAGCAAGGCCGCTGACGGGATTGGGGTGAGGGGAAGGGGGGGTGTGCGTGTACCCCCTTGGGAAACCCTGCTCTGAGCTCTTCCCCGTGCCACCTCCGCTCCAGGCAATTCTTGCACTTGAGCTGGGCCCGCTTAGGTGTGTTTTCCATAGCTGCTGTTGCTCTGTATTATTTATAGCCGAGCAAGCGCCTGAGATGCTCTGACGCTGACATCCAGCCGACTTCTCTACCCAGCAGTATTCTTGTCTGAAACAATATAGTTTGACTGTTGCTATCGATCTGAGTGGATTGTGCGATGGTAAGGGTTCCTCTGAGCCACCCGGTATATTAAGCAATCATTTCTATAGCAGATGACATAACTCCCCCGACATCAGTTTGTTCTAATGGGTCTGGTATTACTCATGTGCTAATTGATTGGGCACGGAGAGAAGAAAAGCTAAATTCACCGGCGAGGTGATTTTTACGGCCAAGCTCATAGCAGAGGTAATTTGCTGAAATCGTTCAGTCCCTCTCCGGTTATGTAACATAATCCGTGCTCTTGCGCTTTATCTCCATCGCGGCGTTTCCATCCGCAAACCTTGCTCTGCTTGTGGAGTTCAAGGCGAAACCCCCGAGTGGCAGAATATTTCTTTCTTCCCCGCGTCGTGGCGAAGGATACATGAGCGGTAGGAGCGCTGGCCTCTCCTTTGGGAGCCTTCACAATTAGGGCCCTTGTGCTGAACTTTCTAGCCCCAGGGTAGCTTTCAACCTTTCTCCGGTTCTCCTGTTCAAGCACTCTGTCTGGGGGCAAAATGTTTATTTCTGTCTCAGTCGCCTAATGCTACAAAGCCTTTTTTCCCACCACCTCCTCCCCTGAAATTACATATAAAAGGAACAGGTGTCCCAGCAGAGGTAGGGATTTCACCTGCCTCTGCTCTGACAACAAGCAAGGGGGCTTGGGAAGGAAAGGGCTTCCCCGTAAAGTCCCATGAATATGCACACAAATTGCAGAGCGATGCACTTCGTGGCTCAGCGGAGCTTTTCCATGTTATTCCTCTTCATCTTATTTCCGGTTCGCAGAGTGGATGAGCAGCGCAGATGCACCAAAGCGTAGGGCTGGAGGGGACCTTGTGAGATCATCAGGTCCAGCCCCCAGCTCTGGGCAGGAAAGACCGCCGGGGTCAAATAACCCCAGCAACTGAATTTTCTTCTTGGGAAAGCAGGTTTTCTTCTACTCCGTCCCAGTGAGTGAAAAGTTTATGGGCTGGCCGTGGCATTGCCGGCACTCGGTCTCTCTCGTGTCATCCGGCTGACGTGCTGCCTATCCCCTGCCAGCCAGGCTGGGAACGTGAGCTTTATTGCTCATGGAAAGTGATGGAGTTGAACACTGTAGGCCAGGGGTTTTCAACCGGTGGTCCGTGGACCCCCGGGCTATGTCTGAGGGGTCTGCAAAAGATGGCCATGATCAATCGGATGTATATGAATCCCCACGCTTACCATTCAAAGGGGTCCACACCTCCCTTTGAAATTTCCAAGGGGGTCTGCATCGCCATTCAAAGTTTTTTAGGGGTCTGCAAATGCAAAAAGGTTGAAACCCACTGCTCTAGGGATAGCTTTCTTTTCCATTCTGCTGGCTCCGGCCTGGGCAGGAGCTGTGTGAATGTCCCCTCCCAGCTTGGCAACGGGACTTGGGGCAGCCAAAGAGACCTCCTAGAGTTGAGAGAGTAGACGGCAGGTTGGTTTGGTCCAGTTTTATGGGTGCAGTTCACCCCTCAGCTCAGAGGCTACCTGGTAACGAAGTACAGTCACTATTTGTCTGTGAAACTGCCCTCCCATGTCCCTGATGCCCTGATCTACGTGGATGAGCTGCACTGGACAGCAAGATCCTTGGGCACGGGTTCAGGAGGCGCTTTAGCTGATGTCTGTCTCTCCAGCAAGGAGCTAGGAGCACCCAACCCTGGCAGCCTGCTTTGCAAAATGAGGTTAAAAATATGAGTTTTCTTTTAAAAATTGTAACTAAGCAAAAAATCAAACTTAATGGTAGGGAAAGGGGTTTCATACCATCCTCTAGTAGTCCAACATGCTGACAGTTTTGTGGCTGATCTTATTGAAACCATACAGGCCTTTCCTGCAGCAAACTCCACAAATTAGTGATTTTTCTTCCTGGATTAGAGCAACCTGCTTTGATTCCTGCCTGTAGTAGCAGTGGCTTTTCTATTCAGGCAGTCAGTTAAATTTAATGGCTCATTGTTCTTTACTCCACAGGCATGAATACTCTCTCCTTTTTAATGATCTTGAGGTTCCACTAATCAACTAACCTTTCTTCTGGCAATTTTACCCTTTTAGCTGCTCCTGGTCTCCTCCTATTTCACAGCATCACAGATACGCCCATGGAGACCAGTCTTTACAGCATCTAGGGTTTCAGCTTTTGGTTAAGCAGGGAAGGGAGGGTGAACAAGCTGAAAATTAGGCTCTGTCCCTGATTTATGCAGCCAGAACTCTGGAAAAGTCTTTTCTTCTTCAATCTGCCTTTTCAAAAACAAGGGGTGCATCTTATTTTGGGGAGTGTGGTATGTGAGAAAAGATGGTAATTCCAGTTTGGTAGTGAATATTCAGCTGAAACCATTTGAATAAATGGGAAAGCAACAGCAAACTCATTGTGTCTGTCACCTTTCTATGAGAAGGTACACCTGTTAATTATTACATAACACATCTAGATATGTAATAATGGAGGACCTAGGAGTGCTGGTCATGAATTGAGCCCCTTTGTGCATGGTGCTGTACAAACCCAGACCAAAAATGGAGTTCCTGCCCCAAAGAGCCTCCAATCAAAGTATAAAACAAAAGGTTGGAGGTGGCTGTAGACGGACCAGTGCCAGAGCCAGTGAGACACTATTCATCAGTGGCACGGACAGCAGCAGTCTCAATATGCCAGCAGCCTAGCCATCGTCAAGATTTGGTCGGTGCCATTGGCACAGGAGCATTTTGAGAAAGAAGATAATAGGCACACTTTGCAGAGGTACGTGCTACGTGGAAAGACAAATATTTATTTATTAGGACTACACATTTGGAAAGGGTCCTGCAGCTGTTTAGATGAATAGGCCTCAAAGCTCATTGGCAAACGTAAATTCAAATACAGGCTGCGTGTAGGCATCTTTTTGGCCAACAATGAATTTCAGTATCCTGGCATGAAACATGTGAACTGTTCAATAGAGCACAATAACGCTCCACAGCAGCTCAGGGCAGGAAGGGACCCAACTGACAGCACAGGGGTAGATTATGAGGCTGAACGTATGCACCATGCATTATGGGGGGAATAGCGATAACTTACTATAGGGCGCATCTACACAAGACGTTTACTGCGCATTAGCGTAATAACACGGTGTAGTACCATGGTGGTTAAAAACCGTGCCAACAGCCTACTGCACTGTGTTATTAGGCTAATGCACAGTACGTGTCACAGAATAACCAGCGCCGGTGCTACTGTGCGGTAACTCTAGTAACTGCGTCTTTAGTTAGTACTTTATTAAACAAGTACTGCACAGTAACTTTAATGTGCAGTATCTGAGGCACATTGAGGAATGTGTAGATGTGTCCACGGAGTACATCAGGAGAATCAAAGATAATATCCTGCCACACAAACACCTGCACCTTTCGAACAGGTCAAGCTTCCCAACTGAACAAAAAGGGAAGGTACAGCAGCCAGTGTCCTGAGATCCCAGGTACAAAGGAGGCCGTGAGATTTGGGGATGTATAATGGTGACAAGGGAAACTTCCCCAATGAATGTCTGATCCATTTTTAAGGGCAAAGACTCTAACATTGACCTAGCCTAAGCTTTGTACGCTTATCTGAGCTGGAAGGAGATTGGGTAGTGTTAGAGTGATGTTGTAGCTGAGACAGTCCAGGAATTATGCAAGAGGCAAGGGTTTCTTAGGGTGATCTCTTTTATTGCACCAGTTGGGGCATATGACTGGAGAAGAGAGGCTGAGGGAACTGGGCTGATGTAGTCTGCAGAAGAGACGACTGAGGGGGGGGGGTTGAATAGCAGCCTTCACCTCCCTGCAGGGGGGCTGCAAAGGGGACAGAACTGGACTGTTGTCAGTGGGGGCAGACAACAGGACAAGGAGCAATGGGCTCAAGCTGCAGCAAGGGAAGTTGAGGTTGGATTTTAGGAAAAACTTTCTTGCTAGGAGGGTGGTGAACTACTGGAACAGGCTCCCCAGAGAGGTGGTGGCATCTCCATCCTTGGAGGTTTTTAAGGCCTGGCTAGACAAAGCTTTGGCTGGGATGATGGAGTTGGGGCTGGTCCTGCTTGGAGCAAGGAGTTGGACTAGATACGACCTCCTTCCACCCTGAATTTTCTATGACCATGAACTGTATAGTTGAGGTAAAGTTAGACAAGTTTTCAAATGCAAGACGGTCTTCATCAGGAGGAATGAAATCAGACAGTTTCTGGCTTGCAAACGATTCCTTCATAAGCACTCCCAACTCCCATCGTCTGTACTCCATAGTCGGCCAAACCACGCATTTGGACTGGGTTTGCCAGCGCTGCCCGATACGACTCTATTTTTGACAGCAGATTTTCTCCCGGGCTGTGTGGAGCGTGTCACAACAGAGCCCTAACCCTACCCCTGCCCTGACACTGTTGACCGCTACCCGGGAGAGCCGTGGGCTGAGTGACTGGTATGCAGTTCCTGTGCAAGATCTCGCAGAGGATATCAGGGTTTCCTCCAGCCTTGCCAAGGCGAAGGCTGGTGTTCTGGCTGTCAGGAGGGAGCTGCCAACTCCTGTTACTGATGCTAAGACTTTAAATGTGCCACCCACCTCGTCTCCACTGTCGCTGCTGTTGGGCAGTCTCCAGCGACGGGACAAAAAATGCATCTGTCACCGCGCGCCAGCTTGAGGAAGTCAACCTCGGCCAACTCACAGGGGTCCGCGAGTGCACCTGGTTTATCATTTGGGAGGAAAATTTGGAGAGGAGACTTGATGCGATATGATGTGATGAGAGGGAATGGATTCTGCTACGTTCTCCATCAGAAGCCCAGGGGAGTGGGAAGGGGAGAAGGGCCGTGCAGGAGGTCTCAGCAAGGGCTCCTGGGTTTGCTGCATGGAAAAAGAGAGGTGCGTAGCGTGATGCAGGCCACCACGTACCTGGGTCACCGGTGAAATGCTGCGAGGACGATCCGTGGAGAGGATGGAGCAGTGCTGGTAATTGCCTGTTGTACCCGCGGAGGCAGCTGTTTGTGGGAGCACCTGTCTCCACAGCTTTGCCCCTTCAAAGAGGAGCCAGACGAGCTGCATCTGGAATGCGTTACGAGGCGGCACTTTGCCCCGATGGGGGAAAAACCCCGTCCGACTTCACACGTGCAGAGTCCACCCCTCGGCTGCGTCACTGCAAGCCCCTGCCTTTCCTTTACACGACACCTTCAAAGAGCACGCGGGGATTTTCCCAGCGCTCGGAGCAAGGGGGCTGCTTAGGGAAAGTCCATTGAATCGGAGGCAATGAGTTGGAAGGGACCTTAGGAGGTCACATTCAGCCCAACCCTCTGCTTCCTCACCCATTGCCTTGGGACCCCCCTTGGAGAGCGGATGCCTTCATGTTTCACACCCCCCCCCCTGCAAAAATCACGGCCCAGGTGACCTCGGGTGCAGCTCAGCAGACCCGGAGCACCTCGTTATTGCTCATGAGCATCGGAGAGCAGGCAGCAAGACTGAGGACAGACCGTCCTGGGCAGGGGACGGTCACCCCAGCCTGCTGGCGCTTTGTCTAATAAAGATGCTAAGCCCTCGTGCCCAGTGGACGTGACGCCCAGGCGCTAACCGCAGTCGATGAGCCGAAAGGCTTGGTGCTTGTCCTGGCGCATCCCCATCGCCAGCGCTGCCCTTCCAAGTAGCTTCGTCGCGGGCGCGCGCTGCAGGGACAGAGGAGCCACTCGCTTGACGCAGGCCCAGGGGGTTTCCCCGAGGCACCGCATCTTTCAGGGTGCAGGCGGCCCTGGTGGGAGGCCTGGTGCTGCCGGAGATGCTCTCGCTGGCCGGCGAGTGTAGCATCGAGGCACAGCCACACGGTGGTGGAAGATTCCCTTTCCACCGCCCGCGATCACAGCCGGTGCGCGCCATCCGGCTGGAGGGGAACATTTTGCTGACTAAACAGGTCATGTCTTTTGACTACCGACACTTTCCGGGTAGGAGGGGAGCCAAGTCATAATAACGCCAGCGCTAATGAAGATTTCTGCCACCAACTTCTGTACTCTCTAGTGCTTAAAGAGACGGATGCTTAATTAGCTTGCAATTAAGAACTTCTGGTGTAATCAGCACCGTGTGAACAAGCAGTGCTCTCTGCCTGTACTCGCCCAAAGGGTGTGATTTCCCCTCCCCACCCCCCCAGGCTGGATGTGTTTGTGCCTTGCCTGTTAGGATGGGGATTAGGGTTGACCAGGGCCGTGTCCAGCTGCCAGACATACCTGTGTGCTGCAGCTCCTCTCTCTGCCATGCCGTGAGGGCAAATGCATCCCACTGATGTCTTGCAAATATGTGGCTGAATCCATGGGTCCAGCTGCCTCATCGCCCACCTCGCCCACGGCTGCTACAGAGGGGGTGCAAAGTCACGGCCGACTGCAGTGCTGCTTTTTAGCGGCTCGGAGAGAGTCTTATCACAACACAGCAGCCTCTGTATAAATAGGCATTTGTTCGATCAATATATTTACATCCTGTTCTGGTTGCACTGCAAGCACCTCCAGTCATTAGGGAGCTGTTTGCTTGGCTATGACCTTTGTATCTTTGGAAGAGTGTATGGACAAGGGCAGCTTTAATAACCACCCAGGCTTGTTGTGGTCGATACAGGTTCATTTTGCAGCAGGATTCCCTTTTGCATTGTCTCTCTCTTCTGGTCATTTTGCAAGATGATGTCACTGGAAGGAGCAATATTTGAGCCGCCCTGTGCCTCGGACCCCGGCCTCAGGGGCGGAAGTGAGGTTTGATAGCTACAAATGGAGCAGTTTTGCTTACCAGTCAATACGCTTGGACCAGATCTGCTTTTAAAGCCAGGCTTGCAATTTGCCTTGGCTAACTTCCTTTGTGACTCATCAATGAAGTATTTAATGGATCAATCTGCCCCAGTGGCTGAGCCCTTCGTATTACCGTCAATAAGGCTGCAAGCTAACAGAACCGATGGTGCATGTCCCTTGAACCGAGCTTGAATTATGTGGTTCTGATGTTTTCTGGCATTGATTACTGTAACTGGCTGTGTGTCTCTGAAGATTATAAAATCCACTCTCATTAAGGCATCCAAAAAAAGATTTCAGAGGTAAAGCCACTGGAAATAAAGGAAGGGGCGATGTGCTTTGGAGAGAGGGTGGTGGAGATCTAGTGGCTGTCATTTTAAAAAGCCACATTTTTCTATTATGATGAGAGTTGTGCAGAAGGTGGAAACCCTGTTTTTTTTTGGGGGGGGGAGGGGAAGTCAAGGGTTACAACACGCTGAAAGTCTCTGCCAAGGAAAATTTTGAACAGAAATTATTTTGAGCAGAATGACCTTTCTGTTTCTTTTAACGCATTATAGCAGTGCAAAAATGAAGCGGAGCAAAAAGTCTCCAAAAAGTTTTGAAATGAGCAACTGAGAGGACGTTTTTGATCGCCTCCTTTCCTGATACACTTCCACACTGAAATTCCAGCAGCTCGGGCAGGTTGATTTCTCCACTTGATAAAACCACATATTCAATAGGAAATGGTTCGGTCAAAGTCCACCATCCATCTCCAGATATTATACCTATTATTAGCGTAGGGAAAAAGAATTCGAGATATATTATGATCTGGTGTGAAAATGGTAGTATAGCTGGGAAACGTTGACTTGATAATGTTAACTCTTTACCGGGATAATACGGTGAAAGTCTGTCCGCAAAGCTGTTTTTGCATCCAGGCAAGGCGTGGGCCATGTGTAGCTAGTGGAGGAAATCGCTGATGGGTAAATCAGCATCCATGTAACTCAGCTCTGGGCCTTTTCTTCTGTTCCTTGACGGCTGAAACACCTGAAACAAATAGCCGTTTTGGCTGTCTGGACCTTTCTAACGAATCAATATTTCTGTGATTATTCCTGTTAACAGCATCTTGCAATTCCGTTTTGAATATCCTCTTGCCAGTGATACATAATGCAGTAATTGTGCAACCACTGACTCATTCCTTACAGGAAGGGTCATTTTTTAAATGTAAAATACATGGTCAAAGGGTTTTTCTTCTTTTGCTTTTCTTTTTTTTTCTGGGTTTGGTTTTGTTTTCAGCCACAGAGTTCAGGGCACACGTGATTATCCAAATGCAGACGTTAAGCGACATGCCCCTCGGCTCGCGCTGCCACGAGACAGGCCGTGCCCATTACAGCTGCTCGGATGCCGCCGGGATCTGGGCCACAAAAGTACTTGGCCGGTCAGTTGAACTTTTTGCCGCTGATGTCATTAAGCCTGGCCTATTAATTTAGGAGTGTCAGACATCCTTTATGAATGCTAAGAGCTGCCCCCCCCCCAGGTAGTTTGTTTCTTAAACCAGTAAAAATGCCCCAATATTTACAAAGCACATTTCTAATCTGGAGAGACAGGAAACCCAGCTCACTGGCTGTGCAACAGCGTCATATTTTCTACAGTGGTTTTCCTCCCCGCCCCCCCCCCCCCAACCCCACTTCCCTATTTCTAGAGGTTTAATGAAAAATAATATATCGCTTCTGTCCCTTGGATTTGTTCAATTTGAATCTAGGGAAAACCTCCCCTGGTGAGAAACAAGACATACCAGCATACAGGGAGTGACACGTTCATGATATTTCTGGTGCTGAATAATAATTCTGCTGTGGTTATTAATGATCTGGCATTTCTGGACGGGCTGCGAAGTCCATCTGTTAGACTTGTTTTCTTCTACCGTTACTTGTGCTCTCCGTTCCTGCCTCTTCAACAGATTTTTTTTTTTTCCCCTTCATTCATATTAAATTTCGACATGGCAATCCTCTGACACCCGTTACAAAGCGGATCCAGAAGGAACAAGGAACGTTTTGTTCGGTCTTGCAAAGCAGAGCGATGTTTGGACAAAGCTCCTTGCCGGAGACTGAGAAAAGAGCCTGAGCACCCCTTTCAGTGCTGGCTCCCTGCCATCGCTAGGTGAAGCGAGGGGGTGCGTGTTTTCACCTCCGCATGAATATATCGGAGAACGCAATGACTGTATTTCCACATGAATATAGGAACGCGGCAGAGGCATAATGCCTGCCGTTATGGTGGTGACTCTAAATGGCTGGCGCCCGTAAATAATTACTTTATTGAGCTGCTATATAAAAATGATACAGCGTTAAAATAAGCTGTCCGACAGGGCCCGGCAAACGCATTTGCAGATTGATTCCCTCCCTCTCTTTCTCCCCGCACCACCCACCGCTGCTGTCACGTTTTCAGCGGCCCGGGCTTCGAGAAGTGTTTCAGCAGATGGCTCGTCATTTTTTTTCCTTCCAAAAGTTCAATGAGGAAAGTCTGCTTGCGGTGCCCTGTGCAGAACCATTACAAATATGTTATCTCCATCAGTTATAGCAACAAAAGAGCAGCCAGCAAGCAGAGCCGATGTGGAAGCCAGAGATTAGCAAGCAAAGGTTTATACCCCGCAACTCTGCCCTTTTCCCCCGTCATGCTTAGGCAGGCAGGTTGCAGCCCTGGGTGGAGCAGGGAGGCCTCTGTCCTAGATCTGCGGTGATAAAAGGCAGCCAAAATTGCACCCCCTCCTCCACTGGTAACCCCAAAACTTTTGGGTGTGTTCAGAACTGAATTCAGATCTGCTCCTGGATGGGGGTTCATTCCCCAACCAGCATTTTGGGCTCAGTCCATTTGGATTCATTCCCAAGACATCAAAAATCACCTCTTTGGTAGGTCGCAACCTGGTGAACTTGGCACAAGACTTCGTTTCCTGGGACTCCGGTCCTGAGCCAGCGTCGCCCTCGAGGATCGGTCTGAATCGTTCCTTCTTGGCCCCTCGGTAGCTATGATTGAGGGTGTCGTTTGGAGATGTGGCATGTGCCACCGACTGTGGCAGTCTATTGCGAGGCAAATGTTTGAGCAACTCCATTCCTTGACCTCTGACATCGGATTTCGGACATTTGATTTCAGGTGCAAAAGTATACGTATGATGTATATAGGTAGGATCCAGAGGGGGCTGGACCTGAGGATCTCGAGAGGTCCCTTCCAGCCCCGAATGCCTATGACATCTATGAGACAGAGACAGGTAGGCAACATTTGTTGTTGGGGCCTTTTCTTTTCTGGGACAAAAGAATTGTTTTCGAATCAACAAAAATTTGCAGCTTGGAGAAATGGTTGACCAACTCGGGGGGGGGGGGGGGGAAGAAAACTCTCAACTGGAAGAGTGCCAGTGATGTTTTGCAGTCTGATTTTGGTTTAAAAGGTTCATTTTTTGTTTTTGCCCGTGAAGGTGCTCAGCTGCGATGAGGGATGGTCTGCGTTTCAGCTCAGCCAGGCTGTTGCTTAACTGCACGTCTGGATCGTACAGAGCCGGGGAACCTGCACTACGGACCTGTCCGGCTACGTCAGGGCGTGAGGCTTAGCAACGTACGGGGTCTGACACACAAGGTCGTGACAAAGTGCCACTTGTGCCGATAGCCACGAGTGTGCGTGCCCCCCTGTCAGCACCGATCGACTGTTTTTCTTTTTATAGGGCGGTGAAATGGCGCCTGGTTTAGAGTCAGATGTGATGGGTCTGTTAGCAGCAGCTGGAGTATGTTGCCCAGCCAGCGTCGTTGTGCATCGGTACTGAGCACGCGTGGCAGCTGGGGGATGCTTTGGTGCTCCCCGGTGCACGAAGCCGGCAGAGCCGCGTTGAGTTTGGCACAGAGATGCTGTTGAAAGCGTTTTGGTGTCTTCTCTGACCCTGGAGATCGTACTGTGATGCAATCAAGCTGCCCGTGCCTGAGCCCCAGGACATGTCCTTGCTGTTGGGTTTCTTGATTTAGGCCCAGCCTTCCCAGAGGCAGTAGTGAGGGTGCTGGAGAAGGGCAAATAAGTGGGGTGGTAAGAGCAGCGCGGCGTTCAGGCTGTCTAGGAGGATGCTGCCCACACTCAGCCACGACTCTGCTGTCTGGGGCCTTGACCCTGCTCTCCGGCATGGATGCTGGGCTGTCCCGGGGGAAGGGTGGCAATATAACCAGTGTAGCTCAAGCAGGGAATACATGTGGGAGCCACTGCAGTGCAGAGCAGCAGGGCTCCTGGCACGGCTCTTCCCATCATGCAGGCTCTGCTGGAAACACAGGTCGGTGCCGGTGGAAGAGCATTGGGAAGAAGGAAACCCTCACACATAATGAATGTGGCCCTCAGGTTATGGGATTGGGGCTTGCTCGAGGAGCTGGCTCAGCTGCCTTTGACAAGAGTCAATCCTCTTGGGTTGTGTCCAGTACTGATGAACAAGGCCCACTGAGTTGCTTGACCTGGCACAGGGCGCTGGGAGATGGCCAGGTAACAGAGAAGGATTTTCACAAGGCGTCTCAAGTTCCTCCTTGCAATTCCCAGCATGTTCGGATCATAAAAGCACAGAAAATGAAGGTTGGAAAGGACCTCAGGAGGTCACATCTAGTCCAACCCCTGCTTAAAGTAGGACCAGCCCGAACTACATCATCTGGACCAGGGCTGTGTGTAGCTGGGTCTTAAAATCCTCCAAGGATGGAGAGTTCACCACCACTCTGGGCAGCCTGTTCCAGTGTTTCACCACCCTCTTGGTGAGAGTTTTGCCTAATACCCAACCTCACCTTCCCTTGCTGCAGCCTGCACCCATTGCTCCTTGTGCAGCCATCTGCCCCCACTGAGACCAGCCCAGCTCCAGCCTCTTTGCAGCCCCCCTGCAGGGAGTTGGAGGCGGCTATCAAATCCCCTCGGTCTTCTCTTCTGCTGACTAAATCAGCCCATTTCCCTCAGCCTCTCCTCACAAGTCAACACTTGCTGGGTTTCTTTGACTATGGTGCTGGTGCCCCCGGGTTGTCCCCTCTCTTGAGCAATGGTTTCCCTTCCAGTAAAGATGCTGAGAGCATTGGGAGGGCCCGTGACAAACCTGGATGACTCAGTGAGACCTCAGTGAACTCACGTCTCGCTTAATGCATTAGTGTTTCTGCAAATGCAATGTCCTTGGGGCAGGGACCTCATTTGAACAGCACCCAGACTCCTGCAGCTTCTGCATAAGAGCATTAAATATTAATAGTGCTCATTATGGCCTGATCCAGCAATGCTTAGCTTGACCGGGCATGTGGTAAATGCAGCACTTACTCAAGCCCTAACGACCTCCTTGTGTCTTGTTGTCTGGTGTTTGCTGGAATCGGATGTTCTAGTACCGACGCTTTTAAAAACTCAGCGTGGGGCTTATAAGGGATCTTTTTTTTTTTTTTTAATTGTAACATGGTATTTCAATTAAGGCCGATCCAGAGCAAACACTGCTTCCTGCCACTGGCTGTATCTGTTTAATCCAGAAATGAAGTTATTGACAAGGATTGCAGGGGGCGTTCTGCTCACCCCGTCTGCACGGTGCACGGTGCCCATTATCTGTATTTGAACAGAGGGATAAACTAACAAATAGCAGGAGTGGAGCCGTCTTGCCTCAATTCAGGGCAAGGCACTGCATGCATAATTAAATGCATGACAGGAAAGCTATGGGTTTGCAAAAGGGGAAACAGTAGCTTTTTTTTTCTTTTTTTTCCAGTCAGAGCTGAAGACACATCTGTCATTGGGTCTTGTCAGGAACATCTGGTGTCTAATGCAAAAGTAGTATCCAGCTAGCTAAATTGCTAGTGGAACACCAAGACCTTTATATGATTCAGGCTGAATAACCACAAATGGTTTGCACTTGTGACTGGCTGTGATCCCTAGCCAAGCTGGCTGCCAGCAGGGTATATTCACAGCAGAGCAGTTAAATGCCTCTGGAGGTTACCGGGGTGGAGTCTTGCATTTAGAAATCCTTCCAAGCTCTTCTTAGAAAAGCCTTGTCGACATACCTGCTAAAAGAAGAACATCAAATCACGCTAATAGACAACCAGCTTTGTCTATTGTCTACTTGCTGCAAATGCTCTGAATTGCAGCATTGCTTTCTTGACCTAGATTTTTTTCCCCCCACAAGCCAGCGCTCCATCTGCAAGAGATTGTTTCTTGACATGAAAAATTTACTTTTTAATGGGCCGATGGGCTTTGTTTCTTTAAGATGGATCCAAAAATGCCTCTTCATACATCACACAAACAGGATCTACAGCCGGCATTCCTAAAACTGAAACGCAGACTGTGCTGAAATCCATGCAAAAACCATCCCCTCCCTTCCTCTTAGCAGCATGCGGCTGTTGGAGTCTCTTGCTTGTTTCTGAAAAGGGAAAATAAAATGTTAGCAACAAATTTTAGTTGAGCTTTTTTGTTCATGTTTGATCCAGTTAAGAAGCAGATCTGTTTCCACTGTGCTCCGCTCCCAGATCCAAGTGAAAAAGTACGTCAATAGCCTGGCAAAAGAAAGCAACCAAGGGACTGATGGAAACATGATTTTGGAAAATGAGCTGGGACATCTGCAGAACTTAAACATGAGGATGAAGGTGAAAGGGGCCACACCATTGATAAGGGGAATATCCTTGGGGAGCCCATGATTTATGCCTCTGGTGACATCTGAAGACCAGATAACAGTGCCCCTCATCTGCTAACAAGCCCCAAACATGAACACATCCTTTTCTAAAACAAGACCGTCAATCTCTCTTGTTATCCCCTGCCAGCGTTCAGCTGGTGCAGTTCCTCCTTCAGTGGAGCTACTGCACTGCATCCTAAGTGAGGACCTGGTCTAGAAAGAAAGAAGGATGGTGGTGTTGTCCCACAGAATGGCCACGCTTTACTATTTTAAAATGACTCCTGGAGATGTCCACAGACGTGTGCACCTCACTTCCTGAGCTGATTCCTCAGGAAATCCAGCTGGGGAAGTTAATGATATAAAGAAAACCAGGCTTTACATGGTGCAGATTCTGCACTGGTCTCGGGGAACCTCTGTACATACCACCTCAAGGACCTCTCTCTAATGGCAGTCACTAGCCACAGGTACGAGCCAGGTGTGGCAGGGCACTTTAAGGGTAGTCTCCTGCATTTACCATCCCTTTATGGGAACGGCAAAGTCGTGGCAGGTGAGACAGCGTGGATTGCCGCATAGAGACAGGTGGGCAGGCTGGCATGGGACCTGGCCCCTAGTGTGCCCTCTGTCAAACTCAGTATCCCTGTTTAAACTCCAGCATATCTAGATTTTCAAATAACTAGGCATCGTACCTTCTTCAAACAGGGAGAGTGCAAAACTATCCCAGAGCCAGACAAGGTTCTTTGGGTAAATCTGGTGTCTTTTATTAGACCAACTCATATATTTGAGTTGGTCTAATAAAAGACACCAGATTTACCCAAAGAACCTCGCTTGCCTGTGTCCTAGACCAACATGGCTACAACCTACATCCCAGAGCCAGAAGCTTTCCAAGCAAAAATGTTCAGAAAAGCTTGAGGACAGGAAGAGAACAGGACAGCAAAAGTTAAAGGCCCTGATTCAACAAGCTACCAACATGCATGCTTCTCCGTGAGCATTTGAACTGCCCTGAGTGGTGACTTTGAGTTCCCATCTGTTGGCTTAGAAATAGTATTTAAAGGTATCGGGGCTGGGTTGTCAATCCAGTGCCAACACCGTCCATGTGGATTCATGACCTGAGACCAGCGGTTCTCAACCTTTTTATACTCAAGGCATCCTCAGGAGACTCCAGGAACCTCTCTGTAACTTTTGGGAATTGAGCAGGACCCCACTTCAAAAACGAATTTAGTTATTATAAAGCCTACATCCTGGGAGAGGAGGCAGGGGAATGGCCAGGCAGGGATTTAGTCTGGGCCTGGGTTTATCAGCTTATCTCTTCCCATGCTGGGCACACTTCAAAGCATCTCACAGCCCCTGTGACTGCCCCTTGGTTGAAAATCATTGGCTTGGATCTTAGTTTTTGGGTGTTGTACTGAATTGGAGCAGACCTGCCTGGGAACCTTGCATTGCCCTTGGCAGCCATTAGCTGCAGAGTGCCCTTAATTTCTCCCATGCTAGTGGAATTTGGGGGTGCTGGGCCTACAAGCAGTGCTGGGATGCTACCAAGGATATAATTTACCCACACCGGCTGGAAGTCAGCTGCTCTGATGCAAAGCAATTGTTTTGGTCCCCTCGTATGAAACATTGCAGCCCTCCTCTGCCCAGAGAGCTCCGGCTGGGGCCTACACAGTAGCTATGAACTGCAGTTCCCCATATACGTGATGTAGTCAAGGGTGGAAAACAGCTCTAACAGAAGCATGAATAAATATAAACACACGTCATCACTTCCTTACACATGGTCCTCTTTTTCTTGCCAGCACACCCGGTGACCTCAGAAAAACATCCTATAGCTTGCTGAAAGAAACGACCAGGAGCATATTAATTTCACCCTCTGGAATTAAAATTGGCAGCAAACGAATCCAGAAAGGCAGCGTCCCTGAAAACCTAAGCAGCAGACTGACCGTTAAGGAGGCAATGAGGGGATGGCTCCAGGTGGGAAGGGGGAGGACGTCCATGGCACAAAGGGCACGAAGCTCTTGGGGATAAGAAAATAGTTTGGGGCCTGGTTGTGTTCTCAGTGTGCTTTGATCCCATTGGCTTGCGCAGGTCACCCTGGCCTTGCAGTGATGTTATAAAGACGGTGGGTTGGCCAAGTGGCCATGTTGCTCGCAGAGAGGAAATGCCTTTACAGCTCAGCCAGGACATTGCTGGAGCTTTCTGATCCACTGCCAACAGAGTTATGAGCCTGGACCACATCCTCAGGCCTCACCTGAGCTTTATGGGAGCTTCCTCTGAGAGAGCGGGCCTCGTGCTGGGTGAAATGCATATCTTGAAGTCACATGGGTGCATCCTTTCCCAAAGTGCCGTGTGAGTCGGTGCCTTTCAAGGTGAAACCTGCCTCCACGGGATGTCCTCTGCCATCTGGCAGACAGGCTGCAAGAGCCAATGGACTGCAAGATGGATAGAAATTGAGCTTAGGGAGTAGCAATCAATGGCTCGATGTCTAGTTGGCAGCTGGTATCAAGCGGAGTGCCCCAAGGTTTGGTCCTGGGGCTGGTTTTGTTCAATGTCTTCCTTGTGATGCCTCTTCCAGACGGCGAGGGAGGAAACCCAGAAGCATGGAAGAACCTGCTCTTCTGAGAAGCGGTTGCGTTGCCAGCTCCCTGATTAGCCCACGGAGCGCTCCTCTCTTCAGAGGCGCCGATGTTGCGTTTGAGGGCTTGGCCGCATCCTTAATCTTCATCTTTTGTTTGAAGCTTTTAATTGTGAAATATTCGGTGTGCCTTCTGTGCCCATAATTACGGGGCAAAAGATGGTGATAAAATAGTTTAAATTAATAAGATTATTAAGTAACCTCTGCTGCTGGTAATTCTTCAGTCTAACAGGCGTGCAGTGCACTGTAATTAGTTTTCTGCTTCGCTGGAGCACGGGAAGGAGCTGGGTGTTCTTGGGGGTGGGGGAGAAGGAAACTCTGCTGCAAAACTTGGCCCATCCAGGAAGAGCACAAAACAAATGCAGATGATTTCTCTGCCTACAAATACCCTTGCAAAGAAGAATTTTTTCGAGTATTTTAGTTGGACTAATAAAAGATATCAGATTTACCCAAAGAACCTCATTTGTCCATGTCCTTATACCAACACGGCTACACCCTACACCCCTGAAACTTGGACCGATACAGGTTTGAGAGGTGCCAGATTATTTTTTTCCACTCTTTTTGGCCCGTGCTCACAGCTCCCAAGGGTGACCCCCAGGCTAGCTCAGAGCTGGCTGGAGGGGCAGCTACAGGGGGCAATGTTATGGGGACCCCACAGGGGAAGGAGCTGTTGGGTGAGAGCTGTCATGTATTGCAGGTTCAGCGGTCACTCATGTGGCTTAAGTGCTGAAGTGTGGATGGCTACTCCTCTCTCCAAGGAGCTGGGGAAGGGAGGGGATTTGCACCTGGGAGTTTTCCTGGCTTGTAAAAGAGAGTGGGGACTTTGGCTGCACTGCCATAGACTGTCAAGTTGTCATCACTGCTCTTGGGAAGGCAGGATTGGCATTGGTTTTGTGCCCAACAGCAAATAAAATGAACAGGGCTGCAGAAAGGGGCTGAGTCCCCGTGCTACTGGTGAAGCTGGGGTAGCGTTAGGGGAGGGCGTGACGCCGTCTTTCACCAGGAGACGAAGGCAAGTCATTGCAGATCCTCAGCACTGAACAGATGTGTGTTTTGGGGAAAACCCAATGTGAACAGCTGCGTTCTGCCCACCCAAATTTCCCTGCAGCTCTGGGATTTGGAGCCCCTTCCTTTCACTGACTGGTATCGAGCGCTGCACCTGCTGGTTCTCAACCGGTGTGTGGCCTTGTGCTCTTTACCACTTGCTGTCTTTGATCGGGGCTGTGCCGGCAACCCTTCTGTGGGTGAAACTGGATTCAATGGGTGAGCTTTGCTTGGGGCAAGCAACTGCTGCATGTGCTGTAGGGAAGTTTTGGATGAAAGGTGCCCCACCAATGGGAGGTGCGTGACGGCGTTGGTGTGCAGACGCCAGCAAGCGGGGCTTGTGAAAAGGATCTGTGCATTCATGGTTCATTGCTCTCTTTCAGGCTGCAAAAAGTGGCGGGTCTTCTAGGAAATCGGGAGCATTAGGAATCTGTTCTCTTCTGCTTTGGAAGAGTGGTTGGGGCCCACGGGCCTTTCACACTGGGTCCTTAAATTGTTTCTACCTCCAGAGCATTTGGAGACTGCACGGAAGAGCTTTGCATAAGGCTGGCTGAACCCACGTGCAGGCCTGTTCAGAGCGCTGCTTAGTGCAGATGTGTAAATCCAAGGCTAGTGTGCTCTACGCACGCATACCTCCGCATGTGCACGAGAGGTGTGGAGGCACGAACGTTCAGCCCCAGCGTATGAATGCTGGTGCAAAATACCATTTGCCCAGCAGACGGTGCGTGGGGAATCAGTGCATCTGTCCTGGCCAAGGCCAGCAGCCAGCCCCACGCGTCAGTCCGGCAGCTGATGAGGGCACATCTGGATTTCATATGCTCATGGGGCTCTTGCTGTCAGCTCAGGGAGCTGTGGGTACAAATATGCTTTCTGAAAATATCACCACGGTGGATGGCAGCTATTCAGGTATGACAGGAAAGGTCTTGGGGCCTTCAAAGTCTACCGACATCCATGGGCCTCCAGAGCAGGGCAGGGTCTTGCAACCATCCCCGGCCAGCCGGATGGCACCCCTCTGCCATGGCTGCTTGCTTTGCAGCCCTCCGATTTTGCATTTGGAGGGAGGGGAGCTTGGGCCACTGTTGGCAACGTGGAAGGTCTCTGTGCCGCCTCTGCACAGTGCAGCGCGCAGCTCCGTGAGAGCTGAAAAGAAAAGGAGCTGCTAATTTTGCAGTGTCAGGCGCTCGGCAGTTGGGTTTGGTTAGCTGAAGGCAAACATCTGTGACTCTGATGCAGAAAAGCCTCCCTATTACCTAAGTCAACAATTTTGTTTTTAAAACAGTGCACTGAGTGAGAGGTACATCCCTTATCTGGCGTGCGGCCGCCGCATATGTAACACCATCATATAATTAACAGTCAAGATCATTTACATTGTCGCTTAGCTAATTTTCATAATGTTTTCTTTATTATCAGAGGAAGAAATTAACCCAAGAATTTATTTACATACTAGTCTCAAACAGTAACAGCTTGCTAATTGCCTGTTAGGTGATTAATAAGCTTACAGCAGATGCTAATGAATGGAGGGCTCACTGTTTCAAAGGTGCTCTTGCAGCATGCTTGTGTTTTGGCAGCTTAATTAGTGCAATAATTATGTACTTGTTGCTCCTTCTTTCAAGCAAATACTGTCAAATGCTTAAAAGATTAAAGAGAATTATATCGCTGAGAACTAGCCTTGCTTAAGTGTTCTGCTTTTGCTAGCTTCCCTGGTATTTCCAAAACAGAATGGGACAAACGCCATCCTCTTGTACGCAAAGGGTGCTTGCTGCACATTTTTCAATGCGTTTTGTGACGGGGAGAGAAGGACGTGAACTTTGTTCCCCTGTTCCTCACACCACAACCATGGTAGAAGATACAGGGCAGCTTCATGCCTTTTGGGAAGTCATCTGAACCTCGCAATGGGCAAAGGTTTGCAGCTCAAAAATAACTGCCTTGAAGGTAGGGTTGCCAACTCTGTTTGAATCTATCCTGGGAGGTTTCCAAAACACCCGTGTGCCCGTGACACACAACACGAACGTGCCCGCGTGCTTGCACGTATCAGTTATGGATCGCAGTGCATCAACTTGACGTCAGAAAGGCAAATGCACACGACTACTACATTTTTGAAACCCACTGGACTAGTGCTTAAATTGGATTCAGTAGTTAATATTTATTTTAATGAAGGCTGTATCATTTATCTCTTGGGTGACTCTCATCAGTCTCTTGAAGATTTATATCTAAGGGAGGGCTGGCAACCCTACTTGAAGGCGGGACTGACTGGGTGAAATTTTCTGGCGTGGGTGATACAGGGAGTCAGTTTTTCGCGTCATAAAGGCAGCGATGGTCTTGCAGTCTCTGAAGAACCACCCAACCGCAGAAAGAGAAAAAGAAAAGCTCTTCAGGTTTCAACATGTATGCATATTTTCTCCTGGTATTAATCATGTTTGCTAATCTAGATAATGATTGGCACTAACATTTTGCTGATTGCAAATCCTTGCCAAATGTTCTGGATGATCAGGTGATATGTAAGGACAGCGATTATGTTTTTGCTGTAGAAATACAAGAATCGCCAAAGATGCTGCAATGAGAGGGGAAGGTTGCTAGCGGCTAGTTGTGAATGGATCCCATTTGCTGGGTGGTATAGCGTGTACTGGTGGGTTTGTGCCAAACAGTCATGAAAGTTTTCTTGGGAAAAATACCCAGAGGTGCTACAAGTTGCATATAAGTTCCTGGAGCGTGATCAGTTTATGAAAGGGGTGTTATAATGTGGTTGGTTGCCATAGCAGGGGACTGCAGGTCTTTTCTAGCCCTGTGTTCCTGGGTATAGTGTCCAAGTGTGCACTGGGAGGCAAAGGCCCCTCTACTGAAGAACTTCATTTCAGGGCAAGGGGATTACAAGACGTATCCCCAGGTAATGCTGGAAAGCGCTGTAGGGAGCTGGGGTGGGCTCCAGGCTCAGTGCTGGTTATTCATGGCCACCAAAATGGGGACATGGACAGAGCTTTTGAACTTGGTGCCTGCCCTCATGATAATCGCATGCTAAGGCAATGGTCTGCACTACTCGTGTTAGGGATGGGGAAGGAGATCCATCTCAAAGAGCAAATATCAGAGCAGTTGGGTGGTAACAGGCTGTCCAGCCATGTTTTCTGGATGGCCAGGCTGGCCAGGCTGGAGATCCAGCGATGCCTTCACCCCTTAGGGCTGATCAGGGTGTTCCTCTACTGGGGGTTAGCTAATGGAGGGCTGGCCCAGGCTTTTTTGGCAGGCCAGTTTGGGAGTCTCAGCTTCTCCGGACACGTTGTATGTTTGTATTTAGCCTATGAAATAAAATGCTCGCATCGTTTTGAACCAGAGAGACTTGATGATGCCAGCAACCTTCAGTACTGCTTGGCCTTGTTCACCCCGATTTCCTGCCCAGACAATGCAGCTGGGATGAAGTCACAGCGATGGACAGGCTTCTTCTACTTGCACCATTTCCTCTTTCAGTAGCTGTTGCCATCTTGCCTAATTCCAGCATTATCTGATGGTCACGGCAGGTTTTTCCCCATTAGGCAGTAAGCCAGTTAGTTACTTAACCTATAATAGCACTTTAATACCACCTATCTTCAAAATATATTTTCAGAGTTGATTTTATAAACGCAACACACAATTCAACAGCCAAACATCCCATTTGTTATGAGTCAGTTCTTACTATGATTTGGCATCGGTTCAGTTAGTTTGAGTTACTGGGGCTTTATCGCAGGCTGACACTGCACGCAGCTAAGGGGCATGGCCATTAAGAGAGCGCAGTATTTTTAAACTGACTCCTTTTCCTGGATTTCTTCTGAATGTATGAATAGCTGCTGATCTGTTGACTTGAACTTTTGGAAACCTAAGAAACTTGTAGCTGGGGATGAAATAATGTTATTATAGGAAATGTAGGGCTTTTTTGGTCCTTGCAATGAAAACAGGAGGACCTCATCTTGAATAATAGTAATAATAATATGCACCAGCACAAATCTATCTGCCAATGGCTGCTGGCACATAGAGTTTTTAAGAACTCAAAATTTTGCAAATGTTATGCTGATAACATATTTTTATTATCACAGCCTTGTTAGTTCCCCACTGCGGTTGTAAGAAGGGAGGTATTCAATCTCCATCTCAAGTCATTAATTTTAAAAAGTTGGCCAGTATTTGCAAAGTGTTAAGCATATAAAAATTAATGTTGACAAATCTTTGAGGAATAGAATGAAACAAAGAGAAATCAATTAAGGAAGCAGCCCGCAGTTATATTTTGGAATCTAAATTGCACTCTGTTGTGCAGTTGTTGTTACTGGCAACACCCTAGTGCCAAAGAGAAACCTGAGGAGGAGAAGCGGGGCTTCAATGAGGAATGCAATATTATTTTTGACTTGGGTAAAGCGCCAGTGCCCATCGATCCCGTGGGTCTGTCTCTTGCTTGAGTGGACAATGTTGAACTTGATCGGCAGCCGAGGAGGACCACGCACCATTGAAAAGCTCTCTGGCCGAGTTGTGGGTTGTGTTGTCATGTGCATGGAAGTGCGGTTCAAGAGGTCTGCAGATCTTCCAGCCTTCTGATTTTTAATGGCTTTCATCAAGCCCATTTTCTCCAAATTTCTCTGGTAAGGGCGGTTGAGGGGATGTCACGGGGATCTCTCTCTATCAGGAACCACGGTAGGGGAAAACCCGGTGTCACCCTGGGAGGGACGAGGTGGGGAACGTCCCCTTGGGCTGGTTGTCTACCCAGGAGCAAGCTCTTCCTGTGATGAGGAGCTTTACAAAGAGGAGGCATCCATCCAAGGGACGCAGACAATATTGTATGGTTTTAGGGCATCAACCATGAGGCATGAAGAGCAAATCTATGCCATGGCTATCATGCCTCAATGCATAGGTTGGTCATGAATGACTAGCTATTTCCCAGGAGCACCAGTTCAATCTTTCCAGCACTCACCCGTTCCACAACAGGGCAAGGAGCTCATGCTGCCTGTTAGCAATCAGTCTGGATTGGCAATGTGAGTTCAGGTCCATCCCTTGTCTCTCCAGCCCTCTGCCCCCATCTGTCCCTTTAAATTCACGCCGTCCTTCTGTAGGGTGCAAAAATCCGTTCTGTTCACGTTTCCCACGCTGGTCTCTTTGTGGTGTTGCACGTTTCCTCATGCTGCAGCCCTGGCCCACAGCAGGCACGGAGGTGCCAAGATCTTCCAAGGCAATCTGTTCTCATGAGATTCCCAGAGCTGCTTTGTAGAGGGAAATTTTGATCCAGATTTTCCTCTGCTTCTCGGAATCGAGCCCAACCCTTTTGTGATTCATCTCTGATTCCTTTGGACTGTAATGCAGCAGAGAGAAAATGCAATGAGCTGAACGGTACTCCCTCCGCTAACTGCTCAGAGTCCAGGGCCCTGGATTTATACTTGGCTCCGCAAACTCGCGCTGTGACCCTGCTTGGGATGGGCGATATCGAGCAGACGGCTGCCGTGGCTGGATGAGCCATTTCTGGCATCTCGTCTGGCACAGACCACTGAAAACTAAGCGCGATGGCCATCTGGGCCACAGGCGTGTAAGGACATCCAACTGGGGGGTGACGGTGAGTTGTCCCCACCAAACCCAGCCGTTGAAGCAGCTCGGTAGCATCAAGCACCCAAATTTCTCCCTGGCTTTGGTAGTCATCCCCTCTGAAAACCGTGCCATTGATTTTCAAGAGCCTGATATCAAGCAGCCAAGCATGAAAACACCAGTCTGAGTCTCTCCGTGCCTTGGTTTCCCTTTGTCAAGAACATGGAGATCCCTCAAGCCAACGTGTCGCGCCCACCGATTTGCTTTTGCTGCACGTGTGTTCAGCACGTCAGAGGAGATGCAGCGCCCAGCTTGCAGTTGACCTTGAGACGACGAGGAAGCATGGCAGCCCTGTGCTGGAGGGGAACGAGGGCCCCCCGTGGACGCTGGCCCCACGCGTGAGAGTTCATACCGCCGTTTGTCCTGTGTCAGCGTGGCGGCTGGAGGAGACGGAGCGGGCATGGGGGGCAGCATTCGCATCGATGACAGCGGCCCCGGCGGTACGTCGTGTCGCCACTCGGCGCCTCTGCTTTCCTGAGGAGCGGCCGTCTTCGGGAAGCCGCCACATGAATACGAATGGCTCGGGGCACGCACTGCAGGAGCTCTAATGAAGAGCAGCTGATTTCAACTCCGGGCCCTGCTGCCGTGGCCTCCGCAGCCGGCCCCGTGCTTCCCGGGAGGGTAGCAGTCCTCCATGAGCAGCGAGTCACTTCTGCTTAGGAGAGCCGTATAAATTAGTCGGGAAGTCTGTGTGATCAGATCAGTGTTATCTGGGGCTTGGTACGTTGAGGCTTCTGCAGCCTTCAGAAGAAATAACCGTTTTCGGAGGCTGATGTACGACCTCGGAAGAGAAGGGGAAGTTTCTTGCCCAGCTGCAACGCAGCAGTAGATGGGTTTCCCTTCAGGCCCTTTACCACCAGCTGCTCTGAACGGGCTGGAGATTGCGTTGTGTGCAGCGGCATGGTGATGGGGAGGGTTTAAAGGCCTTTCCAAAGGAGCATCCCAATGCAGATCCTGTGCCATCTTTCCCAGCTGAGTGACTGGCAAGGGCAACCTTCCTGGGGATGCCTGGGAGCTGGGCATTGCGGTGGGGTTTAGCCTCCCAGTGCAAACACTCAAGGTGCAGGAAGGTCACAAAGTTATCTACCGCGGACCTCTTTCCCACGGTCTCCTGCTCCCCATTGCAAATTGTGCGGATAACAAGGATGCACCAGGCCACTTTCACTGAAACCTTGTTCTTTAATGGGCCGGTTCTGGGTGTTTTGGGGACTCTTTACAGAAAACGTATTCAAGGAAGGAAGACGTTTCTTTGTGTGGGGGATGGACCAAGAAAGAGCCATCAAAGAACTGGTCTGCCCCTAATTTCCTTATCATCTTTAAATGATTTAGCATCTGTTGGAGGTGTTTAAGACCCAGCTGGACAAGCTTTGGCTGGGATGGTCTAATTGGGGCTGGGGCTATGATTCCCCGATTCTGTCTTTTGCCCCCTCTTGCATAAAGCGTCTCTTCGATAAGCCCTGCTATGACTTGAACGCGCTGCTCAGTCTTCTAAAAATTGGATTAAAATGACTAGTGTTGACAGCAGTGAGCCTGGCTTCCCTGGTACTGGCCAGGGCACAGATGCATGCCGAGCCTGTGTGCGCTCCAATTTGCACACACAAATGAGTGGCGGCCCAGCTCTTTGGGGGCAAGGGCCCGTGTTGGTGCTGATTGGGAGCCTAATTGGTGGCATTAATGGAGGGGAGACTCATGGGAGGCAGCTGGTGGAAATTTTCCACAATTACGTTTTCAAGGAGTTTGTGAGGAGTTTTCCTTTGACATTTCCACCTCCCAAAAGGCTGGGATCATCCCCAAATATCTATCCCACTGCTCCCAGCTGCTGAAGCGCTGGGGGAAAAGAAGAGATGTCGGGATTTCAGCTGCATGTCAATGAACCGAGGGGCTCAAATGTGTCGTTGGTCCCGTTTGCTGAACGGCGTCCCAAAGGGCGCCTGCAAGACACGGAGGGAAGCTGCCCTTGGCATTGCTGCCTGGTGTCTCCTGACTGATTCAAAGGGTACAAAGCCAAGCTGCGAAGGGGTGAGAAGCAATTCACTCCATGTGCCTAGGAAAGCTTCCCCTGCTTTAGAGGCTTTGTGGGGTTGGTCATGGAAAATGCCCTAAAATAATAATAGGTGATAGGCCTGCGGGGATGGGGGGTGGGGGTGAAATCCTAGGAAGAGTCCTGCCCCATTCAGCTGGTCGGGATAGGCAGTTAGGGGGACTTATGACGAGTGAAATAAAGCTTTAAGGACATTTTTTAACAGAGGAGATTTCTTTACAGAGCTGCCTCTGGGTTTCCGTGAACCCAGAAGGACCTGGGGGGTCACTTTGAGATCTGCATCTCCTCTGCTGGGGCCGTGCAACCCGAGGGCTTCTCCAGCATGGGCATTGCATGCGGCTCGTGTCTGGGTCGTACCCCTTCCCCGGGCCCATGTCCTTTGGCTTTCGGCCTACTTTGTGTTGCGCGTGCCATGCTCGACTGCGTAACGCCAAACCTGTTCGCTGTTTGCTCCCGGCAGGAGCTTTCCTGGGTGGAGCTTATTGCTGGGAAAAGTCCCACTGAGTTAATGGGAGGCCATGGGCTACCACGCGCAAGCCCCAGCAGGAGGGTTTCATAGATTCATAGATGCCAGGGTCGGAAGGGACCTCAATAGATCATCGAGTCCGACCCCCTGCATAAGCAGGAAAGAGTGCCGGGCCTACATTACCCCAGCTAGATACACATCCAGCCTTCGCTTGAATACCCCCAGGGTAGGGGAGAGCACCACCTCCCTTGGGAGCCCGTTCCAGACCTTGGCCACTCGAACTGTGAAGAAGTTCCTCCTAATATCCAATCTAAATCTGCTCTCTTCTAGCTTGTGGCCATTATTTCTTGGAACCCCCGGCGGGGCCTTGGTGAATAAATACTCACCAATTCCCTTCTGTGCCCCCCTGACGAACTTATAGGCAGCCACCAGGTCGCCTCTCAACCTTCTCTTGCGGAGGCTGAAAAGGTCCAGTTTCTCTAATCTCTCCTCGTAGGGCTTGGCCTGCAGGCCCTTAACCATACGAGTGGCCCTTCTCTGGACCCTCTCCAGGTTATCCGCATCCTTCGTGAAGTGCGGCGCCCAGAATTGCACGCAGTACTCCAGCTGCGGTCTGACCAGCGCCCGATAGAGGGGAAGCATCACCTCCTTGGACCTATTTGTCATGCATCTGCTGATGCACGATAAAGTGCCATTGGCTTTTCTGATGGTTTCGTCACACTGCCGACTCATGTTCATCTTGGAGTCCACTAGGACTCCAAGATCCCTTTCCACCTCCGTGCCACCCAGCAGGTCACTTCCTAGGCTGTAGGTGTGCTGGACATTTTTCCTCCCTAGATGCAGCACTTTGCATTTCTCCTTGTTGAACTGCATTCTGTTGTTTTCTGCCCACTTGTCTAACCTGTCCAGGTCTGCTTGCAGCTGCTCCCTGCCCTCCGGCGTGTCCACTTCGCCCCATAGCTTAGTGTCATCTGCAAACTTGGACAGAGCACATTTCACCCCCTCGTCCAAGTCGCTGATGAAGACATTAAAGAGTATCGGTCCAAGGACCGAGCCCTGCGGGACCCCACTGCCCACACCCCTCCAGGTCGAAACCGACCCATCCACCACGACTCTCTGGGTGCGACCCTCCAGCCAATTCTCCACCCACCGGACTGTGCAGTCATCCAAGTCACAGCCCCTTAACTTGTTCACCAGTATGGGGTGGGATACCGTGTCAAAGGCCTTCCTGAAGTCCAAGTATACGACATCCACCCCTCCTCCTGCGTCGAGGCGTTTTGTGACCTGGTCATAAAAAGAGACTAGATTGGTCAGGCACGATCTACCTGCCACGAACCCGTGCTGGTTTCCCCTCAGCATAATTTGTCCTGCCGGGCTCTCACAAATGTGAGCCTTGATGATTTTCTCAAAGACTTTGCCAAGGATGGAGGTGAGACTGACTGGCCTATAGTTACCCGGGTCCTCCTTCCTCCCCTTCTTGAAAATGGGAACCACATTGGCCCTTTTCCAGTCCTCCGGGACTTGACCCGTGCGCCACGAGCGTTCAAATATTCCCGCCAGTGGCTCTGCAATGATGTCGGCCAGTGCCTTCAGTACCCTCGGATGGAGCTCCTCCGGGCCTGCCGACTTAAAGGCATCCAGTTCCTCCAAGTGACCCTGCCCCACCTCAGGGTCCACGCATGGCAGTCTGGTGCCTTGCTGCTGCCTCCCTACACTCCCCGTGAGAGACTTGTCCTGCCTCTCGCTTAGGGACACTGAGGCGAAGAACTCGTTGAGGAGTTCAGCCTTGTCCCCTCTGTCCGTCACCAATTGTTTCTGCCCATTTAGCAGGGGTCCTATTCCTCCCTGGGCCTTCCTTTTACTCCCTATATATCTAAAAAACAATTTCTTATTGTCTTTTACTTGGGTTGCCATCCTCAGCTCCATGGTAGCTTTGGCCTGTCTAACTGCCTCCCTACAAGCACGAGCAGAAGAGGTATATTCCTCTTTGGTGATCTCTCCCTGTTTCCACTTTTTATGTGCTCCCCTTTTGGCCCTTAGTCTGCCCTGGATTTCTCTGGTCAGCCAGGGAAGCCTCCTGGCCCCTTTCCCTCTTTTACCTCGCACGGGGATCGTCTCGCTTTGTGCGAGAAGGATAGCTTCCTTAAGGCACAGCCACCCTTCTTGGGCTCCCATCATTTCAAAACTACTACTCTGCAGTGCGTCCTTCACTAATCGCCTGAGTTCACTGAAATCAGCTTTCCTAAAGTCCAGCACGTTCACCCTACTAGTTACCTTACCCACTCGACGCCTTATGTTGAATTGTACTTTTAGGTGATCACTGTCCCCCAGATGGCTACCGATCTGTAGGTCCCCTACTATGTCATCCCCCGTTGCCAATACCAGATCCAGTAAGGCATTCCCCCTAGTGGGACCATGTACCTCCTGCGTCAGGTGGAGGTCCTGTACACAGGTTAGAAACCTGCGTGAGCGGTGGGACTTTGCTGTCTGTGTCTCCCAGCAGATGTCCGGGTAGTTTAGGTCCCCCATGACCACCGCCTCTTTAGCTTTTATGGTCTCTGAGAGTTGCCTCAGGAGCCCCAAATCTATTTCTTCCCCTTGATGTGGGGGTCTGTAGCAGACCCCTACCACCAAATCCTTTTCTCCTTGCCCCCCATGTAGCCTAACCCACAGTCCTTCTACTTCCTCATCCTTTGATTCTGTCTTGATGAGGGTTGATGTATATTGCTCCTTAACATAGAGCGCAACCCCTCCCCCCCTTTTACCCCACTCTGTCCTTTCTGTACAATCTATAGCCCTCGATATGTACCGCCCAGTCGTGGGATGGATCCCACCAGGTTTCCGTCAGCCCCACTAAGTCGTAGTTGTTTAGTGCAACCAGGAGCGCTAGTTCATCCTGCTTGTTCCCCATGCTCCTAGCATTAGTATATAGGCACTTGAGCCCTGTGACTGGTGCTTTTGCTACCCCCTCGCTCCAAGTCCTAAAGGGCTTTTTGTCCCTAACCTTCCCGTTCCTTACCTGTGCCGTATTGCTGTCCACCCCCTGCCTTTCACGTTCCCAAAGCTCTCTTTCTTCAGGCTGGGCTGTCCTTGTGGGTGCCACCTGGTTTGGTGGTCCACAGCCTCCCCCACCCTCATCTTCCCCTCCCCCCGACGAGCCTAGTTTAAAGCCCGCCGGAGGAGATCCGCCAACCTGGAAGAAAACACACGCTTACCTTTGGGGGACAGGTGAAGCCCATCCCAGCTGAGCATGTCCCTCGTTGTAACGTGTGGGTCATTGTCCAGGAAGCCGAAGCCTGCCTCGAGACACCACTGCCGAAGCCGCCAGTTGGTCTCTCGGATGCAGTTCTCGTGCCGTCTGCCGCGTCCGTTCACTGGTAGGATGGAAGAGAATACCACCTGCGCACCGACTTCCCTCAGCACGCCGCCCAGAGCCTGGTGGTCCGCCATCAGGTGATCGGGGGTTGTGCCACCCAGGTGTCGGGTTTGCTTTCGCTCTCTCTCGCATCATTAGTCGAGCTACTTCTGAGCTCGCGCTTCTGCCCTGATCCAACCCCCTGCCACGTTCAGGGCTAGTTGCATTGCACCGCTGTGTGCCCTGTGACGAGAGGCCAGTCATTCCCCATTGGTTTTCCATGTGGTTTTATCGGGCGATTGTAGAGAAGAAAGCGTCCTGTTTTGCTCCATCGTGTGCCACTTTGGCCCACTTCGACTGGCAGCTCGCGAAGGGCATTAGCGTCCTCCCTCGCGTGCATGATCGGCGGTAAGGGCTCCAGCGGTGACCTTTTGCGGCGCTCCGCCGTGTGTCCCGGAGCGCACAAGGTGTTAAACTGCATTAATGAGACTGATGTGATCAACACTGCCAGCGCCGAGCCAGCCTCTGACTTCGGTTGCCTGCCCTGAAGTCTGGCGTGCTTTTGCATTTAAATAGCCAGAAGAGTTTGTAATGTGTGGTTAGTTCATTGCCAGTGAAATTCAGCCTAGGTATACACTTCCCTGAAGAGTGAAGACAGCCTGATGCATGGATGATTCCTGCTCCCGCTGCTGTAGGCTCCCGGAGACCTGGAAAATGCATTATGGCAAAAAGCAATGTGACCGCCCGAAAGGCCCGCGCGGAGCGTGTGTCCGTATCAGCAACCGCGCAGTAACACTTGGCTCGACAGGAGCCTCTCCCGGCGTTTGCATCCTGCCGAGATGAGCGAAAGGGGAGAGAAGGAATCAAATTCGAACTGAGAAACCACAAGATGAGCAATACCCCTGCGACCGCGTTTCGCGGGTTTGCTCCGTATTCTCACGCACGCAGCTCCACGCGAGCGTCACGTTTAAGCTTGCTTGGCCTTTGATTGGCTTCGAGACCGAATAATGCGGGGGCTATAACGCGAGTTGTTTCGTCTTTTGGAATGAATAACTCTTGTGGTGAGCTGACACGAAGCATAAATTTGTTAAATTACATAAACATTATTGCGACCCATAAAATTCAATGAATCGTCCTTGCCTGTTTACTCATGGCTGGCTCGCCTGTTTGCACAATGTAATTTAACGTGTCAATTTGCTCTTGAATAAAAAACATCTGGCCTTTTGACATGCCAAAAAAACTGGAGAGATGATCTGAGGAAGAAGCGGAAAGCCCAGTCTTTACATCGCATTTAGCTAAAAAAAAAAGTGCACAAGGCTCTTAAAGGGAAGCCATTCTCATTCAGATCAGTTGATGGCCTCTTGGCAAGCCTTCTTTTGTAAGCCGCTAAATGCTATCCTAATTAAAATTAAGGAAAGCCAAGAAAGGTGCACAGTCTATTTAACTGGCACACGTTTGGCAATTATGTTTCCTGCCAATATTGACATCCGTTCTATTGGATTTTTTTGATTTTCTTTGATTTTTTTTTTTTTTAGCAATCGCATTATTTTGTCATCGTGAATAACAAGGAGAAAATTATACTTTTAGAAGGGATTTTCCTCCTGGATGAAGTACAGAGTCCCAGTAAATTAATTCACCTCCCTAAGCCCCTTTAGTTCCAGATTCTCTCTGGACATCTTAGACGTCGGCTTGGGTCTCGTGCAAACGTCCACACATGCAAGGACAGTAAATCTTGGCCTAATCCCCCCTCAGCAACAATACCTATTGCTGCTCCAGATGGAGGCTGTTGTTCGGCGGGCTCTGCTTACATGCGCACGATGCTGACCTACATAGGCCGGGAGGAGGAGCCTTGTTTCGCCTCAATCTGCGCTGCTCCCCCCACGAACGTGCTCTTTTTACGCAGCCGTCCCATCTGATGGGTTGTTGCCCCTGATTGATTGAGACGTGTATGATTTGCATAGGAGACAGTTCATGTAATTGCAGATTACGGAAGAAAGCCAATTGGTTGCAAAGATTAGGGAGGTCATCTCCCAGGAGGCCCGTAAGGCACCTGCACGTCACTTGGTTCTTGTTTTCATCCCTGTGGTTTCGCAACGAGCCGCGGTCAGTCTGGGTCCTCGGGTTTTAATCTCACCATATAAAATTCTGGCTCTGAAAGTGGGAAATGCAATTTCCACTTGATCATTGCTTACCCCAGTGAGCTGTTAAATGTACTGATGGAAAAGAACCAGACCAGACATCAGCTTGTGGGGTAATTATAAACCCTCTGGAAAAATCAGAGCAGATTCTCGCTATGAAATCAGGAGGTTACAGCAAGTTCAGGCATTGTTTTAATTAAGGAAGAGACATCTTTTCCTTAAGGGAACATCGAAATCACATTACAGCTGATAGGAAAGATTTCCCATATTGTCAGCTATGATTAGACACATTTGTGTGTGAATATATTGTGATTTCTTTTCACCCTCTAGGATAACGCACAATATTTTCTTTTAAAGTATATGGGGCTGGCAGTGGTTTGGCTGTAATCAGGTTCTTGGCATTTCGTACAGGCTTGTAATGGGACTCAAGTAGTTGCACATTTTCTGTAATTGGGCTCAAGTAATTGCACATTTTTCTAAATGATTAATGAACCGAATTAGAAAGTTTTGAGCAAATGGCATGTCACTGAGGTTTCCCGGGGTTTTAAGCTGTAAAACAAATATTTATGAACTGGTGACCAAAGGGCAACACGATAGTGGGGAAATACCGCGCTGTACATAGTCGGGGTGGAAATGAAACAGACTCGTAACGTAAAGAATTACTGCCGTCCGGGCATCTTGGCGCGGAGCGATACGCACGGCTTACGCAGGGATTATCTGATAGAGATATTATAGAGATAACGCGAGTCAAAGGTGACGTCTGCCATGCTGCATTTCATCATTTCTTAACGGCAGATAAAAAGAAGCCCAGAGCACGTCTGCTACAGAGTGCCTACTGGAAGAAGAGCTTTTTTCCTTTTCCTCCTTTGCTCTGCAAGGTAGTTGGGGGGGGGGGGTCTTATCAACCCAGAGTGGACCCTCATTTTAATTAAAGAAACCTATTCCATAGGGTGGCTTGAAACATATGGCACAGATCAGTAACTCCCTGCCGGGAGCTGCAAAGAGGATGGAGTTGGACTGTCCTCCGTGGGGGCAGATGACAGAAGGAGCAATGGGCTCAAGCTGCAGCAAGGGAAGTTGAGGTGGGATAGTAGGAAAGCCTGTCTCACCAGGAGGGTGGTGAAGCACTGGGACAGGCTCCCCAGAGAGGTGGGGAGTCTCCATCCTTGGAGGTGTTTAAGACCCAGCTAGACAAAGCCTTAGCTGGGATGATGTAGTTGGGGCTGGTCCTGCTTGGAGCAGGGGTTGGACTAGTTGTGACCTCCTGAGCTCCCTTCCCACCCTCATTTTCTATGATTTCTATTCTATGATTTGCTTATGGGGAATTGTCTGAAAAGCTGCGGCTCTGAGTGTACAATTTGACTGCAGCTGTGACGTGGGTAGACCTGAAACTGTGCCGCAGACCTTTGGATTGGAAACGTTTTGCAGCTCCCATGGCTTTTGCAGCCATGTGTGGAAGGAGCTGACGGGCTGCAGCACGTCTGCAGGAGGATCCAGATGTGCGATGGTGCAGTCTGGGTGCATGACTGTGATGGGAGACGCGGACTCCCCCCACCCTCAAGTCTGCCCTTCCTGGACTTCCTTTGCAAGCTGGATGGAGCAGGCCGATCCTTCGAGCGGTAAAGCGGGGCTCTCGTGTCTTTTAAAACTTCACTGTGGGGGCAGAGCCATTGCTAGATGCAGGGCAAGGGCCTCAGCGTGTCTTCCCGCACAAGGCGCTAATTGGATGGCAAGAGCCGGGCATGCTTGCACGAGGCAGAGAGGGGTTCCCCGGAGAAGCGCTGGTCTCTGCTGCTTGGACTGGAAGTCAAGGAGCCCACGGCTGTGGTTAATGCTGCGCAGCCCGTACGCCTGCGAGGCAGAAGGGGGATGCGGGGCTGGGAGAGGTGAGGCACTGTAAGCCCTGAAAGGCCTGCCGGGTCGTGCATAGCGGGGCAGCACTCCTCCTGGCATCATCCTGGCCCTTGGGCCTTCTCCCCGTCGCCTGGCACATCCCATCCAAAGCGAGCATCTCTGCAGGCGGGGCAGAGGCGGTCCCGTGGGATCGGTTCCAGCAGCGTTCGCTGAGGTTACTCGTGTCCCCCTCCAACCCGACGGGGAAACGAGCTCAGCATCCCAGGCCGTGTCTCCCCGTCTCCGTCGCGCAGGCCGGGGCACTGATCCAGAGGCCTGGAGGGAGCGGGGGACATAAACCTCTGCCTTCATCAGCTGGATCTTCTGCAGCAAATGCAGGGTCCAGGATTCAGGGGCGGCCTTCGGAGATGGGGCTCTCTCCTGTCTCCTGCTGAATCGGAGGGGATGATAATGTCCGTGGGCAGATGGCTTTATAGATTAGCGATGGGCTGGGGGGGGTTGTGGCTCTCTTCCTGGGATCTCTCGAGCATAGATTAACAACCTTTGCAATAGAAAGACTTTGGCTGCCTCTGCTTTCCCGGTGGCAGGTTGGGGTGTGATGTCAGTAGTTTTGCCGAGAGGTCGGACAATGGGTTTGTGCAGGATGGCTTGGACAGGGCTGGTCCTGCCTCGGGCAGGCTGTCGGACTCGATGTCGTCTGCAGGTGCCTTGCGGCCCCGCTTCTCTACGAGCCCTGCTCTTCGCTAGGCCCTGCAGAGCGTCAGACCCTGGAGGCTGAGTGTTTCAGGGCCACGTATGGCCCGTGCCTGGCGGATTTGGGCCAGCAAGAGGGAGAGGGGTTGGGGTTTTCCCTGAGCATGGGAGAAATGCAGCGCTGCCTCCCCACGACTGGCTCCTTGCTACCCCCACGCTGGCTAGGACGCTACACCCTCCTTGTCTATGATTTTATGGGCCAGCACTGACTGCTGAAAGGGACACGGGTCCTAGGGTTGGGAGACCCTGCAGATCTGCGAACCTCTTGCCTGCCCTACTCCCTGAATGCAGGGATCCCCGTGGTGGAAAGGGGATGATGCCAGGAGGGTACCAGCCTGGTTCAGTGGCCTCTACACTTTCCCCTTGCAGGGGGATGATAGGAGGAAGGGATGTTTCGGGGTGTGAGACTGCTCTCCCAGCAGCAAGTAAAGGGGGCCAGCGGTGGCATGTGCGGTGCCCATCTTGCCGGGGTCATCCGATCCCAGCAGGCTTTCCTGCCCAAGTTCGGGGCAGGGCTGGCCCCAATGATCTGTAAGGTCCCTTCCAGCCCCTGACGTCTATGAAACTGTGTGCATTGATCCGAGCGGAGCAGACAAGGGTAGATTTAGATTTGGCAGAGGGTAGATTTAGGCTAGATATCAGGAGGCCCTGCTTCACGGTCAGGGCGGCTAGGGTCTGGAACCAGCTTCCAAGAGAAGTGGTGCTGGCTCCTACCCTGGGGGGCTTTAAGAGGAGGTTAGATGCACTCTTTCCTGCCATGGCAGGGGGTCAGACTTGATGATCTGCTCAGGTCCCTTCTGACCCTAGAAACTATGAAATTATGACACTAAGGGCTTCAATCTCCTCCCGTGCCCTGGCGTGGTTAGATCCCGCGCTCTGCGAGACTCCCCTGCCCTTGGAGGCGTCACGCCTGGCCTCCGAGACCCCGAAGGAGCAGCCCGGTTGCAGTGGTGGGCACGGAGGATTTTTAGCGCTCGCACTTGGAGTGACCAGCAGCTATCATTGCGCCCGCTCCCCGAGCATACGCTTTCTGCTCTTCGTCTGTCACCTCTTAATCACTTGATTTTCACACCGCTGCCACTTAGCACCTCCGGTCGCATCACATCACATCAAGCGGCTCAGCCATGCGGAGGCCCCCGGATGCCCACCCTGCTCCGAACTGGCTGGCGGCTCGGGCTGCCTTCGTCTGTCTTTGCGCCACTTCTCCAAAGCAAAGCCGCGTGCGTCTTTCCAGCTCTTTCAGAGTTGGTTGCACCAAGGGACTTGGGCATCAGAAAGGAGAACAGGGCGCACCGTGCCATCCCAGGCAGCAGCAGGGTACGTGCTCACGGAGGAGCTGGAAGAGGTTGGACGCATTTCATGCCACCTTGGTTGCAGGGATGTTGCCTTCTGTCCCCTGCAGCAGGAGGCACCGACCGCGGCACGGGTCCGGCATTTCTCGACGGCCGATAGAAGCAGCGAAGAGCGGCCTGTGCTGCCCGTGTGCTGTGCTAAGAAGTTGGCATGGAAAAGACTAGCCCAGAAAGAACAAAGGGGCCCCCGTTGCCCCTAGGACGGCAGGCACGTGCATTTAGGTGCATGGAAGTGCTCGGTTTCACGAGCTGATCTTTGCACAGCGACTCTTCTTGGATGGATGCTGGGGACCTCTGTCCGACTCAGCCCCTGTCTCCACCTGAGCAAGGCCTCCGTCTGCCGTAGAGCTGACTCGGGCAAACACTGCCGGCTCCTGGCTGCCGAAAAGAGCTGCTGTGCAGGGGCCCGTTCGCACCGGTCCAAAGCGGGGGGGCGCCCGTGCAAGGGCTACACGAGCATTTTTGCACAGGTTAGAAATGCAGTCCCTGCTCAGAACTATGCAGATGAAAGACGATCATTTCAACCAGGGTGGGGGATCGTTCTGAAAGGGGAAAAATTGCTAAAGGTTTTTTCTTCCACCTTAATCAACCGCCGAGGGCCAGAGGCTTGGAGGATCTGATTCTCTTTCGCGGACGTGTTGAGGCGAAGGCATAAATCTCTTTGAAATCCACAGCTGGAAAGCGCCAGATAGGCAGAGGTTTCCTGTTATTCCTTTGTGGGGTCTCCAGGCGCCCACAGCTGCTTGGTGGAGTCTCTAGTACAAGCTGCCATCTTGCATTTAAATTTACCGTGACGGTTTTCAGCTGACAGCTCCGCAGACGACGGGCCAGCTCTTGCTGCCGTGCCTGTCAAACACTCCCTTACAATAATATTGAGTCTGGCTTGCACCCACCAACACCAGGAAATTAATAGTAAAAGCTGAGACACTGTTCCTTGCTCGCCCGCTCCGGTGCAGCTCCCCGGTGTGCGAGGTCCCGCAGCCCAGGCACCTCCCGTGGGGTGAGAGGGTGGGAGAAACGCTGGCTTTTGTGGCTTTCAGCAAGACCCAGTATTATGTCAATGTGGGTTTGGGTATTTTCTTCACTCGATGGAAATAAGAGCAGAGGGAATATTCGATGTGCATGTGGGTGCTGCAGCGGGGGAGATATTTTCCACCGAAACTTTCGTTTTGCTAGAAAACCAATTTTCCATCAGAAACAAAAAGCGATGGAGAAACCAAGCCTGAACTTTTTCCAGCCGAAACCTGAAATGTTTTGGTGTCCGACTCAATGGGGATTTTTCAGGGTTTTGGTAGTGGGAGGGGGGACCAAAACATTTCCATTGGGATTTTTAATGAATGTGCAAATTGGCTTTTAGTACAGGGGTCCAGCCAACTGTATGCTCACTGAATTGGGACAAACTCTCACTGTTGCAGTCTGCACGGGGAATATCCACTTTGGCTTGTTATAGGTCGTGTCTTCCTGCAGCGGCCTGGTTGGGACTCGGGGGGTTTGGGTCTGGGTCTCGGTGTCTTCTGCGTTGTTAACAGCGTTGTCGGGTCTTCTGCACCTTGCTTCCCAGTCCAGAACATGAGCAAGGCACGTCCTGTCTTGGTGCTCGCGGTGCTCTCAGCACTCGTTCCCCCGGCGCCTCGAGGTCCACCCGGAGCAAAGGATAAGAAATTGCACGGGGGCCAGGGTGAAACTCAGGAGCTGAAAGCACTTACAGACATGCTTGTTAAAACCAGCCAGTATCTGGGGACCCTCAGCTTGAAGCCCCAAGTAGCGGGGCCTGTAGAGGAGTAGCACGCTGCGACTGGAACGGGCTGCTTGGGCCTGGGTGGCTTGTGGCTCCAGTGCAGTGCGTGGACGTGCCAGGTCTTTGGGTAGATGTGATATCTTTTATTACACCCAGTAGTTGGAAAAAAAGTTCTTTGCAAGCTTTCAGGTGCAATCACCATAATAAAATATACCATAGTTGCTTCCAATCAGATACCTGGGGGCTGGAGGTGTCCCAGCCCTGCCTGCCTGCCCGGGACCCACCACAGGCTAAGAAACTTGCTCGAAATGTAGGAACGAGGGCCCATTTTTGCTTCTTTTCTCTGAAGTGCTTGGACTCTTTCAGCTCTGCCTTGGCATGGTGCCTCTGGATTACAACTGGCCTTTCCCACTTCGTGTTAACAACCGAGAAGTGGCCGAATGGTTTCTCCACTTCTCCTTTCCTCTCTCTCTGAGAGCCTCTCCTGCTCAGACAATTCAGTGTTTTTCCTGCTTTCCAAACAGGGGCATGGCAGAGATGTCCTGGAAGGTGCCTAATGGCATATATGATGCCGCGGTACTAGCCAGGATGCATGTAGGGGGATTCAAAAGGATCCGGCCTCTTTCCTTCACTTCCTCCAATAATCAAGCACTTGGTCGGGTTGCTGGGCATGTGTGCTGGGATGGAGTTAATGGGGTCGTGGTGGTTTCAGGCCCTGGTGACTGGCACCAAGAGAACAAAACCAACCAGTCCCGGCTCAGAGGAGGGCAAGACCTTTGATGCATGTTGATCCCCCGCTTGCTTTGCTGCTAGGGAAGCGCAATGAAGAACGGCTGTTGCATGGGTGGATTAAGGATTTTGGAAAGGGGGTGCCGATGGTGAGGCACATCATCACATATGGCACAACACCTATTTTTTCTCCAGTTAAAAAAAAAAAAAAAGAAACTAGTTGTTGTTCAGCAGTAGAATCCTTGTCTGTTGTGAATTCATAGATTTCATAGACGTTTGGGCTGGAAGGGACCCCGGAGGATTATCGAGTCCAGCCCCACTAAATACTCAGTTGAAGATAGAAGCAGAAACCAATCCAATGTCACTGGAATGAGTTCAAAGCTATCTGCAGGGCTCTGAAATAGCAGCTTCATTACCAGGCAGCAGAAGGGCAGAACAAAGGCTAGCTTGACTGGTGGACCATCAGGACCATTAACAAGAAGAGAGGCGTTAACGCCTGTGGAGTGAAGAGATTAGCAGGGATGGGGTAGATGATCCCGAGCTACAAAGTTAAGTGACTCCTTCAGCAATGCCTGGCTATATATGTTGCTGCTGCTGCCAGGTGGTTGGTTTTAAACTTGGGGAGCAGGAATGAAAGGGGCTGAGGGGGTGTCGGATCCGCCCCCGGGGCTGTTGATTTTCTCATGCTCCCCCTTTGCTCCACTCAAAGGAGTCTGAGCAAATTCCCTTCCTTCGGTTGCTTCCCATCATCCCGAGCCCCTGGCCCAGCTCCCAGTGGTGTCGTGAAGGCTGCCTTGTTCTCTGGAGACATAGAGATGTGCACACCATGTCGTATTAGGTGGTTATCTCAAATCACAAGATGATAAACTGTGCTGTGCCCGGGGTAGCAGCAGCAACAATGGCCGTAAACGAGACGGAGAGGCTTTATGATTAAAGGGAAGATTGATGGTCCAGCCATTCGGTGTGGGAAAAAATCGCATCCTTATTAAATGTAATTATCTAGAATGCTAATAAAAGCCAGCAGACTCTCACAGGTCAAGCTGCCCTCGGCTTTATTGGTGCTTGCAAACATTAATAAGCTGCGATTGGAAGTGCCTGAGGATGAGCTCAGTGGAGATGCCTATCAGCCCAAGCGCCGGCTAATTGCTGGTCAAGGACAAACACAGGGTCTCTCACTGCTGCTATTAAACTCAAGATGCAGCCTGCAAGGCACCCTCATGGGCCCCAATACAGAGAGGTGTTTTGCCCTGCTAAGCATGTGCTGTTGGAAGGGGATAAAGGGCCCTGTTTAAAGCCTCCAAGACCCAAGCTTGTTCTCCATAGACCCACAACACTGAGAAGGGGCAAAAGCATACTTGGAAAGACAGGGAAGATTAATCTCCCAACCAAAACCCACCCTGCTCATCTCTGGTAACAGCCAGGTGAGCTATAGTTTGCACAGGAAATGACAAGTGCCCTCATACCATTTTGCTTTGCCTAAAATGATTTGGAGCAAGAGGGCTTGGAAGTGCAGAAAAAAAGGAGGGAAATCCCAACAGGGGTGAGAGGGGAAGCTGGGCCCTGGGAGGGCAGGGGCTATTTGAAGTTGGGCTCTTAAAATACTTTGGACGCATCTACATGTGCGCTTTAATGCACATCAGCTTATTTTAATGCACATTAAAGCCCTGCTAAAAAAATATGTTCTTTAGCAAACATGCATTAAGACAGGCTACACATTTTCCTAGTACCTCACAATGGCAGCATGAGATTTAATGTGCATTAACTAAAGTGCATTAACGCATGTGTAAATACACCCTTTGATTTGTGATGGCTTTTGTCAAGGCTGTTCTCTTGATCAGGAGATACGGCTAAGAGCAGCGGCCTCAAGCTGCAGCAGGGGGAATTGAGGCTGGAGACGAGGATGAACTTCCTGATGATAAGGGTGGTCAAGCACCTCGGGACATTTGTGGGTTCTCCGTCCTTGGCAGTTTCCAAGAGCAGACTTGCTAGGATGGCTTAGTCAGGGGCAATCCTTCTTTGCACAAATGGCTGGACTAGACGACCTTGTGAGGTCCCTTCCAGCCCTATTTTTCTGTGACCCTATGCCCTTTCACTTCCACAGGAAGTTGAGGGTGAGGACGTCTTTGCCCATACATCAGCGCCCCTACCACCTTGCAGCGGAGGTGGAAGGGGATGTGTCGTACCAGCTCTGCGAGCTCCAGCGTGCTCCCAGGTGGTACCTGATGCATCTATGCAGGGTGGGGGGGACCCAGCAAAAAGATGCACGTGCTTTCAGGTTCTTTGGTAAGAAGCAAAAGGTGGTGCAGTCTCCAGTATTTCTTATCCAGCTCCCCAAGGGAGCTGGTTGGAGAGCTGTAAAGCCCAGGGAGCACTGCTCCCCGGACCCGTGATTCCCTTTGCTGAACCCGCTGGGAGAAGAAATCTCGATGGTAGCTTGACCACCGGGGTCACCTTTCCCAGCGTGTTCTCTCCCCTCCGGCTGAGGTTTGAAAAATTGAGCCCTGGGCACAAGTAAGACGGCTGGGAAGAGGAAGGATTAATTTCACGGCTGACGGAGGTGCCATTTCCTGCATGTAGCTATAAATAAAGGGGCTCTGGCTGCCGGCAGGGGTAAGAGCGCTGCCCCGCAGGCAGCGTGGAAGAAACCTGGACCATGAAGCAAAGACAGGCCTGAGTTGCCACCAGTCGATTCAACAGAACAGAACGTGCACCTTGAACGTGCGCATGCGTCCCTGTTCCCACCTGCGCGAAAGACCCACGGTGCTGGAGCCTGGGTCCCCAGCAGCACAATATAATAGGAATGAGGATCAAGACTACCGAGGCAAAAAAGAGGCCTCCTGTGAGATGCTAGAAACCCCGCAGACGGGGTGTTGGCCATGACGCTGGGCGGCGCAGGGGCCGGGGCCGGCGCTCTCCTCACCCGGGAGCTTGTTTGCTTTGCTGGGGCTGCTTGCTTGGCGCCGGTCACCCCGCTTCACGCGCCAGGCTCGCTGGCGGCCATGCTGAGGCCGCCACCCAGAGGGAAAGCGATCGGACAGCGAGCCGCCGTCGTCGCCGGGACAAAGGGAAGCATCTGGCGTGCGAGCAGCAGTGGGAAGATGGTTTTGCAGGTCTCGTGCCCGCTGTGCCCTAGCCGTGACACCTGGGTGACCGTCCAGGCGGCGGTTCTCCAGCTCGGGTGCGCGATGCTGAGACGGTACCTCGCGGAGCCGGACGGAGACATCTGCCAATCCGGCCGCCTTCCCGAGCGCGTGGGCCTGCTCTGGCGAAGGGACCACGGGCTCTTTCCAGCCGGAGCGGCATCAGGGGCCGCTCTGCTGACGCCCAGGCAGACGCTGGCCCTGCCACGGAGCTCAGGTCTGGATCCAGCATTGCCTCCAGGGTGTCTCTGCAGCTGAGATTTGAACCAGCCACATGGCTCCCTCTCCGGGGCTACCAGGGTTGCCAGCACTAGCATCCCCAGCTGTCGCTCTCCAGAGCCAGGCTTTCAGACACCTACGTGTCCCTGGGATCTTTGGCCAGGCTGGCACAGCGGCCGTGCTCGTTGCAGGGATACAGGGCCTGGCTTGAGGGCCAAGCGTTTATTCTCGCCTTGTTGCAGCTCTCTCTAAGGTCGAGCAAAACGATTTGCTTTGCCTGCAGGAGAAGCTGAAATGAGCCCGTCTTCCCCAGAAACCCAGCTGGTCTCATCAGCCGCCTGCGAGCGCGAGTCATCCCGGGCTGCAGAGCAGCGATTTTCACTCCGGTTCTGGATAACATCACGACCCGTGATCTTGATAGCTCGCTTGCACGCCTGTTAACGGGAGCAATGTCGATGATTAGCAAGGGGCTGGTGAGCCACGGACTGTGAATTTTAGTGCTCCTGGGTTTTCCCTTTTGCCTTGCTACACGCTTTGCTGGCAGTGGGGTCACCATATGAATAATTTACTTATCAGTGGTAAAAAAACCGGATGCTATCATGACACTTAACTTCTTTAGATGTTTGTCAGTTGTTGGATGAGGCTGTTATATGCAGTTCAGCCAGAGCGGGATATGCCTTCGTCACCGTGGGGGTGCCTGCACAGCACGCAGCAGAGCCTGGCAGGGACGCCAAGCTGGCGCGCAAGGGTTCGGCTCGGGTACGGAGACAGGACGGCTGTGCTCACACCAGCCTCGTCTGCTCTGCTGCTTCTCATCAGGGGACGGCAGTCGGTTCGCTCCGTGCGGTGCTCGGCGGGGTTCACGTGGAAGTCTTTGGTATTATGGGAGGACTTGTGCTGTTCCCAGGAGATGGACCCGGCGTGTATAGCGCGCCTCCAAGGCTCTGGGCTTGCCTGGTGCTCTCCTAGCAGAGAGGTCTGGGACATGCTGCCTGTGCTCTCATCTTCCCACCGCCGCCACGGGGTGCCCCATACGTACGCAGAACTGAGGGCGAGGTTTGTCTTGTAAGTCCCATGGCACCGATGCAATTGCAATTTCATAGAACCATAGAAAATTCAGGTGGGAAGGGACCTCAGGGGGTCACATCTAGTCGAACCCCCTGCTCCGAGCAGGACCAGCCCCAGCTACATCATCCCAGCCAGGGCTTTGTCTAGCCAGGTCTTACACACCACCAAGGATGGAGGTTTCACCACCTCCTCCAGGTAACCTGTCCCAGTGCTTCACCACCCTCCTTGTGAGAGAGTTTTTCCTAAGATCCAGCCTCAACTTCCCTTGCTGCAGCTTCAGCCCATTGCTCCTTGTCCTGCCATCTGCCCCCACTGAGACCAGCCCAGCTCCGTCCCCTTTGCAGCCCCCCTGCAGGGAGGTGGAGGCTGCTATTCAATCCCCCTCGGTCTTCCCTTCTGCAGACTAAATCAGCCCATTTCCCTCGGCCTCTCCTCACCAGTCCTGTCCCCCAGGCCCACAAACATTTTCGTTGCTCTCTGCTGGACTCTCTCCAATGTGTCCACCTCCCTTCTGCAGTGGGGGCCCACAGCTGGACACAGGACTCCAGATGTGGGCTCCCCAGTGCTGAGTTGAGGGGAAGCATCATTGCCCTCCATCCGCTGCCGATGCTCCTGCCAGTGCGGCCCAGGATGCCGTCAGCCTGCTTGGCACCAAGGACGCACTGCTGGCTCATATGCATCTTAGTGTCCCCCGGGTCCTTTTGTGCAGAGCTGCTGCCCAGCCCGTCACCCCCGCCTGCCCCGGTTAAGTGCAGGATTTTGCACTTCTTGAACTTCGGGCGATTTATTTTGGTCCAATCCTCTAGTGTGCCTAGGCCACTCTGAATCCTAACCCTACCAATTCCTGGCATTAATTGGTGGGGCCTTTATCACATTGGCTGCTTTGTTGCTAGTCACAAAATCTTTCCTTTGCGATGCTCTCTTGTCCCAGGTCGATAGCCACTTCTGCCCTCTCTTCCCCAGCTGTAATGTGTGCTATTATAGTGATTTCCTTCTCAGTGGGAGGCGACAGTGAGAAAAACGAAATGCTCCATTGCCAATATGGTGTGGGATGTGTCCCAAGAAGGGCCCAGGTCCTGTATTATGCCCATGGCTTTTCTCAGTCTTCATTTCAACTAGCTGCCAGCTCTGGTCTTTTTACTGTCACCTGGTTGATTATACAGGGTGGACGGTGCAAGGCTAATTAATATGTCCCAGGTCACCCAGAAGGGCTGTGAAATGCGCCATTTTAGAGCCGTCTCATTGGAAGAGACGAAGAGTTTGGCAAAACACCTGCCAGGGGCAGGGGGTTTTCAAAGACAGACATCATCCAGCTCCCAGGGACTTCCAGTGCCAGAGACTTGCTTAACTGCTTAATTGCTTTGGAAAATCTCCCTGCCGTGTTCATTCGAATGCAGCCATAAACACGGGGACCGGTAGCCGCCTGGGTACGAGCGCGCTACCAGCTCCCCGAGACGGCACAGGTGACATCCCGCCGTGCTTCAGGGCAGGGGGGTTTGGAAAGGACAGCAAGTGAAGGGCTGCAGGAGAGGAGTATCGAGCATCCAAGGCTGCTTGGCAGGCCTCTGGATGTGCTCGCTGCTCCTCTTGAGCTCAACCAGCCCAGGGCTTGTGGGGATAAGCACGGAGAAGCCAAAATGCCTGTTCTGCACCTGGCCAGGACACCGGCTCTCCAGACACGGAGGCAAGGTGTAGGTTCGCTGGTGTGGCTGTGATAGTCGGCATCTGTTGTCTGGGTCCCTGCCTGCTTACAGGACTCGGCCCAGAGGTTTCTGCCGGTGGCGTCTGGCCCATCTGGAGGTAGCTCACAGACGGGAGCTGTCATTTATCTCGCGGCCGTAAGCTCCCGGGCACGTCTCCGGCCACGGGATCGGATCTAGCTTGGGTGGGAGTCGCCGGGCGAAGCCCGCGCTGCGCCCGGCAGAAGATGCGTCAGCCTGGTGCGCTCTGCTTTCGAACCCGCCGCATCTTTTGGAGGGTGCCGTGCAAGGGACCAGCTCTGAAATAACGGTGCTTCCCTCCCGCGTTGTCCGGAGGTGTTTCTCAGCCCACGCTCCAGACCTGGAAGAGGAGGGAGATCGGTAGAGGCCAAATCCGAGCACGCCCGTGTCCTGTGGGTGGTTTTAATTATCGGTACCCGCTGCCAGATTTGCACCCGCCCTTCTGAGCAGAGAAGCAGGAAGGCAAACCATCTCCTTTTCGGTCTCTGTGAAAGTACCAAGGGGAGGAAGGCCTCAGAAGTGCTGCCAACTGGGGAGAGAAAAAGATGAAACTTTTCAACCTGCTCTCCGGCATTGCAAATGCCCAGCCCGGTTTCATAAGCTTTGGCTCGCCTGGTTGGCAAAGAAGCATTTAGGTCTGATATAATGGTTATAAAACCCATTCCTTCTGGCGTTTTCACCCCCTGCTGATCAGGAAGGAAAGCTGATTTTTCTGAGATTTCATTTACTACAAACTGAAAGAGATTACTATACAGGCCCCGTTCCCGTGTCCTCCAGCTAGTTAGAACACAAAGCTGCTTAAATTGTCTTTTTGATAACCGTTCTTGCTGCCAGTACAGAGGTTTCTGTGGGGAATTCACACCGCGGTGCCTTCGACCTCTCTGCTCCTTCATATTGCAATATTACTCTTTACCTAGTAGAAGATATTCTTAATCGGCTTCACAAAAAGCAATAAAGCCTTTCAACACTTCATTGGCTTTGACATTTAAGACCTGAACCGACCGCAAGTTCAGGTGGGAGCTCGTGCTCCTTCCAAGATGGACTCGACCCACGGCTCATCCGCGGAGGGGGAGAAACAAGCAGATCCCCGGACCGTTCCTTCATCTGGAGACCGGCAATGAGGTCCCAGCGGAAAGGATTTGACTTCCACGGCCCTTTTGGGGACAGCCCGCAGAAAGGAAAAGTGACCTTACTTCTCCTGTGCCCTCTAAGGGATCTTCCTAACCCGAGGGGGTTAGTCTGTGGTTTTAGGGCTGAAAATACACCCCCAAAGCACTGGGAATAACTGGCAGGCAAGGTTCCTTTGGGTAAATGTCATCTCTTTCATTACACCAACAAAATAGTTGGAAAAATTGTTCTTTGCAAGCTTTTGGGCAGAAACACCCTTCTTCTGCGGACTCTCCCTGTGCCTGAAGAAGGGCATTTGTACCCAAAAGCTTGCAAAGAGCAATTTTTCCAACTATTTAGTTGGTCTAATAAAAGAGATCACCTTTACTTAAAGAACCTTGTCTGCCTCTGTCCTTAGACCGACCAACAACCCTAAGGCATGGAAAGAACTGAGACTGTACACCCCGGGCCTTGGACCTCTCCTTGCGCCACCCAACACAGCCGCGTAGCTCCTAGCTGCTCTCTTCTCCCATGGAAGAAGTCAGGGCTTTATCGTGTTGTACCTCCCGTCTCGGGGGTGAGTGCCTGGTCGTATCTCATCACGGTATCCTACCGGGAGCGAGTTCAGGAAGGGGCGTTGCTGGCAGGCCGCGCTTCCCTGTGCCCCGCAGTCCCCGGGGCTGATGGCACTGCTTGGCCAGGTGGTGCCATTCCCTGATCTTCGGCCTCTCCGGGGTGTTCTCCATCCTCAGGTCTGTCACTTTTGCAAATGGCTTTTTTTGCACCTAGGCACAGCTTTCCCCCCGTTGCAAGCTGCAGCTCTCGGGCGCCCCAGCTGTAATGGCTTAGTTTTATTAGCTGGTGGTTGGAAATGCTAAATGTTGTCTACAAGCCCTGGGAGGATTTCAGCCGCGGTAGGAGCAGTGTTCTGAGCATCCTGGCATGGTGCCTTTTCTCCCATAAAGCCTCCTGTTTCCAAATGGGTAATTACTGCGTTGGGATTTATGCAGTGCTTCCTTTAAGTGGATGTGTGGGCTGCCATTCCTCGACGAACGGGGTGGGGGGAAAAAGGAAAAGAAAAGAAAAGGAGGAGTTGAATCCAGGTTGGTTATTGAGTCAGGGCAGAAATGAGATCGGCGCGCTCTGCCCTTACCTGGCAATAATGGAAAAGTGCTCTTTCAATTGAGCTGTTTCATTCTTTTGCCCTGAGCTATGAGAAGTAGATTGGATGAAAATTATCAGGCTCCCTGTCTAGAATAAATATTCTTGAAATGGAGCGAGTCATAAATACGCAAGCAGCAATATCCTGGGTTATGAAGAGATAATTTCTATCTGTAATGGCTGAGGAGGCCCCAGGGAGCGTCTGGAAATGGCCTGTCTGGCCCTTAGATCGGTGTGGAAAGCAAACAAGCAAACAACCTTTCCTTAACCCTAAAATTACGGAGACTTTGGGGGGAAGGAGGAGGCATTGGAGGTGAAAGCTGGAGTCACCTTTGATGCAAAAAGAAAAGCAGGGAGGAGCTCTAGCAGAGATCACTGTGTTTCCTGAAAGCCACATCAGGGTTGAACCGATGTGCCAGCCGGGTCTGAGGTCTCCCATCGACCGTGATGGGCTGTGCTGGTCATGGTGGGAGCACTGGTGGGACGTGGCCTCTCACGGGAAGCTGTTCTCATGACCCTTCACTCCAGGGCCTGCTCCTTCCTGGGGTCTTCACAGCAGGGAGGAGTCCCCAGGACCCTTTTCCATGCCTTGCCTCATGCCCTTGCAGGATGGGCTCCAGTGCCTGGAGCAAACGTGGTTCTTGCTCTTCCTGGCATCTCTTGTGAGCTGCTTGTTCCTCTTAGAAGAGCTTGTTCCCTCTCCCAGCAGAGTTTATCCCCTCTTGGGGAAACCCCCGTGGAAGACGTGGCTGGGGAGAAGGATCTTGGTGCATGCCCCAGGGCTGATGCATCCTGCCCCATGCAACTTCTGTGCATACCTATGGCCAAGGCTGGTGAGGGGCCGCATCTTCCGTGAGCTTAAGATTGTCGACATGGGGGGAGCCGCTGTGCTTCATGCCACCCGAGGTGTTACCTGGCACATCCTCAGTTTTGCAGTCCTGTTTGTATGCAGCATGTAGGCCAGTGTCTCTGTGGGGCTGGCCTCCCTGATGGGTCAGCCCGAAGGATGCAGCGGGAGATCGTAGCCCCTGCCGGCATGGATTCAGCACCCAGGCAGATCAGAAGAAGCGGACGCCCCGCTCCTTTTGGAACGAAACAGATTTCTAAATGCAACCAGCCCGGTAGCTTGCAGGCTAATAATTAATAAGAGCTGCCTGGATGAAGCTCCAATTTTGATGGGATTAGTCTTAATGGTTTTATTTTTAAAAGCCATTTAATTACTAATCAGCTCTCCCTCGCCAGCTAATGCAGGATAGCTCCGTGCAAAGCAGACTGTGCAGGGGGCTTGGCTGCTGAGCAGCTGGGACGGCTCTTTAAAGTCTCTTTCCCCCAACCACCCCCCAGCTTTCCAGACAGCTTGCAAAGACGAGCGCGTCTGCTAATGTCCGGCTGCTGGAGACGTCCCGCAGCAGCATGCTGGGGGGATGCTGCACGAGGAGCATCTCCAAGGAGTAGCATCATTTGATGCTTTCCCCAAAATCAGTTTTTTCCTGCTGCCACGCGAATCGAACTCGTTGAACCCGGGCGAGAGGCGAAGGCGTTTGGGGAGAAGGAAAGGCGAGGGGCATCATTTGGGTAGAGCCCGGCAGTTTCTCTGCCTTGCACGGCTGGCCAGCTGGCTGCCTTGCTGTTGTCCAAGGCAGGCTGGGTATTTCCAGCTTGATGCTCCTAAAACTAAGCCACCCCCTCGGTCTGCAGAGTCCATTAATTTACAGCACAAAGGAACACATTCCTTAATCTTTTAATTACACGGGGCGACACGGGTGAAATAACTCCATTCACTCCCAGGCTACTGACGTGACGAGGAGGAAGGGCCGCTGCTTGGGAGCGAAGACTCGGCAGATTTCCAGGCATTTGAGATCTGTATCACCCGCCAGGGAGAATGCCCTGAATTTATCAGGCCGGTCTCAGCGAGGGGAGATTTCGCCATTATTAAATTATATGTTTTTTAAAAATGACACGTTGATCTGTCGCGTCCCAGTAAATATGTGATTTACATTTAATTCCGAGTAACCTTTCCACGAGCAGTGAGGTGTGAAGGAATTTAATGACACAAAGCTACATTTATGAAGAGACCATTCATATTCATTAGGCCCACACATTAGCAATCCTGCCAGTGACATCTCGCGAAGGCATGCTTTATTCCCACCATTCGTGGCCGTACGGCACTGTTCGCGGCGGCGCGCGCATGCAGTACATGGCTCTGGATGACACTGTCTACATGTGAGAGCTGGCTTTGGACTGCTCATGTCCATAGGCTGCTCCTTTAGGGTATGTTATAAATCAAGGGATGTTTTGGATGAAAAAGGGAATATTTTCATTACTTTTATTTTCAGCTATAAATAAGTTGTTGGGTTTTGGGTTTTTTTGGGCGGGGGGAGAAGAATCATGTTACGTGCCAACTTTAAGTGACCGGCAGCAAATATAGAGGGAAAATGGACACTCTGGGACCACCTCGCAAAACAGCGATTTTGGGTGCCATTTCGTAACATGTATCTCAACAACGCGCGGCGTGTACAAGCGCCGTTAGGGAGCGTGGCTCAGGTCTTTGGCTGGATAACCAAACGGCCCAGCTGGACGGACTTGCATAGTCCAATTCTGGATCTCCAAAATGCCTGGTTGTTAGAGACGGAGTATCCGAGCCGGGTTGCAGAGCACAAATCCTCGTGTCCACCCATCGACTCTATTCCTAGTGCAGCCCCTGCCCGTTTTTGTGTGGTTTTCTTCGTTTGCGTTATCGTTTTCACCCCCCTTTCCATGCGCCCCTGGTTATCGAGTGGAGTTAGCAGGCGGAGGGTCCACCCTGCTGCATCCCTGCATCTCCAAGGGGCCGATGTGTCAAGCCCCCACCTTGCGCTCACCGGTGTTTTGCTCTCTGGCGTTGAGCATCTCTTGCTCTCTTGAATGCCAGCAATCATCCTCCCAGCTACAGCCAGCTGCATTTTGAAAGCCCGGTACTGCAGGCTACAGTTTCTCTGGGCACGAGACTTAAAATCATAGACAAGTAGGGCTGGAAAGGATTTTTGGAGGTCATGTAGGTCAGGACAGGGTCATCTCTGTGGAGCTTTTCATTTCCAGCCCGGCTAAATAATATGATATAATGGCACAGCTCCTACAGGGCAGGGCTTTAAGAGCACATTGCCACACGGGAGCCTTTTCTCTCTGGAGATGTATTGTGGTCCATCCTGCGATGCCCTAACCAGTGATGTGTAATGCATGGATCAGTGACGTGGAAGATTGCAATAGGCAATCGTGTCAGGACCTGCTTCGGGAGACCTTCAGGCACGGGTCACTGATGGAAAACAGAGCATGAAGGAGATGGAAAAGCCACCTAATTGGCTTTGTCAGCATGGCCAAATGCGCGGGTGAGGCCAGACGAGGGGATACGCGGCAGCTCAGTTCCTAGCTTACACAAGGGACGGGTTGATGACTTCAGGCAAGGCCCTCGATCTGCCCTCCTGTGACCCCCGTCCGTAACGCCGGGCTGGTCCCGAGCCACTGCACGCTCGTATCGTACGCATACGATCGGCAGACTTTTGGGTGCAGGGACAGGCCTGCCCGGAGGATGGATGGGAACTACCTTTGCAACTGGAGTCTACGAACACAGCGCTGTTTTAAAGCACCCAGGGTGCTTGAGATCCAAAGCTTCTGCCTCACTTGGCTTTTGAGGCAGGTGAAGATGGTGCTGCTGCAAAGTTTGGGGGGGAAAAAAAAAGTCAAAAAACCACCCAGGGTTAAGTTTCAGCTGGACCTGACTCTCCCCAGTGTATAATAGCTGCCTGAGGCTGGGGTTTATCCAGATGCCCTGACTTGCTTCCACGTCTGGATCAGGCATTGCTTGATTTTGCCCTCTCCCCAGCCTGCAGAGAAGGAGACGAGCTTGTCTCACTCGGTGAGAGCCCCAAGCGAAACCAAAGCTTGATGGACCTGGAGCGACCGCGCGCGTGCCACAGACGTCGGCCAGTGCCCTGCCAGGCGCGTGCATGCAAAGTTCCCCGTGCATATTAGCTCTGCGCCACCACGGAGGCTTTCCTGCGCCAGAACAGCGTATTAAAAGCACCATTTTGACTACAGCATTGTAGAGCTCTCAAGAAAGTCGAAATCAAGCGTTTCTCCTTTTGCATATGTTGCGAAAGCAACAATCCTGGACTCTGTGAGACCGGCTGTGCCATTTCCCCATATTATTTAGCTCTGCTGGAAATGAAAGATGAAGGTGATAATGGGTTTATTTTAGCAGGCAGGAACTATTAACTGCACTGTAACGCACTAAGGAAAGATCTCTGCTCTGGATTCCAATTTTCCATTCAAGCCACGTGCTCCCAAAATTGCAAATGGAGATTTGTTACATTTCATTTGCTCCCATCCCTGGGAAGCCATTTGCGATGAGTTCACGTCTCCCAGGAGGCTGTATTCCAATCAAAGTGAAAAGAGAAAAGGGGAGGGGGGGGCAGAGAAAAAAAGTCACGCTACACCGAATGACAGTGATATCTCACTGCTGATCACCGAGTGCTGATTGACACTACACATTTTAATAACAGCCAGCCCATGTGCCGCCACGACGCGGAGACGTAGCTTCTATTATTCTGTCTACGATGATATTTTTCATGACAGATGTTGATAAGCACAGATTGCAGCCAGGTCTCTTAGTATATTAGCTTTAACTGTTCGGTGGCTAGAGGGCTGAGATCAGACAACCCATTGATCTGGGAGCTGAGAACTGCTTTCGTCTCCCCCTTCCCCGTCAGTAATGCCCTTCGGTGAGGTGCAAATAAATGGAGATATTCAGCAAACTCGAGAATGACCGATTTCACATCTGGTTTAAGTTAAGCAATTTTCCTTGTACGTTGGCCCGTGTTTTACAAACTCATTAACCAAGCATGCGTCGTTAGAGAAACCAAAAGCAAGGCATCGCTCTTTTTTCTTCCCCTTCATTGTTTTCACTTTACAGCAGTTTTGTGGGCGCTGTGGTCTAGTGTTATTGATTAGCAAACGCTGTTCTCAAGCAGGAAGCTGTCTGACATGCTGCCTGCCTGCTGCTAAATTGAAATCCCCTAATCTTTTCAATCCTTTTAAGCACTGGCAAATGAAAAGGCAGCACGTTGCAGAAAATCTCCGCTCAAGGGGAAACCAGGGAAGTGCTACCCGAATGAGAGCAAGGAAACAGGAGAGGGTCAAAGGGGAGCCTCAAAGACGCTTGTTCCTGGTGCTTAATTGGGGAGTGAGCAAACCGGACTCACCCGCTACAGACCTGCGCAAGGGAGCGTCTCCCTGCGTATCACCTGGGAGGCGTAGGATGGAGAGCATCGAGCAGCCGCATCTGCAGAGCACGGCCACGACCATGATAGGGTTGCTTAAGGGAACAACCCTGGGATATACAGGGCATTCAACCCCCGATGAAACTGTCTGGGGCAGAAAGTGCCACGTCTGGGGTAAACTGTAGATGGTGTTTTGCAGCTTCGGCAGGGCCCCCGATACAAAGGGAGGGCGATGCCTCTGCTTTGTGGCCGCATTCAAAGCTGGGGACTCCCTGTTCTGCAGCCTGCGATGGTGAGCGATGCCGCACCCGGCGTCGCAGGGCCTGCACCTTCCAGCGCGCACGCGGTGCCGTTGGTGCTGAACCGCGCGTTGCTCTGCGGGGCCCAAGCCATTTGTGGACGACCTGTTAAATGGTGTGGGGTCTTTCTGGGTGGAGCCTGCTGTGCAAGGGGGCAGCTCTGATTACTGTGTTTATGCAACACCAAGGGCAGGGAGTAAAAGGGAATAACGGGGGAGCAAGAGATTTGCCACGCTTTTGGTTCCCCAAGTCCAGGCCTGCTCTGCCAGGGGTCTCTCCTGGAGGCTGCAGACATTGGTGCCGCGCTCATAAGAACAAATGTAAACCCGTCCCTTTCCCAACAAGCTGATTTTCCCTGGAAGGCTCTCCTGCTGACAGCCAGCATCAGTACCTGAGCATTGCAGCATGACCTGAAAGACAGTGCTGGGTGGTTATTAGTGATCAGAAAACAGTTTAACAGAATCACAGACAATGAGGGTGTGACGGGACCTCAGGGGGTCGCATCTAGTCCAACCCCCTGCTCCAAGCAAGATCAGCCCCAACTACATCATCCCAGCCAAGGTTTTGTTTAGTTGAGTCTTAAAAAGATGGAGCTGCCACCACCTCTCTGGATAGCCAGGTCCAGTGCTTTACTACCCTCCTCGTGAGAGAGTTTTTCTTAATACCCGACCTCCGCTTGCCTTGCTGCAACCTGATACCATCACTCCTCATTCGGTCATTGCAAGTTTTAAAAAATCTAGTTCAAACGTGTCAGGGTGTCATCAAGGTCCTGATGAACCAGGAGTTCAAGGCTGCCTGAACCCGGCTCAATGTTTGCAAAGGTGACCGGTGGCAATCGAAGGAGGTCTTGAGCCTGGTTTCTGATGATGGCTCCTAGAGCCAACTCATTCACGGCAAACATTTCAAAATCCCTCCCTACGAAGCCGGCCCATGTCAGGCTGGGCCTGGCCCTAGGCTCTCCCATCCCAGGTCTGCATTGTGTTCTCCACTCCAGCCCTGGCAGGCTCTTGTGGTGCTCATCTCTATAATATCAAATGGCTTTGCAACGCGATGGACACCTTGCACCCGCTGCTAGTCTTCCTCTCCCAAGCCAGATAAAAATGTGCCCCGTATGTTTGGTTCGATGTTCGTGTGTTGTGCAGGGGTGGGTTTGCGTAGACCTGTGGCCTTGCACTGATGCTAGAGAAGGCAGGTCACAGAATCGTTGAGGCTTGGCCGTTCATTTTGGGGAGAGCTCATGGCACCCTCCAGCCTGGGAAAGCAACGTCCCATGTAGCATGGACCTTACTGGGGCAAGTTCTCTTGTGCCAGAGGGCAGAAAGTGCCTCCCAGGACAAAGGGAAGGTACATTTTAGCTTGCTCTTGGCACTCAACCATGTGTCCTGGTACTGTGTGAACCCACCTCATCCTCCCAGGGCTCCTCAGTGTTCACTGGAGTCAAAAACAGTCAAAAAAATGTCATTACACCAAACAGCCAGGACTTCAGTGCATACCAGGCCAAATCTGGCTCCCATCTGAAGCCAGGAGCAACGGTCGTGCTCACTTCAGCAGTGCCGCAGAGCGATGATCAGAAGGTCCAACTCCTCTTAAATTTCTTTCTCTCTTCCTCTAAGACTTTGACGGGCTCGTTCTTTCCTGGAACCTGATCCAGGATTCACATGCGCTGCTCGTTTCATGCCGAAAGGCCGATGCCCTGCTGTTTGGTGCCATTACTCTGTCTATTGAATCATGAGAGTGACTCAAAGCAAAAGGGAAACTATTGAGCGCTACTGGGTTTTTAAAAAAATCTCTGCTGGTCCACAGATAAAAGGAGAATATGAGGCCACTGTAAGAATGCCAAGTCTTGGCACTTTCTGTTTTGATGCAAATCAAATCGTATACATGCCGAACTGATGTGTCATTAAGTTTCCCTCTAAGGAGAAACCTGGGGGAGAGCCCCTTCTTAGTTTTTTGCTGGTAAATAATATCTAGTCATGGTATTTTGCATGCATGTATAGTCTGGCATGAATTCCTGATGACTTTAGCCAAATTTTTAATGTTTTCCTTGCATTTCTCAATATACTGCTATGTTGACCATGGACCAATCTGAGCTCCCCCTAGTGGGGAAAGAAGATGCTTGTAATTCCCAATACACATTTACAGAGTCAAGAAGACAATTTGTCCTTTGTACCTGAAAAATGTTTGGGTTCAGATATTAATGTTTGTTCTGTGTTTTGAACAAGTGTGAAGCATTGTGAAGCAGGACATATTCTTGCTCTTGCAGTTATATTTTTATTAATGCATTATTCAGCTTTTTTGGCAGTGGGTAGCTCATCTCGCTTCAACTCTTTATTGCCTTCGGACATCCTGCACTTGACAAACATTTAACAATTTTGATTACAGAAGCGAAACATGGTCTAGATTAACCCTTGAAATGGTGGTGTGGTGTTGGCTGGCAGGTGAAGGCTTGGTGCTCATAATGTATGGGGATAGGTATAGGCAACTTCCCAGGGAAGCATTATAGGTTTTCAAAAAAAGCTGGAGGAGCATCTGTCTGGGCTGGTTTAGGAACAGCGAGTTCTGCATCTGTGAAGTGGGGTGGACTAGCTGACTCCTGAAGCCCCTTCCAATGCCCTAATTCTCTGTCTATACAAGAAGACTGCAAGACAGGTCTCTGTTCAGAAGAATTGAAATTATGGGATCCCTGCTTCTTTAAAACAGTGAAAACTAGAATCCCAGGAAAATCATAGTTCAATCAGGCTTCAGTGATCCTCACTCATCTTTGGTCTGCAGACTGGAGGTCCTGATCAGAGGCTGCAGGAAACGGTCCGTCTTAGGGAAAGAGGAGCAAAAAGTGGTAGACACCCTGGTCATTATGCGGGAGGTGTGGGGTGCTCAAATGATGGGTATTTAGAGCTGGAGAAGAGCTACCAGTGCTGTGTGACCCCTGTGGGCCTTGTCAGTGGAAAGTGGGTGGGGATATTCAGAGTTTCGGGCTATTTTTGAACCTCAAATGCAAAAACGTTCTGAGATCCTACCACGCGGGCACGGCTTCAAAACAAAACCGCCTTTATGACTTGGAGCCTACGGGCAACATTTTCCATCCGCTTTATTTTAACACCATTTGGGTTTAGATAGTTCCTTGTTTTTCTGGTTGAAATATCAAAGTAAAGCTCTTTGGCAATATAACTCGGAGAGGCGTGGGCAAATGCTAGTTTCTTTTTTTGTTTTAGGGGAATTTGTCTCGATTCCGCTCTTTGCTGAATGAACTCTTTTGGGTGCCTGACTGTAATATAAAACTTCTCAGATTTTTTTTTTTCCTTCAGCTTACAACTTTTCAGCATCTTATTGGTGGTGTATTTTTTTTGTTTGAAATTTCAGCCACCAATTTTAGATGACTTTAACCCTTCTCAGAGCTAAAGGACTCTTTCTTCCCACCTCCCCGCAATAAGAATGATCTCACCAAACACCACTTGCTTGCACGAAGAAGTCCAGAAGGTCTAGTTTCAAGAAGAACTTTGTAGCCATCAAGACCCGGTACAAGATATAACCCTTTTACCGGTATAAGCAATTGGAAAGGGGTGTACACGAGAAGTTTGGCACGCAAAACCGGCTTCTACCCATAACAGAAGAGGAGTCTGGTGCACACATAGACTGGTTTAAAAATGGTGGACCCCAGTCTAAGATTTGCCTCCTGTCCCAAAGCGTGAACGTGCGTTCTGTTTGCTACCGATCTAAACTACACCTCTTACAGAAAACGACGTAACTTGGATGGATTCTGCCTTGGGCTTTTTGAATGCCTGTCACTAGCCCGTGAGATGACTTAGCAAGGAAAAGACGAGTCAATCCAATGGTAAATCTGAAAAAAAAAAAGATGAACTTGACTTTCCTTCCGTTGCAAGCACCCACGCGGGGGTCTGAGACGGGGAACACCCACCCCCAATTAAGACGAGACCCCCAATATAGTGGACGTGACTCTACAGCTGCACCGTTGGGGGTGGGGGGTGGAAGGGGCATTAAAACAGAGGAGACCAGCCATAGCCCACAGTTTTTCCTGCTTCCAGGCATCAGAGCGCTCTGCTATGGAAGCACCATCCATCTTCCTGCTGGCATGAGGCCCCCAAGAAAGCCTTTCAGGGCTTGCGCCGTGCTCTCTGCCAAGCTGCGGGATGGTTTTCTAACGTACGCCACCCGGGGTTGCCTAATGGCCAGGCACAGCACGGCGTTGCAAATGACTGACGTAGAAGCAGCAGAAAATCTCCAATCGATCTTCATCTAGCTCCATTCTGCCTTCTTCCCCCGGCCCTGAATCACCTGCTGTCTCCGAGGAGCGCCCGGGAGCTCAGCGGTGCCGCTGGCCGGCTCCGTCCTCCTTCGGGAGGGAAGCAGAAGTGTGGAGCGTGGTCGGCTTGGGGGAAACGTCTGACTCATCCCGTGCTGGGAGCCACGAGAATGACAGTATCGGGGTGGAAATTATAGCATGTGGGGCCTGATTCACCCGCGCCGGGGACTCGACCCTCTCTCTTCTCTGCCGGCCTGCTCTGTTAGGGAAGGGGGGCAGTGCTCATTAACCCGCACAGCCAGGAATAACAACTGCCATCAACTGGGGCCTCGTGAATAAGTCGCAGCGTCTGATTTAGCTATTTATAGCCTTCCTGCTGGTAAATTAATTATGTTTCATTTGTAGCATGGCTCTGCTGTCAGATGGCTTCTCCCCATTTCACCCTAGAGCGGGTGCGTCGCGCATGGTGAAATCTTCTCTGAAGGAAGATGCTACGGAGAGGGGAGGGATAGAGAGATGCCGAGGGTGGCCTGTGCCCACAGACACCATGTCATGAGCTGCTCCTGGCTTAGCTGAGCCAGGGAGGAAGGGGAAGCACAGCAGTGACCTCAATTTTGTGAGATTTCCAGCCCAGGGAGGTGATGCTAAGCACCGCAGTTGGGGGAAGTTGGCTCTCACGTGAAATTTTTCCAGCCTGTGCTTCACTAGGCAATGAAGGAGAAGGCCCTAGATCAGCAGCTGATGATCACCCCTGTTCCCCCCAGGATTAATCATAAAGTCATAGACAAGGAGGGCTGGAAGGGACCTCGGGAGGTCACATCTAGTGCAACCCCCTGCTCCAAGCAGGACCAGCCCCAGCTACATCCTCCCACCCAAGGCTTTGTCCTCCTGGGTCTGAAGGATGGAGATGCCGCCCCCTCTCTGGGTAACCTGTCCCAGTGCTTCACCACCCTCCTAGTGAGAAAATTTCTTCTTAATATCTAACCTCAACTTCCCTTGCTGCAACTTGAGCCCATTGCTCCTTGTCCTGCCATCTCCCCCCACTGAGACCAGCCCAGCCCCATCCTCTTTGCAGCCCTCCTGCAAGGAGCTGAAGGCTGCTATTCAATCCCCCGCGGTCTTCTCTTCTGCAGACTAAGAGGTCAGCATCGTAGTGAGGCATTGTGTCAGCAGATAGTTAAACCTCAACAGACAGACTTTGCAGGGCAGGAGCTCTTCTCCCACCCACTGTATGTTCATACAGGTGTCTTTGACTGGGCCCAGTAGTCTTTGCTGTCATGCTCCTCCTAGGAAACCTCCAGCTCATGCAAAGCACCATGGAGGTGTCCATCAGCCCTTTGCCGTAGGGTCTTTTGGAGTCGAAATGTTGCTTTGACTGGCACACAACAGACCCTGGGAGGTATGATTCGACTGGACAGAACCGCTCTGTGGGGCCCGCGGCTTTTTTATGGGAGGTGAAATTGTGACACCGTTAAATCGACTCCCATGCGCAATGCATGGGATTTGTCATCGTCATCGACCCGTGGATCGAGGGAGGTGTTGAACGGCTGCTTCTTCCCACGTGTCCCAAATGCAGTGTGTACAAGCAGCTTCTCAACACCTCTCCAAAGCAGTAGCAGCGGCTTCTGTGGACAATCTGGGTCCTGATATTTGGAGGAGGATGCTAGGAAATGCAAGAGGGTCCAGCCTGGAAGCCAGATAACCCAGGGCATGGATGGTAAGGTCAGAGGCGAAGGGAGAGCCAGGGGAAGCACCCAGGTGAACTCCGAGGTGAGAGGGGCACGAGTCTATATATGCCTTAAGAAAATGATACCAAGTAAGGGAAATGCTTCTCTTATTGCAGGACATCTGGGCAGCAACAGGAGTATGAAATGTGAAGGTGAGGCTGGAGAACAGGAAACCTAATTTTAGTAGAGCAGCCAGGCAGTGGAAATGCTGCTGGGTTTGGGAACAAAGTCATGCAGGAGACAGCAGACGAGATGCTATTGCTTTTGCCAGAAACCCAGGACAAAAGTCCTGCAAAATCCAGGGCTGGCTGCTACGTGGAGCTACGTGCTGCTTCCGAAAGCAGAGGGTGAGTCGAGGCCTTTCTCTGCTTGCCACAGCGCCGTGTGCTCGCAAGGGCGTGTGCGCCGCTCAGTGCAGTGCCATTGAGACAGCCAAACGACGCCGTCTGTGTGCCCGCAGAGCCATGCTCCATATTATGGGGGAGCATAAACACATGCACATCACACGGGGGCTCTCGGGACACAGGTAGGAAGCTGGAAAAGTAATCCTGGATCCCAAGGTCACAGACTCTCTGGTCTCCCTTCAGTAAACAGCTGCTTTGCTTTCTGCTACCAAAGCAGGATGTGCAAACTGCTGGGTTTGATGCAAACTAGATTTGCACTTTAAAGGGGTGGCAGGCCTGGAAGAGCCTGCCGGGAGCAGCCGGGCTGTCGAGGATCCCAAAGCAACAGCAGCTCGAGTGCTCGAAGGGGTTGGGTCTGTGCCCCCAACACCTCACCTTTTTCCTCCACGGGTTTGAGGAGGGTGGGGGACACCTGAGCACTGAGCATGGCTCAAAGCTCCTAGGTTTTCTGAAAAGCTGAGGCCTGATGAGAGCTGGTGCTTGTAGCTGGTTGAATCCTGCAGATTCACTGCTGATCGCACACGTGGGTTGAGCGAGGTAGGAGCCATGAGATGTTTTCCCCAAGCACCGACGCATTTTAATGTCAGGTGTTTGGGGGTTTTTTAAGCCTTCTTCAGAGGCGTTGGGTGTTGGCTGCAGCGGATGAGCACTGGGCTGTGGCAGTGCTCCTGCTGGGACTCGACCCTGGGACATCCCGGCGAGAGGGTCTCGCCCCCCCGCTCAGGCTCAGGGCGATGCCGCACTGGGGGCAGGAAGGGATTTCACCCCACAGTCACATTGCTACACACGGGGTGGGAGGGTTGCCTTCCTCCGTAGTCGGGGTCTCTTGAGCATCTATTGACAGCCCTTTTACAGAAGCGGGATGTTAGCTGCGGCCGTCTCCGATTCCCCTGGGGCAGGCTCGGTGTGAAATCTGGTGCTGTCGGAGCTGGAGGTCATCTTATAAAGGATTTAAATGATGGCTTCGTCTGGGGTGCTTTGGACTGGGCTGGTCCCATACAAATCAGGGGGCTGGACTGGATGCCCATGCAAAAGCCGGGGTTGGACCTCTGGGGGTCCCTTCCAGCTCCATGGCTCTAGGATTTTGATGGCTTTTCATCTCCTTTGTAGAAAAACGGGTCCAGCCCCGCTGGCCGTTGATCAGAAGCCGTGTGCCTGAGTCTGCATTTATTTCCCCAAAGGAAATCTGCTTTGACTCATTTTTGCCCAGCTCTGGGATGGAGCCTGTCCGAAACCCTGTCCCTTTTCCTGGGGCTGTTCCTGGGCCTTTCGTCTTGGTCCTTCCTATCCTTTCTTCCCAGCCTGGCGTGCACCTTGCAGAGGTTGCTCTTGTGGGTAGTTTCAGCAAAGAAGCTAAAAGACTGAGCACACCTGGGGGCCTGCATGGGTGATGTGGGAGCCTTTGGGTGTGTGCGTATGTGGGTGCACGTGTGTGTGCATGGGTGTAAGCTGATTAGGGGCTGGGGGGCATGACTGGTGAGGAGCAGCTGAGGGAAATGGGCTGATTTAGTCGGCAGAAGAGAAAACTGAGGGGGATTGAATAGCAGCCTCCAGCTCCCCGCAGTGGGCTGCAAAGAGGATGGAGCTGGGCTGGTCTCAGTGGGGGCAGCAGAAAAAGGAGCAATGGGCTCAAAGTACAGCCAGGCAAGCTGAAGTTGGATATTAGGAAAAACTTTGTCACTAGGAGGGTAGTAAAGCACTAGAAGAAGATACCCAGAGCGGTGGTGCGGTCTCCATCCTTGCAGGCGTTGAAGACCCAACTAGACCAAGCCTTGGGTGGGATGATGTAGCTGGGGCTGGTCCTGCTTGGAGCAGGGGGTTGGACTGGACGAGACCCCCTGAGGTCCCCTCCCGCCCTCCTCCTCGATGCTCCTCTGACACCGGCCCGGCCACTGAGGGCCGGAGCTGCCCTGGGCGCGCCTTCTCGGCCTGCGTCCCGTAGAGAGACCCCCGTCAGGTGTCCGGCCCCTCCGACCGCCTGCTCTCTGAAGCAGGGGCTCAGTCAGGGCCCTGTAACACGCCTCTGCGTTGTGATGATTTCGGGGCAGGCCCGCGGTGCGCTTGCCTCGCCGCCCGGAAACGCGGCCGTCGTGCGGGCTGCGTTTTGCCGAGGGCCCCGAGAACCGGGGCTCGGCCGCCTGGCTTCGCCCCGCGCCTCAGACCGGGTCTCGCTGGGCATCTCCGTCCTTGCGCAACCCCGGCTGCTGTGGAGATGGGGGGCCGCTGTTTGGCTTTGCCGTGGGGGGGCAGCTCCTCGCATCGCCGAGGGCGAAGCAGGCCGCGTCAGCCAGGCGTGCTGCTTTGCCGTCGGGGCGGCGCGATGACGCCGGCGTACGCGGTTCTCAGGACGTCCAGCGCCGAGCGCGCGGCTGCTTTCAAAACAAGGTGATTGCCAGCGGGGCCCGGAGGCTTCCCCTTCCTGTGAGCCGAGCCACGTGTCGAAACACATCGCCGCCTCTCTGCTGCTCTCGGTTTCCTCCGCGCCAGCTGCCGCGTTCCCCGGCCCGGCGGGTCGGCGTCGCTCGGGACTCGGGTGGGGCGAAGGGCGCGCCGGCGCGAAGAAGCCTGCCTTTCTCAGGCCTCGCAGACTCCGGCGTGTAACTATTATCTCAGAGTTGACAGTTGTGGGCTAAACAGAAAGCAGAGACGTTTCCAGAGCAGCACGAGAGAGAGATCTGCTAGAAGCCGCAAAACCAAAACCACACGCAGCACTTCTGCATTACCGGGGGCCCTGCTCAGATCTGGCAGTATCGTGGTGAAAGAGGCCCTGATACCTCCAGCAGATCCCTTCCCGGGGATTCGCTCGTTGTGCTGGTGCTGAGGCGCGCGGCGATCCCAACGCCTGCAGGAACGGCTAGGGCGCCGTTGCCAAATCGCGCGGGGCCAGCCCAAACGTTCATGCCTCTCTCTGTGGTTTGTGTGTGGTAACCTCGCTTCTTCATTTTATTTTTTAACTCCTTGCCTTGTTTCTCCCCAGGCCCAGCCTGGATGCGAATGCCAGGCCTGCGGGAAAGGGTGGCGCACGGGAAGCAGATTCCCATTCCCCTTTCAGCGAAAGCCCAGTGGGGAGAGGGCCGCGGCACGGCTCCGGGGGCTGCCAGCCTTTCTCCCGCTGACGGAAAAGCACAGCTCTGCTGTCACGCGGGCAGTTTTTGAACATTGTTGGTGAGGCCACGTCTGGAGTCCGGTGTCCAGCTGCGGCCCCCACTGCAGAAAGGCTGTGGACATGCTGGAGAGAGTCCAGTGAAGGGCAGTGGAAATGGTTGGGGCTGGGGGACAGGACGGGTGAGGAGAGGCCAAGGGAAATGGCTGATCGAGTCTGCAGACGAGAAGACCGAGGGGGGATTAAATAGCAGCCGTCACCTCCCTGCCGGGGGGCTGCACAGAGGACGGAGCTGGGCTGGTCTCAGTGGGGGCAGGTGACAGGACAAGGAGCAATGGGCTCAGGCTGCAGCAGGGGAAGTTGAGGTTGGATATTAGGAAAAACTCACTAGGAGGTGGTGAAGCCCTGGGCCAGGCTCCCCAGAGAGGTGGTGCAGTCTCCATCCCTGGAGGTTTTTAAGACCTGGGTAGGCACAGCCTTGGCTGGGATGCTGTAGCTGGGGTTAGATCTGCTTGGAGTAACAGGTAGGCCTAGATGTGACCTCCCGAGGTCTCTTCCAACCCTCATTTTCTATGAGTCGATGATTAATACGGGGGGGCAGGTCATCAGTTGCTGATCTAGGTCCTGCTCCTTCGGTGCCGAATGATACACAGGGCAGAAAAAGCTCACGTGAGAGCCAACTTCCCCCGACTGCGGTGCTTAGCATCACCCCCCGGGCTGGAAACCTCGCAAGATCGAGGTCGCGGCTGCGCTTTCCACCTCCCTGGCTCAGCCAGGCCAGGGGCAGCTCGCGAGCAGCCGGCTCGCGAGCTCTTGCTGCTTCCTCTTTCGGTGCCCGCTGGACCGCGAGAGGCCGGAGCGTCGACTCGCCGACTCGAGCGATGCTCACCAAAGCTCGTCAGACCTCAGAATAGCTTCGGTTTTCTATGGGGCGCAGGCTTGCGTCAAGGCCTGTTGGCTCCAGCTGGCCGGGGGGGCTCGGTACGGGCACTGTTGGGTGGGGTTCAAGGCCGAGCTGCCATTTTGTAATGGCAAACTACATGCATATGTGCATGCACACACACACGTGTGCACAAGTGCACATGCTTGCCCATCTGCATATGTTCGTTCTGTTAAACGTGGCCTGTAGAGCACTAATTTTAATCACTCGCTTTGTGTCATTTGGCAGCATTTGGTGGACTTTTTGCTGGATGCTGCACAGATCTGTGGCTCTAGGGCTCCTGGATACAAGGACTTATTTTTCTTTCTGTGCAGAAATATGAAAGACTTTGCTTTGTTTTGTTTTTTTTAATTTTAGGACTGTCCGGGCTGCCGTGTCCAGCTCTCCCTAGTTTTACTCGAAGGACAGTTGCATACACACATTTAGCATGCCCTCTTGCACCTGGTTTTAGAAGCCAGGTCGCAGAACAACAAAGGCATCCTTGCCTCCAGACGTGGCATCAGATGCTGGAGTGAAATAGTTGCAAACAAAAACCAGCATCTTAATCTAGCTACCAGTCCGTCCCGCCTTCAATTGCTCCACTTTCACTCTCGACTCAGAGGAAGCTGTCATTTCAGTCCCGCCCCAACCGCCACAACAGCCAGAGCAAGCAAGGGGGGAAAACCCCTGGAAGAAGAAGACAAGGCCCTGAGACCTGGTCTGCCTTCTCTCGTGGGCAGCAAGCAAGACCAAGGGGCTCAGACATGTTTTCCTTTGTCATTAAGGTGAACCGGGAGAGAGGACGGACCCAGCCTGATGGCACGTGTTTGCTCCGGGTAAATGAAAGAGAATGGGATCGAGCTGGCTAATGAAGAAATAGAATTAATATTTCTTTTTTAACCAGTCTGGCATAAAGTGCTTGGTGCTGCACACAGGACAAAGCCCTGTGCCCAGGTGTGGGGTATTCAGATGTGCTTGCTGCTCTTGGAAAGACTGCTCTGCATTGGAGCAATGCCCCCGCGCCAAGCCACTCCTTGGGGCCAGATTTCCGTGTCCCAGCTCCCCTCTCATCTCCACCCACAGCCTTTGCAAGACGCCCGCGCGGTCACATCCTGCCTCCAAAGTGGTGCCCACGAGACGCTTTGACATCCGGCTCCGTGCGGCCCGGGGCAGGGGTGCGCAGCGAACGGCTCTTGTTCGGGTGAGAGAAGCCCATCGCTTTGGCTTCAGCAGCTTGCTTGGCTGCTTGCGATCCACCCTTTTCAGCTTGAATTAGCATCCGCGGAAGCTAAGCCACTGAGAGCCATCCCTGGTGCAGGTGCACGGGTGCTGCAACCCAAACCCGCGAGGAACCTTGCTCTGAAGTTCACGGAGGCTGAGGATGGCCACGGCACTGGCAGGGCACGGGTTTCCAAGCTGCTCATTCACCACCTCCCGGGAAAGTATTGTTTCGGCCTCAGCAGAGAGCCTGCGACCGGTGACAGCTGCAAGAGCGACTTCCCCATGAGCTCCCTGCATGGAGCTGCCTTTCTTGTCCCAGCCCTGGGTTGAGTCTGAGTTATTCAGGGCGACACCATGATCCATCAGGTGGCATTAACTTATCTTTGTAGTAGTTGTCTCTAATATGTCCTCCATAGGAGGTCTATATTGAGCAGATTTTTTTTGGTTTTGGGTGGTGGAACTGGAGCTTGCTCCATCCACTCCATGCATCGGCCTGGTATAGCGCTTCCAGGAATGGTGCAAAAAAACAGGAAAAAAAAAAAGAGTCTGAGTTACTGAATCACAGAAAATGAGGGCTGGAAGGGATCTCAGGAGGTCACATCTAGTCTGACCCCTGCTCCAAGCAGGACCAGGCCCAACTACATCATTCTAGATAAGGCTTGGTCTAGCCGGGTCTTAAACACCTCCAAGGATGGAGACTGCATCACCTCTTCCAGTGTTTCACCACCCGCCAGTGAGAGAGTTTTTCCTAATATCCAACCTCAACTTCCCTTGCTGCAGCTTGAGCCCTGGGATATACCCTGGGCTGCCAAGGCTGGGGGCGTGGGCTAGGGAAGGGTTTGCCTCTGGAGCTCGTGCGGAGAGCAAAGGAGACGGACCCTTCAACTCCAAACTCTGCTTCCACTTGGAAAGTCTCCTTTTTTCGGGAGCAGGAAGAGGGGCTGCACCATCCTGCTGGGGGACAGCTGAGCACTGCTGGCCTGCCCTTGGCCGGGGCAGGGTTGCATGCCTTGCACCTGGGCCTCTCTCACCTCTTTCTAAAGTGAAAAAGTGCGGGCTGCTTTTTCAGCACTGATGGTGCGAGATAAAGAAGAGGCTCAAGTGGCTGCGTGCTGGAAAGAGAGTGTCAGTTCAGAGATGACTGCTCTGAGGCTCAGCCTCCCATGGGCGGGGGGAGGAGGCATGAGATTTTCTTCCTCCTCTCTCTCACCGGGGAGCCTCAGCTCGGTCTGCAGTGAGAGGGGGGCAGGCGGCTGCGTTGGGGCGATGCACGGCTGGACTGGTACACGCAGCAGCATCCTTCAGCAAGGAAAACGGGGGCATCCCCGTCTGCCAAAGCGGGAGAGCAGCGATTGAAGATGGCAAGAAGAGGCCGCCTGCAAACACGGGGGTCCGGCCCCATGACATGCCCTGGCCTCCTCCTGGGATCTCCCAGTGGGGCTGTGAGCACTCGGCACGTGGCAGGACCCATCCCCTGGCCCCCAGCGCAAGGTTTTCCACCGTCCTTTTTGCTAAGCAAACACCCTCTGCTAATTAGACGCAGATGAATCTCAGCTGGCTCAGGCAGTGTTAAGGGAGCTGTTTTTTTCCAGCATTAATAATCCAGCCTACAACGAGGAAGGAGGTGGATATTGTTTGTTATTGCCGATAGGTGCTAACGATAACGCGGTGCGGAGGTGGGCTGGGAGAGCGCCTGCGACACATCGGAGATCGTAGTCGGGGGCAAAGCATCTGCGGTCTCAAAGGATGCTCTGGCAGGTTGGGAGGAGAGGACCAGCGCGGGAACGGGTCACCGGCAGCACAGGCAAAATCTTGGTGAATTTGCACGTCCCGGCTTCCCCCTTGTAGGCCTGGGGCTCTGTGCACATGCGAGTGATGCCACGCACGCAGCGTCTGCCCCCTGCCCTAGAGGAGAGCTGGACCAGACATCCCGGGGTAAACCCCTGACAAGCCCTGGGCCGGTCTGCTGTAACTCCCCATGGAGGCAGAGGCAGCTGGTTGAATTGCTGTTAGCTCTCGACGGGCACCAGTCTGTGTCCTGGACTTCGCCTGCCTTTCATCACGTGTGGCTTAAGAGGCCTGATGGTTTCTCTGCTTTGCATGAGCAAACAGCATGTCCCAGCCTGTGCTACTCGGGGCATTTGAGCAGGGCCCGGCAAGGGGGGCCCCTCCCAGACTAGTCAGTCCGCCCCAGTACCAACCCTTTTGGGGTTTGCTTTCCTGCTGCTCGGAGGCCCCAATTCTGCAGTGAACTTGCTGGTCTCTAGATAAAAGCTGTTCCTTTTCCTCAAGGAGCAGGGGGATACGGGGCAAATACTCCCCCAAGGCTTTGCTGCTTGGAGGTGCTGCAGAAGTGCTGCCTCGCTGCCGCTCGTGCACGTGCTGCACGCGGAGGGAGCAGTCTCTTCCAGACCGCGGGCAACCGAGGAGGTGCTGGGAGAAACCTCCTTCAGTCACCACCAGGCTCCTGCCTCCCTCCAGGTGAGGACTGGTGCAAGGGGCAGCACGGGGCCAATATACACGGTGCATTAGGTCCATTCCCAGCCCAATGCAGAGCTGCCCCCTCCTGCACCGAGGGGCGCGGGTCACCCATGCTCAAAGGATTTGGGGGTTGGAGCAGGGCGGCAGCTGAGCTTGAACTTCAGGGGCCGCAAGTGCGGTCCTCAGAGGCCGCATCCGGGGAGCCGTAAGGAGGAAGGGAGCGGGTGATGGTAGGAGACTGGATGATTTATTGCTCTCTCCTCAGAAAGGAAACAAGCTCTGCCTTCCCTCGAGGGAAACCAGCAGCTCTGGGTTCAGAGCCATGGGAAAATTACAGGCCTCCTCTACGGGTAAAAACAGCTCTCTTTAGGTGTGTTCAATTTAGAAGCCGTATTTTAAGAGGGTTCACTGCGCAGCGTGTCGTTTATCCCAGAGGCCTGGCAAGCAGGACTGAGAAAACTCCCTTGCAGACTCGCAAGCCCCAAATCAGATGGATCTTCCTCCTGGGGTAGGTCTGAAAGTCCCGAGGGCCTGGCTGTGCTTTCTGGGCCAGCATCACGGAGGGGAAGCTGTCGCTGCACGGGCACTTTTTGGCGACTTACTGAATTGCAGACGGGCTGAAGGAATAAGGCACGAAGAGCCCGTGCATCCCACGTGCACCCGGAGGTGGCCGCGTCGGGGGCTTGGGCCGCCCTTTCATTAGCACAGACCGGGTTTTTAGCAGATCCCTCCTGCATGCATAGACACCACCGTGCCGGAGACCCCCCCGAGGCCGGCGGGAGCGGGTCAGGAGCTGCTCGCCGCACGTGGGCGACGTGCCCGCCCTCAATCTGAGATAACTCAACGGGACGAGGACTTCCTGCTCCAGGGGCCGAGGGTGCTGGGGCTGCACGACCACAGCGGTGCACCTCTGGTAGATGGAGAAAACCGCACGCGGCCCCGGTGTTTGGTTCACACGCGACTGTGCAGCAGAAGCGGCGGGGGGGAAAAGCCTGCCCAGGGCTGGCTCCACGAGCACTGAGCACACATGCAAATAGAGTGGAAAAAATGACTCTGGGCAGGAAGCCTAGGGTGGCTCAGCCACGGCACAGCGTCACCGCCCGGGGCCCTGTCGCCAGGTCTCTGCCCGGCTGGAGGCTTCCCCTGCATGCCGTGAAGCAGCAAGGCCCGGCTCAGAAACTGGCCCGGGCAGGTTTTGGAGGCTGTGGTCTGCAGAGGTGGCTGTGCTCCAAATCGGCTGCCTGTTTGCAAGGTGTTACCAGCCGGCGCGAGCAGAGGTGTAAAGAGACCCAGCAGTGACTGTAAAGCAGCTCTCAGTGCCGAAGGAAGGAAGCCCTCTTGCTCGCAGAGGGGCACGCTGATCTTGGGCGGGTGCATTTTGCATTGAAGGCTTTTGTCGGCTCTCGGCAGCACCTGACAGCCTTTTGCTGCTGTGTCTGGAGGAGTCCAAGTCTAATGTGCAAAGGGATAGCGGGCCTCGGGCTAGACAGCCCACCTGCAGGAGGGAGGGCTGGGGTTTTGTGGGGCCGAGCTGTTTCGGAGAGTGGGCCGGTCCTGATCACGCTGCCCCTTGCATGGCACAAAGCCCTTCCCGACCGGGGCCAGCTCAGCCCTGTTTTCCCTTCAGGGGTGGACATTCACTGGCCCGGTCTCCTTCCAGATAGCGAAGGCTGGAAGGAGGATAAGCGGGGGTTTTCCCCCCTGTTTCTCCCTCGCCTGCAGCCGCCAGCATTTCAGGTCTGGGACAGTCTGATGATAGCCCGTGCTTACGTCTGGTCGTAACAGGGCAGGTATGCCCATCCCCGGGCTGCCAAACGGGCCTCCACGCAGAGTCGGGGCATGGCAGAGACCAGGCAGCAGTGGAAACACGGGGCTGTGCATTTATAGCACGCGCCACAACGTCACGCGTCCCGGGAGGCCGGGCAGGACGCAGGGAGCAGAAAACGCGGTGGAGCCAGCGCGCGCAGACCATCGAGCGGGGGGTCTGCGTTTGGCTGCCTCCCGAGGTGGCACCAGCAAGGGGTTAATCGAAGGAGACTTTCTGCTGGTCCCTGTCACATGCTGCAGGCAGGGAGGGGTGGTTTGAGGTTTTGCAAAGCAAATATAGCATTCATTTGAAAACCACATTGGCTTTCGAGGGGCCGGGTGCAGCGTGCAGGCGGGAGGCAGGCCCTTGTCAGCACCCGGCTTCACAGGATGTCTCTTCCCCTGCCTCGTCCTGAAGACGCCCCTGGGTCGCGTCAGGCCCTCGGAGCTTCTCGAGCCCTGAACCGCTACTGGCCCCGCCAGGCGCGGAGATGCCTGCGTTCGGGCCACCTGAGCCCGCAGCGCAGGCACGTTCGCGGTCTGAACCTGTGCTAGGGTGAAGGGGCTGCTCCCTGCACCCACCCAGCTCCTGCTCCGTGTGCTGGGCTTGTCAAGCCTTCCTCTGGGCATTGGGGGTTGGCTGCAGGGGACGGGGATGGGGATGCTCCTGCTGGGAGCAAAGCTGGAGGGTCCTGGCTTGGAGGGTCTTGCCCCGCTGCTTAGGGTCAGAGCGATGCCACGTTTGGGGTCAGGAAGGGATTTCCCCCCACACTCGGGTGGTACGGACGCAGGGGCAGGGTCGGGTGTGATGAGTTCGACGGTCGTTTTCTGACGAGTTGAGATGCTGTTTGCACAGGGCTGATCCTGGCTCAGACGTGGCCTCTGCAGCTCCCTCCCAGCCCCACTTCTTTATGATGCCCATCTCAGCTCGTCATTTCTTTTGCTGGATCCAGCCAGGTGTCCCCAAAGGCGGAGGCTTTCCCGAGCTCATTTACCCGATGGGGAATTGGATAAATCACCCCTCCACGAGTTGGAAGTTGAGTTCTTGCCACATCCATCTCCGACCCTCAGGCGGACCCGGCACGCGGCACTTTGCAGGAGAAGTCATCGGCGTTTCCGTACTTCCAAAGGGGCTTGTCTGTCACTCTGAAATGTTATTAAGCTAATTTAACCCCTTTTTCCCTCTCGGGCATTCTCCATGGGCAGACGTCAATGCATTTCTTTATTTCCTCCATCAGCGGAGGTTGTTCAAACAACTCGCAAGGGGTTTTTTTCCCCCAGCTTCTGGGGCGAACGCCCGTCTTGCCAACGTACCGGGCTCTCTGAATGAAACTGTCCCCCGGGAGAGCTGAAATCTTGACAAATGGCAGGAGGGAGCTCGGAGACGTGAAAGGCGCCACTTCCTGGGACGCCTCCGTGCAGACCTTGCTCCAGATGTTTCCAGAGCGCGTTTTCTTGCAAGACTTTTTTGCCATCATGGGGGTAGAGCGTGCAAGAAAACGTGCTTGGAGCGCAAACTTGGGGCTTGGACCTAGGGGATGAAGCGAGTCCTCCCCATGCTCGTTGCTCTGTAATTCTCATCTGTGCGCAAATGGCCGAGCAGCATTGCAATGCTGTTCCTGGGCGTGGAAGTACCCGGCGTCGTTATCCCAGCCCGCTGGCTGCACGGGGCACGGCAAGGACTCGGTCCCACGAGGAGACGGGCCCGGTCCAGCCGAGGCGTGCTGGGCTCCTTCCAGCCTCGCTGGGCCTTTGAGCCATTGTGCATGGCTTTCCGCAAGTCTGCGGAGCGAGACCAGCAAGGGCCAGGCCGCCGCGTTTCGTTAGCCTTTGCTCTAAAGCCGAGGAGAGGAAAGAGGTTAATAAAGCAGAGCGTTAAGAAGAAATAAACCAGAAGAGCAGCTTACAGGCGCTGTCAAGAGCATGATCCTGCCCTAGTTCAGAGTGGCTAATAGAGGGATTAGCAAAAAGCTCCCGTAAATGAGAGGGGCCTGTCTTTTAGCAAGACCCCGAGGCCCGGGCTTGAGCAATGCTGAGTGCAGCGAAACTTGGGCGCGGGCTTGAAATGAAGCAGATGCTCAAGTGCTCTGTTTTCTCATGCACCTCAGCACCAGAGCTCAGCATCCAGAAAGGATGCGACTGCCTGGAAAGCAGGCTGTGAGCTCGTTGTGCCCCGACCTCTGCTTTCTCTGCCACCCAAAGGCAGAGAGCCTGGCTGACCCGGGCAGGGAGACGGGTCTGTCCAAGCGGACGTGGCCCGAACGAAGGATGCACGGACCTGGTGGTGCAAGTGCGCGCGTGACACGTGCTCCCCTGAGGGCGCGGTGGGTCAGTAACGACCCTTGGCTGCCTCGGAGCTGTTTACCACCCCAGGAGCTGGGGCGAGAGCCAGGAGGTTGGCGGATCAGAGCAGAGGGCATTGATACGTGCCGTCCACGGGAGGCTGCGCTGGGCAGGAAACGTGGGCTTTGCGTGACGGGGGCAATGGGTGGTAGCGAAGGTCCTGTGCTTTTTGGACTAAATGCAATGGGAAAGGTGGTGTTTTCAGCCTGCTTTCAGGTTCCCCATCCTTTCCCTGGGGCACCCAAGCATTATTAGGGGGTGTCCTTTAAGGCATATGCTCCCTCTGTGCTGGCATGGTTGGCTTTGACCTTGGTCAGTGCTGCTGAGTGGCAAGGATATATCCATAATCCACGGGATGGACTTATGGTCCCACTGCTGCCTTGCCGAAATCTCCCGGAGCAAGGCTCTTGCTGGCCTAGGAGCTGCTGCCTGGCTTAAGGAGGCGTTTTCTGTGCCTTACAGGTGGGGATGCAGCCCACAAAGGCCTGAACCCACGTTCAACCTCGTATAATGATTTCCACCTGACTTAATGGCTGGGAAACAGAAACAAGTCATTGCTAGCACATCAAAGAGCTGGAAAATTGTAGTCAACGGTACCTCTGAGCTGTTATGCATATCAAAAGGCAAGATAGCATCATGAATAATGAGTTTCTGCGAAGAGGTTGCACAAGCAGAGTTGAAGCAAGGCTTCACTTACCACGCTCAGGTTCCCCGGACCAGAGACGCCCTCCTGAAGGGGCGCAGAAAAACCGTGGAGACGACGATGGCTCATGCGCAGCGAGCTGCACGTCAAGAAAGGGCCGCAGACAGAGACGAGACCAAGTCCTGAAGGCATACCCCTGTTGCCCCTTGTGATGTCTCAACAGCAAACCCCAGGGCCTGGCCTGCCGCTTGGCGTGGCTGGAGGAGAGCATTCAGAGGCCGGATGAGTCGCGAACCAAGGTGGACTCAAATCGAGGTTCATTTTGCACATGCTTGCATCCAGGTCCAAACGTTGCTCACCTCCAAGTTGCAAAGCTCTCCTTCTTCCCTGCTTGCCATGTCCTTCCTCTCCATGAATCCCAGGCTGTTTTAAACCTGTGCATTTTAAAACACCCCCCTATGACAGTCCAGGTGTGCTGAGAGCACATTGACAGCACAGCACTGTGCTGCCCTGGTCACGCATGCTCCTACTTGCGCACGCTGAGCCTGGCAAGGCCGTGCCAGGGGTTTTCCCCACCCTGAGCAGCTCTCCGGCACCTTGCAGCAGCCTCGCTGCTGCATTTCCAGATGTGCAGGGTGTGGGTAGGAGTGAGGGTGGCACACCCAGTTGTGCCCATGTGCTTCTGTGCCTCATTTGCAGCAAGAGTTTGCCCCTCCGTGACGCTTCCTGTCGAAACCTCCTTCGGACAGGGCACGGGGTGGGCATGACTGTGGGGGTGGGTGCCCCCCGGTAGTCACCACCGGAGCCTGGGTACGTGTGCCAGTCTAGGTACGACCGCGTACGGCTCTGCACCTGGAAACCTTTCCCTCCTCTAGCAAGCTTTGCAACCCATGCCAAAGCCCGTGCGTGGGCACATCTTGAGTCACAGCACGCTTTGATGGCACGGCCAAGGTCAGGCACCATGTTACAGCAGAAGTGGGAGGCAAAACCTGATCCCAGTACGACCCGGGGAGGGGACTGCATCACTTGCATTCATGCCCGCCGTGCGTGGGCACCGAAACTGCCTCTGGGTTTTGGGGAGGTGTCTTGCACTCGGCTCGGCGCTGGGGGTGTTGTGCGTGTGCATCTGCACTTCGGATGCAGATGAGGCCGTGGTAGGCTGGGGTGACCGCACATGGTGCAATGCCGTGGGTTTCTCATGTGCCTAATACAGCATTTCCAGGCCTCTAATTACCACAGAAAGAAAGAGGTAAATGAGGTGGACCGGCAAATAGCAAGAGGCAAGGCTGGCCAACCCACACAGCTGCCTGGGGCTTGCCGTACCCGACGGGTCTGACACTGGTGCCAGGGGGCCGTGCGAAGGAGCAGCCCCTCCTCACCTTTAAAATAATAGCCCCATCACGGGTCATTTCCTTGGTATTTCTGGCCACGAGGACATTCGTCATCTGGCGCTCGTTAGCCACGGCGGCTGGATGATCGCCTGCCTCATGAGGTGGATCGCGGGTGTCAGGTCTGGGTTTTAGTGTTGGCTCTCGAAGCTACGGCCTTGCTCGCTCATCTGGCCCGTCCGCGCACGTGTCGGAGAGGGAAAAGCGGTGAGGAGAGGGAGAGAAGTGGATCGACCCAGGCTACAAAAACATGCCGTTTAGTCGCCGGTTCCCAGCGACCCGCCTGCGATGCCCGGGCAGCCTCAGGTCCCCGCTCCGCTGGGGACGAAGCAGCGACGTGCCCGGTTGGCCTGTCTGCCGCGTCGGCGCTTCCCGAGGGTTTCCCGCTTGGTCGGATCCGGCGCGAGTTCCCCTGCCCGAGCTTCCCGCGCAGGTTTGGATGGGGACAGGACCGAGCAGGAAAACCAGACTGGGGTGTGGATGAAGTGGGAGCACCTCGCCGGTTAGGGTTAGCCCGGCCAAGCCGCGGTCCAGCACCGCAGTCTGGTTGCAAAGTGCCTGAGAGCGCAGCAGCGTTTGGCCTGTGATACTGGCTCGCATATGGGGTTGAAAGGGTTGCAAAGCTCAGACTGAAGCCCAGCCTTTCTCCTGATGGCACGTTAAAGCCCGACTTAGCTCATTTGCCCAGGGGCTTCAGCCGCGGTGCCCGAAGAGCTTAGCAGGGTGCACATCGCCCTCGCTTTTGTCCCGCAAGCCACGGTTAGAAACCCCCTTTTGTGGGAACACGCCGGCACGGGTGCTGTTTCTTCTGCAGGGCGGAGGGGGACAGGGTGCGGCGTACTTAGCCGTCGCACAGAAATAATCAAGCAGGAAATTCAGCCCCTGCTGCCCCCGGTCCATTGCAAGCGCGTGGCACTGCACGTACGAGGCGAACGCCACGTGCAGACGTTGCGGCGGCTGGTCGGACCACCCAGCCAGCCCGGCGCGGTGCGAGCGCCCCCAGCTCTAAGTGCTCTGAATTTATTCCCATTTGGTACCGTTTTTATCTGCGCTTGCAATAACAGCACGAGAGGCTGTTCTGCATCTGCACGACATCCCGCCTTCGTCTCGGGCCCTCGCGTTTACTTAGCCAGGGCACGGGCTTGAACACTGTTTATCGTACGTGGGCCTAAGTGTGTGCGAGCCTCCTTGATGGTGTGAGCGGAGGGCCGGGGGATGCATCTGCTTAGTGTCACGCTCCCGTCTGCCTCTCTGGGCTTGGGCTTCTGCCGTGGAGAACAAGCGGCCGCGGTGGGGAGAGCGTACCTGGGGCCAGCCAGCGACGAGCAAGGTGTTCAGTGCCTCCTCACCGTCTCCAGTGGGTTGCACCATGCAAAGCATGAACGGCTGTGCAGTGAAATCCTTTGGCCTTGCAAGTAGAAATTCAGAGCGGCACAAGGGCAGGGCAGGCGGCTAGGTGGGTCTCCAGTTCCTTCCCCTTCTAACGAAAACCAATTTGCTGTGCTCGCTTGCCGTCCTGCGTCGTTGTGTGCCTGCTTGCTGCGGCAAGAAGGGACCTCGCCATTTTTTGCAATGGCCTCTAAATAGCTCGGTGCCGTGATGCCCTGCCTGCGACCGCGGCGTTTGGTCCGCTCTCTCCTGCTGACCTGCTTCCTTGCCTGCTCTCCTACCCCCTCGGGCGTGCATTTGGCTAAGAGAAAAGCTCACGTTTCCTCCTCCGCAGTCAAAGCCCCGAAGGACGTTGCAGAGCATTCGAGCCCTTCCAGGAGCAGAAGGTGTTTTGCAAGTAATGCGGTTATTATTTAGTGGCCTAAAGAACGTGGCACGACACCAGGTTTTTAGCAAACCGTAAAAACAAAGGTGAAACAGAAGGCTGCAAGGAAATGAAAGCAAGAAGAATTCAAACTTCAATTAACAAGAGCTATCCAGAACGAAAGGGAAGGGGGTGCTTTGCTCCCTGGTTTGCATAGGGATGCTCCAGGCAGCCTGACTCCCCTCCTCCTCGTTAAAGCAGCACATTTCCTTTCGGGCACAGGCAGACTCGTACCAGCTCTGGTATCATTTGCATGGGCGGGTATGCTGCAGTGGGGGTCACCAGGATCACGAGCAGGCAAACAAGGCGGTGTCCCTGGGCGGCTCATACCACAGGCAGCGCTTGGTACTAAGGGATGGGGCAGCGGATGACATCTTGGATCAGACACCTACGGAGAGGTGGATGGAGACGGATGAAACCTGCGTGGATGCAACTTAGGCCAGTCGGGTTTTTCCCCCAGTTCCCTCCGGGGTAATTCTCCATCGGAGTTGGGGGAGTTTACCCTGGTTTAGCACAGTGTGTGAACCACCTGCTTGTAAAGTTGTGTCCCTAGTTGAAGTCAGCAGGGGTATTCCCGGTGCAGAACAGCTCAGCTGGGCAGTCCCCCTTCCTACAGCCCTCGCCGAGGGGGAAGGGAAAAGGGTTTGGTCAGTTGTGATGGGAAGGTATGGCCTGACCTGACGGAAATTTTTTAATGAGGTCTTACGCTGAACAGCAAAGGTGGAAGCAAAAGCCCCTCAGTCCTGGAGGAGCAAAGCCCAGGCCTCTCTGGGTCCCTCCCAGTGCCGGCCAAAATCTTTCCTCAACCTGAATTCCTCCCTTTGCAACCAAGATGCAGCAGGAAAGCAAGGGCTGAAATCCCCTGGCCGCGCCACCGAGGCCTGGATTCACGGGGACTGGGAGCAGGAAGCCCCGGGGCGCTTCCGGAGCCAGTACAACCAGTTCAGTGCTGGGGAGGGAAGCATCCGTGTGTCTTTTGAGATCTCGTCCCCGGGCAGCCCTGGCACACCCATCGACACGTGCGGAGTCCCTCGGGCAACCGTCGTCGCTGGGGTTTGCTTACCCGCACCCGGGCCGCTCGTGAATAAAACATCCCCTTTGTTCAGCTACCAGTTTGGGGTCTTCGTTTTTCCAGGAGAAATATTTGCATGGGGCTGTTTTGAAGCTGAGGCCAAATGCTGGCCGTCTAGCACAGCGGGGACCAGCCTTCCCCGGCGCGGAGCAGGCACATGCACCGGCTTTGCTCCGTGCTGCTGCTGGAGCAACACTGGAGGGTGCGGGGGCCTTGCCTCTCGGGACCTGCTTGACCTGGCTTCCCAAAGCTGCAGCAAAGGCCTGGTGGGAGAGGCTGCAGACCACCGGGCTCCCAGAGTCTTGTTGCTTGGAGAGCTGTCATCTTCCTCGGGTGGACCGGCTTTGTAAACCTTTGTCAGGAACCGGCTGCTGAGGATGCACGTCCTTCCTCCCTGCAAAGCAAGAGCCGGGGGGATTACAGCCCTTGCTTTCCAGAAACAAGGGACATTTGCTTGGTAACACGGCCTGTCTGTCGGGCACGGTCCGGCCGTCCTCGTGGTCACATCCGAGGCTAGCAAGCCAAAGCAGGACTTCTCGCGGCGGCCGTTCTCCCTGGCTGTGCTGGCCCAGCCCACCCGTCTCCGAGCGGGATATGCAGTCAGAAGTGGACCTGTTCTGGACGCAAATAAAGTTGTAGATCCTCCTCTGCAGGAAACAACGAAGAGCCCCCTTCTTGCACGTGTGTGCGCCACGAGGTTTTCCTTAGCCAGGACTCGTGCATTGCGGGTGAGATGACATGGGAGCTCTTCCACCGCCTTCACACCCCCTCTCGCAGGGCTCGGCCCACGCACCTCGTCACGTGTGGGTGCTTCGCACCGGGGTCCGTACGGGGCGGCTGTTTCGCCGCGCGCAGCCCACGCCGTCAAAACCGGGCGCTCGGCATGACACGGCTTTGCCCTTGAGCTGTCATGGCCCTGTTGTGCTATCACGACGCCGTGACCTCGCACTTGGTTGCTCAGGTGTGACGTGCCAGACAGCTGAGGGTGCATTAGGCCGTTGCACGCAGAGCAAACAGCAGTCTGAGGAGGCGCTTGCAGCTCGCTTGGAGCAAGCGCCTCCTTTCTGGCCTGCATGGAAATATTCCCTGGTGCTCCATCCACAGCAATGGGAAGGGGCCAGAGATCCTGATTTAAACCCCAAGGCAAAGGGAGAAGCAACACAGGCTATTTCTGAATGAGCTGCAAGGTCCCTGCCCGCTATTTCTTCCCCTCCACCCCGTGGCAGTCGTAGTGGTTCAGACGTGTGGGTAATGCTTCATTTATTGTTTTGCGTCTGTGGGTAAACCTTGGCGGTCACGTGCATACGAATGGTGCTGGCTGGCTCGCTGCTCCTGGGGATATTTGAAATATTCCTTGGGGGTCGTTTGTGCTTTATAGACCAGGAGTCGCGTTCCCCCACCGGGGTCCTTTCCTTTCCCTGGCAAACGAGATAAGTACTGCACCAGGCAGGGCGGCACTTTGCCTCTGTCTCCGCTCGCTCGGTCTAATCACGCACCGCCTGATGGGCGCGAGTAAATAAACTGGATTAGAAGGGAAATGAACTCCTAATAGAGATCTCGTGTTGTACGGCACTTCAGAGTAATCAAGCCCTTAATGCGCTCTGTCCAGGACCGGTGATTTGTGATGCCTTCTGATATCCCCCCGCTCGCCGCGTTGCAGCAGAGGGAGGTCGGGGATGGAAGAGCGCGGCTTCCCATTCATTTCGCGGCGGCAGTGACTAATCGCATTGATCCGGCGCGGCTAGGCGGAAACGTCCAACTTCGCGGCGCGGCCGCCGGGGCCTTGTTCCAGCCTCGCCTGCGCTCGCTTTATGCTGGTCGGAGCTGGGTTTGCTCCGGGGGATTCGCTCTCAGCTTGCGCCAAAGTGGGGGGAGCAGAATCGGGCCCGGCATGGAGACGGCTCCATAAGCAGCAGGCAGGGGAGGGCATGTCCGTAAGGTCACGCGTGTCGTGCGTGTTGCTTTCTACTGGCATCATGAGCACGATGGGCGTATTCCTCCTTCGCCTGCCGCCGGGGCTTTTTCAGGCAGAAACCTCTGGTTTTTGGCTCTGGCTAGAGAAGGTGCAGCGTGTCTTGCTTCGGCAAGGGGCCAAGGCTGCGTTCCCTAGCCGGGGCCTGAGAGAAGAGCGGTTGAAAAGGGAGGAGGAAGGGGAAGCAGGAATGCAAGAAGCACCCCCCGGACCAGGCTCGTGGGCTCTCGTGGCCGGCGTCCGACAGCGACCAGCATGGCGAAAAGGGTGGCTGTGCGCAGCGGTCAGGTCTTGCTGGACACCAAAGGGCCAGAATCAGGTAGTGCTGGGTGCCCCCTGCAACCCACCACCACCGCCACGCTGCTTTACACCAGCATCCGTGCAAGGCGGCTCATGTCGCATGCGCTGTTCAACCCGGGAGGGTCCTTTGGCTGGACGCACCCGAGGCTTTTGGACGAGGAGAGCCGGGGGGGCTCCCTGGGTACAAGCTCCCGAGTGGGCGAGTGGGGTCCGGCTTGCTGCAGGGTGGAGAGGGTCCAGGATCCCAAACCCCGTGCAAAAACCCTCGGGCCTCGGCTCCGATGGGGGTTTCCAGCAGCCTAGGGCGGCCCTGGCAGGAGCAGAGACTCTCAAGTCTTCAGGTCCTTGCTGTGGCTCAGAGTCCCACACCGGGCAGGGGTCTCAGGACCTCTCGACCCCCTCCTTGTGTCCTGCCCAGGCCACGCATCTACCCCCAAAGCATCCCTCCCGCCGTGCCCGCTCCGAACCCCGTCGAGGGCCGGCTGCTGGCACCGTGGGGCCATCCCCGCAGGCTGGTTTTGTGCCCGAGCGAAGTCCCACCCGCGTAAATCGGGGCAAGGGCGAGCGGAGAAGCAGGCCACGGAGGCAGGCCGCAATTTCTCAGAGGCGAGAGGCCTTGCTGGAAAAGATTAGAGATAAGTAGCAGATAGAATAATAATAAGCCAGCGCAGGGGCAGTTTAATGAAGTGTAATCAGAAATGACTGTGTTGTTTACATGCCCGTCCAGGCCTTGGGTTTCTGTGTCGAGCTGGCATGGTGCAACCCTGCGGCTTCGCCGGCGTGCTGCTCCGTGCACCCCGAATTAACAGCGCAGGGCTGCGGGTTTCAACGGGCTGCCCCCGAGCACCAGTCGGGGGTCCAGAGAGACACGGAACGGGGTGGCCCCCGGGAAAATGCCCCCCGTTGCTTTCCCCGGGGGTCACATCCTGATGTTCTCCATTTCACGGGCCCGGGATGGCCCGGGGCGTCCATCGAGTTCACTTAAATCATTTTTAACAGTGCGAGCGTCGTTCTCCAGACGTTGTCAGGCTGGCGATCGCAGCTGACAGCAAAATGAAATGTCTCAGTCACACTCCTGATAACATCGGTGGACGTAAGACCCAAAAATAAAAAAGGGCAATGGAGGGGTGGGGGGACATTGAAAAAACCCTTTTCCACCAGGGAGCCAACTGTGCTGATGGTATCAGCAATTAGTCACCACCGATTGTTTTTCAGAAGGGGGCCGTGGGAGGGGACTTTTCAAGCAAGGCTTTTGACACGGTCTCTCACAGCATGCTTGCAAGCCAGCTGAGGAAGCATGAGTTGGATGATGGACGTAAGGAGGGTTGAAAACGGGCTGGACTGTCGGGCTCAATGGGTAGCGATCAATGGCTCGATGTCTAGTTGGCAGCTGGTGTCCGGTGGAGTGCCCCCGGGATTGGTCCTGGGGCCGGTTTTGTTCAAGGTCTTCATCAAGGACCTGGAAGATGGCATGGAGTGCACCCTCAGTTCACGGATGACACCACGCTGGAAGGAGTAGTAGATATGCTGGATGGTAGGCCTAGGACTTGGAGAGACCTGGACAAGTTGGAGGACTGGGCCAAAAGGAATCGCAGGAGGTTCAACAAGGACAGGTGCAGAGCCCTGCACTGAGGAGGGAGTGATCTCCTGCACCGGCGCAGGCTGGGGGTGATGGGCTGGGCAGCAGCTCTGGGGGTGACAGGGGACAAGAAGCTGAACAGGAGCCAGCAGTGTGCCCATGCTGCCAAGAAGGCGACCGGCATCCAGGCAGTTTTGAATTGGCTCCTTTGACCCCAGCTGACCCTTTGGGCAGGGGGCCGGACTCGATGATCTTCTGAGGTCCCTTCCAGCCCTAACATCTATGACATCTATGAAATCCTGGGCTGCATCGGTAGGAGCGATGCCAGCGGATGGAGGGCAGTGATTCCTCCCCTCTATTCAGCACTGGGGAGGCCACGTCTGGAGTCCCGTGTCCAGCTGCGGGCCCCCACTGCAGAAAGGATGTGGACACACTGGAGACAGTCCAGCGGAGGGCAATGAAAATGGTTCATGGGCTGCGGGACAGGACTGGTGAGGAGAGGCTGAAGGAAATGGGCTGATTTAGGCTGAAGAAAAGAAGATGGAGGGGGATTGAATAGCAGCCTTCACCTCCCTGCCGGGGGGCTGCAAAGAGGATGGAGCTGGGCTGTCCTCAGTGCGGCCAGATGACAGAAGGAGCAATGGGCTCAAGCTGCAGCAAGGGAAGTTGAGGTTGGATATTAGGAAAATCTCTCTCCCTAGGAGGGTGGTGAAGCACTGGAACAGGTTACCTGGAAGAGGTGGTGAAATCTCCATCCTTGGAGGTTTTGAAGACCCGGGTAGACAAAGCCCTGGCTGGGATGATGCACTAGATGACAGGGGGCTGCACTAGACTTGACTTCCTGAGATCCCTCCAGCCCTTATTTTCTATGACACTATGGTTTGGAATACAAATCTGGCCCGTGCTATCTGATCAGCTTTACCTGCCGCTGGCAAAAACCCCCTCACATATGGGGAGAAGAGCAGGCCAGGCTTACTCCCCGGGTCCAGGCACTCAGCTTGAGGGTGTTTATTATCCCAAGGCCGAGGTGGCGGCAGTTTGCTTCAGCGGCGTTGGAGAAAGCTGCATCCCGGTTCCAAGAGCCACGGGCTGTGCCGCGCAATTGGAAGAGCGCTTGTACGCCCGTCGCTGGGTGTCTTGCCTGGCAGAGAGACAACGGGCCCCCAACACGGCCAGCGCGGAGCAGAGCTGGGCTCCGCCCAGACCTGCGGCTTCCCTCTGACACAGGCGGGTGCAGCAGGCCCTGGGCATTTCCCTCCTGCAAAGCAAAGGCTTCATAGCACGGGGGAGAGGGAAGGGTTTTAACCCGTGGGTCTGTGCTTACGGAGGGGAGGCATAAAAGCAAGGCCAGGGATGGGTGCTGCGGGCCCAGAAGCGCGCAGCAGAGCGGGGTGGAGACGAGGACGAGGGCGGCAAGTTTATCTCGGTGGTGGCCCTCCTGGTTATGGTGGAGGCAAGGCCTCCGGGAAGGCTGTGGAGGGTGGGGACACGGGAACGCCTGTGGCCGAAGTCCCAGGGTGATGTGGGGTTGCCATAACCCCTTGGCAGGTGGCTTTTAGGACTGGGGAAGGAGCTCCTTTCGGGGCCCCTCCGATCCTCACGCAGGCCGTGTCTCGGGCCAGAGCCCGGCCAGGTTGCTCGCTTCGCCGCCGCGGCGTGCAAGGGAGCCCGGCAGCACGAGCGCGGTTCGGGGCGGGGGGAGCTGGGAAGGAGACGGGCTCCCCCCCGGGAAAGGGTCGAGCCGCGACGGGCGGCGCGGCCTTGGAAACCGAAGCGCTCGCACAACATGGGAGACACGCACCAGACAGGAATGCGGGCGGAGCGACAGGCTGCCTTTGATTGCACGCTACAGGCATGTTGGCTCCGCGTGTGCAAAAAACAATAATTAAGTGTAAGATGTGGGAGGATTATTAAAGGTTTTATGGCATCTAATCCTCCTCGAACCCTTTCTGTAGGCTGAAACCGAAGGCTAGAGCAATAAAAATGCAAACTACACCCAGATTAACTCAACGTGCCATTGCTCTTTTTTTCCCACCCCCCCGACGCCGAGCCGGGTTGTTTACCGGGAACGTCCCCGTCCGTGGCCCGACGCGGTCCCAGCAAGGACTCGGTGTTGCGCGGGCTGGCCAGGGCGTATCTTTTAGAAGTGCTGCTAAAGCTAGATCCCCAAATCACAGAGAAGTGGGGCTGCAAGGGCACCCAGTCCAGCCCCCCTGCCTGAGACCTGCCCAAACCAGCCCGGACGAATGCATCATCGAAACTCTTGGCAAAACTACCGTCCGCCCCAACTCAACGCCGGACATCGCACCCGAACCCGCCACAGGGAAAGCGGGGCGACCGCGGCAGGCAACGTCCAGCTGCTGTGAAAGGTTGTTACTAGACACTCAGAAAATCCCAGGTAGAGCCCGCATCCCCTGCTGCAGAGGAAAGCAGCCCCCCAGTCCTTAATAATCGGGGCACGGGGTAATTTCCTTCCTCTGTTCCTCGAACAACTGATATCAATAGGAGCTGGGCAAGGCGTGAGGCTGGGGCCCCAGCACCCCCATGTCTGGGGTCTCGAAGCAGGCCTGGTGTACGGTCAGGCCGCACGCAAGCGCCGAGCATCCACCAGGCCGCACGTCTGCAGGGCTCGGGGGGACCCGCGGCCTCCTCCGTCCAGCCCGCGGCACAGATGCAGTGCAATTACCCCTGATTTGCACCCAGGCCAGTGAGCAGAGCGTGGCCCTGCCTGCCTCGACGCCATCTGTGTTAGGGGCTGCTTTTCCCCGCTTCGTTTAATTACTGAGTGATGCATATGCAAGGCAGCGACGGTCGCCCCAGCGCGGGATCGGAAGTCCAGCCGCCTCTGTCGCCGTTCATTTGAAGTGAGCGATTGTGCAAAGAAAGCAAGCCTTTCCAACACGGCTCGTCTCCATGAAATTAGGAGCCGGCATGGCTTTCCAAGGCGTGCTAAGCACCCGCACGGTGCCCTCTCCTCTCGGGGAAGCCCCGAAGCCAGAGCAGCCAGGCTAGCAAAACTGCTGAAATCAGGTTTTTCTTTCTCGTTGCTTCCTGTTTTGTGTTTTCCGGCCTGGATTCGCACCCGGGTCACGGCAGCCTCGGGTGGAGTTTCCCTGCGGATGCTTTGAAGGTGAAGCAAGAGGGAGCCTGGCACGGCTGTTTCCTGGGCGGTGGAGCTACCTGGGACAGGCCCTGGGTGCGAGGCAGAGTCTGCATCCCTCCGCCAGCAGCTTTTGGGTTGCTCTGAGCTCACGCTGTGGGGACCGCGGTGGCAGGGGTTAGCACAGGCGGATCCAGGATTGCAGTGAAGGGAGCTCCTTGCAAGCAGGCTGCAGAGCAGAAGGGAGCCCCTGCCATGCTGGTGGCCCCCTTGCTTGTCCAACCAGACAGCTGGGGAAGACTAGAGGAGGTTTGGGGCACCCATTGCCTTTCTTCCAGGAAGCAGAAGTCATGCAACTTTCCCTCTGCTCTCTGGAGGGTGCATGTCCCATCGTCGCCGCGGCATGAAACTCGACTGGACCGGCCCGCCCAGCGCGTGTGTCACCGAACGCTGGTCACAAGCCAGCTGCATATGCTGCAACTTCTCCTGCAACCCAGGCTGCATTTTCATCACTGCTTGCAGATCAAGAAGCATCCCCTGCAGAAAGTCCTGGCCACATTGGAGTTAATCTGAGACATTCCCGATGGGTTCGGGGGCGAGTTAGGAATGAGGGGGAGAAAAAGAGAGAAAATCCTTACAAGTTGGTTGCAAACCCTTGTCTCCTTTTCCTCTAGGCAGCACCTCTTCCTCTAGCAGCTTCTCTGCTTGCTTCAGAGAGGGTTTGCTAGGACACAAGCGGCGCACTCGTAGCATAGAGCACAGAGGGTAATTAGTGATAGCAGGGGAACTGCTCAGGATTGGGGGTTGTATGGATAAGGCATGGAAAGGAGGGTGGGCAATAGGTTTGGATCAAAAAGGAGCGTGACCTTCTCTGACCTAAAAGCACCGGGGATCTGAACAAGCCTCGGGCTGCTCCAGCCCGGCTTGCTGGCCCCTAGCAGTGGATCTCGAGGCTCGGGGAGCAAGCAGACAGGTGGGGGAGAGTGGAAACTGCCCTGCCCTGGATGTTTCCAGGCACTTGGCTGCATTGCTCTCCAGGAGGGTGGGCAGAGGTCACCATCTCCTTTGCTGACCGCTTGCGGGGCCTGGCCCCTGCCCTGCTCAAGCAGACGGTATTTCGGAGCAGCTTCTCCGCGCTGTGTCCTGGAGCACTGACCGCTAGGCAGGGAGAGGGGCTGTGCAAGCCCAAGACCTCTGGGTGGGATGTGGGAGAGAGTTTGCTGGGGCCTAGAGGAGCCTGCTTTGCCTTTTGCATTGGGTGGCGAGGGGCCAGGAGCCTGGAGGGGAAGGCAGGGCTTTCCCCTGCCCGCTGGAAGAGGCAGGGGGTCAAACCCCATTGCGCCATGGAGCTAGGCAGGGGTTGAACAGCTGGAAAGGGATGCTCTGCTCCCCTTACACCAGGGCTAGCTGGTCTGGTTGTTCCTATCTAATGCCAGGTGGCAAAGAGCTGCTTGTGGAAAGCCAGACCTAGGCGTCTCTCTGCGGTTTCTTTCCCCCTCCGGGCAAACCGCGAGCGCAGAAATTGCTCCAGATCGATTTTGGACACAGAGCTCAGATGCGTCATATTTGCCTACGGTTTTAATGCCTGGTGTCTATGGCCCGTGCTTCCATCATTGTATTATATGGATGACAGGCCAGGCAGCGCCACGGAGAAGGAGCAAATTACCTAATAAATCAAGCGCCCAGGATACGAAGTGGACAGTGTTATTAGGCTGCTACAGAGGAGCAATAGTAGCAGATAGGTCGGGATTCATGCTAAGGGGCGAGGAGAGGGAATCGTTTGCCTGTCTCTTTATAAACAAGCCCAGAAGCTGATCTGCATTGGAAGTAATGCATGATGGGCTGCTATTAAGCAAGGTGGGGAGGGGGTGTGCGGGCCCCATAGTCCTGGATAGAGAGCTTGTTGCATGGAAAGCACAGAGCAAATGCCTGCGTGCCCCTGTCTGGATGGAGTCGGTAGAGTCGAGGGGTTTTTTGGGGTTTTTTTTTTAATTTTTGGCTGGTTCTCAATCCCCATTGCAGGTTCTCATTACTTTAACGGGCAATTCGAGGGAGTAAGGCGTAAGCTCGCTACAAACCATCAGGTCTTTGCAGCCTTCATTGCAAAGCCCTGATTTCATTGTGGGATTATAATTAGCAACTACAATGCCATAATTATGCACCACTTAACTTCTTGGCTTTAATATCCGTGTGAGCTGGCGTTAAAAGAAGAGAGCTGGATTTCGGTTCACGACGGCAAGGGAAAGGCACCCAAAACAGGCTTTGCAAAGGGGGGGGGGGGCGTTTCTCCCACGTAGTTAAGCCTTCCATCTTCTAAACAAATTGCTATTGTTTGCGCTGGGAACCGACGGCAGCTCGAAGACGAAGCGGTGCCCTTTGCCTCCCGCGCCGGCGCAGCCGTAAAGACAGGAGAACAAAGGAAGGGGCAGGAAGGAAACGCTTCGTAACCTTGTAAAGAGTCGGTCGCAGCCGAAGAAGGCCTCTGATTTTTATCGCTCGGCATGCTCTCAAGCAACCTGCCCTCAACCTCTGCGCTTCCCTCTCTGGGCGGGGAGATCGCGCCCTTCGTGCGTGCCGAGCTTGGCCCCGGGGTCTCCTTCCAGAAGCCGACGGGGGCGCGTTGGATTGCATTCGCCCGGGGGCTGACTCTGCGCAGCCGGAGCAGACAAGGGGGCTGCGGTGTCCTGGCCTCCCCGTCCCCTGGCCTATGTACGGGGAGACGGGGCATGGCTCTAAGTTGCGGCAACGGGGTGCCAGAGCTGGGGGCCCGTTGCACCAGGCAGGCATTAGGGCATCTAGGCTGAGTCTGCGCCACTCTGCTCGAGTCCTGGAGGAAACGCCAGGGCCGCGCGGGAAGGGTCGTGTGCCACCGCCTCGTCCCTCTGTGCATTGGCCTTGGGGCGAAGGGGGTGCGTTACCCAAATCCCGGGCTATGGGGGTGGGGCGAGACGGGCCCCGTCGCCAGGACAAAGCCTAGCTGTAAAGGCCCCTCTCTTGGGACCCTCTGTGCTGGGGACGGCAGGGAGGCGTGGGACCGTGGCATCGCTCGCTACCCCCGCTGCGAGGGGGCGTCTGCACCTCCCTCAGGGAAGGGACTGTGTCCTGGGCAGTTTGGACGGGGCTGGTCCAGCCTCAGGCAGGGGTTGGATGGGATCTCTCCAGTCCCTGCCACCCCGCGACTCTCGGGTTTGGTGGAGCGGAGACTCTCCTTAAGGAGACGATCCTCCGAGCCCAAAGGGAGGTAATCCCGACACGGATCAAAGGGGCAGGAGGGCGCACAAGCCCCCACGGCTCACCGAAAGCATCCGGGAATGTCTCCTGGCTAAAAGGGGGGCGCACCCCCGATGGCGGGGGGGCCGTCCCCAGGGAGGGCTACACTGCGGCGGCTCGGGGCTGCAGGGGGGCAGGAAGGCCGAGGCGGAGATGGGACTGGGACGAGCTTCCCGGATCAAGGACAACAAGAGTCCTTGTTTAAATACACAGGGGGCAAAAAGAAGGTACCGGGTAACGTGGGGCCCCTGCAAGACACGAAGGAAATTTGGTCGTCGCACCAGATGACAAAGCCAACCTATTTAATGACTTCTTTGCCTCCATTTTCCTGAGCAGGGACCGGATCACCCCCCACTGGGTCCCCCCCAGGCCCGCAGGGAGGCGCACCCAGGCCCAGGCTCAGGGCGGATCTAGTCAGGGAGCGTCTGGACATATTTAAATCAGCGGGTCCGGACGATCTCCACCCCCGAGTGCTGCGGGAATTAGCAGAGGTCATTGCGGGACCCCGGCACGGCTGTACGAGCACTCGTGGGGCTCTGGTGTGGGGCCGGAGGACTGGAAGAGGGCCAACGTGGTTCCCATCTTCAACAAAGGCAGGAAGGAGGACCCGGGAACTATAGGCCAATCAGTCTTACCTCGATCCTGGGCAAGCTGTTCGAGAAAATTATGCCAGTGCATGTCTACGAGGGGCCGGGGGGGAGATGATGCTCTGGGGCAACCAACGCGGGTTCATCAGCGGCAGGTCCTGTCAGACCAGCCTGGTGCCTTCTGTGACCAGGTCACCAAATCCTTAGATGCAGGGCTAGCAGTGGACATCGTCCTCCTGGACTTTCGGAAGGCCTTCGACACTGTCTCTCACCCCATGCTCATTAAGACACTGGGGGGCTGTGGTGTAGACACCCGCACAGTCAGACGTGTCACCAACTGGCCGGAGGGCCGCATCCAGAGAGCGGTGGTGGACGGGTCATGTTCGACCTGGAGGGACGTGGGCAGTGGGGTCCCCCAGGGCTCGGTCCTCGGGCCCGCACTGTTCAACATCTTCATCAGCGACTTGGACGAGGGGGTAAAAAGCACCTGTTCAAATTTGCTGATGACACTAAGATGTGGGGGGATGTGGGCACGCTAGAAGGGAGCAATAGGCTGCAATCGGACCTAGACAGGTTACAGGGGTAGGCGGATGAGAACAGGATGGGATTCAACACTGACAAGTGCAAGGTGCTGCACCTGGGGGGAAGAGCCGGCACCAGACCTACAGGCTGGGGAACTCCCTTCTCATCAGTGCAGAGGCAGAAAAGGATCTCGGGGTCATCACTGACTCCAAGATGAACATGGGCCGGCAGTGTGGGGACGCGGTCAGGAAGGCCAACCCGCACCTTGTCCTGCATCCACAGATGCATCTCGAGCAGGTCCAGGGAGGTGATCCTCCCCCTCTATGCGGCACTGGTCAGGCCGCAGCGGGAGTACTGCGTCCAGTTCTGGGCACCACACTTCAGGGGGGATGTGGACAACATGGAGAGGGGCCAGAGGAGGCCACTCGCATGGTCAGGGGCAGCAGGGCAGGCCCTACAATGAGAGACTGCAGGACCTGAACCTGTTCAGCCTCCACAAGAGAAGGCTGAGGGGGGATCTAGTGGTCTGTTATAAACTAGTCGGGGGGATCAGCAGGCACTGGGGGAGTCCCTGTTCCCCCGAGCACCGCCAGGATTGACCAGGAAGCTGGCAGAGGGTAGGTTTAGGTTAGATATCAGGAGGTGCGAACTTCGCGGTCAGGGCGGCTAGGAGTCTGGAACCAACTTCCGAGAGAAGTGGTGCAGGCCCCTACCCTGGGGGTGTTTAAGACGCAGGTTAGATGAACATCTTGCCGGGGTCGTTTGACCCCAATACTCTTTCCTGCCGTGGCAGGGGGTCAGACTTGATGATCTGCTCAGGTCCCCTTCCGACCCTAGAAACTATGAAACTATGACCCCCTTGTGATTGCAGCCCGGCCTGTGCTTTTCTTTTAAACCTGTATTTTCTTGCTTACAACACACTTTTCCCCCCCAAAAAAGCAGCACACGTGGGCTCCCTCATGGCTCCTGCTCCGTTGCACATTGCACAGAGAGACCTTGATTTCTTCATCCTGCCTTTCAAAACCACCGGACGTCTTTTCTTCCAGGGTATGTCGTAGGCAAGAAAATTCAGGATTGGAGATGCAGCTTTGTGTCAAGGCAAAGGCGTTTGCTCCCACCTCTGGCCGCGTGTCTGTCGGGGGGCCGCGTCCTCGGTGCGAGTGCGATGCCCGGGGCCCCTGCAGCGGCTGGGGTGGGACGGTCCCCAGGTGGGGGCCGGCAGGGCAGGGCGCTTGTTCCCTCTGCCCTCACCGCTCCAGCCTCCCACGGACTCGGAGCAGAGCCGGCACTGCCCTCGCTGCCTTCCCGCCTGTCCATTAGAGCCATCAGCCTCCATGTCATTCACCACGTCAAAAGCTGCCCTGCTGCTCATTATCCCGGCTGAATTAAATTGTTTGCAATTGATAAATTATGCACAAGTGCCCGCCGATTTTTTGCAGTGCCGAGCGGATGCCGGCCCACCCGTGGGGCCGTGCTCCAGTTTTATCTGCACCTAGCCCCGCGCCTCGCTGCTTTCTGGAAGCTGTATTGATTTAACAAGGCTCCTGGGAATTAGGTTGATTTTCTAATTTTATCCTCCAGATGAAATGAATTGGGTATAAATGCCCAGGCCTGAGCCGCCTGCCCTGGATAGCGCAGCAAGAAGGGGCTGCAGGTTTTCGGATCGGCAGGTGGGACTTCCTGCGGGGAACCGCACCCCCTGCCTTCGAGTAGGGGGCTTCTCGGGCTGAGACTCTCCCGGCGTGGGGTTAGGAGGCGCTGGGCTAATGCTGGTGCCAGCCTAAACACACGCACACAGATACACACATGTACACACACACACACAAGCAGAACTTACGCATCTGAACACACTCGCATGTGTACACACTCATAGATGTGCACACATACACATTCTCATGTGTGCATGCACGCGCATGCACCCATTCTCACGTAGGCACGCACACATGCATATACATTCTTGTGCAGGCATGCACCCCCCCCCCCCACATGCACGTATTCTCATGCATACAGGCACACATGCTTGCACACGAATGCACACACTCTCACACACACATCCCAGGGTGACTCCTGCCTGCTGTATGGATAGAGGGTGTTGCCCTCGCGTGATGGCCCTGTACCTGGTGTCAAGGGCGTAGGAGAGGCTGCATCGGGGAGCGGGGAATCGCTTCTGGCCTCAATCCTCTGGTCCTTCCCGTTTCAGGGTTTTCAGCGACCTGCAGCAGACCTGCCGGCTGCAACGTGCTCTGCTGAGGATGCACGCAGCGGTGCGGGAGGGGCTTGTGCCCCCGATGCAGATCTGCATACCCAACTGCCACCCATGGCCACAGCCTTGTACCCCTAACCCACGCTGGCCGCCGTGGCAGCAGGACAAGCAGAGGTGAGCAAGGAGGGCATCTCTAAATATGGTCCCAAAGGCTGGGGTGACCGTAAACACAGAGCCAAGGTGCAAGACTCGCTGCTTTAGGTCACTTGCTTTGAGAGATGCTGCTCAGACTGATGGCGTAGCCGTGGGTTAAAGGGAGCACACGCGAACACCCTCCATAAGCTCTGCTTGCGTTTTGCAGAGTGCCCCGTCCCATAATTACGCTGGATTGTGCCAGCGTGGGGCATCGGCTGGGTGGAGAGTCCTCACGAGGCATCTCTGCGCGATGCGGCTCGCCTGGACTTCCGCGAAGGCGCTCGGTTGAACCAGGCAGCCTCAAACCCGTCATTTCTGTTTTACTGGGGAAGCGCTGCTCGACTTGCTTTGCCGAGCCAGGGATGAAATTAGCATTAACGTTAATGTCGGCACTAAAAAGAAGCTTAGAGAAAGATTAAAGTTGTATTTTTTTTGCTCATTCCGTTCTACGTGATGATATCTCATTGGGAAGATACCGCGAGAGTCGGAGTCCTGCATCATGGTAGATGTTAATGATTTTTTGGCACTAGAAATCCTTCATTTTGGACTCCCCGCACCCTCAGTCTCTTATTACCCCCATGGCGGGGAAATAAGAGGTGGTTGCATTCAGCTAGAAGGGGACACAAGTGCAGTATTGAAAGCACATTGTCTAACAGCAAGGGCCCTGGGGCGGCGTGGGCTTAGGTGGTGAACGGTCAGCCTATCACCGCTTTACAAGCCTGGAGTGAGCACGGACGCGGGTGTTTGTCCCCGGGGATCTCTGCCCTGCTGATTCCCGAGGGCACGAGGTCTATGTGAGCGCAGGGAGGAAGGCGGGTCCAGAGGTTGGGACCCTACCTGCAGATGCGAGAGATGCAGGGTCTGCTCTGCCACTGATGTCCCGTGCGACCCCGGTCAAGTTCCTTCAGGCAGGATTGTTAAAGGCGATGAGCGGGACCAGTGAGCAGCTGGTTCACCGGAAAACCGAATGTCGGTTTTGGGTGGAAAATAACCCAAACTTCCCAGACTCTCTTGGGACAGGGAGTTGTGATGGCACCCCAAAATCTCAGGTGTCCCTCTGTAAATACAGCCCTTGAAAATCCCCCAGGACCCTACTGGGATAGAAGCACTGCAGAAATCCCAGTCATCTTGGCCTCAGCTGGGCTGAGCTATTGTATATGGTAGTACAAGGGTGATGTTGTACCCGTGATGGCTCAGAGATGATGTGAGAGGCGGGGATTTCTTAGGGTGATCTCTTTTATTGGACCAACTCTAGCTGGGATGAAGTTAGACCAGCTTTAAAATGCAAGACATGCGTCCTTCAGTCTTCATCAGGTCATCGTCTTGCATTCGGAAGCTTTAACCTGACTGTATGGCTGGCCCAATAAAAGAGACCACCCTAAAAAGTCTTTGCCGGATGCATGCGGACAGCTCAGGAGGGGAATACCAATGGGAGGGGAGAGAGCCAGCTACAGTACTGCATGCAACGTGCCCTGGTGTCCCATCCGAATGGGATGGGGATGGCCTGACCTGGTGCCAGCTGGGCTCTCCGGTGCTTTCAGAGTCCTGGCTCTGGGGCAGAGGTGCTGCAAACTCTGCCTTGGCTTTTTGTGCAAGCTGCCAGGCCTGCCACACTGGGGTCGTTGCCCCACGTCCCAGACCACGTGTTCCCACCAACGGCACCGTGCCCGGGTTGGGCACTGGGTCTGGAGCAGACCCACCAGACGCCCTGTCCCAAGGTCGAGGACCTGGAGCTCCCTGGCCCGGAGGCGGTTTGCCCTTGGGGCAATCCAGAGCACCAAAAATCTGGGTCTATTTGCTGATCGTGGGGGCAAGACTAGCAATGGCAAGGAGTCTGTGCCCTTCCCTGGGGCCCAGAGTCACGGCCTCCTGGCTCAGGAAGACCCCGGGGCAGCCCTGAGTGCAAACAGGCCTTTGACACAAGCCAAGGCAGCGTTACGGGCGTGATCCTTATTTATCTTTGCTCCCTTTGCATCCTTCCCGGGCGTGCATTCAGGTGGGAGGAGGACGGGTCGTCGCAGGGCACGATGAGCTCCGTGGCTGGGGGTGGGAGACGGAGGCACCGGGACAGCCGAGGAGGGGAAGGCTGATGAGGGGGCGAGCTGGCTGGCAGAACCGTGTTGTGATGATGAACACGGAGGAGTCGGCGAGTGCGTTTTTGTGCCAGGCTTCGGCATAACTTGTCAGTGCAGGTGCAGCTGCCCCGAGGCAGGCAGAGCGCTGGCTTTTTACTCCTGCTTTAAATGCAATTGCAAATTGTACGTGGAGCCAGAATGATCTATTCCCCCTCGCCCGTCTAGGGCTATACCCTGCCGTGTGTCCAGCCCATTGCTGCTATGCAGAAATGGGCAAATACCCATTCCTGGAGGTGCTTAACCCGGAGGTGGTGGGAATTGGGGGTGAAGGTTGTTTTAGGATGCTGGAAGCCCCCCAGAGGGGATCCTTCTGGAGGGCTGGCCTGGTTTGGAGAAGCAGAAAACCCACCCTCTGCTTTTTCCCCAGGGCTCGGCAGGTCTCCGTGGCCCACAGAAGCTGGCGACGTGCAGGGGACGATGCCCCAAACAGCCCTGCACTCCCCTCCGGCTGGGCTGAAATGCAGCCTGCGGGCGCATCACACGGGGCTGACTTCCTTGCGCGCCGCGCGGCCCCCCGGCGCAGGCCGCCTCTCACGAGCGTCCGTCTCCTCTGGGTCAGAGCTCCTCTAAAGACGGTATTGATCCCTTGGGCCTTGCATACCAGAAGCAAAACCATGTTTCAGGGATGTATTTGGGAGCCGTGTTGGTCTGAGACAAAAAGAAATGCAAAACTCTCAAAGTTGTGGATCAGAGATGATGCCTTTGATTAGACCAACTAAGACATTGCAAAAAAAAAAAAAAAAAAAAAAAAAAGTTTCTTTTTCTGCAAGCTGTCAGGCATGCATGCCCTTCTTCAGGCTGAGGAAAAATCCAAGATGGTAAAAATCCTCTTAGGTAGAAAACAAACTTCATTTTGCACAGGGGAACTGAGACCCAGGAGAACAGACTTCCAGCCTCAAAGTGTCCCTTTGCAAAATGAAGTTTATTTTCTACCTAAAATGACTTTTACCATCTTGGATTTGTCCTTGGATTGTGTCCCGAAAGGCCCCTCATCAAGCTTGTCAGCCATCCCCTTGCTGTCTTTATCGTAGGGAATCCCTCCCGGGGCTGTGCTCCAAAGACGACCGTGCACGGGGACGCGTGCCCCCTGGCATCCCGGGCTCTGGATGGGAATCATGTGACTGGCTGGGAGAAAGAGAGCGTGGATCGCCTGCCCCGTGCGCGGCCACGGAGACCCCGTGATGCTTCTGGCGACTCGTCGCTGGCGCATCTAGGAAGTGAAGCGTTGGCGGTGGTGCTTCCCGTCAGCCCCTGCACGGCTCCCGTTGCATTTGGTGCTTGGGTCTCTCTTGCTGCTCCACGAGCGGCGTGACTGGCTCCCTCCTGGATCGTGACCATTTGTGGCTTCCTCTGCACCCCGGAGAGGAGAGGGGGTGGCCTGGGGTCCCCCTGGTTGAAGGGGGAGAGATGCAGACAGGAGGGCGGTGGCGAGCGCTCGTTTGGGACCCGCGGGCCGGATGGTGCAGAGCATGCAGCATCGGGTCTAAGAAAGGCCACCGGGCGAGACCAAGGCTCGTCGTTCGGCTGGTTCCTCACCCCCTGCGGCGCTCTGATGTGCCAGACCTGCTCCTGGCACCACTCCCGGAGCCTGCGGGGCTGCGATGCCCGGGTGCTTTGCAGCCTGGATGTGCAAACTGTCCACCCCACGCCTCGCAACGGGGCCAAAGCAGCGTGAGAAAGTCAGGAGACACGGCCCAGAGCCAGCTCCAAAGCATGGGGCAGCCCAAAGTCTGGCGAAGTTCAAAGCAGGGCCTGCTAACACGAAGTCCCAGGGGAGCCTGAGTACCACCAGCCTTGTGCGCGTGCGAGCCTGTAGGCTCGTACCCCCCAGTTGCTTTCCTTAAAACCCTGCGTTGTAATTCCTCTGCTTTTGGCAGCCCGAATGTTTGCCTGGAAATGGCAAGATTTCCTTTGCCCCCCTATAAACAGCCATTTCTGGATGATTTCTTGCTGCCAGTTCTCCCTCCACACCCCCCTGCCTTCACGCGATGCATGCAACGTGTGCAGTTTCATCAGCGGCGCGGCGCGGGTCGCGCCTGAGCCAGCGCATCCGCAGACGGGGAGCTAGAAACTGCAGGAAGTTTGGAGCTGTAATTGCTGGAGATCTGTGCAACGACAAGCGAGGAGGGAACAAGGAAGACCGTCTCCTGGGCCTCCCCGAAGTGCCAACGTATCATAGCCTAACTGATGGCTGTCGGCATCGCTGCACGTTCGTCTTTCATCTCCCTCGCTTTGTCTGCGAAGGGCTGCGCTGTAATTGGGCTGGCAGCGGCAGCAGAATCGTCCAAGGGTTTTGTCTGACAGCTTCTCCGAGTGGCTCTTCTGACAACTTTCTCGCGGGCTGGGGCCCTCGCGTTTCCAAGCCGGCCCCGCCAGGAGCCGGGGAAGGCAGGGGCCTCTTTTGTTTTGTGCCTTGAGGCTTTGGCACATTGCTGTTCGTGCTGCGAGTCTCACGGATGGCTCTACATGGTGTCTCTGGGGCCTTTGAGGCCCAGCTTGCTTCCTGTGGCAGTATCTAATTGCCTTCCCGTAGCCGGGCCTGGATCTCTCCCCACTTCCTTCCCCTGCAGCTCCACTCAGGCTTGCCTCAGCCCTCCATGGTACCCAGGGAGGATGGGGATGTCTCTGCTGCTGCGGGTCCTGCCCGCCTGGCTCCACTGTCAAGCCAGCTGTTGGCCCAGGAGAGCTTTGCATGCAGCTCTGGGTGCAAAAGGGCTGTGCACCCCCAGTGCAAAGGCTCCCCAGCTGCTCTCAACCCTCTGGACCGTGTCCCCAGCCCGAAGGAGGCAAGCAGGGTCATGGCTGGAGCAGGCTGGGCTGCAGCACCATTGCTCCCTTCCCCGCTTGGTGGACATCCCCTTTGCAGGGCAGAGAAGGAAAACGCACCACGCCATCAACGTCTGCATGCTCCTTTCCTGGCCTGCGACGTGCACGGAGATGGGCTTGATGGTTTTCGTGGTTAGATGACTCACGGCCTCATGATGCTGTGACAACACTGCTGCGGCGCTCGGCAGGGGAAGAGGCCAGCTCCCACGGGCTTTGCCCTGGCGCGGCGCCCAATGCCTTCAGACGTAGCAGCCGCTTGGTTTGGCTTCTTCCAAAGGGTTTGGACTTTGGGGGGAGCTTTGCTTGAGCAGAGAGGTGAAGGGAAGGGTCCTGGAGAAGGGAACGAGGGGGTGAGTCTCGGCCCGGGGGAAAAGCTGGAGCACCCCATGGAGATCAGAAGCCGCTCCTCTCCCTCGGCGCAGCTCTTGTGAGCGTTAACGGGGGGCATGGAGGGACGAAAAAAACACAGCGCTGCACCCGAGTGCCCGGTGATCCTCGTGGCCTACGTGGCGTGTCCTCCACCGCGACCGTGGCTCAAAGAACCAGCTCAACCTTTTTCGGTCTGGTTTCAAGGGCAGGGGCCGCTGGGGCCTTTGGGGGTTTTGACTTTTGTGGATCAATAACTATGCACCAGGATCATTTCCAGGGGGTGGTTTGAGGGCCAGGCTGAATGTGCTTTTGGGCACGCCCGCAGAGTCAGGGAGAAGCGGGGTGGAAGGGCGTTCGCATCTAGTCCGACCCCCAGCCTGAGGTAGGATTGGCCCTATCCAAATCCTCCCAGACAAATCCATCGTTGCAAGACCACCATCAGCCCTGACACAACACCCGACCCTGCCCCAGGGAAAGCAGGGGGACCACTGCTGCCAAGTGAATGTATGCTCAAGAAATCCCAGATAGGGGCCATGCCCCCTGCCAAAAAGGAAGGTAATCCCCTCTTCCCTCCTCTGACCAGGGGGTAAAATTCACGCCCGAGTCCAAATCTGGCATTGATCTGACCCTGCGCGGAGGGGCACAGCCCTCCAGCTTTGTTCCCATCAGCATAGGTGACCCCCCGCCTGGGCTGCAGCCAACACCGGCACCCTTGAGGGAGGCCTAACCCCCCGTGCTGGTGCATTTGCTGAGGAGAGAGGGGGTGGTTCGTGCTGAGGTGCCCCCCGTGCCGGCTGGACCCTGGGTGGTTGCAGGAGTCGGAGGCCAAGCGCGGTGCCCGGTGGCTGTGCGCTCCAGTCCAGGGGCTTTCCTGCATCTTGTCAGAGCAGCAGGAAGCCCTCTGCCCCTTTCCCGGCCGTCATCTCCTGGCATCCCCTAGCCCCTTGCTCCTGGCAAAGCTCCTTCAACCTCCCGCTGGGCAAGTCTCTCCGCCTGCACCCCCGATCTTCCTGCCGCCGGCTGCACCCCGTGGCTTGGTCGCAGTGCCCTCCGTGGCTGGCGGAGAAGAGGAAGGTCAGTTAAATATGAATGAAGCGCGAGACAGGGGCTTGTCCTGGGAAATTCCCCGTTGGCAGGAATAGAAGCCCCACTTCCTCGGCTGCCCCTGCTCGAGGCAGGATTGTCCTTACTCAAACCCTCCCAGGCAAATATCTATCATGCCCCCTGCTTGCTTTATTTGCATCAGACCTATTGTTTTATTCCCCTCTCCCCCCCCCCCCCAAAAAAAAAAAAAAAAAACCCCTCTGGTTTTGAGCATCTCTGGTCTCTGCCCGAGTGTCTGGGAAATGTGAAGTGCTGCTGCAGGACGGACTGGGGCCTCGTGGCTCCGTCCTGCCACGGCTCTCAGCGGGAACTGGAAGTCAAGGGATTTCCCAGTTCAGCCCAGCCCGGGTCTCTCCGGCCTTTCCCGGCCACGGAGCTGCGTGCAGTTGGGGGACTGTCCGACCGTAGCTGCTGGCACGCTCCTCCCTCCTTGCAAACCAGGTGAGTTAGAGACCAGCGCGCAGGGATGCTCCGGGCCCTCCTGGCTGCTGCAAAGGATGGAAATGCAACAACCAGGGGTGTGAGATCCCCCCCCGCACAGGGCTTGCATGGATGCTTTGGCACATACGACAGCATAATCTGCTGCCTGGTGTCATCGTTAGGCAAACGAGCGGTAAATCTTCTCTCCATCCCGTCCCGCTGGCCTCCCAGAAAGAGCCAGCGTTAAGAAAGAGGGTGTTGAACATCAAGACGAATGCACTGCGAGTGCCAATTTGGGGAAATGGCTGCCTTGGCGAGCAAAGCCGCGCTCGGGAGTACTGTTAGCGCGCCCCGCGCAGGGGCCGCTCGCTCCCTTCAAAGCGAGCTCGGCTTGCTTGATGTGCTGATGATACTGCCTCTCTCTCTCTCTCTTTTTATCCTCTGGCAAAGCCGTCCAGGAGCAGGGGGGGAAAAAAATCCTGCAAGCTCAGGAATGCTGTTAAACAGAAAAAGTTGCTGTTTTGATATTTTTGTTGTAATTTCGCTGACCCGTCGACACCTCGGTTCGCGGCGGCTCCCAGATCTGTCATCTTCGCACCTGCTACCATTTAATTCCATCCATCCCGCCCGGCTCGCCCGGCTGCTGGTTGTCAGGTTCGTCTGCTCCAAATGTTTCCGCTCTCCCCCTTCCCCGGCTCCGCGAGGCCTTTCATCGTTGGGAATTTTTTCTCTCTCTCTCTCTCTGACATCTCTGACTCTCCTGTGAAATGCAAATTAATTAGATTCTAATTACTCACTGTGTGCTGTTCCTGTTTCGCTCTCTTGTTAGGTTAGTCTAACATCTTTGTTGTCAGCTGTATGTTGTATGTATTCAGCCCATTAAAAGTGGGCCTTGTTCAGCAGGAGACAGGCAGAGCAAAGAGACGGTTTCCGCCCTCCCGCTGGGATTTTGTCAGGAGCAGCTTTGTCAGCACTTCCCGGCAGCAGCAGAAAGGCAAACCTGGCCTTGGTTTTATTTTTTTATTATCATTACGGTTCATTTTTCTCCCCAGTTTTCGGTAACCTTGTGAGCGCGGCAGTTTCAGCGTAGCGTTTAGCGAGCGGCGGTTGACACTACAAAGTCACCAGACGCTGCTCAATGCCATGGGGTTTCTTTTTCCCCGCTTTTTTCTTCCCCAGCTGGTCTTTATTCCTGCCAAGGGAACTTGTCTGTTTGAACAGGAAGGGCAGGGCGTGGGGCTTGGGGCCGCTCCGGTGCCCCCGAGAGAGCTGGCATCTTTGCCGGGACCCCGAAGCACTTTGGAAACTGCGTCCAGTGCCATGCAGCCTCCTCCTGCCTGGACGTGCCCGGTGTCCCGTGTGTGGAGGCAGAGGGATGGACGCTGGGCCGCGCTAGAGGTGGGGCTGGCGGAGAGATTCATAGATTCATAGATTCATAGATGCTAGGGTCGGAAGGGACCTCAATAGATCATCGAGTCCGACCCCCTGCATAAGCAGGAAAGAGTGCTGGGCCTACATTACCCCAGCTAGATACACATCCAACCTTCTCTTGAATACCCCCAGGGTAGGGGAGAGCACCACCTCCCTTGGGAGCCTGTTCCAGACCTTGGCCACTCGAACTGTGAAGAAGTTCCTCCTAATATCCAATCTAAATCTGCTCTCCTCTAGCTTGTGGCCATTATTTCTTGTAACCCCCGGGGGCGCCTTGGTGAATAAATACTCACCAATTCCCTTCTGTGCCCCCCTGACGAACTTATAGGCAGCCACCAGGTCGCCTCTCAACCTTCTCTTGCGGAGGCTGAAAAGGTCCAGTTTCTCTAATCTCTCCTCGTAGGGCTTGGCCTGCAGGCCCTTAACCATACGAGTGGCCCTTCTCTGGACCCTCTCCAGGTTATCCGCATCCTTCTTGAAGTGCGGCGCCCAGAATTGCACGCAGTACTCCAGCTGCGGTCTGACCAGCGCCCGATAGAGGGGAAGTATCACCTCCTTGGACCTATTTGTCATGCATCTGCTGATGCACGATAAAGTGCCATTGGCTTTTCTGATGGTTTCGTCACACTGCCGACTCATGTTCATCTTGGAGTCCACTAGGACTCCAAGATCCCTTTCCACTTCCGTGCCACCCAGCAGGTCATTTCCTAGGCTGTAGGTGTGCTGGACATTTTTCCTCCCTAGATGCAGCACTTTACATTTCTCCTTGTTGAACTGCATTCTGTTGTTTTCTGCCCACTTGTCTAACCTGTCCAGGTCTGCTTGCAGCTGTTCCCTGCCCTCCGGCGTGTCCACTTCGCCCCATAGCTTAGTGTCATCTGCAAACTTGGACAGAGTACATTTCACCCCCTCGTCCAAGTCGCTGATGAAGACATTAAAGAGTATCGGACCAAGCACCGAGCCCTGCGGGACCCCACTGCCCACACTCTTCCAGGTTGAAACCGACCCATCCACCACAACTCTCTGGGTTCGACCCTCCAGCCAATTCTCCACCCACCGGACTGTGCAGTAATCCAAGTCACAGCCCCTTAACTTGTTCACCAGTATGGGGTGGGATACCGTATCAAAGGCCTTCCTGAAGTCCAAGTATACGACATCCACCCCTCCTCCTGCGTCGAGGCGTTTTGTGACCTGGTCATAAAAAGAGACTAGATTGGTCAGGCACGATCTACCTGCCACGAACCCGTGCTGGTTTCCCCTCAGCATAATTTGTCCTGCCGGGCTCTCACAAATGTGAGCCTTGATGATTTTCTCAAAGATTTTGCCAAGGATGGAGGTGAGACTGACTGGCCTATAGTTACCCGGGTCCTCCTTCCTCCCCTTCTTGAAAATGGGAACCACATTGGCCCTTTTCCAGTCCTCCGGGACTTGACCCGTGCGCCACGAGCATTCAAATATTCCCGCCAGTGGCTCTGCAATGATGTCGGCCAGTGCCTTCAGTACCCTCGGATGGAGCTCATCCGGGCCTGCCGACTTAAAGGCATCCAGTTCCTCCAAGTGACCCTGCACCACCTCAGGGTCCACGCATGGAAGTCTGGTGCCTTGCTGCTGCCTCCCTACACTCCCCGTGAGAGACTTGTCGTGCCTCTCGCTTAGGAGCACTGAGGCGAAGAACTCGTTGAGGAGTTCAGCCTTGTCCCCTCTGTCCGTCACCAATTGTTTCTGCCCATTTAGCAGGGGTCCTATTCCTCCCTGTGCCTTCCTTTTACTCCCTATATATCTAAAAAACAATTTCTTATTGTCTTTTACTTGGGTTGCCATCCTCAGCTCCATGGTAGCTTTGGCCTGTCTAACTGCCTCCCTACAAGCACGAGCAGAAGAGGTATATTCCTCTTTGGTGATCTCTCCCTGTTTCCACTTTTTATGTGCTCCCCTTTTGGCCCTTAGTCTGCCCTGGATTTCTCTGGTCAGCCAGGGAAGCCTCCTGGCCCCTTTCCCTCTTTTACCTCGCACGGGGATCGTCTCGCTTTGTGCGAGAAGGATAGCTTCCTTAAGGCACAGCCACCCTTCTTGGGCTCCCATCATTTCAAAACTACTACTCTGCAGTGCATCCTTCACTAATCGCCTGAGTTCGCTGAAATCAGCTTTCCTAAAGTCCAGCACGTTCACCCTACTGGTTACCTTACCCACTCGACGCCTTATGTTGAATTGTACTTTTAGGTGATCACTGTCCCCCAGATGGCTACCGATCTGTAGGTCCCCTACTATGTCATCCCCCGTTGCCAATACCAGATCCAGTAAGGCATTCCCCCTAGTGGGACCATGTACCTCCTGCGTCAGGTGGAGGTCCTGTACACAGAGGGCTCTCCGTCTTCCCGCCTTGCCGCGTTCGTCCATGCAATTTGCTTTGCTTTTAATTCAAGCTAACTCACTGGTCTCCACATACACGGTGCATTTGCTCGCACCTGCCTGGTTTAGTTCCCCTTCCCTAGGGCGGTGCTTGCATTATCGGTTAGGCCAGACTGGGGCAGACCAATGGTCCATCTTGCCCGGTCTCCTCTCCCTGACAGTGGCAGCGGTGGAGGATGCTATAGGACAGCATCAAATTGGGGTGATCCATATTCGATCCCCACCCTGGCACCCGCCACTGCTGGTCTGGAGATGTCTCATGGGTACGTGGTGGCAGTGCCCGTGAGCATCAGCACCCTACAGACGCAGGGCAAAAATCCTGCCCGCGCACCAGACAGCGGTGGAGGCTGCTCTGAGATGAGCCGTGGGGTCCAGAGTCAAACCAGCACGTCTGGCTGCTGAGGCAGGGTTTGGCCATCCCACACCCACCCTCCTTGGCCATGTGCAAGGAAGTTAAGGGCACAGGGGTGGGGAGCAGGCCGATCCTGCTCATGTCCAAGCTGATCCTCAGTCCCCAGCTCTTTCCTGAGCGACTGTGTGTCGTGGGCCCGTGGCATCAGTGGGTCTTGCAGAGTGTCCTGCAAAGCCGCCGCGTGTCCCGCTGTTGTCCATGCTGCTGTCCTTGCGCATGGGAATGGAGCTAGCAAAGGTGACCCACTGCTTAGCTCTGAAAGGGTCCCAGCCCCTGACCTGAACTCCTACATACTCAGTAGCACAAATAAATTATGGTAAGAGGCATTCAGAAGAAGAGCATCTCCTTCAGGAGTAAAGGGACTAGCAGTGTAGGCGCAGAAGTGATTAGAAGCAGGCTTTGAATGCCAGGACCCGTTCAGATCAATAGGAGGGGAAGATGAGCCCCCTTGAAGAACCTGTTGGCTCAGTCTGACTGATTGCAAGCAATCACGTTAGAAATGGGAGGCTGGATACTTGGCTATCTGAACTCCGAGTTGTCGTTATGTTCTTTGCCTTGTTTCTCCTTCTAAGATTTAAAGCTACCGGCCAGGAAAACACCCACCAACATGTTGATCCTGTCCCTGCTTTTTGACCCCTTGAGGACCTAATGCAAATGTGTGGACAATGGAGTGACTGTTTCTGTCTCACCCATTTTTTTTATATTAGTTGTAGGACATTTCTATTGTTTTTATCAACCCTCCGTGGTTCATACAGGCGCGTTTGTTGGGAATAGAAAGCGGGGAGCCAGGGAAAGACTGGCTGGAAGAGCCCGGCCTTGCGATGCTTCTGTGTCGACCGATCGGTCGTGTGCACCAGCTTAGGAAGGTGCGTGGTGCTGGGGATACTTGTCCTTTGCCAGTCCAGACAGGCCACTGGCATGGTCATCCATAAACCATTGGGCCTACTGTTATTTTAGGTAATCTTTATTGCCCTCTCCTGCTGTGGCTCCTAAAACAGGACCCTGACCTTGCAGAGCCTGGAAAAAGGAGGGTTGATCACTGAACAGTGGTGGGATGGTGGTAGCATGCCTAGGCATTATCCTAACATCAGAGCAGGAGTCCAGAGCCAACCTCAAAAGTGGCCATAGCCATCCTGAGCCCTTGGCTAGTAACACGAGCGCACCGCCGGCATCACAAGAGCAAAGCTTGCGTGTGCTGCCCCGTGTTCGCTGAAACGGCGGCAGACGGTACCGTTTCTAGCATCCACTAATTGCCAGATTTTTTTATTACCGAGTTGCCTACTTGCTGAGAGCACGGCGCTGAAATGAAAGCGCTGTTAATGCTTCCAACTCCCAAGGCAGCGCAACATAACAAACTACCCGGCGGAGGAGCAGATGATTAAATTTGTAATTCGTTACCTGCTGGTGCCTAGGGATGAACCCGGAGTAAAGTGGAGCCCCCGACTGCAAGAGCTTGCAGCCGCAGTGGGAGAGGCAGAGGAAGGGGAAGTCATCTCTGTGCTGTGGCTTTTCTTCTCCATCCAGCTCTGGCACTGGTTCTCATCCTTTCTCCCCTGCCCTTGATAGTCTGATCTTGCTCCACCTAACGCTGGTCTAAATGTGGCTTCAAGGACCATTTTCCTGCCTCGTCTTTCTACTGATTCCTCCTTCCACTGCATCAAATGCAAGCCCCTTGTATTCACACCCAAACCAGACCCCGCCTCAGCTCTCATGCTCTACGGTGATGTCCACCCCGCTCCTCCTCGTCTCTGGATATCAGCCCCCATTGCCCTCCTTTATCTTCAAACAAGCACTTGTTGGTGCTTTCCTCCATGCAGCCTCCTTCACTTGGAGGAAGCTTCCTGAAACAGGCTGCAGGGCTTTCTTGCTCTCTTCTTTCATGCCCTTCATTAAAACTTTCCTTGCTGTGGTACCTGCAACATGCTTGGCAACACTGAGGGTGCTGGGAGCTGAGACCACTGCCTTTTAGTTTGCTCCCCTGTCGGTTTGTCCATTGCTACCTCTTGTCCTTTGAATATAACCTCACAAGGGGAGGCTCCATCTTGAGCTCTGGTCCCTGGCTGAGACATCTCCATGTCCTTACAGTACAATGAAAAGGCCAATTAGTAAGTCACGGACATTGCACTTTAACAAGCGTGTGGCTTGCATGCCAATTCCAGTTTGCAGGGAATGAACACAGCTTGCCTAGCTGCAAAATGGTGCCTGTAGGTCCACGTCTCTGATCCTTGGTCCTCACTGCCAACCTCTGTTGCATGGATGGGAGTTCCCACTGGGCATGTCTACATGTGCATTTATGCCGGCTTAAATTTACTGTGGAGTATGTTACTGCACGGTAAACAGGAATACACCAGCATTAAAGCACATTAACAGTGTGTGTAGACTGACTTGGGACAAAAGTTGGTCCTAAGCCAGTCCAGACACAGTGTTACTGTGCAATAAGTCACCTACACATGCGTTATTGCCCAGTAACTAATCGGGTATAAATCTGATACCTGCAGGATGCCGGTATCAAATCTATACTCAAGTCAGCGTAAGTCGCCATATTTACTGCACAGTATGGGTGTGCACTTGTAAATGCATACCCGTACTGCATAGTAATTTTGGTTACTGCACAGTAATTGTGCATGTGTAGATTCACTTGCTGGCCACCAGAGCCACGACGAATATACTTGAGATCCTGCAGATAAAGGACCATTGCTGCAGATGGCTGGCAGGAAGTTTGTGTTGGGTTGGTTGCTTGGCTTTAAATACAGCTGGTGGATGGATGTGGGTGGGTTTTCCTGCTGCCTAAAGGTCCCAGCTGGAGCAGCAGGCAAGGGGCCAGACCTCTCGACATGCAGCTTTGGCATCTGCCAGAACTGACCTGGTAGGTTCCCCTTGCCACTGAGTCAACGTCTGGGATCAGGACACATGCAACGATACAAGCTAAAAGCAACCAAACCTGGAATAGTCTCTTTTAGTCCGGCGGCAAGGACTTCTGTGGCCTATAGCTTTTATTGGATCAACCGCATGGGTGTTTGTAAGCCTTCCTCGGAGGCATTGGTGTTGACTGGAGGTTGTGACTGGGCTGTGCCAATGCTGTTACCGGGACTTAAATCTGGTTGTCCCTGGCTAGCAGCTCTTGCCCATCCACGCAGGGTCAGGCCAATCACCATATTTGGGGTCAGGAAGGAATTTCCCCCATAGTCAGATTGGTGCGGACTGGGGTGGATGAGTGTTGTCTTCCTCTGCAGAGAGGAGCATGTCCTCTACTTGGGATGTCTTGAGCAGATACGAACCACCTTTATAAAAGCCAGACATTGGCTGCTGCGGCCCCCCTGCTTTCCCTGGGGCAGGTTAGCGTGTGATGTCTTGTGTCGTGTCAAGGCCGACGGTTGTTTTACAACGAGTTTATGTGATGGCTTGTACAGGACGGTTTGGACAGGCCTGATCCTGCCTCAGGCAGGGGGTTGGACTCGATGTGACCTCCAGACATCCCTGCCAGCCCCGCTGCTCTGTGATTCAAAGACTTCGACAAGCCTTTGAATGCAACATATTTGTCTTCAGACCTATCCCAACCATGCAGTTGGTCCAACACAAGCGATTGCCCACAATGGTCCTTGCCCCGTTCATGTTTCCTGGACCATCATGGCTACAGCATCACTCTTATTCCCCGTTTTTCATTCGAATCCATAGGTTTTGACTGCAGGGAAAAAGAGGAAATGCAGGGAGAGAGCTCCCAGGACTCAGCACTCGGGTCTTATTTTTATAGCTGGAGTCTGTCGCACCTGGATTTTCAACCTCTTCGGCATTTAACTATGGAAAAATGGAGGCACTGAAGGGATTTAGGAGCTCAGGCCTGACAACCTCTTCAGCGCCCAACCAGCAGGCCTGGGGGTAAGTCTGTACCGGGCTCTGGGGACATCGCTGTCAAACCCAAGGGGACGTGCTGCGGCGGGAAGCAGATGCCAGGAACAGAGCAATCGTTGGTCCGCCAGGAACAGAGTAATCATTCTTCGTGGACTCACGCAGAGAAACCAAGTCACTCTCCCAGCTGGTGGCTGGCCCTGTGATGAAAACTGCAATTTATCCACACAAGTCGCTCCCCTCAGTTTCTGCCACTGGTTTTCCTCCCCAGGGACAGGGTCGACTGCAGTTGTGCCTGCGGTCTGCACTGGGGAGAATCTGAACAAGGCAGAAAGCTAAAGCAAGCAGATGCCATTCGCCTGCTGTCCCAAAGAGATGAGGGGGTGGTCGCGGCCTGGAGGGAAGACTAGGAGGATCAGAAGCCCCTGACTCTAAATCTGATTCCCTCCGTGGCTTCCAGCATGACAGCGAGCTTCTCTGTCTTGCTACTTCAGCCATCTGATCCACGCGCAGGCATTCGTGAGCTGGGAAAGCCCGGGCCATGCTCCATACAGCCCAGGCAGGTCTTGGGGGTTTTGTGCAAAGCTGAATTTTGCTGTGACGGGGATTTGTGTGATGTTCCCAACCCCACCTACTCTACCTGATGATGCCCGGGTGGGAAACCTGTGCCCAAGGGTGGATCTCGAATTTTGGAAAGGGGGATACAAATGGCAAGATGGCACCTATTTTTCTCCAGGTGAAAATAAACTGGGAGCTTTACTGGGGGCCTAGGGCTGGGTGAGTCCATTGAAGGAGAAGCAAAGATCGCTTCATGGGAGGGGGCTGGGCCCAATGATCCTCCGAGGTCTCTCCCAGCCCTAATGTTTATGAAATCTGTGAGTGAGTTAAAAATAATCTGCCAGGCTGTGGAATAGGAGTTACGCGACCAGGAGCAGCCAAGAGACAGAGACATGGCAGAAGAAGTCTAGCTTGACCGGTGGAGCATGAAGACCACTACAAAGAAGAGAGGGTCGTTAACGCCTGTGCAATGAAGAGTGTAGAAGCGATCAGGGCGGTGATAACAAGCCTGACGCCAGTGACTCCCGCAGCACGGCCTGGCTCGAAAGGATGCCATCACTGCCAGAGGGCTGCTTTGGGTGGAGGTGGGATGAAGGGGGGTGCAACCGCACCACCGCACCGCCCTGGATCCGTCCCTGCCTGTGCCCGCAACCCTGCAAGGTCCTACCAGGCACAGAGCCCCAGGTGATGCTGGCTCACAGAACCGAGACATCTCCATGGAGCAAAATGGACCCAACTTTTCCCATTTCTGAATATATTAGAGTCCAAGAAGAGCGTTAAAACACAGGCTATTTTTCTTCTGCCGAACGCACGGCTCTATCCTCCTCTCCTGGGCTTGTTTGTTGCCCTAGGAGACACACTGACAAGCCTCACCAGCTTTGAAAGTCAATTGCTCACTGGAGTTGAAAATGTGTTTTCAGGTATCTGGCTGATAGGTCCTCCGCGAGGACGATGTGGCTCGAATGCTAAGCGAGGCGGCGTTGAGCGCAGCCCCTCAGGTGGCAAGAAGGGGAGATTGCTGTGCTACAATTTCCAGCGATAACGCGTGACTGCCACCTCCGATTTGGAAGTCCTTCCGCGTGCCATTGATAAAGGAGGCCCCATTTATATTTTGAAGCACTAGAAACTTTCTGCCTCTGACAAAAACGATTTCGGCCGAAAAGGAAGGGAGATTAAAAGTTTCCGTGGCCCTGGGGGAATGGCGGTGACTCGGGTTGGACGTGCGGGTCGGTCCTCCGGCGGACGGCAACGCGGGCAAACCTCCCGCTCCGTAAGCTCTGCGATTGCTGGGTGCCCCTCCGTGGATCGACGCAGGGGCTGAGCTCCAAGGGGCCGGACAGGCAGCCCCGATGCACCTGGTTTGCGGCGAGAAGACAGCCCAGACAGCAGCAGCAAGGCAGGTTTTCCCAGAGATGCGATTCAACTTTTTCTCTGGATAGGTCACGCAGATGATGCATCTTCTCCGCCCAGGCTCCTTGTGCTTTCAGGCACCTGTCCGCGAAAAACCGAGCAGCAACCACAGTATTATTTCACACAAAGGAGTTGTCAGACACAAATGGCTCCGGGTGCTTTCCGGCCGGGGGCAGGGGGATTTGACTCGATGCTGATGTGAAATGAAGGTCGCCGCTGTGCTTTGTCGTCGGTGTCTTCCTTACTGAATCCTCTGTGGCTCCCAGCAGTAAGGACAGCCGCAGCGGGTTAGCCGCTTAAAATTGGATTTGCAGAAGTGAGGTGCCCCTCCTGCCAGCATCCGTCTCTCGGCGCGGGAGCTGGGCAGGGGACCAGGGCCCGTCAAGCTGCCTCGGATTTGCAACTTGAGTTGACTTACGCTGACGGGTTTGGATACCAGCAGGGTGGCGGTGACACGATCCTCATTGCAAAACTTATTCGAAAACCACCGCTCCGCTGGTACCAGTCCCCGACAGAGCCCAGTACCTCCATAGCCACATCCTGCCCTCTAAGTGTAGGCATGTCCCTTTGGCAAGCCCTCCTTGGTGCCCATCGCCACCTAAATGCCTTTGGAAACCCAGGCCTGAGCTCCTAAATCCCTTGAAATCATCTTGATCGCTGATATGGTAGAGACACTTTTCATAACGTGCGCGGATAAAGTAGGAGAGCCGTCGCCGCCGCACGCAGCCCCGGTCGGAGCGCCGAGACGCCTCCGCGAGCATCGCACAGACGGGCGGGATGGGGGAATAAAGATGGGAATTAATGAAGGGGAAGAATCGGCATTTCCCGACTTCTGTGCAACACCTGTTCTGAGCAGAAACGCTTTGGTTTTGGTTCCTCGGGGACTTGCAGGATTCAGGCGTCCGCCCGTTATTAAGTTATACTTTCGCAGGCTGTAAAATGTCAGGGGCGCTCTGCCGGGGAACGAAGGGCTGCATTAAATTTTCCCTCTGAAATTAGCCAGCGTGATTGCCGCGGCTAAGAGCTACAGCCTAATGACAGCCTGATGCAAATTTCCAGTTGCACAAACGAGCTCCCGCCGCCCCTCGGGTGGGCTGGGGGTGCGGACGGGCAGTGCCTGGGCTTTCAGGACGTCCGTGTCGTCGGTGGCTAGCGGGGCGTCTCGGAGGCGAGGGAGCAAGCGGCCAGGGCAAACGTTTGCCGCCCCCGGGCACGGCCGCGGGGCGCTGGCTCAGACCCAGGCTGTGCCCCTGCGCCAGGTGTCCTGGGGGCGGGCGTGGGCTAGCCTGCCCTCCGTGACAGGCAGCAGACGGGCCCTGGTCCCCTGCCCAGCTCCTGCGTCGAGAGGTGGATGCTGGCGGGAGGGGCACCTGCATCCGGATGGATGCTGGCAGGGAACGGACGCTGCTTGTAATACTGATTTGCTTAGAAACCGGCTGCTTGTGGTCCTTGGGGCATTACCGGTGCTGCCCCCTGAGAATCCCTTCTTCACGGGGAAAGCCCGCAGCCCAGCAGAGTTTGCATACGAGTCTCTGCCCAGGGGGTGAGCGGGGCAGGGGAGAAACTGTGTCCTTCCAGGGCTTCGAATCCAGGCCCCGCGTGTGACCGCCTCGTCCAGAGCCGATGGGTCTGGCTCAGTGTGTGCTTCCTCTCTCCTTTTCTGCAAAACAGCCTGTGCTAGAAAAAAGGTGCATGCACCCAGCACTGTCCTCATGCAGGGCTGGTTTCGTAGCTCCCAAAACCGAGGCAGGAGCCTCTGCCCTGAGCATGCAAGAGCCCTGTTTCATCTCCCCCGTGGGCAGCTGGGTAAGCAGAGGGGGTGATAGCAGCATGGGCATATCTGGGATTTCATTGCATGCTTTTCACCACCCTCTTTTGCTTCTCTGCTGGCAGCAGGATGTAACCGCTGAGCTGCGGAGGGGGGCAGCGAAAGCCATGTCCACCGGTGCTCGAGGCGTCTCCTGTGTACTCTCGGTGATGCAAAGTGAAAGTCTCCCGCGCAGCAGCAGAGCCCGAGCTGGTCCCTGGAGGGCGTTACTGGGTTAGCAGAGGGGTCGCGGAGGAAGGGAGATGGGACCTTGCCCCAGGACCCTCCTTGTGTTGAGCCCCAGATGCATCCAAGCTGCATCGTGTGAATAGGATGTGACCAAAGAAATGAGGACTCATGGTAGAGGTGATATATCTTCCATTAGACCAATTCAAGGTTTGCAAAGCAGGGGTTTTCCCCTGGTGCTTGCTCCCTTGCAGCCTCCAGCACATCAAGTCCAAGCAGCTGGGATGCTGGGCCCGCGCCCCCGTCCTCCAAGCACGTGCGCAGCCCCTGGCTGAATCTACCTAACCTCTCAGCTGCCGGCACGTCTGGCGGCAGCGAGTCCCACCCTTTCATGGCGCAACAGGTGAAAATGAACTTCCCATTTTAAACCGACCGCCGAATCATTTCATGTTGGGACTCCTGCTTCTTGTCTGGTGCAAGACCATCCATAATGCATCCCTCTAGTGACTTTCTCTTCGCCCCTTAGGATTTTGTAAACCCTTCTCATCCCCTTAAGCATCTTTTTTTCAAAACCGAACAAGCCTGGCCTCTTCTGTCTCTTCCCCCATACCCCGCATCATCCTCGCTGCCCTTCTCCGGACCCCCTTGACTTCTCCTCTGTCCCTTTTGGAGCCGTGGGGACCAGACCTGGGCACAGGACTCATGGGGTGGACGCACCGTGGGTTTATAAAGTAGCATCCCAACACCTTCCCCTTTGTGTGCAGTTCCCTCCTCAATAATGCCTAATATTTGCTTGTTTGACAGCTGCCGGGCGCGGAGCTGATGCCTTTAGTGCACTGTCCGCAGTGACTTCCCCATCTCTCGTAGCTGCCCCAAGAAGTTGTTTGTTCCCCCTTGCGTTCGGGTCGCTGGAGCATTCAGCTGGGACCGAGGCTGGAGGGTGCATTCGCGGTCTGGCGGGATGTGCCGTTCAACCATCGCCGCCTCGCCTTTGCTGAGCGCCGGGCACAGGATGCCGGGTGTTTCTTGCCGTCTGACGCGGCCTCGGATATGGGGTGGGGGGTTGTTCGAGCAGCTCCTCATCCCGGGCCGGACTCCTCAGACACATCCCAGGCAGCCAGGACTCTCCGCAGGGACTGGTGTTGGGATGCCCAATTTGAAGACCCTGATGTCTGAGCCGTGGGCTGGGCTGTGGGCTGCAATTGCACCAGAACCATTAGTCTATTGTCTGGGTCCCAACCAGCCTTGTTCAGGGGGCAGTAAGACTTGTTACCCAGTGACTAGGTGAGGATTCAGGGGCCTGGTTTCTCTTCCCGGCTCTGCCACTGGCCTATAGCATGGCCTCAGTCAAGTTCCTTCAGCTCTCTACCTCAGTTTCCCAGAATCTGGGGTAAGCCCCTGGCCCTCCTGTGCAAAGCACCTGGAGACCTCTGGTGCAAAAGCACCGTGGGGGAGCTGAGGTGGTTGTGAGATGGCGAATAAGCCTCGCGGGAACTGTCTGCCGGCGGGGCAGACGGGCTCCCCTGGATCATTTAAGACAGATTCACAGAAGTTTAGGGCTGGAAGGGACCTCGTCCCTCTGTTCAGAGTGAGTTGCTCTGGGTTTGCAGAATAATTGCATCCTGTCTGATGCCACTGGAGGAGCGGGTGCCCGTCTCCATCCAAAGTTGCACTCCAGCAGGCAAAGGGAAGGCGAGACATCCTCCCACGGCCTCCACCGTGCTTCGTGACCTCAGGAGCTCTCCCCGTGCAGGGGAAGGATGCGTGTTGGCTCGCCACTTCGTTCCCCTGATGGTGATGACTGGCTTTTAGCTGCCTGGACGACGCATTCGAGAGGACGTAGAAAGGCTCATCTGGCATTTAAAAAAAGAAAGTTTATGGTGCAATCAGGACAGGGACACGGTGGGACAGACGTGGCAGATGGCCGAGGAGAATAGCGGGATGCCCAGAAAACAGCTGCCCAGCTGTGCCAGACTCGGACCCAGGGGGCCGAGCCAGTCTGCCCTGCGTGGGGTTCGTCCCCCGAGCGTGCGCCTCTCCGGGAAGCGGCCTGCGAAGCGCCTCCAGACTAGCGAGAAGGAGAAGAGGAAGCAAAACTGAATGCAAGCAGCTTGCAGACTTCCTTGTTCTCGGCACCCTGACCTGCTTCTCCGCGCCAGCTTCCTTCCGGGGCCGCGGGCCGCCTTTCTGGGGCAGGCAGCTGAGCAAACCAGGCAGCTGCGTCCTGGGGGGTGGGGGTAGCAGCCCAGGGGGTTCATGGGCCTGGCTGCAGCTGAGTCTTCCCAAGGATGCAAGGGGCATGCGGGCAGCCTGCCCCCCAATCCCCGGCGGGAGGAAAAAGGGGCCCGTGGGAAGCAGACAGCGTGGAGCTGGAGGAAGGGACCTGCTTCTTGCCGCCCCCCCAGCTTGCTCTTTGCAGCACAAGGTTTCCTGGCACTGAGGAGTTTGCAGACGCCCCCTCCGTGACGGGGAGCCAGGGAAAAGCGGGGCTTCAGCAGCTTCCGGTGTCCTTAAAAAGCAGTGGGGCTGCGCTCCTCGGAGGCGAGGATCCCACCCGGCCGAGGTGGGCACCGATTTTCCCACCAGGAAGATGCCTTTTCCCCCGGTCTTTGCCTTTGCCCCCTTTTCTCCCCCCACTGCCCCCTCAGCTGATGAAGCTTGTGCTGCAGTTTTGCACCGTGTCCCTTCGGGATGTGAGCTCTTTGCTGTCTGGCTTCTCATGGAGCCCATTGCGCCCCATTCACAGTCGGGCACACTCGTGCACCCAGAATTAGCCCTGGGTACAGGTGTTAGCGGAGTACCTTGGCTTGTGGCTGTGGTCAGAGTGGTGCTCGGGAGCCCCCCTCAGCTCCCATTCATGGAAAACCCGAGGGCATCGGACCTGGTAGTCTAGGCCAGTGGTCTCCAAAGTGGGGTGCATGCAAGACGATCCACTGGGGTGCGGGAAGAAAATATTAGAGCTTCTATTTCTATAAAAATACATATCTTGGGGGTGCGTGCTCAAAAATTTTTTACTGATAGGGTTGCACGATCAAAAAGTTTGAAGACCACTGACCTAGACAGTAGCTTTGGCAACCACAGACTCAGAAAAAGCTGAGCAAAACCAGGCAGACACAGAAAAAGCTGAGCAAAATCAGGCCTGGTGCAGTTTTCCAGCCGCAGTCTCCTACCAGTGTTTCAGACTTACATTTTCAGCTCGGCTAAGATAAGTGACTGCAGTTGCACGGTGGTTGCAGACTGGCAGGTGCAAGCTGCAGGCACAGCGCAGAGGTCATGGGGTTCGGGAGGAAGCTGGAGAGGAGCACACAGTGAGATAAAGCCTGCATGCGTTTCCCTACTTCTGTTCCCATCTCTCTTGAGTGCTCCCTCGCCCTAGGTCAGGGTCTTTTAAGGATCTCCAGGCTCGTCCTGTCTGCTCTGTCCCCAGGGACATGCGACCGTGCGCTCAGACAGCCAGCGGGAGACCTTGTCTCTTTGAGGTGGTCAGAGTTGCCTGCCAGGGGCTCAGCGGCTCGGCTGTCTCAGCCTTGCAGGCCGGATGTGAAAAACCGGTTGGTGCCAGGCTGCCGTCGTGCCGCGGCCACGGTTTTCCATTTAAATGGACGGTTTTTCGAGCTGAATGATCCACGGCAAGAATTCACCTCCGGAGGGGGTCGGCTCGGTGGGGCGGCGGGAGAGAGAAGCTCAGTGGTCAACACAGGGTTTGCTTTTCAGGTTGCCCGTCTCAAACCACGGCCACCTTCCCCCAACCCTCATAGGTGCCAGCGATGTTTTCGCCAGCGAGGCTGCGGCATCCAACTGAGGCTCAGTTTTCTGACCTCTCCGCTGTGTTTGCATAGCCCACCTTGCTCTCTACCTACCCCCGTGAAGGGCAAATACAGGACTGTGGGACTTCTCCATACTCGCATTATTTTGAAGGTAGAAGAACTCAGTGTTGCTAGCTGCTGAGGCTGGCTGGGGGTCTCTGGTCCGAGACGATGCCGATGGCTGTATTGAACAGGCCCTCCGAGAAAGCAAAGCCTCCACAGCCATTTGATGTTTTTATTTTGCCAGGCCTGGCCTCGGCCAGCTGCTTCGATGTCTTTGCGCAGACAGCCTGGGCCTCTGGGATGTTTGTGCACAGACGGCCTGACCCTCTTGGGTCTCTTTGCACAGCCAGCCTGACCCCCCGACCTGTGGGGCAGTGTCATCGTGTCCAAGGTTGTCTATGACTGAGCGGGTCTGGGCAAGGCACCCGCTCTCGCCGATGCTCGGAGCAGATCTGGACAGAGTCAACCCAGCAGCGAACGCGAATGTCTTAGCTCACCTCCTCTGGCTGCTGCTGCAGAGGACCTGCCGCCGGCCACGGTGCAGACAGATCTGTCCTGAGAGCAACGTCCCTTTTTGTGCCAACGAGAAACGCACCGACCTCTCCATAAGTTCGGTTGCTTTTAAGAAACCAGAGCCGTGCCTGGGCTCGTAGCTGGTGCAATTGCCTTGGCTCTGCTAAGTGACCTGCTTTTTCCAGGAGCAGCAGCAGGCCCTGACTCCCAGGTTTCATCTTCATGTGATAAATGCTGGCTCTGCCCCATTACAGGCAATGCCCCTTCTTTATGACACCAGTGAAATAATATAGGACACGGAAACTTCCATGCAAGGTGTCTACTGAAGCCGTTGCTGGAATTCCTTCTGTCTTAATAATAATAATAATAATAATGGGACTTAGCAGTCACAGAGCACTGCAGACATGGCTTTATTCCTTCTCACCACAGCTCAGCAAAGCAACGGCATCAATATTGGCCTCTTTGCAGATGGAGAGCCAAGACCAAGAAGGTGCCCGGAGCCACAGTCAGTCACTGGAAGAGTCCGGGTTACAGTCAGGGAGTTTCTAATTCACTTGCCTCTTCTCAGATGACGCAGGCTCGTTCCCCGGCTCCAGGGAGCCCAGGCAGAAGCTAGCTAGAGATGTGCTTGACCTTGGGACCCCCCAAGCCACAATGGCTCTTTCCAGACTTGTTCCCCAGTTGACTCACCAGCGTGGTGGCTGAGGCTTAACAGAGGAGCAATGAAGCAACGAAAGGAGGAATTTCCTAGGCATCGATGATCTCCCGAGGTCCCTTCCAGCCCTAATGTCTATGAAATCTGTGAAATCATCACAGCACAGGTCCACATAGGACCTCGACTATTTTTGCAGCCACTCGGCGGGTCTAGGAAGCACAGGCCATGCCGTGGCATCCCTCTGAGGCCAGTTATCTGGTGTCTGTTTGCTTTCTGCTGGGCTTGAAGTTGCTGCTGTCCCAGACCGGCTCCTCCGGAAACGAGCAGGACAAGGCTGCTCTTGGCATTTTCACGTGAGCTCCCAAGCGGGCCCCTTGCTGTCAGAAGTGCTGCTCGGGCAAGTGGCGAAGTTTAAAATAACCTGCCAAAACCATTGGGAGGAGGGCACGTGAGGATGCCGGCTAGGGCATGATGTTTTGAAACGTCAGAGACTAAAGGGGCTGGTTCTGCCCTCCGTGCGCTCGGGCGGGAGCGCGCGCTGTCCCATCTCGGCGCCGAGTGCCACCGGGGGGGCCTGGACAGTCATAACAGTTAAACCACCCGCAGCACCTTTTGTCTGAGGATTGCAGTGTGGTTTAAAAGCAGACAGAGCCCCTGCTCTTCCCCTCCACTTTCAAGCCACTTCCTGGGCAGCAGGGACAGGATCGTATTTCTCAGCCCATCCCTCTGAATTGCCTCCCTTTGCAGGTGGGTAAACTGAGTCGCAGAAAAGAGCACAGAGCTGGGCTGGGCATGGGACCGTGGCAAGCTGAGCCCGGGCCTGAACCTTACAGCTCTTGATTGCACTTGGCACCATGGGCATTTGGGCACCTGATCATGCAGATGTGTGCTCAGTGGGTTTGCATTTGGGTATGTATTGACTCCAGCGCTTTTGTGCTTTTGCAAACCCTCCTAAGTGCGCGTCGCCAGCTGCAGGCCCCCAAAGTACCCTTGACATCTGATCTGAATTAGGTCCAGGGTAAATGAGATCCACGGAGGAGATCTCGTGGCGCTGTTCTTCCTTCGTCTCCGGTTCCCAGAGTTTGGGCAAGGAGGTGAAGGGCTGTGGGCTGGCAGAGCGGCTTGGTTAATCATTCCCTGTGAACAGGACAAGGTATCCTGGTGTAGTTTCCGTAGTCAATCAATAACACTTGCCAGCCTTTCTAGCTTGCTGACACAGGTAGGGCCCTGTACTAGCATGAATTACATAATCAATTAGCCAATTTATCAGGTAATTGCTACCATCATGTTAAGAGCGGGGCCCTGCTGCCGTGCAACCCAAACACTCTCACCAAATTTGACAAGAAAATGCTTTCATCTAGCAAATAGCTTGTTGCAATTTGCATGTGGGCTAAAATAGCAGTTCAAGCTGACGGTTGTTTCAAAGCGATTATAAAAAAACAGACATTGAAGGGGGAAGCTCAGACCTTCGAGACTAGTTCTTAAAAACCCTTTCCTGTTTTGCAACGGGCAGTAGTGTCTTAGCTGGATATGTAAAGCTTGAAAAAAGCAACTGGCTTCCTTGAAGTCATTAAAGTCTAACCTTTAAACTCCAGGAGTCCAATGGTTCAAGCCAAGTATAATGTTGAGGCACATCTGTGATAAATCTGCTTTTAATCTTCACAAAGTGCTTTTCATAGCTTCGAACTTGAACATATTAGGTGTTAGATGAACACACTGAGTGCTAGTAAAAGACCCTCGATTGTAATCTATTACCTTTTACACAAAGCGGCATTTGGTTTTATTAACTATTGAAATATACTGAAACCTGTTAGAAAAGCACCGTGTAAATCTTTAAGATTCATACTGGTTAATTTTATTGAGGTGTAATTCTTTGCAAAAGAAACCGGAGAACAGCACGGCCCATGATTTAGTACTTTGTGCTCGATTAACAGAAACCGCCCATCTCATTTCAGGAGAGCTTTGATTAATGAAACCTCCTTTCTCCTCCAAGGCAGGCCGCAGATGTTCAAATATAGGAAAAGGCAATCCCTGCAATGGTTTGGGAAGCAGGCGCCAGGTGACTGCTCGCTGCGGAGACCATTGCATGCAAAGGATGCTTTGCTCGGGCACCAGTTCAGCCGTCCGGCTCTGTTCAAGGCACCAGTTAAACGAGTGACTAATTACTTAACCCCCATGTGAGTCAGAGAGACTTCGGTGGGACACGGCCTGCCGGGCACCTTAGAGATTAAAAGTACGTGTACACGCCACGATATTTGTCCTTTCATGCGCTGCAGTGATTCTCAACCAGGGTAAAAGGCAGGGTAGGTTTGCACCTTGTAGACTAACCCAAGTAGATCCATCTCATTTAATCTATCATCTAATATATACAGACCTACTTGGGTTAGTCTACAAGGTGCAGACCCAAACTGCCTTCTACTTGGCTTCACACTGACATGGCTAACTCCGACTCTGTTCAACCCACGTGCCACGAGATCCTTTCAAGGGGGCCATGGGCTGCCCATGTTAGCACTGTGAAGTGTGCAAGCGTGATTCACAGGATAAACCCAGAGATTAAGGCTTCACAGACAATGAGGGTTGAAAGGGACCTTGCGAGGTCGCATCTAGTCCAACCCCCTGCTCCAAGCAGGACCAGCCCCACCTACATCATCCCAGCCAAGGCTTTGTCTTGCCACAACTTAGAAACCTCCAAGGATGGAGATTAAGGGTCCTTAGCTTTAAAAACATTCTGGCTTGCTGTGGGCTTTCTGATTTCTTTTCAGCAAAAGAATGACTCTAGTATTTTTATACAGTCAAAACACAAGTGAAAGCCAAGAGCTGGCTTTTCTGAGGGGGGCCCTTAGTCCAATGAGGGCTGCCTCAAGCCTCAGTGGACTAATTCAGCATAAAGTAAAATGAGTATTGGGGAAAACCAGTAGTCCGGATTTGGAGCCAGGGTGGCTGTGGGCAAGCCCTGGGAGCTGTCCTGGAATTTGACCTCTAGCACAGAGCTGAAGCAGCCCTTCCACGCGCATATTTTATAACGAGCGATTAGGGTTGAATCTCTCCCTCATTCCTACCAGCCGCACCTGGGCAGTGTCAGAAACGCATCCAACGCCCACGGCTGGTGCTCAGCCCCTCCCCAGGCTCGGGGCAGGCAGGAATGAATGCACCGGGGGTGCAGGATGAGGGTCTTGCCCATCCTTATGTAGTGCTTGATTGCAAGAGCCTGTTGTGCCCTGGAGCCAGCTTTCCAGCGAACCTACCCAGGGTCTTCTCCCCTAGCTGGTGCATTGGTCTAGACACCAAGATCCTCTTCTGGCTCAGCCCCTGGATGCAGGATGCTCCCCGTTCCTAACCCATCCCATGCTCACATCCATCCAACCTCTTCCTGCAGCCTCTCCTGGAGGAGATCCTGCATCTTTCCCAGGCAGCTGTGCCTATGGTCCTTCGGTTCCTACAACTGATCTGTGGTCCCGTGGTTCCTAGCAATGGTCTGCAAATACCATGGGGGGGTTGGCAGGCTTTCCTGGAAGGAGATGACAGGCCAGACAGAGCCTCGAGGGTGATGGGAGGTTTCGACAAGACCTCGCGGGATGAAGGATTTGGGTTTGCACTTGTTGCCTGAGGCTTCCCTGGCTGGAGGGTCTTGCCCCTCTTCTCAGGGTCACACTGACCCTATGCTCGGATCAGCATGGCCAATGGTTTTTTTTTCCCCTTTTCTCTCTAGCCTGGCCTCTTCTGGGGATGTCTCCATGTATTTTAACAACGTGCTGCCCTTTCAATGGCAGGACATGGGCTGGGCCCTCATCCCCCTTCATCCAGGCAGGTCAAGGCATCGTGCTTCCATGGTTTGTGCAGCATTAAGAGAGACAGGCACTTGTCTGGGATGCTTTGGATAGGGCTGGTCCTGCCCCAAGCAGCAGCTCGGATTAGGTGGGCCCTGCTTTTTTGTGTTTCCGTGCTCTTCGAGTCCTGGATTTCAGAGACATGGACCCTCTGCTCACAAGGAGCCAGACAGCGGTGGCTGCTCTGAGCCTGGTAACTTGTTGCTGAACTTTAGGGTCCTCTTGCATTGTCCCAGTCCAAGCCAGGCATCCCCAAAAAGGGTGAGAGAAGGGGACAGGGCTCAAGAAGCCAACGGGAGTCAACAGTCTTGAACGTAAAGATGGGCCCAGGCCACCGAGAGAGCGCCATGGATCGCACACGTGCCGAGCACACACAACCACAGCATGGTCATCACGGGATGTGCATGGCTAGGGGACGTGGTAGCATACTACCGGGCTGCTTGTGGCAGCTGGTAGATGCATTTGCTGGGGTCAGGGCTACTGAACGACCCAGATGAGTTTTGGGTGCATCAGAGGATCAGAGCAAATTAGGGCTGGAAGGGATGTCAGGAGGTCACATCTAGTCCAGCCCATTGCTGGAGGCAGGAATGTCCCTAACTAAACCAGCCCAGGCATGTGTCTATCCAAACTTCCCTAATTGCACTGCTTGCCTAGTGCCTGTTTGCATACTTGACCACCTCATTTCCAACCTGAATTTCCCCCATGGCTCCTAGTCCTGTCCCTCTCAGCCCCAGAGAAAAGCCCATCTCCATCCTCTCTATCATCCCCCTCCAGGGATTTCAAGGCTATTATCAAATCCCCCCTCGGTCTGCCCGTCTCCAGATTTAAACACCCCGAGCTCTTTCCTCATGAAACCACCTTCATGCTCCTTTGTGAAATATGCCCGGTCTCTGGTATTAAACCCCTAATCCAAGTTGACCCATTGACTCCCCTGCTGAAATGCTTTGCTGGGTCTACCCCTACATGGCTCCTTTCCTACCAGTCATCAAACAGCATCAGATAACTGCAGATTTCAGCCGCTGCCGGCGGAGGGGAAATTTGAGCAGATGACCTAGAAGCAAATGCCTTTTCCACCCCCCTATTAATCCCTCCCCAGCCATCAAGTTGTCGGTGTGACTTTCTGAACCCTGCGTATTTAGGGAATTTCCAGCCTGCGCCTCGCGCCCTCGTCACCGCGTTACACAGGATGCGCGATGACTCAAAGAGAAAAATTGAGCGATGGTGCTTGCGAAGCACATCTGGTGCACAGGACGGGAGCCCAGCGAATGCTGGGCTTGGGATTCCCCTCTTCTCACATGCATCTTTCGTGGTTGAAAGGAAAGGAAGCTGCAGGGTTGCCCAAGAGCATCAGAAAGGCTGGACTGGCTGCAGCAAGGAGCTGGCAGCCTGCTGCATCCAAAAGACACCTACCCTAGGTCCCCGGTCCAGAGTGACATGCAGCTGCACCCAGGCAAGGAGGTGCAGAGAAGCACCCTTGCAAAGCTGACACGTGCCCAAGGGACCCGGCTGTGCGTGCCATCCTGAGACAGGAGGGCCACGAGGCAGCGAGAGCGGCCGCGCAGGAGCTGCAGCCCCTTGGTCCTTCACTCAATTGCCCCAGCCCCTGCCGCCTCCCATGCAGCAAATGCCCCTTGCTCAGTGTTTCCCGTTGATTTGCGGCTTGCTGTGCTCAGGGACTTTCCTCGTGCCAGGAGGCCGGGGAGCACGATGGATGCCTGCGCCCAGCTCCCTGTGCAGGGACGGGAGCACGTCTTCACCTCCCCTAGGCAGATCCCTGTCCCAGAGCCCTCCCATAAAGGAGAATCCCTTGTCTTTGAGGGCAGCTGGCTCCTTCCTCCTCCCCTTCTTCCAGCCAGGGAGTTTCCCCTGGGATCTGAGCATCATCTGCTCTGCTGCGGTTCAACCCCACTGCCTCACGCCCTGCCCTCTGCGGCCGGGGAGAACAGTTGTTCTCTCTCTTCTTCATGGCAGGCTTTCAAGTATGTGCAAGCTGCTATCTCATTCCTCCTTAATCTCCTTTCCTCCAGACTAAACACACCTAGCTCTCCCTGCCTGCCACGGACAGCTCGCATTCCTGGACTTTTATCATCCTCCCGGCCTGTCTCTGTGTCCTGTTCAGTCTCTCGGCACCTTTAGAGGAGCGGCGCGGCCACCTCCTGGGTCTGGCCTACCGGGCTTCTGTTAAATGCAACCCCAAAGGCAACGGCATGGACTGCTTGTGGGTCTGGGATCCTTTATAACCTCCAGGTCCTTCTCAGCATTGCCGCCCATTCTGCGCATGTGCCTGCGGGTTTCCTTCCCTCCGTGCAGCCCCTTGCATTTGTCTCTGCTGAACTTCCTTTTGCGGGCTCATCAGTTAACCAAGACCCCATTGAATTAAATCCCATGCCACAAAGCCTTTTGTTTTGTCATGTGCAGCTTAGAGCAGCAGAGTCTCTATTCCTGCACCCGATTATGAATACGAATATGAAGCAACGATGATCCCAGAATAGTTCCCCACCTGTGACCTCCTGCCAGTCTGCCATAGACCCATGAATATCTGCAGTTTGCTTGCAATTCTTCATCCGATGCTGTGTCCAGCTTATGGTAGCTCTGTTTGCACCACATTTCCCTAGCTGATGAGAACATCTTGCAAGGCTGTGTCGAAAGCTTTCCTGTAGCCCAGGTCAGTTATGTCCCCTGCTTTCCCCACAACCACCCATCAGATGAATTATCCTATCAGAGAAGGAAGTGATGTTGGTTTACTCTGGACAAATGCACATCAGCTGCTTGCAGGCACCTCCAAGGATCTCACCGGCTCTATACAGAAGCAAGGGACTTGCAGAAGTCAAGTCGAGTCCAACCCCTGCCCAGGATCCTCCCTGTCCAAACCACCCCAGACACATCCAGCATCCAAACTCTGCATAAAACTCCAAATCCAGCATCCAAACTATCATAAAACTCCAAATCCAGCATCTAAACTCTGCACAAAACTGCCACCGACCCTGACACAGCAAACGCAAGGCATCACACCTGCCCCTGGGAAAGCAGGGGGACCACAGCAGTCCTTTCCCAGGCGTTGCTTCCCTGGACAGGCAGTTTCCATGCAAGGGAGGGATGAAGCCAGCATCAGTGCAACCCCTGCTGGCTCCCTGGCACAAAGAGCCAGGGTCCCATTCACATGTGGGGCAGCTCGGGCTGGCAGCCCAAGCCCAAAGACAGTCTTAAACTTTCATGCCTCTGAGACCCCTTCCCCGCCCTCGCACAACCACGCTGGGTCTCCATCCCTCCCTCGCTGCCTGGTTGTGGAGTCTCCTCGATGCTGCGCTTAATGTTTCCTGCCTGCTCCGGTGTCCTGCTGGATTCGGGCACTGGCCATTGGCATCAGAGAGGGGCCCAGCCCCGAGCCTGGATGGGGCACCGGGGTCTGAGAAAAAGCAGGCCCTGGACCGGGGGAAATAGCAGGAGATGACACCGCCTCCAAATTGCTTCCCATGCCCCCTGGGCGAGAAAAGGGGGCAATTTGGAGGTGGTGTCATCTCCTGCTATTTCCTCTCCAGGTCTCTGTGGATCTCAAGAGAAAAAAGCTGCTTCAAGCCACAGGGAAAAAAAAAACCCTAGTAAAAATGTGCTAAGAAGACAACTTAAAAGAAACATGAACCAGCAAGGCAGCGCGAGGGGAGGCGGTGATGTACATCCATGCAGGGATCTTCTTTCAAGCTGCAATCCTGAAAAAAAAGCTTTGCGATGGTGCCAGGGATGCGGACAAGCGCCGTGCCTGCTCCAGGGCTCGTGAAGCCGAGGGATTTCCTGCCATGCACGCTGGCGCACCGTGCATGTTCTCTGGGAGAAAGCTCCGTTGCCATGAAAACACGGATGGGAAGACATCTCTGGGGGGAGAGTGCTGGATCGTGATGGAAATCGCGTCTGTGGAGCCGGGACACGATTCGGTTCCTGGCTCCTTCGCAAGGGGTATGCACTGAAACGAGTCACTGATGGGTTTAAAACTAAGAAGAGAAAGGACTTTTTAAATGCAATGTGTGGTTAACTTCTGGAACTCATCGCCGCAGGGGGTGGTGGAGGCAGGGAGCAGAGCCAGGTTCAACAAGGGACTGGGTGCATTCGGGGATGACAGATATATTAGTTACTACAGGAGGGCCTGTGCTTGCTGTGCCCTGACAGGGGGAGAAGTGGAGCTCTGCTGCTCCCGAGGGGGGCTGTGAACCACGGAGATGACCAGGGGCAGCATAGAAAAAGGGGCTCTTTCACCCGCTTCCCTTTCCCCTCTCCCTACATCTCAGCCCAGGGGCTGCCTCCTTTCCCTCCGGAGGCTGCAATGGGGGAGAGTCAGCCTCCTGTTCTAGCAGGACACGGTGTTTTATCAATCATCGCCCTACCTACCGTGGTTTAATGTTTTCCTGCAGTCCTCCGTTCCTGATGGAGAGAGAGATGTGCTGGTATTCCTGCACACGTACCCGCACATGCACATGCCAATGATCTCTAATTACACGTGGCGTATTCTGCACCAGGCTACTTTCTGCACCTAAAAGAGAGCGTGCGCCGTTTCAAGGCGCGGCGAGCTCTCGACGCCTCCGCACGAAAAGTTCATGTTCTGGAGCTATTAAAGAAATGCCTTTTAATGATTTAATCAAGCAGCCGGCAGAACGGCGCGTTCTCTCAGATGTCAAAAATCCAATACGATAAATTATTTCCTGACAACCCATTTCCTCAGACGTATCATCGGGGAATGATTTTCTGAGACAGCCCGAGCTGTCAATAATAATTGGAGCCTAAGAAGACCTCCGGTTGGGTCGTTACTGGCTTTGCCCACGGTAACGAAGAGGCGGGGAGGCGTCCTGCACTGACAAAGGCCTGGGATGGCATTTTGATCTCATTTTTCCCATTTAGCCATCCCACTCGATGATAACTCAGCCCCATAACTTCCCTGCCGCCTTCAGCCCGTAATCCTGAGAGACCTGCGCGGGCCCTGCTGCTTCCCCGAATGCCAGAGGCTCGGGATATTTAAAGCCGTAACACTAGGGTAATATTCCTATTTATTTCAGGGACACCGGTGACCTTTTACAGACAACGCAGATAAATGCTAGGCCCGAGCTACATCCTTCTCTCTTAAAACAAGAAATAGAAGCATTAATCATCTAGCCAGCCATTTATCATGGTTTGGGGGTATTAATTTGACGGTATGTCATTTTCCATTTGGTCTGTGTGTTGTGGAGCTTGCATTCGAAACACCTTCAATTAAATGGAACTAATGATACGGAGCTATTTTAAGGAAGGATGAGCCTCTCGGACGGACGCAAAGGTAGGGTGAGGGGTTACAGCCACGGGTGCAGCCGGTGGAGCGGTCACTTCGGACACCTGTTAGGAGTCAGCCGTGCCGGCGGTCGCCGCGGGCAGACCGCTGGGAGGCACGGGCATTGCTGTGCTGCTGGGAAAGACTGTTTCTGGGCTGGTACGAGGGCCCTGCGGCTGCTGCTTCCACAAGCCACGGCGGGAGGCATCCGTTCCAAGCTGTGACGCGGTCCAGGATTTGGGGAGCCGGAGCTGGGCGCTCCCAGCTTGGTGGATGCTCCAGCCCGGGACCAAGGAGATAATTAATGGCCCGGGGCCTGCGATGCCGCGAAGCAGTGAGGTTTCATTCCTGGGCACGAGCCTGTCTCTGCAGGCGAGACCAGCTACAGAGAAACCCTTCGCCGGCCAGGACCAACCCCCCGTGGAGGCCTATCCACATTGCAGTCGCTCAGCAGGATGCCTGCACCACTGGGCACCGGGGGTGATGTCTCCAGGAAAGGCCAAACCATCGAATTCAAAACTTGTCCACATCCTTTCTGCAGTGGGGGGTCCACAACTGGACACAGGACTCCAGATGTGGCCTCCCCAATGCAGAAGAGAGGGGAATAATTATTTATCCTCAATCTGCCGGCACCGCTCCTACCAGTGCAACCCAGGATGCCATTAGCCTTCTTGGCAATAAGGGCACCCTGCAGGGGCAAAACGACGGGTCCTGAAGAGAGGATTTCCCCAGAGCATCAGGGGCGGCTGCTCTCTTGCACCGCCGGGATCCTGATCTGACCACCACGGCCCACGTGAATGAGCTGCTTTGCATGGAGAGAAAGGGGCTTGTCCCCACCTCGTGCAGCTGAGGCCCAGTGCCGATGGCAAGCGGTGCATGCACATTGCTTGGGTTCGTCTGAAGAGACGTGGCCACCCGTGGAATGAATCGGGGCTCCCACGAGATCGTGACGTGACCTGGGACTTTCCTTCTGGCTCAGCTTGTCCATCGGTGACGGGATGGGAAGTGGTTCTGGACCCCATGGTGCTTCTGGGACTGAGGTTGGGCCGTCCCTATGGCCCATGTCCCCATAACCGGATGTGTCCAAACGGGCCAGAGCCGAAGCCTGAGCAAGGCAGAAGCTGCCCCTAGCTGGAGTCACGGCTGGCGGCGTTTCCTTTTTTCCACGGTATGCATCCGGCCCCGGTGCGATGGAGGCGTCTCGTTCAGGCTCCTTTGCAGCAGGTGGTGGAGACGGGGTTGTGAGACTGCTGGCACCGGCTGCCTTCCCGGCGAAGGAATCGCCACCGGGCTTTGCCACGCTGTGCTGGCGCAGAGGTCAGCTCCGCTCGGCGGCTCTGATGACCCCCTCTGAAGCGGCCGTCCCGGTTTGTGTGTGTAAAGGCTCCATCTGGTCCAAAACCCCACAGTGCAGCTTCTGTTATCCGCAAGCCCAGCCCACGCCTGCCCGGGGCAACGGATCGGCGCTTTCTAAAGGGTGCAAAGCAGAGTCGAAAGCTTTCCGGTTAGCATACAAAGCCCTTCGTGATGCGGTGGCCCCCGAGGATTGGCCCGGTCTCCGGGCGCTGCACATTCCTCCGCACACGCACACACAGACACGCACGTCATCCTCCTCGAGAAGGCCGGCTCGTTCCCCCCGCCCCGTTACGCACTGAAGCTGACAAGTGTCAGCCCTCCTGCCAAGCTCGCTCGGAGGCTGTGGCTTTCTGTCCCAAGGGGTGGTCAAACACTGACATCCATTCATTTGGGTAAAAGAGAACTGGCAGCAATTTCCCGGGCTCTGGCTCCGTGCGTGTCAGAGATGAAAGGCCTCCATCGGTTCTACTGTGCAGCCTCTTTATTTGTCACCCCCCCGCCAGGCTTACTGGAGGGCAGAAGAATTGCCAAATCATAGGGCGCGTCTACATGTGCATGAACATGCTTTAGTTAATGTGCATTAAATCTAGTCCCTTCATTGTGAGGTAGTAGGAACATGCTCATTAGCTTGTCTTAATGTGCATGAACTAAAGAGCATGGCTTGGAAGTGATGCTTAATCACCGAATCATAGGGCGCATCTACATGTGCAGGAACAAGCTTTAGTTAATGTGCATTAAATCTAGTCCCTTCATTGTGAGGTAGTAGGAACATGCTCATTAGCTTGTCTTAATGTGCATGAACCAAAGAGCACGGCTTTGAAGTGATGCTTAATGCCTATTTCAATGCACATTAGCTAAATAGCCTGGGTTTTTAGTGACAATGTAATGTGCGCTGAAATAGGTTAATGCGCATTAAAGTGCACATGTAGATGTGCTCCTAAAAAATGAGGGTTGGAGGGGACCTCAGGAGGTCACACCTAGTCCAACCCCCTGCTTAAAGCAGGATTGGCTAAATCATCCCAGCCAACGCTTTGTCTACCTGGATCTTAAAAACCTCCGAGGATGGAGACTGAAAAGGGGCAAGTCGGAGGGGTACGCAGGGCCAATATGTTTGCAACTCCGAGCGGGCTGGTTTGTGAGATCCACATGCCGGTTTGGCCCGGCAGTGCCTCTGAGGGGCAGATTAATGTAGCGATCTCTTAAACAGGGATGCTCGGGCACAAAAGCACTGGAGGCCACACGGCATGTTGGATGGGGACCAGGACACGCTTCTTCTGCCCCCATGGTCCTTGGCTGTACGTTTTCAGGCCAGAAGGAGGAATCAATGAGATTGGGACCACAGAAATGGGCCCCGGGACACACTGATGCTTCTGCATCCCCTTTGCAAGAGAATTGGGGCTGGCTCTTGGATCTCCTCGACTGCCGGGCATGCCTGTCTCCGTCGGTACTGGGCTGGAAACCTTCTGGGTGCTGCTGTCTCTGCTTCTCCAGCATCTAAGATGCATTTAAACAAAGCCCTTGGAGGGGCCTGTCTGGCAGAGAGGAGCGAGCCTGTCCCCCAAACCCATCGGCAATGCCCTCCATTGCCCACAGCCGTCTGCAGAGAGAGGCGGGTGGAAGCGCTGGTGCTGGAGAGGCAGCAAGAGTGCAGCCCCGCTTCTGGAAACAGGGACCCCCAGGTCCCCCAACATCACCAAAGCCGATCCCAGCCGAAAGCAGAGACACGCGCCGCGCTCTCGGGTACTGCTGGGGGAACGTCTTCCCGTTCGAAAGCCCTGGAGATCTCGGGGTGGGGCGTTTTGACATTTGATTAGCCACAGAGAACAACTTGCAAGTGCTGGAGTGAGCAAGCAAGCAAACTCTAGCAGTCACGGTGCTGAATGCTTTCGCCCGTTCGAGATACAGCCCTATCAGGCTGGAGTAACAGTGGGAACAGCTCCAAAAGGAAGATAAGCAGGCTGCCGGGAGAAATGAATATGAGGAGAGGAAGTGGTGAGCGAAGTCAACTGCAAACGGTTTCTTATTGAGCTCTTGGACTGATAAATGTCACGAATGCCTGGCTTTGCGCTGGGGCGAGCAATCTGCACCGCCCGACCTTACATCTCCTCAATGCTTCCTGGGGTCTGGGTGGAGAGATGGTGCAGCAAGCCCCGTGCTTCATTTCAGAGCAAAACCCGGGAGCATGGCTTGACCGGGCCATGCCAGGTGGTGCAAGCGGGACCAGGGCCCGGACTAGGCACGGATGCTCCCCTGCATGATGGCTGCCTGGCAGATCTGGCCCTTGCCCCGGCCTGTGAAAGGGAGACCTTATGGCATGGAGCAAAATGCCCGGGGCTCGGTGCAACTCTCTGCTCGGCTAACAGCAGGAGAGGAAGGGAAGGGACCTGGCTGCCTCTGCCCCGTGGCTCCGGTGCGTGGCCCGTGGGGAAGTGGGCAGGTGGCACAGAGTAGCCCCGAGGCGGTTGCTGCATCTCACATCCACACACAGCAGCTGTATGAAGCCAGGCCTGTGTTTCTCCCCCACGGGTTGCAAGCGTCCCCAGCGTCGCGGGTCCCTGGGGACGGGGCCGAGGGTGCAGCGAAGCCCTGGAAACCAGGCGATGCAGCCTTTGCTTTGCAACCAGGTGGGCGGGCACCTGCGCGGGCTCCATCCAGCCCCGGGGGAATGGCAGGGAGGCACGGAGGGCTGTCCTGCACCGTGCTTGGCCCAGGGCATCGCTCCCAGACCTGTTCCTCCAGCATGTCCGGCCCACTTGCTTGGCCGATACGCTGGAGGTCTCTCCCTGCTCGCCTCTGAAACTTTCCCCTGTGACCTGAGCCAGGCTGTTTGAACCTGAAGTGAGAACTGAGGGCATTAATCTGTGCTGTGCCCAGCTGTCCCGGCTCCTCGCTCTCTTCTAGCCCCTGGTAAACAGTATTGGAAACATCTGTAAAATGGGCTCTACACTGCAAATTAGCCACCCAGGTGCCTCGGAGCAAATCTCTGCAGAAACAGAGACCAAGGTGGAAAGTCCCCAGTGCAGCAAAGCCAGATGCCAGCCCAGAAAGTCCTGAACTCGGAGGGGTTGTTTCTTTTTTCTCTCCCTCCCTCCAAACCTCAAAGGAATGGTGTCAGGTCGGCCTGGACACGGCTGGTTGTTTTCCTTTCTCCTGCTATCTCTGCTATCAAGTAGGATGAACAGCCCTTGTTTATACAATGACTATCTGGACAGAGGCTGATTTAATACCTCCCACTTCTTTTAAGTGCAAATAGACTCTAATGTGTGTACGAGGCTACTTGAGCAGCTGTTCTGCTGAAAACCAGTTTCCAAATAACCAAGGCACAGCTTCTCCTGGGAAAACAAAGTGAACAGGCCTCTGTAGGGTGTCATGATAGCAGAGGATAAGCAGCCACCCGCCCACCGGTTTCCTCTATCCCCAGCTCCCGCTTTCATCGTACCCCGCGCTGCAGACTTGTGCAAGGACGCTCGTGCGCTGTGGCACGGCTCCCGCAAGGCTCTTATGCCTGTGACATACGGTCAGCTCGACCCATCCCAAGGCAGGAGATTTACACCCCACATGTGCATCAGGTAGCATCGTGCTGCGTCCGGACCCAGAGCAGGTTCACGCGTGCGCTGCTGGAATGCAGCCACCTCTGGGGTGGGACGTGGCAGCCGTTCTGCAACGCGCACCATCGCCTTTGGCAGGAGAGACGAAAACCGGCGTCTCCGCCTGCAACTGCAGCGTTTCTGCTGAATCGCCACCATCGGGGAACACGGGGAGCAATTACAGATGAAAACTGGGATGGCGTCCCAAACTCATCAGTTATAATTAGCAACTAGAAGAATAACACCAGTAACACCATTAGCAGGCCCAAAAGCTATTGGCAATATAATGTGTATAATTAGACAGCCAAAGGCTGGGCCCAGCAGCTCCCTGCGATACTAAATGCAGGGGATCGTTGCCCCTTCTCTGAAGCGCGGCCCAGCCCCCGTGGCAGCGTCTGAGCCACGTGGCGTGGCTACTGGGATAGCCCCCAGCCGGGAACCGGACCTAACCCTGCCTGGCCCCCAGCCCCCAAGTGGGAAGGGAGAAAATGCATCCAGCTTCCAGCTGGAGCCTGGCAGGGGATGGGCAGAAATTAACCTCATCTGCTCGCAGCCGCCAGCGAGATGCTCCCCTCTCCCGGCTGTGCAGAGGCGCTGCCTGGACTGAAACAGCAATGGCAAGAAATTTGTCCCAGGGAACATCGATGCAGCTCCGGAAAGCCTGAGTCGAATCAACAGTATTCGAGTTTGCTGGGTTACCATGGCCTTGCTCAGCAGAGGATCTCCGAAGCCGGCTACGGGGAGCGGGGGACGTATCAGGGGCTGGGCACGTCCCAGAGAGACCAGGCGGGACAAAGAAGGGTTAAGTCCCTTAGTCCAGTCCCAAAGTGAGCTGCTTTGGGGTCAAACCCTGCGAGTCCCATGACCTGGTGCTTTTACTAACCACCAGCAGACTCCACAGTTTTCAGCTTTGAATTCCCGCCGTGGCGCCTCCCCCGCTGTGCTTCGGACTGGGTATCTGCAGGACCTGGCGTGCCCAAGGAGGGGCCTTGCGTGCAATTTGGGGGGCATGATAAAAACCCCAGTCTCGTCAGGGATGCAAGCAACCGGAGGTGGGTGGGAGACAGGTTTCCCAGCCTTTTGGGGGCTGTATATGCTTTCCTGTTGCAGGATGGGACTAGACTCAGAGCTCCCAAGCTGAGAGAGACCCCCAAAGGGTCAGTAGCCTCGTGTCGTCAGGCCACTCCCTGGGATATGGGAGCCCCCCTTCCCCATAGGTGCTGTCACCACCAGGCTGCACTCCCTCCATCACATCCTCTCCTGGCTGGAGCTGCTCTGCTTTGCATAAATAATTATTCTTCAGAGCAGAAACTAGCCCATCCCCGGTGCACGTCCTCAGGGTCACTCTGCTTGGTCTCTCTCCTCTTTGGACCAAGAATCCCACTCCAGACCGGGGGCAAGTTTCATCCAAGCAAGACACCCCCCATACATTGGTTGCACTGAGCTCAAGCTCTGCATTTTGTATTGGCCCATCTCACGTCTCCGGGTCCAGGCTTCTCTGGAGTGCTCATTTTTTATGGGCACTTATTTTGGGGGGCTCTAGCTTGAAGTGCGTTAAAAGATGAACCATCCAAAAACCAGGAAGCATGGCAGCCTCTTCATCTCTTGCCAGCCCATCCTGGGCCCTGCTCCCCAAGGTGTTGGGCTTGTCATCAGCTCGGGGGTCCGCAAGTGGGAGACATCCCAGAAATGAAAATCAAGCGTATCCCAACCATACCCCAGCTGGGGAGGACCCAGGGTACGGCCACGGCTGCAATCGAGCGCTGGGCCCATGTCTCAAACATCAAGGCACTTGCGGCTGTTCTGATTCACAAGTGCTGGGGAGCGGGAGCAAACTGCTGCTAGGTTTGCAGGGACCATCTCTGAGGAGGCCAAGGGCCTCAGCTCTTCTCCATGCAACCACGTGGTGCTTGCTGGGTTTGCATGCAAACCGAAGAGACTCCCAGCTGTCCCTCCAGACCAGCAAAGGACCCATGGGTATGAAACAGGTTGCATGAGAAGCTGCGCTTCAACCAGGATGGAAAGCCAAACCACGCCAGCGTCTGTAAATAAGGTGTCACAGATGCTCCACGGGTCGGGGTGGTTTTTATCCTTCCTCAGATGCATCAGATTTTGCCTACAAGGAGATGGGGACTGGGCTGGGTCAATGCTCCTGCTGGGCCCGACCCCGGACAGTCCCGGCTACAGGGTCTTGCCCATCACTCAGGGTCAGATGGATGCTGTATTGGGGGCAAGAAGAAATCTTACCCCGTGGTCAGATTGGTACAGCCTTGGTGAGGGTTTGCTTCTCTGTAGCCCGGGCACAGCGTCTACCTGGGATCTCTCCAGCGTACAGTAGCACCCTTTTACAGCAGCAGGACGTTGGCTGCCGCGGCTTCCCTGGGCAGGGTCGGGTGTGATGTCTGGTGTTGTGTCAGGGTTGACAAAGGATTTAAATGAAGGATTTGCCTGGGCAGGTGTGGACAGGGCCGATCCTGCCTCGGCAGGGGTTGGACTCGACAGGACCTGCAGGTCCCATTGCTCCGTGTCTCTAGCGCCCCCCATGAGAGGCAGCTTCGCGGCCCTGGCACCTACACCCGTTGCCTCGGGAACGCACCTCGGAGCAACACCGGGACCAGAGACCCCCCCAAATCGAGACGTGTCACATAACGAGAAGGCGCTGCTCCCCTTTTCATAAGTAGCTGATGTTTCGTCAGCCCCCGGGGCAGTTCCGGCAGGGAGATTTCGCTGCACCTCGGCTCCTTGCCACGGCGTGGCTTGCATCTGCCTGACACCCATCAGGGCTGGGCTGGGCTGTTGCTCAATCCGATCCCTCCTTGGGTGGCTTGTGCAAGGCCGGGATAATTAGGGCCGGTTGGGGCGGCACCGACAACCCGCAGGGCTGGGCTGGGGCAGGATCTGGGCAGGGATCGCTGTCATGTCATTAGCTTCCCAGACAGGAGCTGGAGAATGCTTGCAAGGTGCTGCACCTGGGGAGGAAGAGCCGGCACCATCCCCACAGGCTGGGGAACTCCCTTCTCGGCAGGGCAGAGGCAGAAAAGGATCTGGGAGTCATCGCTGATGCCAAGATGAACATGGGCCGGCAGTGTGGGGACGCGGTCAGGAAGGCCAACCGCACCTTGTCCTGCATCCACAGATGCATCTTGAGCAGGTCCAGGGAGGCGATCCTCCCCCTCTGTGCGGCACTGGTCAGGCCGCAGCTGGAGTCCTGCGTCCAGGTCTGGGCGCCGCACTGCAGGAGGGATGTGGGCAGCATGGAGAGGGGCCAGAGGAGGCCACTCGCATGATCAGGGGGCAGCAGGGCAGGCCCTGCGAGGAAAGGCGGCGGGACCTGAACCTGTTCAGCCTCCACAAGAGAAGGCTGAGGGGGGTCTAGTGGCCTGTTACAAACTAGTCAGGGGGGACCAGCAGGCGCTGGGGGGAGTCCCTGTTCCCCCGAGCACCGCCAGGACTGACTATGAAACTATAACCAAGGGAAAGCACAGATCATCCAGGTTTCTTCATCGGCCGGGCACGGAGAGCACAGGATGTGATGCTGGTTTAGGTGCGGTTTTGGTAAGCGCCAGGTCATGCACCTGGGGAAAAAATAACCCTCTCCGGGCTGGGTTTTGAATGAGCCGAGAGTCATTGGAGCTTGGAGTCGTTGCAGAGAGCTCATTACAAACCTCAGTGCACGGCAGCAACTAAAACAGCCAATAAAACCTCAGGCATCGTTAAGATGGGAATTGAAAACAAAACAGAGAACATCGTCGGGCCGTTCTACAAAACCACCATGTGCCCATGCCTCGAATACCGTCCTGGTCCCTGCGCCTCAACAGGGGTGTAGTAGAAGTAGACAAGGTCCCGAGACGAACAACCAAAATGATCAGGGGCCTGGATTCATTATATCAGGAGAGACTAAAAAGGCTAGAAGGCTGGGGGGGGATGTGATGGAGGTCTACACGGTCAGGAAGGGCGCGGACCAAGGGAACAGGGAACTGTTGCTCGCAGAGTCCGAGGATACTCGGAGACATAAGAGACGGTCCTTTTTTATGCAACGTGCAGTTAACTTGCAACGTTCGTGGCCACGGACGGCGCTGCAGACAGATAGCATCGCCAGGCCCAGAAAGGGACTGGGTACCCCCGTGGATGAGAGAGCTACAGCTGGAGATGTTTCCTGTGGCCTCTCTAACCCAATACATGGTGGATGCCGGACAAGGGGACTGAATGAGGAATTGATATCTCTAGCATCCATTTCTGGCTAGATGGACCGGTGGTCTGACCCCAGGATGGCACTGCTTTATGTTCTCACAGTCTTAAGTGATGAGGACATTAGGGAGGGGCATAGAAAATAGCCTTGAAACGTGCAATTGCGAGTTGACTGGGTTCAAGTGAAATGGAAAAACAAAGACGTACCAAAGGCTCTGGATGCCGAAAAGGCAAACCCCGGTGAGCTAAGGGCAGGAGATGGCAAAGCCAGACGGACGGAGGAGATGCAGCCTCTCTTGGCATCGAAACCTTGCAACCCGCAGGAGCGAGCATCCCGAGGGTGGGGGGAAGTTCACAGATGTGAGTCACCCCCTCCAGAAGGAATAAGCTGAGAGCTCGCAGGGAATGGAAAACACCAGCGATCGGCCAAGAAATCTGCACGGGGATAAAGGAAGGTCAGCTCAAAGCATTCAGACATGTCAGCTAGCTTGAGCTGGAGCAAGGAGAGACGACGTGGGGACTGGGGGGAACCCGAGCGACCTCGCTGCCTCCGCGGTCAACAGGGACAGCGACGCCGAGCGCGAGAGCGAAGGCAAGGCAGGGCAGGCGCGTGGAGACCCGGTACCTCCCGCTGCAGGATCCTCCGGCCACGGGCCCCGTTGCCGTCATCCTTCAGCACACGGATGCGACAGGGAGAGAGGAGCTAATGCCAGACCCGGTGGGGGGACAGCCGTCTGGACAGCAGCAGGCCTCGGTGATACGTGCGGCCTCAGAACAAATTTGGAAGAGAAGAAGGATGCAAGGCATGGACGGAGGACGGCGCGAAGTGCCCTGGGAATAACCGCAGCCTGCAGGAGATACCTCGGGACAAGGCCACCGGGGGCTTAAAAGGTCTGTTCGGCCTTTGCACGACGCCTGTCTCGCAAGGCATTCGGGCATGTGTGCACCCGGCGCGTGCTGCGTCATACGTGGAGCAGGCGTGCTGGTGCACCGTCAGTCGCCGTGACCTGGCAGATGTCTTAGGCCTCCTCCCGTGTGCATCAAGGTTCATTGTAGGCGGGTGGATTCCTGTTCCAGCTTTGCCTTCCCATCCCAGGCAGGCAGTTTTGCTGGGTTCTCTGGGTGAAGGAAAATGCATTGCTCCTGTTACGAATATGAATTTTCATTTCTGCTTAGGAGAACTTTTACAACCTCTGCAATCTCCTATGCCTGATGAAGGGTGCCTGTGCCTGAAAGCTTGTAAAGAAAGATTTTTTTTTTGCAAATACCTGCCCCGAGTTCTGTTTCCTTGCTCCCATTTGCAGGTCTTTGGCCCCTAGAGCTGCTTTCTTCAGGGCTCCTCGTGCCCTTGCATGGTGGAAAACCCCTGCAGAGGAGACCACAAATGCTGCTCGGCATTTGCCCAGGCTCTGCTCCGGAGCAAAATATGGCTCGAGAGGCTCAGAGCAAAGCCCTCCTTTGCAGAGCGGGCTTCCTGAAATCCAGCTTTTGTTTTAAACTTTCCAAACGTGGAGAAAGTGGACTTCACCAGACAAGGCATCGAGAACAGCTGGGTCCGATGCATCTCCCAGGGCTGCGGAGGGGAGCGCGGCATGCAAAGCGCTGCCAGGATCGGACCCTCTTTGCTAGGAGGGATGGTAAAACTTTACGACCAAGAGCCAATAAAATTCTGCTTCAAAACAAAGCAAAATAAATTTGCCTCGCTGGCTGGCTTAGCAATCCTCAGCCGGTCATTAGCATGCCTCTTTTGAAATCCTTGTTTAGATAAACTTGAAAGCTAAAGGAAATTTGGCAGGCAGGGTCTTGCCCTAGGGGAAGGGCAGATAATGTCACCTTAAATGTAAACACATCCTATTGACTGGGGCTGGGTATGGCTTGTCAAGGATAAAGCTACCTCCTTGCGTTCACACGGTGCTGCCGGGATGCAGGCGAGTCGGGACCAGACTGGCTCGGGAGCTTGGCTTCGGGGGTGGCTGTTTCCCAGCCTAACAGCACATCCCCGGGGTGGGCAGGGGGGGTATTCCTACGCCGCGCTGCCCTTTTAGGGTTTCAACCGAACGGAGCCGCCCCCCGAACAAGGCCTGTAGCGGCTGTGAAGTCCCGTGCCCCCGCCCTTCATGCTACCTGCATGGCCGTGACACGCGTGACTTGGGGCACGGGAGACACCGGCCATGTTTTGCAGCCGAGTCCCTAGTGCCGGCTTTCCCGTGCATGGAAAAGCGCGGCCGCGGCCCTGCCGCGGGTGCACAGACGCTGCGCACTCTTTCTCGTCCTCGTGCTTCACCAAAGCGCCCGGGGTCGATCCTGACTTCTAGGCCTGGTGAACCTCGGCAGCCCCCTGCACCAGGGACGGGGGGCCGAGAGGGAGGATTTTGGCATGCTCCCCTGTCCCGGTGACCGTGGACGGGACGGAGTCTAATGTGCAACTGTCCATGGCGAGCACTTCTGTGGCCCCGTGAACACTGTACGTGCATGCCGTTGCCGCTTTGCACCCCCAAGAAACAGGGGAAGGGCAGCTATCCCTACCCCTCCGGGTGGCAAACTGAGGCACCGAGCGCCTGCCTTGCCCAAGGTCCCACAGGAAATCAGTGGTGGAGGAAGGAGCTGGGTTTAGGTGTCCCACCTAGGCAGCATCCTGATCCTCCTCCTCCTCCAGCAAGCCCGCATGCAGGCCCCGTGCACGCTCCCGCGGGAAGACGCACTATCACATGATTCACACGTGTTCCTATTATTGGGTCTAATCACGCTGGTTTCATGCTGCAAGGCTCAGAGCTTGACCTTGCAATAACCCAGGAGCTCGCGGGCTGAAAGGAAATGAAGGAGGAAGGAGGCGCCTCACTCGGAGGCAACAAGTGGTAGGAAAGCGGGCGTCCTACCCCTCGTATTTAGTGGGTCTCCCCTCCCGGAGCCAGGTGTTCGGCACGGGAGAGCTTCGAACCTCGTTCTCGTGTCGGAAACGACCCCGTGAAACACGTGACCCGTTCGGATAACACAGGAGACCTCTTCCTGGCGCGTCGTCTCTCTTGCTAATTGTCTCCTGACACCACTCGCAAGAAGAAAAACAACTGCTTGGGAAGAAGCGGGTGTATAATTAGGATGGGCCAATATTGGTTTGAAATCCATACGACCCAGGACACTTCCTCTCCCTCTCTAACAAGCGACTTGCAGTCACCTGAAATGCAACCCCTGGTCTCTCAGGACAGATCCGGCCTGCTGCATATCCATTAAGGAGGGACTTCCGGGGACACTTCCGTCCACCACGGCAGGACTGGGGCGAGGGCTGGATGGGGGACAGGGAGGCAAAGGATAACCTCTCCGGGCAACCCATGAAAAAGGTGCCGGGGAAGGCGCACAGTGGGCGCAACCCGTATTTTCAGTCCACATCTTGCCTGTGCGGCTAGCACGAGGTCTCACAGCCACCGACATCAGCGGCGCCCGGTCCCGAGCGCCATTTTCCAAAAACCACCTGATTTTCCCGTGCTATTTACGATGGCGGGGGGAGCCACTACCGCTCTCGAACCGCTTGCGGGGTGAAACGCCGCACGTGCGCAGAATCGGGGCCCGCTCAAGTCCTCCCGCCGGCGCCACGTCCCGTTCGGACTCCGGCACGTCCAACCCAGGCCCTCGGAGACTGGCTGAAGACCCTGCCCCTACGCCGGGCCTGCCGGGCCCACTCACCTGATTTGGGAAACATGAACGCACGCAAGGCCCAGCGCAGGCAGCGCAGTCATTCGGGGGGGGGGGGCTCGGCAATCGCCCCCTCTCCCGGGGAGGCTGCATGTGCTCAGCTTCCGGAGTAGCTCCTGGAGGCAGCGGGATACCGGGGAAGGCCCGATTTCCCCTCCGAGGTGGATGTCAGAGGAAAGTTTCCAACTCCCGCTGCCGTCGCGTTTTCGCAGCTCCCCGTTCCTGGCGGGCACGGCGCCAGTTCCTCAAGATGCAGCGTTGGCAGCCGCAGCCGTTTCCACGAGAGCTTGGACCGGCGCGCCTGCCAGGTGACTAACCGCTGCCGCGGGGCCCGGCGCATCCCGGGGGCTTTCGGGAGCCGGCCCTCGAGCATCGCCGCCGCGCAGGTGGCGGCGTCGGCGTGGGCTTCGCTGGAGACAGAGACGGAGTTATGGCTACGGACGGTGCCGCTGCGTCCGAGGATGCAGAAACGAGGTGTTGGGCCAGCTCCACCGGGAAAGCAAGCGTAACATTCGGGAGCATCCTAGGAGACGCGGGGGGAAGGGGCGCACCTCCCCGCAGGACCAGCCCCGCCCCGGGGGCGCAGCAGCCCCGCAGCCGCGCTTTGGGTTCCTAACTCGACGGGACGTTCTGTCCTCGGTTCTCTGGGAAAGCGCCCGGCCGCCGGGCCGGATTCCTCCCCTCGTCCCGCCGCGGGCCCTGTTTTGCAGCCCGGCGGGGACCCCCGGGGAGCTGCGGGAGCCCCCTCGCACACCGCGGCGTGCGCGTGCATCTCCTCCGGCCCCGCCCCAGGCCTGCGCAGCCCCCCACGCGTGCAAAGGCCACGCCACGCCACGCCGGGCGGGGCCCACTGCGACCCCCGGCGGGGTGGGGCAGGAGGGAGCAGCAGGGGAAGTGGAGGCTGGGAGGGGGGCAACAACCTCCTCCTCCTCCCCCCCCCCCCCGGCAGGGAGCAGCGGGGGCTCCGGCTCCGGGACGTCCGGCCCGCAGCTTCCTCCCAGCCGGGGGGGGAGGGGGGGGGGCGCCGCTCCCACGTGGGCCCGCGGGCCAGGCAGCCAATGAGCAGCCGGCGCCGAGGTAGCCGCTGACCCTGACACGGCTCCGAGCGTCCGCACTTGAGGCGCAGGCCAATGAGCGCCGGGGCCGGGCCGGGCCGGGGGGGGGGCTAGCGCCTCCGCGGCAACGCACTGCCCCGTGCACCCCCGCCATGAGCAACGCACCCCATTTGCACCGGGAGGGGGCCTTGCCCCGCTGCACACGAGCACGCCCTCCCTTTTCTGACGTCCCTGCTGACGTTCCGGGGGGGCGGGGACACCCCCGGTCCGGCCACGCCCACGGCTGCCGGCGCGCGGGGGGGGCGCTTGTCAGCGCCGGGCGGCCCCACGTGGCTTTGAGTGACAGGCCGCCGCGCCCGAGTGGCAGCCGCCGCGCGCTGGGCCAATGAGCGGGCGGGGGCCGGGCGCGCCGCTCGCGGATTGGCCGCGGCCGCCTCCTTGTTGTTGTTGTTGCGACTCGGCGTTGGACCCGCCCGCGGGGGCGTGCGCGGGTGCGTGCGTGTGGCGCGGCCCACGTGGGCCGGGGGCTCTGGCGTGACGTCACGCGGAGCCATTTTGTGCCTCGTGGAGGCCGCGCCCCGCACCCTCATTAACGCTGTTTCCCTATTAGTCCTGCACCCCCCTCATTAAGGATGCGCCCCTCATTAATAATGCGCCCCTCATTAAGGATGTATTCCCCCCATTAACAATGCACCTGCCTCATTAAGGGCGCACCCCCAGTCATGGTGCACCCCCTCTCATGAACAAGGCACTCCCCTCATTAATGACGCGCCCCCTCATTAGCGATGCCCCCCGTGTAGTGACGCGCCCTTCCTCCAGGGTGCACCCCTCCGGCGTCATTAAGAATGCACCCCGCAATTATGCAAATGTCCTCATTAGCGCCGCGCCCCTCGCGGTGCAGCGCCATTAACAGTGCCTCCCTCCGCGGGGGGCGCCCCCCGCCCGTCATGCGGCCCCCGCCTCAGCACGGCGCCCCGACAATGACCCAAGCCCCCCGTTAATTAGGCAGCCGCCCCTCATTAACGCCGCCCCCAGCCCCCTCCCCAAGAAAGCCCCCCCGGAACCAACCGCCCATTAACGCGCCCCCATTAGCAATGCGGCCCCTCATTAAGGAAGCCCTCATGGACGGGTGGGGGAAGGGCCCCGAGCGCACGCGCAGGTTTAGGGACCCCAGGCAGCCCCATCGCGGGGGGTCACGCGTGGGGCGGGGGGAGCCTCTCCCCGGCTTGGCGGAGGCACCCCGCACTGCCGGGAAACCCTCCCGCGGGGGGGCGGGGGCGACACGCGTGGGGCTGGCTGCTTTGCAAGCCGGGTGGGGTGAAGCCCCCCCACGGGTGCAGCCGCAGACCCGGTTCGCGGGCGGCTCCCACGGGTGTCCGGGCACAGGGACCGGGAGCGGTGCCACGCGCGTCCGAGGACAGGGAGAGCAAGCGCACGTGCCCCGGAGGGCTCGGTAGTTCCCACGCGTGCCCTACCCGGGCGGGGGCAAGAGGGCCCGTCCCCACGCGTGTCCCGGGGGGGGTCGGCAGGCCCCACGCGCGCCCTTGCCCGGGCGGGGGGGAGGGGGCTCGGTCCCGGGGCGCGCGCCCCGGGTGGTCCCACGCGCGGCCGGGCTGGGAGGGGCGGGGCCCCACGCGCGGCGCTCGCCGCCTCCGCTACACGCGTTCCGACACCAGGTGGCATTGTGACGTCGCCCGCGCCGGCGCCCACTCGGCGGCCGAGCCGCCCCGCCCCACGTGGGGCCCCGCGCTCCCATTGGCCGGGCTGGGGGACGCCGCATCCTTTTTGTTCCCGGGGCTCCGCGGCGCGCTCGTCTCGCGCCCGCGCCGCCCCGCGCGCTGCAGCCCCGCGCGTGGAGCTCCCGCCCGCCCGCCCCGCGCCGCCCGCCGGAGCCGGAGCCCGAGCCGGAGCCGGAGCCCGAGCCGGAGGAGCGGGCTCGTGGGCAGCGCGGTGTGGGCGCGTCGCGCAGCGCGGGGCCGCCGCCGGCCGGAGGATGAGCGAGCCGGGCCCCGCCGCCGCCGCCCGCCCGCCCGGCTAGGCGCGCCCGCCGCCCCGCACCGGCTCCTTTGTTCCCGCGCCCGCAGCCTGCCATGTACCCGCAGGGCCGGCACCCGGTAAGGGGCACCCCCCCCCCGCGCCCAGCCGCGGGCTTCCCCCGCGCCGTGCCCTGCCCCGCTAACCCGGGCTCTCTCCCCCCGCCCCAGGCCCCCCACCAGCCCGGGCAGCCCGGCTTCAAGTTCACGGTGGCCGAGTCCTGCGACCGCATCAAGGATGAGTTCCAGTTCCTGCAGGCGCAGTATCACAGGTACCCCCCCCACGCGTGAAGCCCCCGCCCCGGCTCCGGGGGGCTGCCCCCACCTGCCGGGCAGCGCCCGGCCCCGCTCAGCCCCGCTCTCCGCCTCTCCCGCAGCCTCAAAGTGGAGTACGACAAGCTGGCCAACGAGAAGACCGAGATGCAGCGCCATTATGTTATGGTGAGAGCCGCGCTCCCCCCGCGGGGGCCGGGGGCGCGGGCGCGGGGCTGGGCTCCGCCGGCCGTGGGGCGCGGGGGACCCCTCCGCACAGCCCTGCGCCCCGCTCCCCTTTGTCCTTCCCGGGGCCCCTCCCTGGCCCCCCACCGGGCCCCTGGGGAGCCCCCGGCCGGCTCGGACCTCCGCCCCGCGCTGGGGGGCCGCGCTGGGGGGCTGCGGGCCTGAAGTCCGGGGGAGGCCGGACACCCCTGCGCTTCGGCGTGGGTCTGCACCGCGGAATAGCCCAGCGCCCGCTTCCCTGCGCTGTGCCGCTGCGGGGGGGTCGGGCAGGAAGAGGACCCCCGTGTCGCTGTTCTCCCTGCATTTCAAGGGAGGGGTCCTCCTGCATCCGGATTTGCCCGTGCCCATGCCTGGGAAGACCACGAGCGCTGCCCCCTTCCCTGGGCGCAGGCGGGGGGCGGGGGGCGAGTTGGGAGGTAACTTTCCGGGGGGGGAAGAGCCCGAGTGCAGCCGGTGGCTCCTCTAGCGGGACTCGTGTCCAGCGCGGGGGGTGGCTGCCGGGCTTTGTTTCTTTTGGGGAGAAAAGCAGAAATCAAAGCCTCCTGCGCCAGCCCGAGCGCTGCACACGGGCGGCGGTTTTGATTTGTCAAGTGTCCTCGGCGAGCGGGGGAAGTGGGGGGCCGGGATGCTTTCCTGGCACGGTTCCCTGCCAGCTCCAGTGACGGACCTTCTCTTTTCTTCTCTTCTCTTTTCTTTTCGTGTGTGCTTTGTTCCCCCCCAGTACTATGAAATGTCCTATGGGTTGAACATTGAAATGCACAAACAGGTAAGTGGGCTGAAGGAGGGGGGAACTGTGCTGTTTCCTCTCTCCCATCCCTCCCCCCCTCCCCTCCCCCAACCTGGGTCCCGATTCTGCTGAACCGGGTTGGAGCGGGTGGCTGAGGCTATGTTGGACCCCGATGGAAATCTCTTGTGCTTTGGGGAGGAATGTGGGTTTTTGTGTGTGGTTTTTTTCCCCTGGTAATTTGCTTGGGAGCGATGCAAGTAGCACGTTAAGTTCTGTGCTTGGATGAGCGTGCCTCGTGTGTGCGATTTTTAATTGCGAAATACTGGCAGCAAATGCATGGCATGGCATGCCGACTTTTTAATTATTTTTTATTATTATTATTATTAATAATAATATCATCATCAGTCCAACCTGCCTGCCTTTACGGTTGGAGGTGGGACCTTTCCAGCTCTTTATTGCACAGCTGCAAAACAAATGATCACCCAGGATCCGGTCTCCAGCGCCGGGTGACTCAGCCCCATGTTTTAGACCTTGCATCTGGAAAGTGAAGCAATGTTTGCAACTCCTCTTTTTTTTTTTTTTTCCCTGGGTCTGCCCTAATGTGTAACTTGCCTGAAGGGAAAACATGAAGGGCTGTAGCAGAATGTGATGTGCTGCCTTGATAAGATTAAAGCTAAAGGGCCTAAAGCCTGGGCACATGATGGTAAAACTTAAAGGAATGAAGTTATTATTGAGATGAAACCTGATTATTTGTGCTGCTGCTGCTGCTTACCGGTTTGAAAAGTAGTCCTAATTAAGAACTTAAGATAGATAGGAGTTGACATCGGCTTTTGCAATTCATGAGTTGCAACGGGGTTGACCTCAGTGTCTTTGTTAATAGCGGCGTAAATCCTATTGTCGCTATCCTGAGTAACAAAGTACTGCTAACAGATTGGAGCCCGGGATAATTTATGGAAATGCACAGCCGGCATGTGGCTTGCAATCTCTCCCTCTCTTTCTTTCTCACCTTGAGTTCAGACAGGCGGGCTTAGGTACACACTGGGATTTTAAACCAGAACAGAAGCCACTGATATACTGCAGCTTGGGGACGTTCCTGCCTCTCCAGACTTCTGCTTTTGTTTTTTCCTTTCTGTTGCTTCTGCTCTCGCCGTGCGGGGCAGTGATCCTGGCACCGAGGGGCCTGTTGCAGTGCGAGTTGGTGCGTGCTTTTCGGCGAGGGCTGTACAGGAGCTAGCACGGCTTTGCAGGGTCTCGGTCGGAGGCAGGGGTGGATGGGGCTGGCGTGGGGGCGAGCGGCTGGCACGTGCTGTCTGAAGGGTCTCGGATTTGCTACGTGCAGTGCGGCTCCCCCCCGTTGCAGCTAATAGGGGTGCGTGTATCGAGATGGAAATAGGCCCCGAAATGCTGGCGGAGGCACGCTGCTGCTTTCCCTTCCCCTGCCTGCGACCTCCCAGCTCGCTCCAGCATCCTGTTGCGGTACCTTAAAAGCTGGCTTTCAGGATGGGTCTGATGCTGGTACAACCGTCGGAGAGCTGGGAGGGGGGCAAGGGAAGGAGGCAGCGATGACATCTCGGTGGGATGCAGATCAGACGAGGCAGCGCAGGGAAATAAAGACCGCGCGCCCTTCTTGCTTCTGGCTAAGGGTGCTGCATGGGGCTCTTGGGAGGGTCTCAGAGTGGACCTTTAAAACCCTGCTGGCATCGCAAAGCAGGGCTGGGAGGGACCGGCGGGGGTGACATCTCGGTGCAAGCAGGATTCGGCCTGCCCAAGCCATCCCGGGCAGCCATCGCCCCTCAATGCTGCCCCAGCGGGGCGGCGTGGACGCGGGGCGCGTCGCGAGGCTGCACGGCAGCCTGTTCTCGTGGGTGGTTTTCGGGAGGAAGCGAGCGGTCCTCCGGCACGCCGTCTGTCGCGTGCAGGCGTCGGGATGCATCGATGCCGTTCTCCCCGCGGTTGCGACGTTTCCGGGCAGTTTCAGTGGCAGATGTCGCGGGCGCCACATCAGGAGGCACCGTTGCTGTTGCACGATTCCCCCCCCACCCTGGGATGTCTGGTGCTCTTGGGGCCAGCAGCCACGGGAAGAAAGGACTCCAGCTGCCGTTACGAGTCCCAGAGCTGGGCGAGGTGAGCCAGGATGATGGATTTGTCTGGGCGGACTTGGACGGGGCTGATCCTGCCTCAGGTGGGGGGTTGGACTGGGTGGGGATTTCGGCGGCCCCTTCCAGCCCCGCCGCGCTGAGCCGAGCCGGCGGGCGGGTTTAGTGCAAGGAGGCTTGGCGGCTGCCCCGGCTGCCAAGTCTGCACCAAAGAAATCCAACCGCTAATTGCAGCGCGGGGCCCGGTGCATCTGGTGGAGGGTGGCGAGTCCCGAGCAAACAAGTTCATCAGCTGACCTGTTTAGCGGTTGACTTGTGTTTTATCTGCACACAATCAAGTCGACTGGAGCGCCTGAATTATTCATGCAGTGTCCTGCCCTCCAGACTTGACTGCTTGTGATTACATCTGCCCGAGACAAACATTGATGGATACTTCATCTTTAAGCAAGAGGGGATTGTGTCTGTCTGCAGGCTTATATAACCCGCTCCGGCTCCTACCCCGCGCGAGCGGCGAGGGCCGCGCGCGCGTACGTGCATTTTACTGAAACGAGAAATCGAGGTAATTTCGTAAGTGACTCCGTAGGTGATACGCCAGGAATTATTTATGAAGCGACCGTCCTCGTCGTGGCGTATGCAGCAGTGAGATGCTCCTTTGGTCCAACGTGCGCTGCGTGGTGGACCGAGCGCTGTGTTTCAGAAGATTGAACTTGGCAGATGCCTGTTTTTTACTCGACTGGGATTTTTTTTTTATTATTATTACGATTATTATGAAGAAAAATTGCTGCCTAATTAGCTCTACCAAGGATTTGACCCCACCCCCTTTCCTGATTTCCTTTTCTTTAAAAATTTTCCCTCCCTTTTTCACACAGAATCGCATGCTTTCTAGATAACCTCATTGAACGGTTAATCCAGAAAAGCAAACGGCCGACCGGCCGCTGTTCAGAGATGAAACATTTGGAAGGAAAATCACCCTGGTTTCCACTTTGGGGTGGCAAAGAACTGCGCATCGGGATGGAAACGAAGGGCTTCAACTCTAACGCTTGGCTGCGGAGCAAGTTTAAATCATTCTGACACTTTTGGGAGAGAATCCTGCTTTTTCTAGAATAGTCCAAGAACACAATATACTTTCCTCGCTAGCTCGTTAACGAGGAGTGCCAGCAAATAACTTGCTAAAGGCTCCAAAAGCATCCGAGCACTTGCTCAGCAGGATCCTTTCTGATCTCTTAAGGTGGAAACAAACAGTTGCCGCGCACTGGGGAGACGTGGCAGGAATCCCTGCAGCCGTGTTTTGTTTTGGTTTTGTTTTTTTTAAATGGACCTGTTTGAACTTTTTATTCCCTAAAGTCGCCTCGTTTGCCTTCTGCTGTTGATTTTAATTCCATAACGACTGGTTGTGACCCCCCCCCCCCCACACACACACACCCACCCCCGCCCCGAATTTAATTCTCATCAGCAGAGCTCTCCACTTTGCTAATAATGATAGCAGCCGCAAATAGCTTTCAACATGCCATTGACAGCCTGGTTGGAGAGAGCACTTGAAACAGTGCTAGACAGCTGAAAGTACCCGTAATTGTCTACCGGAGTGAGAACCACACTGCTCAAGGGCCTTATTTTCATGTGCTTAAAGAGACAATATCCTGGTTTCAACAAATGTTTCTAGTGCCTCCCCGGGCAGGATTATTTACTTTCCCCTCCGTCCCCCTCTTTTTGATTGGGGATGTTTGTGGGGAGGGAAGGGAGAGCGAGCAACCCAAATCCTTGATTACTGAAGAGCAAATTTCTGTGAAATCAGCCCGCACCGGCGAGGAGAGGGTCGCTTTGCTGATGCCAGCGGACCTTGGAGGCTGGATGGGAGTCGGCGGGACGGTTTCCTAAGACGGACTCTTCCCGTGGGCGTCCCGGGCGGACCCGGGATCCGCGTCGGTGCCACGCTCCACCGCGGCCACCCCCGGGTCCTGGGCTTGGCGATGCGGCCTGGCTGCAGCGTGCGGGACCGGAGTGCGCGGTCGCGGCGGAGCCGAGACGATGCCCGGTTCGGGCTGGACCTACGTCAGCATCTCCGCACGGACGCGGATCCGGCCGGCGGCTCCCGCTGGCACCTCATCAACGCCGTTCGAGTCCGAGCGCGCCTCCCGCCCCTCTTGGCCTGGGCAGAGGGACCCCCCGGGAACGAACAAGCCCCGGCAGACGGGGGCAAAGCAGGGTTGTGCCTGCCTGGAAAGTTTGCCAGGAGCTTGGGACGGCGCAGCTTGGATGCTTGCTTTGCCATGCTCATGCCTCAGTTTTTGGGGGCCACGATTGCCTTTGCCGTGTGGCGTGACGGAGCTGGGAAGCGTGTTGGAGTCACGGGGGACTTTGGGAGCGGATGTGTAAGGCTCTTTTTCGGACGCGTGCCCATGAGACGCCGTGGAAAGGGCACGCCAGGGTTGTCCGTGGAGCGCCCGGGCAGGCTTTTACGACGGTGGAAGAGGCTGAATTTCGGAAACGAATGCATCTTTACCTTGTCGTCCGTGCTCTGTGCATTGAGAGCCCAAGGGGCAGCTGCCGCTGGGCACCATCGCCGCTGTCCAGAGCTGGCCCCGTATCCCGCAGCTCCCGCGGGCTGCTGGACGTGCCCCCGCCCCGGAGGGCTGCAGGCTCCTTCCAGCCACTTGAAGAGCGGGGCGAGTGATGGCTTTCCTTGCAACGCCCAGGATTTATAACTGGTGCCTTGGTGGTGAGCAGAGGGTTTCAGACCTGCCCGACTCTTGCCCTTGCCACGGAGCCGCGTGGATCGGGTTGTTGGATCGGCTGCCCCGCGTGAGCGCCCGTCTGCGCAGCTCCCTTGCACCCGGGTCGGATGGTCTGCGAGGCTCTTGCTGATGTTCGGTGCTCCAAGACCTCACTTCTGGGTTGTTTCCTCCCCGTCTTTCTCCTCCGAGGGGCCCCGGCTGTCCCAGAGCCGGCGTCCGTGGAGGACAGCCCCAGTGCAGCAGTTTGGGGCCTGCTCTCCTCCCTCCGGGGAGCCTTCAAGGGCTAGACTGCAGATCTAAAACCTGCTCCCTAGCAGAGAGAAGAGGAGGTGGAGCGCATGCTCGCAGATGTGGCCAGGCTGCAGCGGTCACCGGACCCTCCTTCCTGGGTGGGCGCAGCATTTGGGGGGTGGGTGAGCTCGGCCGTGCCGCCAGGGGCCTGCAGCTCTTTGGCCGGCGCGTCCGCGGGCAAGAGGCAGCTGCGGCTGGGCACCGCGAGGACACGAGACCGGGCACGACCCAGTCCATCGCAGGTCTTGCATGCTTGTGAGCATGGCATGATGGCAAAGCCCATGCGTCGCCCCCGGCAGACCCGCGGCCTTTCCGCCCGGCGCGAAGTGGCGAAGCCGAGCGGGTCGGCCGGCGGGAAGGCCCTGCCCTGGCGCGGGGAGGGCGGCGGGGATACCGCTTTTGCAGCCCGTTGCGGTCAAGCAAAGGTGCGATTTGCATAATGCTTGGAGGGGTTAGGTGGCTGGGGTTGCTGTGGCAACCGTGCGGGATGAATTGAGCTTTTCCTTGGCGGGCCTTGCCCGGTGGCCCTCGGGGGACAGCCCTGCCGCTCTGGGGACCTCGGTGAGCCGGGTCGCGCTGGCGGGCGGTGCAAGGCACGAGACCGTCCCCCCGCCCCCTCTCACATCCCCGCCTGGCCCCAGGGTGGTTGGATGTGCCGGGGGGGGGGGCCCGGGATTAAAGTGAGCAAATACTTGGAGGTGGCTGGATCAGACGGCCGCGGGAAAGCCCCCCACGGGGGTTTCTTTCTTTCCCAGAAGCAGGAGGCAAGCGGCTGTTTGCTGCCAGCCCCTGAGGTCGGTCCCTGTCTAGAAGTTTGGGCAAAACGTGGCTTTTTCAAGGGGGTCGCGGGGAGCTTCTCCCAGCGAAAGAGCGCAGGCATCGTTCCTCCAACATGGATGCAGCCTGCTCGAGCTTGGCGACTGCACGGCGGGTCTGAAACTTTGCATGGGGCTGACCCCAGGAATATGCCGGGGGCTTTTGCCGCTCGCGGGGGCCGTTCCGGCTGCAACGAGCCATCGTTTCTGCGTCATGTGAGGACCCGGCGAGCCAGGCGGGGGGCGGGAAGCCAGCGGAGAAGTAATCACACGGAAAAGAGCAATACGTTTAGCAGCGGTCGCATAAAGAATTCAATAGCCTTCATTTGGAGGCATGCATTTTTAATGGCGTTGTAGTTATATATAATTTGATCAATATGTCAATGCTAAAAGGGCCTCTAAAGAGGCTTACCCATCACGGGGCCGCTGGGGAGGTCGGCGGCGCCCGGGCCACGTGGTCAGCACCCGCAGGGCTGCAGAGAAACGCCGGCCCGGTCCGCGCCGGGTTCCCGTGCGAGGTGGCCGTCCGGCATCCCTGGGCTTGCTTTGTTGCGTGTGTCGCCGGACGCGTGGGGCTGTATTTCTGTGGCATCGCGCTACCCGCCGGGTCTGGGCTAGAGGCGATGGAGGCCCGAATTTAGCAGCTTTAGTTGCTTGTAGTTCAGTGGCTTCCTTGCTCCCAGAGCGCCCTCGTTCTTCCTCTCCCCGCCGTGAGCCTCCAGAGTTTGCAGAGTGACTCGGTTTCCCTGGGTGGCTCGCCGCTCGGGGGTGCTGGCCCCGGCCTCGTGTTTGCAGGCGGGAAAATGAAGCAACTTTTTTGAGGCTGCCAACTTAAAATAATCGGGCAGTGAGGTCCTCGGACTTTGGGCGCTGGGAGCGTCTCGTGCAACCGGGGCGGCGGGTGGGGGTCTTTTCGCAGCGTCGCTAATGGCTTGGGTACGGACGAATATGTGAGAAGCAAGGGGGCTTTGGGAGCGATACCTGTCTTACTGGACCGTCTGAATGCCTTTCCTCGGCGGCGAGGAGGCGGTGGGTGCACGAAAGCTCGTCTGGTCTCTCCTGGCTACAGAGATTGATGGCAGCAGTAGAAATACAAAATAGCGAGGCTAAAAAATAAATGCACGAGTGGCTTGTGTGCCTTTGCGAAGGCCGAAACGATCTGCAATTGCAGCTGTCGGGAACGTCTTGAGGGCAGTGCCCAGGTCGTCCCGTCCTCCTCTTCCCTTTCAGAGAGGGCTGCGGGGAGATGGCAGAGGTTTCCAGAGCCCGAGTCTGCCGCCGCGATCTTTGCTAGTCCCTTCATCGGCCGCCGGTCTGGTGCTTCAGCCTGAAGACGTGGTCCTCTTCATGGAGCATATAAGAATTGTATATTAAGAACACAGAAGAGGGCTGTGTCCTTGGCCGTCTCTCGCAATACGAGACGCAAGGCTCCCAACGCGTCATGAGCAGGCAGCGGGTTTAAAACGACCGGGGTGAAGTTCGCGTTCACCTGGAGTGAGCGTGTAGCCAGGTGCAAACGGACCGGACACGATCCTGGAGGACGAGGGGCACTGGCCGCTACTGCGCGTGGGTGTGAGGGGCACGGCCTCTGCATCAGACCGCCCGTGCTGGAGGCTGCAAGGGAGGGAGAAACGGGGGGCAAAGACCCGGGTGACTCCCTTTCCACACCCACGCTGTGCCACGGTCTGACCCTGTCCACGGCAGCTCTCGCGTCCACACGTGTTGCAGAGGCAGCTCCGTGCACACGAGCGTGTGATCCGCAACGCCACGATGTCGGAGCTGCTAGCTCCCTCGGCCTGCAGATCGGGGCCTCTCGCCGGTAGTGCGCAGGGCTGCGTGGGGGGGCAGGTTTGGGGTCAAAGAAGACCCGCAGAGAAACGTGACGTCCAGAGGAATCCCCTGAACGAGCTCAGTCCTGCTCCGACTCCTTTTCAGAGGGTTTCCCCGTCTTCATCACAGCTATAAAATGTGCACGCTAGTTCGTGTGTCCCGGTCTTATTTGCACCACTGAGTTGCTGGGGTGGGAAAACTTTGTGCTCAGGCCTGTTTAGACAACAAATGCATGTTCTCTTTCCGTGGGCTCCTTGTGTCCCGGGGCGGCTGCGGGTTGGGAGCGAGGGGCGCCGGTTGCACGGCAGGGCAGCATCGCGAATGATTTCTCTTTGCCCAGCGCTACCCCGCGGCCCTTGGGCGCTCGTTGCTTGTCCGCGCTTGCCGCTCACCGCTCTCGTCTTGTCCTCTTGCAGACGGAAATCGCGAAAAGGCTGAACACGATCCTGGCTCAGATCATGCCGTTCCTGTCGCAAGAGGTGAGCGCGCCTGCGGGCGAGGGGAGGGGGCTTCGTCCTGCCTGCGTGCGTGGCCTGTGGATGCGGAGGGCAGCGCCCTGGGAAGGCGGCGCGGGCAGCGCTGGCGTATGCCAGCTGGATGGTGCATGGCTGAGACCGGGGTCCGATGCAGCCTGGCGGGATGAGTGGAAACCGCGGGAGTCATTGGCGTGTTGCATGGCGGGGCGCCTGGGGCAGGTATTGCAGCGCCCGGGGTGCCGCGAGATCCTTCTAAGGGTGCCACGGGGAGGTGGGCGAACCCACCCCAGAGGCACAGGATAAACCCAGAGGGTTCAAGAACGAATCCAGAGCATCACGAACGCCCTGCCTTGCTGCGGGCCCTGAGTTTGTGCAGTGAGAAAATGGCTCTTGGGTCAAAAACCAAGTTGAAGGCTCAGAGGTGGCATTTTCCAAAGGGGATTTCAACCTTTTCAGACTCGAGGCCCTCCTCGGAAAACACCGGCTCTTTGTTTTCACTTGTTTTTGGACTATATGTGAATAATCGAGCTGGTCTTCTGGTGCAAAGGCCTCAGCAAGCCCACAGCAGCTTGAAATACTTTTCATAGAGTCCGGAAACGAGGGCTGGAGGGGAGCTCAGGAGGTCACATCTAGTGCAACCCCCCGCTCCAAGCAGGACCAGCCCCAACTACATCCTCCCAGCCAGGGCTCTGTCTAGACAGGTCTTGAAAACCTTCAAGGATGGAGGCTAGACGGTCACCTTGCTGGGGTGAGCTGGCTCCCAAGTGTCTTTCCTGCCTGGTGCAGAGGGGCCGGACCCGACAATCCCCCGAGGACCCTTCCAGCCCCTTGCAATCTATGAAAAAGGATGGAGACTCCTTCGCCTCTCTGGGGAGCCTGTCCCAGTGCTTTATCACCCCCCTCAGGAGAGTTCTTCCTAATACCCGACCTGCTGCAGCTTGCACCCACTGCTCCTGTTCTGCCCCCACTGAGACCAGCCAGCTCCATCCTCTGTGCAGCCCCCCGGCAGAGAGCAAAGGCCGCTGTTCGGTCCCCACCTCGGTCTCCTCTTCTGCAGGCTAAATCAGCCCCATGCCTTCCACCTCTCCTCAAATCCTGTGACCCAGCCCCAAAATCCTCTGCACTTCAACACTCTGGGGTCCTACTTGACACCGCTGGGTTTATCTTTGGACTCGTGTGTGCCCACCTGTTAGTGCTGGTTGTGCACCCCCTGAGAGGATCCCGAGACACCCCCGGGTGCTGCAGCAGCCAGGCTGGGAACCGCTGGTGGGAATGGACATCCCGGCTCGGCAGAGACGGGCAGCGCGCGGCCCCGCCAGGCACGGGGCAGACGTGGGCTCGCACCCAGTGCTCGCACCCCGCTCTGCGCTGGGTTGACCCAGTCCCGTGCTGTTGATGGCAGAGGGGCCCAGGCTTCGGATATGTCCAGCCTGGTCCCGGTCCCGCTCCCCTCCCTGCCTGGCCAGGGCTGCCCGGATGCAGCGGGACCTGACCGGAGCTGCTTTTCACTGTAATGGGGCTTGGTCCTTGTCCCCAGCACCAACAGCAGGTGGCCCAGGCTGTTGAGCGCGCCAAGCAGGTGACGATGACCGAGCTGAATGCTATCATCGGGGTACGTGGACTTCCCAATCTGCCTCTCACCGTGTGTATACCCCTTTTATTCCTATCATTTACCATGGCCAGAGGCAGCCCTGCACTTAGGTGGCTTGGAAGAAGAGCAGCTAGCACGAGGCCCGTGGGCTCCAGGCTGCCCCCGGCCGGGCGTGGGTGGAGGCAGGGAGGGCAGCGAGGGCCCTGATCCTGCATGCATCGTGCTCAGCCTGGCTGCTGATGGCACCGTGGGGGTGGAGAAACCGTTCTCGTCGCTGCGAAAGTTGAGCCACGGGGAGGGGGCAGCACGGGGTGACCCCGTGTCCCCCCCCCACCCAAAATATGAGCACTCGGCTCTGCAAATCTGGTACAAGGGGCACTCCGTTCTGCAAAGGGGCAAGGTGGGGACCCCTAAATGAGGATGGAGGGGGGTCTATCTAGCGGGCGTGGTGACGGGAGCCCTTCTTCCAGCTGCCTGAGAGCAGGGACGTCTCTGTTTGTATTGTTGCCGTGACGTGCTGTGGCCTGGGTGGAGTCGGTGATCCATGCATCGAGTTGCTCGCGCGAACCCCACGGCCCCTTTGAGTGGCGCACGCCCGAGTCTTTAAAAGACAAGCGGTCGTCTCGCCGCGACCGAGCAATGTCGCGTGGCGCGCTGGATGCAAGCTCTCCTCTGGGTGAAGTCCCGCAACAGGGCTGGGGAGGGTACCGTATTTCCTCGTGTACAACACGCCCTGGAGTAAAATACTGTCCGTGTTTCTCAACGAGGGGGAAACTAAAGATCGCTCCTTGTATTTAGTTGCTGAGCTGCAGCAGCGAGGGCGCTGAGTCTGCTCGCCGTGTCCGCCTCTCTTGTGGCAGAAACGGCTCTTACCGTATTATTTGGCATATCAGGCGCAGTCCAATTCCCAGCAGCTATTTTTGCACAACAGGTGCGTGTTGTATGTGGGGGAAAATACAGCATTGCTGATTCCGAATCCCAGCGGGACACGGAAGAGCTCAGTAGCGCGCCCCGTCCTGTCTGCAGAGACAGCAGTGATGAAGCGTGGCCAAGCCGGGCTCCTCCTCGTTTCCTTCCCAAACAGCCTGTCACCGTTGTCCCGTGACCTGTTCCCAGCCTGGTGTGAATGCGTGTGCACGTGTGGGTGTGCTCTGTGTCGCGGTTATCCGGCGCTTTGGGGGAACGAGCGGGAGTTGTGGGCTGAGCTACGTGCGCTGGGGGTGCGGCGCTGTGCCGGCTCCGCAGAAGCTGCTGCATGCCTGCGTGAAAATGTGGGGGAGAGGAAGAGGGCTGCTTTGAGCTGCTTCTCCATCCTGTCTGGGGGCACCGGGCAGGGCAGGGTGGGTTTTGATGCCCCCCGGACGAGCGGTGCGTGTGCGGCCTCTTGGCCGTCGCCTTGCAGCCCCTCTGTCGTGGAGCCCGGGGTGGTTGGGGTCTAGCGCTGGCAGCGATCGGGTGACTGGAAATGTAACGCGAGCGGTGAACCGTGAAATCGGGGAACAAAGGCACGGAGCGCCGTGTGCATAATCCAATTAAAAGCCCTCGGCCTCCACCACCGGTCTCGCCGGTGTCGGGGAAGCTCTCCCACCCTGCACGACCCCAGGCATCCCTGCGGTGCGGCGTCCGTGGGTCTGGGCATCTCCAGCCGGCTCGGCCCTTGGTTCGGGGAGCACAGCGTGGCTGCAAGAGCCAGAACAGCCCGCGGGCGCCGAGCCGAGGGGCTGAGCACCCTCCGCTTAGGTTTGTTGCTGGTTCCTGGGAGTCGGAGAGAAGCTGCTGAGCCCTGCTGTAGCTGCACTGGCTCCCACTTGGGGCTTCTTGGACGTATTTTTTGGCCTCTTTAGGTCAAAATGCAGAGCTGTGAATGTTGGCGCTGGTGGCTTTGCACGAGCTGAGCCGGACCTAGAGGCTTTCCCGGGACGGGGAATTTACCCGTGGCGAGGCAAACCGTTCCCGCTGCAATAGCTGATGGCATGGCTCTGAGGGTGTGGGGAGACCTGCCACAGCGCGGGGGCAATGACCAGCCGTGCGGCGGGGCAGGGTGGGGGTCTCACGCGTGCTTCCCCAGGGTCTAGGGGAGTTGGGGTCCCATGGAAATAAGGGCCGAGCACACACGGGACGGCACTAGGAGAGGAGAGCAAGAAGCACATCAAGTGACCGGGGTGGAAATCGGCCCTGGGATCGTGTCGTGCCGCGGGGGGATGGTTGGACCTGCAGCCCTGGACCCTGCACCCTGTCCTGCTGCCCCAGACCGCCCCGGCTAAAGTCATCCCTGCGAAAACGCCCTTCCTGTTGCTCGAACCCCCGGGCTTGTGTCCCCGGGGCTGCACGAGCCGGTGGATCTGGGCTCGGGGGTGGCTGGAGGTGCCGGGATCGCTGCCTGCTGGCCGGGCCCCGGGGAGCTCGCATCTACCCAGCCCCCGGCTCCCTGCCTGCGAGCTCGGGTGCTCTCCTATGTAGGACTTGCAGGAGGACGGCAAAAGGGAAGGAGCTCGGGTTGTTGCACGCTTCTGCTCTCCCCCCAGCCAGCGTTTTTGGCCCTCCCCCACTCCCTACCATCTCCCCCGGGGGCTGCTGGAAGATGCAGGGCATCCTGCCATCTCCGCTGGGTGCTCACGTCCCCCTTCACCCTGGCCCTAGGAGGGGCTCTGTGTGCAGCCGCGTGGTGGGATGGCATCCCCCTGCCCCCGTGCACCCTGCCTGCGTCCAGACCCGGCAGCGCGGGGCTGTCGGTGCCGGGTCCCGGCCCTTGTGTGTGCTGCGAGCCCGCTGGAGCTGGAAGCGAGGGCAGGGCCGGACCTGGGGGAGTGCTGGTGGGCTCCACGGGCTGCGGGGGGGTCCCTGGAGCTGTGCCTGGGATCAGCTCCAGGGACATCCAAATAGCCAGCGGTTTCCTTGGATCCTGGATGCGGTCATGTGGTTTCCCCACCCCTTTGCACGGCAGCGCCGACACCAGCTGTGCACCGAGATCCCCGGAGCAGGGACTTGGCCGTGCGCTGGCTGGCACTCGGCACCAGCTCCTTGCTGCGCGCGTGCATTTGAAACCGGGGGGCGAGGGCCCTGTCTTTTTCCTCCACCCTCCTTTCTTGCCCTGATTTGTTACTCGGCTTTTTCCAGCAAACCGGTCCGTGCCGGGGCCAGCTGGGCCAGGCAGCATCCAAAGCGCCCGGGGAGGGGGCGGGGGGGCCAGGGACGGTGCTCGGATCCAATTACTGGCCTGGCCGGTGCTGCCCGTGGCTTGCGTCCATGCTCGTTACGGGCGAGCTGTGGGCAGTAAACACGTCAGCTCGTCGCGTCTCGCTCGTTAGCAGCCGGGGTTAGCATGTGCCGCTCCTCTGCGGCGGGGACAGGACGCCCTGATCCGGGGCAGCCCCGTTCCCTCCTCCGCAGGCGGGGGACGTGCCGTGGCAGTGAGCCCGTCTGCATGCCTGAGCCCTCGTGCCCTGTCCCGCTGCTGATGCACCCGGGGATGGCTGTCTCGGCCTTCCCAGCATGCATGCTGAATCCAACTCTGCCCACGGATGTTGGCAGGGCCAGTCAGCGCCCGCATCCCCGAGGCAGGCTGCAGCGTGGCTCTTTCCCTGCTTTAAAGCCTGCCCGGGTGCGAGGAGCTGTAGCAGGGCCAGGGCATCCTGGAGCCTGCCCTGCTGCCAGCAAAGGAGTCTCCCGGGGCCTCCCATCCCATACCCCCCGCCAGCCGTGTTACCCAGCCGTGTCGCAAAGCCCGGGCTGGCTCCCTGGGGCACCGGCTGGCATCTTGCTCCCAGGGGGATGGGCTGGGTCCTGCTCGCTTTTTGGAGCGGAGGGTGGCTCGGCGCTCGAAACGGCAGTGTGAACGCGTGTGCTTGTGTGTGCGTGGTGTTACGACTGTCGGGCACCTCCCCAGCCGTGCGCAGCCAGGCTCGTCCACCTGGCCTGCCCTGGACCGTGTCTTTCAAGGAGGGAGCCCGGCCGGCTGGGTAGGCACAGGACGGGGCCGCCTGGCTCTGGGTCCCGGGCTTGCCATGGGGGCAGCCTTCCAGCTTGCGCTCCCCCCCCCCCCCCGAGCCCCCCGAGCTGCTGCCGGCGTGCGGGACTCGCTAACGCCCGTTCTCCTTTCAGGCCGCGGGGCCCGGCGTGGCGACCCCGCGTCACCCCTTTTGTTTCCGGCGCGGCGCAAGCCCGGCCGTCCCCGCGGCCTGGCGCTCCCCTTCGTGCCGCCCGCCTTACCGCTGGTTGTATTGCAGCAACAGCAGCTCCAGGCACAGCACCTCTCTCACGCCGCTCACGGGCCCCCAGTCCAGCTGCCGCCTCACCCCTCCGGCCTGCAGCCACCAGGGATCCCCCCCGTCTCCGGGAGCAGCTCGGGGCTGCTTGCGCTCGGCGCGCTCGGCAGCCAGGCGCACTTGACTGTCAAAGACGAGAAGAATCATCACGACCTGGATCACAGAGGTGAGACCCGAGCCCCCGCCGCTCCTCGAGGCTGCTCCCTTGTGCCCTCACCCGGGCGTTTTGGGGGCATGTGTACCCCCTCCACAATGCAGCCTGACGGGACTCCACACGCTGACCCTGCCTCAGCCTGCTACTACGTGGGTAGGGTGTAGGGGTCCTTGGAGGCTAAGCCTGGCGAGACTAAACCAGCAAGAGAGGCCACACTGTAAAGCCCCCTCTCTGTGTTGCACATATTATGCAATTTGCTGGTTGATTGCTCAGTTAATTTAGGCCAGCTGTACATGCAAAGTTACTGTCACACCATAAACGGGTCCAACCAGCTCTGAAGTAGAAAATGATGGAGCTGGAAGGGAGCTCGGGAGGTCACATCTAGTGCAACCCCCTGCTCAAAGCAGGACCAACCCCCACTACATCATCCCAGCCAGGGCTTCATCTACCCGGGTCTTTAAAGCCTCCAAGGATGGAGACTGCACCACCCCTCTGGGTAACCTGTCCCAGTGCTTCACCCCCCCCCCCCCCATGTTTTTTCCCCTAACACCCAGCCTCAACTTCCTTTCCAACATCCTTTCTGCAGTGGAGGGCCCACAGCTGGACACAGGACTCCAGATGTGGCCTCCCCAGTGCCGAACAAAGGGGTAGAATCCCTCCCCACAATATGCTGGCAATGCTCCTAGTAATGCTGCCCAGGGATGCTGTTAGCCTGGAAAATTTAAAAAGAGTTAGAGCTGGAAAAAGTGTAGTGACTTTATAGCTGGTTTGGCTCCAGCTTTAATTCACAGGCGTGGCAGGGTGTGAAAAGTCAGATGCTGAGGAACAGGCTCTGCAATGAATGGGTTTTTTTTTTTTTAATGTTTCCTACCCTGTGGGGGCCCAGGAGTGGGAAGATGACGGGGGTGAATGGTAGCGAGGGCAAGAGCAGCCTGGGCTGTCTTCTCCCACGGGTCCCCTGATTAAAAAAAGTTTTAATCTTTTTAAGCACATTCCCACTGGGCTCTGTGACCGTGCCCGGTGCCCAGTCTGCCACTGCTTGCCATTTCCAACAAGGGGCCCAGTCTCCGTGTGGGCATGTGGCCTCTGCCAGCCCGTCTTGCAGGTGGAAGCCTGACGTGTCCACGGATCCATGCGTAGCCGAGTCGAAAGTTGGGGGTCTGGGATGTTGCACGCACCAGGCGAAATGGTCGTGGCTGCGCACTCGTGTTGTGTAGCCCGTTCGGGGATCTGGCATGGGGTCTCCCAGCTCCTGTGCAGGCTCCGCTTGCCTTGCAAAAGCCCCTTCATGGGGCCATGCCGGTGGCGGGGAGAAGCTAGACGCGACATGGGGGGGAGTGTCGGCCGTAGATGTGCCGGAGCTGAGTGGTCCAGACAGCCCCGTCTTTCGCCATCAGAAATCAGCTTGGTGGCTATCGCAGGTGCGAAAGGCAGGGTAGGGTGCACCTTATAGAGGCGCATAAGCTTTTGCAAGCTTAGGCTTGCTTCATCCGATGCTGCGTGTGCGCCAAAGCCATTGACGCTCCCTGCCAGCATCCTTGGTTTCCAATCACTATAGGAAATAAGAGGAAGGAAAACTTGTGCTGCTTCCATACACGGTGGTTGCCTTCATGTTTCCAGACCCTGAATTTCATTCCCCTCCCTTGACTTTCCAGCTAATCGTGCAACCTAGGCAATCCCATGGTTGTGCCCTCCCTCGGAGAGATGGTTGCAAGCCCTTATCGAATTGCATTTCGTTTCTTCTTTTCGGGTTTCAATTGCCAGCGGTCCAAGGGAAAACCGGCCCGTTTAGGTAGAAATGAATAATGAAACCGCCAGCCCGACCACATCCCCTCCATGTAGCAAAGCAGGTCTTTGTAGTCCCACAAAGAAGGGCGGCCGGGACGGTCAATAACTTCTCCCGGATTTATGGCTCAGCGCGGAGCACGTGAATGCTTTCGGTGCCTGCCATTTCCTTTTGTGCTGCAGCGCATTTCCCCTGTTCGCTGTTTATTTTGCCATCTAATTCCCTTTGACAACACGGTGGGGCGGGGGGGAGGGAGCAGGCAGCGGGACAAGGGAAATTAATTTTAAAACGAAGATGAAAAGCACCAGCTTGGCTTTGATTGAGCGAAGCCAGACATCCCTACGTGACGGGGAGCGGCGAGGTCGGTTTTCTATTTTTAAGACTTATTTGAACGTGTTTTATTTTTCTGTCTTCTCTTTCTCTTGGCTGTGACCCTGCCTCTCACCCGGGCCCTGTTCCCAAAAGAGCGAGACTCCAGCGCAGTAAGTACCAGTGTACGATTTTTTTTTTTCTGTTTCATTTTGCGTTGTTTTTTTGTTTTAATCTCGGCGTCTGATCTCTGTGCTCTTTTCCTTTATCTATTGTTTTTCAGCACAGGCTTCCAGGTTCAGTCTCCTAAATGATCTCTGCTAGACAAACTATTTAAACAAAAAAAAAGGGGGGGGTGGGGTGGGAAGAAAAGCAAAGCCAACGGGTGCTGGTGGGTGGGTGTGTTAGTGCAAGCAGTGTGTGTGTGTGTGTGTGTGTGTGTGCATGCGTGCATGGGTTTGGTGGCACAAAACACAAGCATGCGTGTTTCTGCCGGTGCCTGCGCTCTCCACAAGCTCGGTTTTAAATCTTTTTTTGATGGCAGCTGAGTTGAAGGTTCGGTTTCAATTGACTAAGCGTGGTGAATGAGCGCAGTCAAGTCTGGAGGGATAAAAATCCTTGCGGCGATTAGGAAAGCTATTTTATTCCTGATCACTGTTCTATTATCTTGGGTCATCTAATCTGTCGGGATGGCTTTGCCTATTACATTGTGTTAAGTAGGACTTGGAAGGTCAAGCAGTTAACTAACCATCTAAATAGCAATGGTGGGGCCAATTGTTGCCTCGAGCAGTGCTTTTCCTCTCCCCACCCCCAGACAACTATGCATTAATGGCCGTGTTTAGTCCTCATTGCATCTTAAAGATGCAATCTGGTGCTGAGAAAAAGGGAAGAAAAAACCCAGCCCCTTGTGAGTCTAAAGGGAAGATTTTTGCAGGGCAGAGGCTGAGAGCTCCCCCCTTCTCACGCCTTTTATTTGTTTAAAAAGCCTCCCCCTTCCTTCTCCCTTCTTCCCAGGCCAGCATCCCCTGCATCAGCCATCTCCCGTCCTCCCCCTTCCCTCCTCTTCCCCCCGCCACCCTGCTTTTTGGGCCGTAGCCCAAGGTACACAATGCTTTCTGTTGAAAAGAAAAGCTGGCAGGACAAAAAACAGTTGAGTCTTCACTTTGCAGTGATTTCCTGTCATCCGTGTAGAGCCGACTTTCACAGCACAGAGGCCACAAATGGGCCTTTTGAGAGTCAAATGCAGATGGAAATAAAAGTGCCATTTAAAAGGGGGGTGGCGGGAGGGAGAGGAGGGTTGTCCATCATTAACCTGCTTGTTAGGATCCTCGAGAGCAGTAAAGGGGGGTGGGTTGCTACATGAGAGAAATGTTTCCTATATATATAATATATATATATGTGTGTGTGTGTGTGTGTGTCTTAAAAAATCCCCACCAGGGATTTAATGCGCACGATAATCAGAGCCGAGATTCATTCATATTTTCCTGGCCTAGCCTGAGCAATAAAAAATATTTAGTCTCTTGGCTGCATGCCAGGCGGAGGCTGAATGGATCGATGGCTCTAAATGCTTGACATGATTCTCGGGTAGCTGCAAGGTTTTTCAGCATGACTGCCTGAGAAGAAAGGCCCCGGTGTTATCCAAAGCTGCTTATTGGGTACGGAGGAGAAACATGAACTGCTTTAGTTCTCCTTTTCAAGCAAAAAAGAAAGGGAAGCAGAGGAGCTTAGAAACATTTCTGCTTAGCATGGGGTGGCAGGCACTCTCGACGGCGAGGGACGGCGGCCGTGGAGAGCTAATTGAATCGCCTCCGCGCTGGGGCGGCCTCGTCCTGCAGGGCCGAGCCGCGCGGGGTTCGACACGTCCAGCTTTGCTTTGCCATTGAGCCCCGGGCCGAGAGCGAGCGGGTGGGCTGGTGGCTGGGCTTCGCGGCGACCTGTCGCTCCCCGGGGGCGTGAGCTTCGTGGCATTGCGGTGGCACGGAGCTTCACGAGGCGCCTTGGCGGGGCGAGAAGGCAGTTCCTACGTGTGCTCTTGGGAGCACGTCTGGGACGAAATCCTGGCTCTGCCGAGGTCCAGGAGAGCCTTCCCCAGGGCCAGGGTTCCCACCGCTGGTTTTGGCCCTTGTCGGCCCTTTGCGTGTACGGGGGAGAGGCTTGGCGTGCTTGAGTCGTGTTCCTTCCGTGCTCCCATGTGCAAGGAGGCAGGGACACGGGTACCAGCTAGTCGGGGTGAATGGGTTTTGGTGAATGGATTGGTGGCTGCAGCTCTGTGGGTAAATGTTTATATAATTCCCATCGTCCCTGGAGGTTTTTCAAAGGAGAATTTTAAGCGCTCCCTCCCTGTCTCCAGATGCCTTATGCTGAGACCGGCTGAGGATCTGCTGATGCCCCCAGGGTCCTTCCCCATGCAGCAGATCGTAGCCTGACATGACTCAAAGCTTGAGATGACCATCGCTGAGACCAGCCCAGCTCCATCCTATTTCAAACCCCCCTGCAGGGAGCTGAAGGCTGCTATTCAATCCCCCTCGGTCTTCTCTTGTGCAGACTCAATCAGCCCATTTCCCTGAGCCTCTCCTCACCAGTCCTGTCCCCCAGCCCCACAACCATTTTGGTTGCCCTCCGCTGGACTCTCTCCAATGTGTCCACCTCCCTTCTGTAGTGGGGGCCCACAGCTGGACACAAGACTCCAGATGTGGCCTCCCCGGTGCCGAATAGAGGGTACAGTCACTGCCCTTGACCTCCTACGCATGCAGCCCAGGATACCAGTCACCGTCATAATAAACCACGCAGTAAATGCTCCCCCAGTCGGAGAGGGTCGAGGTGGGGGGGACTGTGACAAGTTGGAGAGAGGCTGCAGCCGCTGTTTCTGAAAGCTGCTGCCTGCGATGCCTGGCCAGTAGGCACCACTTGCTCAGGGTTGCTTTTTTCCCCTCCTTCCCCGCGTGGTTTCAGAATAACTCTGTCTCGCCGTCGGACAGCTTGAGGGCCAGCGAGAAGCACCGGAGCTCCACGGACTACAGCATCGACTCCAAGAAGCGGAAAGCCGAGGAGAAGGACAGCATGAGCCGATACGTGAGTCGTGGGCACGTGCCCCCTTGCCCGAAAGCCAGGGGTCCCGCCCAGCCCTCGCAGCGCCCGCGAATGGAGGGGGACAGACCCGGTGCTGAGAAGCTGCAGGGGCAAGGGAGAGCAGTGGCAGTTCTCGGGGGGAGGGGGATCTTTCTATAGGTAGAAGGTCCCCAAACCTTGGGCTCTAATTTGACTCCAGGTGGGGCAGCTGAGAGCTGTTTTCCCCGCCGGGGAATAGGGTACAGCCGGCACCTCTCACAGCATCGCTCCTTGCTCTGCATTTCAGGACAGCGACGGCGACAAGAGCGATGACCTGGTGGTGGACGTCTCCAACGAGGTGAGCCCGGCTGCGCGGGGGGGCCGCGCCCACGGACCAGGGTGGGAGGAAGCCCCTAGCTGCACACCGGGTCTTTTCCTGGCCCCTCTCGCGGGATCGGAGCCAGTCAGCCCATGCTGCTAGCAGTGCTGAGACCCTCCTTGCCCCAGCTCAGCTCCCCTGTGAGACCAGGCTCACCGCCTTCTCCCCCCTCTCAGGATCCCGCCACGCCGCGCGTCAGCCCGGCCCACACCCCCCCGGAGAACGGGATCGACAAGACCCGGGGGCTCAAGAAAGACGCGCCGAACAGCCCCGCCTCGGTGGCCTCCTCCAGTAGCACCCCCTCGTCCAAGACGAAAGACCTGGGCCACGTAGGTGGCGTGCGGCGGGAAGGGACGCGGGTGGCGCCCGGGGTTCGCTGCAAGCGGAGACCCCCGTCCTGCTTTCCCGGGGGGGTGACGAGGCCTCGGGGAAGCCTCGCTGCCCTGCCGGTCTCAGCGCCCCCCCCCCCCCCGTTTCCTCCCCCTCCCAGAACGACAAGTCGTCGACGCCGGGGCTCAAGTCCAACACTCCCACGCCGCGCAACGACGCTCCCACGCCCGGGACCAGCACGACCCCCGGCCTCCGGCCCATGCCGGGAAAGCCCACGGGCATGGACCCCCTGGGTAGGTTGCTTCGGAGTCGGTGCCGGGCTGTGGGGGGAGTCCAGGCCTCGCTGGGTGAGTCCTGGTGCAGCAAGGGCCCCGATCCTGACTGGGGGCTCGTGCAGCCTTGCATGGCAGGAGGCTGGAGGGCTGCCTGTCTCGCGCCCCCCCCCCCCCCGAGAGACCGGGTTGCGCAGGCCTGGGGCTCACCTGGCGCGGCCTGCCTTGTGTTTCCCCTCCAGCGTCGGCCCTGCGGACGCCCATCTCCATAGCGGGCTCCTACGCAGCCCCCTTCGCCATGATGGGGCACCACGAGATAAACGGGTCGCTCACCAGCCCGGGAGCCTACGCCGGGCTCCACAACATCCCCCCCCAAATGACGGCGGCCGCTGCCGCCGCCGCCGCCTACGGTCGATCGCCAATGGTGAGCTTTGGAGCTGTACGTAGCCCTTTTAGCTCCTTTCTCGCCCCCGCCGCGCGATGGGGGGGCGGGTGCGGGGGCGGTCTTCGCAGCGGGGCCCCGCCGGCTCCTAGCCCGTCTTTGCTGCAGGGCTGGCGGGGGGCTGGCGGGGTCACCCTCGTGAAACCTGGTGCTGTGCTCCCCCGAAGTAGAAGGGTTTGGGGAGGGCGGGCGGCACGGTGGGCGGACCCCTTAGCTGTTGGGTACGGGAGGGAGAGCGGGAGCCTCGTCTCAGGGGCTTCGTCCCGCAGCGGCGGCTGGCGCGCCTCTAGCTCCCCCGAATCGGTGCGGAGCCACCTATAGTTACTTCTCCGCCCGTCCAGGGGCCCGTGCGGCAGCCGGCGTGTCCTGTCGCAGCCCAGCAGTCCAGGGAAGGTGCCCCCGTCCCTGGATTTCCGTCCCCTCTCGGCACGGTAGCCGCGTCGCTCTCTGCTAGTGCATGGGGGAAACGGTCGGGTTTCACGCGGTGGCCGGCGTCTGACGCGCCTCGTGTCTGCTCGCAGGTCGGCTTCGACCCCCACCCGCCCATGCGGGCGCCCGGACTCCCCACCAGCCTCAGCTCCATTCCCGGCGGGAAACCGTAAGCTCCCTTGAGATTGACTCCGTCCCCGCGGGGCGTTCGGTGCCAAGAGCCGTGCTTTCCCCCTCGCCCCTCCCTGTGTCCCTACTGCTCTTTCATCAAAATCGTAGAAAACGAGGGTTGGACGGGACCTCGGGAGGTCACACCTAGTGCAACCCCCTGCTCCAAGCAGGACCAGCCCCGACTGCGTCATCCCGGACAGGGCTTGTTGAGCCAGGCCTTAAAAACGTCCAAGGATGGAGAGTCCACCACCTCTCTGGGGAGCCCGTTGCATCCCCCCGCCTCCCTCGGCATCAGCAGCCAGGTGTGCTCCGAGTCCGCCCTGGCATTGCCCCGAGCTGTCCCGGGGGTCGCACGCCCTCGGTGGCATCCGCTAGGGGAGCTGCGCTGCAGCTGGAAGGTCTCCCCGGCTCCGTCCTTGCAGCCCTCCCCGCGGGCTGACCCTGCGGCTTGTCCTCCCCAGAGCCTACTCCTTCCACGTAAGCGCGGACGGCCAGATGCAGCCGGTGCCCTTTCCCCACGACGCCCTGGCCGGCCCCGGCATCCCGCGGCACGCCCGGCAGATCAACACCCTGAGCCACGGCGAGGTGGTGTGCGCCGTGACCATCAGCAACCCCACCCGGCACGTGTACACCGGCGGGAAGGGGTGCGTGAAGATCTGGGACATCAGCCAGCCCGGCAGCAAGAGCCCCATCTCGCAGCTGGATTGCCTGGTAAGTCGGAGGCTGGCGGCGGTGCGGGCGTGGGCTAAGCGGACCACCGTCCCTGGCGGGTTCGAGAAGTGCCCCGGTAACGGCCAGGCCGTCTCTGACTCCCGCAGAACAGAGATAACTACATCCGCTCCTGCAAGCTGCTGCCCGACGGGCGCACGCTGATCGTGGGAGGGGAGGCCAGCACGCTGACCATCTGGGACCTGGCCTCCCCGACGCCGCGCATCAAGGCCGAACTGACCTCCTCCGCTCCAGCCTGCTACGCCCTGGCCATCAGCCCCGACGCCAAGGTCTGCTTCTCCTGCTGCAGCGACGGCAACATCGCTGTGTGGGACCTCCACAACCAGACGCTAGTCAGGTGAAGCTCGGGACCCTCTGGTCATTGGCTCCCCCGGCGGTGGGCGGTGGTTTGGACAGGGCTGAGGTTGGATTAGATGTGACCTCCGGAGGTCCCTCCAGCCCTACTTCTCTCTGACGCTATGGAAGTGCAGGTGGTGGAGAGGGGAAGTCGGTGCCATCGCTATTGTGGGCACGGCGTTGGGCACGCGAGCAAGCCCAGTCTCGGGGCAGGGGGAGGGTTCGGTACATGGGTGGATCTAGACTTCTGAAAAGGGGGGTGCAGATGGTGACGTGCATTATCTCATTAAAAACAGTCTTTTTCCTCCAATTAAGAACCACTAGAAGCTTTACTAATAGGCCAGAGACCTAGGGCTGGGCAATTCAGTTTCAGACCGAAGCAAAAATAGAGACGGGTTTTTAGTGGAACGAGTTGAAAGGCTGTAGGGCTGTGAAATGGGAGCTTCGTGACCAGAAGCAGCCAACTGAGAGCAGCGATGCAAGACAAAGGCTAGCTGGATTGCATCAGGGCCATTAAAAGGGGGTTATTAACATGTGTGGAGTGAAGAGATTAGCAGGCATCAGATAGAGGACAATAAGCCATACAGTCAAGTGCCTCCCTCAGCTAGCAGTGCTGCTGCCCCTGCCCTGCTGTTGCTTTTAAACTTTGGATGGAGCAGGAAAAAGAGACTCCTGACCCCCTGGCGTGTTGAATTGCTTCTCCACAGGCAATTCCAAGGCCACACAGACGGTGCGAGTTGCATAGACATCTCGCACGATGGTACAAAATTGTGGACGGGGGGGCTGGACAACACCGTGCGTTCCTGGGACCTGAGGGAAGGAAGGCAGCTCCAGCAGCACGACTTCACTTCCCAGGTGAGCCGCGGGGGTCTCGGGATCCCCAGAGGAGGGGAGACCACCGCCCTCTCGGCGGTGGAGGAGCGCATCTGCTTGCTGGGGCTTCTGAGAGCGGGTTATTTCCCGGAGGAGGGTTGATCCGGGAAGAAAGTGGATCTTGGCAGTGGTCGGTGTCAGGTGGCGTTGTTGGCACCTGCCCGCTCTGTCTGTGTGTTGGATGGCATCTGTCGGGCACCAGCCAGCCCGGGGCTGGATGCTGCTTGATACAGCCAGAGCCCTTGTCCCCCTGCTTGACCTGTGGCAAGTTCAAGGGTGTTTGGATGTCTTGGGCATTGTGCCTGGCAGTTGTATGTGAGGGTTTGTTTCCAAAATGTTTGAGAAGGTTGGACGGGTGTGGCTGGGGTAGTGTAGACAGGGGCGACCCTGCTGGGAGCTGGGGGCTGGGCTAGATCATAGACTCATAGAAAATAAATGCGGGAAGGGAGCTCAGGAGGTCACATCTAGTCCACCCCCCTGCTCCAAGCAGGACCAGCTCCAGCTACATCATCCCAGCCAAGATTTTGTCTACACGGGTCTTAAACCTCCAAGGATGGAGATTGCACCACCGCTCTGGGTCACCTGTTTCAGTGCTTTACTACATTCTTCACGAGGGAGTTTTTCCTCATATCCAACCTCAACTTCCCTTGCTGCAGCTTGTGCCCATTGCTCCTTGTCCTGTCATCTGCCCCCACTGAGACCAGCCCAGCTCCGTCCTCTTTGCAGCCCCCCGGCAGGGAGGTGACGGCTGCTGTTCAATCCCCCTCGGTCTTCTCTTCTGCAAACTAAATCAGCCCACTTCCCCCCTCCTCTCCTCGCCAGTCCTGTCCCCCAGCCCCACAACCATTTTCATTGCCCTCCACTGGACTCTCTCCCATGTATCCACATCCTTTCTGTGGTCGGGGGCCACAGCTGGACACACGACTCGGATGTGGCCTCCCCAGTGCTGAATAGAGGGGAGAATCACTGCCCTCGATCTGCTGGCACCGCTTCTACCCGTGCAACCCCAGATGCCGGTCGCCTTCTTGGCACCACGGGCACACTGCTGCCTCCTGTCCAGTTTATTGTCCCCTGTCCCCCCAGCCCGTCACCCCCGCCTGCACCGTCCCAAGTGCAGGACTTTGCATTTCTCCTTGTTGAACCTCATGAGATTCCTTTTGGCCCAATCCTCCAATTTGTCCCGGTCACTCTAGACATAACGTTGAGGGCTGCACCAGCCAGATGGCTCTGATTTTATAAGTGGAGGCTTTTTAGGGACTCGTGGAGCTCAGAGTCATTGCCAACAGAGCTTTGTGGCCTTGGGGAAGCATTTTGGGGGCTGGGGGTGCTTGCTGTGACCGCGGTAGGCGTTCGTCTCGCTCTTGTTGCCTTTCTCAGCCGAAGTCTGACTTTGCATGGTAAGCCCAGCCCAGGCGGGGACCCTTGCGTTGCTTCTGCCTTGCGGCACCTGCTGCCGGGGTAAATGAACAGCTCTGGTCCCCGGGCTTTTTTGGCACGATGGGAACATCAGGCCGGCGCGGAGGTTGACTCCCAGGCTCTAACAACCGTCTGCGCCTTCCTGCAGATCTTCTCGCTGGGCTACTGCCCGACCGGGGAGTGGCTGGCGGTGGGCATGGAGAGCAGCAACGTGGAGGTGCTGCACCACACCAAGCCGGACAAGTACCAGCTGCACCTGCACGAGAGCTGCGTCCTGTCGCTGAAATTTGCCTACTGTGGTAAGTCCCCGCCGGGTCGCTCCCTTGCCGAGGGAGCTGGCGTGAAGCGCTAATTGGCATGGCAGAAAACTGCATTTAATCAACGCGCTGTCGGAGCAGAGGGAAAGCTCGTCAACAAAGGCCGCGGGGGGCGGGGGGATCTCAGCAGCCCTGGGGGTTTCTCTTCGGCGCTGTCCTCAAAAGCGACCCGGGCAGAGCGAGGGGCCGGGATACGTCGGTGTCAACGCTGTTGAATTGGCGGATGGAAAAGCGCCGCTGACAAAACAGCCCTTTGTTCGCCGGCATCCTTCGGCAGACAGAGGCAATGAGGCATAAGCGCAGGCCGGGGTCACGGCACATCCTTTTGCCGCCGGTTACTGTTTGTGTATCGGAGCCGGCTCGTGCAGAAGCCAAAGGTGGGGCCGTCTGACCTTGCCGGCCGCCCCCGGGTCCATCTCCCACGTCCCCCTCGGGAGCAGGCGGGCCGGTCAGGGGGCCTTGCTCTGCGAGCTGTGTCTTTTTTTTTTTTCTGCGGGAGAGTAAGCAGGCTTGCGGCTGCCCTGGTGTCGGTGGCTGGAGAGAAAGTGACCCCCCGTTTGTGTGTCTAGGTAAATGGTTTGTGAGTACGGGGAAAGACAACCTGCTCAATGCCTGGAGAACTCCCTATGGGGCCAGCATCTTCCAGGTAAGGGGCTGCTCCAGTTTGGACCCGGGTGGGGTTGGGAATAGCTTGGAGGCTTCGCGCCACCCCTGCGGCGAGGCAGCTACCCAGGCACCTCCCCAGCTAGGTGACGGATGCTCTTGCTCTTCATCAGGCAGCGGTGATGCTGCCGGGGGGAGGAAAGGATGCCGGGGTGGGGTCCAATGCCGTCTGTTAACGCCTCGGTCAGAAGTCGGCGAGTGTCGGCCACCGGCAAGCCGACGTCCTTCGGGTGCCTCTAGAGCAGGCCATTTATCCCGGCTGGCTTATAAATACCAGCGCCGCTGTCACCACCGAGCTTTTCTGCTTACTCGAATGCGGTTGCAACAGCACCGAGACACCAAACTGATTTTTTTTTTTTTTTTTTTGTCTATTTATTTCCCCCCACCCCCCGCACAGTCGAAAGAATCCTCATCTGTCTTGAGTTGTGACATTTCAGCGGATGACAAATACATCGTAACAGGCTCTGGTGACAAGAAGGCCACAGTCTATGAGGTCATCTATTAAACACGGATTTTAACGGGGCTGTCAACTCCGAATATCAGGCTGCAGCCTGACAACACAATGGCGAGGCTCTGAAGGATGGAGGGGAAATGAAAGCCGACCAGCCATGCATTGAGACATTGTTTTCTGCTGGGCGGCGTACCGCGGGTCCCCGAAGCCTCGGAGAGGATGCGTTTAAAGCTGGGTCTATACTACAGATGGACTGATGATGTATGGATTGCTTTGAAGGCCTGCAAAGATGCACACGTCAGAGCCCTAAACAGATTCTGGTTTGGTTTGGGGGCCTGGTTTCCCCCGCCCCACCCCTTTATTTTATTTTTATTTTTTTGGTTCTTTTGTCTGCGCTTTGGTGGCACTATAAAGGACTTATTTTTTATCGTGACCTTTTTTTTTTTCTTTTTTGGTGCGCGCTGCATAAGACTTGTGAAAAGTGTAAATAAAGGACTCGTACCTAGAATCGGAAGGGTGGGGGAATCCTCCTGGTACACTAGTTGTGTATTTTTTATTTTATTTTTTTTTTGTCTGCTGTAATTGTATTCCACTGATGGTTTGGTGGTGGCAAAGTTTCCCTTCCCCCCCGCCCCCATCCCCTCCCAGCCTTCACCTCCCCATTTGGGGCACTTCTTTGACATGCAGCTTGTAACCAGGTTGAGCAAAGATGTCCACTGGTGAAGTTGTTCCTACTGTTGTATATGTGAATTGTCCAGCGTGTTAGTCCCATGTTTGAACACTGTACGGACTGAAGTCAAATTGGTCAGATCTTCAGCTACTGATGTCACATCAGCAAAAACAATCATGTTTTTATATGGATTTTTTTTTTTGTGCTCATATGTTTGAAGAAAACGGGAAGTCCACCTTCTGCAATGCTTCTGCTCAAGCCCTTCTTGATCTTTGGACATAAACAACGAGGAATAATTTCAAAGAAAGCATAGTTTAAAAAAAAAAAAAAAAAAATCAGCTCAGGGAGCCATGAAAGATAATAGCAACTTAAGTGTTTTGTATTCAAATGAAAGTAAAGAATTAGAATTGATAACCTTTAAAATACTTTTTTTTTTTTTAAAGTTTACTAACCGGTAGGGTTTGTGTGTGATGGGGAAGGGGTGGGGGGCTGTCTCCAGTAGGGCTCTGTGGCTTTTACGGTCTTGTGACTTCTGGCGTATAGGTTTCAACGAAGCAAAACCCATCCCCACACAGGCCTGCGTTTCAGCGTTTTGTACTAAAGGGTAAAAATGAATAAATAATGGAAAATAAAAAGTATTTGTGTAGCAGACGTGCTCACCCTGTATTGTAGCATACGGAAGAGAATTTTTATACTACATTTTTATGGATTATTTTTTAATTTTTGATTTTAATCTGGTCAAAAAATAATTAGGGTTAAGGTGAAGAAAGGAGGAGGGAAAAAAAAACTACCTGTTTTAAATGCATTGATAATACAAAAGGATGATAATGTAGAGATACTCTTTACCTTTCTGTTCTTGGATGTATGTTCAGCATCAAGGCAGTATCCCAAGTTCTCCGCGGTACCCTCCAGCTGTGGCAACGGTTTGGGATGGAGCAGACAAGAGGTGAAAATCAATTTTATGGGATTTTCTTTTCGGTGTTTAAGATGTGATGGGGGTTTTTTGCTCATGACTCAAATGAGGGAAACCTCAAAGGCAAAAGCATGCACCTGACCTGACTGGGAAATAGGCGCCAGTGAGTCTGAGAGCCTTGCGCTGTAGCACAAAAGCTTGGGACTTGATTTACCCTGTGCATTATGTATTGGAAAAGCGCTGGCCTAGGAAAACACTTTTTAAAACCTGCATTGTTGCGTTTGGTTTTGTGATTTTTGGAGGGCGGTTATGTCAAGAAAAATCACTCTGAAACCAACACCATCCCCAGTGGATGCGCAGATGCAGTCAGCGCTGCTTAGTTTAATGACTGCATCGTTTGACTGCTTCGGGCTCTGTGCTGACCTGGCTGCTTTTAATAACCAGCTTATCAACACAGCGATGAGCTATGGCCGGGTTTGCATGGCAAGAGCTTTTTCCAGTCCACACCCAGGGCTGCAGCAGAGACTAGCACATCCGCTGGGGATTTGTGATGCTTCCTACCCTAGACTCACCCCCAGGAGCTGAATTGGGTGAGGGCGGTATATAATCTCATAGCTTTTAAACGCGCGTGGAAGCCCATGGAGGAACATCCCCCACGGGGGTCCCGCAAATATCCCTGTTGCAGTCATTTTCCAGAGTAGTAACCCGCCCTGGATGACTAATATGCCGGGGATGGCACAGGCTCAGACGGCTGTGAACTTTGCGATGGGGGAACGCCCACTCTCGCGTGCTGATGTCCCGAGCGGTTTCTTGCAAGGTGGTGCTTTTCTAAAAAAATACATAAATAAAGCAAAAGGTAAAAAAAAAAAAAAAAAAAAAACCTAAATAAAAAGCCAAGCCCTGCCTGGTGCTGGGTCGGCGGAGGGGTTTACCGAGTCATCCGGTCTCAACATGACACCAAAGTATGTAGCAGAGTATGTACAGCTGTTAATACTGACAACTGGTTTTGTATTAAAAAGAGGGAAAAAAGAGACAAAAATGGGAGGGGGGGAATAAAAAGAATAAAAACTTAAATGTAATGAAGTGCAAATGAAAGCAAAGTGTCTATAAAGCATTTGATCTATGAAAAACCTGCACTGAGTTGTTAATAAAAGCAAACGAGCAAACCGGCTGCCCATCGTTGTTCTTGCGGGAACGAGCCTGGCCCGCTTGGCACCAGGAGGTCGGGCCGTGGCAGCTCGGTGTGCTGCTCCGGGCGGCGGAGCCTGGAAAGCTGCTGTTCAGGAGCAGGCCCGGGTGCCGGCGGAGACGGCGTCGCGTGACTTAGCCGTGTCCCGGCAGAGCCCGGCAGAGAGGTGCTCGGGTCACGTGGCAGCTGGCGGCGAGCACCCAGCCACGGTGAAGAGCATGCTGTCGGCTCCCAGCGCCAACGCCGTGCCTCCTGACGGGCTCCAGAAACTTGTGGATTATTTTCCGGCTCCCAAGGTGACTTTGCGGGTAATGGGTGCGACAGCTCGGCGTGCCGACGTGGAAACGACGTCTGCAGGAAGTCGGCTGTAAAAGCCCCACAAAAGCAGAAGCTATTAGAGCAGCTAAATTAGGCACCAAAGTGCCACCACCAGCGTTTTACTTCTGCCTTTTTTTTCCCCGTGACCAGATGTTTGTAACATGGCTGACTCCACACGTACGTCGGGAGCACGCGACGGGCAACGCTCAGCTGTGCAAGACCGGCGCTCACGGCAGGTGTTGCCGTGGCATGAACGTGGGCTGAGCGACCGCGAGCTCCTGTTTGCTCCCCGTATCCCTTGGATCTATAATTAAGCTGGAAGTGGTTGAAAGCAAAAAGTGGCTCGTGGGCCTGGACGAGAAGGGCCAACTGATGCAGGCTTCGTTGCACCCAGCCGCCGGGCTGGGGAGCAAGGCTCCTGTTCAAGTGGAGCCGTGCCCCGCGCGGGGAGAGGGAGTCTTCGGGCACCGCCGGCAGTGGATGGGGGAACCTCGTTGTACCCCCCCTTTCACCGAGGGGTCGGCTGGGGCTCGGTCTTGCATGCAACGCAGACGTTGAGTGTGCCACTGCTTTCCGAGCAAGCCACCCCTGACAGAGACAAAGCACTTCCCTTGCACTAGGACATATGTAACATCCTACAGGGATTTCCCCAGTGATGTATTGAACATGACAGAGCCTGCTGCGAGGGAGAAATAAAAAGCAGGAACAGCACTCTAACGGCTTGGCTCGCCGATAATGTACGGCGGTAAATGGTGATGAGTGCATTTAAAGCTGCTTTCCTTCTTTTTTTTTTTTTTTTTCTTTAAGCGGCCTGGACTGAGGCACTGCCGTGTGGGACCATTAAAAGATAAAAATTGTGAGAAACCTTTGTTGTAAAATAAAAAAACGTGGAAGATGGGAATGAGCAGGAACAAAAATGTTTGTATAAGCCCAACCAGCCAGGCCCGGGCTGGCCCTAGCTCTTCCCAAGCAGCAGCGGTGTCTTCTGCCCTTTCCCTGCTTCCTGACGGTCTGTCGCCCTTTGCAATGAACTTGCCTTGACGATAACCTTTCTGAAGGTGCTGATGAGAAAGGGAGGTCACATTTATGCAGACCAGGCATCCCCTTTCCTTGCGCACGCTGCTGCGGGAGGCTGAGCTGCACTTGGCTTTCCAACCTGTGCATGCTTTCTTTTTTTAAATGTAATTGTTGTATTTAATTGTGTATAAGGGCGTATTTTAAAGGTGCATTTTTGCAGTGAGAGCCCCTAAAGCCCCCTCCTGCTCTTGACAAGGCCTCGGCAGACCCCAGCATGGGGAAGCCACACGTGGCCCTGGTGTACGTGACGCCATGGTCGACGTGACGCCGGCCAGTTGAGTTTCCGCTTGTTTTAAAGGCCTCGGGGGGGGGGGGGGGGCACACGGCTGAAGCGTGTTGCGTGGTTGTTTCATTGAGGTCCTCCATGCAGACTATGTCACGCTTCAGTCTGGCAGGTCCGTTATAGAGGCGCTAATAATGCTGTGGTTAAAGCAGCTCTTTGGAGGTGAAGGAAAGCTTGCTGGGGCTAAAGGAAAAATAAGATCCTGGGTTGGATGACAAGGGTCCGGTAGACGCTGGCGAATTAATGGCCATCATGGCTAGCCTCCCATGCTTCGTTGCCTTGCATTGCACCTCTGGGCATGATCCAGAATTGATGAGTGATTTGGAAGTGGGTGCCCTTGTCATTGCAGGGCGGTGCTAGGAGATGCACTTAATATTGGGGGGGTCCCATTCCCTCGGCTTTGTTGTGCAAGGGAAGGGGAAGGTGCAGGTGTGCACAGGGTTGGGGGAAACGCACTGCAGGGCTGCTAAGTTAGCCCCCGGGGTCCTCATGCGTACACGACTGTCCATACCCCCGTGGGAAAAACCGAGACCAGACCAACAGCATAAGGTAAAACTATGCCTGCGTTGGCTTTAGCCGATTCAATAGATACATAATTTTAGATGCACAACGGCAGATTCAGCAGTCTCGTGGCTTATGGATGTGCCTTCCAGCCTTGGTGCTGGCTCGCGGCTGCCCTTACCCCCCCGCCAGCTGCTCAGTTGTTCAGGCCGTGCACAGCGCCGGGCAGCTGGGCCCAGGAAGCCAGCGCAGCGCTCGCTGGAGCCGCTGGCGGGAAGGAGGGGGGTGGATAATGCGAAGCCGAAGGGCGTTCAGTCTCTCCTTGGGGAACGCAGCCCTTCATTTCATTTCATTGTATTGTTGTTGTGTTTTATTTTTTCCTTTCTTGCCTGCTGTTCAGTGATAGCTTGTTCTTTCACCCCAGCAAGAGTAGGAGCCGCTGGGGTGCAATGCACACGTGCATATACTTGCGTGTGCGCGCACGCACACACACACACACACGCACACTGATGCATCCACATGTGTGTGTGTGCGCACACATGGACACATACATTCTCAAGGAAGCAGACCTGTAAAGATGCCGTGTGTGCATGCGCACTCACACACTCAAGTGAGCAGGCCTGCAAACATGCACATGTGGACATATATACACATGCACGTGCATGAACACACACACACACACACACACACACACACACGTTGATGCTGGCAGCTGCTGAGCATTGAATTGCTGCTGTGAACATCCTGAGCACAGCACTGCTGGTTCCTGGGCGATGTCCTGGCCCTGGCCTGTGCCTGGCTGCGTGTCGGCACTAGGCTGTGTGACACAGTGCAGGCCGGGGTGCAGGGGCACGGGGCAGCATTGATACACAGACAAGGGCAAGGCTGCAGGGTGCACCGTGCTGCCCTGCCCTGCCAATGGGGCCGGCTGGGCCGGGACCGCAGGCATGCTTGCATTCCACACACCCAGTAATTATCAAATTATAGTCGTTAGGGCCCAGCACCAAGACAAAAGTCATTAGATGGAGGTAAAATGAAAACAACAACAAGGCCTGGGCTGGCTGTTAATCCTCCTCCTACAAGAGGCCACACAGGAGTCCCCGGCTCCTCTGTTACAGCCTTGCCCAGCAGCTTGGGGTGGCCTGAGCAGGCCGTGGGCACGGGGGCACTCGCGCCACAGGGCAGGTGGCTTGAAGTCATGGGGCTGGTGTGGCAGCCGTGGCTCTGTAGAAATGCCTACCTCCACAAGGTGCTCGTGCCCCATCGGTGCCAGCCAAGTAGGCAGGCCAGGTGGGAGCTAAGGCACATGCACATGGGCACAGGGGTGCACGTACTTTCTTTTTCTCACTTCACTAGTAGTATGTGTGTCTGTGTCTTGCATCTTGATTACACACGCACACACACACACACACACTCTTTCTCTCTGTCCAGGTGTGTGTGTGTATCTTTTTTGTTCTTGCATACACACCCATGTCCAGGTGCTGGCTGTCCCTATGGGCAGCCCCAACTTGCTGGCCAGAACATCTACCCCTGGGGCTGGTGGTGCCTTCCAGCCGATTGGCGTGCGACACCCCTGAGCCATGCCACTCTGGGCCATCCCGTTAGCTTTGTTGCACTTCATCTCTGTTGGACCCTTGTCTAACCACTCAGCGCACTGCTCAAGCTCTTAGGGCAGCCTCACCTTGGGCTGGTCCGGGGGGGGCATGAAAACGCAGCAGGGAGATGCCCACCGCGTGTGAACCGGGACTGGGGAGCAGCCCCAACAACCGAAAGCAGGAGCACATGCAGGGCAGCTCCTGGCAATAGGTCCCAAGGGCTGCCCAGACCCCAACCCCATCATCCCTGGTGGGGCTGCTCACGCTGCTGCAGCCGGGCCCAGGACTTGAGGCTACGTCAACGTGGCAGCTCCGGGGGATGCTAATAGTGGTGACTGGGACGAGCTTGGCCCCCTGCATGGCTTCAACCACCTCCCTGCTGGGAGAAGGTGGCAGGGGCCCGGCTGCTCCCCCAGGGCTAGATGATCTCCCAAGGGTGTTGGTTGTAGCCGTGTTGGTCGAAGGACAAAGGCAGACACGGTTCTTTGGGTAAATCCGGTATCTTTTATTAAACCAACTGAAATAGTTGGAAAAATTCTTCTTTGCAAGCTTTTGGGGACAACCCCCCTTCTTCAGGCACAGGAAGCACTTGCAGTTGTTTTGTGCGTAAAGTTCGGGACCCTTCTTTGCTTGGTTTCCAACATACAGATGTCATGATTGTGCCAGGTCTTTGCCACCAATCCCCTTGTTCACAAGATTATCTTCCAGACATGTCCTGGGTCACACGTGGGCCCGATGGGGATGGGGAACCCCGGGACCCAGCTACCCAAGGCCTTTCCTTCTTCCCAGGCAGCTGGTACCATCATGACCCATCCATCCTCACTGCCCTGGGCTGGACGTCAAGAGAAAGGCTTCCCCCTCCTATCTCCAGCCCCTTGCAAGCGTCGCGGACTGCGTTGGCATGTGCAGCCAACAGCAGCCGTTAGCCTGACGTTTATCGGTGCTTTACGGGCACCAGGATCTCGCCGCCAGCACGGTCCCAGCAATGGCGCCTCCGCCGCCCAGTCGCACGCCTGCCGGTCGTGTACGAGCGCCACGTCGAGGCAGTGCCGCAAACCCTTTTCTACCCCTTTTAGCCGCCATCCGCTCAGTCGCTGTGGCACCTAATGCCATGCTCTCCTCCCCGGCTCTCCGAACAGATGGCAGGAGGCGGCTCTGGGATACCATCAGCTGCTGTTATCTCTAGCTGATGACACAGAGTGTAAATTTTGTTGGCACCGCTCCCTTCATCTGTTCTGCCGCTGCAGCCCACCAGTTTTAATTACTGTAATTGAGTTATAATGAATGATTGTGCGTTGCCATTGTCTGTAATGTGGCAGGGAGTAGTCTGTTCGTTAGACACTTCATCTAACAACATGCCCCTCCTCGCTGCTTTGTTTATTTGGTTGAAGGGTGTCATCACTTCAAATGGCAAAGATAAAACAGTACTCATGGTGTCTGCGCCGAGATGTTTATCGCCTCTCTGCGCCCCGACGCGGGCACTTCAGGGGAATCCCAGTGGGCAAAGGCAGAAACAGCTAATAACGCATGTGGCTTAAACCCAGCGGGAAGTCCCCTGCAAAGTCATTCCTACCCGCTTAGGCTTATTGCAGTGGTCCCTTCCTTATTGTGCATGGTTAGATTTGGTGCGTGCATGCGTGTGCATGCATGCAGCAGGTGACACGGACGACCGCACGCAGCCAGCAGCTCGCACCGTCGGCACGTGCTGGCTCACTTGCAAAGGCTTTGGAGAGGCTCTTCAATGGGGGAGCGGCCCCCAGCCAGCCTTTGACCTGCGGGAGGGGGTACTTGGGGTGCGACTACCCCTGCCCCAGACTGATGCTGTATTTTAAACACTTGTCTTTGCCGTCTGAGGCCAGTCTAGGCAGGTGAGTGTGGGATCCATGCTCTCCTCCCAGCGTCTTTGCAAGTGCCGGCAGGCACGACTGCCTCACTTTTATACCCGTTTCGCCTCCTCACTGGGTTTTCCCTGCTCGAGGCTCAGCTCAGGAGGAAGACGGCAGCTTCCAAAGCAAGCATCCAGGCCTGGGCTCAACCCAAGCTATGCAGAAGGGGCAAATTCCTGGAGCACAGGATCTAGGCAGGCCACTGCTCAATCGCCAATGCTGGAGACAGGAACAGGAGGAAAAACCCTGGTCGTAGTTCACTCCCTTGTTCAGCATTTGCTCGGTGCCGCCCCGCGTTGCAGGAGATGCCGACTCTGTACTTCCCACGCGGAGCCGAGCGAGAGGAGCTTTTACTCTGTGTCTAGGGCCTGACCCAGGCCGTGCCAGTTCTTACAGAGGTCCCCGATCAGGAAGATCTGGTGAGCGTGCAGCCTCTGAACACCGGCTCCCTTCCAAGCACCTCTGCCACAGCATCCCACAGCCGTTTGTGAGGCTCTTGCGGTCCAAAAACACCAACACCACAAAAAGCAGCCTCGACTTCTTCAGCAAAGGGGCGTTTTTTTCCCTGGAAAACCAATCCAGCAAGAAGGGCCTTACGGAGACTGCATCTTCCTGCGAGCCTGAGTTGGGAGCAGGGCGGCGAGGCCACGCGCTCCTCACACCCAGCCGCATTTTGACAGGGCAACAAAAAAAAAATAAAATTGCTTTTTGTTGCATCTGTCAGAGCCACGTGGGTTGGTTTTGTTTTTTGTTTTTTACTAACCGTCTCGCTTTCCCTGAGTTTGTTCCAGCTCATCTCTCATTTGGATGGGGTTGAAAAAGAGCAGCGTGGGCTGACCACAGGTTGTCCAGTTTGGGGGGGGGAGGGGGGTTGTCTTTACAAACCCTAAGCCCTGCGCTTGAGTTTTTCTTTTTTCCAGGGTTGTAGGGGCTTTTTTTTCTGACCTATTTTTCTTCCCCCCACCGCTCCTCTCCCCATTTGCGGCCCAGCCAAGTCCTGTGCAGGTGCTGAGCTCCCTGCTCAGGGACTGCTGCCTCTTTGGGTCCAGTATCGAGGTTGCTGCTTTTGCCTCCACCTTTCCACCGAGGTGGCTCCCGTTACAGGAGGACGCATTGCAGCACGTGACTCCGGATAACCACAGCCGATCAGGCCGCATGACACAGATTAAAAAGCTCCTCTCTTTTTCTTGGCTCCGCGCGGGGAGTTCAGGAGTTGGCGAGGAATCGCCGGCCAATTCCAAGCTGGAAAACTATGTTCTTTCAATTGATGAATGGTTCAGCTCGCTGACTCCCCAAACCACCTCCGGGACCTGCTGAACTTTTTATAATTCAGCCAAGAGCAAATAACGGCTCCCTGCCAGCCCCTGAGCTACTCCAGGTCACGGTGGTTTGCTGCAAGTGCCAGCCTGAGCGGTACCTGCTTTTCTGCAAAAAAAAGAAGAGCTGGGTAGGACATGAAGAGCAGGGAAAGCGGCGCGCCCAGCTCCGGCAGACGCTGCCGATGCAGCGAGAGAGCCGCCGGCTGGGCTGCCCGGGCCTGGGCTCTGCGGGTCTCAGGTGGAGAAAGCATAATGTTCCCTTCATGCCAGCGGAGGATAATGGGGTCTGGATAGGAGTGCAAGAGGATGTCTAGGCCAACCCCTCCTCTCCCCTCGAGGAGAGACCAGACCTGCTCCCCTCTCTCCCCGCTGGCTGCTCTAACTGAACCAGAACCAGGCTGGAAATCCCACCCTGGAAACCATGTGCAACTCTGGGACACTTTTCCCCTTTTTTTAACCCTGGCCTTGCCTGGTATGAAGTAGGCGCCGGTTCATTTTGGCTGGGAAACAGCTGAGGGGGACGTTGCTCGCCGGATCCAGCATCGCGGCAAAGGTGCGAACGAACGCGGCGCCACGTGCAAAGCACGTCGAGTCCTTGTTGATGGCAGGACGAGGAGCAATGGGCTCAAGCTGCAGCAAGGGAAGTTGAGGTTGGATATTAGGTAAAACTTTCCCCCTAGGAGGATGGTGAAGCACTGGGACAGGTGACCCGGAGAGGCAGTGCAGTCTCCGTCCTCGGAGGTGTTTAAGACAAACCCCTGGCTGGGATGATGTAGCTGGGGCTGGTCCTGCCTGGAGCAGGGGGTTGCTCCGAGCTCCCCTCGGCCTGGGACAGCTTCTGGGTGGATGGCTGCTGGACAAGCCACCGAGCCCATCCAGGGCTGGGTACGGCGGGCCTGCCATCTGCATGCCCACTGGCAGCTCTGCTTTGCACCCCTGCTAGACTAGAAAGGAAGGTGGCTGGCTCTCCTGCCTGCAATCACCGCTGGATTACATGAGGACGTTCCCAGACGTGCTGGAGGTAGAGGTCACAAGTGTGGCCACAGGACGTGGGGACGACGGGAGGACTGGTGAGGGGGCGAGGGAGTGGTATTTTGGGAGCTTCCCTGACAGCAGAGCCTTCCTGGAGACTGTGTCGGAGAGTCACCCGGCATGTTAAAGGGGGGGACGGTGGGCAATCGGGATCCATGTCCCCTGCAGCAAGGCCGAGCCAAATGAAGATGCTTGAAGCAGGGTGCTAGGAACAGCTTTCTCACTCATAGGGTAGCAAAATGCTGCAGCAGGCTGTAGGGAGCGTGTGGACCTCCCACGGGTGCTCCAGAAAAGGGAACAAAGCCCAGTCTGGAAAGGCCCTGCACGCTCCTTATGCCACGTCCACTCCCTTCCTTGTCTCAGGCGTTTCCCTGCATGGCCCCTGCTAGGGAGACTCATCCGAAAACCTTCCCGCGGCTGCACTTGTGCGCAGCACCGAGCACCCCGCTGCCCGCTGCTTTTAATGTGGTGCTGAACCAACACCCTCACAACACAGGCCGTCAAAAGGGTGCGAGAAAGGGCTGTGGGGACCCCTCCTGCTCTTCGCCACCCTAAATGTCTGCTGCGGCTGGGGCTTCTAATCCCGTTCCCCGCAGTTGCAAAGAAAAGTCTCTCTCTCTTTCTGCTTTATAACCAGCCTCCGGGTGCTGGAAGACTGTTATCGGCTCCCCCTCTTCGCTAGACTACAAAACTCTTAGCAAATTCATCAAGCTTCCCAGGCCCTGTCTGCCCAACATAGCTACAACCAATACCCCTGAAACATGGCCAACTATTTGAGTTGGTCTAATAAAAAATATTGGATGTACCCAAAGATCCTTGTCTGCCTGCATCCTTAGACCAACACGGCTACAACCAGCACTTCTGCTCGGCTCTGCTGTCACTCTTTCCAATCCAGCCACATCCTCCTTGAAGTGTGTGTGTGTGTGTGTGTGTGTGTGTGTGTGTGTGTGTGTGTGTTGGGGGGGTGGGGGAGCCCAAAACTGGACTCCAGGTGAGGCCTCACTAGAGCTGAATGAAGCAGAATTCATTGATTAGCACGAGACAGTCCCGTTAATCTAGAGTTGCACGTGCCCTCCTTCCCACCCCATGGAGAAGGGTCTCTGGGGCTGGTATCACCGTCCGGGCCCAACACCTTGCAGGGAGCATCGTGCTGTGGATGATGCCACCCAGCTTGTGGACTCCCCTGTGCTCATCACGTGCAAGTGGCCAAAGCCCCGTGACGGACGCTCATCGTCACCTCTTCATTTCATAGCAGAGCTGTTCTAGGTGCTTTTCTTTCCCTCCCCCGCCAGAGTCCAGCCGTGAGCGAGGGGCTGGGCCATGCTGGAAAAGCAGAAAGGCAGGCCGAGGATGGGAGGTGGGTTGTCACCATTGCCCCTTTCTAGCAAGGAGTGGGAGGGTTTCCAGCAGCATCTCACTTGATCGGCTTCTCCCTACAGACACGGTGGTACCTTTCAACTGCTGAACCTGCGATCAAAGTGGCAGAGTTGGAGGAAGACATGGGGAAAAAAAAACACCCAAGCCCATTAAACATGCTCACTTGGCTTTAGGTTTCCTTTTATTTCACGTTGTGGGAGAGAGGCCATCAAGTGCACTTTTTAAGGCAGATCTCCTTCTCTGTGCTCTGAAAGCATCCACCCCTCTGCCCAGCTTTTCCTCCCTTGTCTTCTCCTAATAGTCCTGTTAGGATGTGGTTGGCTTAGGAAAAAGAAGGGAAAAAGTGTGTGTGTGTGTGTGTGTGTGTGTGTGTGTGTGTGTGTGTGTGTGTGTGTGTGTGTGTGTGTGTGTGTGTGTAAAACATTTGGCTTCATCTCTGTGCTGTCAGTAACTGGCTGAACAAAATAACACGTTGTTATGAATAGTAGCATTTGATAGTTAAAACCTTTTTTTTAAATAAGGTAAATTCCAGTGGGATCAACACTACACAGGAATTGGCCCCGAGGACGTTGGCTGTTCACCAATTCATCTTGTAAAAAAGCTTCATTATTACTGTTGAGCTGAGATGAAACAATCCTTTGGAATTAACTGGTCTCATTTTGACCAGCCGACGTTTTGCTACAATGAGCATTTTACACATAAAAGTCAACCCCCCCCCCCCCCAGCTCTCCCCTGGGGTAAAAGATGGGAGCAATGATAAGCTAATCGTGGTGCACACAAGCGCGCATGCAGGGACCTGAAAGCGCTCCATCGTTTGCCAAACGAAACACGGTTAAAAAATAGCTGTGGTGAGAAGCGGAGTTTGGGAGAAGGCTCCAAAGCTGCCAATTGTTTTGCTGACTTAAGGACGGGAAGATGCCGCCCGTGCAGGGATTGTGCGGGGCTGAGAAAGGCCATGGAAAGCAGCAGCGAGTCCTGGAGCTGGGACGATGAGGCACGAGAACAAGTGCCCCAGCAAGCTGGTGCCACGGAGACTTTCTAGACTCCCCTTGAAAGCCCCTCTGCTTGTTGTATTGCTTATCACTCCATCTTTCCACCATACCCCTAAGACAGTGGCCTAGGGCTATGCTGGAAAGATGGAGAGGTAAGCAATACAACACGCAGACAAGGTTCTTCGGGTAAATCCGATATTTTTGTATCACACCAACTGAAATGGTTGGAAAAATTCTTCTTTGCCAGCTTTCGGGTACAAACCCCCTTCATCAGGCTAAGGAAGCATCTGCAGTTGGTCTGTGCTCTTCCTTAGCCCAGCACGGCTACAGCCTATCCCCTACAACAATCAGGGCACCCTCTGTGGGGTAAGAAAGGGAGACTTTAAATGAAAGACCAGATTTAAAGATCTGTCATCCAGGCCCTTCATTAACATCTATGCACTCTCCCCTTTAAAACCAGGTCTGAGCCCGGCCACCCCTTGTCCCCCAATGCAAACTGTTTGCTTAACTCAGTCTCCTCTTGCCTACCTAGGGCTTGAGGCTGGAGACATTGCAGCAAAGGCAGGAATCCAGCTGTAAGTACCCGCTAAAGGCCACAAGCAGCTGGATGGGTGAACAGCCCAAGTGCTCACAGGTACTTGGGGAGAACAATAGGGGAGATGGGCTGCCAGGCTGGAGCCACATCCAAGGGAGAGGCCCTAGGAGGGGAGTCCTGAGGCTGGAAGGATATGCAAGGGTCTCTCTCCTGCCCCAGGGAAAGCCTCCTTCAGCCCATCTTCTGGCCCAAGTACCAGGGGTTGCCTGCTCCCCTGCTATCCTAGATCCGCTTGGATCCACCCTGCAGCCCCTGTGCTCATGGAGAGCCTCTCCATCCTGCCAGAGCCTGCCTCCACCCTCCCTCATGCTGGTGCCTCTGGCCATGCTCTCCCCGCTGGGATCTCCTCTGCCCTGTGGTCTCCAAGACCCGTTTCTGATCCTTCTGGGCAGGGTCCACAAACCCCGCAATCTCATCTGCAAATGCATCCAGCCGCCATCTCTGCATTTATTTTGAGACCCGTTGCTCAAAATAAATGTGGACCTGTCTTTCTGACCCTCCCCAGGGATGCCCTGCCATCTGCTGAGGCTTGATATGGCTAAAACAGCACTCTTAATTTGCCTGCCTTGCAATCTCCTTTGGGGGGTCACCCCCCCTGCTCATCATGTAGACCCACGACCTGGGTGTGATCTTCCACCCTGAACCATCTCTAGGTCTTCATGGGCAGCTTATGCCTGAAGGCAAGGATGGACAACACATCTACACATGAGTAACTAGTAAAAATAAAATGAGCAGTCACATCATATGAGCCCCAAAACCAGAGGAATTTCACCCAAGCTGGTGGAGTGCCACCCTGAAATAATGGGGGGAGAACTAGTGTATGTTGCAATGCTGTCTGTCTGCATCCGTTGCAAGGTGGCATGATACTGTTACGTAGCTACCCTGCATGCATGCAGCTACCCTGGGATAGCTGCTTGTCTGCCCGCTCTGCATCCAGGCTACTTGACAGCGGTGAGCCTTGTGACGCTAGGATTTGTGATCACCTGCCCAGGCCCTAAATCTTGCATGTGCAGTGGATCCATCCACACATTTTGAGCAGTTGCAGCAACATCGGTTCCTGCAGCCTTCACAAACACCGGCTTGCCCTGCAGGCATCTATTCAGGAGGCTTTGCCCCCATCGCCACCCCTTTGCCCCCATCCACCAGCTCTCCCTTCTCCATCTAGCGCAGCCAACAGGCACTGCTGGTTTTCACCTTCGCGGCCTGTCCCTACCACACCGAGCAGGCGAGATGCAGACTCCTTCCTCCTTCAGCTGGCCCAAAACGGATCAGACCGCATCAGAGCTTGGAACAAGCCCCTGCAAAACTCACTCATCGGCCTCTTAATCCCGCCTCATGATGCTGCTTTCTTGACTAAAGCACTTGACTGTGGCTACAGCAGCCGGTTTGCTGAGCCAGAGCCTACCAGTACCAGCATCCCATTGCTGCCCCATCGGGTATGTACCCACCCGATTTCTGCAGCTGCACGTTGCAGGTTGTCAGGAATATCCACCTTTCTCTGTACGGTGCCAGGCACGATGGAGGCTCCTCGCGTCCAGAGCAACGCAAAGCAGAAATAACGATGCACGGTGTAATTATACCGCTGGTGCTGCAAGTCCTGATGCAAGCCTTCATACTGTGGAATAAGAAGGGCTTTGTCTGGTCCAGCGCAACCCACTTCCGAAGGGAGATGATGAACTAGAGGGTTTTTTTATACCTGGGTAGACCAAGCCTTGGCTGGGATGATGTAGTTGGGGCTGGTCTTGCTTGGCGCAGGGGGCTGGACTGGATGTGACCTCCTGAGGTCCCTGCCACCCTCATTGTCAACAATGCTACGAAGGACAGCAGCTTCCATCCTTTATCCAGCTGGTCACAGACACAAGCTCTGTATGTGTTCCTGCTCCCGTGTGTCCAGGCCATGGGCATTGTCACAGCTCCCTATCACCTGCCAATTTTCAAATGGGATTTTCAAGGTCAAGGAGCCAGACCTTTAAACCGCTGCTGGCTCCAAACTGCCAGTACCTTCAGCGGGACTGAAGCACCCAAATCCCCTCGGCCAAAGAGACCACCTTGCTTCAGGCCCCGAAGGGCCTTTGGGTCCTTTTTGAAGCCTGGAACAGTGGGAGAGGCAGGGGACAACTGGCTCAAGAGTCAGACAAGGCGGTGGGAGCGCTGCAGGGATCGTGGCTCGCATGCACGTCGCTTCCCGGCAGCAGGAGTGCGGATGCATCATCCGCTGCGGGAACGCCGGCGCCGTGGCAGAGGCACACGGCACGTGGCAGGTTGGACTGGAAAGGCACCCGGGGGCGACTGGCACTGGAGGGAAAGGAGCTGGCAATCGGGGTGATCCCGAGCAGCCAGGACTGTGGTTAGCACCTTGCTCACCGCCTGTCCCGGCCCCCCCGATCTCAGGGCTCAGCACAAAGCACTGTTCGCAGCATCCCCTGCTCCAGTGTTTATGCCAGGGGTTTAACCCAACGGGGCTGGGCTTCATTTTCCTCCGACATCTCCCTCAGCTGCAACCGAGGCTCAGCAAAGCTTTCTTGCTTTCCTTGGGTACCTCTCTCAGATCCGTGCTGCATTAGCAGCCGCATCACCGCAGCTCTGTCCTGTCTGCTGCAGCGTGTCCTGCCCGGAGCCGCATCCGTGGCTGTGCGTGGAGAGCACCTGCTTATTCCCACTGGGGCTGCTCAGACTAGGTTTGCAATTCGGTATTTGGTCTTCAGGACCTGGGGTTATGTTTGGACACAGCCGAGGGTGTGTTTGCACACGGGTTCTGGGCTGCTATTCACGGTGAGCGCCCAAATCCTTTTGCTTCTTGTAAGTGGTGGAGCAATGCAATTCTCCTAGCCCTTCTGCAGGCAACAAGAGGCAGAGATTTAATCTGCAAAACTCTCAGGCGGGGAACAAAAGTGTAAAAGCCTCGGGAAGGGCGGCAGAGGCATGTGCAAGAGCGGAGGGTGAGCACCGCAGAGGCCCCTTTGAGGAGGGGGAGCTCCTCGGTACACTCCTGCAGTGTGTTCACAGGCTAATTGAAGACACATTAGTACACAGATCAGAGAGGATGAGTCTCGCACCCCTGCTGCCTTGCCTGAAAGCCTGCCTGGATCTTCTAACCCGCTGCGGCTTTGGCATGCGAGGCCCAAGGCTTAATCCCCGCTCTTCTCCCCTTGAGGTCCCACTGGCTCTTTGGCTCCGAACCCCTCGCCCTGCTGACGTGTCTCTACAGTCGCAGGACTCCTGCTCCTTCCAGGGTAACGAGCGGGGCAGCGGATGCTGGCTTGCAAGGCTCGGGGCACTCGCACCATCTCCTGGGCCGCCGCGGCTCCGTCGCCGTGCGCATCCGAACCGGCGAGCCGAGGCCACGCCGCACACCGACGCCAACCCCACCGTGGACCACGGCGTGGAACGGATGGCCAGCTGCCCAGTGGTTTGCACGCCCCAGCTCGAGTGCAAGGAAGAGGCCGAGAGTAAGGTGCCAAAGCTCAACGGCCGCCACTTTCAAAAAGAAAAAAACACATCTGAAAGGTTTTTTGAAGTCAGGTGTCTGCATTAACCACCGCCCCTCGTTACAGCAGCCGGCAGACGGTCTAGGGCTGGCCTGGCTTTTAGCACGGCTATTTCCATTAGAATAAACCAGCCCCAAGCACTTCCTCCTGGGCACCGGCTCCCGCCGAGCTGCCACCCCCAGCAGGCACGCAGCCTGGGGCATCTGAGCAGGGCGCACGACACTGGGGCGTCCCCTCTCATCCCCTCTTCTCTTTTTCTTGCTTAATGGCAACCCCGTTGCGGCTTTTCTCTCTTGTAGGAACATAGGCAATTGCGAGGGTCAGATGCTGCCAGGACCAGCCCAGAAAGCTTTTTTAGGGATACACCGGGCATGTCTCTGCCGCTGGCAGCGCACCTAAGAACGCAGCCCAGGATGCCATTAGCCGACCTCGCAATAGGGGTATGCATTGCTCACCTGAAAAGGCCTCTGCTTTTCCTGGCACGGACTCCATCGCTCAAGCTCTGGCAATGGAAACAGGAGGAGGGCTGGAAAGCTTTCTGGGCTGGTGTCAGTTTGGATCCCAAATGGGTTCATTTCACAGACAACCTCAGAGACGGCGAGGAAAGTGCTAGTGAACTGCTCTAAATGGAGTCCAGAGCTGTTTTTCACTTCCAAAGTCTCTGGGATGAGGACCTTGTGCTTTTAATCCATGTGGCCCTATTAGCTGTTTGTAAACCTACCTCATCCGGTAGGTAAAGTAAGGTTTGATCTACCTGCATCAGTCCTGGGACATGTGAACAGGAGCCATGCAGCTCCTGGCCGATAAAGAGCGACTGGCAGCTCCTGGGGCAGGGTCTGCAGGCAGCACAGGGCCGGTCGGCAGGAGGGGCGAAGATGGACCGGTCCCTGCACAGCTAGCTCTAGACAGACATGGTCTTAGCAGGCTCGCGACGGGAAGATGCTGAAGTCCCCATGCCCGAGCTGGTCATTGCCTTGAGTCATTTGCACTCTGCAATTTCATCCCGCACACGCAGGGGTTTAGGAGCCTGCAGTTTGGTGCCTTGTTATGGGATGACGGGAGCACAAGGGGAGCTGATGCCTCTTTTGTATGGTGCGTAGCTGGAAGTCTTGGCTGCACCCGTTGACTTAGCTGGGCCAGGGATGTCCAGACCGTGCTGTGCTCCTGAAAGCCTGACCTGGCCTGGGCCCTGGGTGCCTCTTAGGTCCAAAGAGGGTGGGGAGCATTGGGTGGAGAGAAGGTATTTGCACCCCTCCCTTGAGGTTGCAAAGGCAATTCAGCTCCCCAGAGGCTTTGGCCCTAAATTCCTATTGTTAGATAAGTGCATCCTATTGATCTAATGTATCAGGAGCGAGATCCAGCTCCCTGTGGACCCTGCCATGTCTGAGCTACAGTACAACACGGGCGCTTTCACTCAGACGCTCTGGCACGCGGCTCGGCAGGTTTAAGGCAGTGCTTTATGGCAGTGCAAAGCAGCTGTGCCGCTCTCACGGTGTATTGAAACCCTTTCATTACATTTTGACACGAAGAACTGCTTTCTTATCCCACTTTTTGTTGTATAACCAGAACTTGCAATGGATTGCTGCGGCATAATCCATTAATGCTCACTTGTCAGGATTTGTAGCTACCGACTTCTGGCCTTTCACCTGGCTCGTGGCTAAATATATTAATTGCATTATGCAGCCTATGGATGAGGGCTCCAGACAGGTACGTTATTTATGAATGCTCATTACCATCATCAAAGAGAGGTTGATGCATTACGGGGTGGCCCCACTGACCTTTATTCAGGTGCAGTCGTCTCCTCCCCGGCTCTGTTGGCAGAATTCATGCAATCTGCTCTCTCAAAGTAGCTACTCAACTATGTGATGGCCAACTCAAGGGCAACATCCAAACCTCATAGGAAGGAGGGATGTGACCACCCATCCCGGTCCATGCAAGTGACTGGCAGATTTTTTTTCTTTTTCAGGAAAACATTTCGGAGAAAGAGAGAGACTGGATTTCTAGATCGGAGCCCTGCTCTAGCACGGGACCACGGGAGGGGCAAGAAGAGAAGAGCACGGGACATCAAGGAGCAGCTGAGGGTGCATATGGACACACAACACATGTTCATTGGTAGGAATAGCCAGTGCAAAGCCTGCACGGGCTTTGTTCACCGGGATAAATGCAACCAGGAGGTGGAGCAGACAAACAGCCAGCTACCCCAGGGCAGGCCGGTGTTCCTGGGCTTTGCTAGCAGGTGGTGGGAGAGCAGGTCGCAGCGCCTTTGCCTTGAGTAAAGGCTTACGCTAGAATAATGCAGACTGATGACCCCTCAAAGTACATGGATAGATAGTAAGGGCCTTAGTGATGCTGGGCAGAGAGAATATGCAGGATTTAGGGCAGGGCACACCTCTGGAAATGATCCTGGGATCCAGAGCAGGCAAATGAGCAGCTATCCCGGGGTAGCTGCATGCAGTAGAAGCTCTAACCCCACTCGGGACTATGCAAAGGATACCTAGCCCAGAGCAACTGGCACCTGTTTTGCCCTCCTCACCCTCAACCTGCCCCGAAGAGGTTATCTGTCCTCTCAGCTCTAAATTCCCAGCCCATCGCTGGTACTGGCCATAGGATGGTCACTGGAGCCAAGGGCCGGAGACTGGGCCTGCTAGCGATGCGATTTCAGTTTGCACCAACTTCTCTCTGCTGGTTCAGATATTAAAAATGGATGAAACGGCATGAGCATTTCAAAGCAATGGCACGTCTGTTTTCTTTATTAAGGGAGAAGGGAAAGAAGGATGAATGAAGGCAATGGCTGTCCATCAGGCACAAAGACAGGAGGTCTGTAAATCTCTGCCGTCACCATGCAAGGACAGCCAGCTGTCACGTGCCCTAGTTATTTATCCCCTCCTGGTTACATCTGAATGAACTGGGGAGGCAGCGACTGCTTTCAACTCAGTCCCTTGCAAGAGAAGAAATTTTAAAAGTCAATACATTGCTAAAAACACACGGTTTCAAAGGCAGATAAAGATCAAAGCCGGAAAGGTTAAAGCCCAAAGCAAGAATATCCTGAGCAAGATAAAAGGAGGACGGCAGCACGGCCCCAGCGAGACTGCTTGCAATGGAGATGCTGGGGGCAGCGGGAAGCCTCAGCCCATGGGCACTGGGGGGTAACGGGGTTGCACGGGGGCACACGGTGCCGCGGCCTGTGTTAGACGACAAATTACGTTTGCGGTGCGTGCGCTGGGAATTTGCTAGGTAGGACTTCTGCCTGAGCTGGTTCGCACCCAGGACATTGCGTTCTGCTCACAGCCCGGTTTTGGTGCAGCAGTTTTCATAAGGGGGGAAAAAAAAAAAATAAGGAAAGTTGTCTAAAGTCTGCAGAAGAGCTTTGCACTAGGAGCAGAGAGCAGCAGGTCCAGCCCATAGGTGCGCTATGGAGAGAAGCTCTCAGCTCCCTTCAGGATACACGCGCTGGTTTTCTCTTGTACTGGCTTTAACACAGAAGCCAAGGCTTTGTGTACCCGGGTCTTAATCACCTCCAAGGATGGAGACTGCACCACCGCTCTGGGGAGCCTGTCCCAGCGCTTCACCACCCTCCTCATGAGAGAGTTTGTCCTAATATCCCACCTCAACTTCCCTTGCTGCAGCCTGAGCCCATTGCTCCTTGTCCTGTCGTCTGCCCCCAGGTTTCCACGAGGCTGCCGATCAGATCCGGGGCACGCTACAAGAAGGACAAAGGCAGAGTCAGATCTGATTAGCTGCCAGCTTCGTTATGCCGTGCAGCCTGCTTGTAAAGGCCTTCGTGGTTGGATTCACTCTGCTGAGCACTCCTTCCTCCTGCCACTCATCAGACACCTGCCGAATTGCAAACCTCCGGCGGTCTCCGACCAGGCTTTTGGCAGATACAAGGGCGGAGGAGCGGCCACAGCCGATGCCCTCGCTCCGAGACGGGGAAGAGCAGACGGCGGACGTGGGAGGGGGGTTGGTTGCTCTTCACTGACGCCATCGAAACCCCCAGTGAGCTGTTCATGACCAACCTGTGCCTGAGCCTGGCTTTAAAGCTGCCTGGCATGCGGGGGGAGGTTAAAGCAACCTGACTTCTTGGCGCAGGGCAGGGGGCAGAGATTGGTTTGTGAATTGCTTCACTTCCTACATGCGCACACACACACACACACACACACACGTGTACATGCACGCGCCTTATGCATCACATTTTTAAATGAACAAGTCATTGGATGGGATTTCCCGGGGTGCCTGAGCTCCCAGGCAGATGCACACATATCCCGGCGCCCTTTTGCACACCCAAGCAAGTCGGGCTGTGATCTGCATCAGCCAGACGGGCGCGAGCCATGTGTGTACTTCTCTGCTAGGCCCTTGCTTCCCCCCATCCTCTACTGGCCTTGGATGGGTTGGGTGGGGACAAAGCAAGCCTACCCCAGCAGTTTTATCCCTGGTTCTTTCTAGGCTAATTCTCTAGCAGACAGGGCAAATCGACCCTGACTGAAGGCTCAGAGCTGCCGGCAGAGCCTCTTTACTCTTTCTGTCTACGGCAGGCCCAGGCAACGTGCTCGGCTCTCCCTAGGCAAAGCGACCGCTCAAATGGGCAGAGGCCAGCACTTCGGCCAGAGCACCGTCCGGCCACCTCGCCCCACACGTTATGATGGGGCAGTGGACCGATCCCACAACCTCAGCCAGAGAGAGGCACGGGCACCTCCTACCCCCTCCAACCATGCTATCCCATCCAATAGGATCCACCTTGGAAGAGGGTTGAGTTGGAGACTCCATTCGAAAGTCACCTGGGGGCGTGCACGCGTATGCGCACACACACACACACACACACACACACGCTCAGAGTCACACCCATCATATCTGCAGTACAGCCGTCACTGGAATGGGCTTTCGCCAGGCACAGGCAATACCACAGACACGAGGGACAGACCAATACACGTCCGTTGAGTCCAGTCCCCATCCCAATGGGCACCACATCTTCCAGTCTCTTCTCCAGCGCTCACGTGCTTTGCACTGACAAGCCTCCTGGACCTCTGTTGCAAGCCTTACCTGGAAGCTAATGTGGCATGGCTTCAAGGGATGCTCCTGGTTTGCAGTGGGTTTGTTCCTCCAGTTGCACCGAGGAAAGATGCTCACACCTGTCTAACCCCTATCTAGTGAGATCTACACAGCTGAAGACCCATGCACACTAAAAGCAAAAGGCTGGTGTTTTTCTTTTCATCCTGTACTTTTCATAATGGGAACAACTGCTGCAGGTCCCCCGCCCTATTAGCACTCAGCCCCCAATGCGGAGGAGCCGCGGCGCCGCAGAGCATTTACATGCAAGTGAATGGAAGTTAAAGTCGCCAAGCGCAAGCACCCTTAGGGTTACGCATAGGGCGCTCGCTGCTGCTACGTCCCCGAGGAACCCCCGTGCTCGCATGCTCCGGCAGGTGGCAAGTTGCCCCGGGTAGGGTGGGGGAGGCTGAGGTCAGCACCTGGGCGGTCCCCAGAAGCCTTACCTGGGATCCTGGAGGCCTCTGGGGGCTGTAGCCATTGTAATCCTGCAGCAGGGAGCCTGGTCAGCAGCTGGAGTGGGGCTACAGCTGGCCTGGCTCCGGTTTCGGGCAGCGTGCGCTGCTTCTGCGTGCACTGCTCCCCTTTTTTTAGGTGTGACACCAGATCTCCCGGTGTCAAAACCCTCCCCGTGCTGCAAATTAGCAGTGCAGGGAATGCCTGCATGCGCAGCAGGTGCGGTGGGCAACACCACATACCATCACACGTGTGCGTGCTAGTCTGGACGTGTCTTGGGGGGGGCATTGGTGCCAAGTGATGGAGCAGACAGGCATCAACGGCTCTCGCTCGGGAAATCCAGGGTAGGTGCAACAGTGGCACAGCCCAGCTCGATGAACTGAGTGAGGAGCATGCATGCTGCTCCTTAACGCAGTCTCTGTGTATACTGCCAGCTCTGACAGCAACTCTGAAGGCTGCCTGGAGCTGCATATGACTAGGACAGTTGTTCTTCACCTTGTTAGACTCAAGCCCCCACCGTAGAAAATGCCACCTTTTCGTTTTCACTCATTTGTAGCTACAAAAAAAATACTGGAGCAACCTCCTGTCGCAAAGACTTCAGAAAGCCCCTGGCAGGGCAAGGTGTTTTCAATGCTCTGGGCTCCCATTTGAAATCTCAGGGTTTCTCTCATGAGTCATGTGTGCACACCCACACACCCAACAGTGTTACCATTGTGTAGCACCCTTGAAAGGCTCTCCAGGCACCCCAGGGTGCCACAACACCCTGGTTGAGGTTCACTGTGCCGAGGGCTGCGCCAGGTGTTTTGGAGGACGGGAATGATGAGTGGTGGGCTCTCAACTGGAGGAGCAACATCGCAGCAAGTGAGAGGGTCAAGTTGCTGCTGTTCCCCGCAAAGACTGAGCTCTCGATGAGTACAAAGAGTTTCGGTTGTTTCTTAGACGCGGGTCAAAGCACGATTCACATGTCGCTCGTGCTTGGGCATCGCAGGATGCCAGAGAGCTCTGTCCCTCCCAGCAATGTTTCCACAGCCCGGTGGAAAAACCCCTTTGTCCTCTGCAAAGCGAGACCAGAAGAGGGTGGCGAGGGCAGTTTGCAAGCAGCAGAGAGCTTTATTTCCTCCATCCTTTTCCATAACCTCGTTTAAAGTACTCAGCTCCAAGCACCTTGCTCTGATGGTATCCATTAAGCAGCTGAAGTCACCTGGGCTACAGCTACTGTTGTGGGCACCTGGTTCAAGGTCCATCCTATGCTTTCCCCCCATCCTTAACACATGCTGGAAAATCACAGTGGTGGAGGGAAACCTCCAAATTGTATCACCCCAGCCTTGGAGAAACACTTGAAGTCTCTGCAATGGCTCAGGAATTGCCAGAAGTTTAAAAAAAAAAACAGTCCCTTTCATATGATTTTGGGGCTTCTGCACAAACAGCAGTGTAGGAGCAGTGGGCATCAACCCAATGAAGAGTGGCAGTGCCATAGCCACTCTCCCAGGTGCTGTCCTGCGACGAGCCGAGGCCCAGGCCTTGTCCTTTATGAAAAAGGGCCTTCTGCACGAGGCAAAAAGTGCATTGGCCCTGAGCGCTCAGACCCGCCTGGGTCAGGCCGCGCGTCCACGCAGCCTGGTATGTGCTGGCAGAGAGGGGTTAGAAGGAGCAAGAGGTGATGAAGTTGGGCATGCAACGGCAATTTGATTTACCCGGACAGCACAAGGTCCTAGGGCCGTGAGCACAGGAGGTATTGAGTGTACACGCACATGCCTGCACACACACATGTATGTACACACACCCATGCATGTACACTCCCATGCATATACAGGTACACGTGCACATGCACACACTCACGCATGTACACTCCCATGCATATAAAGGTCCACATGTGCACATGCATACACTCATGCATGTACACTCCCATGCATATACAGGTACACGTGCACATGCACACACTCACGCATGTACACTCCCATGCATATACAGGTACACATGTGCACATGCACACACTCACGCATGTACACTCCCATGCATATACAGGTACACATGTGCACATGCACACACTCACGCATGTACACTCCCATGCATATGCAGGCACATGTATCTGCATATATACACACACTCATGCATGTACACACATACTCAGGCACACGCGTGTATACACCCTCCCTTTGTATCCCCCGGGAAGGGTGGTTGGGACTGGCCAGTCCCCACTCTCCAGAACAGCTTCTGGGCACAACTCTTGCAAACTACAGTAGAGAAAAGCCTCTCTGCTTCCTGCACCCATTTCTTCCACAAGTTATTTTCCCTCCCTGTTTCCTAACATTTCCCCCCCAGCTCCTCACTCTTTGAGCCCGCAGAGATCAGGCAAACATCTCTGCAGCCCACCCTCAACAGCAACCCTTTCGTTTACAGAGCACCTGGGTTGAAATCACCAGTCTCACCCACTCCTTTTGTCCTGACTGTACATTTTTTTCATGACGGTTCAAAAAACATGAGCAAATCTTCCGTGACATTTTTTTATCACCTTCCTAGTATGTTAAATAAACAGGGTCCAGGGAGCTGGGCAGACAGAACAGCATCCCAAGCAGCTGCAGCACAAAGAAGATGTGCTGCAGGGTTCGCCACGCCACAGGAACACAGCGATGCCTTTGCTGTGACCCACACCCCCCACAAAGGACTTGTTCCCCCACAGGGCTGCATGTGTGAACGAGTGGAAGAATCTCTCCCCTCTCCTCTTGCCCCGTCGTGGCAGGCGTGGAGACAAGACGAAATAGAGTTGGGCCCTAGTTGAAGACGCAGCACGGAGCCAGGAAACCCTGCTGCGTCCCGGGGATGTGCCTGACCTCCACCAACACCAACGATTTGCACCGGGAAGATGCAGGTTCGGCTTCTGCTCAGTGCATGGAGGTCCCTGTTCCCATCCCCACAGCCCCCTCCAGCATCCTGAGCACTCCCCAGTGGGATCCAGCTCAACTGAAGCCACAACTTCCTTCCCAAAAGCAGCCCAGGGTAGCGATGCCTCGTTGTTAGAGCACGCACACGGGGATTGCTGGCTGCAGTGAGACCAAGTGCATTGCCCAGGACCCCCTCCTCCGAGGCAGGCCCCTCTGAAAACACACGTGCTCTTTTTTTGCGGTCTCCGTGCCCTCTTCTCTTTGTTGGTTGCCGCTCCGGGTCACTTGCAAACTCTGTAATGAGTTTGCCGCCTTCTTCCAGGTCACTGATGAAAGTGCTCCTGGGCGCGGGGCTGAGCAGCCGCCGGGTGGGACCCTGCCAGCAACACCCCAGCTGGTCCCCGTGCACCGAAGCCCCATGCATTTCCAACCCATTTCCTACCGCGCCGGTTGGTTTTGTATCAGCCGGGTTTCCCGGGGAAAGCGCCTGAAACAGCCTAGGGGAGTCTATTGCCTCTGCTAATCTGGCAATCTCATCAAAAAAATATCACGTTACTTTGACAAGGCCTATTTTCCATAAAGCCAGCTTGATTGGCATTAATGATATTACCCTCCTTTAATTCTTTATTAATCGGGTCCTGTATCAGCGGTTCCATTATTCTGTCTGGGATCGATGTCTGCCTGACAGGCCCGTAATTACCTGGGTCATCTTGTTTGCCCTTTTCCAATATTGGCACAACATTAGTTCCCTTCCTCTGGAACTTCCTCGCGGTTCAAAGACTTATTGAAAATCAACATTAATGGTCCAGAGTGCTCCTTGACCAGCCCAGCCTGGGATGCAATTTATGCAGACCTGCTGATTTAACCCTGTCTCACTTGACTAGCTGTTTTGCGGATCCGTTGGAATGGAAAATATTCCCTTATCGGAGGACAGGATCACATCTGGCTTTCTCCTAAGAGCCAAACAAATATTTGCTTATTAAGCCCTTTGGCCTTTGCTGAATTATGAGAGGGGGTCCCTGCATCTTTCGCTGGAGCAATGCACCGATACCACGGCTGAGCAGTCTTTTGTTCCCAACACACTTGGAAAAAAAAAATCTCCTTGGGGTCCTTCACTCTTCGCCATTTGGCTTTCCTTAACTCTGACTTGCAGTCTTCACTTCTGGTTTATATTCGGGCCCCTTTCTGCCTCTCTCCCGCCCCATCTCCAGTGACCCCCACAGCTGTTCGGGGATGCTTTCGTGCAGCCTCCCTAAGGGCCGGGTTGTGCCTTTTTGGGTGCTCTGCGGGTCTCAAGGGACATTGGGATTTGTCCCTTGTTAGGATGAGGGCAGCGAGGTTAAAACTCCCAAAAGCAAGAGGCAGGGGTGGCCCCCACCTGCCCAGGCACCTGAGGGAAGCAGCTGGCCCTTGGAGATGCGCCGTTCCCTCCAGGCAGAGCAGCACAGACCTGGGCACAGAAGTTCAATAGACTGGTCTAACTTAAACCAATTCAGTCTGACACCTCATTCATCCAGGCCTCTCTCAGTCCAGGATCTGTCATTTTTAAACTAATCTAAGTGCCCTGAACTGTTTTGTTATGGGTGCAGACCAGTTTTTGGTCACTTATACCAGTTTATGTGTAATGTCTGAACCTGGCCCAGGCCCGGCTCCCCTCCCGGGGGCATAGCACCCAGCACAGACCAGCCCGAAAAGCTCCCAGCCCTCCTGCATTCAGCAAGGGAGCGCTCCCCTCTCGCCCCTCACCTGCCCCTGCTCCTTCCAGCTCCTCCGCAGGCGAGCCTGCTCCCGGGTCAGCCCTTGCACCTAATGCACCTCCAGCTCGCTTAACCCCCATTCTGCCGCGGTATACCTCCTTGCAGGCCCAGGATATCCAGCATCAGCACTAATGTTGGCCCTGAGGGCTCGAGGTGGGTAGGGAAAGAAGTATATTTTGTACACCACAGCCGTGCTCCTGCTAAAGGGTTAACGCACACCCTGGGCCGGGAGCTTCCAGTAGGATTTGCTTCAGCACATCCAGGCCCTGCTCGTTTGTCTTCATTAGGCGCAGGGAATACAGGGGAGGTCCGGCGTGGTGGCCCGGCAAGGGGCCCTTTTCAAGGATCATTGTGCATTGCTGCTGCCTAATAGAGACAAATGCAAACGGCGCTGCCTCTGCGCGAGGCGCCCGGAGGCCGCGGGCATCGCCGCCCTCACGGCCGCCGGGCACGGCACGGCACGGCACGGCTGCACTGACCCCCTCGGCAAGGAGCCTCCCGGTTTCCTGCGGGCACTGGAGAGGTCAGCTGGGCACCGGATCCGGTGTGGCTCCCCTTTGCTCCTGTTGGCGCGGACTTCCCGCAGACAGCGGGACCGAGAGTCGAAGTCTCCTGGTGTCCCGAATAACAGGGCAGCTCGCAGAAACTCCTGCAGAGAGGCTCCCACCCTGCGTTTAAAAGCAGCCCCCTGAAATACTTCCCAAATCCATATTTCCTCTGCCGGCACCCCTCGCTGCCTGCTCCTGGTTTGAATTCAGCGTACGACTCAGACCCTCCAGATGTGCGCGGCCTTCCCCCTCCGGCGTTTGCTGGACGCGGGGAGCCGCGCCGCTCCCGCTCTGGCTGGTAGGAGCCGGCAAGGCCCCGGAGACCCTGTAAATCTTGCATTGTTATCTCTGCTGAAGTTTATGATTGCATTGTTTTTGTTGCTTCGTTTCCAGCGGACGGAAAGTCCTTCCCTGTGCTGCTGGGCGCGCATTGTTGCTAGGCTGGTTAGCAGCTGTTTGCTCGTGTTGTCAGGCCACTATGACACCATAAATCCTAACAAATCCAGCACAAACAATAAGCAGTTGTTATTTAACATCATCAGCTCCTTTTTAATCATTAGCAACTCCCCAGCCCCCCTGGCGAGGGGGTGGCTGGAGAGCTAAGCCGCAGCCCATGTTTGTATCCCAAACACGCGCTGGACGTCGGCGGCTGCTCTCCGCGGGCGGGGCGGGGGCGAGTCCGGCCCGTGGTGTCCCTAGGCTTCGCTTATGGTTGGGCCGTGATTATATTTATCCAGAGCTTGCTTTTCATCAGCTGCCAGTAGGTTTCCATGTGAGGCTGCCGGCCTGCTGGCAAGGTCCATTGGTTTGCCTTTGATGCCTGCTTCGAGACGGGCCTCAACCCCAGCCCAAAGCTTTAGGGGTGCCCAGCTCTGTGGCCCCTGCCTTGCGTATCCTTGCAGGGCTGCTGCTACAGAAATGGTGTCCCTGGATCAAAGAGATAAGCCTGGAAGGTGCCAGTTCTGCAAACGTTTGTACCCACTTTTCAGAAGCAAACACTGAGGCCAGTGACACTGATCACAGCATGAGAGCCGTTGCCAGGATCTGGGGGTTAGCCGGGTGCGTGCCCGATCCAACCCCTCTTGCAATAATCAAGGGTCCCGAGCCTGAGCCCCGCGGACAAACCTCCATCGTGCCCTCAGGAAGCGCAGCTTGGGTTGCGCTTAAAAAAAAGGCACACAAACGGCTTCGGTGCCATGCGGCAACAGCTGACCACAGCAGCCTTCCCGGGGATTTATCCCCTCGCTGTAATTACATGGCGACCGATAAGTCTTCTCCTCCCACTCCTCCCTCAAATGATTGCCGAAATAAATATCTGTCTCTTTTCATTAGCCTAATGAAATACGCTCCCATCCGGCCGGCTGGGAAGCTCATGAATATATCATCACTCCCCATCAGCGCGGGGACCGGGGCGGGTAATTACCGGGCAAGACTTAACGTGTGGAGCCACTCCAGAGAGATGCTCGCCTTCCACTTCGGGGCAGCGTCGCGGTACCTCGAGCCTCCCGGGGCCCGGCTGCTGTCCTAAGAGCCAGCCAACAGCGTCCCTGACGGGCTGGGGTTTCGGTGGGCACCTTGAAGACCAGGCCTGATGCCTTGCAGATGGACCTCGGGAGCGGGCAGGACCCCTCAGCCCGTGTTGCAACGGGGCAGCAGGAGCACAAGCCTATTTCCACCTCCAGGCTGGGGGGCGGCTGGCATCGGTCCCCACGTGGGCCCAGGGACCGGGGTGCGCTGGCACGTGCTCCAGCATACGACCGACATGGTGACGTATGGGAAACCACCCTTCCCATCCCCATCCGTGCTCCCATCACTCCCACCTTCGTGTCCTACCTGCACGTGGGAGGTGGGTGTGTGGCGACACGAACACCAGCAAAGCCCACATCGGCTGGAGCTGGACGAGACGTGCTGGCCTAGATGCACGTACGCCGGGTGCTTCAAGCTCAGCCTCCAAATCAGGGGCTTTAATGGAGGGAGACAAACCCCAGCCTGGGGTTTCCAGACTCAGCAAGGGTCTCCAGAGGGGAAGGCCGGCTTTCAGGTAGGAGGTGAAGTGAAAAGCCAGCACCACGCCAGAGACCCAGCGAACAATAAAACATTGCAATCAAGGCTCCACCTCCATCCAGGAAAAGCATGGGAAGCAGGAGCTCAGCAAACAATGGCAATCAAGTGATATTTCTCACCATAATACCGCGTCTAGGAGCCAGCTCATTTTCCCTTTTTTTCTGGAAATCAAATGGCAAGAGAAAGGAGTTAACTGCTCCGGTTTTTCAAGACACAAAAGGCCACGATTGGCAGCATCAGTCACAAGTGTTATGAGACGTGCCTGCCTGTCCTCCGAGGCTTTCCCTGCACTCTCGCCGCTCCCCCTAACAGTTTCCTTTCCAAATATTTTTGAGAGTCGCCTCGCCGCAGAGATGAACTTTCCCACCCTCGCGGAGCCGTGCGGCTACACTGCCCCCGGGATCTGCCGCGCTACGTTTTGTCTGCTATTCCCACCTGCTGCCCCAGTGCTTGGGGTGGGGGAGCACGAGAGAGCTTCGGATGGGTGTCTGGGGGTGTCCAAACCTCAACTCTGCAGAGAAACCGCACGAGATGCATGCCCTGCAGGCTGAACTCGGGGGACCATCACCCCAAGGACCATCCGGTACCACCACCTCCCTGGGGAGACTGCTCTGTCCCAACATGACGAAGCTCCCTTGTTTTGAGGGACGTTGCAGGCCACCAGATCCCTGTTTGATAAAGGCCTACAGATCTGCTGCATGGTTTTCCCAGCCGAGAGCGGTGCTGAACGTGCGCAAAGGTTACCCTGGCTCATGATAAAATCAAAGGCAGGAATTTATTGTTATCAGCAAATCAAGGGCAGTCCCAAATCAAGAGCACGTAACTCCCCTTGCTTTCAGCACGTGGCCACCCTTGCACAGACCTCGCCCCTGCGATCGTAAGGGCCAGATTGGCTGACCTAGCCAGAGAGATGCCCGGGCAGTTTGCATCTCATGTCCTGGGGCCTTTTTTTGCCCTTTCCTGTGTTTTAACTGCGTGACTGTTTGCACGATCGGGATTTGGCAATAGTGGAGGCAATATCTCTTGTTCTGAGAGCACTTCCACAAGGAGCTGCAATGTCACATGCAGCTGGACTAGGATGGGCCATTTCTTTTCTCCAAACCGGACCTCCAAGTGCATCTGAAATCACGGGGAGCTCTTGCCCTCCACATCCAGAAAGGACAGTGTCGGGATGGTGATCACCACATCGACAGCTCCAGCATCACTGGAGCGCAGGGACAAAGGTTTCGGTCCAGGGTAGAGAGTCTTGGTCACTGGCTGGGGAACGCGGCCCTTGGAGAGGTTGCCCATGGGAGCGATGTCTGTCTGAGAGGACGGGCATCACCCCCAAGGAGCAAACAGGAGCACCATGAAGGCCGACGGGAGTCTGCCTCTTGGCTCTGACCGGCGCCTGGGGTCGGGGGCTAGTCCCAGCTGTCAGGATGGCTCCTCCAAGCCCATGTGTCCGCCTAACACCTGTCAGAGCAGGTGGCACCCTCTGCTCCGTGTTGGTGTCCTCCGCAAAAAGTCATGCATCCCAAACGAAGGCTGAAAAAGACCCCGAGAGGTCAACTAGTCCAACCTGAGATCAAACCTGCAATCTTGGTGTCATTAGCACCGTGCTCCAGATGTGGCCTCACCGGTGCTGAATAGAGGACAATGTTCTTGAGAGCAGTGGTTCTTCCCTGGGGAGGCCACATCTGGAGTCCCGTGTCCAGCTGTGGGCCCCCCGCTACAGAAAGGATGGGGACAAGTTGGAGACAGTCCAATGGAGGGCAATGAAAATGGTTGGGGGCTGGGGGACAGGACTGGTGAGGACAGGTTGAGGGAAATGGGTTGATTTAGTCTGCAGAAGAGGAGACCGAGGGGGACTGAATAGCAACCTTCACCTCCCTGCAGGGGCTGCAAAGAGGATGGAGCTGGGCTGGTCTCAGTGGGGGCAGATGACAGCAGGAGCAATGGGCTCCAGCTGCAGCAAGGGAAGTTGAGGTTGGATATTAGGAAAAACTCCCACGAGGAGGGTGGTGAAACAGGAACAGGCTGCCCAGAGAGGTGGCGCAGTCTCCATCCTTGGAAGTTGCTAAGACCCAGGTAGACTCTCCATCCTTGGAGGTCTTGAAGACCTGGCTAGATAAAAACTTGTTTGGGATGATGCAGTTGGGGCTGGTCCTACCTGGAGCGGGGAGTTAGACTCCTGAAGTCCCATCAACCCTCATTTTCTATGAATTTTAACAGTCCTTGAGTCACTGGCAGCAGCAACCTCATGAAGCTTGGGCATTAATTAGTGAAAAAGAAACACACACGCTGACCCCCGTCTGGGCCTATCTGAGACGCATGGAAAACCAGTGGGTGTATCTGTGCTAGCACCAGAGCGCACTCCCAAGATGAGTCAACCGAACAGGGTGGCACCTCCTCCTCTCGCCTTTTTTTTCTGCTCGCTGTCTGCCAGCTCTCTAAAGCGTGGGGAAGGAACAAATGCACCCGCAGAAGAGGAGAGCAACATCCCACGGCTGCTGTTCCCAGCCAAGGAGGCTTCAAGGAGGGCATGCACTTGGTCCTCCCCTTCCCCTTCCTCCAAGGCTCTCCCGCAGCTTCAAAAGAGCAGTTGCTACCCAATGCACAGCCCGAGCCCCTGGGAAGATGGATTTTGGCCATGCCTGGAGGGAGAGAGAGACTGTTTCCCCCCAAAGCAGCCTGACTGTGCTGTCACCCTTGCTGCGATGATCTTGCCCGGGAGGCTTTTTTCTTTTTTCTGTTGGGTAAAAGGCAAGCTGGCTGGTCGCCTCACCTTGGGTGTTTTGCTCCCCGAAGAAAGCCCAAACTGCAGGAATGTCAAACGAGGCTAAGTAGTCGCCCTAGCATCCCTGCCAGACAAAAGCTGACACTTTCTCGCACTAAATTGCTAAGAGACAGTCAAGGACACTTCAACGCGCCTGTAGATCGTGCGACCGAGCTGGAAACTACAAACCACCAGATATTCTTGGCCAGCTGGGGCCCATAATCAGATAAAACCATAAGGGAGCCGAGACACAAAAGCCCATTTGGGGCCTGTTGAAACGACTGGAAAAAATTCTTTGTTTTGGTCTCCTTTTCTGTTCGCAAAGTGCTTCCCGATGCTCCTCGGGTTCGCCCCGAGCCAGGGTGACTGCAACCGAAAGGCTTCAAGAACACTTGTTTCTCGGCTTAGCTATTTGTTTGCTGGCAAGATGTATGTATTTAATGAACTGTTTTGCATGCTTGGATTGGGCCTGAGAAAATTAACCGAAACCATTGTTCCCGGCTGGCCCTCTGGAGCGCTCTTCAGAAGAATTACCTGCTGTACAGCAATCTCGGCTCGGCCAGGAGATGAAGGGTGGCTGCAACGCCGCTTTGAACAGGCCATTGTTGCCGCAGAAATGTTTAGGAATCAGCCATTTAATGAGAACAAAAGAAATTAATTGGTGGTTTAGGCCTAATGAGACTGCTGTGCAAATTAACAGTCCTCATCAGCAGAAACAAACAGAGTCCTTAAATGAATTGCGGTGGAGCATTACACTGACTAAGCTTTTGCTGGAATGATAAATAGCAGGTCAGAAGAGACCATCTGTGCTTTTTTTTTTTCCCCCCTTTTTTTTTTTTTTATTTTTTAGGGAGCGAGGAATGAGGCTTAGTGAAAAAATAGATCTCAATAAAGCATAAATTCTCCGTTTTATTCATCTCGGCCCAGCTTGACACCACCATCTTACTACGGAGATAAAGAAGAAAACCACTTGCATTTGCATCTGAAAAGAGCAAGACTATGGCCTATACACTCGTGAAGCCAAAGAGTTCTGATTTCAAGGGATATTTAGCCTCTATTCAGGCTTGCACAAAAGCCTAGCCTCCAGTAAAGCAGTGGTAGGCCTGTCTGATTAAGGCTGTAGACAGAAGCCTTGTATATCTGTCACAGAGCTCATTTGTTCTCTCTGTTTACTTAAGACGTTCTTCAATTCCCAGTGAGGATTTGTATTTCTGGGTTGGTTTACTTATGCTCATATGCTGAAAAAAATCTGTCTGATCTTTAATAATCAAAGTCATTAGAATAATCCTTTCAGGGCTGAATGAAGGATTATTTCTTCGTGTCATTTTAGTTTCATCCTCATTGGGGCTGCTAAAATGCAAGGGGTGGGGGGGAAGCACTTCACAAGCCCCACGATAGACCGGGGTCCTTAACGTCCTCCAAAATTCCCACCCACATGCCTGCCAAATAAATGCAGGCTTCCCAGGGAAATTTCCAGGCTTTTGCGTGTTTGTCTGAAGCAAATTTATTTATTTCGGCGGTGGTCAAATAAACACGGGGCCCGGGGAGACGCGGGGATCGTTTGTTGTTGCGCTGTCTTGGTTCGATAAGGAAACCTTTGATGAAGTGAAGGGACTTTGTGTGCCTAATCTGAGGCTAGCAGCTCCACAGAGCGATTGTAAAAATGCTGCGGTGTCTGCAGGGAGCAGTAATTACATAGGAGGATTAAAAGGTCCTAAACCTCACCTATATTTCACTTTTGTAAACGAGGGAGGAACAAAGAGCGCTCGGCTCGCGGAGAGGAAAGAATAATTGACACAATTCGCCGGCGCTGGATGATTATAATGTAAATACCGGCATGGAAGAGGGCAAAACTAATTTAGGCCTTCAACTTTTTATCCGACGTTTAACAAGGGGGATAAACACCTCTTTTTAAAGGAGTGTCATGAAACCCAAACCCCAATTTTCACTTTGATTACCTTTGTTGCCCTCTTTCGGCTAAGCCCCCGTCTCGGGCACTTGGCAACCAGGCTGGGGGATTCGGTAAAACTGGCTTTTAAGCCCCAAAAGGGCCTATGCGAGGCGGGGGGAGACCAGGGAATGGGGCGCCCGCTTCCAGCCACCTTCAGCACAGCCACAGCCGGCTTAGCTGAAGATGGCAAACCCGAGTCTGAGTAGCTTGAGTGCTTGGGCTTTGAGTATTTCCCCGTTTTTTTATTTGACCTTTGAGTATTTCCTTGTTTTTTGAGTGTTTGACCTCTGAGTATTCCCATTTTTTGAGTATTTGACCTCTGAGTATTTCCCCGTTTTTTGAGTGTTTGACCTCTGAGTATTCCCATTTTTTGAGTATTTGACCTCTGAGTATTTCCCCATTTTTTGAGTATTTGACCTCTGAGTATTCCCGTTTTTTGAGTATTTGAGCTTTGAGTATTTCCTGTTTTTTGAGTATTTGACCTTTGAGTATTTCCCTGTTTTTTTGAGTATTTCCCCATTTTTTTGCTGCTTCTGCACTTCTGGGTGTTGATAAGACTAAAATATGTCATGCTCCCATACAAAACACAAGAAGTCTTGGCTCCAAAATGATACGTTTTATTTTTATATTGGAACCAAGACTTCTAGTTTTTTGCATGTCTTCTTGTCGCAGACCAACACAGCTACCAAGTGCACCCATCAAGCTCCCATGGCTTTTTCCAGCCTGACCAGAAACAAGGGGAGCTGAAGGCCTGTTCCCACGAGATTTTCATCCCCAGGTGATTTAGAAAAGCACGGGGCTTTCTGGGTGTCACCGGCATGGCTCGGTGCTGGGCCTGCACGGCAACGGGAAAGGCTGGCAGGGCTAGCTGGGGCTGGGAGAGCCTGACGCTCCTCACGTCACCCTAGGGGAAGTCCTCATTGCACCCAATTAAGGTGAAAAAAAAATGTGCCTGCAATTACACGCCTGAGTTATGACTTTAGTGACAATGAGCGTACAAAGAAGTCAGATAATTGCATATGCAAATGCACGGCTACCTGATTTGCATATGTGACTGCAGCGCTTGCGTGGGAAAAGGCAGCCCATCCTCCCACGGCCTCTTTCGCAGGAGAGGGACTGGGTGGTTCCAGCTGCGATGATCAAAGCCTTGATCTCAGTTTCCTCGCTGGAGAAATGACAATAGCGCTTCCCTGTTTGCTGTGGGGCAGTGCAAAGTTTACTGAATGAATACGGCGGATGTCAAACGCTTTGAGATCCTCAGGCAGAAAGTGCCATCGGAGTGCAAAGGGCTAATGATTGAGGGATCAGCACTGTGGTTACTAGAGGAGCCGATATCCAGGAACAAACACATGGGGAGATTACACAACGCCGGGGACAGGGAAAACTTCGTGTAGTGCTCTTTTGCCCACCTGACTTCTGATTTCAGCTGATGAGAGCAACTGCGCAGACGAGCATCGACGTCTGAATTCGCCATCGGCCGAACGTGCCTGTAACCATGTAGGTATGAGACAGGTTTGTCTTGCTCTCTGAAGCAGAGGTTAAATTTCCTGACGCTGTTGCAACTGGTAAACACCACTTTGGACGAGTTAGTCAGATTTGCTCCCCTTAACTTCGACGGAGAAGCAGCCCTGAAACGACAGAAATGAGAAAGGCGCCTGTATTTGGTGCATTTTATAAGCGTGTGAGAAGGAGAAAGGAGGTTTTCCTCCCAAATAGAGAGTAAATCTATCTTTAGTCCCAAACAGAGGGTAAATCCATCTTTTCTTTGTGGCTTCCAGGTGGCTGTGGAAGGGAGAGGGGAGCGCCCCCCCCCATCCCCCAAATGCATTGTGTCTTGGATAAGGAGCAATTATCAACAATATAATAAGGACGGGAAAATGAACAAAGGGCTCAATATGTTAAACTAAATGACTAACACGAATGCATTCCTGTTAATGGGTCAATATTAGGTTGGCAGTTGCTGTCTGTCCCTATTTCTCATTAGCCTTGACCTTGACCTCCACGCCCTGTTTGCCGGGAGACAGAATCCCATAACAACTGGGTTGGCAAACGTATTGGCCCAGTAATCCATAAATATTGATTCGTTGTTTGCAGTGTAATTTAAATGTCAGTTATAAGCTCAGGGCAGATAAAGATCTGTATCAACAATAAAACTGGATAGAGGCTATAAATCCCTGGGGAAAGCTAAGTTAAAATGGAAATGCAACGTATGCATCCTTTAAAAAAAAGACAGCGAGAGAGAAAACATTTCCTGGGCATGACAGGGAAAGGGAGAGGTGCTGATTATCTGGGCAATCGGTCTGATTTTACATGCCAAATTAGGCCGTCCCCACTTCGGGTGTGTCTGCACAGCCACTGTCACGTGCAGCCGGGGTGGACGTGGCAGGCTGCCCAGGCATGTTGGCAGGAGATTTGACCCAGAAAAGCAAACAGTGGCATCGATGCACGGCAGAATAGACCCTGGTGAACTCTGGCGAGCACTGGGTTGCAGATCTCCGTACACGCTGCGGCCTGAATGAGATGAGAAGCCGCGGCACGTGTTCCTGTGATCACGGAGAGAGGCCGCGGGAAGCCGGGCGGGACTTGCAAAGTCATCAGCTCCAGGCCATTGCTGGCAGCCGCGTCACATCACCCTGTCCCTAAATAAAATAATTTGTTTGCAAAGATCTAGTTGGTTTAAGAAAAGATATCACCTCTGCCACCAGCGTGGATGCCCTTTACAACCTGGATACTCGTCCCTTCTGTACTTTTAACCAGCTCCTTCTTTAAACCACCTTGCTCTCGCTTCTCTGGGAAGCTTTTTTCAGGACTTCTCTGATAGTTAGAAACTGTCAACTTCCAGCCCAAATTTATTCTGTTACTCCAGACTGCAAGGTCATCTCCCCCTTCCTGGCTCTGGCTTCTTTTCAGCTCATGTAAAAGAAAATCTCCTGTACGATATTCCGATCCCCCTCTGGCTGGGCAATGCCTCCCTGCTTCGCGTCACCAGCACATTGCAATGGGCACTCCTCTTTCCTTGGCCCAAGTCTGTCTACAGAAAAACCTTGAGGTGAGCTGGAGTCCACCCCCTGCCCGGAGCTCTTGGGGGTTGTAAGATGGGGGGGACAACATTTGGCATGCTGCAAATGAGCCCCACAGCCTCCCCGAGTGCCACTTGGATCCCCTTCCTCTGCCCGATTGTCTGCTCTGCTTTCTGCTCCCCGCCCCCCAAGTTGCCGCTCTGACTGCTGCTTCCTGCCCTATCCGTGGCTGGGCTGCTTGTCCCCTCCGTGTTGCATGCCATGCACAGAGGCTGCCCAGGACCTTTGTGGCACGTGGGCTGCAGGGTGGCTGTCCTCGGTTTTAGGCCACCCCTGCCAGCCCACTCTGCTCCTGCAGCTGCTTTCCTTCACTGCTGGGCAGGAAAGCACATGGTTTGTACTCTCCTCAGCAGCTCTTTGCAGAAATTTTGAGCGTAATTTTGCATAATTTTGAGCAGACCATGAGCCCAGGCTGTGTTTTGGAGTATGCAGAGAGTGCATGCTCCATGTGCTCAGCAAGCCAAGAGAACGAGCTCTGTCCTGCCAGGGCTTGCTGTTTTGAGGACTGGCCCTGAGCTGAGCAGGGAGCCTGACCTCACACCCCACGAATGCTCCCGTGCCCCGGGGTGCCGGGGGCACAGATGCACGCTGTAAGGGACGGCCCCATCCTGCTGCCCTTGGTGAGACTCCTCATCTGAGCAAGCCATGAATTAATGCAGCGGGGCGGTCTGCCCCATCCAGATTCCAGCAGCCCCTTTGCACCATTGCAGGACATTAGACATTAGGAAAAACTTCCCTGGAAGCACTGGAACAGGCTCCGCAGAGAGGTGGAAACCCTGAGAGGTTTCCTAGCACCAAGAAAAACTCTTTCTTCAATGTTTCCTTCATTTCTTTATCACACACCTTTTCCTTCTGAAAACCTATATTGATCTAAAGTCCAATACTACTCATATTTTCCATTATCCCCTTCTAGCCTCTCTGACGTTTATGCAGGTCCATTTTGATATTCCCAGGATGCACCCATTTGTTTAGCCCAAACACCATCCCTACATCCTTTGAGAAAGTTTCAACCATTTCAGCAGCAAATTTCTCTCAACCTCCTCATCCAGCTAGGACAGCTACTGGGTCACTACACAGACTTCCTTTGCACATCTTAGAGCTGTGGATAATGGAAACATGAATATAAAAAAAAAGAGCAAAAGGTGTCAAATCCTGAACTGTGTTCTTACTGTCTAGTATTTTCCTATTGTTTTGGGGACACTGCCTAATTTTCTGTGCTCCTTCATAGAAATTTCACCATCGATAAATGTACTTTCATCAGATCCGTCATGCTGGTCATCACCCTCCCAAATGCCTTGGCATAATCTACTCAACATCCATGCACATCCTTCACCGTCATCTGGCACCTGTCAATCAGGCTCGTTCACCCTCAGATGGTGCCTGAAACTCATAGCACTTCTTCCGCATCCCCTCTGCGCTTGATGAAACACATCACCAGCTTCAACTCGTTCAGCAGGGATGAGCTCCCAGATAACAGGCAAGGAAGTTATAGGACTTCAGCTGTTGACACTGGTCCTGCTATCCAGTGACAAGCACATTTTCCCAGTGTTATGCATGGACATGTTGTGAGCTGAGAATAAGCATCCATTAGGCTATGGCCCAATTAGGGAGGTCACTATCTTGCTGGCACTTGCCAATTAGATCATTTTCTTCTTCTTCTTCATCTATCAACTGCACTTCATTAGGATTAACCATATTTTGTCGTTCATACTTATCACCGGTAATAGTATCATCATCACTATCACCAGTTATTAATGTTATTGCCGTTCTTCTTCTTGTTGTTATTGTGCTCACCAAATCCTATCCAGTGGGCATCGAATAGGGTAGCCAGAACAGGACAAAAAGGCAAGTCTTGGCCAGGATCGGCGCAGGGAGGGGTTCGGGTATGAAGTCAGGGAGATGGTTCTGCTCATTCAGAAATGCGTATACTTTTGAAGGCAATGTGCTCCACCCCTCTGCAGGCCTCTTATGGTCCCCCCACCATGCTCTCAAAATTTTGGCCCGTGCATAGGAGCACGTTACAGGAAGGGCTGGTGGATTTCCCCTCAGACCGGGATGCGTGGGCTTCCTGGACTTTGGGTTCATTATCAATAACGTGACTGTCCACTCTCCTGGAAAAGCCCAGCTACTTTCAGGGCTCTTCCGACAGCCCCGCTCAGCAAAGACCGACGCGCTTCGTGTCTTGGTGCATCAAAGAGCAAAGGGGGGTTGGGTGGAGCTCCAACCAAACACCCGAGGCAGGAAGATGAGCATGCGCGGCAGTGCACAGATGATCCACTCCGATGCACCGTGGAGGTCTTGGGAGACCCAGAAGCAAAACCCGGATGCGTGCCTAGGCAATATATCGTACGTCTGTCTCCATCCCCCTAGATTTCCGCTCACCAGAGCATCTGCCTCAGGAAACCAGCCCTGTGCTGACAGTGGGAAACTAACCCTTTATTGTATTCCCCTTTCTGGGCCATCTTCAACCACCCAGGCAACTTCCCTTTGCTCCGGGGTCCTCTGTAAACATAGCTGGCTCCAGGCTTAATAATAACCCTGTAATGGACACAGCTCGATCGCCACCAGAAGTAGTGACCAAGGACATTTGTCACATGGCCTGTGGTTTGACCACGTCCTTTCTGCCCCTGCCACGGACCTGCGAAGCAGTGCTGTTCTTGTATGACCATCGCATGCACTACGGGGCCTGGGTGGAAACTTTGGATAGCTGGGAGATTGTGCAAAGCGAGACCCACGCATCACATGACGCATCTGGGCTGCATCCGGTAGGCCTCACAACTGTACACGCCCTCTGCATGCTCCCAGATGTCCTATTTGCATGTGGGGCTGCAAGCTGGCTGGGGGCCCAGCCCGGCTCACTTGCACAGTTGACCTGTGACTGCCAAAAGACCCTGGACACAATGGCAACTCCAAGTGACAATTCAGGACTGTGCCTGGGTTGCCTCCAGGTAACACCATTCACGAGCGTTTGTCACCGCTGCATCTACATCTGCACACCAAGGGAACTTGCCTGAAGGGCGGTTCTCCTGCCCCGTCCCTTCCCCCCGAATCTTCACCCTGCCATTTGGCAGCCTGTGTCCTAACAAGACACAGCCAGTCCCAGAGCAGGAGAGACAGGCCTTGATGGCAACTCCACCCTCCCCAGCAGAGAAGGGCCGAGGCTGCAGTGTTGAGAGCAGAGCCCAGACCCCAACCCCAGCATTTGGCAACGCTCAGAGCCGTGTTGTGCCTCCAGCCCATCTCTTGAGCTTACATCGCAGGGTTTTCCATGGTCGATTTTTGGAAAATGAGACACATAGGTGGTTGCAAAATGGATGGAGCTGGACTGTTTTCCGTGGGGGCAGGTGACAGAAGGAGCAATGGGCTCAAGCTGCAGCAAGGGAAGTTGAGGTTGCATATTAGGAAAAACTCTCTCATGAGGAAAGTGGTGATGCACAGGAGAGGTTGCAGACTCTCCATCCTGGCAGGAAGACCTGGGTAGACAACGCCCTGGCTGGGATGATGTAGTTGGGGCTGGTCCTGCTCGGAGCAGGGGGCTGGACTAGATGTGACCTCCCGCGGTCCCTTCCCGCCCTCTTTTCTCTGATGCTATGCCAATGACACACCTGCACGGAAACCTCCTGCCAGAGCTCCTCTGCTATCAGACTTCACCTCCGCCTAACTTCATGGCGACCTTTAAACCCATCTGTGATATCATGGAGCATGTCGTGAGCTGTGCCAGATCTGGCCCTCAGTCCCACAGACGGTGAGTCTGAGCACGGAGGTGTAACCAAACACGTTGAAGTGGTGCAAAAGTCTCCAGGCACACACGGCACCGACGGCATCCAGACCTTATTTCTGAGTCAGTCCCATAGTCGCACAAAACCTTGTAGTCCGCTCAGCGAGTTAAATCCAGCTAGCTGCTGTTTCCCCTTTGGCAGGTGCCGTCCTGTGAGCCCATATTAAGGCAGAAAATTGTTTTGGGAACCACTCTCTTCTATAAATGGAGTAAGGAAGGTCAATTGTCCCTGGGGTCTGTACGCGACCTCAGTGCGGCACGAGTCTCCAGGTATGGGAAGATAAGCGACTGTGAGATAAGATAGGGGATGAATTAAAAGTGTGCTGGCTAATCTGTGGTCACTGCCTGTGTGTGTGCTCTTATCCCCTGGTAAATGCAAGTTTACTTAGCCAGCTTTCTTTAAGGGTCATTTTTATTCCAGGATAAGAGCTTGCATGTCACACCTTCCCTTCCCTTGCAGTTACTCGTTCATGTGGCCAAACCCTCAAACTGAAACCCCGGGTCTCTCGAAACTTTCACGATAAAAGTAATCCTGGTGGAACAACTGGCCACACGACCGATAAAACATGTTGGAAGTGGTCTAATTTACTATGATAAATCAAAGTGTACCACAATAAAAAGACATCAAAGTATATTTTCACACACAACTAACCTAGCAAAATGGCGATTTTTGGCCCTGTTTTGTGACATGTAGCTAAACGACACATCACACGCACAAGCGCCCTGACAGTGTTAAAGAAAGGGTTTCAAAGCAGTCTTCCACCCAAAGCAAAACACAGCTACCTTTGCAACGTGCACTCTTTCTTGGTTGGGACTCTGTCTTTCCAGAGCTTGCAATGTAGGTGGCTATTTAAGTGTCGGACTCACCCAAAAAAAGGCTACAAAGAAGAGTCGTCCAATAAAGGGTGCATGAAACGGAAAGGAGCTCTGTTCACTATCATTTGTGCTACCACCCTTTCTGCATCAGCGGTGCAGGCAGGAAGAGACAGTGCATGCGTGCAAGCTATATAATGGCCCCACCCGGCCAGGTATGCACGCACGTGGCAGCGCCTGTGTATGTACTCGCCGCTGGAGTCTGAACAGGCAGTGAGCAACCCCTCACCTGCATCCGTTCGTTCGGCACCTCGTTCAAAAAGTCTGTGCTTTCGGATGCCTACAGCTCCTCCAAGCTCCTCCATCGGGTATCTGCCAGGCGGGCAGGTCTTGTGAAGGGCCTTTGTGAGTGCACACTGTGGGCCTTTTGAGCCGGCTTGCACCATGAGGAGCCAACACGCTGACACACGGGATCTTTCCCTATTTCTCCGCGTGCCGCAATCCGAAAACAAAACAGACAAAAAACCATCTCTTCGTGCAAAGGCATTTCCTAGCAGCTGGTGTGCGAAGCCTTGCCCGGGAGCTGCCAGAGCCAGCAACCCCCACAAGGCATGCAGCCCTCTGCCAAACATAACACCGGCAACTGAGGCCGGGTGTGCAAGCTCTAAGGACCTTGTTGGGTGTGCGCTGCATCCCCCTGGATGGGAGGAGAGCGCTGCCCCAGCGGACAGAGGCTTTGCCGGGGGATAAAGCCGACAGGAGCAGGGTGAGCATGGGATTGTCACTGCGCTGGGTGCAGGAATCTGCTGGATGTGCTTGGGATGAAGCATACGGAAGCTGAATATGTGTGTGTGTGTGTGTGTGTGTGTGTGCAATGTGTGCACGCCTTGACTGATTTCATCCTCTTTTTCAGCCAAGTGAAACGTAAGGAAAGTGCTGAGAGTATCACAACTCATCTGTTCAGCTCCATTGCCACCTCTCTGTTGGCCACTTGCAACCTCACCGTGCCCAGGTGGCAACAGGTTGCAGACCCTCCTGCTCCAAAAGCTGCTACCCCGTGGGCTAAGGAGAATCTCCATTAGTACTAAGCAGTATAGGACCCATGGCACAGAGTGAGCAATTCTGATGTCACTCAGAGGAAGGTGATGGCTTATGCACGGGACAGGGGTTCGGTCAAGAGGAGGTGTGGGGACGTCATGAGGTCCCAGGGAGGCACTTCAAGGAAAGACACGGCCTCTTTGCACACAAGTGAGTGGAGCCAGCTTCAAATACAGTAGGTGACATCAAAGCCGCGGCAAAGCCCGGGGAGGAAGGCCTCCAAGGGGGCAGCTGAGCAGAAGAACAGGATCAGGTTGTATTTATTCAGGAACTATTCTCCAGCAGCACAACCACTTTTGCAACCTCCAGGTCGAGTTCCTGCCTTTCCAGCGCCACTTTTCACGCACGTCTCGCCCCAGCGGGTCTCCCCCAGCAAGAGAAACTTGCATCGTCCCCACCTCTCTCACGCCGGGTGTTGATCTTGATTGCAAGTGACAGTCTTAATTTTCTTGAGGACGGCACGTCAGCTCCCGGCGTATCGGTTCAAAATCCTCCTCTCATCTCCACTGGGTTCGAATGCTTTCCGGTAACAAGAGCTTAGTTTTGTCTCTCCTAGCTGGACCAGTTGGCAAGGCGCAGACTGTGCAGGAAAACATTGCCATAACATTCTTTTTGTCTGGTGGAAATAAGATACAAATTCTTGGCTCGCTCGTTCAAACGCAGCCTTCGTGCTGCCAATGTATGTAAACTCGCAGCTGAGACACAGTCTACACGCAGGTAGGAGCAGAGAGCGATGGAAAAATTGCTGCTTCTTCCTGGAGGAAGGTCCTCAGCTTTCCTCCCGTTGGTATGATGGGGCTCTTTGGGTAAAAGGTGATGTCTTTCATTAGACCAACTAAATAGTTGGAACAATTGTTCTTTGCAAGCTTAACATCCTTCTCCAGGCACAGCATTGCTTTTCTTTGCTGCACGCCCAATTTGGGGAGTTTTTTTAAATTTAAGGAACAGCCATTCAAATGGCTCCATCACCTAATATCTCTATGAAGCAGCCCTAGACACTGAGCTCATTATTTATTGAAATCTATCAATGACTTTAAAAGAAATCTTTTATATCAGATTTGCAGCTAAGTAATCTACTTAGTCTATTCGACAGAAAGAAAATCCACAGCCCATGGAGTCTTACGCTGCTTTTGAACATGGGTTAAATGAAACATATACTTCTTTTTTTGTCTAGAGATTAAAAAAAAAAGAAGGGATATCAGCCGCATGCTGATGGAGCTCACACCTCCCGGTGACATTAATGGGATTTTTCTCTCCGGTATACAGAGGAGGAAACAGAGACAACGCGAAAGCTTTTACCTCCATTTGTGAATGCGAGGCATGCTAAAGGCGCCCGACTTCCAGGATGCGGCTGCTCAGAGCTGTCTGGCCATGCTCCTGGAAGGGATCCGGCCAGCTGTAATGCACAAGGACTAGCTGGCATCCTTATTGACGGTCTTGAGAAAGCTCTGAAAGCCAAGCGTGCGGGAACATGGCATCCTTGTACGAGGGCCAGAAAAGTCATTAAACAGCGCGGAGCGAAAGCATTTCCAAATGGACTTTGAGGATCACTTCAGAGGCCGGGGTCATGCCCTGAAAAGGGCAACAAGGGCAAAAAGTAGGATGAATGTGCTGGCATCTACTTGTCCACAATGAGAAAAGCATTGATTGGGGGACAGTGGTTATTCTCCTCGCCCGCCTTTTGGTGTCGAAGCTACAGGCATGAGGATCGCGGACCCCTTTGGGATCTTACCAGATAAAAAAGTGCGATGGAAATGTTATTTGTGATATAACAAATGCTTGCTTAGCATCTCAAATTCAGGGCCCGACAGAACCGGCAAGGCACGCGTTGGCTTTGCAGGCCAATGGGCAATGCCACCACCACTTCTCGGCATCTAAGGGAAACTCCTCCTAGGAGGTCTCTGCACCAACTCAGCCTCAAGCAGCCCCTGAAGCAGGGCACAAAGACATTTCCTCCATAAGGCGTGTGTCTGAAGGCCGGTCCGTGGCCTTCAGAGGAGAATCGCGCTCGCTTTGTTTCAAACAAACCGATGCAAAACAAGCTGGGACTGCGGGATGGAAAAGAAAGGAGGGTCTGGTTTGCATTGCGCCCTCTGGAATTAATATAAACAGCCCTTGGAAGGTTTCATTAATATCCAATTTAATATGGTGCAATTGGAAGTTCATACGTGACGCCACCACAGCGTGTTTAAGTGCATGGGGTTGAAAGATTGTACGCGGAGAATGTGACCTTTTAATGTGGTATTGCGGTATGCGCGCTCTAATCTTATTAGGTTGAAGGGCTTGAAGTTTAGAAGTTTAATTCAAACCCACGTTATTATGACTTGCCCTTCGTGTTCCCTGTACGACCTATGATTAATCCATCAAAATAAAGGGAAAAAGAAACTCCCATTTGCAACGTACAGAAGAGGTAATAGCACACCCGCTGAAATCATTTAAACCCTGGATGGCCAGGCCTCTCCTGATTGCTAGATCAAATAGAAAGTGTGTGGAGGAATTCGGTGCTACTTTAACCTCTGAACTCGGGGAGTTATGTTTTAATTCCATATCTGGATAATGTGACTGTAAGGTCTCATCTGGTAAAAAATTTTTAAAAATCTGAAGTTAATTAGGTCTCCAAGAACATCTCAAGGTTTAATGGAGAGTCGTGCAGAAGGGAACGACATCGAGTGCCAGCTTTTCGGTGTCGGACCCAATCCTGACCAGACTGCCACAGGCACTTCATGCGGTGTTCACAGCACCATCGGGCCACCGTGCACAAAATCAAGTCCGTCTTTGCTGGATCACCCACTAAAGGCCTGACCCACTGAAGGCAGTGGAAAGACTTCCCATGGATTCAGGAGGTTTTGGATCACACCCAAAACCCTAGTGGTACCAATAAGCCGCTGGGGTGATTTTTTGAGAACAGCTCCTAGAAACATCAGGTTTTTCGTGATAGACTGCATGAAGGCCTGGAAAGATACAGAGGTTTTTTCACTTGTATCCCTGGGACCAGTGCAAACTAACCAAGGCACACAAATACTGCTTTTTCTGGATGCTGTAATCCATCCGGAAAACAGAGGTCTCCATCAGCTGGAACCACAGACACAAGCCGCCGACTGCAAAAGCTGAGTGGCTCTGAAAACCTCAAAGCTTCCAATTAAAGACTTTTTTTTTGTTGCAAAAAATCTAGTTTTTGCAAAAATCGAGCTGGTCTAATAAAAGATATCACCTCTACCATGAGTTCTGATTCCTTCGGAAAAATCAGGCCACTTTTCCACAGGGCTCACAAAGGTTCCCCAACGACGGTCCATCCGGGCACTGGCCAAGCCCCTCTGCAGTGACCGGCTTCAGCAGAGCTACGGCCGCTGCCATCCACCAGCCTCTTCCAAATGCAATCTGTTTTAATGTGGGGTCGATCCAAAGTGGAGCGGGACCGGGGGAAAAATAAGTCTCTGGGCCGAGAGATTTATTTCAGAGCGTGTCAGCAACTGGAAAACATTTTCAAAATAAATAGCTCACGTGATGCCCGGGAGGCTTTTCTCAGAAGGACGGGGAGAGGGTGGAGAGCAAATTAGTCTTTGGGAGAACATTTCTCCAGGTGAATGCTGCGATCGCTGTGGCTCTCTGAAGTTTGTACGTTTTCATTGTACTTGACAAGCTCTGAATAACCAGATTGGCTCTTTCCAAATTAACTTTGAATCCCCGGCTAGAATATACTGTAAACTATTTACCATACAGCTGTCTACAGGCCGTGGGGGCTTCTTAGGACTGATTAAGCTTTTTTTCCTTTTTTTTTTTGATGCTGGGAAAGGGGGAGTTCAAAGGCCTCTGGAGTAGCACAAGGCATAATCTCTATTGTAAGAGCAGTCGGGGGCTCTGCAGAACCCGCTTGCTGAAGCAAATCAGCAATATCCACAGTCCTTTCACTCCCAGCCTACGGGGCCCGTGGATCCAGCTCCACAACGAGGTTTTGGAGATCCCGGGAAGCCCCCAGCCCGAGGGGGTGAGTTCCCTGGGCCCGCTCCTGGGGACAACCGCAGTTCAGAGGTGTCACTTGCATGTGCATTATCTGGCACTAAAGCAATTTGTGTTTGCAGCTGCTGCTGGAACAAATCTGATTAGGTTGGAGCTGTGTACACGGCATTGTAGGGCATTTGGAAAGGGTCAGCTTGGGAGCGCGGTCCCGCTGCTTGCAAAGATCTCCAGTAAAGTCGTTTCCCATAGCGCAGCAGCTACACCTTGGCTCCGGGCTCTGTAAATCCTATTATTGGTATTTTAATGACAGCATCCAACAGTGTACAAAACACTTCACTCTGGAGGACTGGGCACCACAAGTGGAAAGGCCACATGCACCGGTAATGCAGCCATTTGAATCGTACGTCATCACCCGGACACGCATATTCCCGACATGTTCACCCACTAGCCAGGTTGACTCCTCCATGGGAAACCTTCTCCAGAGTCGCGTGTGGGACCACTGTCTTTGCAAGGAGAGGCCTTCATATGAATTCCCCGTGGTTTATCGGCGCAGCTCACAATGTTAGGTCACCGGCATTAAGCAAACGCCAGGGAAAACGCAATGCAAACAGCATGCGCCAGCGCCTGGTACCCGAACACCGTACTTCCATGGCATCTTAATCCCCTTTTATTTATTTAGTGTCAGCTCCTTAAACATGCTCTGGAGGCCGGGGAAGGTGTGCAGCTTATGGGGCCTGACAACTCGCGGCTACGATATCAAGCGCTTGGCACGCCAAAGTCATGCAAGTGGAAGAGACGCTCCAAATAAATGCATCTCAGTGCTTCGGCTCTGGTTTGTACAGCTAAGGTCACCGCAGGGAGGCAAGGCGTTTGCAGGAGGTATGTCACCAATCCATCAGGAAAGTGTTGTTTCTTAGGGCGGGAGCACAGCAATTATTTCTTGGGGAGATGCTGCCGTGATGGGAGCTGCAAAAGGCCGCGAGGGAGACGGTATTTGTCTCCCCACCAGCAACAGGGAAGATCCAGGCCAGGTGCTGGGGGCAGCCTTCAAAACCTTCAGACTGAGCCCCTATCCCTGTGCTCAGGCCTCACCCCTGGCTTAGGGCTGAGGAAGGGTTTGGGGGTGAGTCGCTGAAGGCTTCTTTGACCTCCCTTACCCATGTTTCAATGGACTAGAGGGGGTTGACTAGCAGCCTTCACCTCCCTGCCGGGGGGGCTGCAAAGGGGATGGAGCTGGGCTGGTCTCAGTGGGGGCAGATGGCAGGACAAGGAGCAATGGGCTCAGGCTGCAGCAAGGGAAGTTGAGGTTGGATATTAGGAAAAACTCTTTCATGAGGAGGGTGGTGAGACACTGGGACAGGTTACTCAGAGAGGTGGTGCAGTCTCCATCCTTCAGACCCGGGCAGACACAGCCTTGGCTGGGATGATGCAGTTGGGGCTGGCCCTGCTTGGAGCAGGGGGCTGTACTAGATGGGACCTCCAGAGATCCCTTCAACCCTCGTTTCTTTGAGTCTATGACTTGTGCATACAAGAGGAGCTGGACCCTGGGGTTGTGTTCGGCTCTGCTGAGCCACCAGCGGAGAAAACCATCCTCGGACAATTCCTGATGGCCGGAGGCCTCCTGGGCCCTGTCCAACAAGGGGCTGCAGGGAGGGGGACCGTTCTTCCCACGGCCGAAGCCCAGAGTCAGCGGAGGCCGGTGAACAAGCCACCAGCGCTGCTTCCCGGCAGCTGCCAGGTGAGGAAGAAGGACGGCGATTCGGGAAGAGGCGTCGTTCGCTCAGTGAGGGGCTACTTGCTTCTCTCCTTCAGCCCTTCTGCCTCCAGGGTCGAGGCTGATGGAGAGGCTTCGTCGGGGTGTGCCGAGTCTTCAGCACAAAAGCTTTTTTCAGAAATGCACAACCCCTCCCTCGGGTCCCGTGTGCCATCGTGTCAGCCCGTCCGGACCAAGACCAGCTCCAGGAGGATTTCCTTACACGAGGCGGGTCAGGGCGCTGGGCAGGAGCAGGAGCAGGTTCAAGTCCCTGGATGCATCAGAGCAGGATTTGACCTTGGTTTCTCCTCACCTGGTGAGTGCCCCAATCCTCTGGGCTGTACTGGGGGAGGATGCTACCACGGGTCCCTGTTGCAGGAGTGGTGTCCTCTCCAGCTGTCGTCCTGGGCATCCCTGCCACCCCTGCCAAATCCCTCTGTAGGCAAGTGGCATGCACCAAAGCACCCATGTCCTAGCAGGGCATTTATAGTTCCTGCCCCCCCTTCAGGAGTCATCTCTTCTTCCTTCTAGAGGCATGTAAGGGACTTGACCGAGTCCTCAAAAGGATGCAGTGTCAGGGCACATAGCCTAACGCAGGCAGGTCCTGAGGGCACTGTCTGTCTGCACAGCACAGGGGCCCTCCCCCAGCACCAGCGAAACCCTCTGAGATGTGTCAAAGCCATAACCCTCAATTAGCATGCATAATACACACCAGTTTCCAGGGCCTGCATCATATCTGTGACGTCCTTACCTAAACAACCGGGTACCCATCAGCAGCAGGGTGGGCTGGGGCAGCCTGCAGCATGCAATCCTAGCCAGGTACCAACTCAGCCCCACGAGGCCGGCGCTGCTTGGTACCTGGACACAACCCCGCTCCGGTCCTAGTAGCTGACCAAGGGGCAGGAGAGTCCGGCCGCGGCAGGAGGAGGCGCAGGCATGGGCTCTCTAGGCCAGGCCATGGGTGCAGCGCCCGTTGATGCCAGAGCCAGCGCAGCCAGAGCAGGATTCGGCCCCAGACATTTCCCTTCTCTCTTCATTTGCATTCTGGGAACGGATCAGAAACCAAATCAAAGGAGCCCGACGCCAGCCCCGACATCTGCCTTCACAAGCCCTCCGCCACGGCCACACGCACCGACTAATCCTGGCCAGGCAGCGTGGCGGATAAACCAGACAGGGCTGCAGCAGCGGGGCTGGATGGCGCTAAGTCACCTCCCAGCCCTGCTCCCCTGGGCCTGGGTCCTGCAGGACGGGGTGTCCCCAAAATGCCCCTTCTGTAGCCGTGGGGGGGGGGGGGTGCGTTTCAGGTGAGAGCAAGCTCCCTTTTTATCTGCAAGACCTATCTGAGGAGCAACCCCCCATGCTGGGGCTGGTTTTAATGACCGATGCTGGCAGTTTGGAAGCAGGGCTCCATCTGCGCGCAAACAGGCTGGCCGGTCACCCCCGAGTTACGGCACTTCCCTGAAAGCGCATGGAGGGGGTCACCCAAAGTGTTCGTGCATGGCTTCGACTGACCAGCCGTGCAGCCTGCGGAAATAGAGAACAAATGAAAACCCGATGGCAAAAAGCAGCGCGCGGCACGCGGGAGCCTGGATGTGACATGGAGCCCTGTCCTGGTCTCCGCCTGCGCTCGCTCCCCCTGCTCCTGCCGGCGGCCAGGCAAAGGCTTCGGTTCGTCCACCCTCACACCTTGGCTGTAGCTCGGGCGGCCTTGAGCATGCAGTCGCCACATCCCCTATTAAAAATAAACCAGGTGTGTCCTGATCCTGAAGAACAAGAACTGCTCTGGGGTCCTCAGTGGAGAGACCCCCGCGCGCCCCGGGGCTGTCCCGACAGAGCTTGCCAGGACGCGGTGCTGTGCTGCAAGGAGATGCTGTACAAAACCTCGGCTGGACCTTGGCAGGCTGGGGAAGAGATCTGGGAAACAAAACCAGGCTGAGAGGCAGGGAGGATATTATGCTGGTCAGGCCCAGCGCTCAGAGGTGGTGGGATGATGGAGCTGGGGCTGGTCCTGCTTGGAGCAGGGGGTTGGACTGGATGCGACCTCCCGAGGTCCCTTCCAACCCTCATTTCCTATGATTTCTATGATAAACCCCGGGGTGATCTGTCATTAAGAGGAAAGTCAGGATTTTCCTCTCTGGAAATGACTTCTGGCTGCTTCCCTCTGCTTCGCATGGATGGGGCTGGCTCAAGACTCATCCCAGCACATACTTTCCCGCCAGCAGCTGCTCCACTGCAGCCTACACATGCTCCCAGGACCTGGTCCACCCCCAAAAAGTCCAGGGGACAAACTTTTGCCTCCTCCTGTCTGCATGCAGCAGCTGTCCTGGGGCACGGAGGACCATGAGATGTCCTGGGGGGAGTGTGCAGCCAAGATGTGCTCTCACGTGGATCCCCAAATCTGTCGCATGGAGAAAGAGAGCTAGCAGCCCTAATGGGAGCAAGGGGACATATGCCTTGTCTTCCCATGGTGGACAAAACTCTTAAGGTAGAGGCGATATCTTTTATTAGACCAATGACTATGACAAATATCTTTCATCTCCCCTAGGCAGGTCTCCTTCAGACCCTTGCACTAAGCACTGGAGTTTCTCTAGCAGGGAATGACCTGGGACTCAGATCTGTACACTAGTGCTAAGATCCTGGTCTAATATACTTTGCAATTAATTGCTGCCGGAGGACTTGCCTGTGACTGCAGGATTACACACGCGTTCTTTGCCGAGAGTCAAAGACGCACACACAGCCTCTCTCTCTCACCCCCCCCAACGTCTTTATGAGAAGCCAAATTTGAGCAAATCAAAGCCCCTTAAATTAAATGCAATAAAAAGTTTGGCCGGCTTGCAAAGGAGCTGGCTTGGGTAGTTCTGAAGGGACTTGGATCTCCACAAGGCTAATGACATCTTTAAAAAAAATAATAAAATAAAAAAGAGCCCAGTGTAAATTTCCCTGAGTGGTTTTCGGCTTTAATGGGAATGGCCCTGACATACAACAGAAAAGGCCATTCCAAAAAATGAACTAGTTTTCCAAGTGGCAGGAAGCCAACAGAACAGGCCGTTCATGAGCAACAAGCCTGGGTTTTAAAAAAGAAAACCAAAAATAATGAAGCCTAATGAATACGAGAATGCCTAAAGGGGTTAATGACCAACTAGAGATTTGAGCTATTCCCAGACCGCGGCAAGGAAAGGCTAAATCGCAGGCTGAATCGATGAGCGCACAATGGCCGAGAGCTGCGGGAACGCATTGGGGGAGACGACTGGCTTCGGTCTCTCCACCGCTCCCCCTCCCAAGGGTGACCACCTGTCCTTAATTGGGTGGGACAGTCCCAAAATGGGAACATCAAGTCCTGGTCTCAGGCTGCATGACTCTGGGATGCATTTGTCTCGGATTCCCAGTATCCTGCAGAGATCCGGGTTTTCTGTTTACTGCAGAAAAAGGCAGGAAACATTGGGTTTCCCTTGCACGTGCACAGTGCTCCAGTCTGCAAGGGGCTGCTTGGGGCTTGGGGGAGTGGGATGCAGGGGATGCCATGTGCATGTGTGCATGCACACATGCACAAGGCCAGGCATACAGCTAGGCAGCATGGAGAGCAGCTCCCTGAAGGGAAGTCTATGGGCAGGGAGGGGCTTAGAGGGATCGGGGATCAAAAGCAGTGTAGCCACGTCCACACAGTCACACAAATCCTAGAGAAGCGGGGATGGAAGGGAGCTCCAGGTCACATCTAGCACAACCCCCTGCCTGAAGCAGGATCAGCCCTGTCCAAACCCTCCCAGACACATCCATCATCTAAATGCTGCATAAAACTGCCATCAACCCTAGCACAACACAAAATATCACACCCAAACCTGCCCCGGGGAAAGCAGGGGGACAGTGGCAGCCAACGTCCTGCTTCTGGAAAAGGTTGTTAATATACTCTCCAGAGATCCCAGGTGGAGGCTATGACCCTACTACAGAGGAAAGCAAACTCCCAGCCCACGGGGGAAAATTCCCTCCTGACCTAAATACAGCATCAGTCTGGCCCTGAGCAGAGATGCAAGACCCTCTAGCCAGGAACCTCTAGGTTTAGGACCCAGCAGAAGCAATCCCCAGTCAAAATCCCTGGGGTGCCATGCATCAGCCCACATGAGGCCCCAAGTGGACACATCTAGGCCTATTCTAGTTGGGGTAGCAGTGCACATGGATCAGCATTTGACCTCATCTTTGTCAAACCTGGGGAATCCATGCTCCAGACAGGGCCTCGGCAGGTGCTGGCGTCCTGCTGCGATGCCATGAAGTGGCATATACTGTGCACAAGCGCTCTTGTCCAAGATTATTTTGCTCCGGGAAACCCACCCCCCCTTTGGCCATTTGGGCAAAAGCTGCTGTGAAAGACAGTGCATTTGAAGAAAGTGCTATCCCCCATGGGTCTTAGGGAAAGGGACAGGTCCGGGACGTGCAGGACAGTGACAATTATCACCGCGGCGTCCGAGTGCCTTACCATTGGCGATGGGGTTTATCCTCCCTGTGACTTGCTCCACGTCTCACAGGAAACTTGTAACTCATCCAAATAACCCCTGAGCTCATCTAGACCTGCACTGCTTGTCCCATGAGAGCTGCACCTAGGGGTAAGCCAGGTGCCTGTGATGGATTTGCAGCCTTGGGGTCCCAGGGGAGGCCGCGGTGCGGTAAGAGCTCCTTGGTGCAACACACTGGGTTTGGGGATTGTACTCCCAGTTCCTCGCTATTTGGGATGCAGACAGCGTCACTGGATATCCTGGGGTCTGGCCCAAGCCCATCGAGATGACACGGGCTGCCAGTGCCCTGATGAACAATGTCTTACCTTCAAAAGCTTGTTTGACTCTATCTCAGCTGTGCCGTGGGTCCAGTAAACCATACCAGACACGGCCGTGAGTAATCCTTGCCTCTTGCATCACTTCTGCATCATCAAGTCTACAACATCACACCCGTGCTACCTTCTCCCAACACTTTTACCACTCAGCCCTGCCTGACGGGGATACAACCTTTAGTTTCACAAACCGAACCCACGAGGTTGTTAACTCAATGCACCGGAAATCAAGCCAGCCTTGGGCATCGCATTCCTTGTGGACCGAGGTGGTAGTCGGTCTCACCTTGGTTAAGGGTTCGCTTCACAGCCCGGCTCTCAATGCTAGCACAATTGTTTGACTGCGGGAGGACGTGTATACCTTGAAACACGTCCCCAGTCTCATTGTTCTTGAACTTTGGAAACATTTCCATTGATTGTCTCTCTTTTTTTTTTTTGTTTAAGGAAGAATGAAATTGGATGCCAGACATCTATTCTGTTCTGTCTACAGTCTTATACCATATCCACCATCATAATATCTTGACCTGACAGTGACCTTCGAAGAACTGATTGGCTGTCTGGAAAAGCTTCAGCTCATAACAGAGCTATTTTCATTTTTATTTACTTTGTTACCTGCATTTTTTTTTTTGATGCATGGCAAGAATAAATTTCTCAGACATGAGCAAATACAATAAGAATAACTGCTTCTTGGACAGTCACCAGGCTATTCAAACTCTGGAGCAAGTACATTATGTCACCACGTCTGATCCCTGGTTAATTGTCACAAAAGAATACAGGGCACCTGAGCGTGAGATCGGTTTCTGGTGGATTACAAAACTCGGAGCTGCTGGGACTGTTAATGCCTTTGGTCCTCAGATCTATCACTTGGCGTGTTGCTGCCCAGCTATGGAACAAAAGAGATTAAAAAGACATACAGTAACTGAATGCAAAACTCCTACAGATCCTTGGACACCGAGCAGATTTACATCTCTGCCCATGCTCTACAGCAGCGTGCGTGTCAGGAGACAGTTGTCAAAGGCACTAATCTGCTAAAAGCACAAATGCCCCATTGATCTAGAGGCCAGATATAATGAAAGTCCTGAGCTGGCATGCATAATACCGGGTAGAAGTCAGCTTGCAAAGGCAATTCACTGCAGTTTCTAGATTTCCTCCCAGGAAACGTCATAAACACAAGCCCACCCGCAGGAAACTGCAGAATGCACAAAAACAGGGATGCTTTGCAGGCGTCAGAGGTGCAACGGGTATTTTTACAAAGTATCAGTATTATTAAAACATATTCTTGAAAATATAGAAGCGTCCAGTGTAGCTCTAGGACTGCTCTTTGGCTGACTCCTTCAGGAAGCACGCTCCCTAGGCAAAGCCAACCTCCCCACCCCCCTGCACACACACACACACACACAATCGCAATCAGAAAATCTGATTTGGGATGTAATTTGCATAGCAGGTCTCATGATTTCATTTAATCTGCCCAATCCTCTTACAGAGCAGAACAGCATAAGTTATCACAGGCAACGCGGTTGCTCAGGGACGGGGAACCCACCCGTCCATCTATCCCAACAAACCATTCACTCTAGTTAATCTTGCTGCATGTGGTGCAAAGTGGCGGCCAACAAATCCAGCCTTCCCGTGCAAGAAGCAGCTCTGTCCTGCAGTGAAAGAGGCCGCGACGCAGGTCTGTGCGTCCTGCCCTCCCGCCTCGTCTCACCGGCGCATCTTTATTTCACGCGACAAAGGAGCTGCCTGGTCGGACGGCTCACCGACCCCAGGGCGAAGCGCACGGGGTGGGCTTGCAATTACAGTCCAGAAGAGCAGCAGGAGCGTAGGGGCAGAGTCAGGAGGGGAGAGACAGTAAAGACAAAGACAGCAATAGATTGCAAGGCGGCACATTTTGGGGCAAAACCAGTGATTGCTTCCTCCGGCTGATCTGGCCTTTCCCTATTGTCCCTGTGGGTGTTTGGGCCAGCTCTGCTTTGCCTCTTGCTCTCACTGAGGATCTTCTCCGAAGTTGGCAGGGCCCAGGGCTGTGACGAGCTTGCTGATGCCCTGGATTTGCAGGAAGGACCCTAAATGCATGCTGGGGAAACGGGGATGCCGACAACTTGACGGACGCGTAGCAGCGGCTGCCCAGAGCTCTCCGAAAGGGACCAGACTTGCCGAGCGACGAGAGACGCTCTGCCTTCCCCTGGTTTGCAATGTCCCTTGAGCGGCTTGCGCTGGCAGTTGATGGGTGCTCATCGGGAGAGCCGAGAAACACGAGGCCGCAGTGTTACAGCTGCTGAGAGCTGCTTCTGCACCCCTGATGCTCCCAAGTGCACGAGGCCCTTCACTGTGGCGGTGGCTGTTGCTCGCCTTCCCCGCCGCCCCTAAGTCACTCTGTCCCACTCCTATACCCCAGGCTCTGGCTGGACAGGTGCCATCTGCAAATAGATAGGAAACCTCCCAAATGGCTGCTGCAAATGCTCCAAACCCTACCCCACCACGCAGAGCTTCAAAGCTGGGAACCAAGAGCCTCGGGTCCCTGCAACAGTACTGTCAAGAGCTTCACCCCAAAGGGTCCCTTGCTGCCCGGCTGGCTCAGGCACAAGCTGGGCTGAGCAGTGATCCCAGACAGATGCAGCTGATTTTTACTTCCGAGTGATGCTCTCGCTAGGGATGGGTAAATGATGAGGAAGAGCCAGGGCCTCCAGCCAGATAAGCATTTCGTAGCCTGGACCCACTGGAACAGCCCTGGGAACCTCGCACGAGGAAGATCTCGCACTGAGTTTTCCCAGGATTTTCTGCTCTGGCAGGAAACACCGTGAGAACAGGCTCTCCTATGACACTTTAGCCACCCCTCCCCACCACCGCTGTCTCCGGGGGAGTCTGGAAGAGCCAGAGACCGGCACAGTCAGCGTCTCGGCCCTTGAAACCATCTGCGCAGATGTCTGGAAGCAGGGCCGGTTCTCTCTGCTCGGTCCCAGATCTCAGGGACACCTTCCATAGTGTTGTGACCGACCCACTGAAACACCCCCCAGACCTGGGTGACTTCGCTGTGCACTCGCCAAACAACCTCTGCGCAACAAAGGTGCAAATCCAACCTACAGCCCAAATGGCGGGCACCAAAGGTGGGCGTGAATTGATCCTACAGCCCAAATGGTCGGCACCTTGCATTGACAGTTACCACAGTGTCGAATAAAAGCCACTAAGCCTCGCTAATTTGGGCGTGTGATTATAGGGCAAGCATATCTTTTTGCCCAATCAGACACCAAAGGCTCGGTCCACATCGTAGCCTTCTATTAACTCTTAATAAGCAGCTCTGCTTACCACTCCCTCTGTCCCACTTTTTTTTTTTTAAAGCCAAATACTTTTAAAATGATTGTTGTGATCAAATAACTTCCTCAAATACCACCAAGTATTAAAATCCCGCACCTCCCCCCAGTATCCTTTATCCTTTAAGGTTCTTTATAATTCAATAAACAGGATTTCAAATCCTCCCCAGACCAGAGTGGACTTGTTCTGCTCTGCTGTTCCAGGCCAGTCTTCTAATGCACACTCTTATTAAGCTGTGCAAGCTTACAGCTCTTTAATCTTTTCGAACACATGTTGAGAAGAATAAAAGCAATTTTGTTTGGGAAACTGAAGGCCACGTTCAGCTGGAAATAAGCTGTTTCTATAATCTCACCTCTTGCATCGTGGACCTGACCGCACGGCGGCTACGCCGCCACGCAGAAAAAGGTGTCACCCCAGCCCACTTGCTTCCTGTTCATCCTGGGCAGGGAGACTTCAGCGAGAATCCTAATTTTGGCTTTTTTCTGCCCCAAATCTGGACAATTTTTTATGATTTCTACCTTCAGGGTAATCTCCGATCTGGACGTCTTTTGGATCAGAGCTAATCTGGATGTAATTCCCCTCCCTCTCCCTCTGCCCTTGGCAACGCACAAATACAGATTAGAGGGTTATATAAATGTAATTTTCTAATTAATCATTTTAGATCCAGAGACTGGGCTTTGGTATAGGAACAAACGCATGTAAAGATGAACCTCCGTGGGAGGGAGGAGCTTTACGTAATAGGAGGGGGTTGGGCTGGGTTGGTTTTTAATCTTGTTTCTCCAACACGAACGATCCCTTCAGCCTGACCTCAGATAAACTCACTCTAAAAACACCGAGACCTCCAATGTCAAGCGGTAACCGACTGTCCCGCCGCCCGGCCTGTAATCACCATATTTTCTTGGCAGGGATCTGCATTGCACATTGCAGGAATGCCTGACACAGAGGGTCCAGACAGCGGAGAAGGGGTTTGCCCATCCCATGTTTTGCATTAACAAAGGAGTTGCATGGATTTGAACTTGTTCAGCTTGGGGGGGTCCGGCGAGAATTAGCACTAGGAGCTGGTGAGGAAGGCTGTGACCAAACCCAGTTTAACCAGAAAATGGACAAGAACGCAGAATCATAGAGAAGCGGGGCCGGAAGGGACATCCGGAGGTCACACCTAGTCCAACCCCTGCCCGAGGCAGGATCAGCCCTGTCCAAACGATCCAGTGCAAACCCATCACCTGAACTCTTTGTAAAACTACCATCACCCCTGACACAACACAAGACATCACTCCCAAACCTGCCACAGGGAAAGAGGGGGGACCGCAGCAGCCAGCGTCCGGCTGCTGTGAAAGGTTGCTAGTAGACGCTCAAGACATCCCAGGTGGAGGCTGTGCCCCTCCACCGAGGAAGGCAAAACCTCCCCGGTCTGAGCCAATCCTTGAGTGAAGGGGCAAGACTGTCTAGCCAGGAACCTCCAGCTTCAAGCCCCAGCAGGAGCGTTGGCACAGCCCGGGCACAATTCGAATAGCAAAATCAGAGACAATGGGGGCTGGGAGGGCCCTCAGGAGGTCACATCTCATCCAGCGCCCTGCTCACAGCAGGGCCAGCCCCAACTACATCACCCCAGCCAAGGCTGTGTCTACACAGGTCTTAAACACCTCCAAGGATACAGACTGCACCACCTCTCTGGGGAGCCTGTCCCAGGGCTTCACCACCCTCCTGGTGAGAAAATTCTTCCTAATATCCAACCTCAAACTCCCTTGCTGCGACTTCAGCCCATTGCTCCTTGCCCTCTCGTCTGCCCCCACTGAGACCAGCCCAGCTCCGTCCCCTTTGCAGCCCCCCGGCAGGGAGGTGACGGCTGCTGTTCAATCCCCCTCGGTCTTCTCTTCTCCAGACTAAATCAGTCCAGTTCCCCCAGCCTCTCCTCACCAGTCCTGTCCCCCAGCCCCACAACCATTTTCGTTGCTCTCCGCTGGACTGTCTCCAACCTGCCCACATCCTTTCTGTATTGGGGGCCCACAGGTGGCCACAGGACTCCAGATGTGGCCTCTGCAGTGCAGAATAGAGGGGAAGAATCACTGCCCTCGACCTCCCGGCACCGCTCCTACTGATGCAGCCCAGGATGCCGGTCGCCTTCTTGGCACCATGGGCACACTGCTGGGTCACAACTAAATTCTTGTCCACTGTCCCCCCCAGGTCCTTTTCTTTCCCAACCTTGACTGCAGCCAACACCCAATGCCGCTGAGCAAGGCTTAAAACCACTCTGACATGTAGCAGAAAGGGGGGAGGGGGCAGTCAGAAAAACACAGAAGCTTGGGAGATCCCCACAGCAGACCACAGGCATCATTATGCCTAGATCATCCCCGAGCAGTGGCTCTCCAACTTCTTGAACGCCTCCAGTGATGGAGAGTCCCTGCCTTTCCTGGCATCTATCCCACTGCCTCCCTCCTTTAACAGTGAAGAAGTTTTTCCTGATACCCAGGCTAAACCTGCTTTGCTGCAGCTTCAAGCCATTGATCCAATCCAAAACATCTTGCAGAAATGCATCAGGTCTGATGGACTTTCAGTAATCTGGAAACCCGCCCAGTTTTGACCCATGGAGGTGGTGGGCTCCCAGAGCCCAGGACTTTGCAGCAGCTCTGCTATCTGACCTCCTCTGGGGTCAGGGACATTTCAGGGCTTCCTGGAGCCCAACGCCTGAGGAGCCAAGTGGCTCTGGCGTCACTGCCTCGCCATGTCTGCCCTGGGCCCACAGCCTGGGGAAGCCACCGAGTGGAAATGTTATGATTCTTGTCAGTCTGCCTCCGGGGCTGGAGAAGGGGACAGCAAAAAGCCACTTGGCAGCTGCCAGGGTCCTGGGAGATGCTGGTTGGCGTGGAAACGCCGTGGGTCACTGTTTCTGAAATCAGGCTTTCCCCAGAACTACTGTTTGCTGGTAAATCGCCGAGGCTGGTGTCATTCTGGATGGGAGCAGAGCCAGATTTCAGCGTGTTGACATTTCCCACAGGCGGGAAATCCCGCGGTTCGGCCAGCACTCTCAGAGCCTCACTTGGCATGCCTGAGATCCCAAACTAGGATGGGCTCATTGCCAGCACAGCCGGCATCCTCCGTAGCTCTCCTGTGTACTAAACTAGGAGGCCCGAGAGGACTGGACATGTATCTCCAGGCTGCAGGGCAGAATGGAGGTGGTTTGGTTTTCCCCATGCTTCTGGGCTTTGCTGGTGGCCACGTGGGGCCGGGAAGGAATTTCTTCCCCTCTTGCTGCTGCAAGGGTCTGGGCCTTTTTTTTGTCTTCCTCAAAGGCGCTGGGTGCTGGCTGCAGGCAAGGCTGTGCATGGGGACTGAGCGGCTCCAATGCTCCTGCCGGGATTCAAAACCAGAGGGTCCTGGCTGGAGGGCCTTGTCCCTCTGTTCAGGGTCAGCCTGATGATGTATTTGGGGTCAGGGAGCACATCTACATGTGCACATTTACTGCGCAGTAACTGAAGCACTGGTGCACATTGACATGTGCATGCCTGTACTGTACAGTAGATATGGTGACCTACACCAACTTGAGGATACATTTGATACCTGTAGCATGCAAGTATCAAATTTACACCCAGGTAGTTACTGCACAGTAACACACACATAGACACTTTACTACAGAGTAACACTGTTTGCGTGGACTGGCTTGGGATTACCTTTAGTCTCAAATCAGTCCACATATAGTGTTAATGCACTTTAATGCCTGCACGTCTAGATACCAGCCTATTCCCGCTTACTGCGTAGTAACTTACTGCACAGTAAATTTAAGCTGGTGTAAATGCACATGTAGACACATCCTGTAGCTAGGAACTTGCTTTTGGGCAACTGGACCCTATCTGAGCTCCTCTTGTTGCCTCTTCTCCATGCTCCATATGTTCCTTTCCCCTCTCCTTTCCTGAGTACAAGAATACTTTGCTTTGCCCTGGGCTTTCTTAGGTCTCGTATTTCTTCTCTTTAGCCAGGTACAGAGGCTTCCTCTCCACCCTCCTCTGCTGGCTGAACTAACCTCTCTTCCTCCTACAATTGTTGCTTCTCCTCTCACGGGACCAATGCACGCTCTGCGTGTCAAACACCCTGTGGCGAGCACGGGGCAACCTTCCATTCACACCCCTTCCCTGCTGCAAACTCCTCTCCCTGCCTGTCCCTTTGCAAGGTGCTTTCCTCCCTAGATGGCCAGTTACCAACATGGGACTTCATGTAGCATCCGAAGCCTTGGGTCTACAGGAGGCTTCTTCTTTTCAGGTGTCTGATACGACACGGCATGGAACCTCGAAAGCATCTTTGACTCTGTGCTCAGGGAGTGAGGGGCAAGATCCTCTTGCAACTGCTTCATGAAGGAGATGGTTTGGTTATCTCCGTGTTGAAGAAGGAAGTCACCTCCTCCGCATCTATGAACCAACATTTATCAACCCGCTCCCCAGTGCAAGAACTTATCAACATGCTCCTAAATGCTCTGGAAGATTGTGCACCCTCTTAAAGAAAAAGAATCCTGTTTTCTCCAAGCATCCCAAGGACAATACCCTGACTGTCCCTTTAAAAATAAAATAAAGTGTTCATTAGCTGGCCTATTTTTTCAGGTGTGTTCTAATTGTGCTAATTAACTCTAAGGTAGATTTTAGCACTTCAGCTTCCCTTTCTGCCTTCAAATGCCAAAACAAATCTTGCCATAATTACCAGCAATCCTTTTCATTACCGGCTGCCTAATTATCCTATTAATAGCACATCCTAAGAGACTATATTTGCTTGGCAGGCAAATATTTGTTTTTAAATTAGCAAACACAAAGACAAACTGCTCTGTTTGCTGAAGGATTCAGAAATGCAAAATGGTTTATATTCACGGCAAAAAAATATAATCCAAGTAAAACCAAATGCTTAATCCATCTGAAGCATCTGAATCTTTTTAGTGCTTTCAACAAGGGGAAGGATAACTGTGCAGGCAGAGGTATCTTTAAATACTTTTATAATGACGTGCCTGCATCTGCACAGAGGTCTGTGTTAGTTTTATCACTTGGGGAAAGATGCGATGCGTGGCGAACAACTGGAAAAAGAGAAGCGCACAGTAAATTATAAGCCTCAGAACCAACTCACTTCAGAAAATAATGAAAAGAAAGGTTTTTAACTGTCTGTCCCTGGCTGGTTGAATTTAAAGCCGAAACTGTGAAGCTGCTTCCACAGATCACCCACAGCGCATCGCCAGCAGAATGATTTGGGGGCTCGTAAAGAAATTCCATGCAGAAATTTTTCTTCTTCTTTTGTCACTTATTTAGCAATTTATTTGCTTTCTGCAGTGAAGCCTCTTTGTCTGAGATGCTTTTCCACACCTAGGCCATGAAACACGTGTGCGAGGCTTTTTGTCTAGTGATAGTAGCGTTTCCTGGGGTGGAATTAAAGCATATTGCAAGCGGAGGGCTGTGCAGCCTGGCTCTGTGCATGTATCTGCATGAGCTTAATACAGACTCCTTAAAATTACCCACACGGCACTATGGACTGGCCTGCTCGCCTTATCACAGAATCGCAGAAAACGAGGGTGTGAAGGGACCTCAGGAGGTCACATCCAGTCCAATCCCCTGCTCACAGCAGGACCAGCTCCAACTACATCATCCCAGCCAAGGCTTTGTCTACCCGGGTACTAAAAACCTCCAGGGATGGAGACTCCACCACCTCTCTGGGTAACCTGTCCCAGTGTTTTACTACCTTCCTGGTGAGCAGGTTTTTCCTATGTCCACCCTCAACTTCCCTTGCTGCAGCTGAAGCCCATTGCTCCTTGTCCTGTATCTGCCCCCACTGAGACCAGTCCAGCTCCAGCCTCTTTGCAACCTCCTGCAGGGAGCTGAAGGCTGCTATTCAACCCCCTCGGTCTTCTCTTCTGCAGACTAAATCAGCCCATTTCCCTTAGCCTCTCCTCACCAGTCCTGTCCCCCAACCATTTTCATCACCTTCCTCTGGCCTCTTTTCAATGTGTCCACATCCTTTCTGCAGTGGGGGCCCACAGGTGGACACAGGATCCAGATGTGGCCTCCGCAGTGCTGAATCGAGGGGAGGAATCACTGCCTCAATCTGCTGGCAACGCTCCCACCGACGTAGCCCAGGATGCTGGTCGCCTTCTTGGCACCAAGGACGCACTGCTCCAGAGACCAGGGTTCAAACTCCTGACTTAGATGCCTGATGGAAATGTGTTAGATGATTCCAGCCAGGCCCTCCCTTGAGCAGCCGTGCAATTTGGGACAAGAGGCTAGTTGCTACCTAAGGGCACCTATACATGTGATGGACCTCTGCTCTGACACATGCTAATTAGCACGCATCAGAGCAGACTCAGTTAATTGAGTCTGCTGCAAGTCAGCAGACTTCACATCACATGTATTCAGCGTTTCAAAATGGCAGCAAGGGCGCTTTAACTAACGCTCTTTGAACAAACTTCAGTTAAAGCACCCTTGCCACCATTTTGAATTGCAGGCGCTGAACATACGTGACTCTGAGGGTGCTTTAATTAGAGCAGCTCTCAGAGCCGCTTTAATTAAAGCACCCCCCTCCACCCTGGAGCTTGTGTATAGATGCCCTAAGAGGAGTCCAGGCCTGGATAGGAGAGCAGGATTGAATCACAGTGGCTTTGTGCTAGATCCAAAGCCACTGAAATCTGCAGAGAGGGGACTTCAGTGGACCCATGGCTGGCTCCATATACTACAATTTGCTCACGGTCACTGAATTCCCAATGCAAAAGAAACCCCGGACGTCCCACTAACCGACCCTGCCCAGGCTTCAGCATACGCATAATATCTAGCACTGTCGCTCTGGCAGCAAACGATCCTTTTAAATACTGACGGTCTGCAAGCTCCCAACAATATGGAGATGGGTTGTTTGGATGCCTAGAAACTGTGTGCAGTAGGAAGATTTTCCCTATAATTTCCCATCATTCTTAGCAGTGGTCGAACTACATCGACAGCACCTAATTAATACATCAATTATTTTTGTGAAGAACTGCAGGCTTGCTTGCTTTTTGCAAACATTTTCCAAGAGCTTCTTCCTTTTTTTTTTTTTTTTTCAAGTTGAATTGTTAATTGACATTTTTTATCCAGATAACTGTAATGGGAAGGACAGCTTCCAGGGTGTGTTCCCCCCCCCATTAAAAGGGCGATAAAATAGGTTTGTGTTGAGACAAAAGTAACTTGGAAATTTCAGGTGGTTTTTGGAAGAGCGTTGCCCTGCACACCCAGTTTCTAACTGGCCTCCAAGGAAGCTTTGCCCCGAGCGGAGGTCTGGTTTAGAAGCCCGGCCCAGCCAGGGCTCGCCAACCTTGCCGCGAGCTCACGTTTATCACCCATGTGGATTCACGAGTAACTGCTGACTTCTGATTCACGAGCCTGTCTCCTAGCACTGTTTCTTGATGACATGCTTCTCTCTTTCTACCTTTCGGCGTGAAAGCAAGCTTTGGTAGGAGCTGCTTTTTTAGCAAGGAGGTAAGAGGTAGAGACCTGCCCTTTGGCACGCTCCGTTTGTTCGGCTGCTGCATTTGCCTCCATTGAGAGATGATTTAGCTGGGCTCGTTCCACTTCTGTCAATAAAACAGCCGCTCCTCTCCGGGCACTAAAATAATGTTCTGCAGAATAAGGCAGCGCGGATGCCTCTTCTTGCAGGATCAGGGTCCTTCAGTGACCGAACGGGACGATGCATTTGATGGGAAAGATAATGAGGGATATTCCACTCCAGCAACGCTCGCCCTAGACTGCAAGGGTCAAAGATACGATGTGTTGCTCTTGTTTTTAATATTTAAACTGGGAAGCAGAAGTGCTCCATTACAAGGTACGCAGTGTACCAAACCTGAGAGCAATTAGTCAGAAAAGTTAATTATTCATCATATTGTTAAGAAGAAAGGTGATAAATGACTTAAACTATAAGCCTTTTAGTGCAAGGCTCATGCTAATAAAAGGCTGCAGATTGGCTCGCCGGTGCCTGCCCTCTCACACAGAGAAGCAGTGATGAGATCTGCAGAACAAGCAGCTTTACGCGGCGCTGACCCGCTTTCCAAAGGCCAGCTCCAAAATGTTCGGTGGGCCGATTCTCACAGGGCCGTGGAAACCCAGATGCTTTCTTCTGATTGGCTAATCATTGACTTTTTACAAGGGGAAAAAAATGGAAAACTTCATCGCTGCTGCCAAGCTTTTTCTATATAAGGCAAGGTGAGATCCCTCTAAACCCAACCCCACGTGTTGCAAGCGCACGTAGCTGCAGGACATGAGCCGCAGGCTTAAGTGGAGGAACATACGTCCTGGGAACAAAAAGGTAGGTTTAATTGCCCATTTTTTTCATCTTCGGAGCCAAAGGAATTGAAACACGTACGGTTTCCATTTAAGCGTTGGGCTGAATTTCGGCCGTGGCCAAAAGCACAGGGCAAAATGTGCCCCTGCCCCCTCTCCTAAGCCTCTCAAGATCAAGGGATCGCTTAAATCTCCCATTTTCAGCATTGACATGGGAAGTGGTGGTGCAGTGGCTGGCGTCATGCGAAGTCGGCGATGGGGCCGTGCCTGTCTCCAGTTCCATCCTGACCTCAAAGAGCGGGTCCCCGGGAGCCGCAGATGCCGTCTAGAATAACAGGTCACTTTTCGGTTGGGTCCTAGAAGGGCAGTAACTGGAAACCGCTGTAAAATATTGATCAAGGGAACACATTTCGGGGAGTGAAATGTGCCAGGTCCCTTGCAGGGAGGCTCAGTTGCCACCCAGGTGCTCCTCATCTAAGCCCCACTGTAGGAAGCATCGTGTGAGACGGGGATTCAAAATCAGCTCGGGTCAATAGGCTTCTCTACAGGTCTGCAGCTGATTTTAGAAGCTTTAAATTATGTATGGACCTGGAGAGGGTTCCCCCCCCATTTATACCTTTACGGATACAATTACGGCAAAGGTGCTCCTGGAAACCGTTGTGCCTGCTCGTCCTCTCTCTCGCGCTGTTGTTTTTTTCTAATGAATGCGTTCTACCCCCAGTTATAAAAGGAGAAATACAACCTAATCTCCCAAACCACTGAGATGAAAGAGATAAATGGGCAGCATTTTGCAGCTGCGTGATACCACGCACTCGGTGGGGAAAGGCAAGCAATGTGGAGACGCGCGCCAGCTTTCACAGGTGCGGAGGGTCACCTTGCGCTCCACGAGACACTCGTGTGCCTTGAAAGATGCAGCCCCTTCCCCGTCCGCGCCGCTCCCTGAATCGCGTCCCGTGCTGGGCATGGGAACCATCTCCCTGATTTAAACCATGGGTGCAGAAGGTGTTAGACGCCTTGGGCTCTTCCAGCCTGGTTTCAAAGCAATAGTAGCCGGTGTATTAGCCCGGGAAGGCACATTGCAGCAGGGAGATGTTGCATTTCATTGGGCATGGGGCTGGATTCTCTCGTGGGGTTTGTACGGGTCTGTTGAAACCCTACAACACTGCCAAGAAGTGTATGGGGGCAGGACCGTGCAGGGTGGGAAATGCACCTCTGCATCACGCTACCCAATACTCTCAGGACTGAAAAACCGCTGCCTGTATTATTTGGCATTCACCGGTGTCTAGTATCATCAGCTGAGATGAGGGGCAGGCACTGCGTAAAGTCAGAGCAACAGGTATTTTCTACCCCAAATCTTTTCCAGCATAAGGATTGGCATTAGAGGCGACGTGAGCCCTGGTCACCAGAGCTGCAGGCCCGTGTCCCCCAACCTGGAGCCAGAGCGTTTCTCACTGGGCCCTCACCTTGCACCGCGTCGGGCTTCGTCACGCGGGGCACGGTGACGGTGAGGCGGTCACGACACGGCGCGCGACGCAAAAGCCGCCTCATCGAGTGCTTCGATCGAGCAGCTGTTCCTCGCTGGCGTCTCGGCTATTCTCGGAGCCATCTCCTGTCAGCTCAGATCCTGGATCGTTCTCCGCCGACGCGCATCCATGTCAGGTTGGAGTGAAGCTTCTTAAAATAGCAGCCGAGCCTTAATGGCAGCTGATTTGCATTCAAGTCATTTGCATAAATAATCAGGCAGTCATAGCGTGGGCCTACAGATCATGGCTGGGACTGGCTGGGGAACCAAGTGCGGGGTCACCAAATGTGCTGCGCGGTTAGACTGAACGAGTAATAACTTGACGTGTAGACCCAAGCCATGACAAATTGTACAACAGGATGTCATGTTGACACTGACTGACAAATGCCTTTGGGAGACTGACAAGAATCACAGCTGTGCCTGTATCCTCTGATTGCTAGCAGCAAGCGGCACATCGCTGGTAAAGCTGGTGGAGGCTGCTGTTGTCTTATAATTAGACTGCGAACTAGGATGAGGTTTTGGAAGCGTGAGATTCTCCAGAAAAAGAATTTGGAGACTTCCAAGCAAAGCGAAGTCACCGATGTTGCAGCGTAAGGCTGTCATAACTAAGGACCAAGGAAGTTGCAGCAAGGAAAGTTGAGGTTGGATATTAGGAAGAACTTTCTCACTAGGAGGGTAGTAAAGCACTGGAGCAGGTTACCCAGAGAGGTGGTGGCATCTCCATCTTTGGAGGTGTTTAAGACCCAGCTAGACAAAGCCCTTTCTGGGATGACGCAGTTGGGGCTGGTCCTGCTTTGACACTGGGTTGGACTAGACGTGACCTCCTGAGGTCCCTTCAACCCTCGTTTTCTATGACCCTATGACTGCCTTCTCCAATGGGCGCATGGCCAATGCGAACCCTAGTGTTATTCAAGTCTCTCTTGAGCACAGATTCATAGATCTTAAGGCCAGTTATAATCTTCTAACTTGACTGCCTGTGTAACAGAGGCCAGAAAACCTCACCTAGTGAGCCTTTAACTTCAGGTTGAGCCAGTGCTAAGAAAACATCCAATTCGATTCAAAGACATCACAGGGCGGAGAGTCCGCCCTCGCCTCAGGTGAACTGCTCCAACAACCAGTCTCAATTACCTTCACCCTTAACAGCCTGCACTTTGTTCCTCAGCTGAATGAGTCCAGCTTCTGTTTCTAACCCCTGCTGCATTAAAAAACACCCGGCTTTTCAACTGTTAAGAAGTCGCCCGCTGTCAGAGAGGACTCCTCCGGTAAGTACTGAGAGATCATGATGAAATCACCTTTTAAACTTCCCTTAGATACACTAGATCGATTGAGCTTCTTAAGTGGCTCTCGGCAGGGCCGGCCTCAAATCATGCTCAGAGCTCCCCTTTGAACACTCTCCGTGCTTCAGCGTTCGTGCTGAGACGCGACCCCAGGACCAGACGCGGGATTCCCGCAACGGGCCAACTGATGCCACGTACCAAGGTAAACGCTACCTTTTTTGCTCCTACAGGTATCCTCTGTCATGAACTGCCAACATTTTTCTGCAACCATCTAGTTGGTCTAATAAAAGACATTGCCTCTCACCCAAGAGTTGTGTCTGCCGAAGCCTCTAGACCAACACGGCTACAACAAATATCCCTGCCAAGAGCGCTGCACTGTGAGCTCGTATTCAGCTGGTTACCTGCCACGATCCCCAGATCCTTTCTAATGTCATAGATTCAGTGTCTCTGCATTACATCCTGTAAGTGGGACCCGGTGTCTTTGCTCCTGAGACTTGACATCTGGCTGCTGCAAAACACACGCTGCCGAAGTGAGATCACGGCGCTGAGCGATGGTGCTTGGCGTGTGCAGTTGTCCTGCCCTCTGAGTTATTTACTGCTCTTCCAATTTGTGTGTCATCTGCAGTTTTTACCATCAATGATTTTACAATTTCCTCCGAATCAATGATAAAACTATTGACCAGCATAAAACATTCATGTAAAGACACCACAATTCCTCCCGCCTCCTCACTGGAGGATTCTTGTGCATTCACAATTACTTTCATGATCTATCAGTCCATCCGTTCTTAATCCATTTCATATGAAGGGCATTGATTTTACCTGTTTTTTTTTTAAAGGATGTATATAGAGAGTTAAATTAGAAAAGGGTGAGATTTTTCACCTAAAACATTTTTTCGGTGAAAAACGGGACTGCCGCAACACTCAGACACTTCACAACTCAGTGCCAATGATGCCAAATAAGAAAAAAAGATACAAACATTTCACAACATCGGAAATAAAGCTTTTTCTTAAGTTATCAAGTAAAAAATCATTTTCCTTTAGAAAAAGGAAATTCTTTCTTTAGAAAAGGGAATTCCAAAATTCTCTTAACATTTAGTTAAACGATTTTTTAAATGTAAAAGGGATTCAAATTACACAAAAAAGGTTTTGTTTTGGGTTGAACATAACTTTTTTTTTGTTTGATATATTTTATTTCTTTTACTGGTTGGTTCACAGGGAAAAAAACGAACTGATTGAGGCTCGACCTTAAGTTTCCCTCCCCACAAAGCCAAAAAACCAAAAAACTCCATTGCTCCCATAGGTGTAGTTTTGACGACCCGTCAGTCATCAGCTTAGCTGATATTTCTCTGTGCTGGGACCAGTGTTTAGGGCCCTGCTGGGAAGGGGCTCTGACAGAAAAGGAGGTAAAATGCATGTTGAAGAACTCAGCCCAGGAAACCCAGGAAGTATTTTGGTCACTTATTGCTCTGATTCCTCTTTCTCAGAGTGTGCAGGACCCCATGAGTTTATCCCTTAACACTTCTTTCTCCTCCCCATGATACTACACCAGATTTTGGCCATTGAGTCCAACCTGTCTCTTGGCTGTGTCACCATGGGACCTATTACCAATTGCGGAAGATGGCACTTATGCCTGGCTGGTGTGTCAGCCCCATCTGAATGTGTGTCAAAGCCATTCAGGGCTCCAGCTAAAAAGAGACCTGACCTTTCACTCTGTAAGCAGAAGTTAATGCCCCTGCTTTGCCATGAGGTTGTCCAAGACTCAAACCCGCCATACTGTGCAAAGCAAGGCGCTGCTGAATGTGCCGGGGAGCTACCTGACTATACAGTGCCATATGGGTTAAGGGCATTGCAGTGCAAGTGCATGCTGCATTGGATATTGCTGGAGAGGTTTTGGTTGGTCTGAGAGGTGGGGGCGAAGCTGCTCCTTGCCTGGTCTCTCACCTGGAGAAACAGAGGTGCCTGCAGGCACAAACCAAACTGCCCCAGAAACTCCTACATGCAGGAACACAGGCTTGGAAAACCATGTCTCTCTTTCCAAGCCTGGGCCTGCCACTAAGGAAATCTTTGCTCCCTCTCTACATGCACCCAAGCCTGGTAAACATCCATGGCTCGGAGACTGGTCTGTCTCCAGTGAGAGAGGGAGGGCACGTCTACACGTGTGCATTTGCTGTGCAGTAAATATGGTGACTTACACCAACTTGAGTGTAAATGTGGTACCTGCATCATGCAGGTATCACATTTATGCTGGATTATTTACTGTGCAGTAACACACATGTAGACATCTTACTGTGCAGTAACATTGTGTGTGTAGACTAACTTTAGTCAGTTCACACACAGCATTAATCTATCTTAAGGCCAGTGTCTATACATGCAGGCATTAAGACAGAGTAATGCTGTGTGTGAACTGACTTGGGACTAAAGTGTAGATGTCTGCACATGTAGACGCTGGCCTATTCCCACTTACTGCACAGTAACTTACTGCACAGGAAATTTAAGCCAGTATAAATGCATGTGTAGACACATCCAGAGAGCAGTAAAGTGGGGCATGTCAAAGCTACCAAATGCTGCCTAATGATCAGTCTAGTAGTGATATTAAGCATGAGTGAGTGAAGCCTGTATCCTTGGTATTGGGCTTGGTCAGTTGGAAGCAATGCAGACCTGGCCGAAGGGGCCTGCTGGCTCTTTGCACCCAGTCCCTGGCTACTGCTGACCCCATTTCTCCAAGGTCCGTTCATGAACCAGCCCAGCTCCCTTTGGACAGCGGGTCAGGGGTCCATCCCAGCCCTGTGCACAAGGGCTGCTTCGCCGCCTCACACCTCCAACGACTAACCAGGAACCAGAGCAGGAGTCTCGAGAAGCAGAGAGGTCACCTGGCACTTCAGGGCACACCCTGGCAGGGTGTGAACAGTAACCTGGAAAGACAGGTGTTAGCATGCAGGCTGGCAACCCAACCAGTTTGGGATCAGGTATGGAGAGCACCCGGCCTGTATCTGGCATATCTCTTGGCTTGCGTTACACATCAGCAATTGCCAGTGAGAAGCAAGGAAGCACCGAGCTCCTAAAGGGCAACGTTTTCATCTGAAACAATTCGAGCAATCACAACAGCAATTAGCAGGAGCGAGGCGTGGAGCCGTGACACAACACTTCAGAGGTGCTTTTTTCTCCTTAAAAATCTGTTTGGCTTTCTCTGACATGCCAGCAGGGAGATGAGGAGGGAAAGGCTCACCGAAACCCAAAGCGGAGGCTGACAGTTCGTTATTTGTGTTGCAGGAGCGGCGCGGGGGCTCGGTCAGGGATCACAGCTCTGCTGTGTCGGGCGCTACACAAAGACGCCGTCAACAAACTGTTGCCCTGCCTGGGAAAGGGCTTTGTGAGGCCACACAACAGGTGAAGCAAGCAGCAGGCAGGGAGGGTAAGACCGCAGGGAAACAAATTAATTTTGCATGACAAACTGGCATTTTAGAGGAAATCTCTCCACTGGCTTGGAATTATGCTCACCTTCCATTAGTGGGCTGGGCAAAAATAAAAAGAAGTAGGAAGAAAGAAGAGAGAGAGATAATGCTGGGCTATTTCTTTTTTTTATCAAAGTTCACTTTGGGTTTCACCTCCCAGCAGGGGGACTGCAAAGAGGATGGAGCTGGACTGTTCCCACTGGGGGCAGACGACAGGACAAGGAGCAACGGGCTCAAATTGCAGCAAGGGAAGCTGAGGTTGGATATCAGGAAAAGCTCTCATGAGGAGGGTGGTGAAGCACTGGAACGGGTTCCCCAGAGAGGTGGTGGCGTCGCCATCCTTGGAGGTTCTGAAGTCCCGGGTAGACCAAGCCTCGGCTGGGATTGATCCTGCTTGGAGCAGGGGGCTAGACTGGATGTGACCTCCTGAGGTCCTTTCCAACCCTCATTGTCTATGATTTGATGATTGGTGGCCACCAAAAGCCACTCCAATGCGACACAAGTATGTGAATAAATGCTGCAGCCTCAATGAGAGCGCATGTGCTCGTCCGCACACAACACGCTAGTAAAGAACTCTTCTAGCAGGCCAAAGTTTTCTTCAGTCCCTCCCCGCCCCATCATAATTTTATTCATTACAGAGACCAGCATTATAAGCTTTTATCATCCTTCCAAAATTTATAATGATTCTAGGAGAAATCAAACCCCTTTGAAGTCGAGTTTTGCTCTATCTACTGAGCAGTTTCTAATGTTCCCGGTGGGGCTGAGAGGATTAATAGACCTCGAGTGTACAGAGTTTAATCAAGCCTTGCATTGCGTAGGAGTCCTTGCAGAGGCCACAGGGTCACTGAGTGAGGAATAATTTCCCCGGGAAAGAGAAGTGCCTACCTACAGCCGCTGTCTGCTTTATCAATCCCTTTTCTGATGCTTCAGTGCATTTGCAGGGAAACACTGGCAGCCTTTGCAGCTTCAGCTCCATTTAATGACACAGAGAAAGAGATCGCTTCTGTGGGAATTCTGCTCAGTAAACCTTATTCTGTCCATCAGCAGCCTCCAGTCAGGTGTGCACTGACAGCAGCAAGTTTGAAGGCAGTGCCGTGGGCACGGGGAAGGGAAACGGAGAGATCATTACCATATTTGACAGGCTACAAGCAGCAATTCACAACCTGCCTCGAGTTCTCCTGGCTGCGGATGCTGCGCCTTGATTGTTCAATTATGATTTCCTCTCCCCACCCCGCTTCGCTCCTCATGTCCTTGCCTCATTTCAAGGTAAAATCACCAATGTTTCCCATTTAATTGTTTCAGTGATAAAGAAGGCAGTTCCTGTACCTCCCCCAGCATGTTCATTAATTTGTACTGTCTTCCCTGCACATCCTGTCTTGCAAGGGCTGGGGTGAGACTGCCTATACTCCAGGGGTAAAAGCAAAACAGCAATAGAACTGACATTTTTTAATGCTGGTTTTGGGGGGGTTGGCTGACTTTCAGGCGAGGCGTGTAAATGGGATGGTTTGGCAGCCAGCTGCGGTAATATGAGTCAGCTCACTTGTTGGGGAGAGGAAGCTATGGGGTACCAAACTGCTAGCAGAACCAAGCATCCTTCCCGGTGCTGACAGCGCAAGAGCTGAATAATAATGTCACAGCACGGACAGTGCTAATACACTAATGTGCAGTGTTATTAGGCTACTGCACAGTAGCGTCACTAAAAAGGTGTTCGCAGACACTGCTGCACAGTCGCTCCGGTTACTGCGCATTTAATGAATACTGGGCACGTCTACACAAGATGTTACTGCGCATTTATTTAGTACTTATATAAGTACTACATGAGACGCTGCTATGCAGTGGTTACTGCGCATTTATTTAGTACCTGATAAATGCGCAGTACTAAATAAATGCGCAGTAACGTCTTGTGTAGACGTGCCCAGTATTCATTAAATGTGCAGTAACCAGAACGACTGTGCAGCAATGCCTGCGAACACCTTTTTAAATGTGCAGTAAACGTCTCGTGTAGACGTTACTGGGCATTTCAATGAGGTCTTGTGTAGACGTGCCCGTTTTCATAATCCCCTAAACCCACACCCCTGATCCTGCAGCCAAAAGCCAGAGGGTGGGAGGATTTCTGCATCTGTTTCCATCCCTGCTGGCATCAAAGGGCTCTGTGTGAACTGAGGGATTTACCTGCCTATTGCAAACCGCAGAATTGTGGCCAACTTCATGCTAAGAATCATCATATGAAATAACCAGGTCAATAATCAGCGGACAAAGGCGCTGCTCTGACTCTCTTCCATGGGAAACCTCAGGCCAGGTCTAAACCCGGCCAGCTCATCTAGCGGAGACGGTGGTCTTGCCAAAACCCATTGCACCTGGGTGTCACCCGTATACCGAAGCGGGGCAAAATCTGTCTGGAAAGCACCCAAGAAATGCGTGCCTGCACTGTGTATATTTTATGAGCGCAACTAAAATAAACACATATCCCACAATTCACCGAGGTTTGTTTTCACCTCGAACTCCGTGGTAAGCCAGATGGCCTGTCTAGGGATGGCTCGTGCCCATGGGTACAGGTCGTTTTTGTTTTTGATGAGGTATGCACATGTGAAACCCTAACATCTGGAGCCACCATGTGTGCATACAGTAGGCCAGCCCGCTTAACCAATCACGGGGCCCCTTGCATCCAAAGCCTCTAAACAACTCTGAGCTAAACAGGATAAATTATTCATGACTGAGTTATTTGTGGTGCAAAGGGTCCATCAGCGACTTTGATTAAAAATCCAATGAGTAATGAATATGCAAAAGCGAGCGACTGCTTGGAGGAACAGATTTGTCAAATTGTCCATACTTCATCCAGATAAAGAAAAACCTCAAGAGGTCCCGAAATTGAAAAACTTACCATCAAATCACAGCATTATCTTAATTATTAAATTCCCTTTGCCATGCGGGTACCTCCCCTGAATGCGAATAGGAAAATATTTGTCCCTGAAATCCGGAGTGAGGGCAGCGAGAAGAGGCGCGCACACAAGAGGAAATGTGATTTTAATTCTCATTGTGACTCCACAGCCATTTAATTATTTTAATTAGGCTTAATTAGTGGTAAATTTACAATGATATGCTTGATACCTGGCATTAAATCTTTCATGCATAAATGTTTTGTTAAAATGAGAAAAAAGGCAAGTGGAATTTTGCCAGCAATTAGTGCTGAATGTTCTAATGAAAGATTACTGCTGCCATGATTCATGATGACAGGCGTAGCAGGGAAGTGGGTTGTGTTTTACTGGGTAGACAATAACTCAGTCACTCTTACCTGCATCCTTGTCATTTTAATACACATCCATTTTTAACAAGGTGCAGCTGCCGCGTCGGATCCGGGGTAAGTTCTCCGTGGCCTTCGCAAGCCGGGGAGGTCAGACAACTGATGCCCGATGCTGAGAGCTTTGCTGACGTGCAGACGCTTCCTCCCTCCCCGGCCTGTTTCCAAGATCAAGGCTGCACTCAGGCAGGCGTTTGCAATATTTATCACGCATCTTACAGCGGCGCGGAGATGTGAGATTGGGGACTGGGGGTGCTGGGCCGTGCGCGTACACGGCGGGAGAGGCAGCCCCTGCCCTGTCCAACCGGACGAAGCCGATGAGCAAGGAGAGAGAGGGAGTGCCTTTGCCCCCCTAATTCCAGGGTCTGAATGAGGGTTTTTTTCCCGGGTTGTTTCTTCAGATGCTGCCGCAAGGAAGAGGACTTCTGAGCTTCTCCAGGAAGGAGAAAGCATCTTCAGTGTGCATGGTCGCAGGAGGTGAATGGGGTTTCCTGGGTAGAGCCTAAACCCCATGAAAATGGATGCTCTGACTTCCTGCAAAAGGCAGGGGTCCCATCACAGGGGGAGAAGCAGTGGGGCAGTGGGTTGGAGTGGCTAGAGCAATGGTGAGATGCTCAGGACACTGGGGCTCTGGCTATTCCTCAAGCTGCCTCTCCTTATTGTGAACCCATGCACCCTGGATAAGCTCCTGGCCTCTCTGAGCTCCCTGAATGAACCTCCCTGAACGCCCCAGATACTAATTGAGCCTGTCACTGCATCGACAAGACAGGTCACAGGATCAGTCATGATTTCTTGCCTCCCATTTCATTGCTGCGGTGCCTGGCCCCCCTGGACCAGACTCTCCCTATGCCTGAAGAAGGGCATCTGTGCCTGAAGCTTGCAAAGAGTAATTTTTCCAACTATTTTAGTTGGTCTAATAAAAGATATCACATCTACACAAAGAACCTGGTCCCTGGATGCACACGAGGCAATGCCCAGGCCATTCAATCACCTGACAGACGTCGTCCTCGACTCCAAGGGACTGCCACCGCCGCCGGTGTAGACGTAGCCGTCGTCTTTCCCAGAGACCTTGCAGCCTTGGTTTAGGAGCTGATGGACCCACTCCCCTTGCAGAGGGGCTGATTCTACTCTGGCACAGCACAGCCTTTCCTGACATCAGGCTTCAAAACGCCACTCGTCTCCCAGCTCCGTCTCTCGCCCGCGGTGTCTCTTCTAGGAAGACAAGAGCGACATGCTGCACGCCCCAGCCCCACGCGCTCCATCATGTCGTTATCAGCACTTGACCTTGCTTCCAGCTCCTCTCTAGCTGCTCTCAGCTTTGTTGTGATATCTTCATCTCAACTGCTATTCCTCCACGCCGCGATGGCAATCCAGCCAAACTGTGAAGCTTGATTTAACTCTTCCCCGGCCAGCACGGAGTGTAACGTGCTCTGATGCGGTATTTGCTTCCTGGTAGGTAAAATAGCCCACCCAGAGATTAGGCTGCTCCTGGTCCCGGCAACCAGCTTGTCCAGGATAAACTCAAAAGTTTCCACACCGTCTTGAAGCAGTTTCCCATCCTAGGCCTTCTCCTTGCTGCGTCTTGCTTTCTGCCTTTTCCTCGCCTCGTCTGCAGAGATCAGCTTCTTTAGGTCATTGCTTGTTGTGTCCAGTTGCTCTGTGTCATCACGGGAATATGCAAACATGGTCTCTGCACTGATTCTTAGCAGCTTGCCAGGACCTTAACCAAGCTCTCCCTTGCAAGGATGGTGCTCTGAATATCTCAGTTGCCATCTGCTCTGGTTCTGGAGCCACCTCTCACCCACGGCTGAACACGACAAATCCCCAGGACCAGGAGAGAAGGCAACTTGAGGGGCACAAGGGGCCTTCCTGTCTTAGGCACCTGGATCCATATAGGCCCCAGTGGAAATTAGGGCAGACTTTTTCCATCTAATGTATGTTTTGTGGCCTACGTGAAACTAAGTGGTGCTGTTGGTGGCCCAGTTCAAGGAGGCACCTTGCAAAATATGCCACCCAGCTAATACACCCAGCCAGTCACCTTATCAGAGACCAGAAGTGATAATGAAGACAACTGCACGCTCAAGATATCGGCCCCCTACTTGAAGTATGGGATGGTGAGTGGAGGCAAGGCTTGCTGAGGATTCTGGGACATTGCATTTTTCAGTTTTCAATTTGGCATCTTTCAGAAGAAATAAAGGTCACCTAAAACCAAAGCATTTTCACCCAGCCACCAGCTGCCCCTCTCCTGTGTTCTGGAAGGACTTGCATTGCTCTGATACCATCTCTATTTAGAGTAACAGCTTCTTACATTTACATTTATTTTTAAATGGTCCTAGCTCTTGGGGAAAATAAGACTTCACAAGAGCATTTTCTGAGTACTGCCCTGACTCAAAAACACATGACATTTAAAAGGAAATAAATATTCCAACTTGATTAAGCTGACAGCATCAACAGAGCACTATTGATACTGGGTGGGATAAATAAAAAAAAACCCTAAGAGATTTAGGAGAAAAATTCATGAAGAAAAGCCCCTCTTTATTATATACCAGGGCATAAGTATCTAAACTCAATTTATTAGGCATCATCAAAATATTAGTCAAAGTCTGAAGAAGTTAAAACATCCTATTCCTCGAAGGCATTTATTTCACATAGTCTGATGCTTTCATGTCTGTGTTGGAGACAATTCCTTATTGAATAGCCAACCTTACACAACAAACCTTTGAGGATCATCAGCCTTAATCAGACATTTGGCGAGCACATAGAGTCATAGATTTCATAGACATTAGGGCTGGAAGGGACCTCGGGGGATCATCGAGTCCAGCCCCCCACCTGAGGGGCAGGAAGTCAGCTGGGGTTGTAGGATCCCAGCAAGATAAGCATCCGATTTGCTCTTGAAGGTGTTCAATGTAGGTGCTTGAACCACCTCCGCTGGCAGACTGCTCCAGACCTCGGGGGCTCGGACAGGAAAGAAATTCTTCCTTATGTCCAGCCTGAAACGGTCTCGCAGGAGTTTGTGACCATTCGACCTCGTCATCCCTTGGGGCGCTCTGGTGAACAAACGTTCCCCCAGATCCTGGTGGTCACCCTTGATAAAATTATAGGTGGCCATCAGATCCCCCCTGAGCCTGCGCTTTTCCAGGCTAAAGAGTCCCATGGCTCTCAGCCTGTCATCGTAAGATCTGTTTTCCTGACCGCTGATCATGCGCGTGGCTCTCCTCTGGCCTCTCTCAAGCTTCTCCACATCCTTCTTGAATTGTGGAGCCCAAAACTGGACGCAGTACTCCAGCTGCGGCCTCACCAAGGCCGAGTACAAGGGGAGAATGACGTCCTGGGATTTGCTCGAGAAGCATCTATGGATGCACGCCAGCATTTTGGTCGCTTTACTAGCCGCAGCATCACATTGCAGGCTCATGTTCATCTTGTGGTCAATGATGACCCCCACGAGGAATTCTGACATGTGGTGGAAAAAAAAAATCTGCTCCAAAATGATACAAAAAAGTCCAAATCTAGAAATATTACACAGTAGGGACATTCTGTTTGGAAACACTGGGGTGACTCTGTTGACACACTGTTGTTCTGATAACATTGAAGCGCTCTATTCTGAAATCCTCTCCATCCCCTCCCCAGCCTGGGCCACATTGTGGGGGGTGATGTACACACACAACTAGAGCCACAATGTGCCCTAAAGAGCGTACAGGCCACATAGATGTGACAGACTGGGGCTGGAGGGTGAACCAAGCACCAAGAGGGGGAATGACTTGGTTTAAGTCATACAGCAAGTTAGTGACCCTCAGGTCTCTGGGATTCCCTTCCAGCACCATAGTCACTGGGATCAAGCTGCCTCTCCATGGGCTCATCTACATGTCCATTAATGAACTTTTAGTAACATGCATTAAATTTAGTACCCACACTGCATGGTACAAGAAAAGGGCACCTTAGTTTATTTTAATGTGCATTAGTGAATGCACACTTTTTGTAACACTTTAATGCGCATTAAAATAGGCAAATGCACGTTAAGATGCACCCAGTGGCCTCTAGGGAGCATACCAGTTTGCACCAGGTGAAGACATGGCTCTTAATTCTCCAAGTACAGTTGCTTTTCTAGCCACAGCCATTTAAGAACGTCACTGTGTTTCCTCTCAAAGACCTGGAGATTGACCTAATGGCTCAGGAAGGGTTCACTGAAAAATGGCATGGCCAAAACCTGAGCTATTCTGCCTGAAACCCAGCTTTTCTTGGTTTTCAATATTTCAAGGAAAAGTTGGAATTCTCTATGGAAATTTGCAATCTTTTAGGCTGTTTTTTCTTTAATCAAATATCTCATGGAAATGAACCCCTATTTTCTGACACCCCTCCTCTCCCAGGCTATAATAATTTTAACAGCATTGCTGAAGCCTTTTGAGAGGCCTGAAAGAAGATTTATTTGTACTATCCAATATCATAATTACAAAATACCGAGGTAACCACTGATTTTTGGTGTCTGACAGACCATTTTTTTGGCCACTGCGCTAGATCAGAGACATTTCTCCCACCATATAAAACTGGAACAAAATATTTTTACTTAGGGTTGCTGAACTTTAAGAATGTCTGCTTGATCATTTGGACTTCCCAAATTAATCCCTTGCCATGTACAACTGATGTTAACTAAAAACTGCTTGGTGCTAGATATCATCTGCTTTTGATTCTGAACTCCCTCCGCCCGTACAGGCTATGACTGTTGTGGTTGGACAAGTTTACATAATGAAGTATAAAAGTGCCCTCAATGCATTAGAGCCACAAGCCACTGCATCTGAGAAACATTGCTGGAAACATCGTTTAAAAGAGGAAATGGGCAAGGATCACATTTCTTTGAGCTACAAATGGCTGCTCTTGGACTTAATGGGACTGCTCCACTCAGAAAACTTGGAAGCTGATCAGAGCAGTATAAACATACGGGGGGTGCCAGAAAACCAGCCACGGCACAAATGTGCCGCCACCTGCAATAGCTTAGCAATATCTCTGCAGATTGCGCCCAGAAAGAGGCAGGTTCAGTCTGGATGGCCAACGGAGTGACTGATATCCCTCAGTTTGAGGCCAGCAGGTTGGGTCTCACAACCTCGGAGCCTATCTTGCTCCCCAGCTGGCTTGCTGCTCACCCCAGGGGATGGTGAGATATTAGGAAACATGATTTAGAGATGCTGCAGAAACATAAAGTAGCCACAGCCACTGCTTGGACACTGGAGGACTCGAAGGGCTGGGAAAGGGGGACAGGTTGAGACACACTGCAGGAATTCAGTGCTAAAACTAGGATCGAGTCAGGCTATAGGAACAACTGTACCTGCAATCCTAAAGCCCTATGGTGCAGCTCCAATGGCACCTCCATTTTTAAAGGCCCCCAGGAGCTTCAAGGTTTGCTTTTGGGTGTGTACAGAAGCATCTCAGTTGTGACCGGTCTGACATAAGCTCTGTCAGGATCTACAAACCCTAAGACAATCCTCCGTCTTTGCCTCCTGAGGGCAGACCCAGACACAGGCATAGGCAAACCGGGGCCCGGACAGAAAGGGGGCCCGAAAATAAAAAATAAAAAAAATTACACAATTGAACAAAAAAGTTTTAATATTGCGCCTATATGGAATGGGCAATGTTATCAATTGAGAATGACCTGTTTAAAGACATCGAGCCCACAGATGTGATAAAGACTTCTGCAACAAAAAATCATTCTCTCCAAAGAAGCGGGACCCAATACTAAAAGTTCACTCGGGGCTGCCAGGAGTCTGGGTAGGCGCTGCCTGACGGGCTTTGATCTGGTCGGCTCCATGCGCACCTGTACCAAATCCAGATTGCGTTCTTTTTTCGGTAAGCAGGCCTGATTATGTATTTCACATTGACTGGCTAAATAAGGGACGAGCCCTGGGAGCAGGAGCAGGAGCCCAGGACACGCTCTCCCCAGGTGAAGGTCCTTTATCATGCTGCCACGAATGCTCCCTGCAAAGTGGGACGTGTCTCCTATCTCCTGGATGAGTTTTCTAGCCGGGGAGCTACTGCAGCAAAGAGGGGCAAGAGTGCCACCAGCTGCATTTGAAATAGCAGGAAGGGCCTGCTGCGCTGGTGCTGAAAGAGAGCATGTCAGGATTCAAGACTCATTCCCCTGGGGACGGAGGTGTCTCTTGCGAGTCCTGGGAAAGCTGCCTGGAGTTAAGACGCATGCCTGATCCAGCATTTTCCTACCAGTTGGTTTAGGAGGCTCCCTGCTTAGCGTGCAGATTTACGGTGGCTTCCTACTCAGAGCAGGCTCTGTAGTGAGATGCCTCACTTTCCCCAGGCACTGTAGACCCATACAGGACACTGGGCTCCACTTTGGGGAGGTCACGCAGAGCCATTCACCACCACCTTGCTCTTCTCAACCCAGCCCCGTGTGCTCCTGACCAAGAGACGTTGTTGACTGTTGTTAGCAATGGACAAGCCCCATCTCAGAGGTAGGTCTCAAAGCCTTGTATAAGAAAGTAGGGCTCAAAGTCCTGTAGCAAGGAGAGAATGGGGAAACTGAGGCACACCGGCAAAGTGTCTTGCTCAAGCTCAGCCAGGTGCACGATGCAGCCGGCGAGTGATGCAGCCAGGAGCCGGCTGCCCGGTCCAGCCTGACAGGTGTCATATTCTTGTCTTGTGAGGTGGGAGGGAAAACCTGCTTCTAGGATTCAGGAAAGTACCTTGTTTCCATACTGAGGTTAAATCCCCAGGTGACATTCATGTTTCAGAGGAGGTAAGCTTATCTGGAGACTGCGGAGGACCCGACTCATACACGGGTGGATCGAGGGAAGTGCAGATGGTGTGGTACCACATATAGCCCCTTCACACATATAATGATTTTCTCCAGTTAAAGAGAACCTGGAAGCTTTACTAATATGCTACAGGGCTAGGTGCTACATTATTGTGTTTAAGATCAAAGCAGAAGAAAATATTAGAATGAACCCGAATGTGCCAGATTACATACCGAGTTTAAAAAAAACACAACAGACTAGGCAAAAAATAGCAGCTATTATATATTTGTCCTGCAGTCATTACTGTTAAAGGTACGCCTCTTCTTCAGCGTCGTAAAAAAACAAAATGCAGCTGCCTCGACTGTGCTTCCCATACTTCACTGTCAGCCATTTCTACACCTGAGTTAATATTCCCGCACCTGAGTTAAAGATTTTAGCTGGAGCCCAAAACAGCCTGCAGGGCTATGAAATAAAAGAGACACATGACCAGACATGGCTAACAGACAGCAACATTACAGAAGAAAGGATTACTTGAAGAGGAAACATCAGGGCCATTAAAAAGGAGAGAGGATCATTAACACCTATGGAATGAAGAGACATTATCAGGAATCAGGTAGATGATAATGAACCATGAAGTCAATCGACTCCCTCTGCACTACCTGCCTAGAAATGATGCCGCCTCTCTCAGGCAGTTGGTTTCAAATGCACAGAGCAGGAATCAGAGAGAGGTGCAAATGCAGCACTTTACCCCCCGCCCCTGCCCTAGATCCACCCCCGGGCCCATTTAAGCTTGTAAGTGGAAAGGGCTATTTTGTGACCCCCGTATTATTTTGAACGGATAACTCGGTAAAACAAAAATGCTGTTATAATTCACGCAGCTGAAAGACTGTAGCGAATTTCCTAGGAGCTGTTATAGCAGTAAAGGCATGCATCAAAGGAAAGAACAAGCTCCTAAGGGACTACTGCATCAACTAGGCAAAGGATACTTGTTCCCAAAAAAACTGTTTGCACTGATATTTGGAAAGTACTGTGAAGATGTGACGTCCTAATGGGATTAGGAGTTGCGATTTGTCAGCCAAATTGCACGCCTTAAGGTTGCTTTAGTAATATTAAGACTAGAACTGGACATTGGTTTCCAATTAAATAGTTAAATTATATCCTCAAAATGGCATTTTGCGGGGACTGAACCATTCCCAAATCTTGTAAATACACAATGGTGAAGAAGGGTGCAGGTTGTAGGCGTGTTGGTCTAAGGACACAGGCAGACCCGGTTCTTTGCGCAAATCTGATAGCTTTTATTAGACCAAACGGTGAAGAAAACTTTTGGAAATGCTGTGTGATGTATTCTTTGCTCAACTTTTAAAACACTCATTTCAAAATGGAATTTTTTGGTTAAAAAAAATATGTTCAAAGGAAAAAAGAAAGGGTTAAATAACCTGCAAATTACACACACTCTGTCACTTGCCTTGCATATGGAGTTACATATCTGACTACGACGCCGCAGGTGCCCACCCCCAGCTCCTGTGTGTACGCAGACAGGTGCGTGCAAATTATCCCAACTGGAAGCTCCACGCGCAGGCACCTCGGGAAGCGATGGCGCCAATGTTTTTGCAGTGCATCTGCAGGGTGTGCGTGTGCATAGATCTTGTTTTCAGGAGCAAACCTGACATTTGCATTGTAAATTTGTCCTTCAGCAGGTGTAGGCATCCAGCATTAAGTGTTGCTATATAAAGAGAGCTGTTGACATTCTGGTCAGTGAATGCACAGAAGAAAGTCAAACAGTGATGATAAAACATCATGGAAATCGGGATAAGACCTATTACGTCCACCCGGCAGAAATAACTGGCAGATCAGACAAGGCCGAGCTCTCTGGTGTGGATTTCAAACCTCGATTCCCCGACGCTAGTCAGGAAATAAAAACCATGCTCTCGCTAGCACGGCTGCATATCAGGCTTTTATTGCTTATATAAAGCTTGATTCTTTACAAGGATGGGGAAAGCAGCTGTTGGTTGCAATATTTCAGTGGCATTTGCTAATAGCCTCTGAATGTGTGTGTGTGTGTGTGTGAGTATGTGTCTGGGATTTATTTATTAAGATAGCTTGATTGTGCAGTTTTAATGGTATAACAGCGAGACCACCAAGGGAATTAGATGTGCAGCCGATCGATAGGCATGCCTTTCCATTCAGAAGACAGCAAGTCAAAGTGAAAATCATTTCACTCTTCTAGCTATTAAAGGTCATGAGTTGAATGTTGCAAAAAAGTCTCTGTCTCTGTCGCAGGAAACTTCCAGCGCTTCGTAGCACATCAGCCACAACATCGGAGAAGTTCACAACGCGTGGGAAAATGCGGTGTTGTTGAGCTGCCACGGGGGGAAATGGAGACGTGCCAATGGTGTTGTGGGGGGGCCGGGCTACCCGCTGCACCTGAATGCGACGCCGAGCTCCACATCTGAACTATACGGAGGATGCAGCTTTTGTTTTGCAGGTGACAGCACCGCGTTCCCTCGTGAGCTGGTAGAAATAAAATACACCTCGTCACTGAGCAAATCGAGTGGCCAAGTTCTTTCAGGAAAACAATTTGATTTGCATCTCTGTTACCACGTTGGGATGCTCTGAAATGCAAATGAAATGCAAAGTACCTGGTGCACCTGACGTGCTGGCATCTCCTGCTGATGTTCTCCCATCAGGAAACCAGAACCTCGTTGCTGGAGGGCTGCCTATCGGGAAGAAAGAGTCCCACTGTCAGTGCTTCTGTAAAGTCATCTTGGGGCCAAGGGTTACTAAAAGAATGCTCTTGAGAAGCAGGCCACGTTGTCACCGGTGCAAAGAGCTTGAAGGCCACCAGGTCACATAGTAAATGGACACGAGTCGACAATGCGGGACATGGTTTGAACTTGTCCATCAGGACATGGATGTTTGGGAATGGCCAGCCTAGCTTGGCAGTGAAAGGGAGATGCAATGAAACACTTGGAGCACTGGGCTTTGCACAGACCTCTTTCACCTTCCCCATGTGCTATGGGGACAGTTCAAAGAGGCGGCCCATGGCTCACAGAAGTATGTAGCACACAGCGTGTCCGTCGAGTGAGCAATTTTTGTTTTATTTCTTTTAGTATATGCAGCTTTGGTATATTGTTTCAGCCCTCTGAAGGCCACGTCGTCACCAATGCAAAGAGCTTGAAGGCCGCCGGGTCACATAGTAAATGGACACGAGTCAACGGCGTGGAACATGGTTTGAACTTGTCCTTCAGGACATTTGATGTTATTGCAAAGGCCCCATTGGTATAGGTTTGAGGCACAGGGACCCTGCCCAGTTTGAAAATGGTTGAGAAGTGCCCAATAATAGTATGGCCAGTTAGATCCTGGTTGATGGACTGTAGGGTCAGAGATGATGTGGTGACTGATTGGTGCTTGTGTTGACCATTCTTCGTGCCATTGAGTAAGGAAAAGTCAAAGGCTTTTGAAAGGGTGGACCATATTGGGCAACTTTTTTCATATTTTTCATAGATTTCATAGACATAAGGGCTGGAAGGGACCTCGGGAGATCGAGTCCAGCCCCCTGCCCAAAGGGCAGGAAGTCAGCTGGGGTCATAGGATCCCAGCAAGATAAGCATCCAATTTACTCTTGAAGGTGTTCAATGTAGGTGCTTGAACCACCTCCGCTGGCAGGCTGTTCCAGACCTTGGGGGCTCAGACAGTAAAGAAATTCTTCCTTATGTCCAGCCTGAAACGATCTGGCAGGAGTTTGTGACCGTTCGACCTCGTCAGCCCTTGGGGCGCTCTGGTGAACAGACGTTCCCCCAGATCCTGGTGGTCACCCCTGATAAACTTACAGGTGGCCATCAGATCACCCCTGAGCCTGCGCTTTTCCAGGCTAAAGAGTCCCATGTCTCTCAGCCTGTCGTCGTAAGGTCTGTTTTCCTGACCTCTGATCATGCGCGTGGCTCTCCTCTGACTCTCTCAAGCTTCTCCACATCCTTTTTGAATTGTGGAGCCCAAAACTGGACGCGGTACTCCAGCTGCGGCCTCACCAAGGCCGAGTAGAAGGGGAGAACGACGTCCCGGGATTTGCTCGAGAAGCATCTATGGATGCACGCCAGCATTTTGGTCGCTTTACTAGCCGCAGCATCGCATTGCAGGCTCATGTTCATCTTGTGGTCAGTGATGACCCCCAAGTCTCTTTCTTCTGTAGTGCTAGCCAGCGTAGCACTGCCGAGCCTATAAGGGTGCTGCAGGTTTTTCCTCCCAAGGTGGAGAACCTTGCATTTATCGGTGTTAAACACCATCAGGTTCTCGTCTGCCCATTTGCTGAGCTTGTCCAGGTCAGCCTGGATCACCCGCCTGTCCTCTGGCGTGGATGCTTTGCCCCACAGTTTGGTGTCATCGGCGAACTTGGCCAGTCCACTCCTAACTCCAATGTCCACATCGTTAATGAAGATGTTGAACAGGATGGGTCCCAGGACAGAGCCTTGAGGGACCCCACTGGTCACAGGGCACCACGATGAGTGACTGCCATCAATCACAACCCTCTGGGTCTGACCATGAAGCCAATTTCCCAGCCAGCGGATCGTGGTGGAGCCAAGGCCACAACTGGGCAGTTTGGCCAAGAGGTGATCGTGGGATACCAGATCAAAAGCTTTTTTGAAGTCAAGATATATGACATCAATCTCTTCTCCCTCGTCCAGGTGATAGGTCACCTGGTGATAGAAGGAAATGAGATTGGTCGAACAAGACCTACCCGCAACAAACCCGTGCTGGCTATCCCTTAGGATGTTAGCCTGGGCCAGTCCCTCAAGGATGGCCTCCTTAATAAACTTTTCTAGGATCTTCCCCAGGATAGAAGTCAGGCTGATGGGCCTATAGTTAGCCGGACCCACTCTCCTCCCTTTCTTGAAGATCGGCACCACATTGGCCTTCTTCCAGTCTTCGGGCACTACACCAGAGCGCCAGGAGCTCTCGAAGACCCATGCCAGGGGCTGGGCTATGATGCTCGCCAGCTCCTTGAGTACCCTGGGGTGCAGGTTGTCAGGGCCAACGTGAGGGAAGCCAAGCTGTCTGTGGGTGAAAAATGTCCCAATGCACTGGCAGTGTAGGATTATCACAGTCTAGCTACTAAGTTTACTCCATCATTAGTGCAATGGAAATGAGGGGGAGCAATGCTACCGAGGACTGGCACCCATGGGAGAGGAGTGGGGCGCAATGTGCCTGACAAAAGGCGCGCTGTTGCATGCTGTTGGGTGTCCCCTAGGTTGCTGTGCCATGAACGAGCCCATCCAGGGTGAGCAAATTGCCCCTTGATGTCTGGCCCACAAAGGATAAAATGAGATATACTGCTCCTGGCTGTGCTTGCACAGATTTTCACCTGCGAGCCCAGGTGGTGCTAGGTCCTTTGGTACACAGAGATATTGCTCATTACTTTTATACGGAGAAAGGGTAACTGGGGAACAGGCAATGCCATAAGGCCCTTAGTCCCATGCAACCATTAGGAGGGAATACTGGGCAAGCCGTCCCTCAGTGTTGGTTGTAATAGTTTCTCTCTCCAGATCCAGAGGGAACCAGGATAACTTCTATGCTACTTTAGCAGTGATCTATGGTTTGGTTCGAGGCAGAGAAGAAAGGCAGACATATGAGGGGTCCAAAAGCAGAAGCAAAAACCAGCAGTGACTACAGCCCTATGTGTTGGGTGCTTCCCCTATACCTTCAATATTTACAAGAGCTGAAAAATGGCCGCATCTGGGGGCCAATTTGGGGGAGGGCAGGGATTCAAACGGGTTTGCAATGCACTATTTTTTCATTAGCTCACATGCAGCCTCTGAAGGAGACTTTACCTCGGCTGGAGACTTGGAGTCAGCTTGAGGATGGAGATCCAGGCTCTCTGCCTTACCTATAACTGAACGGCAGGATGGCACCGAGCAGCTCAGGATCATTGCACCCAACCAGCCTACGCAGTAAAGTGGGTACGCCACCCCGCATGGGGCAAGGATCCGCTCTCTTGAGAGGTACTCATTCCAGCTGTTCCAAAGGGGTGGAGAGATATCCAGATGTTGAGCTGCGAGATACTATAGCAACAGCATTTCTCGTGGTATTTCAGCACTTCTGGCTCTAATGGGAAGCAGAAACTCTTAAGGTGTATGAAAATAATGAAAAGGACACTAAGTCCTCAGAACATTTCCAGGCCTAAAAAAAAAAAACAGATTCAAGGTTTGGGTGAAAGTTTAGGGAAGTTGTTATGTGTAACTAAGGTAATTTGTCCTTTCCTTTTCTCCTCATTTTCAGCTTGATCTATTTTAAAGCAAGAAAATGAACCTAACCGCCAATCTCTTATTGTCTTGCTAAAATATTGATAATAAAAACTAATTCCTTGGACAGAAATCCAATAATGACAAAGTCCAGGATGCAGAAGCCTAATGTTTCAATTACAAACCTGCTAAAAATCACGGGAAGATGAATTTTATTATTTTCTAACTACAGTCAAGTGCACCATGAGGATATTAACTATCTCTATGGTCTATCGATCTGCCCGTCTCCTGCGACCACTGGAAACAATTAGACGTCAATAAGCAACATGAGATGAAATTTGCAGCTGTCAGATAAACCATTTGGAAATATTTCCTTGCCCTTTTATATCGGTAGTTCTGTCAATACCACAATCAAATATTTTTATGGAAAAGAAAGTCTCTTTTTACCAAAAAAAAAAAAAAAAAAGAAAGAAAGAAAGAAAAGAATCTGTTACATCTGTTCAGGAGGACAATATCACAATATGCCGCTCCTAGCTGGTTGATATCAGCCATTAAAGCAAAATCTAGCTTGCAAATAACCCCAGGACTTGGTATTTCAAAAGCACCATCCATCCAAGGATCCCAGCAGGGTACGTACCCTCCCAATGACCCTGCGAAGTATAAATAATAAATTGTTTACTGCCTCGCCGACCCATGAGGAAACTGAGGTATGGAAGGGTTGGGGCCAGCACAATTAATTTACTTGTGTATGCAAATGAGGAAATTGCATGTGCAAATGTCCACTTAGCTGCACAACTGTTATTAGGCAATCAGCACTTGCAGTAGAGATGATATCTTTTATTAGACCAACCAGATTTTTGCAAAAAAAGTCTTTAATTGCAAAAGAAATTAAAATTTCTTCAATTTGCAAAAACCTTGTTGGTCTAATAAAAGATGTCTCTACTGCAAGTCCCGATTGCCTTTCCCTCTAGACCAATACAGCTACAACCTGGATACCTGACACAACTGTTATTACACACACAAACCCTGTACTTGATCACATATGTAAAGGTTGCTTGGGGGGGACTGCTCATGAGTGGATGTGCTACCACGTATCACAGACAACGAGGGTGGGAGGGACCTCAGGAGGTCACATGCAGTCCAACCCCCTGCTCCAAGCAGGGCCAGCCCCAACTGCATCATCCCAGCCAAGGCTTTGTCTAATTGGGTCTTGGAAATTTCCAAGGATGGAGACTGCACCACCTCTCTGGGTCACCCGTTCCAGTGCTTCACCACCCTCCTCGTGCGAAAGTATTTCCTAGTATCCAACCTCAACTTCCCTTGCTGCAGCTTGAGCCCACTGCTCCTTGTCCTGTTGTCTGCCCCATTGAGAACAGGGTCATTGGGAGAAAGTCAAGCACTGGGCTTACAGCGTAGCCTGAC